>NW_026606068.1:147500-2890000 GCF_029834395.1 Sorex fumeus | reverse complement strand
TGGGACAAAACGACCTGGGTTCAATTCCTGGGTCTAACTTGTACCTGATTTTCTGTTTTGTGTTCTTGGGGCTTCAGGAATGGGGGTCAGAAGTCAAGTTGGCTGTTAGGACTCTTCTGGGTGGGGTGCCAGGGGAGAGGGGGATGAGGGGGGACCGTCCAACCAGCAGACCCCCACGCCCCCCCCCCCCCCCCCCCCCAGCATACACATCCATACCCGGGGTCGGGGGCTGCTGGTCCTCTGTACTCCCTTCTTTGCCCTTTTTCAGTCTCCACAATCAGGGTAAAAACTTCTTATCTGGGGGTGGGATGTGGCTCCGTGGTACAGCCTGTGCGGTGTTATGCCTGAGACCTGGGTTCAATCCCTGGCTTGCGGTCACCATCGCAAGAAAAAATAAATGAATTAGTTGCTCTTCTAAAAGTGCTCTTACTCTTCTAAAATACTTGAAAGACGGATCCTAATGGAGACACACCCTCCTCCCTTGCTTCTCTGCCATCTTTCAACAGTTCATTTTTCAAATGTCACTTCTGCTCCTTCTCCCTCACCATCCTCATCCCCCCATGTAAAGATTGGTCCAGAGGCCCAAGCTTTGGTGACTGAGAGTTGGGGTGTGGGTGGGGTTGGGCAGGAGGTGGCCAAGGGAAACATCCCAGAGTTTCTTTCCAGGAAGTCTCGTGGCTTCTAAAGAAAACATTTCTGGAAAGCAGGTATAACTGGCTAGCTAGCAAACTCTCTTTGTTTAGAGTAGAAACTTGGCAGGGAGGTGGGTCAAAGAAAGGGTGGGGGCTCAGGTCTTGCATTCCGAGGCCCCACGTCCTGTCTGTTCCCAGTACCACAAGGTCCCCTGAGCCCTGTGGGCTCTAGCCTGGAGGTATCACCAGGCCCAATCCTGCACTGCCAAGATGGTGGCCCCAGGAATGACCCCAGGCCTCCTGAACACTGCTGAAGAGCACCCCCCTCCCTCAGCAAATGAAAATAAAGTTTGACTTCTCACACAGAGAAATCACAAGACCAAGACAGATGGAGTCATGAGTTTTGTTTGGGTTGGTGCAGTGGTAGATGAGAAATGGATTTAATTTTATGTCTAATTTTTATGAACCCAAAATAGAAAAAGCTGGGAGTTCTTCTGTAGAGGAAGCCGATAATGAAGTGTTTGACTAGGAAGAGAAAGGTAACAGAGGAACATTTAGCAATTTAGGGATGGTTAGGCATTGACCAACCTAGGGGGTCTCTCCACTTAGGTATTATTTTTTCTTTGAAGAGGCTGGGTTTCAGTTTTGGCCCCTACCAGGGAAATCTCTATGAAAGTAATGGTCATGCTGTATAATAACTTATGTTTATATTATTATTATTATTATTATTATTATTGCTAAAGAGTCCAGATTCTGAAAAACACAGGGAGGCGACTTTGTGGTTTTATGAAGGCAATCCAGATTTTCTATGATCTAAATAGTTCATCATGTTCATAGTTTTTGCAATAGCCTGGAAATTCTGGCTGGAGTATCTCACATTTTAACTTTAGGTTTGCAGGTGGTGGATTTGTCTGTGAAATGATGCCAAAATGCAACGTGGAGAAATGTTCATGCTCAACTATGGCCCAAAGCATATGAACGGGCTGCTTTTTCTTTGATTTGTTTGTGTTCTTGTTTGCTGGTGCTGTTCCTGGGATTTACTCAGCAGTGCTTGGGGGACCATGTGGGGCCAGGAATTAAACCCCGGGCCTCACACATGCAAAGCAAAGCTGCCCCCACCCCCAGCCCAGCTGCCCTTTATTCTAGAATAGTCGCTAGGAGGCAGCCGTTTTGTAACATTTTAGAGCTAAAATGGAGTGAAGGGACTTTCTTTACATACCATCCACCCCTCTCACCAGTCCCCACATTTCCAGTTTGTCAAAGTAGCTCTAGCCAAGAAATCTGTGGGGTCACAGTGAACAGGGAGACAACCGGCTCCTGAGGCACGCAGGCCTGGGGAGGTAGGAAGGGCTGGCCCAGGCGCCCAGCGCCCAACCTGGACTCCCTGCCTTCACTTCCTGGAGAGATTCCCTGGCTTGACTTCTTCCAAGAAAAGGAGCAAAAACTGCCACAATCAACAAGGCTAGCAAGAAGGCACTGCAATCCAGCAAAGGAAATCTACTTTGGAAGCTTTTTTGGGAGATGATAAAAGCGCTGGGAGCATCAACAGGAAATGAGAGACAACTGCTGACACAACAGGGGAACCCACGAGGTCTTAGCAATGCTGAGCTCAGAAAGAGGGTTGACGCCAAAGGCGTTGTCAAAGAAAAAAAAAAGTCAAATCAAATCTAGGCATGAGCTGGTATGAGGCTAATACCCAAGGACAGTAGGAACAAGGGCAGGAGGACTGGTCAGAAGATTGCCACAAGTGTGTGTGCATGTGTGTGTGTGTGTGGGGGGGGGGGGTGGTGGTGGTGATGAGGGCAGTTAGGACAGAGAAGAGACCACTATGACAAGGATAGTTGGAAATGATCACTCTGGACAAGAACTAAGTGCTGAAAGGAGATAAAGGGATATCCGTTCAGCACCTGCATTGCAAACCATGATATCCAAAAGAAAAGAGAGATAGAGAATAAGAGAGAGAGAGAGAGAGAGAGAGAGAGAGAGAGAGAGAGAGAGAGAGAGAGAAAGAAGAAATGTGCCTGCCATAAAGGCAGGCTGGGGTTTGGGTGGGGAGGGTTGGTGGGAGGGAAAGTAGGGATATTAATGGTGGGAAATATACACTGGTGATGGGTCAGGTGTTGGAACATTGTATGACTGAAACCCAGTCATGAACAAGTTTGTAACTGCTTCTCTCAGGGTAATTCAATAAAAAAATAAAAATCTAGGCATGAGCAAGTGAAAGATCTGTGGTTCAGGTTATACAAATTGAATATCATTGAATACCCCTGTTTAATACAAAATGTATGAAGCGTGTGCTTGTCTGCCAAGGTGGCCACCCATTTATTCCCTGCACAAATATTTATTGAGCAAGCACTACAGACGCTAAGGAAATGTGGAAAAGCAACACAATGTGACCCATCCATGCTCCTCTCCCAAGGGGCCTTTCTGCTCTCTCTCTCAAGTCATTACAGTCCACAAGAGAGAAACAACAGCGACCAAATTGGGTGGCATATGAGAAACATTCTTAAAATCACAGATATGAAGGGGATGCAGCTGAGGAAGAGGGATTTATTGCAGCTAAAGCTTAGAAGCCATTTTTGTGGAGGAGGGAGTGTTTAAGCGGGACCCTGCCAGCTACTTTTGATTTACTTTCCGGAAGTTGCAGGTGAAGACTGAGACCAGAGGTCTGGGGAGAGGGAGAGGCTCCCGGGAAGGGAAAACTTTTTCAGTGTCTAAACCTCCGAGCCGAATGCAGGGTGTAGATGAAAGGAAGCAAATCCTAGATTTAGAAAGTCGAATTGCCATGGGAAGAAGAGAGATCAGTCTCTGATGTATGGGAAACCAAAATATTCATGAGCCCTGAAGGGCAGGAAGCAAGGAGAAGCACTTCCTGAATAGCAGGAAGTGGGGCTTGGAAACGGGAAGAGCAGCCAGTTCCACTAACTTCGTGGCCCCAAGGAACTCCTATGATCCTGACTGTCCACAAGAGAGGTCACAGAAGGTGCCCTTGGGGGTACTCAACCCCCAAACTCCATGCTTATCCAAGGACCAACTTTTTTCTCCCTACCATGTAGGGTCCGAGGGAGGGGCTCTCTTGCCCTTTACTCTCTCTCCTTTTTGAAACCAGCTAACTGGCAAGATTCTCTTCCAGAGATTCAAGAGCTGCCTTTGCCTAGTTCCCATCAAGATGGTATCCTCTCATGCCTTTCCTAGCCCCTTGGATGTTGCCGCAAATCCTTGCAGACATCACTCACAGGCCACAGGACGCAGAGGGGACATCTCTGCAGTCAGTGGGAAAACTATACCTTAACTCAGAAATCTGACTGCAGAGCTGCCTCTGGGGCTTAGGGCAGGGCCAGAGCCTGGTGCTGGCTTTGGTGTGGATATTTTCACTTGACTGGGAGCATCTGTGTAGAGGGGACCAGCTCACATTCCTTGCAGTGCCTGGCCGACAGTAGATGCTCAAGAAAAACTTATAAACATTGCTTTCAATACCATTATACTTTTCCATAAAAGATCCCTGAGTGTTTTGCACACCGTAAGCACCCAGCTTTTGGATAATCACTGCTTTCCAGAGGAGGAAATACAGGGTTTGCTGATATAGAGAAAAAAGAAAACAAAAATCTCTGTACTAAGATCTCTCATGCTAGGCAGTAGAGAGATACTTGACATCAATTTCTGTGGCCCCCTTCTCTTGATGCTATTTGAAAAAAATAGTGTGTGTGTGTGGAGGGGAGGTGGTGGTGGTGGTAAGATCTCATATAATAACACAATTGGGCACCACTGAGAGTTTAAAGGCAAAAACAGACTCACAGAACTAGGGGCAAGTGGATGATGGTTCTACAAGAAGCTCAGAAGAAAGATTTGTTTTATATCCTAGCAACAAAAACGTTGCAGAAAGTTCAGAATGTAACCAGAGACCTTCACATCTCTGCTGTGATTTTGGTGCATGGGGACGCTTCACAAACATTCTCCAAACAGTTGAGATCAGTTGGAGCCCAAGGAATGCTCAGGAAGACTGAAGCCCAGAACCTCCTGTGGTATTAACCCACGTGGTCTCTGAACATCTGTTTCTCCACCACCCACAACTCTAGTCTCTTGCCATAGTATGTACTTGGATGGTATGTTTTACTGAGCTACGAGGAATGTTCTGATATAAGGGGGAATCCCTTCTCAATAGAACATGGTTGTATGGCTAAATGGTCCATGCAAATCATCTTGAATTTGAAAATCCCACCAAGGAATTCCCAGATCATCAGGTAACCATAAGAGAGAGTATCTTACCAATGTCTGAACGATTTATCAAGCCTCAAAAGAGATGGCATAACTTTTAGGGAAGGAAATTTGCTAGAAACCCAGCCCTGATTTTCTTGGCATGAATGCAAGGACCCGTCTTCTTAACCTACTGGATTTAGTTATCTGCATCACTTTTGGCTGATCCAGAGTTTTAGGAAATCTGTCAAATGATTGAATATACTATAGACTTGAGTGGTATTCTTACACCACCAAAACTATTTGTCATTCATATCATATTGTTAACTCTTGGTCATCAGACTAGAAATTTTGATCCATGGACCAATAAAGAAGTTTATCTAGGATGGCATTAAGCAACATTGAAAAGGCCAGTTGGCAAAATTCTCTTTTCCAAATATTTAAATATTTAAATTAGGTATGTTGTATGGCTAAAAATTTTAACTTTTTCATACATAAGTATAGATATATTTTAAAATTATAATGCCCTCTAATTATTTTGATAGATATAGATACTATTTTTTATTTGACCTTTGAATATGCAAATCTAATTTCCTTAATGTTTTCCTCCCTCTGAATATTCTCTCTTCATTTTTCTGGTAAGAGACATTTTAGTCCTAAGTTTAAATAAGCATTTACAGAAGTGCTGTGCATACTTATCTTTTAGATGAGAACCCACTGATGCTGATTGGTGCTTCCTTTTTGAAACTGTTTTCCATCTTGAAGGTGGTAATCCAAGGGGATGCCCAGAAACCATATGGTTCAGGTGCCTAAATCATTACAGTTCCTTTTGGCTGGGACACATTTTGTGAGTTTCAATGAACAATAAAATTGCATTAATAAATATATATGTCTAATACTGCCTCTTAAAAATTCTATGTCGACTTTGTGGTGATGGGTTTCAAAAGCTTGGTATATCAATAAGTTATAACCTTATTGTAACCATGTTATCTAGTCTAATCAAAATAAAATAAAAATAAAATTCTCTGTCAAAATTACACTTACATTTTGAAATTAATATGTTGCTTTAAGGTGACCTGTCTAGAAGGCTGGAATTTTAGAAGAAGAATCATGACAATGAATCGGAAGATACAGAGTTGAAAATCCTTGTCCACTAAAGTCTTTTTGGCTTGCAAAATCCGCAGCAATTCTACTGAAGATTTTTCAGTGCCTCCTCTCCGTCTGTAATCTTACTCCTTGAATTATATGTCCCCACCCTATCTGACACACAAAGCATTCTCAGCAGAATGATTCCAAACCCAAACCAGAGACCAAGAGGTAGATTCTATGGGAACAATCATGAACTCCACTCCTTTGTCATTGATTTTTTTTTTCTTTTTTGAAAGGCACACCTGAGCTTGTCATCACAACTCAGATTTTAATTTCTGGCAGCAAAGCCTGTGACTCCAAAAAAAACACAGTAACTCAAAAAAAAAAAAAATCAATGTCTTCCTGGTTTGCTCACCTGCCGAATCAGCTCAATAACCTTCATCTCACACCAGATAGATCTAGTGAGTCAACCCTAATTTGCCCTTTGTCAGCACTCAGCAGTGTGGACAATGAGGAGTTCAGGGACCCCTGAGCTCTTTTTCAGTGGGCCAAAGATTCTCCCTTCACTTCTGAACTGCAGAACAGGAAGGATGGAAGCATTGGCTCAGACAATGACTCAGTAAGCAACTTGGAGAGTCAGGAGGCCTAACTGGGTTTGGTCCTTTCGGGTCTGGTCCTCAGAAGCCCTGGGCTGATAGAAGGAGAGAAACAGACCCCAGAAGTCCCTCCCTGGCACTTCTCCCACTTCCCCATCGAGTCTAACAAGCCAGGGAACAACTCTGGAGTTGGGTTTTCCTGTGAGAGGTCCGTGAGACCAGTGAGGGTCTCTCTCACCTGGGAAGGAAGCTCATCTGCTCACAACAGCTGGAGAAGGAAGTTTGGTGTGAAATTTTGACAAGAGAACTTCAGCTCTGAAAGACACTTCTCATCAGAAACTCTCAATCTACTCCAATGCACTTGAAAATTACTTCTGGGAAACATAAGAAACCGGCCAGTCATTGAATTATTTGCTTACTGTTCAACCCTCTGAATTCATGGAATAATGTCACCTTGACAGAAAGCAACCTCACAATAAGTGCAATTTCTATAAAGTGAAGCTTCATTTGCCTTCAAGGGACAAATTCTATTGCCAAAAAAAAAATACCACTGTACTTCTAGTAAGTGACACTCATTTTAATAGACCCTACAAAAATACAGTATTTTCAATATCTCCATAAAACAGTTCACCTACAAATATTCCTCTCAGAGCTTTGGCGATACCAATTTGATATCATTGGAAAATTCTAATAGACTACTCAAAACACTAACATGTAAAGTAAAGATAGTGAAGCTGTTATATATATCTAAAAAAGGGGATGGAGAAACTATATGGAAATACAAGAATGTATGTAACCAAATTCTGGGAAACTTCTGAAATTTCAAATAACTATCTAAATCAAACTAATCAGACTATTATAAAAAGAAAAATTTGGACAAAGTTTGATCATCTTCCGAGGACAGCTTTTCCAGAGTGAAAAAATAAATGATTCTGTAAGAAACCTACTTATTTTTCTCTTCAGTGAGACAGAATTCAGGATTCTATATATATTTTTAATATTTTTTTGGGGGAAAATACTTTTTAAAAAAATTCTGTCCACTAAACCCGGCACTGAAATTAATAATACAAGTGGACCATAGCTCTGAGAAATGATATTTGAAGTTTTATATTTAAATGCCAAAGTATTTTACATCACCCATCCTTAACTCCCTAATATCAGTCTTTCTTAATGATAAATCTTATCAAGCCCCCAAACTCATTTTTAATGATTTAAAAGTAGCAAATTAAATAAAGCAACACACAAATAAAGCCCGCATTTACAAGGAAAGGGGTCACAAGGATTTTACAGTTTGTAATCAACATAAATGTGAGCCTTTCCTTCTACCCATCATTCACTGCTTAAATTTGTGGTGAAAAAGATTTATCTACAACAATCTTTAGTTTGTTTCTTAACTCTGCATGTATTGTTATTAGCTAAAGGCATTGAACGAATTCTTTTGTCCTATCTTTATTCAGGTCCCAGAGACAAATGGCTAATATATGAAATATTTCACTCTGTGTCATGAGAATTTAGCAAATAAATATGGAACCCAATACAAACACTTTATACCATATGTACAGTTACTTTCATAAGGCATTATCATGTTATTTTTATTGAAAAAGATTCAATATAGTAAAGTCTTATTTTAAGATATATTTTCTTTCTCAATCCGAGATGTTTAGTTTATGAAAATATCGTTTTTCTCTATATTCTTTTTGTATAGATGCCAACATATACCTTGTGCTAGAAATATTTAATGGGAATTACAACTCTTTATATTCGTATGTTCTATATAAAGGCATAGACAACTTTGAGGCAGTGTTTCCGATGGAGAGCAGAATTCATAAAGAGCTTGTTGTGTGTGCTTCCGTGCTTGGAAATTATAGGAAATCCACTTTGAGAAGAAACTTATTTGATTAAAAACAAAAACAATAACAAAAACAAACTGCACCGATGCGCAGCCGGAGGCTGACAATTAAACTAATACGTAACCACATGAACATCATATTTATATAGTTAACATTTTTAAGGATGACCAGTGCTAACATATAGTATTATACATTTGGCACTAATGTTTGCCATTGGTCCAGCAATTGGCAAAATTTGTTTCTATGTATAAATTTATTTTTGAACATTAGGTCTGGCTAGACGTATCTTCACTATTTATAAAAAATATTTAAACAGTAAGCTCACGTTGAATAACTAGGTCTACTGTGTTCTGGAAACTCTTCAGTAGTAATACAGCTTTTTCATGTTCCATATGTACAAAACTATGTCCATTTGCCTGCAAAGACACAAATAAAACAGAGCAGTCAATGCTAGGTAGTTGTCACTGTTTCCTGTTTCCTGTCACTGTAAGGTCCAAGGAAGTCTTGAGCAGCTAGAAGTTGCTAGATTTTAAAATTCACAATAGAATTGCAGTTATGATGAAAAAAAGGGAGTTCCCTTAGATTCAGCACCATTTGCAAATTCAAATAGATCTCCTGTCCTGAGCATGTCCTGCCCAGGGCTGCTTTGGGCAGTCTGAGTCACTGCTAATCAGTGAAGCAGATTGGTGACAGACAGACAGATGTGTTTCTCTGGAGGGTTTGTTGTTTTTTTAAATTATGTTTAAACGTTGTGTTTATAATATGGTTGTTTCAATCATTCAATGTTCCAGCACCAACCCCACCATCAGAGTGACCTTCCCTTTAACATTGCCCCCTGTTTCCCACCCCGACCCCACACTTGTCCCCTTGGCAGGCACAAGATAGTTTTTTTTTTTTAATTAAATTTTTTTTTAATAGTGAGACATCATGAAGTACAGTTGCAGACTTACACATTTTTGTGCTTGGGTTTCAGTTATACAATGATTGAGTACCCATCCCTCCATCAGTGCCCATTTTCCACCACCACGGATCCCAGTATCCCTCCCACCCCCCATCCCCCCATCCCCCCTGCCTCTGTGGCAGGGCATTCCCTTTTGTTCTCTCTCTCTCCAAGATAGTTTTATATTGCTTGTTACAACAAAATGGTAAGTGGAATTATCAAATAACGAGTTCAGTAAAAGAGAATTTGTGAAAATTATCATATCTTACAAAGGCGTTGTCTGAGGACTTTTTGAGCTGTTGGTTGCTAGGTGAGCCTTTTGTGTTAATTGTTTCACTATTGAGCTTGTTTGGCTCGCATGTTACTTTCCTATCTAATTTGCTGTGCTCCAACTGTGCTGTGGAATTTTGAGGTGTCACATGACTGTGTACCCCAGGAGCTCCAGGATCTGTGGAACTCTGGCTACCCCTGTCTCAGGGAGGCCTCAGAGTTTTCAGCCTGAAGACCAGTGTACCTGTGAATTTTGTGGTAGTTCTGATATGTTTTGTTCCTGCAGGAATTTAGCATGAGATGATTTGGGAGGGTCCAAGGGTTGCTGTGTTCTTGTTACATATAGTCAGTGAAACCACCCAACTGTCATGGTCAAATATTCAGGAAAATGGCACAATTGTGCACAAACACCACAGTATAGTTACGTCTGATCTGAATTCAGTGAAAAGTTCTTTGTTTGTGCATATTCTTTTATGTTTTTATTGTTGTTATTTTGGGCCACACCTAGTAGTGTTCAGGGTTTACACCTGGATCTGTGCTTAGGAAACACTCCTGGCAATGCTTGGTAACCTTATGTGGTGCCAGGGATCAAACCCAAGTGCAGGGCAAGCACCTCTTTCTTTCTTTCTTTCTTTCTTTCTTTCTTTCTTTCTTTCTTTCTTTCTTTCTTCCTTCCTTCCTTCCTTCCTTCCTTCCTTTCTTTCTTTCTCTCTCTCCTTCCTTCCTTCCTTCCTTCCTTCCTTCCTTCCTTCCTTCCTTCCTTCCTTCCTTCCTTCCCTCCTTCCTTTTTTTCTTTCCTTCTTTCCTTTATTTTTATTTTTGTTTCTTGAGGGGAGCAACACCTCTTAGAGGTGCTCAGGGATTACTCTTGGCTCTGTGCTCAGGCATCACTCCCAATAGGCTCTAGGACCATATGGGATGCCGGGGATCAAGCCATGGCCAGCCATATGCAAGGCAAGTGTCCTATCTGTTGCACTATAGCTCCGGCCTCTTTCTTTCTCCTTTTTTTATTCCTTCTCTTTCTTTTCTTTCTCTTTCTCTTTCACTTGCTTACTGGGCCAGAGAAATAGTACAGTAGATAGGATGCTTGCCTTGCACAGAGCTAACCGGGGTTCACACACACACACACACACACAACCTTTTGTCCTAGGGTAAAGTCGTCACCCACATCATTGCAAGGATTTTCACTGAATGTTGGGGAAAATGCGTATCTTAAACATGAAAACCTGTAACACATTTAAATTAACTACCTAAAACTTATTACTTACAGTTTTCCCCTTGCAAAGATTAAAAAAAATGTTCAAGTAACTAATGGGTGTCAGTCACAACACTGTCCTGTATCACCCCCGCATCAACAGATGCTCCTTTCATTTTGTTTTTTATTTTTTTTTAACTTTTTTATTGAATCGCTGTGAAATAGACCATTACAAAGTTGTTCATGATTGAATTTCAGTCATACAGTATTCCAGCACCCACCCCTCCACCAGTGTATACATTTCCCAGCACCAGTGTCCCCAGGTTCCCTCCCCTCCCATGACCCCACCCCCATCCCTTCACCCCTTGCCTGCCTCTATGGAAGATGCTTTTATTCTCTCTCTCTCTCTCTCTCTCTCTCTCTCTCTCTAATATCCTTTTGGGCATTGTGGTTTGCAATACTGATATTGAAAGGTTATCAAAAATTTCCCTTACCTGCTTTTAACCCTCAGCTCTTGTCCAGCATGATCATTCACAGCTATTATTGTCATATTGGTCTCTTCTCTATCTTACCTACCCTCTGCCCCACATACACTTGTGGTTAGTTCCAACCATTGATCAGAAGGGACAGACATAGAATGACTGCATTCATTTGTGGTATATAATATATATATATATACAGTATATAATATATATGCAGTATATTATATAATATATATAATATAGTAGAAGAATAATATCCATGGCCAGGGAAAACAGGGGCTCCTTTCATTTCAAACTGTTCATTGGTAACTGAGAGAAAGTCATTTCATTTTATGCAAAACAAAATTTGTCCTAATACTGCCAGAGCTGTTTACACCCAAGTTAAACAGAGGCCCAAATGCCACTTATCAGAAACAAAATAGCTGTATATCACTTCAGTTTAAGTTCAAGAGACTTCTTCAGCCCTTTCGCTTCAGAAATTCAGATTTTTTCCAACTTCACATATGCATACCTTTTAAATGCCAGAAGTGGAGAAGGCGGAAGTGCCACAGAGGGAGAAAGCTACTGTTGGTTCAATCACCTAGAGAACTGACCTGACCTCTTATCAGTTTGGAAAAAAGCCAAAAGATGGTTGTGACATTGATTTAAGTGGAAGTGATTGAGTCCTAGGGATCAAAGCAAAAATTTAGTGGGTAACTGTTGGGTTGTCTTATTTCTGAAACAGAAAAAAAAAAGACAAGGTATAAAGGTATAAGAGATTCCAGCCTTGGGGATTAGAAAGATAATACAGTGAGTAGAGTATTTGCCTTGCACGTGGCCAACCTGGGTTCAATCCCCAGCACCCCGCATGGTCCCCTGAGTACCACTGGATGTATCCCTCCTCCCCCCTTCCAAAAAAGAGTTCTAACCTGGTAGGCTACTCCAAAAGCATCCCGCTTTGTCACTAACAGGGTAGGAAACGCCAAGATTGAGACTGTTGTTTCTCAAAAGGAATCAACAAAATGAATCTTTCCTGAAATAAACTAGGAATCCAACGAATGCGTTCATTTTAGGAAAACATTATCCTGAACAAATGGAATTGTCTTATAAAACACAAAAGAAAGAAAGGCATAATAAAGATGATATGCCTGTGTTTTATTTAAATTTTATGATGGAGGTAGAATACAAATAAGAAATAGGGCTCGTTCAAACTCAAATTTTCACCGTAGCTTTCCCGCGAAAAGGGGTTTCCTTCCTCATATCAATTCATCACGAGGACACAAACTGCGAATGCACAGTTTGGAAAATTAAAATGTAGAAACAAGCAGCATTAGAATGACTGAGGTGAGGATTATGAGTTTGGCATCAGGAAAAAGAATTTTTGTTTATTTTTGGGGTGAAATATGGCAGTGCTCAGGGACCCCTGTGGGGTGCTTAGGGGACTGCATATGGTGCAGGGATTCAAACCAGGGTCACGACCACAGTCACGGGCCACGTCAGGGCCTTATCCTTTGTACCATCTTTCCCTTTTCCCAGGAAAAAGGGCTTTTTAAATAAACCATGGGGGCTTCAAAAAGAATCCATTCAGGAGTCAAAGCGATGGAACAGTGGGTAGGGCGTTTGCCTTGCACGCGGCTGACTCGGGTTCGATCCCCAGCATCCCACATGGTACCCAAGCACCGTCAGGAGTGATTTCTGAGTGTAGAGCCAGGACTCCTGAGAATCACTGGGTGTCACCCAAAAAGCAAAAAAAAAGTGTAACCAGCAGACAGCCAGCGGGGATGACTGTGTCTCCTCTCCTCAGGTTCCATGTAGCTGGTGCTTTGTAGCTGTCATCACCTCTGGCTCCCTTACTAATTCTCTCTTCCACCTCATCCTCCTGGCTGCCTCTGGTGGGCTTCTATGACACGTCCTTGGGGGTCCTCAATGTCAGGGGTGAACAGCCCTATCTTTGGAGACATGCTAGACTTGTGACCAGAACAAAACTTCTATCTAGGTAAGCCGCAAATGTGTATTTCCTGCAGGACTCCTGGTCTCTTTATAAATTTCTAGATATATTTGGCTGGTCCTCTCCACGGGGCTATCTGGAAAACACCCTTGGCCACCTCTCAGAGAAGACTCCTTTCTGTGCCTGAGGTGACCCTGATGCAGCATTTCCGGCCACACGTGTCAATGCTACGTAGCTGAAGCAGAGACTTCCGGGTTGTTGCTGCATGCATTACCTCCTTAGGGGCTGTGACCTCAGCTCTGAGTTTAGACACTTTGTATGCGATCATTTCCTCTTTCCTCAGTGCTAAGCACAAGTGCATTCATTGTCCACAGCTATGATTCTTTTATTTTGGGGGGGCGGGGAGCTTGGGGAAACACATCCAGCAGTGCTCAAGACTTATACCTCAGTGCTAAAGACAAGTGCATTCATTATCTGTGCTATGATTCTTTTTGGGGTTTGGGGAAACACATCCAGCAGTGCTCAAGACTTATACTCTGCACTCAGGGATCAGCCCTGGTAGGGCTCAGGGAATCATACGGGATTCTGGGGTTTGGATTTGGGTTGGCCATATGCAAGGCAAGTGACCTATGGACTGTATTATGGCTCCAGCCCTTATACCCATGATTCTTAATCTTAATCCCATCCAATACACTTAAGAAAGCCATTCCTCAGGGAGTATGGTGCCGCCAGCAGGTCAATCTGTACCTGTGAGGCGAGTGCATCAGCAGCCTGATGGCGCCTTCAGACTTCCAGATACTCCAAAATTGCTGCTGTGCCTTTGGCCAGATCCCAAAAACTTGGGGCAAAGTTTACCAAGAAAGTAAACGGCCAAAAATTAGGTATGTGGGAGACACACCCACAAACCACCTCCGGCTCAGCTATATAATTACAGGCAAGGCCTCTCTGGTTCCTGATCGAACTGCTTAAAGACATGATCCCAGAGACTCAGAGACAAATCTCAAAACCCAGCGGCTTTTGGTAGAGATGTGTTTGGACTCCGCAGTAGGTTACCGGTGTAGGGCCACCCCAGGTGGGAATAGGTTTTGTGCCTTGGCCTATTCCTCCTGGCAGCTTTGTGGCTGCCATCCTCCAGAGGTCACTGAACAGTCAGGTTTGGGCCCACAGTGACGAGAGACAATGGGTTGGAGCTGGCCCTTTCCTCCCCCACCCAACCAGATCCCAGTTGCCGCTCACGAACAACCTCTCTGGCTCCTGATCGAGTTACTTAATGGCCATGATCCCAGAGACTCAGAAACAAATCTCAGAACCCAGCGGCTTTAGGCAGAAATGCGTTCAGTCCCCGTAGTAGGTTACCGGTGCTGGGCCACTCCGGGGGGGAAAGGGTGCTGTCCCCCTGCCTGCTCCCCCTTGGCGGCTCAGTGGCTGCCATCCTCCAGAGGTCATTGGACAGTCAGAATTGGGCCCACAGTGATGAGATATGCAAGGCCTCGCAGGATGGGGGTGGAGCCGGCCCTTTCCTACTCAACCCAACGAGATCCCCAGTGGCCGCCCACGAACGGCCTCTCTGGCTCCTGATCAAGCTGCTTAACGGCCATGATCCAAGAAACTCAGGAACAAATCTCGGAACTCAGCAGGTTTTGGCAGAAATCCCTCCAGACTTAATTGTTAAAATTTTGGAATTCCAAAAAACACATGGCCACTGCTGTGGCTGAGCAACATCATATGTTATTCATAACCAGCAATAGAAAACAAAGTTCCTACTGTTGATTTTTCCGCAGATCTGAGTGTTGGGGTAAAATCCTAAATAATAATGGTGGGTCTGCTGAACTCCACAAGAAGAAAACATCCAACCCCATCAAAAAATGGGGCGACGAAATGAACAGAAACTTTCTCAAAGAAGAAACCTGAATGGCAAAAAGGCACATGAGAAAATGCTCTACATCATTAATCATCAGGGAGATGCAAATCAAAACAATGAGACATCATCTCACACCACAGAGACTGGCCCACATCCAAAAGAACAAAAGCAACTGGTGTTGGTGCAGATGTGGCGAGAAAGGGACCCTCCTTCACTGCTGGTTCCCACCGACTGTTTCAGCCTTTTGGAAAACAGTATGGACAATTCTCAAAAAAATTAGAAATTGAGCTCCCATTTGACCCAGCAATACCACTCCTGGGAATATATCCCGGAGAGGCAAAAAAGTATAGTCGAAATGACATCTGCACTTCTGTGTTCATTGCTGAACTGTTCACAATAGCCAGAATCTGGAAAAAAAATGGAGTGCCCGAGAACAGATGACTGGTTAAAGAAACTTTGGTACATCTATACAACGGAGTACTATGTAGCTGTTAGAAAAGATGAAGTCATGAAATTTATATATAGGTGGTACTACATGGAAAGTATCATGCTAAGCGAAATGAGTCAGAAAGAGAGGGACAGACATAGAAATATTGCATTCATCTGGGGAACATAAAGTAAAAAAATAGGAGACTAACATCCAAGAATGGCTAAGATAAGTACCAGGAGGTTTACTACATGGCTTGGAGGCCAGCCGCACATGCTTGGGGAAAAGGCAGCTTAGATAGAAAAGGGAGCACCAAATAAAAGGTGTTGGGAGGATGGGAGATGCATGCTGAAAGTAGACTATAGACCAAACATGATTGCCACTCAATGCCTCTTTTGCAAACCACAGCACCCAAAAGGAGAGAGAGAACAAAAGGGAATGCCCTGCCACAGAGACGGGGTGGGATGGGGTGGCTGGGGGTTGGGAGGAGGGCTACCAGGATCTTTGGTGGTGGAGAATGGGCACTGGTTGAGGGATGGGTACTTGGTCATTATATAACTGAAACCCAAGCACAAAAAGTTGTAAGTCTACAACTGTACCTCATGGTGTTTCACTAATAAAAATTAAAAAAAAAAAAGCAAAGCAAAAAAAAAAAAAAGGTGGGTCTGATGTTGAAATATTGAATGTAATCAAAGTAGAGAGAGAGAGTAATGTGGAAACCATCTTCCCCACAGGTAAGGGGAGGGTGTGGGATGGGGTATATACTGGGGTTTTTGGTGGTGGAAAATGGGCACTGGTGAAAGGACGGGTGTTTCTTTATATGACCGACATTTAAACCTGAAACTGCTCTCACGGTGATTCAATAAGTAAAATTATAAAAAAGAAAAAAAAAGTAAGGTGGAGTTCATGCCCAATTCAATCAGCCAAATCAATGGCTGAATAAATAGCAGTACTCCTACAAAAAAAATAATGAAAGCCATTCCTCAGGCTAAAGCACAGATATTAGTAATAATAGACATACCTATCATTGCTACTTAAGAATCGTCAATCCAAGTAATCAAATTCATTTTAAACTTAGCTCATTTAAGGCTACTACTTCAGCACTTTATTTTTAAAAAATTATTTATTTATTTATTCTTTTTAGGTCACACCTGGCAATGCACAGGGGTTACTCCTGCCTTTGCACTCAGGAATCACTCCTCGCGGTGCTCAGGGGACCATATAGGATGCTGGGAATCGAACCCAGTCAGCCGTGTGCAAGGCAAACGCTCTACCCACTGTGCTATCACTCCAGCCCCTACTTCAGCACTTTAGCTGCCATCCTTTGACACTGTTTTCATAAAATGTGCATGTTTCTCCGTAATGAATACTTAAGCTTCAGCAGGTTTCTCTATATTAACTTGTGTATTTTCTTGATTGGAATATATATATTTTTTGGTTATTAATCTAGAGAGAAGCTGAAATTTGGAAAGACTAATGCTTAGAAACTCAATGATTGATAATCATGTGTTTTCTTGAAATATAAGACAATTAATTTGATTGACTATCAGACTGGCAAAGTATGGGTGATAGAGACTTTTACTTGGTTGACTCTTTTCAAATTTTCATGGACTAATACTAATTTTGGATCTGATTGCCTTAGTTGTTTTATTTTTTGTTATTTCTTAAAATACTGTTAACATTCCAAATATCTACTCAAGATGTTTTACTGCTTTTGGCATTTTTGGATTCAATGAAATATGCAATATGTCATCACTAGCAACACAGTTCACTGTCACTGTCACTGTCCTCCCATTGTTCATCGATTTTGCTCGAGCGGGCCCAATAACATTGTGAGACTTGTTACTGTGTTTGGCATATCAAATACATCATGGGTAGCTTGCCAGGCTTTGCCGTGTGGGCTCAATACTCTAGGTAGCTTGCCGGGCTCTCCGAGAGGGCCAGAGGAATTGAACTCGGGTCAGCCATGTTGGCCATGTGCAAGGCAAAAGTTCTACCCACTGTGCTATCGCTCCACAGTATAATTTTATGAATTAGATGAAAGTTATCTAACATTATAAGTTTATGAAATTGGTTGGCTAATGAGGTGACCAAAAAGCAGTGTTTTCCCAAAAAAGGGAGGAGGCTGGAGAGATAGAATAGTAGTGGGTAGGGTGTTTGCCTTGCACACGGCTGACCTAGGCTCAATCCCTGGCATCCCATATAGTTCCTTCCCTGACCATTGCCAGTGATTTCTGAGCACAGAACCAAGAGTAACCCCTGAGCATCACTGGGTGTGGCCCACAGACAAAATCAAAAAAACAACCCCAAACCACCACAAAGCAAACAAGTTAAAACCAAAAAATAGATGAAAAAGAAGAAAAAGAAGAAATGTTCTATAATCTTGAACTTTTAAACACACAGCAATGCTACTACAGATAAGGAAAGAGCTAGGGAACAAATACCTAGCCCTGTAGGAATGGGTAAAGGTAAAGGTAAAGGCCCTCCCGTTGATCGTCGATTTGCTCGAGCGGGCCCAGTAACGTCTCCATTGGAGACTTTGCTGTTACTGTGTTTGGCATAACTTAGGAATCTAAATTTCTTTGGATTAATCTCTCTCCCTGATAAGGCTTATATCTGTGTGGGGATGTATGTTGGCAGAGAGGAACAGTGGAGGAGTAGAACTTTTAATGTGTAACACAGCCCAAATTTCTTGTTTGAAAAGAAATTGTAAAAAGCAGACAACTGGGCCCCACTTGTTGCTATTTCTGGCCGGACAGTGATGTAGATGAGAGAACACAGCAGATGGGACATTCTTCTCTCGCTTCTATTGTTCTGACTTCAGATAAACTTCAAACTTGGGCTATGTATGTTAATCCACCATGGTTTTGAGGTGAATATTAAATGCCAATTAAATGCCACTCGTTTAACTGAAAGTTATGAAACAAAATTTTAACTTTCTTTTATTTTTTGCTTTTTGGGTTACACCCAGCGATGTACAGAGTTTATACTTCTGGCTCGTGCACTCAGGAATTACTCCTGGTGGTGCTCAGGGGACCATAAGGGATGCTGGGAATCGAACCTGGGTCGACCACATATAAGGCAAACGCCCTGCCCACTATGCTATTGCTCCAGTCCTTAACTTTCATAATGGAGCTCCTGAACTTTCCCAATGAAACTAGGGACATGGCTCAGTGGTAGAACATTTGCTTGCATGTGTGAGGCCCTGGATTTGATCCCTGATAGTGAAAAAAAAAATAAGGCCTCTGTTCAGTTAGAGACTACAGAGATGAAACAGTGGGTTGTCTTGTATGCATTGGAACCAGGTTTGATATCTGACATCATACCGGGTCCCTTAAGCATCACTAGAAGTGATCCTTGAGCTCAGGGCCAGGAGTAAGCCTTGAGCACAGCTGGGTATGGCTCCGAAACCCAAACTAAAGAGAATATTAATTATTTTCTGGGTGTGTGCAGCAATTCTCTACCTGCAGACACAAATTCTTGAAGAAATGCAAAACCAGGAAGATTATTTTTTAGGGACTTGTACTAAATGTTTGTATCTCAGTGTTCCAGGGGTAAGGAATGTAGCTGGAGGCCACAGAGGAGATAACGATCATCCTCGGATCTGCCAATTCTTACTTTTGGAAACAACATGTCTCTACTTGGTATCAGTGGTCGGACATACTGGCACGCAACCCAGAGAGGAAATGAATCATAGCTATTAGTTTTGAAGGAGGCATTTATCAAAAGATCTTCAAAGAAGGCTGGGCCACTTCTCCCATGATCACTCTTC
Source organism: Sorex fumeus (assembly GCF_029834395.1). Classification (NCBI taxonomy): domain Eukaryota; kingdom Metazoa; phylum Chordata; class Mammalia; order Eulipotyphla; family Soricidae; genus Sorex; species Sorex fumeus. The sequence goes on along the minus strand of NW_026606068.1, from coordinate 2,870,765 downwards.
ATTTATTTATTTAATGTTTTGGTTTGGGAACCACACCCAGTTGTGCTCATGGTTTACTCCTGGCTCCGTTCAGGGATCATGCCTGGAGAAAGCCTTGTGACCATATGGGATTCCAATGACCAAACCCGGGTCCGTTAGTTGTGTGCAAGGCAAGCACCCTACCTACTGTACAATCTCACCAGTCTTCTTCATTTCTTTTTAACCCAAAATGTATCCCATCTGAGCCCAGGCCACTGCACTAGCCTTTGGGGACAGATAAACAGCAAGAGGAGGAAACAGGGAGAATCCCATCAGAAAGGTGATAGTCCAGAAAGAGAAACGAACCCTGGGCACAGCCAGAAACAAAGTAGAAAATGCCTCAGTTCTTGCCAACACGAAGCAAATGAATGCTTAACTAAGATCAGAAGAAATAAGTCAAGCACCAGAGCAATTCAACAGAAGGCAGATTACAAAACCAAACCAAATCAAACAAAAAACAACTCCAAACCAAAAGACGGCAGATTTCCCAGGAAGCAGACTCTCTGAGGCACAGAACCAAAGAATTTTCTGGTGCTTTTCCCTGGCAAGAGTAGATGTAGCAAAAGACCACACCCACTTTTCCTGTCTCAAGCCTGAGTCTCTTAAGCTCACTGTAGCACAGTGGATCGAACTCTGGTCAGCCGTGTGGGCCACACGCAAGGCAAACGCTCTACCCGCTGTACTATTGCTCTAGCCCACAGTGGGTAGGGCGTTTGCCTTGCATGTGGCCCACACGGCTGACCCGAGTTTGATTCCTCTGCCCCTCTCCAAGAGCCTGGCAAGCTACCGAGAATATCTCGCCTGCACAGCAAAGCCTGGCAAGCTACCCATGACGTATTCGATATGCCGAACACAGTAACAAGTCTCACAATGTTACTGGGCCCACTAGGGCAAATCGATGAACAGCTCACTGTATGTGAAGTAAACTTTGTAGGCAGGTTTTAAGGTTTTAAGATAGTCTGCAATGATAATAATTTTGATGAGAGTTGAAAACTAAAAATTGTGACTTTACAGACTATAGCTTTTAGTATAGGTGGGAATCATGGTGATAAAGTTTCGATGGAGGGAACTGTTTGGAACAGCAGATAAATTCAGAGAAAGAGAGAGAAAATGTGTGTGCGTGAGAGAGGGAGAGAGTGTGTATGTGTGTGTGTGAGAGAGCATGTGTGTGTGAGGGAGTGTGTGTGTGTGTGTGTGTGTGAGAGAGAGTGTGTGAGAGTGTATGTGTGTGGGAGAGGGAGTGTGTCAGAGAGTGTGTCTATGTGTGAGAAAGAGAGAGAGAGAACAAGAGAGAGAGAGAGAGAGAGTAGAGTTAGAGTAACAGGAGAAGGGGTTGTCATTCTGAAACCAGCATACTTACTAACACCTTCCCACCCATAGTGCTCCTGAAGAGTGGAAAGTGCCGATCTACCCCCTGTTATTTATTTATTTACTTTTCTGGGTTTTGAGTTACAGCCAATGCCCCTAAGGACTTACTCTTGGCTCTGTATTCAGGGATCACTCCTGGTGAAGCTTGAGGAATCAGAGCCAGGGATCAAACCCAGGCCAGTAGCATGCAAAGCAAATGCCTCATCCACTGTACTTTGACTGTGCTATCCAGCCCCCCTATTTGTTATTTTAGAGAAGGAAGAGCTACATATCAAAGGGACCAATTGAGTGGAATGAGGTGACAGCCAGGATGATCATCTGATAGCATCATATTCCTTTGGATTATTTCTCTGCTCTGACCATCCAATGATTTCAACTGATTTAGGATTGATCGTATTACAATAATGAACATCTGCCCCAGTCCTTAAAACAGCTGCTCCATCACTCCCTAACAAAATTCTATCCTTTACCTTGGCTGTGAAGCCAAGATTCCTATTCAGATTCCTCTCAGGTTTAACTGAGCTGCCTCCATAATTGGAATCAATCGAAATGCTGGACTTCTTGTCCTCGTTAGTTTGGACTCTGTCTCAGAGGCATCGTTAGAGCCATACGTGAGTTTTTGCTCACAAAAGTAGAAAAGACAGAGAGATTACCTGCCAGGGTAGTATCTGGAGTGTGGAGAGAAAAATCCATCATGAAGAAGGAGACTATTTTTAGTTTAGAACCAGTTCATTTGGCACCAGGGTCAAAAAAAAAAAAAAGAAAAAGAAAGAAAGAAAAAAGAAAGACAAGTATGAATGAAGTGGTAATGCCATGGCATCCCAGGAAGAAGAAAGAACCTGCAGGGATGGGGTGGGGGAACAAAGGAGTTTATGGACCCTGGAGGAAAGTAAAGGAAAGCCTGGAGGTGAGGATGTGGTGCAGAGGGCAGCCAGTTGTTAAGGTTCTCTGCAGCTTAGTATTTACTGCAAGAAAGCCAGAGACTGATCAGAGAACATGTTTCAAGGGGAATACTAGGGAAGAAGGGAGACTTGACTTGGGGAGTCCTTGGAGGGGCGGCTTTGGATCCGGGGAGCAAAACTAAAAGAGCGTTGGTGGCAGATCTGGAAGATTTGCCTGCGGAAGGAGGAAGGGGAAGGAGAACCAGAGCCCGCCCCTTCCGGCCAGCCCCTGGCAGAAAGCTGGCCCCAGCCCCACTGCAGGAGGAAGAACAAGGATTCTACTGGATACCAAGGTTCAAAGGGTCTGAAACAGGAAACTGGTCCTAACAAGAGAAGCAGGAGGCGCCATCTCCCAAAGGCTTGGGGGAGGGGTGCTTATGGATGCAGTTGGAAATCCAAGAGAAATTGTGTTTTCAGTGAGTCCGAGCAAACCCAGATTTCTGCTCTAACGGGTTTTGAAAGAGCAGAATCAGGGCACAGTGGGGCTCACTCTGGCTGTGGGTCTGGGCCTATTTCCGACACACAAGGCTTCAGAGACTTAGGACCACAGGCAAGGTGCTGATCCAGTCCAGCGAGACACCCCTGGGCAGCGTTAGCTTTGGATTTGTGTTGTTGTAGCACATGGTCAAGCCTAAGTGTTTCCTTTCCCACTGCGTAAGGACAGATGAGAGTCCTGCCATTGGAAACACACATATGGTTGATGTCCTAGAAGGATAAGCTGGATGATTAAGAATTAGATCCCTGAGTCAAATCAAAAGAAGGACACACAGGGGCTGGAGCCATAGCACAGAGGGTAGGGCATTTGCCTTGCATGCAGCTGACACAGGTTCAATCCTCAGCATCCCATATGGTCCCCCAAGTACTGCCAGGAGTGATTCCTGAGTGCAGAGCCAGGAGTAACCCCTGAGTATCACTGGGTGTGACCCAAAAAGCAAAACAAACAAACAAAGGGCATATCCCTATAATTCTGGCCCCCAGAAATGTTCTGGATCTAAACCAGAGTTTTGGTGAACAAATAGTTTTTTGGGAAGGGGGGGGGTTGTTGGACCACATCCAGCAGTTCTTAGGGCTTACTCTTGGCTCTGTGCCCCTGTGCTCCTCAGGGAACCCAATGGGATGCCAGGGAGCAAACCAGGGTCAGTTGAGTGCAGGGCAGGCACCTTGCCTCTGTACTATCTCTCCAGTCCCTAGAGGCCTGTTTAAAAGACAACTAGGGGCAGTCAGTATTCAAAGTATCAAAAGGACTCTGATCAGCACATTATTTGAGAAAATGTGATGAGGATTAAGGGAGCTAATGTATGTCAATTGTTTAGATCAGGAACTGCCACCTTAAAACAACCTATTGATTAAAGTTAGTGACAACCCATTAATATTATTTCACTATCAGTTGCTTGAATTTAAGAAACACAAATTTCGTTAAGCCACAGGCTGGAAGGAAAAAATGTTTGGGGAAGGATCTCTATTTTCTTGCTTCATTAACCCCAATTATAAAAAAAAAGATAAAAATGTGAGGCTCAGAAAGATGACAGGAAATATCTAAGCTCACAGCATGTGGCCAGATGGGACTTGGTGTTTCAGAGGTTTGTGTTGTATCTTGACACCTGTGTTTTCCTTTGCCTCTTTGTAAGAGCTTGTAATAAATACTCTGCGTTCATTCAATGAATTCACCTTTGAATAAGAATTTAGTTACTTCTTGAGAATGGAAATTATTTCCTGAATCTAATGCAATAATGTCGGGTTTGGAAGAGGGATGTGAGGAGAAGGAGAATGACAGAATCTCAGTTGTAAAAATCCCTTTTATATCTCGGATAGAAGAGAAAAGAGAGTTTATATTGTCTTTTAGAAAATAAATATAGCTCTTTGTCTTACCTATTTGGGACAGTTCAGACAGGGAATCAAAAAATGATATTAGGGGAAAAATGATATTAGGCAATTTGAGTAAGGTTTTACAATTAAAACAAAGACCCGAAGAATCACAGTATTTCAGTTAGCAAAGCATTGTGGTAGTTTTGCACTGGTGAATGAAAAGAGTTAAGAAAATAAAGGCTGCTACTATGCAGTTTTAATTGGAAAGCATAAATCCAATGATGCTTTGAAAATGAAATGCTTATAATCTTCATTTGTACATTAATATTTTAGATATATGCATAACATACATGGAAAAGATGATTTTAAGAATAAATGCCAAGTTAATGAAAATTTAATACGTTGCCACATTTGGCTATATGTACGTATTATATAAACACTATTTATCATAAGTTATAATAAAATGTGTGTAATTTTGAGGCAGTTGTATCTCAGTGAAAAATGAGAAACAAATGAACGGCTTATTAAGTTAAAATGAAATTAATAAGAAAGCAATTTAGGAAAGAAAAGATATTTTGAAAAGTTTATGCTTCAAGAACATGTAATTAATGGCTTCTGACTTTAGCTGATTTGAACATATAAAGGAACAATGTGTTATAATCTTTCTGTTATTTCCAGAAGACATCCTTCCTTATTAAATTCCACTTGAGATCTGTCACAAAATGTTTTTTTAATTTCCCCATTTAATGATTTAGACATGAAAAGACAGAGGGTTAATGGAAATATTATTTATAATTCTGACTAAAGTAGAGCTTTGCAATTATAGCACATTGATTTACTCTAAGACACACTTTGTTGGTGGATTTTATCCTCAAGGTCCTTCCTAGATTTATCTTCGACTTCCTTCTGGTAAATGCTTTGTTAAGAGGATAAATTACGGATGTTTATGTTTCGGAAATTCTCCGGAAGATGCTTCAATTATCTCAGGAATTCTGTGGTCATCTTCTTATTTAAAACTCTGCATTTAAAAATTTTCCACAAGGCTGTTGGGATTATTTGATAAGGCAGCAGCTCAGGGTTTAAGAATTCAGAAGAGAAATGGAATGAGATATTTGGATATGGGGGTTTTGCATTGATTTAAATTCACCTACAATGGACCAACATTTAAAAGGCTAGTATTAGATATGCACTAAAGGCTTAGACTTGGAATGTCTTATCTCTTGGACTAAGAGAAACTGCAAAAATATAGCATACAAGAGTGGGGAAAAATTGCAAAAAGGATTGGAGCACATGCTTTGCAGGTTTGACCCCCGACATCACACAGTTCCTTAAGCAGCCTTGGGGGCCACCATCGAAGCAAGGAGCTTGGTGTACTCTGAACACCACTGAGTATGGACACCAAAGTCAACCAAAATAAAATAAAACAATACAAGAACCACATGACAGCTATCAGGGCACGTCTTCATGTTGTCTGACCACTAGGCATCACGAGGCATAGTGAAACTTTTATGTGAGTATTTCATGTAATTAGCTGGAATTCATTCACCTGTTATAATTTTAATCTGACAGACTATGCTCATCAAATCTTGGGATACAATTTGGGCTGAATACACTATATGATCAAAATTACATTGATTATGTCAGGTCATGTGAAAACATTTCCTATCACAATTCTGAATGACAGACTTTAAGTTCTTAGAGATTTGCATGAAAAATTTGTGAAATGTGAGAAAGCTTGAAGCCTTAATGGCTTTTACTGTGCTATTAAAAAAAATCTCCACAGACTAAACCACAGAAAAGAATCTCCCTTCTGTTTGAAGAGCACACCTGCCTTGCTGCTTGAATATTTCATGAGTTCCTGCTCAAAAACACAAAAACAAAACAGAAGAACCAACCCAACAACATGACAAGTGAGAACTGACTCAACAAAAGACTTTTGGAATTATCTGTCTAGAAGTTCAGAGAGGGAGCAGATAATAAATAGTAATCGTGAAACAGTGACTGATTTCTTTGCTCTGATTTTTAAATGTCTGCTTCTGTCTTATCAAACACGCTGAATAAACATCTCTAACAAATGAATTTCCTACCTTGGCTTTACAGCACTTTCCCCAATAAACTCTACTTTATTGCTTTTGGCTTTTGCCAGGAAAAGAGTAACAACAAAATCAACTTCCTCTTTTTTTTTTTTCCAGGCAGGTTTTTGTAGCTGGACTTGTTTTCGTTCTGAGGAGTCTGTTCTTGGAAAAAGACAGACTGGGAGTTTGTTTTCTTGAATGTTTGGGTGCCAGCTCTTTCCTGCCTTTTCCCCTCTTTTCATTTATTGCTTTATACAATTCCAGGCACATCTTGAATAACTGCAGGAACTCAAATACTATGCCCTACTTTATCATTCAAAATCACTGCATCACTGTATCACTGTCCTCCCGTTGTTCATCAATTTGCTCGAGTGGGCCCAGTAACGTCTCCATCATGAGACTTGTTACTGTGTTTGGCATATCGAATACGTCACGGGTATTGCCAGGCTTTGCCATGTGGGCGAGATACTCTCAGTAGCTTGCTGGGCTCTCTGAGAGGGGCGGAGGAATCGAACTCGGGTTGGCCATGTTGGCTGCGTGCAAGGCAAACGCCCTACCCGCTGTGCTATCGCTCCAGCCCAAGTATCATTCAAAATACTTGGTGAAATCGGGTGGTGGTTGCATATTCTCCAAACAAAAGAATGTGATGAAATGATGCTACTGGTACAATTTACTCCAGAAGAATCGCTATTGTATAACGGAAGAAGCTCAAACAGTTATTTAACTGTCAACCATAGATACTTTGCTGGGATATTGTGTGATATCAATGATATCTACACCGATTAATGTAAATTGGTTAATGTATATTATTTAATGAATAAATGGTTAATGAATATTACTTTCATTTTAGCCCACTCATGGAAGTTAGAATAGGGTTAATGTGCTGTCTCTATTGATTTTCAGTTTTACTTAATATTTATTTATGGGCTGGAGCGGTAGCACAGCGGGTAGGGCGTTTGCCTTACAAGCGGCCAACATGGCCGACCTGAGTTCGATTCCTCCGCCCCTCTCGGAGAGCCTGGCAAGCTACCGAGAGTATTCGATATGCCAGACACAGTAACAACAAAGTCTCCAATGGGGATGTTACTGGGCCTGCTCGAGCAAATCGACGATCAACGGGAGGGCCTTTACCTTTTACCTTTACCTTTACTTAATATTTATATCACTTTTTGATTTATCACTGTCACTGTCCTCCTGTCGTTCATCGATTTGCTTGAGCGGGCACCAGTAATGTCTTACAACAAATTGTGGACTTGTTGTTATTGTTTTTGGCATATTGAATACGTCATGGGTAGCTTGCCAGGCTTTGCCGTGCGGGCAAGATACTCTCGGTAGCTTGCTGGGCTCTCCGAGAGGGGTGGAGGAATCAAACCCAGGTCGACCATATGCAAGGAAAACGCCCTACCCGCTGTGCTATTGCTCCAGCCCTTTTGATTTATAAAAGGTTTTTTTTTTTAAATAAATTTTCTTAATCTTTTATTTGGAATCCAAATTCCAAAGGTAAGGTTGAAGAGACAATGAAACTGTCTTCATTTGGGTAATTATATTTGTGTACCCTAAATTAGAAAAAACTATTTTGGGGGGTTGGAGAGATAGTACAGCAGGCACGTAGACCAGGGTTCAATCGCTGACACCTTATATGGTTCCCTGAGCTCCGGCAGGAAAGATTCCTAAGCTCAGAGCCAGGTGTACTGCCTGAACAACTACTGTGTGCCCCCACCTCTCTGAAAAAAAAAAGAAAAAGAAAAAGTTTAAAAAATGAAAAAAATTATTTTGAAGGCTGAAAAGTTTGGATGCCATTAGAAAATTATCTATAAACCATTGACTCTCTCCTCTCCTACCAAAATTTGGCACTTGTTTGTGGTTGGGGGTGGTTTTAGGCACTTTTAATTGTGATCCACTTTGGCTATCAAGTGTAATATATTCTTTTTACCTGGTACTTTTCAACAGAGGAACTACAATCAATAAATTTTCCTTTAGTCAGATATATTTAAATTGTAGAAGGTAAAAATAATAAAACTATTTTTTTTAGCCAGAAAAAAAGCATTAGAAATAAGAAATTGTGATGTTTAACAAAGCTGACACTTCAGGAAAAAGGTAAAGTATGGAAAAAATTTACATGATTTAATGGAATCACCTTACTGGTGGGTGTGAGGGAGGGTTTGGGCCACGCCTGCGAATGCTTGGGGGAGACTCCCAGTTCTGTGCTCCAGTGAGCTCTGGAGGCCACGTGGTGCTGAGGTTAGAACCAAGATTGGTTGCATGCAAGGTAAGCACTTTAATCCTTATAGTTTTACACCTAGACTCATAAGTATAGTGTTTTTTCTGGAAAAAAGAATAGTAAAATGCCACCTTTCTTTCCAGAGGGGGGAGGGCGGAAGGGACCAACACCCTTTCCCCTCTGGCAGACTTGATGGCCTGGGTTAACACATAACCCGTTCACTTTTCTGCTCCAAGCTGCTGGGTTATGCATTAAGTACTTGTGTTTCTGGGGCTGTGGCCGTGCTCAAAGCTTAACTATGATTTTCAGAGAGAAACGTTAGGTGGTTTACTTCCCATGGATCACTTTGTGTATAGAGAGCAGGTATGAGCCGGGGGTGTGGGGGCGACTAAAACCTCATGGGAAGGGGGGCGTTCCGGTCCGTCCTTCACGCCCTACCGAGGCCACCAGTTGCCCCCCACGAGCGGCTCTCCAGCACGGCCACAGCCCCAGAAGCACAAGGACTTAATGCAGAACCCAGAAGCTTGGAGCAGAAAAGTGAACGGACTATGCGTTAATCCAGGCCATCAAATCTGCTGGAGGGGAAAGGGTGTTGCCCCATTCGCCCTCTCCTCTCTGGAAAGAAAGATGGCGGCCACATGGGAGCCTTGTGGACAGCAGACATGAGCCGGGGGAGCGGGGGCGACTAAAACCTCATGGGAAGGGGGGCGTTCCAGTCCGTCCTTCACACCCTACCGAGGCCACCAGTTGCCCCCCACGAGCGGCTCTCCAGCACGGCCACAGCCCCAGAAGCACAAGGACTTAATGCAGAACCCAGCAGCTTGGAGCAGAAAAGTGAAAGGACTATGCGTTAATCCAGGCCATCATGTCTGCCCGGAGGGGAACGGGTGTTGGTCCCTTCCGCCCTCCTCCCTCTGGAAAGAAAGGTGGCGGCCACATGGGAGCCTTGTGGACAGCAGGTATGAGCCGGGGGTGTGGGGGTGACTAAAACCTCATGGGAAGGGGGGCGTTCCGGTCCGTCCTTCACGCCCTACCGAGGCCACCAGTTGCCCCCCACGAGTGGCTCTCCAGCACGGCCACAGCCCCAGAAACACAAGTATTTAATGCAGAACCCAACAGCTTGGAGCGGAAAAGTGAACGGACTATGCGTTAATCTAGGCCATCAAATCTGCTGGAGGGGAAAGGTTGTTGCCCCATTGGCCCTCTCCTCTCTGGAAAGAAAGATGGCGGCCACATGGGAGCCTTGTGGACAGCAGGCATGAGCCGGGGGAGCGGGGGCGAGTAAAACCTCATGGGAAGGGGGGCGTTCCGGTCCGTCCTTCACGCCCTACCGAGGCCACCAGTTGCCCCCCACGAGCGGCTCTCCAGCACAGCCACAGCCCCAGAAGCACAAGGACTTAATGCAGAACCCAGCAGCTTGGAGCAGAAAAGTGAATGGACTATGCGTTAATCCAGGCCATCAAGTCTGCCAGAGGGGAAAGGGTGTTGCCCCATTCGCCCTCTCTTCTCTGGAAAGAAGGATGGCGGCCGCATGGGAGCCTTGTGGACAGCAGGTATGAGCCGGGGTGTGGGGGCGACTAAAACCTCATGGGAAGGGGGGCGTTCCGGTCCGTCCTTCACGCCCTACCGAGGTCACCAGTTGCCCCCCATGAACGGCTCTCCAGCACGGCCACAGCCCCAGAAGCACAAGGACTTAATGCAGAACCCAGCAGCTTGGAGCAGAAAAGTGAAAGGACTATGCGTTAATCCAGGCCATCATGTCTGCCCGGAGGGGAAAGGGTGTTGGTCCCTTCCGCCCTCCTCCCTCTGGAAAGAAAGATGGCGGCCACATGGGAGCCTTGTGGACAGCAGGTATGAGCCGGGGGTGTGGGGGCGACTAAAACCTCATGGGAAGGGGGGCGTTCCGGTCCGTCCTTCACGCCCTACCGAGGTCACCAGTTGCCCCCCGCGAGCGGCTCTCCAGCACGGCCACAGCCCCAGAAGCACAGGGACTTAATGCAGAACCCGGCAGCTTGGAGCAGAAAAGTGAAAGGACTATGCTTTAATCCAGGCCATCATGTCTGTCCGGAGGGGAAAGGGTGTTGCCCCAGTCGCCTTCTCCTCTCTGGAAAGAAAGATGGCGGCCGCGTGGGAGCCTTGTGGACAGCAGGTATGAGCCGGGGGAGTGGGGGGCGACTAAAACCTCATGGGAAGGGGGCGTTTCGGTCTGCCCTTCACGCCCTACCGAGGCCACCAGTTGCCCCCCACTAGTGGCTCTCCAGCATGGCCACGACTCCAGAGCACAGAAACCAATTTCTTAACTATCTGACTTTCAGTATAAATACTTCCAGGGTCAATAAGTAAAATAGCAGAAATCCAAAACCAACATTTAATTCTTGAACCCAGCTGTAGAAAGCAAATCACGTCACAATGCTTTTTCAGCATGTCTGATTTGGGGTGGGGGGGTAAACTCTAAATAATAGTGGTGAATATTTTATTAAAACAATGAATCTAATCAAAGCAGATAGAGTGTTAACTAGAATTCATCTGCCCCACAGGGACTGGGAGGGGTGGGGGGTGGGGTTTTATTGGGGTTCTTCATGGTAAAAAAAAAAAAGTATTGGTAAAGGGAAATGTGTTTGATATTTGCATGACTGAGACCTAAACCTGAAAGCTTTGTAACCTTTCCCAAGGTGATTCAATAAATAAAAAAAAAAAAAAAAAAAAAAAAAAAAAAAAAAAAAAAAAAGAATAGTAAAATGCCAGAAAAATGATGGGACCACATTTCAGTTAACATCAGTGCATAAGCATACACTTTCAGGAAGCTCAAATAGCATAATCATACATATATCTATAGACAATAAAATGTGGTGGATAGTGTTGGAATTATGTGCATGAGAAACCAATATTAATATTACTGTAAACTCAATTTAAAAAATTTTACAATGTGGATAAAGAGCTATCAAAAGAGAAAGGGAACTCTTGTACCAAGCACTTCTGGGTTTGGAGGAGGTTTGGGAAAATGATTTCTCTTTTGCTATTTTACTATTTGCTCTTGGGTTAGATCAAACTGAGTAACTGCATTCCATAGGGAGATCATTGTTTTCTGTTTTTTTCCCCCTTTCCCTGTGATTTTCCAGGTTGTTATAAAGACTTGTGATCCATTTACTCTAGTGAGAACATGTTCTAATGATTCTGTAAATGACAAGATAATTCAATGTTATTAATCAATTTTACCCAGTGGTCTTTAAACTAAGAGAATAATATGAGGAAGAGACAAAAAAATTAATTTGTTCACTTAACCACTAAGACAGGTAAGGGTTTCCATTTAGATTTAGTCATTCTTACATTTTTTTGTCAGAAAGTACAATTGGTCACATACGCTTTCTGACTAGTATGAATGAAACGGTAAATGCAATAATTTATTTGATTAAGGTCTGAGTGCTATTTTCTTGTATTGAAACCGACTTTGATTTTATTGTACAAGACACAAAGGTGATCTAGAGCAAAAATAAAATGACCAAACTTTGGCAGTCATTTGTGGAGGGAGAAGTCCCAGGTGCAGCTCGAATGCAGTATTTTTGGCTATTAACCTCATGAGCCTCAAGTTCCTATTTCTTGCATTAGTAATACCGTTTGCTGTTTGCTAACTTCGTTGCTAACTTTACTGTTGCTGTATCACGGCGGAGGGACTGGAAGTACTAAATCTTCATGGTCTCACCTTCTATAATCTTTCTAGAATTTCACAGCCTGAAAATATTGTAAGCCTGCAGCTGAATACTAATTTAATTCTTATTTCCTGTCAGCATTTTATTCATATCCAGAGGCAGTATATCTATATCTAAATGTATTTATTATATACTATGCATATACACTTACATATGGTACAGGTATAGTAACATTTTAATGTCTATATTTATAAATACATATTTATTTTCTGAGCCTGGAGAGGATTTTTTCTTTTTTTACTTTTTGGGCCATGCCCAGCGATGTTCAGGGATTACACCTGGCTCTGTACTCAGGAATAACTCCTGGCAGTGCTTGGGGGACCATATGGGATGCCAGGGATTGGACCTGGGTCAGTTGTGTGCAAGGCAAATGCCCTACCCACTGTACTATCTCTCCAGCCCTGGAGAGAAATATTTTTTTTTGTATCAGTCATGGAAAAAAGACATCTTCCCAGACTGATCTCAGATCTATGGAATGCTTCTCTACCTAGAGCCCCATGCTGATAAATTTGAAATTTGTGATTAATTGGCTACATATTTTTCAGCTTGATTTAAAAAGATTTCTTTCAAATTTCATGGAGAAAACAAAGCTAGTAATTTCCTTCTAAGGAGAAACATTTAGCAAGTGTTGGGGAATTATATTGTTTATTCTTGGCTTATTGGAAATGGATAAGCTGACTGAACAATTACATTTTTTGAGCTGGAGAGACATCTGACAATATATAAACCACAGTTCATTGTACACATAATGAATCTGAGTCCCATAAACATGATGTGAAATGTTTAGGATCAAAAAGCTAGTTAGACAATCCAAAATTATAATGTCCCACACTAAAATGGTAAAAGCAGATTTTAAATGATTTCATATGTTTTTTTTTATTTCAATGCTTTTATTTCCCAGACCAAGTGCTGCTTAATTTTTTGTCCAGGATTGGTAATTCGATGGTCACAGAGCTACATAGTACAGTAACTTAGTGTGTCAGAGAATGACCCTTGACCAGCAAATGTTAGAAATTTCTGACAAATGGCTGTTGAAATTGAGTATACATGATTTTGCTACTTCAAAATATTTCTGTGAATAAGACTTTAAAGCAATTTTTGTATTATATATGTGTGTGTGTACATATGCATATATATGTTATATAGAACATCTAGCTCTAGAACTTTCTAAGGTTCAGTAAATAGGAGATAGTCTCCTCAGAGCTGAGCTGAATGAAGCTACTGCAGTCTCTTAACTGTCTGTATAGACAATGCGAGTAGATCCATTTCCACACATCTCCTTTCACTGTCTTGAACTCCTTTGAACATTTGGTTGCACCATTTTGGAATTGCTTGAGCACTGTAGCACTCTCCTCCCGTTGTTCATCTATTTTCTTGAGCGGGCACCAGTAACATCTCCATTGAGAGACTTGTTATTGTTTTTGGCATATTGAATACGTCATGGGTAGCTTGCCAGGCTCTGCCGTGTGGGTGGGATACTCTCGGTAGCTTGCCGGGATCTCTGAGAGGGGCTGAGGAATCGAACCCAGGTCGGCTATGTGCAAGGCAAACGCCCTACCCACAATGCTATCGCTCCGGTCCAGAATTGCTCTAAACAGACATTTATCAGCAATGCCAAGAAGTACCATCTAGTTGCACAGTAGATAATTTCTGGGGATTATAAATAATACACTGGATTTTAAATAAATTGCTGATACTTAAGAACCTTGCCCTGATTTTGGAAACAAGAAGTGAATTCAGTGAGAAAAAAGGACAAAGGAAGAAAAAAGAATGAGGTAATAACAAGTACTTGGTTGCTTACCGATGTGACTGATTCTGCTTTTTTTTTTTTTTTTTGCTTTGTTTTGTTTTTGCTTTGTTTTGTTTTTAGGCTACACCCTGCAGTGCTCAGGGCTTACTCCTGGCTCTGCACTGAGCAGTTACTTCCTGTGTGCAAGGCAAGAACTCTATCTGCTGTACTATCTTTCCAGCTTCTGAACTATTCTGATATGCAGAAGATTTAAGCTAAAGAAATTCTTTAGACAATCTATTTTAAAGTCATTTTATATACATATAAACTTTTGTTCAAATATTTGAGCAGGGAGGATAACAAGATAGAACTATGTATTCTAGAGCGTTCAGATAAGAATGACCTTATGGCCGAGAAATACAATATTAATCATTTCCTTCTAATCTAAAGTCACTGGAATATGCTATTTGAATAAGTGATTACTCTTATTTGTACTTGATAACTAAGCCTGCATCAAATGTATTATTTCTTCTTATATTACATTGAAAAGAAAATCTACAGAATACCTACCATGTGCCGGATATGGGGTGGGGTGAGAATCTAGGGTTTTATCAAGCTGAATTAATTTTTTTTCTTTTTGGGTCACACCTGGTGTTGCATAGGGGTTACACCTGGCTCACGCACTCAGGAATTACTCCTGGTGGTGCTCAGGGGACCATATGGGATGCTGGGAACCGAACCCAGGCTGGCTGTGTGCAAGGCAAACACCTTACCCGCTGTGCTATCGCTCCAGCCCTGCTGAATTAATTTTTAATGCCCCAATCCCAAACAATAAAGGCTAAAAGGAAACGTGAGGAGGATTTGTTCTCAATCACTTCATTCAAGTTATTCAACTGAGTAACATGATTACATATTTGTTACAGTGCTGACATTTTCTCTTTTTTAGAAAGGAAACGGTCTTACCTGGAGGATCTTATCACCAGGCTGCAGCAGGTTAGATGCTGGTCCATCAGGCTGAACCCTAGTAACAAAGATACCCTATAAGTCAGAATTAACAGAGGTTAGGATTCTATTCTCAAGAACTAGGCCTACCTAAAATAAAATTTCATTCATACAGAAAACAATGAAAACATTCAAAACAGTATATACATGTATGTGTGACATGTTATCATAGTACATTAACCAAACCACCACTCTCCCAGTCAAATTTAAGAAAAACATCATCATTACTTGCATAGAAAAGTTGATTTTGTTTTTACTGTGCACAAATGACTTATAATCTCATCTCCAGGCATAGCCTTAATTTCTTAAATCATTTGAAATTTGAAATAGAATACTCAACTACTTCTTGTGCAACATCTGAACTTGCTTTAAGTAACTCTGCGTGGAAAGTGTCTCCTATTTGATAGATTATAACTTTGATGTGCCTTAAAATAAAAAACCTTACTAGAATTGCATATAAACCCTGCCTTATTTTAATGGGAATTACTTTGGGTGTTACTGAGAATTTCGAAGTAAAATATACACAAATTAACCATAAGAAAATTCCAACATTTATTTTATCTTAAAATTTAATTTATTTGCTTTTGGGGGAAGAGAAGTGTGGGCCACATGTGGTAGTTCTTGGAGTCTGTTTTTGGCTCTGTCCTTGGGGTGTGTCCTTTGTGGTTCTCAGGAGACCATGATGATGGAAACTGCATCTTCTGCATATAGCACACACACTCCAGCTGGTTAAGTTATCTCTTCAGCACTCCCAACATGCATGCAAACACTTAAAGTTGATTCCACATAGTCACATAATCCTTATATTAATTCATAAATAATTTTGCTGACCTCCTATATAAAGCAAATATTTACTTAATGCCTACCGCATCTAGACTTTGATGACTAGTGTCATGAAGATATATAGCAGTTAAGTTTCTGGCATCAATGAACTCACAATACAGTAGAGGATAAGTTAAAGAAACCAACAACTACAAAACAGAATCACAAGTACTACAGATGCAGAATAGGTTATAGAAGACCTTGAATCTGGCTATATTTAGTGGTGTTCAGGCTATGCCCAGGATCAGACACAGGGCTTTGGACCTGTGAAGCCTGGGCTCTACCACCTTGTGCTTTAGGATGAAAAGTAGCTGACTCATAAAGGATAAGTAATACATAAATAAATAAATAAGTAAATAAATAAAGGTTCCCACACTGACTGGGAAAAAGAGATGGAAGACAGAAGCAGCTGCAGTCCAAAAGCAAAAGTGTGTGAAAAGAAGTTACAGGTGTTCTCTTTGGCCTTGTGTGGTGATGGAGGACTGGGAGGGCTGTGGGAGATGATGAAACCGAAGAACATACTGGGAGCCACAATTTTTGTGGGGCGGGGGAACTCAAACAGTGCTCAAAGAGATCTGGGGGGCACTCTTAGAGAAACTTGGCCAACATAGGTGGAGGATGTGCTGTAGCTTGAACCCTGGAGAGCTGACGGTACTCAAGATCTCCAAGGTTCACCCAGTGATGTCCGGAGTTCTTTGACTGTATGGTGTTTTGTACTTCTGGTGTTTATGAACTTCTTAATGAAAGGCTTTGGAGTGACTTTTATCTTTCTTGTTTTCATTATTTCTTTCTCATCTAAACATGAAACTATAGGGTGGCATTAGAATACACAGAAAACTGCCTACCTTTTACTATTGTAATTCAATTTTCACAGCTTATTTTAAGGGCATAACTGGACAGTGCAGTTTTCCCTTCTTATCTGCAGGGGTTTGGTTCTGGGGTTCTCCCCACCCACGATGCTTCCAGCAGATACCAAATACTACAATTGCTCACGCCCTTCCTGTAAAATCATGTGGCAACTACATGTGACCTGTGCCTCTTCCTCATGCATTTGCAAACCATCTCAGGATTTTGTCTCTAGGTTATAGTTCCTAAAAGACCATAAATACAATGCAGATAGTTGCTGTTCTGTAATCTTTGGGGGAAAAGATTGAAGAAAAAAGTTTTAATCATAATGTAACTCTTAGAGATCTTGTATTGTAGTAAGTATTTTCCACCCAACTTGGTGGGTTGGTCAGATTCTCAAAAGATGCAATGGCAAATGTATAAAGACGAAGTCCTAGACAGCAGATAGAGAATTATACATGTCTTTGGTGAAAAAAGCATGTTTGATGTGAGATTTTGCTGGAATGTATTTCTATGCATATATTGTGTGTGAAGTTAGATGGAAGGAAGTATACATCCTTAAGAATATAGGTAAATCTATATCATACTTAAGGATCACGATCACGACCATCCTGTTTTTCGTCGATTGCCTCAAGCAGGCATCAGTAACGTCTCCTTTGCCCCAGCCCTGAGATTTTAAAAAGTGCCATATTCAAGGCTCTTTCAGGGTTAGGAGAATGAGACCCATCATTGTTACTGGTATTTGTCATATTGGGTACACCACGGGGAGTTTGTCAGACTCTGCCATGTGGACAGGTTGCATCTGGTAGCCTGCCAGGTTGTCCAAAGTAAGAATGAGATACTAAGATACTTAAGGATAATAGATAGATCTTTGGATTAGTGGTTTTATTATATATAAAATTAGTGGTTTTATATAGATTAGTGGTTTTATAGATATATAAAATTATATGTGGTTTTAATATATTAAATGTATTTATATAATATACAAATACATTTTTATTTTTAATTTATTTATCTAGATATATATCTTATATGTTTATATATAATATGTGGTTTATATATATATGTATATCTATTAGTCCAAGGATTTATCTCTTGGACTAGGGCAAAAAAGAGATAAAATACCTCTGTTTTTCCTTTTTGTTTTTTTGTTCCATCTAATTTTTTACAATGAAAACAGGCTACAGAAAACAATATTTGAAAAACATATCAGGTGATTGGTACCACTCTTAGGAGTAATATTTAGACAGCTAATCACTGTTGCAAATTCAGTTGTACTTGACTTTGAATAGGTTAATCAAAAAAGGACAAAAGAACCTGATTGCTTGAAATGGACATTTAAAGAAAATACACGGAGGGGCTGGAGAGATAGAACAGTGGGAAGAGTACATGTCTGGCACGGGGCCCAGCTGGGTTCAGTCTCCAGCACTACATATGGTACCTGAACCTTGCCAGGAGTGACACTTAAGCTCAGAGCCTGGAGTAAGCCCTGAGCATCTGGGCATGACCCCAAAACAAAACCAAAGCAAAGCCAAAAAACCCAAAAGGCAAGTAATCACATGGACTTATACAAGAGAAGTCTTGGGTTCATTCCCAATACAAAATCAAACAAACCAATCACAATGCAATGACTAATCTGGTGAATAGCGCTGATGGTAGGAAACAAAGATCCCCACAAACCTTTTCATAAAAACCTGAAGCTTTCCCTTCTCCATCAATACATTGTAGGATAACACTGATTTGTCCTTTCTCCCTTGCCATAGGGAGCTTAGGTTTATCCGGCTACACCCATCACAGAGTCACTTCCATTCCTTTGCTTATCTGTAAACTTTTCCTTTGTGCTCTGCTTCCCCAATTGGTCTATCGCCTTTTCTCCCTAATCAGACTCTGTTAACTTGTAAGGTCAGATTCTTCTAAGGACACTGGTCTTTTATTCATAAGTGAAATACCACTTTTCTCCTTCCTTTATGTTCTTTTGCATAGTGTACTTTAAAGCAATTTTCTTTCTGTATAGACACAGGCAGACAGTTAATGCTACGCTTTTGTAACTGGGAGTTAATTTACTCTGAAAAACATTCATTCCTGGGCATCTGTTCTCTTGACTTAAGCCTCAGCTGCCCTTACTTCCTAGCACCCCCAAAACAGGGTCCCGATGAGGGACTGGATGGACCCAGGCATCGAAATAGACCAGGCCAAAGTTCCACAATACTTAACTAAGTTAAGAGCATGGTCATGGACAAATTCTGTCATGATCCAAAAAGTAACAACTGAATTAGGACCCTGTTAGGGTTAGGAAAGACTAATCTGGCCTGAGCACTGTAGTCTCAGATCTATGGTGAGATGCCCCCAGGAGTGTCATCCTATAAACTTAATGTATCTCATACAAAATAATGAATATTATGAATGTTTATATGTTTGTTGGACTAAGGAAAGGAGAAACAGACACATAGATGGAATTTCATTCTTGGGTGGGTTCTGCTGAGTGAGAGTTTGTCCTAGAAGAAGGTTCCCCTGAGGGAAGGATTTTACCTCTGTTGATTGTATGACCACACCTATGTGTAATTGTTACCCCAACCCCTCATGCTTTTGGGGAGATAACGAAGGCTGTAAGAATGGGCAAGGGGAGAATTGAGAGAAGGAGAATGAAGTAGGATGTAGGGGAAGGATCAAGAGAATCAGGGAGAATCGAGGAGAATCCAGAAGTGTGAAGGAGCAGGATTCAAGAGGAGGATGAAGGGGATCAGGGAAAGGAGGAGGAAGAGAACGAAGACAAGATTGGAATAAACTGCAACTGACATCAACCAGCCTGGCCCTCATTCCCTCCTTCATCCACCCATCACCATTGGCCACCCCGGGGTGGAGGAAGTGGCGTGACACCACTGAACACAGGTGATGAGAGAGAGAGAGAGCCATTGTATTTGTTTTTTGAATACCCTTACTCGCCCTGCCCTTTACTCTTTCGTCGATTGCCTCGAGCAGGCCCCAGTAACGTCTCTTTCATCCTAGCCCTGAGATTATATTCAAGGCTCTTTACTCTTAGGGTCTCACAATTACCCAAAATATGCTCTTGTAGCCTTGGGTCCTGGTCGTGGAGTGGCCTTAGCCACTATTTCATCCCCACAGTCAGATTCTGTCTACCTAGTTAATTTTGATTGCTTTTCCTCAAGTCATTGTACAGGAACAGTTTTAATAACGTTGATAGGAATCCAGACCAGAGGAGCTGAATTATGACCAGCCCATCTGCAATGCTGGGAGGAACCTGCCTCCTGTAAGAATTCAAATGGAGTGTCTGTGGCAGGTTTAATTTCACCCATCACATAGCTCTGCAGGATTCAACCGCTGCTCTGAAGACGTGCTTTGAAGCTTACTGTTAATGTGGCCTGAGTCTTCTAAAGCATTTACTGCTGTTTCCTAAAGCTTAACTATTTCTTGTCAATCAATAAACTTCATCAGCTAAGAATTTCCTGGTGGCAGCTTCCTTTTTTCTATCTTCAGTTCCACCAGCGTACTACCATACTTGTCAAAATGTACCTCTGTGTGTGTTACATTTGATTAGAGTCAGTGGTATTCATTATTTGTGGAGGTGGAATATTTCCCAAAAGATTGCCTGCTAAAGCAGTGTCCTATTTTTCACTGTATGTATGTAGATAAACACTGCCATATGAAAGAGACCAAATCATTCTCAACCCAATTTGTGGTCTCCGCTACGATGAATGCTGATGAGAAATATGAAAATTTTGACACTGTTTTTGAAAAAGCTCCTTGTAGCCATGTGTCACACTTTGAACAAAATCATTTTATTTTGAGACTTCAAAGAGTGCTTAGGCACGGATGACAGCGTTTGATGGAGAGCCCATCGGACTATTTGGATTCTGAAAACGAGGGCAGTCTTTTCCTGCTACTTTGTGAAAAGTCTTTTCCTAACTTCTCAACAGGAAGCTGATTATAGGTATTAAGGATCTGATGAATTTTATCACTCTGTACTGCCAAGATATAAAGTATATACACTTTTTGTAACTTATGGCAGAATGCTAAAGGTGGAGGCACCTATCACATAACACATTCCTATCACCCTAATGACATTAGTTTAGAGCCAAACCATCTGCGCATGGAAGGATAATACCTCAGTACCTCTCTATTTCAATCACACACCGTGTTTTCATTTTTTCTTGGTTGACGCTCTATCAAATTACTGAAAAATGAGTGTCTTAAAATACCACAAATTCTTATCATCTGGTTTGGTAAACCAGTAATCCTGCACAGGCCTCGTTGGGCTAGAACAAAGGTATCGGCAGGGATGAATTATTTTAAGAAATCTCCAGGGGAAGATCTGTTTCTTTGATTGTTCTATTTTCTAGGAAATGCCCACATTCCTTTACTATGATCTCCAAGGTCAAAGACGTTTGTGCCTGTCTCTGACCATAGCTCTATATTTAGAACTCTCTTTGAACACAACCAGTAAAAATTCCATCTACTAGAACTCATGTGATTGGATTCCTCTTCATCTCAAGGTCTGCAATTCTGTCTTCTGCAGTTTTTCTTTTCTTTTCTTTTTTTGCAGTGCAATGTAACATATTCAGAAATTTCTGGAATTAGGATGTGACTATCTTTGGGGTGGGTGTCACTTTTCCTGTCTACCACATAAGATGAGAAGAGGTTAAGAACACAGCTCTAACGTTAACCTGTAAACACCTGAAATATGATGGTGGGAAGGTGTCATGGTGGTGGAATTGGTGTTTAAATATTAAATGTAATCAAACATTGTGAACTACTTTATAAAATTAAAAAATTAAAAAAAGAAGTTAACATGTGTCCACCATTTGATAATTGGTAACCTTGGGAAGATTACTTAACTCTTACGTAGTTGCCCTTATTTAAAAAATGGGTATAAAAAAAAGGTACTGACCACAAACTATATTAAATGAATGACTACCTACTAACACTTAGAACAGAGTCTATAATCTTTTGCACTGGTACAGAAAGGTTATTAGAATGACTGAAGGTCTGAACGTTGAGCTATAATCCAAATTCTTTTTTTTAAATCTGTGTCCCCTCCCTTGGAGGGGAGCGGGTTGAGTTTCCCTCCCTGCCCCAACCAGGGCTCCGGCAGCTGAAGACCTCCAGAACCAGCCTCCACCATGCTGAGACCACTCTCCACACGCATGAAGGTCCCGGCAGAGGAACAAAGGCATGTGGGTCCCTGGGCTGAGATCTCCAAGCCTGCTCAGATTGGGGCTGAGCATCCTCCACCCAGATCCTCCAAATTCCAGTAGGTGGGGGTCACACCCACCAACTGTCCCCTGGCACCGTGTAATCCCATCAACGGCCAAGACTCAGACACTATAAAACCCAGCTCCTGGAAGTGCGTGGCCGCATTTGCGGCCATGCGACATCTTATTTTCTCATTTCTACTTTGGACAAACTGGCAGGTTACCGAATGTAACCTGCCCACATGGTAGAGTCTGGCAAACTCCCCGTGGCATACCCAATATGCCAAATACCAGTAACAATGATGAGTCTCATTCTCCTAACTCTGAAAGAGCCTTGAATGTGGCACTTTTTAAAAAAATCTCAGGGCTAGGACGAAG
Organism: Sorex fumeus; assembly: GCF_029834395.1. Classification (NCBI taxonomy): domain Eukaryota; kingdom Metazoa; phylum Chordata; class Mammalia; order Eulipotyphla; family Soricidae; genus Sorex; species Sorex fumeus. The sequence goes on along the minus strand of NW_026606068.1, from coordinate 2,848,642 downwards.
GAGATGTTACTGGGGCCTGCTCGAGGCAATCAACGAATAACAGGATGGTCATGATCGTGATCGTGTCTTAATCAGAAACACATTGAGAGTTTCTGAGTCTTCAGATTTATTGTCAAGAAATTCTTGGATCTCCATCGGGGGGTATTGAGAACCCAACATTTGTCATTTTGCCCTTAAATTCCTCCCCCGCCCGTGACCAAGATGAGAGGATTTGTGTCTCTTACTTGGGGGAGCATGTGGCATAGGCTGGCAAGTCTGTGGTGTCCTGAGGAGGCACTCCGTGACAGACTTCAGAGGGCTTTTTGAAGGTTAATTGCTTTTAGCAACCATTTCCTCTGCTGACTCCAAAGTCAGGAGTATCAACCATTGATGGAAGGTTGCCTTCTTCTAGCACCCATAGTGGCTTATGGCATCTTTAGGTGTCTCCTCACGCCTCATGAACTGCTCTTAAATTTTTTCTTTTGGTGGCTACAGTGGTTTTCCCTCAGCTTCAATGCTTTTCCTTCTCTACAAGGAATGTCACCCCAAATGTAGGTGCTGTGGACCTTTTTTTAAGAAGGTCACTCTGAAAACCAGTGCAGAGAGCACTGATTCAGACTACAGAAAGAGGCTACTAGAGAGGGAGTATGGGGAGGGTCCCTGAAGTTTGGAAAAGGGTGCCCAACAGATATGGGGGAGATCTATGAACCCTTGGTGATAGGCATGGTGTGACAACTTAATTTTGAAGGGGTGTAAAAAAATCAATCCTGACACTTAGACAATGATGTGAACCAGTGCTACTCCCATTTTGAAAAATGTAAAGGAAAGCAAACATAACTACAGAGACTGTCAGTCTTTCTTTTTGGTGGCTGGCGGGGGGGTTTCCACACCCAGCAATGCTCAAGGGTTACTCCTGTCTCTGCACCCAGGAATTACTTCTGGCAGTGCTTGGGGGGACCATAAGGGATGCCAGGGATTGAACCTGGGTCAGCCGCATGCAAGGCAAACACCTGACCCACTGTACTATTGCTCTGGCCCCAGAATGTCAGTCTTTGTCTCCCCAGAAAGTGACATCCAGGTTCATCCATCCAGAGAAACCACACCGGTCTCTAGGACTGAGAGGGGGCTGGCTGGAGGCTACAAGTGTGCGCATGTCTTATTTCCTCCCCATTTTAAATAACCAGGTTCTTTTTGCAAGTCCTGAAGGGTTAGTCTCAAAATGTCTATGGTTAAATAAGAAGTTTTTCCTTTCACAAGTAATTCTGAGAACAGGGTGAGTATAAAAGTTTTTTCCAGAGTTTGCATCTGACATTGCCTTGCTGGTTACTTAGCCCTGACTTCGCCAGTCACAACCCCCAAAGGATTCATAAAGTTGGTCTGTATGGCTCACACTTCCCATTCTAACTTTAGAGGAGAAAGGAACTTTCTATGGCTCTTTAATGATGAAGGTGAGTGGTTGTGACAGTCTCAGCTATTGTAAAAATTGACACCAAAATAGAAATTGTCCTAAGGGAATAGCAACTTTAACATAGAAAATATGCTTGAAAAATTCAGAAAAGCCATGGCTTTAGCTGATGGTAAGAAAATGATTTCTAGGAAGGCATTTTTCAAATGAAAATTGTCAGCAATTATGAGTCAGAACATATAAGTTAGATATTACAGAGCTAGTATTTTTTGCTTTGCCAGGTCTATGAAAGTTCATTTGAGTTTTTATTGAGGAAAAATGGACTCATAAAAATGTCAATGGATGAAATTTTTTTTTACGAAAAATGTATCAAAATCACTTTTTTCTCCATGAATTGGTCAAGGTAGATATAAAGCAATGCTCTGTCTCTTAAAAGCAAAATTTACCAATATATGTAACTGATGTAACTGGTAAGGATTATAAGGAATTAGGAGTTTTCCCTATTGAAATGGAAAGTGTGTTGGCAACATATTTTAAGGTTAATTACTTAGTGTCGGGTTTTAGATTTTAAACAGTTTACAACCTGAACAATGAAATAATTAATATGAAGCAAGAGAAGAGTTATTCCATTAGAAATGAAAGAAGACAGTAAGGGTGGTGATGGTAGAGGTAAGAGTGTGTATGTATGCATGTGTGTGTGTGTGTGTGTGTGAGAGAGAGAGAGAGAGAGAGAGAGAGAGAGAGAGAGAGAGATACAGGAGAAAGAAAGAAAGAGGGAGAGAGGTAGAGAGGGAGACAGAAAACAGCCTGGCAGCTGTCTAAACTTCCTGACTTAATTTTAAGTAACAAAACAATTAAGTGAACACTCCTTGAACAGAAAAGACAACTGCCTTAGAAAATCTTAAATCCCCAAAGACAAATACAAGTAAAAAGTCTACAGGTAACTAACCTTGTTTAAAACTTTCACAAAACATTTTTGCACAGATAGATGTTTCAAGAAATTCCAAACTCTCACTAATTTTTACAAAACATTAAAATAGAAATCAGACTGGAGCAATAGCACAGCGAGTAGGGCACTTGCCTGGTGTGCAACGGACCTGGGTTCAATCCCTCGCATCCCATATAGTCCCCTGAGCACTGCCAGGGCTAATTCTTGAGTAATTCCAAATCCAACATTAAAATAGAAATCACTTGGTTGCTTTTTTTTTTTTTATAAAAAAAAAGCTCTCCTTTCTCCCTCTCATCAAATAATGCATAGCAGCCACAAGGAGACGAATGAAATCCACAGAAATTGATGATGTGAATACCAAGTAGCAGCCACATAATGGTGAATGTTCTAGAAGCACACACATACGTGCTTGCTCTTTAGTCTTGAGTCATCCTTTCAGATCCTGGTTATAGCTTGTTACGTGGAACCCCCTCTCCTCATAAGATTGCTTTCAGGAGACTCTCTCCTGACTGTCCCAAAGCAGCCCTGAATAACAATTCAGTCCCTATATTTGAGATTCCTGTTAGAAATTACTAGAAATTACTAAAAATTACTAGATAATTTCTTTTTATAGATATTGATCTTGGGGGGGGTATTTAAGTGTAATATTTCAGTTATGTTTAGCTTTGGCCTGGAGAGAGTGTACTGGGGTTACAGAACTGGGAGAGCCTCAAATATCGCGACTATGGCCCAAAATCTGCCCTCCCCAAACTAAACAAAATCCCCACAACTTATGGATTTTAAAAATTGGATTTGGGGGCCTCTTACTAGCTATGCTCAGGTGCTTCTCCTGGTGGGGCTCAGGGGACCATAAGTGGTGATGGGGATTGAACTTGGGGTGACTGCATGCAAGGCTGTACTATTGTTCTGGCCCACAAATTATGGCTTCTTATATTTAGCCTTGGTCGTTTTATAATTTTTCTTTTCCTTTTGTTGGCCACTATTATGGTAATTATTATTATTTTTATTGAATCACCATGATATACAGTTACAAAGCTTTCATGTTTGAGTTTCAGTCATACAATGATCGAACACCCATCCCTCTACCAGTGCACATTTTTCACCACCAATGTCCCCAGTATTTCCCCACTCTACCCCTCACCCTGACTCTATGGCAGGCAATTTCCACCATACTCTCTCTACTTTTGGGCATTATGGTTTCCAATATAGATACTGAGAGGCTATCACATTTGGTCCTTTATCTACTTTCAGCATACATCTCCCATCTGGAGAGATCCCTCCAACCATCATTGACTTAGTGATCCCTTCTCTATCCCAGCTGCCTTCTCCCCCAGCTCATGAGTCAGACTTCCAACTGTGGAGCAATATTCCTGGCCCTTGTGTCTATTCTCCTTGGTTGCCACTCTCATATTATGTTATTTTATATTCCACAATCAAACATCACTGGGGTGACTGTCTCTGGTGACTGATAGCAACTTTGATCCTCTTTATGTCCTGGTAAAGTTTCCTTTCTTTGTTTTTGGACCACACCCAGCAATGCTCAGGGCTTACTCCTGGCTCTGCGCTCAAAAGTCACCATTGGTTGTGCTCGGGAGAACCATAGGGGATGCCAGATATTGAACATGGGTCAGCCGCATGCAAGGTAAGTGCCCTACCTACCGCTGTACTATTGCACGGAATTTCTGAGGTTAAACAAGACTTCTTTTATTTCATTTTTTGTATGTTCCTTTAAAAGTAAACAACCACACAGTTTGACATACCATTTTTTCCCCCCAGACTTTTTGCCTCTCTGGGAAAAAGAAAAGGAACACGTTCCATTTATGTGGTTTGTGAATTCTTTAAAGCCTTGATTTCGTGAGACCTCAAATGGGAGTGAATATTGAGGCTGTTGAGGCTCAGACAGTTTACTGATTCTGTCAGACCTCTAATGGCTTTCCTCCTCAGCTTCATATGTAGCGTGAAATAGTAGAAGCTATTAAAAGCAGGAGTGGGTAACTGTAGGTGGCTGCACACTCTCCCTCCTCGCTCTCATCAAGGAGTATTGGTAATCGGCTTTCTGATTATCATCCCTGCGGGCACATGCACAGCCCCTTCAATTGTATATATCTTTTCACACTATCTACATTATTTCAAAATGATGAATCGAAAAGCAAAGAATTCAAGCAATTTTTTGGAGGGGGTTCACTTATGCTAAAATAAGTTTTCTTAAGTGCCTGGCTGTCCTCACCGGGGCCACTTGGAGGGGAGCGGGTTGAGTTTTCCTCCCCGCCCTGACCAGGGCTCTGGCAGCTGAAGACCTCCAGAACCAGCCACCACCATGCTGAGACCACTCTCCGCACACATGAAGGTACTGGCAGAGGAACAAAGGCACGCGGGTCCTGGGGCTGAGATCTCCACGCCTACTCGGATCGGGGCTGAGCATCCTCCACCCAGATCCTCCAAATTCCAGTAGGCGGGGGTCACACCCACCAACTGGTCCCGTGGAGCCGTGTAATCCCATCAATGGCCAAGACTCAGAGATTATAAAATCCAGCTCCCGAAAGCACGGGGCTGCATTTGCGGCCACGTGACATCTCATTATCTCATTCCTACTATGGACATACTGGCAGGCTACCGAATGTAACCTGCCCACATGGCAGAGTCTGGCAAACTCCTCGTGGCGTACCCAATATGCCAAATACCAGTAAAAATGATGGGTCTCATTCTCCTAAAGAGCCTTGAATATGGCACTTTCTTAAAAATCTCAGGGCTAGGATGAAGGAGACGTTACTGGGGCCTGCTTGAGGCAATCGACGAATAACAGGATGGTCGTGATCGTGATCGTGAAGTGAGAGAAACATTGGGTTGTGCGCTATCTCTGCCACTCAATGCAGTTTTAAGTTAATATGGGAATCGGGATGCAGTCTCATATTGAATCTAGCATGAGACCATGCTAGAAGTAGTTATTAGAGGCCACACAGACATCACAGGTCGGAAAGACCACTGGTGTGGGTGTGTGTGTACAGACATCCACACACAAACACACACACGCAAGCACATTTCTAACTATAGTTGTGGCTTCCTGATGCATCAACTCTAAGTCTACGGCTGTGCATTGGCTATTTGGGGGAGTAAAACAAAAGAGAATTTTTCATTTCTCATTCTTTGTATTTACTTGATATTTCTTTAGTCTTTATATTTCTAAAATTATAGCATATGACAATGTTTTTAATTTATTGCCGTAAAGACATGTATTGGTATAAGTGTTAAGAAGGTATAGACTAAAGAAAACGAATTTTGCTCCAAGGCAAACAAACTCATTGACTGGAACAGCAGAACTGGTTATCAAAGTAGGGAAAGTGGGGTTGAAAAGGGAAATGGGGTCCAATGGGGGGGTTATTGGCCATTTGATGTGGATGTGGAAAAATAACATTGTACCCCTAAAACAAAGGAGCATTTAGGACTGATGTCACCCACAGTGAAAAAAGTGATATTGTCACGTGGCGGGCTGAGTGAGAGGGAAGCAGTTGTCAGAAGAGAGGGTGGGTTGCTTTTTGCTTGCTCCAAGCAAAGTACCAGGGGGTGGGTTCCTGTTCTCTGTAGTTGTCACTTTTGCTTATGGCTCAGATGGGCATCTTCAGGAACCCAAAGCCACTCCAGATATACATGTCATACAAAACTAAATCCACTGAAGCTCTTTCTGGCAGTATCACTTAATCACTTATCACTTAATCCCCGCTATTCATCGATTTACTCGAGCGGGTGCCAGTAATGTCTCCATTCATCCCGGTTGCGTGCTAGCGTAGCCCAATGATATCTGTTCGTTCTAGGAACATGCAGAGCCTCAAACCGATCATTCAGGGTCTTGACGAAGAAGTCTGACCATCTTGTAGGTGGGCGTCCACGTGATCTTTTGATGTCCTGTGGAATCCAATCAGTAATGGCTCTAGTCCAGCGGTTGTCTGTAAACCTCATTACGTGTCCAGCCCATCTGATTTTTGATGTCTTGGCAAATGAGACAGCGTCCCTGATTCTTGAGCGTTGACGAAGATCAGAACTCCGGATTCTATCTCTCATTTGAGTGAATCATGATATTCCAAGCATAGTTCTTTCGATTCCTCTTTGAGAGACCCGAATAGCGTTCTCATCCTGTTTTCGTAGGGTCCAGGTCTCTGAGGCATATGTTAATGCAGGAAGAACAGTGGAGTCAAAGAGCTGGAGGTTCTTTGTCCTTTTAGTTATTTCTTCAACGTTCTTGAAGGCATTCCAAGCCGCTCTCTTCCTCCTGCACAACTCAGGTGCCAGGTCATTCATCATGTTGATTTCTCGACCTAGGTATATATAACTGTTGCATTCGGAGATGGTGGTTCCATTGAGAGCGAATGGAGCGTCAGGAACGAGGCTGTTTCTCATAAACATTGTCTTCGTAAGATTCAGCTGTAGTCCGACCTTTCCACATTCACGGTCAAAGTCGTTCAGCATTTGTGCCGCTTGGCTGATGTTTGGTGTTATTAGAATGATGTCATCAGCAAAGCGGAGGTGGTGTAGTTGCCGACCATCTATCTTCACTCCCATGCTTTCCCATTCCAGTCGTCGCATGATGTTCTCGAGGGTGGCACTGAAGAGTTTCGGTGAAATGGTATCACCCTGCCAAACCCCTCTCTTGATATGGATGGTTACTTTGTAGAATGGTGAGATCTTGGTAGTGAATCTGCAATAGAGCTCACGAAGGATCCTGATGTATTGAGTTTGTACGCCCTGATTGGCTAGGGCTTCCATGACCGCTTCTGTCTCAACAGAATCAAAGGCCTTCTTTAAATCAATGAACGTTAGACAGAGCGGCATCTTGAACGCCCGAGAAACCTCAATGAGCTTAGTAATTGTGTGGATATGGTCGATGGTACTGAATCCTTTTCGGAATCCGGCTTGTTCACATGGTTGTCCTTTATCTAGTGTTCTGCTAATCCTATTCAGGATGACTCGAGTGAACAGTTTGTAGACAACAGACAATAGGCAGATTGGGCAATAGTTGCCAATGTCGTGGATGTCTCCCTTCTTGTATAGTAGTACAGTTCTGCTGGTTTTCCATTGGGATGGAACCTTGCATTCAGACAGGTAGCATGTGAAAAGCCGAGCCAATGTATTGATGAGTACTGATGGTAAGTTCTTCAGGTGTTCAGGTCTGATCTTGTCTGGGCCAGGTGCTCTTTGTTTCTTTACCAACGAGATGGCATGTTGGATTTCGGAAGGGAGAACATTGGGAACGACATATCCATCATGTGGTATGTGGTATGTGGGCAAGTGAATGTGGCTATTAAAGAGATCTGAGTAGAAGTCATGAATAATCTTCTCCATTGCCCTTCTGGAAGATGTGATAGATCCATCATGATGTCGGAGGGCAGTCATCTTGGTTTTGTAGTTGGTGAAGGCGGGCATTACGAATGCTTTTCCCAGCTTCTGCCGCATCTACCAGTACTGCTGCTCTCCTGTTTTTGAGGTCATCCTTGATGGCTTCTCTGCACTGTTTTGCCAGTTCTGGCAGTATACAAAAATAAAAATCTTCCCCGAGTATCCATTCAGAGTCAAGGTCGAAACAGTTTCAAGCAGTAGAAGGAATATATGGGTTTTCTCTCTTGATAAATAACAAGGCTCCATGTGCCTTTAATAAATGTCTCTGGATAAATCCAGGATTCCCCCCTCAACGTATAACAAAATGAATAAAGAAGGTGAAAATATTTTTTATTTAAAAAATCTCATGTTTAATGTTTTTAAATAACCACTTTGCACCTGTAATTTATATGAGACTAAGATGCAGCTAAAATGATATATGTTTCATAGCTATTTTTAAAAATTCAGTTAGATAAATATATACACATATATCATCTGTTTCAATCCTTTGCCATATTTAGTCTGAAGTGCAGCCTAGAAATAATATTATTTCTGTTCCTTGCTGTGACTGTTACTGCCACATAATTCATAGCTTCTCCAAATTACTTTCCATTGCATAATCACTTGAAGTAGGATAGGAAAAAGACATATTAAGTTATGTTATAAAAAATTTTAGATATATGAAATAAATCATATTTCTCTAGCAGTTGTAAGAAATGAAGAAAGTGTGATACATGTAATTTAACATTACATAGTGACTATCAATCCCATGCTGTGTAAAGTTGAAGAAAAATATGTTTGCTTTGCTTCATTCTTACATCCATAGAGAACACATGACAAGAAATAGACATATGGTATGTAGCTTTTTCATAAACTAAGAGCATTTCCTTTATAACCTACTGTTTATGAATCACCTGATGTCATGAGGCTGAACAAACCTGGAAAACGATTCTTTCGCATTTTTAAACCTGCCACTGCCAAATGCTTGCTCCAAGTAAAGCTAGGAAATAAATCTGATTTTTCACAATCTAACCTTTCTTTTTTTCTTAATATTAATCAAATAGAAGCTTATATTTATTACAATACTCAGCCACCGGCAAGCTACTGAGAGTATTGTGCCTGCATGGCAAAGCCTGGCAAGATACCCGTGACGTATTCAATATGCCAAAACAGCAGTAACAAGTCTCACAATGGAGACATTACTGGTGCCTGCTTGAGAAAAATCAATGAACAACGGGAGGACAGGGCTACAGTGCTACTCAGCCCCATACAGTGGAAAGAGTACCTTTTTATTTCTAAAAGTTGACATGCAGGGGTAAAAGGGAGGGTTTAAGTTTGGCTGAAGGTTATCCTATCATCTGGGGTCAGTCTTTTATAAGTGATGTGCAAGAAGGTATAGAAATATACACTGAGACTATAGAACATTCATTTAGAGTTTTTTGGTAACTATATTTTACATTTGTCATAACTCCAATATTTTTCCTTGCATGTTACATTTTTGTTTGTTTGTTTTTTTTCAGGCTACACCCAGCAGTGCTCAGGGCTTACTCCTGGCTCTGTGCTCACTCCTGGTGGGGCATGGGGAAGCATATGTAGGGTGGGTGATTGAATCCCTCTTCACTACATACATGTAAAGCAAGAGCCTTACCCACTGTGCTTGCTCTCTAGACCCCAATTCCATCATTTTATAAAAGAATGTGAATTTGTTTCTTCTGTCATTTTTGTGTCTTCACTGCCCAAGTAAGTGGAAACGTGGGTTCTCTTGCATCTGCTGAATGTTGGTATTTATAAAACTATGGCAGATTTGTATAACGAACAACTTTGTAAATCACAGTACTTTAAATTAATTAAAAAACTGTGTCAAATAAATGATTCTTTGGTTCTGATGCCCAGTATATACATATCTATATTTGTAATATATATGCACATGGGCTGGAGCGATAGCACAGCGGGTAGGGCGTTCGCCTTACACGCGGCCAACATGGCCGACCCGAGTTCGATTCCTCCGCCCCTCTCGGAGAGCCCGGCAAGCTACCGAGAGTATTCGATGTGCCAGACACAGTAACAACAAAGTCTCCAATGGAGACGTTACTGGGCCCGCTCGAGCAAATTGACGATCAACGGGATAACACCTTTACCTTTACCTTTACCTTATGCACATAATATATATATATATATATTGCATAAGTTCCTGTTGCCCAGTGCTCTGAGGATGAGACAGATTCTTAATACAGCTTTTGTTTTTACCCTCTGATTGGATAAAGGTTCATGGAACTATTCAGGCACTTTACCTTAAGAGCAAATAGACAGAGAGGCTAGGAGTCTTTGGCTGGGAGGGATGGCTCCAAATCAGTGCTCAGGTGTCCTGAGGTCCCCACCAGCGATTCTCAGTCAACTTGACCGGAGTTCAAAGCAAGGACGGAAGGCTGTTTAGCTGGGTAACTTGGATAGTGCTGTTGTCACTGGGGACCTCTGAAGCTGCACCCAACGATGCTCAGGGGACTATGTGATATTGGAAATCAAATTCAGGTAGGGTGCGAGTTGATTTAGACATGTGCCATGACTGCTGTATCATTCTCCAGCTCTAGGGAGGTGTTTTGTGGGTTTTTTGTTTGTTTGTTTGTTTTAAATATCTTTAAATTCTGGGAACTTAGTTCTTTCTCCTCAGGTAGGTTGAGAAAGGATGAATTAGGTGAAAACACCAGTAAAAGTTTACTTATTTCCAGGGTCCAGAGAGATGACACAGAAGTTAGTATCTGACACAGACATCAAATCAGTGTCCCAAGTATTTCCACGTGCAGTCTGGTGCCCTGGAGTTTCCATGGCCTTGGGCCCTCAACCACAGCCTGGGTTGACTGGGAATTGTAGGAAGGTCCCTTGGGTGTCCTGAGCATCGCTTAACTCCCAAGATCAAAACAGAATTCATTTGTAGATGAATTCTTATAGGCCCTCCTGTTGATCATCGATTTGCTCGAGCGGGCCCAGTAACGTCTCCATTGGAGACTTTGTTGTTACTGTGTCTGGCTGGAGCGATAGCACAGCGGGTAGGGCGTTTGCCTTGCACGCAGCCAACATGGCCGACCTGAGTTCGATTCCTCCACCCCTCTCGGAGCGCCCGGCAAGCTACCGAGAGTATTCGATATGCCAGAATTCTTATAGAGTCACTCCAAAAGGATGGTATCAGTCATTCGCTAATCCCGTCTCTTCTTCCTGACCTCACTCTTTGGAAATTGTACTGGCAAACAACTTGAAGTTTGTCATCCTAATTCATTAGTTTGAAAGTTTAAATATAGGTGACGCTGATGGAGTCTGTTGCCTTGGCAGAAATCACTACCGTAATGATATCTTTGTCTAAAAGTTATATAATTGCTAGGCAATTCACTGGATCCTGTATGCTTCTAATTATCTGGGTTCAATTGAGAGGACATGCTGACTTCTAAGGACTTGTTGAAGGAAATATCTAGACTATGACTAATTAGAGGGCTCTGTAATACTTTCAATATTATAACATATCAGTCTCATCTCTACAGGGTATAAATTTGTCATGCGTCTCTTCTGCTAAGTGGCATTTTCAGATGGAAGCATGCATAACAGTGCTTATTAAGGGAAAAGGAGATCAATTTGGGTTCAAATCCTGTCTGCCTCAGATCATCTAAGTCACCTTGAGTGAGTTAATTAAACTTTCGGGCTTCAATAAAATGAGGAATAAAGATGATTAATTACACCAGTTGTTTTGATGATCAGATAAGCTCAAATACATAAAGAACCTTAATACAATGGTATTGTAGTTGTGAGGCTATTATTTTTATTATCTTTATTATTTTCATTTTCAGTTAATTAATTAATTTGGGGCACATCAGTGGTGTTTATAGACTACTCCTTGTTCAGTGACTCAGGGGTCACTCCTGGTGGGCTTGGAGGACAATAGGAGTGCTGGGAATTGAACCTGCTTTGGCTGTGTGCAAGACAAATGCCCTATGTGCTGTACTATCATCACTCCGCTCCTTTATTATTATTATCACCATCTTTGTTCGATGGAAATCCTTCACCTGTCCCCACAGTTTGCCTTTCTGACAGCTTTGCAATTCTTTACTGGTAAACCAGACCATCCATTTCTCTGGGGCGCCAGGCAAGCATTGCCTGGGGCCGTTTTCATACAACTGTGCTGCAGTTTTCTATTTTCAGATGTGTGAGAGCAATTTCCTTTGGCAAAGAACCCCAAATAATGAACACCTGAATAAGTGAACTGTTTTGTCCAATGGCTAGACATTGTTCTGAAAATTATAGGAATAGCAGGACTGTGTCCCATCCATTTACTCTGTGGAGATCTGATTTGATTCAAACTTCTGGGGGTCTTTGGGAAGAGTAAAGTTTACAAGACCAAATACTGATCCCACTCTCAAAGCATGTGTGCTTGGGTGAAAACTGAGAATACCAGATTGGAGTGGGGGAGCACGCTAAGTGGAGGTGACATTGGGGCAGGGATGAGGTCTCTTGGGCATTTTGGTGTTGAACAGGTAAGGTAATTGTGCATCAAGACCAAAAAATACCAACACTACTGTAAATACATTGCCTTGACTACAATAAACTTTTAAAACCATAAGGCACAAAGCTGTCCATCATGTTTGGCTCAACAGTGAAAGCCTTAAAGCTTAATTAAGTTTGGGTTGTACCATATTCAAGGTAAACTTTGGCAGTGAACACGGCTCTGTTTGCTATGGTGCCATCCTCTCTCTCAGATCTTTGGGGTGACTTGGTTCTTTTTTCTTTCTGACTGAATACTAGGTAATCAGCTTGTATGTTACATTATGTAGGTTGTTGTAACAGGGGTTCCTATCAAGCACAACGAGCAGAGCATAACAAACCCTTTAGTTACTGTGGTACAAAAAAATCCTTCGTGCCTTAAAACATTCAGTTCTTGGGCACCATCTATCTTGTTTGGTGTTACAACACATTAAATGGTTCATGGAGACAAAGTAAGATAACATAATGTGTTCCTGAAACTAATTTTTAAAAAAATAATTTTGGGGGGTGGGGGTTTGAGCATCAGGCTGTGCTTAGGGCTGACTCCTGGCTCTGTCTGTGTTCAGGGTCCCTCCTAGCAGGGTTCACAGGGTACCATAGGAGGTGCCAGTTATCAAATCTAGGGAGGCTGCATGTAAGACTAGCACTACACTTGCACATAATATTTCTCTGGCATCCTCTAATCCATGACTTATATGTTGAAAGAAAGTAGATGACATATTAGAATGCAAGCTTATGCCTGGCCAGGACTTCTTATGAAATACCTACCTCAAACTCAGGCAGGAGCTGTTGAATTTTAAATGTCTGTTTAATTTGATTTGCTTCACCTTCAACTATAAATTAGTCAATTTATGAAAAAATAATCTATTTGGCAAAATTGGGGAAAGAAGTTTTTGTAAGCTCAATTAGGAGTCCTTACTGCTTAAAATTTTGTGGGTCATTAAATAAATTGACATGTAATGTACTCTAAACCTGATGCAAGGGGTTAAATAATACAACTGAATTTCCAAGAAATGACTTCTGTTTCTTGTGACTGGATAAATTCTGTGTAATTGGTCAGAGCCACAATCTTTAGATCTTTTGAACTTTTTAAAACTAAGATACTATCACATGTTTGGCTTGACAACTGAAGTGGTCAATGCATCTTAAGATCAACCTTGAGAGTCTTCTGTAGACTTGAAATCTTTTAATTAAATCTTAAATCTTTTAATTAATCCCATCAACTTATCAGTAATATACATTCACTTTTTATATGGTGAAGTATTTTAGTAATTGAGGAAATAAAAGTACTTTCGAGGAGAGATCTTTAAATTAACATATTATTCAATTCCAGTCATAAATTTGCTTTTTACCCAATGATAAGATGATAAGACGATAGTGATAGTTCACTCACTAGAGCCATCAAAATGTTGCAAGTAAAATGTTAAATTAGTATTTAGAAAGTGCTCAAATCCATTATAGTGGAAGGATTACAGTAATGATATGAAAGCCTCACATCTATTGTTCTCTGCAGGTGAAAATAACAGCAAAGAAAGCAGTATCATTCTGCTAACTTGACTGAGCTTATTCATTCTTAATTTAAACTATTTAGTATTCTGCATATTCCAAAAACAGTAGCGGAATGATGTCTATGATGGGGAGAAAGGAGAATAAAAACATGTCTTTTGAATTTCAACTATCTTATGATAAATAACTTGACTTCCCATTGAAAGAATTTATGGAGAAGACAGAACACCAGAGGGAAAAGAGGGGTCAAAATAAATTAGAGATTTCGGGCTTTTTAAACATGCTATCATCTGTTTCTGATAATTTGAACTTCCATACTTTTTGTTGTAAGCAATATATTCAAATAATTGAATTCCAGTAGAAAAATACTCACTTTTCCCTTAAGTTCTCGGGGCTAGCTTATATTGATTTGTTTCACAAAAAAACAATTTTTATAAACTCGACAAAACATTCAGTGTATATATAGGCAGAAGTATTATGACTGAAACTAGCATAACATTATGGGGCAAGCAGGCATTGGTTTTTTAAAAAATGTATTTTGGATTTAGTATTTTCGTGCAAGGTCAAATTTTGATTAGGGGTCTTCAGAAACAAAATACCTAAATACAATGCAAGATGGTATTAGTTTTCTGCTTTAAATGCATGCATTTTCCGACCATTTTACTTGTTTGTGGTTTTAGGAGAGGGAAGTTGAACAGAAGGCCTGGGTTCTTACACCAGAGTTTATACTCATTTTCTCACAGAATATATATTTTTATGCCCTTTCAGTTCTACTACCTAATTAATAAAATACTTCATAAATGTGATGAATAAAAGAGCTATTCATCAATTGGTCTCGGTATTGAATCGCAATTTAATCATTAAGATGCCCAAGAAAACATTTTTTTTAAAGTAAGTGGAAACAACATGTTAGAAATGGGCTGAATAGCTTTCTTTATAAATATGTACAACTGAAACTAAAACAGAAAGCAAAAAACATCTTTCATTTCAAAAAGTGTTTAAATTATTTTTTGTCATTATTCTTAGGACTTGAAGTTGCTATAGTTAATTCATTTTCTCCCTGTGCTACAAAAGTTTCTAATTGGCTTTATCATGAGCTTATTAAAGCACAGAAAAAACATTACATTTCCCGTTCCCCAACCTTTATTGCTGCAGTAGAGAACAATGTTTTTCTAATTAAAATTGTCAATAAGGAATTCACTACTTACCTTGTCAGAAGGTTTAAATGGATTTCCTTGGCCACTAATTCCACCACTGATGCTAAATCCAAGGCCAGGATTCTTTTCTATTCTCACACAAAACTGTAAAAAAAATATGAAAAGGCAAATCAAAATCATATCAAACTGAAATAGCTTCAAGTAATTGCATTCTGCTAGAAAATACTCACGTTTTAGTTAGGTTCTCAGGATTAACCTATTTTTTTTTTGTTTAAAAAAGAACATGTAAACTTGATAAAGTATTTAGTGCATCAAGCTGCATAAGTTATGATTGAAACTGGCATGAAATTAATGGGCAAGAAGATGTCAGTATCAAGGGGCTTTTAGGATAGTGTACAACTCATCTCCTTGGTAATTCTATTGTTATCAAATAACAGAGTGTTCAGTTTGAGAAAGCAGAGAACTGGTCATGGCTTTGGGGAGAATGAAGCAGTAGAATGAACTGGTCCAAAAGACAAATGTGAGGGTTGGTGGCAACTCTTGGAGAAACAGGAGCTTTAGAAGAAAGAGGGAAACACTGAAACAGAAAGAGGTCGTGTTTACAGAGAACTTGTTAGCGACAGGAACCCATAAATACAAGACGAGTATTCTCGCAGTCTGCTCTCTTCAAGTCCTGAATCATCAATAAGAGTCCATTGGGTCTAGAATACAATAGGGAAGTGATGGAGTTGGGAGGAGGCCTATCTGGCGGAAGGCCACAGCAAAGGTGAGAGCTCTTGGGAAGCATCTAAATAGATTAGAGCAGCTGTTCAGCAGGAGGGGACTCAGATCCAGGAACTTGGAGAAACCCTAACAAACCAAGACATCCCTTACGATCCCTGAATGAGGATGTGGGAATGGGATGAGGCCTTAGTGAAAATGTTTTATCCAAGTAAGTGGGACAGGATGATGCCCAGACAATGGAAAGACTTGATAGCCCAGAGGTAGCACAAACTTTGGGTACAAAATATCCAACTTTTATAACATTAAAGCAGAGAACAAGTTTGATTAACAGGCAGAAGATAAATAAGAAAAAAATGCATTAGCATCTATCTCATATTGATATAAAAGCTCGAGCGGGCCCAGTAACGTCTCCATTGGAGACTTTGTTGTTACTGTGTCTGGCATATCGAATACTCTCGGTAGCTTGCCGGGCTCTCCGAGAGGGGCGGAGGAATCGAACTCGGGTCGGCCATGTTGGCTGCTTGTAAGGCGAACGCCCTACCTGCTGTGCTATCGCTCCAGCCCACATGTGGGAAAAGTTCATAATGATAACCATGAATGTTTACTTTCTTCTGGAAATTTTTGGGACGGAAGGCATGTGATACTGAGAGTAGAAGCCACAGCCTTGCTGTCTCATTTGAGACAAGTCCCTGATGCAGTGCCTTCCTTTTTCTTTTTCTTTTTGTTTTGCTTTTTGGGTCACACACAGAGATACTTAGGCATCCTATGGGATGCCAGGGACCGTACCTGGGTCAGTCATGTGCAAGGCAAATGCCTACCTGCTGTACTATCGTTCCAGCCCCTGCTTTCCTTTTCTATTTTACCTTTTTTCCCCCCTTGGATTTGGGCCATACTCAGTGGTTTTACGGGGCTATTCCTGGCATTTTGCTCTCTCTGGCGCTTGGTGGACCCATGAAGCTGAGCATAAAAAGCCAAAACTTCCACATCCTCAATGCAAAGCTTGCACATTAGCCCTCTAAGATATTTCCCAAACCTCCACTGTTTATTTTTAAGTAGTTGAATGTTTTCTTGCTTAGTAAATTAATTTGCTTGTGGGCAAATGGAAAAGCCCAATTGTTCTCCATATTTTTATTTTCAAAGTACCTTTAATGCTTACTTCTTAGATCAAGGTCAACTTAAGTCTGTTCCTGACTTAATTAGCATATATTATAAGTCAAACTGGGAACTGGATCAATTAAGTTTGGTGATTTAACAGGACTATTCTTAATCCAATGCCATATTTCATAATAGCAAATATAATGTTTATTACACAGTTCACTTGCAGCCTAAGTCCACTATCCACTAATGTGATTTTTATGGTAGTCATTAATGAATAGTTTCAAAATTGTGGGTAACTGCAATTACCATAAGTGTTCTCTCAAATTTTAAAGATATTTTTAATTATAACTTTTACTTTAATTGAGCTCTATTTGTCCGAACTAGTTATCATAGGGTAGTAGAAACCAGTTTATGATAATTTTATATTTACATGGTTCAAAATCTCCGTATGTTCACATACAATAACTTGATAGAGGTGGAAGGAATATTTGAGTCTTGTTTGACATAGCAATTTACCTTGTAACATTTTGCTGATTTTCGCGGTTAATCAGAAAATGCAAAGAGATATGGGGAGATAGCTCTGTGGTGAAAGGAACTGCTTTGCATGTGTTGGAATCTGAATTTGTCCCCCTGAGCCCTGAGACCCCTCACTGGAGGCTCTAGAGCATCACCAGTGTGAGCCTGGAGATTCCCAATACTGCCCCATTGGGTTCCAGCCTGGCTGGGTTGCCTGAGTGTCACTGGAAGTGGCCCTGGGCCCTCAGAGCATGACTTGGGAACCTCTCCAAAGGAACTAATATGATTTAAATATCTCACCTTCTTTTTTCCTTTATATATCTGTACATTTACAAGTAAGCTATGTAAAATATGAGCTTGACTTTCTACTGTGTCTTTTTTTAAAATTTTTAATAGTGAGACATCATGAGGTACAGTTGCAGACTTACACATTTTTGTGCTTGGGTTTCAATTATACAATGATTAAATACCCATCCCTCCACCAGTGCCCATTTCCCACCACCACGGATCCCGGTATCCCTCCCATCCCCCATCCCCCCATCCCACTCTGCCTCTGTCGCAAGGCATTCCCTTTTGTTCTCTCTCTCTTACTGGGTGTTGTGGTTTGCAAAAGAGGCAATGGGTGACAATCATGTTCTGTCTATAGTCCACTTTCAGCATGCTTCTCCTATCCTGGGAGGATCCTCCCAACACCCTTTATTTGGTGCTCCCTTCTCTATCTGAGTTCCCTTTCCCCCTAGCATGCGTGGCTGGCCTCCAAGCCATGGAGTAAAATTCCTGGTACAAATCTTGGCCATTCTTGGGTGTTAGTCTCCTATTTTGTTACTTTATGTTCGCCAGATGAATGCAATCTTTCTATATCTATCCCTTTGTTTCTGAGTCATTTCGCTTACCATGATACTTTTCTCTACTGTGTCTATTTAATATTGTGCAATGGAATGTGTGGGAAGTGTGTGCCCTTCTGGCTTTATTGAGTCCTTATAAATCCCGAAAGGAAACATATGCAACACGTTTTATTCACAAAGTAAGTTGCTGAAAGTATTTTCCTGAGTTCTCTTTCAAGGTAGTGCTTCTTTCTATTTTATATTATTGTCAATCCGAAGGCACTAGAAATCTAAAGGAAACAAATTTCATATGTGCCAAGAATATGAAGAATGGTTTCAATATATTTTTTAATAATAGAAATAATAAAGATGACAGTGTGGTTTTATGAATGTGACAAACAACTATAAATTCTGATCTGCCGCTAGACTACCCTTGGGCATACTGTGGTCTGGCTAACAGGTTGTGTTGTGAATGTTTCATCCCATAAAGCATGTCAGGGAGAGTATTAGTCTCACATATAAGGAGTTCCACCCGTCTGCTAAGGCCCAAAGGGGCCCATAAAAATGTGAGAAGAGAGAATCCCTTCCAGACAAGAAGCTGTCTGAAACTGAGGGTTGTTAGAAAAGAAATAGAGTATTCTAGCAAAAGGTCAGACCAAGGAGGTTAATAAATAGCTTATTTAATGAGAATAATCACCTTGGTTTTCCTTTAAGGTATTGATGTCAACAAATAACATTTCTGTATGAAGATGAAAGCAATAGCCTAGCAGTCAGTGATATAATTATTTATTTACTTTAAGAGATTTCTTCCATCATTTGACTACATTTGATACTTCCAGTCTGTGTTTACCTCACCTAGTGAAGATGCTGGTTCTCAGCAAGACCTCTAGGACAAAATGGAATGTTACATTACTGTTAGGTGCTATCCTATGGAAAGTAGTGATCCGAATTGGTCTAGTAGCAAAAACGAAAAAAAACTGTGTGTGTGTGTGTGTATACATGTGCACTTGTGTGTGTGTATGCATGTGAGTGATATTTATGAAGATTCCTAGGGATGCTGAAGTGAACTTGCTAACTAGGACATACTCTATTGCACACTGACTTCCTAGCAATGAGCATCAGAGTGCTTTAAGAGGCAATTACTTGTTCCTGTTGCCCAATATCTATTGATCCTTTCGATGGCTTGGCTAAACTTCCCGTTGAAGAACTACCTACTTTTCTATTCTCTCCTGCATGCTTTGAGTGAGGCATGCTATCTAGACCTCAGACAAAGTGCTGGGTCCCCTAAAAGAATGATTGACAAAGTGGTCAAAGAAACCAATCAAAACAGAGAGGTCTTCGATGCCCCAGTAAAGTCCCAGGAAAGAGAATTTGCTAGTTTTTCCCTCTTAGGGCTTCCGCAGCTCTGAAGCACCCTCTCTACCATGAGGAAAAAGTCTTTGAGGCAAGATGAACCAGTGGAGAGCAAATGTGAAGTCCATTCAACTCTACTGAGTCTTATCTGAAGTTTGCCATCCCTGGACTTGCAGTTCATGTGACTTAAAACATTCTTTTTTCATGTGTCTTTTTCTTTTTTGGTGGGTATAGGGGGAATGGTGCTGCAAACTGAGGCACACGCTTTGCTTAAGTCTTAGAGGAATGGGTAGCTTATAACCAATAAGTTTAGTAAGCAAAAAAATTTGAAGAGAAACTTGTTTATTTGCACAATCAAAGCACTGGCTTGTCTTCACGTTTAATTGAAAAAAGAAAAAAAGAAAAGCCAATTATACACTACTCCAGATAGAGAAAGCAGCAATTTTAAATACCCCAAATAGGAGCCAAAGTGACAATACAGTGGGTAGGGCACTTATCTTGCATGGGGTCCGACCAGGGTTTGATCTCTGACACAAAATGTATTGTCTCTTAAGCAATGCCAGGAGTGATCCCAGAGTTCAGAGGCAGGAGTTTGCCTGGAGCACTTCCAGGTGTAGTCCCCCATACAAAAAAACCAACAACCCTCCCCCCCCCGCCAAAGATTGATAGTTCTTTGGAAAGTCAAGATGGCATAAGGATACGTTATTGATTATGGAAGAGAATAGAAATATCAGAAGTAAACCCCAACATTTAGGGTCAGTTGACTTTGAACAAAATGTTCATGGTAATTCAACGAAGAAAGAATGATCTTTTCAACAAATAGTTCAAGAATAACTGGATGAAATTGTGCTTTTCATGAATAGTGATATTCATCCTGACATCAAGGCATGCAACAAAAAAACAAGCAAAAAAAATCAAAACAAAACAAAAAAAAGCCCAAAGAGCAAACAAACAAAAAAACCCCAATCTCCAAAAAACCCTCTCTAAATTCTTATAAAACAAGACCTCAGAGTCGATCAGGGACAAAATGTCATTTCAGGTGTAAAGAAGCAAGTCACTTCTCATAACTCAGAGAGACTGCTTCTAATGGGACTAATCTTACACAAACTTCCATTGGCATGTACCCTCCGAGGAACCAGCAGGAGACAACGCCGAGCTCCTGCCCTCCTGATAGGTTTCATCACTTAGTGGACATGTTTTGTTGTCTGGCACAGACATGAACAGAATGGGGGTATTTTTCCATTGTTTTAGTTTTCCAATATGGGCTGAATCTTGCTCTCTCTGTTGCCATAGCAACAAGCTACAGTGTGCAATGTGACAGACTCACAGAACTGGGTGCCAATGCTAGCTCAGCTTCTAAGGGGTTATGTTACCACAATGAAGATCGTTTCCGTCTTCAAGTCTTGGATTTTTAGTCAATAAGAGAAACAACTCTGTCTGTCAGAACATCATGTTTGACGAAGTTAAGTTAGTTCACACAGGGTGGCTTTGAGAGGTCTGAAGCTGATGTTTTTCCTTCCCTCCTTTTTAAAAAATCTATGATTTGGCATCTATATGTTCCATAGAAATATGCTTTGCCTTAGTTTACACATTTGCAAAAGGGAAGAATCAAGTCAATGTTAGTTGAAAAAGGCATGTTCCGTAGGGGGCTGGGTGTGTGTCTCAGTGGTAGAACACATGTCTTGTGTTGCTGAGTTCCTGGTTTCCATTCCCTGCTCCCCCACCCAGTTCAACATGGCATGAGTAACATATCTATGTCTTATTTATAGCAATTTCATCCCAAATTATCAAGACTTATGAGCAACTAAAATCTCCTTCAAATGGTAAATGGATAAGCAAAAATTTCTGTATAAATATATAAGAGGATATTTTATTCAATAATAAAAAGAAATGTAATTCCAAGCCTCCAAACACTTGGGGGAAACATAAAGGAGTATTTCTCAGTAAAAAAAGGCAATCTGAAAAGGCTATATACTATGATTTCTATTACATGACTTTCTGGAAAAGGCAAAACTATAGACACCAAACATGTCAGTGTACTTCAGTTTTGGTAGGGGTCAAGAAAGTTATAAATAGGCAAAGCACAGGGGATTTTTAGGGCAATAAAAGCATTTCATGTGATAACTGCAAAATGCCAAAAATGCCATAATGCGGTGTATATCTGAGCACACATCTATTACTGTCAAATATCACAGAATTATAGAATAGAGAGAACTGTAAACCTGTGATATTTATTGTGGCCTCATGACACCAAAACTAGTTTCTAATTAATCATAATGTGTCAATATTCACTGTCCTCCCATTGTTCATTGATTTTCTCGAGCGGGCCCAGTAACGTCTCCATTGGAGACTTTGTTGTTACTGTGTTTGGCATATTGAATACATCACGGGGAGCTTGCCAGGCTTTGCTGTGCGGGCGAGATACTCTCGGTAGCTTGCCGGGCTCTCCGAGAGGGGCGGAGGAATCGAACTCAGGTCGACCATATTGGCTGCGTGTAAGGCAAATGCCCTATCCGCTGTGCTATCGCTCCAGCCCATGTCAATCGACGATCAACAATCAGGGACCCTGTCTCATTTGCCAAGGTGTCGAAAATCAGATGGGCTGGTCACGTAATGAGATTTAAAGACGACCGCTGGACTTGAGCTGTTACTGACTGGATTCCACGGGATGTCAAAAGACCGCGTGGCCGCCCACCTACCAGATGGTCAGACTTCTTCGTCAAGATCATGAATGATCGGTTTGAGGCCCTTCATGTTCCCGGAGCGAACAGATGCCATTGGGCTACACTAGCACGCGACAGGGACAAATGGAGACGTTACTGGCGCCCGCTCGAGCAAATCGACGACTAATGGGAAGTGATTAAGTGATAAGTGAATAATAATATTGATATTATATGAATTTTAATGAATGCAAAATATATAAATAATAGGGGAACCTAATGTGAAGTGAAATAGGTATGTAGGGATATTCCATACTTCCAATTAGCTTTTATGTAAAAATAAAATTGCTCTAAAATCAGTTTATTTAACAAAAGACAACAAAATCCAAATTCATCTCCAACTACTCATCTAAAACATGGCATATAGGAAAGCAATGCCACCAACACAGAAACCATTTTTACTCAAGGTGTGGGGGACAGGGCAAGAACTAATGTTATCCTGGGTGCAGTCATTCTGTGTCCCGCTCTTTCTGATAGCATGATACTCTCCATGTTGATCCACTTATATGCAAATCTCATGTGCTGGGGGAAAAGGCAGGTAGGATGGAGAAGAGACCACTAAGCAAATGATGGTTGGAGGGATCACTCGGGATGGTAGGTGTGCGCTGAAAGTAGGCTATGAACCAAACATTGTTGGAATATAGCTCCAAATATTTTAGGCCTAACATTGGTTTGTCCTTTCCCCCTTGCCACAAGGAGCTTAGGTTCATTGAGTCACACCCATCACAATGCCCCTGAGTCACTCCCATTCCTTTGTTTATCTGTAATCACTTCTCTGTGCTCTCCTCCCCAACCAGTTAATCAGCTTTTCCCCCTAATCAGACTCTGTTAACTTGTAAGGTCAGATTCTGCAGGGATCTATGATTTTATATGTATGAGTGAAATATTGCCTTTCTTTCTCCTCTCCTTATGTCTTTTGAATAGTTTACTTTAAAGCAACGTCCTTTTCGTATAGATACAGGAAGACAGTTAATATTATGTCTTTGTAACTTAGGAGTTAACTGGCTTTGAATATTATTTACTCCTGGGTATCTGCTTTCTTGACTTCAGCCTCAGTTGCCCTTAATTCTTCGCACCCCAAAAGCAGAGTCCTGACGAGGGACTGGATGGACCCAGGGCAAGCTGTGAGCTACCCTGGCATCGAAATGGGCCAGTCCAAAGTGCCACTATTCTTAACTATAAGTTAAGAGCTTGATCATAAACAAATGCTGTCATGATCCAAAAGTAACGATGAGACTAGGACCCTGTTAGGGATAGGAAAGACTATCTGGCCTGAGCACTGTAGTCTGAGATCGAGATGACCGTAGGAGGGCAATTCTATAAGCTTAATGTATTTCTTACTGTGTCCCATATACAATAACTAATATTATGAATGCTTATATGTTTGTTGGACAAGGAGAGGAGAAACACACCCAGGGGATTCTGTTCTAGGGTGGGTTGACCTGCTAAATGAGAATCTGTCCTAGAAGCAGCTTTTCCCGAGGGAAAGAACTTTACCCCTATCAATTGTGCCCCCACCTTTGTCTAATTGTTATGCCAACCCCTCATGCTGGGGGATATAACGAGACTGTAAGAGTGGGCTGAGAGGAAGCAGAGGAGAGACAGGAGTGAATGGAGAGAAGATTGGAATAAACTGCAACTGACACCAAGCAGGCTGGCCCTTGTTTCCTTCCTTCACCTGCCCATCACCATCGACCTCCCTGGGGTAGGAGAAATGACAGGAGACTACTGAACACGGGTGGTGGAAGACATAGACCCCTGCTGTCTTTTTGTGTTTATACAAAATATGTTGGCTGCTTAGTGCCTATGTTGCAAAACATGACACCCAAAAGGAAAGAGGGACTGTGTCTGCCACAGAGGTAGGGGGTGAGAAGGGATGGGGTGACAGGAGGGACAATGGGAACATTGGTGGTGGAGAGTGGGCACTGCTGGAGGGATGGGTACTTGAACATTGTTTGATTGAAATGTAATTACAAAAATTTGTAAGTCTGTAACTATATCACAATGATTCATAAAAATTAAATAAATAAATAAAACTTCCAAAAAAATAAAAAAGAACTAATGTTGATCAAGCACACCAAATCTCCAAAGAAGGACAAGGATCAGTGCCGCCTCATTAGTGATTCCCATCATATGTCAGCACCGGCGGCGGCAGGGCTGGAGCGATAGCACAGCGGTAGGGTGTTTGCCTTGCACTCAGGCAACATGGCCGACCCGAGTTCGATTCTTCCGCCCCTCTCGGAGAGCCCGGCAAGCTACCGAGAGTATCTCGCCCGCACGGCAGAGCCTGGCAAGCTCCCCGTGACGTATTTGATATGCCAAACACAGTAACAACAAAGTCTCCAGTGGAGACGTTACTGGGCCCGCTCGAGCAAATCGATGATCTACGGGAGGACCTTTTATTATTTAATATATGTCAAGGCAGAAGAACTTCTGAATAGTGATGATAATAATATGTGATTGGGCGGGTACACTGTTGTGAGGAGTTTTCAATTTTAGCTTTGCAATCGACTCACCTGGGGAGTTTCTAAAATCCCCGTTACATGAAGAGGATCAAGCAAAGTGAAATGAGTGAGAAGGAGAAGGATAGATATAGAATGACTGCACTCATTTATGGAATATAAAAAAATGAGACTGATATCCAAGGTCCACCCCAAAATCAGGGGCCAGGAGCATTGGTGAATGGTTGGAAACTTGCCACATGTGTGTATGGGGCAAAGGGCAATTAGAAAAAAGGAAGGGACCAGTATGACAATAATAGAAATGATCACTCTGGACAAGAACTGAGTGTTTGAAAGTGGGTAAAGAGATATACATGATAACCTTTCAGTGTGTGTATTGCAAACCATAATCCCCCAAAAGAAAGAGAGATAGAGAGAGAGAGAGGAGGGATAGAGAAAGGGAAGGAGAGAGGGGGGAGGGAGAGAGAGGGAGCGAGAGAGGGAGAAAGAGAAAGCGAGTCTGCTATAGAGGTAGAGAGGTGGTGGGAGGGGTGAGTGTTGAAACATTATATAATTGAAATTAAATTCAATTATGGACAAACTTGTAAGTGTATATCTCACTGTGATTCAATAAAAATATTTAAAAAAATCTCCATTATACAAATCACACTTGGTGAAAAAAATACCTTTCTTTGGGAACATGACCAAGACAGTTAGCACTTTGTGAAGCTCCTAAGGAGATTGCAAGGTCTATACAGTGGAGGATGAGAAGAACAACTGATGGAAAGCATTCTATTGTGAAGGGGAGGGTTAGGTGAATAAGATTTTTTTACATGTGTTCCCCTGAACTAGGAAAAAGAGGGACAGGTTAGATGGCTAAGAATGGGAATTAACATTTCACTTTCTGGTTGCTCACTTCAGTTCACTACTTAGTACAGTTCTGACTTGTATTTTCTATCTTATTTCCCAATAATTAAAATTAATTATGCAATAAAGTTTCTTTTCTAAAAATCCCCTCACACAGAATTTCAAGTCACATGCTCATGGTTTTGTGTTATAGACCATCTATTAAACATTCATTCTTAGAAATCAGATCTCAAGTCTAAAAGAATTTTATTCCTTGAATTTGAGTAGTACTTTAGTTAAAAATCGATGCTTATATTTTTTTTTAAAATTTAATCCTAGAGTTGAAAAATTGATACTTATTGTGTCTGAAAAAAATCCTGTAAAAATAAGTGGCATTAGACACTGGTTCCTAGGCTCTTCAGATATTTTGTCCTATTTTCTTGTGATGATGATTTAAAAGTTGAAATAGCTTCATCACCAAGGAAGAACATCAAAGTCAAAGTAATCAATTTTTCTATGTTTTTGGGTCATACCTGGCAGTGCTTGAAGTGCCATCTCTGGTTTCAGGTCACATCTGGTGGTATTCAGAGGACCAGGTGGTCCCAAGGATTGGAACATGCAAGGCAAGCACCTTAATCCCTGTTGTATCTCTCTGTTGCAGTTAAATCCTGTTTTTTTTTTTTTTTAATGACTAAATCAACACAAGGACTCCATGTAAAAAGGGACGTGCTTTCTAAATCATTAAGTGTCTTCGACATCATCAGTGAGGGGTGGGGGGTTTAATTTATTTTCATTAGGAGTGTGCTCCTTCTTCGGGCCATACTCAGAGACACAGGGGAATAGTCTGGTTGTAACGAAGCAAATTTCCAGGCTTTCTATAGTTTTTACTACATTGGAAATATTCCTGTGAATTCAAGTCCATCACCACAAGACAGCTCTCTCAATCTGATTTGTAGCAGAAACTGTTTTAATGACCCTCAGTGGACAGAGGAGAACACTGAGGCATTAGCACACAACTGTCGACAATCATTTGGTTCATTTCACGGTAAGACCAGGACACAAAACTTGAGTTGGGGATGAGACATGCCTAGGTGAAGTATCCAGCTGGAGCAACTATTTTTCACAGATAATTTTTTTCTGAACTTGGGTTATATTTTGAAAGGAAAAACAAGAGGGCTTGAATATTACAGGGGTTTTATGTGAGCAGCACCAGCTCTGTAATCAGCAGTGTCCTATACACAGTAAAAGTGTGAGCTCTTTGATAGAAAGAATGACAAGGTGGTGAGGGAGCAGAGCATCAGGCCACATGGAGGACGTGGTACATAGGTACCAACCACAGCCTCCGGAAGTCAGGCTTCTCTAGCACCTATGGTTTGCAGGTGAGTGAGTCATGACTTGATAAGGGCATTTATTTTGTGCAGGATCTAGTGAGCACAGCTAGTACTCAGGCATAATAACCATTGTGTCCCTTCTTTTCAGTTGCATCCAAAGTTTTTTTTTGTCCTAAATTAAAATTGTGTGTAGGGGCCAGAGAGATAGCGCAGTGGGTAAGGCACCTGCCTTGCACAAAACCAACTTGTGTTAGATCCCAGCATCCCATAATGAGCTCCCGAACCTGCCAGGAGTAAGTCCTAACACCACTGGGTGTGGCTCAAATCAACAACAATAAAGTGTATTCACTGTAATATCTTTTCCCCTGTTGTATCCCAAATAAATAAATTGTGTGTGTGTGTGTGTGTGTGTGTGTGTGTGTGTGTGTGAAGTGGGGGGAGGCAGGTACATATTCAAGTTTGAATTTGTTTTGCAGAATTGGGGCTGCAAAACAAATTTAACTCAGGGTCTCACACTTGCAAGCCAAGTGTTCTACAGGTGAGTCACATCCCTGACTTAAGAGAAATAATTGTGCCTTATTCTGTGGTAGAGTCGTCAGGTATTATATTTATGAGATTTCCTTGACCCAAAAATTATGAATTATTTTTGGTAATTTACTCCACCTCATATATTATTATACCATTTTGACAAAATTATTGGATTATCAAAAAACAACTGTGTTTTGATCTTTATGGCTCTTTCAGTAAATCACCAGAAATGCCTTACGACAAAAGAGTTTGCTTCAGGCTTATACATCTGAAACTCCGATTTGAAATTCTCAGTTACTTTCTTCTCTGCAGTTCAATCACTACTCTAGAATTTCCATGTTAAAACTATGCCGTTATTAACCGTTTTAAATATTTTCTCTAGGACTGGAGTGATAGCACAGCAAGTAGGGCGTTTGCCTTGCACGAGGCCGACCCGGGTTCAATACTTCCATCTCTCTTGGAGAATCTGGCAAGCTGCCGAGAGTATCCGCCTGCACAGCAGAGCCTGGCAAGCTCCCTGTTGCATATTCGATATGCCCAAAACAGTAACAAGTCTCACAATGGAGACGTTACTGGTGCCTGCTCGAGCAAATTGATGAACAAAGGGAGGACAGTGCTACTGTGCTATTGTTAAATATGGAATACAATTCTTGCATTAAAGCAGACATTAGAGGGACCAAAACTGGGGTGAAGGGGAAAATCCCTTGGTGCAAACTCTGGGATACAGAGGAAATGGGAGGAGTGAACAGAGAGGTTTTTGGGGAGGTAAGTGGAAACCTGTCTCAATTGCACACACACACAAAAGTATGAAGCTGCATCTCTAAAAATCTATCCGATTGTAGACCAGTCAATGAAATAAATTAATACAAAGTTTTCCCATTCAGTTGAAAGTTGTCTGCAGTTGCAAGGGCTGTAAGTCAAAACACTTGGAAAGTCATTAGATTCTCTGGAAGAACCATGTCTTTTTTAGAGTCAGGAATGTGGGTTAGGGAGAGGGCAAATGTCTTGTATGTGGCTAAAAAAAATCCCCATATCACAATGTTTTAAATTTAATAAGCATGTATACCCTAAAAGTCGCTATTTCTCCCACTCACCAAATTCTAAAATATATGCATTTTTGAGAAATAATTTAAGAAAAGTCTTTAGGGTATTTAAAGTGCTTGGACTGAGTCCAGACTAATACTAACATGCTAGTCAAACTAGGTAAAAAGAACATTGTTATTAGTAATTTTTTAAAAAGTGCATCAAAACTTGGAGAATGTTAGAAGGAATAATGAAATTACAGAACAGGTTAAGGTTATATTAGTGGAGGAAGGGACAGGAACAAATTCTCATCTCTTAAAATTCCTTTGAAAAAGCATTATTAAAAACTTTATGAACTTTCTAGAATCTCGGGAGAATTATGAACCTCACATAATTACCTGATTCAAAGACATATTTTACCAGAAACGCGACGCTTGGCCCAGATCAAGGCAAGATGGAACGAAAATTGTCTCTAAAAAATCTATGATCCTGAGAATGATTAATATGTAATCTCAGCTTCAAGAAGACTATTAATAAACAGAGATGATATCTAGAGCAGCTGAGACTCAAATAATAAATGGCTCTTAATAGCGGAATGAAAAGAAATTGGAAATCAAGATAATCATATCTGATATGTGCAGAAAATGAGTCAGGGGGCTTTGGGAGACTTTGAATAAGTCATAATAAAGTGAAACCTTTATGAACCACATTAAGGAGTAAAGGAAGTCAGTGGAAACTTTGCCTAATTATCTGAAGAATGAAATAAAAGAAATTAATTTTACGAGAGTGTTAAGATCTTAATGTCTTACTTTCTAAGCTTAATATCACTTAATGATGAGATTCTAGTCTGTGTCCCAGTCCCAAGGCAGAAAAACCAATTCCATAGCAGAGGAGCAAATCTTAAGTTTAGATAGGCCTGAAGGGCAAAAGATAAACATACTTTATTTGATCATTACATGATATCTGATTATTACAGGACCTTTGGGAGTAAGTTCAAAGAGGACACTTCTACCAGTTCCTTCTCACCTTCTCTAGCAACTTTTTTTTTTTTTTTTTTTTGCTTTTTGGGTCACACCCGATGCTCAGGGGTTATTCCTGGATCTGGACTCAGGAATTATTCCTGGCAGTGCTCAGGGGACCATATGGGATACTGGGGATTGAACCCGGGTCGGCTGTGTGCAAGGCAAATGCCCTCCCTGCTGTTCTACCACTCCAGTCCCCCTTTAGAAACATTTTCCCTCTGTGTCAGAAAACAGGACTTGAGAAAACACTGCTACAGACATCAGGACTTCCCAACCTCAAAACGGAAATGCAGTTTAATTTCCTGCCCCTGCACCTCAATGTGATGTTCAATCTTTGAATGATCTTGGAGTGCTCCCAGGCTGCGTGGATCAAGCACAGGTGGCCTTGGGGGCGGGAAATCAGAAATGCCATTTGGTTCCTGCATTTCCCCTTCCATGCACAGACAGACAGGCCGTGGACTGACCAATGGTTCATGTCCACCAGGCGCTCACCACGAATGAGGGGTCAACTAACAAGATCACAGCCTCCACCTGTCCCCAAGTACATCAACCAGACACGGGAACTCCCTGGACTTGCCCGACCATTCCGACCCCCGCCCCCCTCCACCCGCCCAGTCCATCTGCCACCACCGGGGCCCCTCACCTGCTCTGGGTAGCCATCCATGCTCCTCTGCCCTTTCGTCTGAATTAAGCACCGTCCAGGCTGAGGTCCCCGGTTGGCCTGCGAGGAGGGGATCTGAATAGGCAACGGTGACTGGAACTGCTGGATGGTCACTTTGTTGAGGTTGCCCTCGTAGGGCTGCTGCTCCCGGCTGCGGTGCTGCAGGCTCTGGGAGCCCATCAGGGTCTGGATGTGGCTGCCTGCCTGTGGAGAGAGACGCAGTGAGAGCTGGGAGGGGAAGGAGGCGAGGAAGAGACTGATTCTATTTCATTTTTATTTTTTTTGCTTTTTGGGTCATACCGGGCGATGCTCAGGGGTTACTCCTGGCTCTGCATTCAGGAATTACTCCTGGCGGTTGCGTGGGAGACTATCTGGAGTGCCAAGGATCGAACCCAGGTTGGCCACATGCAAGGCAAAGCCCTCCCTGCTGTACTGTCACTCTAGCCCCAAGTCTGATTCTCTCTTGGGGTTGGTGGCATCACTGGGGGGTTTAGGGCACGCTAACCAGAACCGTGAAGCAACCCTAGACACCACCTACCACAAGGGGACTATGCTCAATCAGCTCAATCACGGCCAGTGAGCGTGGAATAGAATCTGTCAGCTGGACGCTTGTCAGAGCTATCATCTTGGAGAATGTTAGAAGGAATAAGGAAATTAGAGAATGGCCTAAGAACTGGATTTGTGGGAGAAGGGACATGGACACATTCTCATCTCGTATGATATCTTTGGAAAACCATTACTAAAAACTTGAACTTTCTAGAACCCCAGGAGATCTAAGAATCCCACCGATTCCTCTATGGGAGGAAAATGCCTCCCATAGAGGGAGGCTTGGGGGTGGAGGGTGGGGTGTTGGGGGATGGTGGGAGGGAAACAGAGGACATTGGTGGTGGGAAATATACACTGGTGGAGGGATGGGTGCTGGATCATTGCATGACCGAAACCCAATTATGAACAGCGTTGTAACGGTCTATCTCACGGATTTCAACTGAAAAAAATTAAAAAGAAAAGAACCCTACATAATTACATAATTACCCGATTCAAAGCATCTATCTTTTTTTTTTTTTTTTGCTTTTTGTTTCTGTGTTTTGGGCCACACCTGCCATATTCCCAGGTGACTCCTGGCTCTGCACACAGCTGATCCTTACGCTGGGAATCGAAGTGGAGTCTTCTGGGTGCAAGGCAAATGCCCTACCTGCTGGACTATTGCTCTGGCTCCTGTCTGATGTATTTTACCTAAAATCCAGCTCTTGGCCCTTGGAAGGGGACAAAAATGCAGTCGGAAAACTTTACAGAAGAAAAAGCAGCCACGGTTTAAATGGGGGAATCCTGCCTGGCATTTCAGTTTGAACACTACAGGGAAGAGAAATGTCATCTCCAGACCAGCAAGGAGAAGACAATTGAATCCGCTTCTTGATTCCGAAGTAAAGAACTGGACTTGCAGCATTTTCTTTCTGACACGGGGCAGAGTAAGCTTCCGGTGGGTGCCATTGATCTTTGTTAATTCTCTGCATTATTAACTAAATGAAGGGTTATGGTACTTGGATTGTCTAAGTTATAAAGAACGCAAATCCCGTGACAGAGTTCTGTGAGTCTCTGAAGTCTGTGGAAGTATTAGATTTTGAAAGTTTTCTAGTGGTACCTCATTGCCTTTGGAGACTGATCAGCAATTTATGGAAAGTGGTAAGGATCACCCCTCTATCCTTTTTATTTATTTATTTAATTTTTGGGGGGAGTGGATCACACCCAGCAATGCTCAGGGGTTACTCCTGGCTCTGCACGCAGGAATTACTCCTGGAAGTGCATCATATGGATGGGCCATATGGGATGCCGGGTATTGAACCTGGTTCTGCCATGTGCAAGGCAAATGCCCTACCCACTGAGATATCACTTCTGACCCACCCCTTTATCCTTAAAGGCAGTCATTGGAATGACCAAGGCATGGGCATCTTTCAAAGCTAGGGTTCTGGTTTGCCCTTACTCTTTCCTTTGCCCATTTTTTTCAACTTTATTCACTCACTAGCTCCCTGAAAGAAAAAAAAACCTGATGCCTTTTCTACCAACCAAACAGTTCTGTGTAATCTGGAAACCTAGAAGATGCCTTTCAGAATCAGGAAAATTTGGCCTAGGAAGCTAGCACAGGAATGAGAGGTGCATGCGTTGCATATACATGACATTAGCTCAATCTGTGGCATGGTATGGATCCCCAGAGTACTGTTGGGTGGTCCTCCTGACCCCTGGCACTGAAGGGCCTGTGTGTTGAATTGTCCAGGACTGGCTTGGTCAAGTACAGCCAGGAGTGACCCCCCTAGACCTGCTGAGCACTACTTGAGAAGGAAAAAACTGTGACAACCTGGAGGTCTTACCTGGGTAGTGAATGCTGAACATTATTACTTTATCTTAATAAATATCTTAATAAAGGAGGAGAGGGTGATGGTGTTTCAGTCATAGCCAATGGTGCTCAGGGGCTATTCCTGCCCCTAGTGTTGCTCAGAAGGCCACATATGGTGCCAGAGGTCTAAACCAGGGTTGGCAGGATGTAAGGCAAGCACTTAAACTCCTATACTATCTCTCCAGTCCCTGATCTTCAATCCTCTTTCAAACATGGTTAAGCATCATGCTTGGTATGTTATTCTTTACTGTAAGAGGGTCTGAGGTTTTACTTCCTGAAATCCTGTTTTCTTTCCCATGGGTCTTTTACAGGTAGGTATTCTGGAATATATTAATATTTTTACTTTAGAATTCATTAGTTGGTGATATTTGTGAACTTGCCTGATTCATCAAGATCTTTGACTTCTTTGGAAGCATCAGGTTAGAGGAATAAAGGAATAATTAAAAACAAAAATTTTAGGAGGAGATTAATTTCATGTATTGAAAAGATTTTAAAGAAGAGCAATATCAAATAAAAGCAAAAAATAGTGGTCATAGAAAATCAATTGAAGGGGCCTGAGTGATAGTACAGTGGGTAGAGAATTTGCATTGCAAGTAGCCAACCTGTGTTTAAGCCCCAGGATCCCATATATGATGCCCCGAGCCCACCAGGAGTGATTCCTGAGTGCAGAGCCAGGCCAGGAGCACTACAAAATGTGGTTCAAAAACAAAACAAACAAACATATCATTTGTAGAAGATGGAAGTTATGTTGCTTGACTCTAAACAAAAGTTAATTCAGTGAATAAAACATTAAAAATTATTTGATAATGGGTAGAGCCAAAGTTTGATTATATTTTGTGCATAGTTTGATTATATTTGTATATGTATGATTAGATATCTTGATATCATTTCTAATTTTTTTACATTAAAACAATGAAGTTGAGTCATGAGAAATTAGAGAAGTTTTGAGTCACAAAACTATGATATTATAAACATAACCTAGAAGATTCCTAAAGACAGCATACATTTCTGCCCTGTATCTATTCCTTTCTCATTTAGAAATACAAGTGACATAAATGTCATAATCTTCTCAGTCTTTTAGAAACTGAACAATCTTATGGTTAGGTTTTCCCTTACTAAGCAGGAAGTACTTGCAATAGTGATTAGGCAAGAAAAAGACATTAAAGGCATCAGATAGGAAAGGAAGAAATCAAGCTCTCACTATTCGCAGATGATATGATACTATATCTTGAGAATCCTAAATCCTCTACCAAGAAACTCCTAGAAACAATAGACTTGTACAGTAATGTCTCAGGCTATAAAATTAATGCCCAAAAATCCATGACCTTCCTATATGCAAATAATGAGACAGAGGAAAGTGACATGAAAAAAACAATCCCATTCACAATCGTGCCCCAGAAAATCAAATAACTCAGAATCAGCCTAACTAAAGAGGTAAAGGACCTCTACAATGAAAACTACAAAACGCTACTCCTTGAAATAAAGAGGACACGAAGAAATGGAAACATTCCCTGCTCATGGGTAGGAAGAATTAACTTTGTCAAAATGGCAGTACTCCCCAAAGCATTATACAGATTCAATGAGATCCCTATAAGGATACCCATGAAATTCTTCAAAGAAATAGATCAAGCACTACTGGAATTCATAAGGAACAACAAACGCCCATGAATAGCTAAAGCAATTCTTGGAAAAAAGTCATGGGGAGGCATTACCCTCCCCAACCTCAAACTCTATTACATGGTACTGGAACAAGGGCAGGTCCACAGACCAGTAGAACAGGGTGGAATATCCGTACACACAACCCCAAATGTATGAACATCTAATCTTTAATAAGGGAGCAAGAAATGTGAAGTGGAGCAAGGAAAGCCTCTTCAACCATTGGTGCTGGCATAACTGGACAACCACATGCAAAAAAAAATGGGCTTAGATCTTGACCTAAAACCATGCACAAAGGTCAGATCAATATGGACAATATGGATTAAAGATTTCAACATGAGGCCAAAATCCACAAGGTACATTGAAGACAAGGTTGGCAAAACCCTCCACGATATTGAGGCTAAAGGTACCTTCAAAGATGACATGCCACTGACCAACCAAGTGGAAACAGAGATAAACAAATGGGACTATCTTAAATTAAGAAGCTTCTGCACCTCAAAAGATACAGTGACCAGAATACAAAGATAACCTACAGAATGGGAAAGAATATTCACCCAATACCCATCCGATAAGGGGTTGATCTCGAGGATACACAAAGCACTGGTTGAACTCCACAAGAAGAAAACATCCAACCCCAAGAAATGGGATGATGAAATGAACAGAATCTTTCTCAAAGAAGAAATCCGAATGGCTAAGAGGCAAATGAAAAATGCTCTACATCACTAATCATCAGGAAGATGCAGATCAAAACATCTAAGAGATATCATCTCACACCACAGAGACTGGCCCACATCCAAAACAACAAAAGCAACCAGTGTTGGCACGAATGTGGCGAGGAAGGGCCCCTCCTTCACTGCTGGTGGGAATGCCGACTGGTTCAGCCCTTTTGGAAAACAGTATGGATGATTCTCCAAAAATTAGAAATTGAGCTCCCATTTGACCCAGCAATACCACTCCTGGGAATATATCCTGGAGAGGCAAAAAAGTATAGTCGAAATGACATCTGCACTTCCATGTTTATTGCTGCACTGTCGCTAAGAGATGCTTCTGGTGGTGCTCAAGGAACCTGTAAATAATAGCGGGTAAGGTCAAATTTGGTTTAATGTCTCACACGAATTATGGTTCATTGAACAATGCCAGGAGTGACCCCCGAGCAGAGTCAGGAATAGTCCCTGAGCATTTTTTGTATGCCCCACCCACCCCCATCACCAAAGGGAAATTTTCAAGTAATTGCACAATTGAGAAACTGGTAAGATTAGGATTTGAAGTGAGGCCCTCTGACAATCAAATGTCATATCTTAAAACCTGCAATTTGGGTGGGGAAATGGCTCAACGGACTAGAGCAAATGCTTTGCATGTGGGATCCCTCAGTTCAAGCCCTGGCATCACATGGTTCCTTGAGCACCACCAGGAGCAACTCTTAGCAATGAGCCGAGGATAGTTCCTGAGAAGCACCAATGCATTCTCCATCTAACAAATAAAAATCAAACCCAAACACAGACTTTTTCCTTTGAATTGACTCTATCCAAGAGTTGATTACAATGGAGCCATAAAAAGAACCAAAAACCAGGTTCCTGAGGTAGACTCTATTAAATGTCTTTATCCACTCTTGAATTTGCTCAAGGGTCACTGCTACTTTTTGAATTAGGAGTTTTTCTATTTAAGATCCTATGCATGCGACTTAAGAGCTATCTAGATCAGGAAATAGGTCGAGGCTCTGTTTATTTATAACATTTCCACGAGGAGGAAGTAATGAAGCTCAGGTCTTCACATGGCAAAACAAAGTGGGCTTGAAGGGACCTGCTGGGAAATGAGCATTTGTAGAAGCAGCACTTCTTTCCATTTCCTTTGGGCTGATAGGCTGTGATGAGTGGAGACGGGGAACAGAGGTGTAGAAAGCCAAGGATGAACACTGACTTGTGTGTGAAGTCAAACATAAATACTATAGGAATCTCACAGGAACACTTATTGAGCAAAGGGATTGTAAAGAGGAAATTAGTTGATATTTTTTTCTGGATTGGCATAAAAGTTAGAAAGCTAATAAGGATGTTCATGGTGAAGTCTAAAGGACTGATGGAACTGTAGAAACAGCAGGTACTGGATTTGTTCCAGCTAGGAGGGCAGTGACTCATACCAGGGGGGAATTTGAACATGACGGTTTTTGAAAGCCCATGCAACATTACTTGAATGATAAAAAGAAATAGAGGAGGGGCTGGAGTGATAGGACAGCAGTAGGGTGTTTGCCTTGCACATGGCCGACCCGGGTTCGATTCCCAACATCCCATATGGTCCTCCCGAGCACCGCTAAGAGCAGTTCTTGAGTGCATGAGCCAGGAATAACCCCTGTGCATTGCTGGGTGTGACCCAAAAAGAAAAAAAAAGAATTAGAGGAGATGTGATTTTTGTTTTGAACTTTCATGGGGAGGTTAGACAAAGCAACATGTATTGAAGGAGAAGAGTGATGGGCGACAGTATTTTCAAGTTAGCCCCAAACCATCCCGTCTGAGTTTATAGGGAAAAACTTCAATAGCCAAAAAGTCCAAGGAAACATTTATGTCAAAACCACAGAAAAGGAAGGTTGATCTGATATCGAATGTCACTGCTTATCTAAAATTCTTCCCACAGCTGCTTTATTATGTAGAAATGTGAAGTGTTCAGAAGTGTTTTTCTTGAATGATAAAAAAGAAATGACTTCTTCACTACAATGAAGCTTCTCCAAAACAAACCTGTTGGAAAAGTGTTTGGCAGGTGTGCTACACAACTGGGTCATCTGTTTCCCCTTGCCTCTTGAATCACTTGGGATGGTTTCCAAAAATCAAAGACAGCCTTAAAAATGATAATTTCTCTTCTTGAATATATTCAAATAGACACTATTCATTCTCTAAAATTATGTCCAAAAGACTCCCAAAATTTGGGGGGGGGGATTGTGTTAAAAACAGACCTATATTTACAAAGGCTGATTTACTACTAATTGATATAAAGCTATTTGTAGCATTTATTTAAATGAGGTCTGTTTTAGGGGCTAGAGAGATACTAGTACAAGGATTAAGTCACTTGCCTTGCATGTAGTTGAACCCAATTTGATGCTCTAGACCGGTAGACCCCTCCTAAAAAAGGTCTGTTTTAATAACTTTATAACAGAAACAAAATGTCCATTTTCTATCCAGACCTTGTGTTTTTAAGTGTCTTTTTTTCCTTTTTTCTTTTATCAAGCAAGTTAAGCTTTTAAAATGGAGGCAGAGAGGTCAGAGCGATTGCACAGTGGGTAGGGCGTTTGCCTTGCACGCGGCCGACCAGGGTTTGATCCCCGGCATCCCATATGGTCCCCTGAGCACTTCCAGGAGTAATTCCTGAGTGTGAAACCAGAAGTAACTCCTGAGCATTGTTGGGTGTGACCCAGAAAGGAAAAAAAATAAAAAAGATAAAATGGAGGCAGAAGAATTTCTGCTTCAAAGTAGATGAAGTAGACATGTTTCCCCCATTCCTTCCATTAAGAACAAATAATATATGGTACACAATGGAATAGTATGCAGCTATAAGAAAGGATGAAACCAGGCAGTTTCCTGCAAAATGAATGGAACTAGCAAGTTAAATGAAATAAGTAATAGGGAGAAGGTCACATATCAGATAATCGAACTCATCTGTGGAATGATAAGTGAGATAGAGTTTCATTTTTCTGTAGAAATGAAAAAAGGGAATAGTATTGAAAATGGCAAATCCTTGGCCTTGGACTGCAGAAGTAATTAATGATGAGGATGGTATGAGGGGAGTGCAATTGGACCAAAGGTTACATAAGGGTACTGGTGGAGGTTCACTAACACTTTGGTGGAAGTGGGGTGCAGTATTATCAATATCATCAGCTTCTACATTGTTTTGACCAAATTACACAAACCGTAATGAAATTATAAAAACAAACAACTAAAAGCCCTGACACAGTATATAAGCAAGTCTAAATGAACTCTTAAAGGTAGACAGAAGAAAACAGCCCTCTAGGGATCAGAAACAACATGGAGGTGAATTCCTTTGTTTCATTTTTCTGTCATCCAGCTCAGAGTTAGAGCTGATGACAGAGGCAAAGTGAAAACACTAAGAGGTGTAAATGAGAAAAGTCCCTATGAAAGTTGAATTTCAATGAACTCAGGTGTCCAGCAACAAATGAGTGGATAATGAGTGCATTATATATGCATGATATATATTTTCTCTCTATATACATGGAATATTATGCAACTACAAGGATGGATGAAATCATGCAATTTGTTATAGCTTGGTAGGAACTGGAGGATATCATGGACAATGAGGTAAGTCAGAAGAAGGACAAACACCAGATGATCTCACATATCTGAGGTATAAGGTATAAGGATGAGAGAGTGAAAGAAAGAGGGGAACACCTAGATTCTCTTGAATCCAATATTATAAAAATGAGAATGACGGGGAAGGAAAGATATCGAGGGGAGAAGTAAGAAGGGAAAGTTAGGAGGTAACAGGGTGTCAGGCACATCATTGGTGTAGAGGTGAGATCCACTTGCATGTCTAAACCATGGAGCCAACAATAGTGCAATCAGGAGACCCCCAACTATGCTAACTAAATTTAAAAATATGCCTGCCAGGCTGGGGGTGGGAGGAAACCTAGAGGAAAATGGTGGAGGGAAGTTCTTCTGAATAACTGTAAATCACATTGCCTTATATTTAGATAAAGAAATAATAAAAATGTTCATTGACCCATCCAGGCCCAGTTGAATCTCTCTAGCAAAGAACAGCAAGGGAAGTCTACAAAGCAGGGAGCCTTGAGACAATGGCTTCTAGTCTTATTCAGACTCCCTGCAACATTATGCACAGAGATCAGTGGGCAGCCTAGATTTGTGCTTCCTACGTGATGGGGGTGGTGTCCAGGGAGGACAGTTGGCCATCATCCCTCTAGACAAAGGAGGAGCATGCTGGACTCGTCTTCCCCCAACCCCTCCTTGGACAGCTAGGACATTCCATCACCCAAATTTGACATATTTCTGCCAAATTACCAGCAAAATTTACTTTTTTCCTTTTTTGGTGGGGGCACACCTGGTGGTGCTAAGTCAGGGCTTATGTCTGGCTCTGCGCTCAGGGATTTCTTCTGGCAGGGCTGTTGGTTGCTGGGGATCGAATCCTGGTCAGCTGAATGCAAGGCAAGTGTCCTACCTGCTGTACTCTCACTTATCTGGGGTTTATAGAATAAGAGTCAGAGACTACAAAAACCAGCTCCCAGAACCGCGTGGCCACATTTGCGACCGCGCGACATCTTATTATGACATCTTATTATCTCATTCCTACTTTGGACAAACTGGCAGGCTACTGAATGTAGCCTGCCCACACGGCAGAGTCTGGCAAACTCCCCGTGGCATACCCAATATGCCAAATACCAGTACAATGATGGGTCTCATTCTCCTAAAAAACCTTGAATATAATTTCAGGGATAGAATGAAAGAGACGTTACTGGGGCCTACTCGAGGCAATCGACGAATAACAGGATGATTTGTGATTTGTGATAGAATAAGATGACGAGGGAGTGAAAGGTATCAAAGGTATCGAAGATGACCTTTGCTCCAGTCCTCCCAGCAAGATTTTTAAAACAGAGATTGATAAGATAAATCTAAAATCGATATGAGAAAGTAATGCAACTACTCTAGCTAATATGATTTTATTTTTCTTTTTGGGTCACATCTGGTGTTGCACAGGGGTTCCTCCTGGCTCTGCACTCAGGAGTTACTCCTGGCGGTGCGCAGGGGACCATATGGGATGCTGGTAATCAAACCCGGGTCGGCCGCGTGCAAGGCAAACACCCGACCCGCTGTGCTATCTCTCCAGCCCCAAGCTAATATGATTTTAAAAAAGAATAAACTGTGAAGAATCAGCCCATCTGATTTCAAGATTATTAATAGTTACAGTATTTAGGTCTATGTCCTCTTGGTAGCGGGATAGATAACATATAGCTATGTAACTGGAACAGTTTAAAAAATTCATAAATAGACTTGCAAAAACATGCCCAAGTGATTTTTTTTGAAAAGGTGCAATGCAAGATAGTTGAGAAAAGATTTTCAACAAATGGTGCTCATGCCGGTTGACTATCCATAGAAATAATTCATGAATGCTCACCTGTATCTCAGACCTTACACAAAAATCAACTTAAAAAGGACCATAGCCTTGATATAAAATATTACGAGAACAAAAAGACAAGTACAAAGTTTGAGAAACTGTTGGCAGACCACCTATCTGTCAAAGGACTCAAGATTATATACAGAACTCAGAGGTCAACAGTAATAAACTAAAAAATCATTTAGCACGGGGGCCTGGAGCTATAGCACAGCGGGTAAGGCATTTGCCTTGCATGCGGCTGACCCAAGTTCGATTTTCAGCATCCCACAGGGTCCCCTGAGTACCGCCAGGAGTAATTCCTGAGTACAGAGCCAGGAGTAACCCTGTGCATCACGGAGTGTGACCCAAAAAGCAAAATAAATAAATAAATAAATAAATAAATCATTTAGCACAATGGTCAATTGTCATAAAGAGGCATTTTACCAAAAACTATATATAAATCACCAAAAAGGATATATTTATGATAGCAAATATGTATGTAAGATATGCAATATAATTAGCTATATGAGAAATTTAGATTAAAATCACTAAAAAATACCACCACACATATATCAGAATTTCTGAAATGAAGCCCATGACATAGATACAAATTTAAAATGGTAAAGTTGCTCTAGAAACACATTTGGCAGTTTATTTAAAAAAAAAATACCAGCCCCACATGTAAATACTACAGATCCCAGTCCTAGACATTTATTCCAGAAATTCAAGCTGTCTTAAATGTATACAAAAATGGATGCATGAATGGTTAGAGTGATTCTCTGCACAATAGCTGCATACCGGAAGTAACCCAGAATCCCTTCAGTGGGTTAAACAGGTAAGCAAACTGACATCATCAATGTACACACAGAGTGAAAATCAGCAATAAAAGGAAGAAGCCATAGAAACACAACAGCTTGAATGGGTCTTCAGAGAAGTAAACAGCTAATCCTGAAAGGTTATGTACTATATGATTCCATTTGTATGACATCCTTGAAATGATAAAATTATTGAAGAAGAGGGTTATAGACATGCCAGGAGTTAATTAGAAAAGCAAAACAAGAGAGGCAATGTCAGTAAGCTTGTCTTTGGAGTCAGATAAATGTGGGTTTTAGTTCTTGCTTCACCACTTTACAGTCTTAGGAAAGCTTTAAATGGTCCACTTAGGGGCTAGAGCGATAGCACAGTGGGTAGGGCATTTGCCTTGCATGCAGCCAACAATGGCTGACACAGGTTTGATTCCCAGCACTCCATATGGTCCCCCGAGCACCGCCAGGAGCGATTCCTGAGTGCATGAGCCAGGAGTAACCCCTGAGCATCGCTGGGTGTGACCCAAAAAGCAAAAAAAAAAAAAATGGTCCACTTATTATAGAAAAACTGTAGATAATGAGGACTTTATATAGAATATCATAATTATGGAAGATAATGTAACACAGTGAGAATATTGGCACCTAGGAAATATTCAACAATGGTGTGAGAAGAAAAAGTTCTTATCTCAGTGGATTTGACAATTTTTGGCCAAAGAATAAATACCTCCCCCCGCCACACCCAAATGAACTGGTTTTAAATATGCTGTCATTAACTAATGACAACTTGTTTTAGTAATTGCTTTTGTAAGTTGCCCAGTACTCAAAATTTGCGCTCAGGGAACCATTATTTCCCAGTTTAAGCTCTAAAATTCTGAAATTCTACCAGTCTCAACACTTGATGCTTTTTTCTAAACTCTGTTTTCTCAGAGATTGTGCCATAAAGATGATTTATTATTAGAGTGTTAGTTGTACATTTTGTCTCAGATACTGAGAAGCTGCCTTTTTAAAGACACTACCTGCTCTTCACTAATCCAGGTAATAATACCCACTTTCTTATT
This sequence comes from Sorex fumeus, assembly GCF_029834395.1. Classification (NCBI taxonomy): domain Eukaryota; kingdom Metazoa; phylum Chordata; class Mammalia; order Eulipotyphla; family Soricidae; genus Sorex; species Sorex fumeus. Next base: position 2,806,655 of record NW_026606068.1, on the reverse strand, counting down.
CCCCTGCCCCTCTCAAACCCCCCATCCTCCTTTCAGTACTTCCATCTCTATTTCTGCATGTTTTCAAGTCAATCGTCTGGGAGAATAGTTATGAACTGACCTAAATATTTGGCTTTTCTATAATGAGGCTAGTTTTTGTGTGTGTGTGTGTGTGTGGGCAGACACTTTGGGCCATACCAATTGTGGCTCTGTGTTTAGGAGTAACCTCTGGGGGGTGCTCAGGGGACCATATGGTTCTGGGGATTGAACCAGGGTTGGCTGCCAATAAGACAAGTGCCTTACCTCCTATACTAGTTCTCTGGCCCAGGAGCACATATTTTCATTCAAAGTAATGGATATTAGAATGCTATTAATTAAACACGTGTGTAACAGGCACTGTGATGAGTATTTTGCACGATGATATTAATTTCAGAGTCACCGTACAATGTCTGCATCTTTGTCTTCTTAGAAGAGAAAACCAAACAGCAGAGTTTAAAATACCAGAGGACCAATTAAAGACTCACTGAAGGCTCACATTTTCTCCTGTACTCCTACTTAAGTGAGAGAGAAAAAGTCAAGATCCTAGAAGCAAGGAAGGAAATTGAGATTTTTAAGTGCAATTTAGTGCACAATTTAGTCTTTTTTATGTCATTATAAATAACATAAAAATAACATTTTTTATGTTATTATAATTGTGAAGGGCTTGCCTAGGTATTTAGTGCATAAGTATAACTCCCACATGTGATTTTGGTCTATTTTTCAAAATAGACACAGTGTAAAACAGGAAGGGGTGACACTGTCTTAGATGATGGGCTCAGGAACTCTAAGATGAGCTACATTCTAATTCAATCAACTTAATCAATGGCTGTATAAATAGCAGTGCTCTTACGTTAAAAAAAGATGAGCTACATTGTTGATGAGTGAAAGAAACTAAATTCAATATAACATAAGAGTTTGCTGGCAGGTTTCAGTCATGCTCAGAGCTTCTGACTCTATTCCTCTGAGATTAACAAAGCTAAGCAAAGAAATTGACTCCCTAGGACCCAGTAGTACTGCTCCTTGGGAATATGTCCTAGGGGTTCCAAAAACTCCATGCAGAAAAGCCATCTGCACTTCTATGTTCATTGCAGCACTCTTCACAATAGCCAGAATCTGGAAACAAACACAGTGCCCGAGAACAGATGACTGGATAAAGAAACTATGGTACAGCTGCACAATGGAAAACTGCACAGTCGTTAGAAAAAATGAAGTCATGAAATGTGCTCATACCTGGGTGGATAGGGAGAGTATTATGTGGAGTGAAATGACTCAGAGGGAGAGAGACAGGCATGAATGATCACACTCTTTTGGGGGGTATAAAAACACATAGTATGAGAATAATACCCAAAGACAGTAGAAACAAGAGCCAGGAGGATTGGTCCATGGTAGGAAACTTGTTACAAGTGGGGCCAGGGATGGGGGAGTCCAGTTAGGACAAAAAAGGGACCACTATGGCAATGATTGTTGGAAATGGTCACTCTGGACAAGAACTGAGTGCTAAAGGAAGGTAAAGTGATATACGTGATACCCTTTCAGTAACAGTATTTATGAAAAGGGAGAAGACGGAGAAAGGGGTAAGAGGAGAGAGACAGACAGACAGACATAGAGATAGGGAGGGAAGGGAGGGAGGGAGGGAGGGAGGGAGGGAGAGAGAGAGAGAGAGAGAGAGAGAGAGAGAGAGAGAGAGAGAGAGAGAGAGAGAGAATGTCTGCCACAGAAAGGGGGGGGGAGGGAAACTGGGGACATTGTTGGCTGGGAAATGTGCCCTGGTGAAGGAATGGGTGTTGGAACATTGTATGACTGAACCTTAATCATGAACAACTTTAAACTGTATCTCACGGTGATTCAGTCAAAAAAAGTTGTAGAAAACACAAGAGAAAATGAGGGCTTGGAAAATAAGCATGTTTAGGAATATCTAAACTATTTGGTTTGCATGAGGTCAAAAACAAACTGAAGAGGATTCAAAAATTTATTGGACATACATGATTAGTGCCATGGCTTCTTTGATCTAGGCACAGACAAGGAGAGATGATAAGTGGCAAGTTGTGGCAGAAAGTACCAGCTAACCAATATCGACTATATTTCTGATGCTGAGAGTTATTGAACAAGGCAACGGGAAGGCCATTGCGTTTTTTTTTTTTTTCAGTTGTTTGGCTGGCAAAGGTGGGTGAGATACAGAGTATTGGTGGGACACCATGCAGGTTAGATGAGGTGTGGAATCTGAAAATACTGACTGCAGGCCTTGGTGCCTCCAGTTCATGGCCCTGGGTGATGATGGTAAGGGAACCGCAGACTACACCTGGGTGCAGCATGTGTGGTACTTGAAAAGTCCATATCATGCATCTGCTGTGTGTAGCATTAAGACAGATCCTCTGTCATAGATATTGTTTTCTTATGAAGACCAAACTATTCTCTTTAATTGAATTGCTGTGATACACAGTTACAAAGCTGTTCATGATCTGAATTTCAGTCCTACAATGTTCCAAAACCCATCCCTCCACCAGTGCACATTTCCCACCACTAGTGTCCCCCAGTATCCATCCTGCCAACCTCCCACCATCCCCAGACTGCCTCTGTGTGAGGCTCCTTCTTTCCTTCCTTCCTTCCTTCCTTCCTTCCTTCCTTCCTTCCTTCCTTCCTTCCTTCCTTCCTTCCCTTCCCTTCCTTCCTTCTCCCTTCCTTCTTTCCCTCCTTCCTTCCTTCCTTCCTTCCTTCCTTCCTTCCTCCTTCCTTCCTTCCTTCCTCTCCCTCCCTCCCATCCCTCCCTCCTCCCTTCCTTCCTTCCTTCCTTCCTTCCTTCCTTCCTCCTTCCTTCCTTCCTTCCTTCTCCTTCCTTCCCTTCCCCTCCCTCCCTCCCTCCCTCCCTCCCTCCCTCCCCTCCCTCCCTCCCTTCCCTTCCTTCCTTCCTTCCTTCCTTCCTTCCCTTCCTTCCTTCCTTCCTTCCTTCCCTCTCCCTTCCTCTCCTTCCCTTCCCCTCCCTCCCTCCCTTCCTTCCCCTCCCTCCCTCCCTCTCCCTCCCTCCCTCCCTCCCTTCCTTCCTTCCTTCCTTCCTTCCTTCCTTCCTTCCTTCCTTCCCTCTCCCTTCCTTCCTTCTCCTCCCTCCCTTCCTTCCTTCCCCTCCCTCCCCTCCCTTCCTCCCTTCCCCTCCCTCCCTCCCTCCCTCCCTCCCTCCCTCCCTCCCTCCCCTCCCTCCTTCCTTCTCTCTCTCCTTCCCTTCTCTCTCTCTCTCTCTCTCTCTCTCTCTCTCTCTCTCTCTCTCTCTCTCTCTTTAGTTTTGGTTTGCAGTACAGATACTGAGAGGCCATTGTGTTTGGTCCTTTACCCTCTTTATTATGGAGACCAAACCCTGACACTTTAAATTTTACCTGCTTGTACTCGTATTCCAACTAGGGATGCTCCAAACATAGGCTCTTCTCTTTGGAGCTCTGCCTGATTTGGTGGTCTCAGGAATTGAAACCAGGGTCTCACACATGCAAGGCAAGCAATCTAGCACTAAAATGCATCCCTAGCCCCTGCTCTTCTCTTTGGGTTTTGGAAGAAAAGCTTGCAGAGAACTCTGATGCTTGAAAATGGGGGGAGGAAGATGTTCTTTCTCTTGGCAAGGAGATTCAGCGACACTGCCTTCTTGGCACTACTGTGCAGTAGTGAGGGGGCATGAAAATCTTTGCTGATTTAAAGCATTTTAGGGTCCAATACAGGTGATACACTCCAGCACCTTTAATGACAGATAAAAGGCACCAGGGCCTTTCCTATCAGTGTGGAGGCTAGAGGCTGGCAGCTGGCGATAGTTGAGGAAGTAATTTCTGGCTTATTGAATCTCTATAACCATTTCCTTCCCTGATTGCATGTCAACTGTCAAAAACATTTCAGAATTGGAAATTATTAATTCAAATGAAAAACCAACAGAGGAGTCATAATCATGGCAATAATGATGAAAGTCGACCTAGATTTATTTTTTCTAACCTACAAGTTGTTTGGTGATTTTATTTCTAAAATAAGATAAAAAAAAAGCTAACAAAATTTGAGAATCATTTTTTCACTCTTAAGATTTCTAAGAACTCACAGGTAAGGGAAGAGGCCAGTGAGATAAAACAAAAAATAGTATCTCTCCATTTTTTCATCATTTATTTGGCCAGAATTCTGTATGATTACCACTTTTCTATTGCTTGGGTTTCAAGCTATGTGTGCAATTGGGACTATTTTCTATTGCATTAGATTAACTTTTATTTTCTTTTTGTTTTTTATTTCTTCCAGGATTTTTAGATTTCTTCTAGCCTGAACTAGCAAAGTCACTTGTTTTCGGGTACATCCATAACATGAATTAATAGAATTGGTAGTTCGAATCTGCCTCACTTTTCACTGCTCTAATCTATGGTGAACTCTTCATCTTATTTAATAATCATTAGGAATTTTTTTAGCTTTTTTTTGGGGGGGTCACATCTGGTGATGCACAGGGGTTACTCCTGGCTTTGCACTCGGGACTGACTCCTGGAAGTGCTCGGGGAACCATATGGGATGCTGAAAATCAAACCCAGGTCAGCCACATGCAAGGCAAATACCCTACCCACTGTGCTATCACTTCAGTCCAGGAAATTGTTTAACCAGTCTGCCTTGGTTTTATGACAGGGACATTCTTGACTATAGTAATATGACCCTGGTATTGGTAGTTAAAGAAATGGGCTCCCTGTGTTAAAGAATTTATGTTGTATTAAGAAACTCTACTACAAAAGCAGCTGTGAACCTAAAGAATATTTTATTTTTTTATTCTCTGGCAATTTCGCTGTGAATCAGAGAATTCTTCCATTTATATTTCGACAATCTCCTACTTACATAGATTTTGAGAGAAACCTAGGTTAATTAATAGAAGTAGAATACATGCTGAAAATATCTATGAATTGAACAATGCAGATAAAACAAATACATATTTGAAATGTTATTCTTATGGAGGAGAAATTATTTCATTGATTTCTCAAGTCCTTCCTCACCACACAGGGACCACTGATACTAAAGTTATGGGATAACTTCAGAAGTGATTCATTTTCATGAAATTACAAATTTACTTCAGGCCAACACTCTTCTTTTATTGGAATGAATTCTTTCTTAATAAGCTAAGTGTTATATATGTTTATGTATGTATGTATTATATACACACTTGCAATTATGGGATAGATATATGTATTTATATCTCTCCTTATGTTTGCAGTTATGGGTCATACTTGGCAATGCTCAGGGATTACTCCCGGCTTTGCATATATGGGATGCTGGGGAGTCAAACCCAGCTTAGCTACATGCAAGGAAAGCATCCTACCACCCTATCTTCTATACTACCACTTTGGCCCCCAAATTATGGTGGATATTAAATATAATTGATGCCTAACCACAGAAATCATGAATGACAAGAATTTTCACCTTCATAATCTCTCCTATTCCTCATAGATTTCTCCTGGAAGGATTTGGGTGATGGTGAGTATATTTTCTTTCACTCAATTGGTATGGTTGAAACTGTTGCTTAAATTTCTTTTTCCAACACAGGATGAAATGTAGGAGCAGGTACTTACAAATAACACTAATAATCTGATCTAGATTATTTATGGATTCCAAACTTTGGGCTGGAGCGATAGCACAGCGGGTAGGGCGTTCGCCTTACACGCGGCCAACATGGCCAACCCGAGTTCGATTCCTCCGCCCCTCTCGTAGAGCCTGGCAAGCTACCAAGAGTATTCGATATGCCAGACACAGTAACAACAAAGTCTCCAATGGAGACGTTACTGGGCCCGCTCGAGCAAATCGACGATCAACGGGAGGGCCTTTACCTTTACCTTACCTTAAACTTTGAGGAAAGCAGAGTTGTCTTACACTGGGTCTAGAGAGTTGTTTTCAAAAGTTCTGAAAAAAGGGATGTTCTCTCTCTTTTAGTTTTGGACTTTATTGGAAGTGCCTGGGAGCTACTCCCAGTTCTGTGCTTGGGATCACTTAGAGAAGTACCTGGGGAACCAGGAGGAGTTAGGAATTGAACCCAGACTTCCTAGATGCAAAGCATGTGCTCCAGCCTGTTGTTCTACCATCTCTCTGAGTCTAGACATTAGTTCTCTTTTATTTGGAATCTTCCCACTATTCTACTCTTTTTTCAAAACTTTGACCTTCTAAAAAATGACTTTTGCTCATGAGGAAAAAATCCGCATGCATCTGTATAAGAAATGCCTCTCTGGGGAAAACACTGTGATTTAAAAATCAACATATGAGGGGGCTGGAGCAATAGCACAGTGGGTAGGGTGTTTGCCTTGCACGTGGCCAACCCGGGTTCAATTCCCAGCATTCCATGTGGTCTCCTGAGCACTGCCAGGGGTAATTCCTGAGTGCAGAGCCAAGAGTTACCCCTGTGCATCGCCAGGTGTGACCCCAAAAAAGCAAAAAATAAAAAATAAAAATAAAAATCAACATATGTGATGGAGGGTCTTGAACATTTGGGTAGCAGTGAGGTGCAGTAGCTTTGTATATCATAACCATAAATGTTAACCCTATTACAACTGTGATTTGGGAACTATCTTTAAATTATAAGATGCCAGAAATCTTCTTCATTTTCTTTTTCTAAGCAGAGCACCTGGACAGTGAAAGCATTTGGCGGCCACTTCTTTTTATTTGTTGGGCTCCTCAAGCAGTGATCAGAGGTCAGGGGCCACTCCTGTGACACTCAGCTGGTTGTGCAGGCTTGACATCCAAGCCTGTGTTACTCAGACCCGGCAGGGCTGGGGGCTACTAAGACCACAATGGCAGTGCTCATTGGCTCATCATGCATGCAGGGACAGTGCTCACCGGGCCCTTGTGCATACAAGGCATGTGGTCTACCCTTTACCACCCAACTCTTATTTCTTCTTGAAGCAATCTCAGAATATGCTGCTTCCATGGACGGCATTGTAGCCTTATAGTGCTCAGTATGCTTAGACCAAATCCTAAGGGATCCCATAATGTATGGGGAATAGCGAGGGAGTAAGAGAGAAGTCAGAGAAGCAAGGAGTATCTCAATTGACCAAATGACTCAGAAAGATCTCTTTTTTTCGTGCTTAGAAGTGGTTGGAGTTAAAAATGACTCTAGATAAAGGATTCTAATCTGTTTTTGAGTTTCAGTGGTGGCCTGTCTACCAGTTGAAACATTTACGCTGCTCAATGCAATATTTGCTCCTATCAGGGAAGAATAATGGAGGCTTGGAAAAGAGAAGCAGAAGAGAGGGAGCAGCACTGACTAGCATTCCAAGCTGTGATGGAGAGGGTTGTTCTCATTGGCTCATGGGCCAATGAACTCATGACATTAATCCCAGGACTCGTCACTGTCCACTGTATAATGGATATTACTCTGGGAGAGGAAAAAATCACACAACCTGCCTACGCCTCTACCGCACCTTGACTAGCTCTTGTAAGGTTCAAGATCTACTCTAATTTCTCCCTTCCAGCCATTTTCCAAGATAGAAATCCTCTTCTCTCTTTTTCTATCCCAGAAGTCCCACTCACCCTGTGCAAGTGAGCTAACATCACGTTCTCCCTGCCTTTGATGGAATGAAATCCAATAGTGCTATGGCACAGCTAGTCTTAGCTGAATTATAAAAGCCAGGAATTGTAGTTTCTTTTACTCTAGTCCCACTGATAGTGAAATTTTGTTCGCTTGTTGTTGTTAGTGGGGTAGCTTCCCAAGCAGTGTGCAGGAGGGGTTTGCCCAGCGATTTTCAGCCAATGGCATCAACAGATCAATGCAAAGACCTGCAGATGAGGTACTGCTTTGACCTGGTGGGGCCAGAGACTAGTTATGGACACCCAAGCAGTGCTTGGGGACCTCTAAGGCTGTATACAGTGATGGTAAGGGATCATGTGGCACCAGATTGGAACCTCGTTTGGTTGTATGCAAGGCAAGTGACCCCCTAAATATGTTTTTAATGGGAAAAATTGGGGAGTTACTTTGCAATGACCACAGTTTATTGGTCCTATACTTTAGTTAGGGATTTATAACATAAAAATAAAATGCTTTCAGTTAATCAGTATATAGGTTAAGTGAGTTTTTCTGTACAGTTCTATAAATGTAATCAGGTGTCTACCATCTTCAATATTCCTCTATTTCCTTATATCATCTATAGACTCCATCAAGATTTTCTTTCCTTTTAAGAGGATACTCTTGAATTTTCTAGGTTTAGTTTCCATTTTCTTCTCCATGTCAGGTCTTATGAATCCTATCTCATCATTTGCAAGGTCACCAATGATCTTTCTGTTCCTAAGTCCTCTGAGCCTTTAGATGAACAGACAGTGATTTTTTGGAGGTGGGTACTGTGCTTAACTGTTAACCACCCCCTTTCTAAAATGTGTTTTTCTCCACTAATATCCTAGGTGCCACTCTTCCTTATTTTGATCTGTAAAGTGATCATCAAACCAATGTATATACTGGGCTCTTAACACCAATGAACCCTTTGAAAAAAGTGTTGGGGGGGATGGGATGGACGGTCCTTACTTAGCTATAGGACTATAGATGGGAAGTCCTTAGCTATCCAGGATCACCGAAATGTAAGGAGAGGCACATCTTGAAGGACTCAGGCAAGAAAGGTTTTGCTTTCTTGCAAAAGATACAGCTACCAGACACTTGTCTCTCTCTCCTGAGGGATTTAAAAGTGGGAACTTGTATTTGTTACAGTTGGATACCAATATCCAATTGTTACTGGTAGCCAATTCACAATCATAACAGGGACCAATTTTAGGTTAAAATAACAGGATGACTTTAAGAGTAGGGAAGGAACATAAGTATTTATGTATTGTATTATTTAAGACTCCAAGGCATGTCCTAGATGTTGGTTACTTCTTATATACCAAAATATTTCCTTAATGTTCAGGGTTGTTTCCCTCAAATTTTCTATAACTGTTGGTAAAGGGTCCTATTGATAAAATCTTTGGCTATTTGTTTTCTGCTTTTTTTCCTAAAACTATCTCTTAAATAAATGTTGGTGTTATATGGGGAGCTCGGTATCATTCTTCTGCATGCTCTAAGCTCAATTATGTTTTGTTGCTTCTTAAGTCTTTACCTCTAGTGAAGGCTTCTAAATCTTAGATAAATACAGCCAGACATTCATTAAACATATCTACTTAGATGATCTAAAGTTACCTCAAAAAACATATTAAAATTCAATTTTTCTCCCCTCCTTTCCTCTCTTTCCACCAATTACCCTTCTTGTGTTTCCTATTTCAGGGCACAACACATCATCACTCACTTGTCCAAATGAGAAATATGGGCATCAATTTCGAAGCAAAACAAGCACCTTGCCTATTGTACTATCTTCGGGCTTTTTATCCTTTTCCTGTACTTGACATCTATTCGAGGTCTAGAACATGTCCATTGATTTCTGCATTTCTCACCCCCACTTATTCCTTCCATCTAGTCTCTCAGCGTGACAACAGGAACTACTTAACTGGTTTCATCATCTCCGGTTCATTTTCTAGAAGTTTTTAGAGTTCTCTTTCAATGAATTTAATCAGACTCACCCTGCTGAAACGTGTGTGTGTATATATATATATTTATTATATACAATATAATAAATGCTCGAGCTGTCCTAGTAATGTCTCCATTGTGAGAGTTCTTGTTACTGTGTTTGGCTGGAGCGATAGCACAGCGAGTAGGGCATTTGCCTTGCAAGCGGCCAACATGGTTGACCCAAGTTCGATTCCTCCGCCCCCTCAGAGAGCCCGGCAAGCTACCGAGAGTATCTTGCCCGCATGGCAAAACCTGGCAAGCTACCCGTGACGTATTCAATATGCCAAGCACAGTAACAACAAGTCTCGTGATAGAGACGTTACTGGGCCTGCTTGAGCAAATATCGATGAACAATGGAGGACAGTGCTTTAATATAATGAAATATATAACATATATATTTTATTATATATAAAATAATATAATAAATATATGTCTATATATTTTTCTACAATACAATCCATTCCATCTTCTTCCAATATGGTGCATCTATGTTATCCCAGATCGTAGGTTTTTACCCCCTTTATGGTGCTATCACCTAAGATTTTTATAATAACTTACTTTCACACACCCTACATCACTAGACTAGAAGATCTTGTAGGTAAAATTGTCCTATCTTATTCATTCTTGTTCCCTAAATATCTAACAAAGGCTCAACACATAGTGTTCTTGGCACATACTTGGTTCACTGTTGGACGATGCATAGATGAATACCCTGATGCCATTAGAAATGATGTTTCAGTATTTCTGTGGACACACTGTTTCATTCTATGCTCATGGATTAAACCATTAATTATAAATGTCTGGTCTGTAACTGTAGGATGCTACTCAGCAGTAGAGTACTTGGATTGCATGTGTGAGACCCTGGGTTCGATCCTTGGCACCAAAACAACAACAACAACAATAATAAATCCCAAGAAGATTGAAATCCCTTCCCCCCATTGATTATTTAAAGATTGCAACTGCCTGGACCATTCTGTTAAAGCCAAGAAAGTTAGACACAAACATTATATGTCATAGGTGCCACGAATGGGTGCCCAGCATTAGCACAGGGTGCTAGTATTTACAAAGAGGCAGTGGGATGTGTTTATAAAAATTCATTACCAACTTTGAACGTTTGTCATTGTTTCACTTTTCATTCTTTACCATGCTCCTAGAGTTAATCTGTCTGTGGTATAGACAGTAACATGTATAGAAATTTTAAACTTATTACAAAAATGACATACTAACTAAAGCTATGCACAACATATTATAATGAACATGCAAGAATTATGTGCAAGAATCATGCTCTGTGTCATTCATGTGATATTGGTTACCTTTTTAGTAATGGTGTCTGGAGGTACGTCCCGTCTCCCAAGAGGATAAGGATTCCATTGGCCGCTAGGAGATACATCTTCTTGTCCATTGTCTAAAATGTTGCTTTGCTGGGACGGGGTCTATTGCAAAAACGGTATGGCATTCTTTAGTGATGTAATAGAAGTTTACCATAGTTTTCTGAAGAGAGCCCTTAATGATTATATTATAGTTAATTTTGTTTAATAGCAGAAAACACATAGTACAAACTGGAAATATTCTAACTATTTACTCTATAATAATTCTAATTTGACAGCTTTTTAGAAGCAGTGAGAAAATCAATTAAATATATCGTAGAGTTATTTACTGAATTTCAAAGAAAATTTAGATTACTTATAGTACTTATTTATAGTAATCAGAATAAAATAGCTAAAAAGCTAAAATATCTAAAAATAGCTAAAATTGTTTGCTTCTTTAGTATGATCTTACCATTCTGAATATAGATATAAATGATACCATACATAGTACATTGATTTCAATATTCCAAATCATCACATGAAATAAAATTTTATACGGCTGTGTTGGTTCTGGAAGATTATACCTTGTGCTAATCCAAAGCAGTGTTAATACCAGAATAACGCAAGATTTATAGTACTATGACATTATTTACCAAAAAGTTTTAAGCAAAGAATAAAGCAACATGAAAAATATTATTAGAATCATGATACAATTATATCATGACTGATTTAAAATAAACTTATATAGGTAAATAGAATTAAAGTTTAAACTATTAATATGCATACTTTTTTGATTGTTTCTATTGTGTTTTACAAATACTATCTTTATGATTATTATTAGATATTATGAAGGATGTCCATTGACTGCCCTGAGTAACAGCTAGTAATCGCCTCTGTCAGGAAGATGTCCCCCTAGCGGTGGGATGTAGTAGTGACATATTTTCTCTCTGGAAACGTTTTTTGCAAAGGTCTTGCCTCTCTGACCTATCGTCTATAAAGTTATAGACTGATTTCCTGGGGATTTCTTATGCGGGTGAGATATGCTCAGTGTTCCCTACTCTATTCTAGAAGCATGTTTTGAAGATCTCTGCTGACAAATGTATCCAGGTGAAGGAGAGTCTCGTCTATATGTAGCTATCTTTCAAGGGTTGTCCTTTAACCTTCAAGGGAGAGCTGGACTATTCTGTTTATAGCAAGATTCATTTGGTTTAAATGAAGGGTCCCAGTTTGTCTTCCTTTGTCTTCTTGTCTAAACATCTCATCTGCTTTCTGACTGCACACATTTTAAAGCAGATTCCACAGAACATTTTAAGACAGGATTTTATTAATAGTTAGATAATGTTTTCCTAAGGTCTAATGGCCTTAATGAAAAGTAAAGCAAACAGTATAGTTTTCTTTTGGTGTTCTTTGGCCATGTGAATTACTTTTTCATGAACGTATCAGAAAGTGTAAAAAAAAAAATTAAAAAACCTACTGAACTGAAACATAGGAATAAATTCACTTGTGTTGGTTTGAAAATTCAAATGCAAATACCATATTTAAAGTACCTCATATTTAAATGTAACCAGAGAATTTCGTGGTACTTATTGACTGTGAAGCATTAATTTTTTAACTCTGTACCATTTCTGAACTAATATGCTTGCATATATTTATACACTCTCCCTCTAGATCTTAAAATTCGACAAATTAAATTATTTAAACTAAGCAGCAAAACGATTTTGCAGGATAGGCACTACTGACATTTAAAATTCATGCCTTTTTCTGGCTTGGTTTCTTTACCAATAAAGTTGGATAATATAGATGTCCCCCTGGGGATGGATATCTGCACAACAAAGGTTTCTGAGAAGTACCAGAATTTGATATGGGTGTCTCTTTTCTCTTCTTTCTCATCTCCTTTTGATGTCTATTTCCTCTACTAAATTTGCTTCAACCGCCCTATTCCTAGTCACAGAGAGCAGCTGGGAATTGCAAAATTCTCTTTGGCATGAAAAAGGCTAAAATTTCTGCATCAAAATCCGAATGGTGTAAGCTCTGCGAGTTTAGCAATAACTCTTTTTAAAATTAGAATTAACTGTGGCCCCAATTCCTCTATTTCAAAAGAGCCAAAGAGAACAAACACATGCAGACACATGGAAAAAATACTTTCACCAGACAGAAAAATGAAAGGAATTTTCTAAAAAGCAATTTCCTTTGTTAATTAAAAAACCCAACATCCTGGCCTTTTTGTTTTTCTGAAGCAAGACACCCTAGGGGTGGCTTTAAAGTTTGAAGGAAAAAAAAGACCAACTGAATAGTTTATTAATATTGGGATGCAGGGGTTCAAAAGAGATTTTATACTAGGTTCACGGTTCTTTCTCTAAAGGAGCAGAGCTATTTACCAAAAACCTCTGTACTATTGATAAAATGCTTCTGAAATATTCCACTACAGTTGCTTAGCAATGAAAATCCTATGAAAGATGAGAAGCAACTGGAAAAATCTAAAAAAAAAAAGGTAATGAAGCTATCACTGCTGAAAATAATTTTCCAGAGACAAGAACCAAATTGAGGATTAGCTACCCATTCAATTATTTTCTAGAACCATATTCTAGGTATTTTCTTTTGATATTTTGATGTGGTAAACTGAATATTTTCCTAACCAAACAGCCAATTAAAGATAAAAGACTTGGGGAACTATTATAGTGCACCATCTCCTAGGTTTCCAGATGTGCATTATTTATTATTTCAAAGAAACTTTCAGAGAAAATAGCATGATTTAGCAAATAATCAGCCATTAGATTTGTTAAGAAATGCAGAATGATAGCAGAAGTCTCACTGAACATGCTTAGTCTCCAAAATGGCTGTGTGCATTTGTAAATGACATTAATTTTAATTGCTGTGAATGATCAAAAGTGTCTATTCATTTCTGATCATGCTGTGACATAAATGTGCATGAGTATGTGTATCCTAGATACATCTAGTGTGTCTGTGTCCATGTATGTGTGTGTTCATGCACTTGTGTATATATCCTTATGCAAGTATATGGACATGTATGCATATATTAGGATTCACAAACGGGAGTAAATAAGTTTAGCTGATCCAGATGCCTTGTTTTTGTCTGTTAACTAATGAATGCACTGTATTTTTTTTTTCTGGGAAAATTAACTGAGATTGGGATTAAAATTTTGTCTTTGGGTGGGGGTGACACACAGTTACAGTTGCAGAGCACATAAATTGTATGTGTGAGCCCCTGGGTTCAATCCCTGGCCTGGCATTCTCCCTCACTTCCAAATACGATGGCATTTTACAAAGGTTGGGCTGTGTCCTTTAAAGGATTCTTTATTTGTTTTGTCACTGGTGGTTAGTTCAAAAGGGTATACCCAGGGATTTGAAAAAATGACTTAAAAACAAATTTCCCCAAGGTATTCCCAGTGAAATTATTGCTATATTATTTTTTTGTATGGTTGTGATTGTGTGATTGTGTGTTTTTTTTGTATGGACCTCTTAAAAATGTAGGTAAATAAATGCAAATACATGCCCAGCAAATATATGCCAAGCTTGGATTCTAAATGACCACGCTTTCATTAGGTTTTAATCTGAAGGTGGTGAAACAAGGTCCAGATGGTTTTAAAGCCACTCTTTGGCTTTTATGGTGAGGAAACATTCGAGGAAGTACTACTGCTATTATTTTGGTAATTCTGGCCACTTTCTATGGGGATTTATGTAAATTTACAGGCAGACTTCCTTGCCTTCTGATTTTTCCCTCCCGTAATTAGAGGGGCAAGCAATTTCTTCTTGAGGGCCAGGGGAACAATAACCTGAGCAACAAAATCAATAGAAACTATAGGCATAAGTTGCCCCTAGGAGCTGCATAAATCTTGCTTTGCTTCCGGCAGGAAAGAAACTGTCATCAACTAGGTGACCTTTAGAATGAGGTGAATAAATGCATACCAAATGTGGCTTCTATCTGATCCTAAGTCCCCTGCATAGATCCAGTAAGAAAATACAGCTGGAAATGGGAAAAAAGCGTTGGTGCAAATGTTGCTATCTCAAGTCTCTTATTAAAAACAAAAAATGGGCAAGATCATGATCAACTAACAAATCTGACAATGAGGCTATCTCCTGGGAAAATTATATGGAATGGTGATTTAATATATATTTCCATAAAGTGAGCTTCTCTTTGCCTGAAATGGTAATTGATTTTTATGTCTGTTGAATACATCATTTTCACGTTTGTTGAATGCATTATTGAACAGTAGGGTCCATGGTATAATGGTGCGAAAACTTGAAAAAAGAACAAGGAAACAATGACCAATTTTTCCCGTGTAGACTAGACAACACTGGATGGGCAGCCAGATATTGGGAGTTGGAAAAGGCTGCCATTTTTTCCCCAGCCCTGCTTGGCTTGAAGTGGCACTAGTAACAACAATTAGCTTGTGGTCTGGGGGAGGCCATGATGTCCTTTGGTCTTTCTCTACTACCAAGCAAATTTCTTAGTAATAGCAATTGCCCCGAAAATGCAAGGAGATCTTAAAGAGCACAAGATAACTACTAACATTATTTAAACTCAGCTAATTAAGGGAGCACTTCTATTTGGAGCACAAGGGGAACACTTTGGGCCATGCTGCTGTGCTATGGATTCACTATTCTATTTGCATATTCTTTGATCTACTCTATGACATTTGGATGGTTGTGAAGATAATGTGAGATAATCATGTACACAAAAGAGCTTTATCAAGACTAAATCAGGAATCTAGGAAATATCAGGTTATATAGGCACTGGAGAAGGCATCATCATAGAGCAGAAAACAGTAGGCACGTGGGTACCAGATGGAGTCAGATTCAAATTCTACCTACCACTGTGCTCGGAGCAGTGATTACAGTAGTTTTAGCAGTAAAAATAGAGGCGAGTTCTTGTAGGTCACCCAAGATGCCCAGCTTCTCCTCCAGACATTGGAGGAAAAATCATCCCAGATGGGAGTTTGGGAGGGTTGTGCATGAAGGAATATTTGAAGTACCAGGTTGATCAAATATGATCATTAATCCTAATCTTTACCCTTCTCCTATAGAAATATCTATTTACCCTCCCACTAATTTGGAGAATAAAAGCTGTAGTTTGAACTGATACTTTGCAATACTGTATTTCTCTCTGATAACATAAAATTTCAAGACAGTAACTAAGCTCAGTTACAACAGAACACATTAAAAGAAGCACATGGAACCATTAATAATGTCCTAGAAATTTGCTTTCAATGCTTTTTGGAGAGGCAGTGAACAAATGACAAATGGAGAAATCAAGGAATGATATGAATAAATGAATAAATAGAAAAAATAAATAGACATATGGTAGCTTATATATGTCTTAATATGTCTTAAAATTTCCTGTTATAGTACTATAATTTTTAAGGAAATTTATAAACAATAAGTAAAAATAAAGCGAATTTAAAGTAATTAAATGTGTTTATTATTATATTTATTTACATTATATTAATATTGTAAAAATATATATAAAATTACCATAGAAAATGTAAGTTCTGTTTATAGTATAGAAAGTTTATGCTATTTATGGCTTTTTAATTTATGAAACTAATGCTTGACCTGCAATATAGAAAATATAAGATTAGGATTGAAGCAATAGTACAGTGAGGAGGGCATTTGCTTTGCATGGGGCCGACCTGGGTTTGATCCCCAGCATCCAATATGGACCCCACATACCACCAGGAGAAATTCCTGATTGCAGAGCCAGGAGTAACCCCTGAGCATCGCTAAATGTGATCCAAAAAGCAGAAAAAAAAAAAGAGATTAGACATGTTCAGAACACATAGCAGTACTGGGAGTCTTTATATCTATTCACTGTTATATTTTAAGTTCAATCTTCATTCACAGTCTTTTACTAAGTTGGTTATAAGTCTTTGAGAAATAAAATTGAGCAAAAAAGAATAACTTATATTTTGGTCATCTAATAAAATCCCAAGCCAAAGGCAGTTGGCTGACTTAGCCCTCAGCACAGATAATGTTTCCTTCAGTGAACAGAATAGAGAGGGAGAGGTATGGCCTCACGTGAGGAGATTGAGGGAGAGGTACCAACTCACATAAGGCGATCACATAAGGGCACGGCCTTTCTTCTTTGGAATCTTAACAAACAAAAAACTGGACAGCTCTACAGTTTCTCAGGGAACAACTGAATCATGCTAATAAATTTGATCTTTCTTGGCATTCTATGCAATTCTCGTGGTTAATTTGCATTTAGGGATTACAAATCAATGTGAACTGTGTGATACTAGTTTTTTGTTTTGTTTTGTTTTGGGCCACACCCAGCAGTGCTCAGGGCTTACTCCTGGCTTGTGTTTAGGGATCATTCCTGGTGGGGGCTAGGGATGCCATATGGGGTGCCAGGAATTGAACCAGGACAGCTCTTGGCAAGGTAAACGTATTACTCACTGTTCTATCACTGTGGCATTTAATTTTGATTCTCTTTGAGAAGCAACAGTGCTATTTTATGGTTACAAAGGAAATAAAATAAACAAGAAAATCTAAAAGAGAAAAGGACCAAGGACAATTAAAAAAATAAATCGGTTTCAGTTCCGAATAAAACCTATGTCTGTCTTTTCAATAGTGATGATAAACCTGAAAATTAAAAATTTCTTTCCAACCTTAAAAAAAAGAAGCAGTGAAATATTCTAATAGGTTTTGATGCCTTTGTATATCAAAGGGAATACTTGCCAATCTGTAAGGAGGGTTTGGGGCAACCAAACTTTAAACATGGGATATGAATGCAGCTGGGCTGGAGCGATAGCATAGTGGTAGGGCATTTGCCTTGCACGCAGCCAACATGGCCGACCCAAGTTCGATTCCTCCGCCCCTCTCGGAGAGCCCGGCAAGCTACCGAGAGTATCTCGCCCGCACGGCAAGCCTTCCCCCCCCCCCGCCCCCCCCCCCCCCCGTGAAGTATTTGATATGCCAGACACAGTAACAACAAAGTCTCCAATGGAGACGTTACTGGGCCTGCTCGAGCAAATCGATGATCAACGGGAGGGCCTTTACTTACTTTACTATGAATGCAGCTGAGAAGGAAAAGAAACAGTTTGCATCATATTACAGGCTGGCCCAAAAGCTGTGCAAGAAAAAATACACAGGTTCTAAGAGAAAAGCTTCTGCGGAAGTCATGTACCTGGGAATATGGGCAGAAGAGAGAGATCTGGACGGGAGTCCTAGGAGAAGGGGCTAGAAAATTTTTGTTTTGTTTTGGGGCCACAGCCAGGGAGTGACGCTCAGGAGTTATTCCTGCCTCTGACTTTGGAATTAATCCTGGTGTTGCTCAGGGGACCATATGGAATGCTGGGGATTGAACCGGGGCTGACCATGTGCAAGGCAACCCTATCCCCTGTATTATTGCTCTGGTCGGAAGCTGGAGGATTCCTGAAACTGACCAAGCATCCAGTGTTACCCTACCTGAGACACTTCCGGTGGTAGCAGGCAAATTGCATACACTGAATTTACAGATATTAAATGGATTCTGGGTGATAAAATCTTTGGGGGGATAATGGAATATCACCCAAACTGTGTTCTTTTTTTACCCTTTGCTTACTCTTCCTTTTTATTTTTATTTACTTTTTGGTGTGGACAATAAAGTCTTTGTAGATGATTTGTTTGAGATGGAATCTTTCCATATTTGACTTATTTTTGGTTTGCCAGTTAAATGTAGCTTTCAAGGAGAATTCTTTTAATGGAAGGTGAAAGTCTCCCAGTGTTTACAACTGCAATACGTCTTGGAGCTATTAAAGTAATTAATGAATCCTTCGGCTGGGATATCCAAAATTATATCAAAATTAAATATAGCAATACAGAGTATTTAATCTATTCCGGGTGACTAAATTTGAGAAACATAGTTTCAAGTATATTGACAAGTCTGACAATGACACCTGTCTTACTCTCTCGATTGGTGATTAAAAAAGGGCTGAAAGTTAGGTAAACTGAGGAGCTTTCATATACAACATAATTTTAAAGATGCAAGCAATAATTTCCTTTGCACCAAGATCTCTCTACTCTCAATGAATTTGAAATTCTATCACTGTTGCTTAACTCCTATTTAATCGCCATGCCTTTCCCACCAATATCTATATAATCTGTGAGATTTCAGATATTCCTCAATGCAAATGTATTTTAAGGCCATTTTGAAATCTCCCAAGTCCTGCCCAATTCTGAGTGTGCTGATATTAGTTTAGTCCCTTGACACTAACTAGCCATCAATGGAATATCTCCAATCACATTGACAAACACACAAATCAGGGTCTTGCTTTTCTCCCTGGGAGAGAGAGACCCATGTACTACTGGTTTACTGAGGATAGGAAAACAAAAACAGAAAGTTCTAACTACAATAAACATTTTATTTTCCATACCTATTGGGAGTGATGAAATAGCTGCAGGTATAAAAGTCTTTTTGATTCCTCCGCCCCTCTCGGAGAGCCCGGCAAGCTACCGAGAGTATTGGATATGCCAGACACAGTAACAACAAAGTCTCCAATGGAGACGTTACTGGGCCCACTGGAGCAAATCGACGATCAACGGGAGGGCCTTTACCTTTACCTTTACCTTTGATTTTATTATTCTACTCAGAATAGGAAGCAAACTAAGCAGAGTTAAGGATTGTTATTAAGACTAATTTGACAATAAAACATAAATTTGAGGTCATATGATCTTCATTTTATTGGGATGGTACTTTGCCCCATAAGCTCATTAATTTCAGTAAGAGAGAAGCATTTGGAAGCTACTGACATTCAGCTATCCCTACTTGCATTCCTTTTCAATAAAAACTTACTAGGCTAATAGCTATATTAATAATAGAGTCATAATGACATATTGTGTGAAAATGACTCATTAGTCTCCACTGAAATGTAACTAAGAAGACATTAATCAATTTAACCAGGTAATGAGGGCATGGCCAGTTTTGCCTCAATAAAGCAAGCAGAAACATTCCTTTGTCAATGAAATGCTTCTTAATAGTGCATTTCTTTTTAGAGGAGCCTGCATTAGTTAGAACCATGTGACGGTGCAACGGTGCCATTACCCTCCTATGAGAAACAATTTGTGAGCTAACCACAAAGTTTCTCATGCTTCACTTCTGTGTATAAGGTTTTCCATGAAGAAAAGTAGGCTGCAGAAGCATTTGGCCAAACACTTAATTTTCATTCCAATTGGACTCCACATCTTTTCCTAAGGAATCCATTAAAATCCAATAATATTAGGTTTTATTGGATTTTCTAACTATTTTTCTATTTCCTAACTATCCTCAAAAAATGTGCCAGAAAGAGAAGATAGGTTAGCTTCCCAAACAGTAAAAGAAAGTTAAAAACCATAAAGAAGCTATAAATATCTGCATAAAAGAAAGTAAAGCAGAGGAAGCCTGTCTCATGAGCAAAGAGAAGAAGGCAGCTGGAATAGAGAAGGGATTGCTAAGAAAAAGATGGCTGGAGGAATTGGTCGGGATGGGAGATATGTGCAGAAAGTGGATAAAGACCAAACAATGATAACCTCTAAAGGTCTGTATTGCAAACCATAATGCTCAAAAGTAGAGAGAGATTATGGGGAATCATGTCTGCCATGGAGGCAGGGGGAGGGTGGGAAAGGGGGGATATACTGGGGATATTGGTGATGGAGGATGTGCATTGATCAAGGGATGGGTGTTTGATCATTGTGTGATTGTAACCCAAACATGAACGCCTGTAACTATCTCACAGCGATTCAAGAAAATTTTAAAAAAAAGCAAGTAAAGCAAAGAGAAAAAGAAAATGAAAATGAATAATAAGAGAAATCATTCCCCAAACAACACAAAAGCTATGTACCTGCTCAATCCAAAAAGCAAAGCTGATAAGCAAAAACCTGATACATCAGTCTAGCTCTAAAGATTTAATTAGCAGATGCGCATCTGGGGTCCACATTGTCTGCCCAGGGCAAACTTGTGAGTCTCTAAGAAGGGCTCAGGTACAGTAAGGAAACAAAGAACGTTCATTGGCTTTGGTATGCTGACACATGTAGGGCAGTCCATACTTACTTTCTGAAGAGGTAGTTCTTGTAGATCAAATTTAGACTTAGTCTGCAAGTTTAATGTCATGCTTCTGCCTGCATGCATTGCTGAAATACCTCCATAGGGCAGCATGCCAAGGTTAACTGTGTTGTGTTTGTAAGCAGCATTCTGAGTAGAGGAAATAATCATGTGACAGGGTATGAACACATGCTCAACAAACTCTTACATGAACAGGTTTAAATCAATAACATTTAACTTTCAGCGGGCACACAGTAACTCTCCTTTTCCAACATGCACTTGATCAGACAGAAGCATACAGTCAACAGGGTTAGTTATGCACATCATGAGAACCATCCAGAACTACAGAAAAGACAAAAAGCAAAGAAGATACATATTGGTTCACATTTGCTGCTAACTCCAAGGCGTGAAATTTGGCTCTTGAATATTCTCAGTAGAGTAACTTTGGACAAATGACATTCCTCTATGGCAGTCTAGTGCTTTTAAAAATTCAAACAGTGAGCTCTTATGTAAGATGAATTTGGTCGGCTGCAAATGTCCTGGTCTCTTTCACAATGTGAAATAGTCACATACAAAGGACAAATATTCGTTTTGAATTCTATCTTAAAACTAAGGGACTACAATATTAAAGTCCAAAAAGTCTCTAGTTTTTACTCTGCGGGCATTATTGTAGTAACTTAAGAAGAGAGGATTGGAGGAAGTGATTCAATCTGACCACTTGTTGATAGAACTTATTAATTTAGTGAAAATCAATAAACTCAGTTGTATATGGTCCCAATATTTTAGAATTGCATTTGAAACTGGAGAAATGTCATCATAAAGCTAAAAAGACTATGTTTTAAGCTATTAGTGTTATTGATCTATATACCTGGATTTCTACAGAACATTCTGGGGATATTTAGCTGTCTTTCAATAAGTGCAACTGAGGTTATTTCAACTATCCTTTAAAATAATTCTCATATTGGAAAAATAAATCTAGAGACATTCACTTATTACATTGATAAAAACTCAAACAAAACCATAAATATTATTGAACACTGACAACTAAGGGCATTACTTGCAAAGTGGTAGTTTTAATTTGATTTAATTTTGTTTATCTTTTTGTTTTGTTTTGTTTCAGGGCTATATCCAATGGTGCTCAGGAGTTACTCCTGCCTCTGTGCTTAGGTGGTGCTTAAGGGACCACATGGGATGCCAGAAATCCAACCCGGGTCAGCAGCATGCAAGGCAAATGCCCTGTCTGCTCTACTATTTCTCTGACTCCAAAGCAATGATTTTCTTAGGATCAAAGTTTCACTGAACTCAACAGAAGGACTTCTGATGGTGTACCTGTCTATCCAATGTACTTATTATGGATCTCTAATGGATTTAATCTAGAGAATTTGGCTTCATCTACACATTGTCACTGTGCCCCAGCTGAGGAGGACTGTGAACATTTCAGTATTATCACTTGAGGGATGCTTTAAACTTTAGTATCCCATAAAACTAGCACTGTGTCAGACCCAACGGAGGGGATGTGGTCCAAAAAAAATGGTTTCATGTTTTAAATTCTCTTCCTCTCAAGGAGGCCCAGTGGTGAAGAGAGCCTGATGGTGACTCTGGAGGAGAAACAAACATTCTTGGAGCTGCCTCTTCCAAGTCAATTGTGAGAACTAACTTTTACCATGTTTTGTTGGCTTGTTAAGTTGATGCCACATCCAGGTCCCTAGGCAGTCAGTTGTCATCAATGGGAACTAGACCAAGATTTTACAGTATTCAGTGTGACTCTTTGATTTACAGGGTTTGAAGGGATGGACTGACCGGGAAGGAAGCATATAAGGTTCTGGCACAGGCTTCCTTGGGACAGAAATTTAAGGAACACAGCTAAGTGAAAACCAGTTTTATAGGACAAAGCTGGGATCAGTAACTTCAATACATCTTCTTGAGTAGCTGGAAAGTTTTCAGTAAGATAAAGGCTGAATAATAATACTTCAGGAACTTAAGTTGGATAGGGAAAGAAATGATATTTGGGGAGTAGGAGCGAAAAAGCTTCCAAGATTCTATGGTTTGAAGCTATTTTTTTC
Organism: Sorex fumeus; assembly: GCF_029834395.1. Taxonomy (NCBI): domain Eukaryota; kingdom Metazoa; phylum Chordata; class Mammalia; order Eulipotyphla; family Soricidae; genus Sorex; species Sorex fumeus. The sequence continues at coordinate 2,783,747 of NW_026606068.1, read as the reverse complement.
TTCAAATTAAATGAAAAACTATGGGATATTGTTCTGACATTGTCAGATCATTGGTATTGCTCTGATAAATTGAAGGTAGACCAAAGGAATTCTGAACAAAGGGGTTGTGTGGAGATAAAAAACAGGAGGTGTTTTCACAGCAATGGAAAATACATATGATTTCTTTGTGTTATCTGGACTTGGAACAGACGGAATGGCCTCCCTATGTCTGCTGATTCAAATCCCCAGTCTTAATTTTCTCCTTCAAAATTCTTGCTCCAACTAAAGGAGTCCCTTATTTTTCAGTTGCTCCGAAAGATCAAAGAAGAAATACCACTTATCAGGGAAACTGGAAAGAAACAACAGTAGCAAATGCTTAGAATTTTGCCTTTTCATCATCATCATGCTTTGTTCTTAGTCACTTCTCAGCAGAGTCCCAAATCACCAATTGCACCATAGAAGCTCTCGAAAGCTTCTTATAACCTTTCTTGACTAGTTAATCTTACTCTGTTACACATGGTCATGTCTACACAAGGCCAGACATCTCAATAAGTATTGCATTATTTGGTCCCCAATATTAATGTCTTTCAAGTTGTTTACATGGAGGATTTGGGGAGGTAAAGCCTGGGTGACTATTAACCAGGTGACAGCTAGTCATGAAGCTTTTCTGGTTTGTATTTGGGCCACACCCAGTGGTGCTCAGGGCTCTGAGCTCCTGGTGGAACTTCGGACCCCATATAGAATACTGGGGATTGAACCAGACTTGGCTGCATGCAAGGAAGTGCCCTACTTGCTGTATTATCTCTCTAGCCCAAGTCATGAGACTTTGATAAGATTCCCTTCAGCGGGGCTGAGCATGTCTCTTTGAAGCAGACATTCTGATACTGCACAACCTAATTCCACATTGAGAAATGATTACCTACACCCATGTTGATGGGCTGACTCTTTCCTTAAAAATAATTGTTTCCTTGTCATGTAGACATGACCTATAAAAATGCCACTGCTTTAAAAAATGTACCTGAAAACACAAAATTCAGCATTAGGGAAATATGTAAGAAACAGAGTGATTTGTGCTTTCAGCAGGACCCCAACTTATATAAGAAAATATTGCATGAAACATTCTAATGGTGCATTATTACCCAGGTTCCCAATTTACATTATCTTTTTACCTGAAAAATGAGAACAGAGACCCCATTTTCGCAAAAAAGGACTGTTAAGATTTTACGGACAATGCAGTACAATGCAGTATACCAAAGCTACAGAGGATACTTAGTGATAGTCAAGTAATCATAATTTTTTTTCTTTTTTTGTTTTGGGCCACACCCAATGGTGCTCAGATTACTCCTGACTCTACTCAGGAATTATTCCTGGCAGTGCTCTGGATCCCATGTGGAGTGCTAGAGATAGAACCTGGGTTGGCCGTGTGCAAACGTGCAAGGCCTTGGTCCTACCTGCTACACTGTCTCTTCACTCCCTTTTCCCCCAAATAGTCATACTTCTTTAAAATAAAATAGAGGGGCTGGAACAATGGCACAGTGGGTAGGGCATTTGCCTTGCATGTGGCCAACCCAAGTTTGATTCCCAGCATCCCATATGGTTCCCCCCGAGCACTGCCAGGAGTAATTCCTGAGTGCATGAGCCAGGAGTAACCCCTGTACATTTGCTGGGTGTGACCCAAAAAGAAAAAAAATACAGATGTCTTTTAGAGAGATACTGACAGGCAGTGGGCTGGAGCCATAGCACAGCGGGTAAGGCATTTGCCTTGCACACAGCTTACCCGGGTATGATTCCTCTGCTCCTCTTGGAGAGCCTGACAAGCTACATATGACATATTCTATATGTCCAAAACAGTAACAAGTCTCACAATTTGTTGTTTGACGTTACTGGTGCCCGCTCGAGCAAATCGATGAACAACGGGAGGACAGTGCAGTGCAGTGTAGTACTGACAGGCAGTGAAAAGTAATTTTTTTTTATAATTGACTTTTTGTTTTCTCTTGTCTGTCCTCAACCTCTATACATTCATGATTTACTATGACTCACTTTTTAGCCAAATTTGGATTAATTTATTTATTTTTTGCTATTCTATGTACACTAATTTGTATACATTTGTAGTCTTCATAAAGACATCATCTGTTTTTCTTGTCTACATGATTTGAATTCAGAGATTCCCCTTTATACAAAACCAACATTCTAAATGGCAGGATTTATTTTATTAAGTAAAATAATAGGGAGGAGAATGTTCAACCTCTGCTCATTTTTTTTTTTTGTTTGTTTCTTGCTGGGAAGATTATTACTCATTAGAAGTAATAACTTTAGTAGTCCCACAGCAGTTACTCTATGCAAATTTTATAAACAAATTCGGCTAGACTTTAATGTAAGTGAGCCCATGCAGAAAGGGGAAAAATGTGCACTTTTTATAGATTCAATAAAAAGCATACTTCTTGGTCACTGGAGAGCAGTTTTGTGTCTTACGAGAGGTATTTTGCCTTAATGGGAAGGAAGCAATTGAAACACCATCCTGGATAATAGAGACAAATTCATTCTCACAAGAGTTCAGTTAGGCTTGAGTAATAATGCCACCTACAGACACGGAATCTGGAAGAGCATGAAACAATACCCATTAAAAAAAAAAAACCAAAACCAAAACCAAAAACCCCCCCTCCCAAATAAAACGGTTATGATTCCTTTCCCCAGGACATCCAGGTCAATCCGATGCTGACCCTCGACCCATTCATGTAGTTCATGCGTCACTACATGTGCTGAGGAATGGCGAGAGAACGGAACACTCAAGGCAGGCGGAGAGATTCTTACAGAGAAAGGCCACACATACCCTGTCTAACCTTCTAGCTTCTATATGTCTAAGCAGCTGTTGTCTCCAGTCTGCAGGCATTTTCCCACAGCTCTCCTCCCCCTTCACAGGAGTGGGCCTTGTCTTTATATCACTGTTATCTGATGGCTTGTCCCCATAGTTACCCAGGTTATAGTCAGATGGTATTTTTTCCAAAAGAGCTGCCATAGTCGGCCTAGCTGAAACTGGCCTGGTCTGGGAGGCCCCGTAACTCTCTGTGCTGTAGCTTCGGGCCGACAGAGGCCTCCTCTGGGTTAGGTTTTTAACTGGAAAACTTCCCGCCTGAGCTTTCACTTCTTGATATGAAGGGTGTTCGTCTTCATACCTGCCATTCCTCTTGAGGAACTGGGACTCAGTCACTGAAACGCTGCTCTGACGATCCAGGCCGGCCCGGTAGGCTGGGCGGCCGTAGCGGTCGGTCGGAGGCAGCTCGTGGGCCTCGCTGACCCTGCGGTACATGGCCATCTCCGTGGAGCTGGCCAGCGAGTCGGCCCTTCTCAGGAAGCCTCCCCTTGGCCCCTGGCCGGCCAGCTGGGCGTTGACCAGTGCCTCTTCGTTGACAGAAGGCTGTGAGAAGGAGAACACCTGCTCCACGGGCGGGTAGCCCCGGTAGGCCCTGGGGCTGACCAGGTCCTTGGCCAGGTTCTTGCCGGCCTGTGGCCCATACTCAGAGTTGTGTTGGAAGGTGGGAGGGATCCTCTTGTCGGCTTTCACTTCCACGGCTCCTTGGGGGTTGAAGCTTTGGTCAAACTGGTAGACTTTTTTGGTCATGGACTTGGGGGGCGGTGGCCCTTTGCTGGTCCCATAAGTGAGGAGCTCGTCGTCCAGCATGGGGACCGACTGGCTTCGAGACATGCTGGACATCCCGTGGTGCTCCGGCCCCAGCATCTTCTCGGCACGCTCGTGGCTGCCTAAGTGGTCACTCCCAGCCACGTAGTTCTCCAGTGGGATATTATAGACCTTGTAGGTCCCGATGTCGATCTCATCGATGCTCTGGGACTTTTTAAACTTACTGGACTTGATATCCTTCATGAGCGGGGAGAGCCTCTCTGTGCTTTTGCTAATGGAAATGACCCCTTTGGAGGATTCCGGGCGGCAGTGCATTTGGGAAAAGACATTACCAAGAGTCCTGTTGGGGTTGGAATCGTGATACTCCCAGGGGACTCCTGGGGAGAAAGGACTGGGTATCTCGGTAGACTCTTTCAGATGCTCTTTTCTTTCAGGCAACGGGCTGGTGGTGGGAGTAATCTCTAATTTGGAAGGGAAAGCGGTCCTGTCTTCGAAAGGACTAGGGGTCCTGGTCCAGTTCTGCCAAGGATTGGAAGGAGGCACTTCTGTTTCTGGGGTGTGTCTGTGTGTCGACTGCTCCAGTTCCAGTGGGACGCCGACAATCCTCTCTTGCCTGATCAGAGGTCTGCGTCCATGAGAAGAAGATGTGCTTCTGGATTTGGAGCTCAGGAGAGGGTTACTGTTGGCATCACCGCCGGCAGCTTCCTCAGAGACGAACCCAGTGTTATCATAATGGGAGCCATCAGTCCAGTTATCAGTGAAGGCCTCAGTCATGGGCAGCCGCTCAGGACGCTGTGGTAGGTTCCCTGGGGGAACAGCCTCCCGTTGACTGAGTAATGGCTTTGAATCAAGAGGCTGTGGGAAAGGTGGTGCAATCCTGCAAACACAAAGGGAACAAGAAATGTGAAGACATGGAAGAGCGAGGGTCTTTGCCGTCAAGAACAGAGCAGGCCGGACCATTGTCCTGTGTTGACCTGGTCACCAGCACTTCACTTATGATTACAAAAGCAGCTTTATGCATCATGACCAAAAAAATTCCACCCACTCCCTTGCTCTAACTTTTCTTTCTTCCTATTACACATCAGCTTCTAACACTTCATCGAATTTACTTACCCATGACAGTTTTTGTGTATCGTCTAGTAACCTCTCTATTACATCACCGCACCAGGGCAGAGTTTGTTCTTGTTTTTTTTTTTCTCATTAGGCCTGACTCTCAATAAATATTTAATATAATCTTGAGGAATGAATGGGTGAAGACAAGAAAATAGAGGTCTTTAGTACTTTTCCTGAAATCTGTTCTGGTAACTCTATTTCTCAATTCCTGGCTTCTATCCCTGAAAATTCTTCTTTTCTAAATAAATTTGCCAAATCATTGGTTGAGTGTCTTTCTTATACATGCTGAGTGCATGCAGTGGACCCATTTTGCTTCAAGCGACCTCTATTTGAAGGTCAGGTACTATAAATATTAAATTCATCATTAGAAAAAATGAATTCATGTATAGTCTTTTGTACACATACATTTTACTATATTACATTAAAACTTTCCATCATTGGCATGTTTAGACAAAGAGCCACCGTATTTCTAGAAAGTGGTCATTTTTCGGTTTACTCTAAACTGTTTGCACGTTAATAAGATTAAATCACATGTCTTTTATTAGTGAGACTTTCAAATGCTTTTGCAAATTGTAAAAAGTCCTTGTAGAAGGTATCTTTAAAAGGCACACAAAAAAATCTAAGCTTATGTCAGAGATAATGAATTCATAAATAAAAAGAGTTAAGGTTTTTATTCTGGCCATGAATGAATAGAAAGGTTGAACTAATTATCCCTAATAAGAACAAAAATAATAATAATGAAAAATAGTATAAATGAATAAACTCATATATCATATGAAAATTTTATTGCAGTTTGTGGTTATAGAGCAACAAGTTATAAAACAAAGGAACCAGAAATGAACATGTATTGCCTGCTCACTCAAATCATTTTATTATATTCTATATTTTTCCATTGGTAAATGGAAATAATATAGAGTAGAGTACATTTTGGAAAAACTAAATAATTGTGCTTCATCATTAATTTTCCATGTGGTGACAAAATGATGTTGCTGATAGCACTACAAATTTTATTGCATAATTAGCTTGTACTGGGCACAGAAAGGCTTTATATGTATTTTAATTTAATCTATAACACCATTTGGGAAATAAAATACCTACATGCATAACAAACAGGGATTGGACAAACACAACTTTTTCTTTAATTTGGACAAATGCAACTTTTGGTTTTCAATCTTTAAAACATGTTGTCCTGATATATTCACCTAAAACAGCCCCACCTATAATTCTCTGACCATAACTTCCTCCAACAATGGTTTGACTCTGTAAAACACATTCATCCACTCTTAGAAACCCCAGGCTACATTTGCTCACCTGTTCCTTCTGTCTTCTATGCCACTCACGAGTTGATTACTATTCTAAAATAAATAAAATTTCATTTTTCAAAATGTGCCCCCAATGAGCACTTTTTGGGAATGGAAAAGAGGGAATTCCAAACACACCTGTTACCCCACAAAGAATTATGGACTGCATCTTTAGTTGTTGTCTGCAAGGACCCCACTTTAACCCGGGTGTTAGAGGATCCTGAGGAAGCCTGGGAGGGCGAGTAGTCTGAGTAAGTGCCTGAGGAAACACTGTTATTCAGACAGTGAGTTTTGTCAACTTCAGACTCATCAGTTGATTCTGAAACGTAAAGGGGAAATTATTATAATGCAATGAACAGTGGCATTTATAAACAGAAAAGCAGGTATGAGAAACAGCATAGGGGTCAATGTTAGAAATATGTAATATTGGTAAAATACTCCTAGAGACTATGGGGCATCATGATTTACAACTGGTGGTTTGTCATGCACATGCATTTGTGGCATATTGTCCACGTCAGGTTCACGATGTTACCTTTTTTGTCCTTCCCTAGCAGAACAAGTTTGGGTGGGTACAGAGGGGTCTCAGCTAATGAAGGGTGAAGTTCCCCAATCCTCATTTCATTAGCTGGATGAACAAAAGAATCCTGAGAGATATAATAATACAGGACAAGGAAAGTAAACATTTAAACAATGGTTAACCACGGTGGCAATATCTTTATTTGGTTTTGATTTCAAGATGGAGTTCTAAAATTCAATGCATTGTGGAGAACTAGGTGAAGCTAAATCAGATGCACCTCAGAGGTGATGATGCAAATGTTTTATTTTTCTATAAGTGAATCCACTTATTCATCAGGCAATTGTAGAGTGTGTTTACCTGCCTGGCACTGTGCAAAGAACTGTGAAGGTTACAAAGAAAGAAAAAACGTTACCTGTGAGATCTGGAAGCTTAATATTTAGTTGGGAAGAGAGGTGCTATTACTAACCCTAGCCTAGGACTGACTTATAAATCATATCATATTATTGATACTCACAAACACATATATGTACATATATGAGTTCTAAGGGATTAACTTTCTTTAGAGTTTTCAAAGGTAAGTATATTACTGACCGACTAGGTTTCTTTATAAAAATCTCTGGCCACATTAACATATAATTCAAGTTATTTTACTGATGACTTTGCTGTTAATTCCTGTTATTTCCCAAGTGATTTTAAAACTTTGTTATAGCTAACACACCTTCTTCCTAAAGCTCTAGTTTTCTCATCATCCATCAATTTAGTGTGCTGAATATTCATCCAAATTCATTTATTGAATATAATTTACGGCTTTGACACAAGAATATAAATTTATAATAAAATTAACACATGAAAATAATACATTTACAAATTATCATCACAATCAAGTTGTAGAGAGCATTAGGGAATGCAAAGCTGCTAATTCCCACTTTCTTGTAAATAGTAAAAAAGTGTTATCTGTGCCCATGAGTATGTGGTGACATGAAAGTATATATGACTATCTTTATGTATTTTTTCCCCTTAAATATTAGATTGGTGTGATCCTAAAGAAAAATCTTCAGCTTTCTCATTCATTAGTACTTGTCTGTTCAGAATATTAATGTAACAAATTTAGAAATATTTTATTAAATCAGCAAAAAATACACGTGAGGGAAAAATTGCAATGAAATGGTTCTATCTTATTGGATGGTAATGGTCACATAGAAATTATATATAAAGTTTTGACCCTGTTTGCACTGACAACAGGCTGAAGTTTAGGGATACTGTGAAAAAAGCACATTTCCATAACTCTTCACTTAAGTTCTATGTTTTAGAAGTGGGTTTATATGGGAATATCGTCCTGTTAAAAGCATTGACACTTGATACACTTGATAAGCTTTTTTAAAGATTGTTTCAATGTGAGAAAACTAAACCACAATCTAGTCCAACCCTTTAATTATTTTTTAGAGGTGGATTCTGAGGCTGAGGCCCACACAGCTAATTAGACAAAGATCCAGCATTAAGGCAGGATTCTCTTGGATTCCAGTTCCATGATCATCTCTTCTATGCTGCTGCCTTCTGGAGAGCTCAGCTGTGAACACAGTAGAGACAAAAAGTGCAAAAATCATATTTGAAAAAGTCATAAAAGAGAGTGGGACTGATGGACATTCTGGAGATGAAGAAGAAATCTGTATTTTCATCATCTTGAAAATGTTTTCAAAGATTTAGCATAAGAACCTCGTGATTAAACTTTTGGGTGATAAAATAGAGAACAAAAACCATTATATATCTGTGAAGGAATTTACAAGTAGAAGCAGATGAGAATTTGAGAAATGGTGCCACAAAAGTCATCAAATACGTTAAGACCTGTTTAAAAACACTTCGATTATCAGTAGGCATATTTCTTTTTTATTCTTGCTTTAACATTTATTAATTGGATTTCCTTGGACAATCAAGCCTACCTCACTGAACCTTATTTAATTCATCGACAAAATCAAGGTAAAAGGAATCAGAGATACTTTCTCTATAGCTCTAACATTCTATAAATCTAAATATTGCTCATGTCATAAAATAAGAATGAGAATTTCTTTTTTTTCAGTGCTTATGATTGTACACTGGGCTTCTAACATGCAAGTCAAGTGCTCTACCACTGAGGTATATGCCTGGCTCTTAAGGAAATATTCCTTTAGGAATATTTTTGAGCTTTGACTATACAACTGGCCTTACGAAGTGGTTAGGGGAGAAGGTTTGAAGAAGGAAGTTAGAGGCAGACTTGAGATGATAGAAGGACAGTGGTGGGGAGTGAGGGGGGTGTCTTGGGCACTTTGGTCTGGTGGTGGTGCAGAAATTTTGCACATAAAAACCATACACATCAACACCTCAACTACAATGGCAAAGAATATTCTCAACTATAATAAAATATTAAGTGAACATTCTCTTTAAAGGAAACAATATTCATTTTCCTTGACACTTAATATAGAAATATGTTGATTTTTTTAGATTCCCAACCCCCTAAGCAAATTAAATAGTATCAGAAGGGACATGTAAATATTGTAAAGGTTCTCACTCTATTTTTCTTTATGCCTTATAGATTGATACCCAAGTTACCTTGTATGTATAAAATGGACTTCCAAATTTGTGTCAAAAATTGCTCTTATTTAGTGTTCTAAGGTCGCTGTGGCTGTGCTCAGGGCTTACCCCTGGCTCTGCACTTAGGGATTATTCTTATTGGTGCTCATGGGCCATACATGGTGCCGTGATCTATCCTAGGTTGGGTGCATGTACAACAAACACAATACCCACTATACTATCTTTCTGGACCTATAGCTGAATTTTTTACTGAAGCTATTCTACGTAATAGCTATGCTTTGATTTAGCTTCAAGTCTCTGACTTTGCTCAAGAATGTCTATTTTGAACCAAAAGGAGCTATAGTGACTAGGAAGGAAGCATAATATTAGTTGGTTGTAAATTTGTGCCTCTTTTCTGGAGTATTATGGTTCTCAACTTAGAAGGATAATGCTATTGAGCAAGAATGATGACTATTCATTGATCCACTTACACTCTCCTATCTTTGTGAACAAAATGATGATGATAGTGAACATGATGTTGCCCGTCAGTTATGGAGAATCATTTCTAAGTACACTCCTGGGCATCTTTGCTACTTTGTATCATCCAAGTTAATTATTTAAGTAATAAGCCTTATGTTTTGTTTTTATTCATCATTTTTTAAGATAATTTTTATTTTTTCAGATAATTTTGAAGACAAAATTTCATTAAAATTTTTGTGTTGTTTTCTCAGATGTTTTTGTTTATTTATTTAGTTAAAGTTATTATCATCATCATTTTGTTTGACAGATAAGAAAATGGAAATTTACACATGTAAAGTTATAATTTCAAGGCACACATTTAGAAAGGAGTAGAGTCAATGCTTGAGATTGTATCTGCCCTAACTAAAGGTCTTCTGTGTGGTAATCTGAGTGCTGTTTAACCTAAGAAAAGATTGTTGCCGAAGTGGGTTTCTTAGAACCAAAAATCTTCACTATTTTAACTGTCCAGAAGGAAATCAACCATTGACTTTTACAGAGCCTGGAGATACAACTTTGTGCTGGAAAAGTCAAACTTTCAGTACAACTTCAGAGTCAAGACAGGGGAAATGATTGGTAGGGTGTCAAATGTGATGAGGGTATTGAACCATATTTCCTTCCTGTAAGGTGATAAGAGAAGGAAAGGAAGAATAAAATTTCTTTGTAATCCCATTGCCTGTCCACTGTTCAAAATAAGCCTTGCTTGCCACCTCTGCAGTAAAAGTGAACTTCAGCGAAAATTCAAAAAGGAGAAAAAGAGAGAAGCTTGTGTCTGAGCTTTGGAGAACCCATGACTAGTATTAATAAAAGCACTTAAGGGCATTTCCAAGGGTAATTGACTATGATCCATTGCAGGAAGAAAGATACACTTTCTCCTTAAAGAAAAATTGGGCTGTCTCTCACAAAGGGTGAGGTGTAGAACCTTTATGGATTGGTAGTCTGGGGAGTAGCAGACGGTGGGACATACTCTGCAATATGAGATAGTGACTCACAGAAGGATTAAGGGGGCTAGGGCAGAATTAGAACATCATTGTCCTGTAGAAGAGAAAATTATTACAACTACTGTAAGTTTCCACTATGCCAAGAAGTTATAGAAACATACTTGCTTTTGTCTGGTCTCATTCCACAAAAACTCTGAACGTGTTACTTACCTGTGTTTTTAAAGGTAAAGAAACTAAATCTCAGGAAAGTCTCAGTGATTTAGTAAGGTCACACTGTTGGTAACACGCTAGAGTTTGATTCCATGAGTGCTAAAATTTAAGCCTTTTTCTTCCTCCACGGACTGTGCTCAGGCATAGTTGTTAATCCATAAGGATGCCATGGGCTACTTTAAATATATGAGAAAAACAAAGCAGTACTTGACACCAGTTAGATACTGCAAAAACTACTACCTCTGGGATGTACTCAGTTACAACCTTAGATTGCATGTGTTTTGATGGTCATATTTCGGAAGCTGCATATTTTGGTGGTGGGATCACTTGAAAGCCAATGAGAAACAGAAATTAGAGTTTTAGTTTCCAATATGATTCCAAGGTATGAAAAGATAGGGGGTCTTTGACAGATGTAGTTATTCTACTGAGGCATGGTTTTGGTTATTTAAGAAGTAATGTACATTATTTACTTTTCTAATTTATGTGCTCTGCTTTTCAAAATATAATTAGTAGACAGATATACTTACTAAGTTTTGGGATGTGACTACTTAATAAATGGAATTGTTAGTATTTCTTTTGGTTTGGGTGGTTGTAACAAAATTATTAAGAGACTAAAGGCATTTGTATACTTAACATTTAGGGGCTTCTGAAATTATTTTATGTCACAGTTTTATTCCCTGTACAACTTCCCCTCGCTACTTCACTCCCTTTCTCCTCTTTCTTTTCATTCTGCACTTTATAGCACTCTTCATAATTTTTTAACCTGAGTTTATAATTTTATGTTACAATATTAATATACATCCTACTTTGGACAAACTTGCAGGCTATCGAATGTAGCCTGCCCACAGGGCAGAGTCTGGCAAACTCCCCGTGGCGTACCAAATATGCCAAATACCAGTAACAATGATGGGTCTCATTCTCCTAAAGAGCCTTGAATATAATCTCAGGGCTAGGATAAAGGAGACGTTACTGGGGCCTGCTCGAGGCAATCGACGAATAACAGGATGATGAAATGAAAAATGAAATTAATATACATAACATAAATATGTTAAATCATGAGTAGCATTAAGAAGGATCTTATATTGTTAAAAGTACATGGTACTCAACATCTAAGAGAGAAAATGTGGATTATGGAAGGCAGCCAATAATCAATCATTAATTCAATGAATACAGAGTAATTGTCTTTGCCTTCTGAGAATTTCAACTTGGACACAGAGAATGCTAAGTTCCCAGAGTGAGAGCATTAGATGTTCAGGCACTCAGTCTCTCAGGCACCTCAGAAAATACTTTGAAAACCTAAAGTGTCCCTTATTGTGCATGAACCCTAACTGGATGGGGAGGGAATACGGTACATCACAGTGTTGGCAAGGACAAAGTCTCTGCCCTTATATAGCTCACAACCAGAAATCACTACATAAAATAATTAGAAGATTTTCATTCTGTGTTATCAAAGAAGATGATGTAATAGAGAAAATTCAGAGCATTCTAGGGATCAGGGTGAAGAGGGCTGGTAAGATGATGAGATATGAGCTGTGGAGAGAGTAGGGTACCACAGACACCTCTAAAATGTTGGAACATCTGTGCTGGTCTTAAGAGCTAGTTCCTTCAAAGCTGGCAAGTAGTCTGGAGCAGACATATGAGTACAGGTTTCATGAATACAATTATACCCTGCTAAGAGATCCTAGACAGTTGCCTGCCTCTCCACCATGAGAGGACTTGGCAAAAAGACTCTATGACCTGTGAGCCAGATGAATGGACTTTCGCTGGACACTGATTCCACTGGCACCTTGATGGTGAACTTTCCAGTCCCCATTTAAAAAAAAAATTAATTAAAAAAAAACTTTTGCTTGTAAGTTGCTTGTCTATGGGAGATGAGGGGGAGCAGGGCAAAAATGTAAACTTCTCAAGACTTGGTTCTAGGAAGTCAGCAAGAAACAAAAAATTTTCTCCTTAACCACTTGGTTCTCCAAAGCCCAATGGGTCAGATTCTCAACACACATAGCATGTTAGAATACTTTGCAGAGATTTCTTTTTCTTTGCAGAGATTTGTGACAAAGGAAATAATCAATAAACGTGGGTTTACCTTTTCTTTTCCGTCTCTGATACATTTGTGACTTATTTATCTCGATTTCTTCTTTCTGCTTCTGGTTCTGCCTACTTCTAGTTTTCATTAATTTTTGATATTCCCTCTTGAGCCACATGGAGAAGCACTCCAAAGCAGTGTATAGGACTTATTCTTTTCCACAGTTACTAAAGATGACTTAACAATATCATACAAGAGCAAGACATAATAAAAATGATTAATAGAAATGGATCAGCTTAACACCTGGTTCTCTGTAGCTCTTATATCTGGAATATGGCCTCCTTAATCGGCAGGCAATAATCTGAGACGAGAGGATGAGACAGAAAGAAACATCTCTCTTTTGCCCACTGGGATGGGTAAGAGTTGAGGAATAATCTAGAAATTGGATTTTAAAGTCATATTTTAGTAAAAGTATTGCTAGTACCATGAGATTTCTAATCAAGAAAAAAAAGGCCAGTTAGAGAAGAAAACTAAGAGTGAGATGAATCTTATAATGAAAGAAAAATCTGAAGGTTTTCTTTCAAACTTAGCCCCGTATAGAGTGGTTGGCTAATCGAATCTTAGGTAGGCACTAAGAAGCAACTGCCATGTTCTCAAGAAAGGCAAGGTTAGCTGTGGGTTTTAGAAAGTGGGGGACTGGGTAGCTAAGAAGCTTCTATCTTTTTCAGTCATGAAGGTCAGTGTTGAGGGTCTGGAGAACTGTTCCTGATGAGAATAAACAGACTTCGGTGATTGTGAAGGGCGAGAGAGAAGGACAAAAAAAAAATAGGACTCCCAGATTTCTGAATTGAGAGAACTAGTAGATAATATGGTACCTGCTCAGATCAAGATCAAGGAGACAGGAGCAGAAGTAAGTTTGGGGAAGAAACATTTAACGGAACTGTGGTCTTGTCATCTGGAAGTTTGGGTGGGATAACTTAGAATCCCTCCCCCCCTCCAAATATAGGGTATTAAATTCACAATGAAAGTCACCTTTCCCTTACCTCACCGGTTCTATCCTTGCATTAAGTGACTTAGGATCTTCTTATTTTGTAGTGAAATTATTTAGTTTATGGATTATCAGGACCTCCCTGTTAACCGATGTCAAATATGGTTACATGAAAGCATATACATATTGTGTATGTGTATTGATAAATGTGGGTTTTCTTCCAGTGTCTTTGAGATAAAGAAGCCTGTTGCTTTGCTATTTCATATCATTTGGAATGGAAAAGGGAAAATACAAAATTACCAATTTTTTAATCAAAATTAAAATACCAACGAACATCATTTTTATCTAAATTTTTCCTGCATATTCTCTCTCCTGGGCTGTTGGTGCCAGCCGAAAAGCTATCCATCTTTTTTTTCTGCTCAAACTCTTCTTTTTGTCTGAAATGTACACTCCCCATGCCTTTTGATGACTTTAAAAGAATTAATCCATCTTTAATAAGCAATCCAATTTTAAAATTGTTCAATGTAACTCTTGTCAATGATAAATTTTCTCTCCTGCTTCTCATCTGTATCATATTCTCTGCTACCACCAACCATCCGATCATACTTTACTATTTTCTTGGTATTTTTGGTGTTTTCCCACGTGGTGCTCAGGGGACCATATGGTGTCAGGGATCCAACCTGGGCTTCCAACATATGTGGGTTATACTCAGCCAGTGGAGTTGTTTCTCTGGCCCTTAAATTGTTCTTTAATAACCTCGTCTGTACTAGACTTTTTGAGAATAAATTATCTGGGGCCCAGGCACACATTTTCTATTTCTTTTTTCTCTCACAGTATTTGGCACAGTGTTAAATAAACTAGTTGGTGTATGATGAATGATACTTTAAAATGCAGATTTGTAAAAGAGTTTTGCAAATATAGATTTTTAAGAAGTAGGCATAAGAATTGCTAGATGAACTCATATTGTGTTTCTGATGAAGATAAAAAGGTGAGAATCAAATAAGCTGAAGAGTTGATGAGATAGTACAGAGGTGACAAAAATGTAGTTGAATTCTCTTCAGACCAAATACGCTTGATAAGGAGGAATATATCTAAATAATTATAAACTAATAGGAATGAAATTTTCCATGACTAAAAGTGACATGAAGCTAAATTTAAAAATCTTCCATTTTTGTTGTTTATAGTGATATTCATTTAAAGGTTGTAATCAAAACTTGAAAGCATTTTAAAAAAAGTTGGCCCTAAAAGATGTCAGGAAATTACTGATATTTGTGGAATTGAAAAAAAGAACAAAAACAATAAACAACACTTCATTTAAGTTTTCCTGACAAGTTTTCCAGTGGAAGTTTGTGGTAGCCAAGAGGATCTCATGAAAATGATATAATTGGATTTTTGGCCTTGCTTATCTAACAGAGCAAGTTATTCCTTCTATGTGTATTGGAACTTTTGGAACTTTGTTACTGATTTAAAGCCACAAGGGTATCATTTGTCTGTGACTTATTAAATGCAACCCTCATAGTTTTGTAGGATAGAGAGGCTTATTTATATTTTAGGGAAAAGATGGAATTATTAGGGAAGATTTATTATATTTGAAAAAACCGAATTGTTTAGTATTCAAAAAAAAATCCAAACCACACTGGCAATTACCAATAACCTTGAAATACCTCCACTGTAATCTCCTTGGGGGCTACAGGCCACTTGTGTTCATATTTTTCTTTCACAGTTTGCTCCGTGTTAGCAGTTGGATTTGAATTCTCAACACGCACTCCATGGCTTGGCTTACCCACCAGATTTTGAACAGATTTTACCATATTCTTTAAATCCTCTGGGTAAGGAGTTGGATATCGTTTTAGGTTTATTTCAACCTAGAAGTTTATAAAAAGAAATTTAACATAAAAAATACCTTCAGCGAGCAAATCCACAACACAACTCCGTTTCACGTGCAGTAGCATAAACAAATGCAACATGGTGAGCAGGCTGGAAAACTGATGGAGAGCCAAAGTTTTGTTCACATCATGCTTCCAGGGACTTCTCTTCACCCCTGCCCACCCTACTAGGTTGAAAACAATTTTGAATTATATCCAATCTGTGTGTGTGTGTGTGTGTGTGTGTGTGTGTCTGCGTGTGTGTGACACCAGGAATTGTACCCATGTCTTTACATATGGTCTGCCATTAGGCAAAAGGTCTACCACTGAGCTACATTCCTGGCTCTAACCAATCGTTAGGTCCTCCTCTCCATACATGGTTGAATAGCATCAGGTCACTTAAAAGACCAGTAACTTCTGAAAATGTAATCGTTACTATCAACTGTTTTTATACATGAGAGACCGCTTCCTTTCCTATCTTTTTTATTTAGTAGTAATTTATTTGAGGTTAAATATCTTTGTCTTTTAATGTAGGACCCTAAAGGACTTACAAGCAGAGCTTTCATGTACTGAAAAAGGGAGAAGTGATAATACCTGCTATCCAAATATGCACCAGTTCTGTGTTGCTTGTTACATCAAATGTGAGGGTAGAAAATACTTGCTAGTACTAACTAAAAAATGCTTCCTGGTATTTAGATTTTGCTTGTTGGTAGTAAGTTACAACAGAGATTTTTAAAAAATTGAGAACTTTTTGGATGATCTTTTAGGTATAAATACACATTTTGGCTAATATTTATCCAGACGTTTATTTCCATTTTTGAGATCAATTTTAGTGTTTTAGTCCAATTTAACAGAATGTTCATGCTAATGGCTAATAATCAATTTAGACAAAAATAATAAGATATTCCCTATAGAATACCGTATTATGAAGGTACTTACACTTAAAATGCAACATAAATATATGTATGTGTGTGTATATATATATATACATCTATATGTATAAATTATCCACTCTGACTGAAAGAGAGTGGCAAGAAAAATAAGGGGGCATATTTACTCGGCCTGGTTTATTCCAAAAATCATGCAATAGTTTTGAATCTGAGTAGAACCAACTTTATAAAATGGGATGGTTTATGTGATTGTGGCGAGTATGTGTCTGTGGAGAGTGTGTTTGGGGGGTATTAGAGGGAGAAGATAAGGTGGATGAGCTGCTGAAGGAGGAAGAAAGTGGGGATGAGTGAGAAAAAGAGGAAGAGGGAGAGGCAGACACTTACTGACCCCCATGCAATGTGAGAAACTATGAGGTGGCATAGATCTGAGGATTTTAAATAGGAATTCAAACACTTTTGCTCATCTGCAAGTTTTAGCAAATCCACCAACTTTGTTACTCTAGCATTTGGTCTATGACTCCTGTTTTTTGTCATATGCTGAGATTGGACTCTACTTTTTTTAACATTGCTTTCAGTGCTAAAATACAAAATATTTTTCCCAGTAAACATTTTTGAAAGATTATCTTGTAAGCAAAAACATTATGCAAGTTAATCTTTTATACTTCTCAATAAATAGATGAAATTAATAGATAGAAACAAAGTGATGAAAATATCACCCAAGAAAAGGATTGTAAAGAAAAATGTATGATTTGTTGAGTATAATATAAATGGTTATATATTATACATTATAATACAATATAAATGATTAAGACTGTTGAATTTCTATTGAATTCTTAAATATGATAAATGTCTATTGTATACATTAGTATTTTTATTTGATATTTAAATGAACATTGGAAATTTTAGTTACAAATTAAAGTTAACTTTAACTTAAAAGAATTTTATTGTTAATCTTTCATTTAAACTTAAAAAAACTATATTGTTAAACTTTCAAGTATCTGATATCAAAAGTCTAAAAGTAAAAAAGTACTACATTATAAATGTAAATTGTGGAATGGTATGACTATTCCCACAATTAAGAATATTTAAACATTGTAATAACTATGGTTTATGAATAAAAAATAATTTGCAAGTAGGTCATTAAACTTAAATTCTATGCACCTTAAAAAGTCATCAATGCTAAAATTACACTTCTAAATTTAATCAAAGACAAAAAATATGTTCCTCCTTAATTGAATTACATGAATGCTTCATCAAGTAATGTAATCTATTTTGGTAGATGCTATGTCTAGTCTGACACAATTAGAAGACGACTAATAGCAATGACACTAATATTTTCTGGTTAGTTTAAAAGCAAGTTAATGTGATATTTTGGTCAGATGCCAGAGTGTATGCTAGGTAAAAATACTTAAGTCTAGAAACAGGAGCAGATTTTCAATGAAGCTAATTGAAGCATAAGCTTGAGGGCCTATCATGTTCATAGGTCTCCTCAAAGCCTTGTAAGGGGCCCTACTAACTTATTTAGATGGTTTTAGATCATTCTTTTCTTTCAAGAAACCCTTCCCCAAACTGTGGAAGCTCAGGCCTCATAAAATTTGAATTTGTTCCACCTACATGGTAACCTACCTGTCTCCCATCTGCCTAGAATTTACCGCACTTGGCATCAGTAGTCCTAATTTTAAGTCACAGATTTACCTCCACTAGCAATGAATCACTAATATTCCTGTCCAGTTTTTCACTGATGTAAAATGGGAATAATATCTCTCCCCTATGCTTGAGTTAATCTAGTTAAAATGAGATGTTAGAGTGAAAAATTTTAAAGTTCTATGTAGAGATGAAATACTATTTCTAATGTTAGAGTCTATGTATATATTTCCCAAATCTAGATACCATGAATGATCTATCATATTACCTGTCTAAATTTTTTTCAGATTGTATATGTACTATCAACTAATATTTATCTATTTAGTATTTATCATGTTAAGGGTAGATATGCAAGAGTCTTGTGGGCATATTTAACTTATTATTAGCCATTTAAGTAATCAATAATAATAATCATTTTCTTATTTACCTATCAATTTTAGATTGAGAAGTGATCAATAATAATGTGAATTTATTAATAACTAATTATGCTTAAATAACATTCGAAATTCACAACCAATTATATCATCTGTTCCCATTTTACAGAAAGAAACAGTAATTCTGGTAAGTTGCTTATTCTATGTCATATGGCTAAAGGTAGCAATACTCAGATTCAGATACTGGTCTTTAAGTCCAAAACTTAATTTATAAAAGCGTTACTGGACTCAGAACTATTCTATGAAATAAATACAAGCTATGTTTTTAACAATCTTGTGGAAGAATTACTGTGTCTAAAGTATAAACTTTATTTAGCTAAATAAGATAATTTCATAAATGAAAAAATTTTAAAACAAGCATAATATTTTACATAATATTTTAATAATGAAATTATGATACTTTATAATTTTGTTTAAAGTCTTGTAAAAGCATATTTTATGCTCTCTTTCTGGCTAATTTGTCTTCTTAGTCTTTGATATGCAATGATTTAGAAAGAAATAAGCATATTGACATGAGTAGCTCAGTAAGCTCAAGGCCAAAAGCATGTTATTTATATTTCTAAGTATGTAGGTTGGAAATATTCCCCTATTATTTTTATATGAGATGAAAAATATGCAGATTCATCTATTAAGCGTGTAGATCGGAAGAATCTACTTTCCTACCAAAATGTTGTATACATCTACTCACCATAAAGTATTTGTTCATTTACATGTATATTTCATTAAAATGAAACATCATTACTGAAATGTTACTTTAATTTTTGAACAAAGAGATGTTTCACAGCATTCTTCATAGACCAGGTCTAAGTAAAGTGCAATAAATGTTAATAACTGCTGTGCAGTGTTGGAGAGACCCCAAATTCAGCAATGAAGGAAAGAAGTAATTTACTAGGGAATTTAGAAATTTCTCAGATTCACACAGAACTGTGATCTTCTTAGATAAGTGTTAAATTTGGATTAGATTTGGTTGTAAATTCCAGTAAGAGAAATGATAGTTAATGCTTTGATTATTGATAAATATTTTCTAGGCGGTAATCAGAACATCTTACATCAAAAGGAAACCCATGGCAGTTTTAGTTAGGGAATGCATTCTTAGCTTGTCTTATATTATAGAAAAAATATAAGACACAGAGCAAGAGTTAAGTCCATTACATGCGGATGGTAAAGTTTACCAATAATTCATTGTTTTTTAACAACCGATTGAGACATTCTGTTAAAAAACCCACTCCACTAAGATAAGGAAGCCTTATTTGCCACAACTCCCAAACCAATCTTCTCTTACAGGAATTCTCATAATCTGTATTAAAATTAAAGGGAAATCGATATTTCTCAACGGATGCCCATCTTTGTGCTCAAAATCCACTCTCAGCAAATCTCAATTCAAATATCCTGCTATTTGAAGATCAAGGTTATTGATCTTTATTTCATCTCCTCTGGGAATCGATAACCTAGAAAACTGATTGGTCGTGCCTGCGTGCGTGTGTGCGTGCGCAGGGACAATTTAGATGTTATTCATGGCATCATCAACAGTCTGCCCAACTCTTGGTATCCCCGGATTTGAAAGAGGCAAAGAAAAATCCCTCGAAAAAATAGCAACATAAATAAAAATGAAGCACCCAACTCAAAACCCATTCCAGACATCCCACCCAGAGGCACCTCCTATCGGCGTTTCCTCCCCGCTCTGCCTTAGATCTCCCCATCCCACTGTGCCATCCCCAAGAGCAAAAAATTAAAACTGGGATCAAACATTGGCCCTGGGAAGGCTGCCATAGGATCAGCGTTTCTTAGCCCCCAGCCATGCAGGACATACCCCATCAACCACTGTTCCAAAGTTGCCTCTACAAGGGGAAGACTCCTACCCCAGACGCCTAGGCCTACCTGTCTGCCACTTAGAGAGGGTAGAGTGGTGGCCTGTGCTGCAACTGGCATTGGAGGACACAAGCTCCTGTCCTGCTGGAGGCCACTTATACAACCCCATGCCAGCTGGGGGTCATTCTGGGGAACGGGCATATCTTGGATCTGCTGATCACACCTGGCCCATGGTGTGCAGCAGTCGCCAGACAGCCTGGCGGGTTGGAGAGTAATCCCACGCTGGCCCCTTTCCCAGGGGGCTTGGCAGGAGAGATCCTGTGGGAGAAGGAATCTCCATTTTCTGAGAGAAAGAGGAGCGCTGTAGCAAGACTTTCACGTTATCATGGTTCTATTTCTCGATTTTCTTTTTTTCCACTCTGGATAAGGCATTTCAGACATCCACCCCCCCCCCCCCCCATCAATTTCAACTCTAAGTAATCAAACAGCACCAAATGATCGTATGAGGCTCAAGGACACAACGTTGGCATGAACACAATGCACACTCCTGGTAGGGCATTATACTCTAGTTCATTTGGAAGTTGATGGCATAGGTCAGAGGTTCCTTTTCAAATTTGATGCAGATGAAAGGTAAATCGGTGCTAAATTTAATGTACATGTAATGAACCAGAAGAGGGATTAATTTAGTGCGAGGTTTCAATATATTCCACTCAGCATACTTCCATGATGATTTATTTAGAAGTTTGTTTGTGTTCTAATTTGTCCAATAGCCAATGATATTGGAAAGATTCAAATTAGTCAGTGCCAAGTAGTTTGAAATTTTTGAAACACTACTGTTTCTGTTTATGAACTAAATATAAATTAAATAAAGCACTCTAAAGTATAATGAACCTACTCTGATTATAAACAAACTTGGTCATATGACACACAAACAGGGCTTCTAAATAACTGTGCATTTACTGTATTTTATGTTTTCATTGACACATATACAGGAGTATATTAAATGCACTATTTTCTTCTTGGGTACTTTGGATACAGATTTATTTTAGGAAGAAGTATGTATTTTCCTCACATTCAACAAAGCAAAACAATAAATCAGAGATCCAGTATACAATGCATCATGCATTGTTTCTGGATTTAAAATATTAAATCCTTAAAAGGAGAACGAAAATGTTCTACAGATCTTTGTTTATTTTTAGTTTTGCATTATTTTTGTTTTCTAGGAATGCACAAGTAACAAAAATGTCTCTAGTTAGTAGACAGCACTAACCAAGCATCTGGAAACATTTTTTTTTAAACCAAATCTTTAACAAAATTGTCATTTGACTCGGGAATCTAGTTTGGGTTCTCCACAATGGTAGAGTTTAACCTTTCAATCAACTTACTGTTTCTAGAGTGTATTGGTTTAAAGAAAAAGCTTAGCTTATGGGGGAATAAGGGTGCAGGCAAAAAGAACACACCACAGAACCAAGATACATGTATTATTACTTGGGTCATTAGTCACCAGAAACGAGAGCTGTTAGTACCCATGATGGAAAGAGTACACAGATAACACCATCATTAAAGAGAGATTCAAGATGTTGCCATGGTGATAGTATAAATAATGTTGATAAAATGTATATCAATTCTGCTACTGTCTCATAAATAATGGCCAGTAGAAATTTAAATAAGTCAATTTTTTACTTGACTGAGATTCACTTTAATAAAGGATTTTAAAACTATGATTTGAGATTTAAAAAACAGAAGTTATTTTTTCTTAAGGAGCTATTAGGTTCATTATCAGGTATACTCACCTCCTTTATAAAACTTGTCTTCATATGAACAATGCTAATAAATTTTTCTCAAATACCACAAGAACATAAAAATATTTCAGATATTTTAATGCCAATGTAACATATTAATCTGTTGGCTCTCCTGTAAATGTGTATTTTGGCTTCATACAAACTGCAAGATGTTTTGCTCAGAATGAACAGAAAATTGCTTCCATATTTCAAAGAAGTAAGAGCTCAAGTGAAGACCATTGCCCAGACTGTTTTTATTTTTTGCTTTTGCTTTTTCTTTGTTTTGTTTTGTCTCTCACTCAGCTTGAATCTCTTTCACGTTACTCTGTAAGATGAGCTGACATGTCAACTTTGTTCAGTCAGAATTGGGACGCGAGTTTCATTCACCAGTGAAGCACACCAGTGCTTTTGGAATTCACATCCTGGTATATAGAAAGGGACCACCAGGATACTTAAAGATGTAGCTAACCTTCTAGCAGAGGTCACTCAGTTTGTTCCTGTCCATTTGGACCATAGTCATAGATGAGTAAAAAAGATGAGAAGAAAGAGGAAACAAAAATTAAAAGGTTCACCTTAACTTTCCCAGCACTTTCGTCGTCTTCTTTTTTGTCTTCAAATTCAAAGGCAACTGTCATACGTTGTTGTCGCTGTTCTTCCCACAGGGTAGGGTTAAAGCTGTCACTGTCTGACTGGAAATCTACAGTTAGATTCCAAAGTATTATTGTTTTTTAAAGATAGGTAATACAACAAACACAAAACATCAATAGAGAAAGGGCAAATAAAGAGAAAGAATGAAATACAGAAAGGAAGAAAGAGAAAAGGGGATAAATTCTCTTGATATTTGTCACATACTTTTATTTAACAAATTAAGTCAAATTCAGCCTCTTAAGTGTACATTAATGGTACTTTGGGAGTGGGAAGTCTTGACAGTGGAAAGCATGAATTCTCCCTTGGACAGTGATAATTGAGAGGGTTGGACTAACCACCTGAAAGCCTCTTTTAATCTGTACAACTGCAGAATGGTAGAACTAAAATAATCTGCAATTCATGATGCATGATATATTGCTTGTTTTCTGCCAGGGCTGAATTCTAGTCCATGCCTGAGTGATTACACAGCTTCTATTTTCAATCACTAAACTATCAGGATTTTATAACAGATAATTACTAGGTAGCATCTCTTCTGAAAGTGAGATTTGCAAATATTTTCTTTGGGTGTGTGTGACTAGGAGCGGATATGAGTGGGACTTGTTTTATAAAGAAATGGACATCCCCAGAGGGGCAGAAAGTAGACTATAGACCAAACATGATGACCACTTAATACCTCTACTGCAAACCACAACACCCAAAAGGAGAGAAGAGCAAAAGAGAATGTCCCGCCACAGAGGCGGGGTGGGGTGGAGGGGATGGGGCGGGGGTGGTGGGAGGGATACTGGGACCACTGGTGGTGGAAAATGGGCACTGGTGGAGGAATGGGTACTCGACCATTGTGTGACTGAAACACAAGCATGAAAGTTTGTAACTGTATCTCACGGTGATTCACTAACAAAAAATTTAAAACAAAGAAATGGACATGTGGAAAATTTAAAGTTTAATATTAAGACACCAATTATTCTAAATGTGTCTCAAATTAATAGGGAAAATAAAAGCTTATAAATCTTTATTTTGAATCAACACATTAATTAATGGTAATATCTTCTTTGCAACCTTATTGTGAAGATCACATGAAAAAACCCAATTACTCAATTTAGTGTAGATTTTTTGCCCTGTAGTATGAATATTTCCAGATATTTCCTTTTTACAAGGGATTCTCAAAACTTTTTTTTTTAACATTTCTGCCTGATCAAACAAAGGAATTTGCCTAGAATTTCCTATTATTAACTTTTCTTTACTGAAAGTGAAACAATAAAGCAAAACAAAACAGGTTAATTTCTTAACATCACAGTTATCTAACTAGATCTACCTCTGAGGGAAAAATTAGGGATTTGATCAGTGAGACTAGATCTCAGAAATAACCAGCAAACATGAGTTACTTTAATTTTTTTCTGTGTGTCCTTTAGAGATGATATATTTTGAGAATCTAGGGATATTAAAATAGAAATATAAGCAAAGTTGCATGAATAAAATGTAATCCTCACTTGAGATTTTTCTTCTACTCGGCATGTGACTGTTTTTTCATATTTTTAAAAGATTAATTTTATTGAAGTCTGAAAATGCATATTAAAATAATCTCTTTTTCTATTTCTGTAAGTAAAAGTTTGAATAAAAATATTGGGAAATATTCACAAAAGATCCACTTACATATATAAATAAAAGACTAAGTGTCTTTAAGTTATGCCTAAAAATAAAAAATATATATATATAAGCAAATAGTTTCCTTAAAAATTTGGTTCCATCTAAATGTATTAGACAGATTTGATCTGTGGGTGGTTTAAAATGATTATCCATGGTGGTGGAAAATGGGCACTGGTGGAGGGATGGGCATTTGATCATTGTATGACCGAAACCCAAGCACAAAGATTTGTAAATCTACAACTGTACCTCATGGTGCTTCACTAATAAAAAAAAAATGATTCTTACTTTTTCCATAAGAAGTCTACTAAATGACACTCTGTGCTGATTTGAGATGAGGAGCTTATATGCTAAGTTTCAAACAGCAAAAGACAAACCTCTTTTAAATATTTTATGAAATGTGAGAATAGAAGATTAATTATTGAAATAAGTCTATTTTTTCCCATTCACAGTTTCTGACATTTTTTTAGGAAAACAAATGGAAAAGGAAAAGGTGATTGCTACCTATAAGTCAATTATTTAGAGTCTATTCATTTTTGTTTGTTTGTTTTGGGGTCATGACTGACAGTGCTCAGGGCTCACTCTTGGGTTTGTGCTCATGGATCACTCCAGGCCGGGTTCATGGGATCACATGCAGTGTAGAGGGGATAAACCTCAGTTTACCACATGAACACCTTACCACAGCACTATTTCTCTGGATCTATGGTCGACTCTTACCATGAAATAAAGTGGGGCCTGAGATCACAGGATGAAATGTTTAAAATGTGTTTATGAAATGAATGAACACAGGCAATATCAGTTCATTAAAATCTTTTTTATACTGAGTTGTTTTCAGCTGGGTTCCATGTATATTTAACCAGCGATATGCCTTGCAATCCCTAAAAGACGTTATTCTTAAAAGTTAACAGCGATTCCATGCAAGATATGAAGAGGAAGATTTGTGTTTTAGAACCTTTCTCAAAATACTATGAAGTGGAAGAGATTCATCCTTAGAGTTAAAGCCCAAAGGACTTACGT
The DNA here is from genome assembly GCF_029834395.1 of Sorex fumeus. Classification (NCBI taxonomy): domain Eukaryota; kingdom Metazoa; phylum Chordata; class Mammalia; order Eulipotyphla; family Soricidae; genus Sorex; species Sorex fumeus. Next base: position 2,758,249 of record NW_026606068.1, on the reverse strand, counting down.
ATGTCAGTAAATTTTCCCTAACTATTTCACCAGAGATAAAAAAATAAAGCTAGTCTCTTTGACCTAAAACCGTTTTAAGTATAAGCAAAGGAGTTTCTGCCAATTTACCTTCATCACCACGAGGTTGCTGTGGAAACATGTAGTTAGTCAGTACTCTTTGCTTTGTTTCTGGATGGGCCTCTGTTTGTAAAGGGATTAGGGCTTTTGACTAGAAGCAAAAAATACATAAATTAGATGAAATGTATAGCAAGTATGAGGAATATCTCTTCTATATATGGTAAACATACTAGTCAATTCTCACCCAGTTGAATGAACAATTAAAAGAAGAATAAGTAAAAGTACTGAAATAAAAATGTATAGCATAATCTTGGTTTTCCCCACAGAAGCCCATGTATTCTCCACCCCCCTTCCTCCCTCCTTCCCTCCCTCTTATTTTTCTAAATAAAACCATTTTACTTCACACACTCAGGAAAAATCCAGCATAAGGCAACACTATCACTGAGAAGTATTTTCAAATTCTAAAGCATAATGAGTTTTATTTTCTCTAGTTTATACTCTTTGATACCCATTCATCTTCTCTGGACAAGGTTACTTTGAATCCAAAAGGGACCAAAATGTGTTGAATTGCTACAACTAAGCAATTTTTGTTCTACATACCCATTTATTTTCATGAACTCTTATTCTAGAAAGACAAATGGAATTTGCTCTAAAATTTATGTTATCCAAGAAAATATGAATTTAATTAGGATAAACAGAAGCATGTTTTTGGTCTTTGTTTTGCCATAGCTGATGCTACTCAGAGGCTATACCCAGTATGGGTCTCGGGGGTTTCTTATGGGCAGTTCTTGAGGGACCAGGTAGTGACAGGGTTGGAACAAGGGCCTCTGACATACATAGCATGGACTCAGACCTTTGAGTTAGTCCCTGAACATTTACTTTTATTAGATATTTTATATAAAGAAAGACACGGTTCACACACAGATAAGTGACTCTATTTGAATCTGATATGTCACATTATGTTTAACAGTGGATAGTTATTATTCATCTTCTATTATTAATTTGTTCTCAGACATAGTGTTTTTAAAAGGTTTTTTAAATAACTCTGATGTACCAGAAATATATTGGAAATAATAATATTATCTAATGTTTTAAAAATCCACTTCTTTCATGACATTTATTAATAGGAGTGAAGCTTAAAGGGGATTTGGGATACTAACTTGTGTCATGAAACTAAGCCAGAAACACATTAAATCACTATTCTAAATGGAAGTTAAATGATGCAGTCACAGTTCTGTTCATTCTCCCACAAGAATAATAAATCATAGTATTAGGAGATGTTTTCACAACACAAGACCGAGAGTAGCTACATTCTATGCTAAATACATTAACACAGATCACAGTGACTCCCAGAATGATTTATTGATAATGGCATATTTATGCACTAAAAATTTCTAATTTATTGATGAAATATGAATTTGAATGACAATATATTTGTTTTTTTCACTCGGCAGATAGAATGAACTGCTCAATAACTGTAGAAACAAACATTATCTCCACTTTGCAGAGGTTTAGAATAATCTGCCACAAAGGTGGCCCACTATCAGGAAACCTGACCACTGACTTCTCAGTAATGCTGCTTCAGTGCTCAGAAAATAATGATAAATTCAACTCAAGGTGTTGTCTTGTCATTTTTCTATTCACATTTTGGATAAGGGTTTTCCAGTTTTCAGTAGATAGGCAAAAGATTTAAAAGAAGACAAATAAATGGTGTCAAAATGGTTGGTCACCTGTTTTGCTGGTGGCACATCAGATGTCCTCACTTTTCCAGATAATGAAGTTATGCCTTAACCCTCAATGACTGATTTCATGGGAATGTGTCTTTATGCAATTATGGAGTAGTGTCAGAAATAATTTCATGAAAAGCACTGATAATACAGAAGACAGCAGCATGTACCTTCAAAAGAGTCTTAGAATGAAGTTGATTATAATTAAAAGTGTGAGAAGAAGAAGGAATGTGGAAAGTAACAATTCCCTCTTATGGGGATTGTGGTAATGATTTTCTTCTTCTTTACCTTCAGAGATATAATTAAAGTACATCCTCCAAGGACTTATCTGTACCACCTAGAGCTAAAGAGCTATAACGATCGTTTTGTGAATTAGATCTCTGAGAATGAAATTGATGCTAAATTGAAGCATTTAAAGAGGGTGGGGTGATGGAACGGTTTTGTCGACAGCAGTCAACTTCATAATTCAGTTGCCACCTTTACAAAAATCTCCCTCCAGGGGGATACAGAATTTTATTTTGTAGCAACTGCCAAGGGCTTTTACGGGGACACAGATAGTAATTCAAAATTTCAATTATGACTTGTTAAAAAAACAAAATAAGCCAGGTAATAAAAGATTTTACCTGATTATCAGAAAGCCACAAAGCTGCAAGCTCCTTAAGTTTGGTAAATGAGAATGGTAAGTTCTTTAATCTGAAAAAACAAGAACATTTTAATAGCACCGGTGAAGACAGATAAAGTTCCCTTTTATAAAGAATCACAGTACTCTTGCTGTTTCTTTTGTTCTCTTTAATTCTTTCTCCCTTGAGTAGCTGAACAACTTTTCCAATGTGATAATCTCCTGTTTAAAATACTACAACCCCTCAAAATGCTTTCATGGTATTTAAAATAAAATTGCACCGCAGAGTCTGGCAAGCTAACCCTGGTGTATTTGATATGCCAAAAATAGTAAAAATATAAAAATAATGGGTCTCATTCCCCTGACCCTGAAAGAGCCTCCAATATGGCAGAGTTGGGAAAGACAAGTAAGGAGACGCTGCTAAAATCTCAGGGCTGGGAAGAATGAAGACGTTACTGGCACCCACTAGAGTAAATCGATGAACAACAGGATGACACTGATACAGAGATACAGCGACACCCACATATTCAGGCCTTCTTGTAGCTTCCTATTGCTCTATTCCTGATGTCTGTCCAGTACAGATAGCCTACTTGAGAATAAACCAGCTCTTTTCTCTTTCTAGAATACTCTTTCTCCCACACTTAACGGGGCACGTTTCCTTTCCCTTTCACTTGAAAACTATTTTATTGAGTAGGTTTTTTTTCTGGATTCCTCCTTTGAATTATTGTCCCCATTCTAGTCTCAAAGGACCTTGCACTTTCCTGCATGTAACATGTCACAGTTTGTTAACATGTATTTATTTTCCCATTTAATAGCTCCACAAAACTGTAGGCTTCATGGCTCTGGGCTCTTATTACTGAAGGAATTTATAGCTCCCAATGTTCTGCTGACTCCTAAAAGTGTGCTCTTTGTTCTCCTTCCCCTTGTATATTGTGCAGAAGCTATTCAGAGAGGACATCTTTTAAAAAGAAGCATTTTGAGATATGTGAAGTTCTGTAACAGCCTTGGCATTCAATCAAAATGATTCATTGAGCTTTGAGGGGAAAATTGCCAAGTGCCTACTCCAACACACTATCTGAAATCCCTAATGTTGGGAATGATCAATAAATTGTGATTTCAGAGGTTAGAAAATTGCAGAGTAGTAACAAGCAAGGCATACCAATGAGTTTATTGTTTATGTCTGTGTATTCATATTGACATTAGATAAACTTTTTTATGTAACTTGGAATAAAAGTTTCCTGTCTTTAATATGCTTACGTTCAATGAGTTAATTGATGAATGAAAGTGGAAAATATAATAATAAGAATATAATAAGGTAATATAACAATAAGGATTTTGGAATCAGTTCATTTTTATATACTAAACACTCAATCATTTTCAAATAATTGAATAAAAATGAAAAAAAAATCAACAGCCATGTCATTATCAAATATATGCTAGCTACATAACTTTAGGAAGACTTAAAAGAGTGAGCCCTGAGCACAGAGCCAGAAACGGCCCCTTTCAGACAAGCTCCTACCCTAACAAAGTCTTGGCAGCTGCCTCCACACCCCAAAGTTACTTTCATGCCTCTGGCTGGACTCTACGAGCTCAAGACTGGGCCCCACAGAGAAACTAATCTGCTGAAAATTTCAAGTACATGGGTGTTTTTGGCTTAAAACTCCATGCCTTCTGGGAGTTGGGATGGGCGACCTTCCCCCATCTTCTTGTACTTCCTGAATACCTGGCAGCATGCCATGTCCCACTGCTGCCACCATGTAAGCTCATCTACTGTCCTTGTTCCAGAGACTCATAAATAAATCTTGAAAGAGATCAACTAGCTGCAAAAATTTCTCAGATACCCAGTCCCGGCTGAGAGCTCCAAGCGACCTCAGGAAGTGGGCAGGCCAGCTTCTGTCCTAACAAAGCCCTGACAGGCACTTCCACATCCCAAAGTGACTACCATGCTTCCAGCTGGACTGCTCAATTAAATATTCTAGATTTTCTGGAGCACACAGCCGCATTTGCACCCTCATAACATCTCCAAAATCTATAATACTGACATCCCAGTAGTAGCACACCAGATTAGATTTGATGGATGTAATGTAAAAGCCAATTTTGACTAACAAGAAAAGCATAATTTGCAACAACAGTTTAGTAAGTCCTCCAACAAGGACTTAGTGTCCCTATGTTGAGATATAACAGTTTTCACAACGTTTCTTCTACAGAATTTTTTTCCCCGAAATCATTCTGTTAACCAGTTAGTGGTAACAAGCGATATAAAATAAATTATTGTGGGCTTGTTATGGGGCAGGCTTGAGGGGTGTTTAGGAAAATGGAGGGAAGGTGACAATGGGATTGTGTTGGAATACTGAATGCCTCTAAGAAATTATCACAACAACTTTGCAAACCATAGTGTTTAAGTAAAGTGGTGGAATAAAAAGAATGTTACTCTAATCTTTCCTGCCTTTCCAGTCACCCCACTGAGTGAGAGTATTTATTATCACAAACAGGCATTAAATAAACCATGAATGTAATCTTTTAGTGGACAATCAAAATTGTTGATATGAAATTTTAATATTTAGTATGAAATTATAATATTGAATATTTAAAACCTACCTATTGATCTATTTTGGGGGTCAAATATGGGCTGTGTTCAGGGTTTACTCCTGGCTCTGCACTCAGGCATCACTCCTGGAGGACTCTGTGGGGCCATGTGGGGTGCCAGGGATCAAGCCTGGCATACAAGAGTAGTGCTCTACCCACTGTGCCATTGCTCTGGCCCCAGTGAAGAAAAAACTTACCCTACTTTAAACATAAAATTGTAATAATGATGACTTTTAGGTAAGATTTCATATCTAATTGTTTATCCAAGAAATGCCTCCTTTGGTAGTAATGGTTACTGTGATCTCTGACTAAAGATTGACTTCAACCTCACGTTAAGATGCATTGGTGAATTCAGTAATTTAAAAATATCAGTTTGACTCCATATTATGTGATTATCACTATACTAAAGTGACATAAATCATGCTTTACTTTTGGATGACAGTTTTTGAAACTTGTACTATGAAATTCTCATATATATACATATATACAAGGCTCAACCTTTAACAACATGTTACTAATCTCAAAGAAGGGCTTAATGGCTCCTTGGTGAAATACAACAATCTTCACACACTTCCCTCTCAGAAAAATTTTTGGATCATTTTTAGCAGATTATTCATAATAAGCAATACAAAATAAATTATTTTGGTTCTGCTTTGGGGGGGATTTGGGGTTCAGGATGAAAATATTCGAAAATATGGTGGTGGGAAGGTATAATGGTGGTGGGAATGGTGTTCAAATATTATATGTAATCAATTATTGTGGACAACTTTGTAAAAATTAAATAAAATAAAAAATAGTTTCTATGTTTTCTAAATTATCATGCACAGTATTGGTATGAATGTCAGAATATTAATACAATTATGAATAAAGTTGAGCAGACTTAGAATTTAGGAAATGCTTTGATGCCATCATAAAAACCCAGTTGTACTAGGGACTGTAGTTGGGTCCACTGAGATTCCATCTTTCTATTATGTCTTCACGATCATATTTCCTAATTTTATTAATAAAATATTAGAAATTTTTAATAAAAGTCTTACTGAAAGACAGGCCCACATTCAATGTGTTTTCCTCATATTTGTGTCTGATGTCCCAGTCAAAACAGGAAATGAAGTGGGTTTGGCATGACTTGCTATTATTTTTACCTTTCTTCACATCCTCATGGCTTGCTCTTCAGGCATGGAGCTGTAACGTTTCCTTTTCACATTTATTTTAGACATAAATTCCCAAATATTTTAATAAAATTTTTCATTCTTTTACATGGTGAGATTAGTGAGCTAGTAAGTGAGTATATATTTTTTTTTTTTTGGGTCACACCCAGTGATGCTCAGGGATTACTCCTGGCTCTGCACTCAGGAATCACTCCTGGCAGTGCTCAGGGGACCATATGAGATGCTGGGAATTGAACCTGGGTTGGCCGCGTGCAAAGCAAATACCCTACCTGCTATGCTATTCCTCCAGCCCCATAAGTGAATATTTTTGAAATTAACATTATTGCTCTTTTTTTTAAAGGAATTAACATACAGATGAACACTCCCACATCTACCTAGAAACTTTCAGAATCTGAACACTCTTTTAGGATTCCATAAAAGTCATCCTTGGTAGTTTTGTCCTGGTTAATATGTCACTTTTAAAAAAAGATGGGAGCTTATTGATAACAAAGAGTTCATATACATTCTATTTTGTAATTACTTTATCTGCTTACAATGATGTTAAGTCAATTTTTTTATTGTTCCTTATTTAAGAATAATTGTTTTAGAAACAAAGATGAATTAGCTTTTCACTTTTTCTTTTTGCCCATCCACCAATATAGCAGCATTGCAACAGCAAGAGAATTTCTCATTTCTTTGTCCATTTTGCTCAGACATGACTACAAAAGATCTCGATTGCCGTTTTTGTAATGTGCAAGCACATGACTTTTGAACATTTGCTTACTGGATATATATTCTTCCCACTACTCTGGTAGAGTTGGCTACATACACACTACCCAGTTAGTTTTGGGAAAAAAATATATACAAGAAAATATATAGATGTGCATATATACCTACTTATACACTTTAATATATTAACTTATTTTGTAGCTTTTCATTATACTCTTGTTCCCATATATTCATAATTATATGTTTTATACCTATGGAATTTATTGGAAATGTAAACCTGAGTATATACATTTTATATAATTTTTAATGTACATTATATATGAATTTAATATCAAATCATAAAATCTTGAAATGCTCAGTTTATAAATAATTTAGCTTCTGCCACTTTCTAAATAAAACATGACTATCTGGATCCCATATGCTTCATAAGACACAGGAGATGTTTCCAAAATTATTAAAACAAATGAGAATTTAATTTTAGTAGATAACTACTAGATCATTGTGAAGTGTTCCAGAAATACCTGTTGTCACTCAGATTTAATACTCTTAGTTTCTGCATCTGTCCAATCTCTTCAGGAAGAAATTCCAATTTATTGGAGCGCAGAGACATAACTGTTACATTCTTACAGCTTCCAATCTATGTATGGGAAACAAAAGAAAAGTAATAAATAAATAGTATAGAAAGAATTTTATGTCACATTTTCTAATTTATAAAACAATATAAATAATGTATAATTTTGTCATCACAAGGTTCTACTAGAGGAAGTATTGAATTTTTATAATCTAACTCTTTAAATATGTGGATATTATGTATAGTTTTTTATGCACTAAGACACTATAGTAATATTTTTATATTAAGACTTTATTCAAAATTTTATTAGAATACCTGTTATCTTTATTTGTCTTGTCAGTTCAAATGAATACTAAGACATCAATGTTAGTAATGAAAGATTGTATAGATGATTTAATCTTGACAATATTGATATTTCCTTCACCAAATTTTACTTCATGCTATATTTGTCTTCTTACTCATAAATTTTGGTCCTAAATTATGATATACTGTTTATTTTTAGCACAGCGGTAGGGCGTTTGCCTTGTGCACAGCCAGCCCGGCCGAGCCGGGTTCGGTTCGATTCCTCCGCCCCTCTCGGAGATCCTGGCAAGCTACCGAGAGTATCTCGCCCGCACGGCAAAGCCTGGCAAGCTACCCGTGACGTATTCAACATGCCAAACACAGTAACAACAAGTCTCAAAATGGAGACGTTACTGGGCCCGCTCGAGCAAATCGATGAACAATGGGAGGACAGTGTTTGTTTGTTGTTTATTCTTACTTCATTATGTAACTGTTGAGCGGAAAATATAAAATTGAAAACTACTTCACAATTTTTCTTAACGTAAATAAATTAAATCCCACTTAAAGACAAAACTAACAGAATTTCTTGATAAATTAATATAGTACATGATACTTAAAAGTATTTACATTTTTTTACTTCAGAAGTAGAAATGTAATGACCCAACATGTTATTTATAACTGTTTTAAGCAAATTACATAAATTAGATAAAATTATATACTTTACACGAAGATATTTTATTACTTTGTTTGCAATGCTCAAGTCAAATGCATTCTCAGGGTTAAACATAAGAACTTAGCAGTTAGAAGAGAACCACCAAATATATGTGTAGGTAATCCCTATGCATAGTCACAACTAAGCTCACAAATTCACAATGCTGCTGCAGCTGTTAAAATGTCATGCTAAACATTCCTTAAACTTAACCACAGAACTAAATTTATTTCTCACTTCTCTGGGTAATTCTGGAAGAAAATTCTCGTCAACTGCTAATGTCCGGAGACTATGAAGATAGCCAATAGTAGAAGGCAGTGATTCCAGTTCATTACAGCTACAGTCGAATTCTTCTAACAAAGATAAACTGAAAAGCCAAACAGATTTGTGAGACATTTTAAAGGGTCACATGACAAGTTTTGAAAAAGTCATACATCAAAATTTCCCAAATGAAGGTTATTCATCTATTCTCTGGATGATGGTGAATATAGCTCAGCCAATGGTTCCATATTTCAATACTAGTTTACTAATTTGGTAAAATAAATCTGTCCTATTTTCTCTCTTTCTAAAGGCACCAGTCATTGAACCAATCCACTGAAAGAGAAAGAAGGTTGTGCCTGTATTTTTTTTATAAACTTGGATGTCATTTCCAGCCAGATGTTCATGATCTTTATCCTTGGTATGAGGGGGCGTTGGTGGAAGGCGGAAGTGGAATGGTCTGGAGGGGCAGGTGCAAGATAGAGAGTAGAAGAGAGCCAACCATTAACAACAAAAACACTGATTAAATGCCCATATTTTATGAATAAAAATAGCAAATCTTGTGCTCATGAGATAGCTACCATTTTTTCTATCCATTTTGTGATAATGCAGTAGAGTGGTTAGAGGCCCCGGATGTAGGAGGTGGGGAAGCCTGACCTTCAATGCAGAAGACACAGCTCTATTATCTGTCATCTTCTCCCTCAGCCTGTGCTTCTATAGCAGAAGTTGTAGACAGAGTTGTCTGTCCAGAGATGCATTTTGTTTGGCTAGTTTAGCATTTTATGGAGCAGAAAACCCAGACTTTTGATGTGTCTTGAAAAAGATAACCATCTAGCAATGGCGGGTCTGTAGTCTTCTAGGATGAACGGACACCTTTCCCCACTGTTTTTGTCCCCAACTTCCATACTTATCCTGCTCTTTTCTAGCTCTCCAGAAAGGGAGAGAAGTAAGGTACTTTCCCGTTATTGCAAGAAAACCAGACATTTCCATTCCAGGTTGGAGGAAGCTGAGAAAGACCAAGGGCCTATTGCAGAATAAACCCAAACTCAATTTAAATTCTTATGAATGTGTTAGTATTATTAGTCATTCTCATTCACCATCATTGCTATTTTCATAACAAGATGAACTACCTCAGACACTGTACAGGGAAGAACGAATTTGAATTAGCTAGAACAAGGTTGGAATATCAACTTCCTTTTTTTTTTTTTTTGTATCTTGATTGAAACAGGCTGGATTGAATGCACTCTACTCCCTTTCTTTAGTTAACAAGTGAACATAGGAATTAAGAATTTTGTGTTGCTGTTTTGGGGCCATATCTTACTTACTTACTCCTGACTCTGTGCCCAGGGATCACTCTTGGTGGGATTGGAGGACCATTTGGGGGACCAAACTCATGTCAGACCCATGCAAGGCAAGCACCTTACCTACTGTGCTATCTCTCCAGCCCAAGTGAATGGGTTTGTTTACTAGTGTTGTCACTTACCAGATGTATTATTTTGTGTATGAGAAAATAAAACAAAGAACATGAAAGAGCTGATTTTATCGAAATGCCAGGCAAGGGAATATGGGGAAGAAATTTCACTGAGCATTGCTGTGGATGGGGGTGTGGGAAGGAAGTCAGAATCCAAAGGGAGTGGCAGTGAAAGTGAGTTACATCCATTTAGTATGAAAAATGGGTTGATGGCAAGGGTGGAATTAGACCACAAGCCCTATTGTCTACGGGTTAGAAAGAATCAAATTCGACTAGGTCCAGTCTGACCCTGACCAAGGTACCACATCAGTCATGAGTGTCACAGTTCCAGCTGGATGAATGAGGAGCTGGATGCATACTCAGCTGGATGGATGTCCACCAGATGTGCAGAGTCAGACTTCTGGGAGGCAAATGCTGCTTACCCTGTAACATTTTCTTGACACAGTTGTATGACACAAATCATACAACTTTTCTCTTAGCTCTAGTTTCTTTGTGTCTGCAATAAGGGTTTTGATAATTCCCCCAGTATGTAGGAGCTGATGATTTCATGAATTATTATAAGAACCCAGCACAGTAACTGACATATATACATAGATTATATATACATATGACATGTATATTACACATATGTATATTACATGGGGTATATATTGCCTCTTCCTGTTAGTGACGTTAATAATCTTGTAATTAGATCTTTTTGAGGCCTCCACATGCAGAAGTATGATAGCACATCTCCGGGTGCCCAGTGAATAGGACTAGAATTAATGTAAATGGGAAAACCTAGTCAAAGTGTGTGTCTTAAGAAAAGAGTACCTAACATAATATCTTACGTGTCTGATGCTTTTATGTAAATTTGGCAGGATGGAATAAAAGAGGTTTCTATCAATGGTTTGGGTCAAATAACTCTGCAGATTCCAAAAAAAAATATCAGTGATCTTACAAAAGAAGATTTCAGATGTATCTGCAGAGGCAAAAGTTAAAGAATGAAAGAATTAGAACCGAAATGAAGGTTTATTTTGAGAAGGAGTCCACTGAGGTGAGGTGATTCTTGGGTGACAGTTAGGCTATCCTTACTAGCATAAGCCCCACAGACACACATTCAAGGACCATGGTTTCGTTAAGTAACTAGCCCCCAACAATGTGGCTCCAATTTCAGCATCCTCCCTCTAGTAATGCAAGCTGCTATCTCAAGTATAAATATCACTGCCAACTGTTTGCTCCCCAAATCACAATGGGAAGGATGCATAAAATGATGATAATGACTGGCTGTAGCACATGTGTCAAAGTCTGTCAATGACCTGTCACTGCATAGCCCCCACTCTGTCCACACACAGACGGTACATCACACAGTTTTGTGACCTCTTGTAAATCAGCAGCAGAGAGAAATGATAAGCGAAGTCATTTGACACAAGATAAGACTGCTGTGGATAATGCTTTCAGTTACTCTTTTTCTCTGGAGGATTTGAATAAAAATGTAAAAATGGCAATAACTTAAAGACACTGATCACAAGTCTTGGATATCTCAGTGGTTTAGAGGTGAGGTAATTATGTACATAAAAGCCAGAAGTCAACAATATTATAAACATGGGACCCAAATTACAATAAGGACTTTTTTTTTTCAAAAAGGAAAAGAGGGGTGAAAATGATAGTACAGTGAGTAGGGTGTTTGCATTGTGTATGGCTGACCAGGGTTCATTCCCTGGCATACCATAAGGTCCCCAGAATAACACCAGGAGTAATTCCTGAGTGCAGATCCAGGAGTAACCCCTGAGTATCTCTGGGTGTGGCCCCCCACAACAACAATAACAACAACAACAACAACAAAATGACATAAAAAAGGAAAAGAAAGGACCAGAAAGATATCACAGTGGGTAAGGCTCTTGCCTGGCATACAGCCTAACCCTAGTTTGGTTCCTAGTATTGCATATGGTTTCCAGAGACCCAGCAGGAGTGAACCCTGAGCACAGAGTCAGAGGTTAGCCCTAGAAGATGAGTATGGCTCTCAAACCAAAATACAACGACAAATAAACAAGCAAAAATATCAGAAATACTCATTTGCTTAGGAAGTGGGTTGGGGACAGGGAGGGAACCCTGGATCACCAGAGGGGAATACTGACAATAGTGGTGGATTTGGAGCTGGAACACTGAATATCCAAAACTCTGTTTTATTAAAAGCTTTGTGGATCACATTAGTTAAATGAGATACATTTTAAGGGCATGATCCAGAGACTCACAAATAAATCTCAGAAGTTGGCAGCTCACTATAGAGATGTCCCAGGACCCCGTACTGAGCTGATTTCACTGGGGCACCTCAGATGGAGCAGGCATTTTCTCTCTCCGCCTACTCCAGATGAACCTCGGAGGTCACAAATCTCCAGAAGAAAAACCCAAGTACGTGGCTACCAGTGACTGAAAACTCCAAGTCACATGGAGGCGAGTATGGGCCATCCCTCCCCATGTTCCCACTTATCCGGTGTCCTGGCTGTCAGGCCCACGTGATACATTTAGAAATGTGCTCTTTATCACCAAGAACAACTTTATTAATTCATCCAATGGATCAAGGAGTTATTTCAACTGAGAGTCTTTAGTTTTGCACAGACTTCTGAAAGGGTACTCAATAACACAAACTCATAATTTCTGTAGCTGAGTTTAGGAAGAAATATAGACCATTCAACTGAAAATATTCAATCATCCTGGTAGGAAGTAATGGCAAACAGTAGGTGCTCAGTATAGCTATAATGATCTTGTATTGTGCAGTACCTGCAGAACTAGAATTGAATACAGAGTTTTAGCAGAGAATGTTGACCATGGGAATGTTGCCGGACACTGCTGGAGAAACTGTCAATACAGTGCCAGAATTATTTCAGGCAAACCTGTTGACATCAGTGAGGAAAGTGGTTAAGATGAAAAGAATTAAGTCAGCCCAGAGGAAGTGACACTGACAATAAACTTTACATTAAAGGAACTCCAGAGAGATTTGATGACCCTGAAAGCACAAAGGACAAAAGTTTGAAATTGGAACCAAACTTTAAAGATATGTGACAATGTAGTACTGCCCAGAAAAAAATGCTGCTTTTGGGGACCAGGGCAATAGTTCAGTGGGTAGGGTATTTGCCTTGCACACAAACCAGCTGGCACAACATACAGCGCCCCTGAGCCCTGCCAGGAGTGGTCCTTTAATGCAGAACCAGGAGTAACCCCTGAGAATTGCCAGATGTGACTCCCCAAATAATAATAAAAAAACAAATGATGCTCTGTATTGTTGATGATGAAAAGAAGGCAGGAACTGTTCAAATGAATCTTGTTACTTTATTTTTTAAATGAAAATGAAAATGCTTCAATTATTGATATTCCTAAGTTTTTAAATTACATTGAGAGAAGAAACTGAAAATATCATAAACTAGCAGTGTTCTCTTATTGTTATGCTGAGTTTTCCAAGTTACTGATCCATGAGACTTTAGCAGGTATTTTTAGCAATATTTTTCAGAGATATAATTTAGGAATCACCGGCCTTGTTTTCAGGTGTATTAAGGCTTTAAATATAGAGGAAGAAATATCAATGGTATGGGTGGTTAGAAGGGAGAACTGAGTCTTAAAAATCGAGTAAACAGAGGCTGGAGTGATAGTTCATGCATTTGAGAGACATGCAGCAGACCCGAATTCCATCCCCGGCATCCCAGATGGTCCCCTGGTACCACCAGGAGTAATTCCCGAGTGCAGAGCTAGGAGTCACCCCTGAGCAGAACCAGGTCCAAAAAACAAACAAAAAAACCCAAACAAATAAACAAACACAAGAAAACATATTTCTTTAACCAAACTCTAGAAATTCTAATTATCCAAGTCAATAATTTTGTGCCTTAGGAGACTAGTTTAAAAAGAAATCACTGAGTAAATAAGATGTTTTCATTTATTAACATTCTTAACCTTCAGAACATTCTCAGGAGGTATGCAGGATTATTATAATTTCCGTGTTACTGAGGAGAAACTCATCTCCATGTTACTAGCAGTATGTGAAAGGGATAGAGGGATTTCAGAGCCAAGGCAACCAACCACTATGGCAAATACTTGTCTTAAGGCAGCTTCATGTGAGGTCAGTGGCCAGCTAATACAGTGAAATAAGGGATAGCCACAAATGGTGGTCCACAAATGACACAGTGAATAACATAAAATAGGTGGTGGGGGATTTGGGCACTTTATAGTGAGGTGTTGCCCTTAGGACTCTTGGGGACTCCACAATGTGCCTCTTCAGCATCAAAGCTGACACAGCAATTCAAGAGCCCTATTACGTGACATGGATTAGATGTTGTGGTGCCAGGGGTATCTGGACCATTCCAGTGATGCTGGGGACCTTAAAAACCACGATGATGCTCAGGGGACTATATAGGTGGGAATTGTAGTGAGGCTGGGTAGAGTACACGTTAGGTGCTCGCTTTAACTACAGTACTATCTTCCAGCCCTGCAATTTCTCTTTGTTTGACCATTCTTTGTTTAACTCAACTCATCAAGTATATTACAGCATTAAAAAATTAGTATATTGGGCAAGATAGATAGTACAGGGGTAAAGATGCTTGCCTTGCATGTGGCTGACCTTGGTTTGATTCCTGCACTGTATATGCTCTTCCAACTACTGTCAGAAGTAACCCTGAGAGAACTCTTGGTATGGTCCCAACCCCCCCCATTCCAATTGGTACAGTTTTTGCCATACATATAGGAGGCTTTCTTAATGTGATGATGTAAGATACACAAGACCTGTCATAATTTTACTATCTAAATCATGATGTGATAGAGAATAGGTCTTCAAAATTTAAAGTCTTGGAATTGCATTGTGCTCTTAAAAATAAATATATAATTGCATATGTATAACATGTAGGATCATACCTTTATACCTGCCATTTATGCTGTCAAACTTGTCCACCATTTTCCAAGTATAAAATCCACCCAATTCTCGTCTATCTCACTGTCTTTCAGGGCAGAACTTGCCCATACCCTGTCTTACACTGCTTGCTTTTATACACCCTGCTCTGAACCCCCTATTCTTACACAGCATACACTTAAACCCCCTGCTATGAGCCCCCAGATCCTCACACAGTGTGCATTTAGAACCCTTGCTATGAACCCACAGACTTGGGTCAACTCTTCTTTCCCCAGAACTTCGTAAAATTAGTAGCTCAACCTTCAGTCCTTCCACTTTTCCCTCAAAAGAACACGCACAGGGCACTGGTGGGGGAAAGAAATTGGAGAGTCTTAAATGGCAGCTGAAGGAGAGGTCTCAAAATTAACTCTGGAATTCACAGCAGTTTACCCAATCACAAACCAGGAACAAAAGAGTCCCTGGAGAGGCTTGGCAAGGAAAGGGAAGAGCAACATTGAGCTGAATCCCCCAGGGGGCTTCCAAGGGAACAAACTACAAAGGTCCACTCTTAGACCACCACAATGGGAAGCAGTTTAGAGCCCATCCAGCTTAATGAGTGAAGATAATAGCAGCTCCAGAGGCTCTACCAGTACCTACAAGCTCTATAGGCTCTCAGATAATGACTCCAGACACATCCTGATGATGATGATCCTTATTTAATGACTTCCATGAAAGGATTGCACAGGTGGTCCACAGAGTACAAGAAAGTATGAGTGGCGATGAGAAAACTACAATCAGCAGTGACAAGTAAAGGATGAAGATGCACTAAAAAACAAAACAAAACAAAACAAAACAAAAAAAAACTCAGTGGGAGGCCTCAGCAACATAGCAAAGACAACTGAGGGAAAAATCAGGAAGCTAAAAAATGAGATATAGAAGACTTTTAGAAAACAACAAATTTTAACTCATCTTTCTTTTGCCATAAGCAAAGCTGAAAAAGCTTTTTTGTTTTATCTTTGGGTCATACCTTGTGATACTCAGGGGTTACTCCTTGCTCTGCTCTGCACTCAGCAATTACTCTTGATGGTGCTTGGACCATATAGGACTCCTGTGGGATTTCAGTTCTAAGCATTTTAAGAAATAACATTGGTTTGTCCTTTCTCTTTCAGCAGGGAGCTTAGGTTTATTGAGCTACTTACTCCCACCACAGTGCTTCTGTGGCACACCCAATTCCATTAGGTACTCCCAATCCTCTGTGTTTACTTCCTTTGTGCTCTTCTTCCCCTATCTATCAATCACTTATACCCCAAATCAGGGCTAGAGCGATAGCACAGCGGAAAGGTGTTTGCCTTGCATGCAGCCAACATGACAGACTCAAGTTCGATTCCTCCACCCCTCTCGGAGAGCCCGGCAAGCTACCGAGAGTATCTCGCCCGCCCGGCAGAGCCTGGCAAGCTACCCGTGACGTACTCGATATGCCAAACACAGTAACAACAAGTCTCATGATGGAGACGTTACTGGGCCCGCTCGAGCAAATTGATGAACAACGGGAGGACCATGACCCCGTAACCGTGACCCCAAATCAGACCCTGTAACTTGTAGGTCAAATCTTCTGAAGGATCTGGATTGCAAATGTATATGTAAGTAAAATATTTCTTTTCTCTTTCCTTAATTTCCTTTGCATAGTTTATTTTAGTGCAATGTCCTTTTTTTGTATGATATAGGAAGACAGTTAAATGTTATGCTTTGGTAACATGGGAATTAACTGATTCCAGATAATATTTACTCCAGGAATTGGTCATATTTACTTGACTTAAGCCCCAGTTACCTTAGTTTCTAACTCCTCAAAAGGAAGGGTCCTGGCGAGGGATTGGATAGAACCAGGGGAAGCTGTAAGCTACCCTGGCATCAAAAATGGACAGTTTAAGCACTAAAAAGTATAATAAGTAAAAAGCATGGTCATGGAACCAACACTGTCATGACCCTAAAAGAAATAACTGAATAAGAACCCTACTGGGGTTAGCAAAGACTTACCTGGCCTGAGGACTATAATCTGGGATTTACAATGAGAAGTCCCGAGGAAGAACCACCCATTGAGCTTAATATATCTCTTACTGTGTTTATACAAAATGACTAGAAATATTATTAAGAAGTAAATTTAAGATGTTTAAAAGAATATGGGCTAAGGAAAGGAGAAAGCAAAGCATACACTCTTAGATGGAATTCCACTCTTGGGTTGATCTCTTAGCAGGAATTTAAAGTGCTGGGTATCCAAATGAGATTTTGTCCTTGAGTTAATCCCCTATAAGAATTTTCTCTGAAGGAAGAGCTTTACATCTGTTCATTTTTTTATGATAATGATAATGTTCAACCACACCTATGTATAATTGCTACCTCCAACCATTCATGATTTCTCTATGACTAACCTGTGAGACTTGAATAAACAGTCACTGATTACCAACCAGCCTGGTGACCACTGTTCCCTCCTTTGCTCATTCATTTTTCATTGGCTGGCCGGGGTGAGGTGGTGGTGGGGACAGTAATAGGCCCGAAAATACCAGGGGACCGTTGGGTCACTGAGGGCAGGACAGTGACTACCTGCCATAATAGTGAGAGACTCTGGGTATTGAACCTGCATCAGCTGCATGCAAGGCAAATGCCCTATCCATGGTCTATCTCTCCAGTTCCCATAAACTGATGTAATCCCATTTGTTTATTTTCATTTCTGTTGTCTGCCAATGGAATATCATTGAAAACACCTTTGAGGTCCAAATCCTAGAGTGTTCTCCTGAAACAGCTTACTACTGAACAATCCAGGGGTTAAAGAAAAAATCTATAAGAAATCAAAAGATTCCAGAAAAGAGATGAAATGAAAACTTGAATTACCAGACATATAGAAGATAACAAAAGTGATTTTAAGAGGGAAATTTATAGCCATGCAAATATTCATCAGAATGAAAGAAAGGGCTCAAGCAAGCAATTAATAGTACCACTTAAGCTAGAAAAAGACAACCAACACAAAACAAGCAGAAGGAAGGAAATAATAAAACTTAGAGAAGAAATCAATAAAAAAAGTTCTCAAAAGATCAACAAAACAAGAGCTGATTAAAAAAAATTAACAAACTATGTGCTAAACTCACAGAAAAAAACTCTAATAAACTAAATAAAAAATGAAAGGCAAGACATTGCAACACATTTCACAGAAATTCAAGGGATAATCAAGGATTACTATAAAATTATTTGTCATGAAATTGAAGAACCTAGAAAAAATGGATAATTTTTTTGACCCATAACCTCTTAACACTGAATAAGGAAGAACAGACAAATTGCTAGCAAGGAAATTGAACAAAAAGCAGGTCCAGATAAGTTTACTAGTGAGTTCTTCCAAACCTTTAAAGATTTACTTCCAATCCCTGTTAGGCTTTTTCAGAAAGTCTAATAAATTGGAATCTTCACAGTTTCTATGATGCATTCTATGAGGCACAGTTTCTATTACCCTGGTACAAAAAGCAGAGACATCACTAAAAAAAAAAATTGTGGGTCTATATTCACGATGAATATGAACTTAAAGATCCTGAACAAAATATTTGTAAACTAATTTTAACAATACATCAAGAACTTCACACAATATGACAATAGCAGGATTTATCTCATGGATGTAAGGATGGTTTAATATTCACAAGTCAATGATGTGCGATAACATAACGTATAATTTACAAGAAAAGATTAAAAGCATATAACATTATCAATAAATGAAGGAAAAGCATTTGACAAGATCTAACACCCATTGATGACAAAAATTTCTCAATAGAATGGGAATAAAAGGAATTTTCTCAACATAGTTAAACCTACGTAAGTAGGTTAACTACGTAAACCTAAGTAAAATCACAGCTAACATTTACTTAATAGTGAAAAATTTAAATACTTTAAGATCAGGCATAAGACAAGACTCCCACTCTCTACACTATTATTCAACATAGTATTTGAAGTTACTGACATAGCAATTAGGCAAGAAAGAGCTATTAGGAGGATTCATATTGGAAAATAAGTCAAATTACTGGGATTGGAACAATAACTGTGTGTCTTACACAACCAACCCAGGTTTTATCCCTGGCACCAATATAGTTCCTTTAGCTTACCTGAACTGATCCCTAAGCACAGAGCCAAGAGTAGGCCCTGAGCACTATCAGGTGTGACCCTCACAAAACAAACAAAAAACCCTAAGAAGAAGAAGAACAACAACAACAATAAAAGTCCAAAACCAAAAAAAAAAACGCAAAATATCACTATTTGCAGATCACCTGATCCTAAACATAGAAAACCCTAAAGTCTCTAGAAGAAAGTATATAGAAGAAAGAAATTTTAAAAAATTATTCAAAATTGCTTCTCAAAAATAAAAACCTGAGAATCAGCTTAACAAAAGAGGTAAAAGACTTATATAAAGAAAAGCATAAATCACTACTTAAAGAAATAAAAGAAGACAAGGAAATAGAAAAATCACTTGTTTGTGGATTGGAAGGATTGATATTGTCAAAATAACAATCGTTTTGAAAGTACTATATAGCCTCTATAAAAATATCCATGACAATTTTTAGATACATAGACCAAATGATGTTAAAATTTATATGAAGTTATAAATCTCCATGAATAGCCAACACAACCCTGGGAAAGGTTATTGGGAGGCTTATCTTTCCCCAACATTAAATAATACTATAAAGCTATAGTAATAAAGATAGTGCGATACTGAAATAAAGGCAGACTCAGACAATTGAAATAGAATTGAGAGCCCAGAGGTATCACATGTACAGGGACAGCTAATCTTTGACAAAGGAGCAAGAGTATGAAATGAAGCAAGGAAAGCGTACAAATAGCTAATAGGTATATGAAAAAAAAGCTCTACCACTTATCATTAGGGACATTCAAGTCAAAACAACAAACTATCCTCTCACACCAGTTACTCTGGCCCTCATAAAAAAGTGTTGTGCAGATATGCAGAAAAATGAACCTTTATCTAATGCTGGTTGGTAGGAATATTAACTGGTTCAACCTCTTTGGAAAACAATATGGACACTTCTCAAAAAAAAAAAACCCTAAGAATTGTGCTTTATATTTCAGATATTCTGGTTCTTCGTAACTACCCCAAAGACTCAAAACTGTGTTCCTAAGAGATGTTTATTCTTGTTCATTGAAGCAATGTTCACAGTTGCCAAAAATCTGGAAACAAACCAAATGTTGAACAGATGACTTGGACAAAGAAACTGTAGTATATATACACAATGGAATACTACTTGGCTATAAGAAAAGGTGAACTTCTGTTATTTTCCATTATGTGACTGGATCTGTAGAATGTTGTGCTGAATGAAGTTAATCAGAAGGAGAGGGACAGATACAGAATGGTCTCTCATATGTGGGATATAAAGAAAACTAATATGGGAATAAAAATGACCAAAGGCAACACAACATAAAAACCATTATATAGAAATTATGTTACCAAGGATCTAGGGCTAAGGGTTAGAGTGGGGGACACTAAGACAATGGTGGACAGAAGTGAACACTCTAGTTGAGGATGTGTTGTTGAAATGTTTAATATAGAAAACCCTATTATTAGTATTATCAGTACTGTAAATTATGGTGCCTCAAACAAAATTTTTAAAAAACCACCAATAAGTTAAATAACGTATATAAATTATATTCATTGGTATCAACCATATTATAAATTAAAGGAGGAATTAAAAATTATTTGTTCATGATATGATAAAGTGAAATTTTTATACAGAAATAAGTATATTTTCAAAAACCAGTGAGAGTGATGTTTTAATTTTTGCAATTATCTTTTACTGTTTGGCTTAAAAGAAGGTAATTATTCTCATATCTGCTAATGTATTTGTCCTATTGTGATATAATATTTTTATTAGTTTTGATAAATATACAATTCCATGTAGATAAGTGGTTGAAAAATAAGGAGAATTTTAGCAGTGTTTTTGGACAGTTGTGCTTATTCTTTGGTATTACATCAAAAATCAACAAATGGTAATTAACTTAGGGGATAACTGCACTATAGAAATTGAAGCAGTACCAATAAATTTTCTCAGTTTTGATAAAAGTAACTTAAAATCAACTGGTCTTTATTCATGCTTGATTTTTATAACCCATTTATTGGTCATTTGAAAGACATTGTCTCGCTGAGTTATACAAATTTTCTAAATGTGGACACATTTCATAACACAGTTGATACGAATCACATTCATTAATATCACAGCAGCCTTACCAGAAAAAGCCTTTAAGTATTGGGAAGCTGTCAAGCTCACAGTAGCAGAGATAAATTTTCCAAATTGTAGTTTTTGCTTGTTAACTCGAATTTTATTGTCAGCACACAAATGATGTCAGTTGTTTTCAATGAAGTGAAAAGCCCATTGTTTATTTCAACGAAACAAGTTCCAGAGACCCATCTTAATAACTATAGCTTGTCAGTGTTATTTTTTTTTTAAGTAGATTTTTCTTTTGATTTTTGGCCACACCCAGCTGTGCTCAGGGATTACCCCTGACACTTATTCAGGATTACTCCTGGAAGTGTTCAGGGGACTGGACATATGTAATGCTGTGGTTTGAACTGAAGTCATATGCATGTAATTTTCCCTGTACTCTCTCCCCAGTTATTAAAAGTAGAATTTTTTTTGAAATGTGGAGTTGGATACTTTAAACACTTGCTCATTTATTTATTTGCCCGACTTTTCCTACCTGAAAAAAAAATACAAGTATATTTATGGCTATTCACGAAGTGCTATGTCAGAAAAGGTTGGGTTTCAGGTATGACTCCTGAGAACTCTCAACAAATTACAGTAGTACTTTGCACTGTCCAGAGTATAAAATTTTTAAAAGCAAGTTTAGGTTCTCATAAAAACTATACAGAAATTACAGAGGGACTGAATAGTTAGTATAGTGAGCAGGATGCTTGTCTTATGCAAGACTGATTTGGTTGGATCCCTGGGACCCTATATAATCTCATGAGACACACCAGGAGTGATCTCTGAGTACAGAGCCAGTAGTAAGCCCTGAGCACCAGTGTGTGTGACATCTCTCCAAAAAACACAACAAAGCAAAAACACCAAGAAAAACACAAAAACAAAAGAAGTTACAGAGAAAGGTATAGAGAGTTCCATATACTTTCTTAAGAAAAAAACACTCCTGCATTTAAAAAAAGTAGATTTTTGTACCATTTTTTTATTAATAATAAAAATAATGCTCAAAATGGCTTAAAAATAAGATTCTTATTTTTTTTATTTCTCTAAACCAAAAAATCAACCTTTGAGTTGAATAAATCCATTTATCTTTCATACTTACTAAAGCAAAATAATGACCATTAAAAAGGTGAAATGGCAAGAAAATCATTTAAATAACTAGTTTCCCAATCAATTTGTAAGTTTCTGCTTTTTTTAAAAATAATTTTTTGGTGTTTGAACCATATGTGGCAGTGCTCAGGGAATACATTTGGAAGGGCTTGGGAGACCAGACAGAATGCCACGGAGCAAACCCAGATCAACTGGATGTGAGGCAAACATCCTACTTTCTGTACTCTCTCTCCGGCACCACATTTTTCATATTTAAGAAGAAACTTATTTTAACCAGTTTTTGTCTTTTTGTTGACTTCTTTGCCTATTTTAAACCTCTCTTCCTGGAGTGAAGCTAGTTTAAATAAGTTTACATGAGAAATGTGAACATAAGTGCAAAATATTACTCATAGCCTTAGTGGGGATAAATGAGATTTAGTTCAGTTTCCCTGAGTATTAACCAGAGGAGGAAAGACTAGAACCTAGCAGCATCATTAAGTGAGAAGTTTCTTTTAAAAGGCATTTTTTATATGTAAAATTTAAATATAAGTATGTTTTTTTAAAATTTTTTGTTAGTGAATCACCATGGGGTACTGTCACAGACTTACAAACTTTCGTGTTTGCATTTCAGTCATATAATGATCGAGTACCCATCCCTCTACTAGAGTCCATTCTCCAGTGATCCCAATATCTGTTATCCCACCCCACCCCATCCCCCACACACCATGCCACCTCTGTGGCAGGGCATTCCCTTTTGTTCTCTCTTTCTTTTGGGTGTTGTAGTTTTCACTACAGGCATTGAGTGGCCATTGTGTTCAATCTGTAGTCTACGTTTGGCTCATATCTCCCAACCTGAACTGGTCCTCCAAATACCCTTTACTTGGTGTTCCCGTCTCTATCTGAACTACCTAAAAAGCATTATTGTTGGGAGTAGCCTCTGGATTCTCTGAGCACTGCCAGGGAGTTCTCCAGCCCTATACACAAATACAAAAATATTAAAAATAAAATATTAAAAAGGCATCAGGCTGCTAATGATAAAGTTAATTATTTTTGTAAGCCCCAAAGAAAACAAATCATTTTAGAAAATGGGAATCATTGTAAACAGAAAATTACTGCATTATATAGACATTAAAATATTAAAAGTAAGTTCAGACTTGCTCATCAAATCTGTGTTCTCACTTGAATATGTATCTTGCTTGCTTGTCTCATTGTTTTTTTGCTTGGCTATTTCCACTCTGGAAAAGCCTGTGTTCTTTCTCCAACAAGTAATTTTCTCTTTCTCTACTCCCATAGCTTTCTAAATAAGTTTCAATAAAAACTTTCTTGCTTTAAAAACAGACAAACAAAAAAACCTAAGTAATTTTAGGGGCTAGAGCTATAGTGTAGTGGATAGGAGCTTGCCTTACAGATACTGAAGTCTCTGGTTTGATCCCCAGCACCCCATATGGCCCCCCCAAGCACTGAGAAGAGTTATCCTGATTGCAAAGTTAGGAGTAGGTCTTGAGCACTGATGGTGTGATACCCAAGCTAACCCCCCACTCCACAAAAAAGGGAGAAAGGAAGGAAGGAAGGAATGAATGAAGGAAGGAAAGAAGAAAGGGAGGAAGGAAAGAAGGGAGGAAGGAAGGAATTGTATTCGGAACACCTATTGCATTTTTAGTCAGTTTTGCTTCCCATATCAATTTATTTACTTGTCGGCTTAGGGGTGTGTGAGAAAGACCATGAAAACTCCTTTGGGATATGTGACATTAGGTTGTGCAGTTTCTTACTCTGTCAATTAAACCTAATGGCTCTGTTGAAAAAAAAAAGTTTGGCGTCTCCTCCTCCAGACACAACTAGACCCAAATCTATAAAATCAAAATGTACATGACTCTTCACATGGAGTTATGGGGCAGGATCCCAGAAAGTAACCTCGCAGAGTTTTAGGATGAGTTAGCTTACTAATTTATCACAAGACAAAAGCATTTCATTTAGACATCGGCAATATACACATTAAAAAATTATAAACCAAATGTTGATGACAATATAAGATTGGAAAGAAATTGCTCTGAAATAAATGGAATATATTTTTGTCCTTAAAAGTCTCTTTCATCATGAAGTTTTTAGAAATGTTTTTAGCTAAAACAGTTCTAAAATCCATTAAATCTCTATAACTGTCAAGCATTACTTATGGTAGTGCTAACATGTATACTTTGGATCCTTATAAAAACTGGTTTGATTTCAACTAAGTAAAGAGCTCACTTAGCCCAAACATCAAATTAATAATCTTTGGAAAATTATTGGAAATAATATAAATGAAGGTCTGGAGGAGGTCATCTTGTTTGTGAGTCATTGTTCAATATCTCACACAATATTATAGAGTTAGGTGTCAATGCAATATTTAGATAAAAACTAAGATATATACATATCATAATATATAACTAAATAAAATATGGTATAGTCTATAATGGTTAAAGTATGTGGCGATTATCAATGTGATTGATAATCCAGTTGGATAGAAATATCCAGATAGACAATATACCTGCTAGTTGTTGTATAAAATGCTTGAAGTGGAAAACATTTTGTTTTTAACAACATATCCTTTGGTTTCTGGTTTTAAAGATGGACTAACATGGAAATTTGGCACTTACTTTCCGATTGTGTTGGGCAGCATCGTAAGTTGATTGTCATCTACCTTTAGAGTGGTTAGTTTTTTCAACAGCCCTAAAACGGAAGAAGACTTATTAATATTTAAAAGCAAATTTAGGACAGGAAATTCAAACGACATGAATTAGAAGGCTCACTTGTGACGAATGTCTTAACGTGAGTTGGCTGCACTCAGTAATATAAACATCCAAAATGTTATTTGAGGGTTGTCTAATTCTGACCTTCCAGTTGTCCAAAATTTACTTAATTCAGTGGGAGTTCAAGTACAGTTGAACAGACAAGTAAACAAAACAGAAGTCTCCATAGAAACCTGAGCCGATATTGTCCCCCCATCCCTTTTTTAAGTTGTGCAGAAAATGAACCAGAGAACATTTTTCAAGACATCTGTGATTTAATAACTTAAGTCATAAGTACTAATAACAAACATTTCTGTGTTAGAAATTGAAAACAAATTTGAACTAAAACCTAAAAATGAATGGAAATGGAGATATTATAAGCAATGGTCAAAATTCTAGGCTTGGAAACTGACCACATATGGCCTCATACTCTTTTTGTTACCAACTCTGCTTGACTTGGATCAACACAGCACAAAAACTTGCGATTTTTAACAAATTGAGTAAGAATTAAAGTGATAGCTATTTACCCTTTTCACTGTTCTGTTTGATGACTTACCTCATCCTAACCCTTGCTACTCACTCTTCAGGGTTTGTTACCCAAGAGACAATAAGTAATTAAAGAACAACTTCCTTGAATCAGCTAGATTCTAACTCATATACCAAACAGGGCTTAACTAGCTAATATCTAAGGGTATAAAGCATTAAAGTTAGTTTATTATGATAGCACAGCGGTAGGGCGTTCGCCTTACAAGCGGCCAACATGGCCGACCCGAGTTCGATTCCTCCGCCCCTCTCGGAGAGCCTGGCAAGCTACCGAGAGTATTCGATATGCCAGACACAGTAACAACAAAGTCTCCAATGGAGACGTTACTGGGCCCGCTCGAGCAAATCGACGATCAACGGGAGGGCATTTACCATTATTATTTGATGTTGGAAACAATGCAAAACTAGTCGGTCAATAACCAGTTTTGAAGAAAAATTGTTCTGATTTCTGTAATTTGTCTCATGATCAAATGGATTTGAAGTGCCAAGTTGGACAGATTTCTTTAATGAAGCTGTTAATGTGCTAATTAAGAGATCAATGTGACTTTCCAAAGTGTTGTTGTGTATACATGAGCACAGACTATTCTTGCATAGCCGTTGGTTGGTGACTGTGCTGCCGGAAGTATAGCAATAAATCATGCCCACCCACCTCAAGTATTTTGAGCATTTCTTAAAGGCGAAAAAGAGTAAATCACAAAGAAGTCTGAAATAAGCTGCTGCTGCACTTTAAATATAAACTATGATCAGTTGCATATTTGTCAGAAGTACTCAGTCTATTCTAAGGACAAGAAATGTTATTATTGTCAGATAACGGTTAAAAAATATCTATAATCTGGGGTATGGTGCCGCCAGTAGGTCAATCTATTCCCTCAGGGTGAGTGCATCAGCAGCCTGATGGTGCCTTCTGGCTTCTTGATACCCCAAAATTGCTGCTGTGCTTCTTGCTGGACCCCAACAACTTGGGATTAAGTTTCCCGAGAAATTAAACAGGCAAAAGTTAAGTATGTGGGAGTCGCTCCCATTAACCACCTCTGACTCAGCTATACAAGCTCATTTATTGGACTTGCTTCATAAATAAATATTGAAGGAGATCAAAATCAGGCCATTTAAGTGCACTAATGGCCATGATTCAGAGAGTCACAAATGAATCCTGGAAGAGAGCAACATGCCACAAAGATGTCTCCCCACTCTGAGATAGGCTGATTTCACCAGGGCACCTCAGAGCGGGGCAGGTGTCCCTCTGCCTGCCCTAAATGAACCCTGGCAGCTGTAAAACCTCACCACCACAATCACAGCTGACTCTCACAGGCTCATTCCAATCTCCCCATGCATGAGTGAATCCACTGGAACACTCAAGTATGTGGGACCAGTGACTGAAAACTCTAGGCTTCCCCCATCTCCCTGCCCTTCCAGTTCCCTGGCAGTCACACCCACAAACTGCCTTTAGGCACTATCTATTTACATTAACGTCCATGATTCAGAGACTCATGGATGAATCTCAGAAGAGAGCAGCACTCCACAGAGATGCCTCTGGACCACAGATATTTTAAAATTTTAGAATTCCAGGAATGTGCAGCAGCTTTTGCAGTTGTGCGACATCTCATACTATTCATAACAAGCAACACAAAATAAGTTATTTAGCATCTTCCTACAGGGCAGGCTTGGGTGGTGATGGGAAAATTCGAAATAATGGTGGTGGGAAAGTGTAATGGTGGTGGATTGGTGTTGAAATATTGAATGCAAACAATTACTGTGACCAACTTTATGAAAATAAAATTAAAAATTAAAAAAATACCTACAATCTGTGGATCTTAATATTTCAGTTCATGACCCCCCGGGGCAGAGGACAGTACTCAATGGACCAGTTACTTTCTGAAATCTGAACCCCCACTTCTGTATTCATTTCTATGCTAAGGGGGAATGTATCATTCAACTTCTCTAGAGTGCTTAAAAATATCCACATTGGCAAAACTAAAGAACTTCTTGTTCACATATGGGGAAAAGAAACAAGGAACCTGAATTCCAGATACGTTTTTAAAGATCAAATACCACTGATTGGTAGCAATCCTCGCCCCAAATGCCCACCTCTATCCCCGCTCCCCATCAATTCCATCAGCAAAATTAGAGGATGGATGAGAGTCACAAAATGTTTTGGCCTGGATGACTGCTGAGTACATACTAAGAAGTCAGGTTACAAAGCACTCTGGAAAGAATCATGTTCCCCAGATTTGTAAGACTGGTGAGAAAAACCTGAGGCAAGTTAGGGATGAAGGCTAGAGGGTGAGTTAACATCTTTCATTGAAACCCCAGATTCTGACTTTCATAATTGACAGAAGCACTATAGCTTTAACTTAGAAGGAAGCAAGTTAAAAAAAAGATCATCAATTTTGCTTGAGCGGGCCCAGTAACGTCTCCATTGGAGACTTTGTTGTTACTGTGTCTGGCATATCGAATACTCTCGGTAGCTTGCCGGGCTCTCCGAGAGGGGCGGAGGAATCGAACTCGGGTCGGCCATGTTGGCCGCTTGTAAGGCGAATGCTTTACACGCTGTGCTATCGATATTAGCCCTTAATTAATTGGAGTATTGTATGCAAGTATTTTATTCCATTCAGTAGGGTATCTTTATATTTCAACTTGATTTTCTTTTTCATGCAACTCCTTTTCAATTTGATTTAGGTCATTTGTTTATATTTATTTTTATATTTACCTCTGGAATCAAACAATTGAAGATACCTCTGAGACCCAAATCCTGGAGAGATTTCCTACGATATGCCAAACACAGTAACAACTGTCACAATGGAGATGTTACTGGGCCTGCTGGAGCAAATCGATGAACCACGGGAGGACAGTGACAGTGACAGTGATGTTATGTGGACAGTGACAGTGACAGTGATGTTATCTTGAGGTCTCTGATCCACTTTGAGTTAGATTAAGTAAGTGTTGTGAGATACAGTTCCAATTTCATTCTTTTTTTCTTAACCTGTGACTATCCAGTTTTCTCAGCACTATTTGTTTGAGGAGACTTTCATTATTTATAATATAGTTTAAAGTCAGGGAATGCAATACCTTTCCATATTCTTTTTTTTCCCTCAGGGTCATTTTGGATATTCAGGGTGTTTTACAAAAATTTTAGTAAAGTCATTCCAAGTTATTGGAGAGTGTCAGAATTTTAATGGGGATTGCACTGTATCTGTATAGTACTTTAGTTAAGATGATTATTATTATAATGTTCATTCTTCCAATCCATGAGCTTACAATACTTTTCTAATTTCTGATGACTCTTTTATTTCTTTCAATGGTGACTTACAATTTTATGCTGTAAAAGTTTTTCAAATACTTTGTTAACTTTATTTGTAGGTATTTGATGTTTTAGAAACTGCTGTGAATGAGATTTTTATTTTAAATTTCTTTTTTGTTTATTATTTGCATATAGAAATGCAACAGATTCTTGTAGCTTAATGATTTTTTTTGGAGCTTAATGTTTTCTATATTTGTTTATTGTTTCTAAGAGTTTTTTTATTTTAATTTAGGGTTTTCTGAGTAAATTATCATGTCACCTGTAAAATAGTGATTGTTTAACTTCTTTTCCATTTAAGTGCTTTTGATTTATTTTTTACCTGATTATTTTGGTGAGAACTTTCAAAACTATGTTCATTGAAAGTGTATGTCCTTGCTATGTGTCTGATTTCAGAGAAAGGGCTTTCAGTGTTTCACTGCTGAGTATGGCTTGTGTTTGCTGCAAAACATACAAAAACAGCCATTACTGTTTTGAGGCATGTTCCTTCTATAACAATTTTCTTGAGTTTTGTTTGGTTTTATTCTTGGATCGCACACAGTGGTGCTCAGACCTTTCTTTTGACTCTGTGTGCTCAGGATCACTCCTCATGTCACTCAAGGTATCACATTTGGTGCTGGAAATTGAACCTGGATGGATCAGATGCAAGGCAACTTTTTCCTGTGCTGTATTATCTCTCTGGTCCTTGTTGAGTTTTTTTTTTTTCAATCATGAATAGTTGTAGAATCTTGTCTAGTTCATTCTCTGTATTTGTTGAAGACATATGGTTTTTGTCTTTCCTTTTGCTGACATGGAAAATTACATTAATTGATGTGCATGTATTGAAACATCCTTGCATCCCAGGAGTGACTCCCACTTGACCATGCCATATGATCTTTTCGACATATTGTTGGACTCAGTTCACTGACATTTTGTTGCAGTTCCATGTTCATCAAGGAGAGCATTCTGTAATTTTAGATTTTAGTTATATCTCTGCTTTTGTTATTAGGGTAATGTTGGCTTAATAGAGGCTGTAGGAAGGATTTCCATTTCGTGAGTAGTTTGGAACAGTTTAAGGAATATGGCACTAAGCCATCTTTGATGTTTTGATAGAACTCAGTAGTGAGCCTATCTGGACCAAGGCTTTGATCTTGGGGAGATTTCAAGACACTGTTTCCTTTCTCATAATTGTTCAGCTCAGGTTTTTTACTACCTCCTGATTCAATCTTGGCAGATTGTATGATTCTAAAAATGATAATGCTTCCGAGCATGGACCATTGGTCTGGCCCTTGTTTCTACTGTCCTTAGGTGTTAGTCTCATACTATGTGTTTTTTTTTTATATATCCCACAAATGAGTGCAGTAATTTTATGTCTGTCCCTCTCCTTCTAACTTATTTCACTCAGCATGATACTCTCCATGTTCATCCATTTATCAGTGAATTCATGGCTTCATTTTTCCCCCAATAGCAGTATAGTTTTCCATTGTGTAAAGGTAAAAAGGTAAAGGCCCTCCCGTTGATCGTCGATTTGCTCGAGCGGGCCCAGTAACGTCTCCATTGGAGACTTTGTTGTTACTGTGTCTGGCATATCGAATACTCTCGGTAGCTTGCCGGGCTCTCCGAGAGGGGCGGAGGAATCGAACTCGGGTCGGCCATGTTGGCCGCTTGTAAGGCGAACGCCCTACCCGCTGTGCTATCGCTCCAGCCCATTCCATTGTGTAGATGTACTATAGTTTCTTTAACCAATTGTCTGTTTTTGGGCACTTGAGTTTTTTCCAGATTCTGGCTATTGTGAACAGTGATGGTTGGAAGGGATCGCTCTGGACGTGTGCTGAAAGTGGGTAAAGGACCAAACATGATGGCATCTCAGTATCTGTATTGCAAACCATAATGTTCCAAAGTAGAGAGAAAGAGAGAGAGAAGAAAATTGCCTATCATAGAGCAGGCTGGGGGTGGTGATGGGAGGTGGCAGGAGGGATGCGGGGTATAGGGGTGATGAGAAATGTACACTGGTGGAGGGATGGTATTGGAACATTGTATGACTGAAGTCTTATCACCAAAGCTTTGTAACTGTATCTCATGGTGATTGAAAAAAAAAATGATCCATTTATTTTTCAGGTTCTCCAGTTTAATAGCCTAGAGTTGTTCATAGTAACCTCTTTAGATCTTTTGTTACTTCTGGGGTGCCTGTTGTGTTTTCTCCATTTATGCTCTGATTTGATTTAGTTGGGCTTTCTTTCTTTCTTTTTGAGTCTAGCTATTTGTCAATCTTGTTTATTCTTTCAAGAAATGCTGCTTATTTCATTAGTGCCTTATATTAGCACTGTTAGCACTGTCCTCCCGTTGTTCATGGATTTGCTCGAGCAGGCACCAGTAATGTCTCCATTGTGAGACTTGTTGTTACTGTGTTTGGCATATCAAATATGCCACGGGGAACTTGCTGGGCTCTGCTGTGTGAGCGGGATACTCTTGGTAGCTTGCCAGGCTCTCCCAGAGGGATAGAGGAATTGAACCCGGATCGGCTGCATGCAAGGCAAACGCCCTACCTGCTGTGTTATTGCTTCAGCTAGTCTTATATTATTTTCTTCATTTCTATGTCACTTATTTCTGATCTAATTTTCATAATTTCCTTCCCCTACACTTACTTTAGGGTTTATTTGTTGTTTGTTTATCTGGTTTCTGAAGTTTTGAGGTTAGGTCACTGATTAGAACTTTTTCTTCTTTTCTGTATTGATGAACCTGGATTACTAAGAACTTTGCCTTTAATACTGCTTTAGCTGTGTCCTAGAGGCTCTTAGAGTTGTATTTCATTATCATTTATTTCTAAGATACTTTTTATTTCTTCTTTGATTTCCTCTTGTATCCAATTTTTATTTAGAGTATGTCAGTCATTCAATCATTCAGTCTCCAAAACGGAAGTTTTTTTTTTACAGTAAAATTTGTTTTTTAATTTTAGCTCTAGCTTTCTTTCTTTCTTTCTTTTTAAATTTTTGTTAGTGAAATACCATGAGGTACAGTTGTAGACTTACAAATTTTTGTGCTTGGGTTTCAGTTATACAATGATCGAATACCCATCCCTCCACTTTTATTTTTTGCCACACTTGACTATGCTCAGGGCTTACTGGCTCTATGCTAGGGGATTACTCCTGATGGGTTCAGGGGACATATGGGATGCCAGGGGTTGAACACAGGTTGGCCATGCGCAAGTCAAATGCCCTACTGCTGTACTATCACTCTGGTCCATATTTACTCCCACTTTCTTTTATGATTAATTTCTGCATATATGTAACTGTGGTCTCAAAAGATACTTGATATGCTTTTTGTTTTCATGACTGTGGATATTTGAATTGTGTCCCAATAGGTGATCTATCCTGGAGAAATATTCCTTGTGTATTGGAGAAAAATGTGTATTTGTTTTTGGGGGACCGAAAGATCCTTTATATGTCTATTATTTCCAGTTCTTATATGGATCTTCCTTCTTTACTGGTGTTCACTATGATCTGTTCAATTATGAAAATGGACTGTTTAAGTTTTCCACTCATTGGTGCATATGTTGATGAGATTTAAGCCCTCTTGAATTATCAATCCCTTAAATGGTATGTAATGTTTGTTCCTATATTTTTATTATTTTCTTTAAAACTATTTGGTCTGATACAAGAAGGGGCATTTATGCTTTTTATTGTTGTTTAGTCTGTCATTAGACTGTGTGATGGTCCTCCACCTTGAGTATGTTCATCAGGAGAGTTTAAGTATACTCCTCGTTAAAAACAGAATGCTGTATTTTGTTTCCTGATCTATCAAGTCACTCTGTGACATTTTGTGGCACTTCATTCCATTGACATTTACAGAAATGGCTGATAGGAAGGAGTTTATTGTCAAGTGTCTATGAAGAGTTTGGTTGCTTATGCTGTATGATATCTGCCTCTTTTAATGAAGCCATTATGTATCCTTGCCAAAGCTGGTTTTAAGATTATCAGTGCTCTCAGCTATTGTTTGTCTGAGAATACATTTATCCCTCCTTCAGCTCTAGGTAAAGGATTCTTGGTTGGAGAGTTCTTTTTATTCAATACTTTGCATATGACATTTCATTCTCTTCTTGCTTGTAGAGTTTCATTAGAGAAAACTGTGAATCTTGTGCTTTTCTCCTTGGATGTAAGGTCTTGCTTCTCTCTTGCTTCCTTAAGGAGGAATAAACTTGTCTTTTTGTTGTTGTGGATTTGCTTGTTTTCTGGGTCACACCCAGCGGTTACTCATGGCTCTGCACTTGGAATCACTCCTGACTGGTGTGGAGAAACAGAAGACACTGGGGATTAAACCTGAGTCAGCTTGTGGAAGGCAAGTGCCCTACCTGCTCCCATCCTGTCACTTTTTGGTTCTTGGAAATTCAATTACAGTGTATCTTGGTGTTATTCTGTTTTGGTTTGCTTTGACTGTCACTCTTTGGACTTCTTGGGTCAGTGTGCCAATCTTCCTCTCACCTATTATTCTTTTCTTCCTTTATTTTCTCCTTCTAGGATTCCTATGGTCATACGGTTGTCCTTATTAGATGTATTGCCAAAAATACATCTTAATTTTGTTAATTTTTTGCTCTTTTCCTTTTTTATTTCCTCTTATTTCCTGGTGTAGTTGTGAAACATATCTTCACTGTTAATAGTTCACTGATTTGATTTTTAGCTCCTTTAATTCTGAATGTGTTCTTTCATTTTTTTTAATCAAGCCCTCCACAAGTTTATTGATTCTCTGCTCAAGTATCATTTTTAGATCATGAGGCATTTATAGTATTGTTATAAAGTAGTATAAAGTAGTCTTCAGTCAGATTAGCAAGATCTGATGTAACAGGGCAATCTTCTGAGACTTTTTCACCCTCCGTTGATATGACTTAGTTCCTTAGCTTCTTCATTGTTTCTGATGCTCAGTTGTCTAAGGGATGGAACACTGGCCACTCTCTACCATTGACAGTGTTGTAGTATTGTAAAGCACAATACTAAAATTAAAAAAAAATACTCTCATCCATTGCAGACAAATCAATTGGTTATTGCCAATTGATCCCAAGTTTCTGGAGTTTAGAACCAGGTTGTACTTATATTAGCAACATGGTGTCTCATCTCATGGGGTATTGCAGATCCTTTCAAATCAGCTTGAGACTTGCCATGGTTTCACACTAAGTGTAAATATTTGTTTTCTCTTCTCTCCTGTGTTTTGCGTACTAGTTGTAGGTTTTTACAATCTTCTTTGACACAGAAGATGGCCCTTACTCCATCCCCTATAAGCTCAAATTCTCCTGTTTTACTGAAGGAATGGAACCTGGTGCTATTGCTGTATGATCTATAGCCTCTCTGCCTAGGGTCATCATTATACTGTTTCCATTGTATTTCAAGCTCAAGAAGGTGTTCATTCTTCATAATCATAGCTATATTGACTTATATTAAAGGAACGCTTAGCATATACCAATGATGGTTCTTGATATTGGGAAAGAGGTAATATGGTATTTGTAATTTGAATTTCCAATAAATATTTAAAGGGAATATGTAGTTATGGTTGATTAGAAAGAAATAGAAGGTGTCAATATTGACCAGATGGCTTCTATATCATCTCAAAGGAGGCTCTTTTTAGACCATGATAAGTTATTACCTTAAATTATATGACAAAGTATTTTCTATATGTATTTGATTACAAGCTTCATTTACCATAATTGATAAAAATACAGATCAGAGAGCCTATTATAACCTTATTGAATCTGAAATTTTATAGTAAATCCTTGGAAATATAGAAGAGCTCAACAAAATTTTTGGATAAGTCTTATGATGGAGCAATTTGGAGAAATACTGTAATAAAACAATATATAAATAAAAAAGTCATTTAGGAATAAAGAAAAGCCAGCTGTTTTGTTAAAAACTAGTTTTCTCCATGAGTTTGAAGTAATGGTGAAATGAAAGCAATATATATTAACATAGGGAAAATGGTCTTGTTTTCTCATTTTTCTTCAATAAGGTAACCTATATTGTGGCTTAATTTTTATCACTTATCACTTAATCACTTAATCCCCGTTATTCATCGATTTATTCGAGCGGGTGCCAGTAACGTCTCCATTCATCCCGGTTGCGTGCTAGCGTAGCCCAATGGTATCTGTTCGTTTTAGGAATTTTTATAGGCATCAAAATGTTTCAGAGCACATAATATTTAATTAAAATACTGTGAAAGCATACATATATATCCTAAAATAGTTTTATAATTATCCACCTAGCTAACTCATAGCACAGCAGTGTATTTCTGATAAAAGTTTACTTTAAAGATCATTTTAGTAGGAGAGTCTTTCGAGCTTGACGATTAATAGTTCTCATTTCATTTTAAGTTAATTAAAAAGATTATTTTGTGATTTGAGTATTGAATTTGTTGATTCCTTTAAATCAAGACATTAGTATGTTTCCTACACTTTCAAAACTGCATTACCAAAAAATAAAATGACACATAAGAGGATATAAACATTTATGACAAAATCCCATTGTCTCACCTATAGAGTCAGGCAACTGTTGCAACATATTGGATGACAGTAAGAGGTCCTCTAGGCCTTCACATCCGGAAATGTCCATGTCAACCGTTTCTATCCTGTTTTTCGACATATCCAGGTATACCAGCATCTTTAACTTCCCTATAGACTTGATGACATTGCATAAACTCAGGGTTAGATGAGAAACTTTCACAAGATATTGTAAAGTTGGGAAAAAAAACACTGTAAATTAATTTTGAAAGCAGTGACAGTAATTACAGTATCAACGAGATGTAGAGAACTGATAACCTGGCACACGGCTATTGGTAATGTACAAGCAGTCACTTTGGGAAAACGTTTGTCAGTTCCTTAAAACATTTAACAGAGAGTTGCCATATTGTTCAGAAATCCCTATGCATATGTGAAGAAGGAAATATATCCATAATGCTTATGGATTATCAAAAACATTTATAGCAGAAATATTAGAAAGATCAAAAGAAGGGTGAAGGAACAACCCAATGTTTGTTAACTGATGAATGGACAAACGAAAAAGAATAGAATGAATATATTCATTTTTAGAATACTATTTGACAGTAAAAAAGAAACACTGGTTACAAAAATGAAGCATTAAAAAATTAAGTGTTAAATGAAAGGAATATCATCACAAAAGTCCAAACATTATATTATTCTAATTATATAAAATGTCCAGAAGAAACAAGTCTATGGAGACAGAGAGTAGATTATGGTCATTAATTTGGGGTGAGCTAAGTCACTGCCAAGGGCTTCAGTACTTTTGGGGCTAATGAAATTGTTCTAAAGCTATGCTGTGGTTGTCTATCATTTGGGTATTTTTAAAATGCATAAATTATGAATATTAAATGGTGAATTTTATGTCATATGGATTGTGTCTTGCCATAACAGTTTAAGGAAAAGCAGGGATGGATCTCTAAATTGTCACAATGAATTAAATAAATAGCCACCAAAACAATGTATGGTGATATGCTGACTCTTTTAAATGCACAGGAGAGATTTTAAATTGTAAATTGGACTTTTTCCTACTGAGCAGTGTCAATACCTCGTTTATATACCAATCCTTTTTGGAGAATCAACAATGTCCCGAGTCTTGTATTGTAAATTGAAGAACAGTCATGAATAAGTCAGCTAAGCGTGGGAAGAGACCTGTCATTACTCAAAGTAAGTATCCTTAAAGGGCTCAGAGAGTGAAGCAAGTGTCAAGTAAACAGGCTGCTAGAATACTCTCTGATGTGGGTAATCAAAACAGCAGGGAGAGAACACTGCACTAGCACAGGGCGACAAGCTGCCAGAAAGACACTTCTTGCGGGAAAATGAAGTGCCTGTCCCAGTCCTTGTCCCTGTCCTTCATCCTGAAGGAAAGACAGCATGTGCATTCACAGACAAGTGTGAAATGCAGTGTAGGTCTGAAGAAGAACTTCAAAGCTACTGGAAGCAGTGAAGTCAAGAAGGAGTCATTTCTAAAAGACTTTTTGTGTGAGGAAGAGACTACTGCATCCTCCAGGTGATGAATGCTATTTAAGACTTTATGATTTGAAGAACTGCTGAACATGCTTACAAAAAAGTGTTCATATAGGAAGCAGTGTGATGATTACTCTATTTGGGCAGGAGCAATTAAGACATTCCATAGGAAATATATTATTTTGGCTGTGTTTTGGGACAGGGATTGGGGTTTGGGATGGAAACATCCTGAATTTGGTGATGGGAAAGTGTAATGATGTTTGAATATTGGTGTTTGAATATTGAGTGTAATCAAACATTGTGAACTAACTTATAAAATTAAAAAAATTAAAAAAAAAGTAAAGTAGAGTTCATGCCCAATTCAATCAGCTTAATCAATGGCTGAATAAATAGCAGTGCTCCTACATTATTAAAAAAAAGACTTGTATGTAGGAATGACAGCATCACATTTGGCTTTGAAAAGATTACATGTTGGGGAGAGTGCGCTATTTCCCTACAAGGATATGTTTAGCTGAGAAGAGAAGAGGGATCTGGATTACTACCTGATATCTGAGGACAGGGGACAGAGCAAGTGATACTTTGGGTAAAGAGTGAACTGTGGATTGCGTATCTGGGACCTTGGCCATAGGAGGAAGAGCAAAATCGAAACCTTCATCTTTTTTTTCTTCCTTGAGGGCACATCTTGCAGAGGGAAAAAGGAGAGAGAGACAGAATGATTTCTCTTTTATGTGGGATATAAATAAATATAGTAAGGGATTTACAAATGTCAAA
This sequence comes from Sorex fumeus, assembly GCF_029834395.1. Lineage (NCBI taxonomy): Eukaryota > Metazoa > Chordata > Mammalia > Eulipotyphla > Soricidae > Sorex > Sorex fumeus. The sequence continues at coordinate 2,720,581 of NW_026606068.1, read as the reverse complement.
GGCAAAGGAATCTGAACAATGGGCTACAGAACTGAGCTGGGTAGCTGGGAGGTCCCCTTGGGTCATTGGTGGGGAAGAGTGGGCACGCTGGTTGTTTGTGTGGGGTTGGAATATTGTAAAAATAAAACTTTATCGTTATTGCACATTTGTAAATCATGGTACCTTAGTAAAAATTGAAAAATGTGAATAATTTATTAAAGGAGATTGATTTTCATGGTTGAGCTTCGGGGATGAAAAAAGTGTGAAAAGCAAAATGAATTTAATTCTAATTTGGATCTTCTGTTGGTTCTATAGAACTAGAATTCTATAGCATCATAGAGAACAACAATCTTTGGAATTTGTTTGAATCACAGTTCACCATGGATGGGCTGCATGACCTTGGACAGGTTACTCTGTTTCGTTTCCTCATCTGTGACATGAAAATGGTAATAAATTACTTTATATTGTGATGGAGATTTAAGAAGTTAATATTTAGATAGTGGGTGGTCTACAATAAATGCTATATGTGTGCTTTTGAGTAAATTAGTCTGTTGAAGAAGCAGATGCAAACATTACCAACTAGTTATGCAGTCTGATTCCTCAATTTCTGAGTATCTTCAATTTCAATATCTTACCTGTGTGAATATACTGAATATGATGTAAATCAGTCATTATCATGGGTATTAGCATCCACATGTCTCTCTCCTGCTAGAGATTAGCTCCTCAAACAAGTCAAGCTTATTGAATATATTATCATCATAATGCTGACTTTAGTATGATTCCTAGTTCAAAGATGTGTATTTGTGAAAAGTTTTTGAGTAAATCAATAAATAGAAAATGTGCCTGTTTTTTTCTGTTTTGAGTCTGTAGTAAATGCAGATTTTTTTCTTTTGATAAGGGAAGAAAGTATTTTTTCCATAACCTTTTGTCAGAGATCTCTGTGCAAGTCTCAAAGTTTGTTCAAAGGAGAATAAAGTTGTTTTTGTGACTTTTGCAATCATTTCAAAGAAGTTAATCTTGTCAATTCATAATAGTCATCAACTTTGGGAGCAGAGCAAAATCAAAGTGGCTGAAGAATTGTTACACATCACATCCAGCTGCCCTGAATCAATGCAAAGAATCTGGAGTCACTCATCATATGTGGGGACCTTGTGTGTGTGTTTGTGTTTCAGTGTTTCTCTGTGTGTGTGTGTGTACACATGTTTATTTTTGTGCATGTTATAGAGGCAGTAGCTGACAGAAAATTATTTTTCACAGGATTGGAAAAGAGGCATAAACACAGTCAATGAGTTTAGCGGTAACTATTTGTGACATTACTAGATTGTCTACAAGTCAAGGGAAAATTTGAATCCAGTTTAATTTCTGTTTTTAACGGATATGATCCCTGTCCTCTTCAAAATTTCAAATGAGTTCTATTATAAATCCCATGAACTGAGAGATATTTTCATTTTTAGAAGAGATTTAACAATAGCAGCATAAATCTATTCAGTTACTGATATGGATAAGCTTGATTTTTATAAAATAAAGCCTTGGTATTATATACAATACTTAAAAATATGAAAGCCTCAGTTTAAAAAAATAGTAAATGTGGAATAAAATTTAAAAGCATTCCCAAGAGAACAAGAAACGTTTTTTCTTACATCTTCTTTCCTATCACACTCACTAATATATGAAATGCTTAAAAGCAAACTCAAAAATATTCAGTGACCAAACACAGCTGGCACATTGCTGTTTTACTTTGAAATGCCTTTGGAAATTAGATATAACATCATTTAGAATCAATTAAAATGGACATACAACAGTGATGCCAAACAACATGGTATAATAAAAACTTACATACCCCAGGTAACACTTGCAATGCATTATTGTCCATCCACAACTCCCTCAAATTTTGTATTTGATCCAGAACTTCAGGCTGGGAGAGAGATAGGGGGAAAGGAGAAAGAAGAAAACCAAATTATTTTTTTCTTATCTAAAAGATAAGATCTTGAACTTTGAGAATCTAACAGGAAAGTTCTAAGAAATTTCATATTGAACAGATGCCCAGTAAAATTAGTGGTTCTGGAAATTGTTATCTTGCAACTGATCTGGAAACAATCAGAGCAACAATAATAAAAATTACAACATATTACTTTTTCATAACACACTCTAGTGTTACGGGAAATACAGTATCATTTTGGTAACCCTTGTAATACTTATTACAGTTAAGGCTGGAGCGACAGCATAGCGGGTAGGGAGTTTGCCTTGCACACGGGTAGGGCGATTACCTGCCAGTTGAACCCGGGTTTGATTCCTCCGTCCCTCTCAGAGAGCCTGGCAAGCTATTGAGAGTATCTCGCCTGCACAGCAGAGCCTGACAAGCTACCCATGGTGTATTCGAAAAGCCAAAAACAGTAACAACAAGTCTCAAAATGGAGATGTTACTGATGCCCACTCAAGCAAATTGATGAACAATGGAATGACAGTGCTACAGTGCTATTACAGTTAAATTAATCGATACATATCTGTCCCGGTCGCTAGAGTATAAATTTTTGAAGGACAAAGCAAAGCTTGTTTAGTCACTATCGACAGATACCCATTGCTGCATTGGTGCTTAGCAGTTGGTTATTATTATTATTTTTTATTCTGTGGCTATTTTCTCTCTTTGTATACTCCCAAAAAGAGCTGAAATGCAGGGATAACTACCCTGAAGCCCAGAAATAGTGAAAAGGAAAAATCCTCAAGGGACCGAGTTGCAGGTGGCCTTAGAGTATTTGCATACGAGGCAAGTCCCAATCCACTGCACTATCAGTACAGCCCCAACTACTACGTTTCTTTACATTCCACACATGAGAATGATCATTCTTTTAAAATTTTTTAGTGAGGTATGTTTTATTTATATATATATATATATATATATATATAAATTTATTTTTTATCAAATCACCATGAGATAGAGCATTACAAAGCTGTTCATGATTGGATTTCAGTCATGCAATGTCCCAACACCCATACCTTCACCAGTGTAATTTCCCAGCACCAAGGTCCCCAGTTTCCTTCCCACCTCCCCCAAACCACCCGTCACCCCAACCTGCCTCTATGTCAGACACCTCTCCTCTCTCATTTTAGGCATTATGGTTTGCAATATAGATGCTGAAAGATTATCATATACTATCAACACTCAGTTCTTGTCCAGACTGATCATTTCCAACAAATGTTGTCATAGTAGACCCTGGTCTAAGAAAGATCATTCTGAATCTGTCCCTCTCCTTCTGACTTACTTCACTCACCTGAAGTCACTCTGACTTCATCCATGTCTGGCAGTTTGCATAATTTTATTTTTTTTCTAGCTGAGTAGTATTGCATTGTGTATATATACCACAGTTTATCCAATAGTCCTCCCATTGTTCATCGATTTGCTCTAGCGGGCCCAGTAACATCTCCATTTTGAGACTTGTTACTGTGTTTGGCATATCGAATACGTCACGGGGATCTTGCCAGTCTCAGCCATGCGGGCAAGATACTCTTGATAATTTGCCGGGCTCTCTGAGTGGGGCGGAGGAATTGAACTCGGCTCACCAGGCTGACTGTGCGCAAGGCAAATGCCTTACCACGGTCTGAAAATAACTCAGGTTATTTTCAGATTTTTGGCTATTATGACTAGTGCTGCAATGAACATAGAGGCACAAATGTCTTTTTGAAGTAATATTTTTGGCTTTGAGGTAGAGGCCTAGAAGTGAAATTGTTGGCTCATATGGAAGCTCAATTTTAGTTATTTTGAAAAGTGTCTATATCATTTTTCAAAGAGGCTGAAGTAGTCAACATTCTATCAGTGGATAAGGCTTGCTTTCTTCACACATCTACACCAGCACCGCCTGCTTTTGTTCTTTTTTTTTTTTATGTGTAGCAATCTCATTGGTTGGCTCATTATTGTTTTTAATTTCCTGATTATAAGTTATGTAGGTTTTTTTTTCAGTATCTATTGCCCGTCTATATGTATTCTTTGAGGAAGAATCTGTTCATCTCTTCTCCCTATTTTTTTTTTTTGAGGAGGTCCTTTGCTTTTTTTGCTAACTTTTACAAGAGCTTTAAATATTTATAGGATATTAATACTTTGTCAGATGAGTGATAGACAAATATTTTTCTCCCAGTTTGTGGAGAAGTTTCTTAATTTGATGTAGGCCCATTTATTTATCTTTGTTTTCATGTTTAGACAATAGCAATGAATCATGAAGATACTTTTAGATTCAGTGTCATAAAGAGTTCTACCCGTGACTTTTTCAATATAATGCATGGATTGCACTGTAGCACTGTCCTCCTGTTGTTCATCGATTTGCTCAAGCAGGCACCAGTAACATCTCCATTGTGAGACTTGTTGTTACTGTTTTTGGCATATCAAATACCTCACGGGTAGCTTCCCAGGCTTTGCAGTGTGGGAGGGATACTCTTGGTAGCTTGCTGGGCTCTCGGAGAGGGAATGTATGAATTAAGGTCTGATATTAAGGTCTTTAATTCATTTTGAATTGAATTTTGTGCATAGTGTGAGATTGATGTCCTAATTCATTTTTCACTTGTGACTGATCAGCCTTCCCAACACCATTTGTTGAAGAATCTTTTTTGCTGCATTTCATATTCTTTTCTCCTTTGTCAAAGTTAAGCTGTCCATATACCTGAGGAACTCTCTCTGGTTTCTCAACTCTATTTATAGGTCTGAGAATGAGAGTCTGTATCAGCAATTTTTAATAAGATATGACTTTAGCAGAGGGGAGTTTTATATATTTATATGTACATATATTTCATTTTACAAAATTAAGTCATGTACCATATATAGCATTTCTTTTAAAAATATAACAATATGAAATTTTCTAATTATGTAAATTTATTATTAACACACATGTGCTTTACTCTTTCCTGGTTGGAAAAGGAGAGAAAAAATAGGAAAATTATTAGAGCTAGTAATAAAAGAGATAATATAGAACACAGAGAAAAAATTGCATGCAGATGGTACTGGAACAAAGGCAGAGCTGTAGATCAATGGAACAGGGTTGAATATACTGACACCTCCCCCCAAGCATCCGAGCATCTAATCTTCGATAAGGGGCCAAGAAAAGTGAAGTGGAGCAGGGAAAGCCTCTTTAACAAATTATGCTGGCAAAACTGGACCGCTACATGCAAAAAAGTGGGCTCAGATCTCTGCCTAACTCCATGTACAAAAGTAAGATCAAAGTGGATTAAAGACCTCAACATCAGACCTGAATTCATAAGGTACACTGAGGAAAAAGTTGGCAAAACCCTCCATGACGTAGAAGCTAATGGTATCTTCAAGGTGTCACACTGCTGGCCAAGCAAGTGAAATCAGAGATAGAAAAATGGGACTATCTTAAACTAAGAAGCTTCTGCACCTCAAAAGAAACAGTGACCAAAATACAAAGACATTCTACAGAATGGGAAAGGATATTCGCCAAATATACATCCGACAAGGGGTTGATATCAAGGATATACAAAGTACTGGTTGAACTCCACAAGAAGAAAACATCCAACCCCATCAAAAAATGGGGAGATGAAACGAATAGAAACTTTCACAAAGAAGAAATCCGAATGGCTAAAAGGCACATGAGAAAACGCTCCACATCATTAATCATCAGGGAGATGCAGATCAAAACCACAATGAGATATCATTTCACACCCCAGAGACTGGCTCATATCCACAAGAACAAAAGCAACCGGTGCTGGCGTGGATGTGTCAAGAAAGAGACACTCCTTCACTGTTGGTGGGAATGCCGACTGGTTCAGCCCTTTTGGAAAACAGTATGGACGTTTCTCAAAAAATTAGAAATTGAGCTCCCAGCAATAGCACTCCTGGGAATATATCCCAGAGAGACAAAAATGTATAGTCTAAGTGACATCTGCACTTGTTTGTTCATTGCAGCACTCTTTACAATAGCCAGAATCTGGAAAAAACCTGAGTGCCCAAGAACAGATGACTGGTTAAAGAAACTTTGGTACATCTACACAATGGAGTACTATGTAGCTGTTAGAAAAGATGAAGTCATGAAATTTACATACAAGTGGTACTACATGGAAAGTATCATGTTAAGCAAAATCACTCAGAAAGAAAGGGATAGACATAGAAAGATTGCATTTATCTGGGGAACATAAAGTAACAAAATAGGAGACTAACACCCAAGAATGGCCGAGATTTGTACCAGGAATTTTACTCCCTGGCTTGGAGGCCAACCACACATGCTAGGGGAAAAGGGAGCTCAGATAAAGAAGGGAACACCAAATAAAGGTGCTGGGAGGATCCTCCCAGGATGGGAGAAGCATGCTGAAAGTCGACTATAGACCAAACATGATTGCCACCCATTGCCTCTTTTGCAAACCACAACACCCAATAAGAGAGAGAGAACAAAAGGGAATGCCCTGCCACAGAGGCAGGGTGGAATGGGGGGGATGGCAGGTGGGAGGGATACTGGGATCTGTGGTGGTGGGAAATGGGCACTGGTGGAGGGATGGGTATTTGATCATTGTATAATTGAAACCCAAGCACAAAAATTTGTAAGTCTACAACTGTACCTCATGATGTCTCACTAATAAAAATTAAAAAAAAATTGCATGCAGAAACATTTCAAAGGTGAAACAGTGAAACATCTGGACGTGGTGCCAAGATGGAGTGAAAGAGCAGGTCATATGTCTCCTGGTTTCCCAGGATGAGGTGGTACCTTTAGTGGAGATGGGGAATACTGAGCTAGAAAGAGAACTATGAGGAAGATTGAATTCTGATCATAATTCAGTATAGCTGAGATGCTTATATGTTCAGGTAGGCATATATAGGAATCAACTGGCTTCTAAAATCTGAAGCTCCATGGCCAGGGAGATCATTCCAGTATAGAGCATACACTTTACATATATGAGTCTCAAAGTATGATCTCTGGTGTTGAATGGTCTCCCGAGCACTGCCAGATGAAGTTTCTAGAGCATTACTGGCTGAAGCACCAAACTGTTGGGCCTTTACCTCCAGGTTGAGGGTTGCTGAGAATTGTCTCAGTGTCCTCAAGCACTGCCTGGAGTGACCCTATTAAGAGAATTAGAATATTAGAAAATAAATCTTCTGATAATGAGAAAGAAAATGGAGAGGCAGACACGATAGTAAAGAGGGACTAAGTAAAGACATATAGTATGGTATAAAATTAATAGAGAAAATTCCAAGAGATGATAAAGAACAAGGTAGATATTTTGAGGAACTAGAAACCCATGCAGATATGTTTCCCATGGGAAGGAAACAAGAGGTACACTTGACTTAGGAAGGAAGCCCAGGGGAGTTTAGCATTTGAAGACTGGGAATAGGAAGAACTAGGAAATAGGACAGGATAGTAAATACCAGAAAAAAAATGTTGAGAAGGCAAGGAGAAATGGGTCTCTTTTTCTTCCCCAAAGAGGAAGATATTAGTGGAGTTAAATGAATAGAAGTGAATGAGAGCACTATATACAGCAGAGGAGAAAGGAAACTGAAGATGTTGACTCAGTTGTGAAAGCAGTAGGACACAGTAACAATATTCCATGTAATAACTATATTAGAGTGGATTGGAGGTAACTACAAGGCAACTCAGTGGTATATACACTGTAAAGGTTGAATGAGGAGAAGAAAAAAGGTGGAAGACCTAGGAAGTAGTTGAGGGATTCAAAATAAAGAAAATAGAGAGGAAGACATGATAGTAAAGAGGGACTAAGGAAAGACATATGGTATGGCACAAAATTGATAGAGAAAATTCCAAGAGGTGACAAAGATGTGATAAATAACACAAAAGGAGGCCCCTCCCTGAGAGTCCAAGGATGGTGGTGATGTGAGTGCAGGTGGACCTGAGGGGGAGGAAGAGAGAAGTGAGAGGAAGCATGTGTGAGACTCACGTTTTCTTGATGAAATTTCTGGTGCATCTTTTTTTTTCTTTTTTAAATTTTCTTTTATGAAAATACCGTATTTTACAAAGTTGTCCATAATACAGTTCTTCAGGCAGACAGTGTTCCAATACCACCAGTGTGACCTTCCTTATGGTGAGAGTGGTGTCTCTTGGCATGTTTTAAGGGGAAGTAAAGAGTAAGATAATCATGAGTTACCTTATTATGTGGGCTGGAGTGATAGCCCAGCGGTAGGGCGTTTGCCTTACAAGCGGCCAACATGGCCGACCTGAGTTCGATTCCTCCGCCCCTCTCTAGAGCCCGGCAAGCTACCGAGAGTATCTCGCCCACACGGCAGAGCCTGGCAAGCTACCCGTGACGTACTCGATATGCCAAACACAGTAACAACAAGTCTCATGATGGAGACGTTACTGGGCCCGCTTGAGCAAATCGATGAACAACGGGAGGACTGTGACCGTGACCTTATTATGTCATCAGTATTAATTATGTCAACATTTTGTGGCCAGGGAGGGATGGACTAGTATCAGGAGAAATAAGAGTTTTCAAGTTTTATGAGATCAGAGAGGTTTATAAGAGAGACTGAGAAAACTAGATAGTAACAGCAGAACATATGCAAAGTCTTGAGAGTAAGATTTCTGCGATGGGTCAAGGCAGTGGTATAGCTGACGCTGGAGCTTTGGGTGGTATGAAGTCTTGTTGCATGGATGGCGGAGAATGTGTGTCATAGGGTGAGGTGCTTGGTCTCTAATGATTTAAGTGGATTCAGGTGTAGCGCCTCATTGGCTCTTTAGGATGTGAAATAAAGTGGTAGAAAAATTATGACCAATCACACTTCTCTATGTCTTCCACTGAGTTCTACTAAAGACCCAGAATATTTATGATAACCTGGAAAGAGAAAACTAATGTTAACCTACTTTATCTCCACTTCAAAAGATCTTAAGTTTGATTATTTAATAATGTCATAATAATTCTACTTCACAGATAAAGTAAATGATGAACATTTGCAGGGGAAATAGGAATGATTTGATGAGAGATAATTGTAGCTTGGATTGCCACTCAGGTCTGCTATGGTTGAAAACTAAACTTTAAAACTAATGAAGAATGTTACAGTCCTTCAAAAACTAGAAATTGAGCTTCCATATGACCCCACAATACCACTTCTGGGAATATATCCCGAGGATGCTAAAAAGCACAGTAGAAATGACATCTGTAGCTATATGTTCATTGCAGCACTGCTCACAATAGCCAAAATCTGGAAACAATCCAAGTGCCCTAGAACAGATGACTGGGTAAAGAAATTTTGGTAAATCTACGCAATGGAATACTATGCAGCTGTTAAGAGAGATGTATCATGAACTTTGCTTATAAATGGATAGACATGGAGAATATCAGGCTAAATGAAATGAGTCAGAAAGAGAGGGACAGACATAGAAGGACTTATTTGTGGAGGAAAAAACAACATAACATGAGGCTGACACCTAAGGATAGTAGATAGATGAGACAGATAGATTGCTCTATCGTTGGAATCCTGCCTCATGAGCAAAGGGGAGAAGGCAGCTGGAATAGAGAAGGGATCACTAAGAAAAAGATGGCTGGAGGAATCGGTTGGGATGGGAGACGTGTGCAGGAAGTGGATAAAGGAACAAGCATGATAACCTCTCAGTGTCTGTATTGCAAACCATAATGCCCAAAAGTAGAGAGAGATTATGGGAAATCATGTCTGCCATGGAGGCAGGGGGAGGGTGGGAAAGGGGGGTATACCGGGGATATTGGTGGTGGGGAATGTGCACTGGTGGAGGGATGGGTGTTGGATCATTGTGTGATTGTAACCCAAACATGAAAGCTTGTAACTATCTCACGGTGATTCAATAAAATTTAAAAAAATAAAATAAAACTAATGAAGAATGTTGGTGATCACAAAAACCCAAGAAAATAAAGCATATGTTACATTAAAAAGTATGATATTTATACTACCATATTGCACAATAAAAAACACCACAGAAGAAATGTTAACAGGCTCCTAATAATAGAGGAAACCAAATCTATTTAGTAGATCAATACAGAACTTCTGAAACAAAGACCACAAAGCGAAGAGGATGCAACAAAATTTTATGATCAATAGACAATTTTAAATCTGATTCTGAAGCTAAGTTCAAGGCAGTAGGAGAGAGGGTTTGAAACAAAATAGGATGGAGAACAGTAAAAACTTTTATTTGATCCATAGAACTTTATTTCTTTCAAAAAATCATCTAAATCAAACGTGGAAGTCTTCAAATATTTATTCAGTACAACCTAACATAGTTGAATTTTTATATTTGTATCTTATTTTTGTTTTTAATAAGTTTTAGAGCAGAAAAATATCAAGAAATGATATCAAATTAGTGATCAGATTAGTGATTTGTGGGGAAAGGCAGTTCTGGGGATCAGTTCAGAAGGACAAAGCCATGTGAGTTCTGGGGCCGAGATCTCCAAGCCTACTCGGATTGGAGTCAAGCATCCTCCACCCAGATCCTCCAAATTCCAGTAGGCGGGGGTCACACCCACCAACTGGCCCCCTGGCGCCTTGTAATCCCATCAGCGGCTAAGACTCTGAGACTATAAAAACCAGCTCCCGGAACCGCAAGGCTGCATTCGCAGCCGCGCGACATCTTATTATGACATCTCATTCCTACTTTGACAAACTGGCAGGCTACCGAATGTAGCCTGCCCACACAACAGAGTCTGGCAAACTCCCCGTGGCGTACCCAATATGCCAAATACCAGTAACAATGATGGGTCTCATTCTCCTAAAGAGCCTTGAATATAACCTCAGGGCCAGGATGAAGGAGACGTTACTGAGGCCTGCTCAAGGCAATTGACGAATAACAGGATGATCTGTGATCTGATCTGAACTCAGGACCTTACTAGGCAAGGCAAATGTGTCCAACCCTCAGAATGATTTTTAAGATATCAGTTAAATCAACTATTCTAATTAACTTTTATTTTAATTTTTATTAAGTAAAGTAAGTAAGTAAAGGCCCTCCCGTTGATCATAGATTTGCTCGAGCGGGCCCAGTAACGTCTCCATTGGAAACTTTGTTGTTACTGTTTTTGGCATATCGACTATGCCACGGGGAGCTTGCAAGGCTCTGCCATGCAGGCGAGATGCTCTCGGTAGCTCGCCAGGCTCTCCGAGAGGGGTGGAGGAATCGAACTCGGGTCGGCCATGTTGGCTGCGTGCAAGGCAAACGCCCTATCGCTGTGCTATCGCTCCATTAAAATATTTTATTTAACTTAAAACGGTTAGTTATATAAATGAGAAAAGGCAGTCTACTAGATATATTAATTGATTTGCATGTTCTTATTTACATAGGTTAAAATCGTATAGCAACTAAGCACTAAAAATTGACTTTTGTTGATTTATCTTCTGATAATTCCTTTGGCCATTTTTTAAAGTTCAATTGAAGCAAGCAATACGAAATAAATTTGTTATATTCCTGCCAAGGGGGCAGGCTGGAGGATGGCAGGGATGCTGGAGACACTGTGGTGGGATTGATGTTCCAACACTGTGTGCCTGAAACAATTAATTCTATTATGAGCAACTTTATAAATCACGATGTCGTAATTAAAAATAAATAAATACATATTAAAAATAAAAGTAGATATTAATCTTTAAAAATATATTTGATTTAACTTAAAAAATTATTGTGGCACCATGCCTAGCAGCTCTGGGGAGGGAGGCTTGTGCACAGTGGTGGAGCAAAAGCCAAGACTTTGCTCCTCTTAACTATTGCTTTACCATTGGAACCACATCTTCATCCCAGAGTTAACCTTTCTATTTTTTGAAAACTTTCATTCTTTCCTCAAAATTGCCAATATGCACTTGCAGGCATTGTGTTTAATAATAAGAAATAGTTAGAGAACATGTTTGTGCTTTTTTTCTTTATGCTGACAAGTACTGAAGAACCCTTCATTAGCTGAAATGAGCCTAGGAAATGGATATGCTAGTGCTAATATAAATTGAACTCATACAAATTTTTTTTAATGAGTGCAAGAAATTTCTTAAGTCCTGCCATGTATATACAATTTCAGACTTGTCTATTGACTTGACTACCTGTGTTACCTTTATTACACTAATTTGGATAATAACATTTGATTATAGTCATTTATACACTTATTAATTTTTTTCTTACAATAAGGTTGAGGGAAAGGTTAACAATTGAAAAAATATTCACATAATATTTATCTGATTTTGATAAATGAAGTTAAAAAACTTTAATATTTTTTAACTCCAAAAATCTAACTGTAAATTTTACATGCCCTAAAATTGATATAAAATTATCCAGTGGATTTCTTTTTCAACAAAACTTGTCTAAAAACATTTATCTAACAACAAAACTTATTAGTCCCAAATTCTCTAGAGGAAAAAATGGAAACTTGTTTAAAAACGCAAACAATAAAAACGCAAACAATGTGGACGAAAGAGAGGGTTCAAATGGTTGGACCTTATGGTCGTACCTGGAAACCCAGGTTTGAGTCTGCATGATGTCTCTAATACTGCTAGGAGTGACTGCCAAGGACCACCAGTGAAGCCCCCAAAAATGAATCAACAAAGAAATACATAGAAGTGCAAATGAAAATCTAGATATTTTCATAAGTTCATAATTGTAAAACATCAGTGCTAATTTAAAGTCATAATATCTAACCAATGTGACCATTATGATGTTTCATTGATTTATTCCAGTTCTATTCTTTCTGAATTTTGAGAGAAAACATCAACGTGTTAGTTTTTAATTTCCTATTATTGACGTTTAATAATGTTTACTTCTTTTTTTTTTCTTTTTGGGTCACACCTGGCGATGCACAGGGGTTGCTCCTGGCTTTGCACTCAGGAATTACCCCTGGTGGTGCTCAGGGGACCATATGGGATCCTGGGAATCGAACCCGGGTTAGCCATGTGCAAGGCAAATGCCCTGCTCACTATGCTATTGCTCCTGCCCCATCAAAATTTAATAATGTTTAGAGTTTGTAATTTGTAGGGGACGTAGAGCATATTTACACACACTCCTTCTTATTTTGATTTAAAGTTTTTAATTGAACAACCTATTTCACTGTTATGGGGATGAGATTAGACCCAATAGTACTCAGGGGTTACTCCTGGCTCTGTGCTCAGAGGAGACTTCTGGTGTTGCTCAATGGACTATATGTGGTGCCAGGGATCAAAATTGGGGTCAACCATATGCAAAATAAGCTCTTTAACTTAAGATGTGCTATCTCTTCACCTCTACATTTTATTTCCTGACACTCAGCTCTCAAAGTGGAAAGCCTTTTGTGAGGCTCACAGTGCAAGCTTGAAATGCTCCCTGCCATCCATCCAAACAGGAGGACTAAAGTCGTTCTGCTCTTGATGACAAGCTACATGTCCCTTCTCTCAGTGATTTTGTTCTACGTGAAACGAGACTATTTAGTTTCTCCAGTTAATCTCTTTGGCAATGAAATTGTTACCTCCTTTCCATGGGATCTGAAGCATTTTTCAATTATGTGGGTTTTATGTTTCTCAATTTTATTTCAGATGCAAATCCTGCTAAAATGTTCATAAAATTTTAAAACTTGATTTTTAACTTGACGACTTCAATTGGGTAATATTTAGGAAAATTTTTTTTATATTTTAAGAAATGATGGCATGAATAAATAGGCATTCTTAAAGACTAAAATTATATGACTGAGAAAATGTGGTTTATTTATAATTGATTAAAACACTCTCAGCCCCAAGCTCTTATGAATATTTTAGTATGTATGAGTGTAATATATTCTATTTAAATACTCAGATGAGTAAATTGATGGCACATGGGGAAAATATCTATGGAGTACATGGCATCAAGAGTGAGAGACAATATATGGGATGATTAAATTAGTATCTAAACTGATCAGAAAATGTTGGTAGAATTGATAGCTCTATCAACATTGTCTAATAAGGACATATATGAAGTCCATGCCATTAATTCCCCAAACCAACCATAAAAAATATAAATCAGAAGAAAAATATATGTGAGCAAATTGAGGATTAAAGTCAAGAGTAAATTCAATATTCATAAATCCATTTGCTTACAGAGTTTACTCATTTGGTGAATAAAGATTCAGTACTTTGGGCAGAAAAGGCAAAATAGAGTGGTCTCTGGGAAAATATTTCACCATGGAACCAGGGCGCTTCCACTATCATTTCTGTCAACAGTCCCGTTCTGAGGGCAAACATTAGCTGACAGATGGATTACAGTTTCCTGTTCTCTTGTCGGTGCCCCATGTAATGGCGTCTTCAATAAACCAGAGCTTATTTAGAGTATCTGGAAGTTATGCCAAGAAGAAAAGGTTGAAATGACTCAAAATGTTTGGGCTGGAGCCTGGAAGATGTGGGTGTACCAGTCATCTATCTGCATCTCTGAGGGCTGTTGAGACAAGAGGCTGGGACTGTCCTTCCTTCATCCTCATTTCCAAACTAGAATGCGGAAATGAGGAAATCTGCATGAAGATAGGTGTGAATTAGCATCCCACCAAGAGTGACCTTTTCTCAACTGGCTCAGTCTCAGATGAAATCATCTAATTTCTTTCAGTGGGTGGCGAGACCTCCATCAAATAAACACAAGGCTTCCTAATAAGATGTAGGTAAAATACAAAATAACGATAAATTCTCACTTCCTCGGAGCACTCTCTTACATAGATCAGTCTCATTGAATCTTCACCACTATATAATGAGGTCATACTTTTAAAAGACAGTCAAAACAGAGGTTAAGGGAAGGGCAACTAGGGTTCAGATACAGGTATTGTCACCTGTTGTAAAACCTTGGAAACCTAGCCTGCAACAGGTAGGAGAGAGTTGTGTTGCCAATAAAGAGGGTTAATGAGGATGGGTTGCATTAAAAAATTAAGGTGTGTATCATGGTACCTGGTTCCAATTATTAGTATTCAGTATTTAGGGATTGTTAGCTATTACTTGTATTTGAGGGCTAGAGCGATAGCACAGCGGGTAGAGTGTTTGCCTTGTGGCAGCCAACCCTGGTTCTATTCCTTCACCCCTCTCAGAGGGCCCGACAAGCTACCGAAAGTATCTCGCCCCCACGGCAAAGCCTGGCAAGCTACCCGTGAGGTATTCAATATGCCAAAAACAGTAGTGACAAGTCTCACAATTCGTTGTGAGACATTACTGGTGTCTGCTCGAGCAAATCGATGAACAACAGGAGGACAGTGCTACAGTGCTATGGTGCTACTCATATCTGATAGACCAAGATATCAGGGCATAAAAAAAAGGAAAGCTACAATGTCCCAGATCATACGACAAATTTCTGGGAATGCAAGAGGCTGAATTTAAAGTTTTGTGGGTTATGTTGCGGGAAGTTCAGTGGGGAAGAGTATTCTGAGATAACATCAACCCACCATGATTCTACTTGGTCAAGTGGCTTTAAAGCTGAAATGTCAACAGAAGAGATTAGACTTTTATCTGGTGAGTATTCAGTAAGTGTCCCTTGTGTACCAGCATTGGAACAGAGTGGTAAGACTGAACAGCCCAGTGGAGACGACATTCTGGGTTCCCAGCTGTTTTTTCTAACAAGTGGATAAGAAAAGCTGTGCTGTATGCACAATCTCTGCTCAAGCACAACTCTCTGCCTAGATTGGTAACTTGGTTAGTCTGGTTTGAATCTAAGTTGCAGAGTGAAAACTATGTAGGATATGTAAGTGCTCTCATCTCACTGTCCACTTTCTTTTTTGCATTTCCTCCTCTAAAGCTCTTCCACCCCCCTCTCTCTCTTCCCTGTAGCCAGTTGGGCATATCAGCACGTCCTTAAAGTTTTCCCGTTTTTCCAAGAGACAAAACTCAGACAATCTCCTCATATAAAACTTTCTCTGACCCTCACTGTCCCCACAGCTTCTTTCACTCCACACTCCCTGGGTCTGAAGGACAACCTAATTCTTGCTGCTCTCAGACTTTATTTTGCAATCTGACCTTTGCAAAGGTTCTTTAAGTTTGTTCACTGGATTTCTGAGTCTCTGGGTGAATCTGCTTAATGCCTCCCATGGTAAGCGCGTGTTCCAAAAATCCTTTGCGAACAGAACAAAATGAACAGTCTCCACCATACTCCATCTTTTCCTCTATTCTACCTCAGTTACTCATTCTCTGGCTTCTCGAGATTTGCAAAACCTCAGACATGGAACTCGCAACTCGAGCACTCGTTGACCATGACCTCATCTTCTTAGAGCTAACTTAGTCCAATATCCTACAGCTCTCTTTCATTATTTATATGACATATCACTGACATGCTGCATTTCTCTTTCTTCATCTCTCCTTTCTTACTAGCTGATATTATGGCAAACAGCTTCTCACAAATATTTCTTGGCAGTCACTAGGTGAACTTAACTTGGGGTGAAGCCATCACAGTTTGATTGACTATCCTCACTTTTGAACTTTTAAAATAGTAAATACAAATTTTAAATTATATAAATAAATGGATTATCATAATTATTCATAATATCAATTTTGTTTCTAGCACCACTGGACCACATCCAGTGGTGCTCAGAACTTACTCCTGGCTCTGAACTCAGGAATCATTCCTGATAATATTTGTGGGATTATGTAGGGTGCAGGGAATCATACCCAGGTCAATCAGATGCAAAGCAAGTTGACCACTCTGCCTGCTCTACTATCTCCCTGACACCAATGAGATAGTTTTAAAATTTATATACTTGTTTAAAAAAGATATATAGTAATTGTAAATCAATACAAAAAGTAGTCAAAATATTTTGAATCATATTTTATCACCTCATTTATTTATATTTTTGAATACAAGAAATTTAGTTTTATCCATCTACATAAATGTATAAGAAAGCATCACCATGTCCACACACACACACACACACACAACACACACACACACACAATCTCTTTCATAAGAGGGATACTAAAATACATAGTAAGAAACAAAAAATAGCCCAAAGCATTGTAACTGGAAATTTTGTCTACAGAACTAAGCTTACCTTGGGACACGGGTGGAGAGAAGGGGCTCTCTGGGAATAGGTGTGGTGTTGGAACATTGTATGCATGAAAATTATAATTCATTATAAATAACTACCTCAATAAAATGTTAAAAATTAAATTCTTTTAAAAAATTGAATTGGTTTACAACACTATTATGAATTTCAGAGGTACAGATTCATACTTCTTTTTGTGTATGTAACTCAACACACTTATCACTAAAGCTCTAGTGTCACTTTCATCTGTAGTGACTCCCTCCACCTTTCCTGTAACCCAACTTCCCCTTTCTCTCTGTTAATTCCCATATTTTTCAGTCTTGGTTTCCTTTTTGTTGTGAAAATTTAGTCCATTTTTTTGGGATTATTTATATTCCTTATTCTAGAGAAATCATCTGGTAATTGGCTTTCACTTTCCAATTTATTTCACCTAGCAAAAACTTCTCAAGTTTCATCCATTTTGCCGCCTAAGGCATTGTTTTTTAATGGTGAGATATCTAGATTTCTGTCGAATATCTAGACGATAGCTTCTTTATCCAATCACCTATTGATTGCACTTAGTTTCTTTCCATGCCTTGGTTACTGTGATTAATGCTACTTGGGCTAAAGGACTGAAAATAATTTTTTAGAATTGGGGTCTGACATAGCTGAAGCTGAGTTGAGAATACATTTAGTTTTGGTTTAGTACAGTGTGTTAGTTGTATTTTGAAGTCATTTCTGTGGTTATATTACCTGCCTATATCCCAAATTTGTCTTTTCCTCATCCATTTGGGCTCTACCATCTTGTATTGTTCCACATCTTTGCAGGAATCTGGTTATGGAAGATCTACTTTCAGAGATGTAAGAGACACTTTCTTTTCTTTTTTTTTTAATTTAATTTTTTTTTTTATTAGTGAATCACTGTGAGGTACAGTTACAGACTTACGAACCTTGGTGCTTGTGTTACAGTCATACAATGCTCGAGTACCCATCCCTCCACCAGTGCCCATTCTCCACCATCGATAATCTCAGTATTCCTCACACCCTCCACCCCCACCCCCACCCCACCCTGCCTCTGTGGCAGGGCATTCCCTTTTGCTCTCTCTTTCCTTTAGGGTGTTGTGGTTTGCAATAGAGGTATTGAGTGGCCATCATGTTCGGTCCATAGTCTACTTCCAGCATGCATCTCCATCCTGGGCGGATCCTCCAAACACCCTTTACTTGGTGTTTCCTTCTAAGAGACACTTTCATCTCTGTCTCTACCAGGTCACCTCCAGTCATATACAAACAGACCTTTCTTCTCTTAAAACAAGCATTTCCACCCCCCCCCCCCGCCACCCCCAATATCTTCCTGCTTCTTTCCACCCGTTTGCTCTTCATCATGGAAACTCTCACTGTCACTGTCCTCCCGTTGTTCATCGATTTGCTCGAGTAGGCCCAAAAATTGGCCACTCTTTGCCTTGGCTTCCTTATCTCACATTCATTTAAAACATTATTTTATTTTAGGCACTGTTGGGTAACATTGCTTTGTCCTTCAAGAAGCTTAGGTTTTATCTGGTTACACCCATCAATCTGGTTACACCCACCATAGTGCTCCAGAGGCACTTCCACTTCCATTGTGTTTACATGTAAACATGTAAACAGTCTTCCCTATGCTCTCCTCCCCACCCAGTTAATCAGCTTTCCCCTTAATCAGACTTTGTTAATTTGTAAGATCAGTTTCCCAGAAATCTATGATTTTATATTTATGAGTGAAATATTGCCTTTCTCCTCACCTTATGCCTTATGAACAGTTTACCTTAAAGTAATATCCTTTTTGTATAGATACAGGAAGACCGTTAACATTGTGCTTTGTAACTTAGGATTTGATTGGCCTTGAATATTATTCACTCCCAGGCATCTTTCTCGACTTAAGCCTCAGTTGCCCTTAGTTCCTAACACCCCAAAAGCAGGGTCCCGACGAGGGACTGAATGGACCCAGGGCAAGCAGTGAGCTACCCTGGCAGCGAAATGGGCCAGGCCAAAGTGCCACGATTTTTAACTATAAGTTAAGAGTTTGATCATAGACAAATGCTTTCATGATCCAAAGGTAACGACAAGACTAGGATCCTGCTAGGGGTGGGAAAGACTATCTGGCCTGAGCACCGTAGTCTGAGATCGAGATGGCCCTAGGAGAGCAATTCTATAAGTTTAAGATATTTCTTACTGTATCCATACAAAATGATTTATATTATATTCTTATATGCTTGTCAGACAAGGAGAGGAGAGGCACGCCCATGGGATTCTGCTCTAGGGTGGGTCCTGCTGAGGGAGGATCTGTCCTAGGAGCGGTCTTCCCTGAGGCTAAGATTTCTACCCCTGTTCATCTCCACCCCTATTGATTGTGACCGCACCTATGTGTATTTGTTCCCCCAATTCCTCATGAAGAGAGGATTTAACTTACTGTAGGGCGGGCTTGGGGAGAAGGAGGAAGAAGAGAGTTCAGAGAGGATCAGAACCCAGACTCCAGAGAAGGAGGATGAAGGGGAATGGAGAAGGAGAATGAAGTAGCTGGGGGAGGAAGAATAGAGGCAGAGATAGAGAGATGAGGAGAGAATCAGAATAAACTACGACTAATACCAACCAGCCTGGCCCTCGTTCCTTCCTCCGCCTGACCATCGCCATCGACCTCTCCGGGGTGGGAGAAGGGTGAGACTACCGAACGCGGGCGGAGGGAGAGATAGAGCCGCCACCGTGTGGGTGCCGAGCGCCCCCAATTTGTGTGAGTTTACACAAGGCACCATGGTTTATAGTACTGTTAGTGGTAGGGTTTCACTCATAAAACATTTTAGCATGTTATCCTTCAATTGCTTCCCTCCATTATTGTCCCAGGGCTGGAGTGATAGTACAGCGTTAGGGAATTTGCCTTGTGCTCAGCCAGCCCGGCCGAGCCAGGTTCGATTCCTCCCTCTCAGAGAGCCCGGCAAGAGTATCTTGCCCATACGGCAAAGCCTGGCAAGCTACCCGTGACGTATTCAATATGGCAAACACAGTAACAACAAGTCTCAAAATGGAGACATTACTGGGCCCGCTCGAACAAATCAATGAACAACGGAAGGACAGTGCTTGTTTTCCCCACCCTCATCCTAATCTTCCCCCATCTCCTGACCATGGTCAGCTTTCTCAGTTCCTATTGCCTCTG
The DNA here is from genome assembly GCF_029834395.1 of Sorex fumeus. NCBI lineage: Eukaryota > Metazoa > Chordata > Mammalia > Eulipotyphla > Soricidae > Sorex > Sorex fumeus. The sequence continues at coordinate 2,700,549 of NW_026606068.1, read as the reverse complement.
GGCACTTGTTATTCCCCTACTATGTATATCACTTTATATCCCACACATCAGAGGGATCATTCTGTATCTGTCCATTATTTTTGTTATAACACACTCTAATATGTCACAATTCCTCTTGTGAATGTTATCCTGCCTTCCAATTGGAAGGGACGGTCTCCTAACACTGCTATATAAAGTCAGACTTGGTACTTAACTGCTAAAGAGAGAGAATGAGGGAATAACAAAATATCTGGGGAAAAAAGCAATTTTAAATATGAAAACCAAACGCTTACCTTAAAACTCAGTTGATTAAAAGAAATGTTATGATTGTCAGTGTTTTCAGAATGGGAGGGAAAACTGAAGTTGTTAATTAAATTTTATATTTTAGAATTTTATATTTTAAATATAAGTTTTATATTTTAAATATTTAATATTTTAAAACTATGGAATCATTGTTTATTACACCCAGCTTCTCTACTTAATGTTTAAAATGTTGAAAAATTCATAAAGATATTTTTAGATAAACCATATTCTACAACTGCATTCTTATGAGCTAATTTCTAAAAATATCTGTAACTACTTTACTTCATATCAGAGACATACCATTTCTAAATAGATTTTTTTTTTAGGTTTTTAAAATTTTTTTTATTAGTGAAACACCATGAGGTACAGTTATAGACTTATAAATTTTTGTGCTTGGGTTTCAGTTATACAATGATCAAGTACCCATCCCTCCACCAGTGCCCATCGTCCACCACCATGGGTCCCAGCATCCCCCCCCACCCCCCATTCCCGTCCTCTGTGGCAGGACATTCCCCCTTGTTCTCTCTCTCTTCTTTTGGGTACTGTGTTTTGCAAGGGAGGCATTGAGTGGCAGTCATGTTTGGTCTATAGCCTACTTTCAGCATGCTTCTCCCACCCTGGGAGGATCCTCACAACACCCTTTATTTGGTGCTCTCTTTTCTATCTGAGTCTAAATAGATTTTTTGAGTGAAAAACAAAACCTATCAATTTTTTAAACCACTGTTAGTTAACTCCCTAATGTGAATTGATATTTTTGTTTGCTTTTAGTCTTTATTAAATTTTTAAAAATTACCAAAAATCACAATAAACTTTTTCTTTATACTCACATCAAGTTCTTCCTCACTTCCAACCTTCTTTCCCTCAGATAACCTCACTCCTTTTGTCAATATTCACTGGTATTTTTTAAAAATTTCATCTGCTCATAATTTTATACTCTTATTTGCACTCAAGTTGAAGTCATCCAATACTTGTCATTTTCCTCATGTGGATTAATTTAAAACATCAGTGAGAAATGTCTTAATAAAACTACCAAAGTATACATATGGATCTATGTAGATAGCTTTAGGCTAATTTTTCTAAGATACTGGGAAAATTCTTTTTGGATTAATATTTGATGATAATATTATCAGATTTAACACAGTAAAATGGAATTATTCAGCAAACAAATAGCCTAAATCTATTTCTTTGAGGGTCGGCTATGATAAGTTGGGTCATACTGGGTGGTTAGAGGTTATTTCTGGCTCTGGGCTCAGAAGGGGCTCCTGGCTGGGTATAACTGCATATAAGGCAAATAATTGCTTTATTTATTTTTTTTGTAATGTATTTTATTTTCATATATATATATTCAATACCTCTATTGTAAACCACAAAACCCTAAAGGAAAGAGAGAGCAAAAGGGAATGCCCTGCCACAGAGGCGGGTCGGGGTGTGGGTGGAGATGGTGGGGGGTGGGAGGGCTACTGGGATCATTGGTGGTGGAGAATGGGCACTGGTGGAGGGCGGGTACTCAATCATTGTATAACTGAAACCCAAATTTAATTGAAAGTTTGTAAGTTTACAATTGCTTTATTTCCTATACTGTATTTCTGGTCCTGACCTGAAATCTCTTTAATTGCTACTTTCGTGCCATCCTGAATGTCTGAAGCAGGGCTTATCTCTCTGAATCCTTACTACCTTATAGAGCTATCCCTAATATTTCTCTGAATCCACTCTTTTTTGATAATGGTCTATCCTTACCACTTAGCAGAGTGTCTATCACAAAACAACATCAACAATCGTTCTTGAAGGTCAGAAAGACCAGGGAGAATGGGAAGTACCTTTAAGATCAGAAGTGACTACTTCTGTTCAGAGTGATTTCGGGGTAAATTGGAGTTTGAGTTCTTTGAAATTCATTATAGGTTAATATACATGTAAGATCACTCTTTCTCTTATCCTTTGATGTTCAATAACATAAACAGAAATTAACAGGAATTATGCAAGATGTTTGCTAAACAGTAAGAGTCACAGCAATTAAGAATTGGAACTGTAAAGTGTACCAGCACTATCTTTACTGCAGGAAGGTTATGAATTATATCATTATGCTACATTGGTTTATACTTTAAATCACTATGTTACATTTTGCATTCTGTTTTTTATCATTATGTCCCATTTAAATTGCATATTAAAATTGCAACGTTTTCATGTAAAAGCCATTTTGTTATTATTATTGTTTTGTGACATAAGTAGCTCATTAGAGCCAGGCAAAAACTGAGTCAAAACAAGATGGTGTATTCTACTTACATCTGGCTGAATAAGTACTGAATCTGAATAAGTACTCAGTAAATAAAGCAACAACATAAATAAGATTTGTGTTATCAGTGGAAGGTTTTTCATCTTGCTATGCTTTAATTTAGCATTAGAGATAGAAAACTCTCATACTCATTCTACTTTACTTCATGTTAATAATAGTAACATTCTGTATACCAGTAAGATCTAGGGGTGGCACTTCTTGAATTTTTGTTCATTTTGGTTTTGGGCCACACCCAGTCATGCTCAGACTTACTCCTGGCTCTGAGCTCAGGGATCACTCCTGGCAGTGACAGGAATGGAACCCAGGTAGGTAAGTTGTTGTATGATTATTTCAGCCCTCCCATCTTCAGTTTTTAAATGTACTTTTGAGAGAATTAAATATTTTAAAACATCATCAAAATTCCATGTGTTATTTTAAGTAGAATTTGAATAATTACTTGCATGTTTTAAATTAACTTTACAATAATTTGTTTCATTTATTACTTCTTGGACCTTTTACTTTTATAACACATTCTAATTATTTATTCTTAATTATGTATTTATTCCCAATTATGTATCAGCACAAGACACCAATGGTGTAAGTGTTGCTGTATATTTATTATTTTTTCACCATATCCTACATAAAGAATATGAACTGGAAAATTTATAATATTATGCAATGTCCATTTTAAACATCCCTAACCATTGTAACCTGATTTTATATATTTACTGCTATTATTACTACTACTAATACCAATAATGATAAACAACTGATGTGAAAAAACTTATGATTCTTTTTATTAGTAGTATAAAAGTGTAGGTTAATTTGCAAATATTCTAATTGGTCTAGCTTTGGAAAATTTAACATATACTTATTGTTCACTTTTTATGACTGCAGTCTCAGAAATGAAGTGAAAAATAGGTACATGTTATGAATGAAATATTCCGGAGCTCCAAAATATGATCTCAGACAAAATACAGAGGTAGATCAATGGAGAGAGATAGCTGATACACTAATAAATACTTTAATTGTAATTTTAGTAGTACACAGAGAAACTACTTCATTTTCTTCATTTAGATTCTTCACTTAGTTCCTGAAAGACAAACTAAATGAAGTAAAGAAAATAATATTATTTGACCAAATACTGTATAATATCTAACAAGATGGAAATGGAAATTATTTACTTTTTATTATTTTATTTATTATTTAAAATAAAATCTCATTTTATTTTATTTGTTTTACTTTTGCTGGTGCCAAGCATCAAACCAGCACACATACAAGGCAAGTAAGTGCATTACCTCTGAGCCATCTCCTCGGTCCTTCTTAGGTCAAATTTTAACATTTCACTGTTTCCACATTTGCTTTAAGCTCTTAAAGGAGCAGCTTTATTTTTCTCTGCAAAGATTCTAAGATGTGCATTATAACCATAAGTCATATATTTAATATATATGTACATAATATATATATATATATATATATATATATTGCTTTGATGCTCAAGGGTTAATCCTGGTTCTGCACTCAGGAATTACTCCTGGCAGTGCTTGGGGGACCATATGGGATGCTGGGGATCAAACCCAGGTTGGCTGCGTGCAAGGCAAACGCCCTTACCTGCTGTACTATCACTCCGGCCCAGCTCTATATATTTTTATTATTGTTTTACAATAGAATAAAGGGCTGTTCTGCAAGGTATATTAATCTGTCAATAAAGTTCTACATCAGTGCACCCAAATTATTCTTCTGGTACTGTGCTGATTCCTTTATTAACCTCCATTTGTGGGCTAATTATTGCTATGTAATTTAGCAAAATTATAATATTTATTGGTGCAAATCTACAAAGTTCAGGGTTGTGTAATTTGAAATTACACGCTCAATTGTTTTTTCTTGTCACTAGAAAATCTGGCATTTTATCAAATAAGTTTCTCTTCATATCACAAAGGAGAGATAAATTTTGATGCTGTAATGCGAACTGATTTGTAATGCAAACTGAACCAATAAAATGCTTTAAATGTAGTATTTTTTTATAGACATTATCTTGCCTCATGTTAATTAATTCTGAAGCTTCTAAAGTATTGTCTTGGATTCTTCACTTGGATTCATTAGCTTTCCACCCACATTTTGTTGACTGCCTCTCAATCTATATTGGAGTCACTATTCAATCACATTAATCATATTACTTCCTGCACTCTTCTTTTTCTTTTTTTTTTGGTTTGTTTTTGGGCCACTCTTGGAAGTGCTCAGGGTTTATGCCCATTTGTGCTCAGAAGGAGTGTCCCCTTCCTGCTCAGCGGGTCCATACGTGGTGCCAGGGATTGAAACTGGGTCATCTGTGTGCAAGGCAAGTTCCCAACCATTGTTTTATCACTTTGACTCAATCTGCTCTCTCTTCTGCATAAAGTGCTCTTCCTTCTTGTTGCCTGGTTCATTTCCACTCATCTTTTAGTCTTTTTAAAAGACTAAAAGACTTTTAGTCTTTTAGTATAAAAGACTTTCTATGGCCACACACTTCATAGAAGTTCCTCCATGCTTATCAAAAATTAAATTAAAATTTTGGTGGGGGAAGTGAATTGGACTACATCTGATGGGCTCAGGTATTATCTGTGACTCTTTACTCAGAGATCACTCTTGGAGAGGTTCAGGGACCAGAATGGATGATGGGATTGTGAATTCTAGTCAGCCATGTGCAAAGTGAGCACCCTACCCACTGTACTATCTGGTGCCGTGACATTTTAAATTTCTGAGTGTTCTTGATTACTAATTTTTCCTACTGGATTATAAATTCCATGATGGCAGGCATTATTCCTGTCTACACTTAGTTTTTATTGTGTGAGTCTGATATGGTGATTTATAACTTTATCATTTAACACATACTTATATTTTTCTTAATATTGATCTGTTTTTAGTGTGTGGGGTACAACAGAATTTAAAACACTCGTGTGATACAGCCACTGATTCAAGAATTGTTATGTGAATGAATTACTACATAATCACTTATTGAAATTGGTCATTGCAAATCAACTTCTCTTTCACGTAGAAACTGGTTCTTTAATTTGTTTTAGTACATAGTGTTTTACTGTTAACACTTTGTGCATAGCACTTTGTTAGTAGTAGACTACTATTTGCAAGAATGGAGAATAAATTCATTTCCAACTGTAGTTATAAATAGATTATGTAGGTTGATACCGGGTACATCGGGTATATCATAATACCAAAGAAAGAACAGAAAATTGATTTGTACAAGTTTATCTTTTCTTCAGCTGCAAAAATGCTTTATTAAGTTTGAACCTATCATTATTATAACTCTAATGTCCAAAGTCACACTACCAAGTTACTAAACTTTGTTAAAAGTGCTGAATTTCCACCAACAAGATTTGGAAAGGAAAAGTTGCCCAGACTTCAACTTATAACATATGCTTTGGTCTATTTTCTTCTTTTTCTTGTGGAGTTGTGAACAGATGCTTGGGCAGGTTAATTCTGTACTAAATCTTGTACTTCCACACGTGCCACAGAGGTGGATGCCCGCCAAGGCAGCGAGATAGCTCCCTTGTTGGCCATTAATCACATCAAAACCACTTATTATTCCTTTGATTAAATTAAAATGAAAAGAGCATTCTGCTAACAACGGTTTACTTCTTTTTCAGTGGGAGGTAGCCCCCATCTCTCATTACTCTTCCATGAGAACCTCCGCTCTTATTAAACTAATTTTATCATCAACCCTTGGCATAGTTTTGTTTCTTTATCTCCATTCATTTTTAAGATCATGGCAATCGGCAATCTCCTGGCAAGAATGAGATCTGCCCTTTCCAAATCTTGCACATTCTTCAAGATCTAGCACAATGAGTGCCTTAGGGAAAGCTTGTCTTAATTACAGGATAATCAGTCAACCCCTGAACATATATTAGTTTCATAGTGTTCAGGAATCTCTGTATCACAATGGCTAGGACACACACTTGGGGGAAATGGAAAGATACTTCATCTTGTGATGCTCATAATTTAAGAGAGAAAAATTTTTAGTGTCTAATCAACAAAAACTTAACTAGTGACCATTTTCAAATTTCCTATGGCTAAGAATCATCCCGGGGCTGAGATGTCCAAGCCTACTCAGATCGAGGCTGAGCATCCTCCACCCAGATCCTCCAAATTCCAGTAGGCGGGGGTCACACCCACCAACTGGCCCCCTGGGTAATCCAGTATAATTCCATCAACGGCCAAGACCCAGAGCCTATAAATTCCAGCTCCCGGAAGCTGCATTTGCGGCCGCATGACATCTTATCATCTCATTCCTACTTTGGACAAACTGGCAAGCTACCAAATGTAACCTGCCCACACAGCAGAGTCTGGCAAACTCCCCGTGGCGTACCCAATATGCCAAATACCAGTAACAATGAAGGCTCTCATTCTCATAACTCTGAAAGAACCTTGATATGGCACTTTTTAAAAAATCTCAGTGCTAGGATGAAGGAGACGTTACTGGGGCCTGCTCGAGGCAATCGGTGAATAACAGGATGGTTGTGATTGATTGTGAAGAATCATCTAAGTGCTTTGATAAAATGTAGGATCCAAGGCGCCTCTTGACTTACTGAACCAGATTTTGAGAATATGACCCAGTAATCTAAATTTTTAGACCAGTTGATGGTAATCCAAAGATGCTTTTTTTCAACATGTACAGCAGCGGTCACTAAGATGAGTGTACAGATTTTCAAAGAACTAAAATCCTAGTTGGTAAAGGTAGGTTCATCACCACACAAATAATAGATAATTCTTACAAGCAAATTATAGATAATTATTTTCATTTTGAAAAATAGAACAGCCTTGTAAGATGACTTCAGGGGAAATGGGAGAGATAGAGTCACTTGCAGTGGAGGTGCTGAGATCCAGTTTTGGACAACATTTAGCATATGGTAATAGAAGGGGAGATTTTGTGCTGGGATCACATACCTCAAGAAGGAGGATCATCATGCCATAAGAAAGAATGCCATGAGTATGATGGTGATCTCCTTTAGAGGATTTATTGGAGGGGAGATTATTCCTAACTGGTAACAGGTCACATTTTTGAGAAAGGGTTATGCTTAAGTTGGACCTTGAAACTGCATGCTAAAAGTATAAAGGAACAAGGATAATCTCTCAGTGCCTGTATTACAAACCATAATGTCCAAAAGGAGGGAGGCAGAGGGAGGAGAGGGAGAGAGAGAGAGAGAGAGAAAGAGAGAGAAAGGAGAGAGAGAGGAGAGAGGAGAGGAGTTTGGGTTTCAGTTGTGTGACTGAAACCCAACCATGAACTGTGTATTTCAGTGATTCAATTGAAAAAAAAGTTGGACCTTGAGAAGGGTAAGATTTACAAACTATACATACAGAGAAGAGAAGGAGGGAAAGTAAGGATATTCTAGAAGGAATAATTAGTATCACCAAGGTCATAGAAAGAGGAAAGTATGCTTCAGAGCAAGTAGTTCAAGAAGGGCACGAGAAAGATAGATTTTTCTTTTCTTTGTGGATTTAGGGCAATACTTCAGAAAGATAGACCAGATCTTAGGAGACCTTGAGTACTAGACCTGAGAATAGCTTTTCTAATTTTGACAATACACTGACAATTTAATACATTACGTTACTGTTTATGCTTTGTCACCCCAGCAAGCTTAAAGATGTCCTGAAGGGAGGGGCATACTTCAGAGTTCTCGACAAATCTCTCAGTATGTAGTGTAGTGCCTGGAATATAGCAAGAGTTCAACATTTTCCACAGATTATTAAGAAGATGCTTTTCATTGTCTAAAGGCTGACTCCAAGACATATGGCATCATATACAAGTGGGTTACTCCATGATCTGTTGGCAGCACACTGAGCATCTGAGAAAATATCACTGTTCATGATCAAAGTGATCAGTCCCTCAATGAGCATGTTGGAAGTATGCAGAAAGGAACCATATGATTCTAACCCACTGGGAAATTTACTACAGATGCAGACTTCTAAAAAATTTCTATGTATTTTCTTGTGGGTTGTCTGGTTATTAAAGAGGGCTATATTAGGTTTCATCAGGAAAGAAATCATAATCCCGTATCTGCTCCTTTAACAAACACATATGTCCAAGGTACTCAGAAGCTACATTTAGATCACTGTCACTGTCACTGTCCTCCTGTCGTTCATCGATTTTCTCAAGCAGGACTAGTAATGTCTCCATGGTAAGACTTTGTTGTTACTGTGTTTGGCATATCGAATGCATCATGGGTAGCTTGCCAGGCTTTGCCGTGCACGTTCAATACTCTCGGTAGCTTGCCGGGCTCTCCGAGAGGGGTGGAGGAATCAAACTCGGGTCGGCCATGTTGGCTACATGCAAGGCAAACGCCCAACCCGCTGTGCTATTGCTCCAGCCCTACATTTCGATAGGGAATACATATTTACCCCAAGTCTCAATGTTTTTGGAAATGTTCTAGTGTCTGAGAGATTCTGGCTACAGAAGGGACGTTCTCTGACTTGTGAAACTTAAATTATAATAGGATCTAGTAGTTTGCTCCAATTGTTTTAATAGCAATGACAAAAATCATATTAATTTTAATGCATAATATTTTTGAGGGTATTTGGGCCACACCCTTAGATGCTACTGGCTCTGTACTCAGTAGTCACTTCTGGTGGCACTCAGGTTACCATATAAGGTTCCAGGGATTGAACCCATGTTGGCTGCATGCAAGGCTAACACCTTACCCACTGTATTATCTCTCTGGCACCCATAATGCATGATATCTTAAAGGTTATAAAATACTCACATTTTTACTGTCTTATTTTAGATACTTCCTTTCTCTTATGATTATACACACACACTAACACACACATATATGTGTGTATCTATCTATATCTATATCTATATCTATATCTATATCTATATCTATATCTATATCTATATCATCTATATATGTTGCTTTTGGGTCACACCCGACAATGCACAGGAGTTGCTCCTGACTCTGCACTCAGGAATTACTTCTGGCAGTGCTCAGGAAACCATATGGAATGCTGGAAAGCTGGGAATTGAACCCGGGTAAGCCGCATGCAAGGCAAACGCCCTACCCACTGTGCTATCACTCCAGCTCCTTTTTCTATTTTTTATGTCTTTGCTAGGGTTGACAATGTCAGTGATGTCCAAGTACTTACAGTGAAGACACATTTACTAACTTTCGGATCTATAGTTCTATCTTTTAGACGTTTACACTTACAAATATTAATGGCAATTTAAACTTCATCTCTTCAGAACTGTTTTTCCTCTCTCTCAACTTCCTACTCATCCTATGCTTCTTATTCAATTAATAACTTACCAGTGTATCAAATTACAACTAATAGCAATATGCTTGATTCTTCCTCCCTTTTATCACTTTTGCCTTCTTTATTTCTTGAGTTTATTTTCATTTTTCACTCCTTTTGTTTGATTGCAAAGTTCTGGCTATATAATTTTTTTAAATTATATTTTTCATTTATTGCTAATTTTATTCCTTTTCTATTAGAGTTCTAGCTCCTATCACAATTTCTGCCACATAGAGTTATTAATAAAAAAAACTACTAAATGACTGATTAATTTCCCTTCAAATCAAAGATACATTTTTCACTGTCTTCTGTCTTTAAAATAATTCTTTTTCTTTTATTTTTTAAAATTAAATCACTATGAGATACAGTTACAAAGTTTTCATCTTGGAGTTTCAGTCATACAATGATCGAACACCCATCCCTCCACCAGTGCACATTTTCTACCAATGTCTCCAGTATCCCTGCCCCCGCAACCCACCTCCTCACCCTGCCTTTATGGCAGACAATTTCCCTCTTACTCTCTCTCTACTTTTGGAAATTATGGTTTGCAATACAGATACTGATAGGCCATCATGTTCGGTCCTTTATCTACTTTCTGCACACATCTCTCATCCAGAGCAATCTCTCCAACCATCATTAACTTAGTGATCCCTTCTCTATCCCAGCTGCTTTATCCCCCAGCTCATGAGGCAGACTTCCAACCATGGAACAATCTTCTTGGCCCTTATCAAAAATATATTTTAAAATTTACACTTAAATGTATTATTCTTCTGCTTAAAATGTTTTAGGCAAAATTAACAAACTATTAGTATGATGTTCGATAACTTTAATGTTCAGTTAACTTTTCTGTTTGTTTTTGTTTTGGGGTCACACCTGGTGGTGTTCCGGGCTTACTTCCTGCTCTGTGCTCACTCCTGGATGCTCAGGGATCATTCCTGGAGGATTTGGGGACCATATGGAGGACCCAGGTCAGCTGTGCAAGGCAAATGCCCTACCCACTATACAATTTCTCTGGCCCTCAGTTAATTTTTCAACCTTGTTTCTTTTGATTCTTCAGAAATCTGTATTCTAGCATAAAAGTAACCACTTCAAGCTCTTCAGACTTACTCTTATGATTCAGCCACATATATGTACAGCTTCAGTGAGATGTTCTTTTACTTTTAATTTCATTGTATGCCCAAATTCACTCTTCAGCTCCTTTTGGTTATGTATTTATTTATTTTGATGGTGCTAACGTTTGCATTATTCCTATTAGGCTTGCAATTCTGAAAGGCAGAATTTATGTTTTATTCATCAGGGGGTGAAGTTGGCAGTTAGCTGGGGACATCTCTTGGCAGTGAATTTCAGGGATCTATAAAACCAAGAAAAGTTTGATGGGACAAAAAGCCATGCAATCAAGAAGGATGTGGAAAAACAGGCTCTGTTCTAAGGGGCACCCCAACTGGCAACTCACATGGGTTAGAGGTTGTTAAGGAGACATCACCCAAGTGAAAAGGCTTTGTCCTTGACAACTCTTGCAACAACTCTAAACCCCCACCTGAACTCTGATATATTTTCTCAAAAGCAATTTTACTTCACTGTTTTCTCTGGAAACTCTTTTCTGCAATGAAAGATGTAAAAAACCTTGAAATTCAGACAAAGATGGCCTTTCACTTGAAAGGATAACTTTCCCATGCTGATAATCAGGGTCTCAGAAAATTCAGGTCTTAGGAACCACCTTGCATCCTGACTAGGTCAGGTGAGTTCTGGTACAATTTGACAGCTGATACTAGTGAGGCTAGAAGGTCTTCAGGATCCATTCCATGTAGATGCTCAAAAGAACTCTACCAATTGTGACCTCCCAGAGCACTCACCCCACAGCACTTTCATAGATATACCTTCATAGATATAGTGCGTGCATGCGTGCGTACGTGTGTGTGTGTCTGTGTGTGACGAGATGCTAATGCAGATGTCAAAGTGGATTCATCTCCCAGTCTCTTTCAAATTCCATTAAAGTGTCAGAACAACTATTTGTGAACTATAAAATAACATTATATGAGACTGACAACCAAGGACAGTAGAGACAGGGCCAGGAATATTGCTCCATGGTTGGTAATCTGCCTCATGAGCTGGGGGAGAAGGCAGCTGGGATAGAGAAGGGATCACTAAGTCAATGATGGTTGGAGGATCGTTCAGGATGAGAGACGTGTTCTGAAAGTAGATAAAGGACCAAACATGATGCCCCCTCAGTATCTGTATTGCAAACCATAATGCCCTAAAGTAGAGAGAGAGAAGGTAATAGGGAAATTGTCTGCCATAGAGGCAGGAGCAGGGGTATGATGACGGGGGCTGGGGCAGGGGATACTGGGGCCATTACTGGTGGAAAAAGTGCATTGGTGGAGGGATGGATGTTTGATCATTGTATGACTGAAACTCAAACATGAAAGCTTTATAACTGTATCTCACGCTGATTCAATTAAAAAAAGTGGCAGAACAGGGGGGAAAGGAAAAGGGGAAAGTACTGACACTAATAAATAAGAAAGTCTAAAACATAGAAATGTAACAGAATTTTGTAGATGATACAAAATAGATTAAGTCATATGAAAAAATTTCAGTGCCAATTGCCTGTGACCTAAAACAAACAAAAAGAGTTCCACTGGGAAGTAAGAATTGCTTGGTTTCTCTAATGAGTTCCAAAAGCTTCTGCAAATTGGATGTGTTTCTGAGAGAGAAATTTTGTGGTACCTATTAAATAAAAATGTGCATATCCAATGATCCAGAAATTCTACCTCAGAGAAGTCATTCTTTGTAAATATTTTTTTATATCTGTAAAAATATTGGTCACTGCATCATTAAAATAGCAAAATACTGCAATAACATAGATGTTTATGAGTAGGTTATGATTAAATAGACTAATGGAATGTCCCAAGTAGGAAATCATTTATAACTCATAGAAAAAATAAAAACATACACTCTCCATGATATAGTTTCATATGAAAGAAACACTGTTCTAAGTTTGTAAATATCTAAGAAAAAGTGTGATGGCAGATATTAAACTCTGCTTATCATTGGGAAATAAGAATGGCAGATTTTTGTGTGTGTGTGGCAAGCAAGATAGTTTTGATTGAAACTTAGATGTGGGGGAATAAAAAAAGAGAAGTACATGCTCAAGAGAGAACCCTGACTTTTTCAGAGTGAAAATAAGTAAAGAAAGGCAGAGACAAGCAAGCGAGATATGTGTTCAAGGAATAATATGGGCTTGAAGAGCAAGTTGGGTCTGGCATATTTGAAGGGGAATTTTCTCATATTCTCTTTCTTTATTTATTACCATTATTTTGTAACTAAAGAAGAACATAATCAATTCTATTTATTTATTTATTTTTGGGTCACACCCGGAGATGCTCAGGGGTTACTCCTGGCTCATACACTCAGGAGTCATTCCTGGCAATGCTCGGGGAACTATATGGGATGCTGGGAATCGAACCTGTATCTGCCATGTTGGCTGCGTGCAAGGCAAATGCCCTACCCGCTGTGCTATCGCTCCAGCCCATAATCAGTTCAATTTAAACAAAGAAATACTTCAGTTATGAGCACAGTATGGGTGCAAAACAGATCATTTTCTGTAAGGAACAATTAAAACACTTCTAGATAGTCAAGTGTTAGTACCTTGAGTGTTTTAACTAGATAGTACTGCTCTATCCTGTAGTAAGGTTAGAACAGAGGAAAAGGAAAAGGAGGAGAAAGAAGAGGAGGAGACAGAAGAGGGGAAAGAAGAGGAGGAGGAGGGGGGAGGAAGGAGGAAGTGAAGGAGGGGAAAAGGAAGAGAAGAAGGAGAATTTAGTATTCTGCAGGTTGAGATAATGAAAACAGCAGTGCAGTTCTATAATATGTTCATCTTCATTAGTAATTATTACTCTTCACCTTTCTAGCAAGTACAGTTTTAGCTCTGAAGAATTCGTTGGCAACTGGAGAGCATCAGATTAAGTGAATTAAATCAGGGGGAGATGGATTAATGCGAGATGATCTGCCCACCTGTGGTATATAGAGAACTTAGACTAGGAAAGAGAAAGTGTCACATGATGGCAGACCTTGGTCCTGCATTACAAAACTGAGAATTCCAAGAAAGATGGTTGTGGTTGGGCATGGGGGAAAATTCTAGAGGACTGGAGAGGACATCAAGACATTCGTAGAGGGTCTTGGATACTTCTGTGGCAGAGTGATAACTGTGATTATAAAAACTATAAGTGTCAGAGCTATTGAAAACAAGTGACATGAACTAAAACAAATAAAAATGAGTTTGCCAAAGAAGTGGAATGGGAGGAGTGTCAGGAGACCATGAGAGTTTGCTTTGGTGGAGAGAGCTGATACTGGTGGTGGCTGAAACATTGTATGGCTGACTCTCTAATATTAACAGTATTATAAATCACATTGTCTAACCCCCCGCCCCCCCCCCATACACACATGCCCTGACAATGACTAAAACAGATGGACAGGCAGGGATGGAATCACATTCTTCAGACTTTGGAACTTAACCCAATGTCTCACACTGGGTAGATGACTGAAGCCCTGATTATCTAGGGGTGTTCAGTAGGCAACATATTTGGGGGTTTCCACTAAAGAAGGACTCTTTGTGGCTATCCACCTCTCCTGAACTTCTCCAAAGACAGCTGCTTGTGCATCTACTGTTTGTTCAGTCTCCCTTGCTATTTCTGTTGTATTCTGCTCAAGCATGCAGAGAGAGTGAATTTGGGTAAGAGAAACAGAAATGTATGGATAGAAACAGTTGATCAGTGGAGTGGTTCAATTTTATGCTCATCTTGCAGGAAGTCTCTAACTCTGGAACCAACCCTTGGCTAACACAAAGGCAGCTCATTAATTATTTATAATGCACTATTTTAGTCTAAACTTCCCCATCCCCCAATAGCACCCCAGAATAGGTCTGTTTATTCAGGGTTTATCCCAAACATGAGAGTCTTGTTTGGCTTTGTGTACAGAAGGGTATAAAAGACTCAACTGGAAACTTGTAGGGTGGCCTGAAACTGAGATTCATCATACGAATCTTTCTAGCTTTATTTAGGATGAAGAATTCTATGTGACTAAGAAGGGACTGGGAAGTTGTACTTGGAAGGTTCATGGGCTTTTACATCACCTGCACTCTCTCTCTTGCTCTCCTCATTTGTTTTTTTTTTTTTGAAAGACTAATGTGAGTTTTCGCTGCTGTTTCAAAGATCCATTAAATCATCCAACATATCTTTGCAAGAACAAAGAATGAAAGAAAACTGTGCTAGTTCTTTAATGTTGCATTAGAAATACTAAAAACTTAATATTTGACATGAATACATTGATTCACAGTTCTCTAAGTGGGAACTCAGGGTAATCTGTAGTTATGCTTTCTGCTTAGGGTCTCAAAAGGCTAAGATTCTGATTAATCTGATAATACTGGCTAGACTGTATTATCATTTGGAGCTTTGCGTCCCCTTCAAAGATCCCATGGGTGTGGCATGATTCAATCCTATGTGGTTTTAGGATGGAGATCTTTATGTTCTTGCTGGCAGTTGGGTCTTTTCTTGTGTAAGCCCCTTTCAGATTGAGATGCCATCTACAGGTTATTGCAATCTACATAGTCCATAGACCCATTCCCATTTCCAATCTCTTATATAGAGAGAGCCCATTATCTTTTTGAATAGCCTAGTTAAATCAGATTCACAAGGCTCTCTCTTCCTTTCACTCTCTCCCTCTGTCTCTCTGTTTCTGTCTCTGTCAGTCTCTCTCTCTTCTCTCTCTAAGGTTCTGAGCCTGCAATGCTAGCCAGATTCTGCAGTACTGAGGTCACCAGAGTCACTTGGCAGTGCTTGAGGATTATCAGGCAATGCTCAGGGGGCTCACGAAGTACCAGGGATCAAACCTGGGTTCTCACATATGCCTCGCAAGAGGCCCTCATTCCTGTGCTCTTTCTGTAGTCAACTGTTGATACTAATTAAAATTATCAAACCATATACAATTATCAAAGAAAAATTATGAGAAAATATAATAGCAATAATTTTTACAGATTACATTTTTATGTAGCAGACACAAGTAGAGTTGCTCTGGTAAAATGAGAGGGGTTCCTGGTACCCAGATGTATCCTGTTTTGTATGCTACAACAAAATGCAATTCTACGCTCCTTATGTATAGATTGTATTAACAACTGGGGGCTGTTGTGTAAGGTGAAATTCTAAGATCTGCACTCTTTGGAGTAAGATATAATTTCCATGTTATACTAGTATCACAATCACGACCATCCTGTTGTTCGTCGATTGCCTCGAGCAGGCCCCAGTAACGTCTCTTTCATCCTAGCCCTGAGATTTTTAAAAGTGCCATATTCAAGGCTCTTTAGGAGAATGAGACCCATCATTGCTACTGGTATTTGGCATATTGGGTACGCCACGGGGAGTTTGCCAGACTCTGCCGTGTGGGCAGGTTACATTTGGTAGCCTGCCAGTTTGTCCAAAGTAGGAATGAGATAATAAATGTCGCTTCCAGGAGCTGGGTTTTATAGTCTCTGAGTCTTGGCCGTTGATGGGATTACACGGCGCCAGGGGGCCAGTTGGTGAGTGTGACCCCCGCCTACTGGAATTTGGAGGATCTGGGTGGAGGATGCTCAGCCCCAATCCCAGTAGGCTTGGAGATCTCAGCCCCGGGACCCGCATGCCTTTGTTCCTCTGCCAGTACCTTTACATGTGCGGAGAGTGGTCTCAGCATGGTGGTGGCTGGTTTTGGAGGTCTTCGGCTGCTGGAGCCCTGGTCGGGGCGGGGAGGGAAACTCAACCCGCTCCCCTCCAAGGGGCCCTGGCAAGGACAGCCAGGCGCAGGGGCAGGAGACTCTGCTTTGTTCTCTTCCAGGAGCTTGTTGTGATAATCTCTAGATCCTGGTCGTTGCTTTTTCCCCAGTACCACATGGTCCTCTGAAATGGTTTCCCCAAAGGCAGCCCTGGAGGTCCTTGAACAATGCCCCAGAAATCAAGTCCTTACACTTCCAGTGCTTTGCCCTACTACAAGGTTCTACTTGCCCGACTTCTTAATTATCCTCTTCGATACCACCCTATGCTTTCTCCTCTATTCTCAGTAGAATGACAGAATTCTAGAAATGTTCTGTAATCAGTGAGTGTTAACATTCTACAACCCAAGATAATCTAATTTAATGGAAATTATCCCAGGATTCTACATGTTTACACTCTCCTGGTGGACATTTCACTCAGAATAAAAGCCCAAATCCTTATATTGTCTTAGAACAGTCTACTTTTCTTCAAATTAGCTTATCACCTACTCCCCTAACTTATTCTACTGAGGTCATTCTAATGACCTTGCTACCCATATTTCACTTCTTCTCATCTCTGGTGTTTATTCTTCTGGTCTCTCTGTCTAAAATAATCTTCTCAACTACACTCTCCTACCTTCTTTAGTTTCAACTAAAATTTTACTTTCTGAGTGAAGTGTCTCTGGCTACCCTACTCACAACTTCCATACATATCCATGCATGTATATATATATATGTATCTTCAGCATATTGATTCATTTTTAGTCTTTCTTTGTTGTGAAACATGAAACAAAACAACCGCTATTAATCTAATTTCAAATATTGCCATTTCATCATAAAGGTAAAGGCCCTCCCGTTGTTCATCGATTTGCTCGAGCGGGCCCAGTAACGTCTCCATTCGTCCCTGTCACTTGCTAGTGTAGCCCGATGACATATTGGGGGCTCCTTCAGGATCAGGGGAATGAAGACCATTTATTGTTACTGTTTTTTGACATATTGAGTACCCCACGGTTAGCTTGTCAGGCTCTGCCATGTGGGCGGGATACTCTCGGTAGCTTGCCAGACTCCCCGAGAGGGTTGGAAGCTTTTGGGGCAGCCTCTAATCACCTTTACAGGTGTTCCTAGTCAGGAATATAGGCGGGTATGATACTCTCAGTAGCCTGTCGGGTTCTCTGAGAGTGAGAACTACAGAATAAGAGGTCTTATTCTTTTTTTTTTTTTTAAATTTCTTTTATTTCCTTTTTATTAGTGAAAAACCATGAGGTACAGTTATAGGCTTACAAATTTTGTGCTTGGGATTCAGTTATACAATGATCAAGTCCCCATACCTCCACCAGTGCCCGTCATCCATCCCCATGGGTCCCAGCATCCCCCCCACCCTCATCCCCCCCCCGTCCCATCCTGCCTCTGTGGCAGGGTATTCCCCCTTAAGAGGTCTTATTCTATATTATATCATATTATATAATTATATTATTGCTCGAGCGGGCCCAGTAACGTCTCCATTGGAGACTTTGTTGTTACTGTGTTTGGCATATCGAATACATCACGGGTAGCTTGCCAGGCTCTGCCCTGTGGGCGAGATACTCTTGGTAACTTGCCGGGCTCGGTGAGAGGGGTGGAGGAATCGAACTCGGGTGGGCCATGTTGGCTGCGTGCAAGGCAAACGCCCTACCGCTGTGCTATCGCTCCAACCCATTTCATCATAAAAATAAGAAATATTGAAGCTTATTACTTTAGTATGTGGTACTAAATTTGTATGTGTCATGCATACAAATAAACTCATTTTCTTGCCTTCAAACTTCCCCATTCCTTGCAATAAGTCTTTGCCTGTTTTCAAAGCAAACAAAAAATTTAGTGTTGTGTGCATGTAGTGCTGGGACTGGAACCCAGGTTTCTTACATGCAAGGCATGTGCTTTACTGTGAAGCCATATCCCTGAACCCCCAAATTGAAGTTTTCAATAAGATTTTAGCTTGGTTTTTAGATATTCCCTAGTTATAGCCCAAGAATATTCTCTTAGCCCTATTATTGCATTCTATTTCTATTTTTTTGAGAAGACTTGATTATAAACCAGTACTTTTTTTTGCGGGGGGGTTGTTTGATTCCTTTTGGGTCACAGTCAGTTGTACTCAGGGATTATTCCTGGCTCTGGGGCTCAGGGATGATATGGGGTACTGAGGGTCTGGGTCAGCCAGACAAGCAAGCAAGGCAAGCCCCCTACTCACTGGATTCTCTCCATCTCCATAAACCACCACTCTTAATGAGGTTTATGCTGATTTAATCAGGGAGAATGTGAAATTTTTCATTTTTTAAAGATTTCTCTGATGGAAAATATTGACAGTGTCATTATGGCTTTAGACACATTGAGATATATGTCATTCTTAGAAAATCCTCTGTGGAAAGGAAAACTGACTAATGAGTCTCATTCATAGTGCCCAGTCATGATATTACTGTGATGAGAAATGACAGCAGGGGAAAAATACTTCCTTTGAAAACAGGCAAAGACTTATTGCAAGGAATGGGGAAGTTTGAAAGCAAGAAAATGAGTTTATTTGTATGTGTGACACTGGAGATTGCTTAGGGAAGCTCTCCGCAGACACTGCATTTGGCCCAATTTGATCCTTCTATCAAGCAAAGTCTCCACATTTCTTTTCAGTGAGAAAATACGTTTTAATTGAATGATTCATCAAGGACTTCTTTCACTTTCCAGAGTTAGTGGAGATATTGTTTCGCTTTTTTTGGAGCACAGTTCTAAATTTTGTACTTAAAAATGGAGAAACTTATCAATTATTTCCTCTCTCTTGGTTATTGTTGAGTTTGAAACTTCCAGTTCATATAGGGATGATTTTAAAGATGAGAAGTGACTGAAAGGTTCACGTTTGCAATCAAATCACTCATTGATTCATTTATTCACTGCTTCACTCGTTCATTCATTCATTCAAAACGTTTTTCAGTGTGAGTTGGGAGCCTGATTCTCTGCTTAGGTTTAGGAAGTTTTCTGAAAGTTTCCAATGTTGAGTTGGCAAAATTAAAACATTAATTTGTCTATTACATACTATTTGTCTAATAGTTCAGAGTACTATTTGTCTATTACGCTAATACCTTTCAAAGGAGTCTGCCTTTCTCTATTCCATTTTGTAATCCTGGAATGTAAACATTTCCTTTTTTGACAAATGTCTCCCGATTAAACACCAACAATAGGTCTGGTGGCTAGAGGAGGCAAGTGCACCTGTGTGTTCCCTCAAAGCATTTTGCCCGGAAGTGAACTTCACCAAGAGCAGATGATTTCAGGAGGTGGTTGTTCCCCCACAGCTGGAACCAGCCTATCACTCCTCAGGAGACACCGACCTCCTGGGAGGGGTGAGTCCTGGTTTTAAGCTTTCTTTATTCTTTATACACCATCTTACAGTTGTTCCCTACCTTGGAGGTAAAGTGACTTATTGTCACTTTAATTCTTTATGGTTTTTCCCTTTTGCCCTTCAGTTCCTCTCTTAAAATGAACCACTCTTATAGACATAGAAAGATTGCATTCATCTGGGGGATATAAAGTAACAAAATATGAGATTAATACCCAAGAATAGCTGAGATCAGCACCAGGAAGA
The DNA here is from genome assembly GCF_029834395.1 of Sorex fumeus. Lineage (NCBI taxonomy): Eukaryota > Metazoa > Chordata > Mammalia > Eulipotyphla > Soricidae > Sorex > Sorex fumeus. Next base: position 2,680,338 of record NW_026606068.1, on the reverse strand, counting down.
TTACTCCATAGCTTAGAGGCCAGCCGGGCATTCTAGGGGAAAGGGCAGCTCAGATAGAGAAGGGAGCACCAAATAAAGGGTGTTTGGAGGATCCTCCCAGGAGGGGAGACACATGTTGAAAGTAGACTATGGACTGAACATGTTTGCCACTCAATACCTCTTTTGCAGACCACAACACCCAAAAGGAGAGAGAGAACACAAGGGATTGCCCTGCCACAGAGGCAGGGTGGGATGGGGGGATGGGGGTGGGAGGGATATTATCCATGGTGGTGGAAAATGGGCACTGGTGGAGGGATGGGTATTTGATCATTGTATAATCGAAACCCAAGCACAAAAAATTGTAAATCTACAACTGTACCTCATGGTGTTTCACTAATAATAAAAAAATGTAAAAAAAGAAAAAGAAGAATTGCATGAACTAGGAAAAAAATTAAGCACAAAAATCATAGCATTTCCTTAGTGAGTCATTTTGTTTCTTGTATAACATATTGGTATTTTTCAAACATCCAGATAGTCTTGTTCTTTTAAGTACATGATATGATTATGATTCAACCCTTGTAATATGTCATATAGATTTTCTTGGCCAATAATGTATAAACAGCAATAATGTGTTTCACAACTGGAAAGAACTTTAAAAGTTTATGTGAAGTTTCTCATCAGACCAAATAAAGCAGTGAAATTCACCCAAATTAATAAAGGCAAAATTCAAATAAAAAAAATGAACCACTCTTTCTTGGAGTAGATCACACCTGGTGATGCTCGGGGATTATGGGCTCAGGGATCAGTCCTGGTGGCTTTGGGGAACCATACAGGGTCCTGGGGATTGAACCCAGGTCTTCTACATGCAAGGCAAGCACCCTTTCTGCTCTACTATCACTCCTGCTCTATGTACCATTTTTTATATTAAACTTGCTCGAACAGTTGATGTAGTTTTTATCCCCTGACTGAAATCTGACTGACAGCAAAACTGAGGTGCTTCAAGTCATTTTAGAAATGTTTAATTTTTAAAATTTTGATATGTTAATAATTTCAGGCAATAATACATAACATATGCATATATTGCATAATGTGTATTTACATATGACACATGTACACCTTGTATTTATATATGCATAGAATTGAAGTTTCAGTAGTTTTACAATGGCAGGAAATAAAGGAGTCAGTAATTAAAATGTTTTAAATATTTTCCCTGAAATTGAGTAGTCAGTTAGTTATATGAAGGCAAATTGTACTTTATTACTTTATATTTTTTCCAAAGTTTTATTTGAAGAAAAATAGACAACATTTTTAGTAGATGTGACTACCTATGTTGTAATTATATGCAAAAGAAATGACTAGATGTATAAGTAGCACGTGGTACGAGAATCAACCCACCTGAGAAGAGGAGGGAGTAAAATTATTGGCCATTTAGCTCTTAGTAGGAGTTTAATTTACTTCCAGTCAATTAAAATTATAAGTTAAAATACTATGATATACACTAAAGTTTTAAATTTCTATGTGAACACATTCCACATTCATATTACTATTATAGCTGAAACAGATGTTTTGTAAAACTACTGGCAATTTTTCTATTATGTAGTTCAGACTGTCACCTTTCTTAATGTACTTGGAATTTTTTCTTAACTCTATTAAATAACTTAAAAAAAAACCAAAAATAAAAGGGCTTGAATACTGAAATAAGAAATTCTCCTTTCCCATGATCTCTAGACTCATTAAGCATTTAAAATGGTCATGTGGACTGAAAGTGCTCAAAAACAATTCCTATAACAAAATTTTATTGAATATACAGTGTCTAACGTAGTCTAAGAAAGGCTGGATATTTCATGTATTAGCTAACTTATTAGACAGATATAATGATACTACTTCCCAATGAATTTTATGAATGTTGAAATACAATCTAGGGTCAGGAGAGGTAATATAGCTGGTAAGATGCTTGCCTTGGACAAAGCTGGTTCAGGTTTTGTCCCCAGAACCCATGTAGTCTGGGAGACTGCTAGAAGTGATTCCTGAGCACTGAGACAGAAGTGCTACTCGCAATTCTAACCTATTTTTGACATTATTATTTTTTAATTACACGATTTTACAAAAACCATGTTTTTAATCTTGAGGAAATAAGGACAAATATTTCTAAAAAATTACTATGTATAGCACTGCACTGTAGCACTGTCCTTCCGTTGTTCATCTATTTGCTTAAGAGGACCCAGTAACGTCTCCATTGTGAGACTTGTTACTGTGTTTGGCATATCGAATACATCATGGGTACCTTGCCAGGCTTTGCCATGGGGTTGAGATACTCTCTGTAGCTTGCAGGGTTCTCCGAGAGGGGTGGAGGAATTGAACCCGGGTCGGTCGGGTCAGCCAAGTAATTTTTATATAAATTGCTTTTAGTTTAAAGATTTTAATTTTTATGACTTAGGCATCTTGATTTTTAAAATCCATTGTTCTGTATTTTAGAATTTGAGTAACTTATAATTTAGAAATATCCCTGTTAGTAACTTGTACATTAATTAGTTTAAGGAGTTAAAAATACTGATATTATCACAATTAATATTTCAAATTTTGAGAATGAATACTGAATAATTTTAGGTGTAAGGCAGAGGATTTTATTTAAGGTAAGAATATTAAATATTTATAGATTACTCCATAGTTTTTCAAAAAATATAGAGTATAATACATTAAGTCATATTAAAAAATTTTTTTTGATGTTTGGGCTACCCTCAGTGATGCTCAGGGGTTACTCCTGGCTCTCCACTCAGGAATCACTACTGGCAGTACTTGGGGCACAATATGTGATGCTGTGGATTGGACCTTTGTCAGCCCCTTGTAAGGTGTAAGGTGTAACCTTATCTGTTATATGATCTCTCCAGCCCTTTAAATTACATTTTAAATAATATGATATAATATTGATACTTATATTTAATACATATACCAGCAGAAGACAAGGAACAAACAGATAGAAAAACTTTTGAGGATATCAGGGCAAATATTTTTTAAAAGTTGATGATAAATATGAATCTGCAGTTAAAGCACACAAAGATAATGTAGAAAAATATCAGTCATGAGCACGGTTTAGAAAAATCCTAGACAGGGCTGGCCTGAATACAGTTTATGTAAAAGGTCATGATAAATGTCGCGGAATACAGTTCAGATGGTTGTACATAACAAACTCCTTTTGGGTAATTAATAGAACTAGCATATTCTATTTTAATTCCCACCTAAACATCTAAAGAGGGGAATGTTTCAATAAAAGAATGGTACAGAATTTGACTTCTCCTCATGACAAATCCTTTTAGTAGTAGAAAAAATAGGGAGGTATATTCTGACGTTCACTTAAGAGTATCCAAGAGTATCTGTTCAAGAGTAAAGAATGTTTTTAATAAGACATTAAGTGAGCTAGGAACAGTAATCTGACTTGCTTCTAGTCTACTATTTGCTTCCATTCTACCCAAAATGATATGCATTTGCTTCTATTCTTAATACTTATACCAAAATATAAGTATATACTGTGTATACTATAAATGTATAAAATAAATGTATACTACAACAGTATGCATTTTCTTCTATTCTACTATTTAGTGACAATTAGCTATGTAGAAATCCCCAAAGAATCTATGAAGTATTTATGTTATTAAGAGAATTTAGTAAGTGACTAGATGTAAATGTCAGAAAACAAAAAGTACATGGATTATTGTACACAGCTGCAGCAAAACAACTGGAGACTAATTTGTGGAGAGGCTTACGCCAAATCCAGCACCGCTCAGGGTTTACTTCCTGCCCATGCTCAGGGGTCAGTGCTTGTGGTGTTTGGAGATCAAACTGAATTTGCTAACTGCAAGGCAAACACCTTCACTCCTGGACTGTCTCTCCAGCCCCAAGACTTGAATTTTTGAAGAACTATATTTGTGACCACCAAAAAAGAGAGCAACAAGGGATTTAGAAATAAACTTAAAATACATAAAAATATTCTGAATATTTACTAAAGTATATTCAACAGAAAAATAATGGAAACATCACATTGATAGAAAATAATTAGGAATTATGAAAACATCAAAATTACATAGCCAATTCCAAAAAATAATTTATGTGATTAATTTTCAGTAAGAGTCCAACAATTTATTTTCCTTTTGAGGAGTTTGATTCATTCTAAAATTCATCTGAAAAGTAAATACCTAGTTGCCCAAAGGGAGACTAACTCTATTAGCTAACAGAAAGTTATTATTTGTGGAACTAGAACAAACTAAAATGTTGCTACCCAGCAAAAGAAGTTTTCACAAAACGAAAGGGCAGTCAAGTGAAAAAGAGAAGATATTCATAATTTGTCTATCTGAGTAGGGGTTGATAGCCAACAGAATTCCTACAACTCAATGATAAGGAAATAATTTATTTGAAAATGAGAAGTGCGTTTGGAATATGTATTTTTCCAAGGAAGACATACAGATGGCCAATGAGTTTGTGAGAAGATGAATATCACTAACAGAAAAATAAGTTAAAATACAATGAGATATCGTCTAATGCCTGTCAAAATGGCTACCAACAAACATTGAAGCAGGAAGAAATATCAAGCTCCAATAAAGGTGTAGAGAAAAGGGAACTTTTGTGTACTATTGATGGAAATATACATTGATGCAACTGCTTTGGAAAACAATATTCTCCTCACCTCCCCTCAAAAAAAAATGAGATTTAACAACTCAACTTCTGATATAACAAAATCTTGTTGATTTTAAGTGAAAAGGACTCAATAAGCAAATTACAAAATGCTACACACAAAATACTTTATGATTTACATTTAAAAACTTATGTTAATCAATTCAATCGTTAATTAGTTAATTTCTTTTCTTTTTAAAGCCAAGTCTAACCTTTATTATGAAGAAGGGGTATAAGGAAAACTTCTCAGATTGAAAGAAGGAATTGGGAAACATATACCAATTATACAAAGAGCTAACATTTATCAAGTACATACAGACTAGTTGCCCTTTGAAAGAATTTTTCATGTATTAAACTCCTCTCATCCTCATGAAAACCATGTAATACTATTATTGCCATTTCCCCAATGCATCCACTGGCAAAAAATCTTTTTTACAAAGATTAAGTTGATAAATACTTACATCTATATATATTAAACATGACAATGAACTTAGCAGAGTCATCATAGTAGCTGCTGTTCTGCATGCAAAGATAGACTATCCATATGGGTGTATATTAATTAAGAACCAATATTATTGCTATTGTTACTGTTTTTAGGAACAAAATAAAATTTAAAATGGCATATCACTTCAAGAATTTTAAAATCTAATAGGAAAGACAAAATCTGACCATCCTATTTAAGCAACCTGCAAGCATCGATGAAACAGTCTCTCTTTCTTTATCCCTCATCTCCCTTGGTGAATTAAGCCAGGTTGAATTTAACCCCTCTCTACTCTGCATTGAGTATGGGTAACGGAGAACCATCAGAAAGAAACAGGTTCCTTCTACCCATAGTAACTGTGATCAAGAGTATCCTTAATGCCACTCAGCATGATCTTTGTCTATTCTTTCTCCTATTTCTTCATCAACTGTTTTATAATCAGTTAATTTCTTTCCTTGAAGAAACTAAGAAAAGATGGTAGACACCTAGAGCAGGATCTGTAGTGCATATAACCAAGAAAGGACTAGTTATCTAAACTACAGAAATGATCTTTGCAAAAATGACAACCAATAAGAAAATGGGCAGAAACACTTAAACAGGAGTGTCACAGAGGAGGAAAAACAAATTGTCACGAACATATGGGAAACTTGCCAGTCTCACTAGAAAGTTCCATTTCCTAAGGAATTATTGTTTTATAGCACATTATAAGCTCCACTGAGCTTTACATGAGTTCTGAGCCAGCGAGGGTCTTCATTTCACTGGCTAGGTGGATATTTCCTTCAAATATTCATCTACAAAAGGGCTTCCATGATACACAACAATCAATACATGTGTTCCTGACCATTTTGTAACATTGAGAGACTCCTGATTATTCTTTGACACTTGATTATTTGTTTGGCTTTCTAGATTATACAGAAGAGTAAGGATCGATAATATCGCAACATGTACAAACCTAACAGGGTCCCATTTCTAACCTAGTCCAAAGGAACACATATCATTTCATGAAAAGCAACTGGAGATAGGAAGGGAGGAGGAATATACCCAAAGAAATTAATGATGCTTCTATAAATAGGTAACACAGTCATCCATCATGAATATATTTCACTTTGTCATCTTTACATACACTTCTTTTACCCTTTTAACTTTGGGGTCGGGGGTGGTAGGTGGGCACACCAGGCCATGCTCAGGGCTTACTTCTGACTCAGCAATGAGAGATCACTCCTGGCAGGGTTCAGAGGGCCAAGTGGGGTGTGGATAATCCAACCTAGAATGACTATAAAAGTAAAGGCCCTCCCGTTGATCATCGATTTGCTCGAGCAGGCCCAGTAATGTCACCATTGGAGACTTTGTTGTTACTGTGTCTGGCATATCGAATACTCTCGGTAGCTTGCCGGGCTCTCCGAGAGGGGCGGAGGAATCGAACTCGGGTCGGCCATGTTGGCTGCGTGCAAGGCAGACGCCCTACCTGCTGTGCTATCGCTCCAGCCCAGTATATACCTTGCATATAGAATGACTATATAGTCATTCTATATGCAAGGTATATACTCTATCTAAGTTTCTAGCCCCTCACCTTTCTCATTTTAAAAATATGGGCACATTAATTTTATATCAACAAGTTTTATGGAAGAACAACAAAATCCTTAGGAATTATATCCCTAGAATTTTTTCCCAGTATAATCTTTGAGCAGTTACTGCTATTATATACAATAAAGAATAGCTCCTTTTGTTTAAAATGTTTTCTTTTTATAAAGGCAACCCTAACTCACTCTATGTCTCATCTAATTTGGAATATTCTAGTTGCTTCTTTTTTTTTTTTTTTTTTTTTTTTGCTTTTTGGGTCACACCCGGAGATGCTCAGGGCTGGCTCTGCACTCAGGAATTACCCCCTGGAAGTGCTCAGGGGACCATATGGGATGCTGGGAATCAAACTTGGGTTGGCTGCGTGCAAGGCAAATGCCCTACCCGCTGTGCTATCACTCCAGCCCCTCTAGTTGCTTCTTAAGCACAAAAACCTGTTCTCTAGGGCTTCCACACTGTAAGTTTTCTATTTCTTTCATTTTTAAAAAAATTTATTTTCTTCTTTTTTTTCATACTTTTTGTCATCTTTCCTCCACAGCTGTCTCTTTACCATGTCACACAAAATGAGTCGCCTCATACTAGCCTCCCAGGTATTCATACCCAGCTACAGAATGTAATTGAAAACCCCTTCCTCCAGATAACATTGTTTCTAGAGGCTTTTAATCAAATCCTCACATTGGAATAACAGCCAGATATTTGATTAAAATGAATTACAAAAGAAATGTGAAGTTTCATAATTATACTCTTTCCTCACCCCTTAACTGAATAGAGGATCCTCAAGCAAATGCAAAAATGAAAAGCTTTACTAAGAGACTTATTTTGAGATGAACATGGAATGTTGGCAGTTTAGAAAAAAAGGATGCTTCTGCTTAGATAGAATTTCTTTGATACCTTTTAGCATAAGTGAAATGTATATATAGATATGTACAATTTCAATTTAGTAAGCTATGCTGAGATGTAAAAAAGACACAATTTGTTGATCCAAATGTTTATAGTAAAATATTAATTTTGAAACTATTAATCTGAAGGATTTACGAAGTAACATACCTGAAGGAATTCAGATTCATCAAAACATATGTAAAAGGTTTATAGATTCTTTGGCATGAGATTATCTCAGGGAGTCTAGAAAGTAGATGGGATGTTTGGAGGGATTCAGGATGGGAGATATGTGCTGAAAGCAGATAAAGGACTGAACGTGATAGCCTCTCAGTATCTTTATTGGAAACCATAATGCCCAAAAGTAAAGAGAGAATATGGGGGAAATTGTCTGCCATAGAGGCAGGGGGAGGGTTGGGATAGGGGGGTATACTGGGGATATTGGTGGTGGAAAATGTGCACTGGTGGACGGATAGGTGTTCGATCCATTGTATGACTGAAACTCAAATATGAAAGATTTGTAACTGTATCTCACAGTGATTCAATAAAAAAAAAAAGTAGATGTGGTTGATCTCCTTATTTTACTGAAGAAGAAGCTGAGGTTAGTGAGAGAGGCATAACAGAAAGGCACCCAGCTAGCCAGAGATAAGAGGTGAGAATCAAACTTCAGTTGTCTGAATGCACTGGGTTCTTTCAGTGATCACAATACTTCATGGCAGAGCTCAGTTTTATTGCAACTGATTTGAAACTACCAGTATAAATTAGTTCTGCCACTAACACCAACCTTTCCAATTTAATTGCATTAATAAATACGTGTCTCTAAAAAACATGTTAGAGGTGTATTATGCACTATGCTGGAACCTCACGCAAGGTGTCTTGTAACAAAGTCAGGTGCATGCAAAGAAGACTGTTCTGCCGTAGGATGGAGCAAGAGGTGGGAATCTCTGCAGTTTATTTTCGCTCTACGAATCCACCATGTGGATTCTTTTGTGTCTGGAGACCAGTTATAGGGTCACTAATAGAGCTACAGCTGGTGAGTTTCCCTCACCCCGCCCCCACCCCCACCCCCTTACTGAAGTCTGGAATGGACCACCAAACCTGGAGCTAGAGGGAAGAGAGGAAAGAGATTCATGCATGCATGGGCAGTTAATGAAAGTTGTGGGGAGCAGTGTTAGCAAGAAGACAACCAGTGCTCCAATGAGAACTGCTGGAGATCCAAGGGCAGACTCCAGGGTCAGAACTGCAGAGTGGACATATTCTCTCTGCAGAATGGTAGAGATGCTGGTGCAGACACAAGCAAGCACTATCCTAAGGATTTTACCAGTCTGAGACTGTGGAGTCCCTTTCCCTTGCAGTTAGAAAGATATGCGACCTCCTAGGCACACGCTCAGTTCCATTGTAAGGAGAGAATCAGGGTAATGTCAGAGGATAGCAGCCACACAGAATTTTTGTGCAAAGAAGATGAATATAAACTAACGGGGCCATGTCACTTCTGAAATAAGATTAAAATTTTAATCACAAAAAGAATAAAAGTCCATTTTTTATCCTTAATACACCGTTAATCAAAGCTGAGAAAGTAACCAGATTAGCTCTGGTCAAAGTTAAACAAGTTAATTTTGTACATACAAATGCAGCATTCACTGAGAATTTTTTAAAAATGTCTAAGTCCTGTACCTACATTATCTCACATGATTTTCACACAAGCCCTGGTAGGGAGGAACTGATAAATATCTCTGTTTTATAGAAAAGAATAAAAAAAAAGAGGCTTAGACAAGTGAAGTAATTTGCATAGGTCACACAGATTGTGACATAGCAGGGAGAGGAAAGCTGATTACTTACTTAAAGGTTTATATTAAAAATCTGCTAAAACATATTTTAGATGAATGGAGTTTGGAAATCTGAAGACATTCAAAAGGGGAAGACTTTTGAGGAGAGCAAGCTGGCTCTATTTGTAAAGGGATATTTGTGTTCTCATTTGCATTTGAAAGTTTGGTCCTCAGGCAAGATTTTAAGAGAAGTCTGAAAGAGCCAGTCATAATTGGGCTAGAAAGATTCCTTTTGTACAAATGGAAAAAGAAGACTGTTGACCACTCCTTTCATACTCTGTCCTTCATTCTCCACTGTTTCCAAGACAAAAGTCTTCAGGTATGAGCTTGATTTAACCTTTGTTCACCCCCTAAAAAAAGTTCTGTTTGCTGTATTTACTTCGAGTTCATTTACATAAAGTTCACTTGGCAACATGTCAAACTAGGATTAAATGAGCACACCAAATTTGGAACCTGCCGCACAGTTGGTTGTCAAGACTTCCCACTTGCCTCTATCCCATTTTTTACTGAAACCGAATAGTTTCTACCTATTTTACTATACTTATCATTTAGTCAGTCATTTGAAATCCAGAATTTTGTTTTATTTTTAAATTTAGCAAGTACAAGTGGGTACTTGATTTAATGTAGGGTAACAACACGGAGAAAAATAAATAATCTAGGGTATGTTGATGAATTTAGAAAATGCATATGCTTACCAGCTCACTGAATTCATTATTGCCGAGGTCAAGTCTTTCCAACTGGGCCAGTTTGTGCATTGACCTGTAACAGATAGAATATGTTGCTTTAAAAGACTCCACCTGATTCTGTCAAATTTATCTGGTTGAATAGTCATATAGAAATGAGGATATATACTAGTGCATGCACACAGTTACCAGAAATTAAGTAACTTACCATATTCTCATGCTAGTCTATGGCTAAAGTAAGGATCAAATGAATGGCAAGAACCTGAGAGTACTTGTTAAGTTTTTATACCAGTACAGTTTATACTTCAGGTTCCATACTTTAAAGAATCATCCCAGTTAGGGAACCAATAAATGAACTAATTCTTGTCAGAGCATTCTAAAATCCCACCAGAGTCATGATTTTATCGTTAACCTTGTCATTTTTCAAAATGAACTTCTGTCTCATTGCCTCCTAAATCATATTGACTTAAAGGTGGTTATATCTTATAATAACAATAAAATTTGGGGGAAAGTCAATGCCAGAGGTTAGGGAGTACTTCATCCATCTTATACACAGTCAATGTTTCTTTATCCATTCTCAAATACAACATGCAGCTTAAGAAAATGTAGTGTTTTCCTGAGTTTTTCTTTATTTTTCTCCTAAATCTCCTCTGCAACCAACAGCTGTCCTTAAAGTCTTGACAACACAAAAATTCTGGAAACACATTTCACTTATGTCTTGAAAGTTTTATTTCTTTATCTTTAGAACGGGTATAACATTTTTTAAAATAAAACTTTTATAAGAATTAAACAAAAATACAACCCCTATTGAGACATCATCATGCACTTAAAAGTACAAAATGTATTTTTTTTCTGCAATTATTTCCTTACTAAACATTTTTTTGAAAGATAATAATATTCCAGGCAATCTTCTGTGGCCTGAGGGTGCAGTGGTAAATATGAGACAAAATCTCCTTCCCCAAAGGAGTGAAGATTCCAGTGGGTTATTGGTGGGAGGGATGGAGAATTACAGTGAATGAAACAATTCAGTAAAATAAAAGTGTATTAGAAGCATAGTTCTTCATGAGCCCTACTGATAAAGGAATTAGTAGAAGTAGATGGGAAGAATTTATATAAGGGAACTATAATTTTTAGTAGGATAATGAATAAGGGTTTATTAAAGAGACATAATCTAAGTCAAGTATTGAAGTAAAAGATTGCATAAGCAGACTAAAGTAGGTACATGTTGCTTATTTGAGGACATCTAGGAGTCCAATATGAAAGAGGCAAAGCAAATAGAGGAAAGAAGAGAAAGAAAAAGATAATAGGGGATTTAGAATCTTATAGCAGTACTGGTTTTAAATCAAAACTCTTGTTTTGATTTTTAGTAAGGTGGAGACTTACTGAAATATTTTGATCAAAAGTATGACAAAATCCATAAGTACAAAAAGGAACTCTGATTGCAGTCTTGAAAATAGATCAAGAAAAACAAAGATGGCAGTATGGGAGTCTAAATTGGTTATTGTCAGGCCGGAGAGATGGTTAGGGATTTAAGGTACTTGACTTGCATGCAGTCAACCCTGGTTAAATCCCCGGCACTGCATAGTTCCCCGAGTGCTGCTTGGAGTGAGCCCTGAGTACAGAGCCAGGGATAGACCCTGACCACCAACCTCTTCCTCCTTCTCTCAAAATGGAAAAGAAAAACAAACAAACAAACAAACAAGAAAATCCAAAAAGACTAGTATAATGAGTCAGATGAGAGGTTTGGTGGAATAAAGCTTTACAGAGACGTGGGGAAATGGCTGGATTCTGATTATAGTGAAGATTAGAGTCAAGTGTTATCACACCAGTGATACTCAGGGCTTACTCCTGGCTAGACTCAGGGTATGTGGTATCAGAGATCTAACCCAGGTTGGCCACAGGCAAGGCAAAAACTCTACCTGCTATACAAGCTCTATGGGGCCTTGGATCAAGACTTTTGTTGGTGAAACAACGAAGAGAAATAAGAAAAAGAGTTTAACATAACCAAGACAGGAAATTTAGTCTGAAGAACTGGAAAGATGAAGATGCAGTTGACTGAAGATAGGGCAGAAATTGGGGTTTGGGAAGATTAGAGGATGGGTTTTAGAAGCATGAAAATAAAAAAATTCTCTTGTGAACACAAACAGAAAGCAGGTAGTTGTATATATGATGAGCTGGAGCAATAGCACAGTGGGTAAGGCGTTTGCCTTGCACGCAGCCAACATGGCTGACCCGAGTTCGATTCCTCCGCCCGTCTCAGAGAGCCCAGCAAGCTACTGAGAGTATCTCGCCCGCATGGCAAAGCCTGGCAAGCTACCCATGACATATTCGATATGCCAAACACAGTAACAAGTGTCACAATGGAGACGTTACTGGGCCTGCTCAAGCAAATCGATGAATAACGAGAGGACAGTGACAGTGACAGTATATATGACACTGGAAGTCCAAGCAAGAAAAACTTTGAGTATTATCAGCACAAAAAATGGCATTAAGTAGGAGAATGAGATAACTATGAGAATGCTTAGATGAGAATAGGTCTAGAAGTGTTTTTGTTGAATCAACAAAGAAACTCGAGAAAAGTGAATAGGGTCAAAATTGGAAAAACTACAAGAGTATGAGGTCCAGGAAGTGAAGTGAATAAATTGTTTCAAGGTGGAGAAAATGACAAAAGAACTGACAGCTTAATTAAACAGCACAGAGATTAGCATTGACTTTGCCAAGATCAGTTTCCTAAGCTGTAATGCCTTGTTAAAGTCTCTCATTCAACATGCACATCTGACAAGGTTGTTTGTCTGATAATATAAATTTCTTATTGTCACTAAGTTGTAGGGTGATCAATAGAAAATGAACTATAAAGTAATTGAAAATAATTTACAATCTTGAAAGAAATGACTAAGACGGTAGAGTTTCTACCTGGTAGAGAAAACGTGATGAAAAGTTCAGGGTAGGAGTGATGGGGCAGATGGTAGGATTTGAGTCTTGCATACGGTTGATCTGGGTTTGTTCCTAGGTGTCCCATATGGACCCATGATCTCTGCCAGGAATAATCCCTGAGTACATAGCCAGGAGTCAGTCCTGAGCAATGGTGGGGATGGCCCCCAAATCATCAAACAAAAAAAAATAAAACTAAAAGTGTATGCGCATCTGTATGCTAAGATATATGCATGTGGGCTGTAGCGGTAGCACAGCAGACAAGGTGTTTGCCTTGCATGCGGTCGACCCAGGTTCGATTCCCAGCATCCCATATGGTCCCCTGAGCACTGCTAGGAGTAATTCCTGAGTGCATGAGCCAGGAGTAATCCCTGTGCATTGCTGGGTCTGACCCAAAAAGATAAAAAAAATAAAAAGATAAATGCATGTGCAAAAAGTATCTGTAAAAGTATATGTGCATATGGAAAAGGTATTTGTGAATATGTACATATGTACAATGCATGTGAACACGGAGGAGAGGTACTTCTTCAGCCATGGTGAATGGGAGTAAAAAATATGGATTTAATGAGGTTTCATTTTGAAAGGACTGAATCTGAAAATACCCTCTAGAAAATCAGAGAGGATGGGCATTTAAGGAGGAATTTTAAAGGGGTGCGATTGAAAGGAACTATTTAATGATAAGAATAGTAAATAAAAGTAAAGTAAAAGTAAAGGCCCTCCCGTTGATCATCGATTTGCTGGAGCGGGCCCAGTAACGTCTCCATTGGAGACTTTGTTGTTACTGTGTCTGGCATATCGAATACGTCACGGGGAGCTTGCTAGGCTCTGCCGTGCGGGCGAGATACTCTTGGTCGCTTGCCGGGCTCTCCGAGAGGGGCGGAGGAATCGAACTCGGGTTGGCCATGTTGGCTGCGTGCAAGGCAAACGCCCTACCGCTGTGCTATCGCTCCAGCCCAAGGTAGTAGGAAATAACGAGAAATAAGAAAAAAAATAAGAAGAATGCAGTCAATGGTTATTCATGTCAAGGTCATTCATGTTTGAGATTTAGCTCGTGGGAAATGGAAGCCTTTACAATTTAAACAGGAAAGCTATATCAAATTTTTGTCGTAGAAGGTGTATTTTGGAAGTTTGAAATGGAATGAGAAATGAGAAGATAGCACAGGGGCTAAGTAAGAGGCTATATTGAAATTCATTTGAGTTACAGTTGGGGCCAGAAATTAAACAATGGCATTTTGATTGACATGTGAACAATAAGCAGATTATTATTGAAGACATAATTTGGTTAAAGATGACAACTGTGGAGGTAAGAGAGAGGAAGAAGTTAAAGGCAATTTTTTGACTGAAAAGTAGCACGGAAGTATTGGAATTAAAAAACAGTAAGGAAGATATAGAATTGATATAGTGAATTTTTTTTCTTCAAATATTGCAGTGATGTTAAAGTGAATGTGTGAAGTTTAAATTAGATAAAAGTGTGTCTGACTCATGATCAGCTGAATGCTTTTGACCAGATGTAAATATTTTAGAAAGAAATAAGTGATACTTCCTAATGATTCAACATGGAAATGATGTCTCTTTTATACTCATATCATTTGCTTTTTTAAAAATGATTTTCTCAGTATTTGCCACTTACCTGACTGAATTTTTGGATTTTTTTTCCATACTGGCCTGCATCTCTTCTTTCTTTAGGTCTTAAGATATGTTTTGAGATGCCAAGATGGGTGTAGGCAATATCACCAGCAACAAAAAGACAGTTGTGAAGCCTTTGCCAGAAAAGCGAAAACATCTGCCTCACCTATCATCAAATCTAGCTAAAATAGGTGCTTCCAGAGAAAAGGGTGGTGTTAGGGCTCTACAAGGGGAGAATTCAAATTCTTTTCTGAGTCTGGGATTATTGAGAAGTTGGCAAGTTCTTTAAGATTTGTTTCCAGATCTCACGTTCATGAAGCAAGGGACCACAACCAAGGCAGCCAAAATGAAGAACCAAATGTGGTAAATGAGAAAGCGGGCTGGAGCCATAGCACAGTGGTAGGGCGTTTGCCTTGCACGCAGCAACATGGCCCACCCGAGTTCGATTCCTCCGCCCCTCTTGGAAGCCCGGCAAGCTACCGAGAGTATCTCGCCCGCATGGCAGAGCCTGGCAAGCTCCTCGTGATGTATTCAATATGCCAAACACAGTAACAACAAAGTCTTCAATGGAGACGTTACTGGGCCCGCTTGAGCAACTCGATGAACAACGGGAGGACAGTGACAGTGGACAGTGAGAAGTGATCTCAGGACCATCACAGCCAACTGCATTTCATTTGCCTGAGTAAACTTAGGCATCAAATATTCTAGTAAGGACTACCTTGAGCTAAAAAGGCTTCCACAATTGCCTATATTTTATGATCTTTGTAGTTCACATCTATCACCAAACATGACATTGTATAACAAACCTGACCCTAAGCTTAGTGGTTAATAACTAAGATAAAATTAATTTTATCAAATGAATAAATGTAACATTTCTTTCCTATATGTTCAAAAGAAAATCATAGGGCTTATCTTTCTTTGAAGCAATAAGTGACCTCTTAATAATCCTTTATGTGATAGAATTTAAGGTCCTTAAATATTCTGATCATCTTAATTTAGACCTACTGAGGTGTACCAAATTTTCTCTTGACAAGAAGAACCAGGTCTAAATCTGGAAGTTTTGCTTTTATAAATAAAACTTTATGGAACACAGTCATGCCAACTTGCACACAAACTTCTCATGGATGGTTTGCACTGTGATGGCAGAATGAAGAAGTCAGAGACCAATAGGACCACAAAACTGGATTTTTGTGGATTATTGCCTACCTCTGAAGGCCAGGTAATATTCAAAATTGAGTACAATTTTCTAGATGTGGACTAAGGCAACACATATAGAAACTATTGTATAAATTTCTATGAGTATAATTTAGGTTTAATTCCTTCTGTGGGGGCAAGAGAGTCTTTATGCTAAGCCTTTTCGCAAGATACTATAGTTAAAAGCTACCGCTTTTGAAAACTTTCTTAAATTTATACTCAGAAACTGTATTTTAATTTTATAACATAGGTTTTTCCCATTAATTTTTCAGTCTTTCGAAGGGATATTTTTTCCCCTTTTGCTTATTCTGAAAGAACAAACTATGCTTTCCCAAGATACTTCCTGAATTATATCTAGATGCTTAAATTACTTAAATTTATACCTACTATTTAAATTTTTTATCATTTTTAATGATTCTTATTTCCACCAGTATTTATCACTGAAGTTTACATAAAAATGATTTCCTGACCCATCACTCACAACTGCTACCATGTTGTCACCCACTGGCTCTACTGTTCAGATTCACCACCTAAATTTCCTAGGGATACAAGTCAAGTGGCTGAAATTCATGGGCACATCAGTCACCTTGTAGGTGGGGGTCACACCCACCAACTGGCCCCCTGGAGCCCTGTAATCCCATCAACGGCCAGGGGCCCTTGGAGGGGGGCGGGTTGAGTTTCCCTCCCCGCCCCGACCAGGGCTCCAGCAGCCGAAGACCTCCAGAACCAGCCACCACCATGCTGAGACCACTCTCCGCACACGTAAAGGTACCAGCAGAGGAACAAAGGCATGCGGGTCCCGGGGCTGAGATCTCCAAGCCTACTCGGATCAGGGCTGAGCATCCTCCACCCAGATCCTCCAAATTCCAGTAGGCGGGGGTCACACCCACCACCTGGCCCCCTGGCGCCGTGAAATCCCATCAACGGCCAAGACTCAGAGACTATAAAACCCAGCTCCTGGAAGCGACATTTATTATCTCATTCCTACTTTGGACAAACTGGCAGTCTACCGAATATAACCTGCCCACACGGCAGAGTCTGGCAAACTCCCCGTGGTATACCCAATATGCCAAATACCAGTAACAATGATGGGTCTCATTCTCCTAAAGAGCCTTGAATATGGCACTTTCTTAAAAATCTCAGGGCTAGGATGAAGGAGACGTTACTGGGGCCTGCTCAAGGCAATTGACAAATAACAGGATGGTCGTGATCGTCGTGATCAGTCACCTTAATTGCAAACTCTGGGGTGGCCTCAGAAGGGGGGCAGACAGTGTCCCAGCCCTACCAAAGCCTCTGCAGTTGTATCCACATGCTACTGCTGTTGCCACACCAAAAGCCTATGGTTTAACTTTACAGTTTCCCTAAGAATCTCTGCAGACTCACCCCAGATCTACAGATCTTGAAGTTTCTGAACTGACACCTCAAGTTCCACAATACTGAAATTCGGATAGGAGCACACCAAATTATATAAGAAAGTAATGTAGAAGTCAATGAAACTCAATAAATGCAAGCAGAAGGGCTCAACTAGCATGACAAACATCTTAGTAAATCCTCAAAGATTCAACAACTCCAGGATATGACATAACACTGTATCACTGTAACACTGTCATCTCTTTGTTCATTGATTTACTTGAGTGGGCACCAGTAATGTCTCCATTTGTCCCAGCCCTGAGATTTTAGCAGCCTCTCCTTACTCATTTTTCCCAACACTGTCATATTGGAGGTTTTTTCAGAGTCAGGGGAATGAGACCCATTATTGTTACTGTTTTTGGCATATGGAATATGCCACGGGGAGATTGCCAGGCTCTGCCATATGGGTGGGATACTCTCGGTAGCTTGCCAGGTTCTTCGAGAGGCATAGGGCATAACAATTTTCATAAATTTTCTTATACTGAAGTATTTTTGATAATTCCTTTAGCCATTTGGTTGTAATAAGTCATATAAAACAAAGTAGTGTATGCCTGATAAATGGAAAATCTTGGGGGTTGATTGGATAAATTGGACAACAGTGAAGGGATTGGTGTTAGGACATCAAAAGCCCACAACAACTGCGTTATAAACAACTTTGTAAACCATAGTGTTGAAATAAAGTAAAAAAAATTTACTTCTTTCCATTATTGAAATTGTCTTGCAATGCGATTTCTTATATTTTAGAAATTATTGAATTCTTATTTCTTTTTCTTAAGATACTCCACATCCTCTCTAACATTTTATATCTTTCAAATGAGCTGCTTTCACCAACAGATTTCAGACAGTTCATAGAAATGCTGATTACTCATCTTATTCATTCACTAGTTACTAAAAATTATAATTATTCTGTCAAATTGTCCAAAATTTGTTTCTTTGAGGTGAGTCTACATCAAAGGACTTAAATTTCATTAGGGTACAAGTGAAATGTACATTCTACAAAAGCAAGAATGTCAGAAAAATAGCATAAAAATCATGTGCATGGTGTTTTTTGTGTGAACACATTTAGCTTGCACCACAAGACAAGCTCATTGTGGACAGTGATTTCTGGCATGGAGGGTTCCTCATCTTTGTCCCATCTGACCAGTGGGGGTCTAGATAATTCTTTGGTATAGAGGTCTATTGTTTGCCTGGTAGGATGCTTAGAACAACCCACACAGTCTCTCTCAGAAAAACTTGTTTCTTAGGTGGAAATGACCTTTACATGAATAATAATTCCAAAGAGAGTAAGTTTTAGGATAAAAGTATGTACAGATCGCCAGGGGTGCTCAGAAGAACAAGAATCTACCAGCTCATAATTAGGAAAAACTTTTAAGAATAGGTGACATTTCAGCTTAATTTTGGAGAACCTTGCAAAGGAAGGACAATAATGGTACATGTGAAAAGAAATATTTAAAAACATGAAGGAAGCAGATGAGAAACAGAATATTTTGTGATTGCAGCTTAAGTACATGATGTTATCAGGTGTGCCATTTAAGGATGTAAGAGATTTTGTTTTCAAGTGAAGAAACTCGAAACATTCCCATGTTTGCAAGGGAGCCTCAGGTCAAGATAAGGGAATTTCCTGGGTATATATCTCTAACCATTATCAAATATAGCCTGGATGGAAGTGAAGAAGAAATTAAAATGAAAATGAATACATACTTATTTTTGTTATTACATTATGCCACTCAACATTTTTGTCCATGACCATGCTCTTAATTCTTATAGTTAAGAATTATGGGGCTTTGACCATACCCATTTTGATGCCAAGGAAGCACATAGCTCACAGCTTGCCCTAGGTCCATCCAGTCCCTCATCGGGTCCCTGCTTTTGGGGTGCTAGAAAGTAAGGGCAACTGAGGCTTAAGTCGAGAGAAAAGATGTCCAGGAGGAAAATATCATTCAGAGTCAATTAACTCCCAAGTTACAAAAGCGTAGCATTAACTGTCTACTTGTGTCTATACAAAAAGGACATTGCTCTGAATTAATTATGCAAAGCACTGAAAGAGAAGAGAAAAACAATATTTACACGTCAACAGAGCACAAAGAAAGAGGTTACAAGTAAACACGGAGGAATGGGAGCACTGTGATGGGAGCAACCCAATAAAGCTAAGCTCCCTGTGGCAAGGTGGAAAGAACAAACCAATGTTATCCTACAATTTTTTATGTATGCTTTTAAAAAGGACTATAAGATTCCGAACAGTGTGTAATTGCTTTTGTTCATACTATACTAGTTGTGATTAGGAGATCACTGTAAATTGAGATGCACTATGCTAGAAGAATGCTTCAGGCCTTATCACCTCTCTTGGACTGATTTGTAGGAGGGTGGGTGTCTTATCTCATGTTTACTCCTTACTCCACCAAGTGAATTCCCTCATTTTGCAATTCAAACCAGTCTGCCTGAGGGAGGCACTCATTCCAACACTGCCCCTTCTCTCCGTAAGCTTCTGCAGTCCTGGATGTGTTTCTCTGAGAATGGGAATCCGGTTTGTCTGTGTTTTCTCATAACCCATGACTATTGTGGCAAGCATCATCACTACCATGGGGGAGGGAGAATATAACAGGATTTGGTCCCATGTTTAGTTTACATTTTCCATCACTAAAGCAGACAATTGATCTTAATGTCGGAATGAAAATCTTACTGATTATTTAAATTCATTATTATGTTTACCCACTTGAAATTTTTTTATTTTTTTTAATTTTAATTTTTTAATTTTAATGAACCACTGTGAGATACAGTTACAGAGCTTACACACTTTCATGATTATGTTTCAGTCATACAATGTTTGTGTACCCATCACACAGTAGAAATGACATCTGTAGCTATATGTTCATTGCAGCACTATTCACAATAGCCAAATTCGGGAAACAATCCAAATGCCCTAGAACAGATGACTGGGTAACGAAACTTTGATACATCTACACAATGGAATACTATGCAGCTGTCAGGAGAGATGAAGTCATGAACTTTGCTTGTAAATGGATAGACATGGAGAGTATCAGGCTAACTGAAATTAGTCAGAAAGAGAGGGACAGACATAGAAGGACTGCACTCATTTGTGGAGTATAAAACAACATAACATGAGGCTGACACCTAAGGATAATAGATACACGGGACAGATAGATTGCTCTAAAGCTGGAAGCCTGCCTCATAAGCAAAGGGGAGAAGGCAGCTGGAATAGAGAAGGGATCACTAAGAAAATGATGGCTGGAGGAACTGGTTGGGGTGGGAGATGTGTGCTGAAAGTAGATAAAGGACCAAAAATGATAACCTCTTAGTGTCTGTAT
Organism: Sorex fumeus; assembly: GCF_029834395.1. Classification (NCBI taxonomy): domain Eukaryota; kingdom Metazoa; phylum Chordata; class Mammalia; order Eulipotyphla; family Soricidae; genus Sorex; species Sorex fumeus. The sequence goes on along the minus strand of NW_026606068.1, from coordinate 2,659,763 downwards.
TGCAAACCATAATGCCCCAAAGTAGAGAGAGAGGAAGAGAGAGAGAGAATGGGGAATATTGTCTGCCATGGAGGCAGGGAGGAGGGTGGGAAAAGGGGGGTAGGGGAGTATACCGGGGATATTGGTGGTGGGGAATGTGCACTGGTGCAGGGATGGGTGTTTGTCAATTGTGTGATTGTAAGCCAAACATGAAAGCTTGCAACTATCTCATGGTGATTCAATAAAATTAAAAAAAATTTTTTGTATGAAATGAAGTTATATATGGATAAAGATTATTGAAGTGTATAAAATTTCTGTGACTGTCACTTTTGTCACTGCTGTTTTTCCTGTCCATAGTATTCTTCCTATAAGCGTCCTCATATGCTCCTCTCTCCTCAACTTGGCTCACATGTTTCCACATCAGAGGGTCTATTTATTCCCACACCCAAAATAAAGTTTCCAGGGCTGGAGTGATAGTACAGTGGGTAAGGTGCTTGCCTTGCAGGCAACCAACCTGGGTTTGATTCCCAGCATCCCATATGGCTGCCTAAACACTGCCAGGAGTGATTCTTCAGTTCAGAGCTAGAAGTAACTCCTGAGCATCGCCAGGTGTTGCCCTTCCCCCCAAACAACAACAACAATTACAAAAATAAATAAAATGAAGAACCTAAAAAAAAGCTTCATTTCTGTGTTGATTTTGTGTTACATAAAGTATGCATCACCTATTTCCTTCTGAACACTTAACACTGAAAATACTTAATGAAATAAAATTAACATTTAATGCTAAAATTAAAACACTTTTTATATGTTTGCTGGTTAATTATTTTTCTCCCTGTTAGGCTGAAGTTTAACCAGAGCAAGTAATTTCTCATTCTTATTCACAGCAGCAATAATGTTTTAACCAGTGTCTGCTTAATGAAAAGATTCATACAGGTGAAGTACAGGGAGAGAGCCCATTGGTAGTACATTTCGGGAAACCGTAAAAAACAAGAAATATTGGAACAGTCGAGATAAAATAGGAAAAGGAGCCACCCTGGCAGCAGCTTAGATAACTCTAATCAAAGGCAAGAACCTTCTCTGGTGATACTCAGCAAATACCCTGAGAAGACTAAAAGAGTGAGTTAAACATCAGAGCTCAATGCCCTAGCAATGACCTTGACTCTCACCTGCAGAGAGAACCCACGTTAAGACAGTGTGGAAAAAATACTCTCTATGCTGAGCTTCCCAAATTAAGTTGGGTGCAAACCATTTGGAGGCACCCACAACTCTCTTTGGTGTACAAATAATCTCTATTTTTTTTTTACTTTATGACCCCTCTCTCGCACAGGAAACCCTGTAGTCTCCCTTGAATGTGTATCATCTATCTCCTAGGAAAAATGTCTTTTGTGTTCTGTTTGTCTTCTCCTGAAATTATTTTCTGTAATGAAAGACAAGGACATGTACCCTTAATGGAGGTTTGGGCTGAATTATCTTTTTCCTATGAAGAAAACAACTCATCTTAATGCCGTTGGAAAATCCAGACAGTACAGATCAAGAGGGTCTGGGGAGCAGCCTGGTCACTCTCTTAGTGAGGTTGGCAGGACTTCAGTATATACGCTATGTCAGATGTGTAGGAGCTTCTGTAAACTTCACTGGTCTTGGTCTCACTGGTAGAGTTTGCAGATCCTCCCATCAATAACTGATACTACAACTGCCAGGAAGTTAGCTCAATATAAACTTTAGGTAACTTGGGGCTAGTGAATGGCAGCCTAATCTGCCTTATCATCATGTCACCATACTTGAATATATTTGAGTAGTTTTGTTATAGTACTTATTCAAACCGTCTTATCTGGGCATCTCCTTGGTTAGTGCTAGCTAAATGTACTTGCTTCCTTGGCAGCTATTGAAGATCATCAATAAAAACCAAGTGGTTTGTTTGCCTATGTAAATATTCTAGAATACTTTCTCTTGTAAATATTCTAGTATATTCAGACTATCGATGTATGAATCCCCATACTGCTACTTGACTATTGAATTTTGACAAAAATTAAGATTATGTTTTCAACTCAGTTTTCTTATCTGAAATATGGGGATAATAATAAGAATGTCTGCCATAGGATTATTTGTCATGAGTGATATATTTTATAAATGAAAAGTGTGCAAATAGTATCAAATCTAAGATAAGTACTTTTACAAAATTAGCTATTAAAATGAGGAAAGATGTTTCAGTGGTGGAAATTACTAGGAGGCTCTTTATGTCAGAGTTTCCTAAAGCTTTTTATACATGCATAAATGAATGCTTCTTTTTCAGTGAGTCTGAATTCTAGAATGTTTATAAAGACAAAAGCCCAATTTTTATCTGGCCTCTACAATGAATTAATAGTTACCTCTCAAGGACTTACAGTCATTGCATGATTTTAAAAATCAGATGTTAGTACATTTTGGCAAAGCTTACTGAAAAAAAAGAGCTAAATAGATTTATTATTGGCAGGGCTTCTCAGATAAAATATACAAATGTTCATTGTGAGTCTTGAACAGATGGAAACAGTTTAAACTATTTCCTGTTTATGTAACCAAGACCATTTTCCTTCTCATTCCTGCTGGACATTTTTGAGAGAAGGAGCAGACACTGAGAAAACTTTCTTTGCAGATGATAAAATGGTGCTCCTGCCCCACTCTCCCTCAGTACAAGAAATCGTGGACATACATTGTTCATGAAATCACAGACCTAGGAGTAGAAGAGAGTATTTGTGGTTGCTCAGATTGTTTTCTTTTACTTGCTTAAAATTTTGATCTGTTAGGCTCACACCTTGGCTCTCAATACTTTCTAAGGCTTCTCTTGCACTTATAATTATTATTATTACTATTATTATTTTTGAGTTTTGGTTCACACCCAGCGATGCACAGGGGTTACTTCTGGTTCATGCACTCAGGAATAACTCCTGGCAGTGCTCGGGGGACCATATGGGATGCTGGGAATCGAACCTGGGTCAGCCGCGTGCAAGGCAAACTCCCTACCCACTGTGTTATTGCTCCAACCTTGCATTTATAATTTTTTTGAACAATTTCCCCTGCCTGACTCACAAATCAGCCACCGCAGCCTCGGTAAAGGGCAATGCTCACAGCTCATTAGAGACCCGGTGAATTGTTGAAGGTCATGGAAGGTTGACATAAGAGCATATCTTGTTTTCCGAGTTATCAAACTTAGTCTGATTTGTTTGATCAGACCATTATTTATGTAAAAATGCTTTTATGCAAAACTTGTGTTTTACAGCTCATTATAGTCAATGCCAGGGGTCAGCATGCATTTTTCTGTAGAGGCCTAGAGAGGAAGATTGCATGTTTCACAGTCTGGATGGTCTCTGTTTCAGCTACACAATTCTGCTATGTGGTTTGTAAGAAGTAATAGCTGATACGTTAACAAATGACCTGGGTGTGCTCCTATAAGGCTTTAATCAGAAAAAGAATGACAGATTTGGACCATAATCTATAATGTAACAATCTTTGGCCTATGTCAGCCTTTACGTTCTTATATCTAGTTAAGAATTAATCTTATGAAGGTGATATAAAGTTGAACCACTAAGAATGTTTTCAAAGCCTCCATTACAGATATGACAGTAAAATTAAGAGCCACAGAAATTATTATTAGTGACTACATTATATAGACCTTTAATTAAAAAATAATTAATTAATTGGGTGTGGGGGCAGACCTGGTAACACTTAGGAGTTACTCCAGGCTTTGTGATCAGAAATTACTCTTTCTGGTGCTCAGGGTACCATATGGTATGCTGGGGATCAAACCCAGGTTGGTCTTATGCAAAGCAAGTGCCCTCCCAGCTATATTATCTCTTTGCCTATATATCTTTTGAGGCTGTTCTTACGGTACATGTTCCTGGAATTCAGAGAAATTTGTTTTAAAGCTATCATTTTGTTGCATTTATAAAAATTATATCCTTACTAGCCAGCTGTTACTTTAATGCACTTATCCAATTGCAAATCTTAAAGCAGATTCCACTTGGAACGGAGAGAGAAATCTTGATGCATTTTTTATTTTGATAAAATTACATAATCTATGGTTTTATTTTCATTAGATCAGAGGTATTATATATCTGTACAATTACTTCTGAAGCCGCATATAAAGTTCCAGTTCAGTAACTTGGGTTTGCTGATGCTTGTAAGACTACAAATTTTTGGCATTAGTTTAGTCATTCCAGCTTTTAACTTGTCTTTCAAATATGCTCAAACACTCTAATTAATGACTATTTATGGCACAAGGATAGGAAAACTCCTTAATTGTTGCTATCTGATATTTAGAGAAAGAGTGTACCATCTTTTCATTTGGTTTAATCTATCTCTATGCTTAATGCATATTTGCATTTTATAATTTAGATCTTGCCAACTTTCTTATATCATCGTATTCTTCCCTAGAAGAATCTTCCTTTAAGTGAACCGCAAATTATAAATTAAAAATGTTTCTTCCTGCACAGATATTAAAGAATAGAGTACCCAGAAATCCACATTTTAAAATATGTACAATAATAAACCTACCTTGTTATAAACAGAAACAGGATAAATAAAAATTTAGTGTCTACTTGCAAATATAATATCATTTTTATGATAAAATGCTTAATATAAAACCTCTCTCTTGATTATCAATGTATCTGAAAATCAATGTCACTGCTACAATATTTGTATGCTTTCTATCATTTAAATTAAACTACCTCCTAAGTTACACCACAACCAACAAAAATCTTATATATAGGCTTCTTAGCATCTTCCAGAATGGTATGTGCCCAAACTAAGCATACATCATTTTTTCCAAGAATAGTGGGAAGGAAACTTTTAAATCAGTGTTATTAAGTTGAGCTAACATTGACTTTCACGTTTTATGAGTTTTACAGATGGCTTTATAATTCAACATCTGTATGTATTATACTGAAATCACCAAAAGTTTAGTTTTTGAATTTGAGAGTTATGAACAGTGACCCATACACACACACACACACACACACACACACACACACACACACACACACGTGCGCATGCGTGCACTTAGTCTACTATGGAGATGGCATTCTTTTCTTTAGGGGATCAGTGCTAATCCAAGGTTAGAATTCTGGATTGCTCAGCAGTGCTCAGGAGACCATTGTGGTATCTATGTTTGATCCCCATGCGAAGCGTGTACTCCAGCCTTTGGAGCTATCTCCTTGGCCCCCAAAGCTGGAATTTATTGGTTTTGTTTATTTGGGTGTGATTTTCAAAGATAAAGCAAGTGGGGGCATGAGGGACTCGAGTGTCAGTGGCCAAGAGCTGCCTGTCTAGGTCAGCCCACAGCAATGGACAGGTGAAGGACCGGAGAACAGAGAAATAGGGTTCTGGACTTGTTGGTAGTTGGTTTATTTCTCTCTGCCCTGCAGTGTAGTCCGACCTCTCCCCTTGCAGCACAATTGTAGTCGTAGTTTTGGTCATAGATCAGTCATCATAGTTCCATCATCCTAGTCTCCTTATAGACCTCAAAGTCCTCTACCTTGTTATCTAGTCCATCTCTTTCAAGTCTTTCTAGTTCTCTCTTACCTCTTATAGCATAGAAATCATGAAGGGTGGGGGTACGCAAAGGTGGGGTTGAACATTGTCATAACAACAAACAGAGGTAAAGCCACTCCTTCAGGGGAAGTTCTAGGAGATTAACTCAAGAACAAAATCTCATCTGAGGGTTCAGCACTCCAGATTACTAGGAGATCTGCTCAAGGACGGGATTCCATCTAGGGTATATTTTTCTCCTTCCCTCAGCTAGTAATCCATTTAAACAATCATAGTAAATTTACTTCTTATAACATATCTAGTCATTTTGTATGAACACAGTAAGAGATATATTAAGCTTTTAAGCTTAATAAGCTTTTAAGCTTTTTAAGTGGCTCATCTCGCTATATATCCCAGACGACAGTCCTCAGGCCAGGTTAGTCTTTCCGAACCCCAGCAGGGTCCTAATTCAGTTACTTCTTTTTGGGTTATGACAGAGTTTGTTCTATGACCATGCTCTTACTTTATCATGCTTCTTATGGTGCTTAGCTTCCCCCTTTTTGATGCCAGGGTAGCTTACAGTTTGCACTGGGTTCATTCTTTTCCTTTGCTGGGACCCTCTTTTGGGGGCTGTTAGGAAGTAAGGGTAGCTGAGGCTTAAGTCGAGTAAATATGATGGATGCCCAGGAGTAAATATTATTTGGAGTCAATTAACTTCCATGTTACAAAGCATAGCATAAAATGTCTTTCTGTCTCTATACAAAAGCACATTGCTAAACCATGCAAGTGGCATAAAGGAAAGAAAAAAGCAATATTGGATTATTACTGCTTGATGTAATTGGAACCTAGGTAATGTGGAACTCTGTGATTTTGGACTCTGGGCTCAACAGGACCCGGGAGCAGAGATCCTCTGCCTGCTTCCCCCAGTCTTCAATGACTCAGGGGTCACACCCATAAGCCACTCCTTGCCAGCACCAGATAATCTTGTCATGGGCCACCCTCCAGAACTTATGGCTGCTTCTCTTGGAAGGGAGCATAAAATGAGACTCCCATAACCATGCCACTGGACTCTGTGCCAGGCTGTTTTCACTCGGGCTACCTGGATGGGGGGGAGGGGGTGAGAGCCCTTCCTGCCCCAAGGGACCTAGCCCCAGCAACCGACCTCCACTACCCAACCATTGCCACGCTCCAGGCCACTTTCTACTTTGCGGCCGTGCTACACATCATAAGACACTCCCTGCTCATTTTCCATAATTACCACACCATATTTAATGTGGTTCAGACAGTAGGTAACAAATCATAGAGAGAAATATATATATATAGAGAGAAATTATATATATCATATAATATATATATACACATATATGCCTATATACATATATACATATATGCCTCTCAGAGAGCCTGGCAAGCTACCGAGATTATCCCGTGTGCACAGGCAGAGCCTGGCAAGCTCCCGTGGCATATTTGATATGCCCAAATCAGTAACAATAACAGGTCTCATTCCCCTGACCCTGAAAGAGCCTTCAGTCCTTGGGAAAGATAAGTAAGGAGAGGCTGCTAAAATCTCAGGGCTGGGACGAATAGAGACATTATTGTCACCTACTCCAGTAAATCTATGAACAGCGGGATGACAGTGATACAGTGATACAGTGATGGAACTGGGTGTGCCTCAGGGGCACTGTTGTGGGAATAACTCAATAATCCTAAAATCCCTGAGGGAGGAGAAGGACAAACCAATGTTATCCAACATTTGGGTTCCACCTAGTGTTACTTGGAGACTACTCCTGGCTCTGTGCTTGGGGGTTGCTCACAATGAATTTGAGCTGAGCTCAGGTCCATTGAGCTCTCTCTCTGGGCATTGAAATTCTTTAAAGAACTTTCAGGAACTGGCCATATATTTAGTTATCGTGAATAGAGTTTCATAAAGGGAAAGAAGAATTAAAGTCTAGTAAATTTTTCTCTTTAATTTCTAGGTTTTGATGAACAGGAGATTTGTCATATTCTGGTGACATAACACTTTAAATAAATTTAAAAATAATATTTGATTTTTACAAACTGGAGTTTTTGTATAAAAAAGTTATTCCCATCACCAAACAATTCACCTTCTTCGCATGTTTTACCTTCCACCCTATTCTTTTCACTCTGACACTATCCAGTTGTTGGATATGTTGTCTGCTTTTATTTTCTTTATTCACTTATTGCGTTTAACCTCTATCACAGATCACAGATCACAGATCATCCTGTTATTCGTCGATTGCCTCGAGCAGGCCCCAGTAACGTCTCCTTCATCCTAGCCCTGAGATTATATTCAAGGCTCTTTAGGAGAATGAGACCCATCATTGTTACTGGTATTTGGCATATTGGGTATGCCATGGGGAGTTTGCCAGACTCTGCCTCTATATATGAGTGAAAACATCAGGTATTTTTCTTTATTCAATTGATTTATTTAATGTAGCCTAATCCACCTAAATGTCTATACAGGCTGACATTCTAATGGAAAAATTTTTATCATTTTTTAATAGCTGAGTAGCACTGTAGCACTGTCATCCTGTTGTTCATCAATTTGCTCGAGCGGGCACCAGTAATGTCTCCCTTGTGAGACTTGAAACTGCTTTCGGCATATTAATTACTCCATGGGGAGCTTGCCAGGCTCTGCCGTGTAGGGGGATACTCTCAGTAGCTTGCTGGGCTCTCCGAGAGGGACAGAGGAATTGAACCCGGGTTGGGAGCATGCAACGCAAACACCCTACCTGCTGTGCTGTCAATCCAGCCAGAATAGCTGAGTAGTGTTGAATAATATGCATAGATCACTACTTCCTTTTCTGTTTATCCTCGAATGGGTAGTTTGTTTGTCTACATATCTTGTCTACTGTTTAATAACATGTTCATACAATGGAGTAAATATATCCTTTAATTTTTTTAACTATTGAGTTTGTATTATTCTGATATTCAGAAGTGGGATGGTGAAACCAGTGTATCTCTATTCTTTATACCCAGAAATTTCCACGTTGCTTTTCATAGAGACTGTACCAATTTACATACTCACCATCAGTGCATACATTTTTACTTGGTTTTTATTGAAGATGTTCCTTCTTTCAGCATTTAAAATATTTAATTATATAAATTATTTAAATTATACATGTTAAGCATATGCTTAACGTATATAATTTTCAGCAAGTTGCATAATTAATTTTAAAAATTTGAATACTTAGTATGTGTTACAACTACTTAACTTTTCAAAATTTAAATTAAAAAAATTCTGATTTATTGTTGGAAAAAGCTGTCTCCCATACAACATGAAAACAATCTATCTGAAGTAATAAACTCATAATTATACATACAACTAGTTTACAAAGTATAGACCTTACAATATGCATTATATTGTAGTATCAATGAGACATACATTTTGTATGATATAAGTGTAAGAGAAACCTTAAGAATAAACCACAGGCCAAGAACAATATGTCGTACAGCAGGTACAGTGCTTGCCTTGTATACAGCTGATCTGGGTTTGATCCTTGTACCCTAAATGGTCCCTTGAGTCCTGCCAGAAGTGATTCTTGAGGGCAGAGCCAGGAGTTAATTAAGCCTTGAGCACAACTGAGGATGGCCCCCAAACAAAAACAAATGAAGAAGAGAATAGCAACCAACCAAGTCAAATTCTGACAAATCCTTTTAATATAAGGTTTTGTTAAATTGAGAGAAGTGTAGAATTCATTCCTCTATCTTCAGCCTTCTTGGGATTATAATCAGAACTATTCATTCATTCATTCATTCACTCTGTACATGAGCTTTACCAATGATCATTTCTAACTGATGAAAAAGCAGGAAAGATAAAGAGCTTTCAGCAAAGTTTTTTTTTTTTTTTTTTTTTTTTTTTTTTTTTTTTTTTTTAGCAAAGGAGCTTTTTATTTATTTTAAAAATTTAATTCAATTTTTTTTTTATCTGTGGGAGAAAGTGCAAGTCAGAAGTCTGCATTTTATCTCTGGGGAAAGATGGCGAAGGAAGGCAGCTCCTGGTTTGCATGGCAGCAGTTTAATCAAAAAGTTGTGAGAATCACAATCAGCTACAAAGATGTTCATTGCCACAAAGATATATTGCTATCTAGTATACATTACATACTACTAGAGAGATTTTGCATGTTACTGAAAAAACACCAAAGCTATGTGAAAATTCTTATAGATAATATTGAGCAGGGAGCAACAACAATGAGCTACTTTTCCAAGAGAACTTTTTAACACACATGCATGCACGTGTGTGCGTGCGCGTGTACACACACACACACACACACACACACACACACACATTTCAGGTTTGTTCTTCCTGGGTATAAGCTGCATGATTTTTAAAATTTAACCAAACTAAATACCTATTATTTATTTTTTCAGAAAATTGGGAAAAACATAATTCTGAATGCAGTCATTTTTTCTTCTATGTAAGCATACTGCTAGAATCTTCCCTTACCATTTGAAGTTTATATTGCTGGTGTGCTTTTTCATGGTGCCTATCAATACACAAAAAGAAATTTAAATTTTACTTGATAATTGGAATTATGAAGGATCTTAGCTGCATATTTTCCTTTAAAATAACAACTGAACAACAAATTTCACTCAGGATAACTTTCAGATTAGCCTCAGTGAGGTCTGTTCTTCTATGGATGTGATATAGTTAAAAGATTATCATGTCACACTATGATCGCCATAATTATCACTTAAGTTGTGAAATAAAAGGTAATGGAGTTTATATCAGAAATAATGAACTCTACAACAGAATAACAATAGGTAAAATCTACCTTAAGTGAGACCATTAGAAAATGTGCCACATCATGAAAACTCACTTCTGTGAAAAAATTGTAAAAAATACTTAATGTAATTGCATTATTTCATATTGAAAATTATATTTATACAAAATGACTCGACTTAAAATAGCTTCGAGTTCAAACACTGCCTTGTTATATTTTTGAGTCTGAATTTTATTGAAGAAAGAGGAACTTTCTGTCAACACTTCGCTAACAGCCAAGAAGGGTGAACATTATGAAGAATATAACTTGCTGATTATCTAAACTCTACTTTTGTCCTTTACTGCTGTTTTGTTTAATAAATTTTCTGAAAATGAAGACTTTTAAAAATTGTTAATCAGATAATTCTGACATTGGTATAACAGACATCTACTTAGTACATATTAGGTGCTAAGCTGGGCTGGAGCGATAGCACAGCGGTAGGGCGTTCGCCTTACAAGCGGCCAACATGGCCGACCTGAGTTCGATTCTTCCGCCCCTCTCGGAGAGCCCGGCAAGCTACCGAGAGTATTCGATATGCCAGACACAGTAACAACAAAGTCTCCAATGGAGACGTTACTGGGCCTGCTCGAGCAAATCGACGATCAACGGGAGGGCCTTTACCTTTACCTTTACCTTTTAGGTGCTAAGCTGAAGGCTTCCACTAAGATTGGTTATTGTCTCTGAGAGCTCATACACCAATGAAGTAGCTGCAATTAATCATGGTACTGTGTTTGCATTGTATATGTGACAGTAATTCAAGGGTTAATAATATAATCACAACCAGTCTTGATGGATTTTATATCCTATCAGATTATCCAGAAATTAATCAATTATGCAACAGATACGTGATTTTATTAGCAGCCCAATACATTACTCAGCAGAGCCGGGCCATATTACTTTATTATGAGAGTGATTCATACCACCCAGAAAAAGAGTGCTAGAGAATTAGAACTAAAATCCTTAACCTAGAAATGGCTCCATCTCAGATAATCCTAGAATTAGGGCTCAAGAGATATGTAGTTCAGCGGATAGAGAACACAGGAAGGGATTCCCTCCCACTCCCCCAAATCGATATCAGCATTCATCTAGTTATTAAGGCTCTGGAAATAGAACATTGGTTTCTCAGTACAATTCTTTGCTATGTGGAGATCAGAGGAGCTCTTTGTTTCCTTAACGTTAAATATCAAATATATATATATATACATATATATGCATATATATAAAACATATATATACATATTTTTTTTTTTCCTCAAGAGCAAGTCATTCACAGAGAAACCATGTTTCTATATCAACAGTATTGAATCTTCACAAGTGAGCAGGGTCTCATTCTTCAGGGATGGAAGGACCATTACAGCTAAAAGAAGAATATAGAGTCCACTTCTTTGTTGGGAAAGAAAGGACCGACAGAACAGTAGAGCAAGAGTAGAAGGGATGTCTGTTCTAGGTGCATATTTCCTACCCTGATGAACTGCTACCATTATCATTCCTGAAGCCTTAAGTAGAAACTTAGAAGCAGTTTTAAACGATATTTGTTCATCATCTTTCAACTTGGTCTGCTACAAATACCTGTTTTAACTTTACTAGATGCCTGGAATGCGGGATTGAAGATGACTTCAGACAGTATTATATTGGGATTAGGATTTAAGACATGAAACATTGTTTAGACCCATCTTCCCTTCTTGTTTACTTTTTAGTTTAGCCCCCTTGACTTCTCACTTCTTAAACTAGGGTAATCTGGGATTTTATTTATTTATTTTTGTTTTCTAAGTCACACCAGCATGTGCTCAGGGTTTACTCCTCCCTCAGGGATCACTATTGGTGGGACTCCGGGGACCAATGGAGTGCTGGAGATCTAATCCATACTAAACACCAGAGTAATCCTCCAAACAGGTTCATTGTACAATTTCTGAAATCAAATTGTTTCTTTAAACATTGTGTTCAAGGAAATGTAATTTGATAGCGGCTTACCTTTCTTGTTTTAATATCTATAAACCTCCTTACATATTCTCTCCACAATTAACATTAACACGAGTCATTAACAGTATCTCAAATGAATGAAATTTTCTAATGGGAGCCATTTTCTGGAAGGTGAGCTTTGGAGATTGTAAGATATAGCTCTTTAAAATTTTCTAATAGGAACTCTTCCTTAGAACAATACAAAAGAAAGCATGTGGAGAAAGAATGGCTTTTCCTCAGAGCATTCATTTTGAATTTTGTGATCAAATAGTACATGTCTTGTTTATATTTTTCTTGGGATTTTGATTTTTGAAAAGTAATGAATTTTCAAAACTTAAACAACAAAACAATTTCAAAGTATCAGTTTTGTGCTGTTATGTCTCATAAATACGCTTACTTAAAGGGGATCAAAAATGCCTGGTTTACTAATAAATAATAAACGAAGAGTAATTTTCCATAATTTTGCCTTCATTCAAATTTGAATTTAATTTCTATCATCTATGGAAATTTCAGAGGAAAGAAAATAATGAGTGTGACTTTCTTTTTATAGACATATATGGAATATTTTGTCACTTATAAACCTGTCTTTAAAATTGTTAGCAGACATTAATGCATTATAGCTGCATTTTAAATAAAAACTATAGAAGAGTCCAAAGGAGAAATTAAAACAATACAATTGAAATTAATGGCATTTTTAGGAAGAAGATTTTTTTGAAAATATTAATTATGATTTGACCTATTGAATGAATATTGAAACAAACAAAACTCCAAGATATTGATTTGAATTCAAGAATACAAAGTCTAGAGACACACAAAAGAATTTCGGAACTTAGCAGCTTGCTGCAGTTGCCTCTGGACTTTAGGCCAGGCCAATTTCACTGGGATGCCTCAAACAGGAGCAGCCATCGTTCCTCCACCTGCCCCCCAAGAATTCCAGCAGCTACCAATTTCCAGAACTCAACAAGAAGTGCAGACACATGGATTCAGTGACTGCTAACTTCAGGCTTCAAGTGATAGAGGATGGGACAGTCCTTCTCATCTCCTTGTCCCTATGGGATCCTGGAAGTCATGCCCACCAGTTGCCTCCAGCTGCTATTTAAGCTTCTTAATGGCCATGATCCAGAGACACACAAAAGAATCTCTGAACTGAGCAGCTTGCTGCAGAGATTTCTCCAGACCCTAATTAGCTAAAATTTTATAATTCCAGGAGCACAAGGCTGCTCTTGTGGTCATACGACTCTTATGCTATTCATAACAAGCAATACAAAATAAATTATCTAGCATATGCCTCTTTGACAGGTTTGAATGGTAGTGGGAAAATTCAAAATAACGGTGGTGGGAAGGTGTAATGGTGGTGGAACTGGTGTCGAAATAGTGAATATCACACATTATTGTGAACAACTTTATGAAAATAAATTAAAAATTAAAAAAAAACAGAATATCTCATGTGAAGTTGGTCAATAAAAAGAATTTTTTTGAGTTGATCCTGGGGACCAAATCTGGGTTTCATATATGTAAGATTTGTGCTCTATTGCTGAATCACTGCTCGGATTTAGAAAATAATTTTTATTTATTTATTTATTTCTTACTATCATTATGATTTTTTTTCTTAAATTTTTATTAGTGAAACACCATGAGGTACAGTTGTAGACTTACAAATTTTTGTGCTTGGGTTTCAGTTATACAATGATGGAGTACCCATCTCTCCACCAGTGCCCATTCTCCACCACCACTGATCCCAGTATCCCTCTCTCCTCATCCCCCACCCCCACCCCACCCTGTCTCTGTGGCATTCCTTTTTGTTATCTCTCTCCTTTTGAGTGCTGTGGTTTGCATAAGAGACATTGAGTGGCAATCTTGTTTGGTCTATAGTCTACTCTCATCATGCATTTCCCATTCTGAGAGGAACCTCCCAACACCCTTTATTTGGTGCTCCCCTTTTTTTATAGAAAATAATTTTTTAAAAATGATGTAAAAAAATCTTGCTTTAGAGCATCAGGTGGTAGGCAGAATCTGCCTTTTCATAACTTTAAAGATACTAAAATAGATCTATATACTTAGAGTTTTTGCAATCTGATCCTAGAGAGATTCTCTATTTTGGTAGCACTGTCCTCCCATTGTTCATCGATTTGTGTGAGTAGACACCAGTAATGTCTCCATTGTGAGGCTTGTTGTTACTGTATTTGGCATATCTAATATGCCACGGGTAGCTTGCCAGGCTTTGCCATGCTGCAAGTTACTCTCAGTAGCTTGCCGGGCTCTCTGGGTGGGGGGGGGAGGGAAGGGGGGGAGGAATCGAACCCGGCTCAGCCTTGCTGGCTGTGCACAAAGCAAATGCCCTATCGCTGTGCTATCTATTTTGGTAATCTCTTATAATTACACATAATAGCTTCTTCCAAATCAATCAACACCATTGGTGCTTGTCGATCCATAAAGACAGCACATTCATCAGTTATGCTACTTATATGTTAGAGCAGGGGTTTTTAATCTACTGTTTGAAGGTCCAATTAGGTTTACTGATCATTTTTATATAGCCTGCAACTTAAGGGCAGTTTTATACTTTTTTTTAAAGTTTTATTTATTTATTTATTTATTTGCTTTTTTGGGTCACACCTGGCAATGCATAGGGGATACTCCTGGCTTTGCACTCAGAAGTTACTCCTGGCAGTGCTCAGGGGACCATATGGGATGCTGGGATTCAAACCCGGGTCGGCCGCATGCAAGGCAAATGCCCTACATGCTGTGCTATCTCTCCAGTCCCTAAGGACAGTTTTATACTTTTTAATTGAAAAAGTAAAATAATATTTCCCACTATTTGAAAAATGATATGACTTTTAAACTTTGAGGTCCCCAAATACAGTTTATTGGAACTAACAGGAAAAAACAATGTTTGCTTTCTTAATGTTTATGGCTATTTTGAGCTACCACTGTAGAGGAGTTGAGATGGAGAACCCAGGACTTGAAAATCTCACATATTTGGTATATAGCGGAATGATGTATTTTGCTCTCTGATTTAATGTAACCCTGAAATGAACTGAGATTCTGTATCCCCTCAATATTTATATATTCAAGTCTTAACTCCCATTGTGATGGAATATGGAAGAACGTGTTGGGAGAGTTAGGTTTAGATGAAGTTCCCACATGCCATTAGTTTTCGCAGAAGATGAAGAAGAGAAACCGAAGTCTCTCCGTCACCTGAGATCACAGCAACAATGCTGCATCTTTGCATCAATACAGCATTTTACATAGGTCCAGGAAAGGTCTTTGCTGATGTCTGGATTAATGGACACATGGATCGAGGGCTTGTAGTTTCCAGAACTGTGCAATAAATTCCCTGTTGACCAAGCCACTCATTATATGCTCTTTGGCTATGCCAGCTCAAACTGATTTACATAATACCTACTAGTTGGAAATTGCAGACTTTTGTAATTTTTTAATTGGCCACCCAGCAGCTGGCATTTGATACTGCCCACTTTAGGAGTCTTGGGTAGGGGGCAAAGCTTACACATTGAGAGAGGAAAATGCTCTGGCAGCTGACAGCTGATTGTTATTCTGGTTGCTGCTACCTCCACCAGGCCAGTCTAGTCACACACAGTTCACCAAATACCAGCATAATTTGAGGATTTATTGACCATGGTGGAATAAGACAAAAACAAGGACGAAATCATAGCTGAAGCACGATGAAAATAAAACAGTATTATTCATAGTAACCTTATGCAATTTCATGCCTCTGGTGACTTTGAAATACAACTTGATGACACAGAAAATATTCTGAATTCTCCTTCTATTGTTTTTTATTGATTACTGAACAGTATTGTGTGCTAATCCATTTGAATCACCTCAGGAACTTACTATTTATCACATTGTGGGAAAAAGCAAATCTTCTTCCCAGACCTCTTCTATTTCCTGTCTGTACAGTTGCTGTCACCCATAACAGAGTCCCATAACTAATCACCAAGCCCAGGTTCTACTCTCTCTAGTTTGACCTAATATTGTATTCTATATAAATGGAAGGGTATATTAGATATTCCTGATGTTCAACTTCTTTCCCTACTTATTCAAACAGAGACCTGTATACAAATATTCATAACATCATGCAACAATTAAAAAATAGAACTGGAAAGAATAAAAAAGACAAAGAAATTGCTGTATTCATACAATGGGATATTATTCTACAGGAAGAACTGGAAAAATGATCTATTTTAGCATGGATAATCTCAAAACAATTATACTCAGTGAAAACGAGTCAGAGAAAGGCTGGGGAGGTACAGGCTTTGCTTGTGTTTAAGTCCTGAGTTCAATATCTAGCACTGCAAGATTTTTTTTTTAAAAAAAAAGACATCTCAGAGACTATTATATGATTATATTTGTATAAAATTTTGTCAAATTTGGATGCATCTGTAGTGGCAGGAAGGGGACAGTACTTATCTGGTTGGAAAATGACTGGGCAGTGCTCTGAGAAACACTTTTGCGGGATATGGGTTTGATTGGTATCTTGCTATAGTCATACTTTCATTGGTATATTGTCAGAACATCAAATTAAATACTTTACAAGCTGTTTGTTAGTGTCAGTGATTCTCAATAAAACTGTTTTCAATAAAGTGAGTGAAAGCTTCCCAATTCCAATTTGCATTCAAATCTCTAAAATATCACTGATACTCAACATTACAGCCCATCCTGGGCAGACTCTACTCAGTTATGACATGTTAATGAAGAACAAGGTTTTGGACTAAGGCTTTAGATTCCTGGATAAGCCTCAGAAGAAGTTGGATGTTACCCTCCCTCCTCCCCTTACCAGCACTGCGGCTCTTAGAAAATTATTTCCTTATGTTTCCATTTCCTTAATTATGAAATGGGGATAGTAACACAACCTACTTCAAAGACTTGATAGGAGGGTTACACGAGTTGATATATAAACTTTAGAACTCGGTAAATATTAACAATTATCTATAAGAGTTAGGATTATGAGGGCTACAGTAAATAAAATTAAAAGAGCAGTGTTCCTTGAAAAAATGGACTAAATTATACTTATTCCTCATTATCTAGCTAACCATTCTACTAGCATATAAAGATCTATTTGAATCAGCCTTATTGTAATTTCCATCTCACTGCATGCACAAACCAATGCAGCCCACCCAAAGCAATCTCCCAGTCCTTTGCATAATTCATCTTCCTGCTTTTGTACATGACCTTTCCCAGCTTATAATATCTCTTCCAGAGAATCAAGAACTCACTGAAAGAAGTGACTCAAACAGGGAAAATTTCAAGAAAATTTCAAGCCCACAATACAGGTCTTAACACATTGTAAGTTTTCAACAAATGTCAGGCAAGTTTTCTTTAATTCCAATTTTCATTATTGTACAGAATTTTATCCTCCTCTGTCACTAATGTTAAATATATTTGTTAGTTATCCTTTTCTTTAAGGTTGATATTAACTGAAAATCCGATTTTGTTCCTCTGTCGGAATTAGTGAGGGACAGAACAAGGATGACAGTGTATGGAACTCTTCTCTGTGCTTTCATATTGTATGTTCCTTTTTGAATTGTCTTCATTTCCAAGTAGCATTGTAGCACTGTCCTCCCACTGTTCATCGATTTGCTCGAGTGGGCACTAGTAAGGTCTCCATTGTGAGACTTGTTGTTACTATTTCGGCATATCGAATATGTCATGGGAAGTTTGCCAAGCTTTGCCGTGTGGGCGAGATACTCTTGGTAGCTTGCTGGGCTCTCTGAAAGGGGCAGAGGAATCGAACCTGGGTTGGTTGCGTGCAAAGCAAATACCCTACCTTCTATGCTATCGCTCCAGCCCCATTTCCAAATATGTTCTTATTATTATGATACTACAGAAATTGTTGAGCTGTCTTTATCTACAAGTATTCCCTTAAAATTTTAGCTACTACATAAATCAGCTGATGCAGGGAATACTCAAGAAAATGTGTTTTTACTTTTTCCGAAATTTTTCTCTAGTTCATTATGCTCTTCCTGTAGGAGCAAAATATATAACAGCTATCTGACTAACAAAGATATGTTTGATTGAATAAGAAATTTTTAAGCAAACTATCTTGTAATAATAAATGTCTTGCTGTTAAGAAGCTAGACTTTAGACCAAACATGATTGCCACTCAATGCCTCTTTTGCAAACCACAGCACCCAAAAGGAGAGAGAGAACAAAGGGGAATGCCCTGCCACAGAGGCAGGGTGGGATGGGGGGGGGGCGACTGGGGGTGGGAAGGATACTGGGATCAGTGGTGGTGGAGAATGGGCACTGGTGGAGGCATGGGTATTTGGTCATTGTATAACTGAAACCCAAGTACAAAATTTGTAAATCTACAACTGTACCTCATGGTGTTTCACTAATAAAAATCTAAAAAAAAAGCTACATAATTTTTATATTTACTTCTAAAAAGGAATACTAAAAGTACATTGTTCCATCATTATCATATAGTATCTTCTCAAACTGCTTAACTATATTTTATAGTAATTATTGTAATTGTAGAAAACAATTTTCATTTCAAAGATATTCTACTTTGTGTGAATCTTTTTGTAAAACATCAATTTATAATAACACAAATTCTAAACATTTCTCCTGAAGAGACATATAATATGGAATTAATATGCCTTAATAAATTGCATATGTTGATGCAAAAAGTTCAGTGCATTGCCTGTGGCTCTTAGAATAGCATTTATGTAGTAGCAAATAATATTAAAATGCTTATTATTATAATAGATAATATTTTTTATGCTTTTTTTAATCAGGTTAATGTGCAGACAAAAATAATACAAACATACCACTAAAAGCATTCCCTGATGGGTTTGAAGCATTTAAGCTGTTGGAGGAATTTCTATTTTATAATCTTAAATCTCAGGAAATACAAAAGGTAAAACCCCTCTTGACTTTAGAAGGTTGGGAGGATACAATTGAAATGGTTGTGCTTCTAGAAAATGTCCAGAGACATCAAAAAAATGTATGCTTCTTTATGCATTATGGAAATAAGCATTCAAATAGAATAAAATTAGATGGAGATTTTTGTAATTTCCTTCTCATTATTCCCACTTAGCTTCTTTTCCCACTTGTTTTCAGAGAGAAGAAAAGACAGGGAACTGCAAACTCTTTCAAAGGAAAACTGAGGAAAATTGTAGTGTTTTGTTTTGGAGCTGGAAGCGAGGGAACTTTCAGCTGGAACCTGCACTGAGGGCTTCACCGACATTTAGAAAAAGATGATCAAAGATAGAAACGGAGGTCAATAACATGGCAGAAATAAAGAGGCTTAGATCTGATACAAGAGTAAGATTTCCTGGGATTTTGCTGTGTTCTAGAGTAAGACAGAAAAGAACAATAACAAATGCCATCCACCAAGTTATAGGATCCTCATTAACAGTGACAATAGCTTGAAGGAAAAAATGCCATGTAGAGTCTACAGTCCTTTAATATAGGTTCCTTTTGCAACAGTTTCATTAGAGTGACTACTGAGTACAGGAAGACCAGCTGTTATAACATGACCAATAGGGGGTGAGCATAATTGCAATAACACAGTCAAAAGAGTTTTAGAAATGAGATTTGAAGGACTTTCCTGGGAGTATAGTTTATTGTTGACATGTTTAATCAAAAGCAAGGAGAAATCTTAACAAAAATCAAAGTGCTAAATCAAGACTTCACTCTGTGGCTTTAGGATAAAGTTAGTAAAGTAAAGGCGCTCCCGTTGATCATCGATTTGCTCGAGCGGGCCCAGTAACGTCTCCATTAGAGACTTTGTTGTCACTGTGTTTGGCATATCGAATACATCCCGGGTAGCTTGCCAGGCTCTGCCGTGCGGGCGAGACACTCTCGGTAGCTTGCTGGGCTCTCCGAGAGGGGCAGAGGAATCGAACTCGGGTCGGCCATGTTGGCCGCTTGTAAGGCGAACGCCCTACCGCTGTGCTATCGCTAGGATATTACTTGGAAATCTAGTTTTGCACCTCATCAGTGCTCCTTATACTCTAACAAAAGCAAATAAGAGAAGACACCACTTTGAGGGGTTTGGGCTAATTTCAACTATCCTGATAATCACCAGGGGACTCTTATGCTGTGGCTTGTGGGTTGAATGTTCATTTCTTTTTAATCCTGGGATGGCTCCAGAAGGTCTCTAACATTGATCAAGAAGTGTTCACCAGGGTGGCCCTTTGACCATAGTGGACACCAGAGTTCTTTGAGAAGTAGAATCTTGCAGGGTTACTGATGAGCTTTCAAGGTGTGGGTACTGGGTTTCTGGTCAGGGAGGTCTCTTGGCGGGAAAGTGGTGTTGGTGGCTATGATCTGAGGTTCCAACCTTGGTTGTTTTGGTCCTGTGTAAAGTTGATTTTGATCTTAGACCTGGATATTTTTGTCAGGCTCTCCTACTTCGTTTCTTCTTTGTTTCTAAGAGGTCCTAATACACCAAAATCGTGGTGTATTTCAGAAAAATGTGGGTCTAAAAATTTTTTTATAAAGTTGTTCATAATGATTTGTTATATTCAATATTCCAACACCACGTGCTCAAGAAAGCCCCAAAATTTTAGATGGAATGATACACTTGGAGCTAAATTTTTAACTCAATGGTAACTTTGGGTACCCTTGATGACTTAACCTGGCATGGGGTCCAGAAGCATCTCTACTACTTTTTGATCCCTTTTGAGATTTATTTTTATAATAAATAAATAAACAGGATGAGAACGCTATTCAGGTCTCCCAAAGAAGAATTGAAAGAGCTATGCTTGGAATATCATGTTTCACTCAAATGAGAGAAAGAATCCGAAGTTCTGACATCCGTCGACGATCAAGGATCAGGGACGCTGTCTCATTTGCCAAGGCGTCAAAAATCAGATGGGCTGGTCACGTAATGAGATTTAAAGACGACCGCTGGACTAGAGCTGTTACTGACTGGATTCCACGGGATGTCAAAAGACCGCGTGGACGCCCACCTTCCAGATGGTCAGACTTCTTCATCAAGATCATGAACGATCGATTTGAGGCTCTTCATGTTCCCAGAGCCAACAGATGCCATTGGGCTACACTAGCATGCGACAGGGACAAATGGAGACGTTACTGGCACCCGCTCGAGCAAATCGACGACTAACGGGAAGGTAAGTGATTAAGTGATTTGAGATTTATTTATGAGTCTCTGGTTCATGACTGATTAACAAGCTTATTTGGCACCAGAGGCATTCATTGGCATGACTGCCATTATTAAGGCTTCTGGAAGAACAGGGAGATGGGGAAAATGTGTTTTTTAATTTATTAAACTGCACAATATCCAGTGATATTCCTAGTAACAAGTAGTCCATGCAAGTGACTCCAAAACTTGCTTTGTTTTCAATTGAATAATAACTTCCATGAGTAGGAAGTTAGTGAGATGCAGCCTGGAAGTAGACCCAGCCAATCTGCTAATAGCCTCTGATTTTAATTTTTTTAGGACCTGAGTGAACTCATAATGCAACCTAAGTCTACTTCTCCATCTGGCTGAGTACGACTAAACCAAGCCCGCCTTTTATTTCTTTGAAAACACCTGTAATTCCAATCTCCATGTGACCACCAGATTCTCCCCATAGCTTCTTCTTGGTTGTCCAAGGGCAGCCTTCTTGGTATAGATTCATTTTTACTTTTTTACACCTGTGCCATAGAGGTCAGAAGTCATGATTTGTCTGCTCTCTCCATGATAAGGAATTCACTGGAGAATTATTTTAATCCAAAAAGTTAAAAAGAAAAAGCTCATTATAAAATAGTTTATTCTAGAAATCCTATTCTAGAATAGTCACCAAAAATAGGAGGTCCAAAGTTCAAAATAACTCATTACAGAGTTTTAACTAGGGGAGAAAATAGGATTTTAAGATTTTTTTCTTTAGCACATTTTATTATGATATCTGACATGTTTTTAATTATTTTGATATTAAGGTGCAATTACAATTCTAGTATAGCTGATTGCTCCCTGATATCCTGCCCCCATCCGTAATTCCATGTATCCTCATCTGTTCTTGGGAGGGTCACGGGCACCCTTCTTGTTTCTCTTGTTTTCCCCACATTCGAAGTCTCTTTGGAAGTGAAGTATTCTCTTCTGTCTCCTAACATTCTGAGAAAAGCCTTAAGAACATGACACTGAGTAAAAGACTCCAGAAACAAAGAAACCAGAAACCAAAAATCATGCATGTGATAAGATTCCACTTACACCAAGTGTTCAGAAAGGGAAATTCACAGAATTGGAAAGTAGATTTAAGATTGCCCTAGGCTGGAGTGGGAACTGAGGACAGAATGGATTGATTTTGAATTAGCACAAGGGACTTTGGGTTGGGGTGATGGAAATATTGAAAACTATATAGTGCAGATTACTTTATAACTACTGTCTTAACAGTATTGAATTTTACACTTAGAATGGATAACATTTATGCTATGTAATAATTACCTCAATAAAGGCATTTGAAAAAATTCTGGAGTGGACTTTTTTTTCTTTCCTTTCATGGGGAAGGAGAGAAAATAATCTATAAGCTTACCATTGCTTTGCTTACCTCAAACTTCATTACCTACAAATAAATGCAACCATGGCACACGACCTCTGTGATATCACCTCCACTACCATTTGGTCTCTGTAACAGATTAGAACGCAAGTTCTATACCTTGGGGATTGTTTCTTTTTTTGTCCATTTTTCCTTGTTTTTGCCCCACACCCAACTGTGCTTAGGGTGACTTTAGTAGACTCAGTGCTCAGACATCATCACTGGGGATTGAACCCAGGTTAACTTCATGCAAGGCCAAAACAGGTATCTTACCATTGTGCTACATCTCCACCCAGATGGTTCATTAAGCTCACCCATTCTTCTTACATCTACTTGTCACATTCTAGTTCCCTCAGGCTTCACCTCCTTGGTCAGTTCTTCCCTGAACTTCCCAGTCACACAAAGTACCCCACACTGACTGTCTGTTCATCCTATTCCTTTAAGTCTATGGTGTATGCCGAGTTGTTGATTGTGAATGTCAGCTGCTCACTGATAGTGACTCTGTTGCACTCTGCACTTCTTTAGTCACAGTGTTTGGCACACAGTAGGCCCTCAGCACATCTTTTCAGGACTTGTCTGAACTCTAGGTTTATGTTCTCCCAACAATTTTGTCCAAGCGCAGAGATGACTAAGAGTTTTAATTTTATTTGTTTTTAATCTGGAGCCACACCTGATAGTGTTCAGGGTTTACTCCTTGCTTCTTGATCTGAGCTCATGGATCATTTTTGGCAGGTGTGTGGGACCGTATTTGCTGCTGGGATGGAACCTTGGTCAGCCTCATACAAGGTGGGCACATCACCCACTGCACTGTCACTCTGCCCTGAGTTTCAATTTTATATGGGACAATTCCAATATGAAATATAATTGATATCAAAGAAAGTTTTGTGTATAGATGCGAGAAGGGAAGGTAGGAGTGGGGGGTATTTGGTTAGATACATCGTTTTTGCTTCAGTTAGATTTCAAGCTACTGTAAGGTCTTGATTTGGGCAGGTTTTCTGACCCCTCCTGTTCTGAACCGGCTATTTTTACTATAGTAATATCTAGATGATATACATTTGCCTTGCAATGTTGTTTATGTAGGGTGCTAATAAATCAATGTAATCTATTGGCCTTTATTCAAATTATATTGATCATTACTGGGAGAAGTAAACACTATAAAATAAAATCACCAATATCTAACAGACATTTAAATTGCATTTTTGATTAAAAATGAAAAGAATGTTCAGTTGTAGGCCAAAATTAATATCTCTGAGACCAGGAAAAGTTGACTTGATTTTAAAACATGACAGAAACCTTAATTGATAAATTGATATGAACCAAAACATGGGGGTGAGAGGAAGGATGAATTTTGGGAAGGGAGCTCCCAAGTAGTGCTCAGAGAGCCTGGAGGACACACAAGGTGACACCTGACCAGCTGGGCTGATTGACTGACTGCTAAAGCTCAGTGATGCTGCGACTCCCAGGCCATGCACTGTCAGGGACCACCAAGGTTAACAGAGTCACACTGGGTGGTCCTGAGGTGGTCACATGGTGCTAGGGATCAAACGCAGGGTCACCTTTCCTGTGCCTCCAACTTCTATGCTATCTCTGGGTTTGAATTTTCCAAGACACTTGCAGAAGCCATCTGAGAAACACAGGGAAGGTATACTCTATTTTTGGTGGCACTGTAACAGTTACTATGAAGTCATGGTCATGGTCCTCCCATTGTTCATTGATTTGCTCAAGCGGGCCCAGTAATGTCTCCATCATGAGACTTATTGTTACTGTGTTTGGCATATTGAGTACATCACGGGTAGCTTGCTAGGCTCTGCCGTGCGGGCGAGATACTCTCGGTAGCTTGCCGGGCTCTCCAAGAGGGGCAGAGGAATTGAACTCAAGTCAGCCATGTTAGATGCGTGCAAGGCAAACGCCCTACCACTGTGCTATCGCTCTAGCCAGTATCGTTCACAGTTACTATGAACAGCTGCTTTTCACGAACTAGCAAGAAGATGTTAAAAAAGCAGTTTAGATTCTGTATTTCATATCATAATGCCCAAAAGGAGAGAGAGAGAGAGAAAGAGAGAGAGAGAGACAGAGAGAGAAAGAGAGAGAGAGAGAAGAAAAGCACCATCATAGAGACAGGCTGAGAGCAGGAGAGCGTTGTAGCAGGAGGGAAACTGGGGATATTGGTATTGGGAAATGTACACTGGAACCTGATCATGAACAAATTTGAAACTGTGTATCTCATGGTGATTCAATTAAAAAAGATATTATAAGGATTAAATGACACAGTACATTTAAAGATAACACTAAACCTTGGGATTTGCCGTAGCACTGTAGCAGTGTCTTCCCATTGTTCATCGATTTGCTCGAGTGGGCCCAGTAACATCTTCATCGTGAGACTTGCTGTTACTATGTGTGGCATATCAAATACGTCACGGATAGCTTGCCAGACTTTGCAGTGCGGGCTCAATACTCTCCATAGCTTGCTGTGCTCTCTGAGAGGGACGGAGAAATCAAACTCGGGTCGGCCCTGTGGGCCGTGTGCAAAGCAGAGGCAAACGCTCTACCCGCTTGGGATAGAGCATTTAACTAGATATGTTAGCATAGTCTCTTAATGACAAAATAAAAAGCAGTTCGTTATGTTGCTCCCATAATATATACTGTCCTGAATTCCCAACAGTGACATTTATTTATGAGGGAGGAGAGGGGTTTGCACTGTGTGTCCTGAAGAATTGGTAGCCATATATTATTGTATTATCTTCTTCTTAATGTTATTTATTTGTTTGTTTGTTTGTTTGAGGGAGCTATACTCAGGGCTTACCCTTGGCTCTGCTTCTAGGGATCACGTCTGATGGTGCTTGGAGGACTATGCAGGATGCTGGGGATTGAATGGTGTCAGCATGTGCAAGGCAAGATCCCTGTCTCCTGTACCACCATAAGGGTATGAATTTTTGCTTATTATAATTTGTCAAAGTTTTGTTATAAGCATATACTGCCCATAGATATGAATAAATATCTTTCTAAAAGATAGCTAACTGGGAAATTATTTCAGTAGCAAAACTGTAGAGATGCATATCCAATAGTGACCATTACCCTAAGCATTAGGCCTAAATGACTCAAGTATTATTTTTATTTATTTATTTATTTATTTATTGAATCACTGTGGGAAAAGTTACAAAGCTTTCAGGTTTAAGTCTCGGTCTCAAGTATTATTTTTGATATTCAGCATTTTACTTCTGTAAGCTCTTCTGTTGATGCAGTTAAAGCCATTAGAGGTTTCACAACAGTCATCGAAGTAACTTGTTAATTTCTTTTATTAGGAAAAGTTTCCTTTATCCTACATATACAAGCTTGCAAATGAAATAGGTGATTAGAAGACCGTCAGCTTGACATGGCTTACTGTGCTAAGGTCACGCCAAGAAAATAATTATCCACCCTGTAGCACTAATTGTAACTGTCAGATTTTTAAGTTCAACAATGGAAATTCTGATTTCTTACAGGAACATAATGGAGGCAGAACAGTAGTGTTTCTTTAATCTTTGAAGTTACTTTAACACAGAAGGTATTAAATCATCTTAAAAATGGTATTTGTAGTACACTGGAAATTCACACAAATACATTATAAACCTATACCAAAACAGTACAATGTATTTTAAAGCTGAGATCTACTTCATGTTCTTAGAATAGAAATCTTTAAATACAATTTATAGGGATCTATGCAAGCAGGTGAAAACTGAAAGACATCAAGTGAATGTCACATACAGCTAGTAAGAAAGGTGTGCAAACTCAAAGATGTCTGTAAACTCATTAAATTTTAAAAAATTAGTATGTACACAACTTAAAAAAATCAACATTGACTTTCAGAAGTGTATCTGCTTTTTACAAATGGAGTTTAGGTCATAATTTTACATGTTATATATTTCACATGGTTAAATACAGTACATTGAAATGTACAGAAGTACAGTTCAGCTCAGCAGTGTGAGTTTTGCAAAATATGAAAGTTGGTAATTCCCTAAAATTAAAAATAATGATAAAGAAAAAAAATAAAACTACCCCCAACCCTGTAAGATTAATGTATACTCTTCATACCTTTAAAAAACATGAATTGCTCAGTTTATTTTAATCAACTTACTGTTACAAGAGAACTTAAAATGTTTTTATTTTTTCTTGTTCCCAAAACACTTTAAGACAGGGCAGAAAGAATTACTACGGGATGAAGATTTCTGTATGTTGGATTACAAACACTTTCAAATCTCAGTATAAAGCATATCCTATTTCTAAGCCATGCATATAAAGTGTTAAAAGTAAACGCACTCGTTATGGTAATATTTCTTTCACAAAACATTGTTATAGAGACTCATTTTACATGCAAATTGAAATGCTAGGTCATTGAATTGAACAACGGAAGCCAATGTGCTTAATTAACAAATGTGTTTTATAGCCACAGAATGACTGCTTCATATTAAATCATGTTAGAGGAAGGGATGTATAAAACCAATCACTGGCCTTTCATATTTTGATTGGGGGTCATTTGGGAATAATCTCTCACTTTGCCAAATACATTCACAAAGGAATATCTGTGGGACTCCAAGGGGGAAACTGGGCAACCATAATCAGTCTCTAAAGAACAAAACTAACCAGAGAGATTCTCTTATTTGCTGCCTTTGGATGGCTTTTAAGATGCTGGCTTATTCTGCCCTATTTAAAAAATAGTAATCCAAAAATGATAGGTGACAGCAGCTTCAAATAACAAAAAGTAAAATAAATTTGGCAACAGGGCTATTAGTATTGATTTTTGCCTGATAAAATATGATATTAATTGAAGGTGAAGGCAACTAAACACATTGGGCGGGGGGAATGCAGGTTCCTTAATGTTAGTCAGTCAGAAATGTAACTGCTAAACTTTAACAAAGACCAAACATTTTGCATTAACACGAGGTCGTGAGAAGGCAGCCGCCATCAGCAGGTAGCACACCAAAAATGTTTGGTTCCATAATACAGTTGGGGAGAACTACCTCTACAAAGTCTATTCGTGCTGATGCTCCTGACGCTGCCATTTCTGCTGCCTCCACATCCTCTGTTGTAGGTGCCACTGTATAGTCTCAGGCGATTGGGCAAGGGGCACACTGGATCTTCAGATGCTAAGATGAGAAAAATCAATTTCAATGCCCAAAAGACGGAACTCCTAATGCAGAAGGTGACTAAAATCATTACCAAGTACTCGGCAGTACAGGGAGGTGGAATGTTTCTTTGTTCAAATGTGATTCCATAGAGTTAGGAATTCAACAAAATTTTGGTAAGAGGATTAGGGGAAAGCATTAGCTAACATAGAGACCGAAACGCAAAAGAAGCGGAAATGGAGCAGATCACTTAAAACATGCATACTTCCTGAGAGGAGAAAGCAAGACTTAAATTAGGATCAACAAATGATAACAGTCTCATGAAAACTGACTTGGTTAAACTTTATCTTCCAAGTTATTTCTGCTCGTTTCGATGGATTCTCTATAATGACAAGCTTTACAGACACATGCTATTTAAGGCAGAAGAAGGCTGGGTTCACTGTAATTTTACTCTGAATTTCTTTTACTCTGATGTTCTGTTTTCTCTTGAAAATAATAAAATTTGGTTTGTAATTATTCCTCTCTTCCATAACATTCTCAAACATACCAGTTTCCATTATGTCTAGAATAATTCATCTTAAACTGTAAAAAAATGTTGATAGGAGAAAACATCACAGAAATAAAGCTAGAAAAATATATGTAAAGTGGGAATACCGAAGAAGAGTACATTGCATCTCGCCTGCACGGCAGAGCCTGGCAAGCTCCCCTTGAAGTATTCGATATGCCAAACACAGTAACAACAAAGTCTCCAATGGAGACGTTACTGGGCCTGCTCGAGCAAATCGACGAACAACGGGAGGGCCTTTACCTATCCCCTTTACTTTCATGGAAATAATGGTTTGAGTTGTAAAATGTAATCATCACTCCCATTTATTTTCTATTAAAGATTTAAGCAGCAACATTTTTGTCAGGGACATTCATGATTTAATTAAAAGTATATGTAATTTTTCTCATAAGCATATTTTCAAAAGATCACTGGCTTAAATGCAAAATGCTGAATGCATGTATTAGAACAAAATCATTCATTTTGTTCATATTTACCACTTCTTGAAACATGACAGCAACACAAATTATTACACCGGGTCTATTTCTATTAACTAACCTTTTTATTAAAAAAAATTCTACATTTTATGACACTCATTTATCCAGATTATGTACCTGAATCCATTATATTTGATATAGTATTAAGTGACAAATGATCACAAATTATAATGACAGATTCTTATTGAACATAATTTCTTTCAGCAGGGGCCATCCTGAATCAATTAATCATGCTATTACTCTTCTTAAGTTATTTTACCTTCCATTTAAAAAAAAATCAATCACATGAATCAATTAATGATGTTTATTTTTACTTACAATTTTGAATATTTTATTCAAATTAACTAAATATTACATTATGTTAACACAATAATCTAAAAATTGTATATGTTTATGTTGCAAAAGAGAGAAAATTATGGTTTCTTAGATAAATGTAATTATGACAGAACATGTTTAAATGATGATTGACTACCCAACCATATTAGAAATTTCTCTTTGTTTTATCTAAACAGACCTTCATAGTTCTGATTAAAAATTAAAATTTTTTTATATTACAATATTTTGGCACAACTGAAATCACTGAACATTAAAATCTTAAAGAATTTTCACAGTAAAAGGCAAGGAGTCCTCAAATCCACACAATCATTATTAACATTAGAAGAAATGAGCAAATTTAGGTTAAACTATTTCGTGCTTAGAGTATGTAAATCAGAAATGCAAACAGGCTGGTAAAATGACCTTTCTATGTTTAATTAACAGGCGATACACATAATTTATGAGATTATTTTTCTCATATTTGTTAGAATTTTAGTTTATTTTGAGATATAACTCATTTAAAAGAGATGTTTATTTACAATTGGTATAGGAATTTCACATAATTATCTGGTCTCCCAAAGTACGTTAATTAAGCGCACATTTTCATTTTAGTAACACCAAGAAAACAACAGATGTGAAAAAATATAACAAGGAGCTCACATTATATATATTATATTTGATTAGTTAGAAGTGGACAGCTTATGCAGCTCAAACTCATGTTATAATTGAATATAAAAACATTGTGTTGGTATAATTGTGCATTTTATGTATTTTTTCTTGGATAATTAGGAATATACAACCAAAATAGTGATCAAATCGAAAACAATCAAGTCTTTGTGTTTTGTCTCTGATCTTTTTGCTTTATCCTCTGATCTTGTCGCAGGGTTTATAGATTATTCCCGAAGAGAATTTTCTAACGGAATAATAATACTGTAGTTAGTATTCTCTTCCTACTATTGAACTATTGAACCAGTCATATCAACACCGTCTGAAAGCTTAAGGTATTATCGTTTGGCTTTGAAGGAAGGGGACAAGTATGAATTACTTTTTTTAAAAATCAAGGTAGTCAGGAGTAAATTTTTATAAAGGCAAATAATAATTTATTCTTTATACATATAAATTTTCTCAAAGTATGCCATTTTCAAGATGAAATTATTAAGCTCAATGAATCAAGAATTTGCTTTTAATGCAAAATGAAGTCTTTCGTAGATCAGTAAAAAATTTAAATCACACATTATATTTCATAGAAAAGTTTAAACTTAAATGAACACTATTGTGTTCAAGCTAAATCAATTTCTGAAATTTCCTTGCTCTAAAATAGACCCTTATAACATTTTAAAAGACTTTATTGTTTTGCTCAGTTATTAAAAAATTCTTAATACATAAATGTGGATCTGGAGAGATAACTTTATTGAAGGATTTTGGGCAACACCCAGCTGTGCTCAGGGTTCACTTCTGATTCTGTGTGCAGCTCAGTGATGAGTCCTGGAGGAGCTTGGAGGACCATATGAGATGCCAGGAATTAAACCGGGATCAGCCACATGCAAGACAAATGTCTGACCTATTGTACTATCTTTCCAATACAGCTCCAGAGAGATAGTAGAGGGGATAAGACTCATGCTTGTGTGTGGCTGACCACAATTCAATTCCTGGCACCACACAGTTCTTCAGCATTGTTTGGTGTAGCGTTGGAGACCGCAGAGCATCAATGGGTGTGACCTTGGAGGTCCCCGATCCTTGCTGGGAAGCCCTGGGTTATTTCTAGCTTTCAGAACCTGAGGAGCAAAGCATCATCAGGCTTGAATCACAGAAGGAAGAATCATGGGAGTAGGACTGACGCAATAGCACAACGGGTAGCACAGCCTTGCACGCAACCCGACCCAGGTTTGATTCTTGGAGAGCCAAGCAAGCTATGGAGAGTATTCCACCCACCCGCCAGAGCCTGGAAAGCTACCGGTGACATATTCAATATGCCAAAAACAGTAACAACAAGTCTCACAATGGAGACGTTACTGGTGCCCGCTCAGGCAAATTGATGAACAATGGGACGACAGTGCTACAGCCCTGCTATATAAATAAATAAATAAATAAACAAATAGAAGAATGTATGCTAGTTTTTGGGGGGGTCAGGGACACATGGTGGATGGAGTTCACTGGCTTTGTGCCGAGGAATCACTCTCATGCTTAGGAAACCGTAAACATCACCAGGGATGAAACTTGCATTGGCTGAGCAAATCGAGCATTGGCTGAATACAAGGTAAGTGCTTTAACCCCTGGACTATCTCTCCAGTCCTGTGTTGTATCTATGGCTTCCCAGTCACCGCTACAGGATTATTAGGGGACATAAAAGGGAGGGAAAGACAAATCCTGTTTGGATAATTCAAAATTCTTTTTAGATCATTTGAGAGATAACCTGAGCTTAAATAGTCTGTTTTACAGTCAGAGATGAACAGACAGACAAAAGGAATTTTAGACATAGGAAGTGGCATGCATACATCTATTAGGGTTTTAATAAATGATGAATCATTCTTTCACAGGGTAACTTGATATGAAGAGAAGGGCTGGCAGATAAATCAACTTTTCACATGTCCTTAAACACTCTCTGTCTTATATTCTAGTCAAGTTCTTTCTTGTACATCCGATTCCAGGTCTTATATTCTATTTGTAGAAAAGATCCGGCTTTCCCTTTTTTGTTCAGCATTATTATCCCTATAGAACCAGACTCTTGATCTATAAGCTGTATTCACCTCCGCTATGTCCTCTTCTGCCATGGCAACGTATATCCATATTTTGTCTATATTTCGTTGTTCACTGAAACAAAATGTACTGAGCACACACTGTGAGCATCATCTAAGTTATGTGGTAGACAGCATAGAACAGGATGAGCTGGTCTCTATCCTTTCCCCTTTCCTCTGAAAAGAGCAGTCTCTTACATCTCACTGAGTATTCCTTAATCAACTACCACTCTCTTTGAATTTCTTTTTTTTTATATTATTGTTATTTTTTTAATTGAATCACCATGAACTATAGTTACAAAACTTTCATGTTTGAGGGGCCGGAGCAATAGTACAGCAGGTAGGGCATCTGCTTTGCACACAGTTGACGTGGGTTTGATCCCAGGCATCACATATGGTCCCCTGACTATCACCAGGAGTGATTCCTGAGCATCACCCCCAAAAAAAAAACCCACCTTTTATATTTGATTTTTAGTCATCCAAGGATCGAACACCCATCCCTTCACCAGTGCACATTTTCCACCACCAACATTCCCAGTATCCTTTCCCAGCCCCCCCTCCTCACATTTCCCACCCCTCCCTTTTTTCCCTCTTACTCTGTCTCTACTTATGGCCATCATGGTTTACAATACAGATAATGAGAGGCCATCATATTTGGTCCTTTATTTACTTTTTCTCTCTGGATTTTTAGCTCCTGCAATTTCATGAAAATGCAGTGCTAGGGATCGAACTAGGATTGGCCACATAGCAAGGCAAATGCCCTACCTGCTGTATTATATCCCCAGCACCCTTTCAGCATTTTTGAAAGCTTACAGTTCTTCCTCAGAGGGCCAGCCCCATGCCTGTCCCCTGGCAGGAAAGGTTGGGGCCCCCCTGGGCCAAGGGTCACAGAGCAGGACCAAGCACCCAGGTGTGTTTGCTGGCGTGTGCGTGTCCTCGTGCTCACATATGCATCTGGAGAGTTTACTGAGATTCTATCTAACGTGTGTCCTGTGATTTCACATAATGTCCCCTTGTGAGCACGCTCAACCACCTGGCTTAGCACGGAGACACCAGCTCCTCGCTGACTTCCTCTCCGGTGTTTGCAAAATTTACCTTAGTAATTTTTTATATTTGAGGTTATTCTAGGGGGCCACAAAAAATAGTACAGGGCTTAAGGTGCGATAGCACAGCCGGTTAGGGTGTTTGCCTTGCATGCGGCCGACCTGGGTTCGATTCCTCCGCCCCTCTTGGAAAGCCCAGCAAGCTACCGCGAGTATCTCGCCCGCACAGCAAAGCCTAGCAAGCTCCCTGTGACATATTCGATATGCCAAACACAGTAACAACTTGTCTCACAATGGAGACGTTACTGGGCCCGCTCGAGCAAATCGATGAACAACGGGAGCACAGTGCTACAGTGCTACTATCTACATACAGATTTAATGATTCTAGAGTCTTCATTCCCTCTTCATTAACATTGAACACCTCTAATCACCAGCATGTCATAGTGAAAACAGATTTGTGGTGAAGAAAAAGATCCCCCTGATACCTTTACTGGTTTTACGAGCCCGAGTCAAAGGAATATATGAATGAAGCTTTGGATAATTCTCCCCACATGAGGCCGTTTTTCCCTAATGCTGCTCATCCACCTTTGTAGTATCCTACACTATAAACACTCTGGGCTGATAGCAAGTTGAAGGAAGTATATTGGAAGTTTGGGGGATGGGGAACTGTTTCTCTAAAGGGTTATCTTATTGCTGTCTTGTCATTTTGTGCTGAAATACTCTTGATTCTGGGTTGGAGCAATAGCACAGTGGGTAGGGCATTTGCTTTAAACATGGCTGACCTGGTTCGATTCCTCCTCCCCTCTCGGAGAGCCCGGCAGGCTACGAAGAGTATCCCGCATAGCAGAGCCTGGCAAGCTCCCCATGGCATATCCAATATGCCAAAAACGGTAACAATAAGTCTCACAATTTGCTGTGAGACGTTACTGGTGCCCGCTCGAGCAAATTGATGAACAATGGGAGGACAGTGCCACAGTGCTACAGTGCTGTTATCTTTGGGAGTTAGTGTTACTAGTGATTACTTATGTATCTCCTGGTGGCATAGAAAGGCATAGAAATGACTTCCACAACTCTATTGCCAGCTGACCTTGAGCTATTCATTTTACTTTGTGTAGTTGTTATTTTCTTTATCTTTAAAGAGACACAATAACTTTTTTGGAGGGGTCATATCCAGTGATGCTCAGAGTATACTCCTGGCTCTGCAATCTTGATGGTGTTGGGGGACCATACGAGATGCCAGGGTTGGCTATATGCAAGGCAAGCACTTTTCCTTCCTGCTGCGCTATGGCTTCATAACAACATTTTTTGTGTCTATTGAATGAAATTCAAAATGAAATATAGTACAAGATTCACAGTGCTTATCCAATGCTGAGCACACATAAAAGTTGAAATAATAATTGTTAGGTATCAAAGTAAAAAATTTCTTCCAATTTTAAGCCAGGTATGAGCTGGCGGTGACAGGGAAACTGCAACCTCATGGGAAGGGGGGCATTCCCAGCTCGTCCTTCATGCCCTACCAAGGTCACGAGTTGCCCCCCATGAGCGGCTCTCTGGCATGGCCAAGGCTCCAGAGACACAAGGACTTAAAGCAGAACCCGGCAGCTTGCGGCAGAAAAGTGAATGGACTATGCCATTAGTCTATGTTACCATGCCTCCCCGGGAGGGAAAGGGTGTTACTCCCTTCCGCCTTTTTCCGCCTGGGCAGCAAGATGGTGGCCGCCTCAGAGCTTATTGGAAATCCAGGTATGAGCCAGCTGTGACAGGGCAACTGCAACCTTATGGAAAGGGGGGCATTCCCGGGTCACCCTTCACGCCCTACTGAGGTCACGAGTTGCCCCCCACGAGTGGCTCTCTGGCACAGTCATGGCTCCAGAACCACAGAAACCAATCTTGTAATTATCTGGTTCTTGGCAGAAATCCCTCCAGACTTAATAAGTAAAATATTAGAAATCCAAAATCGCGTGGCCACTATTGTGGCCGTGTGACATCATATAGTTCTCAAAACCAACTATAGGAAACAAATTATTTCACAATGCCTTTTCAACTCTAAATAATAATGGTACATCTTTTGTCAAAACAATGGATGTAATCAAAGTAGATAGAGAGTTAAGTAGAAATCATCTGCCTCACAGGCATTGGGAGGAATGGGACGGGGGTATATTGGGGTACTTGTTGGTGAAAAATAAGTACTGGTGAAGGGAAAGGTGTTTGATCATTGTATGGCTGAGACTTAAACCTGAAAACTTTGTAACTTTTCCCACAGTGATTCAATTAAAAAAAAAAGAATAAAAAATTTCTTCCAATTTCAAATTCAATGGATATTCCTCAGTCTTTATCTTCGGGATTCCTTCTACAGAGGTAGACTTGTATTATTTTTCTCACATTTTTTCCCAATGAATATGTTGAAATTTTATCCCTTAATATTCCAAAATGTTACTGTATTGGGAATAGGGACTTAAGAGAGAAATAATTAAACTAAAATTGAGGTAAATGGGGTGGAGCTTAACCTGATAGCATTGGTTTACTTGGAAAAGAGGAGACATGGGCATAGCTTTGTAGGGGCAAGGCTGCATAAAGACAAGCTAGGACATGGATTCACAGAAAAAAGACAACGTGGAATACAGGGGCAGGATGGCACCTAACTGAAGAAACCTGAAGAAAATCACCTTGCTAATACTTTGGTCTTGGACTGCTAACCTATAGAATTGTAAGAAAAATAAGTTTGTTGCATCTACAGGTATCCTGATATGGTTATTCTAGTCAATGACTATAGGAGGGATAGCACAGCGGTAGGGCGTTTGCTTTACAAGCAGCCAACATGGCCAACCCGAGTTCGATTCCTCCACCCCTCTCATAGAGTCTGGCAAGCTACCGAGAGTATCTAGCCCGCACAGCAAAGCCTGGCAAGCTCCCCGTGATGTATTCGATATGCCAAACACAGTAATAATAAGTCTCATGATGGAGACGTTACTGGGTCCGCTCGAGCAAATCGATGAACAACGGGAGAACCGTGACCGTGATATTTCTTTAACAGTTTCTCAAAACATACAGGATAGAATATCAGCATAACAATCCCCCACAGGACTATGACACCTTCTTAAGTGCCTGTCTTTCTGACCACTCTTTGCCATCACACAAGGTTCCAGCAACCTTCAGTTGCTAACAGCGCCCTATCCAACCACCCCCTTTCTTTCTTTCATATCTTTGCATTATTGCTCTTTTTACCTGGATTCCTTCCTTCCTTCCTTCCTTCCTTCCTTCCTTCCTTCCTTCCTTCCTTCCTTCCTTCCTTCCTCCCTCCCTCCCTCCCTCCCTTCCTTCCTTCCTCTTATTATTTTTAATTTCTTAAAATTTTTATTTATTTACTTATTTAATTGAACCAAAGTGAGATACATAAGTTACAAAGTTGTTCATGATTGGGTTTCAGTCATATAATGTTCCAACCCTAGTCTTTCATCAGTGTACATTTCTCACCACCATCAATGTCTCCAGTTTCCCTCCCACCCGCTTTTCCATTCCTCTATGGCAGGCACTTTCTTTCTCTCTCTCACACTCTCTTCATTTTTGATTATGATCTGCAATACAGATACTTAGAGGTTATCATGTATATACCTGGATGATTTCTAACCTGTCCTGCAGACTTAGCTTCAGTTATTGTTTATACAGGAAGTCATTCCCTGGTCTAATCGCATTTTAAAATAACACACACAAATTAGAAAAATAAAGATAGGTACATAGAAAAATAGAAAACAATGGCCATAAAATTACCCCCTAAATAACTATACGTTGTAGCATATTGCTTATAGTTTCATAACCCATTGTGAATTGATTCCCTGTTAGATTTTTAATCCTAATATATTGATTATAACTCTAATGATCTTCTTTCCATTCTTTTAAGGCATTTTGGTTTGTTTTGTGTATTTGTTTGTTTGATTGTTTTGTTTTTGAGTTACATTGGGAGGTGCTCAGGGGTTATTCTTGGCTCTGTACTCAGAAATTACTTCTAGCGGTGCTGAAGGGACCCTATGAG
This sequence comes from Sorex fumeus, assembly GCF_029834395.1. NCBI lineage: Eukaryota > Metazoa > Chordata > Mammalia > Eulipotyphla > Soricidae > Sorex > Sorex fumeus. The sequence continues at coordinate 2,622,774 of NW_026606068.1, read as the reverse complement.
ATGCTGGGACCAAACCCTGGACTGGGCGCCTGCAGGCAAGCACCTTATCTGCTGAACTATCTCTTCGAGTTGACCCCTTAATATTTTTCTGTTTTTGTGCCACACCAGGTGGTGCTCAGGACTTACTCCTGGCTCTGTGCACAGGGATCTTCCTGGTGGTACTTAGGGGACTATATGTGCTGGTGGTGATTGAAGTTGGATTAATCATGAGTGACGCAAGTGAGGTAAGACCTGCTGTGTAATCTCTTTGGCCCAAGACTGGCTTTTACACAATAAGCTTTTATTATATAAACTGTTTTAAATTCTATTGTTCATTTGTTTTGATATTATTCCTTGGTCATTTTGCCACTATTAAAAACATGATTTTAATGACTATGTGATATGTTTCAAAGTATTATTTACTTCAACTAGTGTAATCACTAGGTAAAAATTTAGAATCTCTCTTTGACTGACATTGGCTTAGCACAGCTGTGTGACTCAATCCCTAAACTTCTCATTCTAGACTTCTGGCTTTTGAATCTCATGTCAGGGGATCCTCTTTGACCAGAGCACATTGCTAAAATTTAATCAGTCCTGAGTCAAACTCATTACTTCAACTTAGTATCTTACATCCCTTCCATCTCTCCAAGCCATTATCTGTATTTGTTTGTGGTGCAATAGCTCACAAGTCCCCCAAAGAAGAAATGAGTAGGTCAATCATCCTGCCTTTTCCTGTGACCTTCTCCTAATTCAGATTCATTTACCGAAGTGCTTTGACTCTGAAAATATTCAGAGTTTCAGAGTGCTCTGTCTTTGAATATATTTTAGGTCTTTCCTGTCCTTAATTGATGTGTGTGTGTGTGTGTGTGTGTGTGTGTGTGTGTGTGTGTGTGTACCAAGCAGTGCTCAACTGCCTGGAGGACACGTGTGATTCTTGACCAGGAAGGCCGGAAGTTCAGTGCTACATCCTGAGGATGCAGTGCTGCTTACACCCTAAAGTGCAGGGGATTATTCAAACTGCCCCAGCAGAGTTTGGGAACCGTGCAGGCGGCTCGGCACTACCCTTAATTTAAACTGCTTTACTTGATTTCTAGGCAACTGAAATGGTTCCTAACTCCATCTATGTCTCCAGACCCCATAGTCCTTTCCTCCCCAAATTGGCTTCACAACTGTGGAAGATGCAAATTTGATCTCACCATTTTTTTTTTAGCTTAATGTTCTTTAGTAGACTGCTGGCTGGTGCAGAACCATGGCATGTTCTTCCAACCCACTGGTAAGGTACGTGACTAATTATTTTATGTATCCTCTGCATTTCAATTCTTCTTGCAACCTTCTGAAGGAATTAGCCTGATACTTTATATTAGTACCTGTTAAAGAACTGTACAGTGACTGCTTGTTTGTGTATATGTATGCCTAACTATAGCCTCAACTGGAAGTTGGGAAGAATGAGCTATAAAAACTGAAAATTGCTAGACAGTATAAAACACCTATGTTGGCAATATCTTTCCTTGTAGGTTCAATGTAGCAAAAATATTAAAGAGAAAGGAGATACAAAATAAAAACAATCAAAACCAAGATAAATTTTACAATTTAAAATAATTTCTTTGGCCGAGAAGAGTGTGATAATTTTGTATCGAAATAGAGCCTTTTATCAACTATTTTTAAACCAGTGCTTCAAAGGGTCTGAAAATAATAAATATGACAAACTACTGTTATTCTGAGTTTAAATATATAAACATCTATTTATATTTAGACATTTACTAAAGTTTACATAACAGTTTATATATATAGAAGCTTTTCAAGCTTTTGTAGATGTATAAATGCTGAAAAATCAATAAACACATTGCTAAAATATTATTATTTTCAGAGTAGCTCATTAAATCACAAGCAGTAACCAAGGGAGATACACATTAATTATTTCAAACATAAAAAAATTTGGAACCTTGATGGTAAGCAATAATTACCAAAGGAGTATGAATACAGAATTGGTAATGAGTGTTCACAAATTAATTTTGAAACTAATTGAAAAAATATGTTTTGAGCAACATCAGTAGAAGTGGTAATTCTTATAATTTTATTATAATTTAAAGAATGTTATGATGCATAGATTATATGTATATATAACTGGAATATATATGTGCATATGTATAATATTAAATATATATTAATTTTTTTCAGCATACCCAATGGGGCTATACGGCAGAGACTGGCAAGCTACCCCAGAGTATTCAATATGCCAAAAATAGTAACAATAGTAGGGCTGGAGCGATAGCACAGCCGGTAGGGCATTCGCCTTACAAGCGGCCAACATGGCCGACCCGAGTTCGATTCCTCCGCCCCTCTTGGAGAGCCCGGCAAGCTACCGAGAGTATTCGATATGCCAGACACAGTAACAACAAAGTCTCCAATGGAGACGTTACTGGGCCCGCTCGAGCAAATCAACGATCAACGGGAGGGCCTTTACCTTTACCTTTAGTAACAATAGCAGGACTCATTCCCCTGACCCTGAAAGAGCCTCCAATATGTCAGCGTTGGGAAGGACAAGTTAAGGAGAGGCTGCTAAAATCTCAGGACTGGGACGAATGAAGACATTACTGGCTCCCGCTCGAGCAAATCAATGAACAACGGGATGACAGTGATACAGTGATACCCACTGGGCCTCAGGGACCAATGCATTTCGAGTGCAATGCCAGGGCTCAATGTTGGCACTCTCACATGCAATGATGTGCTTCAGCTCTTGGAGCTATCTCCCTGGTTCCAATATGTGCTGTTAAGGCAGGACAGAAAAAGTTCAAAAGGAGGAAATATAGTATGTTCCATATCTGAAATATCCAGATGCTATTGCACGCTACCCTCTAATTTACTTCAGGAGGTAGAAGTGATGTTATTTACCATGTGGCTCTATCTGCCACCTTCTCTCAGGTTTTCTGCTCCAGAAGCTACAGCTTGCCTAATTCCAGAACAGTAACCCAGATTCCCTGGAAGACCTTATCTCCCAGGAAGAATGCTAAAAGTAAATGAAAAAGATTAATAAAGAAAGAACACTAAAACAGAGAGAAAGTTAGGAGAGGACCCTCATTTTCATGTCCAATTTTCGTTTTAGACCTAATTACATAAGAGTTTAAAAAATACACCCATGAGGGCTGGAGCGATAGCCCAGCAGAAGATAGTGCTAGGAGATAAGGCAACATAATGAGATCCAAAGACAGTTTGCCTTGCACATGGCTCACCCGGGTTCGATTCCCAGCATTCCATATGGTCCCCCAAGCACCACCAAGAGTAATCCTTCAGTGTAGAGCCAGAAGTAACACCTGAGAATTGCCTGGCATGACCCAAAAAAGAAGAAAATAAAAATACACCCATGATACATCTACCTGATTTCCCACTAGAAGACTCATCCTTCTGTATCCCTCTTTCCAACATTTGGACGTTAGAAGTAATATTAGACTGTAAGCAAAAAGTGGCCGTTGAATTTATCTTGGGCTTAATTTTTTATACCATTTGAAAATTTTCTATCCTGACAAATGAAAACCAGTATCTAATCACAAGCTAGATTTCGACACAGTCACTCTTCTCCAAACAATCCTTGACCACAAAAACATTCTATTTCCACTTGGCTGTAACACCCAGAATCTGTCTTCACTGTTTACTGCTGAGAATCCGAAGCCATCCTCAACGCAAGATGAATTTTCAAACCACATATGAGATTACTGGGACTCTATTTCAGTAGCTCTACCTCTCTATAACTTATACCAGAGGGTTTACATTCAGTGTTTTCTTATTCTGATGCCTTGGTTCTTTGGACAAGTACAGCTATTAGCATTGACTCCCGAAAGTTCACTACGGCTCCATTCCACCAGCTACCCTTAATTTTTCCTTTTACTAATTAGGCTTCATGTAGCCCAAGTGTCTAAAACACAGCAGGCATTTAATGAATATTTATTGCTTACTAGATGGATGTTTCGTAGATGTACAACTGACATTTCTACTAGGACCTTAGCTGTTATTAAGTACTTCATCTGATTTGTTGAGAGTAGGTATTGTAGAAATTATTCCCCTCTGCTAGAAAGTTCCTAGGTAAAATAACTATACTTTCCTATATTCATTCTCTCTCTCTCCAATTACAAGTAGTGGTTGAAAATTTCTCAAGGACCAGATTATCCTGTGTCCTTTTGTTCCTCTTCACGGATAAGAAACCAAACTAAGTCAGCATCTTTTGAATAGAAATGGGTATTTCATATTCATGAGTAAGTCTCAGCCTACACATTTTATTAATTAGTTTAATGATTCACATTTCCTGAACATTTGATACTGTACCCATGATTCCAAATATCCAGTGACAATAGATGGTAACCACAACATTTTAGTTTGGAATCTCACTGAAGACAAGAGGATATTAATTCTTTCGTTTTAAGCAAGTTTCATCAGTGGCAGAAATCTTGCAAGCTGTCTTTGAATCTGATCATCTTGCCTTATCTCCTAGCAACTTCACACACTGGCTATGGCTAGTTGGTGGTTGATGGTTTGCTAACACCAACAAGCATGAAATAAATAGAGTGAGAAAATTACTAAGTGCTGTCTGCCACAGTGCTAGGAAGCTCTAAGAGGGCTTCAAGAGCCTTCTGTTCTGGCTAGTATTTTATTTATTTATTTATTTATTTTAATGAATCACCACAGAGTCTTCTGCCTCCGCGCCTGGCTGTCCTCACCGGGACCCCTTGGAGGAGGGTGGGTTGAATTTCCCTCCCCACCCCGAGCAGAACCCTCTGGTTTCAGCCACAGCCATGCTTAAAAGCACTCTCCACACATTCGGATGAGCCTCACACATGAAGGAACCTGCAGAGAAACCCGGGTGTGCAGGACCCAGGGCGTAGATCTCCAAGCCTGCTTGGATTGGGACTGGGACCTTCTCCACCCAGATCCCCCATCTTTCAGTATGTAGGCGTTACACCCACCAACTGCCCCCCCCCCCCCCCCGGCACTTTGTAATCCCATAAACGGCCAAGACCCAGAGACTATAAAACCCTGCTTCCAGAAGCGTGACATCTTATTATCTAGTTCTTACTCTGGAGAACCTGGCAGGCTACCAAAAGTATCCTGCCCACACAACAGATTCTGGCAAACTCGCCATGGAGTATTCAGTATGCCAAAACCCAGTAACAATGATGGGTCTCATTCTCCTGACCCTGAAAGAGACTTGAATGTGGCACTTTTTAAAATCTCAGGGCTAGGACGAAGGAGACGTTACTGGGGCCTGCTCGAGGCAATCGATGAACAAAAGGATGACAGCTATACAGTGAATGAATCACCATGAGATATAGTTACAGACTTACAGAGTTTTGTGATTACATTTCAGTCATATAATGTTCGAGTACTCATCCCTCCACCAGTGCCCATTCTCCAACCACCAATGTTCCCAGTATCCCTGTTGTCACCCTCACCCTTTTCCATCCCCTGCCTCTGTGACATTTCCTCTAACTCTCTCTCTCTCTCTCTCTTTTAGGGTGTTATGGTTTGCAGTATAGGTACTAAGTGGCCATCATGTTTAGTCCATAGTCTACTTTCAGCATGCGTCTACCATCCCAAATGATCCCTCCAACCATCATTTACTTAAGTGATCCCTTCTCCATTCCACCTGCCTTTTCTTCCAACACATGAAATCAGCTTTCAAACCATGAAGCTATCCTACTCTGGCCAGTATTTTAAACGCACGTTCTTAATATGTTTGAAGATGTGGTACTAGTCATGCTAGACTTTTATTTTTCACTTTGTCAAGTGAAGTCATCCATCCGTTCATCCATTTGAACTGCCTTCCATTTATTCTATATACATCCTACTCTTAGCTATATATGTATAATGTACAAGGCTATGGAGATATACATATGAAACATTCTGTTTTAGAAGAAACCAAAGGCCTTCAAGGGGAATAAGCAAGTAAATAAACAACAACAGCACAACTGGGATACAATTCTTGCTGAAAGCACAGAAAATGGATGATTGAGATAGTCTGAGTAGGTTCAGAAAACTCTTATAAAGACTGGAGACTCTTATAAAGACATGTATGTTAATTAATCAAAGGGAAGAGAAAGATATTGCAGGCAGAAGAAGCAACATGTATAAAGGCCAGAGAAATAATATAGTTCAGGGTGATTGGAGCACAGAGTGTGAGGATAGAAGAGAAAAGGTGAAGAGAGGAAGGGAAAGTAGCTGAGGAGCGAGTCACGATGATCTTAAAAGTATATATTTTTCTTAAGCTTAAAAGGGGCAATATGACAACCCCAAATCTGTAACTGCCAAAAGGTTAATTTTGTGGGTGGGACCCTCAAGGCAGAAAGCAGTTGCTGTGGGAAAATATTTACATGTCATCACCTCCCTTAAGGCCATCTCTCTTAGAAAGAACCAATTTCTCCTCTTTTCCGCTGAAGAAGGCTGACTTTCAATTTGCATACCCTATTTTAATGTAGTTTCCTTGGTAACTTCGCTAACAGACTTCCCCCTTCGCCAGATCCTCTAGCTAAGCTTAGTCAAAGCTTTATTAAAGATAATCTCTGGCGGGGCACTCTGGTTTTGAATATACATTCATCCTCACAAATATAGGAGGTATACCTGGTGTTAATAAGTTCCTTTTCCTCTCTTATTAACTAATTGATGCTTGTTTGATTATGTGTTCAGTCTCAGAATAAACCTAGGTGTGACAATGATTTATTTTGAGCTCCAAGAAGGTCACTGAAATTACTAAAGGCCTTAAGGTTAGAAAGTGACCTGATACTTGTATTTTAATGTGGGGCAATTGAAGTAGAGGATGGGAAGAGAGGAGGAGTCAGGGAAATATAGATTTTGGGTCACATCTGGCGAGGCACAGGGGTTACTCCTGGCTCTGCACTCAGAAATTACTCTTGGCGGTGCTCGGGGGGCCATATGGGATGCTGGGAATTGAATCCGGGTCAGCTGCATGCAAGGCAAATGTCCTACCCACTGTGCTACTGCTCCAGCCCGAAATAGATGATTTTAATAGCTAAAACTTTTTAATAGCTAAAGCATTAGATAAGTCGAAATGGTAATGGAGAAGAAGAACAAAAATATAGAAGAAAGTATTTGTAGTTGTAAAAGGTAAAGGTAAAGGCCCTCCCGTTGATCATCGATTTGCTCGAGCGGGCCCAGTAACTTCTCCATTGGAGACTTTGTTGTTACTGTGTCTGGCATATCGAATACTCTTGGTAGCTTGCCGGGCTCTCCAATTTGTAGTTGTAATTAAATATTTATTTGTGTGATTAAACAGCTGCTTTTTAAAATGTTGAATATGAGCTCCATGAGCACAAAGATGGGTTTTCGTCCCTCCACCCCCTCCCCCAATCCCTCACCCCTATAACTCCGTTGTAACTCCGAGGCATTACAGAGGCTAGCGTGCAAATGCTTCAATAATTATTAGGGAATTTTCTAATGAATGATGTGGTAAAGTTCACTAATATTGAATGTTAGTTTTAACATAGCAAGCTAGCCAATCAACTATTAATTGGCTAGTCAAATATGCATGAGGATACACTGATTAACAAGCTAAGAAAGATTCTGTTATCAAAGAGAAATTATGGAACAAGAAAAGACAAGTGAAAAATAAGAGAATTTGTGAAGGCAATCAATGTTACAAATAAATTAAAGTAGGAGAAGTGCCTGTGGTGGAAATGGGGATTTTAGACTGGAAGATCATCAAAGATTTGGGAGGGGGAGGGCTGGGCAGCTGGCATTTGATTTAAGATTTAGATGATAAAAAAGGAGCTAGTCATGATGGATCTGGGGGCAGAGATTTCCAGACAGAAGAAAATGAATAAGCAAATTAGACAGATTTGACAGAACTTGTTGACTGATGGGATGTGGGAGCAAGAAACAGGCCCAGGGATGATTCACAGGATTTAGAAAATGTTATTTCTATTATTTCTAAATGAGCTTGGGGGTACTGGGAAGAAAGCGCAGATAGTGATGTAAATAATGAGTTCAGTACCGGAACTGCTGCCTTTAAGGTATCTTTTGATACCATGAAATATATAGATAAGAATTTAATTCTAAGACGTTTTCTTTCTAAGAACTGAAAGGACACGAACATAATTAGAAAGGACTGTGACATTAAGATTCTTGTGAATTCCTAGCTGATGGTTTCTTTGCTTGACTACATTGGCTGAAAGTCTATCCAAGACCTCCCATCTTCAGAATTAGTATAGTTGGCCTGATATTTCAAATTTTCTGTTAATGTGGTAATCAAAAGGTAAAGTGACTGTTAGTTTTGGTAGGTTTTTAGAGGAGACCAAATACTTTCCGGAAGTGATCTAGAAATCTGGACTCTCACTGCATTCCCCCGCTATGCTTTTTTCCCCTTACTTTCTTATAAAAATAGTTTCAGTTTTTTAAAAAAATTTTTATTAGTGAAACACCATGAGGTACAGTTATAGACTTACAGATTTTTGTGCTTGGGTTTCAACTATACAATGATTGAGTACCCATCCCTCCACCAGTGCCCATTTTCCACCACCACTGATCTCAGTATCCCTCCCACCCCCCCATCCCACCCTGCCTCTGTGGCAGGGCATTCCCTTTTGTTCTCTCTCTCCTTTTGGGTGCTGTGGTTTGCAAAAGAGGCATTGAGTGGCAATCATGTTTGGTCTATAGTCTACTTTCAGCATGCATCTCCCATCCTGGGAGGATCCTCCCAATACCCTTTATTTGGTGCACCCTTCTCTATCTGAGCTTCCTTTTCCCCTAGCATGTGCAGCTGGCCTCCAAGCCATGGAGTGAACCTCCTGGTACTTATCTCGGCTATTCTTGGGTGTTAGTCTCCTATTTTTTTACTTTATGTTCCCCAGGTGAATGCACTCTTTCTATGTCCCTCTCTTTCTGATTCATTTTGCTTAACATGATACTTTCCATGTAGTACCACTTGTATGTAAATTTCACTTTTTAAAATTTTATTTATTTATTTTTATTGAATCACCATGTGATACAAGTTACAAAGTTGCTCATGATTGGATTTCAATCATGAAATGTTCCAAGTCCTTTCTCTCACCGGCATACATTTCCCACCACCAATGTCATGAGTTCTCTGCCCTCACCCCCATCCCCTTTCCCCCATCCCTACCCCAGGCTGACTCTATGGTAGGCATTTCTTTCTCTCTCCTGGTCTCTCTCTCTCCCTCCCCCCCCTCTCTCTCTATATATATATGTATATATATATACTTTTGGGCATTATGGCCTGCAATAAGGCACTGAAAAGTGATCATGTTATCATGTTTGTCCCTTTACCTCCTTTCAACATTTAGTTCTTGTCTAGAGTGATCATTTCCAGCTATCATTATTATAGTGGTCCCTTCTCTGTCCTAACTATCTTTTGGCCCTCATGTCTAGTGCCCTTGGGTTTCTTCACAAATGAGTTTCATATTTCATTTTGCTTGAAAGGCTCATGTGTGTGTATGTGTGTGTGTGTGTGGGGTGTGTGTGTGTGTGTGTGTGTGAGAGAGAGAGAGAGAGAGAGAGAGGGAGAGGTGAGGGTGGGGTAGAGGATTTAATTCACTATTATTTCCCTTGATTTGGAGCTCTGTGGTATATTGCAATCATGATTATGTTTCTCTTTCTTTGAACGTAGATAAGTTCCATTTTTGCCATAGATGAAAAAAGAAACACATTTTACTTCCTTACTGAGCACACTTGGGTGATTAACTTTGGAAGGTGCTGGGCTGATTAAAGAGCACTCAAGGTAGAAAATGCCCTTGGAGGATGGACGTGACAGAGACTGCCCTGTTATACAGAGATGCCATAACTTCACAATGAAATATTATCGAATAGAGAAAGCTCAACTACAAGGAATTTGACCTGATAAGCCCAACCTACTTATCAGACAATTTTAAAGAAGTGCCAGAAAGCTAGACTTTAACAACTGACTTTATCAAGTGGGGGTCAAAACTAAGAACCACTTGTGTCTAAACTGCAATAACACCTGAAAGTTCCATCTCTAACACACAAACACTGCTTGGAGCTGGCAAAGAGAGCGGAACGTGTGGTCCAGAATTAAGATTCTCAGCTAGCTTCCTCCATGGCAATTTTAGTTGAATCTTTCTTTTGACAGATATGTCTCCTCTACTTTTATAGTTAACTTCCTTAAATTTCCTTTACATTTGGTTTTCTATTTCCTTGGACAGACTCTTTTTATCAAACCTGTTTGCTACACACCTTGACTTAACTCTGATTTTCACTTTCATGTCTCTGAAATTAAACTAGTTAAAATGCTTGTCATGTTCAGCAGAATTCACAGATGCAATTGGTTATATTTTGGGGAACAAAATCTATATGAGTATTTGCATTTCTCAAGTCACCAAAGCTAGAATTTTGCAGTTTTTCATCTTTTGAAAACAGTTGGAATGAGTTCATAAGTTGATTGAGTTCATAATTTATACCTATTGGGTATTGTTAAAGAATGGCATTTAATTTGAATTTAATTGAGCATTTCTCTTGAATATGAGATAGGATAAATTTGTAATTTTCTGAAAGCAATTTCATCAATTAATTGTATATTTTATTTATTTTTCTCTATACTAATATAATCCACATAAACACAAATAGAGGTTTGTGACATTGGTTGTTTTATTAAAATGAGATTATACACAGATTTCCGAATCGTTCTTCTCTCCTTTAATAATGACTTTTACAAGTCATCATTTATATTTTATAATTTCTCTATACCATTGTATGTTCTATGGCTTTTTGGAGTCTCTGTACCATAATCTGTTAAAACTCAACTCCATTTTTATTTCATTTTGCCTGGGTTTTTATTTTTTAACTTTCTCTGAAAAGTGATGCAATAGAATTTGTTTTTTAAGTAATACAAGACAACTATTGTTTTGTACATGGGATAAGTCAGAGTCTAAGTCAGTTTTATTTCAAATGTATCACTAATTTGCTATGTTACAGCAGGGATAATGTTTGCTTTGCACCATTCTATCTGAGTTCTGTCCCTGGCATCCCATATGGTCTCCTGAGCATTACCAGGAGTAATTCCTGACTGCAGAGCTAGGAGTAACCCCTGAGCATCACCACATCTGAGTTATAAAGCGCCCCCCCCAAACCAATAATATGCCACATAGCTTAAATTTCCCACAATTCTAGTGATTCACCTTATAATATTTTAAAATCGCATAAATACTAAGATCCATTTCAATATTTTTATGTTCCTCCCCAATCAGAGGGGAAGATGGGATAAATAAATATTAAAACTCATTAATGAGTATTACTGGATTTACTCCTATAAAGAATGACATATTTTTATTGGCTCAGATTTTTTGTGACTTTCAAAATAATTTAGTTTTTTCATAAATATGATGCTTTACTGTGTCTGGCATATCGAATACTCTCGGTAGCTTGCCGGGCTCTCCGAGAGGGGCGGAGGAATCGAACTCGGGTCGGCCATGTTGGCAAACAGCCCACAAATTCATTTCTAAATATTACTTGGTTTTTTTGTTATTTGGAATAGAATGACTATTTCAATTTCTTTCCTCAGTGATAATTTTCTAGAATAGAATAATATCGATATCTGTATATTTGTTTTATTCCAAAAATCTTGCAAATACTTTTATTCAATACAATAGTACATTAGGGTTCATATTTGCAAGTGTACATGAGTGTGATTATATGTAATGTTATGCAAAGTATGTAACTGTTACTATCAGTTATTTCTACTTAGAGTTATAAATCAGACAGATCTACCTTTGAATTCCTAGTCTCCCATTAAGAGAGTTGTGCAATAAAAGGTAGGTAAAGGTAAAAGTAAAGGTAAAGGCCCTCCTGTTGATCATCGATTTGCTCGAGTGGGCCCAGTAACGTCTCCATTGGAGACTTTGTTGTTACTGTGTCTGGCATATCGAATACTCTCGGTAGCTTGCCGGGCTCTCTGAGAGGGGTGGAGGAATCGAACTCGGGTAGGCCATGTTGGCTGCATGCAAGGCAAACGCCCTTACCGCTGTGCTAGTATTAAGTCCTAAGTTCCTAACCTTATTAACGGGAATTGATAATGGTGATTCCATCACAGTGCCATACATGAATGAAATAGATTAACAAAACATCCAGTACTTTGGGAGAGTACCTGGTAGGGGCAAAACACCGTGGAAGCATGGCTTTTTAGTGCTTATTACATTGCTGAAACCTGCTGTGATAACCAGCAGTAGGGCGTTTAAGCCTGGCCAGCTACCCGTGGCATATTTCGATATGCCAAACACAGTAACAAGTTTCACAATGGAGACGTTACTGGGCCCGCTTGAGCAAATCGATGAACAATAGGAGGACAGTGCTACAGTGCTACATTGCTGAAGATTTTGTGAGGCAGAAATCAGTTTAAGGAGGAAGTGCATTTTTTTCCAGCATAGTGCTTCTTAACAATTTTTAAATAAAAAATATATGTAGGATTTTAAAAGGGACAAGCTAGAAGAGCTTGTATTCTTCATCTGGGTATAAGATATTCTATGGGCCCATATGGAACAAAAAAAATGATCTAAACCAAATTTGCTCTAAAAGTCATCTAGTTAGAAAGTAAGACTCTAATAATGAAGATGTATTTCATGCCAGTGATTTAAAATGTGAAAAGCAGCAACAAAAATCATTCCCCTTACTATAGCAGACTGGAGGAATAACACTGAGGAGGTAACTGCATGCGGCTGACCCTAGATCAAATCACCATACCACACAGGGTTTCCAGAACACCACCGGGGTCTCTATAGAGCAAAGAGCCAAGAATAGTCCTGAGCATCTTCCCCCAAATTTTTATTACAGAAATGAGCTCACAAATAAACTTTAACAGAAATGGTCATACTTAGTACTTATTACAACATCACTTAGTTCAATTTGGGCTGGAGTGATAGCACAGCGGGTAGGGTATTTGCCTTGCACGTGGCCGACCAGGGTTCAATTCTTCCGCCCCTCTCAGAGAGCCCAGCAAGCTACAGAGAGTATCCCGCCCCCATGGCAGAGCCTGGCACACTCCCCATGGCATATTCGATATGCCAAAAACAGTAACAACAAGTCTCACAGTGGAGACGTTTACTGGTGCCCATTCGAGCAAATTGATGAACAACGGGAAGACAGTGCTATAGGCTAGTTCAATTCAACTTAATAAAGGAGGATTGACACATTAAGAAAAAACAGTAAGGAGTTGATAAACTTCTTTAAATCTAATTAATTGGAACAGGTTCTCTAGGAGAGTTTTTTTGGTTCATGTAATTATTTTGGACTGGAGCGATGGGACAGCAGGTAGGGCGTTTGCCTTGCACATAGCCAACATGGCTGACCTGAGTTCAATTCCTTCGCCCCTCTCAGAGAGCCCGGCAAGCTACTGAGAGTGTCTAGCTTGCAGGGCATTTGATATGCCAAACACAGTAACAACAAAGTCTCAAAAAAATGGAGATGTTACTGGGCCCTCTCGAGAAAATCGATGAACAAAGGGAGGACAGTGACAGTGACAGTGATTATTTTATTTTTTAAATCAAATTTTACTTATTTGCCATTTGGCTAAGGAACTTTTTGGTTGATTTTTAAAATGGGTCAAAAATGGACATGCTATATATGTAGATTTAAAGAAGTTTCTTGCACATTTTGTATTCCTTATTCCTTTCTCAACTTCACTAGTTCTAAAATATGACATTTAGAGAAACACTTGCAATGCTTACATTTTTATAATTTAGCTAAGAAAAAGCTTTGCATAAATAGATTAATTTACACTTGTCATGGAAAGAGACATTACTGGAATTTATTAACACAATTGCTATCAGAGAAAAATACAGACTATTTAGATAAGATCTCTGTCATTTGTATGGTGGATTTGGAAATCCACTGATACAAAGACTGTTTTGATACATATAAAAATCTATATAGGTATATGACAATAAAACAACACATCATAAAAGCTACTAAATAAATTTTACTCTGATCAGGAATAACAATGCACATTTTTACTATATGTAAATTAAAATATTTGAATATGTATTCATCTAGTTGTTGAAAATATCAAAACTTTCAATTCTAATGTATTTATTAATGTCATTCTCTTGTATGACTTGTATAAAAATTGAGCCATACTCACTAGTAACATATATAATGAAGTATCTAGTCACTAGTATATTGGGCTTAATATAGAAAATCTGTGTATGTTTGTGCATGTGTGTGTGTGTGTGTGTGTGTGTGTGTGTGTGTGTTGTTAGTAGGAGGGTTTGTTATTCTGTTTCTGAGTATTGGCATTAATTTCCTGATCAGTTATTTTTGATGGACTGGAGCGATAGCACAGTGGTAGGGCATTTGCCTTGTGCTCAGCCACCCCGGCTGAGCTGGGTTCGATTCCTCTGCCCCTCTCGGAGAGCCCGGCAAGCTACCGAGAGTATCTCGCTCACACAGCAAATCCTGGCAAGCTACCTGTGACATATTTAATATGCCAAACACAGTAACAACAAGTCTCAAAATGGAGACATTACTGGGTCCGCTCGAGCAAATTGATGAACAACGGGAGGACCGTGACCGTGACCGTGACTTATGATCAAAAGTGAACTTGATAATCTAAATCTATTTGCCTAAAATTTACCTTCTCCAGATCTTTATAGACAGTTTATTATTTATTTTATCATAAATGCCATTTTCTACTCAAGAGGTGATTGAAGTATAAATGCAATCTAACTTTACCCTTCTCATTTCTTGGGTAAAGAAGTTCTATTTTAGATGAAATGAACTCACCTGTGTGTGTTCTGAATGTTAAAAAAAAAGCAGCCTTCTTATAAAAAATAAGAGTAAGTTATAAGTAAGTTTGTGGGGACTTGGAGGGACAGTACAGTTGTTAGGACATTTGTCTTGCATGTTGACCTGAGTCTAATCCCCAACACCACATAAGTTTCCCCAAGTATGGCCAGGAGTGGTCCCTGCGTGCAGAGCCAGGAGCAAGCTCCAAGCACCACTCAGTGTGTTCCCCTGCACTTCCCATGATGAAAGATCCCAAAACCAAGAGTAGGTTTGGGTTTTGGTGCACACCTAGCACTGCTGACAGGTTAGTCCTGTATGTCTGGCTCTGTGCTCAAGAATCATTCCTTAGAGAAGAGATCACTAAGACACTGATGGTTGGAGGAATCGTTTTGGGATGAGACATGTGTGCTGAAAGTAGATAAAGGACCAAACGTGAAAGCCTCTCAGTGTCTTTATTGCAAACCATAATGCCCAAAAGTAGAGAGAGAGAGAGAGTATGGGGGAAATTGCCATGGAGGCAGGGGGAGGGTGGGAAATGGGGAGAGGTATACTGGGGACATTTGTGGTGGAGAAAGTGCACTGGTGGAGGGATGGGTGTTTGATCATTGTATGACTGAAACTCAAACAGGAAAGCTTTGTAACTGTTATCTCATGGTGATTCAAAAAAAAAAAAAAGAACTAGCCCCTCTGCCCACCTTCCCCAAAAGGATCATTCTTTTTTATTTATTTATTTTTTAATAGTGAGAGACCATGAGGTACAGTTGTAGACCTACACATTTTTGTGCTTGGGTTTCAGTTATACAATGATCAAACACCCATCCCTCCACCAATGCGCATTTCCCACCACCACGGACCCCAGCATCCCCTCCCCCCCCCCCCCAGCGCCCATCCCACCCTGCCTCTGTGGCAGGGCATTTCCCTCTCTCTCCTTTTGAGTGCCATGGTCTGCAAAAGAGGCATTGAGTGGCAATCATGCTCGGTCAACAGTCTACCCTCAGCATGCTCTCCCATCGTGGGCGGATCCTCCCAACACCCTTTATTTGGTGTTCCCTTCTCTTTCTGAGCTCCCTTTTCCCCTAACATGTGTGGTTGTCCTCTGGGTCATTGAGTAAAATTCCTGGTACTAATCTCTGCCATAATTGGGTGTTAGTTTCCTATTTTGTTACTTTATGTTCCCCAGATGAATGCAATCTTTCTATGTCTATCCCTTTCTTTCTGAGTCATTTCGCTTAACATGATACTTTCCATGTAGTACCACTTGTATGTAAACTTCATGACTTCGTCTTTTCTAACAGCTACATAGTACTCCATTGTGTAAATGTGCCAGAGTCTCTTCAACCAGTCATCTGTTCTCGGGCACTCAGGTTTTTTCCAGATTCTGGCTATTGTAAAGAGTACAGGCCGATATCCCTGATGAACACGGATGTGAAGATTCTCAACAAAATACTAGCAAATAGAATTCAACTACTCATCGAAAAGATCATACACCATGACCAAGTAGGATTCATCCCGGGGATGCAAGGCTGGTTTAACACTAGGAAATCAATCAATATAATCCACCATATCAACAAAAGAAAAGATAAAAATCATATGATCATATCAATAGACGCAGAGAAAGCATTTGACAAGATCCAGCACCCATTTATGATGAAAACCCTAACCAAAATGGGGATAGAGGGGACTTTTCTCAATATAGTTAAAGCCATCTACCACAAGCCTACAGCAAGCATCGTCCTCAATGGCGAAAAACTGAGAGCCTTCCCTCTAAGATCAGGGACGAGACAAGGATGTCCACTCTCTCCACTGCTGTTAAATATAGTACTGGAAGTACTTGCAATAGCGACTAGGCAAGAAAAAGATATTAGGGGCATCCAGGTAGGAAAGGAAGAAATCAAGCTCTCACTATTCGCAGATGATATGATACTATACTTAGAAAACCCTAAAACTTCTACCAAGAAACTTCTAGAAACAATAGGCTTGTAGAGTAAAGTGGCAGGTTATAAAATCAATGCCCAAAAGTCCTTGGCTTTCCTATATGCAAATAGTGAAAGAGAAGAAAAAGACATGAAGAAAACAATCCCATTCACAATTGTGCCCCAGAAAATCAAGTACCTAGGAATCACCTTACCTAAGGAAGTAAAGGACCTGTACAAAGAAAACTACAAAACTCTACTTCAGGAAATAAAAGAGGATACGAGGAAATGGAAAAATATCCCCTGTTCATGGATCGGGAGAATTAACATTGTCAAAATGGCAATACTTCCCAAAGCACTGTATAAATTCAACGCAATTCCTATTAGGATACCCATGATATTCTTCAAAGAATTGGAGCAAACACTCCTGAAATTCATATGGGAAAATAAGCCCCCAAGAATAGCTAAAGCAATTCTGGGGGAAAAGAAAATGGGAGGAATCAACCTCCCTAATTTCAAACTCTACTACAAGGCAGTAATAATTAAAACAGCATGGTACTGGAACAAAGGCAGAGCTGTAGACCAATGGAACAGGGTTGAATATACTGACATCGCCCCCCCCAAGCATACGAGCATCTAATCTTCAATAAGGGGGCAAGAAAAGTGAAGTGGAGCAGGGAAAGCCTCTTTAACAAATTATGCTGGCAAAACTGGACGGCTATATGCAAAATAATGGGCTCAGATCTCTGCCTAACTCCATGTACAAAAGTAAGATCTAAGTGGATTAAAGACCTCAACATCAGACCGGAATCTATAAGATACATTGAGGAAAATGCTGGCAAAACCCTTCATGACATAGAAGCTAATAGTGTCTTCAAAGATGTCACACCGCTGGCCAAGCAAGTGAAAACAGATAGATAAATGGGACTATCTTAAACTAAGAAGCTTCTGCACCTCAAAAGAAACAGTAACCAAAATACAGTCAACAGAATGGGAAAGGATATTCGCCAACTACACATCTGATAAGGGGTTAATTTCAAGGATATACAAAATACTGGTTCAACTCCACAAAAAGAAAGCATTCAACCACATCAAAAAATGGGGAGATGAAATGAATAGAAACTTTGACAAAGAAGAAATCCGAATGGCTAAAAGACACATGAGAAAATGTTCCACACCATTAATCATCAGGGAGATGCAGATCAAAACCACAATGAGATATCACCTCACACTGATGAGACTGGCCCATATCCACAAGAACAAAAGCAACCGGTGCTGGTGCGGATGTGGTGAGGAAGGGACACTCCTTCACTGTTGGTGGGAATGCCAACTGGTTCAGCCCTTCTGGACAACAGTATGGATGATTCTCAAAAAACTAGAAATTGAGCTCCCATTTGACCCAGCAATACCACTCCTGGGAATATATCCCAGGGAGGCAAAAAGGTATAGCCGAAGTGACATCTGCAATTGTCTGTTTATTGCAGCACTCTTTACAATAGCCAGAATAAAGATTATTCTTGACAATGGGAAACATGAGCAGTTTAAGATTCTAACTTGACTTGGCTGCATGAAAGGCAAATACCTAACCTCTGCACTGTATCTTTGGCTCCACTTAATTAACTTTTTAATATGGGCTTCGTTATTCCAGTGGCTTGCTTTTCTATCAGAATCAGGATAAAAGACCTACGTTAAGTCTTTCCCTCATCTCCAATGATAATTTATTCAACCATTAGGCGTTCTCTTGCCTAATGGGAAGAATCACTAAGAAAACAGATGGAATCAAAATTCGACAACATAAAAATTAACAATCCCATCAAAAACTGGGTTGGAGATGAACAGATCTCTGAAGAAGACTTATGTATGCCTAATAGTCATATGAAAAGGTGTAAATTTTTAATTATTATTAAGGAAATGAAAATAAAAACAAAGTGAAATACCATCTCACACCATCTGTCCAAGAGACTGGAAACAACCAGTGCTGCAGCAATGTAGTTAAAAAAAGACCTCATTCACTGTTGGAGGGAATTTCTTCTGGTTTCTTCTCTATGGGAAGTGGTATGGAGATTTGTCCAAAAAGCAATTATAAGTCCTATATGAACCAATGATTCCACTTCTTGACATTTAACTTTCATGCACAAATACATTAGTACAAAAATATATAGGCTTGCCTTTGTTTATTGCAATGCTTAGTACAATAACCATATGGTTATTATGGAATAATATGGAGATTATGGAAATAATTTTATTATGGAAATAATATGGAAACCACCCAAATATTGAACTACAGATTAATGAATAAAACAGCGGAGCTGTATATACATAGTGGAATACTATGCTGCTGTAATAAAAGATGAAAACATGCAATGTGCTACAACATGTATGGGTATGGAGGATAATATGTAAGGAGAAATTAGTCAGAGGGAGAACAAATCCTAGAAGATCTTACTCACTTGTGTAATAAAGCTATAAACCAATGAAATAGCACCAAACAATGACAAACTCTTGGCTTTGACTAGCAAGCAGTGGAGGAAGGGGAGAGAGAATGAAGGTCCCAGTTGAGTTGACAAGGCATAGGGGTGGAGGATCATGAACACTTTGTGGAGGTTGGGTAGAGTAGTTTTGTATATTAATAC
Organism: Sorex fumeus; assembly: GCF_029834395.1. Lineage (NCBI taxonomy): Eukaryota > Metazoa > Chordata > Mammalia > Eulipotyphla > Soricidae > Sorex > Sorex fumeus. The sequence continues at coordinate 2,603,498 of NW_026606068.1, read as the reverse complement.
CATAAACTATAACACTATTGTAGCCATGCTGCATAAACTATAATAAAGTATTAAAAAAGAAAACATGGGAGGTAAGAAAGAATTGAATTTTCTTTTTTTGCTTATTTTGGGTCACACCCAGCGATGCTCAGAGGTTACCCCTGGCTCTACACTTAGGAGTTACTCTTGGTAGTGCTTGGGGGACCATATGGGATGCTGGAAATTGAACCCAGGTAGGCCGTGTACAAGGCAAAAACCCTACCCACTGTACTGTCACTCTGACCCAAAAATAGGTAAAGGTAAAGGTAAAGGCCCTCCCGTTGATCGTCGATTTGCTCGAGCGGGCCCAGTAACGTCTCCATTGGAGACTTTGTTGTTACTGTGTCTGGCATATCGAATACTCTCGGTAGCTTGCCGGGCTCTCTGAGAGGGGTGGAGGAATCGAACTCGGGTCGGCCATGTTGGCCGCTTGTAAGGCGAACGCCCTACCCGCTGTAATTTTTAATTTTAACAAAATGCTTTTCAAATTTTTATAAATTCAAATAATTTCTTTGGGGTGTAAGTTTCTACTTTTTGTGCTCTTGGCAGATTTTCTATAAACTGTGGTGGCATACTTTGAACAAAGTATGTTTGTTCAAAGATACGAGCCTCACGCTTGAGTGAAGTCCCACAGAACCCAGGTAACACAGAACTTTGTGACCTTGGACTCTGGGCACAGTGGGACCCAGGAGCAGAGATCCTCTGCCTGCTTCCCCCAGTCTTCGGCGACCCAGGGGTCACACCCATAAGCCACCCCTGCTGGTGCCAGATAATCTCCTCATCGGCTACCCTCTAGAACTCATGGCTGCTTCTCCCGGAAGGGAGCATAAAATGAGGCCACATAACCATGCACTGGACTCTGCACCAGGCTGTTTTCTCTTGGGGAGTCCAAGAGGGGGGCAGGTGAGAGCCCTTCCAATCTCAAGGGACCCAGCCCTGGCAGGACCCCGTGCCTGGCTGTCCTGCTGGGGCCCCTTGGAGGGGGGTTGAGTTTCCCTCCCCACCCCGAGCAGAGCTCTGGGAGCCGAAGACCTCCAGAACCAACCACAACCATGCTGAGACCACTCTCCACACGCATGAAGGTACCAGCAGAGGAACAAAAGCATGCGGGTCCCAGGGCTGAAATCTCCAAGCATGCTCGGATCGGGCCTGAGCATCCTCCACCCAGATCCCCCATCTTCCAGTAGGCAGGGGTCACACCCACCAACTGACCCCCAGCACCGTGTAATCCCATCAACGGCCAAGACCCAGAGATTAGAAAACCCAGCTTCCAGAAGCGCGTGGCCGCATATGCGGCTGCACAACATTTTATTGTCTCATTCTTACTTTGGACAACTTGGCAGGCTACTGAATGTAACCTGCCCACACAGCAGAGTCTGGCAAACTCCCCGTGGTGTATCCAATATGCCAAATACCAGTAACAATGATGGGTCTCATTCTAACCCTGAAAGAGCCTTGAATATGGCAGTTTTTAAAATCTCAGGTCTAGGACGAAGGAGACATTACTGGGGCCTGCTCAAGACAATCAACGAACAACAGGATGATCATGATACATATATATATATATATATATATATATGTATATGAGCCTGGCAAGCTACTGAGAGTATCCCATCTGCACGGCAGAGCCTGGCAAGCTACCTGAGGCATATTTGTTATGCCAAAAACAGTAACAATAATGGGTCTCATTCCCCTGATCCTGAAAGAGCCTCCAACACAGCAGCATTGGGAAAGACGAGTAAGGAGAGGCTGCTAAAATCTCAGGGCTGGAACAAATGGAGACATTAGTGGCGACCACTGGAGTTAATAGATGAATAATGGGATGGGATGACAGTGATACAGTGACACAGTGATATTTTGAACAAATAAAAACAAATCATTAAGCAAATAAACACAATCAAATGTAACAGGAGGATATAATATCACAATGTTTATGAAAGTATCCATAATATTAAATTATTCTTTAAGGTAAAGGTAAAGGCCCTCCCGTTGATCGTCGATTTGCTCGAGCAGGCCCAGTAACGTCTCCATTGGAGACTTTGTTGTTACTGTGTCTGGCATATCGAATACTCTCTGTAGCTTGCCGGGCTCTCCGAGAGGGGCGGAGGAATCGAACTCAGGTCGGCCATGTTGGCCACTTGTAAGGCGAACGCCCTACCCACTGTGCTATCGCTCCAGCCCTAAATTATTCTTTATTTATGCTATATAGTTTTTGATTTGTTAAAACATATTGTTTTTATTTTTTGTTGGTTTATCTTCAGATAATTCCATTTTCCTTTTCTTTAAGCCTTGCTGGAGCAAGCAATATGAAAGAAATTTGTTATATTCTTGCCAAGGGGGCAGGCTGGGGGATGGCAGGGACCCTGGGGACACAGGTGGTGTTTTTCATGTTGCTACATTGTATCCTGAAACAATTATGTTATGACAGCTTTCAATGTAAATCATGGTGACTTAATTAAAAAATTAAATAGCAAAAATAAACAAAAAAAGCAATTGCAAGCTTAAGAAATACTGTTTACTCCCTTTACTAAATTAGCACATAGTCCAAAAAATCATTTATTTCAATAAACGTGCCATCTTTATTATGCAAAACCTGACATTCTACTTCTGGAAGTTGTGTCCGATTTCACAGAGCCAGAATTCCTAGTCAGGATAACACAGCTCACTGCCATAACAACAATAATGCTTAGTTGCAGCAAAGATAACATTTATGTGCTAACTGGAAATTGGCAGGCTTGCGAAGCTTTTCTTGTTAAGTACAGATTTACTAAACTGACCCCAAATAATTCTAAGTATTTGAAGTTGATCTTGATGAGATTTTCATGATTTTTCAGGGAATTACACTGTTTTATTTAAGAGCACTTTGAAAACATCATTGGATTCTAATGCTGGCATAAAACAAGCTATTAAATTTACTATCAAGTAAATATAAGAAAATACGGTCATAGAGATTGTCCTTGGGTTAAGGCATTTGTCCTGCATCCAACTGACACTAATGCAAATCCACAGAATTACATATAGTTAGTACAACCAGGGTTCATTTCTGAGCATGCAGCCAGGAATAGTCCCTGGGCACTGTTGGGTATAGCCCTTAAACCTCCTCAATCCTCTCAAGATAAAATAAATAGAATTAAAACAATTTTAAAGTATGGAAATAGCAAGGAAAGTTGAGTACTTGATTATAAAAGTAACATAAAATGGGGCTGGAGAGATAGTACAGCAAGAAAGACACTTGCCTTGTAATTGGAGAACCTAAATTTCATTTCTGGCACTGCATATGGACCCTAGGAGTGATCCTTGAGCAAAGAATAAGCCCTAAGAACTGCCATGTGTGACCCAACAACAACAACAAAAATAACATAAATGATTAATATTAGCAAATAATCAAAATAGCTCATAATTATCCACTGTGGGAACAAATAAAAAGAATTCACAAGCCAAAAAAGAAAACCACCACAGTCAATCTCATCAAAAAATGAGAGGAAGAGATGAGCAGAAACTTTCTCAAAGCAGAAATACAAAGGTTAAAGGATTCATGAAAAAATGCTCTGCATCACTTATCACCAGGGAAATGCAAATCAAAACAATAATGAGATATCATCTCACATCAGAGAGACTTGAACATGTCACAAAGAACAAAAGCGACCAGTGTTGGCTTGGATGTGAGTCAAAGGAGACCCTTATTTGCTCCTGATGGGAATGCCAGTCCTTTTATGAAACAATATGGACACTCTCTGGAAACTAGGAATCAAGCTTCCATATGGCCCAGAAATTCCACGTTTTGACAAGGGTCCCAAAACTCTCTTCAGAAAAATCATTTGCACTCATATGTTTATTGCATCTATTCACAACAGCGAAAATCTGGAAACAACCCAAGTGTACAAGAAAAGATGACTGGATAAAGAAACCATGGCACATATACACAATGGAATCCAACTTAACTGCAAGATAAGATAAAGTCATGTAATTTGCTGTTACATAGATGGATATGGAGAGCATCATGTTGAATGAAGAGAGTCAAAAGGAGAGGGATAGACAAAATTATCTGTCTCATAGTGGGATGCAAAGAAAAAAAGAAGGGGTAACAAAGGCCAAAGGCAATGAAAACTGGTTGATATAGGGCAGAATCAGGGGACACGGGGATAAGTGTGCAAGGAAGTTGATACAATGCTGAAGGGTAAGGTGCTGTAGTGTGTTACACATGAAACCTTATCATTAACAATATTGTAAACCACAGTGTCTGTACATTTTAATTTCACTGTATCACTGTATCACTGTCATCCCATTGATCATCGAATTACTCGAGCAGGCGCCAGTAGCATCTCTATTCCTCCCAGTCCTGAGATTTTTTGCAGCCTCTTCTTACTCATCCTTTCCCAACAGTTGGAGTTTCTTTCAGGGTCAGAGGAATGAGACCTGTTGTCATTAATATATTTGGCATATCGAATATGCCACGGGGAGCTTGCCAGGCTCTGCCTGTGTGGGTGGGATACTCTCGGTAGCTTGCCAGGCTCTCTGAGACACATATATTTATATATTTCTCTATATGATTTGTTGCCTACTGTCTGAACCTTATCATATATGGTGTAGTAATTGTGGAAAATGGGTAGGAAGTGCTTTATAATGTGTCACATGACTGATTTGTGGCCATGCGGTCCAGAAAGTGGCCTAGAGCGTGGTGGTGGTTGGGTAGTGGAGGTTGGCTGCCGGGGCTGGGTCCCTTGGCGTGGGGAGGGCTCTCACCTGCCCCACAGCCTGATGTGGAGTCTGGTGGCATGGTTCTGGGAGCCTCATTTTATACTCCCATCTGAGAGGAGCATCCGTGAGTTCTGGATGGTGACCGATGAGGAGATTATCTGGTGTAGGCAGGGTGTGGCTTATAGGTGTGATCCCTGAGTCACTGGAGATTGGGGGAAACAGGCAGAGGATCTCTGTTCCTGGGTCCCATTGAGTCCAGAGTTCAAGGTCACTAAGTTTCGCATTATTTGGGTTCTGTGGGACTTCATTCATGTCCATTTTTAAAGTATATAAAAATTTAAAAATGTACAGGAATATAGGCACATATTTCTATGTCCATGTTTAGTTATCACTTGAACTAAGTTTTCATTCATATGAATTTGCCAGGTTTCATTGTGTGACCATGGGTCAAGTGATGTCTGAGTAGAGTGAGGTATAAGTTGGGACACATCTACTACAGCCCTGTGGCAATTACATAACAGACGTATCTCTAGACCTCCTAGTCCCAAATTATGCATTCTGTGAAAAGAATGACCATTATTTTGTCATTTATTTCACAATTATTAATTGCTTGTTCAATGCTGTGCAAGGCAAGTTGCCAGACATTGAGCAAATTGCTGAGATAAATAAGATGAAAGGACTCAGCGCCTTGCATCTGGAGGTCAGACAGCTCAGGAAATGCAAAATGGGTGCTCGTACCATGGCAGCTTAGTGCAAAAATCTGATGACTCATAGACTAGTGGACCAGAGGGGCTGCTTCTAATATCTCAGTGCTTTGACTTCCTGAGTTATTGTTATCTGAGTCCCGCTGTGTAGCAACTGCTGTGAATTACAACAGAGACAGAGCAAGAGCAGGATTTTGTAAACTTTGAACCCGCAGGGTGCTATCAAAATTCTCAGCTCATAGGATGAAAGGGAGGAGAATAAAAGAACATCAGGAGAATCTAGATGGTAACACTTGTGTAGCCTGTGAGGGTCTGACTGCTTTTTCTCTTGAATTTTTTTCTCTCTTGTTTTTGCTTTGTTTGTTTGTTTGCTTGCTTTTTTTTGTTTTTATTTTATTTTTGGAGTCACACCAGGCATGCTCAGTAGTTACTCCTGGCTCGGTGCTCAGGAATTAATTTTGGTAGGACTTGGGAGACAATATGGGGTGCAGAGAATAAACATACAAGACAAGTGCCTTACCTGCTGTGCTGTTGCTCTGTCCCCCCTGAATTTATTTTTCTCTCAAGGGAAGTATTGGCAGGGCAGCGAGGGTGGGGAGGAGCTTAGGGGTGGGTAGAGGGGAAGAGGTGAGGGCATTTGATGTTCAGGATCAAATATGATCTTGTGCATGCTAGATCATGTGTGTACTCTACCACTTGAGCTATATTCTTGGCTACTTTTGCTTCTTTGCTATTCCCTCTTCTGTATAGTAAGAAATACTTCCATTACCTGGCAGGCATCAGTGATGTGCAAGGTATTGCTACAGAGGATCTACATATTGTGTTATCAACAATGCCTACATAGAGGGTACACAAAGGAAAATGAAGTTTGCAGAGTCAAAACCACTTACTGACAGACATGTTAAAGAGTCAACGAGACTTGGATTCTTGTTCACTCTAAAGCTCAAGCTCTCTCTACTTAGCTACAGTGCTTCTTACGTTCTTTGTGGATGAGAACCATGGGTGGAGTGAAGGGAAAAAGCGATATTTTATTTTGTAAATGTAAAAGCCCCAACAATAGAATTAGATATTCAATATTTTAAAATACTGATATATTTTAGAAAATTTCATTGTACTTTTAGACTTCTGTTTTTCTCTTATTTACTTTTTTTGGGGGGGGTGCTGTGGTTGGAGTTGGGGCTGGAGCGATAGCACAGCAGTAGGGCATTTGCCTTACATGCAGCCAACATGGCCAACCCGAGTTCGATTCCTCTGCCCCTCTCGGAGAGCCCGGCAAGCTACCGAGAGTATCTCGCCTACACGGCAGAGCCTGGCAAGCTACCCGTGATGTATTTGATATGCCAAACACAGTAACAACCAAGTCTCCAATGGAGACATTACTGGGCCCGCTCGAGCAAATCGATGAACAATGGGAGGACAGTGACAGTGACAGGGGTTGGGGTTGCCTGGACCATATTTAATGGTACTCAGAGGCTGTTTCTGACTCTGCTCAAGAGTGAACCTGGCAATGCTCAGAGGACTGTGTATATGCTGGGGATTCTTCTAGGGTCAGCAGGTTGCAAGGCAAACTGCTTTTATCATAGTACTATTTCTCCACTCCCAGTTTTCCTTGTAAACTCTTGTAATAGTTCAATAGCTTTTTCAGAAACATCATAGCCAGAGCCTGCAGTGATCAGGGCTTCTAGGGCCATATCTGATGGTACCTGAGGAACTATACAGGATGGGAGGTTACTTATCATGCTCAATTTGAGGTTAAAATAGAAATAAAAAATAATAAATTTATTTTATGGGACTTAAATATCTTAAATTCTTTAAGTGGAATGCTGGCCAAAAATAATAAGAGTAGGTTTTACTTATCAACAAATATTGAATATTAACCATCATATTTGATTATATATACACAAAAATATTATGTAAACTACTTGCTTATAATAGAAACGGGATTCTTCAATTTACATACAAGTGGTACAATATGGAAAGTATCATGCTAAGCGAAATGAGTCAGAAAGAGAGGGATAGACATAGAAAGATTGCATTCATCTGGGGGATATAAAGTAACAAAGTATGAGATTAATACCCAAGAATAGCTGAGATCAGCACCAGGAGGATTACTCCATAACTTAGAGGCCAGCCGGGTATCCTAGAGGAAAGGGCAGTTCAGATAGAGAAGGGAGCACCAAATAAAGGATGTTTGGAGGATCCTCCCAGGAGGGGAGATGCATGTCGAAAGTAGACTATGGACTGAACATGTTTGCCACTCAATGCCTCTTTTGCAGACCACAACACCCAAAAGGAGAGGGAGAACACAGGGGATTGCCCTGCCACAGAGACAGGGGGGATGGGGGGATGGGGGTGGGAGGGATATTATCCATGGTGGTGGAAAATGGGCACTGGTGGAGGGATGGGTATCTGATCATTGTATAATTGAAACCAAAGCACAAAAAATTGTAAATCTACAACTTTAAAAAAAATAAAATTAAATAAAGGGAAAAAAATTAGAAATTGAGCTCCCATTTGACCCAGCGATACCACTCCTGGGAATATATCCCAGAGAGGCAAAAATGTGTAGCCGAAGTGACATCTGCACCTGTTTGTTCATTGCAGCACTCTTTACAGTAGCCAGAAACTGGAAGAGATCTGAGTGCCCAAGAACAGATGACTGGTTAAAGAAACTTTGGCACATCTACACAATGGAGTACTATGTGCCTCTTAGAAAAGATGAAGTCATGAACTTTACATACAAGTGGTACAATTGGAAAGTATCATGCTAAGCGAAATGAGTCAGAAAGAGAGGGATAGACATAGAAAGATAGCATTCATCTGGGGGATATAAAATAATAAAATATGAGATTAATACCCAAGAATAGCTGAGAGCAACATCAGGAGAATTACTCCATAACTTAGAGGCCAGCTGGGTATTCTAGGGGAAAGGACAATTCAGATAGAAAGGGGAACACCAAGTGGAGGGTGTTTGGAGGATCCTCCCAGGAGGGGAGATGCAGGTTGAAAGTAGACTGGACTGAACATGTTCGCCACTCAATGCCTCTTTGGCTGATCACAACACCCAGGAGGAGAGAGAAAACAAAAGGGAATGCCCTGCCACAGTGGCAGGGGGGGATGGGGGGATGGGAGGATGGGGGGGGAGGGATATTATCCTGGTGGTGGAAAATGGGCACTGGTGGAGGGATGGGTATTTGATCGTGGTATGACCGAGATCCAAGCACAAAAATTTGTAAATCTACAACTGTACCTCATGGTGTTTCACTAAAAAAAAAAAAAAAAAAAAAAAGAAACGGGATTCTTCATGTTTCTCATTCTTAAAAGGTGACAGCTATCTACTTTTGCAAATCAACTGAGTATGCATTTCTCATTGACTTTTCCCACCATTTGCAGAGTTTCAATTTGGTTTTTATCTCAGATTACAGTCTTTCAATACATCTCTTCTTAGGTCATTTGGAATACTTATTTCAAATGTGAAATATTCTGTCAGGAGCTATCTCTAAAGAGGGGGGAGAGAAAGTGATAATTTATTAATGGTAAGTGAAGTCAAATAGAATTCAATTAAAACATGGCTCATTTACTCTCTCAGAGCAATCTAAAGCCATTTAATGGTTCTGTCAATATGACACAGAACATACTGTGCATAATCTATTAATGTTTCTTTTTTCCATGATAGTGGTATCCTCAGGAGAATGTGCAGCAATTTCATGTGGGTGTCAGGGTTCATTAAAAGCTTTTGCAAACATTTCCAAGTAGATGCATATAGCAAGTTATAAGAACTTGTTAAGATATGTCTATAGGTCCTCAGGATGTGTCTCAGTGGTGGAGCACCACTTGCATGTATGAGACCACCGCTTTATTCCTGGGCACTGGTCCACCTCATCAAATTGAATCCCCAGAATCCTACATGAGAGACCGCTGGTGAATGGCATTCAGTGAGTGTGAGCCCCAGAAATCAGAGCAATGACAACAAAATAAAATAATAAATAATAAAGGCCCTCCCGTTGATCATCGATTTGCTCGAGCGGGCCCAGTAACATCTCCATTGGAGACTTTGTTGTTACTGTGTCTGGCATATCGAATACATCACGGGGAGCTTGCCAGGCTCTGAATGAAATAGCTATAGCAAATTATAATTGCACTATGGGTATTCCAATGCAGTCTTTTAAATAGATTGCTTCTGAGAGAATATTTGATGCTCTAAGAAAGACTGTAGTGCCTTAGAATAAACTCTAAATTCATTATTTCATAGTTTAGAATGTATTTTCTTTGCACAATGCCTCAGAAATTAATTCCATGTTAAAGCACTATTATAAAATCTCCCCTTTGTTGGTGGGGGAGGGGCACACCCAATGATGCTCAGGGCTTATTCCTGTCTCTGCACTCAAGACCCACTTTTGGTGGGATTGGGGGATCACATGTGCGATTGGGGATCAAACATTGGTCAGTCACATGCAAGGCAAGCTCCCTATCTGCACCCTACCTACTATTGCTCCAGAAAAATTTCTTTTAAGAAAACATAATTTAAAAGGAAGAAAATGTAATTTATGGATACACCAGAGTTTCTATTTCTTTCTTTAATTAAAATGGATAATTATTTAATGAACCAATCCAAGAAAGTATATAAAGCCCATGTATAACTGAATAGCTTCTCTTTATGCCATGTCTTTTATATCACCATCACTTATATTCCCACCATTTTTCCCCTCTTGTTTTATTTTTGCTTTTTGGGTCACACCTGATGATGCACAGGGGTTACTCCTGACTCTACATGTAGGAATTACTCCTGGAGGTGCTCGGGGGGCTATTATGGGATGCTGGGAATTGAACCCAGGTCGGCTACATGCAAGGCAAATGCCCTACCCGCTGTGCTATCACTCCAGCCCCTTATATCTCCACCATAAATCAAAAGGTAGGAACACAGATCTGGTGTATGTAGTTTACTCTCCCCAGGAGAGGTGAAATGGATAAGTGCAATACACATAAACAAGAAGCAAGAATGAGAGAGAAAAGCTTCCATCTTCTTTTCCCCTAGGATTGATTTGGCTATGTTGCAATGAGCAAGGCTTTTTATTCCATAAACATTTCAACAGTGTTTATCTATATCTTTTAAAAATTTCATGCAAAGTGCATGGAGTGTGTGTAGAGTTTTGGATAGGAAGCAACTTTGTCCATGTTAATTTTTCCAATCCATGAGTAGGATGTCTGTTTCCATATTCTTGTGTCTTCTTTTATTTCTTTTAGCAATTATAAATAGTTTTCTTCATATAGGTCTTTCACCTCTCTTGTTAAATCGGTTCTCAGGTGTTTGATTTTTTGGGGTGCAATTGTGAATGGGATGGATTTTCAAATTTCACTTTCTGTAATTAAATTGTTTAAATATAAGAACCATGATTCTGTGTGTTCTAGTCAGCTACTTTAATCTATGAGTTTATTGTTTCTACAACTTTTTTTTTTGGTAGAGTCTTAAGTGTTTTTTTCAGTATAGCACAATGTCACCTGCAAATAGTGATAATTTGACTTCTAATTTTCTTCTTTTTTGCTCTTGATATCTCTTTCTTGACTGATTGCAATGGTGAAGATATCCAATAATATATTGAATAACAATGGTGAGTGTGGGTAACCTTTTCTTGTGCCTTCTCTTAGAGAAAGGCTTTTCAGTTTTAATGAGTAGCACAGTGGGTAGGGCGTTTGCCTTGCACGTGGCCAACCTGGTTCGCCCAGGTTCGATTCCTCAGTCCCTCTTGGAGAGCCTGGCAAGTTACCAAGAGAATCTCTCCCACACGGCAAAGCCTGGCAAGCTTCCCGTGACATATTTGATATGCCAAACACAGTAACAACAAGTCTCAGAATGGAGACGCTACTGGGCCTGCTCGAGCAAATCGATGTACAATAGGAGGACAGTGCTACAGTAGTATAGAGTATGATACAGTGTACCTTATAATTCAGTCATTAAGTTTTCTATAACCAAAGAATAACTTTGTTAAACAGACTAATGAAGCAAAACCTCCCATTTCTCTCTGCTCCTTACAATCTTACTGGTATTCAACAGGTGCTCACCAAGAGCTTAGTATTGTTCTAGACACAAAAATCATTTTCTTCCATGCTATGCTGCCTGCCTTTGCAAATCTTATATCCCACATGGTTGCCTATATAAAGATAAAGAAGATAGAATTCTACCTTTTAAATGTTTTCAGTCTTCTTGGGGACTTACAACACATCAAAGTTATGCGATAAATGCTATAAGAATGTACAAAATATTATGATACTCAAGAGTAAGGAAGACACTTTATAAAGGACCATTTGGAATTTTTGATGCATAAAAAAGGAGGAAGGGGAAATAAAATTTTTATTCCTGACCCTTTTATTGCCTCAGATAACTTCCTGCCATATCTGTATTCTGTATTCACAGACTCTGTATTCACAGACTTCAGACTTCTCTCGTAAATAGCCTTGTTTCCCTTCCTTCTCTCTTCTTCCCTCTGGCTTGCCTAGCAAAATCCAGTCAGCTGTTTTCTGCCATGCCTGCAGCAGAGTATCTGAGTTTTTGAAGGCCTCACAGTAGATAAGTTTCTTTTCAATATATAACATCAGATGGTCAACAGCACCAGTGGCTTAGAGCATCTGCCTTGCGAGTGTGTGGTGATGAGTTCAAATCCTTGATGTTGCCCCGAGCTCAGCTTGTGATCAGGGCAGTTCTGCTGTATGTGTTCACTCAAGCTGATTTCACAAAGGGATGTGGCCCCCAGGGGGCATAATTAAAATAAACATGCACTGAAAGCAGACTATAGACCAAAATGATTGCCACTCAATGCCTCTTTTGCAAACCACAGCACCCAAAAGGAGAGAGAGAACAAAGGGGAATGCCCTGCCACAGAGGCAGGGTGGGATGGTGGGAATGGGGGGTGGGAGAGATACTGGGATCCGTGGTGGTGGGAAATGGGCACTGGTGGAGGGATGGGTATTTGATCATTGTATAATTGAAACCCAAGCACAAAAATTTGTAAGTCTACAACTGTACCTCATGATGTCTCACTAATAAAAAAATAAATAAAATAAAATAAACATGCAAATGCCATGGCCAGGAAGGATAGCTCGCAAAGAGCATGTTTGTAAGCCCTACTATGATCTCACCGACAAGTATGCAAACATCAGTGAGCACCATGGCAAAGTGTACAAACACCACAACTTGAGGTGCCCACCTCAATGAACATCACAGTTGAACGTATACAAGTAACATGGGCAGGTATGGGGCTGACCCCCGTCATGGCAGCATTAACAACAGCAATAAGGGAAGGAGGAGGGAAGGAATCAAAATGAAAACAAAGCCATGGCTGGAGAGATAGTACAACGGGTAAGGAACATGCCTGTAGTCAACTCGGGTTTGATCCCCAGCATCCCAAGAGGTCCACCAGGCACTTCCAGGAGTATTCCTGAGTACAGAGCCAGGAGTAACTCCTAAAGGTTGCAGGGTGTGACCCCCAAACCCAAACCAACCAACCATACAACGACAACAAAACCAAATAAGACAGTTGATTCTATGTCACTACTTGCCTGGTCAATTTCCCATTTTCTATTACATCTTCTAATCTCTAAGAGGCCCTACATGCTCTCAGATAATACCTCTTCGTTTTTATGAGAAAATAAAAGTAATTATTTAGTGAAGAATATTTATTGATTTTTAATTTTGGGATTGTGCAGGAGAACTGGAGGTTGGGGGTTCTTCCAGAGATTCTCCACTAACCCAGCTGGCAGCTCAAAGCAAGTGCTCAAGAATAAAGTACTTTTTGACCTTGTGGTGCTAAGGATTACTTGGCCCTCCAAATGACCAGAAATATTTGGGGATATCCAGAACTGTGTCCTATAATGATGTCATGTAGAACAAAAGGGTCATGTCCTTCCAGGGATTAAATCGTTATTGGCAGCATTCAAGGCACGAACTTTTACCCCATGACTATCTCTCTGACCCTGTTAAGAACGTTCTTCTATTGGGCTGTAGAGAACTCAGCAGGATCAGTGCATGCTTTGCATGTAGGAGACCTGAGTTTGAGTCCCAGCAGAAGATGATCTCCCAAGTGCTACAAGAAACAGCTCAATCAGAGAGGAGGCGTAATCGTATATTCTTATGGTTCATTCTCATTTTCTTTAGAGCTTAAAGGAGTATCTGACATCATTGATGGGATAATACAGTAGACAGGGCACTTGCCTTGCATGAAGTTGACATGGATTAGTCCCCACCATCGCCTATGTCTCCCCCAGTCCCCTGGCAGGTGTGATTCCTGAGTGCAAAGCCAGGAGTAACCCCTGAGCATTGCTGAATTTGGCCCTTCCCACTGTCTGCCCCTCTCCCCAACCCAATGTCAGATCATTAAAGTTATTTTTAACTGGATTGTATATTATATGAAGTTAGAACTTACCAATATGAGCCCAAAGACACCAAACTTGTTAAGAGATATCTAGGGAATTACATTGGGACTGATGAAAAGATTTTATGAGTTGGGACTATGAAGTGTCTCAAAACCACACTCAGTGGTTTGGATATTCTTGAATAAGACTTGGAAAGCCCAAAGTTAAGTTTGCATTTCTCTTAAGTAGAGCCTTCAGTGTGAGATTTTCCTTTACAAAAATGAATATGTAATCACATTTTATAATGTATATCCATTTAGTTACATGTTAAAATCAAAGAGGTGCCTTTTAAGATTCAATTTAGTTAAAGAAATACTTTTCTTTTGGAAATTGAATAAAAACATTTGATGATAGCAAGTCTGGTTTTTAGAATCTATTTTAGAAATACTCTACTATATATTTAGCTAAGAGTGAACAGTCTAAATGGCATGTCAGTGGAATTAAAACTCATAGAATAATTCATTTTTATAAATTGTCACTAACCAGTTCTTAATAATGTTATTCTTAAGTTTTATGAATTAATTTTTATGACATAACTTTTTCTATTCCATTGTTAACAAACCTAAATCAAAACAGTGACTGATAAATCACAGCATTTTAATTTGATCATGTATTATTTGGTTATGTATTATTGTTCTTATTATTTTTTGCTTTTTGGGTCATACTCAGCGATGCTCGGGGGTTACTCTTGGCTCTGGAGTAACTCAAGAGTAACTCAGGTAACTCAAGTATCTCAAGAATTACTCCTGGCAGTGCTAGGGGGACTATATGGGATGCTGTGAATAGAACCCGGGTCGGTCGCGTGCAAGGCAAATGCCCTACTCGCTGTGCTATCACTCCAGTCCCTGGTTATGTATTATTTTACCTATAAATTTATGACATTTTCTTAATACCTCAAAAAGATTGTTATTATGTACTAAATGTTACAAAAGCCCTTTAAAGATTTAAAATAAAGTTTAAACATAAAGAGCAAATATAAAGAAATACAATGTGACTAGGTAAAGATTTGAGATCCTTTAGAATGTAAATAATGTAAAATTAAATATAATGGAATGAGATGCTGGGAAAGAAAAAAACTCACAACTTTAAAAGCCATGAGAGAAAAAAACTAAAGGCTCATACTGCCTCAGGAAATAGAAAATGTATATCCACAGAAATTCATGTCATGAAGCTAATATCTTATGAGAATTTTTATCTTTAATATTACTCTGGCACTAATCTTAAATGTCACAGAAACCACAGAAACCTATAGCAGTTTGGAAATAGTCCCGTTGTGTCTGTTCATCCAAAAAATCAAGTTTTCTTGGGAGGCATTTTGCAAATTGAAAGACCTGAATTAACCCTGACTTAAGTAGAGGGAAGAGAGACATAGAGGAAGCAAGAAGCTTTTGGTGTTAGAATCATTTCTGTAGCATTACTGTGTTATATTGGACTAACTCTCAATATTAGAGTAACTTGTTGGTTTCTAAAAGAAAAAAATCAAAACAAACAGCAGGGGACTCCTTTAAAATGCTGGAATAAAATATATCTGTTAAAAGGTTTTTATTTACTTATTTTAGCCTGCACTTTCCAAAGTACTATAGAAGAGACCCAAACGGAAATCAATTTGCCAGTGCCTGTTAAGTGTACATTATTGTTCAGACTATGCTGAACAACATACAGAAAAATTGTGCTGGAGAAAAAAAAATACTTCTTAGCTATTGAGTATTTGATAGGTGGGTTACAGAAGTGGAGCCTTGAATAACACATCGAGATGACCAAAAAGGAAAAAGTCCTACAAAAGACGTTGATCAAATAAGTGATTCAACCTGCACTTGGATAAACAGCACTGCTAAAACTTTGCTAGAAAAAGCTCTAGATTTTTTCAAAGTGAACACTCTCAGTAAAGAATCTATAATTCTTTATATATACAATCTATAATGGATTTCAAGGTGAAAATGATGGTTAAGTTAAGAGATGACTTGGAGATTTTCAGACAAAAAGGTTTGCAGAGCTATATAGCATGTAAGTGATGTAGCTGAACTATTCTGTGGGGATTGTAAGAGTAATGGGAAAATGGTAGTCATGGTAGTCTTCAGATTTTGATTTTAGCCTTCTTCAAACTGTGAGCAGTAACTGAGAACTTTTTTTTTTCTTTTTGGGTCACACCCTGCGATGCACAGGGGTTACTCCAGGCTTTGCACTCAGGAGTTACTCCTGGCAGTGCTCAGGGGACCATTTGGGATGCTGGGACTCGAACCCGAGTCAGCCGCGTGCAAAGCAGACACCCTACCCGCTGTGCTATCTCTCCAGCCCCAGTACTGAGAACTTTTACATTTACAAGTGTCAAGGTGGATTTTAATGAGAAATTTCTAATAATATCCGAAGGATGGAGTCCTTAATGGAACAAGGAGGAACTGCTGAAGCTTAGGCAAGAAATATCAAGGACCTCAATTTGAGCAATATCCGAAGGAAGAGAAAAATGCACAGATGTGTCTTAAGTGGATGGTAAATGATTTGGAGGTAAGAAGAGAAGAAAGGAGCTTTATAGTTTCCGTGATTGGAGCATTGCCTTTGATAGGGTAGAAAAAGAAACCTTTGTTTGTTTGGTTTTTGTTTGGCTTTGTTTTGCTATGAAGTGCTGGGTAGAGAAGAGAGATAATTTCAGTTACAGTATGTGGTAAATATTCTATGCCAGCTATTTAGAGTAGAACTCAGACCAATGTTTGTGATTCACTATCATCAAGTAACACCTGAGACCTACAGGAATAGATGTTAACTAGGTCCTTTGTGTCTTTCTGTATTTCTCTGGTACTATGTTCAATACTAGTATGATGTTCAGAACATATCTTTGATACACATATCACATAAAATTATAAATTAAAAATTTATGAGAGAAATAATTGATAGAAGATATATCCCTGGGGTTTGTTGAGTGGTTTTGTTTATTTTTATCAATTATTTTGCAAAGAAACTACTAATTTTATGAAGACAGTAAAATAGATACCTAGATATGTAAAGACTTATATAAGTGACATCATTACAGATTGCTTGAAAAATAAGGATATATCAGTGTAATATGCTAGTTTTTACTTAATTACAAAAAAATTAAAAAAAGGATCACCATTTCCTTTTGAAGAGAGATTTTCATGAGTGAAAACTATAATGACTCATGAACAATCTTTTCTTAGACACATGCAAACACCCAGTTTCTCTAAATGTCAAAGCACCTAACTTTTGTATAAATACTTCCTGGTTTTAAGTGCTAATATGATTCATTTTCACCATTGATTATGAAAAATAAAATTTACAGTTTAAAGGTTGGCCACTTTAAAAAATGACAATGGTGTTCAGATAAGTCCAAACATTTATAAAGGAAGAAGAGCCAAAATACAAACCCAGGTTTGACAGCAAGCTATATACTTATTCAAATAGGTTATGACTCTTTTCAGTTGAAAGAGAACTAATTACAAGCTAATTGTTCTAAGAAGAGATTAAGTTCTGAGGTATGAAACTGAAAACAACGGTACTTTCAACCTCATTATTCTGACATGCCACTGCAGTTTCCACCTTTTACTACAGTTAATCATTCTAGAAGGGTCACAGTTCAGGATGGATCACGATCACCACTGACTCAACTACTCTAGAAGAGTGATTTGATACACTGGTTTTAGAGTCTGTGTTCTCTGCCTAGGTCTTCAAAGAGCTCCACAGAAATTTAGCTAACCACAGTATCCTCAATCTTCACTTATATAGAAAATTCAAGGCTACAAGGACACAGAGTCTCCTGCCCCCGCGCCTGGCTGTCCTCGCCCGGGCCCCCTGGAGGGGAGCGGGTTGAGTTTTCCTCCCCGCCCCAATCAGGGCTCCCGCATCCGAAGACCTCCGGAACCAGCCACCACCATGCTGAGACCACTCTCTGCACACATGAAGGTACTGGCAGGGGAACAAAGGCACGTGGGTCCTGGGGCTGAGATCTCCAAGCCGACTCGGATCGGGGCTGAGCATCCTCCACCCAGATCCTCCAAATTCCAGTAGGCAGGGGTCACACTCAACTGGCCCCCTGGCTCCGTGTAATCCCATCAACGGCCAAGACTCAGAGACTATAAAACCCAGCTCCGGGAAGTGCGTGGCCGCATTTAATTCACATTTAATTCACAAAACAGAACACACACATTCTACCTTTTGGGATCATTGGGATCATCTTATCATCTCATTCCTACTTTGGACAAACTGGCAAGCTACCGAATGTAACTTGCCCACACGGCAGAGTCTGGCAAACTCCCCGTGGCGTACCCAATATGCCAAATACCAGCAACAATGAAGGGTCTCATTCTCCTAACTCTGAAGGAGCCTTGAATATGGCACTTTTTAAAAAAATGTCAGGGCTAGGACGAAGGAGACGTTACTGGGGCCTGCTAGAGGCAATCGACAAGGACACACAATTAATTCACAAAACAGAACACACACATTCTACCTTTTGGGATCATTGGGAAACTTAACTTTGGAAGGGACTCTGATAATTCCATTGTTCCAATGCTTTTTATAATTGACAGAAAGCTTTAAAAAGAAGTTATCATTATCATGTATCTTATTTATTTGGAATATGATGCTAGTTGAGGAATACTAAAGAAAAAACCCAATTCAAAATATAGTTCTTAAAAACCCTAATAGGCCATCCTTGGTTAATTGGCTTCTTACATTGTCACTTTGGATAAAGATATCTCAGAATGGTTGAAAACCATGCATTTAGCCAAACGTGCTTTAGAAATTAATGTATTTGGGTAAAAGCATAAGGCAATATGACTACAAAAAACCACATTGGATCCCATTATGCATTATAGTCTCAGAAACAGTTAATAGAAACGTCAAAAAGCTATTCTGTAAGCTGTGCCTGACAACCAATGTTTTTGTTACAATAGCATGCGGGAACCTACTGATATATTTTACTGAAATACTAATGTATTAATTCCACATGAGATAAATTAATAAGACATGTAAGGGAGAATAGAAAATGACTTAGTCACTCCTGTCCAGTTTGGAATATACATTATTCTGGTAATTTTTCATTATGTTGACAATGGCAACTAATAATAAAATATATAACAATGGAATAGAGGTTTTTAAAATGAAAACAAAGATGCATTATATTTTTGACAAGTCTGCTCAAAAAGTAGCCTTACTTAAACAAAATAGTTGTGAAAACTAAAGACATGGTATTTGGGAATAAGTTCTTTAGAAATCCAAGTAATGATTATAAATAGAGGTTATTTGTGCTCAAGTAGAAAAACCTATCTGCGGTATACATATTATTCACATATATAGAATATTTATCACAAAGATGCTTATTTTTATACATTATCATGTACTGGTGGAGGGATGGGCATTTGATCATTGTATAATTGAAACCCAAGCACAAAAATGTGTAAGTTTGTAACTGTACCTTATGATGTCTCACTATTAAAAATTAAAAAAAAAAATAAAATACTTTTAATTGGTTTAAAATAAAAAAAATCTTACTGCCCTCCATATTAATATGTTCAAAGATAAAGTTAAAATTACAAACCCAATGCCCCATCATTAACAAACACATTAGCCTATTCAATCAAATAACATTCAAATTAGAAAATCAACATTGACACATTACTATCATCTAATCTTTAGACCCCATACAAGCTTTGTTAGTGTGCGTCAATCAAAGTTTTTAAAGCAAGAATGTTAATTAAGAATCAATGCTTTTAGTTATGTTTATTTACTCTTCTTTAATCTGAAATCATTTTTCAGTCTTTTCTTGGTCTAATCTAATGATTCTTATTGGCAGTGCCATATTATAGCTGATTTTATCTAATTAAATAATTTAAGTGCAATCCAATGTGAATATTTTTCTTAGAGTATGTTCAGATGAGATATAATGTATCTGAAACTTCTTTGAGTATACGTGTGTTTTTGTGGGTCCTTGGATTCTTCGGGTTTTGTGGGTGCTTTACAAAAAGAGGTAGATGTCGAATTTATAAAGCTTTGTTTTCTGGGGCATCACTTAATAACAGAACTAGTGCACAGATAATAAAAGCATGTAAATAATTAAGTAACAAATTTATGTAAATTTTTACCATGTAAATAAATGAAATCCACATATATTACTAGTTATCAAGAATACAAGGTTTAGCAGTTTTAAAGAATCAGTCAAGTCACACTTAGTAAGTTTTTCTTATGGAAACGTTTTCTTATGGAAAGTTAAAGACATTTATATATGATAGTAAAATACAATTTTACTAACGACTGAAAAGAAAATTTACTCAGTGTAATAACTTCCAAAAGTATATGGATTAGAAACAGTTACATGATTAAAATAGTCCTTTGAGAAACTTGGTTTGGATATTCTTTTGTAGAATTGTTGATGTTTTGAGATAGCTTAATTTCCATAAAAATAAAAAAATCTACTTCTAGAAGAAATAAAAATGTGGCAAATCACAAATGGACACAATTACAGTGGAAACAATTGAATTTCAAGATAAACTCTTTCCTAAGTTCCATTCCTTCCCCGCCCCCCCCCCCCCCACAGACTTCTCAGAGGGGTTTAAGATTCAAAAGAAATCAGTACAACTTCACACTTAGAATTCTTCCACTTTGAATCTCTTCTTCCAACTCCTAGAGCTCCTTAACCACCAAAGCCAACCATTTTTCACATTGTGATCTGCTCACTGGTCTTTTCCCTCTTTACTGATACAGCCCCAGCAATAGTGCTGACATATGCTTGATACATATGTGTTTGGAACACATATGTAATCTCAGTGTCTGAGAACAGAAGATTGAGAAATCACACTGCATCACTTCCTCGTTGAAAAACCAAAGCAAGTAGAACCACTTATATCAGCTCAATATGTATTTCCTTTACTTCCAAGTATTTCAGATTTTTAGAATCATCTAAGATAGTTAAGTAAAATTATATTTAAGTTCAGGTTGAAAGAAGTTCAGTCGTAATCTTAATAAATCATTAATTGACCAAGTATTAGAATATAAGGCAAGGCAAAATATAAGGCAAATTAAAATTAAGGAAAATTAATTAGGAAAATTAACTAGGAAAATTAAAGCATCTTCTCACGAATACACAATTTTTAAAGAGAAAGCTCATCATTATTACTAAACGCTTATTTGCTGTTATGTTACCTCCATAGAAATAGTCCCTAACATATATTTTTAAAATTTGGCCTAATCTCTTAAATTTTGCCTCATTACACATAATTTTTGGACTAAGTGTATTATATTTTTTAAAAAACCAAAGATATATTACATTATTTTGAGTTTTTTCTAATTGGTAGCACTGTAGCACTGTCCTCCCACTCTTCATCGATTTGCTTGAGCAGGCCTAGTAACATCTTCATTGTGAGACTTCTTGTTACTGTGTTTGGCATATCGTATACATCACGGGTAGCTTGCCAGGCTTTGCCGTGAAGGCATGATACTTTCCGTAGCTTTCTGGCTCTCTTAGAGGGTATTCATGTTAATTTCCTGAATTTGAAAATTTTGTTCTATGTCAGGCCTTGACAGTCTATGACAGTCTCCTGCCCCTGCACCTGGCTGTCCTCGCCGGGGCCCCTTGGAGGGGAGCGGGTTGAGCTTTCCTCCCCACCCCGACCAGGACTTCGGCAGCCTAAGACCTCCAGGACCAGCCACCACCATGCTGAGACCACTCTCCACATACATGAAGGTACTGGCAGAGGGACAAAGTCACGCGGGTTCCGGGGCCGAGATCTCCAAGCCTACTCAGATTTGGGCCGAGCATCCTCCACCCAGATCCTCCAAATTCCATAGGTGGGGGTCACACCCACCAACTGACCCCCTGGCACCGTGTAATCCCATCAACGGCCAAGACTCAGAGACTATAAAAACCAGCTCCCGGAACCACACAGCCGCATTCGCGGCCGCATGATATCTTATTATGACATCTTATTATCTCATTCCTACTTTGGACAAACTGGCAGGCTACCAAATGTAACCTGCCCACACGGCAGAATCTGGCAAACTCCCCATGGCGTACCCAATATGCCAAATACCAGTAACAATGATGGGTCTCATTCTCCTAAAGAGCCTTGAATATAATCTCAGGGCTAGGATGAAGGAGATGTTACTGGGGCCTGCTTGAGGCAATCGACGAATAACAGGATGATTTGTGATTTGTGAATTGTGACGTCAGGCATTACCTATTATGTGTAACTTGAAACTGTTTGACTAGCTGTGGTGTGTGTGTGTGTGTGTGTGTGTGTGCAATTGTGTGTGTGTGACAGTACAAGGGCATGTGTAGGTTTATAAATTCAAGTTTTGCCTATCAGTTTGGATAAAACCCCAGTCATTTGTCTTTATCTGCTTCTATCATGCTCACAAAAGTCTCAACTAATCCTAATATTTGGTATCCTCTATGGATTTCTAAAAAAAAAAACGCTATAAAGTGATACAAAATGTTTAGGTCATGCTGCAGGTATTTCTCACTGTGAATCAGAAGATCAGATTTCTAGTTTATTTATTAAGTTCTCACCGTGTGACAGGCACTGTCTTAGGCACCAGAAACTCAGCAATACACACAAAACAGAGAGAGAGAGTGAAAGCTTACCACCATGGAACATGTTTCCCTGAGGAGATCATCTCTGAGTAAGCAGAGTGCAAATAATTCAGAGAACCGTAAGTGCGAGGAATAAAGTCAAGTGGAACAGTGAAATGGTATTCAGACTTAGAGCAAACAATTTGATATGATGTGATGAGGAAAAGCCTCTGAGATCACATCTGAAGAGGGAAGCGCATCAATCTTAAGGAAGATCTAGCCATATAATGATTTGTAGTCAGAGAATTCAAGATAGAGAAATAGTCAAGGGCCCCAGGTGGCGGTTCGGCTTTCCCCAGCACCCCTCAAGAAACATAATGTAGAAGCGATTCTTTTGTAAGGAAAAATAACATCATGGGATGTAAAACTGTTTCCTTTCATTGAAAGTTGTTGCTACCTTGCTGTGTATCTTTAAGTCCTACACATGTTTTTAAAATCTGTCTCGAGCTACACAAGCTCTACATGCTAAACAGTCTGCCACGGAGACCCAAGGCGATTTTTATAGTGTTTTTCTTCTGCTAAACATGTTCAGTGGAAATTTAACTTATTTTAATTCTGCTCAATACTGGCACAGTTTCCAAGCCAACAGAATACACAGGTACCAATTATGAACACTCTTACTCATTACTCTAAAATTTTCACTGAGTTTCTCATAAAGTCCATCTCAGTAATCAGGCTTTAATTTATAATAAATTTTTATTTAGAATATATAAACAAAACCTGACCACCTATTTCAGATTTATTCTATATTTTAGAGCAAAGTCATTGCTTGAAAGTAGAAGGGAATGGATTTTCCTCCATTTGCTCCATATTTTCTCTTTAACTAACATTTTGGTATGGAAATGAGAGTAGACAACTACTCTTTCACTGACTTGACTTACACTGAGCTAATACAGTGACCTGAAAAAGACCATCAAAAATGAGGGTCTAAAGATATGAAGATCTTTTCTTCTTCCCATGTTCTTTCCTTGTCTTTCATGTATGGAAGAATGATCATGTTTTATCTCTCATATATTTACATGGAATTCAAGTCATTATTTAAAGTCTTTAAAATTATGGAATTTTTAAAGATGTAATGTGTATTTGAAAGTGTTTTGATGACATATGGTTTAAAAAAAAAGCAAAGCAATTCATTCTAGTTTGCTTAGAAAAAGGATTTAAAAAATTGAGTTCTGGTCCAACAGAGAAAAGTTCTCTAATTTCTAAAGATAATATTTGGTAAGTTAGTCACAGAAGTCAATGCATTCTTCAATACTACAAAAGGATAATAATAGAATCATAATACTTGGGATATTACTAGTAAATATATAAAAGTCATATTGGCTTACTATTGTTAAAAAAACTTCCTATCATTTTTTTCTTTCAAATGTTATTTCTATTCAACACAAAATCCTATTATTTCACATAAATAAGGCAAGGAATGTTGAAATAAAATATCTCCTTCAATGAAACACTGCATAAAATGCTATATTGATTTCTAAAGAAATAAATAGTGCATTTTATCCTGTTTTACTGCATAATCACTATCAATACACAGCCGTTATAATCTATTTTTTTAAGCTACACTAACACTTTAAATAAAAAAGCCATACATAATGATGGTACTCCATTTATTTGCAAAAAATATTTGGCATAAAATCTGTGACAATTGTCAATGAAATGATGTATACACACCTAATTCTCAATAGATAAATGAAAAGGATCAGTCAGGAATAATGTATAACTTTTCTGCCAAACCACTTTAGGACCTCTATTAGAACTGGTAATTATATGCATAAAACTATTTTGGATATTCTTCACTTAAAAAGTGAAAAATGTAAAAATTCTTGAATTAATGTAAAGTATTCAACATGCTTTTTATTTTATTCAACACCCTGAACCCTTAAATATCAGTTTTGCTAATTTCATTGCACTAGTTTTCAGAGGTCTCTGCTCAGTGAGAAGACTCTTAGACTCTCTCTACCTTTTCTTGTGAGGATATGATTTTAAAAGACAAAAGTATTCATATCTAATATGAATCGCATAGTCTAGTATGGTTTTCAAACTCTAGGAAAAACTTATATACAAACAAAGTAAATAAATATAGTGTAGTAAAAGTAATGTTTTCATACCAGCTTAAAAACCATAATTCAAAATCTAGAAATACACAGCGACTTACTTTGGTAGAGTTTTCAAGTGGTTTTCTCTCAGCTCCAAGATACGTAATTTGACAAGTCTGTAGAAACAAATTAAAATATTTCCTCTTAATATATTATGTGGAATATCATTCTTATGATAAAATTATCATATCTTATTTAAGAATGCCTAGATATTAGACACTATTGTAGATTTTATACAATTGTATAAAAACAATTATGCTTGCATCAATATTGGACTATAAAAAATTCCACTCTTGTAAAAATAAACATTCTTCAAATGCATAGTCAAATCCATGCCATCCTCATTTCATATCTTATGATAAGATATTCATGGCTACCCCATTGAATGCATTCAACAAATTACTGATTTTCTACTAAATACCTGGCCTATGTTCACTTGATCTTGGCAAACTTTCCTGAAAGATAATAAATAAACCTTTAAAAGCGAATGTATACTGTAATTATTTAGGCTTAAGATTCTTGACTGGATACACGGATATGAAGAGAGATCCAAAATATTTTCTATTTTATCTTAGTGAACACATCGGTGCTTCCTAACTTCAGTTTCGTCGTCTATAATAAATATGAGATAACAGTGTCCAAATACTAGGAATTTTCATCTCCAATGATAAATATGAAAAACATGATTCCAGGAATATCATAAATTTTAGCATATTAGTGATCATTTTCACTAACTTCACAATGGAAAAAATGCTATGATATATTATTTCTCTCTCTCTCTCTCTCTCTCTCTTTTTGCTTTTTGAGTCACATCTGGTGATACACAGAGGTTACTCCTGGCTTTGCACTCAGGAATTACTCCTGGCGGTGCTCCAGGGACCATATGGGATGCTGGGAATCGAACCCGGGTTGGCTGCATGCAAGGCAAATGTCCTACCCGCTATACTATTGCTCCAGCTCATATCTCTTTGTTTATTAGGTAAATGTCTCTTTCTCAGAAATACTTCTCTACTGGGCTGGAGTGATAGCACAGTAGGTAGGGCATTTGCCTTTTATGCAGCCTACCCAGATTCGATTCCTCCACCCCTCTTGGAGAGCCTGGCAAGCTACCGAGAGTATCTCATCTACAGGGCAAAGCCTGGCAAGCTAGCTGTGACGTATTCGATGTGCCAAAAAAAAGTAGTAACAAGTATCACAATTTGTTGTGAGACTCTATTGGTGCATGCTCGAGCAAATCGATGAACAACTGGAGGAGAGTGCTACTTCTCTACTAATCTCTTTCACCTCCAATCACAGTTATCTTCAGGTTCATCTAGGTCTAGAGGAATTTTAGACGTATTTTATAACTTTTTTTTTTTTGCTTTTTGGGTTGCACCCGGCGATGCTCAGGGGTTACTACTCCTGGCTCTGCACTCAGGAATTACTCCTGGAGGTGCTCAGGGGACCATATGGGATGCTGGGATTTGAATCCAGGTCGGCCGCGTGCAAGGCAAACGCTCTATCTGCTGTGCTATCGCTCCAGCCCCAGAAGTACTTTATAACTTTTCATCACTTTATCTTTTCTTTTTCTATAAATTTCTATAAAGTTTACAATCTCATTTAATCTTATAACTTTAAACTTTAAGTCAAATCTCTTGATCACTTGATCACTTGGCATCCCGTTACTCATCGATTTGCTTGAGCGGGCACCAGTAACGTCTCAATTCGTCCCTGTCTTGTGCTAGTGTACTCCAGTGGCGTCTGCTCATTCTAGGAACACAAAGAGCCTCAAACTAATCATCCAGGGTCTTGACGAAGAAGTATGACCATCGCATAGGGAGGTGGTCACATGATCTTTTGACACCTCGTGGAATTCGATAGGTAATGGCTCTAGTCCAGCGGTCGTCTCCAAATCTCATTATGTGTGCAGTCCATCTGACTTTCAATGCCTTGGCAAATGAGACAGCATCCCTGATTCTTGACCATTGACAGAGGTCAAAACTCTGGATTCTTTCTCTCATTAACTGAAGTGTGATACTCCAAGCATAGCTCTTTCGATTCCTCTTTGGGAGACCTGAATACTGTTCTCATCCTGTTTTCATCAGGTCCATGTCTCTGAAGCGTAAGTTAATGCAGGAAGAACAGTGGAATTGAAGAGATGTGCCCAGAGCTGGAAGTTCTTTGTCTGCTTAGCTAATTCTTCTATGCTCTTGAAGGTGTTCCAAGCCGCTCTCTTCCTCCTACACAACCCAAGTGCCAGGTCATTCATTATGTTGACTTCTCGACCCAGCTACACATAACTGTTGCATTTAGAGATGTTCCTTCCATTGAGAGAGAATGGAGTGTCAGGAACGAAGATGGTTCTCATAAACATTGTCTTTGTGACATTCAGCTATAGTCTGACCTTTCCACACTCATGGTCGAAGTCGGCCTGCATTTGTGCCACTTGGTCGATATTTGGTGTTATAAGAATAATGTCATCAGTGAAGTGGAGGTGGTGTAGTTGCCAACCATCTATCTTCACTTCCATTCCTTCCCATTCCAGTTTTCACATGACGTCTTGATGGTGGCACTGAAGAGTTTCGGTGAAATGGTATCACCCTGCCGAACCCCTATCTTGATGTCAATGATCACCTTTCTTTAGAATGGTGAGATCCTGGTAGTGAATCCGCAATATAGCTCACAGAGGATCCTGATGTATTGACATTGAACGCTCTGTTTGGCTAGGGCCTTGATGACCACTTCAGTCTCAACAGAATTAAAGGCCTTCTTTAAATCAATGAATGTTAAACAGAGCGGCATCTTGAACTACTGAGAAACCTCATTGAGCTTGCTTATCGTGTGGATATAGTGGATTGTATTAAATCCTTTTTGGAAACTTGCTCTCATGGTTGTCCTTCATCTAGTGTTCTGCTAATCCTATTCAGGATGACTCGAGTGAACAGCTTGTAGATGACAGACAACAGGTAAATTGGGCGATAGTTGCCAAAGTCGTGGATGTCTCCCTTCTTGTACAGTAGTATAGTCCTGCTGGTTTTCCACTGGGACAGAACCTTGCATTCAGACAGGTAGCGTGTGAAGAGCCGAGCCAGTGTATTGATGAGTAACAATGGCAGGTTCTTCAGGTGTTCGGGTCTGGGCTGGATGCCGTTCACTTCTTTACTGATGAAATGGCATGTCAGATTTCGGAAGGAAGAACTTTGGGAACGACATATCTATCTTGTGGAATTTGGTATGTGGGCAGGTGGATGTGGCTATTGAAGAGATCCGAGTAGAAGTCATGGATAATCTTCTCCATTGCCCTTCTGGAAGATGTGATAGATCCATCAGGACATTGGAGGGCAGTCATCTTGGTCTTGTAGTTGGTGAAGGACAGGAGGGCGTTGTGAATGTTTTTCCCAGCTTCTGCTGCATCTGCCAGTACTGCTGCTCTTCTCTCTTGGAGGTCTTCCTTTATCACTTCTCTGCACTGCTTTGCAAGCTCGGACGTTTGCTTGTGGTTGTCTGAGGCTTGCACCAAGCCACATTTGTGAATGAGCTCGAGAGTTTTCGAAGACAGGTGTCTTTTTGTGGCTATCTCTCTCTCGGTGTTCTTCGCACAATCATGGAGGTGCTGAATCAGTTGATCGTATCCCTCGTCAATGTTGTCAACGATGGCATCTTCCCATGTTGCCGCAATAGTGCCAAAGAGCTCCCAGTTGGTGGTCGTTCTGGGAGTTCTCTTCTTAAACTTTGCAGCCCTTTCTCTTCGCTCTGTGAAGTAGAATTTTGCATGAAGGAGATGGTGGTCTGATCCCATTTGGAATTTTGGGACAACAGCGACATTGGTCAGGCAAAACTGTTGATTGAATCTGATGTGGTCAATTTCATTGTGGAACCATCTGCTGGGAGACTCCCATGTCCAGTGTTTAGATTCGGCCTTCTGGAACTGTGAGTTACCATGGATGGTCTTGGTCAACATAATGAACTCAGACAGTTTCTCACCCTGTTCATTCCATTCTAGGCCATAGGTCCTGATGTGGATTTCTTCAGCTGATCTTCTCGGTCCTATCTTGGCATTAAAATCACTGACAATGATCTTGTCAAAGGTGTGGTCTTCTTTATAGTAGTACTTCTCCAGTTCCATGTAGAACGTCTCAATTTCTCCTTCATCATAATTGGATGTTGGTGCGTAGACAACAAAGATAGAAACTGCCGGCAGTGAGCCACATCTATTCATCTCTCTACATAATAATATCTATATACCATAATTTAATTTAATTCTTCATAGCACAGAAGAATCACTAGAAAATTGATTTTGAAAACTTTTAATTGTATTAAATCTTTTCAGCAGTTGTGCCTATGATGATACTTTGCAACTATTTTGTTTTGCAAGAGTGAGGAGTTTGGTGGGGGGGTGGATCACCCAAGTGGTGATCAGGAAGCCTGGTGGACCCTTCTGGTGATTTCCAGTCAAATGCATGCACAGTTCTATGCAAGGACCCAGTGATACGGCTATGTGGTTCCAGGAATCTGGGTCATCCTGGTGGTGCTAGGTGGGGTAGTGGGCATAAGGACTTTCCAGAGTTGTACCTGGTGATGCTCTTTTCTGTTACTACGTAATGCTGGGGATCAGATTTTGGTGGGAAAGCATCTTAAAACCTATATTATATCTCTGGCCCATGTAACTTATTTTTGACTTTAAGGTTACCATACTTAGAATTTTGGAAGAGATTTTAAGCAGCATTTTTGTTAGACTGATCAGTTGAAGCTTGGAAATCCTTTCACAGTACAACTTTACAATAAAATGTATTTTGACAGATAATTCATACAAAATTGAACTTCAGTTCCCAATGGTCTGGATTTGTGTGTTAAATTTTGTTTGCCAAATTCTCTTCCTTCACATTAGGACAACTGAAAGAGAACTAATAAAAAATTCAAGACAAAAAAAATGTGCCTGAGGATGCTAATGAAATAATTTCTGATTTGATAATGCATATATTTGAGGGTCAGAATTCAAAAGACAATATCAATCTATATTAAAGAATGCTAATGTGCTAATTGCTTTAGAAACTAGGCAATACTGTTTTATATATCTGTGAGTTTTAAAAACTGTGCAAATATATGGTATTTTGAGTTGGGATTTCATGATCTACAAGAATTTAGTAAATGATGATGTGCTCTGTATGTAAATGGTGAATTGCTACTGGTTCAGTGACATAATTTCACTAAGTTCTTGATGTCCTACTCTAAATTTTTCCAACAGATAGATGTCAAGTTTTACTTGGTTTGTTATCTTAACAATGTCACATATTATCACTTAGAAAGATTATAAACTAGATTACTTTGACAATAAACTTAAAATGTCTTAACTTTTAAGACATATCACTAATCATTTCACAGTTTTGAAATAGAAAACTCAAAATCCTAGGTTTCTGATGACAGATAAGTAGATGAAGAAGATATGCTATATACCCAATGGAAAATATCCAGCCTTAAAAAGGATATTTTGTAATTTGGATGTCTGTTAATGGTTGAATCTTGAGGTAATTATGTTAAGTGAAATTAGTTATAGAAAGACAAATATTGTACAATACCACTTATACCTGTATGTTAAATATAAGAAAAAAATAATCCCAGAGAAAAGGAGATAAAATTTTCAGGTAACAAAGAAGCATGGTGGGGGAGTAGGGAAACTGAATTAAGAAAGTTATAAGTATAAACTTCTAATTAGAGGATTAGTTCCGAGGATACAATGTGTATAATAAAACAGCTGCACTGCACTGTCCTGAACTGTCCAATTGATTTGCTCGAGTGGGCACAATAATATCTCCATTCTGAGACTTGTTATTACTGTGTTTAGCATATCAAATACATCACGGGGAGCTTGCCAGGCTTTGCCGTGTGGGCGAGATACTCTCAGCAGCTTGCCGGGCTCTCTGGAAGGGGTAGAGGAATCGAACCTGACTCGGCCGAACTGGCTGTGTGCAACGCAAACGCCCTACCGCTGTGCTATCTCTCCAGCCCATAAAATAGCTATATGATATGTTTAAAAGTTTCTAAGAGAATAGATTCTAGAAGGATTTTTAAGGTAGTAACCCTTTCTGTATTTTTGTAATTATATGAACTAATGACTATGAATTAAACTTAATATGACAATTATATTTCAATTTGTGTAAGACAAATCATTACGCTGTAAACTCTTGGCATTGTGTGTCAATTATATTTCAATAAAACTGAAATAAAAGATAGTTCAGTGCAGACCACCTGGAAGCTATTGAAAGATATAAAGATAAAAATAACTTTTATTTCACATGTAACTGCAGGTGTTGTCTATAGAACTGGGCTTATATGGGGGAAGGAATTGGGAGAGGTCTTTGGGGCACTGGTGCAGGGAAACTGCCTCTCTGATGATGCATGTTATATCAGATAATGTTTTCAAGAAGAGTAAGATTGAAGAATTGTAAATCTACATAGGCCAATAAAATGATTTTAAAAGACCTATTTTATAAAGTTTTTGTATCAATATAGGGAGTACAATTTATGTATTTTGTGCTTCTAAACACAATTTATTATAGAAATTAAAAACGCATTAAACAAAATTACAAATTGATATGCAGTATTGTCATGTGGTTGCACCACAAATATTATACAATGTCTTAGCAATATATAGTGGCTTAGGCCAGAGAGATAGTACAGTGGGGTATGATGGTCCTCTGAACACTCCCAGGAGTTATTCCTGAGCATGGAACCAGGAATAAACCCTGAGCACAGCCAGGTGTGGCAAAAACAAAAGGAAAAATGAAGGAAGACATAGCTTCCTCTTCTTCACATTAAAATGAAGGCAAAAAATTTACTTATTAACAAAGTATAATGATCTGATGATGGCATATACATTTCCAGAAATGGATTATAAATTGATGCTGGTAAATGTGTTCTAACATTCTAAAGCACAACAGCCTTCATTGAGATCATAACATTATACAATTCCATCAGAAGTGTGTATTTACTCATTTTTGTTTGCTTTTGGGGTCACATCCATTGTGTTCAGGAATTACTCCTGGCTCTGTACTCAGGAGTCACTGCTGATGGTGCTCAGGGGACCATATGAGGTGCTGGAGAAAAAATTGGGACTGGTCATGTATAAGGAAAGTTCCTTACTCTCTCTACTATCTCTTTTACCCCCTAATTTGTTGT
Source organism: Sorex fumeus (assembly GCF_029834395.1). Lineage (NCBI taxonomy): Eukaryota > Metazoa > Chordata > Mammalia > Eulipotyphla > Soricidae > Sorex > Sorex fumeus. The sequence continues at coordinate 2,571,843 of NW_026606068.1, read as the reverse complement.
TTTTATTATGTGAGAGAATAAATACATTTTCTTGGTTCATTGTCTACTTACAAGTTTTCTTTCTTTCTTTTTCTTTTTTTAACTGAATCACCATAAAATACATTTTCAGAGTTGTTCATGATTGGATTTTAGTTATACAATGTTCCAGCACCTGTCTTTTCAACCTCTAAGTTTTATTATGAATTTATTGTAGGTATCATCTACCCCTTTTAGCTGTTGTTGAGATCGTTAGCTTCATATACATCTGTAAGAACTCTTGATGTGGTAAGGATATAACTTATCTTCTATATGTGCTGAAAAAATTTTCCCAGATTACAATTTTATTCTTCCAGTTTCATTCTCACGAGTTTTGCCAAATAGATTTCTTCCCACAGAACACGATGGAAGATCCTCCAAATTCCAGTAGGCGGGGGTCACACCCACCAACTGGCCCCCTGGCGCCGTGTAATCCCATCAGCGGCCAAGACTCAGAGACTATAAAAACCAGATATCGGAACCATGCGGCCGCATTTGCGGCCGCGCAACATTTTATTATGACATCTTATTATCTCATTCCTACTTTGGACAAACTGGCAGGCTACTGAATGTAGCCTGCCCACACGGCAGAGTCTGGCAAACTCCCTGTGGCATACCCAATATGCCAAATACCAGTAACAATGATGGGTCTCATTCTCCTAAAGAGCCTTGAATATAATCTCAGGGCTAGGATGAAGGAGACGTTACTGGGGCCTGCTCGAGGCAATCGACGACTAATCGACGACAATTTTATTCAGTTATATATTTTCTGATACTATTTTAATAGTAGTTATTTAGTAAAATCTAACTATCCAATTATAACATTTTCTTTTGCTTCTCTACTATAAAGGTATTTTCCAGTCTAAGTCACTAAGTACTTATGCATGCATAGTTTTTCTAAGATCATTCCTGATTATTATTTTTTTATATTTAACCCTTAAATAGCACAGCAGGTATGTCATTTGCCTTGCATGTGGACGACCTGGGTGACCTGGGTTCGATTCCTTCAACCCTCTCAGAGAGCCTAGCAATCTACTGAGAGTATCCCGCCCGCACAGTAGTGCCTGGCAAGCTACCCGTGGTGTATTCGATATGCCAAAAACAGTAACAACAAGTCTCACAATGGAGACATTACTGGTCCTGCTCGATCAAATTGATGAACAACAGGAGGACAGTGCAGTACAGTGTAGTGCTAACCCTTAAATGCACTAGAATTCATTGTATTAATGTTTAATAATAATAGTGATGGCTATTATTACTATTATAGACCTAATTTTACTCCCCAAATGATTAATTAATTAATACATACATTCATTTGTTAAATTAAAATGTTGCTTTTTTAACTTCACCTACTAACACTAGTAAAGTAGTTACCTGAAAACCCAACAAAAGGGCATCATTCACATTTCCTATTCTTACCTTCCAAAATTGGCTGGAAGAAATTCAAGAAAGGCGTCATTCAGGTAGAGCTGGGTCAGGTTTAGAAGTTGTGTGAAGCCATCGGGGAGTCTAAAAAGGAGTAAAAGAGTTAGTCAGTGCATAGATGTTGCCATAGAAACAGAACAAAAATATGTACCTCTGAGGAGAAAAAATAGAAGTTTAATACATTTTCCAAGAGTTCTTTTGGTATCACAGTAATGGAAGAATTTATTGAGCATGTTGTTACAGCTTGAAAATTTTGCCTGTTATTAAAATAAATGGCACTCATGCATCTCCACACTGCTCTCCAGAGCTGAGATTTACGTCTGCCAAAGTCAGCGACATCATCTCTTAGTGTTGCCCTAAACTTAGGCACAGCAATGAGGTATTTCTTATGGGAATTACAAATTGTATCCCATGCTCTGTAATTTTCAATAGCATGTTCTTTTCTTTTATTTTAATAATTTTTTGTTAAGATACATGATTTACAAATTATTTACAGGTAAGTTTTAGGCATACCAATCCTAACACCAGTACCACAACCAGTGTCAACTTCCCTTCAATAGTGTCCCCAGATTCCCTCTCATCCTCCACCCTGCCTCCTTGACTGGAACATTTTATCAAACATTTAACATCAATTTGTCATATTAAAAATGACAAAACATTCACAAAAATGTCTGCTTTATGAACCATTTTTATTTACTTTTATTTTTTTGGCATTTGGTGTTATTTATTTATTTATTTTTATTTATTTATTTTTTAATAGTGAGGCACCATGAGGTACAGTTGTAGACTTACACATTTTTGTGCTTGGGTTTCGATTATACAATGATCAAACACCCATCCCTCCACCAGTGCGCATTTCCCACCACCTCGGATCCCAGCATCCCCTCCCCCCCCAGCGCCTATCCCACCCTGCCTCTGTGGCAGGGCATTTCCCTCTCTCTCCTTTTGAGTGCCATGGTCAGCAAAGGAGAATAGCATGTTCTTTTTCTATAGAATGCTCACATACATATTCAAGCAAGGGCTGCATCTGCTCACTCTTTCTCTAACTCATTAAAAGTTGTTTATCATTCATCATACTGGTAACTAAAGTTGTCCAATATGAAAAATGGGGGAATTTTTTTTGTCCCCTTAACTGATCATTTCTTTAAGGGTTTGGTGTGAATGTGCATTCTAATTCAGTTTGGTCTAATTCATATTCATTAAAAATGAGTAAGAATATGAAAAGACTACTAAAGTTTTAAGAGGCATAAAAAGAAATGGAAAAAATTAATTCTCTGCAAATTCTACAAGTTAGAGAAAGTATTTGAAATATTTAAGTATTTTTCATGAAAATGACTTAATACAAGGATTTTTCCAGGAAACATTTTCTTAGAAGGGATATTGAATTTTTCTGTGATTAAAGTCCTCCGACATATTTTAATACCATTATCTAAGACCTACACAAATCTATAGTCATTTAGAAAATGCTTCTAAATTTGTCTTCCTCCTCTTTGCACTTAATGACAAAATTATTTAAAGAGCTAGCCCAGGGAGGTGTTTTGAGGTAGCTAGGACGCAATTCTAGCATATACAAGGTGTTGAGCTTGATCCTTGGCACTGCATGCCTTTAACTTGCCAAGGTAATACTGGATATTACTTTGGTACGCCCCGGTATTGCCAGTTCAACGCACTACCAGATGTGGGTCTTACAAAAACTAAAATTAAAACAAGGAGTGGCCTTTATTACACTGCTATCATCACTCCTCCTCAGCCCATTGCTTTCTAGAAGCTACCCCAATTCTACAGCTAAAACTGCACTTACCAATGCCTTCGCCACCTTTTTATTCCTAAGTCTGTTGACTTCAATAATTTTGTATCCCACAGTTCTTAGTCCCAGACGCCATCATTTTGCTCTTTCTTTATATCAGATATACCATGATTCCTCCTTTTCCTACTCCTAGGACACTGTGCCTGTGCTTAATCCCATGCTTTTTTCTTCTTCTGTCCAATCTTTGACTATCAATGTCTAATATGTATAAAAAATATGTGTACCCACAGTAATTTACAAACAGAATCAGTCCCTTTAAATACCTGATGGGCGCCCCTTTTGGACTATATCTTTCTATTCTATCAAATTCCTGAATGATGTCTAATATTATGATTTAAGAAAATACTTTAGCTACATCTATTTGAGCAAAAAAATTCAAGTCTTTCTCAAAAAAGTCACATGTTTTTAACACTATATAAATAAAATCACACTGTAAGTATCTTCCATTGATTTTTAAAATAAACAGAATATGTGAAATTCATCCATTTTGCTGTAGATGACTGATTATTATAGTACAATCATGTCGTCTGAATATACCACACTTTATTATTCTCTTTCGAAATAACAGTATGACTGATGACTGTTAACCATAGATGTTTGCTTTCTATTAAAAACATTGCTTCTGTCAATATTTTGAAAATATATCTTGGTCTTCAAAAGATTTCTGATTATAAGAAACTAATGTTCCTCAGGAACAGTTCTCAACTGAAAAAACAGTTATAAATATCACTTACTGAGTTTCTCAAAACTCTGTGGTATATATTTTATTTTATTTTCCAGAATTCTCCAGGTCTAAAGAGTCACAGAAGTAAATAGCTTCAAAACATTCACTCAATAGCTATTTCCTGAGACTATATCTTGAAAGTGCTGATTGCATTTTTTCTAGACATCTTCTGAGAATTCAAACTAAATATAATATTTTATATGAATTATTAGGAATTCTCCATAGGCACTTGGGATATCAACTCTATGCTGAGTATATTTTGTTCAAAATGCCTTGTTCTAAATTTATATTTTGGAGTTGATTTCTTTGAGTAGGGTTTCAAAGTGGATGTTTTCATAAATTTAGTCACAAGAAGAGGTAGATTTCATCAAAGTAGGAAAGAAGTATAATAGGCAAATGAAGAATGAAAGGTTTTGTAATGTGTAGTCAACAATTCAACCCAGAGGCCAGGCATGTGTGCATGTGTGTTAAGTGGTAAAGTTCATATGTTGCATATCTCCTCCAGTGGGTGCTCTGCTGCCCCCTAAGCACTGTGGCTACCACAATAGTGATGAAAACAATAAATAAAATAAGAATTTACTGATGGATAACAAAACATGAGTTCAAAAGGTAATGGTTAGGGAAAGGTTTGAACCATATCCAGTGGTACTCGGTGACTACTCCTGACTCTGTTGAGGAGTGACCCCTGGTATTTGGGCAAACCATATATGAATGGTGCCAGGATTGAACTCGGGTGGGCCACAACAAAGCAAGCACCTTAACCCTTGTACTGTCTTCCCAACCCTTAAGAGATAACATTTGGGGCTGGAGCGATGGCACAGCAGGTAAGGCGTTTGCCTTGCACGCAACAAATCCAGATTCGATTCACAGAATCTCATATGGTCCCCAGAGCATCACCAGGAGTAATACCTGAGTGCATTAGCTAGGAGTAACCCCTGTGCATCGTAGGGTGTGATCCAAAAAGCAAAAAAAGGAAAAAAAAGAGATAACATTTGATGTAAGAAAGTATTAAGATTTGAGAATATCATAGGAACAGGAATTAGAAAGTACTAAACACTTGATTCAAACCTTGAACTTTATCTCATATGATTAAAAATCCTGAGAATCATTGTTTAACTTTATGTTTTTCTTCATTATAGTACATTAGAATTTATATCATAGTTTCTATGATCATGGTACAGATGTTTAATAGCTCTTAATCCAGATTTAACTACTATTTTACTTTTAACAGCCTACTGGTTTCTATAGTTGTTAAACAGAAGAAATCACTCATGACTTTTTTAAGGGGAAGATTAATATGTGTAAGAGGAGAAGAATGCTAAACTTCTGGACATTTATTATAGCACTGTAACTGTTAATAAGTGAAAAGGCTTTAAGATTATTAAATAGTTCCAGGGACATTTTGAATTATCCAGCTTTTAATGATTGACGTTGCACACACGCAGGCACTAATGATGCTACATTGTACTACATCTTTCATAAAAAATATATTCCTCATTGCTACTTCTCCAGCAAAGCTTGTGCCGAGAAAACCTGGCTTCTTGCCCAGAAAACTTCTTTGAAGATTTAAAATTGATCACATTCTTCGGATTCCAATTGCAAAGCTGGACTGCAAGATATAAATTGTATGAAAACCAGAATACAAAGTGAAACTTTTTTTTTTCAGAATGGCTATCAGAAAATGCGTGTAGACATTTTACATTGAGACCTATTTTTCAATGTAATATTAAAGGGCATTGAACAGCATATATCATTTCATAGTATGTGTACTTTTAAAAATTTCAGTGCACTTCAAGAATTTATCAAATGACTATTCTACACTTTGACTCAAACGTAATGTCTTTCTCAGTTTTTGCACAGAATCTTATTTATAGATTTGGCAAAACGCTTATGACAATTATGCTTTTTATAAGTATTAGACATTTTCTATTCCTAAAATTAAATGATAAATTATTTGAGAATGAGGAATTTATTAATCTTCTCATTAATCTAATATTACACTTTGAAAACATTATTTAATAATATGAAGTTGGTGCCTAAAGAATATATTCAACTTTTTTGTACCAACTTTTGTGTCTAGTTTTATAACTTCTAATAGAGACAATAATTCTGTCAACATCACCATTTTCAGAAATTATGCAAGGATATGCAAGAAAGAAGACTTTTCTTAGCAAGTTAGTTAAAACTGATTAAGGTAATAGTCATGGTTTATCTTTTTTCTCCTCCAAGCTAGTCATTGAATTCACCATTTTACACCAAGTGATCTCTCGATAATGAAAGAACATTACTTTTCTTTGTGTTTTTCCACTATTGGCTAAGTTATTTAGGAAGTTGAAGAAAAAATGTCTGATTTATATTGATAAATAATTCTCTACTGAGGAAACACTTGCACTACTTTGATTACTCCAAAGTAAAACTTTCAAATGACAAGAAAAAAGAATCATAATAGAACCAAACATCAAAATGGTTTAGTGATTTAGTGGAGGGTACTGATGTCAGAAAATCAGAAGCTGAATCTATTCTTTCAATTATTTTATCTCTGTGAACTTTACACATTACTTAATTTTGTAAGTCTCCTTATTTGTAAAGATGATTATACTAATTTTCACATCTCAGAATTGTTACAATGATAATTTACATTATAGTAAGGCATCATTAAATGGGAACAATTATATTACTTTCACTTCATATATTTTTTTACTCTGATCTTTCAGTATTGAGTAGACTACTAATCTAAATACTTCCATTAATATTAATTTTATTGCTGGACTAGACAAATTAAAAACGGCTTAGACATTCTTGTTTCAACAATTTTCTTTTATAATTGTGTTTACCAGAAGTTAAGTGAAAATATATCACAAAACAGTTAAAACAGATTAAATTTTAGGTTTTAGATTTGTGCTTAAGAAGTCAGTAAACATTTCCAATGATATAGCTTACAAAATTTAAATTAATAAAATATTAAAGAACACCTGAAAGTAAAAAAGAAAAAAATTATTATAATACCCCTTCTTAAATCAGCTATAACCACCATTTCATGAATTTGTTTGTGATCTTTCCTAATTAATTATCTATATATTACTACAAATTTGTGCCCTGGTTTCTTTTATTTTGTAATTATATTTCAATGTTGCTGCATAATTCGGGATACTATATAATCTATCATTCAAACTAGGATATTTTTGAGAGTTAAAAATGTAACTATCAGTAATCATCTCCCATCAACAAGTGTAAACTGGGGTGACTTGAGAAAAGACACATGGTCACCCTATATATCATCTTTGTACCCACCAGTAGGTAAAAATTAGCAATTTTCTCACTTTTGACATTTCAAAATTCTTCAGAATTTAAAATTATGGCTTTAAATTTAGACTCAATTAAACTACTCCCATAAATTTCCGGAAATATATTAAAAATACTTCAATATTTTGAATTCAAATGCTATTTTCAGAACATCCATTTGTAAGAAAGTAGATAATATTTATCCCCCTCACTGCTTCATAAGGTTTCTGTGGGGTTGAAATAATGTATCCAAACACCAGAGGCATGGATAGTAGGTTCTCACTAAATGTTGCTTTCTCACTGGGTAGTGCTATTTCTAATTTGTGATTTACCTAAAAAACTAAGACATTGGCATCAAAAGTATAACCCTTTTAGCCGTTTTCATAACATTTTGCTCTATAGATTTATTGTGTCCAAAGAATGAGTACAAAAACAAAAGGAAAAATATCAATAAGACTGAAATCGAGATTTTTAAAAGAGCAATAAAATGGACACTTCTTTAATCAATAAAACAAAGACACATTTTATCCCTATTGAATTAGAGTGAATTAGAGAGAATACCAATTCTCTAATGGTATTAGAGGACTAACAGAAAAACATTATAAACAATTCGATGTTTAGAAATGTGAAAACTTATGTGATATAATATAAATTCCTTAACAATATAACCTACCAAAGACCACTTAAGAATAAATCAGAAATCGAATATTCCTATTACTATTACAGGAATTAAATTCTTAATAAAATTTTCCCCATAATGTAAACACTAGGCCTGTTTCGTAGCACTAGAAAATTCTACTAATGTTCAGGGAAGAAATTATTCTATATATCTCTTATGAAGTGTAAAGAGATTATACTCTAAGATTATACTCTAAGAGATTATACTCTAACTTTCATATGGCCAGTTTTATCCTGATACCAAACCAGATGAAGAAATAGCAAGTTCTTAAAGACTCTCGCTATCACGGTATCACGGTCTTCCTGTTGTTCATCGATTTGCTCGAGGGGGCCAAGTAACATCTCCATCATGAGACTTGTTGTTACTGTGTTTGGCATATCGAGTACGTCACGGGTAGCTTGCCAGGCTCTGCCGTGCGGGCGAGATACTCTCAGTAGCTTGCCAGTCTCTCCGAGAGGGGCAGAGGAATCGAACTCGGGTTGGCCATGTTGGCTGCGTGCAAGGCAAACGCCCTACCGCTGTGCTATCACTCCAGACCTGGCAAGCTACCCTTGATGTATTCGATATGCCAAACGCAGTAACAACAAGTCTCAAAATGGAGGAGTTACTGGGTCCACTCGATGAACTTAAAGACTCTATGCTTTATACATATATTTGGGGAAATACTTTATAAAATCTTAGAAAATAAAGTACTCCCCTTTTTTGTGTGTAAGGCAAGATCAAAAAGAGCTTAGAATAATGTGAAAGTAGAGAAGAGGAAGCATGTGGTTAAGAGAGGAAAAAGTCTTTAGAGTGGTAAATCGAGCAAAAATATATAGAGGCAAGAAGCAAGCAAGATATGTATTCAAGGTAAAACATGAGGTTGAAGAATGAGCCAGCCTATTAATTTTTTTAGAATAATAATATTTTATACCAAGCAAACCTTATCCCTGAAATACAAAGTTGTGCCTACATTCCAAGATCTAATCACTACAACTCACCATAGATTAGACTAAAAAATAAATGCCATGTCATCGTGTCAACATGATGTTTAGTTAGTTTCTATTAGAGGGTAAATTGATGATTAATGTATACTAGGCAGGGACTTTACCATAAAGATACATCCCATACCCTGGACAAGTTTTAACATCCATTCATTGATAATAAAAAGTTTCAGAGAACCGGATATAGAAGACACATGAACAAACAGCATCCACACGACCCCATTTTCTGATGTTTATTTCTGTAAAATCTATCTTCAGTGAAGATAGGCTCTGAACCTTGTTTCTTACCAATGCAGTGTAGCAAACGTGATGGAATATCATTCCCGTAACTACACTGTCCGTCACTGTCCTCCCGTTGTTCATCGATTTTGCTCGAGCGGGCCCAGTAACGTCTCCATTGGAGACTTTGTTGTTACTGTGTTTGGCATATCGAATACATCACGGGTAGCTTGCCAGGCTCTGCCATGGGGGCGAGATACTCTCGGTAGCTTGCCAGGCTGTCTAAGAGGGGCGAAGGAATCAAACTCGTGTCAGCTATGTTGGCTGCGTGTAAGGCAAACGCCCTACCACTGCGCTATCGCTCCAGCCCCCCCGTAACTACATTACTTTATATGACTTTGTTGAATATTAAAAGATTCATTCTTCCCAGCTGCTTTTTTTGAATAAACAAAGTTCTTTTATGGGTGAGCTACTTATATAGAATGCCACATGAATAGTGACAGTGGGCGCTGGTGACCAGAGTGGTTTTTAGCTGACAGCCAGCCAAAAGCTGGAGCTATGCATCCGTGATAGGAATGAAGTGACAAAAATCATTCGCATTCACACAAAAATGGCCATGAAATACTTGGAATAAAATAAACAATATTTCAAGACTTGGTGCCTGAAATCGAAAAAACACATAAAAAGAAAATTTAAATTTAAATAGTTTAAATAAATTATGCTAAGGGATAGCAATACTGAATATTTTTAAGATGTCCATTCTGCCCAAAATAATATACAGGTAAAATTCAGTTCTCATTGAAGTTTTAGAAGTCTTATGTTTTTGTAGAAGTACATAAACTGATTATAAAATTTATATAGAAAAGAATGGAGCATAGAACAATTTAAGAAATTTTGATAAAGAACAAAGTTGACAGATTCACATTTCTCTCATGACTATAAATTACCATAAAGGTACAGAAAATAAGATTATGGAATTAGTGTAAGCTGAGGAATATAGATTAATGCACAAAATAGAGAATCTGGAAATGCATCCTGTATAGGATTGGCAGAACACTAGATGAAGGACAATCATGCGAGCAAGTCAGGTTCCGAAAAGAATTCAGCACGATCGACCATATCCACACGATAACCAAGCTCATTGAGGTTTCTCGGGAGTGCAAGATGCCACTCTATCTAACATTCATTGATTTAAAGGCTTTTGATTCTGTTGAGACTGAAGTGGTCATCGAAGACCTAGCCAAAGAGGATGTTCAAACTCAATACATCAGGATCCTCTGTGAGCTGTATTATGGATTCACTATCAGGATCTCACCATTCTACAAGGAAGTGATCATCCATGTCAAGAGAGGGGTTCAGCAGGGTGATACATTTCACCAAAACTCTTCAGTGCCACCCTTGAAATGTCATGTGATGACTGGAATGGGAAGGAATGGGAGTGAAGATAGATGGCCTGCAACACACCATCTCCACTTTGCTGATGACATTGTTCTAATAATACCAAACATTAGCCAAGGGGCACAAATGCTAGCCAACTTCAACCGTAAGTGTGGAAAGGTCGGACTACAGCTGAATCTCACGAAGACAATCTTCATGAGAAACGGTCTCGTTCCTGATGCTCCATTCGCTCTCAAAGGAACGAACAACTCTGAATGCAACATGTATGTATACCTAACTCGAGTAGTCAACATGACGAATGACCTGGCACCTGAGTTGCGCAGGATGAAGAGAGCTGCTTGGAATGCCTTCAAGAGCATCAAAGAAATAGCTAAGAGGACAAAAAACCTCCAGTTCCTGGCACATCTCTTTGATTCCACTGTTCTTCCTGCATTAATATACGCCTCAGAGAACTGGACCCTATGAAAACAGGACAAGAACGCTATTCGGGTCTCCCAAAGAGGAATCGAAAGAGCTATGCTTGGAGTATCACTCTTCACTCAAATGAGAGAAAGAATACGGAGTTTCGACCTCCATCAACGATCAAGAATCAGGGACGCTGTCTTGTTTGCCAAGGCATCGAAAATCAGATGGGCTGGATACCTAATGAGTTTTGGAGATGACCTCTGGACTAGAGCCATTACCCACTGGATTCCATGAGACGTCAAAAGATTGCATGGCCTACGAGATGGTCAGACTTCCTTGTGAAGACCCTGAACAATCGGTTTGAGGCTCTTCATATTCCTAGGACGAGCAGGCGCCACTGGGCTAGCTACACTAGCACGTGACAGGGATGAATGGAGACATTACTGGTGCCCGCTCGAGCAAATTGATGAGTAACAGGATGTCAAGTGATCAAGTGATCCAAAAAGTAATAACTAGATTCGAACCCTGTTCGGGTTAGGAATGATTAATCCAGCACTATAGTCTGAGTCTGTGGCGAGATGTCCCCAGGAGAGCCACCCTACAAGCTCAATGTATCTCTTACTGTGTCCATACAATATAAGTTAATAGTAAGATGTTAATTAAGTTACTGGACTAAGGAGAGCAGAAACACCCCTAAGAAGAAGGGCTTTTGATATGTTGATTTGGCTGCCTGATGGGTGTAGTGGCTACCCTAATGTGGGGAGTTGATGAGGGATGAGAGAGAGACCAGGGCAGCAAGAGGGAATTGGAGAGACTATCAAGGGGGACAGAGGGAGAAAAATGTAGGGGAAGAGGGCAGGAGCAGGTGTGGAGAGACGAGAGACAAGGTAGTGAGATGGAGTGCGGAGAGATGAGTTGGAGAGACAGGAGGAGACAGGAATGAGGGGCAGTGTGAGACTAGAATGGGGGGCTCAGAGAGACTGAAACAGGCACCTGGGGAGAGCGGAATAAATGGCAGCTGATCATCAACCAGCCTGACATCCTCATTTCCTCCTTCCTCTGCATTCGCCTCCTGGAGTGGGAGAGTGGCCTGAGTCCACTGAATGCGGGCAGCGAGAGAGCCATGGGGGGGAGGGGCTTTCCCTAACTGCCCCAGAGATTACACAGAAAGATGTTAAGTGCATAGTTTAAGGCGCTTGCCTTGCACATGGCCAACTCCAGCTCAATGCACTGTACCATGATTGGTCATCTGAACATTACCGGGAGTGATTCCTGAGCACAGAGTGAGGAAAACGTCCTAGGCATAGCTGAGTGTGGCCCACTACCCCAAACCCCCAATCAGACCCAAACAACCCACAGTAATCTCTCACTGCACATGAACTTGATGTCGAGACATACATGCAAAACCCAAGCTATAAAAATTTCAGAAGAAAACATAGATTTTTTTCAGAAGAAAACATAGATTCTCTGCCTATAAATTTAGAAGAGATCTTTTAGGAACAAAATATATAAACCAGGGAATTTTATTAACAAACACTGACAACAAACAAACACTATCCTCCCGTTGTTCATCGATTTGCTCGAGTGGGTCCAGTAACGTCTCCATTTTGAGACTTGTTGTTACTGTGTTTGGCATATTGAATACATCATGGATAGCTTGCCAGGCTTTGCTGTGTGGATAGCTTGCCGGGCTCTCTGAGAGGGGCAGAAGAATCTAACGCGGCTCGGACGGGCTGTTTGTGTTTAAGGCAAACGCTCTACCGCTGTGCTATTGTGCCAGCCCATAAGTAACAAGAAGTCTCACAATTATTTACAAACTTCATCAAAATTTAAAACTTCTACTTGGGAGACATGGCTCTAGGTGCTGAAGCACAGCATTGCTACTGCAGGAAGCAGCTCTGAGGATCCTCAGGGTTTCGGGGCTGAAGCAACACAGACACCATCACTGTCCTGAGAGATGAGTTGTCAGATTTGTATAACTGAGCCAAATAATTCAGGGTGAGGGCCCAGGATTCCTAGATTATTTTTTGGGAAGCCCCTCCTACCACTCCCAATTTTTTTCCTTCCTTCCTTTGAAAGTGGCAATTCAATATATATATATATATATATATATATATATATAAAATAAAATAAGATATTTGTGAAGAGATATTTTATAAAGACTGTTTAGCTTCAGTATTTACAGAATTTAAAGAATTAAATTAATTTTTGGGTCAGAGTTATAGTACAGCAGTCAGGGTTCTTGACTTGCATGTGACCAACTGGGCTTTGATCCTTGGCACCCCATAGGATCTCCCAAATATGCCAGGACTGACCTCTGAGCACAGAAGCAGGAGAAAGCCCCGAGAATAGCTGGGCATGCTTCCAAAATAAAACAAATCAAATTTAAATAATTCCACATCAAAGAATTATAGGTCAACAATGTGATCCTAGTGTTAATAAGTTCTGATAACTTATTATCAGGATAACTTATTATTATCAGAGCTGGAGCAATAGCACAGCAGGTAGGGCGTTTGCCTTGCACGCAGCAAACCCGTGTTTGATTTTTTCGTCCCTCTCGAAGAGCCCGGCAAGCTACCGAGAGTATCCCGCCCACACGGCAGAGCCTGGCCAGCTCCCCATGGCATATTCAATATGCCAAACACAGTAACAACAAGTCTCACAATGGAGACGTTACTGGTGCCTGCTCGAGCAAATCGATGAACTGTGGGATGACAGTGCTACAGTGCAGTTCAATCATAAAAAGACAAATCAATAAAAAATGAGGACACAAAGGACCAAAGATATAGTATAGCAGTAGAGAACTTGTCTTACATATTTGGCTGACCTGGGTTTGATCCCTAAGATCTTAGATGGTTCCTTTGGCACTGCCAGGAGTGATCCCTGAGCATAGGGACAAGAAAAATCCCTGAGCACTGCTAAGTGTGCCCCTCAAACAAAAATCATAAACAACAACAACAAGAAAAAACTGAACCTTTGACATAGAAACAATATGGTTGTAAATAACTATGTGGCAAGATGTCAACTGGATATTAAAATATGAATTAAAGTTAGAATTACTAGGACTATGATACTAAATCTACAGGACTAGCTAATAAAAGTAACTGGTAGCTCCAACTTCTGACGAAGACAAAAAATAAAGCTAACACTAATAAATTTCATTGTGGGAATAATTATGGAATAACTATTCTGTAAAACGGTTTATAAATTCTTGTAATATTCAATTTACGGCCACTATGGTATGCAGAGCTGTTATTAGGTGTTTACTCAATAAATGTCAAAATACATGCTTATATAATGAACCGTCTATAAAATTTGTACTGGCTTTATTCATAGTAGTCAAATCTGAAAAAGATTTAAATGCCTAACAGATGTCGAACAGATTAATTCTGGTATATCTATAAACAGAATATCACCTTTAAGGAAAAAGGTATGCAGTACTGATTCTTGAAATGGCATGAATAAATCTCAGAACCACTGTGTTAAGTAACAAAGAAGTCAGACACGAATTATGTTATTGAACTATGGAAATGAAAATCAGGCCAGCGAATGGGCTGGGAAAAATTTTGGGAATGATGGCAAGAGTGAATAACTGGATGATTATATATATTTGTTCAAAGTACAGTGCCATGCTGCTGAAAATGAATTTTATGTCATAGGACCTAACTTTAAAATTATTATGTCAAATTTTCCTGAACTTCCAAACTGTGTAATTCTTTTATTGTTAGATATTTAAAAAAAAATTGGAGAGGGCACTTTTGGGCACATATGACAGTGCTCAGGGATTACTCCTGGCTCTGCACTAAGAGATTACTCCTGTGGTACTCAGAGGACCTGATGGGGTACTGGGGATTGAATCAAGATTGCCCATGTGCAAAGCAAGAAACCTCTCTCCCTATTATCTCTGCATTCCCTAGAAAATTTTTGATGAAAAAAGGTCACATTTATTTATCTTTTCAAACGCTATACATATGAAAACAATTCAGAGACATGGCGTATGTTTATTTTTATGTTTAATCTTTTAAAATACATGAAAGTAATTCATACAGCCAAGAAAACTACAAAACTTAAGCTTCTTAAAAATGTAATTTATCATCTGACTATGACTCTCAAAGTTCTTACTTTGATTCCAAAATACAATGAGCTATTAAAATTAAAGAACTAAAACAATTCATCATCTGCTCTGGATTCTGACACAGGTCAAGGACATAGCTATAGTCTTGAGATGAGGAGTAATCACCATCTATTTCTGTTGAGAAAATTGCATTTTGTAATGTGATCTAACAGTTTGGAAAACACTTCTTTTGTTGTTTCTTTTGGGGCAACACTCTGTGGTGCTCAGGGCTTACTTCTGTTTTTGTGCTCAGGATTCACTTCTGACAGACTTGAACCTTAAGGGACATCCAACCTGAGTCACTGTGTGCAGGGCAAGTGTCCTTCTCACTGCATTATCTCTCTGGCCCCTAGAAAACACGTCTTATGGGTTGGACTCACCTACCTCCATACTCAAATTTTTTGAATAGAAGAGTTTTGTCTTTCAAAGATTTTATTACTGAAATATTTCAATTTCTATTGGAACTTATATAAAGGTAAAAAGGTAAAGGCCCTCCCGTTGATCGTCGATTTGCTCGAGCGGGCCCAGTAACGTCTCCATTGGAGACTTTGTTGTTACTGTGTCTGGCATATCGAATACTCTCGGTAGCTTGCCGGGCTCTCCGAATTGGAACTTATATAGTTCACAAATAAAGAACTGTCACTGTCACTGTCCTCCCGTTGTTCATTGATTTAATCGAGCAAGTCCAGTAATGTCTCCATTGTGACGATTGTTACTGTGTCTGGTATATCGAATACGTCACGGGTAGCTTGCCAGGCTTTGCTGTGAGATACTCTCAGTAGCTTTCCGGGCTCTCCAGGAGGAGCGGAGGAATTGAACTTGGGTCAACCATGTTGACCACTTGCAAGGCAAAGGACCTACCCTCTGTGCTATCGCTCCAGCCCATGATAAAGAACAGCATCTCTAAATTTCTGTGTCCTTACTTTAAGTTCAGTTCCATCCCTTCTCAAGTACAGTCTTATGGTGCATTGATAATTCATACTTACTACTTCCTGTCCTCAATACTACTTCCTATCCTCAACACTATTGAGGACAGGAAGTAGTGAATATGAGTTTTCCTTGATGAACTTCCATAGATGAACTTCTGTTGTAGTAGATGAGCTTCTACAACAAAAGATAAAAGTGTCTTTCCAATGGGCTAATGGGCTCACATATCCTGAATTCCATCAGTGCCCATCCAGTCTCCTCAACTTCTTGTGGACAAATGGCTGAAGGATTTTTCTTAAAAATGGTCGGTGTTCAAATAATTAAAATGCCAGTCTTATTCTGACACTTATTTGCTCCCAATTTCACTAGTTCAAGTTCTTCCAAATATTACTATAACTGCTAACGACCTCTCTCGATTTTATTTCCACTTGCATAAAGTGACCTTATCATTCAGGTTTTTTAACTCATCCAATCAGTTCACTTCATGATTTCTTGACCTAACTGATTCCACATAACCTACATCACTATAATTCACCAAAAGTGGTGGTAAGCTGAGTCTCTTTCCAAGGCAACGCTCTACCAAAAACAGAAACCATAATTACTGATTATCTGATCACAGCATATTTACTTTCTGCCTTTCATCACTTGTTTGGGGGTGAAGAACATTGTTTTATGGTCCCCAAACAATAGGATCATCTTTTTAGACTTCCTTTCCCCCCTGGTATCTCGGTGTTTGAAGTCATACTCAACTTCTTTGCCACTTTTGCACTACAAACTCAGCTATTTTTAGGAACTTAATACCTTAAACTGTTGGCACTCATAGGAACTTTCCTCAGAACCTTGGTAGAAATTTCCCACCATGCTCATAAATAATAACTTTTTCTTAGTTTTCACTACTTTTCATAGTGTGTTCCCTAAATATTACTCAAAAATGATGACACAATTTATTACAAATAATTTCTTCTGTGCCAATTATGCCTTGCTACTCAACAATGCTTTTAATAATCTTTTGTTAACTATTCTGATTTGATTATTTATTTTCCATCACTCTAATAAATTGAATTTTAAATTCAGTATTTAAAATTCATTTATTATGCAAATTTCTTTTATCAGGGTACATTATTATCTAATGGAAACAAATGAAAATAAAATGCAATCACTTATACTCACTTAGAAATTGGATTGACACTGGCTTCAATAATTGTTAAACACTTACAGCACTTTATGTTTTCTGGAAATTCTTGTACACCTAAAATGTAAAAACAAAACAAAAAACAAAGAAAACAAAAGTATATAAAAATATTCCAGCAAAAATGCCCTCTAGTTCTAATATTAAGACTAATTATTTAAACTGTAAATCCACATACCATGTAAATACCATTTAGTACAAGTATTTAATAACAAATTTAATATTAGTGTCATATAAAGAGAGCATACATTAAAAGTTAAATTTTGAATACTACGATCAATATTGTTGTAAATTGGACATATAATTGAAAACAATTGTATATTTTGCAGTAAATAGATCTTAACGCACAACTAACCAAAAGAAATAAAAGTCTAAGTTATTAAGCTACAGTAGCTCAGCTACTGCTGAGTGAAGCCCTAAACCTGTAGACATAAAGTAAATGGAAGGAAACATCTTTCTTCTCTTCATGTTGCAAGACTGAGAAGATTATATACATACGTGTGAAAATGACCTAAGGAAACTTAACAGACTGACAGACAGATATTCCCCTACTAACTGGATGCAGTTCACCTGTCGGTGGCATAGACTTAGCTCTGTTTCTGCCTGTAAGTGTGAAGAGGCGGGCAGCCTGTGTGTTCCTGGGTTGTCCCTAATGTTTCTGAGCTAGCCAGCTTGGCTGATTGCCTTTGGACAATTGCTCATCTGTTGTCACATCTGTGCTGCTGGCTATGTGACAGAAGTGCATGAATTTTTCTATGAAATTGAAAATTGGTAGGCCACAAACCTCATCTATAAATGTGAAGAGTCAGAGGAATAAAAATATGAAGGACATTTCAATCAATGGATAAGAATGGAGCCAATAGCGCAAGCCTCCCTGCAAACGGGAGAGGTCAACGATACTCAGCCATTCCCCAGAGCCTAGAGGACTACTTACTTTAACTTTTGAAACTATTATTAAAATGTAAACATTTCAAAAAAGGACTAGTCCTGCACAGTTATTTGCATATGACAGAAAAATAGGGGATGCTTTGTTGCAGGATTTTGAGAAGTTTTATATATATATATACATATCTACATATGTATATATATATATATATATAGGCTCCATTCTTATCCATTGATTGAAATGTCCTTCATATTTTTATTCTTGCATTGATAGCACAGCAGGTAGGGTTGCTGACTGGGGTGACTGGGGTGACTGACTGGGGTGACCCGAGTTTGATTCCTCCGCCCCTTTCAGAGAGCCTGGCAAGCTATCAAGAGTATCTCACCTGCATGGGAAAGCCTGGCAAGCTCCCCGTGACGTATTCAATATGCCAAACACAGTAACAACAAGTCTCACAATGGAGACGGTACTGGTGCCCGCTCGAGCAAATCGATGAACAACAGGAGGACAGCGCTATTATACTCAAGAAAGATAACCTATATTCCTAGATTTAGTTGACCTAGCCAACCACATTCATACAGTCTCAAAGCCCAGGGGAGCAGCAGGAGATTAGCCAGATCTGACACAGGTCGTTAGCCACTGACAAGGGCATGAAAGAAGAAAAAGGATGTTTTTCACCCCACTTCTTACATACTTCTTTATTAGAAATGTTGCTGTTCTAATGTTGTTGCTGAAGTATTTTGGCTTCTTAATAAGAACCTAAGGAAGTTTAGGAATCGTATTATGTGTGAAAGAGTCTTCTCTTTTTTGGAACAATTGTAAAATAATTAGCCTTGCCCTCAATAACTAGATGTTAACAAGATGGTGAGGAAGTCAGTTGATCCTTGAGCAATACTCAACATTTCCCCTTGGCAGTCTTATTTATTTGGAATGTGTGCAGTCAAAGGGTCAAGACTCCTCTCCTGTTAACTGTTCATTCATCAATTTGTTTACTCATCAATATGGATCCATTTTGTACTGGGGAGCCTGATGCTTTATCTCTACAGGTTCTACTTTGGGATAATTTTTCCTTAATTTTTCTATCTATGTGCAATATACATATAGCACTGTAGCACTGTCCTCCCGTTGTTCATAGTTTTGCTCGAGTGGGCACCAGTAATGTCTCCATTGTGAGACTTATTGTTACTGTGTTTGGCATGTTGAATACGTCACGGGGAGCTTGCCAGGCTCTGCTGTGCGGGCAGGATACTCTTGGTAGCTTGCCTGGCTTTCCAAGAGGGACAAAAGAATTGAACCCATGTCGGCTGCATGCAAGGCAAACACCCTACCCACTGTGCTATCGTTCCAGCCCACAATATACATATAAAACACAATATTTTAAGAAAAAAGCAGAACATTCCACAATTGTTATAACAAAGCAGAGAATTCTACTGTCAGTTGAAGGTAAGCACTCTTTCCTTAAAATTACATTTTAATTTGCTTCTACTTTCTGATCTGATGTGTGTGTGTGTGTGCATTTGTGTGTGTATGTGTGTATATGTGTGCGCCTGCCTACCTTCAACTGAAAGTAGAATTCTCTAGTGTAGCAAAATGCTCTATTTTGTCATAAAACATTGTGTTTTATTATTTATTGTTCAAACAAAATTGTTCAGAGCAAAGTTGACTGGATTAAGATGAAATGCCAACTTAACTCTATGCTCAGTGACTCAGTTGCCTATTCTGAAAAATGATGATGAAATGAATGGTTCAACAGAGAACTGTTGTAAATATTGGGCTAGATTAGAGTAATTGGCATAAAGTGTTATGTAAATGCTACTATAATTATTAGAAAAAATAAGCGAAGCATGTCAGTCAATAAAAGACCTAAAGAACATGTCAAAATGTGCTGCTTGAGGTATAAATTAACAATAGCTGTCTAAGAACATACAAAAGGAATTAATGTGTTGGAAGAATATACAAATATATATTCAATATCTCAATATATATTCAATACAATAGTTCAGAAATGCTCTGCAGATGGAAAACAAATGATGAATGCATGCAATATAAATAGATGAATTATGTGATTGATGTTAAACAGTAATTTTATAGTATTTCTGAATTTTCATGACTACCTTTTAAAAATTAAATTTAAACATATTGGAAAAATGAATTTTTAAGTCACTTTATTGCATTTATATATCTGTACATATATATATATTTAATCCCAGACTTTAGTAAGGTTTTTAAAAAATTATAGTTAAATCTAAACACAGAGAGGTAATATACACTTAATGAGAAGCTCAGGATGTAAGGTGACTGAATCAGTTGTCATTTAATTAGTCATATAACCTTAAACAGATATTAAAATAACTGAGCATCACTTCATCACTGAGCATCAGTGACATTGGCAACTATCACCGATCTGCCTGTTGTCTGTCATCTACAAGCTGTTCACTAAAGTCATCCTGAATAGGATTGGCAGAACACTAGATGAAGGACAACCAGGCAAGCAAGCCGGGTTCTGAAAAGGATTCAGCACGATCGGCCATATCCACACGATAACCAAGCTCATTGAGGTTTCTCAGGAGTTAAAGATGCCGCTCTATCTAATGTTCATTGATTTAAAGAAGGCCTTTGATTCTGTTGAGATAGAAGCAGTCATCGAAGCCCTATAGCCAAATAGGGCGTTCAAACTCAATACATCAGGATCCTCTGTGAGCTGTATTATAGATTCACTACCAGAATCTCACCATTCTACAAGGAAGTGATCATCCATGTGAAGAGAGGGGTTCAGCAGCGTGATACCATTTCACCAGAACTCTTCAGTGTCACCCTTGAGAAAGTCATGCAACAACTGGAATGGGAAGGAATGGGAGTAAAGATAGACGGCCGGCAACACACCACCTCTGCTTTGCTGATGACATCGTTCTAATAACACCAAACATAGCCAAGCGGCACAAATGATGGCCGACTTCGACTGTGTGTATGGAAAGGTCAGAGTACAGCTGAGTCTCACGAAGACAATGTTTATGAGAAACAGCCTCGTTCCTGATGTCCCATTCGCTCTCAATGAACGAACATCTCCGAATGCAACAGTTATGTGTAACTAGGTCAAGAAGTCAACATGACAAATGACCTGGCACCTGAGTTGCGCAGGAGGAAGAGAGCGGCTTGGAATGCCTTCAAGAGAGTCAAGAAATAGTTAAGAGGACAAAGAACCTCCGGCTCTGGACACATCTCTTTGATTCCACTGTTCTTCCTGCATTAACATATGCCTCAGAGACCTGGGCCCTACACAAAAAGGATAAGAATGCTATTCAGGTCTCCCAAAGAGGAATCAAAAGAGCTATGCTTGGAGTATCACACTTCACTCAAATGAGAGAAAGAATCCAGAGTTCTGACTTCAATCGATGATCAAGAATCAGAGATGCTGTCTTGTTTGCCAAGGCATCAAAAATCAGATGGGCTGGATACGTAATGAAATTTGGAGATGACTACTGGACTAGAGCCATTACCGACTGGATTCCATGGGAAGTGAAAAGATCGTGTGGTCGCCCACCTACAAGATGGTCAGACTTCTTTGTCAAGACCCTGAACGATCGGTTTGAGGCTCTTCATGTTCCTAGAAAGAGCAGACACCATTGGGCTACACTAGCACGCGACAGGGATAAATAGAGATGTTACTGGCACCCACTCGAGCAAATCGATGAGTAATGGGATGTCAAGTGATCAAATGATCAAGTGAGCATCACTTCAAAGAAATGGTCTTAGCATTAGATGGTATAAAGAACTTGTATTAAGTGTGGAAAATAATAAATGCCTATTGCTATAAATTCATAAAATTCATATATAAATAAGTTAACTAGCACTTATATATGGAAAGTTTCAAAAAAATTTAATTCTCTTAATTTTAAAGGAAGATGTATCATACATTATATATTTCATTTGTCAACGAAAAACTATACATTAACAAAGATTAGGTGACATTAAAATATAGTGCTTGTTTACACTGATTTAGGGTTTAATTCCTTTTTAATACTGTATTTTTGTTCCATTTTATTTCTCTACATATCCTCCTATTGAAATTATGTTAGATTTTTATTGAATGATATACACTTTCACTAGACAGTCATAGAGGATAGTTTGTTCGTCTGAAACAACATTTTCACTTTATAATAAAAAACATATACAAATTTGGATGTCCATGTAAAATCAATTAACACGATTGGTAAGATTAAATTTTTTCAGTTTTCAAATTTATTCACCCAGTAATAAGGAAATAAATATTCTTTACTTTGTTATATATCTTATTCCAATATTTTTACTTGTGATTTTGCAGAAACCCAGCTAAGTATTATAGATCATATGATTCAAGTTCTAATATTTGCTTATCAGTTGATAAATCACATAAATGTTCTGAGAGAGATTCCTAAGGAAGACTGATATGGGTATCAATAATTTGCTTATTTTTGGTATCCCTGGTGATTCAAGGTTATTATATTTAGATTAGATTAAATTTTGGGCTGAACAAGCAAGAGGGACAGCATTTTAAAACTATTTTAAAGAGAGGGATAGACATAGAAAGATTGCATTCATCTGGGGAACATAAAGTAACAAAATAGGAGACTAACACCCAAGAGTGGCCGAGATTAGTACCAGGAGGTTTGCTCCACGGCTTGGAGGACAGCCATACATGCTAGGGGAAAAGGGTGCTCAGATAGAGAAGGGAGTACCAAATAAAGGGTGTTGGAGGATCCTCCCAGGATGGGAGAAGCATACTGAAAGTAGACTATAGACCAGACATGATTGCCACTCAATGCCTCTTTTGCAAACCACAACACCCAAAAGGAGAGAGAGAACAAAAGGAAATGCCCTGCCACAGAGGCAGGGTGGGATGAGGGGGATTAGGGGTAGGAGGGTTGCTGGGACTCGTGCTGGTGGAAAATGGGCACTGGTGGAGGGATGGGTATTTGATCATTGTATAATTGAAATCCAAGCACAAAAATGTGTAAGTCTACAACTGTGCCTCATGGTGTTTCACTAATAAAAATTAAAATAAAATAAAATAAAACTATTTTATGGGAAGCACTGAATTTTATAGACAAAATAGTATATTTAGATTAAAACATGGACTATATTGGTCTATGTAAAAATAGAAGATGACATCAATAAGTGTCTGCTCTCTAAACTAGGAAAGTATGGTAATATTTTCCTAATTTGTTCCCTTCAGTAATCATACAACAAAATGTATTATGACTAAATTTATAGAAATACTGTCAAGTGAGAAATGACTATTTTTGCATTTTTATCTTAAAACATGGCAGAAACAGATTTTCATGCAATAACATTAATAAAATTTTTGCTGAAAATATTAATGTCTTGAATCAGGAAAGGTATAATGAGAATTTTTAAAATCTGATTGGCTATTTTTTCCTCCTTCGATAGCACAGTGGATAGAGCGTTTGCCTTGCATGCTGCCAACATGGCTGACCCGAGTTCGATTCCTCTGCCCCTCTCAGAGAGCCTGGCAAGCTACTGAGAGTCTCTCGCCCGTACAGCAGAGCCTGGCAAGCTACCCATGACGTATTCAATATGCCAAACACAGTAACAAGTGTCACAATGGAGATGTTATTGGGCCCGCTCGAGCAAATTGATGAACAATGGGAGGACCAGGACCGTGACCATGACCCCTTTAAAAAATAGTAAGTGGAAAATGTTTCTACTCTGCTTTCAATTATTCAATAATTTAATAAATCTTGTGGATTATTTATCTTGTTCTTTTCCCAAAGAGGAGAAGGGAAAGCCTTTTAAAAAAATGGCATCAGGAGAAATGATCAGTAATATGCAAAAAAGTTGATATTGAACTGCTACCACACACCATCTTCAGAAGTGAATTCAAAATGGATTGAAAACTTTCATGTTTGACCAAAAACGTATGAAGGAAAACATATGGTAAACTAGCCATAATGCTGATTTCAAATGAAATTTCAATGATTTCACCCCACTGGCAAAGAAAGAAAACCGAAAGTAAATGAATGAAACTCCATAAATCTAAAACATTTCTGTTTTGAGAAACACACTCTCCTCCTGTTGTTCATCGATTTACTGGAGTGGGCCCAGTGACGTCTCCAGTTTTTTTTTTTTTGAGACTTGTTGTTACTGTGTTTGGCATACTGAACACCTCACGGGTAGCTTACCAGGCTCTGCTGTGCGGGCGAGATACTCTTGGTAGCTTGCCAGGCTCTCCGAGAAGGGCGGAGGAATCGAACCCGGCTTGGCCAGGCTGGCTGCATGCAAGGCAAACGCCCTACCGCTGTGCTATCGCTCCAGCCCCAGAAAGAAATTATGGCTAAAATAAAACGACACACTATTGAAAAAGAGAAAATATTTATATATTTAGAAAATACAAAGCTATAGCTACATAAAGCAATAGCAAATCTCAACAGCAATAACAAAAAATGTTAAAAATCATTATGAAAACATGGGAAAAATAGGTATTTTCTCAAGAAGGGTGTCAGGGTGGACAGTAGAAATCAGTGAAAATGCTATAAAACCTAAGTAAAATTGGTGTATATTAGAAATAACAAGAGATTAGATTGTTGCTACATCACATAGAAGAAGAGAAGAATAACAATAAGTGAGACCAAAGAGAGAATCACAAGCAAAAAGTTAGAAGATAATGTGGGGTGGGAATTGGAGCTATCAACTCAGAGTTTTTAAGTTGAGTGCAGGACTTTGGCTTTTACAGTGAATTAAGCAGAAACATTAACATACATACAAACTTGCAGGCTATTGAATGTAGCCTGCCCACAGGGCAGAGTCTGGCAAACTCCCCGTGGTGTACCAAATATGCCAAATACCAGTAACAATGATGGGTCTCATTTTCCTAAAGAGCCTTGAATATAATCTCAGGGCTAGGA
Source organism: Sorex fumeus (assembly GCF_029834395.1). Classification (NCBI taxonomy): domain Eukaryota; kingdom Metazoa; phylum Chordata; class Mammalia; order Eulipotyphla; family Soricidae; genus Sorex; species Sorex fumeus. Next base: position 2,546,888 of record NW_026606068.1, on the reverse strand, counting down.
TGAAAGAGACGTTACTGGGGCCTGCTCAAGGCAATCGACGATGAAAAAATGAATTAACATACATATTAAGGGTAATAAATATGATTTACAATTTGAGACGATCAACTGACTTCTGAAAACGATGGGCTTTCCAAGAAGGACACTGATTAAACTGATGAGCAAATGGTGACGGCAGTGGCAAGTGGCTTATATCTCATTGGGAGTTGAGGAATAAGGGAGAAGTGAATGGAATCCAGATGGAACCTGATAGAATATCAGTAGGATTTACTAATGGAAGGGTTGTGACGTGTAAAGAAACATGGATGTAGGATAACATTGGTTTGTCCTTTCTTCCATGATCACACACACGGGGATCAAGGATGTCTCCTTCTTCTTCTTTCTTTTTGGGTGACGCCTGGTGATGCACAGGGGTTATACTTGGCTCTTCACTCAGGGATTACCCATGGCGGTGCTTAGGGGACCATAATGAATGCTGGGAATTGAACCTGGGTCAGCTGCTTGCAAGGCAAACACCCTACCCGCTGTGCTATTTGCTCGAGCCCCGGATGTCTTTAACTGAGTTGAACAACTTGAATAAAAGAGATGCCTTCCTTTTACAAAGGAAAAACAATGTTTGAAATTTTAGTTGGAGGGAAAAATTCATTTTTGAACATGTGTAACTTGAGATGTCAAACTTCTAGGAGGCAAAATCAAGTACGCCTTTAGATTTCAACTATCTCCTATAGTTCCTAATTAAAATTTGGAACTATAATTTTAATTGGGTCACACTGGCGATGCTCAGGGGTTACTCCTGGCTCTTCACTCAGGAATTACTCCTGGTGGTGCTCAGGGGACAGTATGGGATGCTGGGAATTGAACCCGGGTTGGCTACTGGAGCGATAGCACAGTGATAGGGCATTTGCCTTGCACGCAGCCAACATGGCCGGTGAGCTAAGATGATGGTCTGAAATTGTTTTTGGATTTAATAGTGGAGATCCTTGTGATGATGACTAGAATGATTTTGACAGAGTTAGTGAGCTTACAACTAGAATAGGTTAAAGAGAGCACTAGAAGAATGGAATTGTAAGACAGAGAATACAGACAACTCCAGTGAGAGAGCAATTTGATGCAGAAAGCTGGAATGACTCTTAAGAGATAAAAAAAAGCCAAGAAGTTTCCTTTAGAAGGAACAGAATAATGCATGTGTGTGTGCTGATGACAGTAAATATCACAAATCACAAATCACAAATCATCTTGTTATTCGTCGATTGCCTCGAGCAGGCCCCAGTAACGTCTCCTTCATCCTAGCCCTGAGATTATATTCAAGGCTCTTTAGGAGAATGAGACCCATCATTGTTACTGGTATTTGGCATATTGGGTACGCCACGGGGAGTTTGCCAGACTCTGCCGTGTGACAATAAATAAGCAAAATAGAAATCTTGATGGTGTAATAGAGTGAGGATGATTCTTGAAGTGGAGCTTTGTTCAGTGAGAGAAAACTCACTTTGGAGAGGAATAGAAATGATTCATTTATAGGAGTCATGAAGATGGAGAGAAAGCAGTGGAGGCTACAAGGCAGAGAACATGTGATAAGAATGTGACTGAGTCTGGTTTTTGCCCAGATCCCTTTAATACTGGGTAGAGAGTCAGACTGAGTTAGGGTTAAATTATTATGAGCAGACACAATGACATACAGACAGTGAGGATGTCCAATGTGTACAACTGACCACAGAATTTAAGTTATCCAAAGAGGGAGAATGCACGAGGAGAAAAATTAAAATGGAGTTGAGTGAGATTCTCAGTTGGTATTAAATTTCTTAACAGTCCTCACAATACCTGGGAAATCAGTGGAAATGCAGCAGGTGTTTCTGCGTTTTTGGTAGTCGGTCAGTGCGTGGGTTGGTTATACTCAGCCCTAAAGCTTACTCCTTGCTCTGTGTTTCCGGTTCACTTCTAGTGGTGCTTAGGCTGGAGCGTTAGCACAGTGGGTAGGGCATTTGCCTTGCAAGCAAGCGGCCAACATAGCTGACCCGAGTTCGATTCCTCCAGCCCTCTTAGAGAGCCAAGTGATCAAGTGATCAAGTGATATGTTTGTTAGACAAGAAGAGGAGAAACACACCCAGGGGATTCCACTCTAGGGTGGGTTGACCTGCTAATGAGAATCTGTTCTAGCAGCAGCTTTCCCTGAGGGAAAGAACTCTACCCCTATTGATTGAAACCACACCTTTGTGTAATTGTTATCCCAACCCCTCCTGCTGGGGAATATAATGGGACTGTAAGCCTGGGCTGAGAGAGGCAGAGGAGAGACAGGAGAGAAAGGAGAGAGGATTGGAATAAAATGCAACTAAGACCAACCAGCCTGGCCCTCCTTTCCTGAGATTACTGAAGGCAAGCGCAGGGAGCAGGGAGAGATAGATCCCTGCTGTCTTTTTGTGTTTACACAAACAAACACTGTCCTCCCATTGTTCATTGATTTGCTCGAGCAGGTCCATTAACATCTCCATTTTGAGACTTGTTATTACTGTGTTTGGCATATTGCATACGTCACGGGTAGCTTGCCAGGCTTTGCCATGTGGGTAAGATACTCTTGGTAGCTTGCCGGGCTCTCCGAGAGGGATGGAGGAATCGAACCCAGCTTCGCCGGGCTGGCATCACACAAGACAAACATCCTACTGCTGTGCTATTGCTCCAGCCCATGATCCCAACTTTATTTAGCATAAAATAAGATCCCACTTGATAGTTTTAAATATAACTTACTGCTCGTCTGTGCTGATGAAACACACTTCCTGGTTTTCTTGACAAGAATGCCTTTTCTGTTCAGTTGTTCTGAATCTATTATTTATTTATTATTTTTTGTTTGCTGTCTTGGGGTCATATTCAGTGGTGCTTAAAGCTTACTCCTGGATCTGTGCCCAGGAATCACTCCTGGTGGTATTCAGAGGACCATATGGAATGTTGGAGATCAAAACTGAACCTACCATCTGCAAGGCAAATGCTCACCCCTCTGTTCTATTGCTCCAACCCCTGTTGGGGTGTTTTTTTTTGATGATAGAGGAACTGAGATAAAATGATTCCTTTCCTGCTAATTCTGAAGGCCCCTGAAACTTTCTGTCAGTCCCCTGCTGCCACCTTTAATACACTGGAGCAGCTGCAAAGACCAGAACCAAACCTCCGTTGAAACAAAAAGAATCTTAGACTCTTAATTTGCATTTCCCTTCTCTTAGAATAGTATCCTCCTTTAGCTCTTCTGAGTTCAAAATACACTTTTTCTTGTTCAGTCAGGATGTTAAGAATTCTATGTCCATCAAAAACAAATGCTTTGTTACTTTAAATGAATATTTCAATGTCAAGTTTTCTTTTACTGAGATTAGCCCAACTGTTCCAACTATATATAAAGAAAAACCTGCCGTGATGGAAGAACCTGGCAACAGCTAATCAGAACTGTGTTGGTTCCAGCTTCTTCCAGGCAGCCCCCAGCTTAAACTCTGAAAAAACAAAATCCTTTCTTTTCTACCATGATGATCACATTTAAAGCTAATGTTCATCTTTATTGATGGGCCAGGAGGGTTGCTTTATGGTTTGGAAGCTGGCCTCACATGCTGGGGGAAAACGCATCAGGGATAAAGAAGGGACCATCAAGTAAACGATGCTTGGAGGGCTTGCTCGGGATGGGAGATGCGTGCTGAAAGTTGGCTATGGACCAAACATGATGGCCCCTTTCTACCTGCATTGTAAGCCATAACACCCCAAAGGATAGAGAGAGTAAAAGGGAATGTGCCTGCCACAGAACCCCGGTTGGGGGATATGGGGAGTGGATAGTGGGAGGGATACTGGGAACATTGGTGGTAGAGAATAGGCAACGGTGGAGGGGTGGGTACTTGATCATTGTATGACTAAAATGTAATCACAAAAGTTTGTAAGTCTGTAACTGTATCTCATGGTGATTCGATAAAAAAAATTAAGCTAATATTCACAGCAATTTTATAAAGTAGTCATTCATTCCCATGGAACTAATGATGACACTCAGACAAGGCAAGTGGTGCTCCTCAAACCTAAGTTTAAACTATTATGAAGCAGTTTTAGTTACTCAGGATCAACAGCGTAGCTTTCACTGCATTTCTTATAGAACTTGTCAAAGCTTTTTTGCAACTTTGCTTCTTGTCCTTCTCTCCCTAAAATTTAGAGGGACCCCGTGGGTTGGGAAAATCAAAACGAGACTAGTTTAGAGGATGTGACAACCTCTCTTTAGGAGAACCTGCCCTTCTGAATTCTATTGGTCCTCACTGGGCCAGAGCAAAACTTTGAGAATACATCTGCAAGAACTTCTACCCCAAGCACCGGACAGATGGTACTGACCAATGGAGACTGCAAAGTGAGTAGTTTTCTCTTTTGGGTCACACCCGGCCATGCACATGCGTTACTCCTGGCTCTACACTCAAGAATTACTCCTAGCGGTGCTCAGGGCATGACCATATGGGATGCTGGGAATTGAACCCGGGTCAGCTGCATGCAAGGCAAACGTCCTACCCACTGTGCTATCACTCCAGCCCCAAGGAGAGTAATTTTGTACCTCATACATCCATGATCTTCATTCTCATACCAAAAGTAAAAATACAACCAGTGGCATTTCTCCAGTACTTATGTATATGTGATGCATTTTCTTTGCATGTTCCTCAAATGCACACACTGCTATCCTACCTCAAGAACATGTATGAGTTTCTTGAAAAGCTGTTGAACTATGTATAAGTTGTTATGCCACTCTATCTCCCCTGGACAGAACATCAGTCTCCTCCTCCCTCTCTTTGAAGCTTTCTTCTGGCCTGTGCTAGAGGACCATCCATCCCAACTTCAGTTGCTTTCCTGCCAATAAAGCTGTTCTATTCAGCTGTTACTGTGGTTCTTTTCTATATGGCAGTGTACTTAATGTCCAGACAAACAGAAAATCCCAAATTTGGAGACTCAGATTCATGCACACTCCAGACTGCATTAAATGAAGACTCCAGAATGCATGTAACACTGCATTTCCTTTGGTCAAATTTCAGATTATACCAACACTTTAGATCTTTGAATACAATGCCCAGGTGATAAATTCCTTTATTTTGGAATTTAATACACTAATAAGTGCTATATACCTCATTTTGAATCTTTGCATTCCTTGTGCTGAGGAAAAAGGCAATTGGGATAGAGAAGGGACCATTATCACAAAGATAGTTAGATATGATTACTCTGGATAAGAACTGCATACTGAAAGTAGGGAAAGTCACAAATATGAGAACCTCTCAGTATCTGTATTGCAAATCATTATGCCCAAAATGAGGAGGTGAGGAGAAAATTGGATGGGAAGGGGGGTGGTGGGAGGGAAACTGAGGTCACTGGTGGTGGGAAATGGACACTGATGGAGGGATGGATGTTGGATCATTGTATGACTGAAAACTGATCACAAATAGCTTTGTAACTGTGTATCTCTGGGTGACTCAATTAGACTAGATAATAATAATAATAATAATAATAATAATAATAATAAAAGAATCTTTGCATTCTTTTAAAAAAATGGTGGGGGGAGGTGATGGCAGAAAGGCTCACACTCAATAGTGCTCAAAGGCCATTCCTGGCTCACAGTGATGTAACTTTGGGCTTTATTATGCAAATAACAAGCTCCAGCTCTTTGAATGATCTCCCCAGCCCAGAATCTTTGCATTTTTTAATTGCCAATCTACCAGGAGGTAGAATCTGTAAGAAGAAGAAGACATACTACAGGCACTAGTCAAAATAGAAAAGTGTTAGACTGAAGAAATCATTGTTTATGGTCTTGTTGCAGGCAGAAAGAGGGGGTTAGGGGTGGGGGTCTTGTAACATATGTTGGGGAAGCAGTTTCTGAAACCTAAACCAGCCGGAAGGCAGGGAGGCCTTTGACACAGCAGATACAACTACGGAGATTAGGGGACCTGAAGACATTTGAGATGCAGAATTCCCGGTCCAAGAAGGGAGATTTCCAGAGAGGAGAGACAGAGGTGGCGGTTTCCATTGGAGGAGGGGTCCCACCACTGGGATAAAGGCTGCCAAGTGAAGAATACCAAAACGTCATCAATTGCTCAAGTCCCCCCGCCCCCCACACCCCCTCCCTTGGCAACAAACCTAGTAACAGACAAGAGTGAGGTGAAGAGGATGGGAGGGGAAAGTTTGCAGAAACTGTATGTAAACTAACTTGGCAGAGGAAGAGGTGCGCACATGTCACCATATGTCCTCTCAGGAGACGAGTCCCTTCATACTTTAAAGCTCGCATCCTCTGGGGAAATGGACCACACACTCCTGTTTGGGATATGTGATGTCTTTTCTCCATTCTGGAGAAGCTCTTGTCCTCTCTTGAACATGCATCTCTGTCTACTTCACCCCTTTTCTCCCTTCTCCCCCACCAATAACTTTATTGTACTTTTACTGTTTGTCTCCTCCTGAAATTCTTTTCCTTGAGAGGAAAAAGTGACTGGCCAGAAGTGCGTGGGTAAGAGTTAGAACTGACTTTCCTTCCTTGCAAAGAGCAACTCTTTGCTTCAGCTCAAGTTCACAGCTCTCCAAGAAATCAGGTGGAGGGGAAGAACATGTGGATTTCAGGTGCAGCTTGATAAGACTGCCAAGGTGTTAACATCTGTGCTACGCAGATGCTCATCACAGACTTCGATCAGTCCTAAATATTCTCGGCACTTAGGGTGATAGAGGTGCGTAGAAAGGGAAGTGATAGATTTTCTCCTTGAGGATGACTCAGCTTCCCTACTTCATGGACGCCACCCAATATATCCCACTCCTCCATTGATGGTGGTTGATTCCTACACTGACAAAAGTCTGATAATAGAGGAGGTGATTGGAAAATCTGCAAAATTAACATCAGAACTCTTAAAATCTACCATTCTTCTCTGGTATAGAAGCAAGTAGCTTCACACTGTAAAAAGTTCAGTAGCATGAAATTTACATACAAGTGGTACTACATAGAAAGTATCATGTTAAGCAAAATAAGTCAGAAAGACCGGGATAGACACAGAAAGATTGCATTCATCTGGGGAACGTAAAGCAACAAAATGGGAGACTAACACCCAGGAGTGGCTGAGAATAGTACCAGGAATTTTACTCCATGACTTGGAGGCCAGCCACACGTGCTAGGGGAAAAGGAAACTCAGATAGAGAAGAGAGCACCAAATAAAGGGTGTTGGGAGGATCCTCCCAGGGTGGGAGAAGCATGCTGAAAGTAGACTATAGATACCAAACAAGACTGCCACTCAATGCCTCTCTTGCAAAACACAGGACCCAAAAGAAGAGAGAGAGAACAAGGGGGAATGCCCTGCCACAGAGGCAGGGTGGGATGGGGGGATGGGGGGGTGGGAGAGATGCTGGGACCCGTGGTGGTGAAGGATGGGTGCTGGTGGAGGGATGGGTTACTTGATCATTGTATAACTGAAACCCAAGCACAAAATTTGTAAGTCTATAACTGTACCTCATGGTGTTTCACTAAAAAAAAAAGTTGCATGTTTAAACTGAAAAAAAAAAAAGTTCAGTAGCAGAACCTATGATGAACTGAAGTCAGCCAGGAAAGTCAAGTCACATTAATTAAACCCATTAAGTGATATGGAACATTTCTTAAGTAGTTTCCATTTGGAATGGTTAAAAAAATACAGAATTTGATACACAAAATAATCAGCAGTAATTTTACTATATTGAAAAAAAACTTGTTTGTGCATAAAAGCACATTCCCCAAGGATATTTTGTAAATGGGCAATAATCCACTTAGCAGAAATTCCTAATTAGAGGGAGGTTTCAGAGGCGGCAATCTATTTTACAGGAAAAAGCAAAAGCATCCAGCAATTAGGCTAGCAAATTTTTGGAAATCTGTCTAGGCCATTAGGACAGGGATGGGAAGGGAAGTATGGGAGAGAAAGAGGAGAGAGAAATATGGGAGAAAGTAAGAGGGAATGAGGAAGAGAGAAAGAGAGAGGAAGGGGTGTAGAGAAGGGGGCAGAGAGGGGAATAAAGAGAAGGAGAGAGGGGGAGAGAGAAGGATGGCAGGAGATAGGGAGAGGGAAAAGAGGAAGAGAGAAAAGAAAGGAGAAATAGAGACAAAGAGAGGAGAGGAGAGAAATAAAAGAGTTGCAAATGAACTGGAATGGTTTTTTTCTTCTTCCGCATTGTTTCTCAAATGGGGATGTGCTGAAGAACCCAGAGGGATATTTTCTGTTTGTGTAATAAGACATAGCAGATTTTAGGTGGAGGGGGATGCTGAATAATTAATTATATTTGTCAAGAGGGGATGGCAGGCAGAATACGTTTTAGAATCTCCGCTCTAACCACTTGAATAGAGAAAACAAGATTCGGTGGACAGAAGAGTTAAAGGTCCACAAAACGCTATCACCTCTCTTAATGGTATTACAGAAAGAAAAAACAAATGCAGGTAGGCATGAAGTTAAAACTGCCACGCAACTGATTTGGCCTTAGGAACATGTTGAGTGAAGATTCTGAAATGTGTTTATGATCTCGACAAAAGTGTTCATTCATTCATTCATTCATCGAAGAATGAGCTGAAGTGGCTCCTGCCTCATCCAGACGTCTGTCTGGAGCTCTTCCTCTCCCTCTCCCTCTCTACTTCAGCAACAAACATGTGGAATCACTTTTAGGTGAAAAGGAGTGTTTAATAATCTGGTTTCCTATTTGGCTAAAGCGTCCTTCCTACTTCATCAAGCTCCCACTTTAGTGAGCACATAAGCACTTAGCCTGCAAGCTGAGGATATGATGGATCTAAGAACGTACAAGGTGCAGCCCTTTTCGTTTCCAGGGAATTTAGACCACAGCTGGGAGGAAGTACGGCCTCACAGAGAAAGGGCTCACAATGCTTCATTACCAGTTCAATTTGTTCTCTTCCAGTTTCCCTGGATTTACAGGCACACCAAGGACGGGTTAATCACTCAGCTCAGAAAAAAAAAGGCTCTGCTATGACTTCTGAGAATTTATGAGTCTAGGTGACAGCCCAACACAGACTTCAAAATGGGAATGGAACGGGGGCTGATCTTTGCTGGTCGCCCCATGGAGGAAGGGCGGGTAACACACCTACTGATAGCTAATGATTGTTTGTTCCGAGGAAGACATAAGTGAGCTAAATTATGAAATCGGACCGAGAGGTGGTAAAATAATGGATCTGGGTTCTGTGGCCAGCATGTGCTTCAACAGAAATTGAGGGAAGCAAGCCCGAGTCAGTGTTAGCACTATTATCTTGGAGGGAAATGGATGCTGTAGAGAGACAAAGTAGTATGAGAGGGAGGGTAGTACTTATGACTTTCAGTAACTAACACATCAAGTGTGTTGAAAGTGAGCCATTTATTAGAGTAAAGTAAAAAGATCTACTCCAAATGAATGGTCTAATATTGAGCCAAACACCAAAGAGCATCCTTTCACCTAATTGAGAACAACTCAATTGGTTGGTAATATGAAACATGTTGTCCCCAAACCACCAGGCATCCCGAAATAGACTTCCCTAAGAAATTACATATCTACCACCAGAAACTTTGTTCTTCTCATAATGTGCACAAAATTCTAAAGATTATTATCATTTAATTGCCTCCTCATATCTTGATTTCTCTAGTGTCACTGAGAAAAACTCCTTTTCTTCGCTGAAAGTTGAGGATATTGTTTGTCTTCAGTGCTTTGCATGCATTTGGGGAAGGGGTGGAATAATTGGCTAGTCAGAAAAACACATAATAATGCCTTCAACTCTGATTGCCTTTCATTACAACCAACAATGGTGATTTTATCCACTAGGATGTTGTTCAAATCTATTCATGTATAGAAATAAGTTTAGGGGATGAGAGAAAAATCACTTAATTGCTACAGAATTAGATGGGCTTTCACATTAATTCATTTTCATTAAAGTCCTTAAATCATAGTGTCATAGTCTCTTTGAAGCTAGGACAAATCAACAATCATACTTAAAACTGAATCACTGCCTAATTAAACCTTATCCTTCATTATCTTGCTTTATCATAGAAAACAATTTACTCCATTACGACCATGTATTAGCTCTATAAACAGACACTGATCCTGTTTATTCAGGATCACAACATCATGAAATGCTTTCATCTCTGATGGACATGGGATTTTAATGTTACTATTGAATTTAGATCTAAGGAACAAAGAATAAAAGATTTATTGGCATAGAAAGTAGATTCATTTACTCAAGGAATGCTGCATGAAATTTTGGGAATAGAAAGACTTAGAAGTGAAAGGGTGATTGAAAAACAGTGTTTTACTTCTTCTGGCTGTATATGTCTCCACATCTATGTGCATATCTATACCCAAGTTTCAGGAAATGTACTAAAATTTCCTGAGGAAGAGCAAGGTTAATATACTGATTTGATTTTAATGGAGTATAGAGAATCTATATGTAACACAATAGGTTGAAATCTCATTTTTGATTCATTTTCTCCAGTTCATTAGATGTATTCATTATTTCCAGTAGGAAAATGCTCCAAACACTGGGTGTTCTCAAAGATTCAAACATATGAAATCTTTAAGATATAAACTTTTCCTAGAAAAGCTTATAATGTAACAGAGAATGGTGTATATTGTATATCCTCAGCAAACACCTAAAATTATAGAATATGATATTTTATAAGTGAAATGAATGTTTAAAGATTAGTCAATGATAAATGAGGATTTTGTACCAAACTATGCCATCTGCACTATATTTCAATAAAATACTGACTAAAAAAGTCTTAAATGTTGTAACACTCATGACAACTGAGTAAATCCTATTCAAGATGAGAAGACATAAGAAATATAGATGGACCCACTCGCCCGCTCCTCTCTGGAAAGAAAGATGGTGGCCGCACGGGAGCCTTGTGGACAGCAGGTTTGAGCCGGGGGCGGGGGGCAGCAGGGGCCTCATGGGAAAGGGGGCGTTCTGGGCCGTCCTTCACGCCCGACCGAGGTCACCAGCTGCCCCCCACGAGCGGCTCTCCGGCACAGCCACGGCCCCGGAGGCACAAGGACTTAGCACAGAGAGCCACCCGCTTGGAGCAGAAAAGCAAATGGACTATGTGTTAAACCGCGCCAGCATGCCTGCCCGGAGGGGAAAGGGTGTTGACGCACTCGCCCAATCCTCTCTGGAAAGAAAGATGGCAGCCGCACGGGAGCCTTGTGGACAGCAGGTTTGAGCCGGGGGCGGGGGGCGGCAGGGGCCTCATGGGAAGGGGGGTGTTCTGGGCCGTCCTTCATGCCCGACTGAGGTCACCAGCTGCCCCCCACAAGCGGCTCTCCGGCACGGCCACAACTCCAGAGCACAGAAACCAATCTCTTAACTATCTAACTTTTAATAGAAATACTTCCAGGGTTAATAAGTAAAACAGCAGAAATCCAAAACATCATTTTATTCTTAAACCCAGCTGTAGAAAGCAAATCATTTCACAACGCTGTTTCAGCATATCTGATGGGGGGGGTCGTAAACTCTAAACAATAATTGTGCATCTTCTATCAAAACAATGTATCTAGTCAAAGTAGATAGAGTATTAACTAGAACTCATCTGCCTCACAGGAATTGGGAGGGATGGGAGGTGAGGTTCTATTGGGGTTTGCGGTTAAAAATAAGTATTGGTAAAGGGAAATGTGATTGATACTTACATGACTGAGACCTAAACCCGAAAACTCTGTAACTTTTCCCACAGTGATTCAATAAAGAAATAAATTATAAAAAAAAGAAATATAGATGCACTGTAAAATAGAAAAGCAGAAATGAATGACTTGAAAATAAATAGGTGAATAAAAAAAGTAAAGATAACCCTAAGAACTTTATTTGAAATGTCAACAAACTAGAAAGCCACGTGGAAGGATAGATGATATAAGTAAAGATATACATGAATTAAATACTATTAGGAATACAAGGAAAGAAATATCACAAATATGGTAGAGATTTACAAAGCACATAAAGAAACCCACATGTAAAATAGAACATTCTAATGCTGGAAAAGATGACTTTCTAGGAAATTATAGCATGAAAAAGTTACTCAAGAAGATATGAAGGAAGAGAAAAACTAGAATTTCATATGTAAATGATATAATTTTATGCATAAAAAGAATCTACTGTTTTATACTATAAATTATTAACTATGCTATATTTATAGACATGTTATAATTTATAACATATAATATGTTATATAATATAAATTATATAAATGTAATGTAATTTATAATTATAATATAATGCTATATTTATATAAACTATATTATAATTTATCATGACTGAATGTGAGATTGATATATCAGAATGAGAAATGTTCAAAATAATAGCATGAAAACTTAGAAATAAAAATTTTAAAAAAGATAAACAATATGAAAAACCAAGCAATTAAACTGTTTCAAAATAGAACAAACAAAATGCATACCTGACCTTCTTAAAAGTGCAAAAACTTTAAGAAAGATAAAAAATTAAAGCCAAAATAAAAGTAAATATCATGGTAATGGATCACACTATTTACTATCACAAAAATGGTTTCCCAAAGTAATTTCTAAACTTAAGTCAACTAAAAGTTCTAATAGATTGTTTATGATCCTCAACATTTCAAAACAGAATTATAAGAAATAATTGAATACCAAGAACAACAACATAGATTTGGAAAACATAAAAGTGGAACTCATATTATCAGTTGTTTAAACTTAGTATAAAGGGGCTAGAGAAAAGGAAATGGTATGGTAGGTATACTGCCTTTCATGGGACTACTTGGCATCCATACCTTACATGGGAGGGGTCCCCCGAGCTCCAGCATGAGTGATCCTTAAGCACAGAGCCAAGAGAAATCTCTGAACACTAGGGAATGTGGTCCAAAATCAAATCAAATTCTTAATATTAAGTGATAGTGATGAGAACAATTGGACATGAGCATAATAGGAGAACAAGCCAGTGAAGCAGCAAAGAATGTGGTAAATATATTTTGTTTATTAAAGAGACAGAGCTATAGATTACTAGAGAAACTTGAGACTAACAAATATTGCTAGCGCAGTCAATCATATATCATGTTGAAGCATGAATTTTGATCATATACTGGGAAAAACAGATCGCAATTGAGTTAAAGCCCTTAATGGCTTGTAAGGAAATATAGACAAATGATTTTACAATATCAGAGTCAAGAAACTTTTTTTTTTTTTTGCTTTTTGGGTCACACCCGGCGATGCTCAGGGGTTACTCCTGGCTCGTGCACTCAGGAATTGCTCCTGGCGGTGCTCAGGGGACCATATGGGGTGCTGGGAATGGAACCTGTGTCGGTCATGTTGGCGTCGTGCAAGGCAAACGCCCTACCCGCTGTGCTATCACTCCAGCCCCTCAAGAAACTTTCTTAAATGTTAAAAAAGTAGATCATAAAGGGAAGAAGTGACATTCAACAATGGTAGAATATTTTTGGCACTTTAGAAGTGCTGGAGATGCCATATAATTTTATGTATTAAAAGCATTAATATTAACCTATTACAAACCATGGTACTTTAATAATAATAAAATATTAATAAAAGAAAAGCATGAAAAAAATTAGTATATCAAAATTAGTGACAACTATGACAAATGGCATCCCAAAGAAAATGAAAGGTAAGTTATGCATTAGAAAGAATATTTGTAATCTATTAGTCCAGTAAGTGACTAAATCTTGTATCTAAATCTTGTATCACATAGTATATAATTCTTTAATTAGATATAATGTGATAGAAATAAAATTCTTTATATACATATAAGCAAGAACCTAACAATCCAAATTAAAAATGGAGCAAAAAATATAATTGGTAAAAAATATATTCTTTCTTTACTTGATATAGAAATAAGTGGGGAAATACCAACTAATAAATACATTAATAAACAGAATATAAATTAAAATATTTAATTACCCTGTAGTGACTGGCCAAGAATCAAATATCTAATAACTTAAAGAGTTAGCAGGAATAGGATCAGTGGGAAGTTTGATTGCTTTTCTGGTACATTTAGATCTACAGTGATAATCATGAACAAGAATCAGAGACAATGTGTATGAAAAATTTGCAGAATAGAGGACATAATGAACTAGAATTTTATTTAAATTACACAAATTCTCAGAAAAAGGTTGTAGGAAGAATGGGGATGAAGATTTATAATATTTTGATGTCTCTAATTCATTAAAAACATCAAATTTTGTATGTAAAATTAAAATTAATACATTAATCACCATGTTGGACATATTGCTATCTCATTTTACTTTGTTTCCTCAAAATATTTGAAAATAAAAATTAAAACCACATACATATTTCACTATAGTAAAATACAATTGTTCTAATACTCAATTGAGTTTTGAATAATATATAAAACTCAACAGAGTGTGAACAGTGATTTAGATAAAGGAACAAGCAGAAATAGAGTCATTGATAGAGTGAAATAGCATTAAGTTTTCGAGGTAGTTCTTCAGTGTCTAGATCATAGAATTAAAAAATGTGGTTCAGCCTGCTAGACAGGTAGAATCAAAGTACAGGGCAATTGTGGGAACTTTCAAAGTTGTGCTAGGGAACCTTCATTTAGATTTTAGATCAACCGAATTATCTTAGGAAGAAAAGGAAGCTAGTACTCTTTGCAGTGAAGACAGAGTGCTAACACTACTTTGGAGACGGTGGATTTAGAAATGGGGGTGGCTATTATGGGCATGGAGAGTCTACTGTGAAAACTATTTAAATGATCTAGAATAAAAGATATTAAAACAAAGCAATAATAAAAAGAATGTAGCATATTTATAAGAGGTAAATCAGGTAGGGTTTGCTTACTGAACACAAATGGAAATTGGAGAAGAGAATGGAATTTTGCACTGGATACCTCTGTGGATAATATCAATATTTATAGAGAATAGATAGTGAAGGTATGTTTGCTGACATACCGAATTCCACAGGATGGGTATGTCGTTCCCAACGTTCTCCCTTCCGAAATCCGACACGCCATTTCGTCAGTAAAGAAGCAAACAGCACCCGGCCCAGACAAGGTCAGACCTGAACACCTGAAGAACCTGCCGTCAGTACTCATCAATACACTGGCTCGGCTCTTCACTCGCTACCTGTCTGAATGCAAGGTTCCATCTCAATGGAAAACCAGCAGGACCGTACTACTGTTCAAGAAGGGAGACATCCATGACATTGGCAACTATCGCCCGATCTGCCTATTGTCTGTCATCTACAAGTTGTTCACTAGAGTCATCCTGAATAGGATTGGCAGAACACTAGATGAAGGACAACCATGTGAGCAAGCAGGGTTCCGCAAAGGATTCAGCACCATCGACCATATCCACACGATAACCAAACTCATTGAGGTTTCTCGGGAGTTCAAGATGCCGCTCTGCTTAACGTTCATTGATTTAAAGAAGGCCTTTGATTCTGTTGAGACGGAAGCGGTCATTGAAGCCCTAGCCAATCAGGGCATTCAAGCCCAATACATCAGGATCCTCCGTGAGCTGTATTGCGGATTCACTACCAGGATCTCACCAGTCTACAAAGAAGTGATCGTTGATGTCAAGAGAGGGGTGCGGCAGGGTGATACCATTTCACCAAAACTCTTCAGTGCCACCCTCGAGAACATCATGCGACGACTGGAATGGGAAGGAATGGGAGTGAAGATAGATGGTCGGCAACTACACCACCTCCGCTTTGCTGATGACATTGTTTTAATAACACCAAACATCAGCCAAGCGGCACAAATGCTGGCCGACTTTGACCGTGAGTGTGGAAAGGTAGGACTACAGCTGAATCTTACGAAGACAATGTTTATGAGAAACAGCCTTGTTCCTGACGCCCCATTCGCTCTCAATGGAACGACCATCTCCGAATGCAACAGCTATGTGTACCTAGGTCGAGAGGTCAACATGACAAATGACCTGGCACCCGAGCTGCGCAGGAGGAAGAGAGCGGCTTGGAACGCCTTCAAGAACGTCGAAGAAATAGCTAAGAGGACGAAGAACCTCCGGCTCCGGGCACATCTCTTTGATTCCACTGTTCTTCCTGCATTAACATATGCCTCAGAGACCTGGGCCCTACGCAAACAAGATGAGAACGCCATTCAGGTCTCCCAAAGAAGAATAGAAAGAGCTATGCTTGGAATATCACGTTTCACTCAAATGAGAGAACGAATCCGGAGTTCTGACATCCGTCGACGATCAAGGATCAGGGACGCTGTCTCATTTGCCAAGGTGTCGAAAATCAGATGGGCTGGTCACGTAATGAGATTTAAAGACGACCGTTGGACTAGAGCTGTTACTGATTGGATTCCACGGGATGTCAAAAGACCGCGTGGCCGCCCACCTACCAGATGGTCAGACTTCTTTGTCAAGGTCATGAATGATCGGTTTGAGGCCCTCCATGTTCCCGGAGTGAAGAGATGCCATTGGGCTACACTAGCACGCGACAGGGACAAATGGAGACGTTACTGGCGCCCGCTCGAGCAAATCGACGACTAACGGGAAGTTAAGTGATAAGTGAAGATAGTGAAGAAAAAGTGTGTTGGAGTGGAGGATTTGGGAAGGTTGGAGTTTTTGTGGGATAACATTATAGCCAAGCCCAGCTTGCTATACCAATCTGAAGTTCAAGGAAGAAATCAAATCTTGACCTGAAGCAGCAAATATCCCTTGGAAAAAATTATTTAAAATGTTATTTGACAAGTTAATGCTTATCTTAGTGGTTACTTATTACTTACTACAATGTCATTTTGTATTTTTCAATACTGTTACTTTTTTTTCTTTTTGGGTCACACCCAGTGATGCACAGGGGTTACTTGTGGCTCATGCAGTCAGGAATTACTCCTGGAGGTGTTCGGGGAGTCATATGGGATGCTGGGAATTGAACTCGGGTTGGCCAGGTAAATGCCCTACCCTACGCTGTGCTATCTCTCCAGCCGCCAATACTGTTACATTTAAGAAGTTCTCAGTATGACAGCTAAGGGCCTGTACAATGTAGGATTCTTAATAAAACACACTATAAATAGTCTCATAATTTTTAAAGAATGCATCAGTATAATAGTTATTTTTCTGCTAAACATTTATTGAGCACCTACAATATACACTGAGTATGGTAATAGCAAATCCAAATAGAGTAAAAAGATAGACATGAATTCAAGATTTTCACAATTTTGTCAAGTATATAGGAATATATAGAAATCAAGTTACCTGGTGGGACAAGTTCAAAGCAAATAATTTTTAAGGTATAAATGTGTTACAAGGAGGGAAAAATTAATTCTTTGTATATATAGGATGACAGGAAGTTTCCCAAATAAATGACATCTACAATGTCTTTTTAAAAAATAGATTTTATTTTATTACGGTCCATGTACACTGATGCTCACGGACCACTCCTGGCTCCTGGTTGAGGGACAAAGTCATTCCTGGGAGTGCTCAGGATCATGTGTGCCTGGAACCGAACCCAGGTCTCCTGCATGCAAAGTCTGCGCTCAGCTTTTGAGCTATATCCCTAGCCCTGCAACATATTTTTGAAAGTGAAGACAACTTTGGTTGATGAAGTTATTTTGAGCA
Source organism: Sorex fumeus (assembly GCF_029834395.1). Classification (NCBI taxonomy): domain Eukaryota; kingdom Metazoa; phylum Chordata; class Mammalia; order Eulipotyphla; family Soricidae; genus Sorex; species Sorex fumeus. The sequence continues at coordinate 2,529,366 of NW_026606068.1, read as the reverse complement.
GAAAAAAATAGTATATTTCTCTGCGTCATAAGTAAGTCATCTGATGCATTAAGAAAGACAATCTTGTGATGATCTCAGGATCCAACAGAAGGAAGCTGGGTGATTGGAGATGTGATTAGAAGTAGATGAGAGATACTCACACAAATCTTTTCATCACCATTCTGTGCATGATGGTCCACTTGCCTAATGACTTTGATAGTAAATATTATGTTTGAATTAGAGAAGAAAATACAGTGGATTGGGATGTTACGTCAAAGAACTGAATATAAAAAATTAAAGATGAGAAGCTCCAGGGACGTTCAAGATCAGATTTAGCCTCCACCTCTGAGAGAATTAGTTTTATCATAAGAGATGACTCATCTTAGTTGAAAGTACATTTCAGGCAAATTCTTAGCTCTATTGGAAAGGGTTTGAATGAGCCTCTTTTTCCAAATCAACTTTCTATTTTCTGTCCCTCAGTACCAATTCTGACCACATTCTCTTGTGTCTTTATTATTTTCCATAAGGAGTATTGTAGCCTTGTCAACAGTGATTCCGCCACGTGCTTATTTTCCTCTATCTGCTCTTTCTTCACTTGGCAGATACCCAAAGGAGATTATTATGCCCCTTAAGTAACTAGCTTTGTCTCTCATGGAATTCACTGACAGCTTTTGAAGGTATGATTTGCCCACAAAGCTGATGTATTGAAATCTTTTAGTTTGTGTACTTCTAGCTGATTGGCTGATATATCATCAAGCTTATTAGATCCTCATGTACTATATCAACCTTACAGAGTGGTTTGCATAAGTATTTCTAGACTATAGAGATCATAAGTACAGTGAAATGGCCCTACATAATATTCACCAGAACTTCTAGGGATATACATGCATATTTATTTTAGAGTTGAGGTGTAACTTGCAATTTAATTCCAGGCAACAAATACTTTCTGCAAAATGAAAGCCACTAGATGATTACTAAAATCATCATAAAATACTCCCTTTCTCAGATGGTTTTTTTTATATTTGACCATGATTATATTCCCTGATACTCTGAGATAAGTTTCTTAGATTTTGGGTCACCTGGTAGTGCTCAAGTTTTATGGCTGGCTCTAAGATCAGTAATCATTCCTGGTATTTGGGACAATATCTGGTGCTGAGGATCAAACGTGGATCAGATGTATGCAAAATAAGAACCCCCCCTATGTACTATCTTATCTCTCTGGCTCCAAAATTTTAAGTTACTTAAACTATCTATACTTGCCTGAAACAGTCAAGGTAATGGTACAATTGGATGTAGGCTGTTTCTCAAAAATTATCATTGAAAATAGAATTTTGCGAGTGCATATAAATAGGTAAGACTGATTGTTATTGAAATATAAAAATATGAAATCCATACAAATATGTGACTCATGAATATTATGATTAGTAGAATGAAAATAGTCTTTTTAAAAAAAATTTAGCTTGTTTTATTCACTCAAAAATCTATATATCATCATTGGAATATGAATTTGCATATTTCTTTAAAAATCCATGTTACTGAGTTCTATTTTCATAATAATCTAGTAAATTCATATTTATTTACTTATTTAATTTTATTGAATCACCGTGAGATAGTTATAAGCTTTCATGTTTGGGTTACAATCATACAATGATCAAACACCCTCCCTCCACCAGTGCACATTCCCCAACACCAATATCCCCGGTATACCCCTCCCCCTTCACACCCTCCCCCTGCTCCATGGCAGACAATATTCCCCATACTCTCTCTACTTTTGGGCATTATGGTTTGCAATACAGACACTAAGAGGTTATCATTTTTGGTCCTTTATCTACTTTCAGCACACGTCTCCCATCCCGACCAGTTCCTCCAGCCATCATTTTCTTAGTGATCCCTTCTCTATTCCAGCTGCCTTCTCCCCTTTGCTCATGAGGCAAGCTTCCAGCTATGGAGCAATACTCCTGTCCCATGTATCTACTATCTTTAGGTATCAGCCTCATGTTATGTTGTTTTATACTCCACAAATGACTGCAGTCCTTCTATGTGAAAAGAGCCTTAATGCCATCTTTTATGGGTCTCTTTGGTATTCTCTCTATATCTGCTTATGGTCTTTTTATGATTATCCTTATGAAAATACTTTAAACAGTAAGCTAAATTGGTATAGAAAGATTGTATGTCTGCACTTGTACTGGCCAACTAATGAAATGGTCCTGTGGTTCATAAAAATATTCAGGTTATATGTTTTACTTGAACTCTTTCCTAGTAATAAGGCAGATTTAATTACTACTTTCACTCTGCAGGAATTTATAATCACAATTTATGCCATATAATTAAGCACTTCATTGTACATTGTTTTATGATTTTCACTGATTATTGAAAAGTGATAGTTCTTATCTTCCCAGAGACACTATAACCTTCTCCATGATTATCACATATATGAATTAAAGAAATCAGTAGCAATTCATTCAGGCACACTTTAGCTAGTGTTCTATGTTCTCAAAGAACCATTCGTTCATCATTTTGTTCAATAAAATGAATTATTTGGACCCTTCAATATGCCACATACTATTTCAGGCAATAGAAATCCACCAGTGATTAAACAACAATGACACAATTAAATTGTGACACTACTGAATTTTAATTCTAGTAAAGGGAGTCTAAACAATATGAAAGCAATAAAAACACCCAGCCTGCCAAGTTTTCATAAATGCTTTTAAATAAAGCAAATGCTCTGTATAAATAAATAAATTCTTTACTTAAATAGAGAGGTGAACTAAAGTGTACTTTTACTGGATTATATTAGAGGACTTTAATTTTAAACCAGAGGGTATAAAATTTATTAAGGTTGTTATAGTTAGATGTGATCATTTTTTCTAGTTATTTTTGGAAAAACATATTCATTTTAAGATACTTATTTAAAATAAAATGTCAAGTCACTCATCTAACTTTTCTTAGGACACATAATTTAGTTTTCTTTCCTTTTTCTCACTTTAAAAAGATTTAACTGTACTTTACATATAAAAATTTGTACATATTTGATGCATAAAATTGATGTGTTTTGGCACATGTAAGTATTCCATAAAGGTAACAGACATGCCCTCACCTCTCAGAGTCATATTGTGTCCCCTTAAGGGTGACTACACATGAGTAACAGGGATAGGAATGTAAGTTCACATGATATAAAATTTATACTTTTGGGGATCTTTTGTTTTTTGCTTGTTTGGGGGCCATATTTGGCAGTGCTAAGGGCTTACTCCGTCTTCTTTCTTTTTACCCAGGGATCACTCCTGGCTGCTTGGGTGACCATATAGGTTGCCATGAATCAAACTCAGGTCAGCTGTGTGCAAGGCAAGTGCCCCACCCACTCTACTTTCTCCATCCCTGAGACTGATTGCTCTTATTAAGAGTCTGATGGACACGATAGTATATAGAACTATATTTAACATGATATCCCTCGAATTTACCCAGTGCACATAAGTGAAACTTTATATACATTGAATAACAATACAAGCTGTTTGGATAAGCTTAGATATCACTTTTCAAGGCAACCTTCACTAACCCCACTGACTGGAATAATTACACTACCAGGGATATATCCTTCACATCCAGTGTAATTTTTTTATCATTATTCTCTATTCAATAATCCATAATTATTTGTTTAATATCTACCTACCCAATAGAATATAAGATTAATTAGAACAGGTACCTTATTTGTTTATATGTGTTCCTTTAAATCCAAGAATATTGTCTGAATTAGCTAATTAACCATCCCCCTCCTGCACCAAACACACACACACACACACACACACACACCACTACCACTACCACACACACGTACAACCATTTAACTGACTAACTTAAAGATAGGGTAGCCATGGTTTATATCCTCATACTGCCTAGGTATAATCTATATATAATCCTTTTGTAATGATTCTTATTTTATTCTAATAAAATGGAGATTCATGGTCATTTACAAGGCCATATGAGACCCTCCCACATTCAAAGGAAACCATCATCACCAACAGTATTTGGCCTGCATCAACAAACTCATATGCCACATAAGTTTGTCCAGGAAAACGACCACTGCTGAGCACCTATTACCCATCAGGTTTACTCTAGACCTCTGAGACTCATGAGAGTCCCAAATAAAGAAGAATCTCCTCTGCCCTGCAATGGAGATTATACTCTAGGGCAGGAGCAGGCAGATAGTAACCCTGATAAATAAGTAAATCATTTTATAGTAAGATAGTACTGTGAATCAACAAGGGAGCAGAGTGAGGAGTTAATTTCAAGTAGGCTAAATGGAAGCCCTTATTGAGCGGTGCTATTTAGATATGTTAAAATTTACTCAGAAAAGGAGGAAAATGAACAATGTAAAGATAGTAAAATAGTTCAGAAAAGTTTAACCACATATTTGAATGCAGAGGAAATAAGGCTTGAATGTCTCAAGTCCATTAGTAAGAGGAAAGAGGAAGGTTTTCTGCCTTTGACGTAGGAGTCAAGATTTAACTTTTCAACAAAATTAACCCAGAGTTGCAACAGTCTCAAAGGAAAACGGATTGTATCTCCTTTGCTAGGAGAATAATGAAAGCACAATTTTTCATGAAGAAGCACACATGGAAATTTATAGAGATGAGATGAGAATCTTACCATTTTTACTGATGTCCAGTTCTTTAAGATTAACTAAGCTAGCGATCGTGGTTGGCAGATTTGAGAGATCATTATCCGGAATACTTAGTTTTCGTAGAGCTTGACAGTTGAACAATTGCTGTAAAAGAGAACAGCCATTAGATTTCAATTTGGCTAAATCCATTCATATGCAAACTAAATAACGACATTCAATCTACTGTCTTTATAAATGTTGATGTAAAGGGCCAGCCACAAAAGTCGCACTTTATTGGGGTCTAGGGGATGGCTCTAGCTATAGAAGCACCTGAAGGGCATGTGCAAGGTTGTGAATTCAATCCCTCACATAGCTTGCACCCTCCTCTGACACTGCCATCCTGTATTAAGTGATGTGACCAAGTGGTGTGACCCTGGCACTCCATTTTTTTTTATTTGCTTTTTGGGTCACACCCAGGAATGCACAGGGGTTACTCCTGGCTCATGCACTCAGGAGTTACTCCTGGCAGTGCTCCAGGGACCATATGGAATGCTGGGAATTGAACCCGGGTCAGCTGTGCATGGCAAACACCCTACCTGCTGTGCTATCACTCCAGCCCCCATTGCACTCCATTAAGGGAGAGGCTTAAGGTCTCCAGGTATCGCTGGGAGTGACCTGTATTTAAACACTACAACAAAGTAAGTCTCACCTTCTTCATCCTGATTTTTTGGCTGTTTTCAGATCTCATCTCCACACCAGGGCCTCACTTTGCTAGAATTGTGTTGAACAGTTGTTTGCATGATTTATAAGAATGTAAAACATTTGAATAGGTGAGCTCACAGTCTGCATCTGATTCTCACTGCTATAGGAATGCCTAACAAATTAAGCATTTTGTCCCTACTACTGGGTGAAAATGAACTCATTAATGCTCAGTTGCTTCATTTTGGCCATCGGATGGCAATGACACAGTGATATAAAATTGGTTTTCAAATTCAGCATGGTTAATGTCACGGCTGGATAGAAATGCTTATTTCAAAATATGGATTCTTGGGATTTACCCTAAGACAACTGAAAGGGTGGGTTTAGGATTTAGGGTTACAATCTGCATTTTTAACAAGCTCTCTAGTTGTCCGGCTATTTTAATGCAGTTGTAAATACAATAGTTTGGAAAATAACAAGTTAGATTCCACCCACCCCCCTTTATTTAGTGATGTCCATCTCAACTTGTCAAGATATGAACAGCTGGGACAGATTTTGGATTCACTTTTGGAAGAATTATCTTAATGAGATCTTTTCTGCTTGACATTTCTAATTCTGTTTTGCTGAATTACCACAGATGAAGTCTCTGGTTTCCATGACTTTGCAATTGGCCCATGGTACATTTAACGACTGCTTATTCTTATATGTAATTCATAATTTACAGGCAAAAAGAATATAACACATGACTTTCATTTCTTAACTCATTAGCTTTAAAAAATAGATTTTGCTCATTACTCGTTAAGAAAAAATGTGTGGTTTCCTGCTTATGGTGGGCCACTTTTGGCTCCTTGCAAAGATTATTTGCAACACTTTATATAGTGTTAGAATTTCAACATGCTATACAGAAATGTTGCCACTTCTTTTTATAAAACTTAAAAAAGAGAGAATTTTGATGGATGGTTTATAAGTACTAATTTTCCCTTTAAATAAATAGAAAAACAGATGTCTACACTCATGGGAAAAGTTCATTTAAATTTTTACCCAGACTATAATTCCCTTAGAAACTTTACACAAACATGCAATGTAGTTAGTTAGAGTTTCATAGATTTTAAAAAATTCTTTGCCTCCTGAGTGATATTAGTAAGATATACTAAGTACTTAGAATATCATTACTATAACCATTTTGTGCAAAATTCAAACAATTTTCAAAATAGAGGGTTCATATTTATACATTCAAGTATAATTTCAAATACATTTTAAATTCTCTCGGTAATTAGTAGACATCCCTTTAATCTTTTTCAACAAAGCAGAACAAAAGATGAATAGAGATGCAGTAACTCTGAATCCTGAAAACCCAAGAACATTCAAGACTTGACCCACCCTTAGTACAGAGGTCAACCACAAAGGATTTAAAATGAGACTGATATGAGTTTAATCTCACTCACCTACTTATGAGTTGTTATAAGCTCTGTGATTCTGAGTAAAAGTTACCTAACAATTCTGAATCCTGTTGATATTTTCATCTATAAAAAGGAAATAATAACATAACTAACTTGAAGAGCTGTTGAAAGGACTATGAGAACTAATGTATTTGATCAAGTCCCTGTGTCTCAATTACAAGTTTTTTCTTCTTTTTGGGGGGGAATGGGGTACACTCAGCGATTCTCAGGGATTACCCCTAGGTTTGTGCCCAGGAATTACTCCTGCCATGTTTGGAGACCATAAATGATAACTACAATTCAATCTGGGTTGGCTGCTTGCAAGGCAAGTGCCATACCTACTGTACTATCTTTCCAGCCCTCAATTAAAATTTTTAAGCAGTGTTTCTTTTAAGTTTTCCTACAATAATGATGTGTCTTACAATTTATGACCAATTATCTTGGATTTGGTGGATACCTATGAAAATATACAACTATGTTTGACACACGGTAAGAACTGGAAAACTAGTATTCATAACTAGTATGTATATGTATAAGCTCATATAGACGTACCTATAAAGTAATCCATTTCTTACTTTTCTAGATTACTAGGTCTCTGAGGACAGGAACAATTTCTGATTCGTCTGAGTGTCAATCAGTTTCACCTTTGTCTAAACCAAAGTGTCTTGTACATAACGCCTGCTGGATAAATAACTTTGAAAATAAACTTAGATAAAGGGAAAAAATGAAAAAAGTGCTAAATTCCATCTGAGAGGAGTGCTTCTTTGGATTAAAGGAGTCGGATGAGTTAAAAAAATCTCAAGGGAATCTAAATTTCATAAGAAAGCAAGTAAACTTTTGAATATGAGTCATGATGTCTATCAATTGGCAAAGACATTAAGAAGGCATTTTAATGTTCTATCAAGATTCAAGCTTTGAATGAAAATGAAGAGTGATTATAAAATAGCTCTGATTCTTCAATGTAGTATAAAAGAACAAATATAATTAACAGCTAATTAGAGTAAGACAATTAATGGTCATGGTTATCTTGTCTTTCATTTGCTAATGATATTTCACATTTCCAAAACAATAAACTGCTTTGAGTCTTAAAAATATTTGCACTAACATGTTCTTCCTGAGCTAAAGGGAGCAATTTAATATTCAGAAATTGGTTTGAGAAGCACATGCATTCTAAACTACTAACTTGCTCCCCAAAGAAGGGGAAGGATGCTAGAACCATAGCACGGGGGGTAAGATGCTTGACTTTCATAGGCGGACGTCAAACCATACAATCAATTTCAGGCACCATATATGGTCCCCTGAGACTCTCAGGAATGAACTTTGAACATAGACTAGGAGGAAACTCTGAGTGCAGCCATGTGTGGCCCCAAATAAAATAAAACAAAACAAAACAGGAGGAAGAAGAAAAGCTAAAGCAATGGGAGGAGTTTTCTAAGAGTTCCCACAAAAGAAAAATGCTATTTGTAAGAAATGCAACCAAAATTAGGGCTAAAATGTACAGTCTCAATAGTATGATTAATTAATTCATGGAAAACTATTAACTGATACTTTTTACAAACGAAACACCATGCTGAGTGCAAGGGAGACAAATTCGGTAAGTCAGCCACAAAGCTCAGATTGCTTACCTCTTCAAATTTGGTCAATAAATCAAATGCATTGTGAAAAAACTATCACGATCACGATCACAACCATCCTGTTAATCGTCAATTGCCTCGAGCAGGCCCCAGTAACGTCTCCTTCGTCCTAGCCCTGAGATTTTTAAAAAAGTGCCATATTCAAGGCTCTTTCAGAGTTAGGAGAATGAGACCCATCATTGTTACTGGTACTTGGCGTATTGGGTACGCCACGGGGAGTTTGCCAGACTCTGTCATTTGGGCAGGTTACTTTCGGTAGCCTGCCAGTTTGTCCAAAGTAGGAAAAAACTATACCAGGGTAAATATCAGGTGTTATTAAAAGATGTGACAAAAATATGCAGAAAGGATATCTGTAGCAGCTTTTGTTGATCATGGTAGTGGTGGTGTGATTCAAACAAAGATATTCCTGGAGCCAGCGAGATAGTACAGTGGGTAAGTACTTGCCTTGCACACTGTGGACACAAGTTTGATCTCTGCCACAAAATATGGTCATTACAGCTCTCTTAGGAGTGATTCCTAAGCTCAGAGCCAGGAATAAGCAAGCCCAGAGCATCACTGAATGTGGTCCCAAAATAAAAACAACAAAACAGACAAACAAACCCACCCAACCACATCCTCTCCCTCCCTCAAATAAAACAAACAAGTATTTTTTGTGAGATGATGGAAAACAAAAACAAAGTGGATAACCAATGATATAGTATACTAGCCAGAAGGAGGTGCAAATGAAGAATAAAACAAAGATAATGTGGCACCTGCCTTGGTATACCTAAAGATAGTCCCAATTCAGAGTGTGTGCCCAAACTAGTTTCATACATTTGTTTGATAGCATGAAAAGACTTGGAACCTGGAGTATGTTCTGAGTTTTCACATACATGCATATAAAATATATCAGTTGAATCTCTCAATATATGCTATGATCTCTGCTCACTACTGATAATAAATGCATGAATATATATTATCCACTTTTGATTTACTATGGCAAAACTAAACAAATATACACATTCCTTGATATACTCTTATACACATCTCTAAATGAAAAGCTTTTAATTCTATATGATGGGAGTTTCTTGGAATTCTAGAATTTGAAGAAGTCCTACTAGCCTATAGAGTTAAGTGGGTCTTTGTTTAGCTTTTGCCTTCAGGTATCTATGAACTCCTGATGGTTGAAGGATTTTGGGTTTTGTCTTTTCTTTTCTTTTTGTAAGCAGGAGGATTGGAACCAGCTTGGCTTCTAAATAGAGTGTGAAATTGACTTAGAGACTACCACATATGGTCTCCCATTGGGGTAACTACGGGTAAGACCCGCAGTGAGAGAACTAGAAAAAGTGGGGTTCTGCAAAGGGAGTGTGTAGGGAACGCTTGCCTTTCTCATGGTTGAGCAAAGAGAGAGGGAAGGGAGGAAGGAAGGTAAAAGTGAAAGGAGGGAGAAAAAAGAGAAAGAGAAAAGTAAGCAATGAACAGAGGGAGACAAATGAAGGGAAAAAATTTAAAAAATGCGGAAATGAAGCAAAAGAAGGAAGGCAAAAGGAAGAGAGAATGGAGGAGAGAGGAGAGGAAAGGGGAAAAGGAAAGGAAGACATATGAAAAGGAAAAAATCATAGTTTTCTCTTATTTTCCACAATGACAACCTGAAGTACCAATTGTAGCTATGAGGCTACCTAAAAATCGAGAGTTACAAAATTGGCCTTTAGTATCTGGTAAAAGTATAGAAATCTATGTTGCAATGAACTTGAAATTGAGTTCTAACAGATAATGGTCAAGAAATAAGAGGTCATCAAAGTATCATTAAAGATATGATAAAATGATTGATAAGTGAGACTCTTATGATAAAGCAAAAATCCTTCACTTAACACTAGGGAAATCCATATCAAGACAACAATGAGATAACATTTCACATCAGTGAGAATTGTACATATCAAAAATATTTGGAACGGGAAAGAAAGATGGCGGCCGCACGGGAGCCTTGTGGACAGCAGGCTTGAGCCGGGGGTGGGAGCGGCAGGGACCTCATGGGAAGGGGGGCGTAATGGGCCGTCCTTCACGCCCGACCGAGGTCGCCAGCTGCCCCCCACGAGCGGCTCTCTGGCACGGTCACGGACCCAGAGGCACAAGGACTTAGCACAGAGAGCCACCCGCTTGGAGCAGAAAAGCAAATGGACTATGTGTTAAACCACATCAGCATGCCTGCCCGGAGGGGAAAGGGTGTTGCTCCATTCGGCCAATCCTCTCTGGAAAGAAAGATGGCGGCCGCACGGGAGCCTTGTGGACAGCAGGTTTGAGCCGCAGGTGGGGGCGGCAGGGACCTCATGGGAAGGGGGGCGTAATGGGCCGTCCTTCACGCCCGACCGAGGTCGCCAGCTGCCCCCCACGAGCGGCTCTCCAGCACGGCCACGACTCCAGAGCACAGAAACCAATCTCTTAACTATCTAACTTTTAATAGAAATTCTTCCAGGGTTAATAAGTAAAATAGCAGAAATCCAAAACATCATTTTATTCTTAAACCAAGTTGTAGAAAGCAAATCATTTCACAATGCTGTTTCAGCATGTCTGATTGGGGGGGGTGTCGTAAACTCTAAACAATAATTGTGCATCTTCTATTGAAACAATGTATCTAGTCAAAGTAGATAGAGTATTAACTAGAACTCATCTGCCTCACAGGAATTGGGAGGGGTGGGAGGTGGGGTTCTATTGGGGTTCACGGTTAAAAATAAGTATTGGTAAAGGGAAATGTGTTTGATATTTACATGACTGAGACCTAAACCCGAAAGCTCTGTAACTTTTCCCACAGTGATTCAATAAAGAAATAAATTATATAAAAAAAAATATTTGGAACAATCTTGTTGGTAGGGATATGGTAATAAAGTAACTCTCATCCACTGCTGGTAGGAATGTTGACTAGTTCAACCTGTATGGAAAAAAGTATGGTTTTTAAGACTCTCAGTTAATTCAAAATTGAGCTGCCATATGATCCAGCAATTCCACTTTGGGGAATCTACTCCCAGGACAGAAAAACATTCATTCAAAAGAACGTATGCACACCATTATTCATTGCAGCACTCGCTAGAATAATTGGGAATCAAGTTTGAGGTCCGACAGTGGATTACTAACGTGTGGTATATACACGATGGATTACTACACAGCTCGAAGGAATGAAGAAATCATGCAATTTGCTGTAATGTGTATGGAACTGGAAGATCTTATGTTAAATTAAGCCACAAAAAAGAAGGATGAAATCACTTAAGTGTGGCATTTAGAGTAATTGGATGAGGAAATATGGTTTAAAGGGGGGTGACTAGATCACGCTTGATCCCTAAGTAAAGGAAAAACAATGGGTGGGTGGGTGGGTGAAGAGACAGATGTTATGGAGAGATAGAGTAATGTTAAGGAGAGATAGGGCTATATATCCAAACCACAGAGTCAACAACACTGAAATCATCCAATCCAAACTTGAATAACCAAACTTACAAAAAGTTTGGTGCCTGTCCCAATATGAGACTGGGGTTGAAGCAGTGTAGGAGAGGGAACCTGGGAACACTGGTGGAGGGAAGTTGACACTGGTGGTAGGGATGGTGAGGGTCTGGGTCTGGTACACAGCGACACATGGCTCCCTGAGCACATAGCGGGGAACAGTCTGTGAGCACCGCCAAATGTGACTCGAAAGAAAACAATAGAAGAAATTCATTATGTAGAGATAAGGGTAGGAGGATTGCTCCATGGCTTGGAAGCCAGCCTCACATGCTGGGGAAGGGATAGAGAAGGGACCACTAAGTGAATGATGCTTGGAGGGCTCACTCGGGATGGGAGATGTAAGCTGAAGGTAGACTATAGACCAAACAGGATGGCCATTTACTACCTGTATTGAAAACTATAACACCCAAAATGAGAGAGAAAGTAAAAGGGAATGTGCCTGACACTGAGGCACAGAAACAAGGCGGGAGGATGGATGGATGGGGGGGGGGCGGGACGGATCCTAGGAACATTGGTGGTGGAGAATGGGCACTAGTGGAAGGGTGGGTACTCGATCATTTTATGACTGAAACGTAATCATGAAAGTTTCTAAGTCTGTAACTCTATCTCACAGTGATTCATTAAAAAATATAAAAGTAAATTTTTAAAAAAATATATTATTATATATCCACCGGTTTGCAAGAGAAGTAGAATTTCTATTGTCTATCTGAATTTCACATAGGTCAAGTTTCACTGTTGGACTTCATACTTCTAATTCACTTAAAAAAAAGTTATGGATTTGATGCTAGATGGGTTACCAGACTCAATGATTATGTTTTGGAGTTGTGCCAGAGAAAAAATTGGAATGATTAAGGGAGGCGACCTGGGGAAGGAGGAAGCAGCTCATCAGGCTTTGAGAGAGGAACAGTTCTCTGAGTAGAAGTCGAAGTGGGATGAAAAAGGTAGATTGGGAGGAAAAAGGAGGGCAATTTAGAAAGCTATTCCAGGAAGAGAGGTTCCGAAACATCTTTGGCAGAAAATTAAAAGTGGCTTTAAGGGCCATTGATATGGATCAGCAAGGTAAATGTCATGCCTTGTATGTATGAGACCAAGTTATAGCCCTGAGCTCTGCCAGCCCCTAGCCCCCCCCCAAAAGTGAATTTTGGTCCATGGAAGACAGCTCACCATATTGGAGTTGATCTCTGGCATACACAGACCCCAGGGCTATCGGCCTCCCAAAAAAACACCAGGTAACTTACCCTCAACACTGCTGAGAAGTCTCCTATCTCCCAAAGTAGTCATATTCTAAACTTCATGAAAGGGAATAGGAAATGATGGTTTGCACATGCTCATTTTAAGTAATTTTGGAGACAACTTTATAGAGGTCATTTTTAGACAAACATTTATAAGACACGAACAAGCACACACAGACATGTCAGGGCAGCTGTCAGTCCCCAGAACATGGATTTGTGCGTGGGTTTTGGAGGACCCCTTGAGTAGGAACCACACGTTACTCTGAAAAGCAACTGGGCTCAGGTCTGTGTCTGCTCACTTCCAGACAAAACCCAAATTCCTTACAGATTTACCATCCTCCTCATCCAACCAGGGATTCAGGGTCTTTGGCTTTTTGGCTTACACCCGGCAATGTTGCCGAGTGACTCCTGGCTCTGCACTCAGAAACTACTCCTGGTGGTGCTCTGGGGACCAGGTGGGATGCCAGAGATCCAACTGGCTTGACTGCGTACAAGAAAACAACTTATCCGCTGTCGTATGGCCCCGCCCCCCAGGGTCTCATTGTACCATGTCCTGTGCCTCATGCTCTTCTCATCCCTTCCCCTCCCCCATCCTGCAGTTCCCCACCTCCAGTCACACCGGTTCTGCACCTTCTGTGCTATACTTGTCTTCTCTTCCCACACCAGAGCCCCGAGTGCAATTGTTTTCCTCCCTACCCTATCAATTTGTATACCTGTTGCTTCCCTTCAGGCATTCCCAACTGGAAGGTGACATTTTAAGACCAATTTTCATGCATTGAAGCCGGATGTCCCTTGCTGTAGGGATTATTTGACTGTAAGCTTTTCTATTTCTTCCAGCAGTGTGGGAAGCAGTACGCGCGACACTGTACTTTCTCAATAAATGCTCTTTCCAGAATAGTTTTACACAGGGGAGTGGCCAGCAAGAAGATAATAACCATTTTCTGAGCTCCTATTATATAGCTGCAAGGCACTAACCTAGATTTAAAAATATATCCATCGTCTGTACTTCTTGCAACAGTGTTGCACAGAAGGTATTATTACCCCTACTTTGCAGATAAGAAAACGGCAAGACTTGGAAGTTTTACAAGGTCATCTACCAAGGCAATGCAGAGCCAGCTTTGGAATTCAGTTTTGTCTGGTGCAAAGGCAGCGTGCTGATTTCCTGGCAATGATAGATCTGAGCTTCGCAAAGATAACAGTGACAACTGACAACACTTGGTGGCTGCCTCGGTGGAGAGTGACTAAGACAGAGAACCCAGGGCCCCTTTCAAGAGCCTCAAGGAGGCTGAGAGAAGACAGATTCAATGAGTTTCTTTTGACAGCCAGGACCTGAATCTGAATAAATGTGCATGTGAGTTACAGCACTTTTGCCATCTCTGAAGAGCTATGTAAATGCAAACGATGCTAATTTGGATTAGCATTTTATTATCACCTTCAGACACACTCTTGAAAAATTAAAGATATAATAAAAATGTCATGAATGTGAATGATTATATCTCAAAACACAGTTCCTTTGAAAAAACCGAGAAATTAGTCGTTTATTTTTCTAACCACAAAAAGGTCTTAGTTGCCTGTGAATTTTAAAGAGATAAAACTCTTTCCTGAAAAGTTTCACTTAGAATCATAAATATTCAACAAGAGGGCTCTTGATGCCATATGCTGGCACAAGTGGGTCCCACCAGGGAAAAGGACGCTTGTCTAATGACTTGGCATCACTGAATGGCTGGTTTCTTAGAAGTTCTTCCTTTGAATCGCTTTGAAAGTACTCAGGCTCCAGCGCTTCCAAGTTCATTTGAAAGCTCTTTCACAGACGTAATTATTTTGTGCACATTATGATAAAATAATTTAAATTCTTCCACTTAGTACAAGTGTAATAATGAGCTGTAGTTTTCAAGGAGCTAACTCAGAAAAAAACTTAAAGAATGATTTTCTATCTGCACTTTGTGAAATGGCAAGCTTCACAAGGTGATAGCAATTCACTCATTTCTCCTTTTTTTCCTTCCTTTCCTCTCTCCTCCCTATTCTTCCTTCTTCCCTCTCTGCCTTGTCCTTTCCTCACTGCATGTATCCAGTGCACATCTCTTGAACATCAATCAGACACAGACCCAGAGACGAATAAGAAAGTATGAGCTGACTCGGGCATTGAGTCAACAAGTTGGTCCAAACACTGAAAAGAAATGAACGTTCACTGTAATAAATGCTCACCAAGGACTGCCACAGAGAGAGCTTTGCAAAGCTTGCTTTATTTCCAAAGAAACAGAGCAACAACTTACTCAGATTTCTTGTTTGAGAAGCAATGGACACCCACAAGCAGAAAGCAGGCAGGGGAATGATGAGAAACTATCCAGATGAAAAAATAATGAGCCATAGTTAAGGCACCGTCAGCAGGGGTGAGCGGGGAGGCAAGTTAGGAAATGAAACCATTAAGACCTTGGGCCAAGAGTAAGTGGGCACCCAAAGAGGGGAAGATTCGATCAATTAAGGACCTTAATTATAGGGGTGTTGGGGAGTTTTGGAACTGTTGGGGAGAGGTGTGGCTGCATTAGCATCAGAGCAGAGAGTACTGGCAAAGGAAAAAGAACACTTCAAACCCTTTTCATTGCATTTGAGTGATTCTGCATGTGCTACAGAGCAGAACCCTATTCTCCTCGGTGGGAAGATGGCAGCTGCAATAAATACCCAGGCAGTTTTTATCCTAGAAAACAATAATATAGCTGCTGTTTTAAAAATACGGACCTT
Source organism: Sorex fumeus (assembly GCF_029834395.1). NCBI lineage: Eukaryota > Metazoa > Chordata > Mammalia > Eulipotyphla > Soricidae > Sorex > Sorex fumeus. The sequence goes on along the minus strand of NW_026606068.1, from coordinate 2,513,576 downwards.
TTCAGTAGCAATTTGTACAAAAACACTATTGAATCATTCCTCCCTTTGGAACATCAAGGTTATTTCAGCATCAGTCATTGTCTTAGAAGCTAGGGAATAGATCTGTTTTATTGGAATAACAGCTGCCCGTCTCAATATACAAAGCACAGTACTTTGTCAGACCTTTTCTTCTTGATAGTACTTGATAGTACTTCAAATTAAAAAAAATTTTTAAGGATAAATGTTCTTTAATTTAAAAATGCATAATTATTTTTACTTGATGGTATAAGATAAAAGTAAGGAAGAAACAGTAGAAGATGAATGTTAATTATATCTTTGAAAATTTTTAGTTTAACTTGGCTTCAAGGCAAATCACAGACCTCTAGACTTTACGTAGAATAGGTGAATTTGTTGTGTTGTGTGTTTGGGTGTGTGCATGCATTTATGTGAATATGTAACAGAAATACCTTGGGATTTGTGGTTGTCTCTTTCTTTGTTTTGGGGCCACACCAGGCTGTGCACAGGAAACTGTTCTTTGGTTCTGTGCTCAAGGATCACCCCTGATTGTGCTCAGGAAACAATACGTGGTGCCGGGGATTGAACCTGGGTCAGACACAGGCAAGGCAAAAGTTCTATCCACTGTACTATCTCTCTGTCCTTGCGGTTACCTCTTAAAAAACTTTTAATTAGTAACATTTTTGGTAAATTGACAATTGTAGAAGCATTTGTTTTATCTACAAACAAATCAGAATGATATTGGACAATAAGATTAGACAGCATAGATTTCAAATTTCATATTTGTGTAAGCTAATTATGTGTACAAGTTGATAAATATTAAAATGCCCCAAACAGAACAAACACTATATATATTTGCCTGTCTATGACTGATTATTTGTTTGTAACTAAGACCAAAACTATGCCAAAAGCCCTGCCACACAAATTGATTCTGGGCTGGAGTGATAGCACAGCAATTGTCTTGCTCACAGCAGACCTGGATTCAATTCCCAGCATCCTGTATGGTCCCCGGAGTACTACCAGGAGTAATTCCTGAGTGCATGAGCCAGGAGTAACCCCTATGCATCACAGGGTGTTGTTGGTGTCTCAGCAGCTAGCCTGAGTCTTTGACTAAATCCTCTACCCTTGGGAGACCCAGGGGGCCCTCTTCAGCACTCCCCACAAGCAGACACTCTGGTTAAGAATGAGGGACATGACTGTGCCCACCCACATTGTTAACCTGGCCCTAAGAGCAGGATTTGTAAATCATTAACTGACATCTGTAGGAGCCCTACCTGAGAAGTCTGAGAAACTGGAATCTGTACTAGGGAACTGTGCTGAGTGTGGGATTGCCCCTTCCACCCCGTGTATGTATAAGAACCCCTTGGTAAAAGGCCCTCCCGTTGTTCGTCAACTTGCTCGAGCGGGTCCAGTAACGTCTCCATTGGTGACTTTGTTGTTACTGTGTTTGGCATATCGAACATGTCACGGGGAGCTTGCCAGGCTCTGCCGTGCAGGCGAGATACTCTCGGTAGCTTGCCGGGCTCTCCGAGAGGGGCAGAGGAATCGAACTCGGGTCGGCCATGCTGGCTGCGTGCAAGGCAAATGCCCTACCACTGTGCTATGGCTCCATAGGGGTCAATAAACAGAGAACTGCTTAATCACCAGACTCATGCACTCAGTGGCTTTCTTTCTGGGTGGAGGCAGGAATCCAGGAATCCCTAAAGTGCACAGAGGCCTAGGGCAGAGGCTTCTCCCCTACCCACTCCCTCCCCTTTAGAGAGTAAGTCCTGGGACTTCACTTTGGGGTTTCATACTCCAGTTTTCTGGGGTCGACTGGCCAGGACCCCAATAGGATGTGACCCAAAAAGCAAGCGGGGGACGGGGGGAGAAAAAAAAACAGGAAATAAGAGATTCTAGAGGGAGACTAGAGTCACACCATGGGAATCTCCCGTTAGCATTCTATGCCTAGTTGAGTGTTTGATTGGTTTCTGTAAGTTATAGACAAGACAGGCTGCATTATGGCCAGGTCCTAGACATCTGGATAAATTAGTGTTGGCTGTGTGAAGCATAAGTTGGGAGAAAATGGGTTTGAAGCAATCAATAAGGAGATTACTATATCAGTCCACTAGAAAGATAGGGGCCTAAAAGATATTGTTCATAGCGTGGAAAGGTGAAATAGATTTAAGAAGCATCTAGGTGGCATAATAGACAGGACTGGGTTATTGATTTGAAAAGGAAAGTGGGTATAAAGATGAATCAAAGGATGAAGCTCTATAATGGGAACAGACAGGAATGGTCACCAACTAAAAAAAGAATACAGTCTAGGAGACAAGTCTCAAGAAGGCCATTAGGCAAGTCAAGTGTGAATACTGAAGCAATTTCAGAATGCATGATAGCACAGCGGGTATTGTGTTTGCCTTGCATGCTGCCAACCTGGTTTCAAATCCCAGCATCCCATAAAGTCCCCTGAGCACCGCCAGAAGTAATTCCTGAGTGCAGAGCCAGGAATAAGCCCTGTGCATTGCCAGGTGTGACCCAAAAAGCAAACAAAAACAAAAACAAAAAACAAACAAAAAAACAACCAAACCCAGAATGTATGTGAAGATTCAGATTAAACACAGAGCCAGAGGGAAAAGGCTGAGCCATCATCACAGATGTGTGAGACTTTGGTGTACTAGTACCTGAGCACATGAGAATGAAATAAACATGAATATTTAGATGCAAAAGAACCATTATGTTCTTTCCTTTTCCTCTGAAGTTGCTATTTTTAACAGTCAAATCACTGTGTCTGATTTATATTTGTCTCATTTGGCTTCTCTCTTCCATTGGATCCTACCATCATTTCCTCCTGAGAATTCTCCACTCCCTTGGTTTTCAGCCTGTTCTCATCAGAGTCCTGACCTGGGTCTGTTACCACATCTCATGTCTTTCCCTGCTGCCCTAAGCCTTGTGACATTGCTCCAGAGACTAAGAATTTCTCTACAGCTCCATTGTGCTTCACTGGCAATAAGAGAAGCATCCATCATTCGTGTTAATGAATAAATTCATGTGGTGAACATATAATACAAGATCTTAGGTAGTCAACTCTTAATTATGTAGAACAAAGAAAGAGAACCTTTATTCTTATTAAAGGCCACTAACACACAGCAAAAAAAAGACAATTGAAAGTCATGGAAGTCAAATTCAATATAATTAACCTTTACTGTCATCTCCAAGAAAAGGAGAACAAACTGCTAATTTATTCACTTAGAAACTGAAGAAAAAGATTGAACTCTCTAGGTAATAAAGCATACATGTAGGCATGAATGTGTATGGACACATACATATACAAAATCACTATAATAAAATCAGTAAGTCAATATTGTTTCCAGAAAATTAAGAAACTGAAGAAACTGTAAAAATATTTTTAAGAAAGAGATACAATGCTAGTATTTCAGTATTTGGTCAAAATTTAGTCATTCATTGCTTCTTTGAGTCCACTGGTAAAGCAGCAAACCACTTATTTGTATAGGAAGGATAAATATCTTGGAGTTTATATAAAGCAATTTTACACATACCTGGGAAGAATTGATACTGGATAAATATTTTCTTGTCTTTCCTTAATTTTAGGCTATAAAATTAGATCCACAGATATAATACCTTATAGTAGCTTCAGTGAAAAACACTTCAGGGCCAAAGATGAACCTGAAGATACTTGACATCCACTGTCCCCTGTTCCAATTCTAGGCACCACAAGACTCACACGACCTCCCCCACCGCCCCAAATATGATCCCAAGCATTAGTTGATCCATCCTATGTCTCAGAATGCCCTGGGATCCCTGAACTCTGCCAGTATGGCCCAAGAAAGAAACAAACAAATTACTTAGAATAAATAAGTAGCAAATAGAATCTGACTACCACACAAAAGAAAGATGTCATATCAAAGTAGAATGGCACAGAATAAGACAAGGACAAAACAACCCAGATATATCACAATAAAATATCCAGATTCCATGGAGAAAATAGGAATAATTTTTCATATCAGTTATTTCACCAAATATCACTGTACTGAACTCACCAAACAAGTGGCAAAGAGTGGTGGGATGATCAGAAAACAAAATTCCCAACCTTCTGCTGTCTACAAGACTAGCATCGATGATAATTAGGCTTAAAGTAAACAGATTAGAAAAATCACAAAGGCATATGGTAGCCTAAAGATGGTAAGGGCCATTATACTTATACCAGTTCAAATAAACTTCAAGCATAAAAAAAGCATTAAGAGGCAGGGAAAGACACTTTATGTCTAAAGGATCAATTTCTCAAAGGACTTCACACACGTTAACATATATGAATTAAATGAAGGAATATCAAAGTATATAAAGTAAATTTATAGATCAGAAGAAAGGGATAGAAAGCAACACAATTAGTGAAAATCAGGGAAATGCAAATCAAAATGACAATGAGAGTAACCTATATTTAAAAAGAGGTCAGAAACATAAGTCCTGGAATGGGTGTTGATAAAAAGGTAAACTTATACCTTGTTGGTCTTACACGAACCCATATGTAAGTGAATCCAAACTCTCTGGAAAACTATGGAGATTTCTCAAAATACAAATGGAACAACCACATGTTCAAGCAATCCTGTGCAGACACATATGTTCACAGAACACAAAAGCAGTAACTCAAATTATTTGCACACTTATGTTCAAACATATATAATAAAGATGTAGGGTATATATATATAATGGAATTCTCCCTACCTATGAGAAAAGATAAAATATTGCCTTTTGTCGAAACATGAAAGGTTTTTGTTTTTGACAAGTCCCCACACTTCATGCACAGTATGTTATTTTGTCCATTTTTTATGAAGAAAAAGATTGCAGGGTGATTGATAATAAAAACATGGTGCATTTTCATGTGTGTGAGGTAGACATTTTCTCGAAATGGGAGAAACAGAATGGCAGCCATTGGCAAACAGACACACCCTCAAATCCACCAGGTTCTAAAGTTTGAGACTCTCCTCTGTCAGCCAATTTACAGAGTACAACTCTGTCTCTCAGAAGCTAGTCTAGTGAAATTTTGCAGCTGACCTTTGAAATGGAGGAAGACTACCCAGCAGGCATTACAGTTGTGCTTATATGATTCAGATCCTTTGCTTCTCTTCTTTTCTGTCATATCTCAGCACCCGAGGAGACTTCATTATCTCTGAAGTCTGGTAGCAGGTCTCAAAATTTTCTACTGTAGAACCTTCAAGAACAACTGGAGTCTGTGCAATTCAGATGAATGTTTGCCTTTGATCCCAGGATACATTTATTCCCTCATAAATTCTTTGCTACCCTGTAATCTATGCTACTGATACATCATGATACACCATAACTACGTATTTACTGACTCAAACTCACAACTTCAGATATCAGCATTAAGCTTTGGAAGCAAATATTTACCTGATGATTTTAAATCTGACTACCAGGAAAATATTATGGGATGTCAGCCTCTTTACTGAAATGAAGCAATCTTATGTATTTCTAACAAATTAGGAATGGTAGGCTCGCTAGTGAATCAAATTTTGAAGTGATTCCATATCAGTGTGATTCTACTTATGTAGCAATTTGCACTAAATTCTAGGAGAAATCAGCTTTAGGGAATTGATGAAAGAGTGTTTCCTTACAAGTAGATTTTAAAAGTTTTTTTTTTGTCCCTGAAGTTGCTTTACTCTTTTTTTAAAATTTGCTATACATCTATCTTCTGAATTGCTGCAAAAATAAAAATCTACTCACACTTTTATGTCTCTGGAGCTTTTATTATTATACTTGAAAGAATCCATCCTCCATCAGTTCTTTAAAGATTGATTTTAGTCTAGAAATGAGCCCAGCTTTCAGTATTAGTAGAGTGCAAGAATTTACCCTTTGTATTTTTTGTTTTGTTTTGTTTTGTTTTTTAATTTCTATTAGTGAAACACCATAAGGTACAATTGTAGACTTACGAATTTTTGTGTTATACAATGATCGAGTACCCATTACTCCACCAGTGCCCATTGTCCACCACCAATGATTCCAGTATCCCTGCCACACCCCCATCCTCCCCATCCCATTCCACCTCTGTGACAGGGCATTCCCTTTTGTTCTCTCTTTCCTTTTGGGTGCTGTGGTTTGCAAAAGAGGCATTGAGTGGCAATCATGTTTGAAGAATATACCCTTTGATCTTGAGTCATTTTACATAAGTCCAAGATACAAGACAGGTGACATAAAATGTGATAATAAGTTAGTGAATATAATAATGAATTTGCACACCACAGTAAATATTTTTAAATTTTATTTTTCCCTTTCATGTTACATAAATACTGTGTTTATGATTGTAGGATAACATTGGTTTGTCCTTTTTTGCCTTGCCACAGGGAGCTTAGGTTTATGGGTTACACCCATCACAGTGCTCCTGAGGCACACCTATTCCTCTATCTTTATCTGTAACCTCTTTCGTTGTGCTCTGCTTTCCATCTCCTAATCAGACTCTGTTAACTTGTAAATGTTGCTTTTCTCTCCTCCTTTCATCCTTTGCATGGTTACTTCAGAGCAATGTCCTTTTTTTGTATAGACACAGGAAGACAGTGAATGCTATGCTTTTGTAATTTGGAAGTTAACTGACCTTGAATGATATTCACCCCTGGGCATCTATCCTCTTGACTTAAGCCTCAGTTGCCCTTACTTCCTAGATGCCCAAAAGCAGGGGCCAGAGGAGGAACTGAATAGACCCAGGGCAAGCTGTGAGCTACACTGGCATCAAAATGGGCCAAACTAAAGTGCCATAATACTTAACTATATGTTAAGAGCATGGTCATGGACAATTTCTGTCATGATCCAAAAAATAACAACTGGATTAGGATCCTACTAGGGTTAGGAAAGACTAATCTGGCCTGAACACTATAGTCTGAGATCTGTAGTGAGATTCCCCCAGCACAGCCATTCTATAAGCTTAATGTATTTCTTACTGTGTCCATACAACATGACTATATTAATAAGGAGTAAAATTAATATGAATGTTTAACTGATTGTTGGACTAAAGAAAGGAGAAACAGACCCATAGATGGTACTTTGCCCTTAGGTGGATCTTCTTGTTGAATGAATTTGTCCTAGAAGAAGCTTTCCTTGAGGGAGGGACCTTACATCCATTGATTGAATGACCACACTTCGGTGTAATTGCTACTGGACTTGGGTGAGGTTGCTACTGCCAAGATTTGGAGGGTGTGAGAGACTAGAGAGTCCAGCATGGTGAGTCAGAGCATGGAGAGACTAGCAAGGGGGACAGGAGGAGAAGAATGTAGAAGAGAAGAATGTAGGAAATGAGTCTGGGAGAGAGGAATCAAGGAGAATCGGGGGACCAGGGAGGATCAAGGGGGAATCAGGAGAAGGAAAAGAGAATTGGGGAGGGAGAGTCAGAGGAGAATGGAGACAACATTGGAATAAACTGCAACTGATGCCAACCAGCCTGGTCCTCTTTTTCTCCTTTGTGTGCCCATGGCATTGGCCATCCTGGGTAGGAAAGCAGCTTGAGACCACCAAATGCAGGTGGCAAGAGAGAGCCGCAGGCTTCTTATTTGTTTTATGAATACACAATGATGAGTTTTACAGATATTCAATATACCAACACCAATCTCACCACCATTGCACGTTCCAACCACAATTATCTCCAATTTTCCCAACCAATATTTAAGACTGCCCCCCTATCAACCCTAAATAATGTATTTTATATTGCTTGTTAAAAGAATATCAAAAAATGTTTCCTCTGCCGTGCAGGCAGGATACTCTCAGTAGCTTTCCAGGCTCTCCAAGAAGGATGGAGGAATCAAACCTGGGTCGTTTGCGTGCAAGGCAAATGCCCTACCCGCTGTGCTATCGCTCCAGCCCCACTAAAAAACATCAAACTAAAAACAAAAAACATTCTAGAAAATAACTGACTGGTAGCATTCATTAATATTTGTTTTATTTTATTTTATTTATTTTTTGGGTCACACCTTGTGATGCTCAGGGCTTACTTCTGGCTCTGTACTTAAGGATGACTCCAGGCTGTGCTCAGAGACCATATGGAGAGTATCCTGCCCGCACAGCAGAGCCTGGCAAACTCCCTGTGGTATATTCAATATGTCAAAAACAGTAACAAGTCTCACAATGGAGATGTTACTGGTGCCCACTAGAGCAAATCAGTGAACAATGGGAGGACAGTGCTACAGTGCTACAAATGAAAGTTAGTGAAGATTGTTGTATCTCATCATGAGACCATTAAACCTGTGTATAAAAAGTTACTATGATGTTGTTATAGGTTAAGCTTTCTGTGTTGATATTTTGTTAATGAAGATTGGATGTCTACTACATTACATCCCATCCAATCTGGCGTTCTACTCATGGTTTATCAGTGTTGTAGAGTTTGCGGTGTCATGTGGTGAAGAATGTGGCTGCATACTCCAGGAAGTCTGAAATTTTTAACGGGGTGATACAGCTGGAGTTAAATTTTTAAATGGGTGGCATATTTGGGGCATATGCATGAATACATTGCTTCTGTAAGTACAGGAAGATGGGGGAGGGGAAAGAGGGGAAGGTAGCCCATTCCAGACTCCTTGAAATTCTGGAGATTTCAGTCACAAATCCTGCCCACACAGCAGAGCCTGGGAAGCTCTCTGTGGTGTATTCTATGTGCCAAAAACAGTAACAGCAAGTCTCATAATAGAGACGTTACTCTTGCCCACTTGAGCAAATCTATGAACAACAGGAGAACAGTGCCACAGTGCAGTCACAAAACCCGCATTTCTGAATTTCTCAACAGATTAATTTTTGGATGAGGCTCATCCTAACCACTGGAGTACTGACAAGAATATAGCAGTGATTGTGAAGTGTGGAGGTTTTAAGCTGCTGAGGCTCACACCAGAGTAAATTTAAGCATTTACTTTTTATGTCATTTTATGTCATTTCACTGTACAAGTGATACTTCATCAATTATTTGAGCACTGAATATTTATAGTTATTCTTTAATTTTATGAATCCGTCTCAAAAGCAAGTGCTACAATAGACTCAGATGTGGTCAAATCCACCAAAAGATTACAGCTTGCTATTTTTCTATCCCAGGTCAAAAGATGTTTTATTTCAGTAAAGCATCACACCAATTTTTGGTGCTCTCATAACACCCCCACAATTTCTCTTCTAGAGATACTTTCTTTTAACTTTTTGGTTTCTACTTTTCTACTTGATTAATCAGTTGGAGTAGATACTGTATATTATGGTAGTTGAAAAATCACTTCTTTGCATCACATCTACCATCATTATCTTTTCCTCACCTTTCTAATGTACTTATATCTATTTTTGTGCTTAACTCTGTAGTTTTAGAGTTGCTGATATTGACACAGTTCAAACCATTTGATTTTTACACAACTAAAGTATTTCTTCATGCTATTGTTTCACTTTATTTTTCTCTAATTGTCCTGTATCTAAACCTTAAACTTTCCCAAATGTTCAAAAGCTCCATTCAGTGCCCAGTGATTGCATCTCTACCTGCTAAAGCACATCAACTTCACTGTGAGGTTCGCACTTTATTCTCAAATAGTTCATCCCTGAAGTGACTGTGTAGCTAGATTCAGTTTGAACAGACTGTTCTTGCCATGCAAAGCTTATGTGGCTTCCATAGACATTCAGATTTTATTTCCCTGCATTGACCTCTGCTTCCCTAGAGAAAGACTTCCACTGTTAGGTGGTAAATTCTCTAGTGGAAACCTAGGAATTATTTGTGATTTATTTTGCATTTACCCCCAAATTTAAGACAACAAGGAAAATAATGCGGCAAAGTTTGCTTCAGCACATCTCCAACTTGTATACTTGGTTCCAACCTCAGTGAGGAAAGGTCACTTGCTCCATTCTCTAGGTGATACTACTCTCAGCCAGGCATTGACTTCCATAGATTTCTGTAAGATAGTTTTTCTTCCACTATGACAATACTAGATGGAAATGATAACTGTGGACATGAACTAATTATTAAAAGTAGGTAAAGGGATAAGTTGACCCAGCAATACCACTCCTGGGAATATATCCCAGAGAGGCAAAAATGTATAGTCGAAGTGACATCTGCACTTGTTTGTTCATTGCAGCACTCTTTACAATAGCCAGAAACTGGAAGAAACCTGAATGGCCAAGACCAGATGACTGGTTAAAGAAACTTTGGTACATCTACACAATGGAGTACTATGTAGCTGTTAGAAAAGATGAAGTCATGAAATTTACATACAAGTGGTACAACATGGAAAGTATCATGCTAAGCGAAATGAGTCAGAAAGAGAGGGATAGACATAGAAAGATTGCATTCATTTGGGGGATATAAAGTAACAAAATATGAGATTAATACCCAAGAATAGCTGAGATCAGCACCAGGAGGATTACTCCATAGCTTAGTGGCCAGCCGGGCATTCTAGAGGAAAGGGCAGCTCAGATAGAGAAGGGAGCACCAAATAAAGGGTGTTTGGAGGATCCTCCCAGGAGGGGAGATGCATGTCGAAAGTAGACTATGGACTGAACATGTTTGCCACTCAATGCCTCTTTTGCAGATCACAACACCCAAAAGGAGAGAAAGAACACAGGGGATTGCCCTGCCACAGAGGCAGGGGGAATGGGGGGATGGGAGTGGGGGGATATTATCCATGGTGGTGGAAAATGGGCACTGGTGGAGGGATGGGTATTTGATCATTGTATAATCGAAACCCAAGCACAAAAAAATTGTAAATTTACAACTGTACCTCATGGTGTTTCACTAATAAAAAAAATAAATAAAAAAATTAAAATTAAAATTTCAAAAAAAAAGTAGGTAAAGGGATATACATGATAACCATTCAGTACCTGTATTGCAAACCACAAAGCCCTAAAAGAAAAGGAGAGAAAGATAGAGAAAAACAGAGAAACAGACAGTGAGAGAGAGTGGTGGGGGGAGGAGAGAGAGAATAGAGAAGAGAGAGAGAGACAGAGAGAGAGAGAAAGAGAGAGAGAGTCTGCCTTTGAGGCAGGTTGGGGGCTGGGGGCGGCAAGACTGAAACTGGGACATTGGTGGTGGGAAATGTACACTGGTGAAGGGATGGGTGTTGGAACACTATGACTGAAGCCCAGTCATGAACAACTTTGTAAATGTGTATCTCAAAGTGATTTCATTTTTAAAAATAGTGTTGGGGCTGGAGCAATAGCACAGTGGGGAAATGCGTTTGCCTTGCATGCGGCCTACCTGGGTTCGATTCCAGCATCCCATAGGGTCCCCTAAGCACCACCAGGAGTAATTCCTGAGTGCAGAGCCAGGAGTAACCCCGGTGCATTTCTGGGTACGACCCTCCACCGCAAAAATTAAAGAAATAAAAAAATAAATATAGTGTTTTTTTTTTTAACTTCTGGGTTTGCCCTTTCATGCCTATTCTAGTGAAACTAAACCTTTCTAAACTCACATTTCTAAATCATAGAATTGTTCTTGTTACCCAGATAAAGTCTTAAATGAATGCCACATTGATTTTTGCTCGAGCGGGCCCAGTAACGTCTCCATCGTGAGACTTCTTGTTACTGTGTTTGGCATATCGAATACGTCACGGGGAGCTTGCCAGGCTCTGCCGTGCGGGTGAGATACTCTCGGTAGCTTGCCGGGCTCTCCGAGAGGGGCCGAGGAATCGAACTCGGGTCGGCCATGTTGGCTGCGTGCAAGGCAAATGCCCTACCGCTGTGCTATTGCTCCAGCCCTACAATGCCACATAAAGCACATTAATGTTCTCACTGCCTATGTTGGCATGGAAGGTCTTTGTAACTTCTGCAGCCCCAGCTCTTCCACTCTTCATTGCACTATGCATTTGTACAATTATTCTTTCAGTTCTTTAAATATTCCTCATTCTTACTCTGAAAACACTGCATACTCCTTCGGAAAAAATTTTTGGGGAATACCTGGCAGTGCTCAGGGGTTACTCCAAACTCTGTGTTCAGGGATCATCCCTGTCAGTGCTCAGGAGACCATATTGGATGCCGGGGATTGAACACAGGTCAGCCACATGCAAGGCAAATGCCCTCCCCACTGTGCTATCTCTCTAGCCTTTGAACACTTATTTTTTTTGTTCAACTTTTATTAAGTCTTAGTTGAGGATACACCTCTGAACATTTCTATCATATCTCCTGCTCCTTTAATAGCCTAATGAACATTATACTGAATGTACGGGCTAAATATCTATCATGCTAAAGGCAAGATGCAATTGGTTTAATTGCTTTTTTTTTTTTTAACCAGTGACTGCCAAAGTATCAGGGACAGAGTGAATCCTCAATTATTTTTTCATATAAAATAAATATTCATGATAGGTTGTAAATTAAATGTTTTATAGCAACTGCACAGGTAACTGCATTGGTAGAGGCACCCTGGTGAGCTCTGTGGCAAACCACATCTGCTTCATCAAAAGGACTCAGCGTCTATCTAACAATTACCGATGATAAATATGGATGTTGTTGGACCTTCATTTATAACTTTAAAGCAAGAAATATAGATGGTTTTGAAAAATATGTTACTTTATAAATTGGCTACTAACTCTTTTTTGGAAAGGAAGGCCAGGGTCAGAGAGTCAGAGTAGAACACTAGGGTAAGGCACGAGCTTTTCATGCACCCTACTTTCATTTTATTCTTGATATCTGAGCATAGCTGGGAATGTCTCTCCCTTTTAAAGGCAGACCCAGCAAAATATGGCTGATTGCTTTTGATCTCTGGATAAAAGACATTCGTTTCTAGTCAGATCTGATGAGATGAAGTCTGAGATTTCTCACTCGCATTTAGTGCCTTTATGAAGATACCCAGATGATGTCACATACTTTGCACCTGAAACAGAATTTATTTCTTTATTTTTTTCTCTTTATTTTTCAGGGTGGCATTATCCAGTGTTGCTCAGATTACTCCTGTCTCTGTGCTCAGGAATTATTCCTGGAAGTATTCATGCAACCAAATGGGGTGTTGGGGACTGAACCTGGATTGGTCACGTGCAAGGCAAGTGCCCTACTTGCTGTAGTATTGCTCTGGTCCCTGTTGCAGAATTTCCTATGATTCACTAAACATTAGTTCCTTCTGGTATTTTAAAAGGTAACATTTTGGTGGACAGCAGGTTTGAGCCGCGGGGGGGTGGGCGGCAGGGACCTCATGGGAAGGGGGGCATAATGGGCCGTCCTTCACGCCCGACCGAGGTCGCCAGCTGCCCCCCACGAGCGGCTGTCCGGCACGGCCACGACTCCAGAGCACAGAAACCAATCTCTTAACTATCTAACTTTTAATAGAAATTCTTCCAGGGCTAATAAGTAAAATAGCAGAAATCCAAAACCAGAAATCCAAAACCGCGCAGCCGCTATTGCGGCCGTGCAACATCATTTTATTCTTAAACAAACTTGTAGAAAGCAAATCATTTCACAACGCTGTTTCAGCATGTCTGATTGGGGGGGGGGGGTCGTAAACCCTAAACAATAATTGTGCATCTTCTATCGAAACAATGTATCTAGTCAAAGTAGATAGAGTATTAACTAGAACTCAACTGCCTCACAGGAATTGGGAGGGGTGGGAGGTGGGGTTCTATTGGGGTTCGCGGTTAAAAATAAGTATTGGTAAAGGGAAATGTGTTTGATATTTACATGACTGAGACCTAAACCCGAAAGCTCTGTAACTTTTCCCACAGTGATTCAATAAAGAAATAAATTATAAAAAAAGGGTAACATTTTGTCCCAATTCAATAGTATGCAAATCTTACCTCCTTAAATTCTTCCTTTATTTTTATGTTGTCATATATAGCATGCCCCAAAAGATGTTCCTTCATATTAGTAAAATGATAAGAACATGAAATTTTGAATAATGATAGCCAAAGCGCATATTTTAAAGTTGTGCCTTTTGCTAGTTTTTATACTTTCGGCAAATTCTTTAACCTCATGTTGCTTCATTGTCCTATTACTTAAAAATAAAAGTGAAAAACTGATTTTATCAGGGCTTCTCTGAATACAAAGTACTATTGTGCTCGGAGTGCCTCCCTTCAATAGAGTATCCAGCAATACTGGTTGTATTTACAGCCTTTCCATTAGTTCTCTCAACTGCTTTCTTCTCTCCAGGTTCTAATGCTAAAACACAGATCCAGGCATGTACGCTACCAGGATTTCAGAAAAATTTGCCTCTGGGATTGGTCTCTAACTACCTGCCATTACAAAAAATAGAACTTTACAAAATATAGGTAAATTACACATTTAAGGTCGTCAATGCCTTTTGTCAGTTGTATTTCTCTAAATTTTATGCATCCTATCCCCCTTAGCTCATAAAACGATGATCACTTTCCACTTACTAGCTCAATTATTTCAGGATTTTTAATAAACTAAGGCATCTTTCGTTGAACCAAATTTCTGCTACCTCCCTTAAATTCTAGCAACCATCATCATCTACATTCACATTTTCTTCCTTCTTATCCATGAGAATGGATGTAAGACACCCGATCTTCTCAAAGGTGACCCCTTGATGAGTTATGTGAATGAATCCCATGTCCTTTTGCCATCAAGACATAATTATCTCATCAATTTTCTTCATTTAGCTTCTCCACCTTTCTTCTAAATTATTCTCATTAGAGTAGAAATGTGCTTTCAGTGTCATTAGTCTACCAAGAAAAAAAGATTGAAAACTTATTTGACTTCTAACTTCTCTTTAGATGGTCTAATTTCTCTGCTTTCCCCCAGAGTAAAATCTCTAGAGGAGACTTGCTTATCCACTTGCAAATATCTCTTTGAGAGTTGTTGGCTACTACTCCTAGGAAGATCACCCATTACTTACATTCTAGGAAATATCATGTTTCTTGTATATTGCTTTAGTCAACCTCTGTTTACCACTCTTTCTTCTTAAAATACATCTGAGATTTTGTGATTTCCATAACAAGAAATAGTTTTCTCCAATATTCATTGCAATCCATTCTCTCTGCTTTCCTTTCTTTCGTGTGCTTGTGTGTGTGTGTGTGTGTGTGTGTGTGTGTGTGTGTGTGTTTGTGTGTTTAGAGCTTGTTCTAGATCTATTTTGGTTTTAACCTCCCAGATTGACAGTGAAATCTTTTAACTTCACCTACAAATCCAGACTACAATGTCTCTTTTCCTTTACTACTATCAATCTAATTAAAGTCACGGACCCTGGGCTAAATGAACACAGCTTCTAATTGCCTTGCCTTCACTTTTTACTTGTCACAGAGTGTCCACACACTGCTGTCAGAGCAGCACTAAAAAAAATTTAAAATGCTCTGTCAACCTTATATAGAATGGCCAGAATGTGGAAATAACTCAATGTCCATCCACAGAGGAGTGGATAAAGCAGTAATATGTATGCAATGGTCTGTCACCCTGCTACAAAAAATGATGAAATCTTGCCATTTTGGACAACAAAAATGGACACTAAAGATATTATGGTGAAATGAATCAGATCAGGGAAGACAAATACCATATGATTTCACTCATCTGTGAAGAGTAACAAAGGAAGAAACAAAACAAACTCTTGGATACAGACAACAGATTGGAAAGCACCAAAGGGAAAGGGACCGGGAAAATGATGAAATGGGTAAGGGGGATAATTGCATAGGAATAAATTAAAATTTTTGAATGCAGCTATATTTAACACTGTACCATCACTACCTTCTTTGAATGTAGATCTTTGATGATGAATTATGTATCTGAAACTTATTTTATAATGTCATATCAATAAAACATTATTTGGTTGTTGGGTCACACCCACTGGTTATGTTTAGAATGAAAATTATTTTATCTATTTTTATTATAATTATTTGGCTTGGGGCGACATGTTGGGATACTCAAGGTTACTTCAGACTCTGTACTCAGGAGTCACTCCTGGTGGGCTTGAGAAACTATATGGGTCTGGAAATCAAACCTGGGTCATCTGTGTGCAAGGCAAGTGCCAAACCTGCTGTACTATTGCTCTGGTCCTAAAACTTCTTTTAACTTTGTTTTTAAAAAATATAGTTTGGCTTATGATCATGTTTGAGTTATGATAGTGTCTATGTTTATAGTATTGGTATACAAATATATGACATATTACTGACAGAAATGTTCCCATGATTCTCCACCCCTGTCCCTATGTCACCTGTGGTGTGAGCTTCCTTGACTCCAAACTATCCTTCCATATTTATTAACTGACATTTATGATTTGGGTGCATACTGTTATCCCTCTAAGCCATTACCATGGATTCCAGTCTCTCCACCTATATTCTTGTGTTACTTCCAGTCAGTCTCATCGCTGCCCTCAGCCCCCACTGTGGTACTTTTATGTCTCTAATCCTGATGGCCTTTGTATTGGGGCATAAGATCCAATAAATAGCCAAAGCCATGCTAAAAAAAAAGATCAGGCATATCACATTTCCTGATTTTATATGATAAAATTATAGTAACCAAAACAGGATGGTGCTGGAAGAAGGATAAACTGTCAGACCAATGAATTCTAACTGAAATTCTAGTGAAATGACTTAAGATTTTTTTGATTTATTACAAAGGAATAAAGCCAGGAAAACCTCAATAAATGGTAGTAGGGAAACTGAAATACTACCTTTTAAAAAATGAAACAAACTGGATCCATATCTGACACCATACACAAAAATTCATTCAAAGTGGATCAAGGTGCTAAAGATTAGACCAAGAGCTGTCAAATGCATTGAGGAAACAGAATTATCCAGAATCTGAACCTAAAAGTATTTTTCAGTGATCCAAGTTTACTGCCAAAGATAACAAGCCAAGAATAAACAAGAAGGACTGTATGAAGTCAAAAAGTTTTACATGGTGAAAGAAACTCAAACCAAAAAAAACCAACTTACCACTTGAGAGAATATAGTCACAAAAATATTTAATTATTATAATTCAGATAAAGAATTAACATCCAAAATTTATAAAGAAATCACAAAGCTAAGCAACAAAATTCCCAATAACTCCATTAAAAAATGGGGACAAGATATAAATTGAAACTTACTTGAATAATATACATGTATGGTCAACAAAATACAAAAAGTTTTAGTCAACATTTAGTATAAGGGAAACACAGATGAAAATGAAAATTAAGTGTCTCTTCACATCAGTAGAGACTACTACATGACATTCTGTCACTGTCACTGTCCTCCCATTGTTCATCGATTTGCTCGAGCAGGCCCAGTAACGTCTCCATTTTAAGACTCGTTGTTACTGTGTTTGGCATATTGAATACGTCATGGGTAGGTTGCCAGGCTTTGCTGTGTGGGCGAGATACTCTCGGTAGCTTGCTGGTCTCTCTGAGAGTGGTGGAGGAATCGAACCTGACTAGGCTGGCTGGCTGCACACAAGGCAAACGCCCTACCACTGTGCTATTGCTCCAGCATGACATCAAACAAGAACAAAAATAATTATAAACAACAACAACAAAAAACACCACCCCCCCCCCACACACACACACAGACAAACAAGCATGTGTTTGTGTGCATGTGGCAAAAAAGAGATCCTCATTTACTGTTGGTGGGAATGTCACCTGATCCAGCTTCTATGGAAAACAATATTGAGATTTCTCAAAAAGCAAGAATGGAGCTACTTCCATATTTCTCTCAAAATAAGCAAACTCCACCCCCACACTATATTTCAAAAAAATTATATGCACAGCTGTGTTCATTACAGCTCTTAGTAAAATAGCTAGGATCTAGAACCACCCAAAGTGTCCAATGACAAATAAATGGATCGAGGATGTGTGATGTAAGTAAACAATGAAAAACTGTGCTGTCCACAGCTACTTGAATGGAATTGGAAGGAATTTTGTTCAGAGAAATAAGTCAGAGGCAAAAGGACAAATAAAAGATGATCTCACTCATCTGAGCTATACTGAGAAGCAAACCAAGGGTACGGGCAATAATCAGTCTCTAATAAGCCTTGGTTATAGAATTAAACTTTAAGTCTTCCCCAATTCAGTTGAATATATATGGTTTAGTCCTACGATCTACCTACCTCTCTTTGAACTCATCTTTATCTCAGTCATTATATACTCATCTCTTTTTCTCTTTGGATGTGCCATATAATCATTCCTTACTTGACACTTTCCCTCTTCCTGAGATATTCTTTCTCTAAACTCTGTAGTTGACTGTTCCCTGTTCTTCAAACTCAACACAAAAGATCTCTCCTTTGAGGAGCATTCCAATTCTCTCTACCTACAGGAATCTCTCAATAATCCTTCCCTACTTCCATTAGGGTATGTGAATTCTCTAGCATGTTATTTTTTCAGAAGTATAGATTTTTGTGGCACTCTTGATTAATAATGACTTTGAGTTCTTGGTTGGTTATGTATCACTGCTGTTGCCTGCACATCACTGGTACTTCAAGTGATATAGCCTAAATGAATCAAATAAATGTATATGCTTTCCCTAAAAAATTGCTCTTCTGTGTCATCTGCCAAAATTGGTGGTAAAAATCAAGAGGTGTTTCAAACACATTGAAATCAGAATTCAATAAGATTAGATATTTGGGTAAAGATTATAAATAGGTAATAGGATAAATAAGCCTTCAGTTGGAAGATTGTAAAAATGAATTCAGTAAATGACTGGATTTTCTGTTTCTCGTGAAACACATGAACAAGGGTCACTGATACTATAAATAGCTGACAAAGTGAAACAGTAAAAAAACACATCTGAGGATGAAAAATGATCAAAAATTTTCTTTTTTTCAAATTTCTTTTTTATTTCATTTTGTCTGAATAGTCTAGAGAATCCCTGTTCATTATGTATTAAAAATAACTTTGCATTTGATCATTGTATAATTGAAACCCAAGCACAAAAATGTGTAAGTCTGCAACTGTACCTCATGATGTCTCACTATTAAAAAATTAAAAAAAAACATTGCATTTGAATGCAAAAATAATCATAATAAAATAATAAACTTGAAGAAAGATGTTTCAGGCAAGAGATTAAGAAATTTTTTTATTATTTACGCACCACTGGTGTATCTATATGTAATAGTTTTTATTTTTTTAGCACAACTTGGAAATTTTATTTTATTTTTAAATTTTTTGTTATTAATCATGAAATTAAAAAAGTTATTCACAATTGGGTTTCAGGCATAGTTTTTTTTCAACACCTCTCTCTTTACCAGTGTGTCCACCACTTCCCTCCACTAATTTCTGCCCTTCCCTACTTTTCCTCCACCCCCAGTCTCCCCCTACAAGATGCACTGTTTTAAAATATGGAAGTTTTTGCATTGTGGTTTGCTGTGCTGTTGCCTATAGGGTTTCATATATAACACTTCACCACCTTCTGTCACTATCTCCTCTTCTCATTGGATCCTCCCTCTATTACAGTCATTGCCCCCTCTCTATTCTATCTCCCTGCCCCACTAAGGTGGTTTATTCACCACCGACTACCAGTTCTCATGTTCTTTGTTTCCACTGTCTTTATGATTAGGTTACCATCTCACACCACAAAAACTGGCACACATAGAAAAGAACAAGAACAATCAGGGCTGGCTTGAATGTGGGAAGAAAGTGACTCTCATTCACTGCTGGTGGTAATATTGACTGGTCCCATTTTTTAAAAAAAAAAACTTTATGGCAATTTCTTTAAAATTTAGGAATGGAGTTTTTACATTTGACTCAGAAACCCCACTTCTCAGAATATATCTCAAGGGCCCTCAAAATAATGGAGAAAAGACATTGAACCCCCATGTTTCTTGCAGCACTAACCACAATAGCCAAAATCTGGAAAAAAAACCCCCAAGTATCCAAGAATAGATGACTGGATGAAGAAACTATGGTACATACCACAATGGAATATTACTCAGCCATAATAAAAGATAATGTTTGCTACATGGAAGGACCTGGAAAGTATCATGTTGAGTGAAGTTAGTGAAAGAGAGAGAGATTGGCACAGAATAATCTATCTCATATATGAAGCACCAGTTTTCCTTAGATTTAGTTTTATATGTTCAGATATATTCTGTATCTTTGGCACTGAAACTTAGAATGATGCACACTGAGAATCTCTGAGATCGTGAACACTTGAGATGGCCAAACTTTGAAATTTCTTGAGTCCAGGAGAATCTTATGCAACCACTCCATGGATATAGTGAGGATGAATATGCAAAACAATAGTTTCTGGACAATTCCCCATTTCTTCAATCCATGCTGTAATGGGATTATCTGTTAATGTGAAAATTTAAAAAAATGGAATAATTTTATAAAATCAACAGCAGTCTTACGTTTTATAGTTGCAAATTGGTTGTGTTTATTCTAGAGCAAAACTCTTTATATTCCTGTCTTGAAACATTTCAGTTCAATCGACAACTTTCATGACATAAGTAGCTTCTTTTACTTCAAAAGATTCCTTTTGAGTAGAAGGGAAAAAAATTCAGCATTGATTCTCTAAGTTTTGACACATCAATCTCATAATTAGGAACTAGCATTTCAAAATCTATCACCCTAAACTTTTATTCTGTGCCTCCCTTAATCTCATTAAGCACAAAATAAGCAAGAACCCTCAATTTTAGTTTTATTGAAAGGTCTACGCAGAACAGCTGCATCTTCTTAGTACTAAGTAGCAAGATCCAGGGGATCATAAGAAAGAAAATCAGTAGAATCGAAAATATATGAAATGTATTGGAAAATTTTCCTTTTTTGCTCATGTAACTTTGTTGCTCCCTTTCCCACTAGGAACACAATATCCTTTATTTTTACTTGTTTTAGGGTCTCATAAGCAGTGCTCAGGGAGTCCAGCATCTAAACTCTGTGATACTTGAATAACCTGGCACCAATTCAGTGTGAGGGCCGGGGGCGTGGCGCTACTCTGACCATATAGTGCGCAAGACCACCAGGGTCACTACACTGATGCTTGGGGCTCAGGTGTTACTAGGGATCAAACCCTAGTTGGAAGCAAGCCAGACATGTGCCTTAACCATTGTACTATCTCCCAGCCTGGTAACCTTCTTTTTAAGAGCACTCTCTTTGTAGACTATCTGGGGAGACATCTGAAATATTTTTTGAGCAAACATGGTTCTGTAGCATATCCACAGGTTTGTCTCCTCACTGGGGCTATGACATGGCACCTCTTCTGTCACTCTATTGCCAATTTGGGGGCAGCTCTGGAATCTTCCTATTCTTTCTGATGCAAAATTCTCCAGCCAGTTGTTCATTGGGAGAGCACCTGATACTATTTCTAACAAAAATTATTCTTTAGTTAAAATGATCAGGTTTTGGGTTTTGGGGCATACAAAAAATAAATCACTGAAATGATTGGAATCCATAGGAAATAGTAAGTTCAGAGTTATCGGTTTATCAATTGAACATCTTTGTTATTATAGCACTATATTTGCTTAAGTTTATAATGAAGAACATTGATTTTATTAAACACATTCTCTTTCTCACCAAAATATATCATTGTTCTTGATGAAATAATTATGCGACACTTTTCTGTTTTCATTGAATTTTTGGTATTTGAGTTCCACCTAGCACTGCTCAGGGGTTATGTCTAGCTTGGTGCAGAGGCTGCTCTGGGCTGTGTTTCTCCCAAGCTCAGTCAGGTCAGTTGCATGCAAGGCAAGTGCCTTTACCCCTGTACAACCTCTCCGCTTCACTGCTCTGTTTTATCCTGCTTTCATGCACTTTATGCTATTTATTTGATCTTCATTGTAGTCCTAGATGATGGGCAGGAGTAACTTTGTAGCATATGAAAAGGTTAAGTTAACCACACATGAGAAGTTAAAATCCAACAGAGCTTAATAAGTGTCTGAGATCACATGACTGAGTCAGGTCAGAGGCCATGTTAAACCCGGTCATCTATTTCTAGTTTATTTTCTGTAATAACAACCAGAAACTGCCATCACTGCATTCTCAGGATACGCCTACTCTGTCTACCAATTTTACCTACTTAAAACAAATCTTTATTTTTTTTAAAGTTTTTTTTTAATTGAATCACTGTGAGATACAATTACAAAGCTTTCATGTTTGAGTTTCAGTCATTCAATGATTGAATACCCATCCCTCCACCAATGCACATTTTCCACCACCAATATTCCCAGTACCACCATCCCATCCTAACCCTCCCCCTGCCTAAATGGAAGACAATTTTCCCCATACTCTCTCTCTACTTTTGGGTATTATGGTTTGCAATATAGCTTAAAACAAATCTTAAAGGTCTTCAGATGTGGTTCAATGAGTGAAGCATCTGCCTTGTAGGCTTGAAGGTGTGATTTGAGGTCTTGGTGCCACCTCCAATGCCTAGTATGAGCCTTTAGCACTGTTATTGTGACACCCCAATACCTTAAGGGCTGAGCCATCTCATACACACTTGGTTTTAGTCTGCCAGAAATCATACCCTGGGTAGAATGCTTGGGATTATAAATACAGTGCCCGTAGGATTGCACTTAGTATGTGGAGTTTGAGGCTACAGGCCTTAATTTGACAAAATAGTCATGGTAGTTCTTGCTTATGCGGCTAAAGTACTAAGAAAGCAGGTAAGAAAAGCAATGCAGAATGTTCAGTGTTAGATAGTGTTTTGTATGTGGCAGAATCACAAAAAATGATCCAATCTTATGCCAATCTCCAGAATCAGCATCAAAAAATCTTTGAAAATTCCCTTCAATGAGATAATTTTTATTTCCATGTAGATACTACGTGTGATGTATTTGATATGCCAAACACGGTAACAACAAAGTCTCCAATGGAGACGTTACTGGGCCCACTTGAGCAAATCGATGAACAACGGGTGGACGGTGATGGACGGTAGATATTCTCGCTACCCGTGACGTATTCGATATGACAAACACAGTAACAAGTCTCACGATGGAGACGTTACTGGGCCCGCTCGAGCAAATCGATGAACAATGGGAGGACCGTGACCGTGACTGTAGATATTCTTAAACTTATTTAGTCTAATGCCTCCTTTCTGGAAGGAAAATCACTTGGTGCCCTTCTGGAAATATACTTTTTTTAACAAAACAAATGCAGAATGACCCTAATTGTACATGAGGCTATTAACATCTTTCTGCTTAGTGGCGGCCACTCCTACCTGACCTTAGGAGGTGGAATCACCCACTTGGGAGACATTGACCTATACTTGCTTTAATTTTTCCACTGTTCTTCACCTCTGGTCACTCTCGAAGGTATTTTGTAGGGGCTGGGGTTATAGTACAGTGGGCAAGGCTTTTGCCTTGCAGGTGGCAGACACAGACTCAATTCCCAACATCCTGTATGGTTGCTGAGCCCTGCCAGTAGTCATTCCTTGATGCAGAACCAGAAGTAACCTCTGAGCATTACCCGATGTTAGCCAAAAAGCAAAAAAAAAAAAAAAAAAAAAAAAAGGTGGGGGAAGAGGTCTTTTGTAAAACAATTGACACCTAACAGGAGGGAAGTAATTGATATTTTACATAAAATATTCAGGTAGTATCTGAGCATCTGAGTTATACAGTTGAATTGTGTTGAAAAGTTTCTAGATGCTAATTAAGACTAACATCTTGTTGTGGGGGAATTCGTGACCGTTATAGTGGGTGCAGTTATTTTGTATGAGAGTAAACTCCTCTGGGAAGGGGATGTTTGAGTAGAGACCTGAAGGCAATGAAGAGACAGGCCAAACTAAGATTTCTGCAGAGGCGAGAGCAGGGGTCTTGCTTCTGAGCCCAGAGTTTGCTTGGTTTTGTGTGGAGACTCAGTGAAGGAAGCTCTTACAGAACTGTCAAACCCTACTTGCTGCTCATCGACTCAGAGCTCAACTTTATCTGCTGGCGGCTGGCATGATTCAGGCGCATGCTTGTTGTTCTCTTATTTTCTGAAGTCAGCGAGAATTTCTGCTATTCCACGGATCAACGACAGTAACTAGGCCATTTTACTATAAATTCACCCAACTCACAATATCCCTCTTTTTGGTCAATTCCTAGCTGCTTTTTAGTGGGCATTCAATGTGGTGGCTATCTGGCCCTTCATAAGTGGCCAACATAGAAGAATAAGAACGATGTGACTGATTTTTCGCAGACTTTTTCCTAGTCAGTTATTTCTTTTCTTCGAGAAATAACTGGAACTCTGGAGATTACTTTCTTCTGAAATCTCTAAGTTTACAGGAAATAGTCTACATCAAACTTAATATTGTTGAGAATTTACTTTAAAAGTTTTTCCTATGTAATTCCTATGAAATCGCAATTCAACAATAACTTCATTGTTTAAAAAAATTAGAAAAAAAGTTGATACTGAAGCTCGTATAGAGTGAAAGGGCAACTTCAGCAACTGGGCTTTGTTGATGCAAAATCAGATCCAAGTGGAGACATTATTAAGAGGCCTCCAAAACAATCAAGTTTTTTTGGGGAGGAAAGACTTAGTGCTTAAATGTTTTATGGAATTCTGAGAAGAAGCTAGAACATCACCTCCCTTATATATAAAAACAGTTTATCTGAGTCTCTACAAGTGAAATGCCCATGATCTTTAATCTCTTTTTTTTAACTGAATCACCACGAGATAAACAGTAACAAAGTTGTTCATAATTGGGTTTCAGTCATACAATGTTCCAGCAACTGTCTCTTTACCAGTGTATCTTTCCCACTGCCAATGTACCCTGTTTCCTTCCGGCTACCCCTATCTATTCCCAGCCTGCCTCTATGGCAGACACTTCTCTCTCTCTCTCTATCTCTCTCTCTCTTTCTCTCTCTTTTTCTCTCTTTCACTTCTTTCCTCAGGACATTATGGTTTGTAATACAGGTACTGAAAGATTATATATATCCCTTTGCCTACTTTCAGCACCCAGTTCTTGTCCAGAATAGTAAGGTAAAGGTAAAGGCCCTCCCGTTGATCGTCGATTTGCTCGAGCGGGCCCAGTAACGTCTCCATTGGAGACTTTGTTGTTACTGTGTTTGGCATATCAAATACTCTCGGTAGCTTGCCGGGCTCTCCGAGAGGGGCGGAGGAATCGAACTCGGGTCGGCCATGTTGCCCGCTTGTAAGGCAAACGCCCTACCCGCTGTGCTATCGCTCCAGCCCATATGTGTCCAGAATAATCATTTTCAATTATTTTCAATTATTATTGTCATAGTTGTCCCTTCTCTATCCTAACTGCCCCCCCCCAACTTATGGCAAGCTTCCAACTGTGGACCAGTTCTTCCTCTTGAATTTGAGGAAGATTAGAAATACTAAGAATAGTTTTGAAAATGCTACTCAGCAAGGATTATATTTTTCAAATTCTTCATGTAAAAATGGGTTTTGTAAGCTATAGAAACCTAACTAAAAATCAGTTGATAATGTCACATTTCTCTCACTCACGGAATCTTTGACTTTATGAACATAATTATTCTAACTTTACCTCTGAACACAAAGTTGCCAAGACTTCTGAGAAAAGAACAAATAATTTCTAGGCAAATTTCAAAGTCAGTTTGTACTATAATTCTTCCCCCTCAAACTGTAATATTTATTTCTCTGCAGCTGTCTTTCTTTGTCCTCCACGAAGGACATAATCTTGTCTCCTGATTTTAATTCTCACGTCTTGGGTGGATAATGCTTAAATCCATCTCCAGCCCTGATCTTTCTTCTGAGTTCCACTTCATTTTGTTTATTTCTCTGCTGGATATTTACCCTTAGAAAAATACCTTTATTTAATAAATTAAGTGTCCAAAAACTAAGCTAATAAGTGAATGTCTCTAGAGGAAATAATCATGATGGTACAGTACCTAGAAATGATGCTATTGAAAATGGTAAAATAAATTGGAAACTAATCTTGAAACAGTAACTCAAAAACAAACAAAAATAAGTTTTTTAAATTACTTCAAGGATCAAGGCCATAAGACCAGAAGAATAGTTCCTCATCAAGAAAAGGCAAGTTACAGTTGTTTTTGCTTCTATCTGAGTGAATGGATAAATGCAAGACTGAGTTTTAAGTGAATAAATACAGAGAGTCAATATCAACTTATTGTACAACTTTCTAACAAAGCAAAACTTCCCATAATATGATGCTCTATATTTTAAATTAGTGATTCAATCAATTAGTAGAAGCATTCATGGAAAGGTTGGATTAAATACTAGAAAAATAGAGAAATAATAAGTAGATGTTACTTCATTGGGTATAAAGTTGTTGGTAATGGGTTCTACTGAGCCATGGGTCCTATATACAATTAGAACACAAAACAAAAGTTCTGTTCATATTTTGATTCATAATTTGACTTCTTGTTGTAGTATAATATATTATATCTTAATGCATGGTTGTTAGTAATAGTTTTGGATAGAAATCTGAATTCTATGTGGTTTAAGTGAAGTTAATTATCTTTTTATATCCTTGATTTATTTATGAGCATTAGTTGAGGACTGAGTAAATTACTGTACAAGGTTGCATTTACTGAAAAAAAAATCATTGTGATTCTCTGAGTCAAATATTTAAGAAGTAAATTATCACAAAAGTGCTGACACAATGGTGTTAGGTCAAAAACTTATCACCAATACAGATAGAAGATTACTCTCTTAGAAGCTGTCTTTAGAGATATCAAATACAAATGAATGATGCAACATTTTTTATTGTAGTTGTTGGAGGGTTAATACCCAGAACCATCTTGAGATGTTACAAACTTATTTTTTATTGACTTGTGGTAATCAATGTGGTAATATTCCTTCATATGATGAAGTGAATATATGTACATATATACATATTATCCTATCTTCCATCTGTTCTTAACACCATAATTTTTTTCTATTATTAACTAATTTTTTCAAATAAAGACACTGAGGATTCCAAAAATTAGAAAATTTCCAAAGCAAATAGCAATGCTAGGATCTAATTCCAGGTTTTCCTGATTCCAAAACTCAGTTTTTAATCTCTCAAACATCATGAAAAGGTTTTAAACTCAAGTGGAGAAATCTTTCTAAGTCTGGTAATTCCATATGTTTGGTGTATCCATGTCTATACCCATTTAGACAGATCCTGTCTACCAAATTCTCTCTCCACATCTTTTACCATGTGTCATATACTAGTTTTTCAAAAATTATTCCTATTCTTTTTTGAAAGTTCCTATTAAGTTTCACAAGAAGTTTCTTTGCACATTTTTATTGCTTCTAAACATCCCCTCCCCACACACAAATTTTACTTCCTACACTATTTCTTATATATAATAACACACCTGCTCTGGTCTATTATTTTGCCTAAAATTTTAAGTTCCCAATTCAAAATAACAAGCAAAACAGTCCTAAATTATAAACTGTGTGGGTTTCTATCACTGTGTGAAAGTTATGCCATTATGTATTTTTACCTTTCATTTCAGAAAGTTAAGAACGCAGATTGAATTATTTCATGATTTAAAAAAAACAACTTCCTGTTCTTTTATATCTATTTTTGCAACTTTTCTAACATATCGTTTTCTACTGCTATTAACTGATTATGTGCTTTCAACTTATTGCATAACATCTGATAGTAGAAATTCAAGGCCAGTTAGAATAATATGACTAAACTATCAGAAATACAAGTACACTTACAGAATTTATAAAAAATATGAGAACATTTATAACCTTTATTCCTACTGTAGTATAACATCAAGAATACAAATGAATATCTCATTCTTTTGCAGATCTGAAACCAGAAGAGTGGCAATGCCAGATGAACACAAAGAGAACAAAAAATAAGCTAGTGACGATAATTTAATCTGAATTTGAAGATAGAAATCTTCTAAAAGCTCATTATTTTGTCTACAAGGCCTTAAAAACTTTAACTATTTTCTTTAATTAAGAGCCTCATTCCCCCCAGGAAACAATGATTCCATAACAACTTGTGCGTAGTTGACACTCAGATACCCCAACAGAATTTCTCTTCCTCTTCTTTTTGTAGCTGGAGTTGATCACAGCATTCAGAGGTGGTTATTGCTAGCCCAAGCAGTTACACCCTCCCTCCCTGCCCCAACTCAAACTTGGCTATATAGTGAATCTTACAGCAAAGTGTTGAATCAGCAACTAACTTGTGAAACAATTAGACTAATGAGAGCTAAGAAAGATTTAGGTGAGAAACTTTGGGGTAGGAGAGATATTTTCTAATCCTACACAGGAGAGTTTCCAGGAATCTGCTATTTTTTTTTTTAATGTTGGAACAGTGAACTAGAGAACACTGAGAGTCATGTTACAAAAGCATAGCATATACTGTCTTCTTGCGCCTATACAAAAAGGACATTGCTCTGAATAAACTCTGCAATGGACATAGGGAGAAGAGAAAAACCATATTTACAAGTCAACAGAGCACAAAGAAAGAAGTTACAAATAAACACAGAGGAATGGGAGCACTGTGATAGGAGCAACCCAATATTCCTAAACTACCTGAGGCTATGCAGGAAAGACAAAACAGTGTTATCCTACAGAACCTCTACCTTGAGATAAATCAATCTCAGGACGTAGCTGTTCCCAAACAAGAACAGAGAAATCTCCACTCTGTTGCTTGAGATGTGTCTTCCTGATGCACCTTCCATGGACGTCATCCAATCAACTTTACTATTTAAGTCAGTCTTGAAAAGCTTTTGTGTATAAAATCTTTAGGGGCGACTGGGGGTGGAGGGTGACGGATCTTCCCCTAGCCACCCGCAATTCAGGGTGGGTCCCGGGTCGCTCCCCCAGCTGGGGTGGCCCGGGTAATGGGGCAGACGGCTGAGGAAATGAGGGCCAAGCTGGTTGATTGATCAGTCGCCATTTATTCTATTCTCCCACGCTCCTGCCCCAGTCTCTCTGAGCCCAACCCCATTCTAGTCTCACACTGCCCCTCATTCCCATCTTCTCCTGTCTCTCCTGCTCATCTCTCTGTGCTACCTCTCGTAGCCTGGGCTCTCTCCATGTGCCTGCTCCTGCATTCTTCTTCCACATCCTTCTCTCTGTCCCTCTTGCTAGTCTCTCCGCACTCCATCATGTTGCCCTGCCCTTTCTCACTCTCCCCAGCTCTCATCCTCTCTCTCTAACTCTCTTGTCTCTTCAATTCTCCAGCACTCTGGGCCCACACTGCACCCAGTCAGGTAGCAAAATCAACATAAAAAAGCCCTTCCTGACTGTCTGTCTCAAGGACAGAAACACTACCAAGGAGCCCTTCCTGACTGCCCAAGGGCAAAATGCCTCTTAAAGTCTTTTTCTCCTTTCCTCAATCCAGTAACTCAATAACATCTTTATACTAGTTATTTTTTGTATGGACCCAGTAAGAGATACATTGACGCTTGTAGGGCAGCTCTCCTGGGAACATCTTGCCAGACTCTGACTACAGAGCTCAGGCCAGATTAATCATTCCTAAACCTAGCAGGGTCCAAATCTAGTTATTACTTTTTGCATCATGACAGCATTTGTCCATGACCAAGTTCTTAACTCATAGTTAAGCATTATGGCACTTTGGCCAGGCCCATCTCCATGCCAGGGTAGCACATAGCTTACCGCTTGTCCTGGTTCCATCCAGTCCCTCTTCGGGACTCTGCTTTTGGGGGTGCTAGGAAGTAAAGGCAGCTGAGACTTAGGTGAGAGAACAGATGTCCAGGAGGGAAATATCACTGATATAAATATACATTACACAAGAATGACTTCTTGTGTCCATACAAAAAGGACATTGCTCTGAATAAACTATTCAATGGACATAGGGAGAAGAGAAAAACAATATTTACAAGTCAACAGAGCACAAAGAAAGAAGTTACAAATAAACACAGAGGAATGGGAGCACTGTGATAGGAGCAACTCAATATACCTAAACTACCTGAGGCTATGCAGGAAAGACAAAACAGTGTTATCCTACAGTTTTGTTACTTAAACAGAATGCACCTTAGCTGATTAAACCTTTTGTTTTTAGGTTTGTTTTTATATCTAATAGTACACAAATATATACATGTACTATTAGTATTAAATCTCAAAGTGATATAATTTAGATTTTATCTCAACGTTAGATAGTTTTTAGAAATCTGGGGTATTTTATGAAAGTAACAAAATTAAGTTTGGGAGTTCAAAGAAATCTTATGCTCAACTGAAAGCTAAATGAAATATATAAAGCATAACAATAATAGATAACAATTTCTCTTTTATTCTAATATATAGGGAAATTAAGTCTTTGCTTAGTCTATATTCTTTGTATTTATAATTAATTGTTTTCATTAAATCACTATAAAAAAAGTCTATTTTTCTTCCAATACTACCTAAGCTTCTAATTTGTGGAGAAGATTCTCCAATGGCACTGTCTGCATATTGTATTAAGCTGTGTGCCTTCTAAGACAATCCATAGTCTGGATTTTCCTCATTTTTATTACCTTCACCCCATGTTACTGTAGCTCCAGGCTCCTCAGAGCTTCTTCGTACCTTTCACCCCTCTCTGTATTCAACATCTTAGGTTTTGCATCTCTGCTTTTTGGTCAAAAGTTCCTCCCACCCACCTGGAATGTAATTCTCTATATGAAAACTCTTATCACACTGCTGGATAGAATACTGAATAACACTTGGGCTATGTCATACATGACTATCCACACCACTCTAAGATTTTTGTTACTTTTGTTGTAATTATACTGTAAGATTCTTGAGATAAAAAATTCAGATTAATTTTTATAGCCCTCCTCTCAAGCCTCAAACCCTGTGTAATAAAGTAGTTATTAAATATATACTTGATTAATTAACCTTGATTTACTATTTGTCTCAAAGATGATTCATATTTCTCAAAAAATATTTTAAATCACTAGATTAGCCTAGGGCTACCATATTTTATAAATAAAATTACAGAAGACTCTAAATTTTTGCATTTCAGATAAGTAACAAACTCTTCTGATATAAATGTACACAATAAAATACTTAGGGGATAAATATAGAAAAGAATCACATGTTCTTTAATTTAAAATTCTTATTTCACTGATGGTTTTTATTTTATCTATTATGAGATTAGATTGCCTAAAAGTGATGTGTGCTAGTTTTTCTAAATAAGAAACCCCATGCTTATGAATTATTTAACTTCACAAGCTTCTGTTAATCAAGGTCTGTAGTACAAGAAGTTCCCTATGTTGTTCTACCCAGGCACAGAAAACAAATAGATTTTCTATTATATGAATATCATTGAAGATGAATAAGAGGCCACATTTGGCCTCAAGTAGCTCCTAATCTGATAGGAAGAACAGCTCATTGCAGGCCTGCCTATAATTTATGGGCAGTGTAGCTACTGATCCAATGCCTTAGTTTTTTTTTTTTGTCTGCTAGCCTCTTGAACAAATATCAGAGATGACATTATACACTTAGATTGTCAAAAGTAAAGTCTGCTGCTTTTGAAGTGCACCTTAACTACTTCTTGCCTCTCAAGTGATGTGTAAACACTATGATTCATAATCCGAAATGAAAATAATTGCTCATAATTTGTTTTGATCAGTACACAACACTCAGATTTTCATAACAGAACTAGATTTTATTGTAGTTTTTTTTCTTTTACCTTGTTCTTGTTTATATAACATGCATTTTTTTCCTTAGCACCAGCCATGGAAACCTATCCTAGATGGCATCTCCTATACTCTGAGCCATTGTGTAAATCCCTCCTAAGTAAAAATCACACCCATGAATTAAACTGAGTGTGTGTGTGTGTGTGTGTGTGTGTGTGTGTGTTTGTGTGGTGCTCAGACTCAGTCCAGGACTCACACATGCGAGGCAAGCATTCAACCACAAAGGGGTACCACTGACTCTCTGCCATTTGGCTTTGAGCCCTGATTCGCTTTATTTATTTATTCATTCATTTATTTTAGCTTTTTTTGGTCACACCCGGCGATGCTCAGGGCTGACTTCTGGCTCTGCACTCAGGAATCACTCCTGGCAGTGCTCAGAGGACCATATGGGATGCCAGGGAATGAACCGGGGTCGACCATGTGCAAGGCAAACACCCTACCTGCTATACTATCACTTCAATACTCCCCTCCAATTTCCTTTGAATAATCACTTCTCTGTCAATCTTTTCTGCCACAGACAACAGGTTCCAGGGAACATTTTCACTTGCATGCAATAAATTCTATGCTTGTAATAATAAAACCCCCAATTCCAGAAAAAAGTAGCATGCTTTTTATAACAATCTTAATTGCACATTACTAAAAGTATGCTTTTTAGACTCAAAACATCTAACTCAGGGCTCTTAAACAAACTTACAACATACACCTAGACTAGAGAGAAGCATATTTTTCTTTTCTTTGCTAGACATAAGCTACCGATTGCCTTTTTTGAAGGCAATTTTCAAATATATAAAACAACATATAATCCACAAAATGCCCATTTCGGCGTAATTCAATTGGTTATTCACATCTCACATAAAATGACAAGTGAATGGTATAAAGAAGTCATGAGAATAATAAGCTAATATTAATTTGAATGATTTGTCAATTACCCAGATAGAAGTCTATGGTTAACATAATCACCATGGCAAGTCTGTGAAAATTAGGAAGTGCTCGTTGTCAGTGAGTATTTGAGGTTGTCAAAAATTACCTTGGGTAGCTCTTCAATTTGATTGGCATCTAGATAAAGCTCCTCTAATGTTCGCTCAAAGTTAAAGACCTCCTTTGGCACTTGCTGCAGGCTGCAGTGGGAGTAATCTAACACTGAGATGATTTCTTCTTCACCTCGGAAACATCGGCATGGCACCAGACGGCCGATGAGCTTCCGTTTGGTGGTCATCTCCAGGCACTGCACTAGGGAAACAAAAGGAAAAAATAACAGTTTAATTAACTGAAGACATATGCCATTTAAAGCTTCTATGAGGAATTTGGTTTTGTGTACATTTCATAATTATGTAATGCTTTAAAGTTTATACGAGACGTGGGCATGCATTATATCAAGTAATCCTTAGTCAGCCCTGAAAGGTGTATGAGACAGCTTTTTCTTCCCACTTGAAACAAGAAAGAAAGGGATTCAGAAAGGTTAGGAGACTTCCCACACTTGCACAGCTTTGGAGAGAAAGAAAGGAGCAGAATACAGTTCTGATTCAGCGCAAATGCTGGCTTGGTGCTCACACTCCCTCTCTTAAAGAACGGATCCAGCGTTTTTAATTTTACGTAAATTGCAGTGAAATACAGAGACCACCAGAATTGGCTGTAACAAAAATCCATTTCTCCCCAGTTTAGTGAAAACATTCAAGCATTTACTCTGGAGGTAAAATGTCCTATTGAGCCCCAGACTCATTCCACTAGTCAACATGTAATTTATTGAATAAACACCCATGTTCCATGAATAGATCTTGGAGCTGGGGATAGAGTGATGACTTAAACAAAGTTCCCATTTTCATGGAACTTTATGCCTCTCTGAAGATGCAGAGTTGGCTTGGCTAACTTCAGTGATATGTCTGTCTTTCTGAATCCTATCATTTGAATGGGAGACAACAACTTGAAATCATAACAGAAATTCCTGAATCATGCCTGACATATTTTTTCCCTCTTCCTCTTGGTTAAACGAACTAAACACCATGACATCTTGTACAAACTTGTGTCACTGCACCTTCAACACTTGGCTCCATTTGCTGTTTTTCAATGTCAGTCATCTTGGACTATCAGCCTTTTGGAGATAGCAATGGCATTTTTTTCACTAATGCATATGTCTTGGCACTTGGTATCAGGATATAACATAACAAATGCAGAACAAAAAATGAATATATAAGACAAGCAACAAGTAAGTATGTGTGGAACTCTCTCCCAGAAGTCTGCTTGACTGATAATTTTCTGAAAAACATCTTGTTCTTACTAAAAGGTTACTGTGTCTATGAATGTACCCCTAGAGAAATGGCCTGCCAGTTTCTCTTGAACTCTGGAGCAGTAATCATATTGCTTGCTAAGAAGGTGTCCATTTCCCAACATGTCAGGGAAAGTTTTCGAAGACAAAGAAAAAGACTATTTTATTCACTGTGAATTCAGTGTCCAGTCTGGCAACTACAGAAGAATTATTGAATGAGCATTTATATGAAGCTTCTACTCATTGGTTTGTTTTACTTGCCAAAAATTTAGTGCTGTACCAGAAATTAATGATGGTTCATTAAAACAATGTGGTATTTAGTTCTTTAGATTGCTTATACAGAACCACATTTGGAGGCAAGTGAATAAAATATTCTTAGCAAATGTTGGATGTTTAGCCCAAAGTTATTATTACTTCCCCTTTAACTTATGGAATTAATAAATGTCATATTTTGTAGACAGGTTCATGAGTAACCACTTAGTGGTTACTTACACATGGTAGTCTGTAGAAGACTGACTAAAATAATTCTAAAATGACCTTTTTCTTTTTCTCAATTTCTCTCTTGAACTCCTACACTTCTCATTTATGTGAACGTGAGTCACAAGGTTTTGTAACTGTTATTTCACTCAACCTTACTAGAAATCTCTCATTTTAGGTTGGTGCCTCTGGGGTCTGAACCTGGGATCAAACAGAGGTGGGAAAGCCTGTAAACACTAAATATCCGACATATACAAGGCACTCAGCAAACATTCCTTTAGATAACTGCAAGTCAGAAGTGATGGCTTAGACTAGCATGGAAAGTGGTAATGAACTGGAAAGATACCCAATAATCAGAATCTAACATATTGGTGAAGGGTTAAATGAGAAGTAACAAGGAGGTACCAGGGATGGGGGGGGAGATGGAGTAAGGTGGGGGGACAGAAAGGAGTTTTGAACACTTCCCAGGTTTTCACTTTGTGTCTCTGGAAGTGATGTGTTAGCTGTGCTGTTGCTGACTTGAATCAGGGTCTATACAAATCCACCTGCCTCTGTGAGGCTACTAATAGGAAAAGCACTAACTGCTCCTGTATCATTTGCATTGCCTGGTGCCAAGTCTCACCCTTCTCTGTTGAACCAAGGACTTGATGCTTGATAGCTGTTGCTATCACAGATATATATATATATATATATATATATATATATATATATATATACTTACATGCATATTATATATATATGTTATAGACCAAAAGGTAAAAGAAAATTCAGGCCTCTGCCTGAACTATTTAGCTAGAGTGTCCATGGCTCACTTAGACTTTTGGAATTTAATTCACATAGTAGTACATTCCCACACTTTGACCTCAAGCCAAATGTTTACCTAGTCATCTTTTCTTTTCTTTATCTCATCTCTAAAACATGCTGAGTTCTTTTGGTCCAGTACATCTTTCCTCTGCAGCTACTGAGTACCAAGACACAGCAACTCAGCACTGCTCATAATATCCAGAATCTGGAAACAACTCGAGTGCCCGAGAACAGATGACTGGTTAAAGAAACTTTGGTACATCTACACAATAAAATACTATGCAGCTGTTAGGAAAGATGAAGTCGTGAAATTTGCTTATAAGTGGATGGTCGTGGAGGGTATAAAGCTAAGTGAAATGAGTCAAAAAGAGAGGGACAGATATAGAATGACCACTCATTTATGGAATATAAAATAACATAATATGAGACTGACACCCAAGGATATTAGAGACGGGCAGAATTATTGTTCCATGGTTGGTACCCTGACTCATGAACTGGGAAAGAAGGCAGCTGGAATAGAGAAGGGATCATTAAGTCAATGATAGTTGGAGAGATAGTTTGAGATGGGAGTTGTGTGCTGAAAGTAGATAAAGGACCAAATGTCATAGCTTCTCAGTATCTGTGTTGCAAACCATAATGCCCAAAAGTAGAGAGAGAAAGAGGAAAATTGTCTGCCATAGACACAGGTGAAAGGGGTGGGATTGGGAAGGAGTAGTGGGGACATTGGTGGTGGTAAATGTGCACTGGTGGAGGGATGGGTTTTTGATCATTGTATAACTAAAACTCAAACATGAAAGCCTTGTAACTGTATATCTCAGTGATTCAATAAAATAATAATAATAATAATAATAATAATAATAATAATAATAAAAGACGCAGCTACTACATTAAGTCTCAAGTTCTTCACTTGGTCTTTCATTTATAGAGTCAACTAATACTGCATCCTTTAATCATGGTCATGGTCCTCCCATTGTTCATCGATTTGCTCAAGCGGGCCCAGTAACGTCTCCATCATGAGACTTGTTGTTACTGAGTTTGGCATATCAAATACATCATGGGTAGCTTGCCAGGCTCTGCCGTGCGGGCGCGATGCTCTTGGTAGCATGCCGGGCTCTCTGAAAGGGGTGGAGTAATCCAACTTGGGTCGGCCACGTTGGCTGCTTGTAAGGCAAACGCCCTACCACTGTGCTATCGCTCCAGCCCCAGCATCCTTTAATGGATCACTATTATTTCCCAGTCTTTAGTGGAGCATAATGATTTTCACTTACTGTGGAAACCCTTAGGCTTAGAAGTGCATTTGTTATCCCCTTGCTCTATAAAAGCTACTTCCCCTCTCTCATTCAATAAAACCCAAGATCTTCTGATGGCCTTTCTATTTCTTTCTAATATTATTTTCCTCTTCTTTCTATTGTGTTGGATAACATTCATTTACCATCTCTTGAGCAGACTCTTCACCTATGAATGATTTCAGTACCTGATTCATGGTTTCTCAGTCACAGCTTTTTCCAACCCTGATTTATGCTCCTTCATAGCTTTCAACATTTGAGAGTTTTTTCCTACTCCAAATTTCTAAATAACTTTCCTCTAGTGCTACTTCTTTATTTTTTTAACGGTAGGTTTCTAGAAATTTACATGAAAGTTGACTTTCTAACAAATGCCCACATGTTTTTTTTTTCCCCTTTATTTTATTTTATTTTTTTTTAAAGTTGTAGATTTACAATTTTTTGTGCTTTGGTTTCAATTATACAATGATCAGATACCCATCCCTCCACCAGTGCCCATTTTCCACCACCATGGATAATATCCCTCCCACCCCCATCCCCCCATCCCCCCTGCCTCTGTGGCAGGGCAATCCCCTGTGTTCTCTCTCTCCTTTTGGGTGTTGTGGTCTGCAAAAGAGGCATTGAGTGGCAAACATGTTCAGTCCATAGTCTACTTTCGACATGCATCTCCCCTCCTGGGAGGATCCTCCAAACATCCTTTATTTGGTGCTCCCTTCTCTATCTGAGCTGCCCTTTCCTCTAGGATACCCGGCTGGCCTCTAAGTTATGGAGTAATCCTCCTGGTGCTGATCTCAGCTATTCTTGGGTATTAATCTCATACTTTGTTACTTTATATCCCCCAGATGAATGCAATCTTTCTATGTCTATCCCTCTCTTTCTGACTCATTTCGCTTAGCATGATACTTTCCATATTGTACCACTTGTATGTAAATTTCATGACTTCATCTTTTCTAACAGCTACATAGTACTCCATTGTGTAGATGTACCAAAGTTTCTTTAACCAGTCATCTGTTCTTGGGAAATGCCCACATGTTTAACAACGTTAACGGCTATAGAAACATAAATTTGAATTAGGAATATTAATTTTATTATGACTATATATGTGTGTGTGTCTATTCAAGATAATTTGATTTCTTGTGCATATTTTTGTTTCCTTAAAATTTCCCGTATTAATTTGCTCTCTGTTCCTTTCACTAATTCTGTTCTCGCTCTCCTCTGGATGGAGTATGAAATATGTAACCTGGTACCTTCTGCCCCATCTCCAACACACTGGGACAAACGATCCTCCAAGAGTGATAGCTCACCTGACTCCTGTCTAGAATGCTTGCTATTCTAGACTTGCTATCAGTCTGTCATCTTAGAATTTCTCTTTCCTATTATCCTGGAGCGATAGCAGAGTGGGTAAGGCATTTGCCTTGTACGCCGCCAACATGGCCCACCCGGATTCGATTCCTCTGTCCCTCTCATAGAGCCTGGCAAGCTACTGACAGTATCTTGCCTGCACGGTAAAGCCTGGAAAGCTCCCCGTGACATATTAAATATGCCAAAAACAGTAACAACAAGTCTCACAATTTGTTGTGAGATGTTACTGGTGCCCGCTTGAGCAAATCGATGAAAATGGGAGGACAGTGCTACAGGCTACATCATTTCATCATTTCATTTCATCATCCTGTTAATCGTCGATTGCCTCGAGCAGGCCCCAGTAACGTCTCTTTCATCCTAGCCCTGAGATTATATTCACGGCTCTTTAGGAGAATGAGACCCATCATTGTTACTGGTATTTGGCATATTTGGTATGCCACGGGGAGTTTGCCAGACTCTGCCCTGTGGGCAGGCTACATTCGGATAGCCTGCAAGTTTGTCCAAAGTAGGAATGAGGCTACATCATCCTATGAATTTTGCATTTCTTTCTTTTATAGCTCCCGGATTCCTGTTTTTTCTTTTTCTAGATTTAGTTTTTAGACTCCAGTTGTTTGTTTCTGGTTTTTTTTTGTCTTATTTTTAGTTTCGGAACCACACTTGGTAGTGCTCAGGGCTTACTCCTGTACTCCTGGCTCTGTGCTCAGGGATCACTCCTGGCAGACTTCGGGGAGGGACCATAAGTGGTGCCAGGGATCTAACGTGTGTTGGCCACATGCAAGGCAAGCATCCTATCTGCTGGAGTATATAGTTCAGGTCCAAGAATCCAGCTTTCTTTCTTTCTTTCTTTTTTTTTTTTTATTTCAACACCTAGATTCTCCCGAAAAAAAAAAAAAAGAATCCATGGTAGTTATGCTGTGTGTCTACCCAGGTAGTTTTATTTCACCCACAAATGTTTGGCAGTTGAACTGGCTATATATTTTCAGGTCAGAAAAAAAATTTTTTTAAGTCATTTTATTTTCTAGCTTTTAAGGCTGTTGTCAGGAAATTTAGTCTCATTAGTATTCAAAATCCTGTCTCACACCCACCTTCCCCTCCACAAGAACATTTTAGAACTTTCATCTCCTCTTTTGAAATTTCCTGACAATTTCCTGACAATATGCTTGGATATGTTCTTTTTTTAACCCACTCCACTGGGACTTGATGAGCTCCTTTACTTTCGAAACATCCTTCAAATCTGTCTTCCTTTCTGTTACTATCTAATTGATAATTTCCTCCTTTTCTTTGCCATTCCTGTTAGCTGGACCTAGGATCAACAATCTTAGATTAGTCCTGAAATTCAATGATCTTTCCTTCTCTGATTTCCCTGTCTTTAAATGCTGTTTTCTGAGGGATTGCCTCAACTTTATCTTCTAAAACCATGTCTGATAACTTTTATCTGATAGCAAATTTTCTACTCCCTCAGAGCTCTGAGTTGTTTCTTGCTTGTTCCATGTTTCTTGGATCTTGTTTGCTTTTCAGATGTCAAATCATTTTTCTTTACTCTCAAAAGTCTGGAAGTATTTTTTGAATTCTCCCCTGGCATTCTGAGTTTCATTTTCTATTAGTTTCTTTTAGTCTTCATCTTTCAGGAGGGAGATTTTCCACAGATATCTGCTGATCTCTGGCTGTCCTTCAATATTAAAGAAGAAAGCTAAAACGTTAATTGGAAGTTTTGTATGCATGACAGGTTTTACTGCAGGGTGATGTGGCAGAAAGCCAAACATGGACTCTGGTCTTCTTCCTGGAGCACCGTCAAATCGTTTTGTTTAAAAAGGATTTCTGGAACTTTCCGGATTTCAGTAACGTCTCCTCAGTTCCTTATGTGATGTCTTACCTGATGTCTCTTCAAGACTCTAATAAAGTTTGCGCAGTAGATAATTTTTATACTCCTTTATTGAAACCTTAGAAGATAAAGTATTTTAAGCTGGCAATATACTCTATAATGGAAGTAAATAAAAACGAGGATCTTTCCAAGTCTTCTTTCATAAATAAATGTCTCTCAAAATTTCTTTTATTTTTGCTTTTTGGTCACACCCTGGAGTTGCACAGAGATTAATTCTGGCTCGTGCACTCAGGAATTACTCCTGGAGGTGCTCAGGGGACCCTATGGGATGCTGGGAATCGAACCCAGGTTGGCGGTGTGCAAGGCAAATGCCCTACCCGCTATGTTATTGCTCCAGCCCCATCTCTCAAAATTTATTATCGCTGATATTTCTATTTCCTCTGTCCTTGTAAGTTCATGTACTTAAAAATTCCTTTTAGTTATGTAGATTTTGGGTGGCAAGTATAGACAGTATAGAATGATAACAAATCCTTAAGGTTGGATTACCAGAACTGAGAATACCAAATTATGAGAAAGTGAGTGGGTGGGGATGATGAGGTCAGTTTGATGTAACAAGAGCTTTGTGGTGGTCTTGGGTGGTGAAGGTGCAAACTTTGTTTTTTTTTTTACATCAAAATTATAAACAATACTATTTAACCATGTTATCTAAATTATAATAAAATTTTCTTTTATAAAGGACCAGCCACAACCATGCTGAGACCACTCTCTGCACACATGAAGGTACTGGCAGAGGGACAAATCCACGCGGGTTCCGGGGCTGAGATCGCCAAGCCTACTCAGATTGGGGCCGAGCATCCTCCACCTAGATCCTCCAAATTCCAGTAGGCGGGGGTCACACCCACCAACTGGTCCCCTGGCGCTGTGTAATCCCATCAACGGCCAAGACTCAGAGACTATAAAAACCAGCTCCCGGGATCGTGTGGCCGCATTTGTGGCCACGCGACATCTTATTATGACATCTTATTATCTCATTCCTACTTTTGACAAACTTGCAGGCTATCGAATGTAGCCTGCCCACATGGCAGAGTCTGGCAAACTCCCCGTGGCGTACCAAATATGCCAAATACCAGTGACAATGATGGGTCTCATTCTCCTAAAGAGCTTTGAATACAATCTCAGGGCTAGGATGAAAGAGACGTTACTGGGGCCTACTTGAGGCAATCGACGAATAACAGGATGATTTGTAATTTGTTTGTGATTGTGATAAAGGCCAAAGAGATAATATAGGCAGTAAGGTGCTTGCCTTGCAGGCAGCCAAAATAGTTCTATCCCTGACACCACATGTGGTCCCCTGAATAGTGTCAGGGTGACTTCTGAGCACACAGAAGTACTCCATAGTACCACTGTGTGTGCCGCCTGCAAATTAAGATACATGATAATAAAGAGGAAAAAGATAAATAAGGGTGTGTGTGTGATATTAATTTCCATGTTTAAAAGAAACTTCTTTTCTTTACTTCCTTTCTTTTTTTGACTTGTAAGGAGGCAAGGGCAGAGAATTTCATCCTCTCAGACACTCCTTCTGCTCCCTGATGTTATGCTCTTTGTATCCTCCCCTCTGTGTCATCATTTCAGGCTTCTAAAGAGGAGTCATATTGTCTACACCCATTAGAATTTACAGTAGGACAGCTAGGGTTCTCCCTGGGGCCTATTGCTCTTCCAATTGTACACTCTCTGCTTTCCAATCTCATCCACCTTCTTCGACTCTCACTTCAACTGAATTTTAATGAGAGGATGGCAATAGAAATGGTTTTTGACTCTTCTTGGTTTTATTTCCCTCTTCCTCTCCTTATGTTCCATAGGATTCACAAATAATGCATGTTCAAAATTGAGAGTGCACTCTTGGAAATTAGGTGCACATCACGTACTGAATGACCGATTTTCTCTGGACACGTGAATTTACCTGCACCAGTTTCCTCATTTGTACAATAACACGGAACTGAGGAAGTGCTCAGAACTCTCTTCAAATTTTAAGTAGCCACAAGGTATTAGCAGTTACCCATCGCTCAAACTTGCTTGTCCTTCTTAGTTCTCAGTCTTAGTGAAGAGCAATACCATTAACCTCATTGTAAGACAGAACTTCCTCAGTTCTGCACTCCAATATTTTTCTCAATTCTCAATGCTGAATGTCCCAAGTCCTAACCTTTTATTTTTTATTATTTTCTTTAAATTTTTTTTATTAGTGAAACACCATGAGGTACAGTTATAGACTTATAAATTTTTGTGCTTGGGTTCCAATTATACAATGATCAAGTACC
Source organism: Sorex fumeus (assembly GCF_029834395.1). Lineage (NCBI taxonomy): Eukaryota > Metazoa > Chordata > Mammalia > Eulipotyphla > Soricidae > Sorex > Sorex fumeus. The sequence continues at coordinate 2,471,882 of NW_026606068.1, read as the reverse complement.
CATCCCTCCACCAGTGCCCATCCTCCACCACCACGGGTCCCAGCATCCCTCCCACCCCCCATCCCCCCCGTCCCACCCTGCCTCCTAACCTTTTAAAAGTCTAAACATTTCTCAGTCTAGCTTGATTTTCTTCAACTATTCAGCAACCGACTTCCAATGACTACCTCTTGCATTTATACCTGTTTTTCTCTCTGTTATCGCCCCCTCCTGGAGTGATAGCACAGAGGTAGGGCGTTCGCCTTACAAGCGGCCAACATGGCCGACCCGAGTTCGATTCCTCCGCCCCTCTCGGAGAGCCCGGCAAGCTACCGAGAGTATTCGATATGCCAGACACAGTAACAACAAAGTCTCCAATGGAGACGTTACTGGGCCTGCTCGAGCAAATCGACGATCAACGGGAGGGCCTTATTATCGCCCCCTCCACAATGCTGCAAAGATTTGTGGTAAATATTACAATGACCCTTCTTGGATGACAAAGACCATTTTTTTTTTTTTTGCGGTGAGGGGTAGGCCACACCTGGAGATGTTCAGGGGTTACTTGTGGATCTGCACTCAAGAATTACTCCTAGAAGTGCTCAGGAGACCATATCGGATGCTGAGGATCAAACCCAGGTTAGCCGAGTGCAAGGCAAATGCCCTACCCACTGCACTATCCATCCCAATGCCTGATATTTTTAGTGGCACTACCAAGTGTGATAAGTTCCTGAGGCTTGATCTTTTGACTTCCACATTCTCAGTCAGTACCTGGCTCTGGTTAGATATTAGTCTCCCCAGTATTTTCTTTCCCTATAGCCATGGCTTCTTTTTCATTTTTGGAGTTGCACAACTGTCTTTTCTGGTGCCTTTGGAATCGAATTGCCTATGCAAAGGCACATTTTCCTTGTCTTTAATTTTCTTTTTTTTTTTTTTTGTTAAGAATGGATATATACATCATTTGTCTCTTCAAATTCATCAAGGCAGATTTTGATTCTTGGGAGTATGTTCCAAACACATGCTTCAATTCCCACTTGATCAAATTTAAATAATTTAATATCAGTCTTATTCTCTAGATCAAAAGCTTTGTGAGGACATGGATCGTGGATAGCCTATTCAAGAATGTGTCTTTTCAGTCATTTATTCAGTATCTGGTTCAGAGCAGATTTTTAAAAAATATTTACTGTATCAGAAAATAAACAGGAAGGTTGGAGATGATTATAATGACTTTTATTTGTATAATCCTTGCAAATTTTCAAACTAATTAACTATGGTTTATTGAGTTTGCAATGTGCATAAGGTTAAACACAAAATAATTAACAGGTCTAAGATTAGACATTACATTTCCTTATCCTAAAGTCTCTGATTTTTCAACTAGCATTCTCTGCATTTTATTAACAGTGATCTGTAAATGAAAATTAAAAAACATATAAATTTATAAATACATGAATTTACTAGCAGTTCCATGCCTGTCTCCCTTCTCCTCTACCCTCACTCTTCCTTTCTTCTCTCTTTCTCTCAGAAGCCAAACTGAAGAAAAAAGAGTGAGGCAAACAATAGTTTCATCTAGAGATCGACTATAAATAATTGTTTTAAGTGCCAAAAGGATAGAAGCAAAGCAAGGTAAAGTGGATATTGCATTTCAGGAACTGATTCAGCATGAAACATAAGAAATCACAAATTCTGTAATCATCATGAACTACAAAACAAAAGGTTTGCTCTTTTCCCGAAAGGTGACCATTGCTTGGTATTATGAGAACACAGTTCCATGGTCATTGCTGGAATGGACTCAGAAACATTATGATTTCCTTTATTATCCATACCCTTGATACTTACTCAGAAAAAAGAAATTCTTAGATTTTTCGGTGTTTTTGTTGGTATTTAGATAGGGAAGAGGAATATAGGTATCCATCTTTTTTTTCTGCAAAACCCTTCAAATAAGCTCCTCAAAATCAAAGGCAACACTGCTCTTTTCTAGATTCTCAATGGCCAATCTGAATTCTCTTGTCTACTAAATCATACTTCTAAAATCTATCCTGAAGAGCTAACAGGGATTTTTCTTTTTCCCCTACCAAAGTCTGCATCATCATTTTTCCTTTCCATACTCTCACAGAGTCAACTGCATTTAAATCTTGCCAACTTGGCCTGACGTACAGTTGGTAACATAACTCTCATCTTGCTGTGTGTTTCAAATCCTTTCCACTGACTATTTAAATAAAACTGAATTTCTCCCCCTCGAGACTTCTGACTATTGCTATTGGCTCAAGCTTGAGAATGTATGTATCAAAATACCCAACATGAAACACTATTATTTTTCCTAGGAATTTAGGTTTAAGTCTGCTCATGTGATCCTTGCCTAATATTCCAATCCCTGGAAAGATAAAGGAACAAGGGGAAATTCAGTCTTTCCAAGATTTTCTGTGATAAATAATCTCGTTCTCCTCATTAGTTGGCACAGTCTTACACTTTTCAAATGAGAAATGTTTCTAATTTATTCACTGAGAAACCCTTTGCTTCACTAAGTATGCCACAGGGATGTGGAAACCTGCCAAACTCTCTCCATGTCCTACTTCAACAAACATCTTTAAAACATTATCAAACCTCAAGTAGGTCTCTGAAACCCCCTTCTGGATACAACATCCATGATCATCATAGGACTCCAAATAGTGCCTCTGAGATTTGCTTGTTTTCTGCCTATTGAAATGATCTCAATTCAGACACTCAGACTTCATGAGTTTGTTTCTATCTTATCATTATAATATCTGAGAGTCTACAATTGTACATGATGTAATTTTCTGTTAGCACAAGTAAATTGGTTGGTCTCACAAAGATCAATGGACTACTATTAAGTAAGTCCCCTGTGGTCTTACCGCTGATATTACCATGTCAACAATCAAACAAGAAATCCAGATAGAGTACCTAATGCCAAGAGGATACTAAATATGTCTAATGTCTACTTTTGACAAATTAATTCTTTTGAGAAATAATGGAATAGAGGATAAAACTCATAGTCAAGCATATGTCTCACATGTATGTGGCCCTGGGTTGGATCCCAGCACAGGAAAAGAAGAAGTGATGCTTGTGTTACTGCTTTATATTCTTCCCAGGAATTTTTTTCTAGTAACTTTAAAGAGTCTCTTTCCATGAACGATTCCTAATATAAACCATCATGCTTAATTTGGCTTCTCACTCCTTAATGAGCTACCTGTCTTGAAATACAACACAAAGTAGAACTCTGAAATATTTACTAAGCTCCTAGTCTCTATCAGACACTGTGCTTCTTGATTTCTTGTTTTGATTATGCGTGAAAATAAAATGTCTCCAATGTCAGAGAATTGTTTTAATTCTCTGACATTGGTTCTCTGACATTGGAGTCATTATTCACAGTTCTTCCTCTTGTTCCATTTTTGTTAAACCTTTTACATCTCCCCCTTCTTTTCTTTTCAGTCCATCTACTGGAGACTCTTAGAATTCTTAGGGCTATGGTGGGAGTAGAAGTGAAGGCCACTGAGTAATCTAGTTCATTTAATTGGTGATCTTAAATCTCCCCCAGGTCTTCATTGAAACTGAAGATGATAGGGATGGTTGACAGTGAGAAATACTAAGTCATAAAAGGAAGCCAAACCCTCTTTGACCCTACGCTCATATCAGTATCAACTGCAGGATGAAGGTTCTTACTCGAGTGCATGTGGTCATAGCAAGAGAACCAAAGTCACGGGAAGAGTGAGCTCCTGTGCTATGGCCCTAGAGATGCCCAGAAACAGCTTAGAGAGTAGCATTTTCCAGCGTGGGATAAAGTTTACAGGGTTCCAGCTCCATATTTCTGGCCAGGAATGTGTATCTAGGACAGAAAATGGTGTAGGGAAAAGAGCAGCCACTGAAAATATGTAGGTACCAGAGTGATAGGAGAAGATACCATAATCTAGATTAGGCATTGAAGGGAAAGATGATGCTGTGAAATGATAAACATGGGCAGTGGTAAAACCCAGATCCATCTATTTAATTGCACATCAGCAATAACTTCTTGAGTATCAGAGTGTTGTATGTATGTCTTTTATACAATATTCAAGGACCCAGAAATTCAGGAATAAATCCATTTTTGTGATAACAATAGTAGTACTGCCAAAAGTAATTCTATACACAAGCATACTATTTTTAGTATATATGAATTTCACTTGATACCATTAATTCTAATAATATTTGTTAAGTATTTCCTCAGTGCTAGGTCCTGCAGAGTAGGCTGGGAAACATCAGTGATTAAGTGAGCACTATTCCTTTCTTAATGAATTCACTAAGTAGGGATATGAGTATTCCATACACAGTAAAATGCTTTGTTAGCCAATAAATTCAAAATTTTCTCTCATAGCTATTATAAAAATATTTAGCTTTATCCATTTTATATATTGAAACATGCATTAACTGTCTCTATTAATTCTCTACTATGACTGTTGATTCTCCAGTTCTACCCAAGTCTCTGCAGTAGTATTTCCCAGCTCATGGTCCTGATATCTTTTCATAAGAAAAATAAGCAGCAGGCTTTAGCTCACTAAAGGGCTCCAAGTCGTTTTAAAATAAAGAAAAATGCTTGTCTCGGTTCGTAACCATGGTTTTAAAAACAAAGTTTTAGTCAATTTCAAATTATAGCTTGACATTCAATCTGTGTTCAATCTAATATTTCCACTATTTTACCTAGTACTCCCATAAACATATATTTGAAATTCTATACCCACACTGATAACAACACTCATTGTCCCTTACCAATTTTTCTTTATCTATATCAATTCTAGCAGTCTTTTTTTTTCTTTTTGGGTCACACCCAGCGATGCACAGGGGGTCACTCCTGGCTCTGCACTCAGAAATTACTCTTGACAGTGCTTGGGGGACCATACGGGATGCTGGAATTTGAACTCAGGTTGGCTGTGTGCAAGACAAATACACATGCTATGCTATTGCTCTAGCCCCAATCCTAGCAGTCTTATGGTAAGGCCATTACAGGTTAAAAATCATGTTCAATAGTTTATTTGTTGGTTATTAGAGTTTTTTCATTGGTCTTAAAACATCGCAGTGACTGATGCTACAGAAAGTTTGACATGAGAAATAGAATATTCCATTTAACTCGCTAACTTATTTAGATCTCTGACTACTATGACAGTAAAGTATTATTAAAAATGACAGAATTTGGGGCCTGTGGAGGGGCACATACTTTGCATATGCTTATCCTGGTTTGTTTCTGGAAACTGTATACCCCACTTAACACTGCTGGGTACAACTCCAGTGTCCCCAGCACCATAGGGCCCGAGTAATGAACTGTCCAGCCAAAAAACAGTGGTAATAGCGCTGGGTTCCCTGAGCACAGCTTGAAAGTACTTTCTCCACCCAAATGAGAGAATTTGAGCTTGTACCACTATTGAAGTTTAAATTTTTCTTTTTAAAGTCTTCTCTAACTGTTCCAGACTATAATTAATTCTGCTTTCCCTGTCTTACTCCTACTCACCATAATAATTGTCATCTTAAAACTAACTACTTTAGAGAACATTGATCTAAAGATTACAGAATCAATCTGGGAAATTGTCTGAATAAAGATTTGAACTAAGTGAAGCTAAATCGACGGTTACTCAAAATTTCTCCTTGTTCTGTCATGTAAGTAGATAGCAATGTTTTATCATTTCTATAATCCTGCCTTGGCATTTTTTTTATCTACTTACTTTAAAATTCAAATATTGCTGCAGAGAGCAATAAAAAATAAACTTTAAATTTTGATTAAAAATAGTCAAAGTTTAGGAAAAAGTTCTAATTCAATAATCAGCTGTTATAGTTATGACTCTTGAGGAATTATGCTTTCAGGCAAGTTATGAACTTCATCCAAGATTGTATGAAGAAAAACTTTTCTTAGCATTAGGATATGCTCAAAGACCTAACTTATATAAAATGATAATCCAAAGCAATACATTTCTAGGATAACATCAAAAAGTCTATTTATTTCCCCTGAGCACTGTCCAGTGTGTGACCCAAAACAAACAAACAAAAAAAGTTTGTTTATTTAAAGACACAGAGTAAGGAGACAGACATAGCCTGATAAAAGCAATTAAAGTAGTACAAGCTTAACAATCATTGGAACTTTAGTCTAATTACTTTCATCATTAAATAAATTGCTAGTGGATGATCTTCTGTTTCAGAATATCTTGTAAGATAGCTTTTTACTGTAGTATAAGGATTATTTATGTTCTTCACAGTGACTGAATTATCCAGGAAAAGATGCTTTATTAAGTATGATTCATTGAGAAGCCAGATACACATATATGTAAGTAAAGTAAAGTAAAGTAAAGGCCCTCCCGTTGATCATCGATTTGCTCGAGCGAGCCCAGTAACGTCTCCATTGGAGACTTCGTCGTTACTGTGTTTGGCATTTCGAATACGTCACGGGGAGCTTGCCAGGCTCTGCCGTGCGGGCGAGATACTCTCGGTAGCTTGCCGGGCTCTCCAAGAGGGGCAGAGGAATCGAACTCGGTTCGGCCATGTTGGCTACGTGCAAGGCAAACGCCCTACCGCTGTGCTATCACTCCAGCCCATATGCTACATATATGTAGCACAGTTAAATATAGCTTGCTGAAACATTGTATTTAATGAAAGTTTGGCCACATAGGTGGTTAACATATAATTTTATAAAAATTATACTTTATGTGAAACATTTTACTCCACACCTTCGTCCAAAGCGAGTTTGGGAGAGATGAGGGCCCATCAAGACCAGGAGAAAAGCAGTGGAGGGCAGTGATCAGAAGACCAGGTCCTGTCAGAGAAAAAAGTCCTCTGACATGTAAGAGTGGAAGAAAAGAAGAAAGGGGCCTTGGAACTTGCGAAGAAGGTGGTATTTCAGAATTTATTCAGAAATAACCAGAATATTCTGGTATTGCATCATTTTGCTAGTAATAGATGCCACATATGAGATTTCTTTAGTTCAAAGATAAATGCACTGTAGCATTGTAGCACTGTATCACTGTCCTCCTGTTGTTCATGGATTTGTTTGAGCAGGCCCAGTAACGTCTCCATTGGAGACTTTGTTGTTACTGTGTTTAGCATATCGAATACGTCACCAGGAGCTTGCCAGGCTGTGCCATGCGGGTGAGATACTCTCAGTAGCTTGCCAGGCTCTCCGAGAGGGGTGGAGGAATCCAACTCAGGTCGGCTGTGTCAGCCACGTGCAAGGCAAATGCCTTAATGGCTGTGCTATCGCTCCAGCCCTTGTGAAAATTAAGAGAATAATGATCAGGAGCCAACACTATTTGCAAAGAGAACTAAAACACATTTAAAGACGAGAGATGAGCTTTTCAAATGAAGAAGCTGAGCCTCCGTGTCCTGATGTGGGTAGACTTGAATAAAAGAATTAGAGAAAGCTCCGAGGAAAGCAATGTTCACAAACTTGTCTCATTTTAGCAGTATCCTTGTCCTTCGTGGTATGACACAGCATCAATATGGTGCCCTTTACAAGATATGATGGAAGAGAGAGATTTTCAATTGGATGTAAACAACTTAGAGAAAGATTTTTTAAATGGCATTTCACGCTGCTTTATATTCCTTCTTCAGCCACAACTATAGATAACTTTTGATATAATTTGGTTATTAATATTTTAACTAAAGCTGATAATGGTGGTACTTGTGCCTCCAGGACAGTTACAGCAAATGTTGCAATTCTAAAACTCAACTAAATAAACGGGTCTTGTGGTGATAATCTTTTAATCAATTAATTTACTTGGAGTATAAATCAAGGGAGTTACTTTATAATTTGAAAGATTTTAAAGATTTATGAAACATCTAAACCAGCTGGATGTTAGCTCTTGGGCTGAAAGAAGAGCTAAAATAAATGGAAAATTAGGAAATTTCTTTAAAGAACTCAAAGCCACGTGAGAACTCACTCAAACTTAAGAATTATTAAATTAAAGGTCCATAACAGTTTAACATGGTGAAAGCAGAGGCCCATTATAAGGCCAAATGAATTCATGGTGATTCTATTTTTTTTATTGTTAGCTCATATTATTAAATTAAGAAGAGCACAACTTCAAAGAGTAATTAAAAATATTCTAAGTATTTCAAAATTTATTCAGAATAACCAAAATATTCTGATATTGAATAACTTTATAAGTAATAAATCCCATATATGGAATTTCTTTATTTCAAAGATAAATGAATTTGTGACAAGAGAGTAAGATCAGGAACAAAGAGAACTAAAAAGCATTTAAAGAAAGAAGAGAGATATATGCTTCAAATGAAGAAGCCAAGCCTACATATACTGATGTGTATAGAAGACACTTTACGAAGTTCACAGAGCTATCACAATAATCTTATCTAAGATTCAGTGGTCCAACGTCAGTTTCTTCACAGCATCCCCACATCCTTCATTTCTAAATACTGACTTGCTTAGGAGAGTATGCCTAGTCTCCTGGGTCTTCTGGAACTGTGTTCATGTCTTCCCTTGTAGGCTTTTCTGCCTTTACATTTTCTGCTGACCCGAACTATCTTCTTACTCATCTCTCCTGATTATTTTGTTCTTAATCACCTGCCACTAAATTCAATGACTGACCTGGAAGACAGAGTTTATTTGCAATGCTACAATGCCTGGTATGGGGTATTGAGTCTGCCCAAAATTCTTATGGTTGAAGAATTTTAACATTTAGTATTTCAGAAGGTGGCTTTATCTGAAAATCATTTTTTAGGTACAATTAGTTAATATGTAAGTGCAGTGGGGCTCTGTTAATAGTATGGAGACTTCTGAAAAAGGCAAGAATAAAGTTTTTATATGACCCAGCGATTCCACTTCTTGGCATCTACTCCCCAAACACAAAAAGTAATTTGAAAAGACACATGGACACCTATGTTCATTCCAGTACCAACTGAAACAGGATATGGAAATAACCTAAAGGCAGAAGAATGAATTGTCATTCACTGTGGTATGTAAACAAAATGAAATTTTAAGTTTTCTGCCTCTTGGATAGAACTGCAGGACATCTTGTTAAGCGAAATAACTTAAAGAGAGAACAATACCTGATAATCTTACTCATCTGTGGCATATAGAGAAAAAAATAGAAAGTAATGAAAAAGGACAGAAAGTATTGAATGATGGACTTTGATTACAAAGAGTTTGTCTGAGATTTCCAAACAGTGGTGAGAGGAGGTTGGGGAGAGGATGAGTGACTTAAGGTCAGTTAATGGACCATCTTGGAAACAATGTTGGTAGGAAGACACAGAAACTATTTATATCAATATCAATACATCAATACCAATCTAACACTATTTTAATCATGCTACCTAAATTACAATGCGTGTTTTTTTTAAATGGTTTCTTCAGGGTGAGCTCACTTACCTGTAGTATATAGAAGACTGAATGAATAAATGTATGATAGTAAAGCGGGGGGATGCCTAGATCAACCTTGACCCCAGTGTTTAGGAGAAGACAAAGGGGCTGGAGCGATAGTACAGTGGGTAGGGTGTCTGTCTTGCAAGTGGCCAACCCGGGTTCGATTCCCAGCACCCATATGGTCCCCTGAGCACCGTCAGGAGTAATTCTTAAGTGCAGAGCCAGGAGTAACCCCTGTGCATTGCTGGGTGTGACCCAAAAAGAAAAAAAAAGAAGACAGAGAAGGAAAGAACTCAAAGGGGAAGAAGAGAATGGGAAATAATTAGTGAATAGCGTTCCAGGCTTCAGTTATACTGGTGATATGGGTGAGCGGTATATCAAAAACATAAGCTCAACACACTGAAATCATGAGATTTAAACTGCAACCAATGGAACTTTGTAATGTACCTGTCAAGTTGACAGGCGGGGGATAGGTCAGGGGTTAGAGGTAGGGTTGGAATATGAGAATATTCGTGAAGGGTGTTGGGAATGGTATTGAAATATTATATGCCTAATATTCAACTATCAATAACTTGGAAATCTAATTTCTTACATTTGTGATTTATATAAATCACAGCTCTCACACTTAAAATTTTTTAAAAATAATTTTTAAAAATCTGGGCTGGAGCGATAGCACAGCGGTAGGGCGTTCGCCTTACACGCGGCCAACATGGCCGACCGGAGTTCGATTCCTCCGCCCCTCTCGGAGAGCCTGGCAAGCTACCGAGAGTATTCGATATGCCAGACACAGTAACAACAAAGTCTCCAATGGAGACGTTACTGGGCCCGCTTGAGCAAATCGACGATCAACGGGAGGGCCTTTACCTTTACCTTTAAAAATCTGAAAAGCAAAAGGAAGACTGGTGTCCTTAAAAAAGAAAACTATGTGAATAAAAGGACACATATAGAGATAGGGAAGAGATAAGGAGAACATGTTCATTTTGAAGCCCAGGAAAGTCCTGGAAGAAATTCTTCTCTCACAGAAACCAAGAAGAACCAATGCTATTAACATCTTGAAGTATACTTCCAACAGAGACCTATTACAACTGTTTCCGTGTTAATCATTTGAGATACCACGATTTCTTAATTCAACTTGAACTCTTAATAAAAGGCACACATGTAATGCCAAATTTTATTTTCCACAAATTGATAAAGGCAGAGATCAATATTTTACTGTAGATTCACCACCTTAATGAAGATCTAAAACCACAACTTCCCAATAACTGCCACCCCTCCCCCAGATCCTTTTCATTAAACTCGAATAGGCCCTCACAATAAATTGAGGAGGGTTTTGCACTGAATAAACTACTGTGGGGTTTAACTATATATATGTATGTATTGTGGTATGGTATGTCTGAAGACTGTTGAATCCAACTTATGATGTTTAATGAAAATCTCTATTCCTTTGGCATTACAGATTTTTTTTAAACCTCGCAATTTATATGTGGTTAAAGTTGTTCTACAAAAGCATCAAGTTAAACTCTCTGAAAAATGACATGTCAGGCATTATGCAAAAACTAAAATTGGGTAGTTTACCTTTTCAATCTCAAGAGTAAATATCCAGACAACAAATCACTATGTCCTAAATTAATGCACAGAGTGAATATAATGAACTCCTTGAACCTAAGAATTTAACCCAAGGAATTAAATACAGTATTCAGAGTATCCTGGAAAATTTATATGATGGTTACTATATGGATATAACAGACATATTTTGTTTAGGAGAAGAGTTGGAAGAGAAAAGAAGAGCTTTGTATGTCCCTTTAAACATCATTAACTAGTAATATAAGTAAATTGATAGATATTTGAGAGCGGATAAAAAAGAAATTATGCTATCTTAGTAAACTATTAACCACCAGATTGTGTGAAATATATTTGGGCTATATATTTTACTAGTGAACATAAGAATTCAATGTTCAAAGAAAGAAAAGGTAGAAATGAGAGAAGAGCTGTTTAGAAGTTTTCAACAATTAATGATGCTCAATCAAAATTTTGCTATTAAAAATAGATAAAAATAATATATTTATTGTCAAAAATTCTTTAACACACAGAAAAATAAGAATATATAATTCACCATATGCTTACCATCCAGAAATAAAGCACTATAAATATAGGGAATATTTACTCTCATTAGTTTCCTTATTTTATTATTATTATTATTTTATTATTTATCACTGGGCTGGAGTGATAGCCTTGCACGTGGCCCACCGGGCTGACCCGGGTTTGATTCCTTTACCCCTCTCGGAGAGCCTGGCAAGCTACTGAGAGTATCTTGCCTGCACAGCAAAGCCTGGCAAGCTACCAGTGACGTATTTGATATGCCAAACACAGTAACAAATCTCACAATGGAGACATTACTGAGCCCGCTTGAGCAAATCTATGAACAACAGGAGGACAGTGCTGCAGTGCAGTGCAGTGCAGAGCAGTGCAGTGCAGTGCAGTGCAGTGCTATTTATCACTGGTTTGGAGGCCACATCTAGCAGTGTCATATCTTACTTCTGTCTCTGCACTTGAAGGATGACTCCTGGCAGGCTTAAGGGACCATATGAAGTGCTGGGGATCTGAACTAGTTTAACTGTGCGAGGCAAGTGCCTTACCCACTATACTATCTTTCTTGTTTATTGCTATTCATTTAGATTTGCTCGAGCGGGCCCAGTAACGTCTCCATTGGAGACTTTGTTGTTACTGTGTTTGGCATATCGAATACTCTCGGTAGCTTGCCAGGCTCTCCGAGATTACACTCTAAGTACTTCACATATAGAGACAGACACAGACAAAGGGCACATATATTATATACATTGTTAAGTCACATTCTTCTACTACTTAGTATTAGACTGCAACCATTTTTTTTAATAAAACATTGCTTAAAATGATTTTTGGAGACTGAAATAATCTGCTATGAGAATATGTTTATACCAATTTACTTAGAAAATCTTCTTTCCCCCCAAATTTAGTTTATTACTTTCCCCAAATTATATAGCTTAATAAGCAATCTCAAATATAAGTTTCTATATATTTTATAGGTGAAAGGATTTAAATATTCCTATCTTCTTAAATACTGCAAAAATTATTCAATTATTTATATCAACTTGGTATTGCAGAATAACGTCTATGACTATTTAGTGTTTAGAATATCTCTGGGTCATGTCTTTGTTAACAGATGCTACTATGTAGCATATGGTTAATTATTACATATAATTTATTCCTACTTTGGACAAACTTGCAGGCTATCGAATGTAGCCTGCCCACAGGGCAGAGTCTGGCAAACTCCCCGTGGCGTACCAAATATGCCAAATACCAGTAACAATGATGGGTCTCATTCTCCTAAAGAGCCTTGAATATAATCTCAGGGCTAGGATGAAAGAGACGTTACTGGGGCCTGCTCGAGGCAATCGACGAATAACAGAATGATGAAATGAAAATGAAATGAAATTTATTTTCAACCTTTGTCAGTTTGATAGAGCTGAGTATAACTCAAGGTGTTTTTAATTTCTTATGTATTATGTCTTTGGTTAATGCTTATAAGATCAATTTGTTGAGAGGGCTTAACTCTAGGACTTACAAACAGAAAATATTTATGTTTATCTATCATTGCCCTTAAACATCATCTTTTGGGATTCATTTCTCCTGACTTGAAAAAGAGCATTTGTGAATTCCATACTTTTATGATTTTTTTGTTTTGTTTTAGGAGAATCTCTTTTAGATCATTAACTCACTCGCAAGAATATTTTCAGCACACTGCATGCATAAGTCACATATTTTTGTAAATCTACTATTGGCCATTATTTGGGGAAAGAACCATATAAATTACTATGTAATAGGTATATGTTTTTATATGTTAAGGGTCAATGGATTTTAACATTTCATTTGGCTGTGTGTTTTCAAAAATGTTATTTAAAATAACATTTTTGAATAAATTGGGAGAAAAATAAGCTTACAATTTTGTTCTTTATTATCACTACTAGATCTTTTTCAAAGAGAAATACTTTTGAAAGCACGTCTACTGACTGACCTTGGAATTTTCAACCAAGGTTTAGATCAAGAATATTTATTTTCATTATTCACACAGGATGCTACAGACCAAATGACTTTTTAGCAATATAAATTCAATGTTTTACTTTGTTCCACGAATGCAATCAGAGCCCAATCCATCTCTAGCAATTACAGTGAGATTAACATATGAATGCTATCAGAACAAATTTTCTATTTCACATTTTCTAGATATATGTAGGGCAAAATGAGGTCCAGAAATGAACTTCACTAGATACAAAAAGAACCTGATATCTTATTAAATAACATCAACCCACCTTCTTTGCTGGGTTTGACCAAGGGCCAAATCTAATCTGTAAGAGAAAAGTAATAGGCCTTCATCATTCTACTGGGCCATCTGTCTCTTCTTTAAAGATAGAAAAAAAGAATTATTAAAATGATGTCCATGCATTACACACTATTGTATGGTTGTGGTGTGTGTGTGTGTGTGTGTCTGTGTGTGTTCAAGTTGAGGGTTAAAGCAGAGTTAAAGCAGAGGAAAGATAGTCACATTTTTTGAGATACCTGAATATAATCAATAATTGCAATCAGAATCTCCTCCCCTCGTGCCAGGCTGTCTTCACCAGGGCCCCTCGGAGGGGGACAGTTTGAGTCTCCCTCCCTGCCCCAAGCAGAACCCTGACAGTCAAAGACCTCTGGTACCCAGCCACAGCCATGCTCAAGGCCACTGTCCACACGTTCAGATGAGCCTCATGCATGAAGAAACTGGCAGAGGAACTCAGGTATGTGGGACTGGTGGCTGAGATCTTCAAGCCTGCTCAGATCGGGACTGGGCCTCCTCCACCCAGATCCCCAGTTTTCCAGTAGCTTGGCAGCCACACCCACAAACTGCCCCTGGCACCATGTAATGCCATCAATGGCCAAGATCCAGAGACTATAAAACAAAGCTCCAGAAGAGAGACACGCAGGTTTAAGAGAGCGAAGCAGATTTTCTTAGTCACAGCAGAGCCTGGCTAGCTACCCGGGGCATATTCGACATGCCCAAAACAGTAACAATAATGGGTCTCATTATCCTGCCCTGAAAGAGCCTCCAATATGGCAGCATTAGGAAGGATGAGTAAGGAGAGGCTGATAAAAATCTCAGGGCTGGGATGAATGGAGACTTTACTGGTGCCCGCTTGAGCAAATCGATGAACAACTGAATGACAGTGATACAGTGATACAGTGAATCAATAATTTGGTTCCATCTTTTCATCTTCTTGGCTAAGCATTTCATCGTATTTTTAATATGTTTTGTTAACCACAGAAAAGAACACCTACTTAAGGTAATTAATTTTTATTTTTCTCTCTAAGTTGTATTAGGGATCTGTTTTGCAAAGACTCTTACAGATATAACTAGGTAGTGTAGAGAATTAAAGGGACTAAATCTTGACATTTTCAAAGGCTATTTTAATTTTTATTTTTCTCTCTAAGTTGTACTAGTGATCTGTTTTGCAACAACTCTCACAGATATAACTAGATAGTGAGAGAATTAAAGGAACTAAATCTTGACATTTTCAAAGGCTATTTTCTACTTTTCAACAGAAATGAATACTTTCATACAATCTCATTTGTAAGAAAGGATAGATTTTTTTCTTGTTATAAGTTTGTATTTTGGGTCTCACTTAGTGTTTTTCTCAGTGAACTTCTCTCCCTAGTTCTATTGACTAGAACTCTCACCTTTCTTTAAAATGGTAACTGCCTCGCACCTGCTATTAATCACAGCCCAGAGCATATCCTTCAAAAGACACTTCACCTTTCACTGAATGAATCCACATTGATCGTCTCTGAGGCTGGAACAATCATCCATTTGCATACTTTCTTATGCGTTTTCGGTTTCAATGTCAACAAAGAGTCAGATTTTTAGGTGTGACCTCTTGCAAATCACTGCTTGAATGTTGGAATGTGTGGTCTCTCTTTCTTCAGCTTCTTAAATAACTTTATGCTGATCCCATAAATACTGCCAGCTTTGTCCTCCCAACACATAGCCACATGCTTCTGCATTCTCTTGTGCTTTTGAGCATGCTTTTCTCTACTGGGATGATTTTCACGACTCAATTTTTTCTAACTCAAAGAATCATAACCAACCTCAAGTCAGTCCAATGTCACTTCCTCTGCAAATCTTTTCTAATTTCCTTTGAAATTTATGTTATTCACTTATTTTTGTCTTTGGAACACTTTCTAGCATTTGTTGTGATAAAATTGTCAAAGTTTATTGTGAGGATTGGTTACTATCCCAATCTATTGATCCCCAACCAAAGTACACAATTTAAGAATTCTTTATTTAAAAGTATACATATCTAACCGGGTTATCAAACTTCTTTTTATTTTCATGCACTTTTATGTTCCACTAGACATTATATATGGTGACACTAAATGACAAATCCTCTTTCTTATTTCATCTTTTGTAACACTAACATTCTAAGTAACAGATTAAAGACTATAATAAACAAAACCAGTCAGAAACTCTACTTTAACAATAAAATATTTGTTCTTATCAAACTTATGGGTAAGAAATGCTATTTCACTTCAGGTATTCAATATTACACATCAATTTTTAAATGTATCTTTGCAAAGTACATAACACACTTATGCTCTGGAAATAATAAAATAATTGATAAAATCAGAATATTGATATTACATTTTAGTTACAAAATATTTAAGTATAGAAAGCTTCTAACCTAGCTTTATAAAATAATAGTTGCCTAATTTTTCTGCTTTAATTTTATATTGGTAAACACTTCTAGGACAGAATTTAGTAAACTTTACCTAGCACTCCTATTATTCCAACATCATTCCAAGCTATTACTCAGAAGTTTCATAAAACTTACACATGCACACATACATACAAACACACACATATACATACACACACAGAGATCTTACAATGACCACATAATCTGAAGACACTGAACATATCCAAAACAAATGCTGAAAATGATATAGGATGTTTTACTCTAAATATTTTACCTCTAAAATCACATTGGACTTGGCAATTCTAATATATGTATATATATATATATATACATATACATATATATCTTAAAACAGTGTGACTATGAGATACCAATTCTTAGAAAACCTATATTCTTATATTTACTGTTATGTTATTTTAAACTATTGATGTTCAATTTTGTTTCATAGGTGAAATAATGACCTCAGTTGGAATGTCTTAGGTGTTTGCTATTAGTAATAGTTTATGATTCTAATTTTTAAACCATCTTTATTGAGGCATCAGGGTTTACAATACTGTGAATCACACTCTATGCATACATCCTTCAAACACCAACCCATCACTAGAGAGGCTGCTTTCATCCACCAGTGTCCCAAGAAACCCTTTGAACCCTACTCCTAATGTATACTCAGTTTGATGGAGAAAATTATTCAGTTCTGATAACTTTGATCATTTCTTGCTCTCTATCTTTTTTTTTTTAAAAAACCCACATGTGGGAGAGACCTCTTTCTTCTCTTCTCTTCTCTCTCTCTCTCTCTCTCTCTCTCTCTCTCTCTCCTTCTTTCTCCCTTCCTCTCTGTATCACTGTTTCTCTCTTGTCGGGGCTTGTGATACCTACATAAATATAGATGAATGAGCTCATATAAAATTCCACAAAACTATAAATCAATTAAGGGTTGATAAAGTAAAATTTTTCTGAAAAACTAAATCACTCTTAGAGGTATGTAAATTTAAAGAGTTAATGGTAAGGATAACCCTGAGGTAATATATTTTAGAATTTACATAAAAGAGTAACTTTTATAAATGTAAAATTTACTAAGAGTGAAGAGAATTAAGAAAATTTAATCTGAGTAGATCTATAAAAGTAAAAGTTGTGTTTTATCATAAAAAAGAATTGGCTTTATATTAGAAAATATTACATTACATATATGGCTTAAGTGTTTGCATTAATAAGGCAATTATTCTAATAAAAATCTCTATGGCTGGAAAAAGCTGATCAAACATAGAACATTTAATATCAATGAGACATTAATTCTTGGTAATGTATAAAATTCCTTACACAGCTAGATGTGAACACACTTTCTTTCTTTCTTTCTTTCTTTCTTTCTTTCTTTCTTTCTTTCTATTGACACAATATAAGATACATGGTTACAAAGCTTTTCATGATCAGGTTTCAGTCCTACACTCTTCCCTTCACTAGAGTACATTTCCCACCACCAATGTACCAGATTCCCTCCCCTTGCCCACCCTGGTCTCTTATAGCAGGCACTTTTCTTTTTTATCTCTCTCTCCTTTTGGGGATTATGGTTTGCAATACTGATACTGAGAGGCTATCATGTTTGTTCCTTTACCTATTTTCAACATGCAGTTCTTATCCAGTCATCTTTTTCAACAATCTTTGTCATAGTGGTCCCTTCTCTATCCCAATTGCCTTCTCCCCAAACATTTGAGGCAGTTTTCCCACTCTAGACCAATCCTCCTGACCCTTGTTTCTACTTTCCTCGTGTATTAGTCTCATATTATTATTATTTTTAAATATCCCACAAAGGAGTGCAAGAGTTTCTCTCTCCTCACTAATTTTTCTCAGCATAATACTCTCCATGGCCATTTGTTTATAAGAGAATTTCACAACTTCATTTTTCCTAATAGCTGCATAGTATTCCATTGTGTAGATATACCATACTTTCTTTAGCCAGTCATTTGATCTTGGACACCCAGGTTTTTTCCAGATTCTGGCTACTGTGAATAGTGTTGGAATGACTGTGGAAGTGTAGATAGCATTTCTGCTGTGTGTTTTTGGGTCCCTGGGCTATATTCCCAGAAGTGGTGTTGCGAGTCCTATGGAAGTTCAATTCCTAGATTTTTGAGGAATGCCCACATTGTTTTCCTAAAATCCCGGACCAGTTGTCATTCCCACCAACATTAAAGGAGAGTCCGTTTCTCCCTGCACCCATATCAGCATTGGTTGCTCTTGTTCTTTTTGATGTGTGCCCATCTCTATGGTTTGAGATGGTTTTTTTTAAATTTCCATCTCCCTGATGATTAGTGATGTAGACCACTTTTTCATGTGCCTTTTGGCCATTTGTATTTCTTCTTTGAGGAAGTTTCTGTTCATTTTTTTCTCCCCATATTTTGATGGGGGGTGGATTTTTTTCCTTGTAAAGTTCTACCAGTGCCTTATATATCTTCAATATTAACCACTTATCATTTGGGTATTGGATAAATAATTTTTCCCAATCTAATGGCTGTCTTTGTATCTTGGTCACCTTTGAGAGGCAGAAGCTTCTTAGTTTAATGTAATCCTATTTGTTTATCTTTGCTACCATATGTTTGGTCACGGATGTTTCATCTTTGAAGAAGTCTTTAGCTTCAATGTCATGGAGGGTTCTACCCACATTTTTCTCAATGTATCTTGTAGATGCAGGTATATTGTGGAGGTATTTAATCCAACTTGATCTAACTTTCATGTATGGCATTAGAAAGAGGTATGAGTTCTTTTTTTTATATAGCTTCCCAGGTTTCTCAGCACTACTTTAAATACACCTTCTTGATCTAGCAGAGGGCAACCATAATTGTTATAAGCGAGTGTTGTACTCAATGCCATCTACTGGAAATTTGGCCTGTCCTTTAAAAAAGCTCCTTTAATGCGTCTTGCAAAACTGATTTCAAGGCTATTAGTTCCCTAAGCGATTGCCTGTCCTGACGCTCTGTACTGTTCTTCAAATCTGAATGATAATCTAGCTGAACAGAATATTCTTGGTGAGATATTTATCTTTTTGAGTTTTTGTACTCTGTCCCTCCGTTTTCTTCTGGCTTGAAGACTCTCATTTTATAGGTCTTCTGTGGGTCTAATGGACCTTTATATGAAATCTCCATTTTTGATCCTGCTTTTAATAGTGTATGTTTTTAATTTTTTAAACTTTCTTAATTGAATCACTGTGAGATAGACCCTTACAAAGCTGTTCATGATTGGATTTCAGTCATACAGTGTTCCAACACCCATTCCTCCACCAGGGCACATTTCCCAGCACCAGTGTCCCTAGTGGAGCGATAGCACAGCGGTAGGACGTTTGCCTTGCATGCAGCCAACATGGCCGACCCGAGTTCGATTCCTCCGCCCCTCTCGGAGAGCCCAGCAAGCTACCGAGAGTGTCTCGCCCGCACGGCAGAGCCTGGCAAGCTCCCCGTGACGTATTCAATATGCCAAACACAGTAACAACAAAGTCTCTGATGGAGACGTTACTGGGCCCGCTCGAGAAAATCGATGAACAAAGGGAGGACAGTGACAGTGACTGTCAGTGTCCCTAGTAGCCCTCCCATCACCCCCTACCTCCCACTCCCCACCCCTGCCTGACTCTATGGCAAGCACTTCTCTCTCTCTCTCTCTCTCTCTCTCTCTCTCTCTCTCTCTCTCTTTCTCTCTCTCCTTTTGGGCATTGTAGTTTGCAATATTGATACTGAAAGGTTATCAAGAATATCTCTTACCTACTTTTAATCCTCAGATCTCATCCAGTGAGACCTTCCCAGCTATTATTGTCATACTGGTCTCTGTCTTAGTCCCCCACATACACTTGTGGTTAGTTCCAACCATTGACCAGTCCTCCTAATCCCTGTTTTCCAAAGTATTTTGGAATTTTCCTAGTTAAGTCTATTTTAGCTTTGGTCCTCTTATGTTTGTGCCTGTATCCCTGAACTCTGGGAAAATTTTGTTTTAGGGCCACACCTATCAATGCTCAGGGCTTACTCCTGGCTCTGTGCTCAGGGACCATCTCTAGTAGACTGGAGGGATCATATGGGGTGTCAGAGATAAAAAAAAAAACTCAGGTTTGCCACTTGTACTATTTCTCTAGCCCTGATTGTGGGAAATTTTTAACTAATTTGTTCCTTCATAAAACTTTAATTCCTTGTCCTCAAAGACTCCAGTGATTTTTGTATTATTCCCTTGAGCTCATCCCATAGTTCTCTGGTGTATTGCTCATTTCTTTTACTACTTTTTCCATCTTCCTTTGTTTTCTAGAGATTTGATCTATCTCATCTTAAACCTCTCCAATCTTTTCCTCAGCTCCTGTTATTCTGATGATCAGAACTTTTAATGAGTTTTTAATAGCATGCATAATACTCCTTATTTCTGTTCTTTCTGCTGTTATTTTTCTGATTTCGGCTCGCATATGTTTCTGTGCTTTGCTGATTACTTGTGCTATTGTTTCTTTGAGCTCATTAAACATCCTCACCATGATGCTTCACTAAAGCCATTTCCTGAAGATTTACAGAGCTGGTTGTTGCTGGTTTTGCCTTCTATGTTAATATTTTTGCTCATTGACCTACATGAGCTTCTAAGAGGGTTTTCCATTGGTTTTTCAGTGTTCCTGCTGTGCTGATTGTGAGTCTTTGGTAATCCCATTGCAAGACTCTGAGGGATTAGACTGAGAATTGCTCTTTTTCTTTTCTGGCCTTTTAACCCAGTGACAGGAAGTATAACTGTGAGCAGTGTGAAATTTGATGTTAATATGATGGAGGTCAGGTATGGAGGCTGCCAGAACCTAGCTGGAAGCAAGTATATCTGCCTAATTTTTTAGTAAGGCTGATGGTATCATCCAGAGATTATTCTTATCTGGAAGGGTGGAGCAGTAAGCAAGAGGTCCTTAATTTATTTTTAATTATTTCATCTAGAGTGCTCTGCTTTATTTAACTTAGATCTGTAAGGATCTTAGGAATCTGTTTTGCTGAGTTTTTGTCACATAAGTTGTATAAATACACATATCATACTTATATTTTCGTTCTTACTTTTTATAAAATATGCTCAAAGCTCCATCAGCTTTTTCATATCTTATTATTATTTTCTGCATAACTTGTATTGGTTTAGACAAGATGAGAGTTCATCTTGAAATTTCCCAAGGGAAGTGGGGAAGGAACTGCTTAGACCGCATTTGTAACTTGCTGCATAACAGAAAATAATTTAAGAAGCCTGGGAAACCAGTCAAGAGGTTCGTGAGGAAGTCATCGACAGAAAGCAGACAGAGAAGAGAGAATTAAGCATGGTAATATATTAAGTAAATTAATAAATTTAGAGCTACATTTGGCAAGCCTTGGTGATAAGTCTGGTCACAGCTGGAAAGTCTCAGCTAGTTCCTACACTGAAATCCTTGGGAGACTGGTAGAATTTCTTCCAGCTCATTCTAATGCCTGTCTTAAATTTTTATAGTAAATCATTGTGGATTGTCAGTTGTCATCTCCTCCCTACCAGTTCTTATCTACACTGAATTCTCTCCTGGCATCTTACATATTCTTACTGTCTTACTGTTAGGATTCTTGCTTTTTTCCCCCCTGTTTTTGAATCTTAAGAAACTTAGATTACAGTGTCCTCTCCTTTACAGCTTACTCAGTCTCCTAGATTGAATTATACAACTGCCTCTCCTTGCATGAGGGCTCTGATCCTACTGGTACCCTACCCCTGCAACTTCATGAAATCTTAAACTTCATGGAATCTTCTCAGGGTGCACTCTGCAATCTAAGTCACATTGAAGAAAAGGGCTTCAGTCTACGAATCTGGGGAGGCACAATTTAGACCATAGCAATCGTCAACCTTCAAAACGACAAACTGATTCAGTATCACACATTTTTATGATAAATATTTATTAAGCAATTACTATGTGCCAGACACTGCCCAGGGTAGTGGGGAAGTGCAGTGAGTCTTGGAACTCATTCTGTAGGTAATGGAGTCATTTAAACTGTTAAGTTATGTTAGAATTAGGGTTTTCTTACAGGAAGAAAGGGACATTGGAAATATACATGCACAGAAAAATTATGTGAGGACAGAGTGCAAAGGTGTTCTTTGAAAGCCAAGGAGGGAGTCTCAGGTGAAATCCCTTTGCCAGAACCTTGAGTAAAGATTTCCGACCTAGCTTCTCTTCTTTAAGCCACTCAATCTGTGCTATTTTTACGGCAGCCCTAGCAGATGGAATGCAACAACCCTTCACTTCTACTTAGAAAGTAATTATATACTAGATCCCATAACCTCCCATTTCTTGTTTCTTTTACCCATCTCATTGCTCTCTCTATAAAAAAGGGTGCCTTTTATTGCTGCTTTAATTTTTCAGGTTTCTTTTTCTTTTATTTAGACACTATTATTACTTACAACAAGCTAAGTTTTTGTTTGTTTGTTTCCTTGTATATTTTGGGGGTCACACCCAATGATGCTCAGGAGTTATGCCCAGTTCTGCACTCAGGAAGTACTCATGGAGGTGCTTGATGGACCATATGGGCTGATGGGGGATTGAACCCAGGTCAGGTGTATGCAAGATATGCAAGACAATTGTCCTACCTGCTGTACTAACTCTCCAGGCTTCCAATGAGTTTTTAATTATACAGTGTTCCCAACATTAATCTCACCATCTCACCTCTCCATTTCTCCACTGCTTACAAAAGATTTCCTCCCAACAACCAACCTGAATCCTCAATAATGGTATTTTGAAGTTTAATTGTTAAGGGTGGGTTCCACGGTTATGTGAACGTTGGATCTAGTGGTTAGATGTAGGCAGATAACTTCGCCTCTCTGTCATTTACCCAAGGCCCCCTTACCACTGCCTTTCAGGCATCTTTTTCTTGCTCTTTCTCTTTTGAATTTGTGTTTTTGTAACCTAGAGCTAGCATTTTGCCCACCTTTGCTACATACTATTTCCTGAACATATTATTTATATACCACAGATTAATGACAACATCTAGTGTTTGTCTTTCTCTTTTGACTTATTTCACTTCCAACGTAAGATTCTCAGTTCCATGTATGTTGTGGCAAATTGCATTACTTTATCATTCCTTGCGAATGAGGAGTAGTCCATTGTGTATATATACCAAAATTTCATCATATACTTTTCTGTGACTGGGCACTGACTTGTTTCTATAATCTCACTATTGTAGTAAGTGCTACAATGCATACATCTTTTGAATGAATGTTTTGAGTCTTGTGGGTTGATGCCAAGCAGTGCTATTATGAGATCATATGTTAGATAGGTTCTTAATTTTTAAAAGAACCTCTATAGTATTTTCCATATTTCCACCAGTGGTGCACGAAGAGTCCCTTGTTTTTTTACCACATCCCTGCCAACACAAGTTGTTCCAATCCTTTCTAATATATAGTATTCTCACTGTTGTAAGATGATATCCTATTATTGTCTTATTTTGGCTTATCCTGGTAATAAGTGATGATGAACCTTTTTGGTCATATGCCTACTGGCTATTGTCCATCTACTTCTAAGAAATGTCTATTCATTTCTTCTCCTCACTTTTAGTGTGGTTATTAGATTTATTGATGTTGATCTTTGTGAGTACCCAGTATATCTTGGATGTTAATCCTTTATCTGATACATTGCATGCAAACATTTCCCCCTAATCAGTAGAGTCTTTTAAGTTTAGCCTTCATTTCTTTTGCCATGCAGAAACTTAATTCCATGTAGTCATATCTATTTATTTATTTTTATCTTTGTTGTATTTGCCAATAAAATCATTTACTGAAGAGAGATATGAGGCACAAATCCTAGATGTTTTTTCCTATATTTTCCTCACTGCATCTTGTGGAGTCTGGTTTAATTTCAAATTCTTTGACTCATTAGAATTAGCTTTTATGTAAGGTACAAAAAACAACACCAATTTCTTTTTCTTGCTTGTAACTATCTAGTTTCCCCAACAACATTTGTTTAAGGGGCTATCTTTACTTCAGTTTCTGATTAATTAAAGACAAGGTCATGCTCTTATGATAAATTTATCAAGGAAATTCAATTTACCTCATGATTGTTCAAGTTCAACAGTATAAACCAATGGTCAGTTTCTTCTCTGCTGACTGACATCCAGAAAGTTTTATAAGCCACCATTGCATTCAAGGTCAACTTGGTTTGGGTAAAATAGTCTACATCTTCACTACCCATCTCTGCACTAGATTACATAAAATGCAAACTGTATGGCATAATCAGCGGACTTCCCAGTTAACCTGTAGTCTGATTTTTCTTTGATAATAAAGCACAGAAATATTTAGAGCAACTAAAAAAAAATGACGGCAAAGGTCAATATTCAAGTCAATTATCTGAAAGTGTGCTTGAAATCTGATTTCAATCCTATGCTCTCTCCTACTGCCTCCATTAGTGATTGCAGGATGGAAATCTATCTGGAGCTGCCAGGCAGCTAGGCAGAGAACAGATGGCTGCAGGCCAATCTACCCTTGATGGTTGGAAAACTTCCTTCTCTATTATTGGACTTATAGTGAGGCTGCTAAAAGCCCATGGCCACCCAGCTCTATGAAGAGCACCTTTAATTACTGGACTAAGTCTTATCTCCCTCTGCCTTCTGCGAGACCCAACAAGGCCAGGGGGAACTATGTAATTTATATTTATGATATTTCCTAGCTAGTACCTATCCCTCATCTCACCTTTCTCAAATCAGAAAAGAATAAATGCTATAAAGCAATTTGAGTTTCTTTTCTCTCTGATTGTTTAATCTAAACTCACCATAATCTTAACAGTGCTCTTTCCATCAGCATCTTTACATCTTTGGTTACCATAGTGACCAACCGCAGTTTGTAATCAAGTCTCTTAAATCCACTTCACTTTTCACTATAGAAACTTCACATTATACCCAGCAACCTAAAAACTGCTTTTTGGGCATAATTATAGTCTATTTCTCCTCTCTGGGGAATTTCTCACTTGTCCATTTCTAGGTCCATTTCTAAAATGCTAAACATCCTCCAAGATCTCACTTCTCTCCATCTACTTTTTGCTGGGTCTCCTTAGTCTACTTGAATCTTTGTTCCTTTCAAACTGCCAAGTGTTAAATTTTTATTTACTGACTGTTTGTTAAGTAAAGCAGTTTGGCACTGTTTATGTCTTATTTCTCTCACACTAACTACCTGTGGGGTAGGGGGTATGCTTCTCTTTAAAAACTAAAAAATCCATCAGTGTGTTATTTTCAAATAAAAATATCCTTTTCTCCTCTCTCAAAGGGACACTATTCAATATTTCTAAGCAATTGACTCAAACAGCAGCTGACTTATCAACACTGACTTATGAACACTCTATATAACAAGAAAATACACAAAGGCAATTTTTAAAAGCTAAGTCTTTTGTCTTAGCATGCCAGGATTTAATTTTATGAGATATTTGATAAATTGACAATTGAAAATAAAAAAAACCTGGCAGAAACAGATTTAGATGTATTGATATCACTTTTAGAGACCTTATGTAAAATGCTCAGTTGTAGATTAGAATCTGCTTTGGCAAAGCAGAAAGATGAGAGCAAGTACATGACCTGTGAAATAAGACCTAGGTCTGAGATTCAGCTCTACCAGTTACTAGATCTATTATCCCAGGTAGATGCAAACTTCCTGTCTGGAAGTCAGCATAAATCTTTGCGTCTGCACTTCCAGTGAGCTCAAAATGTCCCCGAAGCACATCTGTCCATGTGTGACACCCAAAACAGTCTCAGAAAACCTCAAAAAGGAGTGTTTGCTCCATTTCTTTGAAGAATGTCATGGGTATCCTTATAGGGATTGCATTGAATTTGTACAGTGCTTCGGGAAGTATTGCCATTTTGATGATGTTGATTCTCCCCATCCATGAACAGGGGATATTTTTCCATTTCCTCGTATCCTCTTTTATTTCCTGAAGTAGCATTTTGTAGTTTTCTTTGTACAGGTCCTTTACTTCCTTAGTTAAGCTGATTCCTAGATACTTGATTTTCTGGGGCACAATTGTGAATGGGATTGTTTCCTTGATGTCACTTTCTTCTCTTTCACTATTTGCGTATAGGAATGCCATGGATTTTTGGGTATTGATTTTATAGCCTGCCACTTTACTATACAAGCCTATTGTTTCTAGGAGTTTCTTGGTAGAGGTTTTAGGGTTCTCTAAGCATAGTATCATGTCATCTGCGAATAGTGAGAGCTTAATTTCTTCTTTCCCTATCTGGAGGCCCTTAATATCTTTTTCTTGCCTAATCGAACAATAAGCCCCCACGAATAGCTAAATCAATTCTTGGGAAAAAGAAAATGGGAGGAATCAACCTCCCTAACTTCAAACTCTACTACAAGGCAGTAATAATTAAAACAGCATGGTACTGGAACAAAAGCAGAGCTGCAGACCAATGGAACAGAGTTGAGTATACTGACATTTCCTCCCAAACATATAATCATCTAATCTTTGATAAGGGGCAAGAAAAGTGAAATGGAGCAGGGAAAGCCTCTTTAATAAACTGTGCTGGCAAAATTGGACGGCTACATGCAAAAAAGTGGGCTCAGATCTCTGCCTAACACCATGCACAAAAGTAAGATCAAAATGGACTTATGACCTCAACATCAGACCAGAATCCATAATGTTTATTGAAGACAAAGTCGGCAAAACTCTCCATGATATTGAAGCTAATGGTATCTTCAAAGATGTCACGCCACTGGCCGAGCAAGTGAAAACAGAGATAGACAAATGGGACTATCTTAAACTAAGAAGCTTCTGCACCTCCAAAGAAACAGTGACCAAAATACAAAGACAGCCTACAGAATGGGAAAGGATATTCACCAAATACACATCCGACAAGGGGTTGATATCAAGGATATACAAGGTACTGGTTAAACTCCACAAGAAGAAATCACCCAACCCCATCAAAAAATGGGGTGAGGAAATGAAAAGAAACTTTCGCAAAGAAGAAATTCGACATGCAAAAAGGCACATGAGAAAATGCTCTACATCACTAATCATCAGAGAGATGCAGATCAAAACCACAATGAGATATCATTTCACACCACAGAGACTGGCCCATATCCACAAGAACAAAAGCAACCAATGCTGGCGCGGATGTGGCGAGAAAGGGACCCTCCTTCACTGCTGGTGGGAATGCTGGCTGGTCCGACCCTTTTGGAAAACAGTATGGACGACTCTCAAAAAATTAGAATTTGATCTGCCATTTGACCCAGCTATAGCACTCCTGGGAATATATCCCAGAGAGGCAAAAAGGTATAGTCGAAGTGACATCTGCAATTGTTTGTTCATTGCAGCACTCTTTACAATAGCCAGAATCTGGAAAAAACCTTAGTGCCCAAGAGCAGATGACTGGTTAAAGAAACTTTGGTACATTTACACAATGGAGTACTATGTAGCTGTTAGAAAAGATGAAGTTATGAAATTTACATACAAGTGGTACTACATGGAAAGTATCATGTTAAGCGAAATGAGTCAGAAAGAGCAGGATAGACACAGAAAGATTGCATTCATCTGGGGAACATAAAGCAACAAAAAGGGAGACTAACACCCAGGAATGGCTGAGATTAGTACCAGGAATTTTGCTCCATGAATGGAAGGCCAGCCACACGTTCTAGGTGAAAAGGAAGCTCAGATAGAGAAGAGAGCACCAAATGAAGGGTGTTGTGAGGACCCTTCCAGGGTGGGAGAAGCATGCTAAAAGTAGTCTATAGACCAAACATGATTGCCACTCAATGCCTCTCTTGCAAAACACAGGACCCAAAAGAAGAGAGAGAGAGAACAAGGGGGAATGCCCTGCCACAGAGGCAGGGATGGGGGGATGGGGGGTGGGAGGGATGCTGGGACCCGTGGTGGTGGAGGATGGGCGCTGGTGGAGGGATGGGTACTTGATCATTGTATAACTGAAACCCAAGCACAAAATTTGTAAGCCTATAACTGTACCTCATGGTATTTCACTAATAAAAAAAGAAGAAAAAAAGAAAACCTCAAAAAGGTAGTTTTGCCCTCAAAATATAAGAAGGCAGTGTCTGCTAGACAGAGCTGAGCAAGAGCAACATGATCTTACAATCTCATGTCTGACCTTGTGATATGAATGCAACATCCTCAAGTACCTGCATCTCCTGTATCTTCCTGCTCTGAAAAACTAAAACTATAAGTTCCGGGTCCAATAATTCATAAAAATATTTAAAATCTTAATTATTGACCAATCAAAATATTGATAAAAATATTTTAAAAACCTTTAGTAAAAGACTCTTAGCTTCTAATTTTGTATCCAAACTCCAGTCTATGAAGTTAGTGAGTTTCAGGAAAAAATACAGCCAAAAAGACAGTCCTGTTTTACAACTGGCCTATCATGTCATGCTGGCCAGATTTGGAATGAAGTTTTGGCGAGTTCCTCAAAGGGAAAGGCATTCCAGAGACAAGGGCATGAATCTACTGAACAAGAGGCTTAGCGTGGAAGCAGAGAGCAGAATTACACTGTGGCATCAGTCATCTGGGAAGAGCATCAGACAAGCCTGCCCCATCTTGTTAGAAGAAGCCTACTAGTCTACTACGAATCTCCTTGGATCTCCTTGGTGTTGGAAGCTAAGGTCAATCACAGCCCTGGGGGCCTGGAAGGGGAGGCCACTGGTGCATTCCTTGGAAAATGCAGATTTTTCTGAATGGAGAGCCCTGCCTGGAGGCTTTCAAGACAGGAAGTTCTTATTTTAGTATTTGCCCCTTTCAAAATGAAGAAGCAACCATGCTCCTTTATTAATGTATTTAAGTATTTATTATTTATAATTTTTTAAATTTTTATTGAATCACTGTGAGCTACAGTTACGAAATTTTGATGTTTGAGTTTCAGTCATACAAGAATCAAACACTCATCCCTCCACCAGTGAACGTTTTCCACTATCAATGTCCCCCCATGACCACCCCTCCCCCTGCCTCTATGGCAGATAATTTCCCTCTTACTCTCTATCTATTTATGGGCATTATGGTTTGTAATACAGATAATGAGAGGCCATCACATTTAGTCCTTTATCTACTTTCAGAACACATCTCCCACCCTGAGAGATCCCTCCAACCATTGTTGACTTAGTGACCCTTTCTCTATCCCAGCTGCCTTCTCCCTCAGCTCATAAGGCAGGCTTCCAATCATGGAGCGATCTTCCTGAACTCTGTCTCTTCTGTCCTTCGGTGTTAGTCTTATATTATGTTATTTTATATTCCACAAATGAGTGCAGGATACAACTTGGAGGTATCCTCCCAGTCTAAGATCATCTAGGAAAGAATCCTCTCTAAGAAGTCACAGCATCCTTGTCATGGAGAGTCTCCGACTCCTCTCTCCTTGCTGGCCCACATCCTGTGGCACAGTTCCTGGTCTGCATTGCTTTTCCTTAGTAAATGTTTCTAATTTCTTCATACAGATGCTATAATTATACTTTTCCTTTGCTAAGCTGTGTACTATTATCTTGACACTTATCCAGTCATGAAAGAACCCAGGGAATGGGTGCTGGGCATTGCCCCACTGAACCCTGACAACATCTAGGTGATATTTCCCTCTGCAGGGGAGAGCTGAAAAGGGTAGTTGCATATTGAGTGTTTTGAAACCATAGGGGTTATCTTCTTCAAAGCTAGCATATATTGGGTGAAGTTTTGTGGGGCATGCAAATCGAGCTGACTCTAACTGGCTAAAAATAGGCTTATTGTGGGTCTATTTAAAGCAGTTGTGTGTGTAAGATCTGAGCTTGACCGAGGCAGCCTCTGAGTTAGCAGTCCTAGCCTGATGTGAAGAAATAACTAATAGAGGCACCAATACACAGAGGTCATCTTTATCATTTTTATAGAACTCACACTATCTAACTCTCACTTACAGAGACTTTGTTTAGATCTTCATCCTCTTGGATCAATTCAGGAATTGATAAAATGAAAAGTAATGCTAAGAGAACATTTTTGATAACAGTGACATTCAGGATAACTACCTGAATGACACAAAGACCTTCCATGAATTTGCATATGAAGAGAAAAAGCTGGTAATAAGTCCTCAAAGAGTGAACAACATGAATATTCAAACATAAAGATCTTCTAAGTCTATATCTAGTCTATATTTAAGTAATATAATAAGCCTATAAGTCTATAGCAAGTCGTTACCCTCTGCATGTAATCCCTTCTTTTTTTTGTGGTGGGGGGACTCCTGGTGACGTCAGGGGTTACTCCTGACTCTGCACTGAGAAATCACTCCTGGACGTGCTGGATGGACCATATGGCATGTTGGGGATCGAACCCATGTTCATGCAAGGCAAGCATCTTGCCCCTTGGACTATCTCTCTGGCCCCACATACTCCCTTCTTGTCCTGAAAAATTAATACAAGTTTTCTTTAACTTTCCAGATACAAACTTTCATCTCTCAAGATACACATTTTGTTTTTCTGAAAGAGAATTATAACATATTCATATTGAGGATGTATTTTGAAAATCAGAGTATCTTATGTCTCATTGCCATTTAACTATTGGTAGATTTCGTTAAAATAAGAAGTAAGCATTACATAATTTTTATTCACTTAAAAAGTAAAAGGGCTGGAGTGATAGCATAGTGGTAGGGCGTTTGCCTTGCACGCAGCCAGCCCGGCCAAGCCAGGTTCGATTCCTCTGCCCCTCTTGGAGAGCCTGGCAAGCTACCGAGAGTATTCAATATGCCAAACACAGTAACAAGAAGTCTCACAATGGAGACATTACTGGGCCCACTCAAGCAAAAAAAAAAAGTAAAAATAGAAAAGTAGTGACAATAAAGTTTCTTTTTTTCTTTTTTCTTTTTTTTTGCTTTTTGCTATGCGCAGGGGCTACTCCTGGCTCTGCACTCAGGAATTACTCTTGGCAGTGCTCAGGAAACCATATGGGATGCTGGGAATTGAATCCAGGTTGGCCTTGTGCAAGGCAAACGCCCTACCCACTGTGCTATCGCTCCAGCTCCAAAGTTTCTTTTCTTTTTTTTTTTTTAAATATAGGTTAAGAGACCTCAAAGTCATTTACAATTGTTCAATTACTAAACACTCTAGAGTGAATAAATGAATAATTAATAGTTTCCTTTTATTAGTGAATCAGTAAGAAAAGAGAACAAGCAAATCTTATGACAATTAAAAATTTACCTGACCTGGTTTGATCTCCAATACTACATACACATCATTCCCTGAACACTGCTATCTGTGACCCTGAGTACAGAGACAAGAATAATCCCTAAGCACTGCCAGGTGTTGCCCTCAAGCTAAAAAAGAAGCAAATTAAAAATTAAGCCTAAAACCTAAGAGATAGCTCAAGAGGGTGGAGTGCATGCCTGACTTGCTCGAGGTCTGGAGTTTGACTCCAGACCAAATGACTGTTTGAGCACTGTAGGATGTGCTCCTGACACCTTTAACTCTCTCATCTTCAGTAGCAGCACAGCACCAGACCTGAACATCGTACCTAAGATGCTGGCCTGAGGATTGCTGGAAGTGCCTTTGGACTCCCAGAGAGAATTGGAAGGTCCAGAAGTTAGAAAACAAAAGTTAACACTTCTGCAGTGTTTAAACTGGCAGTGTTTAAATTTCCAACGTCATCCAATAGGGGCAGGAAGTGGCCAATATTGTCACTGGTAGATCAATACAGTGAGCAAGGATATGATGCATTATCTACTAGAGAAAATCTAAGTGCTTATCACAAAAAATTTTTTAGCATGGATACTGTTTCTTTGCATAAAAACAGGTACAGTGTTAAAAAAAATCCAAGAAAGGGTTCTAATGCTAACAAAGAATGTTTTTTCTTTGTTTTTGTTTTTGTTTGTTGGGAAAGACAAGTAAGGAGAGGCTGTTCATCAATTTACTCAAGCAGGCGCCAGTAACATCTCAATCATCTCAGTCATGAGATTTTGAGCAAATTGATGAACACCGGATGACAGTGATACAGTGATACAGTGTTTTAGTTGGGGAGCCACACTTGGCTGTGTTGGGGGCTTACTTCTGGCTTCGTTCTAAGGGTCTGCTCCTTATCTGCCGTGCTGTCTCTCTGACTGCAACAAAGAATGTTTTGAGAGTTTCAGTTGCATCCTGACCATGACGTATGATGCCAAATTCAGGGTAAAACTGCAAGAGTTGGCAGGAGAAGTTCCAGTTCATAAGTTTTCCCAATGTTCAGAAATAAAATGAAAAATGAATTTGGAGTAGTCGTTGGTTTCTCTTCACCATACCTAACACGAAAACCAGGTACTCAGTTTATGCAAATGAGAAAACATAAGCAGAAAATAACCAATAAGTGAATCGTGTTGCTTTCCTTGTTTTCTGGGTGACTTAAATAAAATTACTTCACTGGCTTAATTTTCACATCCTCCTTTCTTTACCTGGGTGAATAATGTGCCATTTCATAGAATCTGAAAAAAGGCATGTTCACAGAGAAGTGGAACACGGACTAATTATAGGCTTAATTGCATGTCTAACAGGGAACAGCAAGTATCAGCAGGAATCTTGCCAGAATTCCATTAAAGAACATTAGAGAAAATTCTCAGGAGTCCTGATTTCTAGTCTTTTTTTTTTGCTATTAGGTAGCCATATGATTTGAATGAAATCACTGTTCTTTAAGTGTCCTCATCTACAAATAGAGTGCATCAGTTCCTATGATTCTATGATTCTGCTAAAAAAATTCTTTACCAGCTTTTAAACTCTCGTTTTAGCCCCAATGCATCCAGAATACTTTCTACACTTAATCTCCTCTAGGAATTAGATATTTCCTTCAAATCTAGCTGGCACAGAACCTGAGAGTCATTGACTGACCACAGATAAACACCCACTTTCAGATCTTAAAAAGAATTCTTTCTGAGGCCAGAGCAATAGTACAGCAGGTAAGGTACTTGCTTTGCATGCCATTGACCTAGGACCGATCAGATCCCCAGTATCCCATATGGTTCCCCCAAGCACAGCCCAGAGTGATTCTGAGTGATGAGTCAGTGTAACCCCTGAACACCGCAGGGTGTGGCCCCCAAACAACAAAACAAAATAAAACAAAAACTAATTCTTCTTTCTATCTAACATATGAAGTGGTTTACTCCAAAGAAGTGTAATTTGGCAAACAGGTTTTCCAAACAGAGTATAGGTAAACATATTTTCATCGCCATCTCATTTGTTTTAAAGGAAAATCAAATATTTTTACTTCTAAAAAGGAAATAGAACCAATTATTTTCTCATCTTGATGAAATTTAGTCAAAACATTAGATTTAGATTATTGTCCTTATTCATGCTGATAAGCAATTATTTTTATTTCATTCCCTCACAAAAGAATCAACAGAAATACATTTTTTAATGCTTTTTTCCCCTTTTTTTTGTGGGGGGGAGGTTGGTGGGGTGAGGTCATATATCTGGCTAGGCTCAGGGCTTAGTCTTGTCTTTGCAGTCAGGGATCTCACCTGGCAGTGGTGAACAAATGTACCAGAGATTAAACCTGGGAAGACTGTAAACAAGGCAAGTGCCTTACCTGCTGCTATTTCACTCTGGCCAGAGAGAGAAATTTTAAATAATTATTGCTTTACAGTTTCTGAATTTAGGTAAGATATTTAAGTTATTTCGTAACAACAAAGTCTCCAATGGAGACGTTACTGGGCCCGCTTGAGCAAATCGACAGTCAACGGGAGGGCCTTTACCTTTACCTTTACCTTCCTAGATTCTAAGTGTGCCTTTTAAATCTGACTCAAAGGGGGTCAACAGATAGGAAAGAGATTAAGGCAACCTGTCCCATGTGACCTATTCCAGGCTTCCCCAGTATGGGCCCTAAACAGAAAGTCAAGAGTAGTCTCTGAGCACTGAAGTCGTGGCTCAACTACTCCCAACCACATCCAAAAGATAATGATAATAAAATGGACTGGAATTTTTTTTATCTCTCTCAGATTACATTATTTAAGAATTAATTACAGACATATGGGGGACATTTAGTTACGTATTTTTTTATTATTTTTTTATCAGATTGTACAGTCTCTTTAAAAAAACACAGAAATGTTCTTTAAAAATCAAACTATTGCTGGTTATGGGAATTATGTAATGTCACACACCTCACAGGCATTAGGAGGGGTGGGAGGGGGGTATACTGGGGTTCTTGGTGGTGAAAAATGAGTACTGGTGAAGAGAAAGGTGTTTGATCATTGTATGACCGAGACTTAAACCTGGAAGCTTAGTAACTTTTCCCACAGTGATTCAATAAATAAATATAAAAAGAAAAAAATAAAATTAAAAAAATTAAGGTGGAGTTCATGCCCAATTCAATCAGCTAATCGGTGGCTGAATAAATAGTAGTACTCCTACAAAAAAATCAAACTATTGCTGTGTTAAATGCTTCATTTATTATAAAATAAATGTCTCCTTTCTTCAATTTACGATCCAGATCTTTATAAAGTTGTTGTCTAAAATCATAGTATTAGTACTAACTTAAAATTATTTTTACATTTAATACCATTTTTTTTTAACTAGGGGATTGTTTTTCTATCATTACATGTAATGGTTTGAAGAATTGTTCCAAAGTTTCTATTAAATACTTTGTCCAGTGTTTTATAATAAATTGCCTGGTTAGCAATTAAAATGGTATTTCCGCACAAATTGGAAGGTTGTAGGGCCAGAGAGAAGACATTTTTATATATAATACCTGAAAATACCAAATAATATCCTCTTGTGACTACTAAGTAAGCTATTTTAACAGTAGCACTGTAGAACTATCCTCCTGTTGTTCATCGATTTGCTCAAGCGGGCACCAATCACGTCTCACAACAAACTGTGAGGCTTGTTGTTACTGTTTTTGGCATATAGAATATGTCACGGGTAGGTTGCAGGCTTTGCCGTGCAGGTGAGATACTCTCGATAGCTTGATGGGCTCTCTGAGAGGGCCTGAGGAATTGATCCCGGGTCGGTCTTGTACAAGGCAAATGCCCTACCTGCTGTGTTATCACTCCAGTATCACTACTAT
Organism: Sorex fumeus; assembly: GCF_029834395.1. Classification (NCBI taxonomy): domain Eukaryota; kingdom Metazoa; phylum Chordata; class Mammalia; order Eulipotyphla; family Soricidae; genus Sorex; species Sorex fumeus. The sequence continues at coordinate 2,436,847 of NW_026606068.1, read as the reverse complement.
TTCGTAAGTGCTGATGGACTGTGCAGAACATCTGATGTTATTCTCTTGTCTTCGAACAGCACCAGTAGAGAATCCTTGGATAGACATGCAAACATCCACAGATGGAGACAACTTTCAATAAGTTTAGCATTGAACATTTTGTTCCAGACGATGGCTTTTCAATTCGTTACTTGACAGCAAAGTGAACACTTTTCAAAATTACAAGCCAAGCAAAAATCTCCCTTGGAAAGAAGATGTCTAAATACTTGTCTTTATCTGTTTTTCTTTTCTATTCAGATTGTCAAATTAGGTGCAATTTATTTTCTTATATCCTCTAAATGAGTCTCATTCTCTTGTGTGTCTTCCACACTTGGGTAAAATAGTAAGGAATTTATACAATTGCGATCATCTAGTTTACAAGTATATCCTTTGTGAATTTGTTCCTTTTCTTTGGGAAGTACTGCAAATCTATATAAGAGCTGACTTTTAGTTTCCACGTTGGTAGCAATATCCATAGAGTTGAAGGTTCCTTGATTGCAAATTCAAATTGGGGGGAGGTTTTGGTTTTTGTTTTTCCTAGTAAAAGAATTTATCTGCTCCCTTAAAAAAAGAAAATATAGTTAATTTTCACCTTTCCTTGGCTAGAGATCAAAGAAGGGGCTGAAATTTGGAGTCCAGCCTTATTTTTCCATTTTTCTCACTCTTCGCAATGGCAGATATTTTGATTAGCAATAGCTTCCTAATCAGTGTCATTCACAAGGAAAGTATTGCCCAGTAGTGAAGTGGATGTTCTACAGAATGATGTTATCCTGCTACCCCCCTTGCTGCAAGGGCTGGAGCGATAGCACAGCAGGTAGGGTGTTTGCCTTGCATGTGGCCAACCCGGGTTCAATTCCTCCGTCGTTCTTGGAGAGCCCAGCAAGCTACCGAGAGTATCCCGCCCATATGGCAGAGTCTGGCAAGCTCCCCATGCCATATTCGATATGTCTGGTGCCCACTGGTGCCCACTCAAGCAAATTGATGAACAACAGGACGGCAGTGCTATAGTGCTACCCCGCTTGCTGCATACTTCATGCCCTTTAATATAGCTTCATTCCTGGTTAAATTCATTCTCCAGGCAACTGGACAGATGGGACTGATTTCTTTTTTTCTTTGGGTGTTTATATGGTATTTTTCAAAGCAAGAACAAATCTGCCTGTTTCAAGTAGTCTCTAGTCGGAACTTTATAAAGCTGTCCACTGTTCTGGTTTACTTAGGTTGGGGATCAAGAGTTGGGGTGGTGGGAGATGAATGTTTTTTGCTTTAGTGGGAATTTGATGTATTAGAAGTTTACACTTTAAAACAAACTCTATCAATAAATCTCAAATATTAAACTAGTCTATCAATAATTTAAAAGAGGAAGGAAAACAAAACTTTTCGCCCCCCCTATATATTCGGGGGCTGAGAAGTAGAAAAAAAAAACTGTCAGGAAATGCATATCCTAGGTAAGTGCTAGAGACAGCCAGGGTTGTATTGAGCCCCTAGAAGGACATAAAGATGCAGTGAAAAAGGAACTGACATGATGATTGATGTCAGTGCAAGTTGTCAAGTCTCTCTTGGAAATGATTTTCACTCGTCCCCACACTCAGGGCTGCCATAAATTAATAATCACCAAAATGATTGTCACTGTCACTGTCCTCCCATTGTTCATCAATTTGCTCGAGCGGGCCCAGTAAAGTCTCCATTGTGACACTTGTTACTGTGTCTGGCATATTGAATACGCCACGGGTAGCTTGCCAGGTTCTGCCGTGTGGGCAAGATATTCTCGGTAGCTTGCCGGGCACTCTGAGAGGGGCAGAGGAATCGAATCTGGGTCAACCAGGTCAGCTGCATGCAAGGCAAATGCCTTACCCACTGTGCTCTCACTCCAGCCCCTGCTATCCCTCCAGCCCCCAAATGATTAACAGCTGTTATTTAACCTTTTTCTATATTTATGAGCAGGAGATTCTGAGTAAGAGATTTCATATTTAAAACTGTACAGTCTGCTTATTTGGTGTCTTCTCAGGAAATAACCCTGCGGAATATTCCCAGCAGAGCCTCTCAATGTACATCAAGGCTTGGTGTGTAGTTCTATATTCCTTCATTTAGAGCTTCCTTAGAAAGTCTCAATTCTGTAAAATTACTTTTCCAGAAAGTAATTACTTTAACACAACACGTACTAATGAGAGGTGGTGATAGGAATCCATAGCATTTTACCTCTGCCACTGCGGTCCAAGACAGCCTAAGAGTAACAATACGGAACAGTAAAAAAACCAAAAAACAACAAAAACAAAAAACTGCAGCACTGTTGCACTGTCCTCCTGTTGTTCATTGATTTGAGTGGGCACCAGTAATGTCTCCATTGTGAGACTTGTTGTTACTGCTTTTAGCATATCGAATACATCAGGGGTAGCTTGCCAGTCTCTGATGTGCGGGTGGGATACTCTTGCCGGGCTTTTCAAGAGGGATGGAGGAATCTAACCCATCACCTGTGGGTTGTGTGCAAGGCAAACACCCGACCATCTGTGCTATCACTCCACTGCTTAATTAGGTCACTATAAGTGAATAATGCGCATATGAAAGAATAAAAATGGGCCATCAAGGAGTTTGCTGGCAAGGTGTTGGTGGTGAGGAAGGATTTGGAAGGGCAGAATCGTGACTCTAGTTAATACTATCCACAGAGAAAAGTAATTAAATACTAACTTAGTCTTTCATGTTCACTGTCTCTACTTCAAGGATAGGGAAGGGTGTTGTCCAACCGTCTGTACCTCCACCTATCACAAGGCTGTTTGCGATCCCTCTCTAGCCACTGACTTCCTTTTGCTGACGGGAATTATCTTGCCCAGGTTACACGTCCCCCAAAGACTGGCTGATGCTAACTTAAATCCCAGCCGCCTTGCCTTACTTTGGCATAATTTTTAGCTCTAGGCCATCCTTAGGCTCTACATTGGCATCTGTTGTAACATCATTACAGTTTTAATTCTCATTCTTCAGTGAGAATAATCAGCCTAATAATCTTTATCTTGAGCTAAGACTGTGTTTCCGAAGAATATCATCATCACAATCACATCATTATCTTCATCGTCATCACCAACAAGTCTTTATCTTATTTTCCCAAGGAATTCAACCCAAGACATACTTCATTCCTTGATCTATGCCTTTATGAGGTTCTACAAGTTTCCATGAACCATTAGATCACTTTGCAACAATTACTCAATTACTGTTATCTTTATCTTCTATGATCGAAGTCATTATATACTTGTATAAACTAATGTATACTGCATATGAACAAGAATATTTTCAGTTTTGTTACTTAGGGAAAACACAGATTGTCTAACCACTACCAAATTCCAGCCCCAAATACATTAAAATTATGGCCTCAGTTTTCCTCATTGTCAGTCTCTTGATTTCATCCTTAGTTCTATTCAATCTAATTATAAGCTAAGTAGATAATAAGCACAAATGTATTGTAATTTTCACATATGCATTTTTGCCTTTATACTTAAATTAAATAGGGTTAGGGCTGTACCAAGAATGATAGAGAAAAATAAAATATAAAATTAAAAATACTGATGCAGATTTAAAAGCAAATGTTTATTTCTTTGAAGACTAGACTAATGGGCAAGATTTCGGAAAAGAAAACTAGAGGGGGAAGCTGAACATCAGAAGTTCCTTTTTCTAGAAATACGTGCCAAGTCTATTACAGAAAAATAAGTGTGAGGACCTGAACTTAATTTGATCAAAGGGTCACAGAGGGGGAGAGAGGAAAAAAAAACAATTTGTGTTGGTTTGGTGAACTAAAAATAAAAATTAGAAAACTGAGTTATCTCAAATGTACAACTGATCTCGCCTTTAAATTATCTGTTGTAAGTTGATACTACAGAAAACTCAATTTTGTATAAAAACCTCTGAAATACAAGAATTTCCTGCCTCACTAATATATTCATAAGGAAGAGTCATACTTTCAACGGAGAATTCAACAAGGTTATACTTTAGAAATGGGACAGCCAGAGACTGACTGAAGTGTTAAGTCACTACTCATTAGTCCCTAAAAAGATTCAACATCACAGCTTTTCTTCTTTATTTCCCTAGATATTATTCCCTGATCAATCCCAGATGTTATGTATCTGGTATTCAATATGAAGATCACTTAAAGAAAGAGGTCTATCATATCCTAAACATGGGGAATAACCAGACAATAAAAATATATACATATGTGACCCAGAAATTGGATTTGGCAGATAAAGAATTTAGAATAACTATCATTGATATGCTCAAGAAAATAGCTAAAAAGGTGGAAAAATAGATTAAATAAAAATAAATGAAATTTCACCAAATAATTAGACAATATAAAAATAATAAGACATTATAGAATTGAAATATATATGCTTGAAAGTCAGAACTCATGAGTTGAATTTAAAAATAGGTTGGAAACAGACTGGGGGGAAGGTGGCAGCAGGGAAACTGGGAACACTGGTGGTGGGAAATGTACATTTGTAGAAAGTTGGATTTTGGAACACTGTATGAATAAAATTCTTTCATGAACAGCTTTACAACTGTATATCTCATGCAACTGTGTATCTCATTGTGATTCAATTAAAAAATAGGTTAGATTACACTCAACAATACTAAAAGCAGGGGACCCAAATGCAATAATCAAATTTTAAAAAATGTATCGTCCAAAAGTCAGGTTGGATGGTGGGAAGGAACCTGAGGTCACTGGAGGAGTGGGGGATGGAAGCATCACAAGATGGATGGGATGGGAGATAGAACACTGTTTGCCTGAAACCCTACAGTAAGCAACTCTAAATCACTTTTTCTGAATAAATAAAACTAGGTTAGAAATTGGACCAGTGAACTAGAAAACAGATCAATACAGCATATCCAATTAAGTTAAAGGATAAAAAAGAATATGAAAAAAATTGACTATAAGAGAAATATGAGCACGCTAAACAGTTTTAAAGTATGTTAGTTGATGTTTGGGAAATAATGGAGTTGACTTACATAGCATTATAAGCCAGTTTTTTTTTCCCATGAAGAAAAGAAAGGCATTGAGAGAATATTTGAAAAAGATAATATCTATGAATGATTCAGAACTGATAGGCAACTTTAACCCATAAATTTAAGAGAATTTCCAAATTCTAAGCAAAATAGATTGAAAGAAAATCACTTCTAGGCGTATCATAATCAAATTCTAAAGAAAAGTTTAAAACAAAAGAAAAAATGACAAATCAACTTGTTTTTAAAAAATATGCATATAACTTGAATATGGCACTTCCTACAATGCCATAATGAGACAGACCCATTAGGAAAACTACTACTATCAAAGCAAAATACCTTGCCCCCCCACCAATAAAGTATTGACTAGTATGTAGAAAAATCTATTGTTCTGTGCACTGAGCTGTAAGAATGCAAAGTAGTAAAAATATTATGGAAAATAGCAGGTAAAAATTAGTCTAAAGAAGTAATAAAGGACCTCCCGTTGATCGTCGATTTGCTCGAGCGGGCCCAGTAACGTCTCCATTGGAGACTTTGTTGTTACTGTGTCTGGCATATCCAATACTCTCAGTAGCTTGCCGGGCTCTCTGAGAGGGGCGGAGGAATCGAACTCGGGTCGGCCATGTTGGCCGCTTGTAAGGCGAACGCCCTACCCGCTGTGCTATGGGTAAAGTGCTTTCCTTGTACTCAGTTGACCCGGGTTTAATCCCTGGCATTGCATATGGTTCTCTGAGCACCAGTCAGAAGTGATCCCAATGTGCACAGCTAGGATAAACCCTGAGCACTGACTTGTGTAACCCCTAAACCAACCAAACCAAACCAAAACAATGTAAAGACAGAGTTATTAAAGGATCTAGAAAATTTACTTCTGGATATATACCCAAATGAATTCACTGTATCACTTCACTTGTCGTCTGTTGTTCATTGATTTGCCTGAGCGGGTGCCAGTAACATCTCCATTTGTCCCTGTCACATGATAGTGTAACCCAGTGGTATACTGGGAACTCTTTCAGGGTCAGTGGAATGAGACTCGTTATTGTTACTGTTTTTGGCATATTGAATACTCCATGGATAGCTTGTCAGGCTCTGCCGTGCGGGTGGGATACTCTTGGTAGCTTGCCCGGCTCTCTGAGAGGCCCTCCTGTCCTGCCATTAAGACTGTGCCAAGGTTGTCACTCGCCAAAACATAGAGCAAGATGTTCTGTCCCAAATGAATTAAAGACATACATTCAAAGAGTTATTTGTAGATCAATGTTCATAACAGCATGATCCATAATAGTTGAAAGGTAAAAGTATCCATCAATACATATATGCATAAACAAGATGTAGTGGGAACATGAAACAGAATATCATTTAGGCTTAAAAGGAAGAAAATTTAGACAAATTGTATACCATGAATGAAACTGAAGGACATTATGCTAAGTGAAAGTATAACTATTACATTATTCCTTAAAATATATTCCTCGAGTAGTCAAATGAAAGAGAGAAGAAAGGAGACAAAGCAGTTTCAAATGTTTGGGAGAAAAGATATGCAAGAGTTTTGGTTCAATGAATACAATTTTTCAGCTTCTTAAAATGAAAAGCATTATAGAGATGGATGTTATAGGATGGCTACATAATAATGTGACTATACCTAATAACATTTATCTATATACTTAACAATATTTAAGATAGCAATTTTTATGTTATGTGTATTTTATCACTATCAAAACAGATAAATACTTAAAAATCAAAATCAATAGCCATTAATGGAGCAATAAGTATAGTGATGATGGTCTTCCTGCCAGAACTACAAGACAACTGAGAGACATCTTGAAAAGATCAAGAAATTCTCAAGTGAGTCAATATAATTTTCAGAACCAAAGATAAAATCAAGAGTTTCCCGAGAAATTAAAACTAAGGAGATTCATATGAAGGGAGAAATATACAGGTAAAAATGAAAGGCAGTTGAAAGGGTATATATGGAGGCTAATATAATGAATATTGACTACATAAAACAGTAAAACCCATGTATGGGGTTTAAGATGTTATTAGACATATGCTTCACAGTAATACTGACAAGATATTTTAATGTTCTAACAATAACAGGCAATGGCTCAAAGTAACTATATGAAACAGCAACAGACCAAGGAATAATGTTATAATATCTAAATAATCACTATTAGAACAACTTTTACTATAAGAATAGTAAAAGAATGTATAACTCTTAAGTTGATAGAAAAAAATGATGAATTCAAAATTTCAATCCAAAATTCAAAATAGATTATTAGAAGGAAATAAAAAGTTGAAACAGAGAGACAGTACAGAGACTGGGACACTTGCACTGCATGCTGCTGACCTGGGTTCTATCCCTGAGAACAGAACCAGGAATAAACTCTGATTATAGACAAGCGTGGCCCCAAACCAACAAACCAAGAAGAAAGATTACAGCTCTTGAAAGATAGTCAATTTAACAACAAGAAGCATTATTAGGGGAAATAGGGACATTTTATAATGACAAGTGATCAGTCAATAAGAATGCAGATGTGAATTGTGGTTATATCATTTGAATAATTTTTAAAGCCACTTTTATTTTCCTATAAAATTTTCTTATATTGATTCGCCTATTTCACATATTGTTATACATATGTTTCTAAGTCAAAAGTCAAAAAAATCATTTTCTATTATCACCTATCTACAGTCACGAAAATAAAAAGATTTTAGGGAAAGGAAAAAAAAAGTTCTAATGAGAACATGGTGGACAACTCACATAAATTAAAATGTTACAAATAATCCTATTTTCCTCTTAGTCCTATTTGTTTAAGTTTGAAGACAGGCAAAGAATTCCAAGTATATTTTCTGCAAAAAATGATGTATTTTAATGTGTGAGTGATTCAAAGGGATGGTGGCACTGATTCGCTAATCATTCAACTATAACTTGTAAGTATCTGTTGTGACAGGTACAGAATGCAATTAGTATTTGGAAGGTAATGAAAAATATATATTGATTGGCCTCTAGCCCTGGTCCAGATAGAGGGTTCTTGAAATACTTATAAATTTTGGGGGGATAAGAATACCAGAAGCGTCTTCTGTTTGGATCCTGATTCTTTCCACTAGACTTTAGACTCTGAAATCCCTTGGAATTGCCTGGTTTATGGGAAAAGAAGAGAGGGAGAAGAGGGGATAGACATGTAGTCTCTATATAAAGTTTCCAGAAAATTCTATCAATACAGCCAGAGAGATAGTACAGCAGGGAAGGCATGTCTTATATTCAGATGGCCTATTTTTTCTCTCTGACACTCCACAAGATCTCCTGAATACTATCAGGACAGATTTCTGAGCATAGAGGCAAGGGCGTAACCCAAGAGCATGGCAGGTGTGACCTATAAACAAACAAGAATCCTATCAAGAGGATGGGGTCCACACAAATTATCAAGTTTGTAAACACATACATGTCATTGAAGGTTCCTGCCCCTGAACTTCAGTAGAGAGAGACAGTTGAGCTCTTGGGAGGCTCCCAGATTTCACCCTGTATCTCTTCACCTCATTGTTCTGGGATCAACCTTTTATAATCTGGGAAATGTCCTTATTTCTCAGAGCTCTGTGATCTGTTCCTGCAAATTGTTAGAACCAAAGTGTGGAAATCATGAGCACTATATATTTGTGGTCAATTTGGACAGATACCTTCTGCTCATCAGTACTCTCCATTGCCATCCCCAGTGGGGGAAAAACTTGTGGGAATGAACATTTAACCTGTGAAATCCAGTATTGTCTCTGGATAAATAATATCACTGTCACTGTCACTGTCCTCCAGTTGTTCATTGATTTAATCGAGCGGGCCCAGTAACGTCTCCATTGTGACACTTGTTACTGTGTTTGGCATATCGAATATGTCACGGATAGCTTGCCAGGCTTTGCCATGTGGGTGAGATACTCTCGGTAGCTTGCTGGGCTCTTCCAGCAGGGCGGAGGAATTGAACTTGGGTCAGCCATGTCGGTTGCATGCAAGGTAAATGCCCTATCTGCTGTGTTATCGCTCCAGCCCAAATAATACCAAAGCGACTCAAACTGTAGGAATATCAATCACAGTAAATGGCTTATCTAGGGAAAAACCCTCAGATCTAAAATGGAAACTATTATGTGTATGGTAGCAAAATGAGAGTAACAAATCCAGGACACTATTGGTTTAATACAGAAAATCATTTATGATATAACTGAAATAATAATAGACCATATCTATTAGGGCTTCTCAAGAAGAGAGATTTTCCAAACCAAGTCACATTGAGTTGACTCAATTTTTCAAATCACGGGATCTTTTAGTAATAGATATAATTGAATACTATTCTGAATAGAAATATTTTTAAACAAAAATGAAAACAGCCCTTTCCAGTTAAATCTGAAAAACATACATTATCAATATAATTACATAAGAGTGAATAAGGTAAAGGGCAAAGGCACTCTAATAATAAAGGAATTGTAAATCCATTCACCCCCAAAGCAATATTATTCCAATTAGAGCTTCTAATGTCTGAGGAATTGTGATCACAACATTTTCTCCTTCAGTAATTCTCTTCCTATCCATTGCAACATTTCACCCTCTTAACCTCAGTGGATCTCTCAGGTTCTTAATTTCTTCAGGAAACCAAACAAACAAAATCAGTTTTCCTGTTATGTCTGAGAAATTTTCTATTTCTCCTTCTGATCCTAGTAGAATTTGATGATTGAACATTAATGATCCAGGGAATTGTACCTAGTAAAAATTACCTGTGGTAATTTTCCCCTTTCACTCTTCATGATTTTGCCCAATTAAATTCTTGTGACTTCTACCATGACCTCTATTCAGTAAAATCAGTCTTGAGGGTTTCCCAAATTTACAGCTCTACACCTACTTTCTCTTGATCTTGTGATAACCCTATGTTGGTTTATGTTAGGCACTTGAATTCATCATTCTTAACACTGGATGATCCTCAAAATATCAACTGCTTGCCTTTTACTATTTCGTATTTCAATAACTAGATTTGCTATTCATTCAACTCAAATTCTGCTGGAATTCTGTGGTGATATTTCTTCTTTCATCAATGTCATTCTATCCCCAGGACACCATATAGACTCCTAAAACTTCCTACTTGAATTCATAAATGCAATAATTTCCTGTTCTCCCACGAATACTTATGCTCCCAATATTCTTTTATAAATTTCTCTCCTCATTACCTTTTCCCTTTGTACCCCTTCTACTGTTTTCTTTCCCTTCCTTCCATCCTTCCTTCCTTCCTTCCTTCCTTCCTTCCTTCCTTCCTTCCTTCCTTCCTTCCTTCCTCCCTTCCTTCCTTCCCTTCCTCCTTCCGTCCCTCCCTCCCTGCCTTCCTTCCTCTCTCCCTCCCTTACTTCCTGCCTTCCTTCCTTTCATAGTTCCTACATTATCAGCACCTTCAAAGTTATGATATTCTTTATTTCCTTCTTCATACAGCAAATTTTACTAGGAAATGTATTTTAAACAAATTTTAAATATTTTCTCTCTTTCATTACAAAGATAGTCAACTAAACTATTCAAGTCTTTTTTTTTCAGTTTTTTTTTCAGTTCCTCATAATATAAGCTGCTTGTTGGTACCGCAACTAAAGATTAGAAGGCTACAGTTAGAAATCAGATATTTTAAGTCTAGTGATTTAGTTGATAAAAAATATTATATCTCTGCTAAGTCATTGTTAGTATTATCAAAATGTGTGGCTACTAATATATACAAATATTTGTTAGTTTATGTGTGATGTATTTCGCATCCATGACTTGTCTTGGGTAAGGACTTAAAAGAAGACTCAAGGGAAAAAAAACTATAGTTGGTTTATATAATTCTTTAGGAATATGTTAAACAATTAGAATAGTTTATTTTATACAATTTCTAAAATTACAGATATTTCTACTACTAGACTATTCAAAAGTGTTAAGCACTTATGTATAAACTACTGTAATTGCAAATAGTGTCCTCATTTCTTATGTATTTCTCCTTTCAAATACATTTTCATAAAACTACTAGCATTGAAAAAATTTGTTAAAACAAGAACTATATTAAGTTTGATCTTAAATGTCCCCATGCATGTAAACATATTTTATGTTAAAAAAATCAGGTTATTATTGCAAACCTGCTTCCTTAATCCACACCAATGAAAGATTTATACTTACTAAAATCCTTTTAGCTTTAATATTTTCTGATTCTATTACAATCTTTAAGATACATTTGAGGAAGATAGAATAAACTCCAAGAACTTTAATACGAAGCAATGAGATTTTCAAAGATTCTTCATACCACTCAAATAATCTATTTACCCTTCCACATTCTTAAGTTCTTTTAAAAATCCATTCACTCAAACATTGCATGGTTTTATCATTGACCCTCCTATTTCATTTCTTGAAAATGTCATGGAATACTGATAAATAATAAGCTCTTGCTTTTTCCTGAATTTCCTTCAACATCACCTTGAAAATTTAAAGTGCAACCTTCAAAAGTAAATGCAATCACACTCTATTTCTATTTCTTTAAAAGCATGAAATAGTTAATAAAAACTGTTAATTGTTTAAGAGAAAAATAAATGCATTTATTTAATCATTAAATGTGCCAAAATATAAGGGAATTCCCTTGTTCACTTAATAAAGGAAGGTATTGTTGAATTAGGGTTTAACGAAGACCTGATAGAGAATACTCTATTTAAACCCATATTTTTGACCCAAGTCATTGTGTTATTATTGACAAGAGAATGAGTTTCCTATGATCCATAGTTATTTTGATTCCTAACTATTTTTAGGTGTCATATAGTGAACACATATACTATTAGGTATAAATTTAAAATTACAAAATTATTTGGTTATCATAAAGTTCCCATCACACTACTGAATTCTATAGAGTTAAGAATAATAAAATAATATAGTATCTACTTGCTAGTTATTCCTGTCTCTGCAGACTTCTAGGTTGTGACCACTTTGACTTGCATTTTTTTCATGTAGCGGGCTCCTTAAAAAAAAAAAAAGAAAATTTGAAAATTTTAATTTACTGTATTTATAAATTGGCAATGGCATGTGAATTTACATAATAAGCAAGAATGGAAGGTGAAAAGCTTAAGGATGTTTTACTAACTGTTAGGTTATACATATTTTTAGAATAATTTTACAAACACTAACACTTGAAAAATTTAAATTTTGAGTGTCAAATGCAAGAATCTTCATTGTCAAATGTAAGGATCACATGGTTGCCCAATATTCTTTTTTAAAGCACCATGTAAGAGTTGCAAGGGCAATATTTGTACAGCAATTTCCCTTTGTCTCTTTTTTTTGTTTGTTACTAAATAATAAATGTGAAATGTTTCCCTTGGTCTTTAAGACTTATTAAAACAATTTTCCTTTATTTTTTGTTTTTGGGCCACACCTGGCTTTCCTTAGGGATTACTTTTGGCTCTGCACCCAGGAATTACTCTTAGAGGTTTTGGGGTCCATACAAGATGCTGGGGAACAAACACAGGTTAACCTCTGTGGAAGGAAAACACCCTGCCTATTTTACTAAACACTCTGAACTCTAAAACAATTTTTAAAAAATATTTTCATAATTTAGTTCTTATAGTCTAGAGTTAGTTTTTGCTTTATTTTTTTTAAATCAGTGTAATTTTATATTCTTACTATTACACCTTAAGCCCTAACTGGTGACTCTAGTAATCATTAATAAAAGGCAAAATACTTTGATGTCTGTACTTACTGTATGTATGCACATTCAAATTTAATGTGTTCTATTATTATTATTATTATAATTATAATTTAGCCCACATATTCATTCACTTTTAGTAAATAAATTTATTTTTTAAAACTGGCTTCCATGAGCTCAATGAAGATATATATATCTCTTATTTATATATATATATACATATATATCTATCTACTTTGTTTAGTCACATGGTCACACGGTTCTCCCGTTGTTCATCGATTTGCTCGAGCGGGCCCAGTAACATCTCCATCATGAGACTTGTTGTTACTGTGTTTGGCATATTGAATACATCACGGGTAGCTTGCCAGGCTCTGCCATGCGGGCGAGATACTCTCGGTAGCTTGCTGGGCTCTCCCCGAGAGGGGCGAAAGAATCGAACCCGGCTCGGCCGGGCTGGCTGCTCGCAAGGCAAACGGCCTACCTCTGTGCTATAGCTTCAGCCCGCTGCTTTGTTTAAACACTTTGTTTAGTAGTTTGCATTTTTTAGAGTTATATGAAAAAGAAGCAAAATGATCTTGACATTGTTTGTTTTCAATAACAGAGTATAACTTTCTATTGATAAAAGCCAAGAATCTCTATGCAATTATTAAATGTGTGAATCAGGATCGTAGGGAACTAGATACAGAGAAGTATCTAGTTTATGCAGTGTCGGGCACAGCCTGATTGCTTCATAATCATAAAGTAATGTAATATTAGTATTATCTGCTACAGAAAATATTTGTATTATCTGCAATATTAGTATTTTCTTTCTTTGGGGGAAAACTACACTTGGTGATGCCTGGAGGTGCTACACCCAGCAGTGCTCAGGGCATATTCCTGACTGTGCACTCAGGAGTCACCCCTGGCAGTATTGAAGGACCATATGTGGTGCCAGGAATCAAACCCAGGTTGGCCACTTACAAGGCAAGAACCCTGCCTCCTGCATTATCTCTCTAAGTCCCCAATATTATTTTCTAAAAGGTTCTAAAAATCTTTTAAAGAGAGGCCAAGAAGAATCTTAGAGTCAAGGACATATGCTCTGCTAGCCCTGGGCTTCAAGGTTCCTTCCTGCCCCCTGGCAGGTGTGGCCTTCGGGGTCCCTAAGACTAGCAGGGTGACCCCGGTGGACCCCAACACTATTGGCCTAGAGTAGCTCTGCCTCCTCAGGTCCTAGCATTGACTCACACCACCCATTATTATTGGGGGGGGCTCTGGACCCTTTGAGCACTGCTTGGGAAGACATAGCACCCCTAGGCACAGCACCCTCCCATCCCAATATTTTTTGATATTAAAAACCTCTTTGAAGTTAAGACTCTAAAGGGTAGATTGGAAAATAACAACTGTAAGTGAAACTACAGAAATAGCAGCTAAAATGCAGGAGTTTATGTTTATTTAATGGATGCAATTCTTACATAAGATACACGATATATTAATAAAGCTAAGCAAACTATATAGGCTAATGTAATTTTCTGGTCACAAATGCATTATTGGAAAATAGAACTTTATTTTTGTACTTATAATTATTCTTAATTCATTTATCTTTTAACTTTTATGATAAAATTCAAAGCAGTTCATATACCAAAATTACAATGCCGCAGTAGGAAATACTTATGATCCACAATATATTGTCTTGAAAAAGTGTAAAAAAAACTCAAAGATACAGTCTGATTAAACACCATTCAATGTAGTCTATCCTATAGATTAAAAAACTAAAATAATATATTTTAATTACTGCAAAAGAGCTATAATAAAGTCTCTCAGTTTGAAAAATATAAAGTAAATCTTTATAGACAAGCTTATAAAATTTCTATTATTTTTTAATGTACAAATAAAATTTTATGCAGAAAATATTCTAGTAATCAAAATGATGGATTTTAATTATTGCATGTTTGTCTTAGTATTCTTGTTGCTAATTTTGTTGAAAATAAAAATTTTTGCTTCACTTTCAGGTAGATTTACTGTTCTGTACAATGAAAGGGATATTTCTGAATTTAGAACTATTGATTACTGTCAATATCATTAAATTAATCTATTAGTATTATACAATGATATTCTCTACTGGGGCCCGGAGTGATAGCACAGCAAGTAGGGTGTTTGCTTTGCACATGTCCGACCCGGGTTCAATTCCTCCACTCCTTTCAGAGAGCCCGGCAAGCTACCAATAGTATTCTGTCTGGACGGCAAAACCAGACAAGCTACCCGTGTTGTATTGAATATGCCAAAAACAGTAACAACAAGTCTCATAATGGAGATGTTACTGGTGCCCACTTGAGCAAATAGATGAACAATGTGAGAACAGTGCTAAGGTGCACTATCATATTGTGATTCAGTAAGTTACTTTCTGACTATATTATAGTACCACGCACAGATAATTTTAGCAAGAGCACACTGCCTTTGGTTCTGTGTATACCCCTAGCATAGGGTTGTGCTACTTCTAGTGGGATGTACACAATCCTTCAGAAAAAGAGGCAATGTAAGGAAGACACATGCATGTTTAAACACCCTCTTACTTTTCGTTTTCTAAAGATCTAATAATAGCATAGTGGTAGGGTGTTTGCCTTGCAAGAGGCCAGCCCGGCCGAGCTGGGTTCGATTCCTCTGCCCCTCCCTGAGAGACTGGCAAACTACCGAGAGTATCTTGCCCACATGCAAAGCCTGGCAAACTACCCATGACGTATTCGATATGCCAAACACAGTAACAACAAGTCTCAGAATGGAAATGTTACTGGGCCCACCTGAGCAAATCGATGAACAACGGGAGGACAGTGCTACAGTGCTAAAGATCTAATACAAGGTCACAGGAACATCACTTTCTTAAGAAAATGATGTTGAAAGTCAAGGGGATGAGAGAAAGAATCTTTTGGTCATAACAGAGGACAACACATCGACCTTAATGGTTTGCTTTTTAAAAATAACAAAATAAGATGCTTAAGAATATAAACATTTTCAAATATCTTTGGTTTATACTACTACGGTATACTTAGCTAAATGTCTGCACCACCAGGCTAAAGTTTATTGGTGTAAAATTGTTCAACATTTTTGAAAAAACAAAATTAAAACTTCTCAAAAACAAAGCAAACTGGCTAAACATTGAATTTTCATATTACCCAGTCATTCCACTTCTCAGCATCTACCCCAAAGATCTAAATATACTATTTCAAAATGAATTTTATAACTATTTCAAAATGAATTTTATATTCCTATGTTCATTGTAGAACTACTCATAATAGTAGAGATCTGGAATCAACCCATATGTTCAAGAACAGAAGACTGGATAAAGAAACTGATAAATATATATGTATATATTATATTTATGTATACATATATAAAGAAGCTATTATGTATAAGATATATTATGGGGTATACATATATATGGAATATATATTATAATGTATATTTTATGTATACATTATAATATATTTGGGGTATATATGGGAATACTACATTGGAAATATATGACAATGTATATATATCTCGGATATATATATGTAATATAGAAATATTACTAGGCTATAAGAAAAAATGAAATAATTCAATTTGTCAGCACATAGCTGGCACTTGAGGGTATCATGCTAGGTGTAATTATCCAGGAGTCAAGGAACATATATAAAACAATCTCCCGCATATGTGGGATGTAAAGAAACAAAGTATAGAATTAACAAATGGCCAAAGATGACAATATCTGAGAACTGGTTTACAGAATTGAGCTTACCAAAGTTGGGAGGGGGGGTCAAGAGATGGTTGGGAGAAAACCCTGAGACAATGGTGAAGGGAAATAGACACTCAGGAAAAGCATCGAGTTGGAACCTCATATGCAGGAAACCCTACTATTAACAGTATAGTAAAGTATGGTGCTTCAAAATAAAGAAATGAAAGGCTTAGGGAGAAGATCTTAGCAATGGAAGCATTAGTGAAAGCCTTTCAAAAGATACCTTTGTGATATTCTCATTTTGTTGTACTAATGGTATCTACGTTTTGGTTCACTGTATCACTGTCATCCATTATTCATTGATTTGCTTGAGCAGGCACCAGTAATGTCTGCATTCGTCCTAGCCCTGAGATTTTAGCAGGCTCTCCTTACGCATCCTTCCCAACGGTGCCACATTGGAGACTCTCTCAGGGTCAGGGGAATGAGACACATCATTGTTACTGGTTTTGGCATATCGAATATGCCACAGGAGATTGCCAGGCTCTGTCGTGGAGGCAGGATACTCTCAGTAGCTGGCCGGGTTCTCCAAGAAGGAGAACTAGAGTATAAGAGGTCGCATGGCTGCATATGTGGCCACGCACTTCCGGAAGCTTGGTTTTATAGTCTCTGAATCTTGGCCGTTATGGTTATGGTTAGTATTATTGAAATATAACGTGCTCAATGCATATTATGACAACTTAGTAATTTTTATGCCTACTCATTCCTAATTTCCACAATTTTTAGTGGCCTGAGTTGCTTTTGACCCCAGTCAGACCTTCCTCTTTGACCAGTGCATAAAAGAAGAAAGTGTATAGTAAACATTCCTAAGATATAACTTCCTACTTGAAACATGTCTTCTCAGGACCAAGGACCATCAGTTATGTGTCTAATCAGTGTTTTTAGTTCTGTGGAAATTGAATATTTAAGAAGTTGCTGCAACTCTGGACTGATGTTTGCATAGTAAATACGGCAGATGTGGACACCAAGCTACAAATCCCAACTCCACTTTTCAATTATATTTAAATGAGAATGCCTAATGCGAGTGTTTAAATGTTCATTAAAATTAACCTCTGGATTCCATAGGGCACAGTCTACACACTTGATGATACTGAAGTTTTAGATTCTCTATCCTGCTACAACACATGTGAAAAACTCAAGGGGTTGGAAATGCCAAGAATGCTTTGAAATAGATAATGAGTTGGCTAAAAACTTTACATCTGTCTATCATTAATGCTCTCCGAGTGTTCCTGGGACGTAATTAATATTAGGCAATGACTATCTACCAACAGTGTTTGAGGAACAAAGAAAATATAGGTATTACATAGAAAATTTCTTTGATAGGAACTAACTCAATCAAGAATTAATGTAAAAATATAGATTTTATCACAATCTTGAAAGAAAATTTATATTGGCCTCGGCTATTAAGTATCATAGGAAGAATTTCTCCACAGTCATACTCCATGGTTAGTAAATACACCTTACCATATTTTGAAGATCACCACCATCTTCAAAAAATCAATTCGATATCCTTGTCACATTGTGAAGGTGCCAACCCATAAGAATTAGAGTTGGAGGACTTTACAGAAAGTTTGAGAACATATGCTCAACACCGGAATTGGCGACATATGGATTCAACAGTGAATGTCTTTGCAGTAGATGCTGTACGTCATTTGAATTTAAAGATAAAGCTTCATAGTTCAAATAAAGATATTCAGGTTTTCCCCAAAACAGATTAAACATATTTCCTAATAGATAGCACTGGTTTCTAGGTGTCTAGCTTATATGGGGTCTGGAGTATAATATAACTAACCACTTTAGAAAAGCACATTACTGTACACTGTAGCACTGTTGTCCCATTGTTCATTGATTTGCTCAAGCGGACCCAGTAATGTCTCCATTGTGAGACTTGTTGTTAGTGTGTTTGGCATATCGAGTACATCACAGGGAGTTTGCCAGACTTTGCTGTGCGGGTGAGATACTCTTGGTAGCTTGTCAGGCTCTTCGAGAAGGGTGGAGGAACCAAATCCGGGCCAGCCGAGTAGGCCATGTGCAAGGCAAACACCCTACTGCTGTGCTATCTGTAAATCACAATAAGATTTAATTATAATCTGAGTCAGGATAGAATAAGAGCACTGTACCATGGACCTATGGGTGAGGTGCACTCAGTACAATCTGGAGGTTCAAGAAAGACTTCTGACTGTTCTTCTCAGAACAGGCTCCTTCTCAATGATCCTGGAGGTCCCTCAGTGGCCTGGAGGTCCCAAGCATTTGGGTAAAATCAAATTGAATTTCAATCAATGAAGCCCAGATTCCATAAGTTTTTATTTCCATGTGTGTGTTTAATCTCTAACAATGTACGAAGGCAGAGCTTGTGGATCAGTATAAGGCCCTTATTGTACCTTTTATATCTATCTCCTCCTCAAAATACTTTAAATTCTTCAAGGGGGTGAGGGTGGGGAATGCAGAAAAAGGTACAGAATCACTTGGCTTGCGTGGTGCTGGCAAGGGAAGAGAGCTATGCAGCTGGAACAATCTCTGGGCTATGATGTCAACTTTCTATCTCTCTCTGCTCTTGATCTCCTGTGATGACTTTTTGTCTTTAGATTTCCCCTCCCGCCCCCACCATCCTCCATCAACCATTATCCTAACAGATTGAATAAAGTCTTACTTCAGATTCCCCTATACATAATGCATATATCAATGGTGTCCCTTTATTATTAAAAAATATTTTTATTCGCCAACAATACACAATTTGAAACAGAATTGAAGTTATAATCTACAATAGGTCCCCAAAGTACCTCTTCCCTATAGAACAACCCCCAATATTAAAGTTTACTTCTTTAATGCTTACAAAGTTCTGTTAGGTAAGCATCATTAATTTTTTCCCATGGATTAAAATATTGGAGTCAGATAACATTCATTTATGCACTTTGTAAGTGAAAAAGCTTCTATTGTCCAGGCAATACTTCTATTGTACAGGGTCAGAGACACAGTTTACCAAAGACCTCATAGTCTATGTGGAAACAAAGTCTTATGTTAATCACACAATTTTATTTCCTTGGACTTATAAGAAAACAAGAATTCTGTCTCTTCTATTTCCCACTCTAGTACAGTGGTATCAAATAAAGAGTTTTGGCCAATTGTCGGTTAGAGTTTGAATACCACTTCCATGCCTGGCCATGAGAAAGATTATTTGTTCTTTTGGTCCTTCCTCCCCAGATTGGGTTGCCTAAAACTAATTGACAAACCTAATATGGACAAGGGCCTCACTACTTGCACTGAACTGTGATGAGAGAGAAATTAATTTGCATTGCGTAAAGTCTCATATTTGTGGTTTAATATATACATGTAATATATTTTTTTCTTTCATATCTGATTCAAAATTCTTGGTTAAGCTAGACACTAGACAACTGCATTCAAAATTCCAAAGCTGCTTTGAACAAAATAAACTTGGGTAGATAAAACCAGAAAACAGAGGAGACCAACTATAGCATATCATATCATTATTCAGAAATATTCCCGCCCCCCACTTTTCTATAGAAGGAGTATACCATTTTGATGTTTGGCTTATGATTATATTTAGCCAAAAAATTAAGATATAATTGCAGAGCATTTCTGAATTTACATTTTAAAAGACTATGTATGTTTCTGTTCATATAGTTTAATAGCAGTCATGTGTAAGGGCAGTGAAATGAACATAGTCAGGTTACTTTACTGACCCTAGGATAAAGACGAGAGATGCAAGTCTTAGAGTTTCATGGTGAGATAATGGAGATCAGCTGACTTCTCATTGACCACCAGGAACTAACTGGCCACCTGACAAACCACCAGACTGACCACCAGACATATCACCAGACATAAACCAGACCAAACAACTTAAGCCTGGTCTAGTTCAGCAGACTGACCAGTAATCCATAGACATTTGGACTAAACAGGTTTTCATTATTGCAAGCCACTGATACTTTGTTATTACTATGCTAACAGTGAACTGATGCATCTTAGAGAAGGCGGTCAGTGAAAACATCACTGAGAAGGTAGTAAAAAAAAGAGAGAGCTACTTAAGTAGCTGTTAGGAAAGATCGGGGATAAGGAAGTATGTGGTGTATTTTGCAGAACAAAACAAAGACCAACGTGTTTGAGCCTATCAGTTAGAGGAGAATAGTCCAAAAATAGGTTGGAAAGAAAAGCAGGTAACAGGTTAGAACTTGCAGGCCCTGGGAGAAAATTAATTTTTTTAATTTCTAAGAGTCAGTAGAGACTTCAGATTTTATTCAAATGATAGCTTAGAAGTGGAAAACGAATAGGAAGGGACGTGAATTAATTTGAGTTTAAAACGCACTTCTATATCAGGCACAATATCTGTTCTATCCACTGATCTCTATCTTTGAAGATTCTCATGGAGAGCAGAGCTCAGAGTCATTCCACAGTTCCCAGTAGTCCTGGAAAGCCAGGTAAGGAATAGCAAAAGCAAAATAGGGGCTGGAGAAGGAATGTACAGTGGTTAAGGTGCTTGGCTGGCAGACAACTGACCCTATTTCAAACCCTGAGCACCCCTAGGAGTGATCCATGAGCACTGTCTGGTAAAGCTTAAGAACAAACAAAGCAGATCAAAGATCAGGAGACCTGAACAATTGCATAGTATACTTGGGTGATATTTCCATAGTTTTATTTCACAATTTATACAATTTCTTTTACCCAAGGGTGTATTAAATAGACCATTGTGATTAAACTTCTCTATCATCTTACCCTGAACTGGGTCTTCATATAATCTTTTTTGACCTCTCTAAAGCAACAGTCTACTGTTACTAATACTCATTGTTCCTAGGATTCTAACTGTACCTATATTCAGAGAGAACTTCCTGAAACAGTTCATCGTGCATGTTAAACTCTGGAAAACAGGGTTGAGCAGAAGGAGAACTAATATCTACTACTTGCATATTTTGTTTCAGATATTTTAATTAGTTGATGGTAGGGCATACAACTCTGGAGAGAAGATGTGGATAAATGTGTTTAAATTAAAAATATCTGAAGCGCTTTCTTATACTATTAGATTTTTCCCTGACTGTCACTTCCTACAAAAAAATTTTTTTCTTTTGTTCCAATTCTGTTAGCCTAGAATTTCTGATTTTGGAGTAATATCACTCCCTGGAATATAATGAAATGAACAGGTTGAGGGCCTGGGGTGGGAGAAGGTAGGGACATGGGAATAGCCTCAGGTGAAATTGGGGGCCACTTAAAATTTGTTCATTTAAAGACACACACAGATACATATATATACATATATACATAATCTAGGCATATATATGTGTATATACACATATATATGCCTAGATTATGTGATTCTGATACACTTTGGCTAGTGGAATTAAGTCACAGATAACCAGTGCCTTCTGCCCTCTGTGATAAACCCCAGCTGTGGATTCCTTTTTCTTCCTAGATTCTAGAGCAAATTGAAGGTTATGATTATATAATAATTTGGCCTATTAAGGCCAAAGGTAGACAATTCCAAATGAAATGAGAAATAGATTATTGAAATGTGATGAAACTTGTGGGAAATTTTATTTAATTGGTTAATAACTTTTATTTTTAATGTTAAAGATAACTTAAAATCTGCTTTGATTAGATTTATGAGTGCTTAAAATTCTTGGGAGACTTTGCTTAAAATATCTTTTATTTGATATTTATACAGCAGATAAGGGCTGGAGCAATATCACAGCTGTAGGGTGTTTACCTTGCACTCGCCTGGCCCAGCTGACCCGGGTTCAATTCCTCCGCCCCTCTTGAAGAGCCTGGCAAGCTACTGAGAGTATCTCGCCCTCACAGCAAAGCCTGGCAAGCTATCCATGACATATTCATATGCCAAACACAGTAACAACAAGCTCGAGCAAATCGATGAACAACAGGAGTACGGTGACAGCAGATAAAATGTACTATTTCTATGGAAAATAAGTGAGGGAGGGCAGGCTCTCTCCTGCCACCTGCTTTAGGTGGTGATGAGCTACCTCCCCACCCCAGGCTGCCACCGCCACCAACAAACACATGAAGAAAGGAACAGGGCCATCAGGTTGGTTGGTGATCAGTTACTGTTTATACCATTCTTCTCACACGCCTGTTCCAGTCTTACTGAGGGCCCCATTCCAGTCTCACTCTGACCCTCATTCCCATCTCCTCCTGTCCCTCATGCTCTTCTCCGGGCACCCAGTCTCTCCTTAGTCTAGACCCCAACTACCTCTAAGCACTCAGGGTAGCAACTATACCTAGGTCAGGTAGCAAAATCAAAATATGCAAAGCCCTTTCTTTTGGGGAAGCTCTTCTAGACAAAGATCTCCTGCTAAGAGATCTGTTCAAGGATGTGTTTTTATTTAAGGACATGCTTCTCCTTTCCTTAGTCCATAAACAATCATATTAGATTTACTTACTTAATTTTCTAGTTATTTTGTATGGACACAGCAGAAGGTATAATAATCTTTTAGGGTGGCTCTCCTGGGGACATCTCACTGTATATCCCAGACTACAGTGCTCAAATCAGATAGTTCTTTTCTGACCCTAGCAGGGTCCTTATCCAGTTGTTACTCTTTGGATCATGACAGAATTTGTGGTGCTTGGCCTAACCCTTTTCAATGCCAGGGTACCTCACAGCTTGCCCTGGGTCCATCCAGTCTCTTCATCGGGACCCTATTTTGGGGGCCTGAGGAACTAAGGGCAACTGAGTCTTAAGTCAAGTAAACATGACAGATATTCAAAAGTTATTTGGAGACAATTCACTCCCAAGTTACAAAATCATAGCATAACTATCTTTCTGTGTCTATACAAAAAGGACATTGCTCCAAAGTAAACTATGCAAAGGACGTGAGGAAAAAAGAAAAAGCAATATTTATAAAATTTACAAGTCACAGATTCTGGTTGCAGAGCACAGAGAAGTTAAAGATGAACACCGAGGAAATGAGAGTGCTTTGGGAGCACTGTGATGAGTATAACCCAATAAACCCAAGCTCTTTACAGCAGAAGAGAAAGCACAAGCCGATGTTATCCTACAGATTTAAGTCACAGAGAACCAGTCTCTTCTGCTCTCTGTGACAAATCCCAGCCGTGGATTCCTTTTCCTTCCTAGATTCAAGAGCAAATTGAAGGTTGAGTGATAATATAATAATTTGACCTATTAACACAAAAGATAGACAATTCCAAATGAAATGAGAAATAAATTATTGAAATGTGATGAAACTTGTCTGAAATTTTATTTAGATGGTTAATAACACTTTTTTTAATACTAAAGATAAGTTAAAATCTGCTTTGATTAGATTTATAAGAGTGCTTTAAATCCTTGGGAGACTTAGCTTAAAAATACATTTTATTTGATATTTATACAGCAGATAAAATGTACTATGTCTATGATTAAAATAAAAAGATTCTCAATAATTTAACAAAGCTTCAAAATATCAAAGTTTTAAAGTGATTTTTAAAAACCCCGGGGTGTATAAATATAGGATAATTTTTATATGTACAGAATTTTAAAAGTAAAAGCCAGGTTTTAGTTTTATAAAAAATATTCATAAAACAAAAACTGAAATTATAAATATCCATATATAGTATTTATAGAGTAAAGAATAATCCTAAAATAGCACAAATCATTATAAAATAATAATATATTCCTATTTTTAGCTGAAATAATTCAGGATCCAAGAAAGCAAAGTTGCCCAAGTTAAGAATAAATTATTCAATTTATCAATTCAACAGTTTGCAAAATGGTCTTCAAATGTTTCAGAAGCTGTATTTCATTCTCTCTCTAGGGCAGGAGAAAGGGTTAGGCCACACCCATCAGTGCTCGGAGCCTATTTCTAGCTCTCTGTTGATGTGTAACCTCTGGTGACCATCAGGGGACCACAAGAATTCAGGTTGGAACAGAAATGACTGCATCCAAGGCGAGCTTCTTACCTTTTCTCTAACCTCTTTTGTCTTTTGTCTTTAGAGTGTTAAAGCATGCATATTTAAAGGTTTTCAAATTATCAAGTGAAAACAAAATTTAACTATAATAGGTATTTGCATATTGGTATAAAATATTTCTCAGGTTGATTTTCTATTTTTTTTCTTTTTGGGTCACACCCAGCAATGCACTGGGGTTACTCCTGGCTCATGCACTCAGGAATTACTTCTGGGAGTGCTCAGGGGACCATATGGGATGCTAGGAATTGAACCCGGGCCGGCTGTGTGCAAGGCATACACCCTACCCACTGTCCCATCGCTCCATGCCCTCAGATTGATTTTCTTTTGAAAAAAATTCTGCTTTCTGAACGGATGGATTAATCATTAAGATGAGAAGTTATTTACTGTAAATAAATGGTCTGATATAAATGTTTCCATACATGGCAAGTGCTCAGAAAGACTCACTGAATTAATGAATAAAGTACAAGAAAGGCATTGAATTTATTATTTTATTTTCCTTTCTGGATTTTATTTAAAAATAGAGAAGACAGTAAAAAGTAGTATCAACTAGTTTTAGCAAAAAAAAAAAAAGATCAATTAAATCATTTTCAAAAAGAAAGAAAAATATAACACTAGATATTTGCCATGACTCAGCACTGAATGTATTTATTTTGTTCATTGGAAGAAGGCAACAAGGAATATTGTTTCTTAATCTAAAAAAAGGAAGCACTTCAATTTTGATATAATAATTTTTAATCTATATCATACTGTAATCTAAAATACCTATAAATAAGATCATTGACCAAGTCCTTAACCTTTTCAAGCTTAGAAAAGAAACGGAAGGCATTTCAATAAAATAAAAATCACTGTCACTGTCCCTGTCACTGTCCTCCCATTCATTGTTCATCAATTTGCTCGAGCGGGCCCAGTAATGTCTCCATTGGAGACTTTGTTGTTACTGTGTTTGGCATATCGAATACATCATGGGTAGCTTGCCAGGCTTTGCCGTGCGGGTGAAATACTCTCAGTAGCTTGCCAGGTACTCCGAGAGGGGCAGAGAAATCGAACCTGGGTCGGCTGTGTCGGCTGCTTGCAAGGCAAACATCCTACTGGCTATGCTATCGCTCCAGCCCTTAGTGAAATAAATGATCATATGTG
This sequence comes from Sorex fumeus, assembly GCF_029834395.1. Taxonomy (NCBI): domain Eukaryota; kingdom Metazoa; phylum Chordata; class Mammalia; order Eulipotyphla; family Soricidae; genus Sorex; species Sorex fumeus. The sequence goes on along the minus strand of NW_026606068.1, from coordinate 2,411,386 downwards.
ATCCGTCTAAGTTTAATATTTTATTTTTATGTTCACAGTCTTTTATGATGATATATTTTATGTTATTAAGGGGTATGCTCCAAATAAAATTTATATGTTGATATAGGCACTTAAAAACCTGCTCTATATGTGTGCTCACACAAACATTTACATAATTTGGGGAATTCTAAGCAACAATTATGCAAATTGTTGAAGGACTCCTCTTGACAGAGATTTAAATTTATTCTTAAAATGGTTATGTAGGTATATAAATACTGGGAAGTCATATGGACTCTAAAAGATTATCCTGAGATAAACTCACTTACAGTGCAATTGAAGACAAAAAACTGGTCTTCATTATCTTAATTATCATAGTACTTTACTTTGAGTAAAACATCAAAGGAAGTACTTTTAGAATATAGGAGTTCTAAGAAAACTAAAAATATATCTAAACATTTAGAATGGACATAAAGATATAGCACTAATTTTATAATAAAACAGAGCAAAAAAAATGTTTTATTTCTCTTTGTCTCCCAGCACTGCACAAAGAAGGTAGAGCCTTTTTTTTTTTTTTAACCTGTTAGACACATAGAAAATCATCCCAGGGGATTTTCATTCTTGTGAAGATTTTTCAAGCTAAAAGTACCCAGGACACAGTAAAAGTAAAATGTGCTTCGTGAACCTGAGATAAGGTTCCTTTGTGAAACTGAGATTAGATTCATTTATAGTTTCAGCGTTTTCTCTTTAGAGTCTTCTGATAAATCTGATAAAGCATTAAGCAATTGCAGGTTCGAGTTGATACAGATGGATCAGTGAGGCAGGAATCAGTTCACCTCGTGAACTTTGCTTAATGGTGGGGTACATAATCCCTCACACCAGAATAGAAATTATGGCGATGTGATAAACACTGCAGTTGATCCTAAGAGCAGAAGCACATCTGGATAATGGCTAATCATAAAACAGTTCATCCTCTCCTGTCAGTGATTTGTTTTAATCACAGTGAGTCATTATGGTTATTAAGTACATATTATAGTATGCCCAGAATCCCAGCTACATTTCATCTATCATCATAAATATTTATCTCAAATGTCACAGTGCTAAATTGTATGTTCGAGCGAAAGTTCGTTGCATCCTTTTCATAAGTTTTAAGTTCATCTCTCTATGTTGAATTTTAATTGTATCTTTTTTTGTGGTTCTTTAAGTTCGCAAATAACAACCTTTGAATTGTGAATGAGAATGAGCCTTCAATATTCTATCTTCCCAATTTTCTCATTATTCTTTAAAGAAGTTTCAGAGTTGGGCCAATGGGGATGAAAGTCTGGAATATAAGAAAGAACCAACGCTCAGGAAAAGCTCACAAATCATTTCGTGGCCAATGATGCAGGAATGACTGTTCCATCATGGATTATCCATGGTAATACTGTCTAGCCAAAGTATTATTTATCACAGGATGCCAGTGAAATGTTGCTGATCACAAAAGCTGTCATGTTTACTGTCATCTGGCAGTGCTTGGCTGCCAAAGAGAGCAATAAGAACTGATGCGCTTTATGATGTGTTCTATCTTGCCTGACAGTGAACTGATAGGCATGTGAAGTGTCCGATACAATAGGCGAAATATGGTCTTGATTAAACATGGTGCACTATGAACCATGAACAGATAGGTAACATTATTCACTCTTCGGACATGTAGCCAAATAGTACGAGTACATATGTTTTCATTTTGAAATGTAAAAGATGGTATTTAGCTTTGGTCTTGATAACATGATGTTAAAATGCAGGCAAAAAAACAAATAATAAAATACCTAGGTTTTTGGACATCAGATTTTGAGAAAAAATTAAGATATTTACAAACATTATTTAAAAATTATGGAGGCAAAGGTTTTTAGTTCTTTATGCCATATAACCATACCATTAATAAGTTAAGATATATAAAAATAGTATCCCCTTTGACCTACACAATACTGTAGTTAACATTTAAAATATAAACATCCTCTGTGCATTAGTTTGAAAAAACTTAATCCAACTGTTCTTATAATCATATGGTTTGATTTTTTTCTTTTACATAGGAAGAGAATAATTTATAAAAACCAAAAAGACACCAAAACTATAATATATTTTTTTCTTTTCAGACGGTCAATCTGCAATTCCATTCATTATCTCTTTTACAAATAAAAAACATTCTCACTTGGATGAAACTTAAAGTTTTAGTTGTTAGCATCCATTATTACTCTCAGGAATGTGAATTCATAAATGTACTATCGGTCTTAACATACTAATAATTTTCCTTCTATTTAACATGAAATAAAACAACAACATTGAAGTTTACATAAACATATATTTAATTAAAAGTATCTTCCATCACTCATTCATTCAACAAACAAGTATTTGCTGAACATCTCCATGCAGCAGTTTCTGGACTTAGTATGAAGCACAGTCCCTGTCTCTACGAGGAAATACAAAATCCATCTCATGTAATTTAGTAACAGTATTTCTGCTTTTTGTTGGGGGGATATTTTATACTAATTTTATTCCAATGAGTCTGAAACATCCAGAACCAGTAGTTTTCTAATTGCTGTGTTGCTACTCTCCAAATACACTTCTTTGATTCCTTACATGTGAATTCTGACTTGAAGTTACGTGGGGCTTGGGTTCAATCTTTAACCTGTCTACTTAAGCCATAAAAGCAGTATAAAAAATCTGACTACAGAAAAATAACTTGAGCCTAAAGCTAATGAACTAGTGCTGTTGTAGTTAGACTTGCAGTCAATCAGAAGTAAAGAATTCTGAAGGTAAACAGAAAGAAGTAGGACACCTAAGACCCTGGGTTCCAACAGTGGAACCTACATACAGTGGACATCTATCTAGATTTGTCTGACCATCAAGTATTCCTTTCCTCTGGGAATGGCCTTGGTTAAAACGCCATCATGACCATCCTCTTCAGGTATAGAGAACTGACTCAACTGGCATGATCAAACTTTATCTTCGCTGAGATATGAAGCTTGAAAGGGTGGATACAGTGATTCTGAATCTTTGGAACAGAAATGGTGGCCCACTTCAAAGAGACTAGTCATGGAACTTTGCGCCTGGGTTCCCTAGAATTTCCTGGGTCCCTGCTATTTTATTTTGGTCTTCTATCACTTGAGTGAGTAAATTGGATGTGTCACCAAGCTTTTTCTGTGCTGGCACTATTCTAGAAAGTTGTGGAACGAGCCTTATGGAGGTGGAATTTACTCATGGCCTCATTGGTTTACTCTGGCTTTCCATCCAATGATGTGGGGGCAGGATGTGAAGGAGCCAAGTTAATGTGGGTTTCTGCGAGGCCAGCAGCAGAACTGGATGTACTCACAAGTATGACAGGATGTTTAAATACAGATTTTAATAGAACCTGTGAGCTATAATAGATATGATGATAGATGTAATATTGAATTGAATGTGATATTCAAAGTCAGATCTACGTATGCTGAATTTACAAAGAAATGATAGCAGCAAGTGATTATGTACTTGTTATGTTCCAGGACTTGAATTTTATGTTTGTTAGTTAAATTAATGCTCATCACTGCCATCATCAAGTAAACTGGGGGACAGAGAGATTAAGTTGCCTATATCACAGACCAAGTAAGTTGTAAGGCAAATGCAGGCAGCTTGGCTTCAAGATCTATGTTCTAAACTTTTTCTAATATTTCCACGCTAGCTAAATTCTGGTTCTGCATCTTTTTGATTTCCCAATAAGATCAATGTAAAGGGATCAGAGTGTTGGAAAAGAAGAATCTGTGAAGATATTCCATTCAAGCAGCTAACTATGTAGTATCAACACTCTTTCATTTCAATCTTGGTGAGAGAGGCATCCATAGATCCCTTGTGGGGACTGGAGAGAAATTCCCTGTAGTTGGAAACATGGGTGTGTGACTCGTGCTTAGAGAATGAGTACTGAAGTGCCACACACAGGAAGTCAACGTAAATGTATCAGCATTGCTAGACCCAAATGAAGGCTGCCACTAAGAAGAAAGAACTCATGTGAAATCATCTTCTGCCCAGGACAGAGGAACAGATGCATCCCATAGACAAGAATGTGGAGATAGTTGTTGAATTCCTAGTAGCTATAGAAGTGGTGGAAGGATATTCAGAAAAGAGAAGTTCAGTCAGTGAAAGAGTTTTCCAAAGAAAGATTGAAAAAATCACTCAAAATAAAGCAAACAGGACAAATAAGCAAACAGAACAAACAAGCAAACAAACTCTGCTACTTTTAATTGGCTAGAGAAAGTCCTTAGCTAAGAAAGAGGTTTTCTGTCCATAAAAGCTTCTTCAGCCCATTCTTCAATCTTGAGGGGGCTCCACTACCATTGTTAGAAAGTCAGACAGTGGGAGTAATCTTGTCTAGTCAGACTGACAGCTACAATCAGGGTAGGGAGAGAGAGAGAAAGAGAGAGAGAGAGAGAGAGAGAGAGAGAGAGAGAGAGAGAGAGAGAGAGAGAGAAAGAGATCTGATATTTGCATGAGTAAGTGGCAATAATCCACAATTTAGAATGTCAATGATGGATAACGAAGTTAAGACTAGTTTTGTGGCATGGGAAAAAAATGAGAGGTCAACAGCATAAATGAACAGACCGAGAGAAAAATAGAGTTGTGCTTCAACTGTTATGAAAGAAGATTGTTCAAGATCTCATGTGTAGAAGGGATGTCTAGCATAGAAGTAGTCTAGCCTGCTGGGGCTTGGAAGAGTTCTTGAACATGTTTGCTCGTTATGAGTGAGTTCAGGAGTGAATATTCGCTAGAACAGACACTGTGTACCAAAGAAGTCATCACATCCTGCGCTATGACGGGTCTAAAAGGCAGGAGTTTTCTTGCTTGCTGAGCTAAAGGTGAGGCCCCTGCAAGGTGAGGTTCCAGAAACCTGCTCTCATGATGGTGCTCCTCTAGGCCAGAGTACAGAGAAGAATAAAAACCAATAGTGACTGCCTGACTTCCTTTCCTAATTTCCACTTCAGAGCGAAACCAGACCCACCTATTGATTGGCAAGAGCAGAAGCTCCCAAATATAGTTGTAACAAAGGGCTCTAGAAATTTCTCAAAGATTTCCTTATGTTCCTGAGGAGCAGAAATAGTAAAAAAAACAGCTAGGCAGAATTCTTTAATTATAGCATATTGTGGATTTGGATAACGGCAGCTTCGGTGAGAGTTGTTGCTTTCTGGGGCATGCTTTGGAGTCATTCTGTTTCAAGGGCTCTGGCAGGAGGTCAATTTTTCCAGCCATCAGAGAAGGAGCTACAGCACCAGAAAGCACTGAACCTTCAAACTAAATAAACACAGGGAAATTGTCGACTGATAGCACTCCGCAGATATTCACATTTTATCAGTAAAAGTTGCCTGGGTTTTCTTTTTCTTCAGGAATAGGTATTACAGACACAGGGCTCAGGGTCGGGACATGGCTGTAAAGGACCACTGGGATGAAAAAACTGTAGGAAGAGACAGACTCGTCAATAGCCTGATTTCTCATTTCTCAGCATTCCATGAAGAGGTATTTGCTTCCAGGACTCTTGCCCACTTTTCTCTTTCACAGGATGTGACACAGTTAACTGCAGAGCACTCCCAATGTTTCTCTGCTAAGGAACGTATGCTTTTGCCCTCCGAAGCCTGGGTGGTACCTGAGTCAGCTCCATGGAATGAAGCTAGATTGGCTTGGTCTTCAGAGGAATCTTATGGCATGCACTTGAGCCCAATTTCAATGGCAATTTCATCAGTAATAAACATAAACAGACAAAATGCAATTTTAGTGACCCAAATAACACCTGGGGATACTTTTGATGGGACCAGGCCATATTGGTTATGGGCTTTCAGCTTTAGTGAGGAAGCCACACAGGATCAGATTTGGGGCTTAATGTAGCTCATAAGCAGTTTTATTTCTCAGCAAGTGGTTGTTTTTGTACAGACAGTGCTGTTTTATCAACACTGTATTGGTCCCACTGACCTCAGTCGAAGAGCATTTTCTGTCTGACCTTAGGCTGTAGGCTAAAAGCATCCATGACTTTAGGCTACAGAAAAATCCTCACTGTGCAATCAAGTGATAAATGTGATTAATAAACAAATGAAACATAACTGAGAATTCTTACAATGAGGAGAATCTGCCCTCTCCCAGGTGGAATTGAAAAAGATAACAAACAAGTCATTGAAATCATTGCAAACCTACAAGCTACAAAAAATAAATAAAAAAGCTGGTGCTTGAAGTACTTAACCTTTAAGAATTGAGTTGGCATGGTGTGTTCAGAGTGAGAAAATGGGAGTGCTTCAGATTTATCATCAGCTCAGAAGCAGGAGACAAATTTAAACAAAAATAAAGGAGAACTGGTTGTATACTTGTGAGAAACAGAGAGATTGCCTTAGGAGTTATACTGAGAATTTTTGTATGAAATTAGACAGAAAAATACAAAATGGGATTTGGAAGGCTGAAAGAAACATTAAAAAGAAATAGAGATGCTGGCTATAACTCATCTTGAAGAGGAAAGCAGAAAAGCAGATGTTTCCATGGTACCAAGTCAAACTGTTGGGACTTAACTGGTAAGAAATCTAATCCAAGCAGAGATGGGATTGGAACAGCAATCCGGAATGCAGCAATCTGGAATCAGTCCCCAAGAGAAGACAGGGTTAGGGAACATATGGAGGATGTGACTTTTTGAAACTATAGGTCAAGAATCCAGAGTGACAGCTTAAAAATACGAAGTGAAGAAGGGGACAATATACCAAGTGTCCAGAAAAATGTAGCAAAAAAACCATCTAGCATTCTTAGATGAATTTCTAATGGACAAATCATTCTAAGTTCAGGAATATATATAGTTTTATCTCACCCAAGATAAAAATCCAGAGGTTTCTAGAATTTCCATTTTATTTTACCATTCAATGGACATATCTGAGAGTAACTCTGGGGCCAGTTCTAATGGTGCTCAGGGTTCTATCCAGAGTCAAGGTTCAGAGCCCACATACAAAGCATTCACTCCAACCCTGTTAGTTATCACCCCCCAGACCTGGAACCAACACATTTTATTCATTTTGAAATTTTATTTCTGCTTATTTTGAAAAGCTTTTGGGAGATGGCTGGCAGTGCTGAGCGTTTACTCCTTGCTCTGCACCCAGAGATCACTCCTGGTGGGCTCAGAGAACCATATTGGATGCAGGGGAATCAATCCTGGGTGAGTTGTACTGTCACACTGTAGCACTGTCCTCCCGTTGTTCATCGATTTGCTCAAGAGGGCCCAGTAACGTCTCCAGCTATTGTTACTGTGTTTGGCATGTTGAATACATCACTGGTAGCATCACTGGTAGCTTGCCAGGCTTTGCTGTGAGGGTGAAATACTCTTGGTAGCTTGCTGGGCTCTCTGAGAGGGGCAGAGGAATTGAACTTGGGTTGTCGGGGGCATGGGCCATGTGCAAGGCAAATGCCTACCCGCTGTGCTATCACTCCCACGTGAGTTGCATACAAAGCAAATACCCCATCCACTGTCTTTTGTCTCTAGCCCCCAGAATCTACATTTTAAAGAAAGATTCTACAAAGATGAGGCATGTTACAAGAGATATCACAAGAGAAAGCACACAGAAAATCAAGTCTAGACTTAAGTCTGAAGTCCACTTCATGGGCAATTTCTTTCTGATGGAATTATTCAAATCAGGATAGTGAGAATAAATACATTTTGCTTGAAGAGTGGAGGTGTTTGAAAGATTTATAAATGACAAACTTGTCATTCTCAAATGGGAGAATTTATGAAACTAAATCTAGGCAAAAACATCAGGAAAATATATATTTGAATCCAAAAGCAAACAAAAGTAAAAACCAAAGTACTGGGGAGCAGGATTATCTTTACATTGATATAAATTAAAGGCAAAATTTAAACTCCTAGAAATTAGTTAAGAACCTTTGAAATAGGATTTCCAGATTTGGCAAATGAAAATAAAGTCTACTGAAGTATACTCTAATGGTTGATTTTATATGTCAATCTAACTGTATCACATTGCTGAGAGGTGTGAGCAAACATTTTTTTCTGAATGTTTCTGTGAGGTGTTGTTTTATTTTTTTAAGTAAATTTGTTAATTCATCATTTGGTTACATACCATAAGACGTATATAATATGTTCTATTTGGGAGTAGAACTTCACATCTCTTTATGTGTACAAACCTCCCAACTACCACCAAAGTTCCAGTGCCCTCACACAATCAGAATGACCACCTACCCACTCCATCAGCCTCCCATCCCCTCTTACTCTGAAGACTACCACATTTTTAGGGAGTCTGAGGCAGTTTTGTTGTGTTTTACAGTTGCTTGCTTCAGTTCCTTATTTTACACATAGGAGTGAAACAACCTGGTAATCACCTTTCATTTCCTGTCTTATTTCACATAGCACAATACCCACAGGGTTCAACTTCTATCCACGTTGTTTGGAAAATCATCACTTCATCTCTTCTCTTTTCTGTTTATTTTCTTTTTGGGTCACACCTGATAATGCACAGGGGTTACGACTGGCTCATGCACTCAGGAATTACTCCTGGTGGTATACGGGGGACCATATAGGATGCTGGGAATTGAACCCATGTAGGCTGCATGCAAGGTAAACGGCCCATCCACTGTGCTATCAGTCCAGCCCCTCATTATTTCATATTTATAATATAAATTGATATATATTATATATCAATATATATAATAATATAAATGTATATAATATATATTCAGAGTGTTCAGAGCTTATACCTGGCTCTGTGGAATCACTCTTAGAAGCTTTAGGGGACTCTATGTGGTTCCAGAGATTAAACTCTTATGAGCCAAAGGCAAGGCAAGAATCTTGAACTCTGTACTACCTCTCTGGACCCCAACTTCATCTCTTTAAAAAGCTAACTAGTTACTGTTGAGTACTACGACTAATTTATGCTTAGGATCTCACAAAACTGAACTCAGTATATCTTCTGCCTGGGAGTTCTGGATGATAGCCTGGGGGAATGGGGAATCTATTTGGGGATCATTAGGTCATTGGGAAAATTAATTTTTCACATGACTATAAAGGGCTAGAGCAATAGCATAGCTGGTAGGGCGTTTGCCTTGCATGCAGCCTACCTGGGATCAATTCCCAAGTTCGATTCCTCCTCCCCTCTCGGAGAGCCTGGCAAGTGACCGAGAGTATCTCAACCACAGGCAAAGGCTGGCAAGCTACCCGTGATGTATTCAATATGCCAAACGCAGTAAAAAGTCTCACAATGGAGACGTTACTGGGCCCGCTCAAGCAAATCGATGAACAATGGGAGGACAGAGCTACAGTGTCTTATAAATTCCTATCTTTTATTCTATGCAGTTGATTTTAAATACCTTATCCCAGTCTTTCGATATGACTCTCTTAATACCTATGATTCACTTATATGTATAATACAGATGGAACCTGCCTTTTAAAAAAGTCATGTAGCCATCCCACATCTCTTGATTGATAAATTCAGACCATTAACATTTAGGATGATTGTTCTAAAATACATAAGCCTTACTATTGCCATTCTCTTTTTTTCTTGATGATTTTTTAATGTGCTTTTTTCCCCATTAAGATTTATTTATCTTTTCCTTTGGATTATTTTCCCTGGTAACTCTTGAGTTTTTGAACTTACCCTCTCTCCCTCCTTCTCTTCCTCCCCTCCTTCCCTCCCTCCCTCCCTCCCTCCCTCCCTCCCTCCCTCCCTCCCTCCCTCCTTCCTTCCTTCCTTCCTTCCTTCCTCCCTCCCTCCCTCCCTTTCTTACCTCCCTCACTTCCTTACCTTGTTTCCTCCCTCCCACCCTCTCTCCCTCCCTCCCTTCCTTATCTTGTATCCTCCGTCCTTCTCTCCCTTCCCTCCCCTCCCTCCCTCCCTCCCTCCCTCCCTCCCTCCCTCTCTTCCTTCCTTCCTTCCTTCCTTCCTTCCTTCCTTCCTTCCTTCCTTCCTTCCTTCCTTCCTTCCCCGAATCTGGCTATGTTCAGGGGTCACTCCTGGAAGTTCCTAGAGAACCACCTGCCATGGGCAAAACAAATGCAATCCTGTACACACACACACTCTCTGTCTCTGTCCGTCTCTGACTCTGTTTCTGGCTCTGTCTCTCTCTCTCTCCCTCTCTCTCTCTCTGTGCCCCCTAGATATTTTTTCTTTAAAGTTTTATTTATTTTTTTAAATTGCAAGTCTTTAATTAATATGTGTGCATATTTTACCCAGCCTTCAATGTCAAAGTAAATGAGTGAATTTATATGTACCGTATGCATACATCTATACATTGTGTGTTAAATGATATAGCATGCATATAGCCTATGTTACATATGATATACAAGGTATATATCAGAATGTAAAAAGCACACATTCTATGCATGAAATAGACTCTCAAAATAAGAGTTTAACTTACGAAGTTCTAACATAATGAAATTGTCGGATGTAAATTTATACTATACCTCAGACTCTTTGAATCAGCCTTTCATCAGTATTATCTGACTTTTAACTTCCCCAAATTCAGAAAACTATTAAATATTTTTTAGATATTTTGGCAAAATCAAGGATGTTGGAGAGATTTTGATGACGAATTCTCTGGGCCTGCATTTCCTTCCTTATTTTATTGATATTTTGCTCTGTTAGTATGTATTTATTTGTATCTCATTTACTTTCCTCAGAATAGTTATTTTATACTTCTCATCAGTTAGGCTCCACATTGTCAGGCTAATTTCTGAGGAATTATCTCTCTCATTCATTCAGTCAGGAGATCGAACCTCTTTTCGCATGTGCTTTATTTTCCAGCAGGAAGCAATGTGACTCTAGTTTTGGAGCTGTTCTTTGTTTTTCAGGACCCCCCCGCCCCCACCTCCAACTGATCTGTCAGAGTTTCCTTCAGTGGCAAGGGGACAGGTACCTGTGTCTAAAGTCCCTTACAATGCCCTCAGTGCTTGTGAACAGACAGTGTGGTTCTGAATTCATTTCCTGGATTTTCAGGCAAAAGAGAGGCAGAGGTAGGGAGAGCTACAATGGCTGGGGTTCAATGTCTGGGTTCGATGTAGCACCCAGTTACAGATGGCTCTGTTGGTCTGCCCCTCCTCTGTGAAGAAGTTCCCTGCATCCCCAAGACTCTGGTGTTTCCAAAGTCTTGGTGGTACATTAGTTGTGAAAGCATGTGGGTGGGATATGAGAGGGACAGCACCTGTCCATTTTTCCAACTGCCAGAACCTTCTGTCTAGTCATAGTGCTCAGCCCTGGGTGGCCATGGAAATCCTTCTTTATGAGGGTGTTTTTTAAATGAATTAACCTTTAAATTAGTGGACAATAAGTAAAGCAGGTTGCTATCCTAGCCAAGGGTGAAGGCCCTTTTAAGAAAATGATTGACTTCCATTGAGAAGAAACATTCTGTAAGTACTCAGCCTTCGTACTTTTATTACACTAGTTCTTCTCTGAGTCCCCCGTCATTTGGTAGTATAGATTTTGGACTTTCAACCTCATTAAGCACAAGGATCAAATTTTTAAAATAAACCCTGGATTTATAGTGTATTCATATTTATATGTCTATATTATCTGTATATGTACACTGATTTTTTTCTGAAAACAAAACAGAGATATTCAGCTAAATTTTTTACTTTCAAGATAAGGAACAGACAATGCTTAATATAAATTTGTCCTAAATATTATGTGAGATAAACTTTCACCGCAAACTTATTAGTTGCACACCTGAATTCAAATTTAGCCTGGTAAGTTATATTTTATCTGATGACCAACTTTATCCTAAAACCAATAGAACACTGGGGGAAGGGAAAAAAAAAGTCTACATCTGTAAGAAGGATAAAGCAGAAATAAATTCTTCTCAAGTTCTGCTTGGAAGAGATTAATGGTGAGGAAAGCAAATTTTTCAAAATAACAGGTACTTAGCCTCATAAGGTCCCTAGAGGCACACATTTCTTGAGTAACACCAGCTGCTTTGAGGAAGAAGCATGCTGAGGTTAATTCTCCAGATGAAACAGATCAAGATGACAGTACTGTACAGACCTACGCAATTCCATAACAATGCAAGAGTGATGAGTGCTAGATTTCCAGGACCAGACACACCAGTTTGCCAGACTGCAGAAAGCAGGCCGATAGACTCACATTCAGTTCATTGTCAGGGCTCAAAGGGGGAAAGCTGTAATATTGAAAATATGGCACGGGAAAGAAAGCGGCTGAAAACAAGCTCTGATGATTGGAGTGTTCACCTCTGTAACTATCTGAATTTTGCAAAAGGACAGATGTGTCCTATGGCACATCTACAAAATGGAATAGTATGCAGCTGTTAGGAAAAATGAAGTCATGAAATTGGCCTATAAATGGATGGGCATGGAGAGTATCATGCTGAGTAAAATGAGTCAGAGGAGAGGGACAGATATAGAATGACTGCATTCATTATATATAATATATATATACATATATAGAAAGAGAGAGACAGAAAGAGAGAGAGAGTAGAGGACTAATGTCCATGGCCAGGGAAAACAGGGGATAGGAGGACTAGTCAATGGTTGGAATCGACCACAAATGTGTGTGGAGCAGAGGGTAGGTAAGATAGAGAAGAGACTAGTATGACAATAATAGCAGGGAATTATCATGCTGGACAAGATCTGAGTGTTAAAAGTAGCTATAGGGATTATTTTTGATGATCTTTCAGTGTCAATATTGCAAACCACAATGCCCAGAAGGAGAAAAAGAGAGAGGGAGAGAGGGAGAGAGAGAGAGACAGACAGAGAGAGAGACAGAGAGAGACAGAGACAGAGACACAGAGAGACATAGAAAAAGACAAAAGAAAAGCACCTGCCATAGAGGCAGGCTGAGGGGGTAAGGGAGCTGGGGGGTGATGGGAGGGAACCTGAGGACACTGGTGCTGGGAAATGTACACTGGTGGAGGGGTGGGTGTTGGAATATCTAATCATGAACAGCTTTGTAAAGGTCTATCTCACAGTGATTCAATATAAAAATTAAAATTAAAATAAATAAAATAAAAAAAGAACCTCTCTCTGTGAGACAAAATAATGTGCCTGTCACAGGTGACTCTTCCCCCATATCTCACTAAAACAACATGCCAAAATAAACCCCTGGATGGGAGAATTCTCCAAAATTGAATTTTAATGTACTGCTCATGAAGTATAGACAAATACTATACTCCTGTGCTGATCCTTTTAGCTCCTGCCTCATGCATCATCCTTTGTGTAAAGGTAAAGGTAAAGGCCCTCCCGTTGATCGTCGATTTGCTCGAGCGGGCCCAGTAACGTCTCCATTGGAGACTTTGTTGTTACTGTGTCTGGCATATCGAATACTCTCGGTAGCTTGCCGGGCTCTCCGAGAGGGGCGGAGGAATCGAACTTGGGTCGGCCATGTTGGCCGCGTGTAAGGCAAACGCCCTACTGCTGTGCTATTGGAAATTATCCTCAAATCTCTCTCCACAGGCCTGAGAGATAATACAGAAGATAAGGTTCATGCAGTACAAGCAGTCAACCCTGGTTCTAACTCAGGTACTACATATAGTCCTCCAAGCACTACCAGGAGTGACCCCTGAACACAGAGCCAGGAATAGTCCCTGAGCATCATTGGGTGTGTTTCCTAGGCCCCTCCCATTAAATAGGCTCTTATTCACTATTAAATGCTATAATTTGGCTCTACAACTTAAAATCATCTTTTAGTAAAGTACAAATTTATTATAAAGTACAAATGTCTACTTTCATAACTAGAGCATAATAGGAAAGTTTGCCTCTTTTGGTTTTAACTATTATTTCACAAGGACCCAGAAGAGAGAAGAAGACTGCAGATATCTGACCAATATTTGTTGAACAAATGAATGCAATTCAAGCATACTGCGAAAGCAACCGTGGAGATGATTATCTGGAATGATAAGAGGGATATAATGTGTCAAGACTGATTTAGAGTGGTCTTGGAGCTGAATCTACATTGATCCTCTCTAGCCCCCATGATGTCAGAAGGATCCACAAGAATAGTTGTTGACATGTGTGCGTAGAGACGACCCAAATAAATTCTTCTGTAGGTGTCTAAGGATGTAATGTTTAAGTTCTGTGACTTCAGAGATAAAAATTTTACAGAACATTGCCAGTGGAGGTGCTTTTAATACAGTTATTCATTCATTGAGTGATGTTTTCCCAGCAGTCATGACCTCTCCTCATTCCTAATACAAATTGCAGTTATTTATCCAATTCATAAATTGTGAAGGAAAACTAGATAGAGATAGTAGTCCTTTCCATTGTCCTTATTTGGAAAAAAAAAGCTCTTCCAGCAAGTGTAGTTATATTGACCTGTTGCTCAATATTGTAAATTTTGTAAGAGCAATTCTCTACATAAGGGTATAGAGGTAATGGTTTTTCTTCACTACTCTGGCTGAATGGAGAAGTATCATATATCTGGAATGTAGCATGAAGTATTCAATTCCTACCAAACATCAGTCAGAGCATCTAATCTAGCTTTAAAAAACAATCAGGTTGATGCTTGATCTCTAACTGCCTGACATTCTGTCAATATTTCAATTGACTTCAAAATTGTTTCGGAATACAGAGGGAACTTATTGAATGCCTTTAAACTCCATTAAATTTTATGGCATGAACCAAACTGCATCTTTAATAATTTTTTTCTTTTTTTTTGGTAAACTTTTATCAGAGTGGTGGCTACATATCAAATACTGTGCTTAACATTAGTGGCTAAGGAATAAGATGTGTCTGCCTGACCTCAGTACAATGGGGAAAGAGATGGACACACCAACAATAGGAATAAACGCATATATAACAAGGGCTGGAGAGATTGTACAGGAGGTGAGGACTTCATTTACATGCAGCTGACCTTGGTTGATTCCCAACACTGAATATAGTCCACAGAGCACCGTGAGTGTTAGTGATCACTAGTAAACATAAAGCCAGAAATAGTCCCAGTGACCCACCTAGCATAGCCCCCAAACAAAGAACAAATAGAAAAAAGCCCCATATCAAAACTGTATAAAAAATCTCTACAAAGTGTATCAGGGACAAAGAGAAGATCCCCTGCTAACAAGACGAGAAATTTTCATAAAAGAGGTATGAATTAGCAGGGTAGTTATTACTGAAATAAAATAGGTTACAGAAAGGGCTGAAATTTTATTTGAAAAAATCCTTCAAATAACATTATTAACCCTTGGTAAAAAGAGATGAAATTTATTTTTCCAACCTCTAACCTGTGTTTCAACTTTCTGACCTTTTGCCTCAGGCTAAGCTTCCACCAATACCTTTGGCTGGTTTCCATTCAATTCCTCAGATCAGTGACCTTAAGTCACCTTTGTGTTAAAAGGTCTTTGATTTGACACAAGTTAATTTTCTGGAGAATTTGTATTTTAAAAGAAGCCCAAGGAACTGTTCAACCCTAATCAAAAGAATGAGTTCCTAAATGAGGGGTGCCAGCGAATAAGTACTCATGGATCTTTTCTCAAAATGTACCCTAAAGATTATGAGAGGAATTGGGCTGCAGATAGGAGTATATCCAGATTTATGCCCACTTCCGTAGTCCAGACCTACTTTTGGAAAGTTTCTAAAGAGTTTTTGACCCACTTTTGAAAAGTTTTTGTCCGAATGTCTATTAACATATTTAATGCAAAATCCATTTAAAATATATCAATTCTGTACTCAGTTTATACGATCTGGGTTTCAATTTTCTACAAGGTCTAAGAGCACAATTTAATACTCCTTACTCTCATTTTTTACACCATGTTAAAATACTCAATTGAATGTATTCATTTTAGAGTTGCGAATAAAATTTAGTTTTCATTTTTTATTAACTTATACAATGTAAAATCCAAGATATTAATTAATAGAAAGCATAACAGTAAGACTTTCTAGCTATTGAAAAAGCACTGACCATTCACTTCTCTTGAGACCCCTTATACTAAACCATACACTAAGTATTCTTTTAGGATTGATTTCAAAATTGTCCTTAAAGTGGGGGAGACTGGCTTGGAATGATGCATTACATTAAATAGTTAAGCAAAATTGAATAGGTATCTGCAATTCAGTGACTAATTTTTATTAGGTACCATATGTGTTAGCTTATAATTTTTTACTGTATTTACAAGTTACATGCAATTTTTGTATATGCTATTTCCTGTTAAAATTTCAGAGGTTAGACATAAAGGGAATCCTAAAATGCTAAACAAGAACATAGCAAATAGCATAGAATGAGTAACAGGCAAATGAATATAGGCAAAT
Organism: Sorex fumeus; assembly: GCF_029834395.1. Lineage (NCBI taxonomy): Eukaryota > Metazoa > Chordata > Mammalia > Eulipotyphla > Soricidae > Sorex > Sorex fumeus. The sequence continues at coordinate 2,395,191 of NW_026606068.1, read as the reverse complement.
TACATAGAAGAGTAGGAATAATTGCCCTTAGAGAACTATGCCTTTAGAAAACTATTTTAGCTTTGGCAATAAAAGTTTGGTGATATAGCATACATTTTTACATGTCTGAGATTCCATAAACTTGTATACATATGATCAATATTTTCTTCATATTTATATTGCAATTATTTTCACTGAACATTTTTTTTTTGCTTTTTGCTTTTTGGGCCACACCCGGCGATGCACAGGGGTTACTCCTGGCTCTGCACTCAGGAATTACCCCTGGCGGTGCTCAGGGGACCTTATGGGGTGCTGGGAATCGAACCTGGGTCGGCCGCGAGCAAGGCAAATGCCCTACTTTCTGTGCTATTGCTCCAGCCCCATCACTGAACTTCCTTAAAAATTTAATTAATTCATTACTGTTTATAATACTATCTAATATCTTCTAATATCTCCCTTCCATTCTAAAGCCAATCCTTCTCTTTTCAATCTTAAACTAAATTCCTAAACTCTCAGCATAAATTTTTCTGTATCTAACTCCCATCCCTGCCATAAAATATTTTGAGACACCTAACCAGATATTCACAACTATATTTGATAATTACTAGGATGGAATATAGTGCTGAATAATCTTATCTGTTCCATTATGCTCGATTAAAAGTCAAATACATGTTCTAAATTACTTTAAATAATCAGCTCTTGAAAAGTAATTGATCCAGCATAACAGCTGGATATAATCAATTAGCAAATAGCATCACCTGATATAAAGTAATGGTACAGAAGTACCTATAAACCTATAAAACTTAAAGTAGTGAAATAATAGAGAACATTTTCCAGGAGTTTCTGGGAAAATATCTAGTGTAAAACACTGATTGAGAAATCTATACCTCTATAGCATAGACTTAAAATTGCACCACACTTGCTTGGTAGATAATTGTCTCATTGTCTAAGAATCTCCGTTCACCAGATGAGTGAGATGAGGTTCATCAGCATTAAAACTGCATCACTGAAACATAATTTGTATTCAGGACATGGAATAGAACACAGATATTTGAACATGGTACAGAACCCAGCACAGATGTGAGATGAGATCAGCTAGAATGATATGTTCAGAATTTTTATATCAATGCATGTTGCTTCTTAGATCATTCTAGCTTGCACTTAATGTTCCCTAGTTCTAGATCCTGTTTACCATAAGTTATTCAAGGCTTTATTGGTTTTAATTATTTGATTCATTTCCTTGATTCAACTTACCATACAATTCTTTTTTTTTTTTTCGGGGTTGGGGTGTTGGATGGTCATTGATGTGAATGAAGGTGGTTGGGTGATTTGTAAGTGGTGTTCAGGAGGTTCCTCCCTGTTATTTTTTGCCTTCAGGTCTTTTGGTGTTAGGGCCAGAGGATGTGGTGCTGCTCAGGGCCTATTGTGCCAGGAACTACCCAGGTACCTTGGGAGACCATGTGTGATTCTGGGGGTGGAACCAGAGTTGGCAAGACACACACTTTAACCCCTATACTATCTCTTGGCTACTATAGTACAATTTTAAGCAAAGACGGTTTATTCATTCTACCAAAGAAATCTGAAACAGGCAAAAGAACACCAAAAGAAGAAATAGCTAGAAAGCAAGAACAATAACTCAAAAAGTGACAGCTGACAACTTGATATGAAGAGAAGCACAGATGGAATTCTTTACACGCTTTTCATTATTGAGTATTTATACACTTGTCCTTGGGCCAACAGGAAAAGGTTAAGTCATGTTCAGTAGCTTCTAATAGGAAGACAGGAACATGACTAATCAACCGATCTTTACCATGCTTGTTAGTCCAAGAATATTTTGACATATAAAAAGGTAGCATTTAGCTACTTAAAACAAAATAATTTTAACTATAATCCCCAGAAAATATAAAGATCACTTATAAGAAAAGTATAATACCACTGCCATATAGATAGAATTGTGTTAATAGGAATTAAATTTTCATAAAAAATAAAATAAATTGCACTGTAACACTGTAGCACAGTGCTCCCGTTGTTCATCGATTTGCTCAAGTGGGCCCAGTAACGCCTCCATTGTGACACTTGTTGTTACTGTGTTTGGCATATCAAATACGTCATGGGTAGCTTTCCAGGCTTTGCTGTGCAGGCGAGATACTCTCGGTAGCTTGCTGGGCTCTCCGAGAGGGGTGGAGGAATCGAACCTGGGCCTACTGGGTCGGCCACATTCAAGGCAAATTCCTTACTCACTGTGCTATTGCTCCAGCCCGAAGATGATATATATATATATATCAGCTAACACTAACTTCAATGTTAGGTCTGTAGGCAAAATTTTCTTTTAAATACAATAGCTTCTTGACACCAGAAGGCCAGTGATAATCAAGTCACTAAAATGAAGCAGTGAAGTTCAACCTCCACTTGGGATGCAGATTCATGCATATCATCACTTTATTTCAGCCATTCAGACACCTTGGGTCTCCTTGGGTACCTCACCTCTGCTATGCCCAACTAGGTGAAAAGAACTCCAAAGAGTGACAAGGTCCCTTGAGGAGATGTGGGATGCATGAAAAGTTTCTCCTATGGTGGTGGTGCTCATAAAAGCCAAGGATAGAAGTTTGTCATGCTGAATCCTGAAAGGTCCCGTGCGTGTTTATCTGGGGGTCTCCTCACTCCTCCCTTTCCCCTCCAGGAGCCTTCCCTTAGGGCAAGCCGCATACCTTCCCCAGCTCCTTGCTGGGTTTCCTCGGACCCTGAGCAGAAGGACAGAGGGCAGCAGCAATGTGGGGCCAGTTTCCAGGGCTGGGGAGAGGGGCAGGGTCCCCGCAGAGCACAGGCACTGGGGCGGGGGGCGGGGGGGGGGAGTGGCTGCAGGCAAGAAAGCTTGGAGATGAACTGCCTGAGGCTGACATAGGAGTAGGCCACAGCGGGCAGGCCTCCTCTGGACAATGCAGAAAACACAGCCACAGCCCAGAGCCCAGAGGCCAGGGAATCTCCCAGTTCAGGAGAGGCAGGACATGGCTCACTCCCCTGGTGCCAGGCAGAAACAAGGCAAGGTCTGGGCGGGAGGGTTCTAGACCCACAGAGCTGCCACCGCCGTCACTCCCTGGCCTGCCCAGTGCTTCCTGTGAGGCAGTGACCACCTGGCCGATGGCAGGAATGGCCTCACTCCTGCTCCAGTCTTTGACGTGGAGATGGGGTGGGAGAGAGAAGGGAAGGGGGAGCACGACCCACCACACAGGGCTCAGGTTGGAGCAAGATACCATGCCTGTGTCAGACATTGAGTTTGAAATTCTTTGTTTGGTTCCACTGGGAGTATTTCCAGGAGTGGCCCCTGAGCAATGCATAAGAAGCCACTAGACCACCTGTCTGTCCCCTTCCCCCCAAAATTACCTAAAGAGAAAAATCTTTTCAATGAATTTTTCTTTTTTTATTTTAGTGTAGGAGTACTGCTATTTATTCAGCCACTGATTAGCTGATTGAATTGTGCATGAACTACACCTTATTTTTTTAAAATTTTTTTATAACTTATTGAATCACCATGAGAGCAGTTACAAAGTTTTTGGGTCTAAGTCTCGGTCATACAATGAAACACCCATACCTTCACCAGTGCCCATTCTCCACCACCAAAAATCCCAGTGTACCCCCATCCCACACCCTCCCCCTACCTGTGGGGCAGATGATTTCCACATTACTCTCTCTCTACTTTGATCACATTCAATATTTTGACACCAGACCCACCATTATTATTTGAGATTTTACCCCAACATTTAGATCTGCTGAAAAGGCAACAACAGACAAGTTGTGTTCTATTGCTGGCTCCCTCTTGGCAGCTCAGTGGCTGTCATCCTCCAGAGGCCATTGGACAGTCAGGCTTGGGCCTGCAGTGATGAAACTTGTTGGGCCTCATGGGATGGTGGGGGAGCCGGGTCTGTCCTCCCCACCCCAACGAGACCCCAAATCATCGCCCACGAACGGCCTCTCTGGCTCCTGATCAAGCTGCTTAACGGCCTTGATCCAAGAGACTCAGAAAAAAATCTCGAAACCCAGCAGCGTTTGGCAGAAATGCATCCGGACCCGGCAGTAGGTTACTGTCACCGGGCCACCCCAGGGGGGAAAGGGTGCTTCCACCTGCTTCCCCTTGGCGGTTCGGTGGCCGTCATCCTCCAGAGGCCATTGGACAGCCAGGTCTGGGCCTGCAGTGACGAAACTTGTTGGTCCTAACGGGATGGGGATGGAGCCGGTCCTGGTATCCCCGTCCCAAGGAAACCCCAAGTCATTGCCCACAAACACCCTCTCTGGCTCCTGATCAAGCTGCTCAATGGCCATGATCCCAGAGACTCAGAGCAAATCTCGAAACCCAGTGGCTTTTGGCAGAAATCCCTCCAGATTTAAGTGTTAAAATTTTGGAATTTCAAAATCACATGGCCCTACTGCAGCCATGCGACATCATATGTTATTCATAACCAGCAATAGAACACAACTTTGTTTACTGAATTTTTCTTATAACCCAAAAACTAAATAGATGAATTTTGTGGAATTTCTATTTCATTAATTCAGGTTAATTCTGAGAAAAAACTCACACCTTCATAAATATTAAATAGCGCTGTTGTTTTAAGTTTTTCTTTGTGTGTGTGCTTTTTGGATCATACCTGGCGATACACAGGGGTTACTCCTGGCTCTGCATTCAGGAATTATGCCTGGCAGTGCTCAGGGAACCATATGGGATGCTGGGAATCGAATCTGGGTCGGCTGTGTACAAGGCAAACACCCTACCTGCTGTGCTATTGCTCCAGCCCTGTTTTAAGATTTAAAACGGATCATAATCAAAATGATGCTTGGAATAGTTTCTTAGTTGTTGACATTTAAGTGGAACAGATATAAAATTATAACAAACTATTGAAAAAGTTGTAGTTGCTAGCCATATAGTACAATGGTAGACTTGCTAGACTGGTAAAGTGCTAGACTTGCAAGTAAAGTGCTAGACTTGCAAGTGGCTGACCTGGGATCTATCCCTAGCACCCCATGTAGTCCCTTGAGCACAGTTAGAAGACAAACCTGAGTATCACTATGTGTGTATGACACCCCATCACCCAAAAATAGTCTAATGAAGTATACGTTTCTAAGAAATAGAGGAAATAAATATTTAGAGTTGGTAACAACTCTTGATAAGTGAATCCTTTCATTACCTTTTATATTACCTTTAATCAGATGGAATGTTCTTACCTATTATATTTTATACTTCTTCCTGACATAAATATAGTCATAGACAATGGACATAAATAGTATTAGTGTGATATATATTTTCCTACCTTTTTCTGTTAATTTTTTTTGTCTCTGCATTTATAGATCATTTTAAATAGGTGACTTGTCTTGGTTTTTAAAAAAATCAATTCAGCATGCTGTCTTTTAATTAAGCTATTTTTTATTTATACTTAGTATAATTATTATGTTAAAGTTACTGTAGCACTCTCCTTCCTTTGTTCATCGATTTGATCGAGCGGATACCAGAAACATCTCACAACAAATTGAGAGACTTGTTACTGTTTTTGGCATATCAAATATGTCACGGGTAGCTTGCTAGGCTTTGCAGTGCAGGCGAGATACTCTTGGTAGCTTGCTGGGTTCTCCAAGAGAGATGGAGGAATCGAACCCAGGTTGATTGTATTCCTTTTTTCCCCTGATGGCATGTCTTTTTTGTTGTCATTTCCTGGTATTTGGAGAGCTTTGTTTAGCCATTAGTTTGAAGTAGGACTGGTAGCAAAAACATGCTCTTCATTTCCTTTCAGCTAAGAATGTCTTTATTTTTCTTCATCACTGAATAATAGTTGCACTGGAAACAGTATTCAAGATTGATAATTCTTATAACTTTTGAAAAAATATACTATATTCTGGCCTCTGGTTTCAGATGAAAAAATATAGTCATTTTAAATCATTTTATTGCCTTTCTAGACAATAAAAAGAAGCAAAAAACTAGGCCTTTATTATTTTTCTGGCTATTCTGAGATTATTCTTACTTACAAAATTTTAAATTTGACTTTTCTTGGTGTGGATTTATCATAGTTGTAACTCATTCAGTCTCCTAAATATCTAAATTGTTGTATGTCCTCATCCAATTTTGGAACATAAACAATTATTTCTTCAAATACATTTTTCCTCCAGAGTCACTCAATCACTTATCGGAACTTCGATGAAACAAATGTTATGCCTTTTGTTATTTTATATACAGTCTTTGAGACTCTTTTCTTTTTCAGTTTTGTTTTACTTTGTTTCTGGGACATACTCAGCAGTGCTCAGAGTATATTCTTGGTTCCGTGCTCCAGGGTTACTCCGATGCTGCTCAAGGTGTCATATGGAATTGAACCTGGGTCATCCACATGCGAGCCACGTGCCTTACTCATTATCCTATTTCCCTGGCACAGAGGTTCTGCTCACTTTTGTTAAGACTTTTTGGACTTCATTGTTGAGGTGAATACTGGTACTTACAGCAAATAGTCTGTCTCCCGATTCATTAATTCTATCCTCTGATTTTACAACCTGCTATAGCATCTGTATAGCATGAATTTGGTCACTCAGCACTGCAGTTACTTTATTTTAATTAAAAAATAATGACTTACTTTAAGATGGAAGATAATCCTATGTTTGACTAAGATTTTTCTTTTTGCTGTGTCAAGAGATTATGTAATCATTGGCCATTTTTGTTATGGCTCCTTTCAATCTGTATCAGTAATTTCAATGTCCATTCTGTATCAGCAATTTCAACGTCTGCTAGTTTGGTATTGGTGTCAGCTATTTGTATTTCTTTTATAAGCTGCAGTTTACCTGGTATTCATACAGTAGCACATGTTTGTTATAAATGAAGATAATACAATTGGTATAACCGTTTGAGAAATTTTGGTTATTCCTCCATTGTTTCTTTCTTCTCCCTTTCTCTTACTCTCAAGCAAATGGTGAGAGGGACAAATACAGAATGATCTCTATCATATTGGGAATTACAAAGGCACAATGTGAGGGAGTAACAAATGACTAATGGTTGAGCATTTAATAATTTTTTTAATTTGAATTGCTCTACTAGATTTATGATGATAACATAATTCTTAGGTTACATTATATTCTTTATTTATTAAATATATCATTGTTTTATCCATATTTTGGTCTTATTTTAAATTTGATAATTTACAGTATTTATTATCAAATTTCTAGTTATTTTTAGTGTTTAAATTATATTAACTTCAGTGAAGAGTTTGTGTTTTATGTTTAAAGTTTTATAATTTCCTTATTTATTTATTATCTTCCTTCAAAAAATTCTTGGCTTTACACATTAATTTTAACTACTTCATAAAGTGCTGACCTTCTTTCAATGATTAGAAATTACAAAAAATTTTCTAAATTCAAAAATTTCTGTTATTATTTTTTATATTTGTCTTTCTAGACTAATTCTTATTCTCTTATTCTATACAACTTAAAATACATATTCTATTATGTTGCTGAATAGATTCAGAGATGAAAGGAATACGAGTATAGCTAGAACTCAGAAAGCAATGTAATAGAGTATAGGATGTTATTGAAGTTGTAGAGAGTAGAGCATAGTAGGTCCCATAAACTATTGTCAGGCTATTGTCTTTCTCGAGTGAGTGGTGGAACTCCACAGGATCATATGAGACTGAAAATTTTTCAGAATTGTATGTAGGATACTTACAGGAATATCTAATACTTTGAATATTAGAACCTTTGCAGAAAAGATGACCTGTCATGAAATTTACATACAAGTGGTACTACATGGAAAGTATCATGTTAAGTGAAATGACTCAGAAAGAAAGGGATAGACATAGAAAGGTTGCATTCATCTGGGGAACATAAAGTAACAAAATAGGAGAGTAACACTCAAGAATGGCCGATTTGCTCGAGCGGGCCCAGTAACGTCTCCATTGGAGACTTTGTTGTTACTGTGTTTGGCATATCGAATACATCACGGGAGCTTGCCAGGCTCTGCCGTGCGGGCGAGATACTCTCGGTAGCTTGCCGGGCTCTCCGAGATTAGTACCAGGAATTTTACTCCATGGCTTGGAGGCCAGCCACATATGCTAGGGCAAAAGGGAGCTCAGATAGAGAAGAGAGCACAAAATAAAGGGTGTTGGGAGGATCCTCCCAGGATGGGAGAAGCATGCTGAAAGGAGACTATAGACCAAACATGATTGCCACCCATTGCCTTTTTTGCAGACCACAACACCCAATAGGAGAGAGAGAACAAAGGGGAGTGCCCTGCCACAGATACAGGATGGGATGGGGGGATTGAGGGGTGGGGGGGATACTGGGATCCGTGGTGGTGGGAAATGGGCACTGGTGAAGGGATGGGTATTTGATCATTGTATAATTGAAACCCAAGCACAAAAATTTGTAAGTCTACAACTGTACCTCATGGTGTCTCACTAATAAAAATTAAAAAAAAAAGAAAAGATGACCTGTGAGGAGATTCAAAACTTACTTCCAGTGAAATAAAGAGGCCATGAAATTCTAGTGAATAATTTCACTGTATGGAAGTGTTACATGGAAATGAGAAAACAGCATTGAAACATAACGAGATTAATAGCGGTCTTAACAAAAGTGGTTTCAGTGGTGAAGTGAGCCAGACTGCATGGGGCTGGAGAGTAAAGAGGAGGGGAAGTACATGACGCAAAAAGTTTGTTTCATTTATTTTATCTTATTTTTTATTTAATTAATTTAATTTGTTCTTTTATTGAATCACTGTGAGATAGATCCTTACAAAGCTATTCAGGATTAGGTTTCAGTCATACAGTGTTCCAACACCCATACCTTTACCAGTGTACATTTCCCAGAACCAGTGCCCCCAATTTCCCTCCCATGACCTGCCCGCCCCAATTTCCCTTCCATGACCCGCCCACCCCATCCCCAGCCTGCCTCTGTGATAGACGCCTCTCTCTCTCTCTCGATCTCTCTCTCTGTCTCTCTCTGTCTCTCTCTCTCTCTCTCTCTCTCTCTCTCTCTCTCTCTCTCTCTCTCCTCTTTTGGGCAGTGTGGTTTGTAATTTGCTCGAGGTAAAGGTAAAGGCCCTCCCGTTGATCGTCGATTTGCTCGAGCGGGCCCAGTAACGTCTCCATTGGAGACTTTGTTGTTACTGTGTCTGGCATATCGAATACTCTCGGTAGCTTGCCGGGCTCTCCGAGAGGGGCGGAGGAATCGAACTCGGGTTGGCCATGTTGGCCGCTTGTAAGGCGAACGCCCTACCGCTGATACTAAAAGGTTGTTGTCAACCTACTTTTAACACTCAGTTCTTGTCCAGCATGACCATTTCTATCTATTATTGTCATGTTGTCCCTAGAAGTTTGCTTTAGAGAAGTTTACCTGCAAATACAACCAAAAATGTGTGACTCTAAACCAAATGGGGCTGCAATTTTGAGGACAGATTTGCAATTTTATTTTAATGGGATGGAGCTTTGCCATAATTGAAAGTAATTTTTTTTCCCCTTTATTTTATTTTATTTTTTTTAAAGTTGTAGATTTACAATTTTTTGTGCTTTGGTTTCAATTATACAATGATCAGATACCCATCCCTCCACCAGTGCCCATTTTCCACCACCATGGATAATATCCCTCCCACCCCCATCCCCCTATCCCCCCTGTCTCTGTGGCAGGGCAATCCCCTGTGTTCTCTCTCTCCTTTTGGGTGTTGTGGTCTGCAAAAGAGGCATTGAGTGGCAAACATGTTCAGTCCATAGTCTACTTTCGACATGCATCTCCCCTCCTGGGTTGAAAGTAATTTTTAAGAACATTATATTTGTCTTGAGAGGTTGCTTTGACAATTTTAGATGCAGCTTAGCTAGATGTAATTCACATAAAGGAAATACTTGAAAACTATGTCTGGTGTTTATATAGTTTTTATTTATATATTTATATAGTTTATATAGTTTATATATAGCTCTCTCTTATCCTATGCCTGACTGTCTCCACCAGGGCCCAACAGCTGAAGACCACCGAGGCCCAGCCAAGGCCGTGCTGGGACCACTCTCCACACACTTGGATGAGCCTCACGCATAAAAGAACTGACAGAGGAACCCAGGTGTGTGGGACCCGGGGCTGAGATCTCCAAGCCTGCACAGTTTGGGACTGGACCTGCCAGTAACTAGACAGTTACACCCACCAACTGTCGTGTAACTCCAACAACGGCCAGGATCCAGAGATCATCACAATCAGCTCCCGGCCGCGCGACATCTTATCATCTCATTCCTAATTTGGTCAAACTGGCAGGCTACCAAATGTAACATGCCCACACGGCAGAGTCTGGCAAACTCCCCGTGGTATACCCAATATGCCAAATACCAGTAACAATGATGGGTCTCATTCTCCTAACCCTGAAAAAGCCTTGAATATGGCACTTTAAAAAAAAAATCTCAGGGCTAGGACGAAGAAGACGTTACTGGCACCTGCTCGAGGCAATCGATGAACAACAGGGTGGTCGTGATCGTGATGTCTGGTGACATTATGGTCATCTTCATGTTGAAAATGTAAGAAAATATAAAAGAAGCATGAACCTCAGTAGATAGAAAATCTTTCTGTTCATAATATCTGCAAGTGATAGTCTCTGTCAAGAACACGCTATCGTTCAATCCTTAGGAAAGGGAAATTGTCAATACTTGTCCTTTTATGATGGTTTTCTAAGATGGAGTTTTCCAGAGTTGTTGGCTGACATAGCTTAGTCTTGATCCTGCATTGAATTTGTAGGAGCACAAAGGGAAAACTGTGCCATTGTGTGAGACAAATTACTATCTAACATGAATTACTGCTTAATGGTGTTGCAATATTCATTCAGCTCTGCATCATTGACTCACAACCTGTTCCTTGCTATGCATTAATATTTTTAAAATAGCTGTGGTCATTTATGTGGATTTTTCATTTTGTGATCAAAAAACATTGCTCCTCTGGAAAGAAAGATGGCGGCCGCACGGGAGCCTTGTGGACAGCAGGTTTGAGCCGGGGGTGGTGGGAGCGGCAGGGACCTCATGGGAAGGGGGGCGTAATGGGCCGTCCTTCACGCCCGACCGAGGTCGCCAGCTGCCCCCCACGAGCGGCTCTCCGGCACGGCCACGACTCCAGAGCACAGAAACCAACCTCTTAACTATCTAACTTTTAATAGAAATTCTTCCAGGGTTAATAAGTAAAATAGCAGAAATCCAAAACATCTTTTTATTCTTAAACCAAGTTGTAGAAAGCAAATCATTTCACAACGCTGTTTCAGCATGTCTGATTGGGGGGGGGGTCGTAAACTCTAAACAATAATTGTGCATCTTCTATCGAAACAATGTATCTAGTCAAAGTAGATAGAGTATTAACTAGAACTCATCTGCCTCACAGGAATTGGGAGGGGTGGGAGGTGGGGTTCTATTGGGGTTTGCGGTTAAAAATAAGTATTGGTAAAGGGAAATGTGTTTGATATTTACATGACTGAGACCTAAACCAGAAAGCTCTGTAACTTTTCCCACAGTGATTCAATAAAGAAATAAATTATAAAAAAAAAACATTGTTCCTTTTCATGGTTAGTTTGAAATAAGAAGAATAAGAATAAGAAGTTTTGTCTATTGTAAGTGAGATTAAAAATAGAAAACAATTATGGCATTGGTACTTTTTTGGGGGATGGGGTTTTGGGTCAAGCCAGCAATGCTCAGTGGTTAGACCTGACTCTGCTCTCAGGAATCACTACAGGTGGTGCTCAAGGGGATACAGGATGCCGGGGTTGAAAGCAAAAGCCCCCCCTCCCATTTTACTATCACCCTGGCTCCTGACACTGGTTCTGTACTAAGTACTTAGCACAGACATCTTGACATCTTCCTTAATTCTCGAAACAATCAAAGAAGGTTGTATCATTATTCTCATTCTACAGATAAGTAAGCTAAATCTTCAGTTAATAAAAAATAACACCCAGGATGCCGCGGCTCATTACATTAACTATCATATAAAGAATAAACCTTTTTCTTTCACTCTAGAGTTAATTATTTTAATTAACTAATATCATATGCTAACTCCATTCCAAAAAAAAAAGAAATTTCTTCTTTAAGGAAACGAATATACATCTGTAACAGGAAAAGAAATGCTGTCCATCACAATAATAAAGAATAATTATGATCTCTCTGGATGGGAATGTATTTTATAGAGTTCTTAAGTCTCATTATTTTCCTTCCAAGTTTAATAACATTCAATTCAGCTGACTTCATGTAGAGCTTTAAAAATTACTCTCATGGTCACAGTTCAATTGATCAAGGCTTGTTTGTAATAACACACAACAGTTATATTATCTCAGCAATCCTCCAAGTTGGCCAATTTTACCAGGTCAATTGATCAGGATGGAGAGTTCAGCAGTCCGGTCCAATCCCATGAAGCTGATGGAGTGCATCAGTGCTGGTGGTCACCAGATCAACTGTGGTAGTGTGCCAGGGTTCATTCATTTCTGACCAGTTCTTATTCAATGTGGCTGCTGTTCTGCAAGCCACACCTTGAGATGTACTGACCCAAACCAGCATTTGAAAGAATTTTTCTGAGGGCACAGATGTGGCTCAGTGATCAAATATGTGCCTGGCATGCATGAGATCTGGGTTGGATCACCAGCACTGCAAACATAACAAAGCAAAAACAATCCTCTCCTCCCCGACCTGGTCCTCCCTTCCTCACTCCTTCCCTCTCTTACCCTCCTCCTCTACTTGTCTCCCTGCCCGAACAATCAAATCCCAATGAAACCATTTTCTTCACACACACAAAAATATATAGTTAACTGTTTTAACGTAGACCCTCAGGGAGCCCCTGTCACAACTACTCCACATGTCCTTTGAAGTGTGGAAGTGGCCATGCGCAATGCCTAAATCAATATGAGGTGGTAGTTTTCAATAAAGTTTTATTTACAGAAACAACATCAGCCTGAATCTAGCCAATGGTTGGCCAACATCTGGACTAGATCAATTCTATATAAGAGGCTTGAAAAATTACCCTAAACATGTGAAATAACCTTTATGAAATTCAACTACAAAATTCCCTTCTAAATTTTAAATAAAATCTACAGAACAATTCAAGAAATTCGATGAAATGCATTAAATAAGCATACAGGAGAAATCCCAATTTATTCCTATGAACCCAATAAAAAAGGAATCATCTTAACTATGGGCTTACATACGTCAGTTTTTAAAATATCAATGAATTCTCTTTGTTTACAGATGTTACTTTTAATTTGATATTGTTGACAGTGTTAGAATAAAAGACCTCTTAGTTAAAATAAAACTTATAGTCTATTGAATGACATCAATGCCACCATATAGATGCCACCTTATTATTAACTATTGAGTTTATAATAAGACAAAACAAAATGAAAACACACTTTTGGCCATAGCAGTGTCCAGCTTTAGTGTATTTGGTCTTTACCCAGAATAATGTACTTAAAACTAATTAAAAATGTAGCCATGACCTAAAAGTCATTATAAAGGCTAGATAATCCATTACATAAGCTTAATTCTTATGAAATGCAAATTCTTACAAAAAGACCAAAATCAGATAAATATTTGCCATAAAAATATGTGATTTCATTTCCTTAAAAGAATTATATGCAGATATCAAAAAGTAAGTTGCTAATATGGCTCATCATAAGTATAAAATGAAGGCATAAATCAAATGTTTCTGATAGTACGGCAAACTAGAAGATCTACTGAAACAATATCCCCACCAACAATTAAGTACTCTGTTACATTAAATGGAGGAACACTAAAAAACTCAAGATTATGGTGGGATATACAAATTTCAAAATCTTTTCCCAAATTTTACATTTGATTAAATCAAATGTTTTACTTGGCCAAATATTTGATGCAATCAAATGTTTCAGTTGATATTTAAAATGCAATTCAAAATTATTCTTTTTTTTTGATTCCACAATTCCTCTGAAACATTGCTGTATAAATCCCTAAGAAATATATGGTGCATTGACAGCCTTTGTTCCTCTCCTCTGAACATAGAACTCAATTATCAATCTGGAAGGACAAGATAAACACTCCAGGAAACAAAATGGCCTTGAGTGTCTGCTTGCAAGTACCAGGTGCGAACTTGTTTTAATTCATCAATTTGATTCATCCAATACTTATTAAGAACCGCCATTATCTAATCACACACAGGTTAACTCTTTCCTTTTACTATGTTACTCACCAAGTCTATCAAGAGCACAGTTAACCCCATGAAACATACTTACACTCTTCTTCAGGTCTCTTCCGAAGTGTTGCACGGACTTCCTTATAAGGACTTCTCTGATATTGTGGGGGATTCCTTCCCCTTATTAGGTTCTCCATTCTGTAAGAGAGAATCCAAAAGTCAATTGAATGCCAAAATCATGATACATGATAGTAGCAAGTCAAATGGTCTAACTCAAAAGTCAATACCCCAAGGTATTACAGAAGCTCAATGCAGAACTACATTAAGAACATTTAGCCAGGCCAAGCTCAAGAGAACATACAAGGTTTAAGGTGGCAAGCCTTGCTCTCAGTTGACCCTATAGAATAATGGTTGGTTTGCCCTTCCTCCCTGAGATCTTCAAGCCTACTCGGATCGGGGCTGAGCATCCTCCACCCAGATCCTCCAAATTCCAGTAGGCGGGGGTCACACCCACCAACTGGCCCCCTGGTGCTGTGTAATCCCATCAACGGCCAAGACTCAGAGACTATAAAACCCAGCTCCCTGAAGAGAATAGCACAGATTCTCCTGCCCCCGCGCCTGGCTGTCCTTGCCGGGGCCCCTTGGAGGGGAGCGGGTTGAGTTTCTCTCCCCGCCCCGACCAGGGCTCTGGTAGCTGAAGACCTCCAGAACCAGCCACCACCATGCTGAGACCACTCTTCGCACACATGAAAGTACTGGCAGAGGAACAAAGGCATGCAGGTCCCGGGACTGAGATCTCCAAGCCTACTTGGATCGGGGCTGAGCATCCTCCACCCAGACATCTTATTATCTCATTCCTACTTTGGACAAACTGGCAGGCTACCGAATGTAACCTGCCCACATGACAGAGTCTGGCAAACTTCCCGTGGCGCACCCAATATGCCAAATACTAGTAACAATGATGGGTCTCATTCTCCTAACTCTGAAAGAGCCTTGAATATGGCACTTTTTAAAAAATCTCAGGGCTAGGACGAAGGAGACATTACTGGGGCCTGCTCGAGGCAATCGACGAATAACAGGATGGTCGTGATCGTCGCCCTTCCTCCCTGGCCACTGGAAGCTTGTGTTTGTTGATTGCCCCCCAACCTGTCAATTACCTTTGTCTCCTGATCAGACTCTGACTTGTAAATATTGTCTTTCTCTTCTCCTCAATGTCTTTTGTGGGCTGGAGAGATAGCACAGCTGGTAGGGCATTTGCCTTGCACACGGACTACCTGGGTTCTATTCCTCCACCCCTCTAGGATAGTCTGTCAAGCTACCAAGAGTATGTCACCTGCAAGGCAAAGCCTGGCAAGCTCCCCGTGACATATTCGATTTGCCAAAAACAGTAACAAACCTCACAATTTGTTGTGAGACATTACTGGTGTCCGCTAGAGAAAAAAATAAATGAACAATGGGAGGTTAGCTACTACAGTGCTAATGTCTTTTTCATGGTTATTATTTCAGAGCAGTTGCTTTTTGTACGGATACAGGAAGATAGTTAAGAAGACAAGCCTGTGGCTTGGGAGTTGATTGACTCCAGATAATTTACCTCCTGGATATCTGCTCTCTTGACTTAAGCCTCAGTTGCCCTTACATCCTAGATCCCCCAAAGCAGGGTCCTGATGAGGGACTGGAGACCCAGGGCAAGCGGTGAGCTATGAGCTACCCTGGCATCAAAATGCTCCTGGCGAAAGTGCCCTAATTCTTAACTATAAGTTAAGAGCTTCGTCATGGATAAATTCTGACATGATCCAAAAGTAATAACTATATTTGGGCTCTGCTAGGTTTAGGAATGATTGAGCTGTCCTGAGCACTATAGTCTAAGTCTGTGGTAAGATGTTCCCAGGAGAGTCACCCTACAAGCCTAAAAGTGTCTATTACTGTGTCCATACAGAATGGTAAATATTAAAAGAATTAAAGATGCAAATTAAGTTGCAGGTCTAAGGAGAGGAGAAATTCACCTAAAGGCTGTTCTGCCCTCATGGGCTGTAGGTGTTCGAGAAGTTTGGAAAAACAATTTTGATTACGCTTCTCGTGGTGAGGCATTGTTGGGAAGGCATGGTGAGAGAATAAAAAGAACGGCTGCAGGGAGCAAGGGGGGAATGGATGGTTGGAGAAAGGGTTTGTTGGTTGGATTGATTGATTGAAGGAGAGACAGAGAGAGAGAGAGAGAGAGAGAGAGAGAGAGAGAGAGAGAGAGAGAGAGAGGAGATGGATACAATGGGAAAAAAGAATTGTGCAGTTAGATCTCAGGGCTGGAGTGATAGCACAGCGGTAGGGCATTTGCCTTGCGCGCAGCCAGCCCGGCCGAGCTGGGTTCGATTCCTCCGCCCCTCTTGGATAGCCTGGCAAGCTACCAAGAGTATTCAATATGCCAAACACAGTAACAAGAAGTCTCACAATGGAGACGTTACTGGGCCTGCTCGAGCAAATCGATGAACAATGGGAGGGCAGGGCAGGGCAGACATAGATAGACACAGAGAGAGAGAGAGAGAGAGAGAGAGAGAGAGAGAGAGAGAGAGAGAGAGAGAGAGAGATGGAGAGAGCTGGGAGAGACAAGAGAGTGAATAAAGGCAACTAATCAGCAACCAGCTTGGCCCTCGTTCTTCCTTCATCTGTCCAAGGCAACAGGCAACAGCAGTCCCGAGTGGAGAAGCAGCTCAAGAGCACTGAACATGAGCGGAGAGAGAGAGAGAGCCTCCTGGGGAGCCCGCCAACATCCTTTCATGTGTAATTCCTGCTTGCGTTGGGGGTTAACACAGCCTGAGACGGGGTTTTCACAGCCTGCACGTGAGCGCGGGGGATTTTTTTTTTACAGACCTCAGTTTGAATATGAGTTTACAAGAACAGAATTGCTACTTTTGTGCACATGAAGGACAAAAATGGGAGACAGATTTCTAAGTCTGATGATCATGACTTCTTGACAAATTGGTTAAGGTAAAACATACACCTCAATAATTAGCAGAGCAATGCTGACAGCCTGAAAACAATCATACATGTGTGAAAGGCAACTTTGGTCCTTGTTAACAGCATACGCCTTCTTTCCAATGTGCTCTGGCTGCAGTAAACTTTAAAGCCATCTTCACCAACTTCAAGTCATTTGCACACTCAACTGACTTTGATGACGCTGAAATGCTGTTTAATGTTCAAGACTTGAAAAATTAGGACAAGATCATGGTACTTATTTTGAAAATATCAATATATTTTTAACAGTTATTTAACACTGATGTTCATTCCTGATGGAATGTCACAGGTTTTGATAACTTCCCTGATAGTAGATCTATATACTGTGAAAACAGTTCAGTATTGTTACAGGTTATAGTATTCAAGAGACTTATGGGGGCAGAGGGCATTAATGTCCCAGAGAACCATGTTCTCAGTGCCTGAGAGGACAATCACATCAAAGCAATGTTTAAAATTATGTCAAATATGATGTAAAAGTATATAAAATGATGTAAAATATGAGATAAGGAATATCATATAATCATATAACCATGTTCTGGAAAGCAAACACTCATCTATAAAAATACTTTTCCAAACACAGTTCCTGAATACAATTCATTCATTTGTAACAGTTAATTTGTGTGTTTATATCCATCAGTATATGTTCTTCTAGTTCATATCTATGTGCATAAAGTGCAAATTTGATTCTCAACATGTGATGATAACTTAATCTTTAATTTCATTTGAAACTCATAATAAGCATTAAATTTTTTCCTCAGATTATTATAAATTAACAGGAAACCAAATGGCAACCTGAGAACTTTAAGACATAATTTACATTAAGACTATAATGGGAGGGTGGAAAGCATGGGGAATGAATCTCCCAGACTGGGCCTGCAGTTTCACCATAAGAATTAGACATATGAACTAAATTACATAAAAATTTTCTAGTTTCTAACTTGAATTAATTCAGTGCACAATTTTTATTACATTTCAGCAAGATCATGTACTTCCACAATGATCTAACAACAATCGAAGTGAACTCATAATCATTCATTAGTATTCAAACTCAAGATAGAAAAGTAAAACACATGTAACCTGCCTGTGCAAATGTCTGTATAAAATTCTAATGCCATTTTGAAAACCAATTTGACTTATTGTGACTGGAATTTGATCTGAAGCACTAACTTTTTCTGATTGGAAATCTTATATAAACCACTGTCTTGGAGAAGCCTATTATTCTTTACTTTATGTTCCTGATTATTAAACATGGTTATTTCCATGTAACTACACTTGGGGGAAGTGCCAGAAAGCTGGAGTATAAGTTAGAAAGTACTGTGAGGTTCCAGTAGTTCTTATACTTGTCTAATTGCTCCTGGCATCAAAGATCCCCAAATCAAGTCACCAAGAATCCAGGTGCCCAGAGGCTTCCTGTGGTAATGCTCACAAGGACACCTGCATGAATTCTGCAGTATTAGCCATGTGGCAGTAATTGCAGCACTTAAAGCAAATAGCCAGGATTTGGAAACAACCCAAATGCCTGGTGACGAATGAGTGGAAGTAAGTCAGAAGGAGAGAGACAAATTCAGAATGACTTTCTCTTATATGGGATATAAAGAGACATAATAAGAGAATAACAAATGATCAAACACAACGGTTTCTGAGGATGTGTGCGGATGGGGTAGGTTCAGGGTAGGATCGAAGCCATGACACTCTGAGAGAGGATGGGGAGTTGAACATCCTTTGCATGAAACCCTTTCATTCACAGCATAATAAATCACAGTGCCAAATAAAAAAGGGTTGCAGTATACATATACAAATCTCCATCACTACGTAGCTGTAAGAAAAGATGAAATCATGCAATCGTCCACGGCAATGTGGCCGGAACTGGAAGGAATCATGAGAAGTGAAATTAAGTCAAAGGTAGAGCAATGATGACCTCACTCATCTGTAGAATTTAGAGAGGCAAATCAAGGGAGTTTATAGAATTGAACAATGACAAACCGATGGTCTTATATTACAAAACAAATTTCCTAGCAGATGGTGGCGAGAAAGCTGGTGATAAAAAAGGCAAAACAGAGATAGTGGTGAAGGGCCTTGGTGGTGATCAGGTGCACATCACTACAATATACTTCAACACTATTAGAACCAAAAATACAATTAAATTTGTTGTTGTTGTTTGTTTTATGTTTGTTTTTGGCCAAAGCAAGTGGTGTTCGGTATTTACTACTGGCTCCCTGCTGAAGGAATACTCTGGTGGTGTTCAGTGACGATATTCACTGTCAGGGATTGAGCTGGGGTCTGCTACATGCAGGGCAAGTGCTTTAGCTTCTGTACTATCTATCTGTCTCCTAAAACATTTTTTTTTACCATCCTCAGTGTTTGAAAGAGACTGCCTGAGCTCAAACTCCCAGTCAATTCCATAAAAGATAACTGTAAAGACAGTTTGTGCCTTTTCTCATCAGTGAGTATGAATTACTCTAGCCATCTCACAGAATTTTTGTGAGGAATAACATTTTTTAATACAGTTAAAAAAAGTTTACATTGTATCTGTCACAAGAACTGAGCAAACAGTTATTATGAATCATAATTACCTTAAATATAAACAAAATTATGTGCTAAGGTTTAAAAGTCTGGCAAGCTATGGAAAATATATTTATTTCATAAAAAATGAAGATGGAGCCATTAAGAAAATCTTTTTATCTAACATATTTTCTGGTACGATAATAACAAAATATCTATGCACATAAATTACTAAATTTTTTAAATGAAGAACTTAGATATTCTTTATTTTTTTTCAAGAAGTTTTAAGGGACTATCTTATAAGAAACCTATGAATAACGGAGTGTGTAGTCAGGGGTACAGCTATGGGTTCACCATAACTGTACCTATTGGAGGTCAAATAGACAATCCATTTGTGAGGTTGGTAATCTCAGCAGTGAGATGATTTCTTCTAACAAGGTTTGGCATACTTTTACTTCATTGGGGAACTGTTTGGATTGATCTAGAATTGTGGATTTAGTAGAGGTATGGCCAGTGAATGAGGTCAGTTTGGTTAAAATATAATTGAAATAAATTTATACTGCTTGGAGGAGGAAGAGGGAGAATGATTAGTCTTCAGAGGGTAAGAAAGTTGTATTAAGAGAAAGGAAATATCAAGGATAGGTATTTATAAAATGCCTATTATGTAACAGGTGCTATGTTAGGTTCTTTTTCTAGGTTATATAAGACATTCTTGCTTTATTCGTGGCTAATCTGAGATTCAGAGATGTTAAAAAACGTATTTGGAACTACACAATAAGTAAAGCAAAATTAGAATTTAAATCCAGATCTTTCTGATTTCGGAGTGCTCACTATTAATCACAGAGTGGGCAATGTCATATAACTTTTCGCAAGGATTAAGTGTTCAGTATTCATGCTGTCCACGGAGTAACTGCTAGCCAGACACAAAATTCAATTAATTAACAGTAGAAATGTGGCTATGCTGACTGGGGAATTGAATTTGAGGTTAAAAATTTACTGAATTTTAATTTATTCTGTTTCAATAGCAATGTATAACTGCTATATTAGCACAGCTTGTCTAAAAGACTTTAATGCACAACTAGTGAAAATACTATTTTTGGGGTTTTTTTTGGTTGTTGTTTGAGTGCACATCTGGTAATGCTCATGGGCTTATTTCTGGCTCTGAGATCACTCCTGGGGGCCTTGGGGAACCATATGAGGTGGATCAAACCTGGGTTGGCCGCATGCAAAGCAAAGATCCTTGGAATCTATAAAAATTTTTTAAAAATAAAAAATTAAGAGGAAAACAACTGAAAGCAACAAATGTTGGTGGGTATTTGGTGAAAAGAAATCCTTATTCATCGCGGGTGGGATATCAACTGATTCAATCTTGATAAAGGAATATTTTTTTTCTAATTCTCTCTCTTCTAATTGAATCACAGTGCGATACAGACTTACAAAGATGTTGGGTATCTGTCATACAGTGTTCCAACACCTATGCCTCCCTCCACCAGTGTCCATTTCCCACCACCAATGTCCCCAAATTCCTTCCTTCCCTCCCGCCACCCCCACACCAGCCCACCAGCCTGTCTTTATGGCAGACACTTTCCTTCTCTCTCTGTCTCTGTCTCTGTCCCTCTCCTTTTGGGCATTATAGTTTGCAATATAGATACTGAGAGGTTATCATGTTTGTTCATTGATGTCGTTTCAGAATACAGTTTTTATCTAGAGTAAACATTTCCGACTATCTTTCAACTGCCTTCTCCCCCCGCACTTGTGGCAGGCTTCCAACCGTGGACCAATCCCCCTAGCCCTCGTTTCTGGGCAGAACTCTCTGTGATAATGAAGGATAAAGCATCTTCAAGAATGAAACACCACTGACCACCGGGAGCAAAGATAAACAAATTGGACTACATTAAACTAAGAAACTTCTGCAAATCAAAAGAAATGGTAACCAAGATACAAAGACAGCTCACAGACTGAGAAAAATCATTTACCCAATTCCCATCTGATAAGTGGTTAACATACAAGATACATAAGGCACCAGTAGAACTTTACAAGAAAAAATATCCAACCCCATAAAAAAATGAAAAGAAGAAATTAACAGAACCTTACTTAAGGAAGAATTACAAATGGCCAAAGGCACATGAAAAAATACTCTACATTGGTAATCATCAAGGAGATGTAAATTAAAACAACAATAAGATATCACTATGAGTTTTCTTTATTTAGATTCCAAAAGATGGTTTTATCTTTCCACCTAAACTTTTCCACCAGAGCATTCAACATGAATTAAAATTAGATATGTGTATATATAATATTTATTATATGTGTCATATAGAATTTCTGTTTAAAGTTTGCTTTTCTCTCACACTATAAGTTCTGTGAGTAATGTCAGTTTTGGTCTTGATTCATTGGTAGAATTTAGTAGAAAACCACTCATGGGAATGAATTAGTACATTTTTCTCTCTTTCATAATCTGTCTCAGAAAATATAAATTCCAGGGATCACTCTTCACACAGGAAGTCACACTAATGACTGACCTTCCAAATCCTGCCGTCAACTCTTACCCACATACTTTCCACAATGCCACTCTCTGGCACCTCTTAAGACCCTCTCAGTTACCAGCATGTTGTACTCAACAGCAGCCTCTCACTATCACACTTTGTACCAGCTGCCCCAAATGACCAGACATCTGAGAAAGGGTGAGATACTCCTCAATTCCCTGCAGATCTTAGGGAATGAGAGGGTTAGCGTAAGAGGGGATAACTGGGAAGTAGTTCTCCCCAGTGTAAAACAGCTCTCTGGGAACATTTCTCCAGCATAAGCAGAGGGAATACTGTGTGCACCACACCCCTCATGCCACTACTACATGGAGGATTATAATTAAGGAAAGTGATCTCTTTAAATTATCCCTATATTTGCCACCTTGTAAGCATAAGTCAAATGGGAAAATGTACCACGTTGAATAAATTTATTGGCAAATGGACAGTTTATCAAACTGCCTAAATTTTCCTGCATAAGCCATGACTCGAGTATTTGCAAGACCCATTGCTTTGTGCTCTATCAGGTCCCTAAAATTCCAAGAAAAACTTAATGAGTTAAGTAAGTAGAAAATAAATTAGAAAGAGTAAATATCCTTGAGTTATTAGTTCCCAGGAAAGCAAAATTTTCAGTTATGCTTAATAATTGCCTTTAATTAAACAATATTGAATCAATAAAAACATTTTTCAGACTTAAACTTCTTTGAATTTTAACTAACTTGATTGCATGAAGAACTGGATACAAAAACTGCAACAACATAAAAAAAAGCCACAACTTATAAGCAATTTAGGGCCATATATTTAGAATAACAATATGATTGAGAAAATTAGCATGATATATTGAGATATGATAGAATTTGATGCCTTTAACTTTTGTAATGATTGCACAGGGGGCATTTCTGTTAAAGGACAATGCCATATAATATTGCTGCAATCTAAAAATCTACCCTATTATTTTTTGTGGAACAGTACTTACTTTTGTATTTGTCAGGATCCAGAGATTAAAATGCATTCTATTTAAGAATGGCCAGACTTTTTATTTCCTCCTCATAGACACTATATTTTTCATCTATTCCTCATAGACCTTCTATGACGATAAGCACTACATAAACGTTTTACAAACGTTGATTGGATGAATGAAATCCACTGCTTCCAAGAAGCAACATTTTTTGTTGTTGTCACTGTCCTTTTGTATGCTTGGGATTACATCTGACTGTGCTCTTGGCTAACTGCTGGCTGTGCATTCAGGGATCACTCCTGGCAGGTCTTGGGGGACTATGTGTGGTACAGAAATATACACCCTACCCGCTGTACTATCTCTCCAGTTCCCTGGAAAGAATACTTGGAAGATTCATTTTTCCCCCTATTACATATTTTGCCCAAATGCCTATTTTTAAGTTTTAAATTCACTCTGAAGCAAATCAAATAACATCAAATCAACCCGTGTTTGTCTGCTGAATCTTCTGTATTTTGTCTCCTTACTGCTTTGAAGAGTGGCCAGTCTTTTTCCAACTAGTATCTGTATATTTCAATGTCTGTGCCCTTTAATCAGAGATTCTAGGTCATTTGAGAGCTTTGATATAGCGTAGGGAGTTATTAAAAACTTCGCTATAATATATTTACTTTCACTTTCATGATATTTTTGAAGTAGATATTCCTGCATCACTATTTATAGATGTAATAACTGGAAGTATGGGATTGTAAGTGACTTGTGCAAAGCAACACAAAGTAACCCAGCAAGGACATCAGTTCAGATTCATTGGCTCCTAAGCTCCAGTCTTCCTTTCATAATGCCACAATGAATAGAAATATTAAGTTTTTCCATATTGTCCCATAAAGTAGAGTTGATTGAATGAATCAAATGAGTCACAGATGCTCAATAAATCCTAGACACATTGAATAGTTAGGAATTATTGTCACTTTGATTTATGCATCTATAGACCTATAGACCTTAGAAATTACTGATGTGAAGTTAAAGTAAACCAAAATGATAAAAACTAAAACTGAATGTGTGTATGTTATCCTTGTTTCCATGGTGTCTTTGGTGATTTAATTCCATTGGCAAGTAAAATAAAAGCATAAATAAACGAGTAACTTACAAAGCTTCTAGGCTGTAAAAATCTACCACTAAAACAAGAAGACATCTTACTGAATAGGAAAATATTTGTATACTATACATATGACTATAGCACTGTAGCAGTGTTCTCCCATTGTTCATGAATTTGCTTGAGTGAGCACCAGTAATGTCTCCATTGTGAGACTTGTTGTTACTGTTTTTGGCATATCGAATTTGCCAGGCTCTGCCATGTGGGTGGGATACTCTCGGTAGCTTGCTGTGCTCTCTGAGAGGGGCGGAAGAATTGAACCTCGGTTGACCGCGTGCAAGGCACACGCCCTACCTGCTGTGCTATCGCTCCGGCCCATACATCTGACAAAGAACTAATATCCAAAACATATAAGAGAGTTGGGAAACTCAGTAACAAAAAATAAACAATAACATCAAAATTGGAAGAACTAAAGAAATTTCTCCAGAGAAGACAAAAATGATGGTGAGCAAGCACATGAAAAAGTTTTTATCACCACTAATTATCAGGAATATATAAGCCAAAATTACAACGAAATACCATTTCACACCAGAGAGAATGTTCTAAATAAAAAGTCTAGAAACAAGTGCTGGTGAAGATGTGGAGGAAAAGTTACTATTTAAACTGCTGGTGTGATATAAATTGTTTCAGCCTAATTTAAAACAATCTGAACATTTCTCAAAAAATTAAATGGAACTACAATAATGTTCTAGAAATTCTAATTCTATCTAAAAAAATGAAAAAAAATGAGATACATCTGTTATCAGAAAAGATGAAATACTGCCTTTTTATATGACACAGGTGGAAAAAAAACCCCAAAACACCCCAGTAAACAAAAACCAAGGTCATAGCATGCAGTGACTAACCATCCTCACTAAATCCTCAAGCCAATTGACCTTTAGAGTTTAAGAATTTTTATTTGGTTAATTTAAGAGGAAGGAATGGTGACAAATGGTTTTGTTTTGAATTCAAAATGAATTTAAGAGGAAGGAATAGTGGTAAATGGTCTTGTTGGATCACTAAGCTTTTGTCCCTTAAGATATGTTGACCCTGAATTCAGCACCTCGAGTCAAATCCCAGACTAGGTATTGCAAGAATATTAAACATATAATAGTCATTTAAAAGACTGTCAAGTGTTCATAGAGATCCAATTTAAACTGCAGATGACAGCGCAAAAATAATCAATACCCTATTATCTCAGTCAGTTGTTAGTTAATAAGGACAAACTGAAGCTAAACAGGAAGATTATTGCAAAAAGAAACCACATCTCTCCACAATCAAATTACTTAGAAAAGAGCAAATAGCTAATAGAGGCCTAAGCAAAATAAGTCAGAAGGAGAAAGACCAATATTGGACAACTTCACTCCTAGGTGATAAATAGAGAAACAGAAGCTAGGGAATAGATACTGTACAGCAAAATAAACTTAGTGACACTGATCACAGAATTGAAGTCCTCAAGTTGAGGGCTGGGCACAGGGGGCATAGGGTGGTAGGGTTGTGGGCAGGGTGCCTTATTACTGCATCTGTAAGAGATACAAACATATACAGTCTTGCAAATTAATATTGTCACAACAACAACAAAAATGTTTAAATATTACAGAAAATACTGAAAAAAGAAATAATGGGTTCAATTCTTGAAAAAGTCCTAATAGTGACTCAACATAGTAATGCAAAGATAAAATTTACATTAAAAAATAGAAAAAAATCTAGGTAATTTACTAAGTTGTTTGTTCATCAGGGAAGATCATAAGGATCATACCTGAATTATACATCACTTAAAAATTTAGAGCACATTAAAATTATTCCTTTAAAATTATGTATTTCTTATAAATTGAGGTACAAAAATGCAGTATAAATATTTGTCATCTAGAATTTCATACTTAGAAAACTTTGTTTGATTCTTTTCTATTATTTCTTTCCTTACATACTTTAAAGGAAGGAAATTTTGAAATATTTGTGTTTCATACTTCTCAGCCAACATTTATGCAATACAAGACTAATATCATTTGAATCCAAAAGCATCTTTTTTCTGCAAAACTTTCTATGATTTCACATATTTCCTGAAAATTCTGTCTGTATCATATTTCAGGCTTATGTATATGTTTAATTGTCCCAGACTTCACCAGATATCTTTGAGAGCAATAGCTGTATCATTTATTAGATATTATAGCTCACAAAACACAAATTATCCATTTGTAAATAATTGAAGAATCAAAGAGTTAGTACAGTGGTTAGGGTACTTGTTTTGCATGTGACTGACCAGCGTTGGATATCCTGCACCACACATGGTTCCCCTAAGCCAGGAGTGATACCTGACTGTGGAGACAGGAGTAAGCCCCAAGTTCCACCAGTGTGGAAAATGAACAAAAATAAAATAATTGAATAATATTAGAAATAAATATATTTCCTGTACAACTTTAATGCCATCTATGATTATCCAACTTGTTCACATATTCATTTATTTTTCATGAGAAGCCTGAAGGCTTTCTCTTTTATGATGAAATAATAGAGACTTACTGTACCCAGGTCAGCAGCAATGTCAAACCATGCCCTGATTTTCTGATATCTGCTGATCTCCACATTGAGGCATAGCTCCACCAATAAAGGAACAGTTTTGTGCATTTCCAGATCATGCTACTTCCATTTAGACTCTTCTTAAGTCTCAGAGAACAGACTGCTGTCCTATATGGTAGTTTTTTTTTTTAGATATAGAGAGAACGTTGGAAAGGAAGTTGATTCTTTGCAAGAGAAACGTGTTTCTCAAAGAGAAAGGGAGAGAGTTGGCAAGCATGAACAAAAAGGATTCTTTCCAAAATGCTCATAAATACTGAAACACATTATATAAATGCAAACCCTAATACCAATGGCATCAGAGTCTTTATAATCAGGTAAATAAAGACAAGTGTCTTTCCTGGAGTTCAACTGCTTTGACTTCTCTGCATTCTTTCCTTGGTGAATCCTTCAGCTCTAGTTCTTACCCACAAGGGAGGTGATAGTAGTCTGTCACTAGACCAGGAGATATTCTGAATTGCTAAGACAATGTTTTCCTAGTAAATTTTCTCTAATTGTGTCATATGGCATGGAGTCACAGAAATGCTTGGCATTTTCTTCAGACATGGAAACTGTTATGACTAATCACGGAAGTACTGTTTGATGGCTATTATAGAAAAAAGGAAAGTATATAATTGCGATCATACTTAAGACTTCTAAGATGTTTTAACGCATAAGTCTCAGTCTCTTAGCATATAACATATGATGTGAAAACTGGAACATGTGATATCTTTCACTCTATAAACAAGAGGTGAAATGACTTAACTACTTTTGAAGCTATGTCTTTTGGGAAAAAAAATCAATTTTTTTTGGCTTTTGGGCCACACCCAGTGATGCTCCGGGGTTATTCCTGGCTATGTATTCAGGAGTTACTACTGGTGTTATTTGGGGACGACATTGGTTGTTGGGGATTGAATCTGGGTCATCATATGCAAGGCAAGAACCCTACCTATGTCTTCAGCACCCTCCTCCATTTAAGTTATTGGGCTTGAGCGATAGCACAGCAGTTGGGTGTTTGCCTTGCGTGCAGCCAGCCCGGCCAAGCCGGGTTCGATTCCTCCGCCCCTCTCGGAGGGCCCGGCAAGCTACCGAGAGTATCTCGCCCACTTGGCAAAGCCTGGCAAGCTACCCGTGATGTATTTAATATGCCAAACCCAGTAACAACAAGTGTCAAAATGGAGACGTTACTGGGCCCGCTTGAGGAAATCGATGAACAACGGGACGACAGTGTTTGTTTGAGATGAAAGAGTATCCAAACATCAAACTGTTTCAATGAATGCCTCATAATCATGTGCTATTTCTAGAAACATTAAAAAAAATAGTCTTTTTTTCTAAACGTTTGTTGGGTCACTGGAAAGGATGATATTACACAGTGCATGACAATTTCCCCCTAAAACTGCGCACCAGACATAATGCTCTTGGATCCTTCTCATCCACAGCCAAAATGGGTTATTTTCCTTCCCATCCCTTTGCTTATCTTCTTTGCGATGAAGGTAATACATGATTCCTTACAGGATCGTTGGAGCATTCACATACAACCTCTGCTCCTTACCCTTGCTGTCTATTTTCTAGTCACAGCTCAGCATTTGAAGAATCCTGAAATCCTGAATACTCTTCCAACTCTGAAGATTTCCAACCTACTCAGCGCAAAAGCCAGTGTCCTCACAATGAGATGCTCGGTGTTCTGGGCCTGCTGGCTGCCTCTCACTCTGTCTGCTGCATCTGTCCGCTGGAGCATAAGCTTCTGCCTCATGTCTTTACTCAATCAAGTCTCAACTTATTATTACTACGTCAATGTCCAGATCTCCACATTTAATGCTGCCCTTTACATATATTTAAAGAACACCCCATTTAACATTGCCCTCTGTAGAGCTTTGTCAATATCTACTCCTGAACTAGCACTCTGATACTCCTTATCCTGGTCTGTTTTTCCTTCATCCTAAAGGTAAAGGTAAAGGCCCTCCCGTTGATCGTCGATTTGCTCGAGCGGGCCCAGTAACGTCTCCATTGGAGACTTTGTTGTTACTGTGTTTGGCATATCGAATACTCTCGGTAGCTTGCCGGGCTCTCCGAGAGGGGTGGAGGAATCGAACTCGGGTCGGCCATGTTGGCCGCTTGTAAGGCGAACGCCCTACCTGCTTCCTTCATCCTACTGTTTATCAATTTCTAGTTTAATCTGCAATATACTACAATATTCAACTGGTGCTGTGAAAAGACTATATTGCTGATTTGTGTATGTATGTGTGTGTGTGTGTCTTTTTAGGCATTAGTGAGATAGATGTAATAGTGAATTTCTCTTTCTCCATATACTTTAAATTTTTATGTATTTTATCAACTGTATAGAAAATGAAGTATCCTAAGGAATTGAACTCTTCGTCATTATGTGGAAACAAATTTGTTTTTAATCATAACATTATGCCAACATTCATTTGATTTTATTTATAACAATTTGGACTTATATCTGTGGTTTGTGCTTTCTACATCTACAAATTTTCTTTTTTATTGAATTGGGTGTTTTTCATATTTTTATTCTATGTTTTATATCTTCTAGTTTGCAAATTATGGTTTCTTTTTGTATAGGTAACACGGTTATAACTGTTAACTTTTATGGTTTTGATAAAAAAAATGACACTTTCTTATCACCCCAAAGCACCCTTCACCACTGTCCTATGTCATTCTTTTGTCATTCTTTTCCTCTGCCTTTGCCCATTCCTTGGCAAATTTCTACTGTATAAATATCTCAACATATTTAGTATTTTATACAAATTCTTCTTTGCATCTAGAACTCCTATTTTAATCATGTTCGCTTTTTTCTGAAGGTCATTCTCGTAACATTTCCTTTATAGTGAGTTAGAAGATTTAAAACCCTCTCGGTTTTTGTTCATCTGAAGATGTCTACATGTTGCATCCCATTTAACAAATTACCTTTGTAAGATAAAATAATAAATGTTGGCAGATCTCCTATAGCTCATTGAACGTGTTATTTCCACTTTATGTTTCCATTATTGCTACTGAGAAATTGGTTATTGCTTCAACCACTTTTTCTATGGAGATAATAATTTATTTTCTCTCTGGCTGATTTTAAGATTCTTCTGTTATCTTTGCTTTTCTTCAGTTTCACTATGATATTTGTGGATATCCTTTTTTGCCTACATTGTCCTTGATTTCTGATCTAAGATCGTTTCAGCAATTCTAAAACTTATTATCCATTTTATCCTAAAATATTTGCTTGTCTTCATCTTTTCCCCTTTTATAACTACATTAATATAAGTAAAGCCTTACTCCAAGGCCAGTTGCCAATGTTCTAACCTCTTATTCTGACTCTCGGTTCTCAAGAGCACCTTCTCTATTACCTTTGGCCCATTAATTCTCTTTTTTCAACTCTACTCTGTGTCCTGTTACTATAGCTCCTATGTCTAGGATCAGCAAAGTACCCTTACTTCTGGATCCAGATGTTTTGGGCCAATGTTACCAGGAGAATATTGAGCCTAGGAGGAGAAAAATGAAGCATTTGCTCCACTGACTGCCTGCTTTGTAGGCCATTAGTCAGTAGAAGATCATTTGTCTACCAACATTTGCACTTATTCGCAGGTGACCCTTTGTTAGAGCTAACATTTATTTTATTTCTTTTGGCGGGAACACGTGGGTTGGATGACACCCAGTGGTGCTGAGAGGTTTCTTTAGAGCCATATACAGTGCAAGTGTGGAGGATGCATGCATGGCATGTGTTTTGACCTCCCTATACTAGCTCTCAGGCTACTACATCTGCAGTTTCTATTTCTGTTTCTTGAGACATTGAGAGGAAAAGAACTCACTGCTCTGGTTAGCCCCAAGGATGCTTCATCATTCCTAGTTAGGTTCTTCATATCTGCATATCCTGTTATTTATAAATAGCCCTGATAGTTTTTAAAGACTCCTATTTTCTTGCCTTTCCATTTTTTTTTAAGAATTTTATTTTATTTATTTTATTTTTTTTGCTTTTTGGGTCACACCCAGCGATGCTCAGAGGTTATTCCTGGCTCTGCACTCAGGAATTACTCCTGGTGATGCTTGGGGGACCATATGGGATGCCGGGGATCGAACCCAGGTCGGCTGCATGCAAGGCCAACGCCCTACCCGCTGTGCTATTGCTCCGGCCCAACCTTTCCATTTTTAATAGCATTTTAAAACATACAGTTTAGAAATTTCCTGTATCTTACAACTTTGTAAATTTATTTTTCTGGGTTTTTCCTAATAGTAGATAGCACCAAGTTTCTTATGATTTCTGTTTTATGGAATGTTTGTGGTTTTAAATATAATCCCAATTTTCTTGAAAATTTTCTTTTTCAGACATTTTTAGTGTCCTGATTAGAATATATTTATTTTGGGAATAATCTAAATTTTAGTTCCTTTCTACTTGGTTATTTTCAGTGATTAAAGTTCAAGGGAACTAAGGTTTAGCAGCTATACTTAAGGTGAAATCTAGTTTCAATTATTAATCATCTTGTGAAATCCTTTCCTTGACTTAACTTTTGAGCATTTCCTTATTTTTATAGTCCCTCAGCAATTGATTTTTACAATATAGCTTATATTTTGTTCAAATTTTAAATTTGATTTCATACTATTTATTTTCAATACTTCATGTTGACAACATGGCCGACAGTAATAGAAATCACATTTTAAAATAGTCATTTGTCATATTATGGAGAATATAAAAGAAAATCAATAACAACTTGTTAAAAAGCATTTCCAATGTGTTAAAAATATGAAAAAATAACGGCTGGGAAATGCTAAAGTTTTAAGGTACAGGAGATCACATGGACAGAAAGCAGGACCAATAAAATTCAAATTTATGTTTCTCAAATCTCAAATTCTAAATCCTCAAATCTGTAAACTACAAGACTTTTGGTGACATTAGCTTTTTTGTATTATATCAGAATAATTGTCTTAGCAATATGTATTAGTACTTTAGACTCAAGTAGCACTGTAGCACTGTCTTCCCGTTGTTCATAGATTTGCTTGAGCGGGCACCAGTAACATCTCCATTGTGAGACTTGTTGTTTTTGGCATATTGAATATGCCACGGGGAGCTTGCCAGGCTCTGCTGTGTGTGCAGGATAGTCTTGGTAGCTTGTTGGGCTTTCCAAGAGGGACAGAGAAATCGAACCTGGGTTGGCCACGTGGAAGGCAAACTCCCTACCGGCTGTGCTATCCATTAAATGCCAAGGATAAAAGTGGCGAGTAGAAAGACAGTGACTATAAGATATAACACAGTGAATCAATAAAATAGTGTATAGATGTTAGCCAATAGAATTCCACTTTTCCAGAATGAATAAATTAAGGAAACATTTCACTTGGCAGAAATGTTCTATAAGCAATCATAAAGGATAGATAGATAAATCAATGCACTTGGGGAAGATTCTGAAATAAAAGTATTTTAAAATGTAGCATGATAAAAATTATTTTAGCAGAATTCTTCCTAGACAACATTACTCAACACACACACACACACACACACACACACACACACACACACACACACTCAAAAATCATTTGGGTGAACCTAAAGGCATTTCTCTCATCTCCCGTGCTTTTTTTTTGCTTTTCTCCTATCAAGACTTTTTTGTAGATATGGGCAAGTCAGTAACATGATCTAATAGATTTGTTCAATATTATCCCTTACAATGTTCCATTTGCCCTCAATCCTCAATGGAACGAACATCTTCAAATGCAGCAGTTATGTGCACCTAGGTTGAAAAATCAACATGACAAACGACCTGGCACCTGAGGAAGAGAGCAGCGTGGAACACCTTCAACAGCATCAAAGAAGTGGTTAAAAGGACGGAGAACCTCTGGCTCCGGTCACATCTTTTTGACTCCACCATTCTACCTGCATTAACATATGCCTCAGAGACCTGGGCCCTATGAAAACAGATTGAGAACGCTAGTTGAGTCATCCAAGGAGGAATCGAAAGAGCTAGGCTTGGAGAATCATGTTTCACTCAAGTGAGAGAAGGAATCGGGAGTTCTGAACTCCATCGATGATCAAGAATCAGGGACGCTGTCTCATTTGCAAAGGCATCAAAAATCAGATGGGCCGGACACATAATGTGATTTAGAGTCAACCGCTGGACTAGAGCCGTTGCCGACTGGATTCCACGGGATGTCAAAAAAAAATGCATGGCCGCCCACCTACGACATGGTCAAACTTCTTTTTCAAAACCCTGAATGAATGGTTTGAGGCTCTTTGTGTTCCTGGAGTCAGCAGATGCCACTGGGCTACACTAGCAGGGATGAATGGAGAAGTTACTGGCGCACATTCGAGGAAACGGATGATCATCGGGATGACAAGTGATACAAGTGATCCCTTACAATCTGTTTAGACATAAGAGATAATTAGCCTGGCAAGCTACCCGTGACGTATTCGATATGCCAAACACAATAACAAGTGTCACAATGGAGCCGTTACCAGACCTGCTCGAGCAAATCGATGAACAACAGAAGGACAATGACAGTGACAGTGACAAAGTAACAAGGTTCTTGGTGTTTTGATTAGAAAATCATTAACGTGTTGAGAAGGGATGTGTGATTTTAGGTCTTTAGTTTGCCCTCTAGGCATTTGCTGCATCTCTTTCCAAATCAGTAATTCTCAAATTTTGGATTGTGAATAGCAAAGCTCTCAAAGGGAAATGAGACTAATAAGCAATGTTTTGAGTTTTTCATTAAGTAAAGTTTTGGGTATTAAAAACTATCTTTCTCATAAAGTGATATCAAATATCAATGCAAATGTCAATTTGATTTCTTTGATATCAAATATCAATGCTATTGATATCAAATAGCAAATGTCTCAGTATTGTTATAAGAAACTCATCTAAGTCTTTAAAGCATATATGGGAATTCAGGCTAACAACCTGTTGTTGTTCCAAACAACATTACAATGTAACATAAGTTGTCTTTGAGAAAAATCTCATTTTCCAAGGATGTCAGAAAGTGAGAAGTTATTGCAATACACAGGTAGTTAGCTTGAAACCCCCTCATTACAACAATCTGGGGAAGGCATCTTTCATTGATAATACCACTCAAGTGGGACTTCTGAAGGTGTAAATCCTGGTATCCCATGAGTTACCACTGTCATTTTGTAAACAAAATTGTCTCGTCCTGAGAGTAAAACTAAGCAATCTTCACTACCTTAGACTGAGAGATAATAAAAGTGATTGACATAAAACAGTACTCAGTTTGAAAAAATGTTTAATAGACTAACGCTGGTAAAATTTTTGCTAACATTAGACCTAGATTTTAAGCTGAGATGAATTACTTCAGATGCGCTGAGGCCTTGGCACATATTACTCAGCAAGAAACAGTGGCCATTCCACTGGACCGAACAAGTGACAGGAGCAATCACCAGCTTGTTTCAAACAGGTTCATTCAACCCTAGCACTTCAAGTTCATGTCACAAACATGTAAAATTTTCTTTCTGCAGAATCATTTATCAGATCCTGTTAGCATCATGAAGAAATGGCAGTTTTGTTCAAGTTATTATTATTTATTATTATTTCCAACAAATAATTTATTATTCTAAAAACGGTAAGCAAATCAGACAGGATTCCACCTCAAAAATTGAAGAATTAAAAATTATAGATTCAGAGAAGTTGCTAAAAGGGTTGCCGTGCAGGATTGGCAAGTAGGAACCAGGGTTCAGTTCCTGACACCTGGTCCCCGAAGCACCCTCAGAAGCAACCCCCAATCACCAAGCCAGGTATATTCCCTAAGCACTACCTGGAGTTGCCAAAATTTTAGTAATTTTTAGGGCAAAGTCATAAACAGATTTTCAAAACATGACAGGAGCGTTTTGATTTTGGCTATAAGTGTTTCATTTCTTTTAAATTTAATTTTATACTTTCCCCATTGTTATCAAAGGACCAGGGAATATGGTATTCAATGATACTTTAATTTGTTATTCAAACATCACACTAGCATGCCCTCTGTCCTCTATCAATGCCCCAAATATGCTCTTCTTGTCCCTTGCCACCAGTAAGCTTAGTTATTAGTAAAACAGAATTCAAGTAGCTGCTTGGACCCTTTTTGTAGGATAACAATTGATTTGTCCTTTCTCCCTTACCACAAGGCACTTAGGTTTACCAGGTTATACCCATCACAGTGCTCCTGAGTCACTCCCATTCCTTTGTTTATATGTAACCACATCTCTAAGTTCTCCTCCCAGACCAGTTAATCATCTTTTCCCCTAATCAGAATCTGATAATTTGTAAGGTCAGATCCTTCTAGGACACTGAAATTGTATTGTAAGTTAATACTTCCTTTCTCCTCTCCTTATGTCTTTTGAATAGTTTACTTTAATGCAATGTCCTGTTTTTATAGATACAGGAAGACAATTAATATTATGCTTTGTAACTTAGGATTTAATTGGCTTTGAATATTATTCACTCCAGGGTATCTGCTTTCTCAGGTGCCCTTAGTTCCTAACACCCCAAAAGCAGAGTCCCAACGAGGGACTGAATAGACCAAGGGCAATCTGTGAGCTACCCTGGCATCGAAATGGGCCAGGCCAAAGTGCCACGATTCTTAACTATAAGTTAAGAGCTTGATCATAGAGAAATGCTGTCATGATCCAAACATAACGATGAGACTAGGACCCTGCTAGGGATAGGAGACTATCTGGCCTGAGCACTGTACTCTGAGGTCAAGATGGCCCAAGGAGAGCAGTTCTATAAGCTTAAGGTATTTCTTGCTTGCTTTGTATCCATGCAAAATGTTTATATTATGAATGCTTTGAACAGATACCACTGGGCTACACTAGCACATGACAGGGACGAATGGAGACATTACTGGCGCTCACTCAAGCAATTTGATGAGTAACGGGATGTCAAGTGATCAATTGATTATGAATGCTTATATGTTTATTGGACAAGGAGAGGAGAAACACACCCATGGGATTCGGCTCTAGTGTGGGTTGAGCTGCTACCAAGAATCTGTCCTGGGCTGGAGCCATAGCACAGCGGTAGGGCGTTTGCCTTGCACGCAGCCAACATGGCCTACCCGAGTTCGATTCTTCCGCCCCTCTCGGAGAGCCTGGCAAGCTACCAAGAGTATCTAGCCCCCACGGCAGAGCCTGGCAAGCCACCCGTGATGTATTCGATATGCCAAACACAGTAACAACAAAATCTCCAATGGAGATGTTACTGGGCCTGCTCGAGCAAATCAATGAACAACGGGAGGGCCTTTACCTTTTACCTTTTACCAAGAATCTGTCCTAGAAGCGGCTTTCCTGGAGGGAAAGAACTTTACCCCTGTTGATTGTGACCACACCTGTGTGTAATTGTTATGCCAGCCCCTCATGATTTGGGGATATAACTAGACTGTAAGAGTGGGCTGGGGGATCAGGATCCAGACTCCAGCAGGAGAAGGAGAAAGGGGGATCCAGATCCAGATTCCAAGCCAGAAGGAGGATGAAGGGGGATTGAGGAGGAGAATGAAGTAGCATGGGGGAGGAAGAAGCAGGAGGAAGAGGCAGAGGAGAGACAGGAGTGAATGGAGAGAGGATTGGAATAAACTGCAACTAAGGCCAACCAGCCTGGCCCTCGTTTCCTTCCTTTGCCTGCCCATCGTCATCGATATCCCCGGGGTTGGGGGAACCAGCGTGAGACTACTGAACACAAGCAGTGGGTGAGATAGACCCCTGCAGTCTTTTTGAGTTTACACACATTTTCCACCATTTTTAACAAAGGGCCCAGTTTTATTCAAAGTAGTCAACCTTTCAATGCTAAAATCCTCCACCCCCAAACACCAAAGAATGAAATTATCTTAAAATATGTGTTACCATAATACACATCATCAAAAAGGCATTTGGCAAAATGTGGCTATGTCCTGGATGAAGTTCAGTATGTTACTCACTAGGAATTTATAGGAACGTTTACTAAAGGTTTATAAAAAGGAATGTTTATTAAAAGGCAGTCCCGTAGGCTCTCTCTTCCCATCTCTCATTCTTTTCTCTCTTATTGTAACAAGGATTTGATAGGGCACACAGCATGCAGCTAATACCCAGGACAACAACAAAGGCAGTTGCGATTTCCAGAGACCCCATTAGGATCCTTTAGTGCTCTGATACCACACTTTTAGTAAATTTAAGTAAGGAACTGGAACACATGCTGATTTACATTAGGCTGGAAGGATTTTTATTCCTA
Source organism: Sorex fumeus (assembly GCF_029834395.1). Lineage (NCBI taxonomy): Eukaryota > Metazoa > Chordata > Mammalia > Eulipotyphla > Soricidae > Sorex > Sorex fumeus. Next base: position 2,358,246 of record NW_026606068.1, on the reverse strand, counting down.
GAAAATAAATGTATTCATACATAGAACATATATATTTTAATAATAAATGTTGCCCGAGCATATAAAATTTGTGAATTTTAAAATTTAATCTCATTAAATATCTATCAAGTAGAAATTTATCCAAAAACTCTGAGCAAATTTATAACTTCTCAAAGTGTCTAACTAACTCTGGGGATTCATTTGCAGGTGGCTCCATGTGACCAATCAGTTGTGAGATATGGAAAATAGCACTAGCTTAGCAGAAAACTTTGATTATTCAATAATGACCCACAGGTACATAGACCAATTTACTTGAAATGCTGGGTAGTATGCCAATTTGTTAATTTTGATGATCTATTTTCAAAGCACACATTTTAAATTAATTTCATGTCTGAGAAATACAATCTATTACTACTACTACGGAAACAATTTATAACTTATTAGTTACTAATTGCCATATTAACTATTAACTTGTCCTAACTTATCTTGTTAGGACTTGTTTCCAGAGAATAAAACTGCAGGGTCTCTTGTAGACTAATAGTAGCTATCATATATATATTTTTAAATAAACCCACAATGCACAAAAGAGGTGTACGGGTAACAGTTCCATAATGCCTTTTTAAAAACTGGAGAGCTAGATTCTCTGAAGAATGCTAACTACCATCATTACATGAATCCATGATTAGAGAGATGATTTAAGATGTTCTTGCTCATTGTCTTTTATTTCTGAGCTAATTTAAAAAAATTAAAATTAATTTTATCATTATTAGGACAATATGGTTTACTATGGTGTTCCTGGTATCATTGGCACACCTTCTGTGTGATATTTTTGGCAACTTTAAGAAGTGTTACCATGACCTTTATTTTAGGAAAAGCTTCTACTAGGAATTTAAATGAGAACACTCATTATTCACAAAAGAAATGATATGGAAAAAAACCAAAGTGCCTATACAGGAATGAGTAGCTAAAGATGCTGAGGTTTTAAGTTGATTAATAGGCACACTTTAGAATATTAGTCAAATAAAAAAGCAAGTTGACTAGTCAATTAAAAAACGGATGAAATCTTGCCATCTGTGACAGCATGGATGGACCTAAGAGAAATGATGCTAGATACCCTAAGTCAGATAGAAAAAGACAAACATGACTTGATTCTAATCTTATGAGGAAGATAAGACAAAAATAAAGGAACAATTAAACAGAAAAGAAAGCCCTGAGATTCTGACAATAGAATTGAAGGGAATTATCAGAGGCAAAGGTGGTTGGTGGAAGGTAAAACTAGGAAAAGGGACAGATACTTTGGTGGTGGATAAAAATTAGTGTATTGGTGGAGTTAACTATACAGATGTTGAACAATAATGCTATAAATCTTCAATCTACATAAAGATATATAGGACAATGTATCTTCTTTAAAAATTAAAAAAAAAACCCTAATGTAAATAACCACAATTGTGGTGGTTATAAGTTTATCTTTTCTTATCCACTATGTGTAGTGATGGTTGACGTGCATTTTTCCATTTATACCTAAAAATGATCTTAGAATTTCAGTTGGGTTTTTTTTGTAAGATGAGTAAGGAGATATGCTAGAATAAAAAGTGAAGTTACCAGCGACAAGAATTTAAAACCTCCATTATTTAGATATTTTTCTAAAGCTTCTTTTACTGCTGCATTTCAGTGTTTTACCTTATTTCTACATTAAAGGTTTGTGCTTTTTCCCACTAGGCTTTTGACTTTTAAATAAATTAACTAGTTGATTTTATCAGCTATGCCCTTTAAAATAAACCAAGTAGATGCTATGAAGCACAATCATTTTGGATTGACAATTATTATTAGACTTTCAAAACTCCACTATAATTGAAAAGGATGCATACAAATTGCAGTCTCAAATTCAAAGAAGTTTACAGTTTCTTTTCTTCTAAAAAGTGATGCTCCCATATCATATTGATTTATAAATGGATTAAACCTGTAAAATAATGTGCTATTAATTTTTTATCTTTGCATAGATATGAACATTTGAAACTGTACATAAATATGAATGAATATTTTAAAATTGCCAATTTTTATGTCTTTAAGAGTGTTCAAAAACTTAGATATAGTAAGACGTTATTTTGGACTTGTCACGTAATTTGAAAATAGATCGTCATTCCTTATTTATGTCCATGAATCTAGATGTGCGAACCTTGGAGGATAATTTAGCTAAAGTCTTCAGTCCATAAATCTGTAACTAATATTTGTATTTATCATCATTTCTGTACCTTCCCAGTGAGGCTAGCATTCCTATCTGTGGCAGCTATAATCAAATGAAAAATGTGAAATATATACTATTAAATTAGGTAAACTACTGACAGTGAGGAATTAATTATGCTTGCAATATACTCTCGAATTCTGCCAGAGTTCCTGCATGTCTGAAGCATTCCACATTTTCAAAAGAAACAATTAGCTTTTTCCGATTATATGAAATTATAAATTAGAATTTTATTCAAAAGGAATGGTTAGAAACATGTATAATATAAAAATGTTACTGGCTTGCCGGTATAAAACATGAAGAATCCATAGTCACAAATTAGCAGCAGATTGAAGATTGGCTCTATTTCTGAGATAATGTATTTCCACAAATGACTTAGATGTCTGGACTTTAACTAGAAAGTTTTCAAGAATACTTGAAAACCTATTTAAAAAAGAAATGGGCTCTTCTTTTTTATGAGAAAGAAATGCAATTAGCAGTAAGGTCACAAGGAAAGTATTTGCCTTGAAGAAAACAAAGCTAAATAATTAAATAATATTATTACTGCTGTGTTTTGTCCTTGAATTTCACTAGCAGAGAGTCACATTAACTTTAATATTTAAGGAATGCTGATAGATCTTCATGGTATGTCTTGTAATCTCTTATTGTATGCTTGTTTGTCCTCATTCATAAAGTGTTCAAAGCTATTCTGAAACTTAGGCTTCTGTAGGAGCAAGTTTCATGCTCGTGTGATTGCCACTGAAGATCAAGAATTAGCCTGAGAGATAGTCTCATTTGAAGAACTATTTTAAAGTTGTCTGAGCAGTCTTCAGCAGATCTTGGATATACCTTGAGCTGCTTCCAGTGCCAAGCTGGAGTTATTGGTTGTCTGGTTACGGTGTCTCATTAGAAAGTCTATTCACAAAACCAGTGTTCCTGCGTAGAGTACAATTGAGTGGAAAAGATGTACTCTTCATGAAATGAACACAAAACATCTTATAAGATAATGCTTTTTTTGTTTGCTGTTTAAAAAAATCTGAGGGTGCCATATGAGGCAAATGCTCAGACCTTACTCCGGGCTCTGTGTCTGCACCAAGATCACTCCTAGTGGTGCTCAGGGAATAATTCATAGTCCAGGGGATTAAACCTGGGTCTGCTGCATTTAAAGAGTTTTAACCCTTCTATCTGACCAGCACGTGGGTGAGCGGTCTGTTGTTGGAGAGCTCTTGGAACTTTCTAAATTCCACCCACTCTCTACACTCACCACCAATTTTCTTTAAAGACTCAAAGGAATATGGCTTTAACTGTCTTCTTTATTATGTGTACTATTAGTGAAATTACACAACACACAAGCCTTCAAAGTCTGAAGTCTCTCAAACACATCAGCATTTATTTCCATTCTTTCATCACCTATAAATCTGTCTAGATTATTGGTTGTTTAGATGGACCATTTTTCACCTCCTAGGGGAAATTTGTATTGCTTACTCATTTTCAAATTTAGGAAATAATAGAAATTAGAACAATAATGCTCGAGCAGGAGCGATAGCACAGCGGGTAGGGCGTTCACCTTACAAGCGGCCAACATGGCCGACCCGAGTTCGATTCCTCCGCCCCTTTCGGAGAGCCCGGCAAGCTACCGAGAGTATTCGATATGCCAGACACAGTAACAACAAAGTCTCCAATGGAGATGTTACTGGGCCCACTCGAGCAAATCGACGATCAACGGGAGAACAATAATGATAATTAATAATAATTTTGTATACTCATATGCTAAGTACTATTATAAACACTTTATTAGGCAAAGTGACTACTATAATTATTTGTATTATAATGATGTTTAGTCTGGTAAACAGAGAGAAAGTTGCTTACTCAATATCATCTAACCAGTAGGTAATGGAACAAAGACCTCAAGAATATAGAAAGCAAGAGCGGGAATCAAGGAAATCTATTTATCTACATACAAATAAAAGTAATCTAAGAGAAAACTGAAAATCACTTAGACAAGAAACGTACAATCATTAATAAATCTTTACTTCTATATAGGCACATTACTATTTTCTCAAAATAGTAACAACATTATCCATTGGCCCTCAGTAATCTGTAGGAAAATCCCATTCATACCCTCTTAAGTTAGACCTTCATAGATGTCTCATTACCTACCTTTGCCTGATTTTTCATAGTATAATCCAAACAAACACCTCAAACTTTTACAACTGGGAGAATAGTGTAAGTAAATTCATTACAAAGATGGTGAAAGATTAAGATCAGTAGGGGGCAGATATTAGAAAAATAGAAAGTTGCTGTCAACACCAGTATGCAAAATCAGGAGACAGTACGTTACTGGAGCAAAAGTTATCAGTTATTTGGTATACAGTCATTAAAATGCCTTGAAATGAAATGAAAAAGAGAATTATTGGTTAAGACTTATGGATATTTCCATATCAGGTAAAGACACTTTATTTTTATTCAGAAGAATCAGTGAATGTTACAAACTCACCTGTGACAAGTTTATGTACAATGACTAATGCCTTGCATTAATATTTAACATTTATAAAGGGGCTGGAGTGATAGCACAGCGGGTAGGGCGTCTGCTTGCACGCAGCCAACATGGCCAACCCGAGTTCGATTCCTCCGCCCCTCTCGGAGAACCCGGCAAGCTACCGAGAGTATTCAATATGCCAGACACAGTAACAACAAAGTCTCCAATGGAGACGTTACTGGGCCCGCTCGAGCAAATCGACGATCAACGGGAGGGCCTTTACCTTTACCTTTATTTATTTATAAATTTTAATAAATATTTGCATGTTTAATAAATAGTTGTTTATATAGAAAATAAAGATATATATCTGAGAATAAATCAATTTCTTTGAATGAATCCAATCTGTTTCAAAATCTTGATGAGGCAAGGTTTGTATAAATTGGAGGTTAATATTTATTTCTCTCAAATTAATGGAATGTTCTCAAATTATTAACTTATTTTTTACATGATTCCTATATATAAATAAAGAAATAGTAAAAAAATAAAAGATAAAAATATCTTAAAAATTATATCTCTAAGTATAGTTTGTAGTATAGAAAAAGCAAGCCATTGTTCTATGATGATCAATAGCCTATGATGATCAATGACCAGTAACTGGGCAGTTCCTAACCATTCCTGTTCAAAAGATGTTCCTACTTCTTTACAAACTATATTCCAATTTGTTTGGGGAAAAGGATCTGCTTGGCGCTAGGGTGTGTATTGTGTCCTTTGATGGGATTCAGGAGGATCCAATTCTATCCCAGATAATATTTTTCAAGTTTCTTTCAAATGAGTACATTAACCTATTCTGGTATGGACAGAAAGTCAATAGAAAGGTTTTTAAGGAAGATATTCCTGCAAAAGATACAAAAAAATCTTACTCTAATCCCCCTTTAGGGGTACAAGGAACTGAAGATTATATGAGAGACCTGAAATTCAGAAAGACTCAATGAACCAGAGTTCTGAAAATAGCTAAATCATGAATAACAAAGAAACAACAAATGTGTATAATATATAGAGTGTACAGGGTTCAAGTATTCCTAACTTGATATTAAATTTGACTTTAGTCATAAATCACGCTCAACTGATTTTATTATAAAATATTATAAATGAATAAATTCTCCCTAAGAAGTATAAAAATCACAGTGACTAATGCTTTGCATTTATTATTTAACATTTATTTATAAAATGCCAGGCACAGTTATTTATAAAATGCAAGACAGACAAGACATATTTTCTTCTTGAGTTAATTCTAATGACAAGGAGACAGTACTTGAGTACCAAGAATAGAGTTGGGTACTGTAAGTGTTGTCCTATTCATGAGACTCAGAAAGACTAGAATGGCTTTTCTTTTACTTGAGAATTCAATGAGCTATCCACCCAGGGTGGTAGGATAAAAAATTAATAAAAAAATGGACAAAGTCTGTGATACAAAGGATATTGGGGACCATTCTACCCTTGTTTGGTCTTCACGTTGGGTCAATTCATTTACATAATGAAAGTTATGATTCCTGTTGTGTCCTGACAGAACTGCATGAATAATTACACTGTAGAGGCTGGTTTACCAGCAAGACCACGTAGAATAAATGCTATTCCTACAGAATGTACTCTGATGGAAAATAAACTCAAAATCTAATACTATTGATTCAAAGAAGTATTGAATTTACCTTGCAGTAGGTCCATAAACCAACAAATGGCCCAAATTATTGCACAAGAATGATAAATATAAAAGATACAGAGGGAAAATTTGTTTAAATGTTCAAAGATACAAGAAATGTACCTTCCCAAAAGAAAGAATGCAAATATGTGAAAATATGTTTAATTAACGAGTTAACTAGATATCTCCAGTAAATTTGATAAAGAAAGAACAAAAGAACTACACTTGCCAAAATAAATTGAGACTTCAATGTAGAGAACAGATGTTAGCACAAAACTAATCAAAGAGAAAACTAGTAACTATTAGATTGTTTTTGAAAAAAATACCTCATCTGCAAAATGCAAACTAATATTGATGTGAAATATGATTGAAATTAAGGACATGGATGACTGCTGTGTTTCACTAATATACATATGATGGGACTTTAAAAGGGAGATAATGAAATAGATGCAGTATTCAAAGAATTGACAGATTTTTTTTCCATAGAAAAATATTAACATATATTTTAGCTTTAATTTGGAAGAAACCCACTGTGCTATCTGCCACCCTATGGAGCGATAGCACAGTGGGTAGGGCGTCTGCCTTGCATGCAGCCAACATGGCCCACCCGAGTTCGATTCCTCCGCCCCTCTCGGAGAGCCCGGCAAGCTACCGAGAGTATTCGATATGCCAGACACAGTAACAACAAAGTCTCCAATGGAGACGTTACTGGGCCCACTCGAGCAAATCGATGATCAACGGGAGGGCCTTTACCTTTACCTTACCTTTGGAAGAAACCATAAGCCCCAGAAAATATAATGATAAATCTATAATTAAGTAAAACCTTCTGTGTATATATAAAAATTGAGCCAGATCTTGAAGGATGCCACAGAATCTACAGAGAATTAATGATGACTGTGATGTCTTTTCATGTTAAGATTCATCCACGGTTATAACACTCAACACTGAGAGATAAATAAAAATATTTTTATTAGAAAGTTAAGATGTTCCTTTTCTTTAAATCTTCAAAGAATGAACTGTGTGAATAAAGTTAAGCTTGGAGGAAAACGCGGTACAAAAACCAATGTGCAGCGAAGACAACAAGATACATAGGTAAATTTAAATAAGTATTGACTACAGACTTTTCATAAAGACTAAATCAGTAATCTTTAAAGATAATAATGGAATTAAAGTGCTAGGCAATAATATGGGAAATTGTAAAATTATTCTACTGATTTTCCATCCTAACCAATTTCTACATTATAGTCTTATTTTTTTTCTTTTGTTTTGTTTTAAACACCATCACTGCTGTTCTTCTCTCTTTGAGGTCTTCCTTTATTGCTTCTCTGCACTGCTTTGCAAGCTCAGACATTAGCTTGCAGTTGCTTGAGGCTTGCGCCAAGCCACGTTGGCGAATGAGCTCAAGAGTTTTCAGACAGGTGTTTTTTTTTTGTGGCTATCTCTCTCTCCGCGTTCCTCACACAATCATGGAGGGGCTAAACCAGTTGATTGGATTCTTTGTCAATGTTGTCAACAATGGCATCTTCCCATGTTGCCTCATTAGTGCCAAAGAGCTCCCAGTGGGTGGTCGTTCTGGGAGTTCTCTTCTTGAACTTTGCAGCCCTTTCTTCCTGCTCTGTGAAGTAGAATTTTGCACGAAGGAGACAGTTTGGAATTTTGGGACAATAGCGACATCAGTCAGGCAAAACCACAGATTGAATATGATGTGGTCAATTTCATTGTGGAACCGTCCACTGGGAGACTCCCATGTTCAACGTTTAGATTTGGCCTTCTGGAACTGTAAGTTACCATGGATGGTCTTGGTCGACATGATGAACTCAGACAGTCTCTCACCCTGTTCGTTCCATTCTAGGCCATGGGTCCTTATGTGGAGTTCTTCGGCTGATCTTCTCGGTCCTATCTTGGCATTAAAATCTCGGACAATGAACTTGTAGAAGGTATGGTCTTCTTTATAGAACTTCTCCAGCTCCATGTAGAACTTCTCAATTTCTCCTTCATCATAATTGGATGTTGGTGCATAGACAACGAAAATAGAAACTGCCGGCAGTGAGCCACATCTATTCAAGTGTAATTCCAATTCGGGTTGTTAGGCATTCAAATGAATCGGTGCTCATGGCCAAGTTCGTGTTGACAGGACACTGACACCACCGACATCTCTTTTGTTGCATGTTCCGAGGAAAAGTTCTTCTCCAGTGTCAAAAACGGCGTGATGAGATTGATGCCTTCTCGTCTCGGTCAGACCAATGATGTCATATTTGATCTTTCGTGCTTGCACCATCAGGTCCTCGATGGATGCATCCGATGCCAGCATATGTGCATTGAAAGTACAGTCATTTTTGTCCTTCGTTTTGGCAACCTAGTTCGGCCTTGAGATTTTATCAGTCTCTCCTTCTTCATCCTTCTTAACGCTGCTGTATCAGTGGCTCTTTCAAGGTTAGGAGAATGAGACCCGTTGTATTTCCTGGTTTTGGTAATTGAATATGCCACGGATAGCTTGTCAGGTCTGCCGTGCGGGCAAACGCCATAGCAATTCATTTATACTTGCAGCAATATTTTAAAATGTTTTCACAGTAGACTCATTCTCTGACTTATTTTCACAAGATGATGATTTTTTTCCCCTTTCATTTTCCCTCACACCCTCCCACCACAACTCTGTGGGACACGTACAGACCTAGTGTTGGCTAACAAGTAACATGTGATAACTCAGTCATTCTACTGCTCACTTGGGTACAAATCCACCTCCATTACCCTCCTCGAGCACAATGCCTCAGCACTCTTTACCTCCATGCCTGTGCCACTGATAATCAGAAAATGTAGAATACATTGAAAATATTCTGTTACTCATTACAATTGCTAACAGGGCTGGGGAGGTAGTACATGATGACTTATTCATAGGGATGTATATTCTAGAATTATTTTTTTCCTACTGCAATTCTGTCTTCTTTCTGAAAGTTTTTTCTTCTTCTTCATCTTGGACTAGTGTTTCTCAAACTGGATAATGCTATCCCTTGCGGGTACACTGCAAAGTAAAAGGCGGGGAGGGGTAGTATCTTTGGGTGCAATTCTGTTTGCTTGCTTAAAGGGTATAGGTTTCCAGCGGGATACTGAGCATTTGTGACAAGCATTGTGGTAGGCCAAAAGGAGTTTGAGAGCCTCTGTTTTAGGTTGGGACACTGGTGTGTGTCTGATGGACCTGCTATTTGGTACCTCAACAAGCAGCATCCTCATTCTTAATGGGGTGACCAACAGGCCTAATGGCTGAAAATAGTAATTAGTAACTGAAAATAGTAATACTTCAGCTCCAATTCAATGTTACTAAAAACACTCTGGTGTGTCAAATCAGTCATGTCCACATGCATAGTTTTAGCTCCAGACTTGTTTATTATTACTATATAGGTTCAGTTGCACTCCCTTTATATTAATATACATTTTTCCCAAACCAAAGATGAGGTAATGCAGGGAATAGGGACTGTGTGCAAAGTCAAGAAGTGCTCTGCAGAACAGCACAGAGGAAATTCTGCTCGTGGTGGCAGGACAATATAGCAGCCAGTGTATCCCTCTCTGTACAGATGTTCACTTATTTCTGCCTCCTGTTCCCATCTTTCCTTGCCCTCTGTGCTGTTTGTAATACACATTAGGAGACCCCCTCAAGGATTTCAGGCAAGATTAGAAAATGTTGACATTCAACTTGGAATCCAATGTTTAACTTTCTTTAGATCTAGAAACTCTGAAGTGAAGGAAAGACAATTCCCTAATAGCTGGTTTCTTTATTCAAACTATTCTAGATATTATACATGTGAAACGCGCTGTCATAACTATCTGAAAGATAATGAATTTGCTTGTTTATACTATGTTTTCACTTTATTCCCAAAAGATGAAGAAAAATTTAAAACCACGATTAAAGTCAAAATATATACAACAAAACTGACTGGACACTTATCTTTTAAAAACATGAATTACTCACATTCCACCCCCACCTCTATGTAAGCTCATCTATCAATCCTGCATCAGAGATACAAGATTAAATATGGACAGAGATCAACAAGATGCAAAAATTTCTTGGGTATACCAGTCCCCGGCTGAGACCTCGGAGTCATCTCGGGAGAGGAGATGGGTCAAATTCTCACCCTGCTGAAGACCTGACAGCACCTCTCCCACCAAAATAGCATCTGCCATGCTTACTGCCGGAGAGGCCAAATTGCCCAAAATTTCAGGTACAATGGGGGCTTTTTGGCTGAAAATTCCAGGCCTTTTCAGAGTAGAGACGGGCTGCCTCCCAGCCCAGCCCATACTCCTGGAAGCCCCAGCAACTACATCTAGCACCACTGCTATGTAAGCTCACTGCCCTGTTCAGTATTCTGGATGTTTTGGATTTGCATCACCAAACTCTACAATACTAATATCCCAGTATGAGCACACCAGATTGCATGGGAATGAAACTTAGAAGCCAACTAAGTTCAATTAATAAAGTATTCACATAGATGCTCAACTAATCACAAGAGCTTAAACCTCCAGAAAAGAACTTAATGTCCCTATGGTGATATATAACAATTTTTCACAATTTTTTTTTACTGAAGTATGTTTTGGTGATTCCATTAGTCATTCAGTGCTAACAAGCAATATTAAATAAATTATTTTGGGCTTGTTACAAAGGCAGGTTTGAGGGATTATTGGGAAAATTGGGACAATGGTGAAGGAAAGGTCACAGTGGTCATGGGATTGGAATATTAAATGGGATATTAAGTGGACCGTTAAGTGGAATATTAAATGCCTATAACAAATGCACTATGAACAACTTGAAAACCATGGTGTTTAAATAAAGTGGAAAACCCCAATAATTAGCGAATGAATAAAATAATAAAGTAAACCAAATACATGAAGATCTAGCATGTTAATGGAGTTCTGCTATTTTCATAGCCACAAAACATTAAAAACATGGCAGTTATTATCTGTATTTCCCTGTTCAAAAAAAGTAGAGTTAACAAATTAATTCTTAGTATGCTGACGAATGATCATTCAGTATATTTAATCACTTCTATAAATAATATAATTTAAAGTCTTAGAATGTCAGAGATAGATCATAACAAGCAATAAGTTTTCTACTCTAAATTCTAAAACTTAATATGACATGATCTCTAACTTTGATGACTTTGAAATCAAAGAAAAGAGTACCCTATTAATTTGTTTAAAAAACATACGGGATCTAAATTTATTATTATTTAAAAGAAATATTAGCTGGGACCTTTATTAAAATAATAGCACAGTGGTAGGGCGTTCGCCTTACAAGCGGCCAACATGGCCGACCCGAGTTCGATTCCTCTGCCCCTCTCGGAGAGCCCGGCAAGCTACCGAGAGTATTTGACATGCCAGACACAGTAACAACAAAGTCTCCAATGGAGACGTTACTGGGCCTGCTCGAGCAAATCGACGATCAACGGGAGGGCCTTTACCTTTTACCTTTACCTTACGGGATCTAAATTTATTATTATTTAAAAGAAATATTAGCTGGGTAAAGGTAAAGGTAAAGGCCCTCCCGTTGGTCATCGATTTGCTCGAGCGGGCCCAGTAACGTCTCCATTGGAGACTTTGTTGTTACTGTGTTTGGCATATTGAATACTCTCGGTAGCTTGCCGGGCTCTCCGAGAGGGGCAGAGGAATCGAACTCGGGTCGGCCATGTTGGCCGCGTGTAAGGCAAATGCCTTACCGCTGTGCTATCGCTCCAGCCCCAGTAACAACAAAGTCTCCAATGGAGACGTTACTGGGCCCGCTCAAGCAAATTAGCTGGGACCTTTATTAAAATAATATTAGCAAGTATGGTCTTTAATTTTATTAAAGCATTATAAATGAATGGGATTTTATCTTTTTTATAAGACACATTTATTCATTAAACTTCAACTATTACAAGAATACTTTCTGACATTTTTATTGAGGTATAGTCATAGTCTCATGCATACATCATTCCAACACCAAACCCATTATTAGAGTGCTGGCTTTTCTCAACCAAAGTAAATGTACTTTTAATGAGAGATACAGTGCAAGAGAGATAGTACAAGGTTTAAGGTGTTTGCCTTCCCACCAGCTAACACCGGTTTGGTCCCCAGCATCATATATGGTCCCTTGAGAATACCAGGAGTGATCCCTGAGCACAGAGTGAGGAGTAGGAACTGAGCACCACTAGATGTGTCTACAACAGAAAACAAAATTAATAAATGAAAGAAAAGAAGTACAAGAGGCCAGAGACTAAGACTGTATGTTTTGGAGTATGTACTGTACTGTACTGTACTGTCCTCCCGTTGTCCATCAATTTGCTAGAGCGGGACCAGTAACGTCTCCACTGTGAGACTTATTGTTGTTACTGTGTTTGGCATATTGAATACGTCACAGGGAGCTTGCCAGACTTTGCCTCTGGGCAAGATACTCTCGGTAGGCTCCCCGAGAGGGGCGGAGGAATCGAACCCTGGTCAGCAGCGTGCAAGGCAAACACCCTACCGCTGTGCTATCTCTCCAGATCCATTTTAAACCCAGATTAGTTGAATAATCTGAACAAGTGTGCTCCTTCTGCCTCAATTTCTTGACCTATGAAATAGTGACAAATAATTGAAAAATGTAAAGAAAGAACACATAGAGAGGAGATTAAAAATAAGATATCAGGTATCTTAACTCACTGAGATTATGGAAAGAACACATGCAATGGAGAAAAAATAGACAAGGCAGCCTCTTACAACTGAACATCTCAGCTTTTGTACTATGAAGGTCCATCATCTAAAAGAATTTTAAGATACTTGACGCCATAGCAAATGCAGTTCTTAATAAAATTCATTTTTTGACATTCCCATGGCTAGAAAATTAAAATGCAATTGGTTTTTTGGATATTGAAATTACCTATTTTAAATTGCTAGCTATATTAGTCCAAGTAGTTGTTTTATAGATTCTTTTATATTTTCTTTAAAGTCAGTCATGTCCTGTGTGAATAAAGAAGGGTCTTTACGTCCTCCACAAACTTTATAACTTCCTTCTTTACTGTGTCTAGAAACGTCGATATAATATTGAATATGGGAAAAGATAGTCTTGTCCTAATCCCTATGGCAATATATTCAATTCATTCTGAACGGTAATGCTAGTTAAGGATTTTTACAGAGACATCTAGAAGACAGAAGTTCTTTTCTATTTCAGATTACTATAGATTTTCAAGATAAGAGGACAGTAAATTAAAAGCTTTTTTGTATGTATAGTGATAATATAGATAATATAATAAAGAAGGCCTTTGATTCTGTTGAGACGGAAGCGGTCATGGAAGCCCTAGCCAATCAGGGCGTACAAACTCAATACATCAGGATCCTTCGTGAGCTCTATTGCGAATTCACTACCAAGATCTCACCATTCTACAAAGAAGTAATCATCCATATCAAGAGAGGGGTTCGGCAGGGTGATACCATTTCACCAAAACTCTTCAGTGCCACCCTCGAGAACATCATGCGACGACTGGAATGGGAAAACATGGGAGTGAAGATAGATGGTCGGCAACTACACCACCTCCGCTTTGCTGATGACATCGTTCTAATAACACCAAACATCAGCCAAGCGGCACAAATGCTTGCGGACTTTGACCGTGAGTGTGGAAAGGTCGGACTACAGCTGAATCTTACGAAGACAATGTTTATGAGAAACAGCCTTGTTCCTGACGCTCCATTCGCTCTCAACGGAACCACCATCTCCGAATGCAACAGTTATATATACCTAGGTCGAGAAATCAACATGATGAATGACCTGGCACCTGAGTTGCGCAGGAGGAAGAGAGCGGCTTGGAATGCCTTCAAGAGCATTGAAGAAATAACTAAAAGGACAAAGAACCTCCAGCTACGAGCACATCTCTTTGATTCCACTATTCTTCCTGCATTAACATATGCCTCAGAGACCTGGACCCTACGAAAACAGGATGAGAACGCTATTCGGGTCTCTCAAAGAGGAATCGAAAGAACTATGCTTGGAATATCACGATTCACTCAAATGAGAGATAGAATCCGGAGTTCTGATCTTCGTCAACGCTCAAGAATCAGGGACGCTGTCTCATTTGCCAAGACATCAAAAATCAGATGGGCTGGACACTTAATGAGGTTTACAGACAACCGCTGGACTAGAGCCATTACTGATTGGATTCCACGAGACATCAAAAGATCACGTGGACGCCCACCTATAAGATGGTCAGACTTCTTCGTCAAGACCCTAAATGATCGGTTTGAGGCTCTACATGTTCCTAAAACGAACAGATACCATTGGGCTACACTAGCACGCAACCGGGATGAATGGAGACGTTACTGGCACCCGCTCGAATAAATTGATGAATAACGGGGATTACGTGATTAAGTGATTAAGTGATAGTGATAAATAACTTGTTTTTTCTCTATTCTTTGAATATGATTAATTATACTAATATTTGCTCGAGCGGGCCCAGTAACGTCTCCATTGGAGACTTTGTTGTTACTGTGTCTGGCATATCGAATACTCTCGGTAGCTTGCCGGGCTCTCCGAGAGGGGCGGAGGAATCAAACTCGGGTCGGCCATGCTGGCCACTTGTAAGGCAAACGCCCTACCGCTGTGCTATCGCTCCAGGCCTTTTATTTTTTATACTAATATTAGATGTCAGGTCTCAGATAAACTTTAGTAATTCATGATTTTATGATTATTATCATCATTATTATTATTTATATTATTGGTCTCAATTTGCTAGTAATTTTTATGAGGAGTAGGCCGCACCCAGAAATCTTCGGGCTAACTCCTGTTTCTGTGCTCAGGGATAAATCCTAGTAAGATCAAGGGACCATATGGGGTGTAGAGGTTCAAACCTGGATTGGCAGCACACAAGTTAAGTGCCCTACCTACTGTATGATTCCTCTGGATCTAATACTTTAATATTTTGCATGTGTCTGATTCCTATAGAGACTGGTTTCTATTTTTTCATTCGTATAATATCAATAATACTTGGGAATATCACACCCCCCCCAAACTTTAGAAACATCTTATTAGATATTGGAATTATTTCTCTCTTTAATTAATTCTTCCTTTTGAAATTTCTGTTTCAGGGAAACCACGTGTTTAAAATAAGAAAATCCAATATTATTTGTTAGATAACTTTTAAATATAAAGTTCAGGTACATTAAAAGATAAAATATGAAAATGATTTATTATGCAAATTTTAAACAAAAACTGGTGGAACTCGAGTCCCACTGGAAAATGCAAAATAAGTAAAAATTACCAAAATTTGATAATGATATACAAGGTAATTCCTTAGAAGAACATCCAAATCATAATGTCTTTGCACCAAATAAAATAATTTCAAAACACATGAAACAATACACAAATAAAAGAAATAGAGAAATACACAATCAATTCCAATTCCTTGACATTGGCACCTGAATACGTAGGTATAAAATGATCAAAAATATAGATGTGAACAGCACCCTCAACCATCTTGATCTGATGGACACAGAATAATACATCCAAAAGCTGTAGAATGTTTTTTCCCTAGTACACTCTGGGCATATTCCTAGATAAAAAATAAAAATAAATAAATAAACAAATGGCAGTAAAACAATAATCTCTTTTAAAGCCAAACTTTTGCTCTTAGCATTGCTTTAACTATAACCCACAAATGCAGAGACATTTTTTCACTCTGTTTAAAATATTTTCTTATATGTTTGTGGTTTCTTTTCACCTGTGGGCTATTTTAAATTGTGTTTTATAATTGTCTAACTCCAAAAAACTATTTTTAATTTAATCGAACTATCACTATCACTGTCACTGTGCTCCTATTGTTCATCGATTTGCCCGAGCGGGCACAGTAACGTCTCCATTATGACACTCATTACTGTGTTTGGCATATCAAATACTTCGTGGGTAGCTTGCCAGGTTTAGCTGTGTGGGTGAGATACTCCTGGTGGCTTGCCGGGTTCTCTGAGAGGGGCGGGGGAATTGAACCTGGGTGGGCCGGGTTGGCCGCATGCAAGGCAAATGCCCTACCCACTGTGCTATTGCACAGCCTACAATAAAATTTAAAAATTAATTAATTAATTTGAAAAATTAAATAAATTATATTAATGAAAGTTTCAAAAAAATGATTGATTGGATAACCCCCAGAAACACCACTATAATATCTAGACATTTATGTTCTTATGTGGCCCTGTCACTGGCCTAGAAGAGGTCTATTCTAGGATATACAATGGGAAGGGTGGGCTCATTGGCCGCAGGGAGTCCCTAGCTTGGAGGAGGCAATAACTTGTCAAATGTCGATTCAGAGGATTAATTCAGAATTCAGAAAAGCTTTCTAATTCCAATTGTTTCTCTGAGTATTTCTCTAAAGCAAAGGCTTGAAGAATTGTACTATAGTCAGAGAATATATCCCATAGCCCATGAAGAGGTTACTAGACCTTTGCCTAAACAAATAGGAGTGAGTAACTACTCTAAATCAATGATGTTATTCCTTTGGTGTCTTAAGTAAAGAAAGTGATGAAAGAACAAGGAGATAGAAAAGTTTGGGTAGTTTAGATAGATCTACTACAGGGGCTAGGAAAGATCAAGAATTTCTACTCATTCATCAATGTAAAGAAAAATTCATATTCATTAGGAAATAAGTCAAGGACAGCTAAGATTTGAGGGCTGTATTTTCAGGGGGAAAAAGATCTAAAGAAGCTTGAGAAGAATGATACAGAAGAGGATTTTTCCTATTGAAAAAATAAAGGTAGAAGAGTCCTTGAGGAAATGACACGTAGGTCTTAAAGCAAAGTTAGTAAATAAAGTCTCACCACCCAGTTGGTATTGATGGAAAAAATGACAGAAACTATCAGGTCTTTAAAAGGAGCCAGTTAAGTAAGGAGCTCCCATTCCCCTTTCACATCTATTTCTTCCATGATCCAGCATTTAAGAGGAAGGGGGAAAAGTGAGGAAGAAATAGGGGAAAGAAGAGAAAAATGAGAAGGATGAAAGGAAAATGGAGGATAAGAAGAGCAGATTCTTCAAGTCTTCTTATCCTTGGAGGAAAGAGAGAAGGACATTGCCCTGTGATTAAAGTTTCAAATCAGATTTTAATTTTAAACAGATACTGGGCAAATATTATGGAGTATGCCGCAAATGCTGTGAAAGGACAGAAAAGGGAGAGTAAGGACAGGAATTAGTGCAAAATAAACACCCTCTAATTTCCCAAACTGATATAGAATCCTACTGATTTATGAGTTTAGTAGCAAGAATTAAAAACAAATTTAAAAGGCAAGTTATGGAAAGGTGTAAGAAAATAACATTAAAACACAGTACTCACAGAGTTCCACAACAATAAATTCAAGACCCTATAAAATTCGGGGAGAGGAAATGTACAGACACATCTTTAAAGAAGACAGAAAGATGGCCAATTTACATTAAAAAAAAGTAATATTGGTATCGTAAACTAAAAAAAAATAGTGAATTAGGAGAAGTTAGAACACAGGAACAATTCACTCATGGGTAGGATAACACAATACTGTAGTTAAAATTCTTTCCAAGCACAGAAGCCCAGGGGCCAGAGAGCTACTACAAAAGTTAAGGCATTTACCTGGCATGTGTAGGAGCATGGACTGTGGTTTGAATACCAGTAACGCATAAGGTCCTACAACAAAGGATAGGGTGTACAATCCCACACCCAAAACAGCAAAATCCCATGCCCAAATGGACCAAAGAGTTCAGTTAAAACTACAGAGACTTGTTGCCTGTACTTTTCAAGATCTTTGAAAAATATACAGGAAATGAGAATCTTTCCAAACAGCTCTGCCAAGTCACTACTACATTATTACTAAAAGCAGCAATCTTAGGAAGAAATAAAATTTTATTTACTTATTTATTTTCCAATTTCTTTTTTTTTAAATTTTTATTAGTGAAACACCATGAGGTAGTTGTAGACTTATAAATTTTTGTGCTTGGGTTTCAATTATACAATGATCAAATACCCATCCCTCCACCAGTGCCCATTTTCCACTACCACAAATCCCAGTATCCCTCCCACCCCCCACCCTGCCACCTGTGGCAGGGCATTCCCTTTTGTTCTCACTCTCCTTTTGGGTGTTGTGGTTTGCAAAAGAGGCAATGGGTGGCAATCATGTTTGGTCTATAGTTTACTTTCAGCATGCTTCTCCCATCCTGGGAGGATCTTCCAAACACCTTTATTTGGTGCTCCCTTCTCTATCTGAGCTGCCTTTTCCCCTAGCATGTGTGGCTGGCCTCCAAGCCATGGAGCAAAATTCCGGGTACTAATCTCGGTCATTCTTGGATGTTAATCTCCTATTTTGTTACTTTATGTCCCCCAAATGAATGCAATCTTTTTATGTCTATCCCTGTCTTTCTGACTCATTTCGCTTAGCATGATACTTTCCATGTAGTACCACTTGTATGTAAATTTCATGACTTCATCTTTTCTAACAGTTACATAGTACTCCATTGTGTAGATGTACCAAAGTTTCTTTAACCAGTCATCTGTTCTCGGGCACTCAGGTTTTTTCCAGATTCTGGCTATTGTAAAGAGTGCTGCAATGAACAAACAAGTGCAGATGTCACTTCAACTATACTTTTTTGCCTCTCTGGGATATATTCCCAGGAGTGGTAGAAATAAAATTTTAGACTGGTATCCATAATGAATTTCAAAGCAAAGATGGTCAAAAAAATTGGAAAACATATTTCAACAATACATCAAAAGGATCAGAATCATAAGCAAGTGGAATTCATCACAGGAATTTCAATATGGTTCAATGTACACAATTAACATAGTACACCACGAATCAATAGAATGATGGCAAAAATTATATACTCACGTCAATACATTCAGAGAAAGATGTTGACAAGATACAACATTGATTCATGATAGAAATTCCAAATGGAATATAAATAGAAGAAACATATCTTAAAATCGTAATGGCCATTTTACAACAAATCCACAGCCAATGTCACGCTTAAGGTAAAAACTGAGACGTCTTTCTTGGGCTAAGCGATAGTACAGCGGGGAGGGTGTTTGTCTTGCACATGACCAACAAGTGTTCGATTCCCGGCATCTCATATGGTGCCCTGAGCACAGTCAGGTGTAATTCCTGAGTGCTGAGCCAGTAGTAACTCCTGAGCTTCCCACGGTGTGACCCAAAAAGAAAAACAACAACCAAAAAAAAAAAAATGACAGTAATAAGACAAGGTCACCCACTTTCAAAACTGACAATCAGGAACAAGACAACGTCGCCCACTTTCTTCTCCTTTATTAAATTTAAATTTGGAAGTCCTTGTCAACAATTAGGCAAAAAAAAAAAAGAAGTCAAAGGGATCCAAACTGGAAATGAAACTGTAATTATCTGAAGATGATATGACAATATAAACAGAAAACCCTTAGGACTAAAAAAAAGAAAATAATACTTTTTAGAAACAATAAACCAAAGTGAAGCAAAGTGTAGGTCACAAAATTAATACACACTAACTGCTATATTTCTGTATGCAAACGAACTAGAAGAAAAATTTCATTATTTAGAATAGAGTTCTAGAACAAGTACCTTAACAAAGGAGGAAAAAGACTTACATAAAAAACTATTATCCACAGTTCATAGAGATAGTACAGAGGGTAGCAGAGGGTAGGGTGTGGTCAGTCTCATTGCATGTAGCCCACCTCGGTTCAATTCCTGGCACTGCATATCATCCCTTAAGTCTGACCTGGAGTGATCCCTGATTGCACAATAAGCCCTCAGCGTCACCAGATGTGGCCACCAAAACAAACCAGAGCAACCACAAAATCCCCCCCCCCAACACTTTAAGTCACTTTCCAACAAATAGAAGAGCACATCAAAAATAATGAAAAAGTATACATGTTCACGAATGGGAAAAATATTAATATTCATAGTCTGAAGTATCAACATTGTCCGAAGGAGCATCTTACCAAAAGTATTTTACAAACTCAATTCAATCTCCATCAAAATATGGCTGTTATTCTAAAAGAACTTAGAACTAATGCTAGTAAAACTTGTATGATACTTAAAATTTCCTAAACAGGCAAAGCAATTTTAAGAATACAAACAGATGGAAGATATCACATTTTATTTGTATGTGTAATCTGTACCCACATCCAGCTGTGCTTAGGGCTTACTCCTGGCTCTGCAAATTCAGGGATCACTTCCAGCAGACTCAGGGACCATATGGAATGCTGAGGAATAGAATAGAATCCAGACCAGCTACTTGCAAGGCAAGTGCCTTAATCTCTGTGTTATCTCTCTGGCCTACAGATTCCATAATTCTAAATCATATGATAAAACTACAGTAATCAAAATGATGTGGAATTGGAATAAGAAATACTGGAATAAATAGACTTTTAGATCAATGGAGTAGAACTTAAAATTCAGCTTAAAGTTCAGAGTCTCCTGATTCTGGAAAGATAGAAAGCACAGGACAAACATAGGATAAATCGTGACACAGTACACCCACACAGGAAGGTCATTAAACCAGTAAGTACTTGAAATTGCATGGTGAGTTACTGGCACAGCTGTGAACAGAAGAAACCCTAATTTTATTCTCTAGTTTATCAGATTCTTTGTTCATAGGCTGAGACTGGCCACTTAAAATCTGCATTTTAAATAATTAAAGGACACTTAAAAATATCACTTCACACTACGCTGAGATTAATGTATGTTTTTATTTTCAAAAGTATCTAACTCATGTGGCAGCGAAAATGAATAATTTTCTTTGCTAACAGAAGAAATGACAATTATAAGTCATTGAGAGTTAAATTAAAGTTACATTATATTCACTTGAATAGATTTGTCTTCTATTGTAGATATGTTGATACCAATGCTAAGAATAGAAACAATTTTCTATCTCTGTTTTTAACAATCCAGGGTGCAGACATACCTTCCTGTTCTTGTAACAACAATAATTTGTTTCTGGAAATACTTGCCAGGAAAATGAGACTGTGAGCTAATTAAAAAGCAAACAGTTTACTTACAAAGCAAATAATTTATATATGAAGAGTATAATGGCTTATTCACCCAGACCAATTAGGTATGCTTGACTGGCTGTGCCCAGCAATTAAAAGCTAATATATTACAAATTGACAAATGGTAACCATTTTTTTACCAGGCAAGATCACCTTAGATTCACCCAACTCGGGCCCTAACATCCTATGCATATTTTCCCTGGGACATCTCTTCGTGCTATACTGCTAATATTCTCATAAAACATATTGATGTTTTTTCTCTTTCTACATTTGAGTATGCATACTTTACTGAGTACAATACTTTTGGGTACTCCTTTGGGAAGTAGAAAGTATACAATTTCTGGACCTCCACTGAGCTCCAATCGATTTAACCTTTCTGCTGTGACTTCAAATTTTAACACGGAAAGGAACTTTCCTGGTCTTTCCTTGATCTCCCACTCAGGGGTGGCCTCAAATGCAAAAATGAAAGAAGTTCTTCATGAACTTGATTCCTGATTTCTTTTCTGCACACTAAATTTCTTTTGGCTTTGATACTCCTTAATTTTCAAATCATACTTCAAAATTGTTACCTCTGGTGGAAATACAACAATGCAACCACCGTGCTCCTCATCTGTATCTGCCACTTTCCATGGTGAGTCTACTAAAAAAAACGTCTATGGGTAAAAATAGTTTTATGCTTGATAAATATATCCTAGAGCCTATAAACAGACAAATTTCAGACTGGCATATGATGGAATAACTTTGTCTTGGTTCACCTTTTCAAAACTTATGTAAACATTCATTAAAATTATTGATGCTTTCTTGAGATTTTTAGTCTTGAGATTTGCTTCATTTGGTTTTATTTGACTGGGACTGAAGATTATATTGGATCATAATTTGGCATGGGCTGGTATTTGGCTAGATTCCATAGACATATTTTTATAAGCACTATATTTACTGACCATTGAATTTCCTATTTTGCTTTCAGTCTACTAGGTCATTCTCTTAAATGCATGGTTTCTTTTCATGTTTAAAGCACATATGCATATCTTGTGAAGTCCCATGGAACCCAGGTAAGGCAGAACTTTGTGACCTTGGACTCTGGACTCAATAGAACATGGAGCAGAGATCCTCTGCCTGCTTTCCACAGTCTCTGATAACCAAGGGATCACACCCATAAGCCACACCCTGCCGGCAGCAGATAATCTCATCAACCACCCTCCAGGACTCACGGCTGCTCCTCCCAGACTGGAGTATAAAAGGAGGCCCCCATAACCAAGCCACCAGACTCTGTGCCAGGCACTTGGGGTGCTCCAGAGTGGTCAGACGAGAGCCCTTCCCGCCCCAAGGGACCCGGCCCCGGCAGCCGACCTCGACTACCCAACCACCGTCACACTCCAGGCCGCTTTCCAGACTGTGTGGCCACTTTGCACATCATGGGACACTTTCTACCCATTGTCCATTATTACCACACCATGTTTGATGGAGTTCAGACAGTAGGCAACAGATCATAGAGAAATATATCTTGGAGTGCCAGGCAAGCTACCAAGAGTATCCTGCCCGCATGGGAAGATAGGCAGAGCTTGGCAAGCTACCCATGTCATATTCGATATGCCAAAACCAGTAACTGTAAGAGGTCTCATTCCCCTGACTCTGAAAGAGCCTCCAATCATTGGGAAAGACGAGTAAGGAAGGGCTGCTAAAATCTCAGGGCTGGGACAAATAAAGACGTTACTGGTGCCTGCTCGAGTAAATTGATGAACAACAGTATGACAGTGATATAGTCATACAGTGATGCATATCTTTCTAACTTGCATGCTACAATATGGGAAATTTGAAGTTTCCATAATTATTTTGAGAAAATATTAATACTAACAATTGTGTATACTTCAGAAACCCCTGGTGGGGTGGAGAGTAAGAAAGAAAAGGGCAAGAGTGGAGAAACTCTTCATGAATAGACTTTTTATTCTTTTCTCTCAAACTTAAGTCCCTGTACTAAATGCAACAGATTCTCTTATTTTGTTTCCAGGTAATTACTTATCATTTCTCTAATTTTCCTTTCTACATGTATCTTTCCTATTTCTTCTTCTTCATTTTTTTTATTGATAGTAACCTTTAGAAACTAGTCAATCATCACTTTACATTAAGGTAATTTCAAGCAATATTGCTGATATTTTGAACAAGAAAAGAGATGTAATTTAAATTCAACCACATTGATATCTCTGATCTGAGCACCACTATTAAATAGCATTCGCATAGTGTTTTGATAAACAGTAAATTTGGGGTTCAAAATTTAATAATTCAGAGTTCTTAATTACAGAATTCTTATACTAATTATAGGCTTTAAAAACAATCATTTTTTCACAAAATTTTTCTGATTAGTTTTGTTTTGGGCCACCATGGTGATTCTCATGGTGTTTATTTCTGCCTCTGTACTTAGGAATCGCTTCTGGGGGTGCTCAAGGGACACTTTGGGACGCTGGGGATCAAATCCAACTTGGTCTTGTGCAAGACAAGTGCCCTACACACTATACTATCACTTAAACCCTTTAATAAAGATTACTACGGTTACAAAAATATTAAAATATTCAATATAATAAAATAAAATGTTTGGAATCTGCAAAATAGCTTAATTTTTCTAATCCTTTCAGGGATCTAAATTCTCTTCCATGAAGTCCTAATGGAAGGCTTACAATGCAATTACCTGACTTTATTAAATAAAAGACTTTTTATTAAAAAAATTTGGCTTTTTGAGTCATACCTGGTGATGGTCAGGGGTTATTCCTGGCTCTACACTCAGGAATTATTCCTAGCATTGCTTAGGGGATCATATGAGAAGTCAGTGATGGTACTCAAGTCGGCCGTGTGCAAGGCAAAATGCCCTACCTAGCTGTACTATAGCTCTGATTCTTAAATGGAAAACTTTTGATTATTATTCAGATGAGCTACTTATTAGGATGTTAGACAAGTTGAACAATTTCTAAGAAAAAGAACCAAGCACAGGCATACTTTTAAATTCACTGCAAATTTCATAAGTTGAATAGCTAAATTGATGTAGGTATTCAACACCCTTAATGACTTAGGTATGCATAGCACTTCCCCATTTAGAATTCTAGGAAAAGTGTACTCAGAGAAAGTACAGCTAGAAATATTTAATTTCCTAATTTGTTTCTTTTGATCAGAAGAGCGAAAGCTAATTGTTTTTATTAAGGTCACAATTGGAGACTTTGTTGTTACTGTGTCTGGCATATCGAATACTCTCGGTAGCTTGCCGGGCTCTCCGAGAGGGGCGGAGGAATCGAACTCGGGTCGGCCATGTTGGCCGCTTGTAAGGCAAACGCCCCACCGCTGTGCTATCACAATAAAAATTGAGATGATGCTAATCATCATACAGCACTATAGCACTGTAGCACTGTCCTTCCACTGTTCATCGATTTGCTCAAGCGAACCCAGTAAAGACTCCATTGTGAGACTTGTTACTGTGTTTGACATATTGAATACATCATGGGTAGCTTGCCAGGCTTTGCTGTATGGGTGAGATACTCTCGGTAGCCTGCCAGATTCTCCGAGAGGGGCAGAGGAATCAAACCCAGGTCAGCCGGGTCGCCCGCGTGCAAGGCAAATGCCCTATCCGCTGGGCTATCGCTCCAACCTAAGAGAAGTAAAAATTAAATAGAAGAGCCAAGGAGATGGCCCAAGCTCCTGAGCACATCCCTGGCATCTGTTTGCTTCTGGGTTCAATTCCTGTCACTGTCATCACATGCTTCATCCTGGAAGTCTCTGAGCACTGGTGGGTGTGGTCCTTCTAAGAGTATATATATATATATATTTGGAGAAAACAGCTTAAAACTTTGGTTCTCAAAAACCTTAAAAGAACATCAAGGTGTTCTTTGGAGAGAAATATTCTTCCTTAAAAGAACATCAAGGTGTTCTTTGGAGAGAAATATTCTTCCTTTACTGCTGCTTGGGGCTGGATAGCAAAGTGGTAGGGCATTTGCCTTGCGTGCCACTGGTCCGGCCTAGCCGGGTTAGATTCCTCTGCCCCTCTTGGAGATCCCAGCAAGCTACTGAGAGTATCTCGCCCGCAGGGCAAAGCCTGGCAAACTACCCATGATGAATTTGATATGCCAACCAAAGTAACAAGAAGTCTCACAATGGAAATGTTAATTGGGCCCGCTTGAGCAAATTGATGAACAACGGGACGACAGTGCTACAGTACTATACTTAATTTGTCCCTAAAAGAAATTGTAAAATTAACAGTATAAAGTTAAAAAATATATACAATTTAAAAATATATGTATATTTTAAATGTGGCCATTTCATTTTTCTCTCATAATTAAATTTGGCAGATTTTTACTTGACAGTATATTTCCATGTTTATATTTGTGTATGTCAAAATAAACACATATTTGCATGTATTCCTAAACACGATTGAGATAGTGATAATTACTAAAAAGACAAAGACAAATTTAAATCAATGTTACATGTACAAAAGGCCTCAGGCAATTTGAGATAGCTTATTTATTTAGATAGTGAATAGGAAGAAATATATAGAGTCTGCAAAAACTTTTGTGATATTTGTAACAAAAGGCTTAAAAGTTATTGATTGCGAATTATTACATGGAAGATCCAAAGGAATATATTTGAAGTTTGAATTATTTTTGGAAAATTAAAATACTGCCTAATTTAGGTGCGTGAAAATAATCCTGCTTGTACTAATATTTAAAGCAGTGACAAGAAATTAGTTATTTACACCAAATATTTTTTATCACTTCAGAACATTATGATTCCTGAAAAATTTCAACAAAATCCCTTATTTTTGAAAGAAATGTTTCTAGTGTCATTTTCCTTCCTAACTGTTCTATTGTCTATAGTAACTTTGTAGATATTATGACTGTTTAGTATTTTGTTTCGCTACCAGCCATTATTCTTTTCAAAATTCAACTTCCAACTCAGAATAATAAAGCCATCAAGATTTAATTTAAGCTTAAATTATATTTTATATTTCATATTACAAATGAAATGAAAACAGAAATAATTTTGTGGTTCATTTTCTCATTTTTAATTAACAAAATGATACTGATTCAATTTATATTTGTAAGTGACATATCAAAGGAGAAATTTATCCTTCCCCTGTTAAATATACATACATATATACATATATATTATATATATATCACTGTATCACTGTCATCCCATTGTTCATCGATTTCCTCTAGCAGTCACTAGTAACGTCTCCATTCGTTCTAGCCCTGAAATTTTAGCAAGTGCCACATTGGAGGCTTTTTCAGGGTCAGGGGAATGAGACCCATAATTGTTACTGGGTTTTGGCATATTGAATACACCACGGGAAGCTTGCCAGACTCTCTGCTACTCTCGGTCGCCTGCAGTGTTCTCCAAGAGTGAGAACTAGATAATAATTTATACATATATAAATTAAGAATTAGGTATTTATCAGGAACTTATTTGTATTCTACATAAAGAACAATGGACAGTGATTCTAAAATACTAATTTGTTAAATGATTGGGTTTTAGTTACACTTTTTGTATTTATTGGAAAAGACATAATGTTAATTATTACATAAATTAAAAATTCAAGGCATTTCTTTAACATGTTCTTCACACCATGAAATTTGGATTATTATTAATTTTTCTTTTTTTCGGAAATGGAAATTTTCAGGAAAGTAAACCCAAAGTTATCATATATATGTAAAACATGAACTGTTTCACCGAGGTACATTTCAAATGACTTATGAACCATATTTCTAATTAATGTGTTCTATACATAAGTAGAAGATTTCAATCTTTATTTATGTGATAGTTTTCCATGAAATTTATTTTCTAGAAAAGCTTATGATAAAAGAGTTAGGAAAAAAATATCCTTACCAGATAAACAGACATCATCTGGTACCATAAACAAAGAAAAAGATGTGTCATCAACATAAACTGAATGACAACCATTAGCAACTCCTTCCTACCCGATGATAAATAAGAGTTCAGGTCTAGATGGATCATTTCCATACAACACTAGTATATCTTACAGTTCAGTAGTAGACATGAAGACATGAGTCTATGACTATGTCTAAAAACTGACACCAAGTTATATAATGGAGCAGAATTAAATTCTAAGAAAAGCAATGGTGATAGAGGCACAGAAGAAACAAAATAAGATTGCTAAAAATTTTAAACGGTTTGTTCTGAAGGACAACTCTGTGAACAAAATTTTTCTATGTCCAGTTAAAAATATTATATAGTGAAACTCACTTTTCTGTGCCCTCTACTTCAACTTATCCTGGTTTAATTCTCCTCTCCCCACAAAAAATTCTGTCCTAAAACTCTCAGATGAGGAAGCCCTTAAACTTTAAACAGCTCTACCCTGATGTCCTTATTTCAAGATATTGATAAGATTCTCTCCAGATGGTGTTTCATTTTCCTGTAGCTGGCAAGATAAAATTAGCTTTGCTTCTTTAAAAAAATTCAGTTTAACTTTTCAGGAATAGTTTCACTATTTCACTGGATTTATAAGATAAAATTATTTAAAATATTTAATAGGACAGACATCTTTTAAGAGTCATAAAAGAAAGTAGAAAGAGAAGGAGCTCTTTTAGAAGGAGCTTGAGAATTTAGACAAAGTATCTCATATATAATTCCCCAAATAATGATACCATTGTCCATAACTTTAGGTAAGAAAATAAAATCCGTGAGATCAAAACACTTGCTTAAGTCACTATGTATATTTACTGACAAAGATAGGATAAGAAATCAGATCTTCAGACTACCAATCCTGAGTCCCTCTTTTCCTGCTCCATTATCCAATGCAAAATTAGTTGTGCTGAATAAACCCCAGCAATTATGAAAAAATTTTATTTCATATTTTAAAAGAAATGACACTTTTATGAAAACTAGACTCAAGGAAAAATTACCAAATCTAAGTTTATCAAAGAGTTTTGAATCTACACTCAGGAGAGATGGGGAGATGGTTCGCAGGCAGGGTATATTCACAGCACTGCTCCAACCTCCCTGACACACCCCGACCAGCACATATTCACGACCTAGCTTGTGGGACTGCTGAGCACCCTTCGACCTAAGCAGTGCACAAGTGGTTCTGAGCAATTAATTATTTTTTGTTTGTTTGTTTGTTTGTTTTTATGTCACACCTGGCAATGGTCAGGGGCTATCACTCAGGAATTACTCCTGCCATTGCTTGGGGGACCAAATGGAATGTTGGGGATCCAACCCGGTTGGCCATGTGCAAGGCAAATGCCCTACCCGCTCTACTATTGCTATAGCCCCAGAGCAGTTAATTATTAAGGTTTTTCTGAAGATCAAAAATAAAATTTACATTCAATACTTAAGGTCAGACAGATACCGCATAATTCACTAACTCCTATCCACTACCTCTATCACTAAGTCTACATAATACACCTAAAAGAGAGAGAGAATGAAAAGGAAGAAGATGAAAAAAATGAAGGAAAAAGGAGAGGCAAAGAGATAGAAAATGTTCCACAACTAATATGAAGTCACTGAAAACTTTATATCGAAGAGCAAGACAAGGGCAATGTGAGAAGAAAATTAGAGTCTAATTTCATTCATAAACATTGCTTAAAAGTCATGAATAAAATATTAGCACACTATATTCAGTAAGATATAAATATTTATATTTTTATGATCAATATAAATTTATTTTAAGAATGCATGGTTAGTTTACCTTTAGACATTCTATTATTGTAATACCTTCTAATAAACATATTTAAGGAGAAAAACTGTATATCTACTTCAATAGGTGCAAACATTTAAATAAATTTTAACTCTAAGTTTTTTATATATCCACAAACTAGGAATACCAAAACATGACAAAGCCATTTACTATCTATCTTCAGCAAACTAATGAGTAAATGGTGAATGGCAAAATCATATTTTTTATCCAGAAACAAAATCAATATATCTATTGTTAACCTTTACTTTTCATAATTGCACTGGAGTTTCTAAACAATCCACAATAAGAAAAGAAATGATTATAAAAGGTCTTGATTTACTCCCAAACATTCTCATCCTGGATGTTCTCTGGTGTGTGTGTAAATGTTTACAGCTATAGTGGTTTGGTTTTATTTATTTATTTATTTATTAGTTGAGAAGATATTTTAAAATGTAGCTATATTTCATGCTCTATTTTTTTCTCTCTCAGAAGAATGCAGTAGGGTAAAACTAACCTGTCTCACGACGGTCTAAACGTCTCTAGATGCCATTGGGCTGCACTAGCACATGACGGGGATGAATGGAAACGTTACTGGCACCCTCTCGAGCAAATTGATGAGTAATGGGATGTCAAGTGATCAAGTGATCAGAAGAATGCAAACTGTTTTATGGAAGAACTTAATATATGCTAGGAACAAAAAACAAATCTGGTAGATTTAGAATATAACATTATTGAACAAAATCAAATGCCTGGATATACTACTGAAGACATGAGTTTAGCTGCTCTCCCTTTGAGATATATAACTACTGTTGTGCTGGGTAGTACTGAATAGCTGCCTAGTGGCTTCTTCCCAACCAGGAAGTAGGTTCAACATTCATTCATTTGTTCAATAGCTATATCTTAAACAAAGTTTGCATTATCTACGTTAATATTCTACCTCAAACTTTAGATCATTAATCTCACATATTAAAAAATCTTATTTTATTTCTGTTATCTGCATGATTTATTACCTTTAAAAAGCTGACAAGCATTGTGCTTATTTTCGTTATATAAATGCCATATATTGAATTGTTTCATGCTGTAAATGGAGACATAATTGATTTTTATTGAAAAAATTAATATAGAACTATATGAGTTTCAGGTAGTAATGTGCTGATTGATGTATTTATGTGTTTCAATATTATTAGCACCATATAATTATTATCTATATTATTCATAATTATCAGTTATTTTCGAATAATCGAACAAATAATCTCTAATTTTAGCAAACTTAAAATGTCTAATACAGTATCTTTGTAACCATTCTGTTATGTATTTGAGCTAAAGAACTTAATTAACTTGATAATAGCAAGTTTCCACCATTTGGTCATTATTTTTTCAATCTCTACTGCTAGTACCTGGAAACAATATTGGGCTATCTGTTTCTAAGAGTCTGGTTTTTAAAAGCTACTTAAAGTAATAACATCATAAATTATTTGTCTTTCTCTTTCTAATATGATTTATGGTCCATCTATGTTGTTGCAAATGGCAGTGTTTAAGTGTCTCTCTATTTATCTATATTTGACATCTTCTAAATTAATACTATCCATTCATCCATGGATCAACAGTTTGTAGATACATCCACAGCTGAGTTATTGCAAATATTCTCTTAGAATGGCTATCATCAAGAAGACAAGTGTTAACAAGTAAAGGTGTTGATGTAGAGAAAGAAGCACTGTGCATTGTTGGTGTATAATAAAATCATAGAAAATTATTACAGTGTTCAATAATGCCTTTTCTTTTCTCTCACCAAGCTGGATACAATCATGTAAGATTAAGGGAGTCAAAGATTTAAGATTTGAGCCACGTGACAACCCCTTTCTAGAAACAGCTATCCTGTTACATTCTTTTGACTTCGATTAGGCCAACAAAGAGCTTTGCTGTTACAGTTGTACTCATGAGAATCCCAGACTCCTGGCTGAATAAAGCTGGTCAATGGACAGTACACATTATGAATCACCTTGACCAATAGTCACTTTTCTTCTTACACTAAAATCACAGCCCTGATGATATTTCACCACTTTCCGGACATGCAAGTTATGATAAACATATATTCTTTACATTGCTCTGAACATGTTCACCATTTTTCAAAACATGCAAAAACCATCCCTAGGGAACTTCAAGTTATATACAGATTACTGGGTCATCCTAACTACTAGCTTTTATGGCCAGAAGCTCTTTAATACTTGACTTGCTTCTGAGTTGACTTATTTCCTATCCAACAAAGCCTGTCTTTTGAGTCAGTTTCTGTTATTTTTGAAACACAGTCAGAATATAAACTGATTCAGCCATTATGGAAAACAATATGGGGGTCCTGAAATAAAACTTAAAAATATAACTACCATATTAATCATTATCTGACACTTTTTAAAATAAACATGAGTAACACGATGTGTACCCCATTTTGGTATTTAAAAACATTTCCTTAAATCCTTTTCAAATTTTAATTTCCTCCTTTTCCTATTCTTTATTGTTGGTATTGTTGCTGATGAATAATATAGCTAGTTGCAGTTGTCATGGGGTGGGGATGTTATCATACAATTTGTACGACATCAGGGTACGGGGTTGGGACCAAGAATTGAGTTTTCAGCCTAATTCCTGCAAGGCAGCACTCTGCCACTGAGTTATCCCAAGGACCTCTTTATTTTTTTTTTTGTTATTTTCTTAATTACACTGATTTCATAGATACTGAATAAATATTTCCAACAGACATATACACTATGAAATCTTACTTGTCTTTGAGCAAACCTTACAATTGATTCTGTACACTAAAATGTTGCCAGTAAAATAAAAGAACAAATTCCAATTCCCTTCATTAAATAGGTATTTCACATGCATCAAAAAATTAGGTAACTAATTTGTCAAAAACAATCATATTGCTAGGTTACCCATCCCATAGATGCTATTAGTTTTGATTTCTGATTTTTGTTTATTTGCTTGGGGGACACATCCAGCAGTGCTCAGGATTTACTCGTTGATCTATTCTCAAGGATCACTCCTGGCGTGGCGCAAGGGACCATACGTGGTATCAGGAATCGAACTAAGGTCAGCTTCATTCAAGGGAAGCACCCTGCCCACTTTACTATCTCTCTGGCCCCTGATTTATGCTTTTATAATCTTAATTTTACCATCTGTTTTAATCTTATGATTCTAAGAATACTGGCTTGTGTAATTAATTCAATACATCAAAATTATTATTTCCATAATGTATTTCTCAATTATTAAAAAAGATACTTTAATATAATTCTCCATTTAGTCTTTTACTAACTAATGATTAATCATATTCTCTCATCTTAAAAAAAACATATTTTATCTTTAAATTCTTGAATGTCTGACACTTCCTACTCCAAAATCCTATTTTTCTCTCCAATCCAATATTCTTTCATATTTATTGCAATTTGAAGTCTGCACACTGTTTGATTCATTGGTCTCCTGAACGTCTTTAAAAAATGAGAACTCTAATGTTCCAGGTTCCTGGAAGCTAAGATGATAGTGCTGAATCATGCTATTTACAAAGACTTGTGTTGAAAGGTGGTCACAGAAACAGTGGTTAAAGTTATGAGAGAAAAGTGTAATCGAGACCCTGCATATATAAGAAGATATTATTAAGGGCCATTTAATGCAGTTCTTTAATTGCTAGAGCAGAAGCCTCATCTTGTCTCTCAATTGGAAAACACACAGTAAGGTACAGAATTAGGTAAGTGGAACAAAGTTCTTCAAGAACCAAGAGATATTCTAAGATTTAGAACATAGCTTGGATTACAAGACTCAGAGACTATAAAACCCAACTCCCAGAAGTACGCGGTCGTATTTGCGGCCGCGCGACATCTTATTATGACATCTTATTATCTCATTCCTACTTTGGACAAACTGGCAGGCTACCGAATGTAACCTGCCCACACGGCAGAGTCTGGCAAACTCCCTGTGGTGTACCCAATATGCCAAATACAAGTAACAATGATGGGTCTCATTCTCCTAACTCTGAAAGAGCTTTGAATTTGGCACTTTTTTAAAAAAAAAACTCAGGGCTGTGATGAAGGAGACGTTACTGGGGCCTGCTCGAGGCAATCGACAGAACATAGCTGAAACCTTGTAATGGAATATCTGGGATACAAGTAAAAGAGATTTTAAAAAGTCTACTTAGAACACTTCACTGCATGAGCCGGGAATCGAACGCGGGGGCTGGAGCGATAGCACAGCGGGTAGGGCGTTCGCCTTACAAGCGGCCAACATGGCCGACCCGAGTTCAATTCCTCCGCCCCTCTCAGAGAGCCCGGCAAGCTACCGAGAGTATTCGATATGCCAGACACAGTAACAACAAAGTCTCCAATGGAGACGTTACTGGGCCCGCTCGAGCAAATCGACGATCAACGGGAGGGCCTTTACCTTTACCTTTTACTTAGAACACTTTGAAATGACTATGAAAGTGGTCAACTTTAATGGAGTTATACACATTGACTTTCATTGATATGTACCTGAAATTTCTATAGTGTTATAATGCAATGCTACTTTAATCAAACTGGTTTTATTTATATTTATGAATAAAAGAACTGGTTTAATACTATGTTTATGTGAAATGAGTAGATGAATATTCATTGCAAAAGATTATAGAATATCAAGATTATGAGCGTTCTTAAATATAGTATTGAGGTATGGTGTAAAGAAGTGTTAAATAGTTTCTACTATAACATGCTTGCTCTATAATCTAAATTACATCTGATGTATGTAAAAATATTGTGTTTATATAAAAACTAAAGCATAAGCATATAGTTATATTTGGTACTTTGTATAACGACACTGTGACACTAATAAGTCCTTTATGTCTTTGGGGATGTAATTATTATTTAAATAATGATGCTGCAATGAGGAGTTAAATATTTTAATATATGAAAAATTTTAGGATGGTGCATTATACACTAAGTACCTCAAATGTTAACTTTTAAATATTAGCTTTTATCTGAGGAGATATAAATGACCTAAATCCTCCTCTCTTAATCTGAAAATAGATTACAAAACAATATCTGACTGTAAATTATTTATGAACCAACAAAACTAAAATTATATGACATTAAAATATATAAAATTAACTAGTTTATAATAAAATTTTACCTGAATTTGAACTGAAGATAAAATTAAAACAGAAAGTTAAAATTTGATAAAGGAGAAAAACCTTAATTTTTTCTTGTGTTCTTATTTGTAAATTCCTTGTGTGTGGACTGTTTTAATCACTGATACTCCAGTGATCATCAAGACGGGCAGGAATTTTGCTTCAGTGGACTTTCTAGGGAGTGAATAACTTACTCCTTGAATTGTTCCTTCAATAAACCAATTAGTTATCATGTAACCTATGGGGAAGACCTAAAAACAAAGCAATAACAAAATGTAAAGTAAGATACTAATTTACAGTAGTCAAGGATGTAAGAGTAAGTGCAAAGCAGCTTATTAAAAATAAAATCAATAAAGTAGAATTCTATATACCGGGCATGTGAAATCAAAAGTAAAGAAAAATTAGCAATGAATGTTATAAAATTATACATGGCACTAAGTTTTTTTTATCAATTCAACTCTCGGAGAGCCCGGCAAGCTACCGAGAGTATTTGATATGTCAGACACAGTAACAACAAAGTCTCCAATGGAGACGTTACTGGGCCCGCTCGAGCAAATCGACGATCAATGGGAGGGCCTTTAACTTTTACCTTTACCAACAAATATTTATAGACCATATACATATTCTAGATACTATACTAAGTATGAGGAGGGGTGAGTGGAGGTAGAACACTACTTCATTTTCTCTCATAGCTCAAACTGTAGCGTAGGGGCCCATAAAAGTATCCAGGGGAGGGGAATAACGTGGTAAGGGAAGGAGGGGTGCAGAGAATCCCTGGGGGGGTGGGCAGGGTGGAGAGCAGCCCTGGATCCCTTGGGGACAGCTATGACTGGCCATTCACAGGGCTTGACGTTCAAAAGAAAATTATAGCAAGAAATGTATGGAATCTTGGCCAGAGAATTGAGACTGTGAAAAGTCTGTAAGGTTACAAAGAACTCATTTTATAGGATAATCTAAATAAGATTCAGTCTGCCTTGTGCAGACAGAATGAAAATACTAAAGAGAGTGGGGAAAAGGCTGTTTTGGAAATCAGAGGTCAATCAAGGTCTTGTTAGGTCACGATTAAGGTTTTGGGTCTTAACCTCAGGTCAACACGGAACCCTGGAGAGACTTGGGTAGGGGGCTAGACACGATCTGAGTTAAGATTAAGATGAACACTGTCCAGCTACAGAGTCAAAAACAGATTGTGAACGCCCGAGGAGGCTGATGACGGGTTGATTCTTTAGCAACCAGCCAGCAAAGAATGCAGTGAGATACAGAAGTTGAGAAGGTGGTGTCAGAAGTTTAAATAACTACTAAAATGTAATGGCTTTTATTTGAGGATTATCTTCTGCCGTCCAAACTTTAATAACAGAACAGCATCTTCTCTCTCTTTTTGGCTACTGTTCTTTGCTCAAAACCCTCCTAGCGTTTTGTGCAGAAGGGAAAGACGGAAGATGAATAGAGCAGGTTAGCAATTCTGATTCTCTGCCCACAGTGATATCAAAAGCACAGAAACACCACCTGTACCCCCAAACCATTTGAATCATCTCAAAAACGCAGAGATCATTCTTAAGTCTAAAAGACAGAGTTGCTGTAAAGTGAGGAGAACTCTGTAAAAGTGAAGTACCCTGGAAAATAAATCTCAATCCTTAATCTGAATCCTTAAAAAAATTGAGATAAGAGTATAAAATCTCGGAGATAGAAAGTAATAAATAAAATGAGTAGACCAAGGCATCTTCTTGGAATTTATAGCTATCTAGGTATATTACCTATTTTTCATTAAAATCAAAGAAGATCAGAAATCTTAGAAAATCTTATGTCTACATTCACCTTTTTATTTTTTGCAAGTTCCTTCCATATTATTTGCTAAAGACAATGACTCCATTATTTCTTTGTAAAAGGTGAATTTTATGAGAATCTGTTTTGTTCCACAGATCTATTTGTGTATTCATTCACCATGCCATCCTGATTACTATAGTTTTGTGGTAAGTTCAAACCAGATCGTGTCATTTCTCTTGGTTCATCTCTTCTGAAATTTTCTTGGCTACCTTACATTTTCAGTCTCTCCAAGTTAACTTTAATTCAAACTGCTGAAATACACAAAATAACTTGTTGGGGTTTTGATTGAGATTTTGAAGAATCTATATTCAAGTCAAGGAAAAAAAACTGGTATGTCCACAATATTGAGTCTTCATATCAATGAACATGAATGTTTTCATTAATTTAGTTCTTCTATTTCACTATCTTTTATTTATTTTCTAGTTTTGCATTTATTGATAGAACTTTCATATACTTTGCTTTACACAGAGGTTTTGCATATTTGACTAAGTTTTTATGCTTAAATATTCATATTTTGATGGTTATTGTGAGTGGTATCACGGTTTTAGTTTCAAAGTTCCAATTCATAATTGTGACTATATAGGATATAGTTGCTTTTGTGCATGGATCATGATATCTATGGTCACCGTCATGGTCCTCCCATTGTTCATTGATTTGCTCGAACGGGCCCAGTAACGTCTCCATTGTGAGACTAGTTGTTACTGTGTTTGGCATATTGAATACATCACGGGGAGCTTGCCAGGCTCTGCTGTGCAGGCGAGATACTCTCGGTAGCTTGCCGGGCTCTCTGAGAGGGGCGGAGGAATCGAACTCGGGTGGGCCATATTGGCTGCGTGCAAGGCAAATGCCCTACCGCTGTGCTATCACTCCAGCCATGATATCTACAACCAAGCTATAATTGCTTCTTGGTTCCAGAATTTTTTGGTTGACAGTGACTCATCTGAATTTTCTACATATATGTTCACATCTTCTGCAAAAAATTTTTTTACTTCTTCTTAGTCGATATTCCCTTTATTTCATGAATTAACTGAAATGATGTTCAAAGGAAGGGTGAGAGAGGGTATTCTTTAGCAGGAAAGGTTAGCTTCTTGCCATTCTGTTGTTAATGAACCATATTTTAAAAAAGTAAACCCCGGACTAACAAACGAATCTCCCAAGAGAGCAGCTCACTGCAGAGATGTCTCCAGACCTTGTGCCAAGCTGATTTCACCAGGGTACCTCAGACAGGAGCAGGTATTGTCCTTCTGCCCACCCCTAATGAATCTCTGAAGCCACAAGACTCCAGAACCCAATCATAGCCATGCTCACAGCCTGTTTACAGGCTTGTCCTGAGCCCCCCATGCAAGAGAATGAATCAGCTGAAAAGCCCAGGTATGCGGGACCAGTGACTGAGAACTCCAGGTCTCATGGTGTTGGGAATGGGCCACCCCTTCTCATCTTCCCATGCTCCTGGAGTTCTGGTTGTCACACCCACAAATTCCTTCCCAGTACCATTTAAGTGCATTAAAAGCCAGGATCCAGAGACTCACAAATGAATCTCAAAAGAGAGCAGCTCATAGTAGAGATTTCTCCAGATCCCAATTATTTAATTGGGCTGGAGCCATAGCACAGCGGTAGGGCGTTCGCCTTACAAGCGGCCAACATGGCTGACCCGAGTTCGATTCCTCCGCCCCTCTCAGAGAGCCCGGCAAGCTACCGAGAGTATTCGATATGCCAGACACAGTAACAACAAAGTCTCCAATGGAGACGTTACTGGGCCCGCTCGAGCAAATCGACGATCAACGGGAGGGCCTTTATCTTTGCTCCAGCCCGTAGCACAGCGGTAGGGCGTTTGCCTTGCAAGCGGCCAACATGGCCGACCCGAGTTCGATTCCTCTGCCCCTCTCGGAGAGCCCGGCAAGCTACCGAGAGTATCTTGCCCTCACGGTAGAGCCTGGCAAGCTCCCCATGACGTATTCGATATGCCAAACACAGTAACAACAAAGTCTCCAATGGAGACGTTACTGGGCCCGCTCGAGCAAATCGACGATCAACGGAAGGGCCTTTATCTTTGCTCCAGCCCGTAGCACAGCGGGTAGGGCGTTCGCCTTATAAGCGGCCAACATGGCCGACCCGAGTTCGATTCCTCCGCCCCTCTCGGAGAGCCCGGCAAGCTACCGAGAGTATTCAATATGCCAGACACAGTAACAACAAAGTCTCCAATGGAGACGTTACTGGGCCCGCTCGAGCAAATCAGCGATCAACGGGAGGGCCTTTACCTTTACCTTTACCAATTATTTAAAATTTTAGAATTCCAGGAGTGTGACACTTCATAATTTTTTTTCCCTTTTTGTCGAGTCACTGTGAGATAGACCTTCACAGACATCTCATACTATTTGTAACAAGCAATACAAAATAAATTATTTTGCATCTGCCTGTGGGACAGCCTTGAGTGGCAGTGGGAAAATTTGAAATAATGGTGGTGGGAAGGTGCAATGGTGGTAGAATGTTGAAATGTTGAATGTAATTAATTATTGTGAGCAAACTTTATAAAAATAAAATTAAAAAAATTTAAAAAAGAAAGCCTGAAGAACATCATATACCAAATATATTAACTGTGATATAATTCAAATTAAATTATGGTGCTTATAAAACTGCAGAATAAAATACAAACAATATAAAAATAATTTAAGTTGGTATATTACATAAAAGAGAAAGTAAAAGATTAATGATGTTGACACGTTTATATTTTGGTGGGTTGAATACAGATTTAACTCAAAAGATATTCAATGTAAAACTGAAAATTTAAGTGGAAATCAACTCCAAGCCATAATATATGTGGAAAGAGCAATTATGAGATGGATATCTATTGCCCTAGAGTTGAGATAGCTTTCATGAAGATAAAACTCTAAAATGTAAATATAAGGACATATAGTACTGTAGTACTGTCCTCCCGTTGTTCATCGATTTGCTCAAGTGGGCACCACTAATGTCTCCATTGTGATACTTGTTGTTACTGTTTTTGGCATATTGAATACATCACAGGGAGGGAGCTGGCCAGGCTTTGCCATGCGGATGGAATACTCTTGGTAGCTTGCAGTTCTCTCTGAGGGGGATGGAGGAATGGAACCCAGGTCAGCCGCATGCAAGGCAAACGCCCTACCTGCTGTGGTATCGCTCTGGATATATAACTACACAAAAATGAAACTTCAGGAAAAAAGAAAAATAATAAGAAATATGAAATAAATTTTGTAATCTTGATAGATATGACTTAAAGCAATTTCCTAAAGTGATAATATATTTAAAACCATCTCCAAATACTTAGAAAGTCTAAGTAAAGGTGTTGGTGAAAATGACAAGACTGTAAAATATAATTGTGTCAAAATCTAGTATAATCAAGATCCAGAAAAGTTAGTGTAACCTTTAATCAACTTTTATATTAGGGTTGCCTACTAAGACTAAAAAAGAATAAAAGTTATGGAAGAGTCCTTTTGATAGACTTTTGGAGTTAAGAGAAAAAATATGATCAATTTCTTAAGTAAAGTGGCTTAAAGGAGATATTTCAGGGCAAATCAGGTACAGGCAGGTGTACGATAACATTGTTTTGTCCTTCCTGCATAGCCTCAGGTAGTTTAGGTTTATTGAGTTACTCCCATCACAGTGCTCCCATTCCTCTGTGTTTATTTGTAACATCTTTCTTTGTGCTCTGTTGACTTATATTGTTTTTCTCTTCTCCTTAATGTCCTTTGCATAGTTTAGTCAGAGCAATGTCCTTTTGTATAGACACAAGAAGATAAAAATGCTATGCTTTTTTAATATGGGAATTTATTGACTCTCAGTGATATTTTCCTCCTGGGCATATGTTCTCTCAATCTAAGTCTCAGCTGCCCTTACTTCTTAGCACCCCCTAAAGCAGGGTCCTGAAGAGGGACTGGATGGAACCAGGACAAGCAGTACGCTATGTGCTACCTTGGCATCGAGATGGGCCTGGCCAAAGTGCCATAATGCTTAGCTATAAGTTAAGAGTTTGGTCATGGACAAATGGTGTCATGATACTTAAAGTAATAACTAGATTCGGATCCTGCTAGAGTTAGGAGTGATTAATCTGGCTTTAGCTCTGTAGTCTGAGTCTGTGGCAAAACATTCCGAGGAGAGCTGCCCTACAGATCTCAATGTATCTATTACTGTGTCCATACAAAAAATAACTAGTATAAAGATGTTATTGAGTTACTGGACTGAGGAAAGGAGAAAAACACCTTAAGAGGCATTTTGCCCTTGGGCAGTCAGGAAGGGATCCTAGGTAGTGTTTCTGCCCTTGAGACTGACAGTCAGGAAGGGCTTTCTTATGTTGATTTTGCTACCAGACTGGGTATAGTGTGGGCCCAGAGGGCAAGGTAGAGAGACAAGTAGGAGTCCAAGAGAGATGAGAGAGCTGGAGAGATCAGTGAGAGAACAGGGCAGCAAGATGGAGCATGGAGAGACTAGCAAGAGGGACAGAGGGAGAAGGATTTGGAATAATACAGGAGCAGGCATGTGGAGAGAGAAAGCCCAGGCTATGAGATGGAGCACGGAGAGATGAGCGGAAGAGACAGGAGGAGATGGGAATGAGGATCAAAGTGAGGCTACAATGGGGAAGTTTTGAGAGACTGGGGCAGGCATGCGTGGAGAATGGAATAAACAGCATCTGATCAATCAAGCGGCTTGGCCCTCGTTTCCTCCTCCATCTGCCCCATGGCCCAGGCCACCTGGCAAGGGCCCTCTGAACCTGGGCTGCCAGGGTGAGAGTCCCTGGGGCCTCTCCCCAGCCACCCCTGGGAAATTTTACCCAGGCAGGTCTCAACAGAGTCTGAACTCCATCTTGGAATCATCTCATATTTGTGGAACTAATAATATCACCTCAGAAAATCTAAGCTAACACTGACCTTACAATAAGCAAAAACTGATAATCTACATTCACAGGGAGATTTTTATGCAACTCTCACTAATTAAATAACTAATAAAATCAGCAATAACATGGGATATTTTAATAATAAAATGTGAAAACATATTATCTATTTTTATAGAACACCAGATAATGATGATAATGCACTATATGTAAAGATGCTATTTATATTTATAGAACAGCTGTCACATATAGATTACACTCAAATGTACATTGAATATAATTTTCTTCACAAGAAACCATTAGTAGAAAAAATTTCCACACGTCTGAAAATTCAAAAAGAAATTCACAAAGAAATTTCTAATAAATTCATGGTTTTAAAAAAAGGAAACAGAAATGAAAATATTTTTAAAAGAATAATATAAAAAATTTGACTACATGCCAAAAATTATTAGTCATTTGTAGATGTATTTCTTTATAAGTAAACTTGATTACAGTCAAACATGCAAGCAATTTATAGCAATAAATTGATGAATTAATTAAAATGAGTGAAAACCAATAATCAAGCATCTAATTAAAGTACTGAGAAAAAGAACAGCATATTAAACTTTTGAAAATATAGAAATTGGGAAACATGCAAAGAGAATGGATTAATTGAAGAAATTAAGTAAAACAAGTAAGCATAGATTAGAGAAAATTAACAACGCTAGAAATTAGTTCCTTGGGGAACCAATGTAAAATGTAAAACGAATGTTCTTGAGTCTCCCCAAAATGAAAGAGGCACATATAATACCAAGAATAAAAATGAAAGTATCATTAGAAATCTAGCACGTTAAAAATTATTGAAAGTTTTAAAAACAACATTATGCTCATAATACGAAACAGCTTTAATGTAAAATAAAGCCTATCAAAAGATAGACCTGAAAAATAATATTTCTAAGATTATTAAAGATATGTAATTTATAATTAAGCCTACCACTGCACAAAGAAAAACCCTTGATCATAGAGCTTTAACATTAAGTTTTACTAATCATTTAAGAAAGTTCAGCCTCCCATAAACTTTCTGAGACTTGTAGAAGGAGCAGGAGAACTCAGGTTTTCTCGTAAATCAACTGATTTCTAGTATTTGAGTCTGTCAGAGGAACAACAAACAAAAATTTGCACACAATCTAGTAATGCAAAATACTTAAAAAAAAAGGAAGAGAAGGAATCAAACTTGATATCTATATGACATCATACTGAAAAAGCAACTCATACTGAAAAATAAGAATAGGTTGAAATATAAAAATGACAGAAAATAAACTATGATATTTAGTATAAAAATGCCTTGATCACTGTAGTAACCAAATATTTCTTAACAAAGATCCAAAAAAAAACACATCTACCAAAAAATTACTTTTGCTAAATTGCATCTTAAAATTTTAAAACACATATTTGCTCAAACAATAGTAACAAAACAATGGTAGAAACCAAGCACAAACTACACAAAGTATTTATAAAATATGCCAATGAATAAGGAGGTAAAGTGTGTGAAGTTAAAAATGTAGTTTTCCTAGCGCAACTGCAGTTTAAATGTTATATATTTTTTCTGGCTATTTAAAACTTCTAGATTTTGTACATGTTATTTGTGATCATTCATTTAAATATGAATATTGCACCAAAAAGGGGAAAATATTTCTGGGAAAATTTACATGTGAAAAAGCCAGTGTGATAGTACAGTAGTAGGGCATTTGTCTTGCACATGGCCAACAAGGGTTTGAGTCCCAGATCCACGTATGGTTCCTCAAGAACCATCAATAGTGATTCCTGATCACAAGGTGTCGCCCAACACCCCAACCTGCCTGCAAAAAAAAAAAAAAATTACATGTGAAGAGCAGAGAGATAGTATGGAGTTAAGGCATATGCCTTGCATGTGGTTGACCCCTGTTTGATTCCCGGCACATGGTCCTAAGCATCACTGGATGCAGCACCAGAGGCCATGACTGGGGTGACCTTGAGTAATCCTCAGCACTGAAGTGTCCTTGAGAACTGTATCATCAGGGTCTAGCACGGAAATTCCTGCTGGAATGACTTTGTATTGCGTTTTTAATTTTCTTTCTAAATGGAAAATTCCAATAACCATTTATAATATTTATAATATTTAAATAAAACAAAAAGACAAACGAACACTGTCCTCCTGTTCATTGATTTTGCTCAAGCAGGCGCAGTAATGTCTTCATTTTGAGACTTCTTGTTACCGTGTCTGGCATATCGAATATGTCACGGGTAGCTTGCCAGGCTTTGCCATGCAGGTGAGATACTCTCAGTAGCTTGCTGGGCTCTCTGAGAGGGGTGGAGGGATTGAACTCGGGTCAGCTGCGTGCAAGGCAAATGCCCAACCACTGTGCTATATCGCTCCAGCCCGATATTTAAATAAATATTTAGAATAGAACA
The DNA here is from genome assembly GCF_029834395.1 of Sorex fumeus. Taxonomy (NCBI): domain Eukaryota; kingdom Metazoa; phylum Chordata; class Mammalia; order Eulipotyphla; family Soricidae; genus Sorex; species Sorex fumeus. Next base: position 2,314,957 of record NW_026606068.1, on the reverse strand, counting down.
TTTAGAATATTCACTATGTTAATTTCTATTCAGATATTTGGGTAAACTTCGGAAGATTTGCAATGAAAATTCTAAGCATTGAATTTTTTCCCCTATAGGACAGAAGTTTAGATTTACTCTTAGGGAAAAAGCACTGCTATGGGTCTTTTTGTTACATTCAACACACATATAAAGTCTTAGTTCTTGAGGTAGACTATAAGTTGGTAATATAGTTAATTAATACTGATAAACACAAAAATATGTGCAAGGTATATTATTCTGCAATACTAATTTTGTATTTCTTTTAGAAAAATACATATACTTAGTTTACCCTAAAGTTCAATTCTATTCTTTCAATTTTTTTACCCAATATCCCCTGCTCATAGCATACCTCTTCACTTCTAGTAATCACTTACTGGTCTCACAAGCTAAACATTTGTTTTATTTCATTCATCTGCTTATTTTCTCTACATACCACATTTGCGTGAAATCATATGGTATTTGTCTTTTTCATCTGACTTATTTTTACCAGCACAAGACACTCTTAGTTCTGTTCATGTTGTTACAAATGGTTGGATTTCATCTTTTTAGTTAAGTAGTATTCCATTGTGTGTATATAGCACGTCTTTATCCAACCATCTGTTGATGTGTCCCTGGGTCTTATTACAGCTCTTGGTATTTGCAAAAAAACACTACAATAAATACTAAATTAAACATGGGTTTTCTCAAAATATATATCTTCAAATTAATGTTTATTTTTCTGTAAATAGTTATCCCAGAATTGAGATCATTTATATTTCTAATTGTTTTGAGGGATCTTCAAAATGCTTTTTATAATAGCTGCACCAGTTACCCTTAAAAGTGTATAAGGGTAACTATCTTTCTACACTCTCTCCAGTATGTTTCTTTGAGATTACAGCCAATTTTACAGGTATAAAGTGATATTTCATTGTAGTTTGATTTGCATTTCTCTATCAGAGATGGTGAACATCTTGTTATGCTCCTATTGACCATCTGCATGTCTTCTGTGGAGAACAGGATGTTCAGATCTTCTGCCCATGTTTTAATTAGGTTGCTTTTGTTGTTGTTGGTTGTTTCTAATCTTTGATATTAACTTCTAGCTAAACATAGGATAACTATCTTCTTCCAGTTAGTAAAATTTCCTTTCATTTTGATGCAAGTTTCTTTCTACGTGTGGAAACTTTTTAGTTTGAGACGACAATCCCATTTGTTGATTTTTGGTTTTGTTTTCCTTGATTTTGGAGTTAAGTCCCCAAACACATCACTAAGGTTGATATCAAGCTGTGTATCATCTGTTAGTTCTATGAGATTTATGGTTAAGTTCTCATGTCTTTAATCTATTCTTAATTAGTTTAAACTATGATTAAAATTGTAATGTTTTATTTTTAAACGAATAACTATTGACAAAAGCTATTTTTAAAAGCAATAAATAACCATTGATAAAAGCTTGCTATGTGTCAGTCATTATAGTAGGTGCTAAGTGTTATGTTGGTAAAAGTCAGTCAGATGTAATTCTGTCTTCAAAAAACTATAAGCTTGGTTTTGTTGATATTTTCATTAATTTGTATTATTTTGACTTATGTTAGAATGCCATCTTAGTTGCTTAAAGTTAAACTCTAATCTCTAGCTGCTGCCAGCTGTAAAAAAGAGTATTATTTTTTTAAAAAAAGACAGTAAGAAGGAAACTGGTATCAGGCAATTGCCTAGTGTTTTACTGATTTCAAATAGAATATTCCAAGTAGCTGGAGATAAACAGGTATAAGATTAAGATTGTAAACAGATAGGGAAATCAAACTCAAAGTGCAATGAATGACCTTGTCTACCAAAATTAAAATATTATTTAATAATTAATCATTAGGTAAAGGTTATATTCAAATTTCTTACATATGCCAGGCATATTTTAATAATTAAAATCTTTGTATATTAGCAGCAAAACATTAATTTCTAGGCATCTAAAACCAATATTTAACTTTGTTTAAAGCATTATGATTATTTTGAAGGCCTCTTAAAAGCAAAAATTAAAATTATGTATCTTTATAATCTAAAATGGTTATTTCTATAAGCATTCATAATGATACTTGGGTAATAGTTATTAAATTCTCTTAGTAATCACATTTTTATTTTTTTATCCTTTAAATTATGGAAATATAATAATTCCATTAATAAGAACCTTGGTAACATATAACTGGTGATTAAGTCTCATACTGTAACCAGCTCCGAGAGAGCTAACCTTCTTGACTTCTCTATGACATAGGGTGAAAGTAGGTGACAGGTTGTTAGAAAATGATCCATTCCCATCTGTTGGTGTGAGTGTGGTGAAAAGGAAACTCTAATCTACTGCTGATGGTAACATTGTCTGATTCAACCTTTAATGGAAAACAGTATGGAGATATCTCAGTAAACTAACAATTGAGCTGCCATATGACCCAGCAATTCCACTCTTGGGTATCTTCCCCGAGGACACAAAAGCTTTCATTCCAAAAGACATTTGTGCACCATTATTTATTGCAGTACGCAGTACAATAGCTAAGGTATGGAATCAACCTATGTATCCAACAATATATACACGGACCATGAAAATATGGCAGATGTACACAATGGAAAACTATGTTGTTCTAAGGAAGGATGAAATCACACAATTCTCTGCAACATGGATGGGACTGGAAGATATTCTGTTAAATAAAGTATATCAGAATGACAAACACAGGATGATCTCACTTATAGTGGTATGTAAAATAACTGGACGAGGGAATGCAAGGTTTGAAAGGGGAGGGATGCCTAGATCAGCCTTGGCCCCCAAATATAGGGAGGTAGAGAACAGAGAAGAAAAGAAATTGACAAGAAGCAACGGGATGCAGGGGTTAGGGTGTTGGCTAAGGTGGTATAGCTAAATATCCAAACCACAGACTAAGCAGTAATGACAAAACTACACCCAAAATCCAAGGACCAAACTTTAAAATGTGTCTGTTAAGGTGGCAGCGTAGGGGTGGTGGGTAGGTGTGGATGGGAGGGATCTTGGACACCTGATTGAGAGAAGATGACACAGGTGGTAGAACTGGTGGGGAAATAGTGTATCTAAAACCCAACTTGAATAACTTTATAAATAATGTTGCTTTAATAAAGTTTAAAAAAAAGAAAGAAAAGAAGGGGCTGGAGGAATAGCACAGTTGGTAGGGCATTTGCCTTGCACGAGGACGACCAGGGATCAATTCCCAGCATCCCATATGATCCCCATGAGCACCTCCAGGAGTAATTTCTGAGTGCAGATCCAGGAGTGACCCCTGAGCATTGCCAGGTATGACCCAAAAAGCAAAAACAGAAAGGAAAGGGAAGGGAAGGGAAGGGAAGGGAAGGGAAGGGAAGGGAAGGGAAGGGAAGGGAAGGGAAGGGAAGGGAAGGGAAGGGAAGGGAAGGGAAGGGAAGGGAAGGAAATGATTGACTCTTGTTCACTGGAATTTTCTCCGTACAGTGTGATGATAATGGTATGATCATATAATTCCTTACAGTGATATGATTTTTGCAAAAATAGTGATTTTTCACTAATGTGGTAACATAAACCTACATTTCACACAATTCAATATTTTGCACCTTCCCTCAAATTTCTTGTTCCACTTACATATGTATATACATAAAAATAAAACTGCACATATATTTTGCTTCAAGAATATGTATAGCTTAAAATAAATCTATTTCAGGTGATTTAAATAAAGGTTTACTTTTATTCACATTATAAGAATTATGAAAGAAAAGGAAGACACTAATATTGATTTAATAACAAACTCTATCTTGCCTTATTATTTTGGTCTTTTCTTGAGACTTCAGCAGATTTCTTTCAATATCAGAAAAAATGAAAAAAAATAGCAGCCTCTTTTTTTATTAGAAAATCATAACTCATTCAGGAATCACCCAGCAGTTTTCTGCTAATATTTTCTGACTAGAACTGTTGTTACAGAGCAAACTCAGTCACAAGGGAGGCTTGAGAAATGTGATTGTTTTAAGCCAATCTAGACACAAGTAAGAAGGGAGGAAAAAGCTGGGAATGTTTGTTACCAAAAAGGGATTGGAGAACTGGAGAGCCTAGCAGGTAGGGTGTTTGCTTGCACGTGGCTGAAAGGGTTCGATTCCCAGCATCCCATATGGTCCCCCAAGCACCACCAGAAGTAATATCTGAGTGCATGAGCCTGGAGTAACTCCTGTGCATCGCTAGGTGTGACCCAAAAAACAAAGGGGGAAAAAAAGGAATTGAAGAAAGAAAATCGAATGAATAATTTTAAAGCATGAGGAATAACAGCATGGATCTATAGTTAAGTATATTAATATTTTATCATAATATTTCGCGATAAATACTTGATATAAAATATGAAAAAGTTGAAGAAAAATACCCTCGGGCTTTCATAAGCTTATAGGTACAATAAACCAAACTGGATTTTGTCCTGCCTACAGTGGGATGTATATTGGAGCTGTTTATATATTATACTAAAAAATTGCATTTAACTCACATCTAACACTCAAATTTGCAGCAAATTGTTTCTAGTCAATCAAGTAATTAGTTACCTGGTGTGATTAGGAATTCCACTCACTGCCACAGTAAGTAGATTAGTTGTAGTTTACAAATGAGATAGATCACACAAGTTGTTAAATTTCTATATCCCTTAAGTCACACGAAAGCTAATAGGAGAGCCAAGATAAGTAATCAGTGCCAAGAAAGTGAACATGAATAAAGACAATCAAAGTTGCCTTGGGGCAACTTAAATTGCTCCTGTTCCTTCCTGCACAAAAGAACACAGTCCAAATTGGTGTTTGGTCAGTGCTATCAAAGTGCCAGAGAGGCCAGGACAAATGAAGGTTTTATCTGCCTAACAGCACTGAAAGGTAAAAATGAGTACATTCTTGAGCTGATTTGCATTCAGTTTTAGTGGAAAGGAGCAGTTATCACACACTCCAAAATCATGTTCAATTGTGTATAATATTGCTAGGAATTTGTTGACACTGGGATTGGTTCTGGAAACAGTGGAAATAAACATTTTATTATTTAGCTCCTGAGTATGTCCCTACATTACAGTCTTACAAGAAGAGGAACTATATCTGTCACATTGATTTTAGTTGGTGTCTTTCTTATGCATCGCTTCAGGCACAAAAGTGATTATCAAATGCTCTTGATGATGGAAGTAAACCAATAACATTTCCAACGGAGAGTACGATGAACCCATGGAAATATCTAAATTAATATGAGTTTCAAAAGAAATCAATTTTTCAAGAAAAGAGCTACTAGATGCAATTAGACGAATATTTGTCAATTGATAAAATGTTAAAAATGATAATCATTATGTCTTCACAATCACGTATTAGATCAATGTTCATTTGTTTAGTGAAGTGAGTTTTTATTGAATGAAACTTAGAAAGATGTGAAGGGAGAGAAAGAGAGGAAATATGTGTTCAGGAGACAATGGGTTACTCCAGATGGAGAAAAAAGAGATCAAAGAAACACAGGGACAGGCAATAAAAATGCTTGTGTTTAAGGGAGGATATCGGCTCCAAGAGCAGGCTTGCACAGATAAGAAACTCAGAGACAAACAAGCTAGCTCCGTTTTCAAGAGGGAAAACTGGTCAAGAGAGTGAGTCCAGTTAAAAGTGTTTTTCTAAAACTTTTACTGAAAATTCATTGTTGCTTTTCATTATCTCTTCCTCTTGGAAGGAATTTTTTTGCTTGTTGATTGGTTCTTTTTCCAGCTATTCTCAAAATATAGCCCAGTGATGTTAGAAAATAATACTTTATAGGAAGATTCCTCTTTTCTAACTTCCTCTCTTAAATTTATGAGGAAGATTTTAGGACATCTTCCATCTCATGAGTTATCAAAAATACTTTTATTTGTGAATGTATTACATTGCTCAACTGTTGGAAATAGACATTCACATAAGCCACAAATGTTCTCAATCAAATGCATTTCCTGTCTGCCAGTCAGTGTGAGGGACTGAGTATATTGTGGTGAACAAGGCTTTCTGACCTCACCAATGGGACATACAAGCAAAACAGCCAACCAGTGGTATACAGTGTAACACACATGGCAAAGTGGCAAAATACAGCAATCTGGCATTACTGGCTTAGCATATGGAAGAGCGAGAAAGTGACAAGAATATTCCAGGTTAAGAAACCTGGAATTATTTAATATAGATAGTTTATAGTGCAAATATATATTTGCTGTGAGACATTAGACAAATTATTTCTAAGTCTTGGGTAAGTCCTTTAAACTTTGAGTGTCTGATTTCTCATTTGAGTAGAAGAGACAAAGACTTCTTCAACATTGAGTTATTGTCAACAAAACAGAATACCTATGAACAGGTTTAGTTACAATGAGCTTACAAAATATAGAATGTGAGAAATTCTTCAGGTAAATTGTATAAATGATATAAAGTATGCAAATTAATTCAGGTACTGTTCTTCAAGCTAGGAATATTCCAAAGTTCCTGACCTGTTCCATTATTGTTATGAGTATTTTCTTAAACCAATAGGAAGCTTATATGTCAGTATTAAGAATTTTTTAATAAGCCTCATATCCTCATTATGAACATTTAATAATGGGTCATGTTCAAGTTAGACTATGGCCACTTTCTAGTAATTAAATCCTGTATATTAAATTCAGAAGAATATCCAATAACCCACTGTAAAACTCACAAACATAATTTTCCCAAGATATTAGAATTTTAACTCTAAGAAAACAGTCTATAAAATTATATAAAATATAGTTATTGGTTGGAAGAAAACATAATTCATGAATTTTCAATCTCTTGTCAAGACTTTGATTATAATTTTGTTAATGGTACAGTATAGCATTTTATTGCATAAAAATCTGGCTTGACATTATTTTAGTTATAGTTTGCTAAAATAAATTAATTTTAGTGCAATATAGGAAAATGACATTAGATGAACTAGGTTATTATTAATTTGTGTGTAAAAGAATGAAAGCAAAGAAGGGCCCAAGAGGTACTCAGGGGATAAGGCACTAACCTAGTCTGAGGCCAACTTGAATTCCACCTCCAATGACATATATGGTTCCCAGAGTGACCTCTAAGGAGACAGTCAAGACTAAGTCCTAAGTACCTCATGTGTTGACCTAAACCAAACCAAAGCCAAAATAAAACAAACAAATTTTTAGAAAGAACTTCATAGCCAATCTTCACTATTTTTAAATATTATAAATTTATGAAGTTTCTTTCTGACAAAACTTCAGGAAAGATTCCCATTTCCCTTCCTGTTGTGCCTTTGAGGTGATTTTGTGGGCACATCTCAACTAAGAAGAGCTAGTGATTTGATTGGCCAAGGAGCAGGGCACTTTTCTCACTGAGGGGAAACAAGGAGCTGCTGTGTCTTCTTGATTCATCTCACAGCCTGTAAACAAGCCTCCTTTATGTGGCATTCAGTGCCAAATGTCTATAGACTGTTGCTGGTCCCCACACATGGTGCTGAGTGTGGGTCAGGACTCCAAAGGACAGAAGGCTGTGAACCTGATGGAGAGAGAGTGTCAGATTGTTCCTCTTGAGTTGTAGTGGTAGTGGCCATAGGATCAATGTCACTGAACCAATGGTACGTATTCAATAAGGTGCTCTCAAACAGAGCAAGCACAAGGCAGGCTTACTTGCTGAACAAAATACTGTGACCACAGGCTCACAAGGCCCTAATATAATAACTGATTTCACACTGCCATATTATACACATCTCTGGAAATAAGACTACAAATTTAAGGAGGAAACAAAGGACAACTAGGAGAGACATTGCTAGTCCTTAAAATGGTGATGTTTAAGATAAATATTATAAAGAAAAATGGAAAATATTTAAAATTAAATACAGTAAGAATTGTAAGAATCAAATTACTTCAGTTGATGTATTTGTCACAAACAAAAAAACACATACACTTTATAAACCAATGTAATTTGAAGTAAAAGTAATCTCTTGGCATAATTTTTTAATCTGCATCAGATTATTTATTACTATTTTAAGGGAAAATAGTATTTATGTGCATTTGGCATATTTTGATTATATTTGTATTTGTTCTGTTTTGTGGGATTTTTTTTTGAGGGGGTGGCTGTTGGGGTCACACCTGACTCCCCTCAGTGCTTACCCCTGAGTCTGTACTTAGGGATCACTCCTGACGGTGCTCAGAACATATGGGGTACCAGGGAGCAAACCAGATTTGCATGTTCTCCCCAGCTTGATTCTGTATTTTTTCATGATAAAGCTGAACTTCTTAAGTGTGTTCCAGAAGGAAGGTAATACTCTTTCCTATAAAGAGTCAGCTTAAAAACACAACACACACACACACACACACACACACACACACACACACAAAACTCTGAGTACTGTTGATATGTAACTGAGAGTCTGAAGATGTTTATTATAGAAAATAATATTTGTTAAGATATTCAGTGTAGAAACTGTTTTTTCTTAAATTTGTGAGCTATTTTGTCTTGACGACTGTTTATTCTCACAGGTTTTATAACAGTTCAACTACTGGCTGTGTGCTACAAATAAGTAAAACAGTTAATAACAAATGTGTTTTTAAATTGGGAACTTGTTTTTAAAGTGCTGTCCTTAAAAATGTTCTATGTGAAAATTTAAATGTATGCCTAATCTAAGAACAGTAAAACACAACAAAAATTGTTTATTGTTCCAGAGTGGCAAATATACTAAGTACAAAAGACAGAGTCAATTTATAATACAGCAGGTTAAAAAAAAAGACAAATAAGCATGTGGAAAAAACCTTAATAACCATAGAAATGAAAATAACAATGAATTACTCATTTCAGGCTCTCAGATTTGAATTTGAAAAGGTTCAAAAGAAGGTGGTGACAGAAGACAGACCAACAGACATATACCAGAAACATTTGACCAATCCTATCACTGAAAATGAGCAATTCTTTATTTCCTGTTATGATTCCTGTGTGATCAATAAAATATTCTTTGCAAAGCAAAACTTAACCTGAATCTCATGAAGCATTTAGATCAAATCACTGGTTTATAAAAAAGATGAAAAGTGGAAAAAGATCAACAATAGTCACAAAAGATTAAGCAAACGATATTATGGAAGTGTTTAAATCATGGACAAATCTTATGAAAAAATTCCTATTTCTTGCACAAATAAGTGGGAAAAATCCAGAAAATCACTGCTGAACCATCTTACTTAATAAATATCTGCATTTTCTTTGAAATATTTTATTAAAGAAAATATCAGAAAAGTAAAACAAGAGTAGTAAAATTATATCTAGAATCATTTTCATATTCTATTTTTATGTACATATTGCAAAGATTTTGAGAAATAGTTGTGTAAGGTGGCTTATGAAAAGCTAGTGTTCTGTTTATAACATTCTAGACATTATTTTATATAAAAGAGAAAAAATTTAGTATTGTTTAGATATACATACATCTATGTAACTCATTAGAATTGAAATGACAAGAATCATTATTCACTTTGACTAAAAAATCAGGGCTTTGAAGTTAAACAAAAAGGTTCAAAGCACAATTATTTAATCCAAGACTTCTTTATTTTTAAAATTACAATACTGAAATTGTAATAATACTAGAATTTATATCAACAAAATGTTTTTAGTATTGCTGTCACCCTCTGTTTCTGAGTGGTGAGATGAATGTTGATTTTTTTCTTTCTCATAATTGTAGGTTTTTCTACTATCTCTATGAGTTTTTTTTCAAGCTTTTTATTTCTACCCCTTCTTTTCCTCTCTCAGTAGATTTATTAATTTACAGTGCTACGGTGCTACCCAATCATTTGAATTACCATAACAAAATGTTTCCTTTAGTAAGATAAAAATGCAAAGTTTCATAAAATATTCAATAATTCTGTTATTATTTTAATTAATCACCTTCTGAATATGTAAGAGGGAGTTATAGTTGAATAATCAGGGGCTAATATCTTTAATTGTCTAACTGAATTATAGAATAGAGGAAATGACAGGAACTGAAACAAGGTCAAATTACGAAGTCCACAGTCTCCCTCATTTTCTCTTCTTTTATAGGCTAGAAATAGTCATCACAAATAAAGTGCCTAATATCTTCATACTATTTTTGCTAATCCTTAAATATCTCATACTTGAAATTTTCCTGCAGAGAAATTCAAATTATATAAAAAACCATGATGCATTAGACAGTGTGAACATGATATCTGTTCTTTTTATATTTTTATCTTTTTTTCCTCTCTGTAAAGAAAAAGCTATATATGGCAACTTAGAGAAAATGCTGGTTTTTTAGTTTAAAGCTATTTAGGCTAAATACTTGGTGGAATCTATGACTCAGAAGATGATGTCTTCCATGTCTTGTTCACTTCTGAAGTTTCATCACCAAGCAAAATTTTTCGAGTTTCCTATTAGCATTATGCATATTTATTGAATTTGTTGAATATGCTAAAAAGATTCCACATAAAGGAAAATATTAATATGACAGGTTACTTTTCTGTGATAGTTGTCATCAAGTGGCTTTATGATGTCACTTGAAAAACTGAAAAACTCAACATGAATGATGTCCAAACTATCCTTCTACAGTTGAACAGATTCGTACTCCCATGAAATTCAATTTTGGAAGGGAATTTCCGGACACTAACAAGAATCTTCTCAAGCCCGAGAGGCACATCCCTTTGGAATGAACTCCCACCACGAATAGGCCTTCAGTGTAAAAACTTTATTTCTCAGAAGGTGGTTTTCCAGGACAAGGAGAATCATTATAGACATAGAAGAGTCAACACATGATATTCATCCAGTCAGACTGAGATTTTGAACAGTGGGTATAATGGGTAGAGCGCTTGCCTTGCACATGGCTGACCTGGGTTCAATCACTGGCATCCCATGTGGTTCCCTGACCCCTGTCAGGAGTGATCCCTAATTGTAGAGCAAGGTGTAAATCATGAACACTACTGGGGGTGGGTATTGAAAAAAGAAAAAAATACTTCTAATATCCTACATGAAGTATGTTATAAAAAAATAAAATCAGAAAGACCCCACAAATGTTGGGCCTGTGAGTTGACTGAAAGGGCTGTAGCACATGCTTTACATGTGATAGTTTTAATACTTATCCCTGGGTCCAATAGTTCCTAAGCACTGGTGGATGTGGCACAAACAAATGAACAAAACCAAACTTTGCAAACGTAAAATGTGTTAGTGAGGGGCGACATTTTGTACATGCTGTGTATATAAAAGTTTTCATCAGCCAATGAGAGGGTACTCATTTCAATAAGTTTAACACATACACACACACACACACACACACACATCTTGTACTTTTTTAAGTACCTTTGCTTTGTGTCTTTAAAAATAAAATCTTCTATAAGATTTAAAAATCTTTATGCTGATATAAAATTTTTAAAATATCACTGTTGGGGCTGGAGCGATAGCACAGCAGGTAGGGCGTTTGCCTGGCACGCGGCTGACCAGGGTTCGATCTCCGGCATTCCATACGGTCCCCCATGGACTGCCAGGAGTAATTCCTGAGTGCAAAGCCAGGAGGAACCCCTGAGCATTGCTGGATGTGACCCCCCCAAAAAATATATCACTGTTGCTTTTTGACCTAGAAATAGATCACCCCATTCCCCACAACCAGCATTATCTTTCATCTCACATTCTATTCAAAGATAATTTTCAATGTAAAGAACTAATAGATATCTATGCCATCTCATTTGTATATGGGGATTTTATTTTTTCATAAAATACTTTACTTCTTGTAGGACATTAGAAATATTTATCTTGTTTCCAATACCGACACTAATTATTCCCATTTTCAGGGAACACTGTTGAGTATCAGTTCAGAGCAATCACTACCATGATTTAATATGAACTATAATCCAAAAGCATTTCTCCACGTATCCCAATGATGATTATCAGCTTGTGCATAGTATATTCCCCAGAAGCCTAACTCGTTCAAGAGAAAACAGTTTTTTCTCATTAATTCTGACATTTTTATATTGCATGGAGTCAGGCATCTTGCACAAAACAAGTTGTTAATACCGTTGCTGAATATATTCCATTATCTTTAATCCACTTCTACTGAAAAAAAGCATCCTAATATGCATGAGCAGATGTGTGCTCTCACACATTGGCAGAATGGTTAACTTTATATCTATTCTGCTACCTGTATTTGATATCCCTATTCTACTTTATTTGCATAATTATTGTGGCATGCCTATGATATCTCTCTTTCACCTTATTTGTACAATGATCTTTGTAGTAAAGTTTAACTTTCTGTTACAGAATAGACACTTTTTTATTGTACTATTCCTGCCTCACAAACCCTAAAATAGTAAGTTTCTTAATCGACACGCTACATGCTATCTATAAACCGCCAATGACAGCAAATTCAGGGGCTTGTAAAAAATGTTGATAGGTTTATATCTACTTATAAAATATTTATAACAAAAATCATAAAACAATAAAAAATGATCACATACATCAAAGTTAGCACAGTCCTTCACCAAAATCAAATACATCATCCATGTCATTCTCTTGGGTCTTGCTCTCTACTGGAAAAAGTCCAATAAAACAAATCACTAAATCAAGCTACAGTACTAATTTCTTAATGTCTTATTCCATATAGCATTGGCTCTTAATAAAAAACTTCTGTAATTCATCTGTTTCTCACTAAATAGCAGGATTACTGTGGGACTTACAAGTTATAATTTTTAAAGGTCAATACAGAATGTAACATAATATATATGGACAATTAAAATAAATAATGGTTTTATCCTAAAACTCCATATAAAATTGTCAGATTTAGATCTGTCTTAAATTTAAATATGGAATGACTTTACTAAATAACACTGGTGGGCTATATGAGTTTTGATAATTTTAAGATTTATAAATATTGAATTTGAAAATCTCTCTCATATAAATATGTAGAAAGTATGACGCAGAATTTATAATTTGTGTTTGAAATAAATTCCAGATGTGCTATTTTTCCCCAGATTCAAAGAAAAGAGTTAAATAACTTAAAATATTCGAGAGTTTGATATAACAAAAAGATGTTTATGACTCTGATACAAATTGAAGCTTTAAAACTGTGGTAATGCTTGAAAATTATTTTGTTATTTACTGATCCAATTTTGAGGAAAGAAAAATAGAACTGACTCTTAATGTTACAAAAATATCAAGATACCAATGAAGCAGAGAGATTAAATGTCAGCAAAGTAACTAAAAGAGCATGGTCGCTATGGTTATCTACATTCTGGAATTTCCAAACTATGCAATCAATTTAAACTTAAAAGAAATTGAGGATGGAGTGATAGTACAAGGGTTAATATGCATATTTTGCACGCAGCAAACCCCAGTTCAATCTTTGGCACCACACGTGATCCACTGAGCACTGCCAGGGTAATCCTTGAATATAGAGCTAGGAGTAAGATCTGAGCACCAGCTAATGTGGCCCAAATTTATCCCCACAACAAAAATACAAATTAAAGAAATAAAAAATTTGAAGATTAGAATGATAGTGTATACAATATAAGGTTTTTTTAGCTGTATGATACCAAATAACTAATTCCTATGATGCAAAAATGAATAAAACAGAAATATTTTTATATTATTTGCTTGAAATATTTATTTTCATTAATCTTTTAAGTAAACTAGAGTTCACAATGTATGGAAAAATCTGATAAAGTGCTATTTCTGTAATGTAACATAATATGAATTACAGTAAATACAGGAGCTATATCTTTGATGTATGCATTGCTTCTAGACCTTTTGGCTAAGTTCGAGTATCTTTTATGCAAAATCAAAAGTTCTAAAATATAACTCTTATAGATGACAAATTATTTCTACATGCTTAAGTTCTTTTCCTAAAAGCCAGGGAGCTCTTCCACTTTTCACATTCATCATTGGCATTACCAAATTTCAGTAGGATCACATAACCAACATTTGTTCATGCCATCAATGATTCATCGAAATTTTCACTGAGATACATCTCTCAGAAATAGATTGAATAGTAGTTTCTGAAAACTATGTCTCCATTCAAATCACTGAGACATGTGAGAGTGATATTACTCACAAATGAATCTTTGGATCTCAGGATGACACCATGTTAGCTTTGAGGTGGATATGAGTAAAATCAAGGCGTTCAACAAGAAAGCTCGAAAATAAACACAAGGGGAAAGGTTTTAGGAGATAGAGTTGGAAGTTGGAGTCATGTGCGGATAAACCCAGAGTTGGTAAGTGTTGACTGAAATTATGCTACCAGAATCGAGAAGAGGTCAACCAACTCTGCAATCACAGTTGCCTCATTTGTGATTATTTGCCAGGGCATTTTGGGAAACAAATGCAGTGCCACAGAACAGAGAATAAAAATTACAATGAACATAAATCACCTCTAGAATTTTGTTTCACTAAAATCTACCTATATCACATGACAGTGTTGGGGTGGTGAAGTAATACTCATTGTTAAAACATTAACATCAGTACTACTGCAAAATGTTATTACCACAATAATAAAAATATCCCCAAATTTTTTCATCTCAAGACTGCAAAATTTAGTTAGATTGTGGAATATATGTCATACCATCTAGCTACGCGCCACTGATCCTTTGCAAAGGACATTTTTGCTTTTATAGTTTCGTGATTATAGCTTTGTTTATGATGTTTTAATTATTAAGTATTATAGTCAGTCTTGTACTACTGATGAGAAAAGTTGTTTTCGACATTTAGAACCATTATGAAATTGTGAAAAAAATGATTATAATGAATCTATTTGGAAATCACATAAAACTGCTATCAAACTATAATTTAAATGGGGAGAGAGATGATTGGAGTTCTGTTTCTTGCTCTGGTGTTTTATTCTTTTTTTATTATTTGGAAATGGGGGTTGGGGCCACACCTACCAGAGCTCAGAGCTTGCTCCTGCATCCATGCAAAGGAAGTAAAGGGATTATGTCTAAAGCCAATTAAGTTGGCTCCTTTGACCTCCATCCAGTGTGGGATGGGGTTGGGGATAGAGTATGAGACAAGAGACACAAGGAGATAAATACACAAGGAAAATCAAAGCATTAGGGTCACCTGGGCAGCCATTGGTGATCATATAACTGGTCATATATTCAATATATTATCACTCCCCACTCCACGTGTGAGCCATTGTTTGAGTTGACAGAGACATTTTAGAAAGCACATTGAGTCAATGGACACATTAAGAGCAGAGACTGGTATATTTCACATAGCCACACAGCATGCTTTTAAAGAAAAAAAGTTGTGACAATTTCCTATTCTACTCTAGTCTATGTTGCCCTCTACTTTTAAAAGATCCTAAACTGCTTTATACTATTTGTTTCCTGGCTGCATTTTTTGCTTGCCTAATTGTATTCTAAAGGAACTGAACTGTCTTGCCTTGGGGTTATGGTTAGGGAGATTTCCTGCAAGATCACTTCTGGAGGTGTTCAGGGGACCATATACAGTGTTAGGGATTAAACCCATGTCAGTGATGTGCAAGGCAAACACCTCAACCTTTGTACATTATCTCTGATCCATGCTGTGGCAGCTTAATATTATGTGACTATGACATTGACAACGGCTAAAATTGCAAATTAAAGTGTACAAGTCTTCCCAACTCCTTCAAATACTCTGTGAAATCAAATGCTGTCTCTGTGTGTACGTATGTGAAAGAACTTTATATATTGTTTTAGTTATATTCTTCAAAGTTTTCTTACGTAATGATGTAGCACTGTAGTACTGCCGCCTCACTGTTCATCAATTTGCTCAAGTGGACACCGGTAACATCTACATTGTGAGACTTCTTGTTACTTTTTTTTTGCATATCGAATATGCCAAGGGGAGCTTTCCAGGCTGTGCTGTGAGGGTGGGATACTCTTAGTTGCTTGCCAGGCTTTCTGAGAGGGATAGAGGAATCAAACCCGGGTTGGCCTTGTACAAGGCAAACGCTCTGCCTGCTGTGCTATCGCTCCAGCCTGTCCACTTAAATAGGCCATAGTATTACGTAGTATTGTGGCACTTGACCTAGTCCACTTCAATGCCAGAAGAGCCCATAGCTTGCCCTTGGTCCATCAGTCCCTTGTCGAAGACTATAATACAATATTTTAAATAATTATATTGTTTATTTATAATATAATTATAAATTGCATATAAATACATATAGACCTCTTATTGTCTAGTTCTCACTCTCAGAGAACCCAGCAGGCTACCAAGAGTATCCAGGCCACATATATGCCTAACTGGGAACACCTGTAAAGATGATTAGAGGCTGCCCCAAAAGCCTCCATCCCTCTTGGAAAGCCTGGCAAGCTACCAAGAGTATCCCGCCCACAAGGCAGAGCCTGACAAGCTACCCGTGGCATACTCGATTCGCTAAAAACAGTAACAATGATGGTCCTCATTCCCCTGACCCTGAAAGAGCCCCCAATATGCCATGGGGCCACACTAGCACGTGACGGGATGAATGGAGACATTATTGGCGCCTGCTCAAGCAAGTCAATGAACAACAGGGTGATAGTGATAGTGATATTATAGTACTATTATAACTTCAATTATAATACTATATTTAAAATATTTGGCAGAGGAAAAGGTTCTGACCTAAGTAACTTTTTCAAATAAAGAATCCTATAATAATAAAAGTAACTACACAGAAATACAACTTTGTTGGTAGAGTGGTTTCTCATAAGAAAATGATTTAACAATTATGTGATCACTATACATTATACAATTAAGCATACCACTGATATATTATTGCCATTATTAAGTTAATGAATAACTGATGCTGGAACCAGGCTTTTTACTACTAGAATGGATTTGCTCGAGCGGGCCCAGTAACGTCTCCATTGGAGACTTTGTTGTTACTGTGTCTGGCATATCGAATACTCTCGGTAGCTTGCCGGGCTCTCCGAGAGGGGCGGAGGAATCGAACTCGGGTCGGCCATGTTGGCCGCGTGTAAGGCGAACGCCCTACCCGCTGTGCTATCGCTCCAGCCCAATATCCATGAGTCTATACTGAAATCTGATAGTAATAAAATATCAAGGTCCCCCAATTTAGGAACATCTTAAATAAAGTGTCTGACCAGTATGCTGCAAAATTATCATTGAAAACAAAAATAATTTGAAAAATGTCACAGTCAAGAGGAGTCCAGGTGGACTGGATGACTAGATGCAATCTGGATTCTGGGGTGATGTCTGAAGCAGAAAAGGATACAGGAAAACAAGCTGAGTAAACTGTGAACTTTAGTAATATCAGCCTTGGTTAACTAACGATGATGAAGGTAGCTCACTAATGTCTAATAATAAAGGGAAGTGTCGTCATGAGCTAAATGCAAACTCCCTGTGTTATCTCTAATTTCTTTCTAAGTCAAAATATTTGGTGAACTTAAAAAATTAGGGCTAAACTGACATTATTTAATTCATGAATTTCTAGACTAAAAAGCATATTTATTCCCCAGTCTAATGACATCCTCTGTTATATGTAAATGTGAGATACTTGTTGAAGTCACTAATATTATTAATGAACTAAAGAGAGAATTATACTTTGCTCACTGTTTTGTACTTTATATTAATGTTAAATTCAGCCTTTATACATCTGTAAGCCACTGTCCATGCACCAGTTGTTAAAATTTGGGAGGTAGATCAGTGATTTTCAACCTTTCTGTGTTTGTTAACTGGCAGTGGTTGAAGAATGCTGCTTTATACTACAGTGATATAGTACTACTGAAGAAAAATATGGAATTCATAGATTTAATTTTCTGTAACTTGCTGATAACTCTATTTTAGTAAAACCTATTCATGATTAAGACTTTATCCCTAGGATTCTATGTCCATAGAATTCGCAGTAATTTTCTAATACTAGTGTTAACCAGTAAATATAAAGTAGAACTTAGAAAAGTGTTGCACATTTTACTTTTTAATGAAAAATATATTGGATAGGGTCTTTTCTGTAATACAGTGATTTTTCCCAAGAGAAGTATAAGTGTATAGTTTTCATTGTATTATAGTTCTATACTTGGTTTGTCAACTAGGTTTCATTTTTCATGTACTTTGATACATTTATCACTGAATACTATCAATTCTTTCCCTTCCAGAATTTAGGTTGTATTAAATTTAAGTTGGATTAAATTTAAGTTGGATTAAAGAAAGCACTAGAAATAGTTAAGAAATCCTGGGTTTTGCTACATGTAGCAATGAAATTTTAAGCAACTTGCAATTTTTTTGAGCTTTAGGCATCAGAATTGTAAGAATATGCATTTTATTTGTTTTCCATGCTTATAAAATGTCTGAAACAAAAACAGCAACTGTAGAAGTGAACACTAGAGTCAACAAACATTTATAGAGAATTAGCCTTTATTTAGAGCTTATAAGGCACCCGCAGTACACTAAAGTGCTTATGTCTATGAATTTCATATCCCTATGGAGTAGATTTATTACCATTTATATTTACAGTTAAGGAAACTGAGCTCCAGAGATATTAAAGGACTTACTTGTGTGAGCTTTAGTGCTGATAGAGGGCGGGGGTGCATTAGTATTTTGATTTGAAGTACATGGTTTGTTTGATTTTATTATTAAATCAATTTTCTAGTATGTTGTGGATAACAGAAAAGCAAGATCATAGAATTGCCAAAATAGACATTTTGCTTTTGGTTGAAAGTACTAGAAAGAACTCTTTCAGTCGGAACAATGAAGAATACTAGAATACTGTTTTACGTATAAGAGCAAGTTTAGAGATAGGGTGGTTCTAGACTTAGTCTGATGTAATTGCTGAAAATATGCACAGGAACAGAAAGGAAAGGTATTTTTTCCCCTTGTGTATCTTCTTACAAATGGGGACACTTTTGTTGTTATTGCTATTTTGATCTAAAAGGGGGGGTAGGGTATGTTTGGGGACACACCCAGCTGTGCTCATAGCTTAATCCTGGTTCTGTACTCAGGATTACTACTGGGCTCTGGGGGTCCACATGTGGTGCTTGGGATAGAACCTAGCTGACTATGTGTAAGGGATGCACCTTTCCTGATGAACTATCACTCCAGCCTGAAGATCTCTTTTTATTGGCCAGAAGCACGGCTCAGCCAATCTTTGGCAAAGAGATTGCATTGATTATAACTGAGTTAGATATATCGCAAATTATAGTGGGGCTACAAATATTTCTATCCTTGATTTGTTGTGGACATGCTAGATACCGAAATACAATCAGGATTTATCCAGTAAGGGAGAGAAATGGGTCTGAATGTGAAGTCGGTAACCAGGAGCGTCTTGTTGAATAGTGAGCAATACTGCAACATAATAAATGAAAAAAGCAAGACTAAAACCCCCAGTTTCAACTCACACTATTTTTTTACTTGCCATATGTTGCTTCTAGAACATCTTGATACTCTAGATACCTGTCATGTTTTGCTTTTAGAGTGTCATAATATCTCCCACTACCTTTTACTTGTCATGTATTGCTTCTAGAATATCTTGATTATTTTATAAATCATATGTAATCCTATTATAGTTTTATTGTAGTGGTTAAAATAAGAATTGAAAGGTAACTTATAGAATGGCTCCAGACACAAAGGTTAGAATTCATCCTATATGCCATCTAGTCTCTCGGTATAATTTGAAAGTGCTATCTCAAGGCTAGAAGGTCCCAGACAACACAGCCAATTTCCCAATGAAAACGAAGTCTATATATATGTTTACAATGAAAAGGTATTGTGATATGGGCTGGAACTTCAGCCTTGCAGGCAGCTGAGCCAGGTTCAATCTCTAGTGTCCTATCTCATATGGTTCCCTGAGCATAGAACCAGGAGTAAGCTCTTGAACACTGCCAGGTGTGGCCCCCAAAAGAAAAAAATGTGCTGTGTGACAATATATCAAGAAAGCTACCAGCCTGCTTCCTTGGGACAACATAAGAATTTTTGATTTATGTGGCAAAATTAAAAGTACACCAAAGAGAAGTTGATGATGCAGAAGAACAGAATCACCCATGCAATCTATTCAATCTGTATGATTCCAGGCCTGCTTTATCTCCTTTCTGATCCTTTGTTTCTTCACTGGCCAAACTGAGATCATTTCTACCTTTCCATTGTGATGTACAAATTAGCTCCGGGCAGAAAATGAACAATGCACATTGCTTTTTTAAAAAAATTTTCTACTCTCTCTATAGACTCTCTCCCTTGAGTTCCAGGCACATGTGAAGCAATTAATACGCTTCATTTACCTGCCAGGTCAGGTAAGAAATGTGTCTGAACAGAGTATATGAAATAGATGGTGACCCTGAAATAGTCTGAGGCATGTGGATATAAAACAGAATAAGGGACTCATTCAAGGAAAGCTAGACCAATAACATTTAGTAGAAATACTTGAAAAATCTGTCTAATGCTGGGTCACTGACATTGCTAAAGGCATCCTTGAATTAGCTAATTGCCTCTAATATCTCTTTGAACATTTTGGCTGAAAAAGTCTTGGTATTTGTAATAGTTAATTTTATGTATGAACTTGGCTGGACTACAGTGCCCAGATCTTTGGGAGACTGTTATCCTGGAGATTTCTATGAAAGTGTTTTGGGGATGATATTAGTATGTAAATTGGTAGGCTTTCAGTAAAGTAGATTATCCTCAACGATGTGAGTGGACCTCATCCAATCAGTTAAAAACCTTAATATAAAATGAATGACCTACCCCACAAGCAAGAAGGAATCCTGCCAGAGAATGCCTTTGGAAACAATTGAAAACTATTCCCTGAGACCCCAGGCTGTCAGCTTACCTCATGAGATTTGGGTATCACTAAATGTACATAGTAATGTGAGCCAATTTCTTAAAATAAATGTACCCCGACTCTTTGATATCAATCCAAAAATATAGAAGCACTCAAAGAGATATGCTCATATCCATGTTCCTTCCAGCGCTATCTCCAATAGTCAGGGAACAGACTCAAGTTCCCAGAAAAAGGAGAAGACAGAGAAGATTTGGTGTACATACACATCAGAAGTCTACTGAGCTCTAAGACAAAATGAAATAGTATCTTTTTGAACAACATAGATGGAACTCGAGTTTCATACAAAGCAAAGTAAGTCAGAAAGAGAAAGACAAACACAGGATGAGCTTCCTTATATATGGAATATAAAAAAAAATTGGGGCCAGAGCAATAGTACAGTGGGTAGGGCATTTTCCTTGCATGCGGCTGGCCCGGGTTTGATTCCCGGAATCCCATATGGCCACCCCATCACCACTAGGAGTAATTGCTGAGTGCAGAGCCAGGAGTAACCCCTGAGCATCGCTGGGTGTGACCCAAAAAGAAAAAAAAATTAAGGGAATGGACAACAACCACCCAAAGCTAATGAGTCATTGGATTCAGGCTACAGAACTGTGACTCCCAGATGCAGGTGGGTGGAGGAGGCACAGAGGCAGTGAGAAGTGAGGATCCAGGAGAGTGTAGTAAAATCTCTACACTTTAGTAGTAGGCATGCCCTGACTACTTAAAAAAGAGATGTGCAAAAGTACTCTCAGAATGTATACAATGAGGTAAACTGCCTACTGCAATAAAAATGATCTTTTAGCCCAGAGAGATAGCTCAACTGGTTCAACACATTTATTTCATGTAGTAGTCCCGAGTTTGATCCCTGGTACTAAATTGCCCACTGAGTATGGCAAGGAAAACAGGCCCTGAACACCAGCTGTGAGTAACCCCTAGGAACTGCTGTGTGTTGTCCATCCTACCTCAAAGCAACCCAAGTAAATATAAACCCCTCCTTCCTTCCCTTCCCTTCCCTTCCCTTCCCTTCCCTTCCCTTCCCTTCCCTTCCCTTCCCTTCCCTTCCCTTCTTCCCTTCCCTTCCCTTCCCTTCCCTTCCCTTCCCTTCCCTTCCCTTCCCTTCCCTTCCCTTCTTCCCTTCCCTTCTTCCCTTCCCTTCCCTTCCCTTCTCTTCCCTTCCCTTCCCTTCCCTTCCCTTCCCTTCCCTTCCCTTCCCTTCCCTTCCCTTCCCTTCCCTTCCCTTCCCTTCCCTTCCCTTCCCTTCTTCCCTTCCCTTCCCTTCCCTTCCCTTCCCTTCCCTTCCCTTCCCTTCCCTTCCCTTCCCTTCCCTTCCCTTCTTCCCTTCCCTTCTTCCCTTCCCTTCCCTTCCCTTCCCTTCCCTTCCCTTCCCTTCCCTTCCCTTCCCTTCCCTTCCCTTCCCTTCCCTTCCCTCCCCTCCCCTCCCCTCCCCTCCCCTCCCCTCCCCTTCCCTCTTCTTCCCTTTCTTTCTCTTCCCACTTCATTCTGTTGGTTCTCTTTCTTAAGGAAACCCTGAAAAATACAGCGTGTACCCAAGATACCCTCACACATTTCACAAGGTATTAAATGGGACTTACCATGGCCCAGAAAACTTGACTTGAGCTTAAACTCCATCATTTCTTAATTCTTGGTAAGTTTCCTTGATTACTTCTTAGTTGCTTTATTTCTCTGGACTTCCATTTTCAACATTTAGTTTATGTTTGTAATAATATCTCCCTCATAAGGTGGTAATGAATATCAATGCATGTGAAATGCATTTTATAATTGGAAACTATAATTGTTATAATTAGTCTTACATAATTAAGCATTATTTTATCCATTGGTTACTAGGGGAGAAAAAAAGATTAATTGTTTGATGGAGCCAATTGGACTTTTCCCTAGAGACGCACTAGCTGTGACTGGAAAAAAATATACACTTAGAAGCTAGAGAAATAAAACAGCAAGCAAGTTGCTTGCCTTGTACAAACCCTACCTGAGTTTAATCTTCACCACCCATTTGGTCCCATGGGACCCCACCAGGAATCAGTATAGATCCAGAAGTAAACCCTGAGCACAGCTGAATGTAGTTCAGAAAAATAAAATCTAAATTTAACTTTAAAGATGTTGCTAAATCAAAAAAAAATCCCCAATGACTTTCTAGCTCATACTACTAAAATATGTGAGCCTGCCCCGTTGTCCATATATCAAGTTACTATTCCAGAAGTTCTGTGCAGTGATTGTCAGCCTAGATTCATAATACTCTGTCTGCCCACGTCATTGCCTTCACGACCTATCTCCTCAAGTCTGACATTATCAGAATGTTGCTCCTCAAATCATTTTATCTCCCATAAAAAATTCTATCTGGCCGCAGGAGAGACAGCTCAATGGAGCTGGCATGAGGACTAAACAGGCTGAAGAACATACTACATATGCATGAGGACTAGTTTGTATCCCCAGAACTGTTATGCTATTATGTCCTGCAAGCACCACCAGGAGTTAATTCCCCAAAATTTCTTAGACAGTAACATTTCCTTATAGAGCATGCCTTAGGGATTTTATGCCCTAGGGATTTTTTCAACTTCCCCTTGATTTTGTTCTCTCTCTCTCTCTCTCTCTATATATATATATATGTATATATATATTTCATTTTTTCATTTCATTTCATCATCCTGTTATTCGTCGATTGCCTTGAGCAGGTCCCAGTAACGTCTCTTTCATCCTAGCCCTGAGATTATATTCAAGGCTCTTTAGGAGAATGAGACCCATCATTGTTACTGGTATTTGGCATATTTGGTACGCCACGGGGAGTTTGCCAGACTCTGCCCTGTGGGCAGGCTACATTCGATGGCCTGCAAGTTTGTCCAAAGTAGGAATGAGATAATAAGATGTCATAAAAAGATGTCTATATATATATATATATATTTATCTTCTAAGGGGAAGGCACATCCATTGGTATTCAGGGCTTACTCCTGCTCTGTTCTCAGAGATCAGTTCTGGCAGGACTTTGGTGGGCATATACAGTGCTGGGGATTGAATCTGGGTTGGCCTAATATAAGGCAAGCACAATCAATACCTGCTGTACTATTTCTCCAGCCACTGTTCTTCTTCTTTCTTTTCTTTCTTTCTTTTTTTTTTTAATACTATGATTCACATGTAAGCACTGAGTCACAAGCGTATTTGCAAAGATGGGAACTTCAAAGAAAGTTATCATGTTGCTCAATGTCTTTATGTAATGCTGTTGGATTTAAATCCTCGTTGTGTCTGTGTGTGTTGAAAATAAAATTTATTAGATATCATCCAAAATAGGGCAGTCAAAGTTGCAGAATAAGCGTAGATATTTCCTCTTAATAGTAATATTTCCACATTCACTCAAAAATCTAGACACTGGGACTTTAAGTCAGTGGATTTCCTTCAAAACAGCAGAAACTTTCTGAGCATTCATTATGTGCCGGGAGTTTTCCTAGGACATAGAGACACTATACTTGATACTGGATTTAAGGTCAGTATGGAAGACTCACTGCTAGTGGGACTTGTCTCTTTTGGTGGGAAGGTTCATTCAAAGTAGGTGGTAGAAAGGGAATAAAGGAAGTGATAATGATATTACCTTTTTCTTGCTTTTAATGACTCGGAGAATGAAATCATCTAGATGATGATGGACTCGAGTGATTTAGAAAATGAATTACATTATTTGTAGTCAGAAACTTTGTATATGATTTTAAATGTAAATAAGTAGGATTGTTTTCCTCTCCAGATTCTTCTCATGACAAGATATAAATGTCATGTTACCTCAGAAGTGCTTTCTGTCTTTGTGAATCTTGCTTGGGTGACTATTTTCCTCTCTTACGTCATTATTTATTTTCCCAAATATGCAATTATAACCTTTACCTTCATTTTATTTTTCCTTCCCACAACATCATTAACATTCTGACAGCAGGGTTTGTGCATTTCTCCACTCATATTTATCTCTAGTATAACCAATGGCTATTCAATATATTTGCCAAATAAACAAGTTATAATCAATAATCATTACTGAACTTAGAGTTCTGAATCAATACTAAAGTCCAATGGTCTTTATTATTTGACCATTCTATTGTATGTCCCTACAGTTCCCTATCAAAATTAGAATTAAACATTCAACAAGTTCTATTTGGAACAGAATAACTATGCAAGTAATGTAACTTATGTTATCATTATTGAAATACTTGTTATTCCTAATATAGTCTATAAATAATTAAAATTCTTTTAAGTATTCCTCACCTATCTTTATTTGCTTCCTGCGTACCCTGAGTAGAATATCAACACCCACGAGGACAGGGATTTCTATTTTGTTTGGTGCTTTAGCCTTAAAGTTTAGAATAGTCTTGGCACATAGAAATAAATTTCTTGATAAATTAAATAATAACTTGAAGACTATATACTAGGAATATATATAGAGAGAACAGAGACGTAGGTGTATGTTTTGCAAGCAGCCCACCTCAGTTTGGTCCCTGTTACTACATGGTCCCCTGAGCGTTGTCAAGTACAGTTCTGGTGGTCCCTGTGGGTCATAGCCTGATTGCCTTGAATTGACAGAGGCAGCTCCAAGGCCTCCTGAGCACTGACTTGGAAACTTCCCAAATCAATGAATAAATAAAGAACAACTCGATAGAAAAGAGTCTGGTTTACAGGTTAAAATGTTGAATTCAAGAACTGGCTGGAAGACACTAATGCTATCAACTCCCTAGGGCTTTGTGAAGATTAAAAGTCAAAAGATGGAAAAGCAAATTGGTTAACTAAATGTAAAGCATACTAATAACATTGAACCACAAGACATCTTGTTATACAACAGATACAAAATAACATTAGAACTATGATCTAGCAAGCTCCCTGCGCAATCTAACTAAAGACTGAAAATATCAAAGAAAAAGTTCTAACCACTTCATCGATTGTATGGTTACTTACAGCAATAAAGGTACAGAAACAACTGATATGCCTAAAAGACAGATGAATGAGTACAGAATATGTGGGAGATTTGCACAATGGAATATTATTCAGCTATAGAAAATATGAAATCTTGTCATTTGCAGCCAAACGAATGGCCATTGAGGGAATCACACAAAATAAAAAAGTCAGAAGGGATTTTTATGCTGTGTGCAGTGGAATAATATGAAATTGGTGAATGCACAAAACCAAATGAAAGCAAGAGGACAGAGACGAGGGGACTGGAAAGGAAGTGGGTAGGCAGTGGGAGACGGGTGGGGGTGAAAGAAAGAGTGGTGGGTTTATTCTTTTAAATTAACTTAAAAATAGATCACAGGCATATTAGTCTTTAGCTGTCAGTTTTATAATCCGTTCTGTGGAAAATGTGAATTAATCATTCTCTGCCCGCCTCGCTAACACACCAAGGCTGTTTTAGTCATTCTGTGGAAAGATCTCTGTGTGCTGCGTGAGGGCAGGCGGTGTGTGGGCTGCTGAGGGCGGAAGTGCTCACACCCAGTGAAGGAAGGAAGGCGAGGATGCGCTCACTGGATGACAAACCCTCCAGAACGGAATCCAAGGACTGTGAGTGGCCCAACGCCATTTCTTCTCTCCAAATTCGTACCAGAAAAGGCTTAAACGCCAGTTTTCATTTCAACTAAGGAGCACAAGTGGTACAGCATCAGCTAACTGCAGCTACTTCCTGACCAGTTTCCCGAAGATCCAATTGATTAACTTGCAGTTCACTTGAGATGACAGAGGAAAGTTGGTTCCAATGACAGCCAGTAGTTGCACTTACAACTACCACTTCCTTATGAAATGTTCTTTTTAAGGGTTGGTTGAGTATAAGGGTAAGGAAGAATCAAAGTAAAGTAGATTCTCTTGAGACATTTCAGTTGAAACTTGTTTTTATTGATTCCTTTATGTTCAGAATTCAAAGTAACTGGTTACTTTCCAATTTTCTGGTGTTTCCATTAAGCTGCAGAGGAGAAAATATTGCTTATTTCCAATGTAGTAATTCAGGCAGAGGGACATTGGACAAGAGTGTTTTTATACAGTGATTAACTGTAAAGACCCAGGTATCAGATAACCAGGGTTTTGGGTAGATTTCACCATTTAATGTGCTTTGAGGTCTTGAAGAAGTTACTTAACCTTTATGGATTTAATTTTTAATCCAAAACTTATGCTGAAGTAAGAAGAATGTTTAGCACAAATTAAGTGTTCTTGTTATGAAGGATGGACTTACCTCAACACAGAATAATAAGAAGTCTTTATTTAAAGTACCTGGACAGGCCTTCTACAAATGTAGACCCATAGGTACCATTAGGCATTTGAGAGTGACTGAAGAAAATTACTTAGAAGAGTCAAGTAGAAGGTGATTAAATCCTTATGTCAAGTCCCACAATCTACTCTATTTGAGACCGCTTAATAGCCTAAGAGTAGGCAATCATTTATGTTATTAAATATAAATTTTTAAATAAAATGTTCTATAATAAAAGCTGAAAAAGCTAAAGAAAAAGTACCAGGGACTTAAATAGAACAATTGAAGTTAAAATATTTTGAAGAGGGGCATAATGGGGTATCTGTACAGATTTCATAAGCTACAGTAGTAGATTATGAAAGTGCCATCTGGCAAAGCTCAGGGCTGGTGGAATGAGTAATGTGATCTATCTCCTATCACATCTGACAGCCAGGGTTGCTAGCAGAGTCTGGGCTCCCTACTGTGAGGTAAAATATTGGTGAGGAAGTCATAGAAGCATTTGTGATAGAGTAATTATTCCTGGAAAAACAGGAGTTACTGGGCAACCACTAGTCCAGTAGCCAAGGATCCTGAGTGTGAAATCCACCCCTATCTTTTACCTGTTGCAAATTTTGTTTATTCCTGGTTTTTTTTTTTTGAGAAAATGTCTCCCTCTTAAGGAAATACGGGATTGAACTAATCCATGCGAAATAATGAAGAGTTCGATACATGGTCTATCTTCAAAAAGGCAGAAATGATAATTTCTATAAAAGTTTTATTAGGCACAGAGATATTTTCCTCTATGCATTTTGCTTATAAGAAGGCAAAGATGTGAGACTCCTTCTCATAGTTTAAGATAGTTTAGGTAAAATTTCTCTAGAATGAGTAGGAGGTAGACCAGTGATCCCCAAAATTATTTGGCCTACTGCCATCCTTTCAGAAAACAGATTACTTAGCATCCACTGGAAATCTACGTTCTTTAAGAGAAGAAATATAAAGTGCCCCCACTACCCTACTGCCTCATTCAGGTTCCCCACAGGGACCAGTATTTTCCAACTAGTAAAATGTGTAGCCAATACTGAAGAAAGGATGAAAAGTAACTGTGAGAAATGTCTCATAGCAAGACAACAAAGAGGAAGTAAATGTAATATTTGACTAGATCTAGACTTGGGTACAAGAGCAGTTGGCACCAGGGACAAAGAGGGGGGATAGCTGAGTAATAAAGAAAGGGTACATTATAGTGCTATTGGAGTATTAATGTCAGGCATAAAACCAAAGTAAGGCATTGGTCGTAAGAGAAAATCGGGGTGAAAATGAACTGTTTGGATAGAGTATGGACAGGACTTAGCAATTTAGATACTTATAATTTAGGAGACAAAGTTCCATAACAAGACCCAAGATGAAAATCCCAAAGGCATTTCAGAAATTCTAGAAGCCAAAATGAAATTGTTAACAATAGAATCGAGTTTTTCTGGGAGTCACCTTAAAAAAAAAGAGACCATTAGGCCACTTATGTGACTATGTATGCTCCGGGCACATCTCTTTGATTCCACTGTTCTTCCTGCATTAACATATGCCTCAGAGACCTGGGCCCTAAGCAAACAAGATGAGAACGCTATTCAGGTCTCCCAAAGAAGAATAGAAAGAGCTATGCTTGGAATATCACGTTTCACTCAAATGAGAGAAAGAATCCGGAGTTCCAACATCTGGACGATCAAAAATCAGGGACTCTGTCTCGTTTGCCAAGGTGTCAAAAATCAGATGGGCTGGTCACGTAATGAGATTTAAAGACGACCGCTGGACTAGAGCTGTTACCGATTGGATTCCACGGGATGTCAAAAGACCGCGTGGCCGCCCACCTACCAGATGGTAAGACTTCTTCCGTCAAGATCATGAACGATCGGTTTGAGGCCCTTCATGTTCCCGGAGCGAACAGATGCCATTGGGCTACACTAGCACGCAACAGAGACAAATGGAGATGTTACTGGCGTCCGCTCGAGCAAATCGACGACTAACGGGAAGTTAAGTGATTAAGTGATTAAGTGAAGTATATTTCATAATACTTGCCAAATAAAAGTAAAAATAATATTTTGGAAAACAGTGTGATGGTATATGTAATGAGACTCTGAAGTATGTATAATCAACCATCAGGTGTTTTATTTCTAATGGATTATTTTGTAAGTTTATTCAACAGAGATAAAGAACACAGTACACGAAAATTCAATGTAGATACTACTGCTGATCAAAGATATGTGTGTATAGCTATGTTTTCAAAACAGCAGACTAGTTATTTAGTTTCTCAACTTCACAAAATATTATATAGACATAAAGATGAGAGATATTTGTAATATCTAACACTTACTGAATTCACAGTATTTGAAACTTCATAGGTTATTTCATTTAACCAACAAAATTCTCAATAATAATATCATCTGAATTTCATATGAAAAAATAATTAAGTTACAAGGAAACTTAGGAAGTTCTCCAAGGTCAGTCAAATAATGTGGGAATTTGCCCCCCTAACCAAAAAGAAGAAAAAAACACACCCAAAGATGGGATATTCCTCTAGATAAGATAGTTTAGATGTTATAATACAAAGGGCATGCAAAAATACACTTGGCAAAAACTATTAGCAGTAAATAGAATTGATAAATATCTGCACCAGGCAACCAGAGAATAAGACTTGTAGATATAAGGGCAGTAAGGACAAAAATAGAATTAAGAGTGCCATCTAATAGCTATGTAAAATACCTACCCTCTGGTTTACCTGTACCTCTTGAAGTTTGTGATTTAGTAAGTAACTGCCCTTGTCTCTGTCAACTATGGCTCTCCTGTTGGGAGTCTGGGGGAGTGGTAGGGAGTGATAATTTACTGAATGGCGAGCCTGTGAGACCACTAATGGCTGCCCTAGTGATCTAAGGCTTGGACTGTCCATGCGTATTTTTCTCCTCATATGTTTGTCTGATTCTCTGTGATTGATTTCCCCATGACAGGGGTGACAAAGGTCAAAGGTGCCAATCTGATTGGCATTAGACAAGCTAATGATAGGCTAAGGAACTGGAGATGCATCATGGGGACAGGTTGAGGGAATTAGGATCTGTGGTGTGTGATCATGACTGTTAGGACGTCCCAGGCTCAACTTCCACTATTATGAAGAGTCAGGATTCAATTTCGGTCTGGTTCCTCTTATTGCAAAGACTGAGGTCTAAACTCCAGATTTACAAAAAGAAAAACAACAACAAACCCCTTATAATAAGAAGAAATTGATATAGGCAGGCTGGCAGATAAGGAAGCCCACCTCCCAAGGCAATGGCAGTAAATTTCCTGGGAAATAATAGGCCTGAAGTTGTGAAAGCCAACCTTGCAAAAAACAGGAACTAAGGCCCAATGAGACCCTCACCTGTCACCAGCCATAGACCCAGAGAAGTTCCAGTAGAAACAAAAGGCCAGGAAGGGAATTTCAAAGAAGACCATTACCACTCCCTGACCCCTTGGTAACCTCCTTAGCAACGGACTTTGACCTAGGTAGATGCCTCATGTGGGAGCAGGTTGGAGAAACCCTATAAAAAACACCTTGAACAAAGAAGGGTGCATATATACTGCCTGTGTTGCCCAAGCACATGTGGCACCTGAGCACATGTATTGCCGGAATCTCCCCTTTTGAGATGTGTGTTGAGATTTTCATGCTTTCATGTCCAATGCTGGGATGTGTGTAGGGGCTCTTTCTGCCCCTGGAGAAGTCCAGGTTCTCTCTTGGGCACGTTGCTCTCTACTCTCTCCTGCTTTCTCTTCCTTCTCCCTTCAAAACCTCCAAATAAAATCTATTTTTACTTCACTGCTTGTCTACGCCTGAAATTCTTTTCTGCGAGACAAGACAAGAACCCGGTAACCCTGGGGCCTGGCTGGCAGAGGCAGATGGGGAGAATGTGACTGTCTTTCTCCCCCCCACTTGACATAAGCTACCCATGGGGACCACCAACATCAAAATGAAAACTATATTCAGCATGTATTGAGCAAAATCTGTGCATATGTAAAAAGGTAAATAAAAGAATACAGAAGAGACAAAGTCTATGTGTTTGGCAACTTTTGCAAATTTCCCTAGGCATTATTGCAATTTGGTCTAACAAAGAAAAGACTTTTAAGAAGAAGTGGATATTAAAGTAAGAAAAAAGCATTTCTAGTACAACTCACAAAACTATATTTGTGCTGGTATCTTGAAATGCTAGTATATTTTAAAAAACAAACTACATAATAATGAGCATTTATCATTTTCCTTAAAAATAAATCTAAATATTTCTTTAACCATTTTTGAATTTGTTTCAGAGGCTAAAATATAAGAAGTAATATAAAGCATATTTTAGATGACCAAACATAGTTTCATTATTCTTAAAACAACTTGAATTAGGGGGATGGAACAATAGTACATCAAGAAGTTTGCTTGCCTTGTACACAGGTCACTCAAATTTGATTCTTGGCACCCCAAATTGTCTCCTGAACCCCCACCAGAAGTAATTCCTAAGCAAAAAGCATATATCTTGAATTTTATTGTTGTCTTTTAATGAATTTATTGTTTTTATTAATTTGCTGATAATAGTTCAAAATAGTGCCCTGTAATCCCATCAACGGCCAAGACTCAGAGACTATAAAATCCAGCTCCCGGACGAGAACAGTGCAGTCTCCTGCCCCTGCGCCCGGCTGTTCCCCGCCGGGGTCCCTTGGAGGGGAGCGGGTTGAGCTTTCCTCCCCGCCCCGACCAGGGCTCCGGCAGCCGAAGACCTCCAGGACCAGCCACCACCATGCTGAGACCACTCTCCGCTCACATGAAGGTACTGGCAGAGGGACAAAGCCACGTGGGTTCCGGGGCTGAGATCTCCAAGCCTACTGGGATTGGAGTCGAGCATCCTCCACCCAGATCCTCCAAATTCCAGTAGGCGGGGGTCACACCCACCACCTGGCCCCCTGGTGCCGTGTAATCCCATCAACGGCCAAGACTCAGAGACTATAAAATGTCGTCCGTGCGACATCTTATCAGGGCATCTTTTTATGACGTTTTATTATCTCATTCCTACTTTGGACAAACTTGCAGGCTATTGAATGTAGCCTGCCCACAGGGCAGAGTCTGGCAAACTCCCCGTGGCGTACCAAATATGCCAAATACCAGTAACAATGATGGGTCTCAGTCTCCTAAAGAGCCTTGAGTATAATCTCAGGGCTAGGATGAAAGACACGTTACTGGGGCCTGCTCAAGGCAATCGACGAATAACAGTTCAAAAATGTCTTTCTCTGTTAACCCCAGTTCCAAGTATAGCAAAAGTTCTAAATAATTCATGTTACACCATTTTCATACTTTTGTCACTAAGATTATATTCATGTCCTATATTAAATACAAATTTAATTCTCTGTAACAACTGTCAAACAAAACAAACACTGTTCCCCCTTTGTTCATCAATTTTGCTCAAATGGACCCAGAAACGTCTCCATTTTGAGACTTCTTGTTACTGTGTTTTGCATATCAAATACATCACGGGTAGCTTGCCAGGCTTTGCTGTGTCTGTAACAACAGTCTTTGTAAAAAATATGTATACAGAATAAAGCAACATATATGAAATTTAATGTAAAATAACTAACATATGTAAGGCATTAAGAAGTAAAATTTAAACATCAGGATTCTTGAATTTAGTATCTAGATCTGCCTGTAGGACCTAACGACAATCACTCATCATTTCAAATCATTGGTAAAGTCAGGAAAAATTTCCTTCCTCTCAGATGAAGCCATACTTAAATGTATATAGAACATTTATCAAAGTATGCCTGATTAATGAAAATATTAGCTGCTGTAATTAAACCTGAAAGTAAAACGCTTGGCATAGCTACCCTCAATATAAATTTTTAAATTTCTATAGTATCTAAATGCAAACTTTATGCTTTAGCCAAAATCTTAGTAGACAGAAAACTGTCATAAATTTTGTCCTGAACTCAAAGTTGGCAGCGTTCACTCTCCAAGCTAGAAAATTTACAATGGTGTTTTGGCTAGATCAGGAACTCATAATGAATTAACTTAAAACTCGAAAGAGATAAAAATTTTCAAATGCTTTTCAAAGTCAGCTTCTTTGAACCCATCCCCCCCCCAAAACTGTGTACTCTTCTTTTTAATTTTTATGTAGGATAAAATACAATCTCTCTAAATTTTGTATTAAAATTCCCTATCACGTGATGCTCATATTTTCTCTTTTGTCAAATTTTATTCAATATTTTATTTCAAATAAAGGAGCTTGCCTAGCATGCCACAGACCCACGTTAGATCCTTGGTAGCACATATGGTCCCGTAAGCCTGCCAGGAGTGATATCTAAATGCAGAGCCAATAAGAAGCCCTGATCTGCACCAGGTGAGGCCCCAGAACAAAGAAACAAAATTTCATTAGTTTAAAACACCAGATGAGAGAGAGAGAGACAGAGAGAGAGAGAGACAGAGAGAGAGAGAGAGAGACAGAGAGAGAGAGAGAATGTGAGGGGCGGTGTAGAGGAGGAAGAAAAGAATACAAGAATCAAGATAGGCTACACTACCCAATGGGATACATGGAGTACAACAATAATCTTTATATTCCTTTGGACTGCACAGTAGCTGAGAATAGAAATTATGAACTTCACTGTAACAACCCACTGCATATAGCATTAGATTGATATTCTTAAAATAGGTGTTTATAGTACTTGAAGAATCAGAGAAAATAGAAGAAAGAATAGAGACAAAGGATTTTTTTTATTACTAAGTAAAAACGACAGACAAGTACTAAAAATGATATTCTAGAGTGCTAGAGAGATAGGCTGACTTTGGTTAGATCCTGCATACCACATATGGTCACCTGAGCCCAGCTAAGAGTGACCTCTAAGTGCGGAGCCAGGCATGTCTTTAGCACTGCAGGGTGTGGCCCCAAAACCAAACCAAATTTTTAAAAAGACATTTTGTAGACATATGTTATCATTTGATAGCACTATCTTGGTTGTCATTTATTTTGGGGGTCACATCTGGCAGTGCTCAGGGCTAGAAGTAACTTAGCTCTGTGTTCAGGGAATCACTCCTAGTGGAACTCCAGATCATACTTGGTTTCTGGGCGTGAACCCCTGCTAATGCCTTTTCAAATCTAAGTTACAAAATGGCCATTCCTTGATTCATTCAATTATATTTATTTTGATCAGATGAATAAATGGATAGGTGTCACCTGATCAGTATGAAAACACAGGTTCAATTTCAGGTGAGTTACCAGCTAATATAGAAAAGTAAAGAATTCTTTTTTGTTGTTGTTTTTTGGGTCACACCTGGCGATGCTCAGGGGTTACTCCTGGCTCTGCACTCAGGAATTACTCCTGGCTGTGCTCCGGGGACCATATGGGATGCTGGGATTCATCAAACCCAGCTAGCTGTGTGCAAGGCAAATGCCCTACCTGCTGTGCTATCGCTCCAGCCCCCCAAAAAGTAAAGAATTCTTATCTTGGTGATGCCAGGCTTTGAAAAACTGTAGAATCAGAGAAAGTTGTCCAAATAGTAAAGATCAGTTTTATAAATGTCCACAGAGTAAATGCATCTTGGAAGTTACTGTTTTTATTAAGGTCTTCCATAGGGAGATTATTTGAAGATCATTTAGGTCTACTCCAAAGCACGGAGAATTTATATTTTCTGGACAGAAAGATATTTCCTCTTGATGTCTGTAAGAAACTGCTCCTCTGCCAAATAGCTTTTGCCTCCACTCTTGTTTTTTCTTTTTGATAGAGACTGTATTTTATTTAATTTTTTTCCTGAAATGTTTTATCTTTTTTTTTTTCCAGGAAAGAGTATTTTCTTTTCTTTCTTTCCTTTTTTATAATTAGTGAAACACCATGAGGTACAGTTGTAGACTTACAAACTTTCGTGCTTGGGTTTCAATTATACAATAATCGAGTACCCATCCCTCCATCAGTGCCCATTCTCCACTCTTTTTTTGTGAGGCAGAAACATAAAATGTTTCCAACCATATTAGATACTAGGGAGAATCAATGGAACTGAAAGGTGTGTATAAAGTGAAGCTCTCCCATAGTAACTTAGTACCCTACCTTATTTTGGCGTTGAATACCGCTGTTTTTTTCTCTTCCTGCCTATTTGGAGTACGTCTCTGAGAACTGTCAAGAAATCAGCAACTAAGCCTTAATTGCTGAGTCTAGCATTTTCCCCTGGTCTCTTATTCAAAACCAGTCATAGTAAGCATGTCCTGCTGTTTTCATAGGATTCTTGAGAGTTTATTTTCCCATTTGAACTAGTCATTTTCTTTTTGTCTGAAAACTAAACTTCCACTTAAAAATGGCTAAAGTTTCCCATATCTAAACAAAATAACTAGTATTTAGTTGCCATTTCTTAATGTCTTAATGGTGACAAATAACTATCAATGACACCTCATTGTTTTATATTTGATAAAGTATATTCATTTATCTTTTCTCAAGCCTCACATGTCTGTGAGATTCACAGAATTCAGAGAGGCTAAATTTCAAAAACTCATACCCTTAATGTATTTTTGGTGTCTGTAGCTGGTATTTAATAATATGCCCAAGACTAATGAACTGCCTAAAACCATGATTTAATAACTGGATAGTGCATTTCTAGACCAACGCAACTAGTCTACCCTTGACATTTTCAAGATTAATTAGATACAACACCAACTTGTGCTATCGCTCCGCCTTGCACGCAGCCAGCCTGGCTGGGTTCGATTCTTCTGCCCCTCTCAGAGAGCCAGGCAAGCTACCAAGAGTATCTCGCCCGCACGGCAAAGCCTGGCAAGCTATCCCTGACGTACTCAATATGCCAAACACAGTAACAACAAATCTCACGATGGAGATGTTACTGGGCCTGCTCAAGCAAATCGATGAATAACGGGAGGACCATGACTGTGACCACCAAGTTCAAAACCTGAAAAATTATACCTACTATCCCACCCCCACGACAGAGCCTGGCAAGCTACCGTGGTGTATTTGATATAACAAAAACAATAACAACAAATCTCACAATGGAGACATTATTGGTGCCCGCTCAAGCAAATCGATGAACAACAGGATCTACAGTGCCACAGTGCTTTCTAAATGCTCCAAAGATAATCCTGACATGATTTTCTATTTTATATAAGCTTATCACTTTACATGGTAGTCATTTCTAGAAAAGATTTTTCATATTTCATTGCTTTTGAAATATTTAGAGTATACCAGGCTTCCTTTATGCAGTTATATATTATTAAAATTTGCAGAGCTTGTGAAACCCCACCACAGTTGACTTGTAAAACAATTATTGATGGCTTTTACATCTATCTTTACTACAATTCAACTTGCTCTTTATGATTTGCAGACAATTCTGTTAAGAGCTACAGAGAAACACATACAGTAGTGTGAGAGAAAAGAGTAGGTGTGAGTAAGGACCTGATGTTATTGGCAAGTACTATGTGCTACAAACATACTGAGTACCTAATTGACAGAAGGTATTAATACTAAAGGCACCTTGAAGAAGTCAACACTACTAGCTTCAGTTTATGGATAAGTATAATCTGACATCCAGGAAGAAAACCATTTTTTGAGAAAGAAATTTTTCTTGTAATTTAAATACTGAACATTAACCAGCATAGATCAAACTAGGAGAAATGGGCATCAATGTGACTATACGCCACAGGATCAAAAAGGAACTTAATGATGTATTATCTGATTCCCTGCTCCAAAAGAGGCAAGCATTTCAGCAGAGACAGAATGACTGGAGCCAGAGATGCAGTTCAACAGTAAGGCTTTGAAGTACATCTTGCATGGACTTTGGAGTATTTGCAAAGGTATATCTTGCAGGCAGAGTCTTGGAATTTGATTCCCAGCACCAGCAAAAAAGAAAATACAAATGGAGGAAGAAAGGAAAGAAATAGCATCAAGAGAATGAGTAAAGAGAATGATTTAAAATGAAGAAAGCTAGAGAATGCATATCAAGGGGGTGTCCAACAACCATCTCATCATAAACTCTGAAAACACAGTGCATGAATGGCAGAAACATCCGAGTAACTTTAACGCCAGTCTTTTTTCTTTCTCTTCTCAAAGTTAGACACGGGAAGCCTTTTTTAAGCACCTTGAACTACAGTTCATGAAGTTTCTGCAGACATGGAATGTAGAAACACCTCATTAGAGTTCTTCACGCTCCAGTGAAAAGGGGGAGGGATTTCTGAACTATGTTTCTGAAATACATCTGGAGTGAGGAAAGGATAGTGGAACATAATGCATGAAAGCTGGAGTAAAGAAAACAAATTATAGCTACCTGAGTGAAGAGTGACCAGGAGGAGGGGGTCATAAAAGATAAGGACAGCTGCAGTCAAGGCAAGTGACCTAGAAGCTGGATACCTTTGCAGAGACCAAAAGAGGATGAGAGAGAGGGACAGAGGTTGTCATTCACTTCTAGCATGTTACACACCAGCACCACCACACCATCACCACCACTACAACCAGAGGCAGGATGAAAAAGGGAACGAGTATTTAGACAAAAACTTACAGCTTAGGGGCTGGAGCAATAGTACAGTGGGTAGGGCATTTGCCTTACACACTTGACCTGGGTTTGATTCCCAGAATTCCATTTAGTGCCCAATGCACTGCCAGAAGTAATTCCTGAGTGAGGAGTCAGGAGTAACCCCTAAGCATCTCCAGATGTGACCCAAAAAGCAAAAAAAATATTGAGAAAAAAAGTTACAGTTTATCAATGAAATGCAAAATTTAACAAGTTAAAAATGAGACCATGTAAGATACTTTGGTATCAGTTATAAGTCATTTTTAGATTATATTTTGACCATGGAGAGAGTTCAAAGCACTCAGCTGAAACCTAGCACCACAGAACACTATAAGGAGCAGCCACTATGAGCTGGGAACAGACCCAGAGCACTGTTGAATGGGTCCCCAAACAAAACCAATTTTCAAAAATATTATTTGTTTAACATAAGACTATAATTATAAAATTAGTAATTCCAAAATATTAAAATAGTATATTCTAGTCTTTAATAAAAGCTAGTCTTCCATGGTTTATAAAACATTTTCATCTATTCATCTCACTAAATCCACACTACTAAAGAGTGATATAGGTGTTAATATTATTTTCCTTATGCAGACTGATAAACTGAAAAATAATACAGCACATTTAGAGTACCTATTTTTATGAGGGGCCTCATTTTTTGTGTGTGTTACATACCAAAGCTAATATTTTCTGCACTATTCTCCATTGATTTTATTTCATTTTGTGTTAATAGTCTCGATGTAGAAAAGAAAATGTGTAATAGATTCTTTCATCTACATCCAACAACAAGGAGCAGAAGACAATTTATAATAGTAATTTCCAATGTTTTCACATGTAAGGATCAGTGAAAATAGGACAAATGGTTCATGCACAAAGAAAAATTATTTAAAATTAAAATATTGATATGTCATAATGCAGCTAAACCACGTGTTAAGTAGCAGTAACTTTTCAAGGATCAACAGAAAATTTCTGTAGGCCACCAGCTGAAAGTCATGGCAGAGCCTGGCAAGCTACCCGTGATGTATTCGATATGCCAAACACAGTAACAACAAGTCTCACAATGGAGACGTTACTGGGTCCGCTCGAGCAAATCGATGAACAATGGGAAGACAGTGACAGTGTAAAATATAGACAGGATAATATTATGCCTCATCAAATTAGTAATATGTAATCATTGATGATGGAATTAGCAATATGAAATCATTGGCTAGTTGTTAATTTCATACCAAGTTCTTTATTTCGATATTTTTGTTCAACTACTTTTTAAGTTGATACTGTGAGCTAACGACTTGGTGTATTAAAAAAAAAAGGCACAATTTCTGATATATTACTCATCACAGTGCCAAAGACACAAAAAAGTTAAAATATAGCATGAGTAGGTTTCGGATAGATGTATGCAAATTACTTTCAAAACATAAAGGGAGCAGCCACTTTCTTTGAAACGGATGAAAGAAGAGGATGATATAGAACAGCTTCATGAGGAAAGTGGCATTTTGAACTAGAATGTAAAGAAGTTCACCAGTATTTCTATTAGATAACAGTCCTGGGGTCCAGCAGACAATTTTGATGCTTCAAATAGCTCAATTTGGCCATTGCTATTAACTGCATATTAGAGGGGAGTTAGAGCAGAAATCACAGGGTGTTTTTGAGATTCACATCAAAGAGTCTGAGCCCAGGATTGAGGGATGGTATTAAATCAGTAGAACAGCCCAAAGCAGACCCCATATTCACAAAGTCTCAAGAATGAAGAGACCCAGAGAGCTTGAGTTGGAAGAATCCAAAGACAGAGAAGGCCACTCAGGGATCAGGAATGCAGCAAAGAGTAGAGGCAACCCAGAGAACCTGAACCCCAGGGCAGAGAGGAGACAGCAGCAGAATCAGTGGGGAAAGAGGCACTTAATTTTAGTAGTCTGAGGTCAGAAAAGTAGGGGGTCCGGGTGTGGGGTAGGCATATTAGGATGAAGGAGGGAATGGAAAGCTATTTTGTTAGGGACATTAAGAATCAACATTATCATCAAAGAGGAGGATAATAAGGAGAAAGACATTTTCATCTATCTGATATTATAACATATTGTAATGCATGTTTCTTAAAAGTGAATCCAGGTCCCTCTGGATGAGAGATGTGTGGTGAAAGTAGGTAAAGGACCAAACATGATGGCCTCTCAGTATCTGTATTGCAAATCATAGTGCCCAAAAAGGAGAGAGAGACAGAGACAGAGACAGAGACAAAGCCACAGAAACAGAGACAGAGAGCAGAAAAGTAACTGGCATAGGAGCTGGAGTGATAGCACTGCAGGTAGGGTGTTTGCCTTGCACGCGGCCAACCCAGGTTCGATTCCCAGCATCCCATATGGTCCCCTGAGCACTGCCAGGAGTAATTCCTTAGTGCAGAGCCAGGAGTAACTCCTATGCATCGCCAGGTGTGACTCCCCCCTAAAAAATAAAAAGTACCTGCCATAGAGGCAGGTTGGAGAGGTAGGGGTGGCAGGAGGGCTATGAGAGATATTGGTAGCGGAAAAGGGACATTGGCGGAGGAATATATGTTAGAACATGGTATGACTGAAACCCAATCACAAAAGTATTTCTAAGTTTCCTTTCTATCTGCTAATTGAAGAACCTTGATTGTCAGTTACTCATAATTGGGTTTCAAGCATATGTTTCAGCACTAATCCCTTCACCAATGCCCCATTTCCCTCCCACGCCCACTGCCTTCTTGCCTCTATGGGAGGCACCTTTTTTTTTTTTAGACACTGATTTACTGTTACTGATAAGGTTTAATGCACCTCTCAGAACCCCCTTCTTTTCCAGAGTGACCGCCTCACCATTGTCTTGGTGTTCCCTTTACCAACAGATACACTCTTCACCTCCATTGACCTACTTCCTACTGAAGACCAGTTCTTACATCCTTCTGTTGTATTTCTATTGTATCTGGGCACACTGTTTCCTGCTACTATATGTTTCTTTATATCCCACATATGAGAAAGATCACTTTGTGTCTGTGCCTCACTTCTAGCTTCACTCGGCATGATACTCTCCAGATCCTTTATGTACATGTGCTGAGGCAGGATAATGCAATCTCCTAAAATGACATGATTCAAATGGAGCTGTGAACAGGTGTGAACACGTGAGGAGAAATGAGAATTGCCTGACATCTATTTTGTTCCTCAGATTTATGAAAACAGTCAATGCAATGAATAACAATAAATAGACCCTCTCAGCATTTTTGGGTTTACCGATTAATAATGAAAAAGGACAACATTTCAAAGGAATTAATTACAAGTACTTATGTTATTTAGGTGTCCATTAAAGATGAAATAACACTTGAAATGCCAAAAATAAAGGTAGTGAAATGACTTTACATAAATGATTCAATAAAAAAGTATACACTAGCATTTGCTAAACTGAAAAGACAACTTTCTTTTTTTTTTCTTTTGGGTCACACCCGGCAATGCACAGGGGTTACTCCTGGCTCTGCACTCAGGAATTACTCCTAGCGGTGCTCAGGGGATCATATGGGATTCTGGGAATCTAACTGAGGTCAGCCATGTGTAAGGCAAATGCCCTACCTGCTGTGCTATCGCTCTAGCTCCCAACTTTATTTCTTAATTGTAATAAATAACACTTATTAAGTGTTATTAGAATGATTTTTAAGTAAATAACATGGACTACCTCAGCTAATCTTTTTTGTTCCCAAGCTCAAAGATAATTGTGCATCTTCTACTAGACAGAAAGCCAGGCTTTGAGAGACTTGTCAGGAGACTTACAGTTGGGATGAGGCAGAATCACAGTCCATCCCATATGCCCTGAAACCAAAATTTCAGTCCTTGTCCCTGCTCACAATTTCCATACATTTTTCCAAGCACGCTTTGTCTTGGTAATAGAACATATACTGTGACTGTAGGAAACTCACTAATACTTTTTTGTTTATTTGGTATGGGGTGATACCCAACAATGCTCAGGGCTTACTCCTGGCTCTGTGCTCAGGGATCACTCCTGGCAGGATTGAGGAACCATATGATCCAACAACCAGCATTTATATCTTATATCTTATATCTCAACTGGTAAAGCAGGGCTCTTTG
Organism: Sorex fumeus; assembly: GCF_029834395.1. Classification (NCBI taxonomy): domain Eukaryota; kingdom Metazoa; phylum Chordata; class Mammalia; order Eulipotyphla; family Soricidae; genus Sorex; species Sorex fumeus. The sequence goes on along the minus strand of NW_026606068.1, from coordinate 2,273,441 downwards.
CTTTGTATCTGGTCTCCCAGATTATTTTCCTATGACAGTCCACATCATGGTCTTTGCAGTTATCCTTATCTTACAGAAGTTATCCTTATCTTACTGAAGATCAGAGGGGAATGGAGAGAGCACTGGACTTAAAAGGTTTTGATTCATAGCTCATAAATCCAAAAGTTCAATAGAGGGGGCCCAGAGAGATAGCGTGGTTGGTAAGGCAATCGCCTTGCCTGTGGCTAACTTAAGTTACATCCCTGGTCCCTGGCATCCCATATGGTCCCCCAAGCCCAGTGGGAGTGGTCCTTGAGCATGGAGCAGGAGTAATCCCTAGCACCACAGGGTATGACACAAAACAACATCAGTGAAAGAGTTGAAGGGAAGACCTGAGTTGTGGCTTAAGGTATAGGGTCCCCCAGTTTTCAACCCCAACACTAGCATATATTAATCACCCCACCAATTCATTCCAGTGAGACTGGCATTCATCACAAAGAACAAAACCAACCAGTGTCGATATTGATGTGGATAAAAAGGGGACTGTCATCCACTGCTGATGGGAATGTCCACTGGTCCAACCATTTTGAAAACTTCTAAAATACATGAGAATTGAATTTCCTGTGGCTCGGCAATTACACATCTTGGCATCTACCTCAAGGGCTCAGAAACTATACAGAAAAAGTATTTGCATGTGTAGGTTCATTGTAGCAGTATTCACAATAGCCCAACTCTGGAAATAACCAATGTGTCCTGGAACAGATGACTAGATAAGGAAATCATGGTACATATATACAGAGGGTGTGACTCAGCTGTAAGAAAACCTAACATTTGCTGGATCTGGAAAGTGTCGTTCTCACCAAAAGGAAAGGGACAGGTACAGAATGATCTCCCTCATATGTGAGATATAAAGAAATATAGTAAGGAAATAATAAATGCCCAAAGGTAGCAGAAACTGAGAATTCATATTCAATAGGACACTTACAATGATAGGGGATGTAAGTAGAATAAAATCGGGTAGGGGGGCACTGGTAAATTGTAGAAGAGAATGGACACTAGTAGAGGATGTCATGTTGGAATGATTTATATATGGAACCCTGCCTTTAAAAGTATTGTAAACCATGGTGCATAAAAAATAAAAGTTAAAAAATAAAAATGAATACTAATAAAATTAATTTGATTTTATTGTAAATAATAAAATAAATAAATTTCAAAAAATAGAGTTGAATCTAGTGACTCGAGGGTATACCGCTTCTTCCAACACAATATTACCGTGAAGGTATCCTAAGAGAACTCAGTTAAATTTCAATGGAGTAGAACATTTGTATAAAGAAGGAGCTGAAATAAGTTTGAAAAAGTTGTAAGTATAATAGAAAGGCTTGAAGAAATTGGAATATGAAGGAACTGAGACTTATGATAATCAGCGGGAAACAACTGGAGATCTCTTGGAAGGAAAATTAATTTTACAAAGAAGGAGCTCACAAAGATTAATTTGAGAGATGGGGAAGGCAGACTAAAGTCTGAAAGACCAATTACAATAACCTATTAAATTCCTACACAGGGAACATGCTGGCAGGAATGAGAAAAGGTCTTAAACAGATCAATATATTAAATCCAATAAAACATCAATGAATTTCGTTTATCCTCTCGCAAAAGTGGAGGTCATAAACCTTGCAGAGAGAGAGTCATGACCAAGACCTAGCACCTTCATGATGTTGCGGAGATTTTATTATCACTTTCCCTATACATTTGTACAAAAATCAGGTCTTCAACATGAAAAGTGATTTTTTCTAAGTAAAAATATAGAGTTATATCTATAATCACAAGGTTTGTAGTATAACAAAACCAACTGTATTGTCTTGTAAAATGTTTAGGATTTAAAGAAAGGGAAGAATTGACTAATTAAAATTTTTTTAAGGATCCACTACTCAGTATTTCTTTACGTAGTTTTTTCTGAATTCACCAGTGGCTGCCTGTGTCACTCTGACAAGGTCAGTGGCCCTCATTTAACTGGCTGCAAGTGTTTTATCACATATTGTACTTCTAAGAAATGTTTGCTGTGATCTCCTACAACTTATTCTTGACATTCGCAGGCTCTGTCACAGGTTCTCTTCTTGTTTTGATAGCACCTGTATTTGTATTCTAGATATTTCCATAAGGCTTATACTAAGAAAAAACCTTTATATTTTTTATCTAGCTTGAAATATGCAAAGAGTAAATAAATTCCTAGGGGGGAGAGGAAAATATTCTACAACATCAAGTTTTCATTATATCCTAACATTCTCTTGCAATGTTCTAGCATTTCAGTAAAAGCAAAGAATTTTAGTCTCTAAATTGTAGTTTTGATTTGGGGGGGTTGTTTTTGTTTTGAAGCCACACCCACTTATACTTAGGACTCATTCCTGATTGTGATCAAAATAGTGAACTCAGTTTTACTGCTTGCTAGGCTAGTCACTCTTGCCCTAGTCTCTAAATTGTATGCAGTTTCATTCTTCCCTTTATTTGGCACAAAGGCCTCTGTTGATTGTACATGTTTTATTCCTTGTCTAAATATATTTGCCTATATGTATATTGATTTATATCAATGCATATATTCATATATGTGGTGATTATATAAGCTATATAGATATACATACTTATACATACTTAATTCCTACTTCTGAAATGATAGCAGTTTCTCAATAAATGTGAACTCCTTTCTTCTGCTGTTCCATTTGCACATGAATTTATTTTTTTAAATTTGTGTAGCATTCAAGAGAAATCACTTCAACTGATCAGAAATAAAGAATTCTGGATTACTTTATTAGTTGATGCTGAATGAGTATGCAAGGAACATGGTGCATAACATTGTATGACCTGTGTAGCCCCTAAAAAGAATGCAGGAGCAGAGACTTCCTACAGGAAGAAATCATTCCTTTGAAACAGGAAAGTAGGAGTTAACCAGGTGCAGAATGCTGTGTAGGAACTAGATAAGTAAAGGCCTCAAGGTCTGAAGGAATAAGCCTTCTCCAAGGCACTGAAAGAAGGCCAACAACTTCGTAGATGTAGGAACTGAGCTAGGCACTGAAAAATAACCGACTTGAGGGTCTTCCTGGGAAAACTGTAGATTTTGTTCCTTATCTTAAATAATTCATCCACCTGATAAAATACAAATTTTGGGACCAGGGAGGCAAATCACAAGTAAACTGATAACGACTTGGGGCTGGAGCAATAGCACAGTGGGTAGGGCCTTTCACATGGCCGACCTGGGTTTGATTCCCAGCATCCCATATGGTCTCCTGAGTACCTCCAGGAGTAATTCCTGAGGGCAGAGCAAGGAGTAACCCCTGTGCATCACCAGGTGTGACCCAAAGAGCAAAAAAAAAAGTGATAAAGACTCGCCAACATCTTCTAAAATAGAAGACATCAAATACTCTCAACTATTTCTGCCACATGGAACAACAGAAATGGCTTTCTAAGGAATTAGTCATTCTTCGTCCACCTTTGTCTCTGCACCTCTTTATATTTATTTATTTTTTGTTTATTAGCCTGGAATCTACTCTCCCCAAATCTGTTAACTGGTCCTATCAGGATACTTGGGATGAAGTTGATGTGATCCCAAACTCTGAAGAAGACCAAGCCAAAGCCACCCTACTGAGTTACACTCAGCAACATGACCAAGTCATTTCATTTGCCTGTCGGTATCCTGAAGTGGCATTTTCTCAACCATTTTGCTTATTTGTAAGGAATAGAAGATATTCATTAAGAGGCAGAGCTGGCAGGCCTAAATACCTTTCTGTCTTAGAGAGGCCTGGAATATCCACTGATAATTGGTATGATAAAGTGAAACCCCACGGGAGTCTTTGTGTGGATAATATCACCCTCTGTCAATCCAAGAAGAAGAAATGAAGAGTTAATGGGATACAATGCTGTTTCTGTTCATAAGACAATCCAGGGGACTTTACTCAACCCAAAATTTGTTTTAAATCTACAGTTAAAAAATAATGACTATATTTTTTATAATTTCTCCAATTGGGGTTAAAATTCTATTCTGCAAAACAGGAAGTGGGAATTATAAAATAATTATACCATGGCATAATGATTTTTGAATATAAAGTACAGTTTTTATTTTCAAATGCAGCAGTCTTGTCTCTGTTTATGCACTGGAGATCTTTGATTATTTCACGTGATAAAAATGTTTAATCATTGCAAAATATTTGGAAACATCTCATCTAGTGAGAATTGTGCTACTGCTCAAAAACAGTGTTCCAGTGGTTTCGAAAGAATGCTGAATGATCCAATATATTTATTTATGAAGAATTTATATTAATTAGAAATATTATAAATTTTAATGATGCTATTTGTCAAGCAGAATATAAAAAAACCTTTCCATTGTAAAAATGATTCATAGAATAATGGTTATAATTCAAAGTCTAATTAAAGTAAACCTGAACAAAAATGAAATATATAAGACTTTATTATTAAAAGATTTTATGTTTCCAGCTTTAAGAACTGAGTTATTTTTATATTTATAAGACTACAATTCCTAAAATTTAAATTTGTTTATAGATTTTAATTTAAAATTTTTGTTTGTTTGTTTTTTGGGTCACACCCGGTGATTCACAGTGGCTACTCCTGGCTCATGCACTCAGGAATTACTCCTGGCGGTGCTCAGGGAACCATATGGGATGCTGGGAATCGAACCCAGGTCAGCCACGTGCAAGGTAAATGCGCTACCCAATGTGTTCCTGCCCCTTGATTTTAATTTTTAATTTTAATTCATTAATTTAAAAAAGTTGTAGTTATCCATAACTAAACTTCAGTGATTAAAAAGAGATCACCTTGTTTAACCAAATCAACACTGAATTTTCATTCATGTAAAAGTCAAGATAATTTTTCCAACTGCCTTATAATCTTTGGAACAGACCTTAAAATTGACTTGAGAAACTCGTTAAGTACATTAAACTCAATCAAAACAAAAAAAATCGAAATACAATCTCAAGGAAAACTCTATTAAACAGATCAGCATACTACTCATAATTTTTTATAAAGGAAAAAAAAAGAAAAATCCTAGAGGGCCTGGTTATTTTTACTGTTGCTATTATCTTCATTCCTAACATACCTGAAGGTAATTACATTAAAGTGGGAAAAATCATCCCAAGTACATAAATCCTAAAGATTCTCCCTGTCGACAAGATGTAGACAATGATCCGCAGTTTCCAGTGTATCGCTGAGCCTTGACAGAATATCTGTTCTCTTGCCGTATCGGGTTTTATTACAGGACTTACTTTCAACCCGAAAGTGTCAATGGACATGAAGCAGATATGTGAGGAGAAACTCCATGAACTTGAGAGTGGGTTGTGTTTTGCCTCATGTTCCTGCCTGTTACTAGGAGAATACATTCCAGATCATAATTACCCCTTTCAGTTGTCTCCTGCAGTGAGGAGATTAGATGAGCTGAGCCTGGCTGTGCCCAACACATCTTTGAGTAAGAAAGTTTGTGGCTGTAAGTCACAGAGATGTCTGGGGATTGCCAACTACTGCCACAAATACTAACTGGGAACAGAGTGGAGATAAATATCTTACTCAGGTCAACTGCTAACCGTTGACTCTTGAGTCACTTGCAACTCCATAGATGCCTAAATATTGCAATCATAATAACCTGCAAGTAGAAAGTTATAAGTTATCAGTTCACTTATGCATGCCCTGATGAAGGCTGGAATTTCCAGAGTATATTTACCAGGAGAAGTTAGCACCTGAAACTCTGAAAGTCAATAATTCTAGAAAAGGACTGATGCATTGCTGCCTCACTTACAAAAGCCCTAGGTTAGGGAGAGCTTTTGACCTCAGTACTACAGGAGTTTAGGGGGTATTTCAGCTGCCTCACTTAGAACATTATTATGGTTGGGAGTGGAGTGATAGTATATTGGAGAGGACATTTGCCCTGCACAGAACTGACCAGGGTTCAATCCCAACCATCCTCTAGCATCTCCCAAGCACCACCAGGAGTAATTCCTGAGTGCAGAGCCAGGAGTGACCCCTGAGCATTGCCAGGTGTGACCCAAAAAGGCAAATAAATAAACAACCCCCCAAACCAACATTATTATGGTTAACATTCTTCTGCTTATCTCAAGAAATCAATTATGAAAGGACCAGTGGTAAATTTTTCTTTCCAAACCAAAAAGAAACATAATGAAAAATATAAAAGAAATTCTTAATGAGAATAAATGTGCCTTTCTGTCAGAGGTAAGTCAAAAAGCAATATGAAGTGATTTACTGTAGGCACCAAAGAACTAGGAAAGCAGGTAAAGCACTTGCCTTGTGCTCAGGTTCACTGGATGCTGGCCCAGGTACAATCCCCAATACTACATGTGGACCCCCAGAACCTTCTCAGGAATGATCCCTGAGTGCAGAGCCAGGAGTAACCCCTTAGCACAAACAGGTGTGGCCTAAATAAAGAAAAATTTAATATTTAAATTTAAAACTAAAGTGAGTAATAGATATCCAATTATTGTTTATTTGAAATCTTCTGTTTTTCCTTTAAAAAGAGGCTTTAATTCTCCCCACAAAGGTACTCACTACATAGCTAGCAATTTTGTGTAGGGGTGTTTAGTTTTATAAATCAATACTCAGATCCTTGCTTTCCCATTGTGTCAGCTGATTCTTCAGTGTGATTTGTAATAAGGTTAATTGTTTAGTTATACTGGAATAGATCCTTTATCTCCAGGATTTTTCAGATAATAAACTGTACCTCTTCCAGTTGCTTCTGTCAGAAATTTACATACCAGTTTTTCTCACTGACCCTCTCCTTTTCTCACTGACCCACTTCAGCAAGAAATCCAAAAGGTCCTCTGCACCTCTCAGAGAGCCCGGCAAGCTACCGAGAGCATCTCGCCCACTTGGCAAAACCTGGCAAGCTACCCGTGATGTATTCAATATGCCAAAAACAGTAACGACAAGTCTCACAATTTGTTGTTAGACGTTACTGGTCCCTGCTCGAGCAAATCAATAAACAAAGGGAGGACAGTGCTACAATGCACTCTTACGCTTACTCCTCTACGAAACATATCCCAGTTATATCCATCTCTTTCCATTTCCATTACCAAAATCCAAACACAAAATACCATAATATCTACAATCTTTACACACCTTCTAATATAGAAATCCCATTTCTATTCTAAACGCCTTGAATGCATTATTAATAGCCCATGTGATGATTTTAAAAATACCAATTGGAGAGCTAGTATTGATGGTTGGGCTCTTGCCTTGCATGCGCTGATCAGGTACTACCCCCAGCACCGTCTATGGTCCCCCAAGCACCAACAGGAGGGATGCATGAGCACAGAATAAAGCCAGAGCATAGTTAGATATTCCCCAACAAAGCACTGTATCACTGTAGCACTGTCCTCCTTTGTTCATCGATTTTCTCGAGCAGGCACCAGTAACGTCTCCATTGTGAGACTTGTTACTGTTTTTGGCATATTGAATATGTCACAGGTAGCTTGCCAGGCTTTGCCGAGAGGGTGAGGTACTCTCAGTAGCTTGCCGGGCTCTCCGAAAGGGACAGAGGAATCGAACCCCGGTTGGCCACGTGCAAGGCAAACACCCTACCGGCTGTGCTGTCGCTCCAGCCCAATAAAACAAAACAAAACAAAACAAAAACCAATTAGTTCACATCAATCTTCTGTTTATGCTTCAAGATTTCACATAGCGAATACGAGTCTTAAATTCTCAAATGGGTCAACAAATCTTGTAGTGATCTGACTCTGCCTGTCTCATAAATAATATCACTCAGCAGAGACACATCTCTCTTGGTCACATGCCACACAAGCCTAAATTCAAAGAGGGACTGTGCAGTATCGTTCTAAGATGGTCTCAAAAAGGAAGGAAAGAAGATGTTAAGGGAACCATCCGGATGTTGCAAGTCACTTAGAGGCTCCAGAAGCATAAGCGAAAACTACTCAATCACTCCATTTATTTGCACAACATCTGCCTCTTTCTGCACTATTCTGTGAGCAGGTTGCTAGGAGTAAAACAATTGAGCCAGTACGTGAATGCTGGTTTGGGAGAGAGCCTTTTAAACAACTGATGATCTAGGGATGAGGCATCTGAACCTACTGAATCATTCTGAAAAGATTCACTTAAGGTGATTTTTTTGGGTGAAGACACCCACCACACCAATTTAAAAACTATTCATTTTTTAATGAAATTTTTTCAATGAATTGTTTTTAAAAGGAGCCATTAAAGGAACTCTAAAGTTTCAGTAAACTAGTCATACTCTTTGAATTTTTTCAAAATTCAACTCAGGACTCTAAAAAGAATTTACCAACTTAAGAACGATTTTTATTCAGTTCAGAGTGTATTTCTCACGATTCTGTTCTGAGAGTGAGTGCAAAATTCCTCTAGACAGGCTCATCAAACTTTTGTCACCTTCCTTTTCACTTTAATTACTAAAAGCCATCACATTAAATTTATGATGTAAGGCCATTAGACTATTATTTTTGACTTTTGATAAAATGTTCTATCTTCCACGCCGAAACATAATCTCTTGTCCACTAAGCAATGAAAACATTGATGTGTAAAATAAAAATATTCATTCATATTCCCAGAAACAAAATTAAGCCCCTTTTTAAAAAAGATTTTCATCTATTTTTTCACCTATGAATATACAAAGAAATTTTACCAAGGAATAAAGAGGGAGGATTATGAACATAATTAGCACTGTCCTGTATGCCCTGTAGCACTGTCCTCCCATTGTTCATCAATTTGTTCTAGAGTGCCCAGTAATGTCTCCATTGTGAGATTTGTTGTTATTGTGTTTGGTATATCACGGGTAGCTTGCCAGGCTCCGCCATGCAGGCGAAATACTCTCAGTAGCTTGCCGGGCTCTCTGAGGGGGCGGAGGAATCGAACCCGGCTTGGCGGAACATAATCAATTAAAAAAATTAGCAAACTGGGCCAGTGTGATAGTACACTGGGTCGGGTGCATGGTGGACCCAGTGGACCCAGGTTCCATCCCTGGCAGCCCATGTGGTCCCCCAAAACACGAGGAGTGATGCCTGAATGCAAGCCAGAAATAAGCCCTAAACACTGCTAGGTACTCCCCCAAACAAAACAAAATACTAGAAATTTAAAATTAGGCAAAATTTATACATGCCAGGAAGAAATACACCCTTGAAATCCAGGGTTGTCCTGATCACACATAGAGCCCCAAGGAATGATAATCACACCCCTAAAACTGAATGAAGAAGTTGATATATCTATTACTCATCAGTAATCACTACACTACATTTATTAGGGTAGAACTTATGCTAATTAATAAACAGTAGAGAAAATACATACCTTGTCAACTGCTTCAGAAGACAAGTAAACTTACATTCTTGGGAGGAGATAGGGGACATATATGCAACTATATTTAAGAAAAAGAACCTTTAAACACTATTCCTATGGGTCTTGCTCTAATATTTTTACTCATCAGCACATTTTAGTTCCCAGATAAACATATTCTCAACTACCAAATGTCTCCAATCTTATATTTGTTTCTAAATAGGCATGCACCCAATTTTCACTTAAAATGTGATTTTGATAATTCATATGACAGATAAGAATGCTTATTTTCTATGAGCTTCATGTAAAAATTGAATGTTCATTGTAGTTCTGGTAGTTGTTTCCTGTACCAAAATACGAAAACACATCACCTCCATATCTCACTTTGGTGTCTACTAAGCGTACACAGTAGACACCATATTTTGTAGATATCATCTCACTTTGCTGTCTGCTCAGTTTGAGTTTCAATTTGCTTTGTGTTTACTGAAAATACAAATATTTGCTTTGTCTCCCAAAGAAGAATAGAAAGAGCTATGCTTGGAGTGTCACATTTCACTCAAATGAGAGAAAGAATCCGGGAGTTCCAACCTCCGTAGATGATCAAGAATCAGGGAACGCTGTCTCGTTTGCCAAGGTGTCGAAAATCAGATGGGCTGGACATGTAATGAGATTCGGAGATGACTGCTGGACTAGAGCCATTACCGACTGGATTCCACGGGATGTCAAAAGATCGCGTGCTGCCCACCTATGAGATGGCCAGACTTCTTCGCCAAGACCCTGACCGATTGGTTTGAGGCTCTTAGTGTTCCTAGAATGAGCAGATGCCATTGGGCTACACTAGCACGCGACAGGGCCAAATGGAGACATTACTAGTGCCCGCTCAAGCAAATCGATGAGTAACGGGATGTCAAGTGATCAAGTGATCAATTTGCTTTGGATCTGCAGAAAGCAAATGGTCGGTACATCAAGACTGAAAAAGCAAGAGAGCAAACACAAAAGACCACTCTGCAGCCTTATGCTATGTGTCTAAGCAACAGCTAATTACATAAAATGAGATATTTTGAAAGATAAAATAGGTATTATTATGGTGGCAATGCATACCCTGGCCTGGTAGGTAAGTGTTGACACTCTGTCTTATCTTTAACACCTAGTCTTAGGACATCCAGATTTTGTCATGTAAAATGGTGTGTGGGATTATATTCACAGATACAGAAATATGTTCCGTTTTATCACACCCACAAGTCCCAGAACAGTACACTGAAAGCTGGCATGAATAAGAACCATTCTACAAATGAAAAGCATCGCTAATGTGCTGATATGTAAGGTGCTAATTTAGTCATCATGTTTTTTCTTCCATTTTAAACATTACTGCAGTACTAGGAAGTTTTAATTTGCTTTTTAAAAAAGGGTGATTAGATGTGACTTCATGTAGGTATATCTTATTAAATCAATACTTTTGTTGGTAAATATTTCTATATATCAGTGTCTATAAGCCAAATACATAATTTATGAGATATACACCATAACTTCAAGAATACTTTATGACTACCGCCAATATGTTTGACAATGAGTTATGAAACATTTGAGTTTCCCAGTAACCAAAGCGTTCAGATAAAGTAGAATTAGTAATATTAGGCTTGAATAAATTACATTAAAATATTTACTTCTTAATATAATAAAAACAAGTCATAATACTAAAAATACTAAAAATACAGTTAGCAATAACAGGGAACTTATTTCAAAAGACCCTAAACATCCAATTTTACACTCAAAATATTAACAGAAATTAAGGCCAGAGCAAGAGTATAACAGTTAGGGGTGCTTGACTCAGTCATGACCAAGTTGGGTTTGGACCCAGATACCCCATATGGTCCCTAAACTTAGCCAGGAGTGATCCCTGAGCTAAGAGTCAGGACTAAGCCCTGAGCTCTTCTGGGTGTGAATTACCCCCTCCAAAAAACAAAGAGAAATAAACAAGTTTCACAAATTCTATCTGCATATATTATTTTCCTGATTAGGAGCGATAGCACAGCGGGTAGGGCGTTCGCCTTACAAGCGGCCAACATGGCCGACCCGAGTTCGATTCCTCCGCCCCTCTCGGAGAGCCCGGCAAGCTACCGAGAGTATTTGATATGCCAAACACAGTAACAACGTCTCCAATGGAGACGTTACTGGGCCCGCTAGAGCAAATCGACGATCAACGGGAGGGCCTTTACCTTTACCTTTAGAACATTTTCCTAGTCAATTTTTAAGATAATATTCTTAGAAACACGTAAATTCACGTCAAAGCATTATACTGCTTTGGTTAAGAAGCCTCACTGAACTCTGAGCACTGCTACGTGAGACCCACCAAACAAAATACAAACAAACAAAAAAGAAATGTGATTGATTGATCCTTAGTAAAATGAACATATGAAAGAGAGAATGTATTTATTGGCAATGAATTGAGCATTTCCCCATTATCTGATATAAATTTAGCTAGCATTCTACTTATAGGATGAATAATTAAAAATATTATAACCTTCATTATAAAAGAAAGAATGTAAATTTAGAATGTTTAAATATTAGTACAGATAGCTTGCCATGCGGGTCATACCTGCCTGTGCTCAGGGATTACTTTTGAATCTGTACAAATGGTTTAGTCCTGGAGGTGTTCAGGGGGTCATCTGTGGTTTGGGGGGACTTGAAACCAAGTTGGCTGCACACAAGGCAAGAGCCTTATCTGCTGTACTGTCTCCCTGGACCCAATTTCCATATGTCCTAAATAAAGGTTTATTTATTTAAAAATAGAAGACCTGCTAAGTGCTAAATTTACATTATTAGACTACTTTTAGACATCAGAGGGGAAAAGGCAAGGCAACTGTCCAAAAACACTAGACCAAATGAAAACTCAGTCCAAAATTCAGGTCAAAAATTAAATGGGAGGTGCCAGAATGATAGTATAAGAAGTAGGGCTTTTGCTCTGTGTTTGGGCATCCAGGTTCAATCCCCAGCACCCCATACGATTTCCAGAACACTACCAGGAGCAATTCCTAAGTTCAGAGCCAGGAGTAAGCCCTGAGCATCACCAGGTATGACCCAAATTATGTGACCTAAATGCCATTTCTGGTTTTCTTTTCATTTTTTTGTTTGTTTGTCTTTTAAAAAGTCAGATCTTCTGTAGTCCTTTCCATCTCTGAGTTTCACCAACTCATGAAAAAGTGTAATTCCAGCTGTGTATGTGTGTCTGTGTGGACAGTGAACTCATTAGAACTGCCTGTGTGTGTGTGCCATGTACTCGATGTTCAACAATATGCTATTACCCCCAAGGACATTGTTAATATTTAACAATCAAAGTTTAAATTGGTATTTGATTTAATTACTATATAGCTTATATAATTGTCTTAAAAATTAATCACACTTGAAATGGGGACAGTTTTAAAAAGTGTTTCAAATGACAGGGACCCAGAATTACACTGATATAAATATCCAGTATGAAATTGTCCTCAACTTACATGATCTAAGTCTAACTCTAGTCAGCCTGACACTGACAGATGCTGACTGATGGTAAAACTACATGGCCCCTGCATCCGTGGAAGACTACTTAAAGCATTATTTACTACTCAAGAAGTCCAATTATTTGTACTTTGAAATCATTTCAGTCACACCATTTGTGTCTCATTTGGTGGACACATTTTAGCTCTGTGGCCATTACTCACCTTTTCAGTGCAACAAATGTCTTCATAGCACTCAGGCACTATCTCAATATACTTCCTTCCATTACCACGTAATTTGATAATGTAATCCACCATCTATAAAATAGTTTGCTACTACAAAATTGCCCCTTATCTATGGTTTAGCTTCCATGGTTTCAGTTACCCATGGATAGCTGCAGTCTTAGAATGATAGTTTGAGAGCGAGTTAGGGCATACACTCACTGAATTTTTATTTCAATATATTCGAATTATTTTCATTAATAGCTACTCTTTCTATACCAAATTCCCATTTTTACTCTTATAGCTTACCACCTGATTAACATAAAACACAATTTTCTTCACCTTAACAGCCCCCTCTACACACATTGGTATATTTATTCTTCAACTTCCTTATTTCTAACAAATGTATGATGTTGCTTTGGATATGGAATTACAGCCTCCCGAAGTCGATATTTACTCAACCTTACTGAACTTTATTGTAGAGCAAGCATCCTGGCTCAGATGAAGAGACTCTATCATAAGATGCCATTAAATGAATTCTTTAAATGTGCAACCCTCTATCTCTGCATTGCTGTTATAATTAAAAAGACCACATCAATGCTAATACAAATGTCAATATTTCATCTCTGGCAACTGCTACTGTCATCATGTATTACAGCAAAGTGATCCTTTGTATAGAGATTCTAAGTAGTTTCTCAAGCAGTGAACTAGGTAATGCCAATGAGTGCATGAAGGGAGTCCTTTGGCTTATTACATTTATTTAATAATTTTCCATGTGTCATTGAGTGACAAATGATAAATTTTAACAAAGTTAATAATTTAAATAGCACTATGATCCCTCTCCAGAGACTGATAGATCAAAAATACCATCATAGTTTCAAAGTAGACATGACAGCTATTGTCTTGCTTGTTGAAAATGTCCACAATGTATTTTTAGAGAACAGGTTCTAATTATCAATTTAATGTTTCTGCTATGAATTAACTATGAAAATAGCAGAAATATTGTCAGTGCTAATATTAGGTGATGATCACAAAGTAATATGGTGCCATACTGCCAAATGTATACATTATATTGAAAAAAGTGGTTCAGACATAAATAGCTCTTTATTTGTCAGGAAACAATTCTAAGATCTATTCATTTCCATGATTTGTAGCAAGTACAAGTTTGTGTTCATGAAAGAGAAGGCAAGTGACTGAGAAAAGAAGAGAAATGTTATCATTTGCATTTCTAGTTGTAGGATTGTGGGCTTCTTATCTCTAATCTCTTAATGGTGAGAATAATGACTTTTCTGAGATCATTCCAAAGGAGAATACCTTTTTTGTGGTGGGTATCAAGCAAACAGTTGCTGTCAATATCACTATGATTACAGATCAAAAGCAAGTTGACAATGGGGTGGTTTCTGATGACAGGAGCTCATGCATTTCTCTGCCTAAGTATTTGATTCCAGACAAGAAATAGTGGTATCTGACTATTTCAATAACATACTTTTAAAACATATAATGCACACTATACACAACCACATTCATACACACGCATTGCAATAGAAAACTCATTTGCATGAAAAACTTCATGTGCATTCTTCTATTATGTCCATAAGACTTTTCATATGACTTTGTAAGTTATTTGCTATATAATAGTATTGTATAGCACTGTCCTCCAGCTGTTCATCGATTTGCTAGAGTGAGCCCAGTAACGTCTCCATTGTGAAACTCGTTGTTACTGTGTTTGGCATATCAAATATGCCACGAGGAGCTTGTCCAGATTTGCCCTGTGGGTGAGATACTCTTTGTAGCTTGCCAGGCTCTCTGAGAGGGGAGGAGGGATCGAACCCGAGTCGGCCGCATGCAAGGCAAACGCCCTACTAACAATTATTACTACTTATATTTTCAGCATTAAAAATGACTGTATTACATTACCTAATAACACAGGCTAATACTGGAAGGATCCAAAGGATCCAAAGTTTTTTTTCTCTCTCCTTCTCCAACCCCCAGATAATTCCTGAACTTTTTCTCCAAAAAAATATTTCTAATGAGTCAAACAAGATACACAAGAGATAGCTAAAAACTTTACAATGAAAGACAATATCGATTTGTGACCATCATCTTGCAAATGGTGTTTCCATTTCATGGACAAGTTTCATGAGTCAACCTACTGTAGAACCTACTATCTACTATCTATGCATAACCCTTTCCAAATAGATATTTTTATGTCAAAATTCAATTGCTAATATTAAGGTATTAAGAATTGAATACTGATATGGACCCTAGAAAGTGCAAACAAGTGTTCTCAGAAGATTCTAGAGTCATCTCCCGTGTGCCTTTACTTGGAAATATCAATTACTGGCAATGGTCATTCCACTCGGTGTATTCTTTAGGTCTGTTCTTAGTCTCAGATTTGAATTAATGTTTCCTTACAGTCAATACAAATTACTATTACTAACTAGACTCATCCAAAAGAAAATGTAGATGGTAACTCCACAAAGCAGTCATTTTTGCTGGAAAACAGGATACTCCAAGTAATGTCTTATCTATGGTGTAGTTGATTTCATGTTAACTAAATTGATAGCACTGATTCTCCAAATGAATAACAATACAAAATTATTATTTATGTGAAGGGGGAAATGTAGTAAGAATCCAGGAAGAATGATCCTAATTTATCAATAGTTCTTACTTTCTGATGTAAGATCTGTGAGATCATCACACTCAGCTCCTGGGAGAGAACAAGGCAGAGTCTCCTACCCTATGCCTGACTGTCTCCACCAGGGCCCAACAGCTGAAGACCACCGAGGCCCAGCCAAGGCCATGCTGGGACCACTCTCCACACACTTGGATGAGCCTCACGCATAAAAGAACTGACAGAGGAACCCAGGTGTGTGGGACCCGGGGCTGAGATCTCCAAGCCTGCACAGTTTGGGACTGGACCTGCCAGTAACTAGACAGTTACACCCACCAACTGCCGTGTAACTCCAACAACGGCCAGGATCCAGAGATCATCACACTCAGCTCCTGGGAGAGAACAAGACAGAGTCTCCTACCCTATGCCTGACTGTCTCCACCAGGGCCCAACAGCTGAAGACCACCGAGGCCCAGCCAAGGCCATGCTGAGAGCACTCTCCACACACTTGGATGAGCCTCACGCATAAAAGAACTGACAGAGGAACCCAGGTGTGTGGGACCCGGGGCTGAGATCTCCAAGCCTGCACAGTTTGGGACTGGACCTGCCAGTAACTAGACAGTTACACCCACCAACTGCCGTGTAACTCCAACAACGGCCAGGATCCAGAGATTATCACACTCAGCTCCCGGACATCTTATCATCTCATTCCTAATTTGGTCAAACTGGCAGGCTACCAAATGTAACATGCCCACACGGCAGAGTCTGGCAAACTCCCCGTGGTATACCCAATATGCCAAATACCAGTAACAATGATTGATCTCTTTCTCCTAACCCTGAAAAAACCTTGAATATGACACTTTAAAAAAAAAATCTCAGGGCTAGGACGAAGAAGACGTTACTGGCACCTGCTCGAGGCAATTGACGAACAACAGGGTGGTCGTGATCGTGATCGTGATCTTACTTTCTGGCTACTCTGATAAGTTGAATACAGAATGACATTAAAGGGTCATGAAAATATATGATCAATCTTTATATTGAGGATGCGGTGATCAGATAATGAAATCAAAGCATAGTTAGGAACTTTTGATCCATCAGTTAAAATGATGTATCAAACCTTTCTTCACATTTTCAACCATTCTAAAAAAGCATTTTTATGCTATAATTTAAAAGATGAGTTTCATAGCAAGTTACTACCAGGTATTCTGAACTAAAGAGACATTCCCTAAATTTAATTAAATGACTTTCATAAGCAACAAAAATTCTCAGTGATATAAACTTCTATCTTCACGTTAAAAAATTCAAAGCAAAAAATATATGTAGACAAAACAGTGAGCTATGTGCTGCAGCTTATTGACGAAGCAGAAAAATTAAAAGCTTACAAAAGAAAGTGGGATGGGATTTTAATTAAGAAAAATCTTAATGCCAGCCTAAAGCGGTGTGAAAAATCTGAATAAAACATGGCTACTGTAATTGGCCCAGGTTGCTTTCTTTAAGAAGTATTTCTAATTCTGAAGCTGCTATGTGCAAGCACACGTGATGTAGAAAGGGTTGCCATGGTAAGCACACATCTTTTCTTGGACAGTCAAGTACAAAAAAGAATGTATAAAGATGTCTCACCTCATAATATGTCATGAAAATTGACTCTGCTTTCTTTTCCATGACATATTCAGTATGATGCAATGCAGCATAGGACAGAAATAGCCCACAGTTAAAAAAAAAAAACTCCAGCCCATGAAAGGGGCTTACAAAAACAAAGAGTGAAAAATGCAATACCTCTCCAAGGCAAGTAACTGATGAATATTGAATGTCAAACTCTCCCACCATTCAGTGAATAGAGGGCACCTGGCCCCCAGGGGGCCTGAGACAGCACCCTAGGAGGGCAAAGACAGTCCCTGCTAAACAGCACCCTTAAGCCTTAAGTACTTCAGTCCTTTGCTTCTAGTGCTCAAGGAAAGAGAAAAATCATTCCTACACCAATACACCCACATACACCCAGCTTTCCTCTAAGATCCATGGTTTCTAAGCAGAGAGAGAGAGAGAGAGAGAGAGAGAGAGAGAGAGAGAGAGAGAGAGAGAGAGCAATGGGGTAGTTCTTTTGGAGTCTGTAATGGGGTAGTTCTTTTGGAGTCTGTAAAATCAGCCCGCGACATCTGGAAGCATGCGTGACACTGGCGCTGGTGAGGTGGCAGAATCTGTCGCGAGCCGCAGCAGGTTCCTAGGCGCTGGAGAACCCACGTGTGCCGGGGCTGGAGAACTTTTCCGCCAGGTCTCCCGAGGGAATGCTCGCTTTCAAATAGGTGGGCAGTACGGAGGGGGATGCGGGCTGGTGGGCGATCAAAGAGCCCAGGTGGGCAGCCTTCCAGAGGTTTCCTGCCTATTTGCATTCTCACCCCGGGGCAACTTTCTTCCCCCCCCCCTCCACCCCTTTCCTTCTAACCGGGGTGGGGGTGGGGGGCAAGCAGCCAGGGATGCTGAGCATCTAATAGGCTGAGCCTGGAACAAAGAAAATCGAGTTCCTAACACGGTATCTCTCCCGTTGGAGAGATCACGTGTCCTGCTTTCGCTGGAATGCACGCCTGGCGCCCACGCGCTAAAAAAAAAAAAAAAAAAAAAAAAAAAATCTCTATTGTGCTTAGAAATGTGGCCGAGGGGTTCGCGAGAGACGCACGCGTGCCCCCCGGCCTTCGCTCCGGCGCGCGCGGGGGACCCCGCTGCAGCGCCCGCCGCACCGGCCGGTCCGCGCCCGGCGTGCTGACCCAGTTCCCAGCGAAGGTGAAGTGGGAAAGTGCCGGGGAGCGCGGGCTGGAGCCCCGGGACGGCCGGGCCCCTCCCCCTCCCGCCCCCTCCCCACCCCCCCAGCCCCGTCCCCGGGAGAGGGAACTTCGCACGGATCGTGGGAGTCGCCGCAGATGGCTCCTCTCGGCGGCCCCTTCCCACGACGCGCGAGGGACCCTCTTCCCTCGCTCCGCCTCGCAGCCCGCCCGCTCGCAGGGAACAGGCAGCGCGCGGGGGCGGGTCCTGGATCCAGCCAGCCCTGATGGCCAAGAAGTAGTGTCAGGAAGCAATGTTTGCAGCCATCTCCAGGAGGAGGAGGAGGAGGAGGAGGAGGAGGAGGAGGAGGTCGCGGGGGGGGGGTTTCTTTCCTTTTTTGTGCGTGCACTCAAAGCCATCTGCACAGACCCCTTTTCCCTCCCGCGCTGGACCCTGCAAACGCAAAGCCTCCAGCCCCTGGGGGAAGCCGATCTAACTGTGCACCAGCGAGGGGGCCATGATTCCTGACAGCTTCACGTGCTTCCCTCTTTCCTCGCCATCCGGGAGCCCAAACTAGCCCGGGCAACCTGCAGGACGCTGCCAGGGGCCGGCCAGGTGCCCGGAATGCCCGGGCCGGGCGCTGGGATGGGGGAAACCGCGCCGGGGCACCCGCTTCGCCAGCTACACAAAGGGGCTGTGTGGGCAGGAGTTGCCAGGCTCTGGGAAGGGGCTGCCTTCCCCCGACCTCCAGGGCAGGCTGGCACCCCGCGATCCAACCCTGACTCCCCACCCACCCACCCATTTGGCCCGTGACCTCCAGCTCGGTCTACTCCTTCATCTTCTCCCAGTGCGCCCCCAGCCTCTCGTTTTCCCTGAGCGCCCCCCACCCCGCCGTGCCTTAAGGAGCGTCGAACTGCATCCCCCCGCCCCCCCCACCCAACCTGACATGCCAGGCGCATACTACACCTTCCAAGACACCCAGGCGAGTCGCTACAAGTGTGCGTGTGTGTGCGTGTCTCGGTGCCACGATCCAACAAGCGCTTCAAACACCTCCAGGGGGGAAACCCCCCTGAAGAGATCCCCTAGTTCCTACGGGAGCAGCCGAGCCCACCCCGGCCTGCACAGGGTCGGGGCACGGAGCCCCCCGACTCCCTCCCTCCCCCTCGCCTTTAAGCCCAGGGATGCTCGCGTGCATCCCCCCACCCCACCCCCGCCCGCCCCATCTCCAGGACGCCCCACGACCGACCCGACCCCGCTGCGTCCCGCGGGCCACGACGGGAGCCACCCCCACCCCCAGACACCCACACACACTCCCACGATCCCCTCCCCCCACGATCCCCCACCCACCAGCCTCGCGCTCCCCCGCCCTCCGCGAGGGTCCCACGCCTCGGGCGCTCCCGGTCCCCGCAGCCCCCACCTCTCGGGGCCACCCTGCACCCGGGTCCAACTCACATCGCCGGCGGGAGACGCTGCCCATGAGGTTCGGGAGAGCGAGGCTCGCGCGGCGGCCGCGGGGTATTCCGGAAAGTGAATTGGGGTCCGCAGTGGAGTGGGCGCGGGAGGTCCTCGCGGGCGGCGGCGGCGGCGGCGGCGGTGGGAGGCGGCGGCCGAGGGGATCCCAGGCAGGTGTCGCCGCCTTAGACCATGATGCCGGTGCCCTTGGGTGGACGGCGGGCAGCGGCCGTGGGCAGCCCCGGCCCCCCGCGGCCCCGCGCCGCGCTAGGAACCGCAGCGGCAGCGGCAGCGGCGGCAGCGGTGGCGGCGGCGACAGCGTTGGAGGCGCAGTTCCCTCCCCGCCCCAGGCGGGCTCCACACACAATAAATCCTGGGCGGAGGAGCGGCGAGTCGGGCTGGCAACTCCGGAGCACCCCCTGGCCGCTGCCGCGCCGGGCCGAGGATCCCCGGGGAGCCGGGCGTCGCGGGGGGCGCCGAGGGGGCGCCCGCGGGGGGCGGTGGCGGGGGAGGATGCGGGGCCGGCCGGGGTCCTCCCGGGCGCAGTGCTCGGCGCACAGGTGCCACGATTGGCGGGCGAGGAGGCGCCGCTCGCTCGCGGCTCGGGGCTGTGTCTCCCCGCTCTCCCCGCCCCCTCTCTCTCTCCCTCTCGCTCTCTCTCCCTCGCTCTCTCTCTTTTGCCCACCCCCTTTTCCGACGACACCAGCTGCAGCGGCTTCAAAGTGTGAAAGATGTCAAGGAGATTTTCCGGCGACCGCAGGGGAGGGACCACGTTCCCAGCAACCTCCCTCCGCCCGTTTTCTTTTTTTTTTTTCGGGGGGGGGGTGGGATCTCCTCTCGCGGGTCTCCCCCGATCTCTCCTCCTGCACCCCTGGATGGCAAGCTGCAAGCCCCGGTCCGGAGGAGAGCTCGCCCGTCCCCCGGCAGCGTTGCCCAGAGGCGGGCCCAGGCCGAGCGCGCCCCGAGCTCCGGCAGCGCCTCCTGCAGCGGCTCCGCACCCCGCGGCCCCGCGCGCCTCCTCGGGGTTCCCTCCCCCGCCCGCCTCGCCCGCTGCAGGTTGTTGGCGGCCGCCGAGAAAAGTCTCCCCCGCTCCCCCGCTCCCCCGCTCCCCGGCTCAGCCCGCGACCTTGGGGCCCGCTCGCACCTGCCGGTCTCGGGTTCTGGACCTGGATGGGGGTGACGGGGATGGGGGTGCCCCGCTGGCTTAGGTCTGCACCGCCTTTCCTGCCCTGAGTGCACGCCCTCACCCTCACCGGCTCTCCTCTGCTGGCCAGGAGCACCAGGAAAGCACACACACACACACACACACACACACACACACACACACACACACCCCTCACATTCTCACACTCTGCTGCTTGAGCGAGGGCACGCACACACACACATGCACCTCACATGTTCACACTCACACTCCCTTCCTACACACACACACACACTTGCATTCTCACACTCCTCCTGCTATGAGCACACAGATACCTTTCACATTCTCACACTCACTCTCCTCCCCACACACATACAAACATGCCCTTCACATTCTCACACCCTCTTCTGCACACACACACACACACACACATACACTTCACATTCTCACGCACACACTCTCTCCTCTGCTCATACACACACCCTGTACATTCTCACACTCACACTTTCCTTCTGCACACAAACACACATGCCCTTACCATTCTCACACTCACACTCTCTCCTCCTGCCATGAGCATGCAGACACACACACATACTCATACAACACTCTTTCACACACTCTCTCCTCCTCCTGCCATGAGAGCACAACCTCACACACTCACATAAAAACTCACACTCTCATACTGTCTTCCTGCCTTGAGCACACACCCTTGCGCTCTCACACCCACATCCTCACATTCATACACACACTCACATGCACTCACGCATGCACACACACACACACACACTGAACCTCTCCCCATGAACACATCCCTTACACCCTCACACACACTCTTCTCCTGCCATGAGTGCACACTCTGACTCACACCCTCAGAATCACAAACACACACATACACCATACACACACACAACGCCTCCTTCCCTGAGCACACACACACAGTCACACCCTTGAACTCACACTCAGACGTGACCCCACCTCACCCTGAAGGCACATGTACTTTATTTTCACACTTCTCTTTAGACTTTCATAAGCATCAATCGGTTTTAAAAAACATGTTGAGGAAGCTAGTACTATATTTAGACTTCTCTTGTATTCTCTAAGCCCATCTGCTGAATTCTCTCTCTGAGACTGGATTTGTCTCCCTGGAATCCTTCTCTGATAGACTGTAGCCTACAGGTCTGCCCCATGCTCCATCCTGGTAGGGGTGACGTCATCTAATCCTCCCTACAATCCTAATGCAGCTAGATTGGGTGGGTTCAATTGCCACTTGGGTGGGTGTCAACGGAGGTGAGTAAAAAGAAAATAACTCTTAGATCTGGCACGAAAAAATCTTCAAGGTCAAAACTCATCCTCCTTGCCTGCTAAGGGCGAGACTTTGGAGATAGGTCCTAACAGCAGAGATAAGTCCCCACTTTCTAAGGGCCAGATGATGGGCTGACTTTTAAGGACAACTTCCCAGTGCTTCATATGATTTGAATGTGGAGGGGAAAGAATGAGAGTATATTTTGAAAAGCTGGATCATTTTTAAATGTGTTACAAAACACCATGGAGGAAGTGTTCTGAACTGGCAAGGAGATGAAAGATCCTTTAAAGATCAGTTTTTGAATTGACCTCATGAAGCTCTATTTTTTACCCAGAGTTTGATCTTTGTAAACCTTTATCACATCTCAGTATCTGAGCGGGAGTGATATGACAAAAATTAGTAACCAATTGAAAATCTGCAAAAATAACCTGGCACAACATAATTATACAATCGTAACCGTTCTTTGCAGGTTTCTGCTCTTTTTGCTTCAGTTTACACAGAGTTTTCACATAAAGTCTTTCATTTAATTCTTTCCGAAAACTATTTGCTGAAAAGGCATCTATACACACAGGCATGCAAAGGCTCATCTCGGGAAGACTCCCAGTAACCTTGATGTGAGTGAAGTCAGAATTAAAAATGTATATATATATGTATATATATATATATATATATATTTCTTTGGGATCAGGTATGTATCATATTCACAGACAGACCTGGGGCCACTCCTGACATTGCTCAGGGATGCTCGTTAGTGGTTCTGGGCACCAACTACTCAGTGTCATGAAGTAGGCAAGTAAGTGACTGCAACTTGGTAAATCCGAGTTTGACCTTAAACCCAGAATTATCTCTTTCTTTCTTTCTTTCTTTCTTTCTTTCTTTCTTTCTTTCTTTCTTTCTTCCTTCCTTCCTTCCTTCCTTCCTTCCTTTCTTTCTTTCTTTCTTTCTTTCTCTTTCCTTCCTTTCTTTTGTCCTTTTATTATTATTATTATTATCATTTTTATTGAATCACCATGAAATAAAGCCATAAAACTTTCATGATTGAGTTTCAGTCTTAAAATGATGCAACACCCATACCTTCACCAGTGTACATTTTTCACCACCAGTGTCCCATATTGGTCTTTGGCCTTTCTTTCTTTCTTTCTTTCTTTCTTTCTTTCTTTCTTTCTTTCTTTCTTTCTTTCTTTCTCTCTCTCTCTCTCTTTCTTTCTTCTCTCTCTCTCTCTCTCTCTCTCTCTCTCTCTCTCTCTCTCTCTCTCTCTTACTCATGGCTTGCTCCTGGCTATGTACTCACTCAGCCATCAACTCCTGGAGAGGCTTAGGGATCACATGTGGTGATAGCCTCGACCAACTGTATGCAAGGATGTGCCTTGCTCACTATAGAATCTCTGCAGACCTTGAAGCCACATTTAATTAATTTAAAGCCAAGAAAGAAAGAGAGAAAGAAGGAAAGAAGAAAAGAAAGAAGAAAGAAAGAAAGAAAACAGAGAGAGAAAGAAAAGAGAGAGAGAGAAAGAAAGAAAGAAAGAAAGAAAGAAAGAAAGAAAGAAAGAAAGAAAGAAAGAAAGAGAGAGAAATAAAATCACAGCCAGTTCTGATTTACTGTATATCCTTGGATTGGGCAGCATGCCTGCCAATGAAGTTACCTCTCCTTGTATTAAGTGGAAATCAACTTCCCTCCCTCATCCCTAATGAAAAGAAGTTTGCTCCTCTCCAGTGTAGAGAAAGATAAATTATTTGAATCCCATTTATGAGCTGGTGGTGCTGCTGTAATACACTTTCAATCATATGTCCCCCTTTTCCCCTTTTTCTTATTCTAGAACCTTGATTTCAGGCCATAAAGATCCAAAAAGACAAAAGATTTTAAAGATGTGCAGATGTGATGTAGCGCTTATAGGTTTTAACAAGCAGATTTTAGCATAAAAAAATAAGGAAGAGACGCATTTTCTCCGTAGAATAGACTTTGAATACAAAGGCCCAATTTTTCCCTAAGATTTATGAATCTTGAACAAAATTTGGCCACCTTCACTATCTAAACAACGGAGCATATTGAAGGGGTTTCAATGGTTTCATAGAATTATGGAACTATTGAAATGCAAATGCATATGCTGTCTTTAAATTTCAAGCTGCCCTGTCATCAACCCTCTGGAAATGCAGATGACTCTCTGAAACTTGAAGAAAGGCAAATGCTAAATATTCTTAGACTGTCTTTCAAACAGAGGTTCAACATCCAAAAATCACAATTTAAAATATGAGATCAAGACAGTTGAACAGTTTAGCTGTTCAGATTATTATCTCTGAAGGGTTAAATACTAATTGATAAAAGTAGGCAAGTTGCTAATCAATTCCTTTGATTCACATTACTGTCACTGTCACTGTCCTCCTGTTGTTCATCGATTTGCTCGAGCGGGCCCAGTAACGTCTCCATCATGAGACTTGTTGTTACTGTGTTTGGCATATCGAATGCATCACGGGTAGCTTGCCAGGCTCTGCCGTGTGGGCGAGATACTCTCGGTAGCTTGCCAGGCTCTCTGAGCAGGGCAGAGGAATCGAACTCGGGTCGGCCATGTTGGCAGCTTGTAAGGCAAACACCCTACTGCTGTGCTATGTTTTAAAGGAAAACTCTGTTCAAAGATTAAGCAGAACGAAACTTAGTTGGAAATCAAAGACACAACTTGAAAAATCAGATGCTGAATATCTTCCTAAAAATTCTCCTGGGGGTCTGAAATGTCACCCTTTCCATAAAATCTTTCCTCTTCTGCTAATTCCTGGTTTAAAAATACCATCTATGGAAAACATGACATCTTTAGATTACCATTAATTAATATTTTAATATGATTGTCTTAATTAAGTATTGGTCTTTAGGGATGAATGAAGCATGTTCAGTTTGGTAAATGGAGAGTCTGGTCTGAAGAACTGGTAGAGCTTGGTAGAAGATGATCATTATCAGCGGTTACTTGATCTTGCGGTGTTCTGGCTAACTTCTAAAAAGTGGGGGAAAAGTGCTGAATTGAAAGTAGGGGTCATTAAGGTTAATTCTTCAAATTAATTAATTTTTAGATAGATGGCCTTTCCTACAAAACGAATGTCTCACATTACCAACTGTTTTTAACTAAATAGAATGTTTATCATGACTTTTAATGCATTTGGATAATTAGATTTTATTTTAAAATATCAACTGCTTTTTAAAGATATATATATAAAACATAAGAAACGCCTTAGGAAGCAAAATGTCATTAATAATATTAAAGTCTCTTCCCTCACTTCTCTCTATGTGCTCCACTCATCCCAATGGAGTAATCCCCTTCCTAAATTGTGTATTTATTTGTACATTTGTGCATTCACAAATTTTATGTACTTTTATGGGTAATGATATTTTTGTATTGCCTTGGAAATTTAATTCTTATTTCAATAGTATAATGTACTATACATTAATAATTTACTATATATTAAATAATATTAATATTATAATTAATAGTATTAATAGTATAATGTATACTATTATACATATATAATAGTACAATAGTATTAATAGTATAATGTACTATACATTAAATAGTATAATGTACTATACGGCTGGACTGATAGCACAGCGGTAGAGTGTTTTACTTGCGTGCAGCCAGCCTTGCCGAGCCGGGTTCGATTCCTTCGCCCCTCTTGGAGAGCCTGGCAAGCTACCGAGAGTATCTCGCCCTCACGGCAAAGCCTGGCAAGCTACCTGTGGCATATTCAATATGCCAAACACAGTAACAACAAGTCTCAAAAATGGAGACGTTACTGGGCCCGCTCAAGCAAATCAATGAACAACGGGAGGACAGGACAGGACAGGACAGGATTTTGTATAGTTTGAGGGATGTGAAATGGTATCTCAATGGTATTTTTAAAACTATCATCATTCCCAATCATCATCCCTAATCATCATCCCCAATCATCCCACAGGCCTACGCCTTTAAGAGCAGGCACAGAATAATTTATTTTCTATTGCTAGTTACAACTATGTGACAAGCAGATTTATCAAAAAAACACTTCAGAGGCTAAAGCCATAGTACAACAGGTAGGGTGTTTGCCTTGCACGCAGCTGACGTGAGTTCTATTCCCAGAATCCCATATGGTCCCCCGAGCACCACCAGGAGTAATTCCTGAGTGCAAAACCAAGAGTAACCACTGTGCATCACCAGCGTGTGACCCAAAAAGCAAAACAAACAACAACAACAACAAAAAACCCCACACTTCAGTAAGAGAAAACTTGTGAATTATTTTATCTCATCATGGGGTCGTTAAAAAATATGAAAGGCTTCGTGAATACGTGTGTGATCTTTGGACAGGGGCCATGCTAATAATCTTCTCTGTGTGTTCCAATTTTAGTCTATGTGCTGCTGAAGCAAGCACTTTTTTGTTAAGGCAACATTATATTTGTGAGAATGATTTATCTTGATGCGGGTCACGCTGGTTTACTCGTTTTTATTGCTGCATGAAAGTTGTAGAAATATAGTATATTCATATTTTGATGATAAATACCATCTAGAAGCAGATGCCCTAAATGTAATATTTAACTGATATGGAGCTGCTTTCCAACAATTTCCACCCTATTGCCACATATATCAGCGATTTTTATTCTTCAAAGTGAACAAACATGCACATGTGTGATACCACAAAGTATATGGTCCGAGAGATGTGAAAAGCTATCTCACTGGGATATAAATGCAGATGTTGTCAATGACTGAGAGCATTTTTATAGGTTGAGTAATATACTTCCAAAGCGAACTGCTGGAAATGAAATAAAACATTTCATTAATTTTTCAATTGAATTTTAATTAATATGTGTGGAATAATAAATTTGAATCCTCTGTCAGTTATAGGTCACCTTAATATTTCATTTTTAATATGGTACATTTTTATAAAATTTTATTTTGGTACTGTCACCTTTAGTAGCATTTTCCCTTAGAACATGTGTTTTATATGTACTTAAACACCTTTATTGGGACCAGAACAATAGTGTAGCATATAGGGAGTTTGCCATGCTTGCAACTGACCCTGGTTTGATCCCTGGCATCCCATATGGTCACCCGAGCATCACCAGGAGTAATTCCTGAGCACAGAGTCTGGAGTAACCCCTGAGTATTGCTGGATGTGTTCCCAAAGCAAAAAACTAAAAGAAACCTTTATTTAATTTTATAAATATATTTTTTCTGCATTGTATTATAAAAACATTATAATTTTATTTTTTGCCTTTTGAACTGAAAAATACATGTAATTAATTTTGTATCTGGTGTGAAGTATGGGATTACCTTTGTTTTCGATTTCACTATATAATCAAATCAATGATGTTATTATTGTTTACTCTATCATATAGAAGATCTCTAACAAGAGTTCAGAAAGAAGCATGCATATATTATGACACAATATTGAGCCTCTGCAAACATTAACCTTGCCTTAACTACCATCATCTTTTAGGGACACAGCCAGCAGTGTTCAGGGCTTACCCTGGCTCTGTGCTCATGATAACTCCTGGCGAGCTTAGAGGACCATAGGGGATTCCAGATGTAACAGAGCTAGCCACACATAAGGCAAATGCCTTACCTATTGTATTACTGCTATTTTAATCTTATAAAACTACCATAATCTTATAATCTGAAATAAGTACTGATGAGAATTTGCTAAATCAGTTGTTATAAAAACATCAGTATTGTTTCTTTTATTAAGACAAGAGAATATTTATTGCTTTTTTATTCCTTGCTTTATGCTATCTCATTGGATAACTGAAATATTAGCCCCAATTAAACTTTATTGGTTTTACTTTAAAAAAAAAATGACCAGAGTAGTACTTTGTTAACGTCGATACTAAGGAGTCACATTGGCCCGTATCTAATTGTTTTCTTACATAACACAAGCCTTCAGACCTCAATTCTGGTGTCAGGAATTTGTCTTGTCCTAGAAAGAAGATTCTTAGGAAAAATAAAAATAAAATCTTTCTATTCAATGATGGAGAATAGATTCAGTTAGGAAAAAAAAATCATCCTATCTTCAATTTTGTTTGTTATGTTAAACCAGAGACACACCTAAATTGAAATAAGGCAGATAAATATATGTTGATTATCAAATCCTGCTTGGTAAGGTAAAGGTAAAGGCCCTCCCGTTGATCGTCGATTTGCTCGAGCGGGCCCAGTAACGTCTCCATTGGAGACTTTGTTGTTACTTGTCTGGCATATCAAATCCTGCTTGGAATATGGCAAAATATGTTGTAGTAACTTTGACAAATTTTTACCCATTTTTTAATACTTATGTTTTTCATTTACATAAACTTATAAGTTACTTGACAGAAAATAATAAACTAATGATGGCAAACACATGAAGCTTAATAATTTGATGAGCTTATTAAATACCTAATTTTGATTAAAGTAGAAAGTTTGGACAACATGTTGTCAAAAGGCAGCATATTTGGGTTGCGTCTCACAGTTGCTTATGTCAAGGTGAAAGAAATGTCCTTTGTGCAATAGAAATCCTATCAGTATATTTCAATATGTTTCAGAGTAGTGATATTTATCAAAATTAAATCAAAGTTCAAGATGAAGGTAATACTATTGATCAATAAAAACAGCATAAAATTATGCTACATGCTATTATCTGGTTTTATTTCTTTGAAACCACCTCAATTTATTGTCAGAAAAAGTAGAGTTTGATTGACCATGGAAGTAGCAATAATTCATTGGAATTTAGGATAGTGTTTTTTTTTCCCCAATAGACTTTACCTAATATAAAATAATGTACTAAAACTATTTTTGATGTACTTAAACTGTTTTTTTCCCCAAACCTTTTCTTAATAATAAATTGGCGGGTATATGACTCAAAATTGAGGATTATCTTATCTTCATAGATTGAAAACACTATTCTATGGGTTTTGTTTTTGTTGTTGCTCTTTCTACACTTATTTGCGCCAAGTTAAATTACTATTTCTTTGTACCCAATCATTCCTTCCACTCTTGGTGTTGGGATTTTTTTTATATTTGTCTTTGAGAGTTGGTATTAAAGCATAGATTTCCTTTCCTTTCTTTTCTTTCTTCTCTCTCTTTTCTTTCTTCTCTCTCTTTTCCTTCTTTCTTTCTTTCTTTCTTTCTTTCTGACAGTTTTTAATGAATGAATCTTATTTAAAAATATTTGAGTATAGATAAAGAGAGGAAGTATATGTTATAGAGAGAAATGACCAGTCCAGAGTGGAAAAAGCCAGCAACGATACAAAGAGATAAGCAGGCAAGACTTGTATTCAAGGAGAACATAGGCCCGAAGACCAAGTCTAATCTCCTATTTCTTAATACAAAGTATTTTTCTCTCTTATGAAATAGTAGAAGAACAACTGAGCATTTCTTTCTGTATGCAAAACATAACAACAGTGGGCAACAATGGAGACAAGATATTTTAAATTATCTATCATCATTAGCCTAAAATTACTCCACAACTTCAACATACTTTCAATCAAAATTTTGCTGTAATTGGAAAAGGGTGTAGGGAAAATGGTCAAAAAATAGTTATAAGGTTATCTGAAAGAGCAAACAGTAAGAAAGGCCATGACATTTTCTAAAACAAATAACATGAGTAATCACAGTGAACTGCGATAATTAAAAGTGGAATGGTCCTCTTTTAGAAACCCGTTCTGCTAACAAAAATCAATTGCAATGGCATTAGGTAGAAGGAAACTCACCACAAACTATTCTGGAAAAAATGGCAATTGTTTTTCCCTGAAGGTACTTGGGGATTTTGTGATATGGGTGATGAAACTTGGGCCTCCCACATACAATATATGAGCTCTAGATCTTGAAGCCATCCAACTAGCCGCTGAGAAGAGTACATTTTCTGACACTCTTAAAGGATAAATTTTGCATCTATTCATTAAGTACACATGGTCTCATGTGTCATTTAAGATATATGCTTCCTTGTTGCTTTTCTAAGTGAGGTCTTAAAGTTCCCTACTAGTTTTGTGTTTCTGTCAATTGATCAAAGTGACTAAGGATATAAAGCTCTGTGTACAGCTTTGCATATTTTGGTATGTCTGGGTGGGTATATATCTGTATTATATTTTATTCATGCATTCATCTCTGTATAAGCATATAATTTCCCTTTGTAATTTATTCTAGTCTTTGTTTTTAAAGTTTATTTTGTTTAAATGAGTATGTCATGCTACTCTATTATGGACTCTCTATCTTTTAAATCTCCAGTCTCAGTAACTACTTCTAATATTTCTATTGCAACCTTATTTTTATAGTTTATATATCTTAAGTGCTTTTGGTTATTTTTCTATTTTGTTTTTCTCTATGCTACTTTCCAGGGAAAGGGTCGTTGGGATAAAGTTAGAATCTTGGATCCATGGAAAAGAATCAAGAGACTAGAGATAAAATTTCAGATTTATGGTCAGTGCATCTATGAGGAAAGAGCTGTGTTCATGAAGTGAAGCAGGAAAAGCTTCCTACAAAAAAGGTAATGGGAAAACTGGACAGACACATGGAAAAGAAAATAGAACATATAGAACTGCACCTCACACCATTCACAAAAGTTAATTTAAAGTGCATTAAAGGCCTGAGATTAGATTAAAACCCATAACATAGTAATATAGAACTACATTATTAATTTTATCCCTCACAAATGTATTCTTACTATGTATAAATGCTATATATAAATGTATACATATTGTTTAATGACATGGTGAAATGTCTTTCTGTTTTAGTTTTGGCATAGTGATATATTTTCTCACAGGCAGCCAATCTCCACTACTCAACCACTGCCACACTCCAGGCTGCTTTCTGGATGCTCAGGCCAAGCCTCACGCATGAATGAAGTCCCACGGAACCCAGATAATATGGAACTTTGTGATCTTGAACTCTGGACTCAAAGGGACCCCAGAACAGAAATCCTCTGCCTGCTTCCCCCAGTCTCTGGTGACTCAGGAATCACAACCATAAGCCACATCCTGCCAGCACCAGATAGTCTCCTCATTGGCCACCCTCCAGAATTCACAGCTGCTCTTCCCAAACAGGAGTATAAACTAAGGATCTCAGAACCATGCCACCAGACTCTGCGCCAGGCTGTGGGGCGGGTGAGAGCCCTCTTCACCACAAGAGACCCAGCCCTGGCAGCTGACCTCTACTCCCCAACCACCACCATGCTCCAGGCCACTTTCCGGACATTATAAGACACTTCCTACCCATTTTCCACAATTACTACACCATATCTGATGGGGTTCAGACAGTAGGAAACAAATCATAGGGAAAAATATATAAATATATGCTTCTCGGAGAGCCTGGCAAGCTACCAAGAGTATCCAGCCCTCACGAGCAGAGCCTGGCAAGCTCCCCGTGGCATATTCGTTATGCCAAATACAGTCATGACAACAGGTCTCATTACCCTGGCCCTGAAAGAGCCTCCAATCTTTGGGAAAAGATGTGGAAAATGAGGCTGCGAAAATCTCAGGACTGGGAGGAATAGAGACGTTACTTGCGCCCACTCGAGTAATTTGATGATCAACAGGATGACAGTGACAGTGATAGTGATATTTTGTCTTTCTTATGGACTGTATAAATTTTCATTGCATTGATATACTGTAATTATATAACATGTCCTATTAATGGGTATTAATATATAAAATGTAAATGTTTAACAGGCAAAAATTTGTTTTTAATTTAAAAAAATGGTTTTGGTTTGGAAGTCATACATTTCAGTGTTCAGGGATGATTTCTGTTGACTTGGGAACCATATGCAGTGCTGGAGATCAAATGCTGGATTGGTCCCTTAGAAGGCAAACACCTTATCCTTTACTGTCTTTTTATTTTTAGTGAGGCCTCCCCCAGAAATGTGTGGGCCTCTAGGAGTCACTGACAGCAATCGTAAGCCTATTAGTTTGGGCTTGACAGTTCGGTGGTCCAACTATGCTATGTAGTATTTCCAAGGCTCTATTGATTTAGGTATTACCAGAGGAATGAACCTTCTAGTGCCAACGGGGATATGATTGCCAGGGTTTGAACTCAGGTCTTCAGACAGAAGGCATGTGCTCTACCACTTGGAGTTATCTTCCTGGTCGAATTACATCAATTTTAAAATAAATTACTTTTTATTGAGGTCTTTACATTTGTATGAACAACTTTTTAAAGATTGTTTACTTTGTTTTGTTTGGGGGTCATACCTGGTGATGCTGAGGGCTTACTCTTGGCTCTGTGTTCAGGAGACCATATGGGCCATATGGGATACAAGAAATTGAACTTGGGGCTTCATGCAAGGCAAATTCCCTCCCCATTGTGTTATCACTCCAGCCCTGATATAAGATTTTGAATCAAATAGTTTCAAATTTATGATTGATAACATAAAATTATATATATACAAACACCTGATAAACAGTATCAAAATCTCTCACAAAATGTGAAATCAATTCACTGTCACCCAATATGATTCAGAAATTTAATAAAATTTAATGAAAGCATCCCAACATCAAAACTGTGTTATCAGTCATCTTTTAAGTTTTTCCAATCTAATAGATAAACACATTTTATTTTTAGTGTACAGCTATTTTAATTACTTAGTCATTTTTAAATGACAGTTTGAAATTCACAGGATCTATCTTACTAAGTCTAATATGAATAAGATGGTCATACATTATCATATTTTCTAGGAGAAAACCAGAAATGAGCTACTAATTTAAAAATTAGAGTTTTATCTATAGAAAATAAGTTTTTAGTTAAGTCCCAAGAGACTTTAACAGTAAAAAGAAATAGTGTTGACATTTTCTCAATTCATTACATAGATCCACCATCCCAGCTTTAAAGTTCTGCTCATTTTTCTGCTGAGAAAAAAGGTCACAGATCTGATATTCTCCTGTATCACATCAATAAACCAACCTCCACCCAATTTATTTCAAGGACTCTTTTAGAGTTAGGACAGAAATTTGGCATTACATAGGTATAGCCAAAGGGCTTTTGATAACCCTACTCTTCCCCTCAGACAATGATAGTTCATACTGTGTAACCTTCCATCTCAATAATACTTAGTTTCATTGCTTGAAAATGCCATAGACAAGAAGCTCTGAATTTGTATCACCTAGTATGTTTGTTCCTCAATATAAAAAGAAAATTAAATGCTGTTAACTGCCAGTCATTTAAAGTTTGACATTTGATTTCAAATACAAATGAACAGCATATATTTCCCTATGGTAGTTTTTTTTTGAGCTATAAAGCATTTGAAAATAGTAAGGATGAATCAAGGAGGGATAAGACTAAAGCACTATAAAAGTCATATAAGAATGCCAATTATTCACAGTACTAAACCAGTGGATATTATAAAAATACATATTATATTATTAATATATTATGAAAATGAATATTATTTATTTTCATAATAGAGTGGATTAAGATACAGGCATTATCCTCTAAATTCTAATAAGATATTTTATGATATTAAACGTATGTATATAAAGACCAGAATAATTCACCAGTGATACTGAACTTTTTTGTTATTATTGTTTGAGTTTACCCTGCAGTTCTTGGGGGATCAAATGTAGAGGAGATGAAACCACATTGATTTCATGATAGATAAAGATCTCAATGACTGTATTAAAGTCTTAGTCTAATACTTAACTCTAATGTATTGCATATATCTTAACATGTCAAGATATATTTCTGTTTCTTTTAAGGACACACCTAGTTTATTTAAGATTTTCACTCTATGCTAACATTAATTTAGAAATATTATTTAATTCTCTGAAAATAGATCAAATTATATATATATATATCCTTCAGAATTACTGATACAAACTTCTTCATTTATAATTTTTCTGCCTAAGGGCTGCAGAGATAGAACAATGAGTAGGAAACTTTCATTGTCCATGGTCAACCTGAGTTCAATTCCCAGCACCCCATATGGTACACTGGAGCACTGCCAGGAGTGATCATTGGATATAGAGCCAGGCCTAAACCCTTAGCACCAGTAGGTTTGGCCTCCAAACCATAAATAAATAAATAAATAAATAAATTTAAAAATTTACCTTGCTATTTATACTATCCATAATATGTATTTGAATATCTTTGTAGTTTTGCAATATCCTTGCAAATATTTTTGTAACTGAAATGTATTCCAAAGTTATTGAAATTGGAATAAATTGAAATAATTCCTTTTTTGCTGTAGGTTGACCTTGAGACCATTCACTGGGATAGTGCAGTGGGTAGGGCATTTACCTTGCTCGTGGCCGACCTGGGTTCAATTCCTCCATCCCTCTTGGAGAGCTCAGCAAGCTACCGAGAGTATCTCGCCCGCATGACAGAGCCTGGCATGCTCCCCGTGGAGTATGTGATATGCCAAAAACAGTAACAAAAAGTCTCACAATGGAGACGTTACTGGTGCCCGCTAGAGCAAATCGATGAATAATGAGAAGACAGTGCAGACAGTGACAATTCCTTTATTATTCTTTTGTTATTTATTATAAAGGCAGATTGGGGCGGTAACAGGAGGGAAACTGGGGTCATTGGTGGTGGAAATGGATATTGATGGAGGTGTGGATATTGGATTATTGTATTACTGAAACGTGATCATGAACAGATCTGTGTGTATCTCACGGTGATGTAAAGAAAAAAATTCTTTCTTTTTGTACTTTCATTATACTATTTTCTATGCCAATAAACAATCCTACTTTTTAGAAAAAATAGCATGGCAACTACATCTACAGAAATGAACATAAAATTTAAATCTTTTGAGCTCAATCTTCAAATTCTAATTAATTATAAAAGAGTAATGTCCAATATAGTTCATGAGTAATCACCATATGTAGAACACTCCAGTACAGTGGAGAATATAAATTTCAGTATCAAGAATCTGATTTACAGTGACTGGTCTGGACATTTGAATCTCTGAGAAAAGAAAAATGGCTATGACTCTATTTATTTGGGGTTAATTCAATTGATACTGTTGGCATCAGTATGTTATCTTACTCCAATATACCATCACTATCCTGCCGTTGTTCATCAATTTGCTTGAGTGGGCCCAGTAACGTCTCCATTGTGACATTTGTTACTGTGTTTGGCATACCGAATACGTCACGGGGAGCTTGCCAGGCTTTGCCTCGCAGGCGAGATACTCTCGGTAGCTTGCTGGGCTCTCCGAGAGGGGTGGAGGAATCGAACCTGGGTCGGTAGGTCAACTGCATGCAAGGCAAACGCCCCACCCGCTGTGCTATCACTCCAGTAAACCTCATAAAACACACACACACACACACACACACACACACACACGGAGAATTTACTCCTTTTACTAATTTACTCCTTTTACTCCTCCAATATACTAATGAGAATATTTTTGCCCCTAGAAGTTAGGCTCTATCTTAATTTTTTTCTAAGACTATTTCCATTTCCAGATGGTTACCTCTGATGCACCCCTCTAGCTGGCTGTTTTCTAATGATGCTATCTATCTAAATAAATAATAATGAACTTAAAATACATTTTTTGAGGCGGGATGGTTAATTTGTATAACTCACACCACAGTCAAGATATATCAAAATACAAAGGCAAAAGAAATCATAAGTACAGTACGTAATGTGATTGCTTTGCACATGTGTGAACTGGGTCCAAATCTCCCCACCCTATATGGTACCCCAAGCCCTGCCATGAGTGATCCCTATGTACAGAGAGAGGAGTAAGCCCTGAGTACACCCAGGTGTGGCCCAATCCACACAAGCCCCACACACATGCACACATAATACATATTAAAGTGCATAACAAATTTTTTAACACGAGGATAATTTATGTGAGTATGTTTGCTCTGCCTGTCTCCCTGCTCTTTTTCTATTTTCTTGATAGAATGACATAGCAGTTGTGCAAATATTTTTCTTTCACAGGCACATAATGGATGTGTCTATTCATTCCCGCTTCTGAAGTCCCACACCTTCACAATGAAGACAGAATAAACTATAGATTTTCTAACTTCCAAAAGCTTAAAAATCTGACAAAATGGGCTATATTTCCCCCTTTTCCGTTGCATAACTCACCCTTGGTCCCAAAGAGTGCACAGGAGAGGGAAAGAGATTGAGGGGAGGGTGGGGGAGGGGGAGGGGAAGAGACAGATAAGAAGCAACAGGGGTCAGAGTTAATGTACATCTATGGTGCTAAGAAATTTTAGAGTTAAATACCCAAAACCACAGAGTCCACAATGCTTAAATCATGAGACTAAACTTAAACAAACTTCAAAAGGTAACTGTACAGATGGCAGCTGGATTGGGGTTGGGTTAGGAGAGGGAACTGGCAACCTTGGTAGAGTGAAAATGAAAATGCTGGAAGGATCCATGATGGAGCATTGTATGATTAAAAATCTGATAAAATAGACTATTGGTTTTTTCCCCTTCTGGTAGCATATTCATCCCAGTTATGAATAACTTTGTAAATCATGGTGATTTCATAAAATAAAATGTTGGGAAATAAGATGAATATTTAGTGCAAAGAAGTTGGGGTGACTTAAAGAAGTCAACAGCAGTCCCATGAAATAGGTTCAGTATAATTAGAACAGATAATATATATCCATACATATAATGAATACATAATCAAAAATTATTTATAAGGGCTGGAGCGATAGCACAGCAGGTAGGGCGTCTGCCTTGCACGCGGCCAACATGGCCTACCCGAGTTCGATTCCTCCACCCCTCTCGGAGAGCCCGGCAAGCTACCGAGAGTATCCGATATGCCAGACACAGTAACACCAAAGTTCCAATGGAGACGTTACTGGGCCCGCTCGAGCAAATCGATGATCAACGGGAGGGCCTTTACTTACTTACTTACTTACTTACTTACTTATTT
This sequence comes from Sorex fumeus, assembly GCF_029834395.1. Classification (NCBI taxonomy): domain Eukaryota; kingdom Metazoa; phylum Chordata; class Mammalia; order Eulipotyphla; family Soricidae; genus Sorex; species Sorex fumeus. The sequence continues at coordinate 2,236,386 of NW_026606068.1, read as the reverse complement.
TTGTCCTGGAAATGGTGATTTATGGTAACTAAAGGACTTTATTCTATTAGTTTCTTTCCCCAGTCTCTGTCTCTGTCTCTGTCTGTCTCTCTCTCTGTCTCTCTTTTAGGGTGATTGGTGGTGTTTATTCCACTTTCAGCAGTGCATAGCTGTGGTTGCTCTTGGTGCAAGCCTAGTACCTAAAATTCGCTACTATCTCTCCATCTTACCTTGCCACATATCCCATTCCCTTTTTCTCAGGAATGGAGTGAGTGTATGTCTGAGAGTTAGACATAGAAGCTCAACCTAGAATCATTATTCTGAAAAATGAAATGACAGTGACATCCATAACAAATAGCATATATCAGAAATCAAAGAAGAAAATAGAGGCTCAAGTACTGGTACTATTTGGTGCAAAATTTAAGAAGAGATACCATAAAGAGGATAAGGTTTGGAGAATAATCTAAGATGGTAGTTAAATGACAAAATGCAATTCTGCTCCATGAATTCATCAAACTTTTTTATATGGTGTTGAACTGAGGAAAGATGATTGTGTTTAAATTTTCTCAGAGAAATTAATGAAACATTGATTTCTGTGAAACCAACGAAACCACCTATCAATTTCAAATCAGTCTACAAGGTTGGTGTGTTAACATAAGCACTAGGTGCATGAAAAGGCAAATAATATGTGGCAGAATACCACCAGCTTGGATGAATTCATTAATGCGAATATTTTAAGAATTCATAAGAGAGTGATCAGAGCTCTTTTTGGTTTTGATAAGGTTTAGCAATATCAGGATTAGAGAATATTGCAAGCCTGACTTCAATACTTTCTTCTTAACTTCATAATTTCCCATGGGTCATCACAAAGCTGTCTCACCTGGAATCTTGTATGTATTAATTAATCTTGTATAGCAAAAAAAAAAGAAAGAAAGTTTTTTAAAACTCATTTTATTTCTGTTTCCCCATAGTGTCTTAGTATTCAAAAATTTCTTACATAAATACCTGCTACCAAGAATTACTTGACATGATATTGAATTTTGTTAGTGACCACAATTCAAAAGGGTGTGAAAGAGTGCATTAGAGATTTAAGACAACTCAAAGACAATTCAAGGAAAGTTCTGGTGAGAATAATGCCTAATTATTTGAGTTAACTTTTATTTATTTATATTTAACTTTTTCCTTTTGATCAGTTTTTTTGTGTGTGTGCAATGCCATTTATTTATTTATTTATTTTAGTTTTTTATTAGTGAATCACCGTGGGGTACAGTTACAGACTTACAAACTTTTGTGCTTGCATTTCAGTCATACAATGACTGAGTACTCATCCCTCTACCAGTGCCCATTATCCACCAATGATCCCAGTAAACCTCCCACCAACCCCACTCCATCCCCCAAACCCCTGTCTCTATGGCAGGGCATTCCCTTTCGGTCTTTCTTTCCTTTGGGTGTTGTAGTTTGCACTAGAGGCATTGAGTGGCCTTTGTGTTCAATCTAGAGTCTACATTCGGCTCACATATCCCAACCTGAGCTGGTCTTCCAAATACCCTTTACTTGGTGTTCCCTTCTCTATCAGAGCTGTCTTTTCCCCCAGCATTTGAGGCTGGCTTCCAAGCCCTGGAGTAAACCTCCTGGTCCTTATCTCTACTATTGTTGGGTGGTAGTCTCCTATTCTGTTACTTTATATTCTTAAATGAGTGCAATCTTTCTATGTCTCTCCCTCTCTTTCTGACTCATTTCACTTAACATGATACTTTCCATGTTCATCCATTTATATGTAAATTTCATGACTTCATCTTTTCTAACAGCTGCATAGTATTCAATTGTGTAGAGGTACCAAAGTTTCTTTAATCACTCATCTGTTCCTGGGTACTCAGGTTTTTCCAGATTTTGTTATTGTAAACAGTGCCACAATGAACATACAAGTGCATATGTCATTTCTACTATACTCTTTTGCCTCTCCAGGATATATAAGGGAGCAAGAAATGGGAAGTGGAGCAAGGAAAGCCTCTTTAACAAATGGTGCTGGCAAAACTGAACAGCGACATGTAAAAAATTGGGCTTAGATCTCTACCTAACATCACTCACTTAATCACTTAACTTCCTGTTAGTCGTCGATTTGCTCGAGCGGGCGCCAGTAACATCTCCATTTGTCCCTGTCGCGTGCTACTGTAGCCCAATGGAATCTGTTCGCTCCGGTAACATGAAGGGCCTCAAACCGATCGTTCATGATCTTGAAGAAGTCTGACCATCTGGTAGGTGGGCGGCCACGCAGTCTTTTGACATCCCGTGGAATCCAGTCGGTAACAGCTTTAGTCCAGCGGTTGTCTTTAAATCTCATTACGTGACCAGCCCATCTGATTTTTGACACCTTGGCAAATGAGACAGCGTCCCTGATTCTTGATCGTCGACGAATGTCAGAACTCCGGATTCTTTCTCTCATTTGAGTGAAACGTGGTATTCCAAGCATAACTCTTTCTAATCTTCTTTGGGAGACCTGAATAGCGTTCTCATCTTGTTTGCGTAGGGCCCAGGTCTCTGAGGCATATGTTAATGCAGGAAGAACAGTGGAATCAAAGAGATGTGCCCGGAGCCGGAGGTTCTTGGTCCTCTTAGCTATTTCTTTGACGTTCTTGAAGGCGTTCCAAACCGCTCTCTTCCTCCTGCGCAGCTCGGGTGCCAGGTCATTTGTCATGTTGACCTCTCGACCTAGGTACACGTAGCTGTTGCATTCGGAGATGGTCATTCCCTTGAGAGCGAATGGGGCGTCAGGAACGAGGCTGTTTCTCATAAACATTGTCTTTGTAAGATTCAGCTGTAGTCCTACCTTTCCACACTCACGGTCAAAGTCGGCCAGCATTTGTGCCGCTTGGCTGATGTTTGGTGTTATTAAAACAATGTCATCAGCAAAGTGGAGGTGGTGTAGTTGCCGACCATCTATCTTCACTCCCATTCCTTCCCGTTCCATTCGTCGCATGATGTTCTGGAGGGTGGCACTGAAGAGTTTCGGTGAAATGGTATCACCCTGCCGCACCCCTCTCTTGACATCAACGATCACTTCTTTGTAGAATGGTGAGATCCTGGTAGTGAATCCGCAATACAGCTCACGGAGGATCCTGATGTATTGGGCTTGAATGCCCTGATTGGCTAGGGCTTCAATGACCGCTTCCATCTCAACAGAATCAAAGGCCTTCTTTAAATCAATGAACGTTAAACAGAGCGGCATCTTGAACTCCCGAGAAACCTCAATGAGCTTGGTTATCGTATGGATATGGTTGATGGTGCTGAATCCTTTGCGGAACCCGGCTTGCTCGCATGGTTGTCCTTCATCTAGTGTTCTGCCAATCCTATTTAAAACTCTTGAGCTAATTCGCCAGCGTGGTTTGGCGCATGCCTCAGGCAACCGCAAGCTAAGGTCTGAGCTCGCAAAGAAGTGCAGAGATGCGATCAAGGAAGACCTCAAAGAGAGAAGAGCAGAAGTACTGGTAGATGTGGCAGAAGCCGGAAAAAGTATTCGTAACGCCTACCTGTCCTTCGCCGACTACAAGACCAAGATGACTGCCCTCCGACATCCTGATGGATCCATCACATCCTCCAGAACGGCAATGGAGAAGATTATCCATGACTTCTACTCAAATCTCTTCGATAGCCATGTCCACTTGCCGACATACCAAATTCCACAGGATGGGTATGTCGTTCCCAACGTTCTCCCTTCTGAAATCCGACACGCCATTTCGTCGGTAAAGAAACAAACAGCACCCGGCCCAGACAAGGTCAGACCTGAACACCTGAAGAACCTGCCGTCAGTACTCATCAATACACTGGCTCGGCTCTTCACTCGCTACCTGTCTGAATCCAAGGTTCCGTCCCAATGGAAAACCAGCAGGACCGTACTACTGTTCAAGAAGGGAGACATCCATGACATTGGCAACTATCGCCCGATCTGCCTATTGTCTGTCATCTACAAGTTGTTCACTCGAGTCATCCTACCTAACATCATGTATGAAAATCAGATCAAAATGGATTAAAGACCTCAACATCAGACCAAAATTCATAAAATACATTGAAGACAAGCTGGCAAAACCTTCCACGACATTGAAGCTAATGGTATCTTCAAAGATGACATGTCACTGGCCAAGCAAGTGGAAACAGATAAACAAGTGGGACTATCTTAAACTAAGAAGATTTTGCAACTCAAAAGAAACAGTGACCAATATACAAAGACAGTAAACAGAATGGGAAAGGATATTTACCCAATATCCATCAGGCTGGAGCGATAGCACAGTAGGTAGGGTGTTTGCCTTGCACGCGGCTAACCTGGCCGACCCAAGTTTGATTCTTCTGCCCCTCTTGGAGAGCCCAGTAAGCTACCGAGAGTATCTCACCAGCATGGCAAAGCCTGACAAGCTACCCATGAATCCTAGGAGATTCCTAGATGCTTGGAAATATAGACCTCAAGACATAATTTATCTATACCTATGGGGGATGCTTTGAAAGAGAAAATACCATGAGAGCAAATAACAAAACTGATTGAAAATTATCATTGTAAATTAGAAAATGTTTTAAAATTTCTCCTTAAAATGACAGAGAGAATCCTAGAATAAAGAGCAGATTCACAGAAAATTAGAAAAACTTAAAGAGGAAAATTAAGACAAAATTATTATTCTTTTCTCAAATACATTAATTCCCCTTCACCTTTTTTTCTGGAGTATAAATCAAACCCAGGGCTTCACACAAACAAGATATATGGTCTACCACTGAATTACACTTATAGCCTTTCACTGGTAGGGTTTAAGAAAGATGTGTTGAACTTAAAAACCTAAAAGAACAGAGCTGGGAAACGAGGAGGAAAACTGACAAGGAAGTTGATCTGGTTCTTAAGCAATTACTATTGTCCTTCATATATAATATATTCTCAGAAAGATATAATAATACGTGAATAAAGAAACTTATGATAGTAAGACAAGATAATGGATTAAAAGAGAGAGAGGTGACTAAGTTGTGTAATTTTAATTGGCAACAGTGAGTGAGATTTAGAAGAAATGATCAAAGAATGATTTATACAAAGGAATTTGAATTTCTTTTCTTGCTTGCCAATGTCTCAATTTGTTCATATATCACTTCTATTATGTTCTTAGTTCATTTTCATTGTTGTGATGAGAATGGACCAGAGAGATATTAAAAAAATTTTGGGCTAGAGATTTGTTGGGTAATGCAAGGCAGATCTGGGTCTGGAGCGATAGCACAGCTGGTAGGACATTTGCCTTGCATGCAGCCAACCTGGGTTTGATTCCCAGCATCCCATATGGTCCCCCAAGCACCGCCAGGAGTAATTCCTGAGTGAAGAGCCAGGAGTAACCCCTGTGCATCGCCGGGTGTGACCCAAAAAGCAAAAAAAAGAAATCATGGCAGATCCTGGTTTGATCCCTAGTGGACACTGCCTATGGTCACCTGAGTACACTTAGTAGTGACTGCTAAGCACAAAGATAGGAATACCCCCTGAATTCCACCAAGTGTGGCCCAAACCTCCATAAAATTTAAAAAAATTATCTGTTAATTATCAATATTAGCTATAACTATGCTATTCTCACTAACATTCATTTTGATTATGCCATTTCTTTAACAATAAAGTATATTTTTAATAAAACATGTATTTTTTAAAAAATGACAAACTATTGAATAGATGGAGTTAATCACTTATTATGCATGAGTGATTGGGTTTTCATTTGTTCTACTCATAAAACTCATTGCTTTTCATATAATTTCTTCCCCTTTTCATTCCTTGTTTATTTCAATGAAGTATTTTCTATGGACAGACGTGAGGAAGATTCTAACTCTTCAGAGTGAATTAATGGTAGAAACTGGAAGGAATAGAGTTGTTAACAGAGAATTAAATTATCTTCTATAGGAAATAGTAAGGAGCAGCTATTGTTGGTTGCACATGATTAGTTATCATTCTCTTTATTATTAGCAGATCTCAATTTTTTATAGATTAAACATCACTATGATAGAGGAAGAAGAAGTCTATTATGATGTTTGCCACGCTTAATTTGGAAAAAAGTTCTACTGTTATTTTAAGGGAAAATATCTTTCTTTATGATAAATATATTTTGCAAATTCAACTACTATCTTGTTTCAAGCTCTCTTGTTTCAGATTTTCGATACTGCAAATTGGAGAAATCATGACAAACTCTAAAGTCATGTTTAGGCCTTGAGGACACGTCAAGAGAAACATTTGAAAAGCTAACTCAGAATTTCAACATTGTTAACATGTTGGCCCAATCCTGGTCTACCCATCATTAGAAATTTTAATATGCAAAAATAAAACTAATGAATTGAAGCCACATTTTAGAAGTGTATTAGGGATCAAATTCAGGGACTAATGATGCAAAAATGCATTCTACCTTCAAGCTACATTTCTGACACTGAAACTACCTTTAATTCTGCACTTTGTAATGCGTAACCAAAAGCATATTAAGAATGACTGGAGGTAGGTCCAAAAAGAATTCTAATTTTTATGGAGAATAGGTGTGGGATCTAGTTCAAAAGAAATTAATTTATGTGATTAGGTTTTAATCTATTGACATAGTGTTCTAATCACTCAGTAAATGGTTTTACAAAAAAATGTAGCATTCATTTTGAATGTAATAGTAGCTTTGCTGGATAGCCAATAATTTTGTTTTGTATATTGTCCCAAGAGATGGCTCCGGGCACATCTCTTCGATTCCACTGTTCTTCCTGCATTAACATATGCCTCAGAGACCTGGGCCCTATGAAAACAGGATGAGAACGCTATTCGGGTCTCCCAAAGAGGAATCGAAAGAGCTATGCTTGTAGTATCATGTTTCACTCAAATGAGAGAAAGTATCTGGAGTTCCAACCTCTGTCAATGGTCAAGAATCAGGGATGCTGTTTTGTTTGCCAAGGCATCGAAAATCAGATGGGCTAGACATGTAATGAGATTTGGAGACGACTGCTGGACTAGAGCCGTTACCGACTGGACTCCACAGGATATCATATGGCCGCGTGGCCGCCCACCTACTAGATGGTCCGACTTCTTCATCAAGACACTGAATGATTGGTTTGAGGCTCTTCATGTTCCTAGAACAAACAGACGCCATTGGGCTACACTAGCATGTGACAGGGACTAGTGGAAACATTACTAGCACCCGCTCGAGCAAATTGATGATTAACGGGAAGTCAAGTGATCAAGTGATATTGTCCCAAAGAAAGTTCTCAAAAGTACCAACAATTTAAGGAAGGATTTGTTAAAATACTAGTAAGTATAGTTAAATGGGTCGGAGTGATAGCATAGCGGGTAGGGTGTTTGTCTTGCACACGACCGACCGGGTTCGATTCTTCTGCCCCTCTCGGAGAGCCCGACAAGCCACCAAGAGTATTCCACCCCCACGGAAAAGCCTGGCAAGCTACCCATGATGTATTCGATATGCGAAACACAGTAACAAGTCTCACAATGTTATTGGGCCCGCTTGAGCAAGTCGATGAACAACAGGAGGACAATATATCACTGTCACTGTCCTCTCTCTGTTCATTGATTTGCTTGAGCGAGCACCAGTAACATCTCCATTGTGAGACTTGTTGTTACTGTTCTTGGCATAATGAATACGTCACAGGTAGCTTGTCAAGCTTTCCCTTGTGGGTGGGATACTCTCAGTAGCTTGCTAGGTTCTCTGAGATGGGTGGAGAAATCGAACCCAGAATCAGTCGTGTGCAAGACAAACACCCTACCTGCTATGCTATTGCTACAGCCCCAATAAATTTAATCTTTTATATCCTAGTATATGAACAGTATAAATTAAGTACAGTTCTTATAATTTGCATGTAAGTATACAGTTCAATTTGCTTAACAAAAGGGAAACTAAAATACACATCAAAGATGGAAATCGTACTACCAAGTTCTATTCTGCCAGGAGCTTAATTTATATAGTTGTAGTTTCACACAAATATACATCTTTTTTATATTTATTTATTTATTTATTTATTTTTTCCTTTTTGGGTCACATCCAGCAATGCACAGAGGTTACTCCTGGTTCATGCACTCAGGAATTACTCCTGGTCGTGCTCGAGGGACCATATGGGATGCTGGGAATCGAACTCAGGTCGGCCACATGCAAGGCAAATGCCCTACCCTCTGTGCTATCACTCCAGCCCCTATACATCTTTTTTTTTTAAAAAAAAAAAAAGCTTAAAAGTTTTTAAAGCGATGCAAACAGAACATACATCTTAGGGTACTTTGAATGATTTTTAATACAGAGATCAGAATACATGACTCAAATTAATGTTGTTGATTTTTAAAAAAGTATTGGCTATAGGTCCTTCTATATGATCAGGAGGTTATAGTAATTGAAGCCATTTGCTTTTTGTGCCCATATATGATTTCTGAGGAAGAAAAACTTTCATGGATCTTTTAAATGTTAGGAACAATTTTTCTAGAAGTTTCTGCCAGGCTTCTCAAAAATTCTTACTGACTGGTATTGGATCACTTTCATATCCTTTGATGAACCCCAAACAAGGAGGAATGGAACTCTTCAAACAATCAGGACAAGATCAGAACTCGGAGAAAACAACATTATGCCAGAGCCTGTGAGCTACAAGAGATCTGGATTTCAGATTCTCACCTTATGGACCCCAGAGTCATTTCCTACTTCCTGTAATTTGTTAAAATCTCAAATGATAGCTGCCAGGGTTCCCACTGAATCAAGCAATTTCTTCCTAAAATGGGATTTGTTACTTCATTTCTATTACCTGAGGGTTTTTTTTTTAAAAAAACTCTTCTATTTGAGACTGATTATGTATTAAAAATTTATATATTTTATTATATATATTTATACATGAGTAGAAGACCTTCCTTTAAAACATAACACATAATATTCATACTAGACAAACTAAAGAAACTAAAATGTGACTCTCACCAAAGTGGGGGAAACAGGATAAATATGTGTGGTGACAGATGTATTAATTAAGCAGATGAATGTGGATTGTTTCAAAATTAATTTAAATATAAGTATATATGTATATATATGTACACACAATGTATATATTATATATCTATCTTCAAGTAATTATGGCACCATTATTTATACTTTACATTTCTTCCTCTTGAGTGGCATGGGCTGAACAATAGTTGGAGGTTCAGGGTTATTCCTGGTTCTGTTATTAAGTGACCCCCCTAGTAGTTTTGGGAGTCATATGCTATACCAAGGGCAAAACAGGGTTGGTCACGTGCAAGGAAAGGACCTTTTCTCTTGTACTATCTGTCTAGCTATTATGTTTTTTATCATTTCATTTGTAAATTTTATCCCAAAAAAACAAATGTATTTTTTAAAAATAATAGAAGAAAAGTGCTTTGTAGAAGCCAGAGTAAGAAAATGAACTGAGAAGTAAATACCAAATCCTGAATCAACACTGATTTTTTTTTCATTTTATTAGTGAGCATCTACCTGTATATAGAGGTATTCGTATTAATTTATTAAGAACAGAATGAATATTTAAACTTATAAGAGACTTTAATTATAACTATTTAAACTATAGGAATAGTCTGCTTTGGCAAGCATCATTCTTGTCCTTTTTTATAGAATAGGAATCCAAAGTTAATAGTGTATGAATTGTCTATAGAGAGAAGGTACAACGGTGATTATTTGAGACATTAATTCCAAATACAGAGTTTTTCTCATCAGATACCTACTTATAAGTATACATAAGACTTTCCAGATGAGATGAGTGCTTTCCTATAAGTAAAAAAGTAAAGTAAAGGCCCTCCCGTTGATCATCGATTTGCTCGAGCGGGCCCAGTAACGTCTCCATTGGAGACTTTTGTTGTTACAGTGTCTGGCATATCGAATACATCACGGGGAGCTTGCCAGGCTCTGCTGTGCGGGCGAGATACTCTCGGTAGCTTGCCGGGCTCTCCGAGAGGGGCAGAGGAATCGAACTCGGGTCGGCCATGTTGGCTGCGTGCAAGGCAAACGCCCTACCGCTGTGCTATTGCTCCAGCTTTCCTATAAAAAAGTTTAATTCATTGCCCTTCACAAGGATTATAAAACCACAAAGCCATGTCATAAAGAAGCAAAACTTCTGTTGGCATTTTTCTGTGCTTATCTATTTTACTATCCTTAGAGTTAAACTGTGGTCCAAAGTCTTTACTTAGATAATTCTTAGGAACTACTTTAATAAGAACTATATAATATGATCAGAGAGAGAAAAGTTTATTCCATGAGCATGTCTTTCAGGCCACTGACCCTGCATTTTATTTCTGGCATCACACAGTCCCTTAAGCTCTGATATAGCCGCTCTGGAGACCCCAAGTACTATCAGGGTTGCCCAGGTAATCTCTGGACTTTTAGCTCAAGGGATCCCGCCCATGCTGGGTTTTCCATGAATCACAGGGAGAAGCTAACCCCTACTTCCCACTACACAAACACCACATACACACACATACACGAACCATGAAAAATTAGTACACAATAATTTTGCATACTCAATGTTAAAAGACTCACCCTTCTCTCTTCAATTGCTTAACTCAGAGTGGAAAACAGGTTGGGATTCAAAAATCACACCTTTGTCTTACTTTTTTTGAATACTGGTAAAGCAACTGACATTTTAAATAGTTTTACTCCAATCTATGCAAGTTTAGCCCTAACGATTTTTCAGAGAAAGAAGACTACTTTAAAAAAAACTTCAATGCACTAATGCGTTATCTAAAGCAGTGTGTATGTTTATATACAATATAGGTGTGCATGCTTTAGTAAGCAATTCAAAGCTCTTAAGTTCTGTGATTTAATTATGTTTTACATTTATACAGAATAAAATTGTAGAAAAGACATTTTAGGATGTTGTAACACTTTCCCATTTAAAAATGTAAGAATTAGAAGTAAAATTAGATACAATTGAGTTCTTTCTCCTTGTTTCAAAGCAGAAATAACTTCAAAACATACAATAAAATCTAAAACTACTAGTTAGAACCTATGTAATTTTACTATGAATTGTCAATTTATTGAGTACTAAAAGGTAATGTCATAAAACAAAGTAAAATAATAGATTGAGGGAGTTTAAATATACACACACATATTTCAACTGAAATTCAGTTATGAAGTACTTTGCTAGATTAAATTATATCTGTTTAGACAGCAAAATTGATTCCTATGAAAATTCTCTGTTCTTGGGGCCAGAGCAATAGTACAGTGGGTAAGGCATTTCCTTTGCACTCAGCCAAACTGGGTTCCATCTCCGCATCCCAGAAGACCACCTGAGAATGATCAGAAATGACTCCTGAGTGCAGAGCCAAGTGTGGCCAAAAAAAAACCAAAAACAAAAAACGAAAATTCTCTGTTCTTAACATAGCCAGTTTTTATATGGTAAAATCAAGTGAATCGATAAAACATAACGACATCTGCACTGTAGCACTGTCCTCCTAGTAAAATAGATAAGCACAGAAATTTGCTTGAGCGAGTTCAGTAAGGTCTCCATTGTGAGACTTGTTGTTACTGTGTTTGGCATATTGAATACATCATGGATAGATTGCCAGGCTTTGCCATGCGGACAGGATACTCTCAGTAGCTTGCTGGGCTCTCTGAGAGGGGTGGAAGAATCAAACTTAGGTCTCCTGGGCTGACTGTGTGCAAGGCAAGTGCCCTACCGCTGTGCTATCACTCCAACCTGTAACTACATCAAAATAGTTTAAACATTAAGCTATTCTTTTTGCTTTAATGTTTGTCACTTGATTTGGAATCAGATATACTATAAAAAATAGACTTCTTCCAATGAAAATAAATAAAATAAAATAAATAAAAACAGACCAAGGTTTTCTACTGGCCAATTAGTCAAAACTACATACTATGAGTCTGGTCTCAATCTGGAGCCAGTTATCTAAACTTTGTGTACAATAGTTCAATCTATCTAAAGGGAACCACAACGCCACTATTATAAAGAAATGAGTTGAGTATAAAAAACATTTAAAAGATTGGTGAATCATTAATAATGAAAGGTTGAACATCATCGGTGTTATTTATTGTATTATTTCCTATCCTTGTATTTATTGCGGCAGACACACTGAGCAAGAGATCTAGCCTCATAAAAATGAATTTCTGAATTCATAATATGTTATTGTTGTCTACAGGGACAAAGCTCTGCAAAGCAAATCTCAAAAATTATCCATCATTCTTAATTGAAACTTTTTAACCTATTTATAAATAAACTATCCATTCCCTTCTGCTTCTGATCTCTGTCTCTCACTGTTCTATGCATTTAAACTATGATTTTGACTATCATTTTTCTGATCTCTATAATAAATCTGTAGTGGAGAGATAGCACAGCAGGTAGGGCGTTTGCCATGCCTGTGGCTGACCCGGGTTCAATTCTTCCACCCCTCTCGGAGAGCCCAGCAAGTTACCAAGAGCATCCCGCCCACACAGCAGAGCCTGGCAAGCTCCCCGTGGCATATTTGATATGCCAAAAACTGTAACAGCAAGTCTCACTTTGTGTTCTTAGAGTGAGCAAATAACATTGGGCAACACTAGCATGCAACAGGGATGAATGGAGACGTTTCTGGTGCCCGCTCAGGCAAGTCGATGAACAACAGGACAGTGCTACAGGACAGTGCAGTGCTACAATAAATCTGGTGATAGACTCCAATAGTATAGATCCCCTGATAAATCAAAGTAGAGAACTCTGTGCTGAAGTTTTCGGATCACTAGTATTTATAAAGTAGTTAAACTTACATAAAAATTATTTATTCACACTTAATGATGCTCTGTCAAGATGGCTTGCATCTGGCTAATATCACATTGTGATCTTGTGGTTCTAAATCTCCTTTCTGACTCAGTTTCTGTTAACCATGATTCTCAACATCCTAGAGAAGGTTAACATAATCTCAGTCCTCCAAGTCATTTATAAACTTGATAATAGTAAACATCAAGTTTATAATAAGTATAATAAAGTCGAACATTGACAATATAATCAAAGGTCCTTAATAAAAATAAAACTGGAAAGACTGAAATTTACTAAGCCACAGTACCTGAGGTGTTGCTGAATTGGCTCACTTAATCACTTAATCACTTAATCCCCGTTATTCATCGATTTACTCAAGCAGGTGCCAGTAACATCTCCATACATCCCGGTTGCGTGCTAGCGTAGCCCAATGGTATCTGTTCATTCTAGGAACATGCAGAGCCTCAAACCGATCATTCAGGGTCTTGACGAAGAAGTCTGACCATCTTGTAGGTGGGCGTCCACGTGATCTTTTGATGTCCCGTGGAATCCAATCAGTAATGACTCTAGTCCAGCGGTTGTCTGTAAACCTCATTACGTGTCCAGCCCATCTGATTTTTGATGTCTTGGCAAATGAGACAGCGTCCCTGATTCTTGAGCGTTGACGAAGATCAGAACTCCGGATTCTATCTCTCATTTGAGTGAATTGTGATATTCCAAGCATAGCTCTTTCGATTCCTCTTTGAGAGACCCGAATAGCGTTCTCATCCTGTTTTCGTAGGGTCCAGGTCTCTGAGGCATATGTTAATGCAGGAAGAATAGTGGAATCAAAGAGATGGGCTCGTAGCTGGAGGTTCTTTGTCCTTTTAGTTATTTCTTCAACATTCTTGAAGGCATTCCAAGCCGCTCTCTTCCTCCTGCTCAACTCAGGTGCCAGGTCATTCATCATGTTGATTTCTCGACCTAGGTATATATAACTGTTGCATTCGGAGATGGTGGTTCCGTTGAGAGCGAATGGAGTGTCAGGAATAAGGCTGTTTCTCATAAACATTGTCTTCGTAAGATTCAGCTGTAGTCCGACCTTTCCACATTCACAGTTAAAGTCGTTCAGCATTTGTGCCGCTTGGCTGATGTTTGGTTTTATTAGAACGATGTCATCAGCAAAGCGGAGGTGGTGTAGTTGCCGACCATCTATCTTCACTCCCATACTTTCCCATTCCAGTCGTCGCATGATGTTCTCGAGGGTGGCACTGAAGAGTTTTGGTGAAATGGTATCACCCTGCCGAACCCCTCTCTTGATATGGATGATTACTTCTTTGTAGAATGGTGAGATCTTGGTAGTGAATCCGCATTAGAGCTCACAGCCAAGGCCACATACCACATACCACATGATGGATATGTCGTTCCCAATGTTCTCCCTTCTGAAATCCAACATGCCATCTCGTCGGTAAAGAAACAAAGAGCACCTGGCCCAGACAAGATCAGACCTGAACACCTGAAGAACTTACCATCAGTACTCATCAATACATTGACTCGGCTCTTCACACGCTATGTGTCTGAGTGCAAGGTTCCATCCCAATGGAAAACCAGCAGGACTGTACTACTATACAAGAAGGGAAACATCCACGACATTGGCATCTATCGCCCAATCTGCCTATTGTCTGTCGTCTACAAACTGTTCACTGGAGTCATCCTGAATAGGATTAGCAGAACACTAGATGAAGGACAACCATGTGAACAAGCTGGATTCCGAAAAGGATTCAGTACCATCGACCATATCCACACGATTACTAAGCTCTTTGAGGTTTCTCGGGAGTTCAAGATGCTGCTCTGTCTAACGTTCATTGATTTAAAGAAGGTCTTTGATTCTGTTGAGACGGAAGTGGTCATGGAAGCCCTAGCCAATCAGGGCGTACAAACTCAATACATCAGGATCCTTCGTGAGCTCTATTGCTGAATTGACTCATTAAATATAAATAGTAATGTCTTTAACCTACTAGATAAAATTAGGTATTATCTTTTCTACTTTTATATTTATTCTTTATATGAATATGCTGAACAAAGGACAAAAACATTTATAATTGAAAAAGGGAAAATTAGTGGTTTTCTAAGGTAAGACTTAACAATATCAGTGTTTGAATGATGTGAATAGAACTTTATTTTTTTCTTCTTGAGTCACACCCGGCAATGAGCAGGGGTTACTCCTGGCTCATGCACTCAGGAATTACTCCTGACGGTTCTCGGGGGACCATATGAAATGCTGGGAATCGAACATGAGTTGGCTGTGTGCAAGGCAAATGTTCTACCTGCTGTGCTATTGCTCCAGCTCCAGAATTTTTCAATGTTATATTTCCTCACTTTTATTAATTCGAAGAACTTTCATGAGCTACACAGCATGATTTGGCTTACACCTACCTGGTTATAGTCCCCAAGAAAACCGTAACTCTAACATTTGAAACTTATTTTTAGAACAGAGTTGTATTTGTAGAAGACATGTTTCTGCCTTGCCTGTTTGATTACATCCTCCTTCATGTGTGAAACTGGTGCTAGTTCAGTGATTTTCACCACTGCATGAGTAACAGTTTGATTGAGGCAATCAGAACAAGTCTGTTTCTTTGCCACAGTAAATAGTTTAGGGATAAGTCCCAAATCCATCTAAAGTGATCTTGACATGAGATACTCTGATCAGAGCAAAGGTGAGCAAAGTTATTTCGTTCAAAGTGATTTTGAGGACATGATTACCAATCGTAGAAGAACTACTAGTAGTTGTCTTTCTGTCTTGGATGTTATCAAAGAAGCATTTAAGTGATCATTTTTTTCTACCACGAGAAAAATGAACTGAAAATACACCTCACCCATTGGTAATGGCATAGTTGAAAGAGTCAAACAAAAGTATAACCACAACAAAATGTACATGCATCTTTGAAATTATATGCACTTAAAATGTTCACCAAATTTTGGACACTATTTAAAGACTAGATTCAAGAACCCAAGTTGCACATTTCTATTTCTTGGTCATTTTTTCTATTTCCTACCTCATCTCTTGCCTGATTACTTGCAATAGCCTTCTTATGGCTCATCCTGCTGCTACCCACCCCCATTCAGTCTATTCTTAGAATAGCAGCTGAGGAACTAGATGAAGTAAATGATTTTGTCACTTCTGTGCTCAGTAAGCCCAAATAGTTCCCTTTTCTCTGTCAGAGTCATATCTAAGTTTCTTACAATGGCCTATATGGCACTAGGCTTGCTGTGAACAACACTTTATGGACCAATCACACTTTATCATGTTCTCTTCTTGCTCAGTTCCAGTGTGTCCAGCCTTCCAGGCACTCTTCAACCTGAAGTTCAACACTTAGTCTTACTGCCTGAGATCCTTTCCCCAAGTGCATTTTCATGGATCACCTCATCAAGTCCAGGTCCTGATTTAGTTGTTAATTTTTCAGTGAGATCTTTCAATAACACACTATCATTATAACAGCCCTCCTTACCACCTCTACTTTTCTGGTTGGTTCATTGTAACAAATCCAGGTCCTCACACATGCAGAGGAAGTCCTCTTCTGTACAACCTTCTGCTTCTTATCTTCTTAGCTTTATATTTTTTTCTCCAGAGTCCATCATCAACTTAGTGCTTGGTTTACTTAATTTTGTTTATTGTTTTTCTTAATTGATTATAAGTTCTAGGAATGCTTCTTTCAGTTAACTACAAAATCCCCAAAACAGAGTACATTTCCTGGCATAGAGGTGACACACAGTAAAAAATTCATTATTAAATGACCCACAGATATCTGAATAAAATTATGTGCAGCTACTGATCTCTCTTCAGACTTTATAGTTTACATACAGAAATATGTTCCCTTTATTATTTATGTCAACTTAAGTTGAATGATCTCTTTCTAGCAAAGGAAATAACTGCATTGAGAGAGAATTAACTATTTTATGGGCATCATGGCATTGACTGAAACTGAACTTGAGATACAAAATTTATGTGAAAAATATTTATTAGGAAATAAAGATTTAATTATTGATTGTCTCTTCAAAGATGTTGAGGCTACATTTCTCAGACCTGTGTGTATCAGCTTATTTGGAAATTAGTTCACTGTGGATGAATTCATGAAGACGAGGTCCATCAGGAGTAGGGTGGATTCCTAATCCAACGCAACAAAAATGCTTTCAAAAAAGGAGAATTTAGACTGATCCAGGAACAACATGGTGAACATGAAGGCTGGGATCAGGTGGTGCTTCTGTAAATCAAATACATCCATTTCACAAGCCAATCACAAGAAATGCAGTCCTAGGAAGAAACAGATTCTCTCTCGCAACCAGTAGGAAGTAACTCTGCTGACAACTTGATGTTGTTGAATATGCAGTTCTCAGAACTGTGAGATGTTTGTGGCACAACAGATGTTCTGGGAACTTCATGACAGTCACCTTAGGAAATGAATTCAGACTGCCAGGGGATTTAGGAAGCATCTTATGAGTAAAGGGAAACAAGCAAAGTGGAAAAGTCTCCCTAGAGGAAGGAACTTCAGCTGAACTTTGAGAACCACATAGATGGCACTTGCAAGAAGGAAGAAATTTTGTGAATTCCGTACATGTAATCAGGGTTTAAGGATTGCTTGCTGTGACTATGATATGGAATATACAGATGCCACTTTTGACTTTGTGATCAAACAAAACTAGGTCCAGCAATTAGAAACTAACTGGCAAACAACTGGTTGGTAGTGCCAACCTACCCACTCCTGGGAAGAAAGCACCAGAATCACATAGTAGGTGGGAATGTGTGAAGTTGATGAGGGGCATTAGTGGACATGGTACAGCACTGAGAGCACCTGCCATAGTGGGTTAAGAAGCAATTGCAGCTGTACTGATAGTATAGGGAGGATGTTTGCCTTGCATGTGGCTGAGCCAGGTTCAATTCCCAGCATCCCATATGGTCCCCTAAGCACGGTCAGGAATAATTCCTAAGTGCAAAGCCAGAAGTTACCCCTGTGCATTGCCAGATGTGACCCAAAAAGAAAAAAAAGGATTGCAGGATGATAAAGATGGAGAAAGGGGTGAAGTGAATCCCTTTGAAAGTATGAAAGTATGAAACATGCTTCATACTTTCATACTCTAGTGAGGTTCTGCTGGCTACATTAGTGCACGTTATTTGAGGTGATAAACTGGGAAAGTTTATAAACACCAGATACGTGTTGGATATTCATAATAATAACTTTATGAAGCTTAAAATTCTGATGTGAGAGTGATGAACAAAAATGGAACATGGGAAAATAAGATATAAAGATATAAAAATCAGGAACAAAGCTTTTAAATAAGGTGTGTATGTATATATGAATCAAAAGAATTCATATTTATTTTTTTATGCCAAGCCTTAGAAACCCAGGAAAAACAAAAAGAAAAAAAAGACTTAATAATTGGTGCTCTGATTTAATCAAATATATATTGTTGGTTCTCTGGTCTAGAGGCAGTTTCATTTTGAGATATTTTCTTTGCCGTCTGCAACTGTGAGACTGAGTAGGATTGGTTTTTAGAATGTACACACACAACTCTCAGTTCTGCTACCTATTAAAAGAGAATGTTTCTGTACAAACCCAATTCCAACAGAATTAAAGAATTGTAGCAATAAATAATATTGTCACCGATGGTATGCTTGATCTATTATTTGTAGGAATACAGTTTTCCTACACCATTCTCCAGCCCAGATTGTATTTTAGCTTTTATTTGTGACTCTTTATTAAAAAGATTTTCATTTCTTCCAGGTCATTAGTTTCAATAAATTTGAATCTATGAACTCTTTGGCTCAGAATTTTGGTCCTAATATTTACACAAAGGAAAACTGCCTTGCCCTTTAAAAATTCACTGGTGGGGCTGGAGCAATAGCACAGCTGGTAGGGCGTTTGCCTTGCATGTAGCCGACCTAGGTTCGATTCCCAGCATCCCATATGGTCCCCCAAGTACCGCCAGGAGTAATTCCTGAGTGCATGAACCAGGAGTAACTCCTGTGCTTCGCTGGGTGTGACCCAAAAAAAAAAATACCAAAAAAAAAAAAGAATTCACTGGTATCATATGTAATGATACCAATGAAAATAACTATTTGTTTTTCTATATTTTTGAAACCTATACTAATACCTTAATCAACCATCATTTATCCCTTCCAAGCCTTTACTAACATAACCACAACTTTAACAAACAAGTGACCAGGTACAAGGAGCCTGGGTTAGTCATATCTCACCTTTTATCTGAGAAATATTATCCATCATTGTCAGTTATTGTTTTGACCAATGAAAATCAGGAGTTTGTTTGGAATATTTTTTTCTTCCTGAAAGAGATCAATTAAAGGGGAAAGGAAAACTCTCTCTTCTTCATTTAGACATTTGTCACCCTATGGTAGCAAATCAGAGTTAAAAAATCCAGAACTTGTATGTTCATTGATGGAGGCCTGGATAAATTAAATGTGGTATACGCACAATGGAATATTACTTAACCTTTTAAAAAGGATGTCCTGATGCCAGAGAGGAAGGATTCAAAAATACTGGAGGTCTTAGTGGTGCTGATGAATTACTTAAAACAAAGTTGATAGTAAACAAATAGTTTCTGATAGTAAACAAATGTGTGTCCAGCAGAGCACTGTAGCACTGTCCTCCCGTTGTTTATTGATTTAATCAAGCGGGAACCAGTAACATCTCCATTGTGAGACTTGATGTTACTGTTTTTGACATATCGGATATGCCACGGGGAGCTTGCCAGGCTGTGCTGTGTGGGCGGGTTACTCTCAATAGCTTGCTGGGATCTCAGAGAGCGATGGAGAAATTAAACCCGGGTTGGCTGTGTGCAAGGCAAACACCTTACCCGTTGTGCTATCACTCCAGCCCAACTTATTATTACTCATGTCTTCTTTTACTTGGCATCCTGAGAAATTTTGTGTTTTGCAAGTCAGTGTTTGTATAAAGAATTTATTTATCCTTAATATGTGAACACGAAGCTTGCTCACCTGCATTCTTTATTTTATAATAGTCTCAGAGTTTTTCCTCAATGTGACATATTGGTGATATAAGAGTATAAACTTCAATTCATTTTCCTCACCTCATCTCTAGGTTTCAGTTCACTACTTAATCTTACACATGATGCTGTAATAGTGAGTCCTGACATTTGAGAAATTGGCATTCAAGTCTCTATTGTGATGGTTCATATGTGCCTGAAGTTAATCAAGATATTTAATCTTTCTTAAGCTTCAATTTTCTCTTTAAAATGAGA
Organism: Sorex fumeus; assembly: GCF_029834395.1. Classification (NCBI taxonomy): domain Eukaryota; kingdom Metazoa; phylum Chordata; class Mammalia; order Eulipotyphla; family Soricidae; genus Sorex; species Sorex fumeus. The sequence goes on along the minus strand of NW_026606068.1, from coordinate 2,216,427 downwards.
TATTTTCTTTTTCATATTATGAGGATTAAATAAATGCTTGGTAAATAACCAACAACAATGCTTCTTAATGTTTTTGCCCTACGCAATTTCATTAACCATAATCTAATATTTTGATTGTTTAGCAACAAGGTGAACTGAGATTTTGTGTTTTCAATGTCTCATCTCTAGTACCTTGATGTGCAAAAATTGTCATGGTGGGGTAAACATTATCATAGGTATTCAATAAATTATCAAATAACTCAAAGAACTAAACTACTGACTTTGGTTTCAGTGAATCTGCAACATAGAGCTAGTAATTATTGGGTACATTGTATTTTCTGGTAACAGGGGAGATAATTGGTCTATTTCACAGCATTTGTATCCAACAGCATTATTAATGACATCTGAATATTGGCGAACTGGAGAATTCTTTAATATTAGATTTGGCTGACAAATGTTCTTCACTTTTTAAGAAGTTATATGAAATTAATTTCCTCTTACAATCAAAAAATTTTAAAATGCTGCATGGAAATACATTGACACTAAATACAATGATTACAAAAGAAATAAATTAACACAGACTAAAAAGTAAAAGCAAAGATCAGTGAAACTAAGCAAGTTCTTTGAAAAGATAAACATAACTGGCAAACCTTTAACTAGATTCACCAAAAAAAAAAAGAGATCTCTAATAAATAAGATTTGAAATAAAAGAGGAGATGTTACAGCTCATACAAGAAATTCAAAGGCTCATAACAGACATCCATGAACAATTATATTGTCAATGAATAGGACAATAGATTCACATCTGGAAAGACCACTGGTGAAAATTAGTAGTTGGCTTGGCAGAAGACCAAAGACAGAAGCTTTTTCTCTTCGACAAAACTACATTTCTGTTTTGCCTAGTAAGCATGTGGCACTTTCCCCTGAGCCAAGTATTTACATGGACCCAAAGATATACATGATCTGGGGCCAAGCTAAAATGTTCTATTGAAATCTGAATTCTGAAACTGAGGGTACCATCTTAAGACAGGTAACAGCAGAGCGCCATTACTATTTATGCGGAAAAGATGGGGGCAGCCCTAGAAAACAGTCTAAAACACCTTACAATGATGACCACTATCCACCAGAGATAAAGGCAGAGTGAGGGAAAACACAATTATTACCCAGACAAGAAGACCTCCATTCACTCTCATCACCACCCCTTCTCCACTGTACTTTCCATCCCAAATCAATACTGAGGTTTGGGGGAAGAAAACATTACACTGAAGAACACCAGAGCTCTGTAATTTTTGACCAGAAACTGAATTGGGCATAGGTCAGAAGATGACCAGAGGGCCTTTTACCATCTGAGAATGACCTAAAGAATAGTTGTAATTGCAAGAAATTTGTAAGGAATTGAAAGAGGAAGACTACAGATTGCATTAAAAAGACCAGTGGAGGTGTCATTCCCCCCTTACTTGTTCCTTAATGAATCCTGCCCATATAATAAAAGTTACCCTTATATTTAAAAATATCTGTGCACAGTATCCTGTCTATTATCATGCTTCAATGAAACAGCCAATTTCCAATTTTTAAGCTGCTTCTTCTGTTATTTATATCCATATTTTTAAATACTATGCATATTCTGATTTTTCTTGATTGATTAGTTTTGACAGAATCTATTAAACTTTTCATTACAGCAGTTAAGAGTTTGGATGAGCTAACATTCTTTCTCTTATCTTTCCATTACAAATGAAGCATAATGTTTGGTGAAGTTGTTAGTATTTACATTACCAGGATTATGCAAATTTCTGAGATAGTATACTATGAATTTATTTCCTTTTTTAAAAAAATTAATTGTACCTTCTTGATTATTGTATTACTTTTATAATTTTGTCTAGAGCTACAAGCACGAATTGTTACTATTTCTTCAGTATTTTAACGGGTCTGTCAAATACCTTGCAGTAATGTTTATTAACACTGTCAGACTTCTTATAATTAATACTTCACATGATTTTATCTTTTTTCTTCTTATCTCCTGCTCCTTCCAATCTTACTTCATATATATATATATTTTCTTTAATTTGGATATATTTCTTTTTCAACCCAATAAATAGCTGTCACCCAGGGCATCCTTCAACTGATTTTTGGAAACTCTCATTGATACTATTTCTTCTTCTTCATTTTTTTTTGCTATATATTTTGTTTTCATCATTCTTGCTGAAGTCAATCATTCAGAGGTCTCTTGAGTATGTGCATCAGTGTGATGAGGTTTTTGTTGTTGTTAGTGATTCATAGTTATTCATGATTGAGTTTCATGCATACAACTTTCCAACATCGATTCCATCACCCGTGTCTACTTTCCTCCCCATCACCAATGTTAGCTTCCTTCCCTTCACCAATGTCCGCAGTTTCCCTCACCCATCTGGTTGCTTCCTTAACAGGAACATTTAAAATTTCTGTTGTTGTTATTGTTTAGATCTCTTGCTTTTGATTTTGTAGGTTCTGTGGTTCAGATATATATAAACACCATACCTCTACTTTGTCATTCATTACACATTTAAATTATTTATTTGACAATAAAGAGTTTGGTTGGATGTTATATCAATTGGAATTAATTTTCTCTCAAATTAGTAAGCACTGGTGATTGCTTTTTGTGTCTGGAATTGATGTTTGGATTTCAAAGTTTGTCTTAAAAGTCTTTTTTATATCTGACCCATTTTCCTGTCTGAATGTTCTTAGGATTTCTTGGTTTCCACATAATTCTGACATTTTATAATGCTGCTTTGCTATGTATCACCTTTATTTAATATATTACATCTTTGTTGCTTCTCATCAATGAAGATCATGCCCTGTGCTTATGAAAAATATTTTATTATTTATTTGATACCTCCTTTCCTCTTATAATCACCTCTAACCTAGATGACCCCTTAAAGTGACTCTTAAATTTCTCATATTTCCTTTCTGCCTTTTAATATTTCTTATTTTTCTTTTTGCCAAGTTTTGACCAGACCTAGAGAAGCTTGGCAGGGACTATTCTAGACTCGGTGCTTGGGAGCTATTCCTAGGGGTGTTCAGGCGATCATGTGGTGTCAAGGATCAAATCCAAACCTCCCACATACCGGACATTCAATCATCACTTTGACCTATCTCTCCAACTAAATATTTCTTTCCTAAATCTTCCATCTATACAGTACATTTCCCAACAACTCCCACTATTTTAAAATAGTTTTATTTTTATTGTCACACAATTCATTTCCAATAACTCATTCCTTTTAAAAGAATTTTTTTTTTTTAGAATTCTCTTTTAACACAATTTGGCATTTTATTATTTTGGTGATATTATTTATTCTATTATTTTGTTTATATGACTTTTCATTACACAGACAACATAACTAGTGCCAATTAGCAATTAGTTAGATAACAATTAGAAAATATTATTTTCATTTACAGTGTAGGCAATACTTTTGGTACTCTGGTCACAAAGCTATAGAATAAATAGATATAGATGTTTAAGTTTTCATTCAGTTTTTATGTTTTTGTTAGACTAATAATATGAGGTAATATTTGTTTCTTGTAGAGGACCATTTGTGACGATACATTTTTATTTACAGACTATCTTGATTCTTGCTGTGGTACTTGTTTTACTTATTTTGTTGCAGTATCCGCTCATTAAGAATCATGCGGTCACCAAAACGTGCGGCATTTATTTCCCCCTGGATGAAAGAGCAGCAATCATTTGTCATTTGCTCCAGCCTGCTGAAAGTCTGCAGCAGATTTTGCCAAATGCATTGCAGATGCTGCAGCAGCAATAATGTATTCATGATGTGTACAACTATATTTTGACAGAGGCAGATTCTATATGTATTTGGTCAGCTTCCAGCCTTAACCCAGACCGCTTTGCATACATGCCTCCCCAGCATCTTTAAACTAAACTGACCTCTTGTAAAAGGGTAACATAAAAATCCATGAAAATGTTGGGGATGAAGTAAAAACATTTTCATTCAAAAAAATTGGAATCTGAAAGGAAACCTCTATAGTATTGGAATTTAGTGTTTCTACTTTGTTTATGCTAAAATCCATTAGTCAAAGACCTGCGTGGATACTACCCTAAAAAAGACATAGAGATGGTCCTCAAACATATCATATGAAATATGCTTGTTTCTAGTTTAAATAAAAGTATCGTACTGAAAAGTTATTAGAGGTGAAATGTGATTAATAATGAATTAATTTTAATAATAATATAATAATTGTATAATATAATAATCAATATATAATTAAGATAAGATAATGAATAATTACTGTAATATAATAATCGATATAATTATTATAATTTAATACTATGATATAACGAGAGTATCTCACCCGCATGGCAGAGCCTGGCAAGCTCCCCGTGATGTAATTCGAAATGCCAAACACAGTAACATCAAAGTCTCCAATGGAGACGTTACTGGGCCCACTCAAGCAAATCGATGATCAACGGGAGGGCCTTTACCTTTACCTTTAATTATTATAATAAATATAATAATAATAATTAATTTTAACTGCATATAATTTATCTCTATATAGTTATTTCTGATCAGCCTGACTTCAGTTCTCAGTTTTTCCCATGAGAATGTCAAGTTAGAGAATAAATGTGATTTCCTCTTAATCCTGACTGGATTGGTGATTTGCAGTGCATCTCCTCACCAGTCCCCCATTGAGCTCTCTTGATTTTAGCTTTTCTTTCTCAGAATCCAGAGGAACCAGGAACCTTTTCCTCAATCCTCATGAGGGCTGTATTCATGAAAAACTGTTTATCACCGTTCTTCCTTAAGTTCTTTTGCACAGGGTGAGTTTTCATCAGATTTCAAGGTGTGTGGTTGAATTTTTCATTACTTTGGAAGTCATTTGTAATGTTATCTTTATTTGGATCTTTAATTAGTCATCAAGAGGGAAAAATTGGATTACTCAAAAACTTTAATCATATTTATCAGTTCTTTTTAGTACTTTTCATTGTGCCCTTTGTTATATTTATTATCTGTACTTAAACATAAAATATACTTTCTAACATCCAAAAATATACCTAGAGGATAACATATAAAAAAAAAAACAGAACACAGCAACATTATCTTGTTTTTAGGAAACAAATGGCATAGCAGGTAGGGTGTTTGCCTTGCACGCAGCCTACCGGGGTTTGATTCCACTGCCCCTCTTGGAGTGCCCGGCAAGCTATTGAGAGTATCCCTCCTGCAGGGCAGAGCCTGGAAAGCTACCTGTGACATATTCGATATGCCAAAACCAGTAACAAGTCTCACAATGGAGATGTTACTGGTGCTCGCTCAAGAAAATTGATGAACAATGGGAGGACAGTGCTACAGTTCTACAATATGTAAGGTACAAAAAATATAAGTAAATAAAGGACTGACATTTTTGGGATGTCTGTTATCTTTCAGCAGTACAGAATACTATACAGAATATTAGACACAATATGTGCTGGGCACGAGTTACAACTTTCAGTCATTTCATAATTTTCAAGGGATTGTAATGAAGTACGACTAAGAAGGATTGGTTAGCATAAATAAATGAGTACAGTTTTGGTTTTCTGCAATACTTGCAATATGAAACATCACACATATTTTAAACACAGCGAACAAACTAAGAATTATTAATGTTTCTCACACCTCCCAAAACATTAAATTTTTATTATTAATAATACAAAACAATTCTCTAGAGAATCATGGTATGTACTGACAAACACCATAATAATATAACCTATACTATTAGTCTTTTGTTAATATTTGAGGACATAAAATTTAGGAGAAATGAAAGTGAAATGATATTAAATTGCAAAGAAAATGAAAAATTCTTTTATAACTTTCCTTTGTTTATAATGGTCATTAAGCAGTTGTGGTGCTTCATATCTTAATGGGTATAAAGATGATATATTGAGATGTGGAAATAAATTGCTAAAATTATAAGTGTTATTTATATTTTATTTTACACTTTAAAATATACACATCTTGCATATTTTCTCTATAATAAGTAAGCATAATTGAACCGACACATAAAAAAATCAAATAAATTCATAAATACAAGGGAACATATTTTTAGTTGCAGATCAAACTCCTCCATTAAGTTGCTTTTGATTCTTTGTCAATTTTATCTACACGTTTGAGTCTACTTCTGAATTTTCCATTCTAGTGATATAGAAGTTTATTCCTTCACCAACATCACACTATATTAATAGATATTCCTGTCAATCTTGACAATCACCATCATATTCTCCAGTATTGTGATTCTGTTTTAGATTTCTTATGTAAGCAGAATCATGTAGTATTTGTCTTTGAGTGACTTATTACACTTGTCATAGGGTCCCCTAATTTAAATCCTATTGTAAAAGGCAGGCTTTTCTTCTTTAATTTTTTTTTAACTATACCAGCAGTGAGCAATAGCACAACGGCAGGGCATTTGCCTTGCAAGCAGCTGATGCAGCCGATCGGGCAACCCGGGTTTGATTCCTCCGCCCCTCTCGGAGAGCTTGGCAAGCTACCGAGAGTATCTCACCCGCATGGCAAAGCCTGGCAAGTGACCTGTGACATATTCGATATGCCAAACACAGTAACAACAAGTCTCATGAATGAGATGTTACTGGGCCTACTTGAGCAAGTCGATGAAAAACCGGAGGACAGTGCTACAGTGATACCAGTAGTACTCATGGTTTACTCCTGGCTCTGTGCTCAAGCATCACTCTTGTTGGGGCTTAGGGACTATATGTGGTGTCAGGGATTAAACACATGTCATCTGTGTGCAAGCTAATCTCTTTAGCCACTGAGTTATCTCTTTGACACAAAAATATCCTTCTCTAAAGGTTGAATAATATTTTATTATGTATATACCACATTTTATCTATTCAGGCATCCATTAATGAACATACAGCTTGCTTTAATGTCTTAACTGCTGCAAATAATACTGCACTGAATATGAAAGTAAAGATACCTGCATTTGTTTTATATAAGATATAACTAATATAGTTATTGTTTCCACTAGAATTCAAGTACAAAAAATTTCTGTGACAGAGAGAGAAAACATAAGGTGGTGGTTAATGTTGTGTTACCTTTTCTAAGGTTGTATCAATGGAACCCACTAAATAAAACACATATTTCATTTATATTCATAATTGAAATGTCTCATCTGAATTTTGGTAAACAGCTGGAAGGTTGAGAACAATTGAACAGTTGGTCTCCTAAAATATGAGAAATCATGCATGGGAAATTTTACTTTCTTTGATGAAAAAAATATGCAAAAATTGAATTGTTGGTTTGAGGTGGTATTTGCGATCCCGTTGGCTCACCCAAAGTAACTGAATGTCTGACCTCAATCTGGTTGCCTGACACAGCCCAAGCGAAAAGAATGAGCCTTGATTATGATGAAATCAAACCAGTGAGCTAAAATTTTTAAAAATACTTTTTTTAGACAACATTTTAAACTAAAACCAAAATCCCATTACATGATACATAAAATCTTGGCCTGCAAGTGTTCCAGCAATCATCAAACTAAAATATCTTTTTATGGGGTCAGAGATTGCATTAAAACAAACAACTCTTAAATATTAAAGTTTTAAATTTGTAAAATACTAAACTCTGAGGATGTTTAGTCAATAACTTCTTGTAACAATGGGTTATAAACTTGTAATTCTGGGTAAAAATCTCAAGACAATAGTTAAAATCTTTAAATAATTCTTGAGAATTACCACTCTAAAACAGAGTATGTTCCTGATATCAAATACAATAATAGTGACACTTAATGGTCTTGGAGTACACAGTTATCAAAGTACTCATAACTCTCCAGTGATGTTCCTAAATCACGTGCTTCCCCCCCATCACCCGAAGTTTTAAATTTGTCTAATTCTTCATTTCTTACCTTAGTTTTAAGAAAATAAGAAAACACCTTTCTCTCAAAAAAAAGCAACACCGTACAGTACAGCAAGAATTGTAGGTCTAAATTCTTGTAGAAAATACTGTATACTTTCCAGAGCCCAATGAAGAGCTTTTTCACTGTCAATTTTCTATCCATTTAAATTTAACCTGAGGTTTGAACCTGTTTGGTTTATTTTTCCCCTTTTTACATACTTTTAAGGGGAAGACACAGGGGAAGCTGATATCTGAATTTGCAGACCAAAATAGAGTTAAGAATAAAAATCAATGCTTTAACAATACCATGTCAGAAATAACAGGACACAAACTGTATGAGAAGGCAATGATTAATTTTATTTCTCAGTCCACCTGTCATGCTAAACAGCCAGTGTCCCTGAGTGGGTTGCTGTTCTAGAGGTGGGCTGCTTAGTTTCAATCTCAAAATGATTGAAACAAAGACAACAGTATTTGTTAAGGTGTGGATGAAAAATACAACACACACACATACATGAGAAAGAGAAAGAGAAAGGGATTGGAAAGCATGACATGGTTTCATTTTTAAAGCTGTTTTAACAATCTAAACTTCTATCTGCCTAGATTCATATGACCTTAAAGCTTCGAACCTTGATTTGTCACTAACATAAGTAAATGTGCAATTCCCTAACAATAATACTATTATTCATTTTACTCTTGGGCTGGAGCGATAGCACAACGGTAGGGCGTTTGCCTTGCATGCAGTCAACATGGCCGACCCGAGTTCGATTCCTCCGCCCCTCTCAGAGAGCCTGGCAAGCTACCGAGAGTATCCCGCCCGCATGGCAGAGCCTGGCAAGCTCCCCGGGACGCATTTGATATGACAAACACAGTAACAACAAAGTCTCCAATGGAGATGTTACTGGGCCCACTCGAGCAAATCAATGAACAGCAGGAGGACAGTGACAGTGACAGTCACTTTTTTCCATGTCAGGATACTGTAACTTCTTTACACATGTTACTTCATACCATCATTCATCAACATGGCTGAATTGGTTTCTAATGTTCAAAATGAGGGAATTTAGGTTTCTTGCCTAAGGTGACTTACATGAAAGTTGGCAGGCAGGCAATTCAAATTAAGGACTATAAAATTCAGAAACATAAGTTTCAACCATCATTTAATATGGCATTGAATTAAATGAACATATGTACATAAATGAAAGTGATATATAATATATGTTAATATGTCAGTTTCTCTCTCTACTTAGAAATCATTAAATGATAAAATGAAATCACAGTAATATTGCTTTTGTTTTACATACCCAGAAATAAATGTTTAAAAGACTTTGAATATTTTTTGAAGTTTAAAAAAATAGAAAGTAAAAGTGCAGAAAAAAATCAGTTAAAAAATACAGAAAAAAATTACCTCTTGGAGGAGAAAAGTTGCATAATGATTTTAAAGTAGACCATGCAAATTGAACCAAAAATGGGAAGGGAGCAGGTATTTTTCCTTCTATCTAGATCCATATATAAAACCTGTACTTTGAAATGAAATCAGTTTTATAAGTTTTCACTGGCTTTATAGAATCCCCATAAAAAGCTTCATTTGCCAATAGGAGTAACCCATTGCCTCAATAAAATTGACTTTGAGATGAAATGATGGATTTGTGTTCTAAGAAAAATATTCCTAGAAACTCTAAATTTGAAAACAATCCTATTCTTCATTAACATTGGCCTTCCATGGCCTAGTGTTGTTACAGCTGCTTTATTGAGCAAACTTTCGTTATTGGGAGTGCTTTGATGGAAACAAATGTTCTTAAGTTCATGGACATTAGCTGAGTCACAAGAGGTATTCATAAGCAAAAAATAGAAGACTTAATGAGTAAAGAAGAAGCAACAAAATTATAGGTTTTGTTTTTTGTCTGTTAGGTCATTTGATGAATTTAACAACTAGAACTTGCTTTATGGTCCTTTGTTAACTTTGATAGGTTTACCTGAGCTCAGCCAACGTAAATAAATTTGTTGCGCTCTGTCAAATAATAGATTTATTTTCACCCATACCTAGAGAAAATGTTTGAGTGTAGTTTTGACACTTAAGATCTCTGTTTATTTGAATTATGGAGTATAACACCATTTTGTTATGGAATAAGCTTAGAAAAAAAGCAGGTTAGATATGTACAAAGTATTTCTGAAGTTTTGGTAGAAATATGTCAATAATCAAAGGCCTTCTTTAAATCAATGAACGTTAAACAGAGCGGCATCTTGAACTCCCGAGAAACCTCAATGAGCTTGGTTATCGTGTGGATATGGTCGATGGTGCTGAATCCTTTGCGGAACCCTGCTTGCTAGCATGGTTGTACTTCATCTAGTGTTCTGCCAATCCTATTCAGGATGACTCGAGTGAACAACTTGTAGATGACAGACAATAGGCAGATCGGGCGATAGTTGCCAATGTCATGGATGTCTCCCTTCTTGAACAGTAGTACGGTCCTGCTGGTTTTCCATTGGGACGGAACCTTGCATTCAGACAGGTAGCGAGTGAAGAGCCGAGCCAGTGTATTGATGAGTACTGACGGCAGGTTCTTCAGGTGTTCAGGTCTGACCTTGTCTGGGCCGGGTGCTGTTTGTTTCTTTACCTACGAAATGACATGTCGGATTTCGGAAGGGAGAACATTGGGAACAACATACCCATCCTGTGGAATTTGGTATGTTGGCAAGTGGACATGGCTATCGAAGAGATTTGAGTAAAAGTCATGGATAATCTTCTCCATTGCCGTTCTGGAGGATGTGATGGATCCATCAGGATGTCAGAGGGCAGTCATCTTGGTCTTATAGTTGGCGAAGGACAGGCGGGCGTTACGAATACTTTTCCCGGCTTCTGCCGCATCTACCAGTACTTCTGTTCTTCTCTCTTTGAGGTCTTCCTTGATCGCATCTCTGCACTGCTTTGCAAGCTCGGACGTTAGCTTGCGGTTTCCTGAGGCATGCGCCAAACCACGCTGGCGAATTAGCTCAAGAGTTTTCGAAGATAGGCGACTTTTTGTGGCTATCACTCTCTTGGCGTTCCTCGCACATTCATGGAGGTGCTGAACCAGTCGATCGTATTCTTCGTCAATGTTGTCAACAACGGCATCTTCCCATGTTGCCGCAATAGTACCAAAGAGTTCCCAGTTGGTGGTCATTCTGGGAGTTCTCGTTTTGAACTTTGCAGCCCTTTCTACCCGCTCTGTGAAGTAGAATTTTGCATGAAGGAGACGGTGGTCCGATCCCGTTCGAAATTTTGGGACAACAGCGACATCAGTCAGGCAAAACCGTCGATTGAATATGATGTGGTCTATTTCATTGTGGAATCGTCCACCGGGAGACTCCCATGTCCATCGTTTAGATTCTGCCTTCTGGAACTGTGAGTTACCATGAATGGTCTTGGTAGACATGATGAACTCAGACAGTCTCTCACCCTGTTCGTTCCATTCTAGGCCATGGGTCCCGATGTGAAGTTGTTCAGCTGATCTTCTCGGTCCTATCTTGGCATTAAAATCACCCACAATGATCTTGTAGAAGGTGTGGTCTTCTTTATAGAACTTCTCTAGCTCCATGTAGAACTTCTCGATTTCTCTTTCATCATAATGAGATGTTGGTGCGTAGACAATGAAGATAGAAACTGCAGGCAGTGAGCCACATCTATTCAAATGTAAACTTCCGATTCTGGTTGTTAGGCATTCGAATGAATCAATGCTCTTGGCCAAGTTTGTGTTGACAAGGACACCGACGCCTCCAACACCTCTTTTATCGTATTTTCCAAGGAACAATTCTTCTCCAGTGTCGAAAATGGCATGGCCTTTGATTCTGTTGAGACGGAAGCGGTCATTGAAGCCCTAGCCAATCAGGGCATTCAAGCCCAATACATCAGGATCTTCCGTGAGCTGTATTGCGGATTCACTACCAGGATATCACCATTCTACAAAGAAGTGATCGTTGATGTCAAGAGAGGGGTGCGGCAGGGTAATACCATTTCACCAAAACTCTTCAGTGCCACCCTCGAGAACATCATGCGACGACTGGAATGGGAAGGAATGGGAGTGAAGATAGATGGTCGGCAACTACACCACCTCCGCTTTGCTGATGACATTGTTTTAATAACACCAAACATCAGCCAAGCAGCACAAATGCTGGCCGACTTTGACCGTGAGTGTGGAAAGGTAGGACTACAGCTGAATCTTACGAAGACAATGTTTATGAGAAACAGTCTCGTTCCTGATGCCCCATTCGCAACAGCCTCGTTCCTGATGCCCCATTCGCTCTCAATGGAACGACCATCTCCGAATACAACAGCTATGTGTACCTAGGTCGAGAGGTCAACATGACAAATGACCTGGCACCCGAGCTGCACAGGAGGAAGAGAGCGGCTTGGAACGCCTTCAAGAACGTCGAAGAAATAGCTAAGAGGACGAAGAACCTCTGGCTCCGGGCACATCTCTTTGATTCCACTGTTCTTCCTGCATTAACATATGCCTCAGAGACCTGGGCCCTACGCAAACAAGATGAGAACGCCATTCAGGTCTCCCAAAGAAGAATAGAAAGAGCTATGCTTGGAATATCACGTTTCACTCAAATGAGAGAACGAATCTGGAGTTCTGACATCCGTCGACGATCAAGGATCAGGGACGCTGTCTCATTTGCCAAGGTGTCAAAAATCAGATGGGCTGGTCACGTAATGAGATTTAAAGACGACCGTTGGACTAGAGCTGTTACTGGTTGGATTCCATGGGATGTCAAGAGACCGCGTGGCCGCCCACCTACCAGATGGTCAGACTTCTTCGTGAAGATCATGAACAATCGGTTTGAGGCCCTTCATGTTCCCGGAGCAAACAGATGCCATTGGGCTACACTAGCACGCGACAGGGACAAATGCAGACGTTACTGGCGCCTGCTCGAGCAAATCGATCACTAACGGGAAGTTAAGTGATTAAGTGATTAAGTGATGTCAATAATCAAGGATTTTGAATTCACTAAATGTTTATAAAAATGCGCCAAGAAAGTCTATCAAATAATACGGGAATTCCTGAAAGGATCATTAATGGGAATAATGATTAGAATAATGTGGGTCAAAGAATGCTTTAGGTGTTATGGCAGATACTGCAACTCTGCCTAAATTCGCCTTTCTGAATATCAGCCCCATCCCCAGTATCAGAGACCATCCCTGGGGCTAAATATCTGGGGACAAAACCCAGATAGGCCACATTGCAAGGCAAGCATAATAGCTGCTGTTCTAGCACTCTGGCTCCAGAAATAAATTTCTTATTGAAATAGTAACTATGATTTTAGTCTCACTTTGTGTGTGTATGCAGTATATGTGTGTGTGTGTGTGTGTGTGTGAGAGAGAGAGAGAGAGAGAGAGAGAGAGAGAGAGAGAGGGGGAGAGAGGAGAGAGAAAGAGCAAGGAAAGACAGATTAGCATAATCTCATAATTATTCAGAGTAATAAATGGACTTTGCATATTTCCCTTACAGGTAATCAAAAGCAGACTGTTCTAGATGAGGCACATTGGCATATTGATTCTTTTTTAAAATTTAATTTAATTTTATTTATTTTTATTTATTTCAAATATCCCTCCACTACTTCCACTACCCAGCAGCCGCCACGTTCCAGGATGCTTTCCGGACCACACGGCGGCAAAGCGGCCACGCAACACATTATAAGACACCAAATACCCATCTTCCAGAATTACCGTACCGTATTTGATAAGGTTTAAATATGGTTCGAACCATGGTAACACCTACAAGAGCGATTAGAGGCAGCCCCAAAAGTCTCTATCCCTCTCGGAGAGCCTGGCAAGCCACCAAGAGTATTCCGCCCACATGGGATAGCCTCACAAGCTATCCATTGTGTATTCGATATGCCAAAACCAGCAATTACAATGGGTCTCATTCCCCTGACACTGAAGGCGTCACCAATATGAGAGCATTGAGAAGGATGAGAAAGGAGAGGCCGATAAAATCTCAAGGCTGAACTAGGCTGCCACAACGAAGGAAGACAAAAATGATCGTCTGTACTTTCAATGCACGTATGCTAGCATTAGATGCATCCATCGAGGACCTGATGGTACAAGTATGAAAGATCAAGTACGACATCATTGGTCTGACAGAGACAAGAAGGCACCAATCTCATCACGCCGTTTTCGACACTGGAGAAGAATTTTTCCTCAGAACATGCGATAAAAGAGGTGTCAGAGGCGTCGGTGTCATTGTCAACAAAAACTTGGCCATGAGCATTAATTTATTCAAATACCTAACAACCCGAATCGAACGTTTTCATTTGAATAGATGTGGCTCACTGCCGGCAGTTTCTATCTTTGTTGTCTACGCACCAACATCCAATTATGATGAAGGAGAAATTGAGAAGTTCTTCATGGAGCTGGAGAAGTTCTATAAAGAAGACCACACCTTCTACAAGATCATTGTTGGTGATTTTAATGCCAAGATAGGACAAAGAAGATCAGCCGAAGAACTCCATATCGGGACCCATGGCTTAAGAATGGAACGAACAGGGTGAGAGGCTGTCTGAGTTCATCATGTCGACCAAGACCATCCATGGTAAATCAAGATTCCAGAAGGCCGAATCTAAATGTTGGATATGGGAGTCTCCTGGTGGACGATTCCACAATGAAATAGACCACATTATATTCAATCGATGGTTTTGCCTGACCAATGTCGCTGTTGTCCCAAAATTCCAAACGGGATCAGACCACCATCTCCTTCGTGCAAAATTCTACTTCACAGAGTGGGGAGAAAAGGCTGCAATTTTTAAGAAGAGAACTACCAGAACGACCACCAACTGGGAGCTCTTTGGCACTATTGGTGCAACATGGGAAGATGCCATTGTTGACAACATTGACAAGGAATATGATCGACTAGTTCAGCATTTCCATGATTGTGCGAGGAACGCCAAGAGAGATAGCCACAAAAAAATGCCTGTCTTGGAAAACTCTTGAGCTAATTCGCCAGCGTGGTTTGGCGCATGCCTCAGGCAACCGCAAGTGAACATCCGAGCTCTCAAAGCAGTGCAGAGATGCGATCAAGGAAGACCTCAAAGAGAGAAGAGCAGAAGTGCTGGTAGATGTTGCAGAAGCCAGGAAAAGCATTCTTAATGCCCGCCTGTCCTTCGCCAACTACAAAACCAAGATGACTGCCCTCTGATGTCCTGATGAATCTATCACATATTCCAGAAGGCAATGGAGAAAATTATCCATGACTTCTACTCAGATATCTTCGATACCCATGTCCACCTGCCCACATACCAAATTCCACAGGATGGATATGTCGTTCCCAATGTTCTCCCTTCCAAAATCCGACACGCCATTTTGTCAGTAAAGAAACGAACAGCACCCGGCCCAGACAAGGTCAGACCTGAACACCGGAAGAACCTGCTGTCAGTACTCATCAATAAGCTGGCTCGGCTCTTCACATGCTACCTGTCTGAATGCAAGGTTCCATCCCAGTGGAAAACCAGCAGGACTGTACTATTGTTCAAGAAGGGAGTCATCCACAACATTGGCAACTATCGCCTGATCTGCCTATTATCTGTCATCTACAAGTTGTTCACTCAAGTCATCCTGAATAGGATTGGCAGAACACTAGATGAAGGACAACCATGCGAACAAGCTGGGTTCCACAAAGGATTCAGCACCATCGACCATATTCACACAATAACCAAGCTCACTGAAGTTTCTCAGGAGTTCAAGATGCCACTCTGTCTAACGTTCCTTGATTTAAAGAAGGCCTTTGATTCTGTAGAGACGGAAGCGGTCATTGAAGCCCTAGCCAATCAGGGCATTCAAACCCAATACATCAGGAACCTCCATGAGCTGTATTACAGATTCACTACCAGGATCTCACCATTCTACAAAGAAGTAATCATAGATGTCAAGAGAGGGGTTCGGCAGGGTAATACCATTTAACCAAAACTCTTCAGTGCCACCCTCGAGAACATCATGCGACAACTGGAATGGGAAGGAATGGGAGTGTAGATAGATGGTCGGCAACTACACCACCTCTGCTTTGCTGATCACATTGTTTTAATAGCACCAAACATTAGCCAAGCGGCACAAATGCTGGCCGACTTTGACCGGGAGTGTGGTAAGAATGGACTACAGCTGAATCTTACGAAGACAATGTTTATGAGAAACAGCCTCGTTCCTGATGCCCCATTCGCTCTCAATGGAACGGCCATCTCCGAATGCAACAGCTATGTGTACCTAGGTTGAGAAGTCAACATGACAAATGACCTGGCACCCGAGCTGCGCATGAGGAAGAGAGTGGCTTGGAACGCCTTCAAGAGAGTCGAAGAAATAGCTAAGAGGACGAAGAACCTCTGGCTCCAGGCACATCTCTTTGATTCAACTGTTCTTCCTGAATTAACATATGCCTCAGAAACCTAGACCCTATGTAAACAGGATGAGAAAGCCATTCAGGTCTCCCAAAGAGGAATTGAAAGAGCTATGCTTGGAGTATCACGTTTCACTCAAATGAGAGAAAGACTCTGGAGTTTCGACCTCCATCAATGATCAAGAACCAGGGACGCTGTCTCATTTGCCAAGGTGCCCAAAATCAGATGGGCTGGTCACGTAATGAGATTTAGAGACGACTGCTGGACTAGAGCTGTTACTGACTGGATTCCACGGGATGTCAAAAGGCCGCTTGGCCGCCCACCTACCAGATGGTCAGACTTCTTCATCAAGATTATGAACGATCAGTTTGAGCCTCTTCATGTTCCTAGAACGAACAGATGCCGCTGGGCTACACCAGCATGCGACAGGGACAAATGGACAAATGGACATTACTGGTGCCCGCTCGAGCAAATCGACGATTAACTGGAAGTCAAGTGATCAAGTGATCAAATACCCATCCCTCCACCAGTGCCCATTTCCCACCACCACGGATCCCAGTGTTCTTCCCACTCCCCATCCACCCCATCCCACCCTGCCTCTGTGGCAGGGCATTCCCCTCTGTTCTTTCTCTCGTTTTGGGCGTTGTGGTTTGCAAAAGAGTTAAGCCTTATTTTCAGGGAGAGATGTTCAATGATTTACTTTCCATTGATTACTTTGTATATAAGGAGATATTGCCCGGCTGCTTAAGCGGCCGCACAGTTTGGAAAAAATGTCCTGGTTCCCGCATGCCCGAGCTATGCTTGTAGAGGCTCATGGTCACCGGGATTCCATCTGGAGAAGGCGGGATGCAGCACCTACCCCATCTGGGATCTCCTGGTGATATCAGCTCTGTTTGGGAACTGGAGCATTCTCTGGGAGCTGTGGGGCCCTCCAGTGGTTTTCTTCTTTGTTGCTGTGTGCTGTAAAGATGGCGCTGGGGGGCCAGTATATTGATTCTTTTGAAGTCTAAAGTGACTTAAGAGACAGTTGATGCAGGAAGCACTTACAAATACTCTTTTGAAGCAGAACGTATATTAGGTTTGTGTGAGAGTAGAGCCCTTCCTGGAACAGGGGTGTGAAAGGCATCCTATTGCCAGAGGAAATTTAGGACCAAAGACTGTGGCCACAAGCTTCGTTTCTTTACTAATGTACACACCCAGGCCTTTTTCTTCTCAATCCTTCTTTGTCTAAAAAGAATCCAAAAAGCAAAGTGCTCTACTAATTTCCATCTCTATGCAGTCATTATACATAGAAAACAAAATTTGCTTTGCTCCTGTTAACAAGCCTTCTGAAATTATTAATACGAGAGCAAAGAATCTAGAAGAGGAAAAGAAAAGTTTATCTTCCCTGCATCTTTATTTAACTATAGCAAGCAGATGGCCCAGGTATTATTGTCCCCACGCTAATGTTCAAGAAACGGTGCTGCATAACTGTCAAGTTTGAGTTCCAGTGTTCGGAAGAAACAATTGGAATATATGGTTCAGGCCACTTAAATAGTCAGCTAGTTTTCCCTCCATTGCCACCCCCTTTCCATTGCCATAATTTTCTACTGAAATTCTTCTTCTGCTGGGAGTCACTTCTCTCTGACTGCCCTGCCTTTGTCCTGACACCTCAAGCTATTCTCAACCATTTTGAGACCCAATCATTCACTGAATAGCAGTGGTGAGCTCTTTTGGCTTTTTAATGCATAAGTTTTCAGAACAGATCATTGAAAAAATAGATGGAAAAAGTTTCAATGTTCTGCGTATGATTTTAAATAAACCCCAAAGAAAGAAATCTGATTGCATTGAAAAGACCAATTCAATGAAGTAAATATGCTCTGTTCTAGCTACTGTGGAAGGCAACCACTGAAAACTCCTGTTCTCAAACTTCTGGTTCCCAGCTTGCGGCTTTCCTCTCCTCCACATATCCTCGGTGTCTGATGTATCAAATGATTTCTATGGAAACTGGAATCTCAGTTCTTCCTTCCTTTTCTCCAGGGCCTATTTCTTCCACTTCATCCCAAGCATCTGCTCTTTGCATGTACATAGGATGTTGTCATCACAAGAAAAGGCATCTTCTGCTTCTATATTTTGAACACACCAATATTTAACCATAACTTTATATAAATTTGAGATATTTGCTTTCAAACAACACATTCTTTAATTTCTTAACTTCCCTTTGCCCGTGGGCTCTATCTTTAGTATCTGTAGCTTTCCCTCTTACCTCCTGCCTTCTTATTTTTGTCTGCCTGTTCCTTTCCTTCCTTCCTTCCTTCCTTCCTTCCTTCCTTCCTTCCTTCCTTCCTTCCTTCCTGCCTTCCTTCCTGCCTGTCTTCCTGCCTGCCTTCCTGCCTTCCTGCCTGCTTCCTGCCTTCCTGCCTTCCCTCTCTCTCTCTTTCTCTCCCCCTCTCTCTCTTTCTCTCCCCCTCTCTCTCTTTCTCTCTCTCCCTCTCTTTCTCTCTTTCTCTCTTTCTCTCTCTTTCTTTCTCCCTTCCTTCCTTCCTTCCTTCCTTCCTTCCTTCCTTCCTTCCTTCCTTCCTTCCTTCCTTCCTTTCTTGGAATACTATGCTTAGCTATACTCAGTTTACTCCTGGCACTAAACTCAGAGATCACTCCTGATAGGTTTAGAGGCCATGGGATGTCAGGGATCCAAATTCGATTGGCATTGTCATAGGCAAGTGCTCTACCCACTGTTCTATCACTCTGCCCCCATCCCTCCTATCTTTAATATGTTTCTTATTCAGATTAAACTCCCTAACCTGTAATCAAAACCATGTCTTGAAACATCCGCAGCTCATCTGTCCCTCAGTTTCCCAACTCTAGAGAAACTACATTATTTCCCTCTCTGCTAGCATACAAGGAAATAAAGATACCAGGGGAAAATGACACAATATCTGTTTTCACTTTAAATTCATTTTTGTAAACCTTAAGTAGGTCTCTGATTCTGCACATCAGTTCTGCTTGTTTTCTTATAAAATTCATTTCTCACTCTCTGAAATAATTATTTCACACTTGGTCCCATCTGTTTCTATTTCCTCCTTTTATGGTAGATAAAGACTCACGCATTTTTCTTTGTTTTCTAGATTCCATCCTCATCTTCTTGAGAAAATCTCTTTTCTTTTTAACCTCAACCCTTCCTAGTCTTTTCCTTTGTTTGTTGTCTCTGCTTCAGTTAAGCAGGATGCTCTCCCAACAATCCCCGTTCCTGCGTCATTTCCTCTTCTACTTTACATGTTGTCATTCATTATATAAATCCAACAGACTATTTTTCATCTTACAAAAAAAAATCTGTCCTTGATTCTCTGGTACTCTACAATTCTTTGCTTCTCTTCAGTGTAAAATATTCTGGAACTGTCACCCAAAGCCGTCATTTCTTTATTCTCATTTATTCTGCTATCATTTCTAATCAATCTTCCAGATGACTAAAATTGATATTTTCTGTGTTTATATTATTATATATAGTTGAACCTTTTCTCAATGCTTATAACACAATAATCTATCAGTTTTCTCCCAAAGATTTTAGTTGCCCTTTTTATAGACAAGTACTAAGATGGTGTGTGAATCTGGTTTTGTCTTTGCCCCTTGTCTTTACATACTCTTATTAAATAAACACATTTCTGTGAAGTTGAAATCAATCTATATGTATCCAACTCCCATATTAAAATCTACAGAACTAAGCTATTTCACAATATTTTGAATTACATAAGAAAAAGACTCTTTGAATTTCCTACTCACATGTTTCCAAAGTATCTCAGCATTAACATTAATGTTTCGCATAGAGCCCAAGACTTTCCTGAAATCTCTATCTCTTGTTGACTACACATCTAATCTAGTTTTGGGTGTATGAATTTCAAATAATGTATTCCAAGAGAGCGGCTTGGAACTTCTTCAAGAGCGTCGAAAAAATAGCTAAGAGGATGAAGAATCTTTGGCTCCGGGCACATCTCTTTGATTCCACTGTTCTTCCTGCATTAACATACTCCTCAGAGACCTGGGCCCTACAAAAACAGGATGAGAATGCTACTCAGGTCTCCCAAAGAGGAATCAAAAGAGCTATGCTTGGAATGCTTGAGGCTCTTAATTTCCTGGAGCGAGCAGATGCCATTGGGCTACACTAGCATGTGACAGGGACGAATGGAGACGTTACTGGTGCCCGCTCGAGCAAATCGATAAGTAACAGAATGTCAAGTGATCAAGTGATCAAGTATTTCAAATATATCGATTCCCCTCTATCATCATTACTTCTGCCCTGTATCATCACCTCCAATCTGAATTCTCTTCTAATGCATCTTCACAGTTTCATTTATCTTTTATCCTTATAATTTGTCCACAAATTTACTCATGATCATGTTTTCGATCTCAAAACTCTTCTCTATCTTTCCATTGTCATGAAAAGGAAATCCTTTCTATGTTGGACTATCCTACCTGCCTATAAGGATATGCTATTACTTTTCTACATCTCCAAATCTATCACTCTCCCTTCCTTCTCTCCTATGTTTTACTCACTTGGTCACTTGATCACTTGACATTCCATTACTCATCGATTTGCTCGAGTGGGCGCCATTCATCCCTGTCTCGTGCGAATGTAGCCCAATGGCACCTGCTCATTCTACGAACACGAAGGACCTTGAATCCATCGTTCAGGGTCTTGACAAAGAAGTCTGACCATCTCATAGGTGTTTTACTCAAAATGATCTTAAATAATTCACTTAATCACTTAACTTCCCGTTAGTCGTCGATTTGCTCGAGCGGGCGCCAGTAACCTCTCCATTTGTCCCTGTCGCTTGCTAGTGCAGTCCAATGGCATCTGTTCGCTCTGGGATCATGAAGAGCCTTGAACCGATCGTTCATGATCTTCACGAAGAAGTCTGACCATCTGGTAGGTGGGCGGCCACGTGGTCTTTTGACATCCCGTGGAATCCCGTCAGTTACAGCTCTAGTCCAGTGATCGTCTTTAAATCTCATTATGTGACCAGCCCATCTGATTTTTGGCACCTTGGCAAATGAGACAGCGTCCCTGATTCTTGATCGTTGACGGGTGTTGGAACTCCGGATTTTTTCTCTCATTTGAGTGAACCGTGATATTCCAAGCATAGCTCCTTCTATTCTTCTGTGGGAGACCCGAATAGCATTCTCATCCTCACCAAACATCAGCCAAGCGGCACAAATGCTGGCCAACTTTGACCGTGAGTGTGGAAAGGTAGGACTACAGCTGAATCTTACGAAGACAATGTTTATGAGAAACAGCCTCGTTCCTGACGCCCCATTCGCTCTCAACGGAACAACCATCTCCGAATGCAACAGCTATGTGTACCTAGGTCGAGAAGTCAACATGACAAATGACCTGGCACCTGAGCTGCACAGGAGGAAGAGAGTAGCTTGGAATGCCTTCAAGAACATCGAAGAAATAGCTAAGAGGACGAAGAACCTCTGGCTCTGGGCACATCTCTTTGATTCCACTGTTCTTCCTGCATTAACATATGCCTCAGAGACCTGGGCCCTTAAATAATTATTTCACACTTAGTCATTGGAGGTGACCAAGTGTGAAATATGGAGAATGGAGGTCATTGTATAATGGGAGAGGGGGCCTAAAATGGGAGTGGGGGCCTTTCCTGCATTGTTCTGGGAACTTGAGGATGTCATTGTCCAGGAACATTTGGCCTGGATGTGTAGCCTGACGGTTTGGTTGAGGGTCAAATGAAGCTTTACCCTGTGTGATTATGTGGTTCCCAGGATCAAACTTTAGGCCTTGCCCATCATGGTGTAAAATTTACTCCTTTGAATTATGTCCCCAACTGCACAGAGCTCATTCTTACCTCAGAATCTATGCTTATATTTCCCTGTATTGGTCACCATATTCCAAGACTACTTGAAATACAGCTTCTTCTAATTTGGGGTTAAATTTCAATATTTCCAGACAGGAGTTTTTAGTCCCAGCTTACCTATTTTTAGTACAAATATTTACAACAGTTTTGTTGTTAGCATACATCAACCAGCCTGTACAAGATAACTTTTCATGGCACAGCTTTGAATGTAAAAGAAAATTAAAGAAGTTGCTCTAATTTAAAAACAATTTAATTGGAGAAGTGTTAATAAAGAGAAGAATTTATGGACAGCTTCTTTGATAAATAAAACTTCATCATAGTTATTCAAGGTGAAAATTAATGCAGGCTTCTCTTTTATTTCTGATTATTTGGGTCACAGTCAGGTTGCCATGGCTTAGCTGTGAAATACCAACAAAACACAGCCTGAGTTTTGGTTTCCATTCTACTAGTATGAGATACTGTGCTCTGTTGTTTATCTACTCATTATGATTTCTCACTCCCGACATAACACTGCAAAGAACCCTAGGGGGCAGGGTTAAAGCCAATATGGATTAAGATCCCTAGAAAACAACTCATGAACACCGGGCACATAATAGACTGTATATTCTGCACAAAGCAGTTCAAAAATTCAATTTGATTGATAATATGTGTTAGGGGGTGTTATATTGGAATGATGTTGCTCTTGTGACAGTAATTAAATGCCTGCTTTGCTTTTATAAAACCTTTCTACTTTGGCTTAAAGGAACTGTTTAAAGGTGAAACTGCACTCAGTGGGACTGTTATTTCATGCTACTATCTTTCAAAAATACAGCTAGCTTTCAGTCAAAAAGTGTATGCACTAACACTCTGTGAGTGTTGTGTTTTGGATTTTTTTTTGGTTTGTTTGAAGGCCCAAGCTGGCAGTGTTGAGAGACTAATTCCCAGCTGTGTTCTCCGGGGCTTTCTCCTAGTATGCTTGGGGGTAGTGTGGTGCCTGGGATTGAATGCTGGTCTACTGCATGCAAAGTATGCATTATGGTCCACTGAGTTCTCTAATCCATCAAGTGCTGTTTTTCATTAAAGAAGTGTTGCTCAAATCAATTTGAATATATTTTTGTATAACAATGCCTCCTTCCATGTTTGGAATTACTCTTTCTTACTTAAGATGGCTATTAGTAAGATTGTTACTAATAAGGGCTGAAGCTATAGTACAGCATGTAGGATATTTGCCTTGCACGCAGCAGACCTGGGTTTGATTCCTCCGCCCCTCTTGGAGAGCCTGGCAAGCTACTTAGAGTATCCCTCCTGCACGGCAGAGCCAGCAAGCTCCCCCCCTGGTGTATTTGACATGCCAAAAACAGTAACAAGTCTCACAATGGAGACGTTACTGGTACCAGCATCAAGCAAATCAATGAACAATGGGAGGAGAGTGCTACAGTGCTATTAGTAAGATGTGTTAGAAGACACCTAGAAATTTCAGGTCCTCCTATTACATTTACTCTGATTTCTGCCATATAAGTTTCACTTTCATTTTAAAAGAAATTCTGAGGGTTCCATTTCTTAATGTCTTTCATAAGGCTAGGTACTAATTCAATATGCAACAATATAATGTCATCACAGTATTTAATAGTCCCAAGTCCTACTTGTTCTAGACTCATTTTTTTTGATAAAACTGTTTTGGAAAAAAACAGTAGCTATAATCTGATTTTTTAATGGGGAAATCAATGCTTAATGGCTAATTTTTAGCATGATATTGTACATTTTAATCGCAATTTCTAAGCATCTTTTATTCATTCATTTCTGGTAGTACCAATATATGTAAAATATTCATTCTAAGATGCTTATGGTGTTTGTCCAGACCAATCAAAACTTTAAGAGGATAAACTCTTATGCAAGCATACTATGAGAAAAACATAACAGCCTCTGAGGAATCAGAGGATAAGGCCTTTTCTATTTTTTGACTAGAGCAGGTTATAAGACATTCCAAGCAGCACCACTGGTTATTATTTTGTTTGAGGGCCACAACTGGCTTTACTCAGGGCTTAATCCTTGTTCTGCACTCTGGGATCATGCATATTGGGTCCTGGTACCATACTCGGTGATCATGCCTTTTGGGTCTTGGAGGGCCATATGGGGTGCTGGCGATCAAGCCTGGGTTGACTGTATGCAAGGCAAGCGCCCTACTCTCTGCTATATCTCCAGCCTCAGAATCACTGGTTATTAACCCTCAAATACACGATCCACTGGAAATCGTGTAAAGAAACAAATGCACATAGTACACGAGCTATTGTAGATAGCCTTGAGAGTTGTTCGTGATGATCTCTGCCTTTGGTACTCATAGTCTCTGACATGTTCTCCCACATGAAATTAAACTTAACAGTGTGGGAAGTAGGATATTGCAGATACTTATTCTGAGATAAAGTATTAAACTATTTCAATGCATGTCTTGCACTCTCTTGGGGAAGCAAACTGTCATAAGATCACCCCAACTGTTTAATGGAGGAAGCCACATGGTGAGGAACTGAAGTCATCTGCCAACAGACAGTACCAATTTAGCATCTGTGTGAGGTAACCATATTGGAAGAAGGTATTTCAGTCTTTACCATGCCTTCAGAATGCTGTAGCTTTTTATAAGTGACCCCTACCAGAATCAAGTCTCCCAAATACATGATTCACTAGAAGTGTTGTGATAAACCACGCTCTTATATTTTTAAAAATTTGAACTAACTGTTTTACAGCAATATATAATGGAAACATAAATAATCAAAGAGGTCATTTGGAAGTGGATTTTCCACCAACTGCTACTATGTGAAACCACGACCATTCTTGCTATATTCTAACCAATAGGCAGATTTTAGAAAAAATAAGTGACTGTTGTTTGAACCACAAAGATTGGAAGTTATTTTTTGTGTAGCAATCAATAACTGGAACATAAGATGATCAAGCAATATATGTCCTTGCTATCAGAGAGTTTGCTGTACAGAGGTAGATAAAAAAAATTCACAAAAGTTTTATAATGGGGAAATAAATTGTGTCATTGGACAGAATAAGCACACCACCAGTGCCTAATCTGAACACAGTTGTAAAAACTGTGAGAATTTTAAAAGCAAATAATAAATGAGACTTGTAAGATAAGCTTTTATTCTGATATTTGGAAATGCTACTTGTCTATAAGAATGGCTACTATCACTTCATTATTCTTTACTGTTATTGGAAATCCAAGATTTTAGTATTATGTTATATTGATTAATAATAGCTATCAATAACAGAAATTGAGTTCTGTAAAATTGATTATTGTTCACAAAACAAAGCTAATATTTGAAAGGCTCCAACATCTCTGATTAAAATAGGATTTATATTCTTGCTTTGATTCACGATCAACATAAATTTAGAAAAGACTTTCCCACATAAAATATTTTATATTGATTACATGTTTGAATTGAAACAAAAGATTTATATTGTGAGAATTTGATAGAATCTTAAAATTCCTACACATTATTGTCTTTATAATATCTTCTCTTTGCTATTCCAATCCCCCTGACTGATAACTGTTCATGGTGAATTTGAAGAAAACAATATAAAAAGAAAATTTCTAGAATGTTTTTCCCAAACAACTCACATAGAAGGGGGAAAAGGAGTGAGGGAGGGAGAGAGAGAGAGAGAGAGAGAGAGAGAGAAAGGGAAAGCATTTCTCAGATAAAATTTTCTTCAAGATTGATACCATTGAGTAAACTAGATGAAAGTATATGAAAAATTACTGCATACTGATTATATATACTGACTTTAGCAAAGTCATAGGGATGACAAGTTGTCATTCATAAATTTTTTTTCAAGTATGAGATCAAATTATACAAGTAGCTGCGCTCCCCTGCTAGAACCTCCAAACAAGCTCTCGAGATCAAATTAAGTATTATTTATTATAAACTTCTAGCCTTGACCTTAATTTTGGTGCTAATTGAACAATATGTGGCCAATTCTGTCTTGAACTGATTCTAGCTGATTCTAACTTGAATTAACCTTAAGTTTTGTGCTAATTGGACAATATGTGGCTGATTCTATATTTAACTGACTTAAGTTGCACAGAATATTATTCTCTTTGAGGTTAAGAAAGAACTTTCCTGAAGGATGATCAGGGATTTATGTACAGCATACAACCTTAACTACGACTTTAACTAGAATAGTCAGTGTCATTTATTGCATTTTTGTGGATTTCGAGAAAACATAAATTTTATATATTTTCTACTTCTGTCAAAATGTTGGTGAGGTATGGCTTGCCATAAAATTCTAGAACTAAATCATCTTATTTTAGCAAATTATTACTTCTTTATATTAACAGAGTCTCCTCCATGTCAGTGCTAAAGAAATATTAGTTTTTAGAATATCTGACTATGCCAACAAAGACAAAGATATGTTGACATAATAACAAAGAAAAATTTTAAAAATAACCTAGAGAATTCATTATAAGAATACAAGTAAACAGACTCCAGATCTTAAATATATCAGAGACTGCCATTAAAATAGTGTACTATAGCACTGTTTAAAATTTTTGCCATTGTAAAGGTAAAAGGTAAAGGTAAAGGCCCTCCCGTTGATCATCGATTTGCTCGAGCGGGCCCAGTAACGTCTCCATTGGAGACTTTGTTGTTACTGTGTCTGGCATATCGAATACTCTCGGTAGCTTGCCGGGCTCTCCGAGAGGGGCGGAGGAATCGAACTCGGGTTGGCCATGTTGGCCGCTTGTAAGGCGAACGCCCTACCCGCTGTGCTATCGCTCCCACTTAATACCTCTATTGCAAACCACAACACCCAAAGAGAGAAAGAGCAAGAGGAAATGTCCTACCACAGAGGCAGGGTAGGGTGGAAGGGACGGGATGAGTGTGGTGGGAGTGATGCTGAGACCATTGGTGGTAGGAAATGTGCATTGGGGGAGGGATGGGTACTCAATCATTGTATGACTGAAATGCAAGCATGAAAGTTTGTAAGCCTGTTACTGTACCTCACGGTGATTCACTAATAATAATAAAAAAAAATTAAAAAATCTAAAAAAAAGATTTTTGTCATTGTAATGATGCTATTTTAGCCAGTCGAAGGAATAACGGGGAGTAAAGAGAGTGTGCCCCCCCATTATAAAGATTTAACCAGAAAATTGCACAATCACTAGAATTGAAAACTAGAAGTAGTGGCAACGCCTTACTTACTGAGCTTCTATATGACCCAGCAATAGCACTTCTGGAAATATGCTCTTGGGGTGCAAAAACACACAGCAGAAAAGTCATCTGGACTTCTATGTTTATTGCAGCACTATTAACAATTGCTAGAATCTCAAAACAACCTGAGTGCCTGAGAATAGATGACTGGATAAAGAAATTATGGTATATCTGTGCAATGGAATACTACTTAGCTGTTAGGAAAATGAATCACAAAATTTGCTTATAAATAGATTGGCATAAAAAGTATCATGTTGAATGATATGAGTGCGAAGGAGAGGGATGAACATAGAATGATTACACTCATTTTATCATTGTCACTGTCACTGTCCTCCCGTTGTTCGTCGATTTGCTCGAGAGGACCCAGTAACATTGTGAGATTTGTTACTGTGTTTGGCATATCGAATACGTCATGGGTCATAGGGAGCTTGCCAGGCTTTGCTTGTGCAGGCGAGATACTCTCGGCAGCTTGCTGGTCTCTCTGAGAGGGGCAGAGGAATTGAACTCGGGTCAGCCGTGTTGGCCGCGTGCAAGGGAAACGCCCTACCCACTGTGCTATCACTCATTTTGAGGATATAAAAAAAACATTGTCTGAGACTAAT
Organism: Sorex fumeus; assembly: GCF_029834395.1. Classification (NCBI taxonomy): domain Eukaryota; kingdom Metazoa; phylum Chordata; class Mammalia; order Eulipotyphla; family Soricidae; genus Sorex; species Sorex fumeus. Next base: position 2,188,582 of record NW_026606068.1, on the reverse strand, counting down.
ACCCAAAGACAGTGGAAACATACTATTAAGGATTGGTCTAGGATTGGAAGCCTGCCTCAGATCCTCAGATCTTTCCAAAGGCAGTTGGGAAAGAGAAGGAACCACTACGACAATGATACTTAGAAATGATCACTCTCATAAGTAGGTGAAAGAATAAACAGGATAATCTCTCAGCATCTTTATTATAAACCATAATGCCCAAAAGGAGAGAGAGAGAGAGAGACAGATAGACAGACAGAAAGAGAGACAGTGACAGAGAAAAAGATGAGAGACAGAGATATAGAGGGAGGGGATGAGAGACAGAGAGCAACAGAGACAGAGACAGAGAGAAAGAAGAAAAGGCTGCTATAGAGGCAGGCTGCAGTGGGGGTGGGGGTGGCAGGAGAAAAACTGGGACATTGGTGGTGGGAAATGTGCACTGGTTGAAGGACTGGTGATGAAACATTGTATGACTGAAATCTAATCTACTAGAATGGATTTGCTCGAGCGGGCCCAGTAACGTCTCCATTGGAGACTTTGTTGTTACTGTGTCTGGCATATCGAATACTCTCGGTAGCTTGCCGGGCTCTCCGAGAGGGGCGGAGGAATTGGACTCGGGTCGGCCATGTTGGCCGCGTGTAAGGCGAACGCCCTACCCGCTGTGCTATCGCTCCAGTCTAATCATGAACAACTTTGTTACTGTGTACCTCACAGAGATTCAATAAAATAAAATAAATACATAAATTAATAAATCAAAGGGCTGGAGCGATAGCATAGCGGGTAGGGCGTTCGCCTTACACGCGGCCAACATGGCCGACCCGAGTTCGATTCCTCCGCCCCTCTCGGAGAGCCCGGCAAGCTACCGAGAGTATTTGATATGCCAGACACAGTAACAACAAAGTCTCCAATGGAGACGTTACTGGGCCCGCTCGAGCAAATCGACGATCAACGGGAGGGCCTTTACCTTACTTTTAATAAATCAAGTGTGTTTATCCGGATTAAAAAGAGAGACTGAGGCATACAGACCTTTTTTGGAACAAGTGATGTACTCAAATGTTGATGTTTTCTTATTGAGTAGGAAGGAAGAGAAGAAAGAAGGAAGGAAGGAAGGAAAGAAGGAGCAAGAGGAGGAGGGAGAGAAGGAAAGAAATGAATGCTATTTAACTTTGTGAAGAAGATAACAGAATTGCTGTGTCCTATCTATAATTATGATTTCTGAAAGATTTTTGTATATAGTAGCTATGTGGAGTACAGTAATTACCAAAACTCTTCATATATGACTGTGGAGCGATAGCACAGCGGGTAGGGCGTTCGCCTTACAAGCTGCCAACATGGCCAACCCGAGTTCGATTCCTCCGCCCCTCTCAGAGAGCCCGGCAAGCTACCGAGAGTATTCGATATGCCAGACACAGTAACAACAAAGTCTCCAATGGAGATGTTACTGGGCCCGCTCGAGCAAATCGACAATCAACGGGAGGGCCTTTACTTTACTTTACTTTACTTCATATATGAAGAAATGTAGAATCTCCTGTGTATTAAAGTACAAATTAGAACTAAAAATATCAAGTGAAAAATTAGATAACCACTTAGGCTCTATATGGTTTACCTCTTCTCTGCTACTCTCCTGAAATGACTGTGCCTCCCTTTACCCCAAATTCCAACATTCCTTACACATATGAATGTATTTAAATAGTTGCCTACAATTTCTATATTAAATAAAGGTGGAGAAAAGTGGACATCCTTGATTTCTGCCTGATATCAGAGAAGAAGCACTGATATAGTCCAGCAACAAAAATTCAAGAATCCTCTTTCAAAAATGGGGAGAAGCTATGAACTGACACTTCCCTTAAGAAGACCTACAGATGGCTAGGAGGCATATGAAAAAGTTCTCATTGTCACTTGTTAATAGGGAAATGCAAGACAAAACCACAGGTAATATCATCTTACACAGTGCAAGTAGATATATAAAAATATTTAAATCACTAGTGTTTGCAGGTATGTGTTACAGGAATCCTCATTAACATTCAATGGGAATATCATCTGGTTCAAGCTCTATGGAAAGTTACACGACAATTTCTCAAATATATAAGGACAGAACTCCTATACAACCCAGTGACTCCATTTCTTGGTATCTACTGCTATAAAAATATTATTTTGAAAGGATATATGCATGATTATGTATATTATAGTGATTAGCAAAATAGCAGGATATAGAAACAATCAAATATCTAGTTACAGAGGAATGGATCAAGAAGTTGTAGCTTATATATAATGAAATACCACACGGTTATAAGTAAAGATGAAATTATACAGTTGTCTGCAATGATAGAATTAGAGGATATTATTTTAACTGAAATAAGTCATAGGGAGGACAAATACCAGATGACTTCACTCATCTGTGGATATAGTTTCCAAATAAGAGAATACACAGGACTGAAAAATTAAAAACCCTTGGAATTGCATGCTGAATCAATTACCAAACAGGAGGGGAAGAAGGGCCTTACTTAGGAGATGTATTGACAGTGTTGAAGGGACATGGGCTCTTTTGTGGTGATTGCATGTACTAATCTTGTATCACTTAATCACTTGACATCCTGTTTCTCATTGATTTGCTTGAGCAGGCACCAGTAATATCTTCATTCGTTCCTGTTGTATGCTAGTGTAGCCCAGTGGTGTCTGCTCACTCCAGGAACATGAAGAGCCTCAAACTGATTGTTCAGGGTCTGGACAAAGAAGTCTGACCATCTCGTAGGTGGGCAGCCACGCGATCTTTTGACATGGAATCCAGTCGGTAACGGCTCTACCCCAGCAGTAGTTTCCAAATCGCATTACATGTCCAGCTCATCTGATTTTTGACACCTTGGCAAATGAGAAAGCATCCCTAATTCTTGATCGTCAGTGAAGGTCAGAGCTCCGGATTCTTTCTCTCACTTGAGTGAAGCGTGAGACTCCAAGCAAAACTCTTTCGATTCCTCTTTGGGAGACCCGAATAGCATTCTCCCCCTGTTTTCATAGGGCCCAGGTCTCTGAGGCGTATGTTAGTGCAGGAAGAATGATGGAGTGGAAGAGATGTGCCTGGAGCCGGAGGTTCTTCATCCTCTTAGCTATTTTTCTGGCATTCTTAAAGGCATTCCAAGTCACTCTCTTCCTCCTGAACAACCCAGGTGCCAGGTCATTCGTCATGGGGACTTCTCAACCTAGGTACACATAGCTGTTGCATTTGGAGATGTTTGTTCCATTGAGAGTGAATGGAATGTCAGAAACGAGACTGTTTCTCATAAACATTGTCTTTGTGAGATTTAGCTGTAATCTGACATTTCCACACTGACAGTCAAAGTCGGCCAGCATTTGTGCTCCTTGGCTAATGTTTGGTGTAATTAAAACGATGTCATCAGTGAAGCAGAGGTGGTGTAGTTGCCAACCTTCTATCTTCACTCCCATTCCTTCCCATTCCAGTCATTGCATGACATTCTCAAGGGTGGCACTGAAGTGTTTCGGTGAAATGGTATCACCCTGCTGAACCCCTCTCTTGACATCGATGATCATTTCCTTGTAGATGGTGAGATCCTGGTAGTGAATCCATAATACAGTTCACAGAGGATCCTGATGTATTGAGTTTGAAGGTCCTGTTTGGCTAAGGCTTCATTGATTGTTTCCGTCTCAACAGAATCAAAGGCCTTCTTTAAATCAATGAACCTTAGACAGAGCGGTGTCTTGAACTCCCGAGAAACCTCAATGAGCTTGGTTACCATGTGGATATGGTCAATCGTGCTGAATCCTATATATAGATTCTATAACCTTTAACACTATTATAACTTTCTAAGCTGTAATAAATAATAAGAAAATATTTTAGGATAGAGAAGTCATGAAAACTGCCAGTAAGTTGTTTTGTAACTTTTATAAGTTTTTTCCCATCATTATCATCATCATCATTATCATCTCATCATCCATTGTTATGCATTTATGATTAAATTTACATGCCGTAGAAGTTTACACTTCTGAAATGTTAGAAGTTTTTAAAAGTGAGAAAGATATCGTTGCAAATAGAGTATCTAATACTTCAAAACCACTGAGAACGTATATAGCTGGTTAAAGAGTTTATAGAAGACGTAATTAGTGCCACAGGGAACCAACATACTAGGTTCCAAATCAATAAAAAAAACAGAAATGGGAAAGCATAGTAAAATAAAATAAAGGGATAAAAATAAAAAAGGAAAAATATAATAGATAAAATGGAAATGCATTTCTCTGTGTTTAGAAATGGATACAGCCATGCTTGCAGAGATGTATGAAAACACTTTTAATAGTCTTGAGCACCATTTAATATTAGAAATACAAAATCCAGATTAAATAATTTTCCTTTCAATTGAGGAATTTATATAATAAGTGACATCAATGTTTCAGTATTTTTATCTTTGTCTCAAGAAATAAGAAGGAATGCATACTATTCATAGCACATTTCCATACATTCTTATTGAATATCTAATATGTGCCAAGAAGTAATGGTTTCTTTCTTTGAAAAAATTGGCACAGCCTGTGTGTAACAGATTAATCAATATTCCAGGTTCTGTGAATGTAAAGTTATCTACAGGAAGAAAATCTTTACTGGGAACAGTGACATCTCAGCCTTCCTTCAATTATTGTCAACAGATTCTATTAGTTTGAGTTAATTTACTGACCACTGAGAAAATACCATGAATGTTTAAACTTAAAGTATCTACGATAGTAGGTGGTACAAAACTTTTTTATCCATTATATAATGGTTGATAGTCTATATGTTCTCTGACAAGATATTCATGGTTTTAGAAAAAATATTAAACATCAAAAATCAGTAGAACATGAAACATATAATAATGCAATATTAGTTCAAAATTTGTACTTAATCAATGCAGTATATAGATAATGTAGTGGCCAATTTCATGTGTCAACTTGGCTGAACCACAGTGCCCATACTGGTGAACATTCTTCTGGATTTTTTTTTTTTAGTGTGTCTTGTATAAGATTAAGATTTAAATCAATAGATTTCGAGTAAAGAAAATTGCCCTCTTCATTATGTGTGACACCAATTACTAAGCTGAAGAAATTAATGGAAAAGATTAACCTTCCACAAGCAATAAAGATTCCACCAGATACAGCAATACTACCTTTGTAGTGGGTATTGAAATGTAATGATCTTCCGGTTTTGCAGTATCAGCAATTTCTGGATCTATAGATTACTTAATCACCTGCATATTTTAGATTTACCAGCCACCATTAATTTTCTCACTGGCTTTTCATGGTATGACAGCTTATTTCTATTTAGTGTTCCAAAATATTCATTTGTCTGGTCATATAAAAGTTTACTTATTCATCTACTGGAGGGTACCTTGATTGCTTCTCAATTTTAATAATTGTGAATAACGTTGCCACAAACATTTGTGTGTAGTTTGTTTGTGTGCCGTGTTTTACTCCTTTGAGATAATACTGTGAGTGTAATGTTTGATAAGAGCAAGACACTCCCAAGCTGTAGTTCGAAATGGCTGGACCATTTTGTATACCCATAAGCAATGAATGAAGGTCCCAGTTCTACGCACTGAACAGTCTTTGTCATTGACAGTGTTTGGGATTTGTATCATTCTAATAAGAATGTTTCAATAACGTGTCTTACAATATTCTTGACCATTAAGGTTTATTTGCTGTTGTTGTTTGTTTCTTTGTTTTGGGACTGACCACACCTAAAGATACTCAGGAGTTACTCCTAGCTCTGCACTCCTGACAGGCTCACGGAACCATATGTTATGCCAGGGATTGAACCCATGTGCAAAGTCAGCACCTTACTTGCTCTGGCTCTTGACTGTAAGTTTTAAGCATGTTTGTTTGTTTTGACATTATTAGCTCAAGCTGCATAAGTTGGCTAACACTTCATTATCATATATTTTTGATAAATACTTTTTTATACATGACTTTTCTTTTCAAAGCACTTTCTTTTAAATTTTTAAAAAATATGCATTTGTTTTTTTATCAAATCACAGTGAGATACACAGTTACAAGGTTGTTCATGATTGAGTTTTGTTATATAATGTTTCAACACCCATCTCTTCACCGTTGTACATTTTCCATGACCAATGTTCCCAGTTTCTCTCCTGATTCCCACACCTACGAGCTTGTCTGTGGCAGGAGTTCATGTTTGTTTCAACTATTCAAATTTGTTTCTTGTAGGCAGAAGAATGTGGATTCAGTTTTTTAATCCATTTTGCCACCCTGTGTCTTTAAATTGGTGCATTTAGAACATGACATTGAGATTATTGTTATGGGATTTTGTGTCATCTTTCTTTAGAGGACTGTTGTGTTTTTTTTGTGTTTGTCTTGCTTTACAGGAGCCCCTTGAGTTTTTCTTTCAAAATTGGTTTTGAATCTTTGAAATTCCTAAACTGTTGTTTATCCATGAGCTGTACAATTTCTTCACATCTGGATGGGAGTCTAACTGGGTAAAGTATTCTTGGTCAAACCTCCATTCCATTACGTTTATTAACGATAACCTATCATTGTCCTCAGGCTCATAGGGCTTCGTTCAATAGGTTTGCTGTAAAACTAAGGGATGCTCCCTTGATGTAATTTTCTTCTTTGATCTTTCTGCTTTCAGTATATTGTCTCTATAGTGTCCATCATTATGATTAGGATATGTCTTGGAATCTTTTTAATTAGGATTTCTTTTAGCTAGTACCCTTTGGGCTTTTTGGATTTGGATGCCTGCTTTCTCCAGCTTTGGGAATTTTTTTTAGCAATAGTGTCTTTAACTGTTACTATCTCATTGGGGTTGCCTCCCAGATGTCCCTCTGGGACTCTAATGATTCTTATGTTGTTCCTCTTGAATTCATGCCATAGTTCTCTGTTCTGCCCTTGAGTTATTTTGAGGACTTTTCCCATCCTTTGCTGTTCCCTGGTGGTTTGCTGCATCTCTTCCTCAATCTCACTGATTCTGTCTTCAGCCATTATTACTCTAATGTTAAGGGCACCCACTGAGTTTTTCATTTCATCTACCAAATTTTTAACCAATGCATTTCTATTTGTAATTTTCTTATTTCTGTTCTCATTTCCTCAGTACTTTATTGGCTTCCATTTCACTGTTTTTTATATATATATATTATACTCTAATTTATTGAATATCTGTGACACTGTTTTTTTTTGAGTTCATTAAACATCCTCACTGTTTAGACTCTGAATCCTTTAGTAGAGATGAGATGTATATGGACATGAGATGTATATGGACATTGTTGAGGCTTCAGAGCTCCTATCCTCATCCACTCCTTGTGGTGTGTTTCTGTGCTGTTGGTTTCCGTTCTGTTGTTCCCTGTGCCTATGGTACTCTGGAGGAGGTTCTTTCAGTCTCAGCATCCCTCCCTCACTGCCTGGAAGGGATCTGGGGAAAATTGGTAGGTGGTGGTCTCTTCTTCCCCCAAATAGGATATGGTGTGGGAAAGTAACTGGTAGCCACTTCAGTGGCTGCCTGCTCTGAAAAATCTACACCTGCCTGTGGGAGGAGTTAGGCATTAGGGTCATGCAGCTGCCATTATGATAGAGACTGTCACAAACTGCCTCCCAGGAAATACATTCCCGCTAACATCACCAGGTCATGTCTTTTGTTAATGTCCTGTGCTCCTTGCTGCCTCAAAGCATTTAGTCAGAATATAAATTTTTCATTTTAATTAAGTTCAGCTTATTGACTATTTTGTTCATGAATTATACTTTTGGTCATATCTAAAGAAAAATCACCAGCCCTGAGGTCCTATAGGGTGTCTCGTGTTATTTTCTAGTTGCATTATAGTTGTGTGGTTTAAATTTATGTCTGTGATCCACTATGAGATAATTTTTGTGAAGGATACAAGCATTAGTTCTGTGTCAAGATTTTGGTTTTTGGAACATGATTTTTCAAGATTTTTAAGCATTATTCATTGAAAAAAATCTACATTTCATTTTGCTGTCTTTTTCCCTTTGTTAAAGATCATGGCTGATTATATTTTATGGGTAAATATTAAATATTATAGCTTTATATTCCTAAAACGTTAAAAAAGGATAGAATTAATCCTTCAGTAACTTTGATTTCCTCACTTTTTTGCCTCTCAGTTATAAACTTTAGAATCATTTGGTTAATAGTTTTTAATAAAAATTTGTTGGAGCTTTCCCAATAGTTTTGCAGTTGCATCTTGTTTTTATAATCTGTTACCTTTATTTTCCTAGGAGAAAGATGGCTGAGCTACAGTAGTAGGTTCTCAAGGTCTAATACTGGCAGTGCTCAGGTGACCATATGTAGTGCCAGGGATGGAACTGCAGTCAACCACATGCAAGTGTAAATTATCATTTCTAAAATGAAACAAGAAAGGTGAGTGGATAATAGAAGGTAAGCCACCATGTTCCTCTGTGACTTGCTGCGTTGGGCTAGGCTAACGTTCACATCGGCTGTCATTTCTGTATCACTGTATCACTGTCATCCCGTTGTTCGTACATTTACTCAAGTAGACACCAGTAACATCTCTATTTCCCCCCAGCCCTGAGATTTTAGCAACCTCTTCTTACTTGTGTTTTCCCAATGATTGGAGGCTTTTTCAGGGTCAGGGGAATGAGACCTGTAGTCATTACTGGTTTTGACATATTGAATATGCCAAGGGGAGCTTGCAAGGCTCTGCCTGTGTGGGTGGGATACTTTTGGTAGCTTGCCAGGCTCTCCGAGAAGCATATAATTATATATGAAATATAAATATATATATATATTTCTCTCAATGATTTGTTGCCTACTGTGTGAACCCCATCAAATATGGTGTGGCAGTTATGGAAAATGGGTAGAAAGTATCCTATAATGTGTTGAGTGGCTGGAAAGCAGCCATGCGGTCCAGAAAGCAGCCTGAAGTGTGGCGGTGGTTGGGCAGTGGAGGTCAACTGCCAGAGCCATGTCCCTTGGGACGGGAAGCGCTCTCATCCACTGCACTCTGGGTCACCCCGAGTGAAAACAGCCTGGTGTGGAGTCTGGTGGCATGGTTATGGGGGCCTTATTTTATATTCCCATCTGGGAGGAGCAGACGTGAGTTCTGAAGGGTGGCCCATGAGGAGATTATCTGGTGTCGGCAAGGTTGCAGTTTATGGGCATGACTCCTGGGTCACCGGAGACTGGGGTAAGCAGGCAGAGGATCTCCTATTTTCAGTCCCGGGACTTCGCGCCAGGCTGTTTTCACTCGGGACCCAGCCCTGGCAGCCGACCTCCACTGCCCAACCACTGCCACACTTCAGGCCACTTTCTGGATGCTCAGGCCGAGTCTCATACATGAATAAAGTCTCACAGAACCCAGGTAATGCGGAACTTTGTGACCTTGGAATCTGGACTCAATGGATCATTACTATGTGACACAAAACGTTAATGTGCTGGCAGAAAACTGTGTGAAACAGTTTGTTATTTTTTTCTATTAGCATAATTTCTTTATTTTCCAATTCTCATTAGCTTTCTTACTTTCTAGAAACATGTTTAGAAGCTTAACACACTGTATTTACATATTCTAAATGAGAAAGGTCTAGAGAATTGATCCTCCCGTATATCATGAGTTTTGCATTAAAGAAGATTTGTGACAAGAAAAAAAATACACAAACTTGTTGGAGTACCAATTTATATTACTCTGAACTCATGGGTTAATTAGGGAAGATTGTTAATAACTTGATAGTACTGAGTCTTTCTGTCTGTGAACATAATATACATTTCGCTTTATTCAGTTATTTTATGTCATTCATTTAGTTTTATGGATTTTCTCATAGAGATTCTACTGATATTTGGCTATATATATATATATATATATATATACCTACTTAAGTATTTCATAGTTTTGGTGCTATTTAAAAAGTATTGTTTTTAATTTCAAAATCCATATTTATTTGTATTATAGAGAAAATAATTGATTTTCATATATTAATCATAAAGTATTATATAAAACTTGCGATAAAAGCTTATTACAATTACTTACTAATATCAGAAATTTTTTTACCTCACTTCATATTCATTTTATAAACATGCATGTTCTCTGCAAATAAAAGGAACTTACTGACTTATTTCCCAATATAAATAGTGGTTAAAAACAAAGGTGAGAAAGGTATGGCTTGACTTATTCTTTATTGTAGTAATGAAATGTTGAGTATTTCATAATAATATGTGAAGTTCCTGTAGGATTTTGTTAATATTCTTCATCAAATTGTGGGCTTTCACGTTTGCTTGATTGAATGTTGGAGTTTATCTAATGTTTTTGTGGCAACTATTTATACAGTCATGCGTGTTTTTTTCTTAGCCAGTTGATGTGCTGGATAATATTAATTGATTTTCAAGTGTTAAATCAGTATTATATAACTAGAATAATTTCCACTTGATCCTGGTATGTAATTATGATCATATATTATTGGGACTCAGTTTTATAATGTTTTGTTAAGTATTTTTGCTTTTATGAGACACATAATAAACATTTGCTACATTTGTATTTGTATTTGTTGTATTTTCTTTCTTTTGTTGTTATTTTGGGACCACACCTAATGTTGCTCAGGGGTTACGTCTGGATCTGTACTCAGGAATTACTCTTAGTTATGCTTAGGGGTCCAGCATAACTAAGAGATGGGATGCTGTGGATCAAAAGAAGTCTGCCTTGTGCAAGATAAGTGTGCACCACCTTTACTCTTTCTCTCCAGCCCTATCCCCACATTTGTATTTTCTAGAAGATAGACTTATCCAGTCAGTTTACCTGGGATGAGTACTTTGTATTTTGGAAGATGACTGATAATTAATTTAAATTTCTCTAACAGATATGTACTTATACAAGGTGTTTACTTTTATTTGTGTATGTTTTGATAAATTATGCATTTTAATTTCATATATATAATCTAGATTATAAAATACATGGGCATAGAATTGTTTGTGTAATTCTATTATTATCCTTTTAATATTAATAAGATCAGTAGTGATGTCATCCTTTCATTTCTGATATTAGCAATTTATGCAGCCTCTTTTTTTCTAGTTAACACCATTAGAAACTTACCAATTTTGTTGATATTTTCTTAAATTTTTCAATATCTTCTGGGAAGCAGAAAGTTAGAGAGGAGTTATGATGTTTTCCTTGCACATGGCTGACCTTGGTTAGATATCTAACACTGTATGTGGTCCCTTGAGCAGCACCAGGAGAGATGCTTGAATAAAGAGCCTGAGTTAATCCCTGAGTACCACCAGGTGTAGCCCTAATGCCAACTCAACATAGAGTAGGGTGTTTGCCTTGAATTAGGCTGACCTGGGTTTAATACCTCCATCCCTCTCAGAGAGCCCGGCAAGTTACCGAGAGTATCCCACCCACACAGCAGAGCCTGGCAAGCTCCCCGTAGCATATCCAATATGCCAAAAACAGTAACAACAAGTCTCACAATGGAGACGTTACTGGTGCCCACTCAAAAAACGCGATGAACAGGAGGACAGTGCTACAGTGCTACCCACCACCAAAAAAAAAAAAAAAAAAAAAGAAAGAAAAGAAAAACCTCAAACAGAAAAAAAAAACCCCAATATGTCTACTGCTCACTTTTCTCTTTCCCTTCTAGAAATCATCCTATTATAAGTATTAGTTTGTTATATTTTGTACAGATTCCCTCTGGAATTTTTGTTCCTGAGATTTGACCACACTAAGTCTCCAGAAATCTCTCAATTACAGTTCATGGTTCCTTAGTTCTGCACTAGTTTCACTGAAGTTTCTGATCATAAGTTTCTGCTTCAATAACCTGTGATTCTTCGTATCTGCCAGTCTGTCTCTCCCAATTTGAGGGCAAAAGTTTGCCCTCTAAGCTCATTTCTTATCTGGCGGTAAGAAAAGTTATTGATTTTTTAGTTTGTTCAGCATTTTACTTGTTCGGATGGCATGAAAACTTCTAAGCTCTTTATATGCTGAGCCAGAAATTAGAAATCTCCTCTTGATATTTTGTTATGAAAATCCAAGTATTATTTTTATTTTCTAAAACTGTAGCTCATTTAATTTTTTTCATTTGAAGAGCACACAGTCATTTTAGACTCATTAAAATGTAATGAATTTATTAATATTGCATTTTGAAATTAATTGAGTCTTATTCTATTTAAAATTTGTGCTTTAAATGATTAAATTTGAGTACTAGCCAAAGTTTATGACGACGGTATTGTTTATCATGTTTCCAGTAGAAAGAAGAGAGATCAAACACAGGTTAGTTCACACTCGGTGACTCAGCTTGTTTGTCTATATTTGATAGATATCTACTGGATGACAAGGTAAGCATGGGTGGATTTTCAGATGGGGAGAATATCCGGAAAATTTTTAAATAGAGTTCCTGTTATGTACCAGTGATTTATAATAAAATTAGCCATTGGAAGAGTGCCTGAGTAGCCTGAGTAGGTTTTTCAGTAAATAATTAAAATTTTGATTGAATCCAAGAGGAAAATCCAGATTACAGTTTAATATCAACATCATATTTATCTGTGAGGCTTTTAAAATGATAGTTGCCTAAAATATATCCCACAAAGATCTCTAATTTTGTAGATCTGAGTGAGATTAGAACATATAATTCTTTTTTAGAAATCTAAACAAATGATGTAGAAGCAGGTGAACTAGGTTGATTCACGAAGATGGCATACAGAGGTTATCACTTTGATAGTTGTCTCTTTTGTACAGCACTGACATGGAAGCAAGACAGCCCCAAGTGCTGTGCATCTCATGGATACGTTGACATTATGGAATGAAGGGGACTTTGAAGTTACTTTGATGTCCATTTGAATGCTGCCTTCCCTATATATTTGAGCTATCCTCTTCTCTTTCATAAAGACCATATGCAAATATTCATAGGGTTTTGGAAAGATCAAGTAATCATGGAGTGAAATTTAGAATACCTCTCAAGAGTGCTGAGTCAATATTTCTCTCATACAAGACTCTCTCTAATATCACACTCACAATGCAATGCATGCGATCAAGCACAAATGAAAAAGTGGATTCACCACACAGATAAGTTTTATCACTTGGGGTGATGTCTAAAGCAACAAACTTGCATTGAATTATTGTCCTGCAACATTTAGAAAATGGCTGATTGGTTTGATTAAAATGGGTGGGCCACTAGATTATTATTAACTATTATTGAGCCATTACTAAGTGAAAATAAGTTTTGTTTTTAAAACAATCTGTGTTCCACATAAAATAAGTATTTGTGAATGGCTAGGAGGAGTGATCTTCTGTGAATCAGGGTCTCTTTTTCTCGTCAGTCTAATTTCCTTTTATCTACGGTCTCATTTTCTGAACTTAATCCTATCTTGAACCAGTTTGTGAAGCTTTGCTAAATTTTCCTGTAAGAAAATGATTTTGAGCTTGTCAATCCATCAAGCAAGATGACTGGGAAATATATGAAAGAAGGTTCAATATGTACTTTTCAGGAAACTGCAACTATAAAGCAGTGTTTTCTACTTGTCATTGTACAAAGCCCATGACAAATTCATTGTTATCCCCTCTTCACAGCTGTCAGCTATTTTACATACAGTGGTCACATAGATGTTATGCTTGTCATTAGCGGTAGAACTCGATGTATCTGCACAAAAATACTAAACATCCCTAGAGCACCAAACAGGGAAACACCAATTACTCTTAGAAAAGCAAAGGACCTCACAATGTCTGAGATATTTACTCTGGTTTCAGAAGTTGGGCAAGAAGACTAATTGTACTCTTTTGCTTTTGTATTGAGGGCAGGTATCTTCGTTTCTTTCACTTTGACACCGAAATTCTTGCAAGTTTTCTTCGCTGAATGTATGCAGCTGGTCCCAAAATGAATCATGTTCAGGAACATTTAACAAAGATGGAATTGGAAGACAAGAAAATTCGAATTTCCAGGGAGGTTACTGTGTTCTCAGCATTGAGCAAAAGTGCTAAAAGTACATGGTTGACACAATAAGATCCTCAGTTCCAAGGTACTTAACAGTAGATAGAAAGCTAATTTTTTAAAAAAAAATAAGAGTCTCCTACCCTGTGCCTGACTGTCTCCACCAGGGCCCAACAGCTGAAGACCACCGGGGCCCAGCCAAGGCCATGCTGGGACCACTCTCCACACACTTGGATGAGCCTCACGCATAAAAGAACTGACAGAGGAACCCAGGTGTGTGGGACCCGGGGCTGAGATCTCCAAGCCTGTACAGTTTGGGACTGGACCTGCCAGTAACTAGACAGTTACACCCACCAACTGCCGTGTAACCCCAACAACGGCCAGGATCCAGAGATTATCACACTCAGCTCCCGGGAGAGAACAAGGCAGTCTCCTACCCTGTGCCTGACTGTCTCCACCAGGGCCCAACGGCTGAAGACCTCCCGGGCCCAGCCAAGGCCATGCTGGGACCACTCTCCACACACTTGGATGAGCCTCACACATAAAAGAACTGGCAGAGGAACCCAGGTGTGTGGGACCCGGGGCTGAGATCTCCAAGCCTGCACGGTTTGGGACTGGACCTGCCAATAACTAGACAGTTACACTCACCAACTGCCGTGTAACTCCAACAACGACCAGGATCCAGAGATTATCACACTCAGCTACCGGAAGCTTATCATCTTATCATCTCATTCCTACTTTGGACAAACTGGCAGGCTACCGAATGTAACCTGCCCACACGGCAGAGTCTGGCAAACTCCCCGTGGTATACCCAATATGCCAAATACCAGTAACAATGATGGGTCTCATTCTCCTAACCCTGAAAAAGCCTTGAATATGGCACTTTTAAAAAAAATCTCAGGGCTAGGACGAAGAAGACGTTACTGGCACCTGCTCAAGGCAATCGACGAACAACAGGGTGGTCGTGATCATGATCGTGAAGACGTACCTCAAGTTTGTGCTGGAATGACACTGGTCTTTAGAAAACCTTTGTGGCTGAGGCTGTAATGATAAAACAGCCAGTAGGGCACGTGCATTGCATGTGGTAGAACCAAGTTCCAGCCACCTGATCCCACCACGAGTGATGCCTGAGCACAGAACCAGGAGTAAGTTCTGAGCACCCCAGGTGTGGCCCAAAACAAGAGTGAAAAAATGAAAACAAACAAACAAGACTAAAACAAGCCTCAGTGTCATGGAGAGGTGTACGAATTAGGGAAGATTTGTTTCAGGTGACAACTACTGATGGACACTTATAAAGCTGGAGAAGGGAGAGATTGGAAGGCATTTTAGGGAAGGGCAGAGCCAGCATTAAGTCTCAGGGGCCAGAAAGAATGTCCAACTTTGGGAAATCTGTTGCTCAGTGTGGTTGGGGTTCTAAGTTGATTATCCAGGGTGAAAAAAATGCAAAAAACGGTGGGAAGTAGAATTCAGTAGGTTTTCCAGGTCATCTATTTACTCTGAAAATTACAGGATACCAGTACAAGGGAAATAACACATTTGTGAGAAATTTGGTAACAGTTTGAAAAATAGATATGGTGGAGAAGGGTTGTGATATGAGAATTAAATCCTTCTGGCTAAGCAGTGAAATGCTGTTACTCAGCTTTTACTCCCCCAGAGTAATTCTTACAAATGTTCAAAGAGGAGGATGCTAAATTACACAGGGAGAGATCATCACTATTTCTGTAGCCAAGGACAAATAATACGACTCTTGAAAGCAAGCAAGATTCATGTCTGCCTCCAGGGACAGTTCTCATTAGATAAGGGCAGTGTTATTAGGGCACTCAACAGGGATGGAAAATCATGTTGCACAAGAGGACATGGTGGGAAGGGAAAGGATGCTTTGGACTATTTTACTGAGGAACACAGTCCCAGATTTGCAGCTGCCCCCAAGAAACATCTGTGGGGGAAGTTTCCCACTTTAAAGACATCCTCTTCGGTCTGAGGCATTTGTTTGAACTCAGAACAAAAATCAAGAAATAAACGGGACCATTAAATTGTAGAAAGTTACTCTCAATATGCTCAGGGCTTGGGTTTCAGAAGTCCCATGAAAATGACAAAATGTGGCATGACGACATTTAGAACCCACAAATGTCAGTTCCGATCTTTATTCTAATAATTGCAGCAATATTTATAGGTGTGTGTTTCAGAAAAGGAGATGGACTCATTCCAAATGGTTCCAGAACACAGACTTAGGTAGAGGAAAATGATGAAAAATGAACTTATTTCAAAGTACTAAAAATATTTCTAAATACCCAGAGCTTATCAATTTAGTGAAGCACTAAGTTTTCTGGGACTGGACACATTTAGATTAGTTAGATCTGTGGGTCTGAGAAATTTTCAAATGCTTAACATTTTTTGAGGCAAAGTAAACAAATACATGTGATATAAATCGTGTAGCACTGAGATTATTAATGAATTATTATGTGATACAGATATGAAAGAAACAAAAACTTTAAAAATATAATTAAGTTCAATACATATGATAAAATCATTACCGTATCTGAGATTATGCCTTTCTTTTGTGGACCACAACAGGCAGAGTTTAGAGCTTACTCCTTACTGAGTTCAGGAAGCACTTCTTGCAGGACTCAGGGGACCATATCGGGTACTGAATATCAAACATGGGTTGGCCACATGCAAGGCAAATGCTCTATGGTATCTGCTGTACTCTCTCTACATGGCCATATTTTTAATATTGAAATTGGAAAATTTTATACTTCCCTCTATTGGGAAAATAATGTTAAAATCTTAGACAATCTCTGTTGATTTTTTAATTTACTTTAACTTAGTAAAATGATGAGTTATCTAAAGCAACTTTGGTGTTCCTAGATACTTTTAAAAATGCATGTCTGACAGTCTGACATCTTGAAGCATAGATAAATACCTCTAAAAGGTGATAGAATGCATACATAAATATTCTTTGGATAGATGAAAAATAGAACATATTTAAGGTATTTGTTTCCAACTTGGAAATACAATGAAATGAATGAACTTTATTTTAAGAGTTAACAAACATTTCAAATGTTATTTTTCCAGCTCATTATAAAAAGTAACATGGTTCTTTTCTACCTGTTTGTCTCTATAAAGATAATATATCTAAATTATATGAAGTCTAAGAATACTTGTTTTTTACTTTGATTTCATAAATATAATTTTTTCTCAAATTTAGACATTTATCAGTATTTCAAGAGATGATAGATTCCTTAATGTTCACTAGTTCATGGCTTTATAAATTGAAAAAAAGAGAAAACTACAAGAAAAATCAAGTAGGACATTTATAGTCTTTGCTGGGCTGGAGTGATAGCACAGCAGGTAAGGCGTTTGCCTTGCAAGCAGCCAACATGGCCGACCTGAGTTCAATTCCTTCGCCCCTCTCGGAGAGCCTAGCAAGCTACAGAAAGTATCTTGCCCGCTCGGTAAAGCCTGGCAAGCTACCCGTGATGTATTCGATATGCCAAACACAGTAACAATGGTCACAATGGAGACGTTACTGGGCCTGCTCGAACAAATCGATGAACAATGGGAGGAGAGTGACAGTGATAGTCTTTGCTGAAACAGGCTATATCTCTAAGATTAATGTAGAAGATAAAGTAATTGTATGCGAAAAGAAGGATGTATTAACGTTTTTATGCTTCTAACATTAATCTGTAAAAATTTAAAATAATATATTTTATAATGTGATTTGAAAAAAACAACATCATTGAAGTACTTTTCTATTACTCCTACTTGTTCCGACATTTTACAGAACTAGAAAGGGTCATTTTGAAGTAGTTCTGAGCATGGAAAGCAACTCAGAATCACATTACAGGTGACCAGTTAGCTACATTATCTTTGCATATAGAAAGATTAGAGAAAGATGGTTACAGAACTGATTGCTTTCCAATCACTCTGGCTGACATTTTTATCTAGTATGTGTGGATAATGTCCTCATTTTTCAAAATTCTGTTATTGTGCGCTTCCTCATGTCTAAGAACACTGTTGTATCTTCTCTGTCAGCTAGCTACAGATAAAAATAAAAGCTCATCTCTAGATAGCAGATACATAACTTATGAATCTATTATTTCTGATGATGGGAAATAGATCAGAATGAGGCAGTCAGGAAAAGAGGATATTGGACGTATGGTAAGTCATTTAAACAGATAAGCCACAATTTTGTACCATGTACACTAAAGCTTCTGAAATGTTATTTAAAACCTGTCTGAAGTCATTGAGAAATGAAAGAAAAATGGTTTTCAATTCAATAAACATTTACTGAATATATCTATGTCTCAGTATGTAGACTTATGATAATGCAAGAAACAAATACATCAAACAACAGAGAAAATGGACTAATATATTAATTATAATTATTAAAATTTGGGCAGAGATATAGTACAGGTAGTTAAGGCTTTGCATATTGCTGGTCTGGGTTCAATCCTCAGTACCACAAATGGTCTCCAAGCACCTCAGTAGAGATCTCTGGAGCGTAGAATCAGGAATTAACTCTGAGCACCGTTGTGTATAAACAAAAATAACCCCCCCCCCCCCAGAATTAAGGATTTACTTAATAACTTTATTGACCTGCAGTCTTTGAAATTACTATCGACTTCTCCAAAATAACACAATTTAGGCTGAAGGTTCATTGGGGAGCCTGGGAGCACGTCCCTTTCCCACACCCCATATGTGTGCCTCATTTCCCGCAGTGCTGGGCCCCCACTGCCGGGCAGCCAGAGGAGACTTTGGGGAACACCTGTTCGAGTTCGACCGGACCTCCCACCCACCTCTTCAGGACCCTGCCCTCCGCTCCAGCACTCTCGACTCATATCCCAGCCTTTATCACCTAATTCTGGGGGGAAAAATCCTGGCTGTCTCAACTACAATACAACAATAATCCTCTGGTCTACTCCAATTTTTTTTTTTTTATTATTTTCATTAGACACCATGAGGTACAGTTGTAAAAGTATGGAACGCTTCATGAATTTGCGTGTCATCCTTGCGCAGGGGCCATGCTAATCTACTCTGTATCATTCCAATTTTAGTATATGTGCTGCTGAAGCAAGCACTGGTCTACTCCAATTCTAACAAAAGACCAGTACAGAAGAAGCTGTTTGAGCCCAATATTAAAGGGCACCTCCTCCAACACTTCACTAGATGCTTGTCATAAGTCACAGAATAATTCCTGAGAAGGAAGGTCAGATTCTAGAAAGGGAGAAGTTTGACCACCATTGCGCGACCTTATTCAGAATCCTTTCCCATGATAAGAGGGAACAGTGCTAGTTAATT
The DNA here is from genome assembly GCF_029834395.1 of Sorex fumeus. Taxonomy (NCBI): domain Eukaryota; kingdom Metazoa; phylum Chordata; class Mammalia; order Eulipotyphla; family Soricidae; genus Sorex; species Sorex fumeus. Next base: position 2,169,433 of record NW_026606068.1, on the reverse strand, counting down.
CCAAAGTTTTACCTCTAGACAACAACAACAGCATGAAGAAACAGCACAAATCTCCACAGAGAGGACGAAGAAAAGAGTCTCGAATCCTCAACCGGGTTATCCACAAATATGCTCTCTCTGATAAGTTTTCTGAGATGAAATGCTGAGGATGTTCAAGGAATTACTCAAAAAATCAATGGAGGAGACATCCAGAAAATTAAAGAAAGAAAAGAAAGAAACAGTGGAATGGATTGTTGAGAAAATACAGGAAAAAATGATAGCAGAAATAAAAAAAGCTACAAAAAGAAGTGTCACAAATAAGGGATTTGGTAGACGAAATTAAAAACTCAGTGGGTGCCCTCAGCAGTAGAATGAATACAGCTGAAGATAGGAACAGTGAGTTTGAAGATGAGCAACAGAAATCTCTTAGAGAACAACAAACAATGGGAAAAGGCCTCAAAATAGCTCTAAGGAGAATCAGAGACCTAGGGGATGGTGCCAGAGGAACAACATTAGAATCATTGGAGTACCAGAAGGACATGGAGGCGACCACAATGAGAAAGCCACAGTCAAAGAAATCATTGCTGAAAAGTTTTCAGAGTTAAAGAATCCAGATCCAAGGAGCCAGAAGGGTGCCAGTTAAAAGAGACCCTAATAAAAACACTCCAAGGCATATATAATAGAATGATGGATGCCGTGGATAGAGACATAATACTGCAAGCAGGAAAGTAAAAGAAGAAAACAGCTCCCTCAAAAAATCTGGGGTGGCCATACTACTATCTGATTTCAGGTTGAAAAAGATTAGAAGGAACAGTGAAGGTCATTTTCTATTTATCAAGGGATACATGCAACAGGAAGAAATCACACTCTTAAATGTATACGCACCGAATGAGGGAACAGTTAAATACTTAAAACAACTGCTAACTGATTTTAAGGAGGACATTTCTGGCAACACAATAGTACTTGGAGACTTCAACATCACCTTATCACTTCTGGATAGATCAATAAGAACAAAATTAAGAAAGGAAACATTGTCTTTGAAGGAAGAACTAGAAGAGATAGGGCTAATAGACCTATAGAGGGATTTACACTCCAAAAAGAAAAAAAATACACATTCTTCTCCATTGCACACAAAACATTTTCCAAAATAGACTACGTGCTAGGCCACAAAACACACCTCAATATAATAAGGAAGAGAGAAGCAGTATGAACAATCTTTTCAGACCACAATGCGCTGAAGATAGAAGTGAATCACACAAAGACACCAAAAAACAAATCAAACTCCTGGAAACTAAACAACTCAATGTGAAAAAATGAGTGGGTCAGGAAGGAAGTCAAGGATGAAATCACAAGATACCTGGAAACAAATGCGAATGAAGACACGAGCTACGAGAACCTATGGGATGCAACTAAAGCCATGTAAAGAGGAAAATTTATAGCTTTGCAAGCATTCCTAAGGAAGGAAGAAAGGGCCTACATAGATAACCTAACCTCACAGCTCAAGATCTTAGAAAAAGACCAACAAAAGAAACCCAAATTTGCCAAAGGGAAGAAATAATAAAATTTAGAGCAGAAATTAACGACATGGAAACTCAAAAAACAATTCGAAAGGTCAGAGAAAACAAGAGCTGGTTCTTTGAGAAAATAAACAAGATTGATAAACCACTAGCAAGACTCACAAAGAAAGAGAGAGATAGAACCCTATTAAAACGAATCAGAAATAAAAAAGGGGATATCAATATAGAAACCAATGAAATTCAAAAGATCATCAGAGACTATTTTGAGAGCCCGTATGCCACAAAACAAGAAAACTAGAAGAAATGGATAAATTCCTGGATTTCTATAATCTCCCAAGATTGAACCAAGAAGACTTGGGATACCTGAATAGACCTATTCATATCAAGGAAATTGAAGCGGTAATCAAAAGTGTTCCCCAAAACAAAGTCCAGGCCCAGACGGATTCATTAGTGAATTCTTTCAAACATTTAAAGAAGACTTTCTACCAGTTCTCCTCATGCTTTTCCAAGAAATTGAAAAAACAGGAATTCTCCCAAACAGCTTCTATGAGGAACATAGTTCCCTAATACCAAAAGCAAAAAAAGACACCACCAACAAAGAGAACTATAGGTCAATATCCTTGATGAACACGGATGTGAAGGTCCTCAACAAAATACTAGCAAATAGAATCCAACAACTCATCAAAAAGATAATACACCACGACCAAGTGGCATTCATCCGGGGGATGCAAGGATGGTTTAACATTTGGAAATCAATCAACATAATCCATCATATCAAAAAAAGTAAAGATAAAACCATATGATCATATCAATAGACATAGAAAAAGCTTTTGACAAGATCCAGCACCCGTTTATGATGAAAACTCTCACCAAAATAGGTTTCGAAGGAACTTTCCTCAAGATAGTAAAAGCCATCTGCAACAAACTCATGGCAAGCATTATCCACAGTGGGCAAAAACTAAGGGCTTTCCCTCTAAGATCAGGGACAAGATAAGGATGCCCACTATCACCACTTCTGTTCAATATAGTACTGGAATACTTCCAATAGTGATTAGGCAAGTAAAAGACATTAAAGGCATCCAGATAGGAAAGGAAGAAATCAAGCTATCACTATTCACAGATGATATGATACTATATCTTGAGAATCCTAAATCCTCTACCAAGAAACTCCTCAAAACAATAGACTTGTATAGTAAAGTCGCAGGCTATAAAATTAATTCCCAAAAATCCATGGCCCTCCTATAAGCAAATAATGTGAGAGAGGAAAGTGACAGGAAAAAAATCGCATTCACAATCGCTCCCCAGAAAATAAAATAACTTGGAATCAGCATAACTAAAGAAGTAAAGGACCTCTACAATGAAAACTACAAAACACTACTTCATAAAAACAAAGAGGACACGAGGAAATGGAAGCATATCCCCTGCTCATGGATAGGAAGAATTAACATCATCAAAATGGCAATACTCCCCAAAGCGTTATACAGACTCAATGCAATCCCTATAAGGATACCCATGAAATTCTCCAAAGAAATATATTAAGCACTCCTGAAATTCATATGGAACAACAAACATCCACGAATAGCTAAAGCGATTCTTGGGGAAAAGACGTGGAGAGGCATTACCCTCCCAAACCTCAAACTCTATTACAAAGTGGTAATAATTAAAACAGCATGGTACTGGAACAAAGGCAGGGCCACAGACCCATGGAACAGAGTGGAATATCCATACACACAACCCCAAATGTATGTATATCTAATCTTTGATAAGGCAGCAAGAAATTAGAAGTGGAGCAAGGAAAGCCTCTTCAACAAATGGTGCTGGCATAACTGGACAACCACATGCAAAACAAATGGGCTTAGACCTCAACCTAACACCATGCAAAGAACTCAGCTCAAAATGGGTTAAAGATCTCAACATCAGGCACAAATCCATAAGGTACATTGAAGACAAGGTCAGCAAAACCCTCCACAATATTGAGGCTAAGGTTAACTTCAAAGACCACACTCCAATGACCAACCAAGTGGAAACAGAGATAAACAAATGGGACGATCTTAAATTAGTAAGCTTCTGCACCTCAAAAGATACAGTGACCGGAATACAAAGACAATCTACAGAATGGGAAAGATATTCACCCAATACCAATCTGATTGCGCCACTGGCCCTGTACGATAGCACAGCGGTAGGGCGTTTGCCTTGCATGCAGACAACATGGCCGACCTGAGTTCGATTCCTCCGCCCCTCTCGGAGAGCCCAGCAAGCTACCGAGAGTATCTCGCCCACATGGCAGAGCCTGGCAAGCTCCCCGTGACGTATTCGATATGCCAAACACAGTAACAACAAAGTCTCCAATGGAGACGTTACTGGGCCCACTCGAGCAAATCGATGATTAACGGGAGGGCCTTTACTTTACTGATCTGATAAGGGGTTGATATCAAGGATATACAAAGCACTGGTTGAACTCCACAAGAAGAAAACATCCAATCCTATCAAAAAATGGAGTGATGAAATGAACAGAAACTTTCTCAAAGAAATCCAAATGGCTAAAAGGCACATGAGAAAATGTTCTACATTACTAATCATCAGGGAGATGCAGATCAAAACAATAATGAGATATCATCTCACACCACAGAAACTGGCCCACACCTGAAAGAACAAAAGCAACCAGTGTTGGTGAAGATATGGCAAGAAAGGGACTCTACTTCACTGCTGGTGGGAATGCTGACTGGTTCAGCCCTTTTGGAAAATAGTATGGAGGCTACTCAAAAGATTAGAAATTGAGCTCCCATTTGATCCAGTAATACCACTCTTGGGAATACATCCTGGAGAGGCAAAAATTTATAATCGAAATGACATCTGCACTTCTGTGTTCATTGCTGCTCTGTTCACAATAGCCAAAACCTGGAAAAAACCCAAGTGCCTGAGAACAAATGGCTGGTTAAAGAAACTTGGTACATCGATACAATGGAGTACTATGCATCTGTTAGAAAAGATGAAGTCATGAAATTTACATACAAGTATTACTACATGGAAAGTATCATGCTAAGTGAAATGAGTCAGAAAGAGAGGGACAGGCATAGAAAGATTGCAGTCATTTGGAGAATATAAAGTAATAAAACAGGAGACTAACATCCAAGAATAGTCAATATAAGTACCATGATGTTTACTCAATGGCTTAAAGGCCAGCCATACATTTTAGGGGAAAAAGCAGCTCAGACAGAGAAGGGAACACCAAGTAAAGGGTGTTGTGAGGATCCTACCAGGATGGTAGATGCATGCTGAAAGTAGACTATAGACCGAATATGATTGCTACTCAATGCCTCTTTTGCAAACCACAGCAACTAAAAGGAGAGAGAGAACAAAAGGAAATGCCCTGCCACAGAGGCAGGATGGGATGGGGGGATAGGGAAGTGGGAGGGATACTGGGATCATTGGTTGTAGAGAATGGACACTGGTGGAGGTATGGGTTCTTGATCATTGTATAACTGAAGCCAAAGCACAAAAACTTGTAAGTCCACAACTGTACCTCATGGTGTTTCTCTAATAAAAATTTAAAAAAATAACAAAATTTAGAATTTTGTAAGTATTCAAAAATACATAAAGTCAATATCAGATATACTTCATAGATTTATTAAATCATCCAAAATCAAATATAAAATTCTTAGACATAGAAATTTTTTAATATAATGCAGTAATTAGAATTAAGAAATTCTTTATGAACAATAGTTCATTTTCTTTGAAACATTATTGAAAATCTTATTTCTAAGAATTTATAATGGAAGGGGCTGGAATTATTGTACAGCAGGTAGGGCGTTTGCCTTGCACACAGCTAACCTGGGTTTAATCCCTGATACCCCATATGGTCCATCAAGGACTGCCAGGAGTAATTTCTGAGTAGAAAGCCAGAAGCAACCAATGAGCATCACTAAGTGTGACCCAAAAATTAAAAAAAAGAAGAAAAAAATTTATAAGGGAAGGATAATTCTTCCAGAATAAAAGCTCTATAAATTTTGGTGTTCACTCCATCAACAGAAGTTTTTAAAGACTATTTTAAGTGTTGGCTGCGTGCAAGGCAAATGCCCTACCGCTGTGCTATCGCTCCAGCCCCAAGTGTTAGGGCTGGAGCGATAGCACAGCGGGTAGGGCGTTCGCCTTACAAGCGGCCAACATGGCCGACCCGAGTTCGATTCCTCCGCCCCTCTCGGAGAGCCCGGCAAGCTACCGAGAGTATTCGATATGCCAGACACAGTAACAACAAAGTCTCCAATGGAGACGTTACTGGGCCCACTGGAGCAAATCGACGATCAACGGGAGGGCCTTTACCTTTACCTTTACCTTATTTTAAGTGTTGCAAACAGGAGAACATTACTTTATACATATATCAAGGACTTCAGAGTATCTATGATTCTCTCCTTTTTTTTTTTTTTAATCTTTTGGAGTCACACCCAGCGATGCTCAGTGATTACTCCTGGCTCTGAACTCAGAAATCACTACTGGCGGGTGTTCTGGGGAACATATGGGATACTGGGGATCGAACCCGGCTTGGCTGCCTGCAGGGCAAATGCCCTACCCACTGTACTATTGCTCCAGCCCCTCTATGGTTCTCATGAGAAACTATGGAGTCAAGGAAATGGGAGAATGAATTTTCAAAGAGTTAGGTGGGAAATCGAATGTAAGGTAAATTTCCCTATACTATCTATTATTCTTCAACTAGGAAGACACTTTAAAATAAAAGATACCTAAAAGCTATCCATGACATATTCCATATGCCAAACACAGTAACATTAAGTCTCAAAATGGAGATGTTACTGGACCCGCTCAAGCAAATTGATGAGCAACAGGACAGTGACAGTGACAGTGACAGACCTAATAGATGTGATTTGTTGAAAGACCTACATGATAGCTATTAAAGATAGTACTTAGAGAGATAATACAGTGGTAGGATAATTATTTTGCACATGGCTGACTCAATTTTGATTCCACCATCACTTACAGTCGCCAAGTCCATGAGTAGTGATCCTAAATGCAGAGCCAGGAGAAAGTCCTGAACACCACACTGTGTGCCGGACCCCTGCCTTCCCTCCCTTTTCCCCTCCCCACCAAACATACAAACCAAAGGCATCCTTTTTGTTGAAGGAAAATGACAACAGATTAAAAATATGACTCTCAGAAACAGATAGTACATCAGGACGGGTACTTGCCTTGCATGCAGCCAATGCAGATTCGATCTGAGTTACCTCTATGGTTCTCTGAGCACCACCAGGAGTGCTCCATGAGCACAGAGCCAGGAGTATGCTCGGAGCACTGCTGGGCATAGCCCCCAAACAAAAATTTAAAAAAGTTAAAGAAAAATGAGTTAGACTAGGAGAAAATAACTAAAATTTAAAAAACTAGAATTAAAAATGTATTAAATATATTTTAAGATTTATTTGACATTTACGCATTATTTGAAACAAAATTATAAATATTTTGAGTTTATATGAATTGGTTAGGGTGATTATATAATCATGGATTATATAATCTATGATTTTATGGATATAAAATTATAAAGGTAAAGGTAAAGGCCCTCCCGTTGATCGTCGATTTGCTCGAGCGGGCCAGGTAACATCTCCATTGGAGACTTTGTTGTTACTGTGTCTGGCATATCGAATACTCTCGGTAGCTTGCCGGGCTCTCCGAGAGGGGCGGAGGAATCGAACTCGGGTCGGCCATGTTGGCCGCGTGTAAGGCGAACGCCCTACCGCTGTGCTATTGCTCCAGCTATATGTCCATCATTTAAAGCATGGACAATGATAAAAGTTGTAGCTTATCTACACTTTTGTTATTTTGGAGACTCACACCTATTTTTCTTTTATTTTGGGGGACATATACCTATAGTTAGGTAAAGGTAAAGGCCCTCCCGTTGATCGTCGATTTGCTCGAGCGGGCCCAGTAACGTCTCCATTGGAGACTTTGTTGTTACTGTGTCTGGCATACTGAATACTCTCGGTAGCTTGCCGGGCTCTCCGAGAGGGGCGGAGGAATCGAACTCGGGTCGGCCATGTTGGCCGCGTGTAAGGCGAACGCCCTACCCGCTGTGCTATCGCTCAAGCGGCCAACATGGCCGACCCCGAGTTCGATTCCTCCGCCCCTCTCGGAGAGCCCGGCAAGCTACCGAGAGTACTCGATATGCCAGACACAGTAACAACAAAGTCTCCAATGGAGACGTTACTGGGCCCGCTCGAGCAAATCGACGATCAACGGGAGGGCCTTTACCTTTACCTTTTATACCTATAGTCAATAATGCTCAGGAGTTCACATAGTGCTAGATAAAGAAGCAAAGGTCTTGCACGTATCTGGTGCTGGCTTTACCACTTGACTTACATTCACATCCCTACATCTTTTGTAAAATGCTGCAAGGTTTGTTCAAGTTAGCTATAAAATATTCGGGTTTGCTGCTGAAATAATCACAAAATAGAATGCATGAAAGCCTAGTTAACATAACAATACAGAGATTCAAATTCAATCCTAAAACCCTGGAAATCATTTAAGACGATTCAAGAAAGAAAAACAGGTTGAAAAAAAAACAGGGGCAGATGAGCAAGACTAAACAGGAAATTAGTAGTAAGATAACTCAGTCTAAATGTGGTCACATTAACAAGTGTATTAAAATTTATTGAATTTTAATGTTAATCACTTTTAATTACTTGAATTAAAAATAAAAGAATTTTAACATACTACTGTATGAACAAGCTATGGGATAACTGTCACCTGATACTTTAACTTACTCTTGTTATCTAAAATAATTGTAGTGGACTAGTAGTTTTCATTATCTTTTAACTATACAGTATTTCTTCTCAAGGCTTGCCCACCTTGAGGATTTGCTCTGAGTTAGGCAGGGCATCCCCTAAAACTTTATATATTAAAAAGGTAAAGGTAAAGGCCCTCCCGTTGATCGTCGATTTGCTCGAGCGGGCCCAGTAACGTCTCCATTGGAGACTTTGTTGTTACTGTGTTTGGCATATCGAATACTCTCGGTAGCTTGCCAGGCTCTCTGAGAGGGGCAGAGGAATCGAACTCGGTTCAGCCATGTTGGCCGCTTATAAGGCAAACGCCCTACCTGCTGTGCTATCGCTCCAGCCCTATATATTAAGAAAATAATATAAATGTATTATATATAAATATAAAATTATATGAATAATAGAAATATTCATAATAATACAATTTTATATAGTAAATCTTTCCAAGTTGAATCGCACCCTCTTTTTCCTCAACTCTTATTTCTCTGATTTTATTCATGAACTTCATACTAGAGTTTTATCTTTAATTTGTTTTAGTTTCTTGATTCTGCCATGACACCTGGATGACAATTTCCTGCTACAACCCTGGTTCCAAATTTAGACTCTCTGATTGCTACTTATAAAACAATTACACAATCTATATTTATACTGACATATATTTGTGTATACATACGTCATCTATCTATATACTTTAGGAAAATATAGTTAAGATTCAGTATATGAAAATAGAAAAGACTTAAGCAATTCAGGTATTAGTCTGCATCTTCTAAAATAACTCTTTTCTTACTGTGTAATTCAATTCTTTAAATTTTTCTTTTCTTCTTTCACCTACTTATGTACATTAGATGGATGAAAAATAGACCATCTGAAATCTCTGAATTTAACTCTTAAACTGTCTCAAGAAATGAACAGAATCTGCTGTAGTCCTCAGGTTAAATTGCTTCATAGAAATTAGATTGTTCTGGTAGAGCCAGAGAGATAATGTTCAGCTGATAGCAATAATTTTGCAAGGGTAGAGTGTGTAACCAGAATAAAACATGCTGTAGTGAGATGGTGTTGAAAGGTGTTTGTTAAGAAAAGAAGAATTGGCTATTGAATTAGACACTACAAAAGAGGTCCTAGACTTCTGGACCCTACATTCTCTGGATGCAGTTCCTATTTCTGGTCTCAGTCAGTCCTATTGACTAGAGTCTCAGAAAAGTGTGATACTTTTTACTTCTTGGTATGAACCTAGCGATGCTCAGGGGTTACTCCTGGCTCTGCACTCAGGAATTACTCCTGGCAGTTTTCAGGGTACCCAATGGATGCCAGGGATGAAACCTAAGTTGACCATGTACAAGGCAAACATTTAACATGCTGTACTATTGCTCCGGCCCTGGTATCTTATTCTAAGATAGTCTCAAGACACAAATTAGCAAGTAGCTGACTTTGTGTAAGGTGTATGCAGAATAAGATACCTAGGATGCAGTCTTCAGTTTGTGTTAAATTTACCAATTCTTTTATATAGGATAAACTTCCATTTGATTTTCCTTTTCTATACATTGCTTTACACTCATTTTAAAATTCCGAAATTCTGTTCACATTGCCCATTTTCTGTGCTGTCTATATTATCACTTGTTTAGTACAGATGATTTTGCATTTGACTTCATAAACAGCTTAGAATATCAAGAATAATCTTCAACATTTGCCCAAATACCGAACACCTATATAAATATGTTCCCTGTTCAGAACAAATTTAATCCTAGTGTTATTTGATATCTCTCAATATATCAGCCTTCAGAATTTGCAACCATGTATATTTCACAATTAATTTATCTTTGTGATGATAATTTTATAGGGAACTAATTGAAGTTGAAAGAGATAAAATTACCAGTCCATTGTCACACAACGAGTTACTGGCATTGCTAGGTATGATCTAAATAAAAATTGTCTAGTGATAGAGCCCAGGATTCTCTGACCCATTAAAAGACCGTAATTAACTACTTGATCTTCTCCAATTAATCTAATATTCTTAATCTGACATTATTCATACCAAAGTTAATATTTCCTTGCATTTATATAAGAAAAATAGTTAAACATTTGTTTTTATTTCCATAACATATTCAAAGGGCAATTTATCACCTGCTATATTTGTTTGCTTTTATTATTTTAATTATGCTTATAATTGTGCTAATTAGGATATTTATACAGTTACCATACCTCACCATGACCAAAGTGTTCAATACTCTCCATGAAGGTTCTTATGTCATTTCTAGTTCACATATTTATTGCTCCCAACCCACACAGTTCCTGATTGATAATCTGAGTTTGTAAACTAGGGCCAAGTGTTTGTCACCATTCATTGCTATTACCTTGTTTTGATTCTCTATATCTCATATATAAGTGAGATCATCCATTATTGTCATTTCTCCTGTGACAATTGACAATTCTCCAATTTTCTTAACCTGATAATCTCCAGTTTCATCAAAGTTATAGCAAACTACAAGACTTTATTTTTTCTTATAGCTGTATAGTATTCCATTGTGCATGTATACCATAACTTCTTTATCCATTTATTGGTTAACAGACATTGGTGCTATGTCCATATCTTAGTTATAGAACTAAGCACAAAAACAAACTTTAAAAATGACGCTCCAAATTGAAAAGGTTTTAGATGGCAAAATAAATTTGGGGGTTGAAGGAGACATTGTACAGCAAGTAGTGCACTTGCTTTCCATGGCTGACCCAGGCTCAAATCTCAGCACTAGTTCTAAGGTAAGGTAAAAGTAAAGGCCCTCCCGTTGTTCATCGATTTGCTCGAGTGGGCCCAGTAATGTCTCCATTGGAGACTTTGTTGTTACTGTGTTTGGCATATCGAATACATCACGGAGAGCTTGCCAGGCTCTGCCGTGCGGGCGAAATACTCTCGGTAGCTTGCCGGGCTCTCCGAGAGGGGCGGAGGAATCAAACTCGGGCCGGCCATGTTGGCTGCGTGCAAGGCAAACGCCCTACCGCTGTGCTATCGCTCCAGCCTGAGCACTAGTTCTAGTCTCATGAAAACTTCCAGGAGTGATTCCTGATCACAGAGCTAGGAGCAATCCCTGAGGACTGTTGGGTGTGGCCCTCAAAACAAAAACAAAACTAGAAAGGATAAAAAAAAGAATATAGGCTAGAATAAAATGATAATCCCACTGAATGAGAGAAAATATTTATATACCACATTTCAGATGAAGAGGAAATAAATAAATAAATAAAATACGAAGCTCACCACAAAACAAACAAACAATAACCTCACCAAAAAGTGGGGAGGAAGTAAATAAGTCAGTTATCCTGAGGACATGGGTGGCCAATAGGCATATGAAAAAAAGAGTCTTCATTGTCATTTATCACAGGGAAACTTAAATTGAAATGTCAATGAATTTATCATCATACCAATGAAGATGCATAGATCAAAAAGATGTAAAGTGAGCAGTTTTGGTGGGGATGTGGCGAAAAAGAAACCTTCATTCACAGTTAGTGGGAATATCCTAAAGTTCATCCTCTATGGAAAACATAGTGATTTCTTAAAAATGAAAAACTACCATTTCCATATAACCCAGTGATTTAATATCTTGACATTCATGCCCATGTTCTATACTTTGCTTTAATTTTTTTCCCTACTCTATTTTGGTTCACAGTAGTGAAAGCATGTAGCCCACTTTTAAAGCGATAGTGTATCATTTTCATTATGAATAGGACCAGTCAGTCAACCTATCTGAAGATCAATTTGCTTCTCTATAAAACCGAGTAGTAATAGAACCTTCATGGGGGGTTGCTAAGTATTAAACAGATATGACTCTTGATGTATTATTGAATACTTACGACCTTTATTCTACGAATTATTCTTCTCTATGATCCCTTCTATGCAAAGACTTCTATTTGAGAAATATTCTCTCTGCTCAGAGAACAGAACACATTTGATATATGGTTTGGGCTCCACCTGGTAGTGCTCTGGGCTTACTCCTGACTCTGTGTTCCGGGATCACTTCATGAGGGAGAATGATATGCAGTACTGAGACTTCAACCTGAGTCAGCCACATCCAGGGCTTGTCCGCTGTGCTATATCTCCAGTCCATATTTGTAATTGCACTGTAAACACTGTAGCACTATCCTCCCTTTGTTCATCGATTGGCTCGAGTGAGCCAATTGTGAGACTTGTTGTTACTGTTTTTGGCATATCGAATACAGCACAGAGAACTTGTCAGGCTTTGCCATGCGGGTGGAATACTCTTGGTAGCTTGCCTGGCTCTCCAAAGGGCGGTAAAATCAAATCTGGGTCAGCCACGTGCAAGGAAAATGCCCTACTTGCTGTGCTATCGCTCCAGCCCATATTTGCAATTATTTAAAATATTTTGAAATTCAGTTTGTCTGATAAAATAAACTTTTATTATTTCTTCATCTATGAAGTAGAGATAAAAATAAAATTGACTTTCTAGGATTGTCTGTGTTGGGGATTCAGTGGGAAAAGTTACATACAAATCCCTAACAGGAACACAGAGTATATGGTTAAAAATTTAGTGAATATATCATTATTATTTTAACATTGTACAACAAAGTTCCACAAGCAAATATTTGGAGGCAATAGGGACCAATATAGAAAATAATCAGTTGTTCTCATTACATAAGTCTAGCTGGTTTTCTCCTGTGAACATGCCCCAGGATATTAGATATTACTTTGTGTTGAAAATGGTCACAAGATGTACAGAAATATTTCTCTTTCTTTTTACTCTTTTAACTTTGTAAACACATTTCACAGAACTTCCATGCATAATGGATGGTGAGTGTCAGCCCCATGGGTTTGTAATAAAAATAAAATTTTTGGTTAGAATACAATCATAAACCAGGAGCTAAAGCAATCAGTATAAGTAATTTAAGCTATTATTTACATGTATGGATTATTCTAAATCTATTAACGATATTAACTGCAGTGATTGTAGTGTGTGATTATTATAATACATATTATATTTCCATTTTACATGCAGGAAAATTGAGGCAAATATATAACAGTTTCAAGGTGACACTGATAATTAAATTTTACTTGAACATCAGTGATCTGAATCTGGAAGCCTCTTTGTTAACTACACAGATTATTCCTAAAAAATTTGTTGCCTTTTTAAGTACACTTTCTTCTTTTGCATTTGGGTCCAATAACTCAGCTTTGGACTCTTGTTTAATTGTTTCATAAATTCAAATTTAAAATTCCTTCCCTTCCTTTATTCATCCTTCCCTCCCTCCTCTCCTTTCTCCCTCCATCCCTCCTATCCTTCCTCCCCCCTCCCTCCCTCCCTCCATCCCTCCCTCCCTCCCTCCCTTCCCCTTCAGGTAAGGCAAACACCTCACCTCCTACATGATCTATTTCTATGACCCTTAGCTAATTTTTAAGCTAATATCTGGAGCCATGTGGGTGAGTTACTCCATCTTTTTGGTCTTGACCACATGATACAGGATGTATATATACTTTTTATACATTTCTAACTTTTTTTCAATATGTCCATTGCTTAGCTATTTCCTATCCCCGAAGAACCAAGTGTTTCAAGATAACCTTTTTGCACCCCAATCATTTCCTGTGTTAAAAGACCCAGGATATCTAAAAGAAAAAATATATAGTCTCATCTATTATTTTGAGAGTAAAAAACATGTTTTTTTTTTCAAATACGAGAGACATTTTCACTTAATAAATCTGCACCTGGTGACTCTCCCATACAACATTCTTCCAGGTGATTGAAAATCAGGATCAGTGTTTGTTTTTTCAGTAAGGAAAGAGGCAAAGAACATCGACAAGGACAAGAGCTTCTTGTAGCCTCTGAGGCCTTTGCTACTTTTAAGCTAAAATTATCTGCATTCTTAAGTAGATAGAGATAAAAAAATGTCAAATTATAGTCTTCCCAAAATTTTAATATTGGTAGTTATTAGGATTCTCCACAAAGAGATAGAAGAAAATAACATTTCACAAACTGCTTTTGATTGGAATTTTTTGTACTGAATATATCAAAATTTCACAAAACCAATGCATTTTAGTAAGAAGTTTAAAAATTACTTTATCTCAGACTTATTTTTGTGAGGGAGAGGTTATTTTTTTAGGGCTTTAACTAGATAAGAATGCAATAATTATAAAAATAAGGAAGAAAGTGGTTCACATTTATATTTACTTGACTCACTGCTATTTTGCAATGCAAAATTGATTAAATATTTAGAAATTTTCTTTTCAGGATACTGAAAGATACAATAGGACAATAGGAATCAGCACCAAACTTCATACTTAAATAGCTCAGTGCATTATCTTACAAATTTGTATCTCATTTCTGAATAAAAAGATTTTTTTTATGATTCATATGTGTAACTACTGTGCCTAGCAGAGTCCCTTGGAAAGAAAGCATTGGATGAAATGAGACTAACATGAAGGTTTTTATTATTTTAAATAAAAATTTTAAATTGCCAAACGGAAGTAAAATGAGCTTTTTTTTATACACATTGTATTGAGTTTGCAATGAAAGTATATTTCTCTTAAAATTTTATTTTTAGCTCACAGCCAGTAGTGCTCAGGATTACTCCTGACTCTGTGCTCAAGGATCTCTCCTGGTGTTACTTGAACCATATGGGATGCCAGGCTCAAAACCATTCTGGATACATGTAAGGCTAGCACCAACTGTACTAACCTGCGGTGTCTAATAAAAAAAAAGTCTATTTCTTAGCAGAGGTGGTAGTTCAGAGTTCAGTGTGTTGAGTGCTTTACTTGTATGTGACTGACCTGGGTTTGATGCCCCCACAGCACTACCTATTGTTCCCTGAGGCCCACCAAATAATCCCTGAGCAAAGAGGTGGAAGTAAGCCGGGAACACCAACAAGTGTGGCCAAAAAAGAAGATATGTCTTAAACCCAATGAAAACTTGATTGTCAAACAAACAAAAAAATTAGAGTCACTGATAAGTAGAAACAAATTCTGAATATCTGAGTAGGTGTAGTTAAAGTGAGCTATTTTCAATATATTATTTCCATAGTTACAAAATAATTATTATTCAAATATGATTTTTATGGTATGTAAATAATACCTCACTGTAAGCTTCTTAGAGGGATATATTTCATCATTATGGTGTGATAATATTTACATTTTCTATACCTTTTGAAATCCAAGAACTTCAATGTTTGATTCTCAATGCTTTTATTGAATTTATTATATCTAACATCAAATATTTAATAAAAAAAAAGCATCGTTGAATCTCTAGTTTGCAATCACCCACTCAACTTTCTCTTACTAAAGTCAATATCTCTTAGGTCTGTAACCAACACCCAGTCAAGTTAATTCAGATCATCAGAGACAAAACTACAAGGTTTATTTTTTCTGTGATACATAGAAAGAAGCAAAACATTAATCTTACTTATTTACACTATGTCACTGTAAGATGAACTCTGGTGTGACTAAAATAGCAGCAACATCTACACATCCAAATCTACTATACCCTAAGCTTATTTAGATCAATGACCAGTGTTCAAAATTCAAGACATTTAGGGAAATTTCAAAGCTTATAATAGTTATCAAAAGAATTGAGTAGTTGGGCTGGAGTGATAGCATAGCGGGTAGGGTGTTTGCCTTGCATGCGGCCAAATCTGGGTTCCATTCCCAGCATCCTATATGGTCCCCCGAGCACCACCAGGAGTAACTCCTGAGGGCATGTGCCAGGAGTCACCTCTGTGCATCACTGGGTGTAACACAAAAGGAAAAAAAATAGAATTGAGTAGTGGTTTTAGGAAAATCTAAGCAAACAGTGCTGCTTATCAGGACTCAGAGGAGATGAAGACAGAGAACTAGAACATGGTCACAAAAATTTGTTTATCTATCTATCTATCTATCTATCTATCTATCTATCTATCCATCTACTTTTGTATATGGGCTGGAGCAATAGCACAGCAGGTAAGGTATTTGCCTTGCATGCGTCTGACCTGGGTGACTAGGTTTGATTCCTCTGCCCCTCTTGAAGAGCCGGGTAAGCTACTGAGAGTATCCTGCCTGCATGGCAAAGCCTGGCAAGCTACCCATGATGTATTCGATATGCCAAAAACAGTAACAACAAGTCTCTCAATGAAGACTTACTGGGCCTGCTCAAGCAAATCGATGAACAATGGGAGGACAGTGATACGGTGCTACTTTTGTATATATTCATGTTTGAGGTCAATCTTTTCTTCCTGCTAACAGTCAGTCCCAAGCACTTATATTTTAATATCTGTACTTGACATATTAAATTGATCTGAAACAATTAGACATGACTGATATTAGTATCACTTTTACAATGGTGGAATATGGAATTCATTGAAAATAAATATTATTTTCTGTTATATGTCCTTCCTTCCTCCCTTCACTGCCTCTCTCCTGTGACTCTTCACTCTTGCCTTACTACCATCATCTTCTTCCACATCTTTATCTCTCCTCATAGTTCAGTAGTCTCACAGCTCTTTAAAGAAATTTTAGCCTTAAGTATTTTTAAATGTAATTCTCTGACTTTAAAAATATATGTACAACATATACTCAGAACCTAAATATCTAGTTGTGACCTATAAGTTACTGACTTAACAAGTCTATAAAAGATTCAAACCCTTGGTAAATTTTTACACATTTTAATAGCAATTGTTAGATTCTAACAATAAAGATTTGTTCTATATTTATATCATGAATGGCTCAGAAAAAAAGCAAGTCTATTCTAAATGCAACCTTTTTGCTTAGTAAAGACACTAGCTATTTGAGATTCTTCTTCTTCTTCTTCTTCTTTTTTAGTAAAACCTTTCAAAACATACATCCCATGTACTCTTACACAGAAAGGAATTAGAAGTCAAAATAAAATGATAAAGCCAAATTGAACATATAGTGGCTTATATAAGAGTCACTGTTTATTCAGCTCAACTTTGGAATTATATTCTGCGATACACATATCAAAAAATTAAAGTCCACAAATCAGAGTAAATTTTATTTTTATTTATGTATGTAATTAATCTTTATTTTGAAGGTAAAAGAAACACAAAAGCAAAAACTTAGACATTGTTAGTTTTTGAAATTTTAGATATCTTGTCAGAAATAACAGGAAATCAAAGCAAGCAAGATTAAATAGCTAAAAAATCTAGGAATAAACATAGATCCATACAAGACAAAGATATTTGAGTAATGAGGTATGAACATTAAAATAATTAATATTGATTTGTTCTGCAAATTGTAGGAAATATTGAGAAAAAGAAAGTAGTCTGTTAAAAATTAATTTGAAAGACTATGTGGAAAATATATTGTAAATTGAGAGATTCATTATGGCAACAAATTGGAACTCATTGAAGACAACAACAGGACATCATGAAACAGTAATAAAGAGGGGGTGAAAAAGGATAAAAATTGGACAAGTAATGAGTGGTGCATGCCTAAAATTTTAATCTGAATATAATTAAAATTACAGACAGTGAAGAAAAAGGGAAATGAAGACAGAGTAAAATTTGAAAATAAAAAGTAGTCGAGAAATTTCTAAAACCAATTAAAGACAGATCCTGTTGAGTTAATATGATTTAAAGTTTTCTATGAACAGAAGAAGGGTGATTATCATAAAAAGTCTATTTTAAAACAAGAAAATTTGAAAACCTAAAAAGTAACAAAGACACATTACTTTCAAGGAAATATCAATGAGACTGACAGCTGACTCATGGATAGAACGATAAAGCTAGAATCTACACCTTGCATTGTTGAAGTGCTGAAAAGAAGGAGCCAACCTCAGATTCCACAGGGAGAAAAATGGATTCATTAGTAAAAAAAATGCAAAATAAAGCATTTTGAGACAAAGACAATTTCTTGTCAGCAGACACACACTTCAGAAATGACGAAAAGATTTCTCTTTAGACAGAAAGTCAAATGATCTTAGAACTACAGAAATGCGGAGAGTGGAAAAAAAGTACCAGAAATCATAAATAATGGAAAATGCTACTCGAATTCTGGGAATATTTGTCAAAATCTTGCCAGGAGGGGGAAAACGGCTTATTATAGCAGAGAAAATTTAACGTAAGGATTTGTTCATGGGTTAAAAATAGCTAACTATAGAAAGTGTTGTAAAAGACTCCAAGGATCCGTAAGCAGCATGTGCAAACAAAACAAAACAAACAGATGGACAAAAACCAGCTGTTATTCCTCAGCGGAGGGAGAATAAAAAATAAAGTGAAAATTCAAGAGATAAAATCTCCCTATCCCAACCCTGCTTCATCCCAAAACTGAGATGGAAATTTCTGTTAATAGTGGTTACCATAGGGACCAGCTACCTCATTGTCCTAAGGAGAAACATCACAGGGCACAGAAAAGAGGAGGGGATTTAGAATTTATCTATGTTGAGGGGATAGCATGAGCAGACTGGAAATTAATAGAAAAAAAATAACTAAGATGAAAAACACTGGCCTGAATATATGACCTGAGTTGTACAGATGCAGTCAGTCACGGACTGAGGAAGAACATTTCCATCCTGACTGCCTAAGCACAAACAGAGCTCTCAGAAACTGGGGAATATAAAGCCCAAGAAATAAAAATTTAAAAAAAAAGAACAAGAAAGTAGTTGAATGGTCTATGAGATCTGGAGACAAGTTTGCTCGTGGCTGCGGATCTCAATAGTCACTATATCTCAATTGTCACTATAATGTCCTCTGCTGACAACGACTAACATTGCTCCAGAAGGCAAGAGGAAACTTTCAGAGGATAGAGTTTGAGTGTTACATAGCGAGCAAAGAGCAGATTTGAATTTGGAACCATAATTTGATAGTTGACCCACTGGTGATAAGTCCTGTGTAGTTGAATAATAAATATAACCACAGTGAATAGTAATTAGAAATGAAAACTGAGCATGGAATCAAAAGCTATTTTTAAGCTCTTTAGCATATCTCCCAAATGGAGAATGCATTTCTTTCAGGTCGAACGTATCCAATTGAAGATGTCCAATAGTTTCCCTATGGAACTGCTAGAAGAATAATAAAAGTCTAATAAGTTTAATAGGGGAAATGTTAAATAATGAAACATACTTATAGAATATAAAAAGAAAATGAAAAAAGTGTTGAACCAAAGAACAAAAATAGTACAGCAGATACAAACCCAAAGAAATGAGCATTTTTATTATGGGTATCAACTATCTATCATATTCACTGTAACGCTGTATCACTGTCATCCCATTGTTCATCAATTTACTGGAGTGGGTGCCAGCAATGTCTCCATTAGTCCCAGACCTGAAATTTTAGCAGTCTCTCCTTACTCACCTTTCCCAATGATTGGAGGCTCTTTCAGGGTCAAGGAAAAGAGACCCGTTATTGTTACTGTTTTTGTCATATTGATACACCCCGGGTAGCTTCCCAGGCTCTGCCATGCGATATATATCTATATATCTATATATATATATATAGATATATATATATATCTCCACCACCTCCACTACCCAGCTGCCACCATGGTCTAGGACGCTTTCCGGATGCTCAGGCCGAGACTCACGCACGACTGAAGCCCCACAGAACAAAATAAGCGAAACTCTGAGACTTTGATCTCCAAGCTCAACAGACCTGGGGACAGAGATATTCTGCTTGCTCCCCCCAACCATAGGTGATGAAGGAATTAAAACCAGGAGCCCCACCCTACCCTGCCCTGTCAGCTTCCACCAACCACCAGAGACCCAGGGATTGGACTGCACACAGAAGACTCACACTACCCTTACCGGTACCAAATAAATACGTCAATGGCAGACCTCCACTACCCAGCCCATTCCTCAGAACATGTGATAAAAGAGGCATTGGAGGCATCAGTGTCCTTGTCAACACAAACTTGGCCACGAGCATTGATTTATTTGAACGCCTAACAACCTGAATTGGACGTTTACACTTTAATAGATGTGGCTCACTGCCGGAAGTTTGGCAGTTCCTATCTTCGTTGTCTACACATCAACATCCAATTATTATGAAGGAGAAATTGAGAAGTTCTACATGGAGCTGGAGAAGTTCTATAAAGAAGACCACACCTTCTACAAGATCATTGTTGGTGATTTTAATGCCAAGATAAGACCGTGAAGATCAGCTGAAGAACTCCACATCCGGACCCATGGCCTAGAATGGAACGAACAGGGTGAGAGACTGTCTGAGTTCATCATGTCAACCGAGACTATCCATAGTAACTGACAGTTCCAGAAGACCGAATCTAAATGTTGGACCTGGGAGTCCCCCGGTGGACAGTTCCACAACGAAATTGACCACATCAGATTCAATCGAAGGTTTTGCCTGACCAATGCTGCTGTTGTCACAAAATTCCAAACGGCATCAGACCACTGTCTCCTTCATGCAAAATTCTACTTCACAGAGCGTGGAGAAAGGGCTGCAAAGTTCAAGAAGAGAACTCCCAGAACAACCACCAACTGGGAGCTCTTTGGCACTATTGGTGCAACATGGGAAGGTGCCATTGTTGAAAACTTAATCACTTAATCACTTAACTTCCCGTTAGTCTTCGATTTGCTCGAGCGGGCACCAGTAACGTCTCCATTTGTCCCTGTCACGTGCTAGTGTAGCCCAATGGCATCTGTTTGCTCCGGGAACACGAAGGGCCTCAAACCGATCGTTCATGATCTTGACAAAGAAGTCTGACCATATGGTAGGTGGGCGGCCACGCGGTCTCTTGACATCCCGTGGAATCCAACCAGTAACAGCTCTAGTCCAACGGTCGTCTTTAAATCTCATTACGTGACCAGCCCATCTGATTTTCGACACCTTGGCAAATGAGACAGCGTCCCTGATCCTTGATCGTCGACGGATGTCAGAACTCCGGATTCGTTCTCTCATTTGAGTGAAACGTGATATTCCAAGCATAGCTCTTTCTATTCCTCTTTGGGAGACCTGAATAGCGTTCTCATCTTGTTTGCACAGGGCCCAGGTCTCTGAGGCATATGTTAATGCAGGAAGAAAAGTGGAATCAAAGAGATGTGCCCGGAGCAGGAGGTTCTTCGTCCTCTTAGCTATTTCTTTGACGTTCTTGAAGGCGTTCCAAGCCGCTCCCTTCCTCCTGCGCAGCTCAGGTGCCTGGTCTTTGTCATGTTGACCTCTCGACCTAGGTACACATAGCTGTTGCATTCGGAGATGGTCATTCCATTGAGAGCGAATGGGGCGTCAGGAACAAGGCTGTTTCTCATAAACATTGTCTTCGTAAGATTCAGCTGTAGTCCTACCTTTCCACACTCACGGTCAAAGTTGGCCAGCATTTGTACCGCTTGGCTGATGTTTGGTGTTATTAAAACAATGTCATCAGCAAAGCGGAGGTGGTGTAGTTGCTGACCATCTATCTTCACTCCCATTCCTTCCCATTCCAGTCATCACATGATGTTCTCGAGGGTGGAACTGAAGAGTTTCGGTGAAATGGTATCACCCTGCCGCACCCCTCTCTTGACATCAATGATCACTTCTTTGTAGAATGGTGAGATCCTGGTAGTGAATTCGCAATACAGCTCACAGAGGATCCTGATGTATTAGGCTTGAATGCCCTGATTGGCTAGGGCTTCAATGACCGCTTCCATCTCAACAGAATCAAAGGCCTTCTTTAAATCAATGAACGTTAAGTAGAGCGGCATCTTGAACTCCCGAGAAACCTCAATGAGCTTGGTTATCTTGTGGATATGGTCGATGGTGCTGAATCCTTTGCGGAACCCGGCTTGCTCGCATGGTTGTACTTCATCTAGTGTTCTGCCAATCCTATTCAGGATGGCTCGAGTGAACAACTTGTAGATGACAGACAATAGGCAGATCGGGCGATAGTTGCCAATGTCATGTATGTCTCCCTTCTTGAACAGTAGTACAGTCCTGCTGGTTTTCCATTGGGACGGAACCTTGCATTCAGATAGGTAGCAAGTGAAGAGCCGAGCCAGTGTATTGATGAGTACTGACGGCAGGTTCTTCAGGTATTCAGGTCTGACCTTGTCTTTACCGACGAAATGGCGTGTCGGATTTCGGAAGGGAGAACGTTGGGAACGACATACCCATCCTGTGGAATTTGGTATGTCGGCAACTGGACATGGCTATCGAAGAGATTTGAGTAGAAGTCATGGATAATCTTCTCCATTGCCATTCTGGAGGATGTGATGGATCCATCAGGACGTCGGAGGGCAGTCATCTTGGTCTTATAGTTGGCGAAGGACAGGCGGGCGTTTCGAATACTTTTCCCGGCTTCTGCCGCATCTACCAGTACTTCTGCTCTTCTCTCTTTGAGGTCTTCCTTGATCGCATCTCTGCACTGCTTTGCAAGCTCGGACGTTAGCTTGCGGTTGCCTGAGGCATGCGCCAAACCACGCTGGGGAATTAGCTCAAGAGTTTTCGAAGATAGGCGACTTTTTGTGGCTATCTCTCTCTTGGCGCTCCTCGCACATTCATGGAGGTGCTGAACCAGTTGATCATATTCCTCGTCAATGTTGTCAACAATGGCATCTTCCCATGTTGCCGCAATAGTACCAAAGAGTTCCCAGTTGGTGGTCATTCTGGGAGTTCTCTTTTTGAACTTTGCAGCCCTTTCTCCCCGCTATGTGAAGTAGAATTTTGCACGAAGGAGACGGTGGTCCAATCCCGTTTGAAATTTTGGGACAACAGCGACATCAGTCAGGCAAAACCATCGAGTGAATATGATGTGGTCTATTTTGTTGTGGAATCGTCCACCGGGAGACTCCCATGTCCATCGTTTAGATTCTGCCTTCTGGAACTGTGAGTTACCATGAATGGTCTTGGTCGACATGATGAACTCAGACAGGTTGTTGACAACATTGACGAGGAATACGATTGACTGGTTCAGTACCTCCATGATTGTGCAAGGAACACCAAGAGAGAGATAGCCACAAAAAATGCCTGTCTTCGAAAACTCTCAAGCTCATTCGCCAACATGGCTTGGCCCAGGCCCCAGGAAACCGCAAGCGAATGTCCAAGCTCACAAAATAGTGCAGAGAAGTGATAAAGGAAGACCTCAAAGAGAGAAGAGCAGCAGTGCTGGCAGTTTTGGCAGAAGCCAGGAAAAGCATTCTCAATGCCCACCTGTCCTTTGCCAACTACAAGACCAAAATGACTGCCCTCTGACATCCTGATGGATCTATCACACCTTCCAGAAGGGCAATAGACAAGATTATCCATGACTTCTACCCGGATCTCTTCAATAGCCACGTCCACCTGACCACATACCAAATTCCGCAGGATAGTATGTTGTTTCTAACGTTCTCCCTTCCAAATCAGACATGCCATTTCGTCAGTACAGAAGTGAAAAACACCCAGCCCAAACAAGGTCAGACCCAAACACCTGAAGAATCTTCTGTCAGTACTTATCAATACACTGGCTCGGCTCTTCACACACTACCTGTCTGAATGCAACGTTCCCAATGGTAAACCAGCAGGACTGTAATACTGTATATGAAGGGAGATATCCACGACATTGGAGAACTATCACCCAATCTGCCTATTGTCTGTCATCTACAAGCTGTTCACTCGCGTCATCCTGAATAGGATCGGCAGAACACTCGATGAAGGACAACCATGCAAGCAAGTCGGTTTCTGAAAAGGATTCAGCACCGTCGACCATATCCACACGATAACCAAGCTCATTGAGGTTTCTCGGGAGTTCAAGATGCTGCTCTGTCTAATGTTTATTGATTTAAAGAAGGCCTTTGATTCTGTTGAGATGAAAGCAGTCATTGAAGCCCTAGCCAATCAGGGCATTCAAACTCAATACATCAGGATTCTCCGTGAGCTGTATTACGAATTCACTACCAGGATCTCACCATTCTACAAAGAAATAATCTTCGATGTCAAGAGAGGGGTTCAGCAAGGTGATACTATTTCACCGAAACTCTTCAGTTCCACCCTTGAGAACATCATGCAATGACTGGAATGGAAAGAATTGGGAGTGAAGATAGATGATCGGCAACTACATCACCTCCACTTTGCTGATGACACTGTAGTAATAACACCAAACATTAGCCAAGCAGCACAAATGCTGGCCGACTTTGACCGTGAGTGTGGAAAGGTCAGACTACAGCTGAATCTTACAAAGACAAAGTTTATAAGAAACAGCCTCATTCCTGATGCTTCATTTGCTCTCAATGGAATGACCATCTTCGAATGCAACAGTTATGTGTACCTAGGTCAAGAAGTCAACATGATGAATGACTGGGCACCTGACTTGCACAGGAGGAAGAGAGCGGCTTGGAACGCCTTCAAGAGCATCGAAGAAATAGCTAAGAGGACGACGAATAAAAGAGATGTGCCGACTGTGGGCAGATCTCTTTGATTCCACTTTTCTTCCTGCATTAACATATGCCTCAGATCTGGGCCCTAAGCAAATAGGATGAGAGTACTATTCGGGTCTACCAAAGAAGAATCAAAAGAGCTATGCTTGGAGTATCACATTTCACTCAAATGAGAGAAAGAATCCGGATTTCCAACCTCTGTCGACGATCAAGAATCAGGAACAATGTCTCGTTTGCCAAGGTGTCAAAAATCAGATGGGCTAGACACGTAATGAGATTTGGAGATGACCGCTGGACTAGAACTGTTACTGACTGGATTCCACGGGACATCAAAAGGCCCCATGGCCGCCCACCTACCAGATGGTCAGACTTCTTCATCAAGATCAAGAACGATCTGTTTGAGGCTCTTCATGTTCCTAGAATGAACAGACGCTATTGGGTTACACTAGCTCGCGACAGGGACAAATGGAGATATAACTGGTGACTGCTCGAGCAAATTGACGACTAACATATGTCAAGTGATTAAGTGATATATATATATGTATATATATATTATATCAGATATATATCAAATTGGCTAGTCACACCTGGTGATGCTCAGGAGTTTCTCCTGGCTCTGTATTTAGGAATCACTACTGGCAGCAGTTTTGTCCTTCCTGTGTAGCCTCAGGTAGTTTAAGTTTATTGGGTGACTCCCATCACAGTATTCCCATTCCTCTGTGTGTATTTATAACTTCTTTCTTTGTGCTTTGTTGGCTTGTAAATGTTTTTTCTCTTCTCCCTAAGTCCTTTGCATAGTTTATTCAGAGCAATGTCCTTTTTGTATGAACACAAGAAGACAGTATATGCTATGTTTTTGTAATGTGACTCTCAGTATTATTTTCCTCTTGGGAATCTGTTCTCTCTACCTAAGCTTCAGCTGCCCTTACTTCCTAGCACCTCCAAAAGAAGGGTCTTGACAAGTGGCTGGATGGAACCAGGGCAAGCGGTAAGCTATGTGCTACCTTGGCATGGAGATGGGCCTGGCCCAAATGCCATAATGCTTAACTATAAGTTAAGACCTTGGTCATTGACAAATGCTGTCATGATCCAAAAAGGAATAACTAGACTCAGACCCTGCTGGTATTAGGAAAGACTAATCTGGACTGAGCTCTCTAGTCTGAGTCTGTGGCAAGATGTTCCCAGGAAAGCTGCCCTACAATCCTCAATGTATCTCTTATTTTGTCCATACAAAAATAACTAGTATTGAGATGTTGATAGTTATTGGACTGAGGAAAGGAGAAAAACACCTTAAGAGGTATTTTGCCCTTGGGCAGGCAGGAAGGGCTTTGGAATACTCCTAGGTATTCCACCCTTGAGCCTGGCAGTCAGGAAGGGCTTTCCTACAGTTGAATTGGCTACCTGACTGGGTGTGCATCAGCCCAGAGTGCAGGAGGGGTTAGAGAGAAGAGGTGTGGGAGAGAGAAGAGAGCTGGTGAGAGAGAGGAGAGAGTGCAGGGCAGCAAGATGGAGTGCAGAGAGACAAGCAAGGGGAACAGAGTGAGAAGAATGTATAAGAAGAATACAGGAGCAGGCATGCGGAAAGAAAGAGAACCCAGGCTGCGAGATGGAGCACTGAAATATGAGCAGGAGAGATGGAAGGAGACAGGAATGAGGGGAGTATGAGACTAGAATGGGAGACTCAGAGAGACTGAGGAAGCCGTGTGGGGAGAATGGAACAAACTGGCATCTGGTCAATTAGCCGGCTTGGCCCTTGTTTCCTCCTTCTGTCTGCCCCATGACCCAGGCTGTCCCAGGTGGGCAGTGGCCCTGGGACCATCTCAAATGCGAGTGGCCAGGGGGAGAGCCAGTGGGCCTCTCCCTGGCTGCCCCCTGAGTTATTATACAAAGGATCATGTGGAATTCCAGAGATTGAACCTAGTCAGTCACCTGCAAGGCAAGCACCTTACCTGCTGTACTTCTTCTGTGGCCCCAGATAAAAATACATTTTAAAAAAGAAATAAAACATCCGTTTATACTTGGAAATATCAGGAAAAGATCCAGGAAGGAAACAAGCATAAAGCAAAATTTGAAGAAATGGAGCAAAGTGGGGAGACAGAAAATGAAAAGACACACCTCTCAAGCTATATTGCACACTTTCCAAGAAAAATATAAATATATATACCCATGTTTCTGGAAGATACTTTAGTACAACAATGACATGAGGAGAAACCATGTTTCAGAAAAGAATATGAACTTTAACGGAGGAAAAATCTGCAAATATTCTTTGTAGACTAGAATTCCGGCCAAAATAGGAGACAACATAAGTTAGAGAAGAACCAGGAAAGGAAAAGACACACTAGAAATGTTTTACATACAAGGAGAGCCCCAATTAAGAAACTGGAAAGTACATAGCTAAGAGTAATCATATTGATGACTAAAGAAAAAGTAGTTCCCAACTAACATGATGCTACTTTTCAAGAACAAAGCTGTAGAGAAAACAGGGTACAAATACATGGCTGGGGAGACAAGAGTTTAAAGGGTTGAGTACACGTACTGAGTGGCGAGTTTGATTCCTGGTGCACCCATTCAGAGTAATCTCAGAACACTGAGTCAGAAGCAGCCCCTGAACATTGCTGCCTGTGACCAAAAACAAGAGAATTACAATACAGTGAAAGAAAAGACAAATGCTGTATCAGAGACAGTTCAAGGGGTTGTGCATGATCAGAGCCTGGGCTGCATGCAGGAGGCCCTGGTACAAACTCCAGTACTGCCTGATCCCAGAGCAATGCCGTCCAAGCTCAAACAACAACAAAAGTACAAGTTTTACTGATGAATTATCTCAAAATCTCAAATCAAAATATGGAAATGTGTCTTGCATACATGTTTTCTTATCTATCATATTAGAAAGAACTATACTAAAACTGGAATAAAAATACTTAAAATAAAGTTTCAAAGTAAATTGATGAAGAAAAGAGATATGCTATAGAATATAAAAGAAAGTGAAAAAAACTGCAAATAGACAAAATTGAAGTATGGCTAGAGACAAAGCTAATTTTTCACAATAATGAAAAGGTTAATTTTACAGAAACATAAGATTCCATAATTTATTAAATTTGTCTCTAGCCATTAAGAGCATGGATCTAAAACACCCCATAGAAAATCTTTTAGGATTATAGAAGAAATAGGAAAACCATTATAGCTGAAGATTTTATCATACTTCTATTAAATGAGAGAAAAAAAAGATAATAAAACTCAGTAGGAAATAGCTTAGACATCATGATTAATACAATATCTTAATTTACATGTTAAAAAGGAACATCAACCAATGCAGAATACACTTTATATTCAAGTATACATGGAACATTTACCAAAATTGACCAATTATTATGCCTCAAAGCAAGTCTCATCGTTAATTCATAGGATTTGGTCAGCACAGAGAATTTAAGCTAGTACTCAATAATAAAAGACAGCTAGAAAATCCCCTAAATCTTTGAAGTTAAGCCACACACTTATAAATAACCTGCGGGTTATTTCAGAATGAATGTTAGAATATATTTTTAATAAACCATATTTAAATGCTACTTATCAAAATATGGGCACAGCTAAAGGAACATGTTTAGCTATACATATGTAAATTGGAAAATAAGAAAAGCTAAAATTAATTATTATAAGCAAGTAGGGCGTTTGCCTTGCACACAGCCAACCTGTGTTCAATTCCTTGGCCTCTCTTGGAGAGACTGGCAAGCTACCAAGAGTATCCCGCCCACATGGCAGAGCTAGGCAAGCTCCCAGCGTATTTGATATGCCCAAATCAGTAACAACAAGTCTCACAAAGAAGATGTTACTAGTGCCAGCTCGAGCAAATCGATGAACAACGGGACAACAGTGAATCTATCTCAAAAATCTACAAAAAAACACCCATTTCCAAAATGTGAAAAGGATATAATTGCTATTATATCTCATAAGAAAAATTGAATGAGATTAAAACAGACATACAATGAAGAGAGTCAAAAAAACTTCAAGGTGATTCTTCATAAAAGCACATCAATTATTCACCCCTAAACAGGACTAACCAAGGAAAAGAAGAAAATGAAGAAAATAATACACAATTTCAGAGATAAAAAAAATCACAAGTATTAAAAATACAAAACCCAATATGTAACAAAAAGGTTTTGCAAGAAATTAAAATGTAAGTAAAATGGATATTTGATTAAGTCAATAAATAAAAAAATTAAAGTCTTTCATAATCATGGTTCATTATAGTTTAATTTATAGTTAAAAACTTCCCTCTAAGAAGTTGCAAGTGCCTCAATAGTGAATGAAACCATCTCTTTCATGTATGATAAACTTACACTTCTGAAGGAGCTTTATGACATCAGCATTGTGTTGGAAAGAAAATTTCAAAAGAGTGTTATTAGAGAAAGACAAATTACAGAACAGTTGAAAAATTCTAAACAAAATATCCACAATGTAACCTGAGGCTATAAAAAGACCTGAGTAAACTGAGTTAGCTCAAGATTAATGTTTAATTTAACATTAGACAATCAAGGCAATGTGCCACGTTAGCAAGATAAAGGAGAAATACACATGTTCATCTTACTAGGAAGAGCAAAAGTAATGGCTAGATTTAAAATCCATTCAAGTTAAACAGCACTAGCTGTTTAACTAAGAATAGATGGGAATTTCCTTAATAATCTTAAATAGTATACAATAAGTTTTGGAAATGGTATTATGAGCTGGATGGAGGAGATGATAGTACAACAGGTAGGGAGTTTACCCTGCACATGGCCAACCCAAGTGAGATCTCCAGTATCCCATATGGTCCCCTGAATACTGCCATGAGTGATTCCTGAATGCAGAGCCAGAAGTAACTCCTGAGCATCGCCATGTGACCCAAAAAAGCAAAAAATACAGAATTGGAGTTCTGAATTTCGAGTCTAGGCCACAGATTCTGTCACTGAGCTACATCCCTGTTTCCTGCAAAAACTAGATTTAATGGTCAATACACAGGCTTTTGTCTAAAGAAAAATATAAGGATTTATACTATCATATATTTCACTGGACTTGAAACTGAAACAAGCTATTCTGATATCCTAAGAAAAAACAATAGACCTCTCACAGCACTGGCCATGTTGACTCACCCATCAGCCCTGCACTACTGATTCAGGTCAAACACTCTGAGGAAACACAAACCAAGAAAACTCAGTACACACAGGTCTTTTGGCTGACAACCTTGGAATACCCTCGGAACGGGGGCTGGCAAGTCCCTTGTACTGCCCAAACTCCAGCAACTGCACACATACCCCACCTCTGCAGCCACATCAAGGGCTCAGCTCCCTATCTTCACTAATAATCTTTACAGAGACACCAAACTGGAAACAAACAACAACAAAAAAAGAGCTTCAGACTCAGGGATCTTCTCCAGTGGGAGTGTGCAGCCTCCCCAAAACCCCATACTTCCAAAATCCCCAGCAGCAATGCCCACCTATAGATTCTGAAGTCTGTACTGCTCAAACACCTGTCTCCATTCCACGGTACTAAAATTCCAGTAGGAGAACAAGAAATTAGATGGGGAAAGTAACCCAGATGCCAAGCAAACTAAACAAACAAAAACAATGACACACAAGGTTCAACTGGCATAAAATAGCTTAGTAAATCCTCAGACAAGTATTTAACACTACCTTGGTGAGATGTAACAATTTTATTTTATTGAAGTTTTTTAAAATAATTTCTTTACCCATTTAGTTATAACAAGCAACATAAAATACATTCTCATATGTGCACTACCACAGTGGGTAAAGCGTTTGCCTTGCAAGCGCTCAACATGGCTGACCCGAGTTCGATTTCTCTGCCCCTCTTGGAGAGCCCGGCAAGCTACTGAGAGTATCTCTCCCGCATGGCAAAGCCTGGCAAGCTACCTGTGGCGTATTTGATATACCAAACACAGTAACAATTGTCACAATGGAGACGTTACTGGGCCCGCTCGAGCAAATCGATGAACAACGGGAGGACAGTGACAGTGTCAGGATGCGTGCTAAGGGAGCAGGGTTGGATAATGGGGATGGTGGGGGGAGGAAGGTCACTCTGCCCTTGGGATTCTGTTGGATTATTGAAATCCTGTAAGAATTGCACTATGAACAACTTTGTAAACCACAGCGTTTAAGTAAAGTGTTTTATTATTTTTTTTAAGAAAATCAAATCTAAATGTCTATGATGATGAAAAGAAGAAAAATCAGTAAATGCAAAGAGGATAAATTTTTTATTATTCATTTTAAGTCTGCATTGTGGATAAAGAAAATGCAAAATAAACTCCAAATAAACAATTCAATCTATTGAATAGATTTACAAAGTCACTGGACACAAGGAAAGCATTAAAATAAAATATTTACATTCTAATCACTACCAGAAAGAGAGTAGGATTGGAAAGTATCTTTGCAAAACAGTTTTTAAGATATTAAGTATTTAAGATATTAACTCTCTGAGTATAAATCATATGCAAGAATTGTACAGATTAAATTACAGAATACTGAGAAAATTCAAAGAGTTAATGGGCTGGAGCGATAGCACAGCGGGTAGGGCGTTTGCCTTGCATGCAGCCAACATGGCCGACACAGGTTTGATTCCCAGCACCCCATATGGTCCCCTGAGCACCACCAGGAGCAATTCCTGAGTGCATAATCCAGGAGTAACCGCTGAGCATTGCCAGGTGTGACCCAAAAAAACAAAAATGGATTAATAAAACTCAATATTGCAAAGCTGTTAATGTTTCCAAATTAATCTACAAATTCAATAGAACGCCTTTTAGAATCCCACAATTTGTAGGAAGTTTTATTTTATGTCTGTTTGGAAGGTTTTTGGTCGTATGTATGATTGTGTGTATATTTGTGTATCTGTATGTACTTCTGAGAAGAGGAAGTAGTGAAGAGTTTGTAGAAATCTAAAAGGTCAAGAGCAGCAATGACAACATATATTTTTTGGAAGAACAAGTAAATTTTGGAAGAACAAATCAGGATTTATACTACGAGGTATAAAATTTATAACAAAGAACCAGGGAGAAAACTCAGATGGTAGAGCATATGCCTGGAATGAGAGAAACACCCAATTTTTTTTTATTATTTTATTTTATTTATTTTATTTTATTTTGCTCAAGCGGGCCCAGTAACGTCTCCATTGGAGACTTTGTTGTTACTGTGTCTGGCATATCGGATACTCTCGGTAGCTTGCCGGGCTCTCCGAGAGGGGCGGAGGAATCGAACTCGGGTCGGCCATGTTGGCCGCTTGTAAGGCAAACGTGCTAGTGAAACACCATGAGGTACAGTTATAGACTTAAAAATTTTTGTGCTTGGGAAACACCCAATTTTTATCCCTAGAAATGTCTGGATTCCAAAGCTCTCACAGAGCTGCTCTGTTGATGCCAGTGTACACGAATGCTGGTCTAAAGCACTGAACATGGGGCTGGAACTTCCAGGACCTGGACTGCTCACTGGGTGAGGCACCAAACTCCCAGAACTATTGGGTGTGGTCTCCATTAATAAAAACAAACAAATACCTTATTACTGAGTTGTTAAAATTAACACAGTTTGGGGCTAGAGCGATAGTACAGCAGGTAGGGTGTTTGCTTTGCATGCTGTCCACCCAGGTTCGATTCCCAGCATCCCACATGGTCCCCTGAGCACCGCCAGGAGTAATGCCTGGGTGTAAAGCCAGGAGTAACCCCTGTGCCTTGGGTGTCACCCAAAAAGAAAAAAAATAACACAGTTTGGCTCTTGTGCAAGTAGAAGCAAGTAGACTGGTGAGAAATGAATGGAATGTGCAGAAACAGATGCGAATTTGTACAGAGGGAAACTGCAATTCAGGGGAGAAGGGGTTGCTTAAGACAGGGGTGTTTTCTTCTTCGGAGAACATATTAATATGTTAGGCCAATTGCAAATAGTGTGTGTGTGTGTGTGTGTGTGTGTGTGTGTGTGTTTGTGTGTGTGGTCAATAAGCAATATTCATAGATTGCCACTGAGCAATGCGGCTCTGCTCCAGGCTCCAATCTTAGTCTCTGGCAGAGAAAACGCTTCACTGGAGTTTGATGATGCCCTGTGAGGACTTTTCATTTGCTACAACCGGTAGAGCAAACACAGCCCATTTCTGGAGGTCACCGGATCATTAGAATACTTTGATATCTCGAAATCATGTCCTGTGGGGCCATGGAAGTTTATCATTACCATGACAACCTATGAAAGGGGCCAGATACGTCAAGATCTCAGACCCCAGATGTCCCCACTCACTGGGGGAGGAGAATGGGAAGGAATTGGAAAAAGGGAGTCCCTGAAATCACAAAACGAAGTGAAACAAAGACAGCTATTGTATTGCTATTTTTTGAACCATCTTGAACCCTACAACCCTATTGTATTGCTATTTCTTTAACCCTGTGCTTAAGGGACAACTTTTCTATTTTTTCTTTTCTTTGAATAATAGATGGTACATTTTAACCCCAGCTTGACTTTTCTTCCTTTCAAAGCAGATGCTTGTAATAAATATGTCTTGCTCTCCATGAATTTGTTCTTGGGGAAGCACAAGAGTCAGTTTCTGGGGTTGTGGGAGGACTGTATGGGGCTGTCCCCTGCTCCCTCTCGTGTTTTATCACACAGAGTAGCACATGTGAGAGTGATCTCAGGGTTAACAGGAAAGACAAGAAGTCAAGAATGTCACTTAAAAACCTTCAAACGCTTTGTAAAAAATATCCTTGTGATGGTATTGGTGTTGGAACATTGAATGCCTAAAACAATGGTATGGTTTTTATATTCACAGTGTTCTAATAAAAATTAAAGTACTTATTTCATTAGCATCAGTGCATTCTTGCTTATCTCACAGACTGTTCCATAATAGACATCTGTGTTTGACTTATATGTGAAATGAGGTTTTCTATTACCTAAAAGAGGATAAAGTGATCTTCAGATAGCTGCACCAATTCCTCATCTCCCTAAATTCTCCATAGAAATTCATCCATTCTGATTTGAGAAGCATAAATCTAAGGCAAGCCTTTACGATAAAAATCCAGGAAAGAGTTCCTTATCACAAGTGTTATTTTTATTTTATCAGAAGCGCATGACCTTAGAAAGACATTGAGTTAAGAAGTCCCCATACAGCCATCTTTCCTGGAGGCAGCAGTATGAATGGTCAGAAGGAGTTTGATGACCACTCACTGTTTGAATCATGACTATACTGGGTCTCTGCCCTAATTTCTTTCCCAGAGATAGACACCAATCTAGGTGTTTACCTTCTTGCTGAATGTCTACAGTATTTTTTTGCCCATTTGACACTTTAGACACTCTCAAAAAATCACTGTATGCACAGTTTCCATGAAATATGAGATTGTCAAACATGATGTGATAATTAAACTGCAAATGTACCTGCCAAGACTTGTTTGCCTGCCCATTGATCAATTTAACAATACACATTATTGTCATTAAAAGGAAACATTAAGAATCAGCCCACATGTGAAGAAATAATTCTTTCAAAATTATTTATCTGAAGAGAACTAGGTAATTAATAATTCAATTAATGTCAGGCTAGGGTCTTTCTTCTACTCTGGGGCTCAGACCTAAGCAGCAAACAGTTTATCAATTATGCCTGCTATCAGATGGTCCTTGCTGAATTTTCAGCTCCGTAACTTACTGGCTATGTAACTTTTGGGAAATGACGTAATTTGGGTACCTCTGCTCTCTCAGTTTCCCTATTATTAGGTGAATGAACAATTATAGTGAATGATCTACCATCGGTCTGGAGCAATAGCACAGCGGTAGGACGTTTGCCTTGCACGCAGCCAACATGGCCGACCCAAGTTCAATTCCTCCGCCCCTCTTGGAGAGCCCGGCAAGCTACCGAGAGTATCTCACCCGCACGGCAGAGCCTGGCAAGCTCCCTGTGACGTATTCGATATGCCAAACACAGTAACAACAAAGTCTCCAATGGAGACGTTACTGGGCCCGCTCGAGCGAATCGATGATCAACGGGAGGGCCTTTACCTTACCTTTACCGATCTACCATCAGTCTAAAGTGAATACTGGCTACACACATTACTTTGTCGCTTTATCAGTTTAAATTTTGTGTCTGCACACTTTTTACTGAAATGTGGCTAGAAAAATACATTTTTATTTTCTCATTCCTCATTTTCTTCATATGATTGTTCTAAGGATCAACTATGTATCATATTAGTGTAGTGCATTTGTGTATGAGAAATGGGGTGGGGTTTATTCATATGAGATATGTCATGAGAGAGAGATCAACCTAAATTTAAGTCTAGGGCATGTTTCTTAAACTTTATAAGCCTTCCTAGGAAAGAACAAAATCATGCAATCTACAGTAATGTAGAGGAAACTAAACAATATAATGATCAGTGAAGTCAATAAGAAGGAAAGGGATAGGCACAGGATGGTCTCTCTCATATGTGGGACTTAAAGATGCACAGTATGGGAGCAACAAATGACCAACTGAAACAGAACAGGAGATCTGACCCACACAATTGAGTTGGTTGGTGGGTGGATGGATGGGGGAGTGTTGTGAGGGACGGGCAATGGGGTCTGTGAGGGAGGGAAGTAGTTACACTGATGATGAGTATAGTATTGGAATTTTGTGCTCAAGAAACTATAAGTAACAGTATTGTTTACTGTTACTGCCGAAGACCTCCAGGACCAGCCACCACCATGCTGAGACCACTCTCCGCACACCTGAAGGTACCGGCAGAGGGTCAAAGCCACGTGGGTTCTGGGGCCGAGATCTCCAAGCCTACTCTGATTGGAGTCGAGCATCCTCCACCCAGATCCTCCAAATTCCAGTAGGCAGGGGTCACACCCGCCAACTGGCCCCTTGGCGCCATGTAATCCCATCAGTGGCCAAGACTCTGAGACTATAAAAACCAGCTCCTGGAACCACGCGGCCGCATTTGTGACCGCGCAACATCTTATTATGACATCTCATTCCTACTTTGACAAACTGGCAGGCTACCGAATGTAGCCTGCCCACATGGCAGAGTCTGGCAAACTCCCCATGGCGTACCCAATATGCCAAATACCAGTAACAATGATGGGTCTCATTCCCCTAAAGAGCCTTGAATATAATCTCAGGGTTAGGATGAAGGAGACGTTACTGGGGCCTGCTTGAGGCAATCGACGAATAACAGGATGATCTGTGATCTGTGATTGTTTATCACAGAATCTTGATTTTAATTTCAAAATTTTCTGAGCCTCAATTTCCTCTTTGGAAAATAGGGGTACTGAGGCAATATTATTAGATCAATGAACAATTACAGTGAACGACCTACCATCAGTATAAAGTGAATGTTACCCACACACATTACTTTATGGCTTTATTAGTCTAAATTTTGCGAGGCTGCACAATTTTTAGTGGAATGTGACTGGCAAAATACATTTTTATTCTATTATTGATTATATGTAATTAGTGTTCTCTTAACATACTCTAGACTCAGCAGTGAGTGAACATGTGTTCATTACCTCCTTCTGCCAGTACAGTAGCAGATTAGTCTTCATTCAATGGAAAGAGCTCTGGGGATCTGTTGTTGGAACTTGTTCCCTACGAGACTGAGGATGCACTGCATGAATGGAATCATAACAATAGTCATGAACGAGAGAAAGCTGAATATAGTTGAGTGGCCTCACAGAAGATAAAGGGGAAATTTTCATCCGACTTAGAGAATAGAAAATGTTTCTATGGAAAATAGCAATTAAATAAATTAGGTTAAATTAGATTAAATAGCCTTGGAAGTTTAGCAGAATTGCAAAGAACAGTGAAAACAGATAAATTGAAAGTGATGAGAAGACAACATGAGTTGACACAAAAGGAACTACAGGGTATGATTGAGAATACAGAGCTTCTACCCAGAGAGAAACTGTCTTCAGGAATCTTCCAATGATTCTAGCTCAGTTTCGTACTCAATTTTGTTTGAGTGTTTGTGATTGTTTAAAAGAAAACCAAAAATTATAAAGTAAATTTAGTGAAAAACTAAGGTCTTACTGCACAACTGTCACCGTCACTGTCACTGTCCTCCCATTGTTCATTGGCTTGCTTGAGCGGGCCCAGTAATGTCTCCATTGTGACAATTGTTACTGTGTTTGGCATATCGAACACATCATGGGTAGCTTGCCAGACTTTGCACTGTGGGCGAGATACTCTCGGTAGCTTGCCGGGCTCTCCAAGAGGGGCGGAGGAATTGTACTCGGGTTGGCCATGTTGGCTGCTTTCAAGGAAAATGCCCTACTCACTGTGCTATTGCTCCATCCCCCTGCACAACTAAGGGATTATATATATATATATATATATAATATATATATATTTAAATTGGTAACAAGGTATTTAAGGAGAAAAGAAAGCAAAATGATGGCAAAAAAGACTTCAACAAGAGATGGGAAATATGAACAATGTTTGTAATATGCACCATAAAGTGTGTGCATATTACACACAACCACTGAAATTATAAGTATCGTGAAACATCTTGATTGTGGTATATTAGAGAATCATCTATAATTTTAACTTTGTAGGCAGTATAACATCTTGGTTAGG
Organism: Sorex fumeus; assembly: GCF_029834395.1. Taxonomy (NCBI): domain Eukaryota; kingdom Metazoa; phylum Chordata; class Mammalia; order Eulipotyphla; family Soricidae; genus Sorex; species Sorex fumeus. The sequence goes on along the minus strand of NW_026606068.1, from coordinate 2,132,347 downwards.
GGAAAGCCCTCTGAAGTCAGATTACCTAGGTTGACAAATCTAGATCTAATATTTATGAACTTGGTGCCCTTAACTAATTTAATTGACATTTTGTTTATCTCATTTTCTATCTATAAAAGTAGTATCTGCTTCATACAGTACACATGAAGATTAATGAATTGATACTTCTAAAGCAGTTCATCTGACATTGTTTCATAAAAATAAGATACTTGTATTTGAATACAAAACTTTCCTGTTGGTAGGATAAGAGATATTGGCTGTGTTTTACTCAGCAATGTCGACCTATCTATAAAAAAAACTGGACATATAATTAATGGTCAGCAAAGACATGGTGATTACTAACAAGTTGACAGAATCTCAGGAAAGGAAGAATTAATGTAGTCCACTCTAAAACAAAAATCTATTTTAGATGTCTTAAAAATTTCTCTATACTATTACTTTCACAAGCATATCTCTAATTAAAAGAGTTTTGTTGGAAATATAAGAAAATTCTCTCTAAAATAAAAATGGGGGGGGTTGGAGCGATAGCACAGCCGGTAGGACCTTGCATGTGGCTGACCTGGGTTCAATTCCCAGCATCCCATATGGTCCTCCGAGCACCACCAGGGGTAATTCCTGAGTGCACAATCCATGAGTAATCCCTGTGTATTGCTGTGACCCAAAAAAAGCAAAAATAAATAAATAAGTAAATAAAAAGCAGTGGCTGAAGAGATCTAGTACAGTGGTAGAACATTTGTCTTGAACGCAATTAACACAGGTTTTGTCCCTGCTGTCCTATCTGGTCTCTGAGCCAGTCAAGAGTGATACCTGCAAAAAGAACCAGGACTAATCCCTAAGCATAGCTGAGTAGCACTGTAGCACTGTTGTCCCATTGTTCGTGGATTTGCTGGGGCGCGGGCACCAGTAAAGTCTCCACTGTGAGACTTGTTGTTACTGTATTTGGCACATCGAATATGCCACAGGGAGCTTGCCAGGTTCTGCCATGCGGGCAGGATACTCTCAGTATCTTGTTAGGCTCCCTGAGAGGGACCGAGGAATCGAACCCAGGTCGGCCGCATGCCCCTAAATAAAAATAGCACCGTAGCACTGTCCTCCCATTGTTCATCGATTTGCTCGAGCAGGCCCAGTAATGTCTCCATTGTGAGACTTGTTGTTACTGTGTTTGGCATATTGAATACGTCAGGGGTAGCTTGCCAGGCTTTGCCGTGCAGGTGAGATATTCTCGGTAGCTTGCCGGGCTCTCCAAGAGGGGCGGAGGAATCGAACCTGGGTTGGCTGGGTCAGCCGGGTCGGCTGCATACAAGGCAAATGCCCTACCACTGTGCTATAGCCCCAGCCCAAAACAAAAATAAATTAAATTAATAGAAAAAGTATTATAGAAGAGGATATCTAGAAACTATATCCACTGAGATTAGATGGGAGGAAGTAGGTAACCATTCTTCATCCAAACTGGCAGTGACAATAGTTGCAGCAAAGCCTTCTTACTGCGTTTTAAGTAGAGACTATAGAAAGGCTAAAGGTCATTCACTTCCTGCTAAAATGTAGAGGTGGTAGCTGCTGGAATCTCCCTGATGTAATCTTCTTTGTGTGAGTTCTTGGGCTTCTGTGGAATGATGATGACTTATCATGGCGTTTAAGCTAATGGCAGTAACACAATCTGATTTTCTTCTAGCTCTCCAACATTTTGTGATCTAATACCTGCATAAAATTCAAATCTACTTCAGAAACTCTTGAGTTATTTCAGTTTTTCTTTTTATATAATTTTATAAAATTTTGCACAATAATTTATTACATTCAATATCCCAACACCAATCCCACCACCATTACACCTCCTCACCACCATTATTTCAAATTTTCCCAACCACCACCAAAGCCTGCCCCAATAGCTGACCCTAAATAATTTATTTTGCATTTCTTCCAATGAATAATGTTCTTAAAAATGATCAAAAAAGTATGTGAATGTTGTTGTTTCTCACCCTGAAATCATTGATCCCTTGTATAAGAAATTACTTAAATGTTGTTACAGTTTGAGCCTTGTGTGCTAATATATTTTTCCTTTGATCGAGATAGATTGCCTTCTACTTTATATTCCATTCAATGTGATATGCTACTCCTTGTATATCAGTGGTATTGTATGATATGTCTTGTACTCCAGGAATTCTAAAGTTTTAAACAGGGTGATACAGCTGGGGTTAAATATTTAACTGGATGGTGACTTTGGGGCTTGGAGGCATCTCTGCAGCATATTGATCTCTTTTCTAATTCTCTTTTTCTCAGTCAACATTTTATCTAAGACCAATATTCTTAGGCTTTTTAATTGCCAGTCATTTTGTCCCTTATCTCCATCTCTTAAGCAGTGACTGTGATGAACGATTTCATCAGAGAAGGAAGTGCTAGCATACAGGATGCATCAAAGATTTTCATGGAATTATCAGAAAATTTGTTAGTTTTTTTTGGTTTTGTTTTTCTGTTTTATTTTATTTTGGGGCCACAACTTGCAAGGCTCAGGGGTTACTCCTGCTTCTGCACTCAGGAATCACTCCTGATGGTGCTCAGGAGACAAAAGAGGTAACAGGGATCAAATGTGTGTCTGCTGTGTGCAAGACAAATGTCCAGCTCACTGTACTTTCTCTGGCCTGAGAATTATGGATAATTTGCATTAAGTTTTGCTTTGTCTTTTATATTAATGCAATGTTTGTTAATTAGTGGGGCATTGACGATCAGAATGTGTACATATGGGTGGATTCAGATAAATATGAGATCTTTTAACCACCCTATTACCAAGAGCAGTCTCTAATTTAGTTCATTTGGTTAGTCTAAAATTGATTACAGACATAATACAGTTCTCATCTTATAGTTGACTAAAATTCATGACTAGAAATTGCCTGATAAAGTAAAATAGAGCACACAAGAATTCAAATAAAAGTCATGCAAAGGCTTAATAACACAGATGATTAATTCCACTATCCAAAATCTGTCTTGATAAGTCAATATTGAAAAAGAAATTTTTTAATTTTTAACAACTTTCCAAATGATGTTAAGAATATTGGTACAGAGGACATAATTTAAGAACTGCCTTGGTAAAAAACAAAACAACAACAACAAAAACCCCCAACAACAGCAACAACAACAACAAACCCCAACAACAAAAAAACATGGATATTCTTCTCATTAAAGAATTTTTCAACTCAAGAGAGGTACCTGGTGGGGTGGAGAGACTAGGAGGTGGGGTGGGGAAAAGAGAAACTGGAGCCATTGGACTGGGAAATATCTACTGGTAGGGGGATGGGTGTTGGAACGTTGTATGACTAAAACCAAATCATGAACAGTTTTGCAATGTTCTAGCTCACGGTGATTCAATTTTTTTAAAAAGTGCATCACATAACTGTATTGAAAACCATAACGTCCAAAAGAACTCAGAGAAAGAGGAAAGGTAACTGCCATAGAGGCAGTCTGGGGGTGGAGGTGGTAGTGGGAGGGATTCTGGGGACATTGGTGGTGGGAAATGTACACTAGTGGAGGGATAAATAGTGGAACATTGTATGACAGAAACCCAATCATGAACAGCTTTGTAACAGTATATCTTAAGATTCGATATCTTATAGTGATTAAATAAAAAAAATAAAATAAGTAAAGAGAATAAAAGAATTTCTCAACTCTCTGGGAAAGGGAACATTGTATGACAGAAACCCAATCATGAACAGCTTTGTAACAGTATATCTTAAGATTCGATATCTTATAGTGATTAAATAAAAAAAATAAAATAAGTAAAGAGAATAAAAGAATTTCTCAACTCTCTGGGAAAGGGAGAATTTGCATCCAATAAAAGTTTTAGAGTAGATTTCTTCTGCAGATGAGATGAGCAGGAGACAATGAGAAGAATATGATGCTGGTGCAATAAATGTCTGGAGGCGACGCTACAAAAGATACATAGAAAATGGGATAGCTAACACAACAGGCAGCATATTCAGAGAAAAATCAGAATGCGTCAGCTACAGGAGTTTCAGCAGTGCTTAACTAGTCACATTGTTCCTAGAAATAGATGTGATGCACAGTTTACTCAAATATTGCTTGATAAAAATAACATGGATACAAAAATTCTGGTTCTGGTAAACAGAGTTGTCACAAATTGGTTTTGCAAGCTCCAATTGATGGATCAAAGCCAATTTCTTGATCAAGTTATTTTATTGAAGGGGATGTGGTTCCCTTGCACAAGTAATATTGTATATTTTCAAAATATTTAAATCAATGGAATATCAGCAGAAATACCTATATTTTGGTATAATTATTAAATAATAGCTCAGGTTTGGTACTAATAGCATGGTCTTAAAATAACACCAAAGTTCAAGAGTAGGGTAATATGGATACCAGATACAAAGTCAAAGTTTGATCTAAAGCTTTCTCTAAGCTAATCCTAGTAATTATGTAGGCATAAGTATTTCCTATAAGTATATTTAAAACAGACATTTTTCACAACTTGTAAAATGCCACATTAGTTTATGACCCATACCATTTTCATGCAAGGGATGGTCAAATAGAAGCTATTGAAGTTCCACAAACAAAATAGGAAACCAAATATAATATTGCATCCTGGGAACATTTCAGGAAGTTTTATAAAAATTTTGAAAATACAGGGCAGTGACTCCTATAACATCTTACCTTAATTTTATCCTTTGCTTTTGAAATAAATACCAGTGAGTTCTGGAGAATAACTATGTGTTTTCATAAACATAACCAGGTGGCTACTCCAACTGCAGTTTCCATTCTAGATTGATTTTTTAATTGAAGTAGATCAGCACCATCTCTGGTACTTGGTACAGACTTATTGAGTGGAAAATGCATTTTTTATACTAGTAAAGACCATAATAAGCAATTTGTTTTCTTCTGACCGCAATAATGACACAACTTCCTGTATTACCTCAGTGCTAAATTTGACCCTCTTTTCTTGTATATATAAATGCCGAGAGTTTTACCTTCAAAACATCCTTGGAATGATAGTCAGCCATATGAAAAGATGAAATCATTGAATGTGCAGCTACATGGATGGAACTAGAGGATCCATGCTGAGTAGAGTCAGAAGAAGAGAATTTGATATGAAATGAGATCTCTCTCTCTCTCTCTTCTGTGGAGTATAAAAAAACCTAGAAATGAAGCAAAAAATGACTAAAGCAATAGAAATGGAGAGTTGGTTTATGTAACTGAATTTCTCTGGGTATGGTGAAGGATGAGAGGAGTCTTTGGTTGTTAATGGAGAGAAGCAGGCACTACAGTGGTGGGTGTGGTGTTAGAATAATGAATGCACAAAAATAGAGTTAACTGTATTATAAATTTCTGTGCCTCAATAAGAATTGAAGACAAACATCATATTGATATTCTCATCAGAAATGGGGAACACCCAGCCCACGAACCATATGAGGCACACATAATGATGTGATCTGGCCCTGGTTGATGACAGGACAGACACATATCCTTCTGGTCAGCTGTCCCTGGCCAATCTGCCTATATTGTACAGTACATGAATTATATAAATATTCCAGTGACCTTTTGCAAGAAAAGGGCTTCCCACCACTGTGTTGGTGAGATCATGCTATTTGGATATCATAGCAGGAAATGTTCCAAACAACTTGATAAGACATGAAAAATTGGTGTGGTTTGTACATTTATGAAACTTGAGGGGCATATAGTAATTTTTGATTATATACCTATGATCTGGGGCATGAATAAATTAAGAAACAAAATATATCTTCTTTTATAATTAAGATAGAAGCACAACACTTGGTTGGCCTATTTAGATTTTAGAGACAACATATATCTAAATTTATGAATGATTTACTTGATTGTCATGATTTACTTAATCCATAACTCACCAGCTTTAATATCCAATATCTAATATCCAGAAAGAATTTGAAACAGATCATTAAGCAAACAGTGTTCCTACACTGGAAATTCATGTCTGAACAGATTAGATCATGTTGAAGGTGTAGTTAAATGTACAGACAAATTTTATTGGTACAAGTTAAGCTTTTGGGGGAATCACAGGATTTGAACTCAGACAGTCTCTCACCCTATTCATTCCATTCTAGGCCATGGGTCCCAATGTGGAGTTCTTTGGCTGATCTTCTTGGTCTTATCGTGGATTAAAATCACCCACAATGATCTTGTAGAAGGTGTGGTCTTCTTTATAGAACTTCTCCAGCTCCATGTAGAACTTCTCAATTTCTCCTTCATCATAATTGGATTTGGTGCGTAGACAACGGAAATAGAAACTGCCAGAAGTGAGCCATATCTATGCAAATGTACACATCCGATTTGGCTTGTTAGGCATTTGAATGAATCAATGCTCACGGCCAATTTTGTGTTGACAAGGACACCGATGCCTCCAACGCCTCTGTCTGAGTTCATCATGTCGACCAAGACCATCCATGGTAACTCACAGTTTCAGAAGGCCAAATCTAAACGTTGGACATGGGAGTCTCCTGGTGGACGATTCCAAAATGAAATATACCACATCATATTCAATCGATGGTTTTGCCTATCCTATGTCGTTGTTGTCCGAAAATTCCAAATGGGATTGAAACACCGTCTCCTTCATGCAAAATTCTACTTCACAGAGTGGGGAGAAAGGGCTGCAAAGTTTAGGAAGAGAACTCCCAGGATGGCTACCAACTGGGAGCTCTTTGGCAGTATTGCTGCAACATGGGAAGATGCCATTGTTGACAACATTGACGAGGAATACTATTGACTGGTTCAGCACCTCCATGATTGTGCGAGGATCACCGAGAGAGATAGCCACAACAAAACGTCTGCCTTTGAAAACTCTTGAGCTTATTCACCGTGTTGTTTGGCTCATGCTTCCATCGCTATGGAAAACCAGCAGGACTGTACTACTGTACAAGAAGGGAGACATCCACGACATTGGCAACTATTGCCCAATCTGCCTATTATCTTTAATCTACAAGTTGTTCACTTGAGTCATCCTGAATAGGATTGGCAGAACACCAGATGAAGGAAAACCATGCGAGCAAGCCATCTTCTGAAAAGGATTCAGCACCATCAACCATATCCACACGATAACCAAGCTCATTGAGGTTTCTTGGGAGATCAAGATGCTGCTCTGTCTAACATTCATTGATTTAAAGAAGGCCTTTGATTCTGTTGAGACAGAAGCAGTCACTGAAGCACTAGCCAATCAGGCCATTCAAACTCAATACATCAGCAGCCTCCATGAGCTGTATTACGGATTCACTACCAGGATTTCACTATTCTACAAAGAACTAATCATACATGTCAAGAGAGGGGTTCAGCAGTTTGATACCATTTCACTGAAACTCTTCAGTTCTTGAGTTACCCTCGAGAACATCATGCAATGACTGGAATGGGAAGAAATGGGAGTAAACATAGATGGTTGGCAACTACATCACCTCCGCTTTGCTGATAATATTGTTGTAATAACACCAAATATTAGCCAAGCGGCACAAATGCTGGCCAACTTTTACCATGAGTGTGGAGAGGTCGGACTACAGCTGAATCTTACGAAGACAATGTTTATGAGAACAGCCTCATTTCTGATGCTCCATTTGCTCTCAATGGAACAACCATCTCTGAATGCAACAGCTATGTGTACCTAGGTTGAGAAGTCAACATGATGAATGACCGGGCACCTGACTTGCACATGAGGAAGAACGCGGCTTGGAACGCTTTCAAGAGCGTCAAAGAAATAGCTAAGAGGACAAAGAACCTCTGGCTCTGGGCACATCTCTTTGATTCCACTTTTCTTCCTGCATTAACATATGCCTCAGAGACCTGGGCCCTATGCAAACAGGATGAGAATGCTATTCGGGTCTCCCAAAGAGGAATTGAAAGAGTGATGCTTGGAGTATCACGTTTCACTCAAATGAGAGAAAGAATCTGGAGTTCCGACCTCCATTGATGATCAAGAATCAGGGACGCTGTCTCGTTTGCCAAGGTTTCAAAAATCAGATGGGCTGGAAATGTGATGAGATTTAGCGATGACCTCTGGACTAGAGCCGTTACCGACTGGATTCCACGGGACGTCAAAAGACCGCGTGGTCGCCCCCCTACCAGATGATCAGACTTCTTCATAAAGATCATGAATGATCAGTTTGAGGCTCTTTGTGTTCCTAGAGTGAACAGATGCCATTGGGCTACACTAGCACATGACAGGGACAAATGGAGATGTTACTGGCTCCCACTCGAACAAAAGGCCCTCCCGTTGATCATCGATTTGCTCTAGCGAGCCCAATAACGTCTCCATTGGAGACTTTGTTGTTACTGTTTCTGGCATATCGAATACTCTCGGTAGCTTGCCGGGCTCTCCGAGAGGGGCGGAGGAATCAAACTTGGGTCGGCCATGTTGGCCGCTTGTAAGGCGAACGCCCTACCGCTGTGCTATCGCTCCAGCCCACTCGAACAAATTGACGATTAATGGGAAGTCATCAAGTGATCATAGAATTTAGAGAGCAAACTCAAGTTCTTTTCATAATAACTATTCTTTTTGAGCACAACAGCATCTGGCTTGCTGTTGGTTATAGTTAATATCTGCATTCCATACTCTAAAAAACGTGGTAAGAATTGGACTTACAAGTTCACCATTTTATGGAAGTACAACTAAAAGATTGGGTCTGAGGATATTTTGATGAAAGAGATACACTGAATAATATTGGATGATTATTAAACAATTAGTAATTATATCATTCCCTCTCCTTTAATCCATAGTGAAGATGGCAAAAATATTTTGTAAAGGGATAGGTAGTACATATCAAACTTAGTGATAATACCTTTTTAACTCTTCCGTTATAGTGAATAAACAGTAGATATGCAAACAAAAGTATGAAATTAAAGTCATACCAAACTGCTTGCTGCAGGATAACATTGGCTCGTTCTTTCTCCTCTGTCCTTTCTCACTTGCTACAAGGAATTTAGGTTCACTGGCTTATACTCATCACAGTGCTCCTGAGGCACTCCTTCTCCTCTGTGTTTATCTTTAACTTCTCTGTGCTCTGCTTCCTCTATTCATCTATCTGTTAATCACCAATATCCCCAAATCAGACCCTGTGACTTGTTAGGTCAGATTCTTTAAAGAGCTCTGGGTTTTGTGTTTCTTAAGTGAAATACCGCTTTCTCTTTTCCTTATGTCCTTTGCATTGCTTACTTGAGAGCAATGGATTTTTTTTTGTATAGACACAGGAAGACAGTTAATCCCAAGCTTTTGTAACTTGGAAGTTAATTGACTCTGAATAATATTTAATCCTGGGCATCTGTCATATTTACTAGACTTATGTCTCAATTACCCTTAGTTCCTAGCAGCCCAAAAGGAGGGTCTCGGTGAAGGGACTTGGATGGTCCCAGGGCAATCTGTGAGCTACCCTGGAATCAAAACAGCTCAGACCACATGTCATAAAACTTATAATAAGTTAAGAGCACAGTCATGGACAATTTATGTCATGTTCTAAAGAGAAATAACTGGATAAGGACCGTGTTGTGGTTAGGAAGGACTAATCTGGCCTGAGGACTGTAGTCTGGGATTTACAGTGAGATGTCTCCAAGAGAGCCACCCTTTAAGTTTAATATATCTCTTACCTTTTCCATACAAAATGATTATTAAGAAGTAGAATTAATATGACTGTTTAAATGGATAGTAACTAAGAAACGGAGAAATAAACCCCTAGATCATCCTTGGGCGGATCTTCTAGCAGGATGAGATCTTTGTCTTAGAAGAGCTTCCCTGGAAGGAAGGGCTTTACTTATGTTGACTGTGCTACCTCACATAGGTGTGATTGCAACCCTTGGTGATCTCTATAACTAAGACTGTGAGACAGGGTTGGGGGGGGGGGGCCTGGAAATGAGACTGGAGGACACTAGCATGGGGGAAAGTAGGAGATAGGAATGAGGGGCAGGAGGAACCGGAATGGGGCATGCAGTGAGATTGAAATAGGTGTGCGAGGAGAATGCAATAAATGGCAGGGCTGAGATTAGAATAAATGGAGACTGATCACCATAAAGCCTGGTTATACCCTCCCATTTCCTCCTTCTTTCCAGTAATTGTCGTCAGCCATTGGGGTGGTAAAGCAGCCTGACTACTGAGAGCACTACTGCCCACATATTTTTTGAATACACACACTTAAAAGGCAGGTTGGACTTGAATCACAAGTCCTTACAAATACTTGATAGGAAGAAAAAATATTAGGACTTTGTTTATTAGTCATTCTATAGAACATGTGAGAACTGTCCTAATATTAGAATACTCAGAGAAACTCTTGTAAGGTAGAAAGGAGCAGAATTTCAAGTAGTGTATTTAATTGATGCTTAATGAAGATCATTAAATATTCTGTATGTGTCTACAGACATGTGAAGCATGGTTAACAGTTGAGACAGATGGAAAAGACTTAGAGAGAAAGTTGTCAAATTACTATGTCAGAAAGATGGTCAGATAAGATATGTGAATGGACATCTCAGAAAAGGTACCGCTGCTCCCAGAGGATTCAGAGAAGTTATAAGAATCTCTTTGTTCAAAGAAATAAGAAAAATATTTGTTAAGGTCAAATTCAGCCAACCTTTTCAACCTGCTGTGTAAGTGGGTTGAGTTGTGCCCTATAAAGTTATGTTCAAACTCAAATCTTGTTTCTCTGTATGTGACTTTATTTGGAAATAGGCTCTTCAAAGATATAATTGATCTTGAGGTAAGAGCATTTGGATTTGGAATGATTCTTAAATACAATAATTCCCATCTTTATAATCAAAAGCAGAGGGAATCTGAGATACAGATAAATATAAGGAAAAAGGTCATGTGAAGACAGAGGCGGAGAGGGGAGATTTTTACAAAGAACACAAAAGTTTGATGGTAGTCCCCCAGAAATAGGAGAGAAGCATAGAACATATTTTTTTCCAGAAGTCTTCCAATAGAAATCAGCCCTATCAACACCCTTATTTCTGCTTCTAGAAATTTTCATCCTCAGAATTTTGGAGAACAAATTTGTTCTGTCTTTAGATATACTGTTTGCTATGGATATTCCAGGAAACAAATCTATGATTCTTTCTCGGTGGCAAAGTGGACCTGCCACTAGGGTTGGACACTGTGAGCCTGTTTAGCCTCCTATGATGATATTAGCTATTGTCCTTGCAGTGTTTACACCCACTGGTCAAATGAGTCAAATATTGAGCCTAGGATACAAAACCACTTTTTGGAGAAATCAGACCAATCATCCACTGGCGAAATTTTTACATTAAATGCCTTCCCTTAGATACTGAGAAGTGATATATTGGATCTGGTCGGCTATCTTCAGTCTGAATAAAACTAGATAGGTAGCAAAGAATTGCCCTTAACCAAATAACTAATGTTATAGTTAAAGAAACATAATAATGACTTAAAACATTAGAATTTATTGTAGTCTCCATTTTGCTGTTCTCCAGAAGTAACCTATTCACTAACAGTTCTGTGCCAGGTTGAATGCAAAATTTTGTGAGGCGAAGGAATTATTTTATGATCTAGAACATATTCCAAAACATGACCTTTCATGTTATGAAACAGTTATGGTATGAGACAGTCAGTTGTGGCATAATCATAACTGGATTTCAAAATGAAGAAAGGGGTAAGAAGAAAGAAATTTTACCAAGAATCTGTAAAGAAGGATGGTTTATTTGGAAACAGCAAATTTTTATGTCAGCATATTTTCCCCCAAGAAATACTACAGAAACTCTAATGTGTGTGTGTGTGTGTGTGTGTGTGTGTGTGTGTGTGTGTGCGCACGCGCGCACATGTGCATGTGTGGTTTTGGGGCCACACCTTGCTGTGCTCAGGGTTTATAACTGACTCTGCACTCATGCACTCATGTTTCACGCCTGTAAGACTCCAGGGATCATATGGTGTAAATGGGATGGAACCTGGATCAGCTGCTTGCAAGACTAGTGCCATGCTCACTGTACTATCTCCCTGGCCATTAAAAGAATCTTCCCATTCTTCTAAATGCATAAGTAATAAAATATTTAACAGATGAAATACAATCTGCCCCATGAGACGGAATATGGAACTATCCCATCCAGCATATTTGATGTCTGATGATGTGAATTTAGAGCTATTCTAATATTAATAGTTGTACAGAACTAAGGGGAAATTCTTGGTTAAATAATCGTTTTTTTTTTGTAAAATAACAGCATTCAAAGAAAGATTATAGTGTTTATACCAGTAATCCTGGTACCATTACTTTTAAGTTTTTTTACAGTGTCTACAGTCACTGTCACTGTCCTCCTGTTGTTCATTGATTTGCTCTAGCGGGCCCAGTAACATTGTTGAGACTTGTTGTTACTGTGTTTGGCATGTCAAATATGCCACAGGTAGCTTGCCAGGCTTTGGGATGTGGGAGAGATACTCTCGTAGCTCACTGGGCTCTATGAGAGGGGCAGAGGTATCGAACCCAGATGGGTCGTGTGCAAGGCAAATGCATTTAATTTATTTAATTTTTTTTAAAATTTTAGGCCACACCTGGTGGACTCATAGCTTACTCCTGGCTCTTGGCTCAAGAATCACTCCTGACAGAACTTAAGGGACCATATGAGTGTTGGTATTGAACATGGGTCTGATGCATGCAAGGAAAGTACCCTACCAACTGTACTATCTCTCAAGCCCTCCCACTAGTTTTTTTGAGTTGCATTTTAGTTGATAATTGCTTTTATATTTTCTTCCTTTTGTATTTTTATTTTTTGTTATTCCACTGTAATGATGATGAAACGGGAGAAATTTTATTTCCTAGTTTTATTTTAAATTTTTATTGTGTATACCATTCTTTAAGAAATAATAGCTCAGATAGAGAATGATGAAGCATCCATATTACCAACTGTGAATATTACTTGAAAAAAGTCAGTGTGCTACAGTGAATATCAAAGTGTTTCTAATCACATCTATAAATCTTATGAATATGATTAAAATACACAAGCTAAACATAGTAATTTCCATAATATGCCTAGAACTAGAACATAATGAAAATTCCATTTTTAAACACATGGACTAAACCTTCTGTATTACATAGTAGAATTTTGAATCAAAGAGCAATGCTATTTTTTAAATGAAGCATTTAAAATGAATGGATTACATGCTGTCCTGTATAGTGACACCTTAATTAACAAATACCTTGGAAACGAAACTCTTATTGAGAGTTATACAAGTTGAAAAAAAAAATCAACCATGCTAAATAGATCTGCCTGTGATTCTAACTTTAACACAAAAAAATACCTCAGAACTCACATATAGATGTCAGGGCCCTGAAAAATTTAAATAATTTTATTTATTTTTTGTTTTTGGACTATATTCAGCAGTGCTCAGGAACTACTCATGGAATAGTGCACACGGACCTTTCCTGGTTATACTCAGGGACCATAGGTTGTCAGGGATTTTACCTAGAGTCCTTGCATGCAAAGCATGTGCTCCAGTTCTTCAGGACCTTCTCCCCAGACCAATAATATAATTTTCAAAATAAGTATGATGTTTTAGCAATAGCACAGTGGGCAGGGTGTTTGCCTTGCACACGACTGACCCGGGTTCGATTCCCAGCATCCCATATGGTCCACTGAGCACTGCCGGGGTAATTCCTGAGTGCAAAGCTAGGAGTAACCCCAGCAGATCACTGGGTATGACGCAAAGTGCAAAAAAAAAAAGTATATTTTTTTATTATCCAGCATGGGCTGGAGTGATAGCACAGCGGTAGGGCGTTTGCCTTGCACGCAGCCAACATGGCTGACCCGAGTTTGATTCCTCCGCCCCTCTCGGAGAGCCCGGCAAGCTACCGAGAGTATTCGATATGCCAGATACAGTAACAACAAAGTCTCCAATGGAGATGTTACTGAGCCCGCTCGAGCAAATCGACGATCAACGGGAGGGCCTTTACCTTTACCTTTACCTTTATTAAAAAATTCTTTTTTATCATTTTATTTTTTTCTCTATAAATCCTGGGAAGTTATTTTCAGAAACAGAGGTATCTAATGACTTATACTCTTTACAATTAAAATTAAGGAAGTTACAGTGGGCAAACAGGGCTGGAGTGAGTATGGGGGTATACTCACACAAAGGTAGAAATAAGTATACTCTAGTGAAGGGTGTGGTGTTTAAACTTCCTGTACACCTGAAATTCTGACATTAACACTATTGTAAATGACAGTGCCTAAACGGAAGTATATAAACAAGGAAAAATTAATTTCAATAACCAGAGATTTACTCAATGTATTGATAGTTTCCTGTAAATAAATCTTTAAATTACAAGCTATTATTTTAATAAATAATGACATTTTAACACTAAGTTGTGACTTTCTAACACTAATAGTTTCTACTTTCATATTAGCAAAGAAAACAAAAGGAAAAACAGACAGATGAGACTACAGAAAAGTTAAAAGTTTTTTCCCTGCAGAAGAAATGAGGTCTAAAAAAAAGCATCCTACTGATTGGGATTGGAAGTTTCTCCCTCTTGGAGAGTCCAGCAAGCTATGGAGAATATCATGCCCACATGGTAGAGCCTGGCAAGCTACCCGTGACATATTCGATATGCCAAAAACAGTAACAATAATGGGTCTCATTCCCCTCACCCTGAAAGAGCCCCCAACATGCCATTGGGCTAGGCTAGCACATGACAGCGACCAATAGAGACGTTACTGGTGCCTGCTTGAGCAAATCGATGAACAATGGGATGACAAGTGATATGAGTGACACTGATTGGGAGGAAATATTTGCACACCATTCATAAGACAAAGGGCTAATGTCAAAGCTACATGAAGCATTTTCTCAATATTCAACCACAACAAAAAAATATAACTATCAAAAAAAGGAAGAGTAGATGGATGGATGTTTCCTCAAAGACTTGAAGATAGTCAACAAGCACTTGAAAAATATCATCACTGATTATCAGAAAAATGAAAATCAAATTGGCAATGAGGTATCACCTCACACCAGCAAGACCAGAAACAATAAATACTAGCCAGTAGGTGCTGAGAAGAACTATCACTACTGTTGGCAGGAATCTTGAATGGCTCAGTCACTTTAAAAAACACTTTGGATGCTCCAAATATTATGACTTTGACTCTGAAATTCTGTTTCTTGGTATGAAAGTCAAAAGGAGAAAAGACATATGCGTACCTATATTCATTGCAGTACTATTTCCACTGTGCTCTAAAATCAATGTTAAGTTGCCAATAACATGTGAGTGAGTAAAATTTATATATGTATATATACACACATATATATTGTGATATATATACACAGCATAATAGTATTTTAATACTATTCAAAAATTAGAAAAGATGAAATTTTTCAGATTTCTGTAACTTGGATGAAATTGGAGGATGTCATGCTAAGTGATGTGATTTGTATATTCAAACTGTCAAACTGTCCTCCCATTATTCATCGATTTGCTTGAGCGGGCCCAGTAACATCTCCATTTTGAGACTTGTTGTTACTGTGTTTGGCATATTGAATACGTCATGGGTAGCTTGCCAGGCTTTGCCATGTAGACAAAATACTCTTGGTAGCTTGCCGAGCAAAGAAAAATATCAACTGATCTCACTAATATGAGGAATATAACAAAACAAAGGAATTGATTAGATAGTCCCCTAAACAAACAAACTAAACTCCAAGACATGAAAAGTAGAACTGAGAACTGAGAAAATTTAGGAAGAGGGATAGACCATAAGTCAATGTCAGTGGGCTCTTGAAACTCTGGTACAGGGATGGATGTAGTAGCTCAGCAATTGTAGAATAACAAGCTCAATAGTGTTGCAAACTATGATCTCAATAAAAATTAATCAAAATAATTGTTTCTTTCTTCAGTCAAGCAATACGTATTGATTGAGTACCTACCTGATGTCAGGTCCTAAAGAATAGTAACGGGAACTATTACTATAGGAAAATATGTCATGGCTTTAATGCTTAGCAGAACTAATGAATTCTTTTATAAGCAGTTAATATAATACGGGCTGGAGCGATAGCACAGTGGTAGGGCATTTGCCTTGCACGCAGCCAACATGGCCGACCCGAGTTTGATTCCTCCGCCCCTCTCAGAGAGCCCGGCAAGCAACTGAGAGTATCTTGCCCGCAGGGCGGAGCCTAGCAAGCTACCCCGTGATGTATTCAATATGCCAAACACAGTAACAACAAAGTCTCCAATGGAAACGTTACTGGGCCCACTTGAGCAAATCGATGAACAATGGGATAACAGTGACAGTGAATATAATACATTACTGAAATACAGGAGAATACGTAACTGAGGTCTGCCTGAAAAGTACTTCTCAAATGGCAATAACATTTGGATAAAATAGTGAAAGATACATAGACATTGACCCAGTAGAAAGTGTAGGACTAGAAGACCCAGTTAATTCCACCGGGTAAAGAGTAGGGAAATAGAGAAATGTTTGGTTGTGGGTTTCAGAGTGGGTATTTTCTCAAAGACTTATCTCAAGTTCTAGAATAATTTATTAGAAATTCAAATTCATGCCCTTTAACTGAAACCTACGTCATGAGACTACAGGGAGTAAAAATATATTTTTTACTGAATTTCCAACACATTTTCCCAGGACTAGAGCGATAGCACAGCGGTAGGGCATTTGCCTTGTACACAGCCAACATGGCAGATCCAAGTTCGATTCCTCCGTCCCTCTCAGAGAGCCCGGCAAGCTACCGAGAGTATCTCGCCCGCACGGCAGAGCCTGGCAAGCTACCCGTGACGTACTCGATATGCCAAACACAGTAACAACAAGTCTCACGATGGAGATGTTACTGGGCCCGCTCGAGCAAATCGATGAACAACAGGAGGACAGTTACAGTGACAGTGACAATTTTCCCAGGAACCCAGGCACATTCTGAAATTTGGCATTAACTGAGTTGGCATATTTACGTGATAAGATTCACTCCAACTAAACCATTGAGCTTCGATTTTTAGTTGTTTTGTGGGGCTACGTTGAGCTGTGCTCAGGAATCACTCCTGGCTCTGCACTCAGGGATCACTCTTGGCTGTCTCAAGGGACTCTATGTGGTAAAGGGGATTGGACAAGTGCCAGGCAAGTGGCAGTATTACCTGCAGTACTATCTTCTCTCCAGCACCAAGATTGAATATTTTTATGTCTATGAGAATATAAATGAAAGTCTTCAAATTGCATCATAGTTCACATATAGAAAGCCTATGGACTGTAAAACAGGTGATGGATGAGGCAGTGAGGCAAGTAAGCCATAACAATAATAGCAAAAATGAACTGAAAATGTAATTGTGGTATTACAGATAAGAGGCATTGAAATTACAGCTAGGTGGGATAAGGTTTGAAAGATATTCAAAAGCTACAAATGGCCAAGCTTTATGAACAATTAAATACAGATGATGCAGGGAGGAAGGAATCTAGGATAGCATAAGATTTCCTGCTTTAGGCATTGCTGTTTTATAAAATTATGAATGTATCATTGAATGAATTTATGTGTAAATATTATATGCATATAGATAACCTTGATGATATATTTAATAGGTCAGAAAAAAGCAAGATATTTGTTTTTATCTCCCTTTTATAATTTATGATCAGGATCTTCAAAATGTGAGGAAGTTGCTGTAGACTCCAGAATTATTATTCCTTAACTATAGCAAAATGATTCAAATTTAAGCACAAAGAACCCAAACCCTCCCTGCCTCAGGAGAATTGCCAAACATCGTTTATGAAGAAATGATTAGTATTATTCTACACTTGCACGTATCATTGAAGATTATTACATTAATATAGTATTCACAAGGGAATTAGCTCCAGAACCTCCAACCTTATCCCAAAATTTGTGAATGCTCAAGTCCCCAAATTAAAATGGCATGGTATTCACATATAACCAAGACACATCTTCCTATAGTATTTCTATTATCTCTAGGCTTTTTTAACACCTATTATGATAGAAATACCATGTAAAATGGTGTTCTACTGTTTCATGTAGAAAATAATGCATTTATAAAATGAAGGTTTAACAAGTTTATTACAGACACAGTCATCAGAGGTCCAACTACAGGATAGTATTATTGATCAGCAGTTGGTTAAAATTGGTTAAATTCTTAACTATAAAACTAGAGTATATGGAAGGCAGTCTTGTAATCAGAATTGTTTGTACCTCTGTAAATTATTCTTTGGCTTCCTTCTGGGTTAATTATATACTTTTTTTTCTGAATGTGAGATCTGAGGATTACTTAGTTGGTCTTCTTTCAAATAACATAATACAAAACAAATTGCTCTGTTTAGAATCGCTTTGTCACTTTGGCCACAATTTCTGTCCCTACAAGAATGACATCATTTATGTTCACAATTGATGATCTTTTATTCAGCCCTGTATCCTCACAAAATATCCTCACAGGCTGTTTATGTGAATATGAATAAAAAGATACTCCTTATTTTCCATAGACACTGTAGAGTAGAGGACAAATAATAGAATTACAATAAGAAACAATAAGTGCCTGGGTATTAAAAAGAAAAGAAGACCAAGGAAAGAAGGGGTATTAGGGGTAAATAAGACTACCCAGGAAAATGTTTTTTTTTCTTTTCCATGAAACACTATGATGGAATCTATTCCATGAAAGAGAACTAAATTTCAAGAATACTGTTATGAATAAAGAAGAAACACGTCACTTGTATGCATCAATGTACATAAGAGGTATTTTACTTTATAGAAAATCATCATGTTTATGTAACTCTATCACTGTCACTGTCCTCCCATTGTTCATCGATTTGCTCGAGAGGGCCCAGTAACATCTCCATTGGAGACTTTGTTGTTACTGTGTTTGGCATATCGAATACGTCACGGGTATCTTTCCAGGCTCTGCAGTGCGGGCGAGATACTCTCGGTATCTTGCCAGGCTCTCCAAGAGGGGCGGAGGAATCGAACTCGGGTCGGCCATGTTGGCTGCGTGCAAGGCAAACGCCCTACTGCTGTGCTATCACTCCAGCTGCAAATCTATAAGTAACTAAATAAAATATAGAAGGATACGACTGAAAACTTACTTAAAATTTTTCAGAAAAAATCAGTCTCACATGCAATTGGGAATTCAAAGACAGTTTTATGATGTTTTTTGGAGTTGAGTAATTTAATAAAGGAATGAAGGGAAGGAGTTAGGACAAAGAAAGAAAGAGGCAGATGGAATGTATTTGGAGGCAGGGTATTAGTAATAGAAAAGTGAGGAAACAGCATGATATTTGAGAATTTATGGAGAAGAAAAGAGAAACATTGCAATATATAAAACAATTGAATGTATTCAAAGATTTTACTTAAATAATTAAAATTAGAATGATAAATTAATTTAACTTAGTGAGTAGCAAACTCTTATTGATTTTCCTGTTTCATGGTAGCTGGTCATTCAGAAATTGTATTTTAGAGAATCTCTTAACTTCAAAGCTAGAATCACTATATGTTTGCATGTTTGGGAAGGTTGAAGGAAAATAGAGCTATATTATTTGTTCATTGTTCATTGTCAGGGGCAAGATGTTTTGTTGTATTTGTTTTGTTATAAGATTTTGTGGAGTTTTTATTACAATAATCAAGAATAGTTTTATGCAGAGCCAGAGAGATAATACAATGACTAAGATGTTTTTCTTGCACAGGGCTAACCTTTATTGGATACTTGTCACCACATATGATTCCCTGAAGTCCCTCCTGAAGAGATTCCTGAGCACAGAAGCAGGAGTAAGCCCTGAGCACAGCCAGTGTGTACCATTCCCACAATAAAAGAAAAAAGAAACTACTTTCTTGCATTCAGGTTGTCAGAACTTCCTAACCACTTAATTCTTCACACGGTAGCTATGAAAATAGTACTGTAAGCTAGAATAAGATTTCCTTGAAGTTGGCACCTTCAGCCCTTCTAATTGTTTTGTAAGCAATTAATTTCCTGCATTAATATCCCCTTTGGCTAAAAATACTGAGATTGATTTCTGTCTCCTGACTGGAACTTGAGCTAAGAATAGGCAGCAATGAACTTGATCTGAGCTCTGCATAACTAATGGTTACCATTTTATTCTGTCTTTTCTGCCCTGAATTCTCCAAGCTATGATCCGACTTCATGCTTCCTCCTGACTCCCATGAGAGTGCAATGTCTTCCTTGTTTAGCTGTCTCTGTAATACCATCAATCCACCTCCTTCTCTCTGATACATTCTTTCATAAATTGTTTCTATAGCCTAGTAACCTAAACAAAATCAAGCAAACATTGTCCACTGCATCAGGCTTTGTTAATTATTCTGCATAAAAACTAACTTATGTCAAAAATGTTAAGGTCTCTAATAGAAAGTCTTTCAAAGTAAAGTGTGGTACTTTCTCATTAAATTCTATAGCTTTTTCAGAAAAGCATTCTGGGGAAAATTCCTTACACTCTTATGGTTAAGGGTCATCGTGGTTCCAAATGGCATCATAGTTAAGAGTATATAGTAATATACCCTATAATAAGGTTCTTGTTCTGATATTCAATTTAAAAATGCTACTAGACTGTGTTTACTTAAAATCATAAAATTAAAATAATAAAAATTCTTGTTATTTATGTTGGAGAGAAAGTCAAAAGCCTGGAAATCTAATGATTCGATATCTGAACACTATATCCTCGCACAAAGTGGCCGTGCAACACATCAGAAGACAATACCCTTCTTCCAAGATTACCACACCATATTTTATAGGGTTCAAAGAAGGTTTAAACCATGGGAACACCTACAAGGATGATTAGAGGCCGTTCCAAAAGCCTATGTCCCTCTCAGAGAGCCTGGCAAGCTACCAAGAGTATCCCACTCGCACGGCAGAGCCTGGCAAGCTATCCATGGGTATTTGATATGCCAAAACCAGTAAATACAATGGGTCTGATTCCCCTGACCCTGCAGGAGTCACAAATATGGCAGCATTGACAAGGAAGTGGAAGGAGAGGCTGATAAAATCTTAGGGCTGAACGAGGCTGCCAAAATGAAGAAAGAACAAAATGATTATCTGTACTTTCAATGCATGTACGCTGGCATCAGATGCATCCATCGTGGACCTGATGGTCCAAGTGCGAAAGATTAAGTACGAGGTCATTGGTTTGACTGAGATGAGAAGGCATCAATCACATCACGCTGTTTTTGACACTGGAGAAGAACTGTTCCTCGGAACATGCGACAAAAGAAGCATCGGGGGTGTAGGTGTCCTTGTAAACACGAACTTGGCCATGAGCATTAATTCATTTGAATGCCTAACAACCTGAATAAGATTAGTACCCTTGAATAGTTGTGGCTCACTGCCAGTGATTTCTATCTTCATTTTCTATGCACCAACATCCAATTATGACAAAGGAGAAATCGAGAAGTTCTACATGGAGCTGGAGAAGTTCTATAAAGAAGACCGCACCTTCTACAAGATCATTGTTGGCGATTTTAATGCCAAGATAGGACCAAGAAGATCAGCCGAATAACTCCATGCTGTGATCCATGGCCAGGAATGGAACAAAAAGGGTGAGACTGTCTGAATTCATCCTGTCAACCAAGACTATCCATGGTAACTCACAGTTAGAGAAGGCCGAATCTAAACTATGGACAGGGGAGTCTCCTGGTGGACGGTTCCACTATGAAATTGACCACGTCATATTCAATCGAGGGTTTGCCTGACCGATGTCACTGTTGTCCCAAAATTCCAAACGGGATCTGACTATCATCTCCTTCATGCAAAATTCTACTTCACAGAGTGGGCAGAAAGGGCTGCAAAGTTGAAGAAGAGAACTCCCAGAATGACCACAAACTGGGGGCTCTTTGGCACTATTGCTGCAACATGGTAAGATGCCGTCATTGACAACATTGACGAGGAATACAATCGACTGGTTCAGCCCCTCCATGATTGTTGCAGGAACGCCAAGAGAAAGATAGCCACAAAAAAAAAAATACCTGTCTTTGAAAACTCTTGAGGTCATTTGACATCGTGGCTTGGAGCATGCCTCAGGCAACCGCAAGCGAACATTCGAGCTGGCAAAGCAGTGCAGACATGCGATCAAGGAAGACCTCAAGAGGGAAGAGCAGCAGTGCTGGTAGATGTGGCAGAAGCTGGGAAAAGCATTTGTAATTCCTGCCTGTCCTTCGCCAACTATAAGACCAAGATGACTGCCCTCCGATATCCTGATGGATCTCTCACATCTTCCAGAAGGGCAATGGAGAAGATTATCCATGACTTCTACTCGGATATCTTTGATAGCCACGTCCACCTGCCCACATACCAAATTTCACAGGATGGATATGTCGTTCCCAATGTTCTCCCTTCCGAAATCTGACACGCTATTTTGTTGGTAAAGAAACAAACAGCACTTGGCCCAGACAAGGTCAGACCTGAACACCTGAAGAACCTGCCATCAGTACTCATCAATACACTGGCTCAGAATTTCACACACTACCTGCCTGAATGCAATGTTCTGTCCCAGTGAAAAACCAGCAGGACTGTACTACTGTACAAGAAGGGAGACATCCATGACATTGGCAACTATCGCCCGATCTGCCTATTGTCTGTTATCTACAAGCTGTTCACTTGAGTGATCCTGAATAGGATTAGCAGAACACTAGATGAAGGACAACCATGCAAGCAAGCCAGGTTCCACAAAGAATTCAGCATGATCGACCATATCTACATGATAATCAAGCTCATTGAGGTTTCTTGGGAGTTCAAGATGCCGCTCTGTCTAATGTTCATTGATTTAAGAAGGCCTTTGATTCTGTTGAGATGGAAGCGGTCATTGAAGCCCTAGCCAATCAGGGCATTCAAACTGAACATATCATGATGCTCCGTGAGCTGTATTACAGATTCACTACCAGGATATCATCATTCTACAAAAAAGTGTTCATCCATGTCAAGAGAGAGGTTTGGCAGAAGAAATGATACCATTTCACCAAAACTCTTTATTACCACCCTCAAAAACATCATACAATGACTGGAATGGGAAGGAATGGGAGTGAAGATATATGGTCGGCAACTACACCACCTCCGCTTTGCTGATGACATTGTTCCAATAACACCAAACATTGACACCAAACATTAGCCAAGTGGCACAAATGCTGACCGACTTCAACCATGAGTGTGGAAAGGTCGAACTCCAGCTGAATCTCACAAAGACAATGTTTATGAGAAACAGTCTTGTTCCTGATGTTCCATTCGCTCTCAATGGAATGACTATCTCCAAGTGCAACAGTTATGTGTACCTAGGTAGAGAATTCAACATAACAAAAGACCTGGCACCACAGTTGTGCAGGAGAAAGAGAGCGGCTTGGAACGCCTTCAAGAAAGTCAAAGAAATAGCTAAGAGGACAAAGAATCTCCGGTTCCAGGCACATCTCTTCGATTCCACTGTTCTTCCTGCATTAGCATATGCCTCAGAGACCTGGGCCCTATAAAAACAGGATGAGAAGGCTATTCAGCTCTCCCAAAGAGGAATCAAAAGAGCTATTCTTGGTGTGTCACATTCCACTCAAATTAGAGAAAGAATCTGGAGTTCCAACCTCCATCGATGGTCAAGAATCAGGGACGTTGTCTCATTTGCCAAGGCGTCGAAAATCATGGTCTAAGAAAGCGTCCCAAGCTGCTCTCTTCCTCCTGCGCAACTGTGGTGCCAGGTCTTTCATTATGTTGACTTCTCTACCTAGATACACATAACTGTTGCATTTGGAGATGGTCATTCCATTGAGAGCAAATGGATTTTCGATGCCTTGGCAAACGAGACAGCATCCCTGATTCTTGACCATGGGCTGGACATGAATGAGATTTGGAGAAGACCGCTGGACTAGAGCCATTACCAATTGGATTCCAGGGGATGTCAAAAGACTGTGTGGCCGCCCACCTACAAGATGGTCAAACTTCTTCATCAAGACCCTGAACAATTGGTTTGAGGCTCCTCGTGTTCCTAAAATGAACATACGCCATTGGGCTACACTAGCACGCAACAGGGATGGATGGAGATGTTACTGGCACCCGCTCAAGCAAATTGATAAATAATAGGAAGTCAAGTGATCAAGTGATATCCTATGAAAGTTAATAAATTATTACAATTATATGAAACTACATTACAAAGTTATCTTTAGAAAAATATATTAACAACCCAGAGAGATTGTACAGTAGGTAGGGCGCTTGCTTTGCCTGCAGTCAACCCAGGTTCTATCCACAGTTCCCCATATGATTCCCCAGATAACTACTAGGAGTGATTCCTGAGTACAAAATAAGGAATAACCCTTAAGCACAACTTGATGTGTCCCCACTCTAAATATACTAAGATATAGTTGTATATTAACATAAAGTTTCTCTATGAACATGCTTATCTAATAAAGTACAAAAGTTTACCTTTATACTTGGAGCCTAAAACCCAAATGTTTCTATTAGTTGCATTAATAATCTTGTCTATATTTTATAAAAATTTCTCAAATTAAATAACACATATGCATAGGCTTTAAAGGTAGTATAACATTCATGTCATTTTACACTTTAAATATTAAATCTTTTCTTTATCAATAATTGTTGCCATGCTTCTATATTTTCACTATGTAAGTCTATCTTTGTATCTACATCATGATTATATCCATTTATTATTACTTAATATAAGGTAAAAAGGTAAAGGTAAAGGCCCTCCCGTTGATCGTCGATTTGCTCGAGCGGGCCCAGTAACGTCTCCATTGGAGACTTTGTTGTTACTGTGTTTGGCATATCAAATACTCTCGGTAGCTTGCCGGGCTCTCCGAGAGGGTCGGAGGAATCGAACTTGGGTCGGCCATGTTGGCCGCTTGTAAGGCGAATGCCCTACCGCTGTGCTATATCCTTTCATATAAGCATAGTTTATGGTTGATATTCTAAGTATGTTAATGTCTAAGTCTATTCTATGCCAAATAGACCTGACAAATAACAAATAGAACCTATTATGTTCCTGACACTCCATTCGCTCTCAACGGAACCACCATCTCTGAATGCAACAGTTATATATACCTAGGTCGAGAAATCAACATGATGAATGACCTGGCACCTGAGTTGTGCAGGAGGAAGAGAGCGGCTTGGAATGCCTTCAAGAACATTGAAGAAATAACTAAAAGGACAAAGAACCTCCAGCTACGAGCACATCTCTTTGATTCCACTGTTCTTCCTGCATTAACATATGCCTCAGAGACCTGGACCCTACAAAAACAGGATGAGAACGCTATTCAGGACTCTCAAAGAGGAATCGAAAGAGCTATGCTTGGAATATCACAATTCACTCAAATGAGAGATAGAATCCGGAGTTCTGATCTTCGTCAACGCTCAAGAATCAGGGACGCTGTCTCATTTACCAAGACATGAAAAATCAGATGGGCTGGACACGTAATGAGGTTTACAGACAACCGCTGGACTAGAGCCATTACTGATTGGATTCCACGGGACATCAAAAGATCACGTGGACGCCCACCTACAAGATGGTCAGACTTCTTCGTCAAGACCCTGAATGATCGGTTTGAGACTCTGCATGTTCCTAGAACGAACAGATACCATTGGGCTACGCTAGCACGCAACCGGGATGAATGGAGACGTTACTGGCACCCGCTCGAGTAAATCGATGAATAACGGGGATTAAGTGATGATAAGTGATTCTAAGTATTGGATGATTAGAAGTGTAATGGAAAGAATAGGGTTAAATTAAAAAAAGAGAGTAAAACCAACCAACCAAACAGGTTTTGCATTGCTTCACATAGCTAGACATCCTAGTTAGAAAGGAAAATAAAATACTATCTGTAAGACTAGAATGGTTTATGATATGTTATCAAATAGGTCCAAGTTCAGGTGGTTCAAATATGCATATCTTTTTAATTTCTCATTCATTGATGTATGTCCAGTTTATGTCAGCAAGGAGTTATCTTTGACCTACTGTCTCAGAGATTCAGTGGATTGGTAATGGGACGAATGGAGTGATATAACAAAAAGAAAATCACAAATCATCCTGTTACTCGTCAATTGCCTTGAGCAGGCCCCAGTAACGTCTCCTTCACCCTAGCCCTGAGATTATATTCAAGGCTCTTTAGGAGAGTGAGACCCATCATTATTACTGGTATTTGGCATATTGGGTACGCCACGGGGAGTTTGCCAGACTCTGCCGTGTGGGCAGGCTACATTCAGTAGCCTGCCAGTTTGTCCAAAGTAGGAATGAGATAATGAGAATGTTATAATAAGATGTCTGCACTGTTCTCTTCTGAGAGCTGGTTTTTATAGTCTCTGAGTCTTGGCCACTGATGGGATTACACGGCGCCAGGGGGCCAGTTGGTGGGTGTGACCCCCGCCTACTGGAATTTGGAGGATCTGGGTGGAGGATGCTTGGCCCCGATCTGAGTAGGCTTGGAAATCTCGGCCCCGGATCCCGCGTGGCTTTGTCCCTCTACCAGTACCTTCATGTATGCAGAGAGTGGTCTCAGCACGGTGGTGGCTGATCCTGGAGGTCTTCGGCTGCCGGAGCCCTGGTCAGTGCGGGGAGGAAAGCTCAACCCGCTCCCCTCCAAGGGGCCCAGTGAGGACAGCCAGGCGCGGGGGCAGGAGACTGCACTGTTCTCTTCCGGGAGCTGGTTTTTATAGTCTCTGAGTCTTGGCCACTGATGGGATTACACGGCGCCAGGGCGTCAGTTGGTGGGTGTGACCCCCACCTACTGGAATTTGGAGGGTCTGGGTGGAGGATCAGGAGTGATATCATATCAGACAAATGGTATCATATCAGACAGAAAGGGAACTCTCAAGTCTGTATAGGCAGTGATTGAAATATTCTGACTTTGGATGTTAATGCTACTTTTACTCATACTTCTTAGTCAAAACTAGTCATATGGTCCCATCTGATCTCAAATTGTATTTGGAGTTTAGGTAGAAGAAATTAAGATATATGGTACATAGTACCCATTAATGACTAGCATAAAAAAAAAAACGAGGGAAGTGATCCATTCCATAAGAGTTTTCAATATTTTGTTGTTTTGGAGTCACATCCATTGGTGCTCACGGCTTTCTCCTGGGTCTGCAGATGGGCTAACTCCTGAGGGAATGGAGAACATACTGCTTGCTAGTAATGGGCCGCTCTAACACATCTCGTGTTCACACCTTTGTTGTTGCTCTCTCCTTGAGTGTATGTAAGATGAGTTTTACTTGAAGAAAATAGAGCAGGCCAAAATGATGGCATGTATGTTATTTTTGTTGTAAAACTATAAAAGTACTTTTTTCTAACATTTTTTCTTCATATAAGAATTGTTTGAACTCAGAGTATTTCTATTTGACCTTTATTCAGCTTCAAAGGCAAAAAGGTTTGCCAGAACTTTTTGAAGTGAAGTTTTATTTTTCTCTTGTGAATTATGAGAAGAGATGTCATGTTTATTGTTTTAAAGGTTAAATCTAGATTCTTATAGGGAGCTCCAAATAAAGACCTCTTCATAAATTTTCTTTTAAATTTTATGTGCTCCACAGGATTAAGTTCTAGAGGCGGAGTGTTTAGAGAAAAAAAAAAGGATTTGGTATATGCTATAATAGCTATTATTTTTGTTATTCAAAACAAAATTATTTTAGAAATTCTACGAAAAATTTAAGAATATTTAAATAACTTAATAATCATAGGTTTATCGTACGGGTAGATACTGAAGGTTTAGACAAGAAATTTCCAAAATTCTAACCACAAATCCTGAAACCTTTTTGAATCTAAATTTTCTGTATGTTCCTCCCCCTGCATTTGGAAATGGCTATTTTGCTTTTGTAACAAATTCCTGAGTGTAATATTGATTTGAGATGATTAAATGTCAATCCTTCCTTATATAATTTTTGATTAGCTTCTTTTTAAACATTCAATCCTTTTACGTGTCATAACCATGGTATAGTTCAATATTAAATAAAATCATGAGAAAACAGTTCTTGACAGACACAATTTTATCTTATAGAAAGGGTTTGAGCAACAAGCAGACTATAATTCTGAAATACTAATTAAAATTTTTTGATGCAATCCTGCACTGACTTTAGATTCATCTCAACATCAAATCTGACTGTTGATATGATATTATTTAGTAATCACCAACGTTCATTAAATATCAACTTTTATGCTAAATAGAAACACCTAACTAAATAGGTTACCTCAGTAAGCCAGTTTGTACATATTATTGACTTCCAAGGCCAGTATTTATAAGATTATATTATCTACCGTACATCCGTTTGCTCTAATATATATGCAAAATAATATTTATATTCCATGAAGAAAAAAAGATAAAGAATTGGTATCTGTGACCCAACCCTTTAATTCAGAATATGTGTTTTCCTGGGAAACATTCAGATAACTTACTTGTTTTTTTCTAAACTCTGGCTTGACCATTATCAATCCTAAGAGAATCTGAGAAATTTGGGCCAGACAGATACTACCGCAGGTAGGGAGCTCACCTTGCACACAGCCAACCTATATTTTATCCCTAGCATCCCATATAGTACCCTGAGCACTGCCAAGAGTAATTTTTTTTTTGTAGGTATGAAGAGAAAAAAATTTATTAAGGGAGCACCAAATAAAGGGTGTTGGGAAGATCCTCCCAGGATGGGAGATGCATGCTGAAAGTAGACTATAGACAAAACATGATTGCAACTCAATTTCTCTTTTGCAAACCACAGCACCCAAAAGGAGAGAGAGAACAAAAGAGAGTGCCCTGTCACAGACTTAGGGTGGAATAGGGGGATGGGAGGTGGGAGAGATGCTGGTACCTGTCGTGGTGGAGGATGGGCGCTGGTGGAGGGATGGGTACTTGATCATTGTATAACTGAAACCCAAGCACAAAAATTTGTAAGTCGACAACTGTACTTCATGGTGTTTCACTAATAATTTTTTTTTTAAAAAAATACGAAGAGGAAATAAAATTTTACCTACTTTGCAAAAAAAAAAAAAAGAGTAATTCTTAAGTGCAGAGCCAGGAGTCACCCTTGAGAATCACTAAGTGTTGCCCCCAAACAAAAGAAAATTAAGCTAAAAGAGAGAGAAAGAATTCTAGAAAAC
The DNA here is from genome assembly GCF_029834395.1 of Sorex fumeus. NCBI lineage: Eukaryota > Metazoa > Chordata > Mammalia > Eulipotyphla > Soricidae > Sorex > Sorex fumeus. The sequence goes on along the minus strand of NW_026606068.1, from coordinate 2,103,352 downwards.
AAATATGTGTTCATTCTTTTCTGTGATTAAAAATAGGAAGGGATATTTCTATAATTACTTTTATGGTCATGTTTTATTTTGCCCTCTCGTCTTTATTACTCTCTTTATCAGTCATAAGATCACACCTAGACTAGATATGCTTATATTTTCCAAATTTACTCACGCTTATTCTCATCTTAAAACACATTTTCCGATTGTTACGCATGATTCCTACTTTTGAAAGTTTGAAGTTTGTTCTCAAACATGTCTCAGATTACAACTTTATAAAGAATTTTGATTCTCATAAATGTGAATGTGGACATTATGACCTTAAGAACACTTAAACATTTCTTATATTATAGTGTGAGATGTAAGGGTTAAACTGCAGTTTTTGTTTTACTCTCCCTGCGCCCTTTGAATTAAGAAATGTCTTATCTCCATTTACTGGTGCAGTGATGGGAAAGTTAGAAGCACAGGTGCCCATGGAGGAAATCAGAGGTAGAACTCTGAGTGGCCCATTGTGGGAACCTGGATGGACAGCTCATAATTCACAAAGCTGACCAGAATAGAAAAAAAGGATCCCAACTCTCCTATTGCATAGGCAGGAAGGAGAGTAGGGCCACTGAAACAATTAATACATGAATGAATGTCTCTATGGGATCTAAAACAGAATGCATCTACCACAAAGAATCCCAGCAACAAGGGCCCCTTCTCCGTCCTGAACTATTTCCTGCCTACCTCAATGTACCTCAGTATATTGTCACTATACAAAAAAAAATCACTAATCAAAAAACTAAAGCTTTGTGCCCTTCTTCTTTGTTTCATCGTTGCCATGATTGCCAGAAAAGCTATAAAAAGTGCTCTCTATACCCCTGCCTCAACTTCAGGTGATTGCCTCCCTGTGGTCTGTCTCGATGTTAAATAACTGAATCTTTTTCTTTCTCCCTAAATATGATTCTGGTGTGATTGAAAGAGGATTCTGTTACAAAAGTTAATGTTTGTCATGAGCGTTCTTCCATTGGATGCTGTGTTTTTCTTTTAATGTGCCTTAAATTTGGAGTATAAATGTGCATTAAACTTCAGATGTAAACTCTATTGTATCTTCAAAACACAAACACTTAAAATAACAAAAAGATACAAATAGAATCGGATCACTAAATAGGAATCTAGGATAAAAATATAAGTCGAGAAAATAAGAACAAGCTGTAAAAAAACAATGTTATATGGCAAAAATATCTCAAATTCAAATAGAAAAATAGAGCAAGTTCTCACATACAAATAATTGAAGTTTTGATGGCTTCAAAGTCTATAAAAAGGTACAATGTGACTAGACAGATCAAGAAATAAAATCCAACACTCTGTTGCTCACAAGAGATACACTGCACATACTATTAATATGGCCTTAGCATAAAGGATTGGCAAACAATTGTATATAGCAATATAGGTACACTTCAGGAAATGTCAAAGCTCAAATACTTAACATAACATCTCAGAGACTCTAGAAGAAAATTGATCAACAAATAAATTCCAAAGTAAAATGAAAGAACTAAGATAAATAAAAGCATCAACCAATGAAATAGAAATCAAAACAAAACCAATATAAAGGGTAAATGAAACCAGAGATAGATTTTGTTTTCATTTGGGGGCCTCACCAAGCAGTGCTCAGGGCTTGCTCTTGGGTCTTTCCTTTGGAATAACTCCTGAAGGGTTTGGGGAATCCTGTCTGGTTCCAGGGATGGAAACCAGGTCAGTCACATGAAAAAGAACTGTCCTAACCACTATACTCTATCTGGCCACTGTTATTAGGGAAAAAAAAGAATAAAAAATGAGAGAAGCCCTAATAAATTACATGAGATAAATAGGAGGAAATTACAATAGATGCCTCAAAAATTCAAAAGATCTTGAGGTTACTATGAATAATTGAACGTTACTTCACTTGAGGAACTTGGAATAAGTGGGTGATCTAGAGTCATACAACCTTCCAAATCAAGAGGAAGTAGAAAAATCTGAACAAACCAATCACAAATAGGGAAATTAAACAGTAATAAAATTCTCCGGAGTAACAAAGCCTAGTACAGAGAGGTTTAAGAGTGAACTTTTCCATCCTTCCTTGCTGCCCAACAACTCAGTTGTGTGGATAAATTCTTCCTGTGTTCTAAACAATGAAGGAGATCGTTCTGTACCTATCCATTTTCTTATGACTGACTTTACTCAGCATGATATCATCTAGTTCCCTTGTTTTTTCTTAGAACTGCATAGTATGCTGTTGTGCTTATATATATCATAATTTCTTGATCATTCATCTGTAGTTGGGGATTCGCATTGTTTTCATATCTTGCTATTGTACTAAGTTTGACAATGAACATAGGTATGCTTCTCATATCCTTCTGAATTAATGTTTTGTGTTTGGGGCATAGATGATAAGAAGTGGTATATTTCTATTTGGGGAGTAAACCTCCATATCACTTTTCGTAAAGATAGAACTAGATGATTTTCCCACCAACAGTGGATGAGGGTTCCTTTCTCACCACTTGTCAAAATTTTCAGACTTTTTGACATGTACTACTGCAACCAGAATGAGATAATATTTGTCATTTTGATTTGTATTACCCTAATCATGAGTGAAGGTGAACACTTATTCCATATACCTGCTGGTCTGTGAGTGTTTTCCAGATCATGGATATCACTTCAGTTTCTTCTGTTGCATACAAGCTTTTTAATTTGATGTAGCCTCATTGTTTATTTTCAGTTTTGTTTTCTTTGACACTGTGATCATCTTATTAAACACTCCTATGAGGTTAATTTTCTGGAGAGTCCTGAGGATGTTTTCATCAATGTATTTTATGAATTTTGGTTTAATCTTAATAGTTTTTGTGTTTATTTTTTAATTTTTATTAGTGAAACCCATGAGGTACAGTTTTAGACTTACAATTTTTTGTGCTTGGGTTTCAGTTATACACTGATTGAGTACCAGTGCCCATTCTTCATCTACAGTGCTCCCAGTATCCTTCCCACGTCCCAATCTCCTAATCCCACCCCACCCCTGTGTCAGGACATTCCCTTTTGTTTTCTCTCTCCTTTTGGGTGCTGTGGTTTGCAAAAGAGGCACTGAGTAGCAATCATGTTCGGTCTATAGTCTACTTTCAGCATGCATCTTTCATCCTGGGAGGATCCTCCCAACACCCGTTATTTGGTGCTCCTTTCTCTATCTGAGCTGCCTTTTCCGCTAATACGTGCAGCTGGCCTCCTTTGATCTTCTTTTATTTATTTATTTTTTTAAAAAAATTTTTGAGTGAAACACCATGAGGTACAGTTGCAGACTTACAAATTTTTGTGCTTGGACTTCAGTTATACAATGATCGAGTACCCATCCCTCCACCAGTGTCCATTCTACACAACAAATGATCCCAGTATCCCTCCCATCCCCCCCATCCCCCCCATCCCACTCGCCTCTGTAGCAGGGCATTTCCTTTTATTCTCTCTCTCCTTTTGGGTGCTGTGGATTGCAAAACAGGGGCATTGAGTGGCTATCATGTTTGGTCTATAGTCTACTTTTAGCATACATCTCCCATCCTGGGAGGATCCTCCCAACACCCTTTACTTGGTACTCCCTTCTCTATCTGAGCTGCCTTTTCCTCTAGCATGTTTGGCTTGTCTCCAAGCGATGGAGTGAACCTCCTGGAACTTATCTCAACTATTCTTGGGTGTCAGTCTCCTATTTTGTTACTTTATATTCCCCATATGAATGCAATCTTTCTATGTCTGTCCCTCTCTTTCTGACTCATTTCACTTAGCATGATACTTTCCATGTAGTACCACTTGTATGTAAATTTTATGACTTCATCTTTTCTAACAGCTACATAGTACTCCATTGTGTAGATGTACCAAGTTTCTTTAACCAGTCATCTGTTCTCGGGCACTCGGGTTTTTTCCAGGTTCTGGCTATTGTAAAGAGTGCTGCAATGAACAAACAAATGCAGATGTCATTTAGACTATACCTTTTTGCCTCTCCAGGATATATTCCCAGGAGTGGTATTCAAATGGGAGCTCAATTTCTAATTTTTTGTGAATCCTCCATACTGTTTTCCAAAAGGGCTGAACCAGTTGGCATTCAAACCAGCATGAAGAAGGGTACATTTCTTGCCACATCCATGCCAGCACTGGTTGCTTTTGTTCTTTTGGATGTCGGCCAGTCTCTGTGGTGTGAGATGATCTCATTGTTGTTTTGATTTGCATCTCCCTGATAACCAGTGATGTAGAGCATTTTCTCATGTGCCTTTTAGCCATTTGGATTTCTTCTTTGAGAAAGTTTCTGTTCATTTCATCACCCCATTTTTGATGGGGTTGGATGTTTTCTTCTTGTGGATTTCAACCAGTACTTTGTATATCCTTGATATCAACCCCTTATCAGATTGGTATTGGGTGAATATCTTTCCCATTCTGTAGATTGTCTTTGTATTCTGGTCACTGTATCTTTTGAGGCGCAGAAGCTTTTTAATTTAAGATAGTCCCATTTGTGTATTTCTGTTTCCACTTGGTTGGTCAGTGGAGTGTCGTCTTTGAAGGTACCCTTAGCCTCAATATCGTTGAGGGTTTTGCTGACCTTGTCTTCAGTGGATTTGGATTTTGGCCTGATGTTGAGATCTTTAATCCATTTTGATCTGACTTTTGTGCATGGTGTTAGGTAGAGGTCTAAGCCCATTTTTTTTTGCATGTGGTTGTCCAGTTATTCCAGCACCATTTGTTGAAGAGGCTTTCCTTGTTCCACTTCACGTTTCTTGCTGCCTTATCAAAGATTAGATACTTACTCACTATACTTACCATATGCATTTGGTGTTGTGTGTACGGATATTCCACCCTTTTCTATGGGTCTGCAGTCCTGCCTTGGTTCCAGTACCATGCAGTTTTAATTATTACGGCTTTGTAGTAGAATTTGAAGTTGGGGAGGGTAATGCCTCTCCACGTCTTTTTCCCAAGAATTGCTGACAATGGTGGGATATAGTGAAAAAACTCAATGAAATGAACACCTAATCAAGAATACTTTGATCTTCTTTTCATTTACTTTTATTAATGGTGTGAGGGGAAGGTAGTATAACTTTGTAAATCTGTCGGGGTCCTGGCCAGTTGACCCTGGCGCTCTGGTGTACAATCCCCCTGGTCGCCAGACTTACTCCCTACAGGAGAGGGAGTGGGAAGGGGAGAAGCCTTTGCCCTGGCCCTTTGCACACCAGGGACTTCTGCTGAAACTGAGAAAGAGCCACGTGGAGGGGGGGAGCTGGTGGTCAAGCAGCAATCTGTTTATTAGCTCTCACACAGGGGGTTTTATATATCCATTTTTTTGGGCAATCCACGTGTATCACATTGACCTTATCAGGCTCAATACAGATGTTAGTTAATGGTTTACATCTCCTGCTTTCAGGGCCAGGTGTATTAGCTCAGGCAGATGGGTACTATTACATCCTTCATCCTCAACCAGAGTGTCTACCTATCTGGAGTGCTGGAGCAAGCCTCTGGACCCCTGTAAACAGGGCCAGCTCTTTCTTTCAGGGGCAGGAAATTTAGTCAAAGTCTCAGGCCAGCTACTGAGACCCCAATATAAATCAAAATCTTAAATGTTAACACTATACTTACCATATTATTTACTAGTTACAATAAAAAACAAACATCAAACAAATTGTTTCTGTATCACTAGGGCTTCCCAGGTCTTAAATAATGTCACAGGGGCCACAAAGACCTTCAGACACTGGCTGCTATAGTCTGGACTTGAATTACCTATTGTGTGTGGGTAGTATGTGAAATAAAATTTTGATGATTTAATGTTTCTCAACCATACATGTAGGCATCACCTTTAACTGCATATTTATATGTCATGAGAACTTTTGGAATATAGTTCAAAATATATTTTTTAAATAAACTCGTTAGGATTGCAAAAAAATAACTTAATTTATCAGCTGTTTATGTGTTTCAGTGCCTCAACTATAAAGATATCATAATGAAAAAAATTAGCATCAGGGGGCTGGAGCGAAACTTGCACGTGGCCGATCTTGGTTGATTCCCAGCATCCCATCTGGTCCCCCGAGCATTGCCAGGAGTAATTCCTGAGTGCAGAGCCAGGAGTGACCCCTGAGCATCGCCAGGTGTGACCCAAAAAGCAAAAAAAAAAAAAAAAACATTTTCTGTCACGTGGCATGCCTATTTAGACCAGGTTATATTTATTTACATATCGTCAGGGTTATTAAAAGGGCCACATAGAGTATGTATGAGCAAGTTACAACAAAAGAAATATTTTTGGGGCTAGTTGATCTCTTTTGAGATTTAATTAAGAGTCGATGGGACAGGGCTGGTAGATGAGCTTACCTTGTTGCAGAGGTGGAATGTGGGAGCAGCCAGCATGATTTCCTGGAATTACAGGGAGCTGTGGGTAGGTCATTCACCCCGACTCAGAGAAGACCTAGAGTTTTCATACAATAAAATTTTGGTGTACCTGAAATTTTTGCTTGTTCAGCATCTGGGATACACAGGTCCTGGGGCTGAGACCTTTGGGTGATCTCAGGAGATCAGGCCAAGTTTCTGCCCTACCAAAGCCCCTGCAGAAGCACTCACACCCCAAAAGCTGCTGCCATGCCTAACTTGTCTCTACAGCAACACAACTAGCTCCACAGAGATGACAAACGTCCAAAAATTTCATATATGTATATATTTTTTTTGACTGAAAACTCTGGGCTTTCTCGAAGTGGGATTGAATGATCTCCACCACCCCGCCCCCGCCCCAGCTTCCCTGTAATTACAGAAACTCCCTCAGCTACACCCACACCACATTCCGCTGCCACTGTCATGTAAGTTCACTGCCCAGTTAAATACTGTGGATTTTCTGGAGGAACATCTCCAAATTCTACAATACTAATATGCCAGTAGGCCAGTAGAAGCACACCAGATTGTAATGTAGAAGCCAAGTAAGCCTGACTAACAAAACACAGAAGGCTCAACTAGCAACAACAGCTTAGTAAACCCTCAGACAAGAACTTGATGTCCCCATGGTAGGATATAACAATTTCCACAAATTTTCTTTTACTAAAGTAATTTTGGGGCTGGAGTGGTAGTATAGCGGGTAGGGTATTTACCTTGCAGGTGGCCAACATGGCTGATCTGGGTTCGATTCCTCCACCCCTCTTAGAGAGCCCAGCAAGCTACCAAGAGTATTTCGCCCACGCAGCAAAGCCTGGCAAGCTACCCGTGACATATTCGGTATGTCAAATACAGTAACAATTGTCACAATGGAGACGTTACTGGGCCCGCTTGAGCAAATCCATGAACACCGGGAGTACAGTGACAGGACAGTGAGAGTGAACTGTGAAGTAATTTTTGATAATTTCTTTTGCCATTTAGTTGTAACAAACAATATAAAATAAATTGTTTTGGGCTTGCTATGGGGATAGACTTGAGGGGTTGTTGGGAAAATGGAGATAATGGTGGAGGGAGATAACAGCAGTTGGTGGGATTACTGAGTGCCTCTAGCAAACACATCATAAAACCTTTCTAAAGCAGGGTTGTTTAAATGAAATGGAAAAAATATTTTTAAGCCAGAATCCTAAAATTCACTTGAAAGAGATTTCTTTTAAATCTAAAACTTAGTTGCAATTTTGAGACAGTATAAAACAATTTTGATTTAGACTTATCTTAAATATTTAAGCCAATTTTGAAAAAAAATTTCAAAAAATGATACAATTTACTAAATAGTACCTTACCATTTGTTGCTTCTATCTCAAGTATAAGTACATAATTTCAAAAATTTTAAGCCTAGAAAACTGTGTTTGACTGTGGAAAGTTAGGAGCCAGAGGTTATTGATATTGTCCCTATTCTAAGTAAGAAAGAAATTGATATTTTCTTATGCATTGGATATTTGAATTATTCTTCCCTTCATTCATATGTTGAAACCCTAACTGCCCCCCTCTAAATAATGACATGGAATTTGAAGATGGTCCCTTTGATGGCATACAATTTGGAATATAAGGCAAAAGAGATTTTTCTCTCCCTCTTCCTATGAAAACAAAGTAGAGGTCATATGAGCACTCAGTAAGATAGTAATTGTCTGCAAGATGGTATGAGAGCTGGTTCACACCGGTTCTTTGATCTCAAATTTCTAACTTCTAGGACTGTGACAAATTAATTTTTGTTGCTTATTGACATAGGTATTATAGAAGCCCCAAATAACTATTAAAATAATTTATAATAAAGGAAACAAAACTGCAGGAGTTCAATTACATGAGGGAAATTTCAATCATAGCAGTTTTTACCAAGCTTAAAAATCTTCTTAGTCCAGTTACTTCTATACAATATCCATCTCTTATACTTCTTTTTAAAGGTCTCCTTCCCTTTCTTTTTTTATAGGCTAACTTCTGGCACCTAATCTTTGTCAATAGCATACAATAGTTTTTCCCTTTTAGTGTTACTGCTTGTGCTAAGAACTCTTCAAGTTCCTTGCTGCTTTGGGGGATGGGTTGTCTCTGCATCTTCACTGAGATGCGGGCAAAGAGAAGAGAACTGGAATTAACGTTGCCAATTAACTGTGTGAGATGAAAGAGGGATATTGAGGAAGGACATGCTATTCTGTAGGGATGATTTGAAAAGGATCCCTGTAATTGTAACTTAGCCCAGGTTATTTTTAAGATTTATAAACTGAGCAGTCAGATTTATATGCCCACTTTAAAGAATAGTAATCAGGACGTAAGCTTAAGTAGGTCACATAAACTCTGGGGATCAGAGTTTTCTCTTTGGAGAAATTAGTAGTTTGGAGTATGTTCTTTTGGGAATAGGATGCTTTTATTTTTCTTTGAATTTTGTTAAGCAAAGTTTCTATTAAAAATAATATAGGTCACCTTTATTCATTTTTTATGGTACCGCAGAGCTGGCCTCTGTATATCAGAAACCCTGCAAGAGAGATTTCTAGACTCTGAAGTTAAAAGGGAGTTTGGGTAATACGGTGCCTCTTTCTAGAGGAACTACACAAACAATGCAATTTTGATGTGCAATGTGAACCTGATAGGTCTTAATTTAGTCAAATAGAAAATTTATAAATAACAATTTTAGAAACAAACTTTTTCTCTTGAGAAAACCAAGGGTTTAGATGTATCTTTCGCATATTGATTTGTATTTAGTGCCCACCCCTAAGCACAGGTCCATTAATGAACACTAAGTACACTTCATTTCCACCTGGTTAAATGTTCTACATTTCTTTAGTCTTTTCTCATTTGACATGGTTTCTGGATCCCTCAGGCCTACATCAGAATAACAGAAACGATGTTCTGTTCTGAAACTGATGTATAATTAATTGGAGGGTCTATGGTTGAGTGCTTGTGCCAAAATTCGACACCCTATTGTCAACAGAAAGTCTTAGGAGACTCATGCACATTGCAAATCCAGGACAGGCTGTCATCAGTCAGAATACAGGAGACCGTCATCTATGAAAGAAACGTGATGTTGCTTAGGGATTATAAAGCATACAACTCTGGAGTTGATTAAACCAAGGAAAACTGGCCTCATTAGAGTTGAATAGATTATGTACCAAAATTTTGGAAAAATAGTTTTCCTTTCATATAAACAAGGGAAAATTGGGGAGGCAGTCCTAATGTATACTTTTAAAAGCTGTGACAAGTGTCATAATGATAAGACGTTTGCTTAAATCATTAAGGCATATGTAAATATAAATATGAGTCCACTTGCCTACAACCTCTTGACATTGAAAAGGAGAAATATTTCATTTAAAGCATTTCAAACAAATATTTCCAACTAAAATGCAAATTCTAAATGATTAATAAAATGGAATATTTCAAATCCTTATCATAGGATCTTTATATCTGTAGGATCAACCTTGACAAGAAAGAGAACCCCTTGATTTCATTAATCTCATATTACAGTGATTTGTTTTCTGAAGGAGTCTTAATTAAACTTTCTCTCTCTCTCTCTTTCTCTTTCTCTCTCTCTCTCTCACTCTCACCATGGAGTCCTGTAACAGAGGATTTTCTTTTACGCTTTTATTGAACTTAGTCCTTTAAAAATAAATATATATGGGCTCAGTGATTCTCTAAAGCCTATGGAATACCTAGCATCTTATTCTCACCGGATAACTAAAAGTCTTCTTCCATTACAATGCTAGTATAAAGTCCAAATCATTTCAATTAGGTACATGTGAGTAAGGCATTCAAAGAAACCTGAGGGTCTAATCTGTCTCCTTTCCTGAGCTTCTGAAAATAATGAAACCCCATCTGTTCCCAGAATTCCCATCCAGGGACTGAAGAGATAGTACAGTGGTCGGGCACTTGCCTTGCATGAAGCTGACCTGGATTGGTTCCCATATGTCCTGCAATCACTTTGGAACTCCTGAGTGCACAGCCAGGAGTAACCACTGAGCATCTCCAGGTGTGGCCCAAAGTCAAAATCACAAAAGAATTTCTAACCATATTGCTGTGCTTATGCCTAGGATAACAATTATAGGTATTGTTGGTTAAAAAAAAAAGGAAAATGTCAGAAATGGAAAGAAGAAGAACAGTCTAAGGTAATTAGAAACCCCGCCATGCAAAGGACAGTTTTATAATTGGGTTTCAAGGCTGGAGTGCAGTTTCCCATGGGCTCAGTGCTGCCTTCTGCCTTATAGGCACTTGGTTCCTCTCTAGTTGTCATTTGTTCTTTTTTTATTAAATATTTTTCGATGGAGAATTTTTATCAATCTGCCAGGAGAATTTGGGTCCAGGTGCCTCTTTTAATTTCACACTTTGTGTTTCTTATCCATCTATCTAGAGGTATAATTTTCTCAAGAACCTTGCAGACTGACTGTGGATTTAAAGGAGATTCATTCTGTTAGACAAAAGCAATACGTACTGATTTTATTTGGGGGTGGTAGTGATGGTGGTAATCTTGGAAGATGGGTATTAAGTGTCTTATGATGTGGATTGGTGGAAGCAGGCAGGTAAGGTGGGGCTTCTGGGTTTAATCCCTGGAGATTGGTGGGAGCAGGCAGAGGTTCTCTATTTTCGGGTCCTGTTGAGCCTGAGTCCAAGGTCACAGAGTTCCGCTTACCTGGTTCTGTGGGGCTTCACTTGTGCGTGAGTCTTGGCCCGAGTGTCCGGAAGTGGCCTGGAGTGTGGTGGCAGCTGGGTAGTGGAGGTAGTGGAGGATCTCACGTTCTACAAGGAAGTGATCATCCATGTCAAAAGAGGGGTTCAACAGGGTGATACCATTTCACCGAAACTCTTCAGTGCCACCCTTGAGAACATTATGCAATGCCTGGAATGGGAAGGAATGGGAGTGAAGATAGAAGGTCAGCAACTACACAAGCTCTGCTTCACTGATGACATTGTTTTAATAACACCAAACATTAGCCAAGAAGCACAAATGCTTGCCGACTTCAACCATGACAAGAGCTGAATCTCACGAAGACAATGTTTATGAGAAACAGACTCCTTCCTGATGTTCTATTCACTCTCAATGAAATGAACATCTCTGAATGCAAGAGTTATGTGTACCTAGGTTGAGAAGTAAACATGATAAATGACCTGGCACCTGAGTTGCACAGGAGGAAGAGCAAGGCTTGGAATGCCTTCAAAAGCTTCAAAGAAATAGCTAAAAGGACAAAGAATCTCTGGCTCCGGGCACATCTCTTCGATTCCACCGTTCTTCCTGCATTAACATATGCCTCAGGGCCCTACGGAAATAGGATGAGAATGCTATTTGGGTTTCCCAAAGAGGAATCAAAAGAGCTATGCTTGGAGTATCATGCTTCACTCAAATGAGAGAACGAATCTGGAATTCCAACCTCTGTTGACAATCAAGAATCAGGGATGCTGTCTCATTTGCCAAGGTGTCAAAAATCAGATGGGCTGGACACGTAATGAGATTTGGAGATGACCGCTGGACTAGAGACGTTACTGACTGGATACCATGAGGCATCAAAAGATTGAGTGGCTGCCCACCTATGAGATGGTCAGACTTCTTCGCCAAGACCCTGAACAATCGTTTTGAGGCTCTTCGTGTTCCTTGAGCTAGCAGACACCACTGGGTTACATTAACATGTGACAGGTACAAATGGAGACATTACTGGTGCCCGCTAAAGCAAATCGATGAACAACGAGGTGATATTGGTAGAGATACATGATGATTTACAAAGTTGCTCATAATACAGTTGTTTAAGGCATTCAACATTCCAAGAGCAATCCCACCACCAGTGCAAGCTTCCCTCAATAAATGTACCCAATTTCCCACCCACCCACCAAACCAACTTCCTTAGCAATCACAAAATAGTTTACTTTATACTGCTTGTTAGAATACCCAACACCGATTTTTAAGATGATTTCTTCACTCTGACCTTGTGTGGAGGGAGCTAAGAGACAACACTCTTATGGTCCTAGAGGCCTTCACAGTTTGATTGAGAGTATCTGTAAAGCACCTCATAATCTCTTGTGAATGAATTCCCTAATATTTTTATCTTTCTGAGTTTCAGCGATGAATTGTAGAGACACACCTTGATCTCTTTTCTCTAGCATAAGCTATCCAGCCTGAATATTTGACTTTAAAGGCTGTTTTTCAGTCTAATCCTGTCTTCCTCTCTCTTCTTCTGAGCCCTCATAAACAGAAATTTCAGTGGTTATGTTTGGACACTAAAGTTTAAACATTTTTCTTTCCATCCTTTCTTCCTTCTTTCTTCCTTTTATTTCCCTTGCCCTTTATTTATCTCTCCTCTCCCCCCCCCCCCCTCCATTCTTTCCTCTTATCTCCTTTCCTGGGGTAGTTAGGGATTACTTCTAGCTCTGTGCTCAAGGATCACTCTTGGGAGGGCTCATGGGACTATATAAGGTTCTAGGAATCGAACCCAGGTCAGCAACAAGCAAGACAGGCATCTTACATGTTGTACTAATATTTTGACCGAATCTTTGGACAATTTCAACACTCCTAACAGTCTAGTCCAGTGTTTTTCAATCACCTGTCCAGAGATTGGTATCAATCAACTGAGGAAAAGTTGAAAACCACTGGTCTATCGACTTATTTGGAAGAGCTGACCTATGGAAGAACATGCAAGAATCAGTGTGCAGGAATAACGACATTTACAAATGCTTTTGTAGTCTTCTTAAGGTCATTTGACTTTTATGACTTAGATCCTTAATATAATCTTCAAACTTTTCTTCCTGTTCATTTTTCAGGTTATTCCACATTTTTATTTTTTTTTGTTTTTACATATAGATATTTGTTATCCATTTTAGAGGTACCAATTCTGTATTCATTTTCTATCTTCATGTAACAGCTCTAACTTCACTCCCTGTAAGTCACCCAGGCCATATGACATAACTAGATTAGAAGAATAAACATCATCTACATTACAGAAACAGGACAGAATATGTCTGGAATTACTCAAGACTATGTACCACAATGTAGGACTGGGAGGAGAATTTGGCATTTTGTCCATTTAGAGTAATTTTATCATTACAGTAATATGCTACATAATCTTGAGTAAACATATCTAGCCAAGTCTAAATCTGGTGCCAATATCTCTACTCTGCCTCTAGTGGAAAACATAGGGCCAGAATAGACAACAGGATATGAGGTGCTGATCTTGAATGTGGCCAACTCCAGTTCAATCCTTGGCATTGCTAGAGTCACTCCTGAAAACAAAGCCAGTAGTAGACTCTGAGGAGTACATTTATGGGGAAAAGAAAAAAGAAAAAAGAAAACAAACTCAAATATAAACCAGGTCCAATATTTTCTTTTCTATCCAGCTAAAATATCAAGGAGATGATTATAAAGCTTCCAAAATTACTGTGTTATTGGGGCTGGAGCGATAGCACAGCAGATAGGGCATTTGTCTTACACGCAACTGACCCCGGTTCAATTCCCATTGTCCCATATAGTCCCCTGAGCATCGCCAGGAGTAACTCCTGGGTGCAGACCCAGGAGTAACCCCTGTGCATCGCCAAGTGTGACCCAAAATTACTGCATTATGAAATTTTAAGTATGAAATAAATCAGGCATAATCCCAGTGAAAATATTTCTGAGATTTAAAAACTTAATTTATTAAATATAATATCAGTAATCCCATGGAGGAGCAGGAGACACAGTACAACAGGTAGGGTGCTTGCATTCTGCATAGCTGACTCGTGGTTTGAACCCTGGTATTCCATATGGTCCTCTAAAGCCACCAGGGGTGATATCTGAGCACAGAGTCAGACTAAGCTCTGAGCAACTCCTATTGTAATCTGCATGGTGACTCAGTATGGTGACTATGTGGTGAATGCTTATTGTAGATTTACTTTACATTTCATTTATTTGCCTGATCATGAAATTAATGTGAGGGTCATTGAAGTCTTTTATCTATTTCTTTAATTGAGGTGACATTTTCTTGTTGGGTTATATATAAATTATATATTCTAGACACAATTTTGATTTATTTTGCAAATATGAAAAACAATGTGTATTGACTTTGCCCTCTTTCAAGTATTTACTTTTTCAAGAGAAATATTAATTTTAGAGCAGTCAAGTTCTTTCCCTTGGTTAGAGAGATAGTATAGAAGATAGTCCACTTGCCTTGCATGTGAGCAACCCATTTTGACCCTCACATGGTCTCCCTGCTCTTTCAGGAGTGGTCTCTGAGCTCAGAGTGAGGAGTAAGCCCTGAGCAGCATTAAGTGTGGCCCCAAAACAAAACAAAACAAAACAAAAACCCAAGAAAAATATTTTCCTAGTATTTACCTCTCTTATATTCTATAAGCACTTATTAAATTAGAGATAGCTATAAGAACTCAGTAAATGGTCAGACTTCTATTCATAGTAATTAAAGCATCTACTCAATTTAATTCATTAGTCATGCTTAGCAACTTCCAAATTCTATTTTTAAAAAGGCCGGGTATTATCAGCCAGTGACAGGTCAGAGGAAGAGATACATTCTTGGTTTGGAAATGGGAGTCCATTAGGCACCTTTCAACTGATAACCCAGAGTCAGACACTGACTTGTGTCTGAAAAGCCTTTCCTGGTAATGGGGTGGAAGAGGTTATTTGTGTTTGCAATAGTGGAGTCTGGAAGCTAATGACAATGCCTCTTTCTGGAGTACAAATTATATAATAACAAATGTGGCTCAGTCTTTGGTGCTGGGAACAGATTGAAACATCCTTTCACATTTTGATTTCCCTCCATTTTTTGCTTTGCACTAGGTCTTTTGCATTGATTAAGAGAAAGGGGGTGAGTTTTGAGATCATAGTTATATCGTTAAGGTGTTTCCCAATTACCCAAGTCAAAAGAAAGATCAATTTTGCCTAAGCTGCATTCACAGTCTCTCTCTCTCTATATATATAGGTACATATATTTGTATATATAAAATTATATATATAAAACTTTGCTTTATATAATTCTAGCCCTAAGCATGCTTGTACAAATGATATTGTGATGGGTAGGATAATATAATCTGTTTGTACTTACTGATATGTTCATGTTTTCACCCCTTACTTCACTCTAGGTAAGAAATAGTGGGGAAGAAAGGGACATTTTAAATCCATATACTTCTTAGGGATTTTTTTATTAAATATTTGTAAACATAAGAGGAAAATGGCACTTTTTTCACCTTATGATCATTTGTAGAAAATAATTTAAAAGAATAACATAAAAGTAAATTATATACAAAAAGTACAAGCCTTCAGAATGAGTGATTCATGGATAATCTGAAGATGGTGTTAAGAATTTTCAGGATATATGTTCAATACTTATATTGTAGCTTCACCCCACATATGATTTCAAAGATATAGGGAAGGTCCAGACACTAAAATTTTAACAAGTTTTCTCAGCTAACAGGCTTATTTTAGACATTACTCAAGTACAGGGGGGATTTTTATCATATACATTGCCTTACAGAACATTCTGGAATCAGTATGAATGTTTCCTATTTCTACATGGAAAGGTGAATCACTGAAACATATCCACATGTAAATCAAGCTAGCCTGCCACCGAGATCTCCTGCCACCAACTTTGACACTATCTCACATTAACTTGACTCTCTACAAAGACTCTCCATCTCACAACACAGATTCTGTCCCACACATGAACTGTATTAAACCCAAGCAGCCTAATACTTGTGCTGGAATTGCAGTTTCTGAGACAGTAGCCTCTTCACTTTCAGCACACACACCAGGCGAGGCCTGCTATCTGTTTCCGGAGAGCTCACTTTTGTCAGAACTCTTTATTGCTTGCTTAAAGGTTCTGTATTGAAAGTCATGCCCTGGAGACAGCACGCCAACACCCATGAGTGATAGTGCAGTGTGAGGGCACCAAGAGCAGAGCCACTGCCACAGTGAGAGCCGACAGTGGTGACTTCCCAAAGCGTTTGATGAATGAGTCGGCTGCAGAGCTGCAGAGGTGAAGCTTATCAAATCTGTTCAGAATCACTTCCGATGAAGAATAAGAACAAAGAACATTTTCATATCCGAGTCTTTTGTTGACCTGCAAAGAATTTTACTAATAAATACTTGTCTTCCACAAATTTACTAGACTGACTGGAATTTATGGTCATATATTTTTTTGATAAGTTCTCTCAAGGAAACACATAAAGATAATAGGTATGGCTACCATTGGCAGTTCATAATACTGAATATCAATAGGTGGCACAAACTCAGCCCAAAACCTCGAAAAAACTGTCTTTACTCGTCAAAATAAGCTTATTTTATTTCATGAGAGAAAAATAAAAACTACAGAAGTGAAGTACTTTCTCCATGATTACACTGACTATTAAATTCTTGTCTATGTGAATGTAGAACACATTAACTTAACCACTTCCAATATTTTCTTCCATTACATCTTGAATAATGTTCCGATAAGATGTAGATGTGTCGTAACTGAAAACCAGTGACAAAAGACCATGAAACATTTATTTCTTTTTTTTCCATTAAGAGTTTTTCTAGTAGTATAATATGAAATGTATTTCACTCTAACAAGAATTCCCAAAGGATATTGGGAGATGGGGGTTGGGAGTTTTGTTCTTTTGCCTATTTTGCATTTCTGAAAATAAGAGTAGTTTGAAATCAATTTAACTGCTCAGTCTGATTAAAGATAATGTTTACCAGTGATTGTGTATCTATCAGACAAGGTGGTCAGTTGAAATAGAATTATTAATAAGCGCATTTTTTAAATAGCATGAAAATTTGCAGGTTAAAGAGGAAAAATAAATGACCCTTGTAAGACCACAATTTTGGAACTGTGTTTCACTAAATTCAGGATGAAAAGAAATAGAGAGAAACTGGGTCCTGCCTGGCTGGATTTAACTCTCAGATGCACAAAGTGAAAAGAAAAAAAGAAATTCAATGTAGTTCAGACGACAAAGACACCAGCCAGCAAAGTTATCCTCTTGGGAGTTTTCCAAATCTCTATTAGTAGGCAGAGCCCTATCTCCAGACAGATATTTTATTTTACTTATTTTTTAAGTAAGTGTATTGATTTTACTTAAAATAATCTTTATTTTTTCTCAATGGGGAAAGGAAATTGAGTCAGTGTTCTTTTTAAAATTAAAAAAAATAATTGAATCATTGTGAGATACACAGTTATAAAGTTGTTCATGGTTGGGTTATAGTTACATAATGTTCCAACACCCTTGTCTTCACCAGTGCACATTTTCTCACACCAATGTCCCTGTTTCCTCTCCCACTAATGCTCTCCCCAGCTTGTCTCTGTAGCTGGCACTTTTCTCTCTCTGTCTTTCTATTTCTCTCTCTGTCTATGTCTCTGTCTCTGTCTGTCTGTCTCTGTCTCTATCTCTCTCTCTCCCTTTTTCTCTCTCTCTCCCCACTTCCTCCCCTTTCTCTCTGATTAGATAGATATTCTACAGGAATAATTTAGAAGTTACATCCCTGAATGGCTCAGACTCAAACATAGAATAGCTTTGAAGCCTGGTGGGCAACAGGAGATTTTATTCTTTAACAGTATTGATCTCTGAAGATAAAATCAAATAACAGAGCTAGGACCTGACTCAGTAATTGAGCATAAGCTTCACATGTATGTGTGAGGTCCTGGGCACTGAATAAAACAAAGCAGTCCTGTTCCCAAATATCATCATATCAGTTTGCTATAACTAAACTATGTGGAATTTAGCAGATTTGAAAATAACCTTGTTGAAAAAAAGACACCACAAGAAAAGAAAACTACAGGCCGATATCCCTGATGAACACGGATGCAAAGATTCTCAACAAAATACTAGCAAATAGAATTCAACTACTCATCAAAAAGATCATACAACATTTCCAAGTAGGATTCATCCCGGGGATGCAAGACTGGTTTAACACTCGGAAATTAATCAAAATATTCCATCATATCAACAAAAGAAAAGATAAAATTCATATGATCATATCAATATGATGCAGAGAAAGCATTGGACAAGATCCAGCACCCGTTTATGATGAAAACCCTCTCCAAAATGGGGATGAGGGGACTTTCCTCAATATAGTTAAAGCCATCTACCACAAGCCTACAGCAAGCATCATCTTCAATGGGGAAAAACTAAGAGCCTTCCCTCTAAGATCAGGGACGAGACAAGGATGCCCACTCTCTCCACTGCTGTTCAATACAGTACTGGAAGTACTTGCAATAGCGATTAGGCAAGAAAAAGATATTAAAGGCATCCAGGTAGGAAAGGAAGAAATCAAGCTCTCACTATTCGCAGATGATATGATACTATACTTAGAGAACCCTAAAACCTCTACCAAGAAACTCCTAGAAACAATAGGCTTGTATAGTAAAGTTGCAAGCTATAAAATCAATACCCAAAAATCCATGGGTTTCCTATATGCAAATAGTGAAAGAGAAGAAAGTAAGATGAAGAAAAAAATCCTGTTCACAATTGTGTCCCAGAAAATCAAGTACCTAGGAATCAGCTTAACAAAGGAAGTAAAGGACCTGTACAAAGAAAACTACAAAACTCTACTTCAGAAAATAAAAGAGGACACAAGGAAATGGAAAAATATCCCCTGTTCATGGATCGGGAGAATTAACATTGTCAAAATGGCAATACTTCCCAAAGCACTGTATAAATTCAACACGATCCCTATTAGGATACCCATGACATTCTTCAAAGAAATGGAGCAAACACTCCTGAAATTTATATGGAACAATAAACCCCCACGAATAGCTAAAGCAATTCTTGGGAAAAAGAAAATGGGAGGAATCAACCTCCCTAACTTCAAACTCTACTACAAAGCAGTAGTAATTAAAACTGCATGGTACTGGAACAAAGGCAGAGCTGTAGACCAATGGAACAGGGTTGAATATACTGACACCTCCCCCAAGCATACGACCACCTAATCTTCGATAAGGGGGCAAGAAAAGTGAAGTGGAGCAGGGAAACCTCTTTAATAAATTGTGCTGGGAAAACTGGATGGCTACATGCAAAAAAGTGGGCTCAGATCTCTGCCTAATTCCATGTACAAAAGTAAGATCAAAGTGGATTAGGACCTGAACATCAGACCGGAATCCATAAGGTACATTGAGGAAAAAGCTGGCAAAACCCTACATGACAATGAAGCTAATGGTATCTTCAAAGATGTCATGCCGCTAGCCAAGAAACTGAAAACAGAGATAGACAAATGGGACTATCTTAAACTAAGAAGCTTCTGCACCTCAAAAGGAACAGTGACCAAAATACAAAGACACTCTACAGAATGGGATAGGATGTTCGCCAAATACACATCCAATAAGGGGTTGATATCAAGGATATACAAAGTACTGGTTGAACTCCACAAGAAGAAAACATCCAACCCCATCAAAAAATGGGGAGATGAAATGAACAGAAACTTTCACAAAGAAGAAATCCAAATGGCTAAAAGGCACATGAGAAAATGCTCCACATCATTAATCATCAGGGAGATGCAGATCAAAACCACAATGAGATATCATTTCACACCACAGAGACTGGCCCATACCCACAAGAACAAAAGCGACTGGTGCTGGCGCAGATGTGGCGAGAAAGGGACCCTCCTTCACTGCTGGTGGGAATGCCAACTGGTTCAGCCCTTTTGGAAAACAGCATGGACGATTCTCAAGGACTTATAAATTGAGCTCCCATTTTACCCAGCAATACCACCCCTGGGAATATATCCCAGATAGGCAAAAAAGTATAGTCGAAGTGACATCTGCAATTGTTGGTTCATTGCAGCACTCTTTACAATAGCCATAATCTGGAATCTGGAAAAAACCTGAGTGCCTGAGAACAGATGACTGGTTAAAGAAACTTTGGTACATTTACACAATGGAGTACTATGTAGCTGTTATAAAAGACGAAGTCATGAAATTTACATACAAGTGGTACTACATGTAAAGTATCATGTTAAGCGAAATGACTCAGAAAGAAAGGGATACACATAGAAAGATTGCATTTACCTGGGGAACATAAAGTAACAAAATAGGAAACTAACACCCAAGAATGACTGAAATTAGTACCAGGAATTTTACTCCATGGCTTGGAGCCAGCCACAAATGCTAGGGGAAAAGGGAGCTCAGATAGAGAAGGGAGCACCAAATAAAGGGTGTTGGGAGGATCCTCCCAGGATAAGAGAAGCATGCTGAAAGTAGACTATAGACCAAACATGATTGCCACCCATTGCCTCTTTTGCAAACCACAACACCCAATAGGAGAGAGAGAGAACAAAAGGGAATGCCCTACCACAGAGGCAGGGTGGGTTGGGGGATGGGGGATGGGAGGGATACTGGGATCCATGGTGGTGGGAAATGGTCTCTGGTGGAGGGATGGGTATTTGATCATTGTATAAGTTAAACCAAAGCACAAAAATTTGTAAGTCTACAACTGTACCTCTTGATGTCTCACTAATAAAAAGAGAAAAAAAAAGAAAAAAAGAAAATAACCTTGTTATTTGTTTGATGTTCTGTAAGTTGGATGGATAGTTTTCCAGTTGTGAGAAAACTTATGAATTCAGCTGAGTGGTTGACTAGGGCACTGAGTTCAACAGGGATAGCTGAATTCTAAAACTCTCTTCTCTTACCGTGATTTACCCTCAAAGAGAGGCTGCTTGGCTTATTGACATGCAGTTTCAAGCTATATTCCAAAAGCACAATCCTTGATGTCTAGTGAGTATTCTCCTTTACCCAGTGGACAAAATGAACTATGTGACCAGACTCTGTCACTGCAAGGGAGAGTGGAAGAGAACTGGAACAGGACAGCCAGATCCAATTCATTGTGGAGTTTCAGTGAACAACCCTCCACAATTAAAAACACTCCTCCTCTGACGTTATATGAGGGAATATGAGGGAATACCCCCGAGGGTATTTTTGTTGTTGTTGTCTTTTTTTTAACTGAATCACAGTTACACAGTTACAAGATTTATGCATGACTAGGTTTCAGTCATATAATGTTCCAACACCCATCTCTTCACGAGTGCACATTTCCAACCATCAATGTCCCTAATTTCCCTTCTGCAACTCCCAACTCACCTCTATGGGTGGCACTTTTCTTCTCCTCTCTTATCTCTATCTCTGTCTCTCTCTGTCTCTGTCTTTATGTGTGTCTATCTGTCTCTCTTTCCTTTTGGGCATTATGATTTAAAATATAGATACTGAAGGTTTATCATGTATATCCCTTTACCTACTTTCAACACTTATTTCTTGTCCAGATCATTTTCAACTGTTACTGTCATGAGGGGATTTAGCTAAGAATTTCTGTCTCAGATTCCATGGCAGGTTATCCTGAAGGACAGAATAGAGTCTAGATAGAAAATGAAGAAACTCATGGTTGAGGCATAAACTAACTTATTTGTCAAGGTCTGACCTGATTATGGTTGCTTCCACTCTTTCTCTGCTCCTACTGACCTATCAGAGACATCAGACATCCTTCTTCGATCTCTTTTAGCACTTGTGTCAGTTACGGATCAGCCAGAATATTAGACCATAGGAGATATAGAGAAATGGTTTGAGGTTGGAGAGATAGTATAGCAGGTAGGACACCTGACTCACATATGGCTGACCTGGGTTCAATCCCTGGCATCCCATATGGTCTCCTGAGCACTGCCAGAAGTAATTCCTGAGTGAAGAACCAGGAGTAACTCCCGAGCATCACCAGGTGTGACCCAAAGAGCAAGCAAGCTAACAAACAAACAAACAATAGAAATTATTTTATTGAAAGATTCCTGTCGATTTGGGGCTGCTGACGAAAGCCAAGCTGAAACTCAAAGGCTTGAGCTGAGGCTATTGTCCACAGTCAGAGTATTTCCTTCAGGGAAACTTCGAATTTATATTGAATAAGTCCCGAAGAATGATCTAGGAATTTCTCTAGAAATCAAGTCGATTAATAACGATTATTTTTCTTTTAATTTTTTTTGGTCAAGACACCATGATTTAAAAAGTTATTCATATTTGAGTTTTAGGCATAGTATGATCCAGCATCAATCACCACCAGTGTCCTGACCCTCCACCAAGTGTCCCAGGTTACTTCCCCGCATTCACCTCCAAGTCTGGCTCATGGATAGGATTTTTTATTACATCAACATATACATTCAAAACAAACTATAGATTGATAATAGATTGAATAATTGGTGCACTGTAATGTCACCACGTGTACACATATAACTAGCCAGCCTTGACCACAGTTGCTTTATTATAGCAAGTTTGAAATGTCTTTTGAAAGGACTTTTCTACTTAGTTACTTAATCACAATTCCTTTTTTGCTTGACAACTCTGAGTTGATTTCTGCAACTTCTGGCCTAACTTCCCAACTCTGAGTGACGAAAACTATGCAAGTTCCCATTCTTGTCATTTTTTTTCCTCCTAATTTAGAGACAAAACCTGCTCATGGAAGCTTCTAATGATTTTCCTTTGCTGTCTTCTGCTTTGTTTTGCTTTTGTTGCTTTTTAGTTCTCTAACATCTGTGATTACAGTTATGTAACTGATTCCCTACATAGAATATGCTCTATTTAAATACCAAACATCGTTGTCGTTTTCCTGACAGGACCCTGCTGAGGAACTTTGTAAAGTAGAGTATAAAACACTGTTCATTACAAAATCTTAATATATATATGTATATATATATATATATATCAGTTACATAAGGATGCTCAGTAGTTTGCATGTATATACATATAGTTTGAATTGGATTGGGAAGAAGACTTTTATTGGGGGAAGTGACACACCAGGCAGTACTCAGCGCTTACTCCTGGCTCTGTTCTCAGGGGTCCCTCTTGGTGGTGTCCAGAGGACCATCTGTGGTGCTGGGGATCAAACCTGGGTTAACTGCACGAAAAACAAGCACCTTATAGTACTATCTTGCTGGCCCCCAGATACAGTTTTTATGGTGTATGTTTCCACTTTTTAAATTTTTATTGCTATATTTTTTCCTATTATTTTTCACAATCAGTCCTGAAGAAGTGCAGGGGACCCTTCATGCTATTCTTGACAAATTGATCAGCAGTTTATGTCAGTGTCCAAAGATATGGTGCCACCCATGCCCAGAGGTATCAGGGAGTAGCTGGGCCACACCTGGTAGCACTCAGAGGCTCTGAACTATACCTGGTGATGCTTGAAGGACCATGTTGTGCCAGGTATCAAACCAGAGTTGGCCACACAAGATGCGCACCTTAAATGAGGTATTGTCTCTATGGCCACTTATTTTTTGTTAGTTCATCGGTCACCTACCTATATTTATCTATCACTTTATTCTTCCCCAACATATCCAGATGTATCACAGATTTTGCCATCTGCTATTACTAGTTTTCACTTATTCAAAACCCTGGGGTTAATATTGACTGTGTTTTTCCTCCATAATTACTATAGATAATTCCTCTATCATTGCTATAGATTACTGCACTGTATGCATTACTGTCCTCCTGTTGTTCATCGATTTGCTCGAGTGGGCACCAGTAGCATCTCCACTGTGAGACTTGTTACTGTTTTTGGCATATCGAATACATCACAGGGAGCTTGCCAGGCTCTGTCATATCGGCAGGATACTGTTGGTAGCTTGTCTTTGGGCTCCCAAGAGGTACTGAGGAATCGAACCCGGGTCAGCGTGTGCAAGACAAACACCATACCCGCTGTACTATTGCTCCAGCCCACTGTAGTTTATATGTCAGTAAATGCCATTAGTCTTTCTTCCACAAGTTTACACCTCTCAACATCTGTTTGTCACCACTTTGGTCTAAGCATTTCGATCTTAATTCATGATTGCACATTGATAACAATGGTTATGACATTCTTTCAGAAAATTTGGGGGCCTGAGAGATAGCACAGCTGGCATGGCACTTGCCTTGCACATAGCCAGCCTTGGTTTCATCCCTGACACCCCATATGATGCCCCAGGCCCACCAGGAGTGATCCCTGAGGACAGAGCCAAGAGTATGCTCTGATCACAGCAGTTTGTGGCCCAAAACCAAACAAGCAGGAAAAAAGGAAAAAGAGGGAACAATTCATATTATTATGTAAATTATATATTAAAATTATTTATTTCTTAACCTTTTGTTTGCTTGTTTTGTTGTGGGGCCACATCCAGCATTGCTCAGGAATTACTCCAAACTCCTCAGTCAGAAATCACTCCTGGCAGTTTCGGGGGATTATATGGGTTATTTAAAATTAAGAACTGTCTGGCAATCCCCCTTTCCTCCTGTCTAGAATGCTTTATCCTGTTATTCAACTGACTGGCTCTCGCAATTTTTTTGAGGTTTAAAACTTACTCTCTAGTTCAACTTTTCTTGTCACCACATTTTATGTTTTACAATTACCTATTGTTTGTTTCCCATATGGAATTTTTCTAAACTTTTGTCTCTATTACCTTTATAGAGAAATTGTTTCAGAAGAGTAAAATTTAATTGTCTGGGTCCTTTCTATAGAGAGCCCTCAAGCCTAGAACAGTGCTTATTCTGGGTATATAGGGGATATTACAATTATTTACTGAATTGATTAATTACTATTATTATATTGATACAATGACTCTTGGAAGATAACTATATTAAGGAGGGAGGAAAAGAGAAAAATAATCTTGCAAATATATAATGAAGTAAGTATTAAAAGGTATTAAGTTGACTCAGTTTTATAAAAATTTCAGTATGTTTTTTCTTTCATTTAAAATAACCACTCTAGATTATTAGGGGTATCAGAGGAAAACACTGTCACTGTCACTGTCCTCCTGTTGTTCATTGATTTGCTTAGGCGGGCCCAGTAACATCTCCATGGTGAGACTTGTTGTTACTGTGTTTGGCATATCGAATACATCACAGGTAGCTTGCCAGGCTTTGCTGTACGGGCTAGATACTCTTGGTAGCTTCCTGGGCTCTCCCAGAGGGGCAGAGGAATTGAACCTGGGTTTGTAAGGTTGGTCAAGTGCAAGGCAAACACCCTACTCGCTGTGTTATCGCTCCAGCGCAGAGGAAAATACAGAAACAGAAAATGAAAGAATATTTTTATAAAGTAGAATATATTTTATAAGAACAAAAATTTAAAATATACACTTTGGTAATTCACAATAAGGGTGATTTTCAGTATTGATGTAACACTAGAATATGCATCTTGGCAATTCGTAAGAAGGGCGATTTTCAGTATTGGTGTAATGCTAGAACCTTTCTTCAGAGTTCAGAAAGACTTGACATATCTAAGACTAAGAAGCAAATGGTCTTCCATCCTAAACTGCTTTGAGGAGCATCTTGAAGTAACAACAAATTGAGATATGCCCAATTAGAACCCACCATTTGGAAGTAATCTCATCTATTCATATATATTTTAAACTTATTATTCATTCCTTTGAGCAAAGCTCAGTTTGTCCATTTCTCTGTTTCAAAAGGGACTAAATGAACACCAGGGTTTTTCATATAAAAGATGGCTTGACTTTAGGGTCTCGGCTGATTATATTCATTTGTCTGGAGGGAAAGGTTTGAATTCAACTGAGATTAGTAGATTAGAGCACCTACATGCCTTCCTAATATGATGCTCTTAGGATATGTGGTCTTCTTCATTGGATTGTAGGACTTTAGCGTTGTCTAAGATAAGGGAAATGGAAACCATTAGTCTCTCAAGACCTCAGCCTGGAAACTGATACAACATTGCTTCTTCTATGTTTTTTCACTGTAGAAATTGTATAGATGAACTAAGTTCAGTGAAAAAGAACAGAGACTGTGTATTGTGAAAAGAAAATTTAGA
Source organism: Sorex fumeus (assembly GCF_029834395.1). Taxonomy (NCBI): domain Eukaryota; kingdom Metazoa; phylum Chordata; class Mammalia; order Eulipotyphla; family Soricidae; genus Sorex; species Sorex fumeus. The sequence goes on along the minus strand of NW_026606068.1, from coordinate 2,077,225 downwards.
TTTTGGTTTCTTTTTCTTTGTGGGGGGGCTCCAATAAATATTTTCTCTCATTATGATTAAAGTTTTAAATAGAATTACCATACACAAATCAAGTTTATTTAAATACTCAAAATCGAGTTTGAAAGCAAGCTAGCCCATAATTATGTCCCAATAACTAATCCTACAAGCTGTCATTTTGGAGAGCTCATTTTTCTCTTATCCTCCATAGAATTTCTAGTAGGTGATCACAGCAGAGCTGGTGATTCATAGTTGTTCCAGAAATATTTTCTTTTCTCTTGATTAATAGTAGATCAGTAGTATGTATTTGGGATATTGAATTCTCTTCAATTTAAACTCTTCTTATTCTGGAGCAAGGATAGATGGGAAAATTTCCATTTTTGTTTTTATCTGACATCTTCTAATATCGGAGTATCATTCTGTGATTCAATAGGAGGTTGGAAAAGCATGGGGCAAGAAACATTGCGTGTAATCTTTCAGTATCACCCACAGGAAGCGCTGGATGCCCAAAATCATTTCTTTATTTCCTGTATTGCATCTGCTCATGTCTGACTTCAGTTTCTTGGTGCACATGATAATCTTCAACTGACCACGCCCACCCTCCTTTAACTTTTGCTTCTAACACCTCTTGCTTCTTTATCCCAAGAACCCCTGGATCTTTTTGAAGGAAAAAAATAGACATAGAATAATTTTCAAGTTAACTCTTAGTTACAGCTGTTCTAACATATGAAAATCATGCAGGCATTTTTGCTCAGGAAAACTCTAGGTGTGGCTTGATTTCAGTGAGGATATTTAATTCTACTTTTATAAGTTATTTTGTTAATCAAAATCACTAACACTTAGACTTTTCAATCATGAGTTAAGCGCCAGTAACCACATCCATATAAATCCAGGAGATGTTGCATAATTTTTCCTCCCCTTGAGTAGAATTTCTTTGCTTTTTCATGATAATGTGTTTCACTTCTTTAGTTTGATTTTATCTAATTTATTTGTTTTTGTTTTCCTTGTCCCTTCAGTTCAGGCCCCTAAAGAAAATCTGAGACTGTTGTTGTGGCAAGTTTTGCTTGTTTTCTTGTATGACTTATTGTTTCCAAACATTAGGTTTCTTATATTCAGATCTTATTGTATTTAGTATTTTTGGGTTTTATTTTTCATTTTTTTGTTAAAATTTTTTATTGAATCACTGTGAGATACATAGTTACAAGGTTGTTAATCAATGAATTTCAGTTACATAATGTTTCATTATCCATACCTTCACCAGTGTACATTTCTGACCACTAATGTCTCCAATTTCCCTCCATATTTTGAATTCATTTTTGTATGTGATTTGAAATTGTGCTTTAGTTTCACTTTTGTTTGTTTGTTTTTTGGGTCACACCCGGCAATGCACAGGGGCTACTCCTGGCTCATGCACTCAGGAATTACTCCTGGTGGTGCTCAGGGGACCATATGGGATGCTGGAATTTGAACCCAGGTTGGCTGCATGTAAGGCAAACATCCTACCCACTGTGCTATCGTTCCAGGCCCATTTAGTTTCATTCTTTTGAATGAGGGCTTCCAGCTTTATCAATACTATGTGCTGAAGAAAGTTTCCTTTCTTACATTTTATTCTATATATCCTCCATTGGCTAATTTACTATAAATTAAACTGGCCATATATAGTTTTATTTGGAAGCCCCAAATTATATTTCAGAAATCTGTGTATTTTATCCCAATACCACACTTTTTGTTTCTTAGCTTTGCAGTGTAATTTGTAGACTGGAAATAAGTTACATCCATTTTCTTTTTCAGAATGAATTTTGCTATTAGAAAGAGATATTTTATGGTTTCATACAAATTTCTGTGTTGTTTGTTTTATTATTTTGAAGAATGTCATTGAACTTTTTACAGGGGTTGCAAAAAATCTGGGTTTTTTTGAGTAAAATGTCCACATATACATCTGCTAAGATATTAATACACAGGATCTATAAAGAACTTTATATCTTTATATCTTTACATATATGAAAGTATACAACACAGTTCTCTAAAAAAAAGGCACAGAGCTATGTGAAAAATGTTTATCAACACATTGTTAAGGAAAATCTAAAGAATTAAATGCCACCTAATACCTACATAAGTACCCTGTAAAAAAATAAAATAAGGGCCAGTGAAACAGTAAAATAGATAAAGTAATTTCCTTACACACAAATTAGCTGGGTTGGATCCCTGGCACTCCATATGAGCCCCCAAGCACTACCAGGAGTGACACCTGAGAATAGAGCCAATAATAAATTCTAAGCACGCATGGTGTATACCCCACAAAAAATAAAAGCCATCCCCCTCAAAAAAAACCAGAAATAAATGGTATGGAGCAAAAGGAATGTTTGTATCCTATCAATTAAAATCAAATTGGTCCAAACTCTATGGGAAACAGAATGGAGGTTTCTCAAGCTATTAAAAATAGATCAATTATGTGATCCTCCAATTCCAGTTCTGGTTTCTCCATCTGAAGAATGTTTGAAAAGATACATGTTTGTCTATGATAGATATAGCATTATTTACAATAAAACCAGGATGTCTAAAAATACTAACCATCCATTGATGGATTATTAGACAAAGACGATGCAGTTTATATACACTTGACGATTAAAAACAGATAACAAAATCTTGCTATTTGTAACAACATGGATGAAATTAAAAAAAGGGTTCATTCTAAACAAAAAGTCAAAAGAGGAAGAGAGAATTCACATTTTCAACTCTATGAAATACAAAGAAAAAAAGCAAAAATAACAAAACAAAAAACAGACAAAACCAGACAAAAACAAACTTGACTTCTACCTGCAGAATTAAGTTTATCAGAAGGGAAAGACAGTGTGTTATCACAGGGTAGAGCAGGTCAAATGGATTGTGTTGGAAGAATATTGATACTTTAGTAGACAGATGCTATAGGATATATACTTTTTGAAGTGTTATCAACTTGTACTTCTGACACACATACAATGTTGTAAACCAGAGTTAGCTGAAAAAAATTTCAAGATTCTCAAAACTCTTAATATCTCTTCCATTCTAGAAGAGAAAGTTATTTTCTCCCCTGCCCCCTTTTTACATAGTGGCAGTCATGGAATACTGAAATCTAGAAAACACAATTTCTCTAAGGTAATCATAAGTGCTTTGAGAAAGTCGGCCTTCTCTAACACTGTTTCTTTTTCTATTCTGAGGTAAGCAGTGAGTTAAAGATTACAATAAAATGTTGTCATGTTTTAAGACAATCCTTGCTTTGGTTTTCTGAAGACATGAAATCAAAATACTGACTGCTATTATGAGGACCTATGTCTCCTTCTCTTGAATGAGGCCAACTTTGAACAATAGAATAAGGTCAAAGTAGTACATGTGATGTAGGTTGTATATTTTTTGCCTTGCTTGCTGTTCTACTTGCAAAAGAATCAATTTGCCCCAAGCAAAGTACTCCCAAGTCCCGAACTAGCCAAAATGTGAAGGGAACAAGGTAATTGGAAAGGAATGAGAAGGAGCTCCAATCTGTGTTCCTGACTAAATTGTTTTTTTGGGGAAATCTCTCAAGCAATAGATGCCTTAAGGGTTTCTTAAGTGATTTAGTCAATTGGACAGGGCAGCCCAGTGGGAGGGCACAAGGATGTGGTGCTGCTCAGGCTATGCAGTGCTTAGGAGTATCTGAGCCACCTTGGAGGTTTCCAGGGGGCTTCATGGCTACATCCAGTGATGCTTGGAGGAGCGGGGTGGTCATTTGATTCCAAAGTTCCAGCCAGGTCAATTGCTTCCTCCAGTCCTTTAATAATAGTTTTTATGTGATTTGCACACAGGTGCCAGACATATGCATAAATAAACTGTCATTTTTTTTTATCATAGTCAAATGTTAGATGATATTGGAACTCAGTTTTCCATTCTTCCCCTTAAAGTCAGCTGAGCTATGAGATTTAGAGTATGCCTATTCATCATAGTGAAATGGTTGGTTTATACTCTTAATACTTGTTTGTTGTGTTATCCAGTAGCAACTGGAACAAGTACTCCCGTGTGTGTGTGTGTGTGTGTGTGTGTGTGTGTGTGTGTCTTTCTGTTTGTCTGTCTGTTTTACCCAGCTTTGAGATCTCAAACAAAATAGGAAGTCTTATATACACAATTTTGGGATTTTTTTGTTTTGTTTTTGATTTGGGGCCACACCCAGTTGTGCTTAGGGCTTACTCCTGGCTCCATGCTCAGCAACCACTCCTAACTCAGGAAACCATATATGGTGCCAGGAATCACACTTAGGTTAACCACATGCAAAATAGCCGTTCTACATGCTGTACTCTCCAGTAATATATACACTGTTTGCAGAGCAAAGTTTTTATACTTCATAAGTTTTAACCAGCAATGATAAATGATAACTTCATTAGAAAATGTGACTTCTCAAATTTTAAAAAGAAATAAATGGTGCAACAGAAAACAATTTAATATATAGCGTTTTTTTAAATTTTTTGTGGTCAGCAATAAGAGGATAACAAAACTGATGACAAGGGCAAAAGTAAACAGGACAAAAAAAGATAGAAGTGAAAGGAGCATTAGAGTAAAAAGAGAAAAAAGGAGTACTGAGTGAATTTGTCATATGAGAATAGAACATAAAGTACTTGGAACACAACATGTGCTTAATAAAAGATAGTTGTTCTTTTTGAATCCTTTTATTGCAGAGACTACACATGGCAGTTCCTAGGGCCAGAAATGTTCAGGGACCACTAGGACCAGGTGTGGAAATTTAAGGTGCGATTTGTTTGGGGATATAGTGCCAGGGATTTAACCTGGGCCCTGATTCTTGGTCCGCATGACCCAAACACCTGAATTATCTCCCTTTCTTTTGATAACTATGATTCTTGAGTAACTAAAGAAACCAAAATCTTTGCTACATTTCCTTACTCTCAATATGGTACATCCAAGAGTTTTATAAACATTTTCCTAAATGCCAAAAGGAATTACAAAGGATAAAGGCACACTTCCTATTGGTCTAAATGGTTTCAAGAATACCAAATTAATTATAAAATATGTAAACTGCTCTGTAACTACCTATACTATATACTTCTTGTGAATATCGTACCTATATTATATACTTCTTATGAATTACAGAAGGTGGTGCCTGAGAGAAAACTGAAAGACTCCATCCAAAATAAACAGAGGGAAATCTCATTTGATCAGAAATCCAAATGCCAAACTGTCGGAAATGCTGGAACAGCATCTGTTTCCACCCACAGCATTTCCTAACTTTCATGGAGACTGAAAAATTGCAAAATCCCAGGACACACAACATGGACCAGTACCATCACGGTGAGAGGTAACATTTGGTCAAATCTTCAGCTGTGGTTATGGAAACACACAAACACACACACACACACACGAGTTTCTTTGTATAAAAAATATACCTTACCTTGGCAACAAATTTTCTCCTAACAAGTTATAAGTAAATGGTATTTTTAAAATGCTAACTATACTAGATGATTCAATAATTCAAGAAAAAAAATTGTTCTAGTCAAGTAAAGAATTTGGCATTTTGATGAGCTATATTTTCTATAATCTAAATTCCTCAATACAGTTCACTGCACTGTACTGGATAACAGCAAAGGTATTGCTTAGTTCCTTGTATTATCCTGAAAAATCTTCCATAATGTCCTATTATAAATCAAGCTTAAATCATCTTTATTCAATAAACTGGCCAAGGGAAAATATTCCTAGTGTCTCATCTTGGGCCAAGTACATGTTCCTGCATTAAACAGAGAGGTAAAAATGACTCTTGGGGCTCATCATGATGACAGTAGAAGAAGGAGCTCTTACAGTAAAATTCATGAGGTAAAGAAAATAGCATCGTAAGTATCTACCATAGAAAGACAAGAACATAATTTTAACCTGTGGAGGTGAGAGTGCATCACTCATGAGCTCAGAGAAAAAAACTAGCCCAAAGAACAAAGATGAGTGATGGTTAAGAGGGAATCCTGATATCATTTATGTTTATTGAATGTCATTCTTGATGTCAAAGAGAATTTTGGGTTTTGTTTTGCATTGTTTTCATTTGGAGGCCACACCTGGTGGTGCTCAGAGATTACTTGTGGCCCCATATTCAGAGATCAATCCTAGGAGAACTTGAGGGAGAAAAGGGTTCAGAGATTAAAACTGGGTTGACTGTAAACAAGGCAACTGATTTACCCACTGTAGTTCTCCCCAGTCTCATCAAAGAGATCGTAGACATTTGAGTTCATTAGATAGCACTTTAGGATTATATTATGACTTTACTTGACAAAACTAGAAACAATATATCTCTATCTTGCTCCAAAACAATGAATTTATTTAGACCCGCATCTTTTAGCATTCCATTTTCAAATTTAAAACCATTGTCAGGTAAATCAGTGTTGTTTATATCCCTGAAGTTGACATTCTCTTTCTTTCTTCTTGTTTCTGAACAAACTGTCCTTATGTTTTGACTTTGGGTATCATTTGCAAATATCCCACAGTTCTTGGGAATCCTTCCAGCTCAGTGTTCAAAGGTTTCTCCCATTGGTGCCCAAAGTATCATGCTGTACTGGGGATCAAACTTGTGCTCTTATTCAAATCATGTGGTCTAGCTATTTGAGCAATTTCCTTGATCCTGAATCTACTGTTCTTCCTGATATTTCTCTTCCTGTATCTCTTGGGCTCACCTGTTATTTTCTCACCATGCTAAGTCTTAAAAATTGCTCATTTTGGAAATATTTATACCTCACATCAGGTTTAAATTCTACTCAAAATCCACATTTCCTGTATACTTCCTATCATGAATGCATTTAACTAAACTTGTGTGTGTCTTCCAATATGTCCTAAGGTCTTTTTAAGATACAGGAATGAGAATTAGTTTTTTTTTCTCAAGTGATGTATATTTTTTTTCTTAAATTTTTATTAGTGAAACACCATGAGGTACAGTTGTAGACTTACAATTTTTTACTCACCATAATATTCCTAGATTCTACAATACTATCTTGTACATGTATTCATAACCATATCTCAAATAAATGCATGGGCTAATCTAAAACATGGTTGCCTAGACTTAAGATAGATAAAACTCATTTGTTATAAAGATTATAAATACCATAAAGCTTGTGAATCACAAAATGTATTATTTTTCATTTGAATAGTTTATGCTTCTCTGGTCTGCTTGTTTTTTTTTTCTAACTGTAATTATTTTTGTTTTATTGTTTATCAGATCTGTCTCTCTTGAATGAATTTTCACACTCAGAATCGGGTTTATTTCCTTCTTGACCAACAATGTTCAAATATTTTGTCTTATTTTCTGTGAAACAGGACACTCATAAACATGTTAGCTGTTCTTTATCGCTTTTATGCCAATGATCTTTCCTTTTCTGGTAAGTTCATGTGCATAGTAAAGTAATAGTAAAAGTAACTTTATTAAACTTTAATTGAACTTAAGTAAAAAATATAGTTTATAGCATAAGAAATTCACGCAGAGGCAGTCCAAAGTGGAAGTGCTATTTTTAAAAACTTAAGACCCTATTGTTCTTTTAAAAATAAGGCCACCTATCCTCCCATTTCATAAGGTCAATTCTACTTATACATAATTATCATTTTATATAATATTTAGGTATATAATTAGTCAATTACATTTAGATTGTAAACTCTTACAAATAAAGAATTTATTGTAGATTATTAACTATAAGAACAAGTAGCATATTTCTGATGGCTATAAAAGAAGTACACTTTCAATCATAATCTGGTTGTATTTAGTGAATTTTATCTCTTCATTCAGTAATACTTAGTAAATATTTTAGTAAAGAAAATAGAGTGGGAATAAAAACCTCAGAAGTTGATGAAGATATAATAGTGGTCATTATTTTTAAATGTAGAATATTTCCTAGTGTTTAATCTCTTTCTAGAGATTTTTGAGAATTTTCCTTTGTTGGTTTTAAAGTTATCATTGCTATAGTTGATTATTAAATACTGAAGGGTAGGGTCTTTTTGTGTGTTGTATACCCAGAGATTTTGTGCAATATTTTTATGTACTCAATAACGTTTTGTGGTAAATTAAAGAGAATGAATCATCCATATTATTATCTTTCTTAAGAAGCTAGGTAATTTTACTAGACACCAACAGTATATATATATATATATATATATATATATGTATATATATATGTATATATATATATATGATTTCATCTGTATGAAATTTTAGCGAAGCAAAATCAGTCTCTATGAAGGGACAGCATGTTAGGGGTTGTTTAGAACTGTGTCTGGTTGTGAAGAGAGAAGGAATTGCAAAAGTATGCTGGGAACTGTGAGTTTCAAGGGAAAGCGCAGGCATACACCATACACGAGAGTTCAGTGGCCAGGAACTGTTCCCCTGGCCGACCTGCAGAGACAAACAGAGAAGGGACTAGGGAAACAAAGAAATAGTGCCTGGGCCCCAGGTTGGTCGGTAGATAGTTTATTTCTCTTCTCCCCATAGTAGTCCAATATCTCCCTTACTGCACAATGGTAGTAGTCGTTTTGGTTATAGTCCCAGTCGTCATAGTTCCATCATCCTAGTCTCCTCCTAGACCTCAAAGTCCTCTATCCCTCTTACCCCTTACAACATAGTTATATAGAAATCATGAATGGTGGGGGTACACATAGGTGGAGTTTGAACATTGTCATAACAACAAACAGGTAAAGCCACTCCTTCAGGGGAAGTTCTAGGAGATTAACTCAAGGACAAAATCTCATTTGAGGGTTCAGCACACCAGATTACTAGGAGATCCATTCAACGGTGGGATTCCATCTAGGGTGTATTACTTTCTTCTTTCCTCAGTTAGTCACTGTCACTGTCACTGTCCTCCTGTTGTTCAATGATTTGTTCAAGCGGGCCCAGTAATGTCTCCATTGTGACACTTGTTACTGTGTTTGGCATGTAGAATACGTCACGGATATCTTGTCAGGCTTTGCTGTGCAGGCAAGATACTCTTGGTAGCTTGCCAGGCTCTCTGAGAGGGGCCGAGGAATCTAACCTGGGTTGGCTGGGTCAGCTGCGTGCAAGGCAAATGCCCTACCCACTGTGCTATAACTCCAGCCCTCAGTTAGTAATCCATTTAAAGAATCATAGTATATTTACTTCTTACAATATTTTTAGTCATTTTGTATGAACACAGTAAGAGATATATTAAGCTTAAAGGTTGGTTCTTCCTGGGGACATCTCGCTTCATATTCCATATCGCAGTCCTCAGGCCAAGTTAGTCTTTCCTAACCCCAGTAGGATCCTTATTCAGTAACTTCTTTTTGGGTCATGACAGTTTGTCCCATGACCATACTCTTACTTTCTTATACTTATGTTGCTTAGCTTATTTCTTTCTTAATGCAAGGGGAGCATACCACTTGCCCTGGGTCCATCCAGTCCCTCCGTTGTGACCCTGCTTTTGAAGTGGTAGGAAGTAAAGGCAACTGAGATTTAAGTTAGGTAAATATGATGGATGCCCAGGATTAAATATTATTGGAGTCAATTAACTTCCATGTTATAAAGCATAGCATCAATTGCCTTCCTGTGTCTATACAAAATGTACATTGCTAAATAAACCATGCAAGTGACATAAAAGAAAAAGAAAAGCAATATAGGATTATTAGTGCTTGACGGATTTGGTTGTGCCTCATGGGCACTATTGTGGGAGTAACTCAATAACCTAAGCTCTCTGCTGGAGGAGCAAGGATAACCCAATGTTAAAGAATCATAGTATATTTACTTCTTACAATATTTTTAGTCATTTTGTATGAACACAGTAAGAGATATATTAAGCTTAAAGGTTGGTTCTTCCTGGGGACATCTCGCTTCATATTCCATCTCGCTTGGAATATTCATATATGAATATTCCAAAAGACAGTGAACTGATAGATGATGTGAGTGTTATGTATCTGAAATATGGTAGTGTTTTTGTGGGAATATGAAATTTTTAAAAATCACCTAATTGTATACTTAAAATGTGTAAATTTTAGTGATTATAAATATATACTAAATAAAGTTGCTGTAAGGAAGAAAAAGTTCAGTTTTATTTGGTCCTATTACTAAGCAACTGGGTGAACTCATAAATTCAGTATATTTTCTAAGCTTCATTTTCTATACCTATTTTATATAAATAGTGAACAATGCTTATCCAGTCTTCCTTGTGAACTTTCTTACAAGCTAAAGGCACACAAATAAAAGAAGCAAAAACCCTTTTGAAATTCAAAACACTTTAGTTTAAGTTATGTTATTATTATTGGTGTAGAAATTTGAAGTATCACATAATATTTTGTGATTATAATGGGCCGTGGGTGAGGTACATTTTAGAGAACTGGAGAGATATTTCCTTTCAAGTCCTGTTCATAAGCCCTGATTTATCTTGGTTCAAAATTAAAATCAATTATTCTGATCAAGTTTTCAAAGAAAGTAGAGACCAAGAGGTAAAATATTAATTTTTTTCTATTTTTGTTATCAAAGAAAAAAATGAAAATGTACAATTCATATCTTAGAACATTGTATTAAAGTAATGGTGTTTCCAAGAAAGGCCGAGATTGGTATCAGGAATTTTACTCCATGGCTTGGAGGCCAGCCACACATGCTAGGGGAAAAGGGAGCTCAGATAGAGAAGGGAGCACTAAATGAAGGGTGTTGGGAGGATCCTCCCAGGATGGGAGAAGCATGCTGAAAGTAGACTATGGACCAAACATGATTTTCACCCATTGCCTCTTTTGCAAACCACAACACCCAATAAGAGAGAGAGAACAAAAGGGAATGCCCTGCCACAGAGGCAGGGTGGGATGGGGGAGATGGGGGTGGGTGGGAGGGATACTGGGATCCGTGGTGGTGGGAAATGGGCTCTGGTGGAGGGATGGGTACTTTATCATTGTATAACTGAAACCCAGCACAAAACTTTGTAAGTCTACAACTGTACCTCATGATGTCTCACTAATAAAAAGAAAAAAAAAGGAAAAAAAAGTTATTGTAAGAATTCAATGAGAAAAAAAAATAAAGTAATGGTGTTTCATTGCTAAGACAAAGCATTATAAACCAGTACTCATGAAACTCTGTGTGCTTAAAATGAAACATAAGCTTTTTTAAATCTTAAATTACATTTCATTTAAAAGAATACTTGGGTTCATAATAAAGTCACATTATGGCAGCATTCAACAGCCCAAATCTAGAATGCTTGATTACATTGAAGATATTTACCGTCATTTGAATCACCTATCATATAGTAGGAGTATATAAGAATGGGTACCTTATTTTAGAATAACACAAATTATATCTAATTAGGTTTTTCTTGTAGAAGAAAAGAAAGGAATTCAAGCATGGCTTTAGAAATTCCATAAGTTCAAGTAAAATGGGTTAGTGAATAGTATTGCACCTAAGAGTCATTATATGATCCTGGGAAAATAAAAGTAATAGGAAACACAAACCAAACCTCTTATTCTACTTTTCATCTGTGATGTTTGGTTTGTGCCCTTTTATTTTCTGTGGAAAAATACATGACTGAGAGGAAGGATTACAACTTTGCATCGATGCATTTACTGTAACTCAGGCTATAACTTTAGGTGTTTATAGTCTCAAAACTTAGTTTTATAAGGCTATTGAGAACCAATATATTTGTGGAACAGATTCCCCATAACATGAGTTTAAGAGTGATAAATGGATCAAGAAAACCAATGTTATAGTTTTTTATGAGAATAATATCTACTGTAACAAACAGATTTTTGGTTAGTATTATTAGTCTATTTTCTTCAACAAATAATTAAAATATATTTTTATAATTTAAGGAGAATATAATTTATGGAGAATATAATTAAAACCCCATGAGCATAAGGCTAAAATAATTTACAAAATCTATTTAATAACAACACTGGTACTTTAAATGTCATAGAAACTGGAAATACTATAGAACTGTTAAAACCGGTCCCTCTATGTTGGCTTGTGTGTGAGGGTGATTGAAATCTTCCCCATGAAACTCTTATCACTCTGCAGTGACATATCAATCCCTCCATTCTTTCAGTTGATATGCTCTTTCTTCATAATTACTAACAAATTCAACTATATAACTCTTTTCATGGTTGTAATGTTCAGGAATCATACACGTTAGTTGTGGTACACGTCAAAGACCTCTCACTTGTTTGCAATACTCACTCATAATTATCTGTTACATGCCGAGTTGGTAGATTTGCTGTGGCCCTGAATATTCCAAAAGACAGTGCCAGGGATTTCCCTTGGCAAAGTGTGGAGAGACTAGGGATCAAACTTGTTGCCTTAGTTTTCTAACACAAATGCTCTATCTTGAAACCAATCCTGAATCCTCTATTTTAAATTTTTTTACCATGTTAAATTTATGGATACTAATCTGAAATGAGAAGGAAACAATCTAGTTATACAGATAAATTAAAAAATAATTTTGCCTCAGTTATGTGATTAGAATGTTCATTTTAAGAGTCTGAGTGAGATGGAGATAACAAAATGTTCCTTCAAAAATGTAGTTTTCTCCAACAATGAGATATCATTTCACACCACAGAGACTGGCCCACATCCAAAAGAACAAAAGCAACCTGTGTTGGTGCGGATGTGGCGAGAAAGGGACCCTCCTTCACTACTGGTGGGAATGCCGACTGGTTCAACCCTTTTGGAAAACTGTATGGACGACTCTCAAAAAATTAGAAATTGAGCTCCCATTTGACCCAGCAATACCACTCCTGGGAATATACTCCGGAGAGGCCAAAAAGTATAGTCGAAGTGACATCTGCACTTGTTTGTTCATTGCAGCACTGTTTACAATAGCTAGATGGAAAAATCCTGAGTGCCCAAGAACAGATGACTGGTTAAAGAAACTTGGTACATCTACACAATGGAGTACTATGTAGCTGTTAGAAAAGACGAAGTCATGAAATTTACATACAAGTGGTAATACATGGAAAATATTACGCTAAGCGAAATGAGTCAGAAAGAGAGGGACAGACATAGAAAGATTGCATTCATCTGGGTAACATAAAGTAACAAAATAAGAGACTAACACCCGAGAACAGCTGTGATAAATACCAGGTTTTTCACTCCATGACTTAGAGGCCAGCCACACACTCTAGGGGTAAAGGCAGCTCAGATAGAAAAGGAAGCACCAAATAAAGGGTGGTGGGAAGATCTGCCCAGGAATGGGAGATGCCTGCTGAAGGTAATCTATGGACCGAACATGATTGCCACCCAATGTCTCTTCTGCAGACCACAGCACCCAAAAGGAGAGATAGAACAAAAGGGAGTGCCTTGCCACAGAGGCAGGGTGGGATGGGGGATGGGGGTGGTTGGGAGGGATACTGAGATTGGTGGGGGAGGAGAATGGGCACCGGTGGTGGGATGGGTACTCGATCTTTGCATAACTGAAATCCAAGCACAACAACTTGTAAGTCTACAACTGTACCTCATGGTGTTTCACTAATTAAAAAAAAATTTTTAAAAATATATATAGTTTTCTCAATTTTAAAAAAAGAAATAACGGAAATAAAACTTTCATGTAAGAAAACTAGAAGTATTTGGAAAGCCCAATAAATATACTATGACAAACCATTCATATTCAAAGTTGTCTAGTTGAGCTCTTGAAGGGGGAAGTTAAAAATAAGTACCTACATAAGTAACAATTTCCTGAATAAATGTTTGTGTTAATTTTGGTGAAAATAAGAAAATGCATATCAAAGTTTCTTCTAAATACATTAAAACATTTATTTTCTATATGCATCTGTCCAGGCAGTGTTCAGGTATGAAGCAGGCATAAAGTAAGGTATACATTAACAATAGTTTGGAAGTATTAGATAACCAGCTATAGCCTAAATATCTAGAACACCATGATAGAACACCATCATAGAAGAACACTAAAGGAGATATGATCTAATTAGGAAGCCAGAGATCAGGAAAGTGATTTTATCTCCAGAATCATCCCAGCTTTGATAAGGTCTGGAAGTTTCCAAATTCTCAGGTCTAAGAACCTTCTACCACAGCTCTAGGTATGAGATAAGTAAAAGATCACCCTACCCACTAGATTCATGAGAAAATCTTCACAGTAAAAATTTATGGCAAAATTCAAAATGGATATTATACGGTGTCCTTGCTTTCTCAGTCTAAAGGTCTGTAAAGCTGGGGACCATTTACTGAAAACTCTGATAGAAATAATGAAAAAGATTAAATCTCTTTCTATTTCTGCCCACAAAATCATGACTTCTGCATTGGTGATGATTTCTGCTCTTCTGAGGAAAAGGTAGATCACATGTAGAAATGAGTTTATTAGGGAGTTTGAAAAGCAGGATTACAATAAGGATGAGGCAAGAGAGATCCAACAAGTTGAGCAGATACTCATTCTCAGATGCCAGTCCCCTAACTGGCGTAAGTCTTAGAGAGAACACCTCCTTAAATTTGCAGTACTGGTTACCTAACTTTTCTCACCATAGTTCTATCCCTGATAAATCACTAAAGACTTTAGATTCTAAATACTGCAACAGAGTGGGTATAAAGAGAATTCCTAACTCAGTCTATGGTTATTAACAAGGTCTGTCCCCTGTGTCTCCTCAGCATCCACTTAGTTATTCCTACTGTAGTAAAATCCCCAACGCAATGACCTCATAGTCACTGTGTGTGCTTTGGTCAACCCCAGTGTAACTACTATCTAAAGAATGAAAGTGTGGGACACAGAAGGGCTGGAACAATAGCACAGCGGGTAGGGCATTTGCCTTGCACGTGGCCAACCGGGGTTCGATTCCCAGCATCCCATGTGGTACCCTGAGCACCGCCAGGAGTAACTCCTGAGTGCAGAGCCAGCAGTAACCCCTGTGTGTCTCTGGATGGGACCCAATAAGCAAAAAAATAATGTGGGAGACAGATAGTCAAAGGTTAAGTGCTTGCCTTTCACATGGTCAGTCAATTTTCATTATTCTCACTTCCCACACTAGCGCTTCTAGTGATGATCCTTGAACAGAAAGCCAACAGTAAACCTTGAACAGTATCAGGTATGGCTCAAAACCAAAAGAAAAACAACAACAATAAAAACTATGAAAATTTACAACACTTTTTCTATTTTAAATGAAAGATAGAACAAGTAAAATACCCAAAAGGAAACCAAATGCACTGAGACTGTATCGTTTAATATTCTGCTTGTTATTTTATCTTCTTGTTCAAGGATCCCAGTAGCCATAGAAACACGACTCTGATCAATCTGCTTCATGTTAAAAAATAACTTTGTTACATGATATATCATTTTTTAACTAGGAAGGAAACTATAGTCTCCTATAATTGAGAGAGTCATATTGTAGATGAAATGTCAAAAAAATATTAGAACTATGATTCAGTCTTTGTGCCTAGTAGAGGAAAACATGGATCAGAAGAAACTACTGCAAAGTCATACAGATAAACAATTGCAGTCATTTGGATTTTACTCAAAGTTTCTTGAAGTATCTTTCTCTTTTGATAAAGTACACTCAGAGAGCTCACCTAGGATGATAAGTATTTAAGGCAGAATCAAGTAGGAGTCTCTAATGTAATTTCTCAAATGATTTATTTTTTTAATGTAGATATCCATACACTGGGAGAAAAATTTCCTAGCACGACAAAAGTGCATAAGATCCACTACCAGTCAATTTCAATTCCAAAGATGAAGGAAGAAAGACAGGAAGTGTTTGAATGGGAGTGAAAATTATAATTTTATATGTGATATCCTGGGAAGGCGTTACTGAGGAAAGGACTTTCTAGCAATACTCAATAAGAAAGTCTTTTCATTCAGATAGCATTTGCATATAATGAGTAAAGGACAGAGAATTCAGTAGAAAAACATCAAGGTGAAAAATGCCTGAAGCCTTGGTGGAATACACAGGAACAGCTGTGTCTGAAGGCTTGGGCAAGAGTGAAATAAAAAGGTAGAGAACATCGGATAGGAGCTAGTATTCAAGATTTAGAAGGTACTAACAAATTAATGAAACAACAAACCATTCCATCAAAAAATGGTGAGAGATAATAAGCAGAGACTCTATTTATTTATTGATTGATTGATTGATTGCTTTTTGGGTCACACCCGGCGATGCACAGGGGTTACTACTGGCTCTGCACTCAGGAGTTACTCCTGGTGGTGCTCACGGGACCATATGGGATGCTGGGAATCGAACATGAAGTAAGCCAGAGAAGGACAAACACAAGATGACCTCACTTATATGATTTACATGTGGGACATATAATAACTGAATGAGGGAATGCAATGTTTTAAAAGGGGTTACCTAGATTACCTCTGGCCTCAAACTACCAGAAGGAGGACAGAAAAGGTAATAAATCTGTGGGTGAGGGTGGGGAAAAGAGACACACCGGAAGCATTTGGGCTACGGGTCAAAGGGATTCAGGTACATCAGTGTTGAGTGGGAGAGTTAAATATCCAAGTCACAGAATCAACAACACTGAAATCATGATATATGAACTTTAACATGAAATTTAAAAAGGTTAAGATGCAGGCTGAGAGTAAGAGATGGTGCAGGGAATCTAGGAACTTCAGGAGAAGGAAGTTCCCAAGCGGTGGGATCAGTGCTGGAACACTGTATGTATAAAACTCAACTATGAATAGTTTTGTAAGCCACGGTTCCTTAATAATTTTTTAAAAGTCATTTGTACTCTTTCATTACAGCAATTTCATAACAGCCAAGGTCTGAGAACCATCCAAATGCCTGAGAACAGATGAGTGGATAAAGAAACACTGCTACACATATACTAAGTGAAATATTAGTTGTTCATGAGAAAAGATGAAATTATACGGTTCATTGCATTTGGATGGTACCATGGTGAGTAAAGTAAGGCAAAAGGAGGACAAAAACTTAATGATCTCTCTCATATGTGGATGGTAAAGAATCATAGTAAGTTAATAAACAATGGCCAAATATAAGAGATACTAAGAGTTTATCTATAGATCTGAGTTCTAGACTACATTAAGGATGGGGAAGAAAGGAGGGCTAAGGAACTTGATGGAGATACCTTCATCATTTCTTAATTTCTTAATACTCTGATGGAGTGTGTGGTGTAGCCACACTGTGGTCCAGAGAACATTAACAGCATTGCAAATAACAAAGAAAAGAAAAAAGAATCATTGGAATAGATATAAGATAGTACATATTATAAGACTTTGATTTTGATCCTCTTTAAGGTGAAACTTGGTCACTTAATCACTTAACTCCCCGTTAGTCATCGATTTGCTCGAGCGGGCACCAGAAACGACTCCATTTGTCCCTGTCGCGTGCTAGTGTAGCCCAATGGCATCTGTTCACTGTGGGAACATGAAGAGCCTCAAACCGATCGTTCATGATCTTGATGAAGTCTGACCATCTGGTAGGTGGGCGGCCACGCAGTCTTTTGACATCCCGTGGAATCCAGTCGGTAACAGCTCTAGTCCAGCGGTCGTCTTTAAATCTCATTACGTGACCAGCCCATCTGATTTTTGACACCTTGGAAAATGAGACAGTGTCCCTGATTCTTGATCATCGATGGCTGTCGGAACTCCGGATTCTTTCTCTCATTTGAGTGAAACGTGATATTCCAAGCATAGCTCTTTCTATTCTTCTTTGGGAGACCTGAATAGCGTTCTCATCCTGTTTGCGTAGGGCCCAGGTCTCTGAGGCATATGTTATTGCAGGAAGAACAGTGGAATTAAAGAGATGTGCCCGGAGCCGGAGGTTCTTCGTCCTCTTAGCTATTTCTTCGACGTTCTTGAAGGCGTTCCAAGCCACTCTCTTCCTCCTGCGCAGTTCGGATGCCAGGTCATTTGTCATGTTGACTTCTCGACCTAGGTACACATAGCTGTTGCATTTGGAGATGGTCGTTCCGTTGAGAGCGAATGGGGCATCAGGAATGAGGCTGTTTCTCATAAACATTGTCTTCGTAAGATTCAGCTGTAGTCCTACCTTTCCACACTCCCGGTCAAAGTCGGCCAACATTTGTGCCGCTTGGCTGATGTTTGGTGTTATTAAAACAATGTCACCAGCAAAGCAAAGATGGTGTACTTGCCGACCATCTATCTTCACTCCCATTCCTTCCCATTCCAGTCATCGCATGATGTTCTCGAGGGTGGCACTGACCCTGAAGGTGAAACTACTTCCTGTAAAAAAAAAGTCATTCAAGACTCACAAACAGATTAACAATATAAAAAATATAGAAACAATGCTGGAGTGATAGCACAGCGGGTAGAGTGTTTGCCTGGCATGTGGCCAATCCAGGTTCGATCCCCAGCATCCCATAATGTCCCCTGAGTACCTCCAGAAGTGATTCCTGAGGGCAGAGCCAGGAGTAACCCCTAAGCATTGACAGGTGTGACAAAAAAAGCTATATATATATATATATATATGCATATATATATATATATATATAGAGAGAGAGAGAGAGAGAGAGAAAGAGAGAGAGATGTCCTTGGGTTTAAATAAAGCACTACAAAAATATCTAAAAAATCTATTTTATTAAAAAATGCAGTGGAGAAATCATTCTCATTACTGTCAGGAAATAGAGTTCAAAATATAAAAACAGGAGTAAAAGAGATAGTAAAGGTGCTTCTACTGTACTTATTCTTGGCAAAAGAATCCAAAGCATGTAAATGAAAAATGAAAGATAAATTGAAAACAATTTTATGTTTTACCTTTCATTTTTGAAATGAATTATTATAACTTTTTTGTATTTTTCTTACTAATGAGTATTTTGTAGTGTTTTTACTAGTAATAATTTTATTGTTAGTAAAAATGAACATAGGACTGGAGAGAGTATAGGAAGGAGGTTACTCATCTTGCATGCAGTTGACCTAGGTTTGATCCCCAGGATTCATCTGATTACCCAAGTACCCCCAGGAATAATCTCTGAACTTAGAAACAGAAATAAAAACCCTGAACACCACTGATAGAGGCCCCAAAACAAAAGCCAAACAGAAATAAAGACCTCACTTATCTTTAGATCGGTTCTAACAATTTTCTTTATGAAAGGTTCATAGAACTTTACCATTAAAAATTGAAGTATCCAAGTCTAAAAAAATAATTCTGAAATTGTTTTTACCTTAAACATTTCTCTGAAGGCATAGTTTTATTTTAATTACATATTTTTTAAGTTTTAGGATACTTTACAATGAGACTTTTTTAGGTGGTAAATTGCTTTGACAGAAGATGACGAGTTTCTTTTTTTTTGTTGTTCCATTACTTACAGTGTTGCCAGGAATTGAACGATTGAATCCAAGACTTTATATATGTAAAACATGTGATTTACCATTCAGCCACATCCCTGGTGCAAAATATACTATTTTAATAGTATAGAACTGACTTAAAGGTAGAAAGACTGACTCAGGCAACTGAAATAGAAGTCCAGAAATAGTGGTATCTATATATAAAATTTTAATTTATGACATAGTTGACAGTATTGCTCAGTGCATAGGAATAGATTTATTTTATTTGTTTGTTTTATTATTAAACCACATCTGGCAGCGTTTAGGTATTATTCTCAGTGGTGCTCAGAGGACCATATGATGAGATGGGAATTGAACCCAATTTGGTTAAGTACAGGGCATGTACCTAACCTGCTCTACTGTCTTTACAGCCACAAGTGTAGATTTTATTTTATTTATTTTTTTGCTATTTGGGTCACACCCAGCGATGCTCAGGGGTTACTTCTGCCTCTGCACTCAGGAATTACTCCTGGCAGTGCTCAGGGGACCATATGGGATACTGGGAATCAAACCCGGGTTGGCAGTGTGCAAGGCAAACGCCCTACCCGCTGTGCTATCACTCCAGCCCCTACAAGGGTAGATTTTAAGTAAATAGTATATAATGCTCGAGCGGGCCCAGTAACGTCTCCATTGGAGTATATAATAGTTGTTTAGCCACTAAGGAAAATTTTTCAGATGAGCTCTCTGTGCTATTCAGAGATCCCAGATAAAATAAGTATTTAAATGAAAATGGGCCCCTCTAATAAGTACCACAGGATATTTTATGACTTCAGGGAAGAATATATTTTATTAAATAAAAATTATGAAATGCATATAAATTAAGATATAGGTAAAATCTATTAGACTAAAACTGGCAACTTCTGATAATCATAACATAGTATAATACCACAATATTTAAGGTAAGGACTGCAAAAATGCTGTTCTATATTAAATAATTATTTTCCTAACAATCAATAAAGAATAAAAGAGATAGTTAAAATTGAATACAAGTAGACATTTTATAGAATATGCACACGAATAATCATTGGATACATTAAAAGAAAAGTGAACTCATTACCAACCCCACCTTTGAATACTTAAGTCCCTATAGCAACATCATTTGTAATGCTATATCTTGGGAAGAATGTGGAGCTTGGGAACATTCATCTACTGTTCCAGAAGAGAAAATTATTGCACACATTTTGAAAGAGAGTTTTTCAGATAGTCACAGTTCTATATTAAGTGTACATATTAGAAACGATCCTGTACCAGTACAAAATGAGATTTATATGACAGAAATACTTACAATAAGATATAGATTTTAACATTTTAAGTCATTTTTACAATAGATCAATAACTGTGCGATATTTATAAAGCAGAAATCATGCAACAAAAACAACCATAGTCATCAGGAGAAATAATGAATTACAGCTATGTATGAATTGGGTAAATCCAATTCTTCCCCCCCGCCCCCTCCAGGGCTGGAGCGATAGCACAGTGGTAAGGTGTTTGCCTTGCGCACAGCCAGCTCGGCTGAGCCTGGTTCGATTCCCCCGCCCCTCTTGGAGAGCCCAGCAAACTACCGAGAGTATCTCGCCCGCACGGCAGACCCTGGCAAGCTACCCGTGATGTATTGGATATGCCAAACACAGTAACAATAAGTCTCACAATGGAGATGTTACTGGGCCTGCTCAAGCAAATCGATGAACAACAGGAGAACTGTGCTGTGCTGTGCTGTGCAGTTCTCCCCAAAACATAATGATGGAAGGAATATGACACAGTATTTCATTTTTTTTCATTTCATCATCCTGTTAATCGTCGATTGCCTCGAGCAGGCCCCAGTAACGTCTCTTTCATCCTAGCCCTGAGATTATATTCAGGGCTCTTTAGGAGAATGAGACCCATCATTGTTACTGGTATTTGGCATACTTGGTAGGCCACGGGGAGTTTGCCAGACTCTGCCCTGTGGGCAGGCTACATTCGACAGCCTGCAAGTTTGTCCAAAGTAGGAATGAGATAATAAGACGTCGCGCGCCGCAAATGCGGCCGCGCGGTTCCGAGATCTGGATTTTATAGTCTCTGAGTCTTGGCCGCTGATGGGATTACACGGCGCCAGGGGGCCAGGTGGTGGGTGTGACCCCCGCCTACTGGAATTTGGAGGATCTGGGTGGAAGATGCTCGACTCCAATTCGAGTAGGCTTGGAGGTCTCGGCCCCGGAACCCGCGTGGCTTTGTCCCTCTGCCAGTACCTTCAGGTGTGCGGAGAGTGGTCTCAGCATGGTGGTGGCTGGTCCTGGAGGTCTCCGGCTGCCGTAGCCCTGGCCGGGGCGGGGAGGAAAGCTCAACCCGCTCCCCTCCAAGGGACTCCGGGAAGGAACACCGAGGCGCGGGGGCAGAGACTGCACTGCTCTCGTCCGGGATCTGGATTTTATAGTCTCTGAGTCTTGGCCGCTGATGGGATTACACGGCGCCAGGGGGCCAGGTGGTGGGTGTGACCCCCGCCTACTGGAATTTGGAGGATCTGGGTGGAAGATGCTCGACTCCAATTCGAGTAGGCTTGGAGGTCTCGGCCCCGGAACCCGCGTGGCTTTGTCCCTCTGCCAGTACCTTCAGGTGTGCGGAGAGTGGTCTCAGCATGGTGGTGGCTGGTCCTGGAGGTCTCCGGCTGCCGTAGCCCTGGCCGGGGCGGGGAGGAAAGCTCAACCCGCTCCCCTCCAAGGGACTCCGGGAAGGAACACCGAGGCGCGGGGGCAGAGACTGTATAGTATGGGTATAGTATGGGTCCATCATTAAAATTTGGGGAGAACCACACGTAGCAGTGCTGAGAACTTATTTCTGACTTTGCATTCAGTTATCACTCCTGGCGACACTTGGGAAATCATAACAGGTGTTAAGAATCAAACCTCTAATATTTTTAACTGATACAACATTGGTTTACTACACTATGTTTCAGTGGTACAGTTTCACCATCTTCAAATGTATGTTACTACACTGCATCTTTCCCCATCAAAGTATCAACATCTGTCCTGCAAAACTCATAGAATCCTCATCCCCACAGTCCTCTCTGTGAAGATTTGTTAAAGGGGTCTGAATTTATGTGATACAAAAGAGTGAACTACTAAAAATTCTTTGTAAAAGGATTCTGAAGTAATATTTGACAATCTTCCTTACAGAGCCAATGCTTTAAATATATTATTCTTTAGAGTCATTTATGTGGAGAAAAAACCTAATGAAGTTCATGGAACTGATAATAAAAATAAAAATGATGACTTCTTGCATGAATGAGGCTAGTTTGATTGCAGAAAGCTTCTCAAGACTGGTCCTATTTTCTCATACTGAGCTTTTGGGTCTCTAGTTATTCCTTTAATAAATAGTCTAAAATAATAAATTGTCTAAATTTGAAGATGTGCTTTAAAACTCTCCAACCTCAGGTATTCTTAACTATAAATTTCTTAAAAGTTAAATGAGTCAATTTCATTAATTTGTTCTTATAAAAACGACCTTGATTTTTGTCTGGTTTCCACACACTTTTTTTTATAAAGCACTCTTGTAATTCTACCCACGTAAGTCTCCAGCTTTCTTGGTTTGACTTGTATGATCACATTTTTCAGATTTCCTCAAAACCTACATCCACTCAGAGTTTAGCTTTTTGATCACCTAAGAAGCTCATTATCTGGGAGAGGAAAGTCAAATGAAAGGACTTTTATTGGTGTGTAATTATCTTCGGTTTTGCCTATTTCAGCAAGGAGAGAACTGCTGAATTTGTGGTCCGATGCTCTTCCAGGTATTCACAGACCATCTTTTAATTCTATAAACTTAAAATGCTGTTGATATCACTTCTATTTTGTATATGAAAAGCAGTATCAGTGCAATAGAGGGATTTGTGATGATTACCCAGCTCATAAGGGTGGAAGAGGTAAAGAATCTCTGAATTAGGATTTTAAAGACCAAGTTCTTCCCATGCACATGATCATCCCCAAGGAGATGATATTGCCATGGGCCAGAGGCACCAACCCCAGAGTCATTGATAGAGTAAGATCTTAATAGTTGGTGAATAAGCAAATAGATAAATAAATCTCTTGACATTTGAACTCTACTTAAAGATTGGTTTTTATTTTGATAACTCTGGACTAAAAGGACAATTCAAATTCAAATTCACCCTTTCTCATACATGGACTATTTTATAAAACATGTTAAAGTCTTACCCTACCCAAATTCTTTGAACTATTTTTCCTTTTATAGCACAGCGGGTAGGGCGTTCGCCTTACACGTGGCCAACATGGCCGACCCGAGTTCGATTCCTCCGCCCCTCTCGGAGAGCCCGGCAAGCTACCGAGAGTATTCGATATGCCAGACACAGTAACAACAAAGTCTCCAATGGAGACGTTACTGGGCCCGCTCGAGCAAATTGACGATCAACGGGAGGGCCTTTACCTTATTTTTATAACTATTTGGTTCCGGGGCCACACCTAGCCGTGCTCTGGGCTTACTCCTGGCTCTTTGGTCAGGGAGCACTACCCGTAGGGCTCTGGGGATCATGTGGGATGTTGGACTATTAACACAGATAGAATTAGTGCTGTTTGTTTGCAAAACAAGTACCCTGCTCCCTTCATTATCTCTCCAGCTCCTGTTTTTCTTTTCTAAAACAATGCTATAGCTCAAAACAGATCTGTGGCAATACTTTACCTATAGTGCTAACAACTAATGCTAAATTCTGCTATGAAAATTTCATAGAAAAAGTATTTCAAGTTATAATAGATGAATTGGACCTCCTTTGCCTGTTAAAGATTCTGTTATTATGTCATTGTTGCAAAAGGTATGATAATTATATAGTGTTGCATAGAGGAAACTTAGATTTTTCAGTAAAAGTTCTCCTCAAACTTAAACTACATTTAGTTTGAGAGTATAGAGACTCTTATTTTTTACTGAAGTAGCTATGCCTGTTAAGTAATTATAGTGCTTCAACTGAACACTTCTTAATTTATAAGTGAGATTAATTTGAAAAGAGTATCTGAAGTATTCCCAAATACCAGTATCCACCAGCTTGGATATAATCACAAGACTAATATAATCACAAGACTATTATTGTAGAATTAGTGAATTGGAGAATTTTATTTGCAAGTCATAGCGCAGTGGGTAGGGCGTTTGCCTTGCAATTGGCCGACCCAGGCAACCCAGGTTCAATTCCTCCGCCCCTCTTAGAGAGCCTGGCAAGGTACCGAGAGTATCCTGTCCGCAGGGCAGAGCCTAGCAAGCTACCCTTGAAGTATGTGATATGCCAAACACAGTAACAACAAGTCTCACAATGGAGATGTTACTGGGCCGGCTTGAGCAAATCAATGAACAAGGGGAGAATAGTGCTACAGTGCTACAAATAATGAAATTTACTTAGATTTTGACTAAAAGTAATTTCAAGGTAATGTACATGAGATGTACTTAGGTGGAGCTTGCATGAAGACTAGCTGAATGTTTTCAAGGTGATCATCATAAAAAGATCATTAAAACAATTATTAAAAGATCATTAAAATAATCTTCTGGGTAATTTTTATTCTGTGTAACTAAAATGATATATCTGAGAACACAGCAGCTTCCTTCCTCCATCTTTTCCTCCTCTCTTTTCTTTCACCCATCTGTGTCTTTAATTTACTTCTAGTTCTTCTAGTTTTCTTGTCTTTTCATTCTAGTCTTAGAGAAAACACAACTTTAATACCAACTATTGCAACTGGAAAATGAATCTCTGGGTCAGCAATAGTTTAGCCAAAAAAAAAAAACTTTATCAAGAAAAAAAAAGTCCTGACAATAAACCATTGTCTCAATATGCCACAAGTTCAATATTTAAAATAACAAATTTTGGAAGTATTAAAGAAGGGTCAAAAGAACAGACGAGCTATCTAGAAAAAGAGACGTTTAATACTTGCCCTAGTTCCTTCTCAAGCTATGTGTATAGTTTCAGACAGCTGTCTCAGTTTCCTCATCTACCAAGTGGTGTACTTATTAAGAGAAATTCAGATGAGTTTTTGGCAAGGAAAATTAAAGATTATCTCAGTGTTGAGGGCAAGGAAAGGTTTCATTTCTATCCTGAAATGTTTAGAATTACAATAACCATAATATTTCCTGAAATAAATGTTAGTCTATTTAACTATTTGGATAAAAGGAGTAATTTGAAAATTAAAGTGTTCAAACTGCCTTTTTGATTATAAGTTGATGCATTTGGGTCTGGGGGCAGGGTCGTGGGGAAGATTCCTCTAAGCATGTAATTTGCCAAAGGTAAGCCTGCAGAATTCTCTGCCTTACAGCAATAATCCTATTCAGTATGCAATTTGGCAGCTATGTCACAATTGGGAATATTTTAAACTGATTTTATATTAAATTGGAATGCATAATGCAGAGTACATAAACATTGATGCCATCAAATGAACTTCTTAGAGAGTGACAATAAATATGTATGTAAATATTTTAAAAGATGAAATCTATTTTGTTCTGTTTTTAACAGTGGCTTCCATTATCCCCTTACATTTAACTGGATTTGTTGTTCTGCCTTGGCATGACAAGTGAACGGCTTGACCTCTTTAGACCGTGTGTGCTATCAAGACAAAAGATTGTATTGATTCTACTTCTTTCCGCTCAACAGAAAAATAAGTGAAGGTTCTGGACCTGGAGTGAAATGGTTCAAGAAAGCCCATGTCTTCATTTTGCACATTTTATCTGTGTGCTAAGAAATACTGAGAGAGAAAAAAATGATGGTCACAGAGGTCTTAAAAGATTATGAAGATGCTGAAGACTTCATTGACTATGATGGAATCTATCAATTATTTATGAAATTTTACTTAGGAGTTCTTACATGATTGTGTTTGTCTTGATTTACATCTTGAAGTTTTATTTTCTGTCTATGAGCCCCTGTGGAGACCTCTGCCTTGTCACTTATTTCCATATATTTAACAAATCCCATACAAGGGATCTCTGAATATCAGCTTCATTATAAAATCACATTAACACTAAGCACAGAATTGCTGAGATTTTTGTTATACTCTATTAATATATACATGGAAAGGAACCCAGCCCTGGCAGCCAACCTCCACTACCCAACCACTGCCATGCTCCAGGCTGCTTTCTGGATGCTTGGGATGAGCCTCAGAGAGGAGTGAAGTCCCACAGAACCCAGGTAATGCGAAATGTTGTGACCTTGGACTCTGGGCTTAATGGGACCTGGCAGCAGAAATCCTCTGCCTGCTTCCCCCAGTTTCCAGTGGCCCAGGGGTAACACCCATAAGCCACACTCTGCCAGCACAAGATAATTTCCTCATCGACCACCCTCCAGAACTCACGGCTGCTCCTCCCAGAGGGGAGTATAAAATGAGTTTACTTTTCAAACTAACCATTGTATTTGCAATGATAAAAATACCTTATTTATTATTTTAATCCATTAATACTATAAATTCCGGTTCTAAAAGTTGTTATTTCTTTCCATCTCCTTCTCTGACTTGGATATCACCCTGACTTGATACATGGTTCATTGTCTCCACTTTAAAAATCTTTCCATGTATTTCTAGTTAAGTTAATTTTATTTAGTCACTGGAGACATTTCCAAAATATATGAAAATAATCCAAATTTCTTAAATTAGCATACAATGTCCTTCATGATTTACTTTCTTTATGACTTTAACAAATGCTATTTTCTTAGATGATCAGTAACCTAGACAGAATAAAGACTATTCATTTCCTGTTAAGTAATATACTTTCCATATGTTAAAAATTATGCCTGAAATGATCACCTCCTCTTTCACTTCCTGACTTGAAGGATTCCCAGACATCTTAGAACTCAACTCAAGCATTTTCTTCTCTAAATTGTCCCTGACTTTCAGCAGCTTCCTCATTTTGTTGCCATGGCATCTGTCTACATCCATTAGAGTTATTTTCACTTGGACTCCAACAATATGAAACCAAATGTAAATGTTGTCTCCTTCTCATTAGACTATGAAATCTTTGACACTAAGAATTTTGTCTATTCTTGTTCATTTTTGTATTGCATATGTTTAAATCAACAAGATCATAGAACAAGGTCTTGCAAAAGTTGGTGCTCAGAGAATATTTTATTAAAGAATAAATGAAAAGAATGATTTACTTACATATATGAAACATAAAAGGATTTAAAGTATGACCTTATCTACTTAAGAGATGTCAACTATTAACATAATGTGTAAATAATCTATTCAGTATTTGGTAGTGAAATTCTCTATTAAACACTGTCTTCACCTTTAAGTAACTGAAAAGTCTCCAGCCTAAAATACTTTTTTGGCTTTTACTCTGCTTATAAAAGGTGGAATTAGGGGTCTGGAACAATAGTACAGCGGGTAGGGTGTTTGCCTTGCACGTGGCTGATCCATGTTCGATTCCCAGCATCCCATATGGTCCCCCGAGCACCACCAGGAATGATTCCTGAGTGCAAAGCCAGGAGTAACCCCTGAGCATTGCCGGGTGTGACCCAAAAAGAAAAAAAAGGTGGAATAATTTATACAAAGACTGTACTTAAATCTCCAGTGTAGTTTAAAGGCATTATGCTGTGATCTATGAGTTGAGGTTTGGGGCTTTTTCATAAGAGGGGATTTAAAGTTTGAGTTTACAAGCAAAAAAGAAATGTGTTAATCATCTATGTTTTAAAGAAAGAAGCCCCAGGGCTGGAAGTAAAACATCAGGCTTTGGCTTCAGATATATAGAGATCATTGAAGGAAATGAAGACGAGAAGATAAATCTAAGCCAGATTAACATGTTAGGAAAAAATTAACTTAAAATATGAATTAAGAGGGATGTCCTGGGAAGAGAACCTAAGGTTGGAATTCAGCAGACCTACAGTTTACAAATTTATAATTGGGGGTCCTTATGCAAATCCTTTGTCTTAGTCACCTTATACAGTCAGACAAATCTCCCTTCACTTTCCAACTGAAAGTAAGCAAAGCTGATAAAAGAAATGATGGAGCAGTTCGAAGAATGAGAGTCCTTCTTCAAAGTAAACCAGTTATTATCCATTATGAACAGGTTGAAAATAAAACAATCTTAATAAAACAAAATGACCGGCAACAGTGGTCAGGAGGGAGAGTCTGTCAGTGCATAGTAACTAAAACGGCAGGTTACTTACCTGAAGCTGATTCATCTGTTTTCACTCTCCTACATTCTGTCACTGGCTCAAACTCAGATCAAGTTAGAGAATTTTAGTGCTGTCAGCATTTCAGAAGTTATGAATCTAAACGCTCCTCTGTTTTGTTGTAAAGAAAGTATATAAAACCAAGAAAGATGCATACATTTACCCAAATTGCCCTATTGGTGAGTAGTAGCTCCTCAGAGAATATATTTGCCAATGACCAATTGGCTGGAGCGAAAGCACAGCAGTAGGGCATTTGCCTTACAAGCGGTCAACATGGCCGACCTGAGTTCGATTCCTCTGCCCCTCTCGGAGAGCCTGGCAAGCTACTGAGAGTATCTCACCCACATGGCAGAGCTTGGCAAGCTACCCGTGATGTATTCGATATGCCAAACACAGTAACAACAAGTCTCATGATGGAGATGTTACTGGGCCCGCTCGAGCAAATCGATGAACAACGGGAGGACCATGACCGTGACCAATTTGCTACCATTTCTGCACCATGAGTCCCCATGTCTACTGCCAACACACAGCCTGATCTCTTGAGTTCAAACAGCAGAAAATTAGAAGAATTAAATCCCATCTCTGTCATAGGCAAATCACTTATATTCTCTGAGCAACATTTTTTCATGTGTAAAGGAAGAAAATATTGGAAAAATAATTAGATAGATTATTTATTTTTTTAAAAAAGGGGGGTTAAAAAAACATCATGTTTTTAGAAAAACATCTGCTTTGCAAAATGAAACATTTTAGTCACCATGCTTCACTATATTACCAGACCATCAATGGTAGGGTTTCATGAATAAAATATCCCACCAGCGTAACCATTCCACTCCACCATTGTTTCCAGGTATCCTCTGTCTTAAACTCTCCTCTATTTTCCACCCCAAGTCTGTATCACTGTATTACTGTCATCCCATTGATCATTGAATTATTTGAGAAGACATAACTAATGTTGCTATTCCTCACAGCCCTGAGATTTTAGCAGCCTCTTATTCGTCTTTCCCCAATGATTGGAGGCTCTGTCAGGGTCAGGGGAATGAAACCTCTTGTCGTTACTGTATTTGCCATCTGTGTACGCCATGGGGAGCTTGCCAGTCTCTGCCCTTGTGGGTGGAATACTCTCGGTAGCTTGCTGGACTCTCCGAAAGGCATAAATGGGTAGGAAGTGTTTTATAATGTGTATAATGAGGAGATTATCTGGTGCCAGCAGGGTGTGGCTTGTGGGTGTGATTCCTGAGTTACCTGAGACTGAGGGAAGCAGGCAGATGATCTATGTTTCAGGTCCAGTTGAGTCCAGAGTCCAAGGTCACAAAGTTTCGCATTATCTGGGTTCCATGGGACTTCATTCTTGCGTGAGGCTCGGCCTGAGCATCCAGATAGTGGCCTGGAGCGTGGTGGTGGTTGGGCAGTGGAAGTCGGCTGCTAGGGCTGGGTCCTTTGCTGTGGGGAGCGCTCTCACCCACTCCACAGTCTTGATAAGTAAAATCATGTTGAAATCCATTTCAGAGATCAGTTCTTATATGTCACTTTTAGGCATATTATTTTCCTGGGTTCCCTGGGAACCCAGGTAATACGGAACTTGTGACGTTGAACTCTGGACTCAGTGGGGTCCTGGAGCAGAGATCCTCTGCCTGTTTCTCCCAGTCTCCAGTGACCCAAGGGTCACATCCATAAGCCATCCACTGCCAGCACCAGATAATTTCATCAACCACCCTCCAGAACTCATGGCTGCTTCTCCTGGAAGGGAGCATAAAATGAGGATCCCATAACCTTGCCATGGTAATCTGCACCAGGCTGTGTTCACTCAGAGCGCCCCAGAGGGGGTCGGCGAGAGCCCTCCCCGCTCCAAGGGACCCAGCCATGGCAGCCGACCTCCACTACCCAACCACTGCCACGTTTCAGGCCGCTTTCTACATGCTCGGACCGACCCTCACATATGCGTGAACATATTCACGCATCATAAGACACTTCCTACCCATTTTCATAATTACCACACCATATTTGATGGGGTTCAGACAGTAGACAACAAATCATAGAGGAAAATATATATATATAAAGGTAAAAGGTAAAGGCCCTCCCGTTGATCGTCGATTTGCTCGAGCGGGCCCAGTAACGTCTCCATTGGAGACTTTGTTGTTACTGTGTCTGGCATATCGAATACTCTCGGTAGCTTGCCGGGCTCTCCGAGAGGGGCGGAAGAATCGAACTCGGGTCGGCCATGTTGGCCGCTTGTAAGGCGAACGCCCTACCCGCTGTGCTATCACTCCATATATATATATATATATATATATATATATATATATATATATATATCCCTGAGAGTCCAGCAAACTACCGAGAGTATCCTGCCTGCACGGGCAGAGCCTGGCAAGCTTCCCATAGCGTATTCAATATGCCAAAAACAGTAACAATAACAGGTATCATTCCCCTGACCCTGAAAGAGCCTCTACTACAGCAGCATTGGGAAAAACGAGTAAAGAGAGGCTGCTAAAATCTCAGGGCAGGACAAATGGAGACGTTACTAGCTCCCACTTGACTAAATTGATGAACAATGGGATGACAGTGACAGTGATTATTTTCCTATTTATATCTTATAGATGAGAGAGATCATTCAGTATCTGTCTTTTTCCTTCTGGATGACTTCACTCAGCATGATATCATCCATGCAGTGGCAAAATGCATGATACAGTATTTTCCAATAGCCAAGTAGTAGTTTATTGTGTGTGGAAGTATCACAATTTTTTATCCAGTCGTCTGTTCTTGGAGAAATTGGATTGTTTCCAGATTTTGCCTGGGATAGTGTTACAATGAACAGAGAGTGCATGTCTTTTTAAAATGGAGTTTTGGTTCCCTTTGTGTAGATGTTCAGAAGTTTTTTATTGCTAGATCATATGGAACTCAGAGACTATAAAACCCACTCCCAGAACCATGCGGCCGCATTCATGGCTGCACAACATCTTATTATGACATTTTATTATCTCATTCCTACTTTAGACAAACTGGCGGGCTACCGAATGTAACCTGCCCACATGGCAGAGTCTGGCAAACTCCCGGTGGCGTACACAATATGCCAAATACCAGTAACAATGATGGGCCTCATTCGCCTAAAGAGCCTTGAATATAGCACTTTCTTAAAAATCTCAGGGCTAGGATGAAGGAGACGTTACTGGGGCCTGCTCGAGGCAATCGACGAATAGCAGGATGGTCCTGTCATGATTTGTGATGGAACTCAACACCTAATTTTTAAAAAAAATTTCCAAGCTGTTTTCCAAAAGGGTTGAACTAGTTGACATTCCCACTAGCAGTGAATGAGAGGCTCCTTTTCTCCTACATTCCTGAGAACACTTGTCACTTTGATTGTCTTTGATGTGTAATTATTTCTCACTGGTGTGAACTATATCATTGTTTTGATTTGCATTTCCTTAGTGATAAGTAATAAAGATAATTTTTGTATATGTTTTGTCCATCGATATGTTTTTATTGAGGACATTTCCGTTCATATATTTCCCCAGTGTTTGAAGGTGCTTTTTTTCCCCCTTGTAAAGTTCTACCATTACTTTGTATATCTTGGATATTAACCTTATAGCAGATAAGTGGTAAGCAAATACTTACTACCAATCTTTGGAGTGTTTATTATTCTGGTCATTGCTTATTTTGTGCTGCAGATACATACTAAGTTTGCTGTAGATCTATCTATTTAACTTTGCTTCCATTCCATGGCAACTGACATTGAGCTATTAAAAATACCTCTATATTAAATGAAATAAAGTGTTTTACCTATGTTTTCCTCATTATAATTTTTGGATTCAGGTCTGATATCAAGGACTTTAATTCATTTTGGTTTGGCTCTGTGCATGGTGTTTGAAAGAGGTCTGGGTTTTTGCTTTGTTATTGCATGCAATTGATCTGTTTTCCTAAACCATTTTATAAGAGAATTTCCCTGTTCCACTTTATACATTTTTACATTTTTGCTCACTTTTCAAAGATTTATTGTTCATATACTTAAGAATCTATGAGTTCTCATTATGTTCCATTGGTGTAAGAGCCTATCACTATTCCAGCATCAAACTGCTTTGATTACTGTAAGTTTTTAATACATTTTGAAGTTTGACAAAAAGAAGCACCTGCACCCCTATCTTCTCCTTTTTTTTATCTCTAGGAAGGTTTGGATATTTGGGCAGGTTTATTATCCTATTTAAATTTCAATAGTATTTGATGTATGTCTTTAAATAATGTCATGGTACTTTAATAGAGACTGCACTAAATCTACGTAATGCTTTGGGCACGATGGCCATTTTGATAATGTTAATCCTTTCAAACCATGAATAGATTATGTATTTCCATTATCTTGTGTCCTGTTTTATTTCTTTTTTGTAGTGGTTTATAGTCTTCTTTGTGTAAGTTCTCTATCCTCCTTAAGCTGATTCCCAGGCACGGTATTTTCTGGGGCACATTTGTAAATGTGACTTTTAAATTTCTTTCTCTTTTCTATTTCATTATTTGCATAAAGAAAAGCCACAGGTTTATGCACTTTGATTTTGTAGCCTGTCACTCTGTTGTATAACTCTGTTTATTCTAGGATCCTTTCTTTTTTCTGTAATCTTTTAAGGATTTTTAAGTGTAGCAGTATAGGTTACTCTCTCTCTCTATATATATATATACATATATATGTGTGTGTGTGTGTGTGTGTGTGTGTTTTGTTTTGAGCCACATCCGGTTATCCTCAGGAGTTACTCCTAGCTGTGCTCAGGGGACCATGTGGGATGTAGAACATTAAACCCTGACTGGTCATGTGCAAGACAAATGCCCTACCTGCTGTACTATCACTCCAGCCCAGGTTTTCTCTTTTTTTTTTTCTTTGTGAATTCTTCTAATGGTTTGTTAATATTCCTTATTTTAAGCAAAAGTCGGCTCATATTTTTGTTGATCTTCTGTCTGTTTTAAATTAATTTCCATTTCATTGATTTCTGCTCTAAGTTTATTATTTCTTTCCTTATGCTTGTTTTGGTTTCCCATTATTGATTGTTTCCAGCTGCCTAAGATATTCTGTTATTTATTTGAGACCATTTGTGTTTCCTAATGAACACTTACATTGCTATATAAACTTTCCCCTTAGCGTGACTTTTCTGTGTCCCATCCATTCCGTAACTTAGATCTTCATTTTCATTTGTGTCTAGGAATTCTTTTATTTCTTCTTCGATTGCCTCTTTGACTATTGGTTGTTCAGTAATGAGTTGTTTACTTTCCAAGTATTGAGTCCCCCCCATTTCTTCTCAAGATTTATTTCCATTATCAAAGCATTGTGTTCTGAAAGAATAGCTGATATGATTTCTAAATTCTTGATTTTATGGAGATAAGTTTTGAGATCCTGCATGTAATCTATCTTGGAAACCTGACCTAGGAACACTAGATAACTATGTGTTCTTTTTCTAAAGTTTTATTTTCTTAAGGTTGCTCATATTAATTGATTACATTCAATATTTCAACACCAATCCCACCACCACTACACCTTCCCACCACCATTATTTTGAATTTTCCCACCATCATTTAAGCCTGCTTGACAGAGGCAGATGCTAGATAATTTATTTTCTATTGCTTATTATAAATATCAAAAGAAGTCATGGTCACGTGCTTCTGGAATTCTGAAATTGTAAATGGCTGGGGTCCAGAGACATCTCTGGAGGGAACTATTACATTTTGAGATTCATTTGGGAGTCTCGAGATTAAGGCCATTGATGCACTGAGATGGTGCCTGGCAAATCGTCAGCGTGACAGCCAGGACCGGAAGCAGGTGGGGAGATGGGATGGGACAGCCCATCTCCACTGCCACCATGTGGCCTGGAGTCCTAGTCCTTGAACCCCCTACCTAGGTTTTGTTTCTGGAAGCTTGTGTCCATCAGGATTTTATCTGGAGAGGGCAGAGAGGGCACATCCACTACATTTAAGGTGCCCCAGTGGAATTGGCTCAGTAAGGGGTCTGGAGAAATCTACTGTGAGCTGCTTTCTTCAACTATGTGTTATTTATCTTTTTTTGGGTAAAGAGACCTTTATATATGTCTGCAAGGCCCATCTCTTCCATTTCTTCCTCTAAGGTCAAAGTTTCCTTGTTGAGATTTTGTCTAGTTTCTCTCCAGAGGTGATAGAGTAACGTTGAAGTTTCCAACTACTATTATGTTGCTACCAGTATCTTTCTTCAGGTCTATTAGCAGTTGTTTTAAATATTTTGATGATATGGCATTAGTTGCATAAATATTTAGGAGTTTGAGTTATTAATGATTCATATCTCTTGATAATTAAAAAATGACCATCTCTGTCCCTTATGGTCTTTTCAAATTTGAAGCTTTTGATAGAAAAAAAAATTTTGTGGGCTGTTTTTTAGCCTTTGACTTTAATCCTATGTTTTCCCTAACTGTTCAAACATGTCTTTTGTAGAGAGCAAAAAGCTGGATCATTTTTTAAAATCTGTCCTGCAACACTGACTCTTGGTTACCTAGTTTAGGTCATTGAAGGAAATTATTGATATAAAGGAATTAATTGCCATCATATTTTTGAGGTTATGCAGTCTTGTGGAGTTAGTCTTATCTTTTAAAGAAGGCTCTTAAATTATTCCTGCAATACCAGTTTCAAGATTATGAAATTGCTGAGATGTTTCTTATAAATAAAGCTTTGTATTATTCCTTCAAATCTGAACAATAATCTAA
The DNA here is from genome assembly GCF_029834395.1 of Sorex fumeus. Lineage (NCBI taxonomy): Eukaryota > Metazoa > Chordata > Mammalia > Eulipotyphla > Soricidae > Sorex > Sorex fumeus. Next base: position 2,042,192 of record NW_026606068.1, on the reverse strand, counting down.
CCAGGTAGAGCATTTTTGGGGAGATCTTTATTTCTTAAGTTTTTACTACCCGTTCCATTTTCCTCTGGGCAATAGTCTCAGTTGATAAATGCATGAATATTAAGGCTGCTGTTTTATACTTTATTTTCTTCTTTTATGTTGCTGTTTTCATCATATTTATATTCTGTAATTCTTATTATTATTTACATTGGAATGTTTTTTAATCTGAGTCCTTTTTTGGCTGGGATCCTTCAGGACTCTTAAGTTTGAGTGCATGTACTCCTCAGCTCTGGAAAATTCCCAGCTCTAACATCTTTGATCAACTTTGCATTTTATTTTTGAGCTCACTGATTTTATTCTGAGCTGTTGTTAATCTACTGCCAAAAATTTCCAGTAAGCTCTTTGATTTCACCTACTAAACTCTAGAGTCCTGTCACTCTGACTATAGTTTTCTTATTACTGTTATCATAATTTCTTATATCCTTATTATTTTTTTCTTTGAGTTCATTAAATATCCTCATCGTGCTGTCTCTAAAGTCAGTGTTTGAGAGGTTCTGGAGCAGGTTAGTACTGATTGATTTACTCTTTAGACTTAGTGACCTGCTGTGCTTCTTTCTCATTGTGACTGTTATAGATTGGGGGTGAATTTTGTATTTCACTGCCTCACCTCTTTGAAGGAATCATATGGCGTTTGCCGTTTTCCTTCCCAAATGGACCCATCTTTCTGACTGTAACTTAGGGCTCTCTGGTTCCTTATTACCTGCACTTTTTGTGAGAGTTTTTCACAGGATACGTGGAATGAGATAAGAATAAGTTCCTGAGGCCTGCTGGAACTACACAAGATACTGAAGGATACTGTAGTGGGCACAAGTGTGGACTCTGTGAGATGTTGGGGAGTATCATACAGCTGTTAGAGTATCACACAGCCACATTTGAGGCAGTGTACCTCTGGATGTTCAGAAATATCCAGAAAAGGTGATCTAGACAGTGGAATGGACAGCAACTAGCCACTAGTAGGATTCCCAGCAACGGGAATATATTACGAGAGGCAGCAGATTGGAAATGTCAGGGACTACACTTTATTCTGAGGATACAAGTTAAAACTGACACAGAAACCATACTACTAAAGCTCTCCTAACTTGTCTCTGCAATACTTTCTATACTGCACCATGTGCCACTCAGGTCATATAGAAGGATAATGGTAGAAAAGAGGGCTGGAGTGATAGTACAGTGGGTAGGGCATTTGCTTTGCACACAGCAGACCTGTGTTCGATTTCCAGCATCTCATAATGGTCCCCTGAGCACCGCCAGGAGTAATTCCTGAGTGCAAAGCCAGGAGTAACCCCTGAACATCGCTGAGTGTGACCAAAAAAATAATAATAAAAAAAAGAATGGGCATCATCTACATTCATTTCACCTTTGAAGGTTTGTAACCCACATTAGCATGTTGAAAACTTTAAAAATGTTTGCCTAAATTCAGTTTAGCCAATAAGAATCTAAGTTAATATTTACAAAAGTCTCTTCCTAAGTAGAAAATAAGAGGACATTTCTTTGCCAAATTCTTACTAATTATAGTTTTCTGACTTGTCTTTTTCACTGCACTGTTTTTGTTATTCTTGTTGCATCTCTTAATGTAGATGTCATCTATGAACTTAAGAGGTAAATTGAAAGTTAGCTAATATCATCTTCCAAGAGTCAGTGAAGCATATTCTCTATGTTTTCTGGGCCAGAATATAAATATCAGTGTTAAAAAATACATTGTGTCTGGTGCTGTGAGAAAATGTTGAAATGCGGGTGCCTCTGATGATGCTGAAACTGGAGACCAATGACCACATTATCAAGAATCGTGCCATTCAGCTGTCCTTAAAACCTCTCAGAATTAAACTGCTGCTTATTCTTGACATCAGCTCCTATGAAAATTGGCCCTGGTTAAGAGTTGATTCGAATGAAGTCAAAATAGCTGTCATTTTCTTTTGAACTTGCAAGGTATTATTTGTTCATATGGTCATATTAGAAATATGAAATATCCTTCAAAGCCTCTAGAAGAAACCAGTGAGCTGACACCTTGATTTGGGTTTCTAGTTTTTTAGAAAAATGAGGTAACACTTGTCTGTTATTTAGCACACACAGCCCATCACACCAATGCATGTTGTTTTGTGACAGCAGTCCTGCCAAATTAATACTCTCATCACACACCCAAGTCTTCATTCCCTTGAAGTCTAAGAAAATATCTTTCAGCATTTCTTGAAGTGTTCATTTGCTGAGGACGACATCCCTAGACTTCTAATTAGCTGAAAATGTCTTCCACTCTTACCTTAAGAATATTTTCCCTAGCCGAAGAATTCCTGTGGCTCGCATGTTGTTGTGAAACTATAGATTCTGGTCTCCTTTCATTGATAGGGAGTTTGGCTCTGAAATAAATTCAATTACCAAAAGATGCTTTTGGGCTCATCGAACTAGAATAGTTTTTTTTCTTTATTGAACAAATTCTATATCAGTTTGGTACTTTAGTCGAAGATCTTGGCCATTTCTTTAGAGTGGTCATTTCTCTGGTACTTCTTCCTAGAGTACACAGTCTGCTAGTACTTTACTTATAGTCTAAAAGTACAGTCTCTCATGTGCACATGAATTATGTATAACATTTAACTCTCGGGTCCACAACACTTTCCAAGAGGCACCAGAATATTGCCCTGTAGGATGCAGTGTGCTTCCTGACAAGAAATTATACATTACACTCTTCTGCCTGCTGAGGTTTCCTTTTATCTAATTACCAAAGCTTCTGTCCCTCTCAGAGGGTCCGGAAAGCTACCGTGAATATCTCGCCAGCATGGTAGAGCCTGGCAAATTCCCCGTGATATATTCGATATGCCAAAACCAGTAACAATAAGTCTCACAATGGAGACGTTACTGATGCCCGCTCGAGCAAATTGATGAACAAGTGGAGGACTGTGCTACCAAAGCTTCAGCAGCCTTGCAGTCCCATCTCTGCCATGGGCTATGTTCTACCTTCAAACCTCCCTTTGCTACCCATGATCAGTGGTTCAGGGCAAAAAGTACTAAATAAGGGGCCCCTCTATCTTGTGTATTACTTCCTTTACTTCCTTCCAGGATTTGGTCCTTCACTATCTATTTTCTCGTGCTTCATACACATTTTTTTCTCTCATACCTTAAAGTGTGAGAGTTATTTACATTAGTAAAGCAATTTCAGTCTAATTATTTCGTAGCTTCCTGTCACAAAGGAAAGCAGAAATTCCATGACTGTTTGTTTATCTTTTACTTACCCAAACCTTGGCATTTAAATTACTTTACAAAGTCAGCGGTAACAGTAGACCCAAAGTATGCCACCCCAGCTTCTAAAATAGCAGCCAATTAAAAAATGCAAATGATTAAAATTTGATTATCTTTTGTTATTAAAATAGAAGAAAACATGCCTTAATTGCTGGGCATATGACAACGGAGTCATATGTTACTAAATAAGTGTTTCAAACACAAAGCTGTACAGAATCTTTAAGCTCTTTAAGTTTGATAATTATACCAAAGATGTCAGCTAAGTTTCTAAACTGTGATATTTCCATCCTGGTTTATTTTTTCTGACAATGATACCACAATACTTATAACTGTATATATTCATTTTTCATTAAATCTGTCTTCTCACTTTTAACTTTTAATTGAAATGTAGTTTTATTTTATTAGACCCATTTTATTACTGCATGACCATCCCCTCCTTCCACATTCTCTTGCTCTTATATCTGCCTAATATTTTTATTTATATTTTTCAGAGTTATGTGCAAAATCTGATTCATTGTAACAACATTACTCCTCCCTGTCTGAAAATTTTAAACTACCCACACTTACTGTGATGACTAAAATAATCTAAGTTTTCTCTTTGTTTTCTGCAAATATTTTCAGTTTCTTAATATGAGATAAGACAAATTTTTCCATAATCCTTAATTTCCCAACTAGACCGTTGAATATTTTTCCATTGCTGTTTCTAAACTCCTTTTGGGAAGAACCCTAACATAAATGAGCTAACTCATAGAAATGAATAATCATTCTGGGAATTGTCATAACATGAATTGAAAATGAACTAAGGCATAAACATTTATGAATGGCATCTAAGAAAACTGGCTAGAGGAGCAATTTTATTTTCGCCTTCTGACAGACTATTTTTAAAAATAGAGTGTTTAAAGTAAAAACAATATGGACACCTCAAAAAACTAAGTATTGAGCTTCTATGTGATCAACTATTTCTACTCCAAGGGCCCAAAGACTCTATTCAGAAAATACATTTGCCCGCCTATGTTCACTGCAGCACTATTCACAGTAGTGAAAATCTGAAAACAATACAAGTGTTTAAGAACAGATAACAAGGGGCTGGAGTGATAGTACAGCAGGGAGGGCATTTTCCTTGCATGTGACCCACAAATATTCTGACCCAGGTTATGTCCCAGGCATCCCATATGGGCCCCCTGAGCACCATCAGGAATGATTCCTGAGTGCAGAGGAACCCTTGAGCAACACCAGATCTGACCCAAAACGTCAAAAAGAAAAAGATAACAGGGTAAAGAAACAGCCACATACATACACAATGAAATACTACCCAGCTATCAAAAAAGATGAAATCATGAAATGTGTTGCTATGTTAAAGGATCTGGAGAGTATCATGCTGAGCATGGTCAGCCAGAAGGAGAGGGACAGATACAGAATCAGAATGATCTTTCTTATATAAAGAAATGCAATAAGGAATAACAAATAGCCAGAAACAAGAGTCTGAGAATTGGTCAGCAGAACTGATTTTACCATGATGAGCTGTGGATAGTAGGTTAAAGACAGGAGAACCTACCATCTTTAGGTGGGTGATGACGGAACATTGTATGCATGCAACCCAGTCATTAACAGTATTCAAAATCACAATGCCTAAAATTTAAAAGTAAGAAAATAGAGAGCCCAAAGTAAGGGGAAAATAAGCAATCATCGAACATAGACTTTAAATATCTAAGAATAAATTTTAAAATCACTTCTATTTCATCTTTCTTTATATGGCATTCATAAGGGGTTTCCTTTCACTGTTGTTAACTTAGGGTTCCACATTAATTTTCAGAACATTTTCACTCATAAAGAATCAGAAAAGTCCCACTTTATGACTGGTTCTTTACATTCCTATTTCAGGTGAAGATAAATTGAATGGAAACACGGTTCATAAAATATTTAAGCTGAAAATAACTAAGTCTTTGACATTTAGTAGAAATGGCAGCTTAGATGGAAGAAGAAAATTTTGCTCCAACTAGCATCCATTGTGCCCGCAGTATTATTGAAGAAGTAATGAAGATTTATCTCCTGGGGTGATATAATATTTGTTACTAAAAGAGATCTCAATTACTTGTTCTGAGGGTACATACACATCTAGAGATTTTGCCGCCAACAACAAAAGACACATTGCAATTATAATGCATGTTTTCTAAGCCTAACATCATGTCACATGGCCTGAAAACAATATTTAATATTGCAATCGCAATTATATATAAAGGTTTGTTTGCCACTATATATTTGCAGTTCTACACTCCAGAAGTATTTTTCAACGAAAATTTTAGAAAGAAAAAGTGTTTTATTAAATTTCTTTTTCAAACAGAAATTCTAGAATTCTTTTTAAATAAGAAAAACCAACACCAAGTATTTATTTTATGTATTATGCATACTGTATATTGCTCTATTCATGTCTAATAATATTGTTATTAGATATCAGGTATTGATGTTTTTGTAATTATAAAATATAAGCTACATTTTTGGAGCTGCTATGCCTCCAGCTAGACACCATTACCTCGAGATCAGGCTCACCAAGAAATTAACCTGCCAAAAATTTAGGTTATTGGCTCAAGATGTAAGTGAAACCTCTGGACAAGAACTGAGTGCTGAAAGTAGGTAGAGGGACAAACATGAAAAACTTTCAGTGCCTGTATTGCAAACCATGATGCCCAAAAGAAAAGAGAGAGAATGAGAGCAAGAGAGCAAGAGAGAGAGAGAGAGAGAGAGAGAGAGAGAGAGATAAGAAAAAGAAAAGTGTCTGCTATGGAGGCAAACTTGGTGTCGGGGGTGGCAGGAAGGAAACTGGGACATTAGTGATGGGAAAAGTACACTGGTGAAGGGATGGGTCTGGAACGTTATATAAGTGAAATTAGTCATTAATAACTTTGTAACTTTGCTTCTCATGGTGATTCAATTAAATGATATATAATATATTATATGCTACAACTAATACATGGAAGGGTAAAAAATTAAATCTAACTTAAGTCTGACTCAGATCGATTGTTTTTACTTGTATTGTTTAACTTCACTATTCAAGGAATGAAGACTACTTAACAACTAGATTCACAGATGAACATCATGAAAACTGCAGCATAGGAGGTATTAATGTGTAAAAACTTACAGAACACTCAAGGAACTAAAAATTATAGAATTCAATAAATACTTTTGACTGATAGATGAGCTAATAGCTTAGAAAGGACTCCAAGTTCACATTTTGCAATTCTATTAAACCCCAGTTCCAATATATAACTTGTAACTCATTCTTGTTTATATTGAAATAAAATTTCTAGAAACTTGAAACCCAGTATACTATTTTAAATGTGACGAGTCAAAAAAAATTTAATTCGCGTACATGGAACATTCTCCAAGATAGACCACATGCTGAGCCACAAAACATGCCTCCATAAAATTAAGAAGGTAGAGATTGTATCAACAATCTTCTCAGACCATAATGCGCTGAAATTAGAAGTAAATCACACACAAAAACAGAAAACTAAATCAAACACCTGGAAATTAAACAGTGCACTATTGAACAACGAGTGGATTAGGCAGGAAATCAAAGAGGAAATCAAAAGATTCCTAGAAACGAATGAAAATGAGAACACGAGTTACCAAAACTTATGGGACACAGCAAAGGCTGTGTTAAGAGGAAAGTTTATAGCTCTACAAGCATTCCTCAGGAAGGAGGAGCGAGCACACATAAGTAACCTAACGTCACAGCTTAAGAGCTTGGAGAAGGACCAAAAAAAGGAGCACAACCCGAACAGGAGAAAGGAAATAATAAAACTCAGAGCAGAGATTAACGAGATGGAAACCCAAAAAACAATCCGAAAGATCAATGAAACCAAGAGCTGGTTCTTTGAGAAAATTAACAAGATCGATAAGCCTCTAGCAAAACTCACAAAGAAAGGGAGAGAGAAAACCCTAATAAACCGAATCAGAAATGAAAAGGGGGTCATTACAACAGAAACCACAGAAATTCAGAGGATCCTCAGGGAGTACTTTGAGAAGCTTTATGCCACGGAACATCAAAACCTCGAGGAAATGGATAAATTCCTAGACTCCTACAGACTCCCAAGGCTGAACCAAGAAGACCTGGAATACCTGAACAGACCTATCACCATCAAGGAAATTGAAATGGTAATAAAAAGTCTCCCCAAGCACAAAAGTCCTGGCCCGGATGGATTCACTAGTGAATTCTTCCAAATCTTTAAAGAGGACTTACTCCCAATACTCTTTAAGCTTTTCCACGAAATTGAAATATCAAAAACACTTCCAAACAGTTTCTACGAAGCAAATATCACACTGATACCAAAAGCAGACAGAGATACCACAAAGAAAGAGAATTACAGGCCGATATCCCTGATGAACACAGATGCAAAGATCCTCAACAAACTACTAGCAAATAGAATCCAACTACTCATCAAAAAGATCATACACCATGACCAAGTAGGATTCATCCCAGGGATGCAAGGATGGTTCAACATTCGGAAATCAATCAACATAATCCACCATATCAACAAAAGAAAAGATAAAAAGCATATGATCATATCAATAGATGCAGAGAAAGCATTTGATAAGATCCAGCACCCCTTTATGATGAAAACCCTAGCCAAAATGGGTATAGAGGGGACCTTCCTCAACATAATTAAAGCCATCTACCACAAGCCTACAGCAAGCATCATCCTCAATGGGGAAAAACTGAGAGCCTTCCCTCTAAGATCAGGGACGAGACAGGGATGCCCACTCTCTCCACTGCTGTTCAATATAGTACTGGAAGTACTTGCAATAGCGATTAGGCAGGAAAAAGATATTAAGGGCATTCAGGTAGGAAAGGAAGAAATCAAGCTCTCACTATTCGCAGATGATATGATACTCTACTTAGAGAACCCAATAACTTCCACCAAAAAACTCTTAGAAACAATAGACTCGTATAGTAAAGTTGCAGGTTATAAAATCAATACCCAAAAGTCCATGGCTTTCCTATACGCAAACAGTGAGAGAGAAGAAAGCAACATGAAAAAAACAATCCCATTCACAATTGTGCCCCAGAAAATCAAGTACCTAGGAATCAGCTTAACTAAGGAAGTAAAGGACCTGTACAAAGAAAACTACAAAACGTTACTTCAGGAAATAAAAGAGGACATGAGGAAATGGAAAGATATCCCCTGCTCATGGGTCGGGAGACTTAACATTGTCAAAATGGCAATACTACCGAAAGCATTGTATAAATTCAATGCAATCCCTATAAGGATACCCATGACATTCTTCAAAGAAATGGAGCAAACACTCTTGAAATTTATATGGAACAATAAGCCCCCACGAATAGCTAAAGAAATTCTTGGGAAAAAGAAAATGGGAGGAATCAACCTCCCGAACTTCAAACTGTACTACAAAGCAGTAATAATTAAAACAGCATGGTACTGGAACAAAGGCAGAACTGCAGACCAATGGAACAGGGTTGAATACACTGACATCTCTCCTCAATCATATGCTCATCTAATCTTTGATAAAGGTGCAAGTAATGTGAAGTGGAGTAAGGAAAGCCTCTTTAATAAATTGTGTTGGCATCACTGGACGGCTACATGCAAAAAAATAGGCTCAGAACTCTGCCTAACACCATGTACAAAAGTAAGATCAAAATGGATTAAAGACCTCAACATCAGACCAGAAACCATAAGGTACATTGAAGATAAAGTTGGCAAAACCCTCCATGACATTGAAGCTAATGGTATCTTCAAAGATGCCACGCCACTGGCCGAGCAAGTGAAAACAGAGATAGATAAATGGGACTATCTTAAACTAAGAAGCTTCTGCACCTCCAAAGAAACAGTGACCAAAATACAAAGACAGTCTACAGAATGGGAAAGGATATTCACCGAATACACATCTGACAAGGGGTTGATATCCAGGATATACAAAATACTGGTTAAACTCCACAAGAAGAAAACATCCAACCCCATCCAAAAATGGGGCAATGAAATGAACAGAAACTTTCTCAAAGAAGAAATCCGAATGGCAAAAAAGCACATGAGAAAATGCTCTACATCATTAATCATCAGGGAGATGCAGATCAAAACCACAATGAGATACCATCTCACACCTCAGAGACTGGCCCAAATTCAAAAGAACAAAAGCAACCGATGCTGGCGTGGATGTGGCGAGAAAGGGACACTCCTTCACTGTTGGTGGGAATGTCCACTGGTTCAGCCCTTCTGGAAAACCGTATGGACGATTCTCAAAAAATTAGAAATTGAGCTCCCATTTGACCCAGCAATACCACTCCTGGGAATATATCCCAGAGAGGCAAAAATGTATAGTCGAAGTGACATCTGCACTTGTTTGTTCATTGCAGCCCTCTTTACAATAGCCAGAAACTGGAAGAAACCTGAATGCCCAAGAACAGATGACTGGTTAAAGAAACTTTGGTACATCTACACAATGGAGTACTATGTAGCTCTTAGAAAAGATGAAGTCATGAAATTTACATACAAGTGGTACAATATGGAAAGTATCATGCTAAGCGAAATGAGTCAGAAAGAGAGGGATAGACATAGAAAGATTGCATTCATCTGGGGGATATAAAGTAACAAAGTATGAGATTAATACCCAAGAATAGCTGAGATCAGCACCAGGAGGATTACTCCATAACTTAGAGGCCAGCCGGGTATCCTAGAGGAAAGGGCTATTCAGATAGAGAAGGGAGCACCAAATAAAGGATGTTTGGAGGATCCTCCCAGGAGGGGAGATGCATGTCGAAAGTAGACTATGGACTGAACATGTTTGCCACTCAATGCCTCTTTTGCAGACCACAACACCCAAAAGGAGAGAGAGAACACAGGGGATTGCCCTGCCACAGAGACGGGGGGATGGGGGGATGGGGGTGGGAGGGATATTATCCATGGTGGTGGAAAATGGGCACTGGTGGAGGGATGGGTATCTGATCATTGTATAATTGAAACCAAAGCACAAAAAATTGTAAATCTACAACTTTAAAAAAAATAAAATAAAATAAAGGGGAAAAAAAAATTTAATTCTCACAATACGTACTTCAGAACACACCTTAACTATATTGGGTTGGTTAATGAACTTTAATAAAGATATGATCATTTGGATGAATTAACAAATGGATAACATTTCTTTAGAAGTTTGTGCCAATATGACAATAACTACCAGTGAAGTCTTACTTGGAACTGAAGCTTTATGAGCTCTGCTGCCAAGAGTGATGCAATTTTATGCATTGGTGAAAAACTCTTGGCAATGTTAAAGAGAAAAAGGACAATTTATATAGTGCATAAATTTCTGGAAATTCAAATATATTAAAACTGCCAAAAGTTATTCACGTTTAACGTAAAGCAGAGTTGAATTCTAAGTTAAAGGACTTTTAAAATATGTAAAGTTTCTTTACTTCGCTGAATATTGTGGTGCATTTAAATTAATTACAGATATAAAGCTATATGGGAAACATAGGAACACAGGTAGCCCAATCTGTACTGGTAATGGACAATGATAATGGAAATACTTAATCCTTATAACAAGCACAGACCAAATGTACTACAAATGCCCAAAATGACTCTTGAGAAGAGTCTCTCTTCTTTAAACAACTGTTGCACTAAAGATTGACTCTCTGGTGCTCAAGATCATGTAGATGACATTAAATGAAGAGGGGGACATGTAAGTAAGAATGTTTTCTTCCCTCTCCTTTTTTCCTACCTTTTTTCTTTTTTCATTTTACCTTTTATTTTCTTTTTTCTTTTTTTCTTGTTTTTCTCTTATTTTTCTTTCTTTTTCATCTATAGTTATCTAGACCGTCTCTATCTTATATACTAGGAATTTTAGCATTTTCAATTTTTCATTTAAATCTATGATTTATTTCCAGTTTATTTTTGTGAAGAGTAAAATTTTTGTGTCCTAGACTCTTAAACTCTTGGTCATAGTTCAATAGAAGATTTCATGATTAACTGTCTGTGGAGGATCATGAAAATTTTGTTTAAGAATAAATCTTTTAGCATCAATAAAAAAGAAGGAATGAAAGAAGAAAAAGAAAGGAAGAAGGGAGAGAGAATGAAAGAAAGAAAGAAAGAAAAAAGAGAAAAAGAAAGAAAGAAAGAAAGAACGAAAGAGAAAAAGAAAGAAAGAAAGAAAGAACGAAAGAAAGAAAGAAAGGAAGGAAGGAAGGAAGGAAGGAAGGAAGGAAGGAAGGAAGGAAGGAGGGAGGGAGGGAGGGAGGGAGGGAGGGAGGGAGGGAGGGAGGGAAGGAAGGAAGGAAGGAAGGAAGGAAGGAAGGAAGGAAGGAAGGAAGGAAGGGAAAGAAAGAAAGAAAGAAAGAAAGAAAGAAAGAAAGAAAGAAAGAAAGAAAGAAAGAAAGAAAGAAAGGAGGGAAGGAGGGAGGGAGGGAGGGAGGGAGGGAGGGAAGGAAGGAAGGAAGGAAGGAAGGAAGGAAGGAAGGAAGGAAGGAAGGAAGGAAGGGAAAGGAAGGAAGGGAAAGGAAGGAAGGAAGGAAGGAGGAAAGAAGGAAAGAAAGAAAGAGAAAGGAAAGAAAGAAGGAAAAAAGGAAAGAAAGAAAGAGAAAGGAAAGAAAGAAGGAAAAAAGGAAAGAAAGAAAGAGAAAGAAAGAGAGAGAGAGCAAGTATTTGAGGGTGTATAGTATCATTTTGAAATCCATTTAGATGAAAACATAGAGGATATTCATGCGGGGTTACCTATGATCAGTTGAAAATGAGAGGAGAGAATTTGAGAGTTTATCCTGTAGCTCTAGGAACTTTTGTTGATGCATTTCTGGAGATTAAACAGACAATCTCACACAGGTAATACATGTTTTTTACCACTGAGATCTACTCTTAGCCCCCAGTCAGTAGTTTCAAACTATATAAATTGACAGATGGTCAAGGAGGAAAGATGCCAAATTTGGAAGAAAAGAAATAACAAAGGCACATTGGTTAAAATAACATTCAAAGAAAATAAAATTAAATGGCAATCAGCATGAGACAGAGACAGAAGACACAAAGGGCTAACAGAAATAGGACACTTCGGTTTTTTCAAGGCAGAAAGGGGAAAGGTATTTAGAAAGAAATAATACTTTGCATTTTCAAATACTCAAAAGAAGTGAAAGAGGATGAACAGATGATCTAAGACAATTGGGAGATTTTGGTAATGTGAGACAGCTAAAAGACAAAGGAGCAGGATATCGCGAGAAGATGTGAAAATGAAGATAGGACACTGACAATGTGGAAATGGACTGTGTATCACATCTAGCGCCTCCTACAGTTGGCATCACACTGTAAACATCCAAGCATCAAGTTTTGCCCGCGGCAGAAAACTGCTGAGGAAATCTGTAGTAAACTGAGTATCAGACGGGGACACATGTGGGAACTACAATGTTCAGTGGTTCTTAGATGAACTCTGATCATAAGAATAGCCTGTGGTGTCCACATCATGTTGAGACAATAAATCAGACAGTATTCAGCTCTGCTTCTGAAACTAGTTCCTAAAACCAGCTCCTTATTAGAAAGCTGGTTTTTACTAGACACAACTGCCCTGCCTTTGCAATATCACCATTATCAATTGCACCATTGAAACTGACCAGAGAACATGCATAAATTACACCAAGATCACTTCAGTTCCAGGTCCCTTTGGATGCTGTTTTAGAACTGTTGTCATTACAGTCAGTTTTCTGGGTTTAATGCCTGATCCCCTCCCCACACACCCCGTGCTTCAGACACATGCAAGACTAGCTCTGTGACACAGCCACATGGCCTCAGATAATCACTTTGGAAAAATTACGTCTGAAAACACTCTGCAAAATTTGGATAGCTCTACTAAGTAGCCTGAGTATATTCTAAAGAATTCCCAGAATCCAACAATGGTTAAGAAATAAGTCATTCACATAGGAATGCCTGTCAAAGGCAGTAGGGCATAAAGACTAGTGATTTAGATACAGGAAACAGAGTCCCTAGCTTTGCACAACAGTTATATCACTCACTAGTCATAAGACCATTCGCATATAAACCTCTTTCTATCTCATTTTCTTCAATTTCCAAATGTGGATGTTAATAGCAGTGACCCATTAGGAGATGCAAAGTTAAATGAGTGAATACTATATAATCCTTACATTTTAAGATTTCAAACATGAATTTAACACTTAGTACATGCTATCATCATAATTATAATTATTTCTTTATGCTGAAGGCTTTGTTTTGCATCAGAGTTTATTGTAATTCATGTAATATGGAAAGTAAACTATTTCAGACTAAATATGGACAAAATTTGTAGATAATCTTTGAAATAGCTTATAGTTATTTCTTCCAAAATAATTACAGATACTTGAGCAGAAATAAGTGCAAGATAATCAGAACAGCATATTTAGTAATGCTAAAACGTTGGCAGTAGCCTGAATTTAAGCAGCGGGTAACTTACCAAATCATGTTATAATGATGTATGCCAATTTAAAAAACATGTTAGACTATTTATTGCTGTGTAAAATAGTGAGTAGAAAATAAAATGACTATAAAACAGTATGCACATTATCCTGATACAAAACTCAAACATATATTATGATTTACATATAAATAATACATAGAGAAAAATAACTATAATAAGGGTGAAGGACAGGTTTCTGAAAATGTTTAGGATAGATCTTTACACAACGTGTCACTTAGGCATGTAGAATATTTTGAGCTTTTTACTTTGCAAGTAGATGTCTAAGAACTTGACATAATAAGGATTAAATGTTATAAAGTAAAAAGATGAGAGTATATTTGGATTTTCATGTCATTGACATTCTGTGGAATGAAAGTGTACAATCAGTCAGTCATCACTTAGAGTTGGGAAACAATTTTGTGATTCAAATCAGAAAAAAAGTCCACTGAATCATCATAAATAGAGAAGTAGATTTGACGTTTATGGCACTTAAAATTAGTGAGGTGAAACACATCTAAAAATGATGTGGTAACATCCAAATATTAACATTGCATCAGCAGGCAAAGCTTTCTCTTTAAGAACCATGTTTACTTTCTTTATTTTTTTCCTTAAATTTTTATTAGTGAAACACCATGAAGTACAGTTGTAGACTTACAAATTTTTGTGCTTGGGTTTCAGTTATACAATGATCGAATAACCATCCCTCCACCAGAGTCCATTCTCCACCACCACCAGTCCCAGTATCCCTCCCACCCCCCTTCCCCCCATGTCACCCTACCACTGTGGCAGGGCATTCCTTTTTGTTATCTATCTCCTTTTGAGTGCTGTGGTTTGCAAAAGAGACATTGAGTGGCAATCTTGTTCGGACTATAGTCTACTCTCATCACACATTTCCCATCCTGAGAGGAACCTCCCAACACCCTTTATTTGGTACTCCTTTCTCTATCTGAGCTGCCTTTTCTCCTAGCATGTGCGGCTGTCCTCAAAGCCATGGAGTAATCCTCCTGGTACTTATCTCAGCTATTCTTGGGTGTTAGTCTCCTATTTTGTTACTTTATGTTCCCCAGATGAATTAAATCTTTTTATGTCTATCCCTTTCTTTCTGACTCATTTCACTTAGCATGATACTTTCCATGTAGCACCACTTGTATGTAAATTTCATGACTTCATCCTTTCTGACAGCTACATAGTATTCCATTGTGTAAATGTACCAAAGCTTCTTTAACCAGTCATCTGTTCTTGGGCACTCAGGTTTTTTCCAGATTCTAGCTATTGTAAACAGTGCTGCGATGAAGAGGCAACTGCAGATGTCACTTCGACTATACTTTTTTGCCTCCCCGGGGTATATACTCAGGAGTGGAATTGTTGGGTCAAACGGGAGCTCAATTTCTATTTTTTTGAAAATCGTCCATATTGTTTTCCAGAAGGGCTGAACCAGTCGGAATTCCCACCAGCAGTGAAGGAGGGTCCCTTTCTCGCCACATCCGCACAAGCACTGGTTGATTTTGTTCTTTTGGATGTGGGTCAGTCTCTGTGGTGTGAAATGATATCTCATTGTTGTTTTGATCTGCATCTCCTTTATGATTAATAATGTAGAGAACCTTCTCCTTGAGATCAGGTACCAGACAAGGATGCCCACTCTCTCCACAACTGTTCAATATAGTACTGGAAGTATTTGCAATAGTGATTAGACAAGAAAAAGTTATTAAGGGCATCCAAGTAGGAAAGGAAGAAATCAAGCTCTCACTATTCGCAGATGATATGACACTATACTTAGAGAACCCTAAAACCTCTGCCAAGAAACTCCTAGAAACAATAGATCTGTATAGTAAAGTTGCTGGCTATAAAATCAATACCCAAAAGTTTGTGGCTTTCCTATATGCAAATAGTGAGAGAGAGGAAAACATGAAGAAAACAATCCCGTTCACAACTGTGCCCCAGAAATTCAACTACCTAGGAATTAGCTTAACTAAAGAAGTAAAGGGCCTGTACAAAGAAAACTACAAAACGCTGCTTCAGGAAATAAAAGAGGACACAAGGAAATGGAAAAATATCCCCTATTCATGGATTGGGAGGATTAACATTGTCAAAATGGCAATACTTCCCAAAGCACTGTACAAATTCAACACGATCCCTATTAGGATACCGTGTTTGCTTTCTAGCTTTGATGTGTTCATAAGCCTCTATATGGCCAGCACACTGGATTGTCTTCTCTGGGTCTCTATCAATCTTTTGGGTGGAACTGAGCTAATTAATTTCCCTAATAGTTGTAGTCAGAAGAAAGCAGAAGCTTTTTTGCTACCTTGAATATTGTTATGGAAAACTCAAAGTGTTGGGGAAGTAGAAAAAATAAGAATCAGGAAATATTCTGTCATGAACTAAAAAATATTTGTAGTGAAAAATACTTTAATCTTGACACCCCAAACTTTTGAACCATTTCCTGTTAGTTACATCCTGGTCAAATTTTCAAGATTACCATCCACATGTCCTCTGACTGGAGTTAATTGACAAGCCGCCAAGGAGGTTTAGAAAAGAAATGTATAAATGTCCAAATTAATGAATTTATTCTCAAAAAGCAAAAGTCTATTTCTCTGGCTTCAAAGAAGGTTCTAGAGTTAAGAATAAGCATATCAGGATGAAGATGATGATGAAAGACTTGGATAACAAGCATTTACATAGTTTTAACAAATTGATAAGCATTGTTATGACTTATTTATTTTAACTCACTTATTATTCAAAAGAGTACCTAAAAAGGTACTCCAATATTTAATTCCCCAAGTAGTATTAAATTACCATCGTATTAAATAGTACTTTCATACTATAATAGATCAGTGGTAACTTTGTTTCCACTTGAAAGTGAAAACCAGACAGCACACAGCAGCGAAGATAAAAACCAGATGGAGGGCCCCACAGCTCCCAGAGAATTCTCCGGGCCTCATACAGAGCCGATATTACCAGGAGGTCCCAGATGGGGTAGGTGCTGTCTCCCCGCCTTCTCCAGATGGAATCCCAGTGACCATGAGCTTCTACAAGCATGGCTCTGGCTTGCGGGTACCAGGACTATTTTCCGAACCACACGGCCATGTAAGCAGCTGAGCGACATTTCCTGATATACAAAGTGATCAATGGAAAGTAAATGATCTAGCATTTGTCCCTGAAAAACAGGCTTGAATGGTGGGGGGAAAATCTGAGCAAAAGATCTGAGCAAAAGAAAATCTGAGCAAAAGAAAATCTGAGCAACTGAAATATATCTGGACTGTGTATTTAACTATGGTGCTATGCTACCCTGGGAGGGGAAGGGTGTCTGTCTCTCCGCCTGTCCCCCTTTGCAGTGGCAACATGGTCACCTGCATCTTTTAGAGCCTAATGAACAGCGAGGTACGAGACTGCATTGACAAGGCACGTGGGGCTTCATGGGATGGGGTGGAATCGGCCCTGCTCCCCGCCATGACAATGCTCTGGGTTGCCACCCTCAAACGCCTCCTCTGGCTTCTGACCGACCATGATCCCAGAGGCACACATACCAATCTCGGAACCCAGGGGCTTCTGGAAGTAATCCGTCTAGGTTTATTACTAAAATATCAGAAATCCAAATTCGTGTGACCATTATTGTGGCCACACGACATCATATGCTCTTCATAATCAGAAATAGAAAACAAATTATCTAATGATGTCTTTGTGGCAGGTCTAAATGTTGGGGAAAATTCCAAATAACAATGTTGGGTTTTTGTCA
The DNA here is from genome assembly GCF_029834395.1 of Sorex fumeus. Lineage (NCBI taxonomy): Eukaryota > Metazoa > Chordata > Mammalia > Eulipotyphla > Soricidae > Sorex > Sorex fumeus. The sequence continues at coordinate 2,024,758 of NW_026606068.1, read as the reverse complement.
TAATATTTAATGTGATAGAGAGAAAGAGAGAGAGAGAGAGAGAGAGAGAGAGAGAGAGAGAGAGAGAGAGAGAAACATGGAAATCTTCCACTAGGCGGGGGGTGGGTGGGAGGGGGGTACACTGGGGTTCTTGATGGTGGAAAATGTGCACTGGTGAAGGGACGGGTGTTTGATCATTGTATGACCCACCGAGACTTGAACTGAAAGGCTTTACGACTGTTCTCACGGTGATTCAATAAATAAATAAATAAATAAATTAAAAAAACCTGAAAACCAAAGCCAAAACAGGAAATTTAATGACCTAAACTCGCTCAGTGAGTCACAAAACTGAGATTCCTTCCTTGTAATCTCTGTACTGGGACTGATCATTCCTCTATTTACTATCAGTAACAACTAAAGGGGTGAATGGGATGCCAAGCAGTTAACTATTCTGAGGAAAAAACAATAGTGGTAGATACACCTAAAAATTCGTGACCCTGTCTTTCATAGACCCAAACCACAATAAGTTGGTAAAACCTATGACCCAAAAATTTCACATGATGTAATTTTTATAAAGAGTAAAAAAAAATTAAGTTACTCTCATGTATTGTTGCATGACATCAACAGTTATAGGGCACAGGTCATTATTGAGAGCAACTTTAATTATCCACTCTTCAAGTTTTTTTTTTTCTCCAGGAAACAAAATTCTCCTCAATGCTTAACCTCTCCAGATGGAATCCCAGTGACCATGAGCTTCTACAAGCATGGCTCTGGCTTGCGGGTACCAGGACTATTTTCTGAACCACACGGCCATGTAAGCAGCTGAGCGACATTTCCTGATATACAAAGGGTTCTGCTGAAATATCTGTTTGGTTCTTCTAGCCCTGCTTTCTCAGACACTCAACAGACATCTAAGCATAAATATCTGGTGGGGATGAGTAATATTAACTTGACTTTCTCTCTGGGTTTGAGATTTTTGTCTGAGTTCTCAGTATTACAGACCTTGTAACTAGGAAATGCTTAAAACACTGAAAATACAACCATTTTCAAAATATTTCATTAAGAAAAGAGAGTTGTACAAAATAATTTCTTTCCTATGATTGATTGACCCTGATTCAACCCCTAGCAACACCTGGTACCCTATGCACTGCCTGGAGTGATCCCTTAGCACAGAACCAGGAGTAAGGCCTAAGCTCCCCCAGGTATGGGTCAGCACACAATCCATTTATAAAATATTTTCCAACTATTCTGACTTTTCAATGGGTAGGTGAATATAAATCAAGGCAAATCGGTCCTGTTTTGTTCATCAAAGACCTGCTTTTTTTTACCTAAATTTTCAAGGGATATGCTTTTCCAATATAAAAACTTTGAATCATTCACTTTTACTTCTTTTCAAGTAAAAAATTCCTGCTCATTTATTGCAAGGTATTCTTTGATGTTTTGGATTATGTTTTTCAAATTTATTTGTCTATTAATTGTAGGATTACGGAACATAGGGCCTGGCAACAGAAACATATAACTTTGTTGCATATCATTCAACAAACTATGGAGGTGGTAATCTGATGTAGTAGTTCTACAGACATTTAGATAAGTTATCATACTTAGCAGGAATAGGTACCTTAGACATTTTATATACATTATTAAATTGTTGGTAAGCAAAAGGTTCAAATGTGGGCTTCTGCACCTGTGTGTAGCACACAGTTAATTATGCTTTATGCATGTTACTTTCATAAAATATTTCATCACCTATTAAAGAGAAAAGTTTTACTTTAATGTACTATTTCAGTTCAGTGGAGAATCACAAAGTTGATTCTCACCCTACCCACCAACTAAGGGTAGAACTGAAGTCAAGACCTGGCTAAACAAAATAGAAACCCCTCCAAATAACAATGGGTAAAATAATGTAACAGAGGATCAGTAGGTCAGAAATAGTGGCAAGAAACACTGGGAAATAAACACTAGGACTCTGGTTGCTAAACTGGGATGCTGTGAGTTTGAAACCATCAGGACCATGACTGGGACAAAACCTCTTAGGAGGGTATCAGAGCTGATGGGAGAAAAATCCCTAGTCATTTGTGATACCTATTTATAGCTAATGGAAAAGGGCAACATTTTTACATAAAAATCCTACACACCTCTATTTTTGAGAGAGAGCTCAATTGAAGAGTACCTGCCTGGCAAGGACTGGGCCCTTGGTATCTCTGCACTGCAAGCCCTGCCTCCATCACTGAATATTGTGGTCCCAGCACCCTAAAGTGTCTTTTGACAACGGATACTTCCCAATCCCACTAGCATCTCTGACTTTAATCCCTTTTAAAAACCATTTTAATGTGGGGCACATTGGAAGTGTAGAGGTGGGGGGTGGCATATATATGTATATATATATATCATATATATATATATATGATCCAAACTACAACAATCAAACTTAAAACTGGGGCTGTCTAACACCATGCACAAAAGTAAGATCAAAATGGATTAAAGACCTCAACATTAGACCAGAATCCATAAGGTACATTGAAGACAAGGTACATTGAAGACAAGTTGGCAAAACCCTCCATGACACTGAAGCTAATGATATCTTCAAAGATGTCATGCCACTGGCCAAGCAAGTGAAAACAGAGATAGACACATGAGACTATCTTAAACTAAGAAGCTTCTGCACTTCAAAAGAAACAGTGACCAAAATGCAAAGACAATCTACAGAATGGGAAAGGATATTTGCCCAATACACATCCGACAAGGGGTTGATATCAAGGATATACAAAGTACTTGTTGAACTTGAACCCCACAAGAAGAAAACATCCAACCCCATCAAAAATGGGGTGATGAAATGAACAGAAACTTTCTCAAAGAAGAAATCCGAATGGCAAAAAGGAACATGAGAAAATGCTCTACATCACTAATCTTCAGAGAGATGCAGATCAAAACCAACAATGAGATATCATCTCACACCACAGAGACTGGCCCACATCCAAAAGAACACAAGCAACCAGTGTTGGCGCGGATGTGGCGAGAAAGGAACCCTCCTCCACTGTTGGTGGGAATGCCAACTGGTTCAGCCCTTTTGGAAACAGTATGGACAATTCTCAAAAAATTAGAAATTGAGCTCCCATTTGACCCAGCAATATCACTTCTGGGAATATATCCCAGAGAGGCAAAAAAGTATATCAAAGTGACATCGGCACTTGTTTGTTTATTGCAGCACTCTATACAATATCCAGAATCTTTAAAAAAAATCTGAGTGCCCAAGAAGAGATGACTGGTTAAAGAAACTTTGGTACATTTACACAATGGAGTACTATGTAGCTGTTAGAAAAGATGAAGTCATGAAATTTACATACAAGTGGTACTACATGGAAAGTATCATGCTAAGCAAAATGAGTCAGAAAGAGAGGGACATACATAGAAAGATTGCATTTATCTGGGGAGCATAAACTAACAAAATAGGAGACTACCACCCAAAAATAGCCGAGATAAATACCAGGAGGTGCACTCCATGACTTGGAGGCCAGCCACACATGCTAGGGGAAAAGGCAATTTAGATAGATAAGGGAGCACCAAATAAAGGGTGTTGGAATGGGAGATGCATGCTGAAAGTAGACTATAGACCGAACATGATTGCCACTCAATGCCTCTTTTGCAGACCACAGCACCCAAAAGGAGAGAGAGAACAAAAGGGAATGCCCTGCCACAGAGGCAAGGTGGGATGGGGGTATGGGAGGTGTGAGGGATACTGGGATCCGTGGTGGTGGAAAATGGGCACTGGTGGAGGGATGAGTACTCGAAAATTGCATAATTGAAACCCAAGCACAAAAATTTGTAAGTCTACAACTGTACCTCATGGTGTTTCACTAATGAAAATTGAAAAAAAAAAAAAACGGAGGCAAAGAGGCTGGCAGGGGGATAAGAGAGAACGTGGGGAAACTGGTGGGAAAAGAAAGTTGACACTAGTGTTGAGATTGGTGTTGGAAACTTATATGCCAGACATTAAACTTCGAATAACTGTGAAAATCAAGGTGCTTTAATAGAATATAAAAAAAGTATAAGACTGTGAATAGACAGCATACTATCAGGATTTACATAGTTTTCTTTTTTGCTCAAGCTAGTTTGAGTCCCATTTCTATAATTTGTATCTGAAAAAATCCTAACTAAAATGGTAGAGAAGTATTTTCTGATTGCTCAAGAGAGATGATTCTGCTCAGTACAAAAGAAATGGAAGAAATCTGAAAGAAAAACACCAAAAGACTTCTCTGATGACACTAAATGAAAACCACAGTGATAGTTCCCATAAGAAAGTTAAAAATAGATAAATAAGATTGCTTAGTGTGAAAAAACTCAGAAATCAACATTCAATCGATAAGAATTAATGCATGCAAAGTTACTCTAAAGCTAGAATGCTGATTTTAATTTGGTCTTCTGAATTAAAAAGGTCTTTGGCTTTTTCTCTGTCAGGTTTGGTATGGTAAAACAGTTCTTGGATTTGGAATGCCACAGAAAGCATCTCTTCTCTCTCTCTCCTTCCTCTTCTCTCTCTCTCTCCAAATAATGAGATGCATTCTTTATGTAGACTATAGAAAGGGAAGAGAGAGATAAACAGAAAGAGACAGTAATTTATGTAGAGAGAAAGATATATATGTATATATATATATATACACATTCATACACAACAATTTATCTTTGTCCTTAGACAAAGATAAAATATAACCTGGTCACAAAGGGAACAACTCAGAAAGAATACATTTGTGTTCCATGTGTATATATGTATGTCTCCCTCTCTCTTCAGAGAGAGAGAGAGATTGATTCATGTAACATATTCCAATATTCACTAGGAATCCAAGATCCATATGAGGGAAGAAAGGTTGTATAAGGTTATCTTCAGTGAGTCACAAAACACTGTATTTTAATTATAAAATTACAGGTTAAATAATCTAGCAAAAGGAGGACAGGAAATGAAGACAGAGGCAGTTTGGGAATCAGGGAATTTCTCCAGTCACTGTAGCAGATGCTCGATTTCCTGCTGAGTTCCCTCAGAAAACTGTATTATCTAAAGTCCAATTTCTTGAAGATCAAAAATTCTATCAGAAAGGTGTTTAACATATATAACAACACTTAAAGTGGTTTAGGGCTGGAGCGATAGCACAGTGGGTAGGGCGTTTGCCTTGCACGCAGCCAACATGGCCGACCCGAGTTTGATTCCTCCGCCCCTCTCGGAGAGCCCGGCAAGCTACCGAGAGTATTCGATATGCCAGACACAGTAACAACAAAGTCTCCAATGGAAATGTTACTGGGCCCGCTCGAGCAAAGTGGTTTAACTACATTTCGGAGAAAGAAAATTAATTTTACCAATCAAGCCTTTGGTCTATAAAAGATTAATTTATTAATTAAAAGTGAAATATAACTATTTAAGTGACAGTTCATATCTTTGTTCCTGAATCACCACGATGCAACAGACCTGTCAAACAAACAAAAATAAATAAATATCTCATATTCCTTCTAAATCTCAGTTTGTTTGTTTTACTAGATTTGCAGTTGTTTAACAATTAACTGCTTACATATGTATAAATGTTTTCTCCAGTTAGTTTTTTGGTTAAGAGAGTGAACTATAAAATAAATGGCTTTTTTATAATAATGACACAAATATACGAATATTAGGAAGCTTTCCTGTAAAAGTCAATAAGAAATGTCTCTATTACATTGCCTTTGTTTCATGAGACAAAGATAAAACATAATCTGTAACACAGATAACATCTCAAAACACATTTCTTTTCCATGTAAATTACTGCTTCTGAGTTTACATAGTTTGTCACAGCTTTAATATGCTGGTTGAGACAACATGTTTAGAAGTTACCAGATGAACACCTTGGGCATCCTTCTTGCCCTCTTTTCCCTTTAAAGTCTGCACCATGGCTTGATCAAAAGCCCACAGTATTTTGTTTCCAGTATGTTTTTTTTTTCTGACTCCTGGGAAGTTTCACAATAATAATATTTGATGTCTACTCTTGAATTTTTTATCTTGAAAATAGAAAAGAAATATATTTGCTTAGCTCTAAAAAGTCTTTCACACAGGCAGCATATATTCACCTGCTGTTTATTTCCGAGAAGTTTCTGAATTTTATTGAATATTTTCCATTTATAAAATACAATAGGTTCTTAGAGATGCATCATGAACTTTTGGGTTTCTTTTAATACTGTAGTTAATAGGCTAACAGAAATAGCAAGGTGTCTGTGTAGTGGTTGTTTGGAGTCTGAGAATGAAGATCAAAGGACCAGATTAGGCAAAAAGATGTTAACAAAACAGTCTTTGATTATTGATAGAAGCCCCCAAGAAAGCTAGGGAATAGAGGTTTCCGGGAATAGAGGTTTCCGGGAAATCACATTAGTGGTCATTTAAATTGAACCTTTGAGAGCTGTGCCAGATTACTATCTCCATCCCTTTCTAAGCAGGTGGTTTCTCTGCAGAGAAGTGTGAGAAATCATAATGTATTAGTGACTAACTAAATTGAAATAAAGAAGGAAATTTCTTTATACGCACAGAAGGAATTTTCTTTACAATCCTTTAGAGATTTCTTTCCATTTCATCAACTGCAGAGAATTAATGAATCACAATTTACAGAAGCACTTGCCTACAAGCTAGAGCTTAGTTGCAAAAGAAACCTCAAATCAAGAAAAATTGAGATAAACTAACAACGAATAATTTTTAAATGGCACAAAATAACCCTTATGTTGAATAAGCTTATGAGTCCAAATTTATTTAACTAATTGTTTGATGAAGGATTGTTATAGAGGTTATAAGAGTATTTTTGGAACTGGATATTTATAGAAAATATGGTAAAGAAATTTTATGAAGATCTTTAGGCTCCAAAATTTCTCCAAAATTGGGACCGGAGCGATAGCACAGCGGGTAGAGCATTTGCCTCACATGTGTCCCACCTGGGTTCAATCCCCAGCATCCCATATGGCCCCCCAAGCACTGCCAGGATTAATTCCTGAGTGCAAAGCCAGGAGTATCCCCTGAGCATCGCTGAGTATGACCCAAAAAGAAAAAAATCATTTCTCCAAAATTGATATATGTCAGACAGTTCTCCTTTAGTGTTAAGTTTTCTTGAACAGAGATAATTCTCATCTCTACCATAAAAATTCCCAAGTTCACATGTAATTTCATAGTATTAACTCAGTAAAATATAGATAGCAATGCCAAACAGTGGTATATTCTTATAAATTTTAACTGTTAGGTTGGGCGATTTTGCTAAATAATTGTTCTGTGTAACACTGAAGATATGCAAACACTCTTTTTCTTTGTTCAGGTTTTGTTTTGTTTTTCCCAATTATACTAAGCAGATAGGCAGAAGTGATTTGCTGTGTTTATAACCTAAACATGCTATTACATTCTCAAAGTGTTATAGCTATAAATGGCCGTCAGTTTCTTCAATTCTCCTGTTGCAACCCACCAATTATTTTAAAATAAGACTCTGGAGCTAGAGATATAGTTATGTGGATAAGATGCTTGCCTTGAATACTTGACAGCTTGTGTTCAATCCCTTGCATCATGTAGTCCCCTAAACTCAGATATGTGTGGCCCCCAAAGTGAAAAAAAATACACACACATACCACAAAGTATTACACATACCTTGCCTAAAATATGATGAAGTTCTTTAAAATGTGTTTATTTTAAAGAACTGGTAATATTTTGGTAATATTTTGGGCTGGAGCAAATGCACAGCTGTAGGGTGTTTGCCTTGCCTGCGGCCAGCCGGCAGAGCCAGATTCGATTCCTCCGCCCCGCTCTGAGAGCCCAGCAAGCTACCGAAAGTATCTCTCCTGCACAGAAAAGCCTGGCAAGCTACCCGTGATGTATTCAATGTGCCAAAACACAGTAACAACAAGTCTCACAATGGAGACGTTACTGGGCCTGCTCGAGCAAATTGATGTACAACAGGAGGACAGTGCTACAGTACTGCAGATTGGTAATATTCAACTGTATAGCTATTCAACAAGAGGTACATGGCTAAACTTGATGCTAGAATATAAAACAATGGGCTGCATGATTTCAGATGAAACATGAGGATTAGACAGGTGATTTCATCTCATGGAATAAGAATGTTTTAGGAGTAACAAGAACTAGAGAAACACTAAAGGAAAAGTGTAATATTGAAAACCAAAGAACTAGGTGAAATCGCTTCCTCTGAGTTTGAGTGGATTGACATATTATGACTCCTAATGTCTAATACAATTTCTGTAGTTCTTGTGAGTTAAACAATCTTTTCTTTCTCAAATTTCACTTTACTTCCTGTGAACCCATGGCTAGAATTACAGGAACCAATTATATCCACTTACTGATAATGTCTTGTGTAGCTGATTAAGCAAATATTTTCTTAAGAAATTATCTGTATTATCCTTGAACCTCAAAGAGATTAAATGTGACAAGAACCCAGACTTATTTTTAAACCTATTTTTAAAAACAAAACAAACACTCTAGTAATATTCGTTCTTATGCTACTGAGAACCCTAAAATAGACATGAGCTTATCTTGACAAAGTTGTCCTTTTGCAGCCAATAGTACAGAGAGAAAAATTCCAGGGCTTCTTGGGCCAAAGAAATAGTAAAGCAGGCAGGGTGTTTTGCCTTGAAATGCATGTTCGATTCTCAATATTTCATATGATTCCCTGAGCTCTACGGAAGTGATCCCTAAGTGTCAAACCAAGGGTAAGGACTACACATCACTAAATCTCCCCTCAAAAAAATAAGTAATTAAAACCCAGGACTTGCATTTAACAAATATAAAAATTAAGACAGAACTTGCTTATTTCAGAAGAAATATCAAAATGACCTCATAAGGGAATTCCATCAGATATTTATTTATTGGGTTGGGTCACACCCAGTGAGGCTAAGGGCTTCCTGCTGACTCTGTGCTTGAGTATAAATACTAGTGGGTATGGGGACCACACTGGATGCCAGGAATCTAACTTGGATCAGCTGCTTGCAAGTGGAGTGCCCTGCCCACTGCACTATTTCTTTAGCCTGCATAGAATGTAAAGTCTTACGATGAAAATGTAAAAAAAAAGTCTTAAACCAGAAAATATAGTTCAATGCACAGGAATTGTTACTATGCAAATAAAACTGATTCTTATAGGGCATGCAGGGGCATGTATTTAAAAAAATGAAAGAGCCCTTTGTTATGCTATATCCTGTTATTTTCTGTTTTGAAAGATTTCTCTCAGCAGTGCTGGGGAACCTTGTGATTCTGAAAGTTAAACCCAGCCTTATGAATGCAAAATATGACCTCCAGTCCTTTGAGTCATGCCCAAGAGTTTAACATTAATATAGTAGAACAGCTTTGATAAACCCATTATTTTTGCCGACAGTAAACACTTAAATGCTGAAAGACTCTGGTTTTCTATTGCAGGCAGAAATAATCTATACTCTGCTCAGTCAACCCTGTGATAATGATCAGGACTTAAAGAGAAAAAAAATATTCAAAGTATCTGCTCACTGAGGCTGGCATGAACCCAAAGGCCAATCAGCTAAGTAGACAAGAATCGACTAATAGGAAAACTAATAGGTAACAGGGTGTTGAAAGGGCAGAAAATTAATAAAAACAGGAAATAAAACTAATAGATAGTATCAGAATAAATCTATAAATGAGTCACACAAAGGATAAAACCAAATGATATAGTCATGACCACCGAGGTCACAGATGCAGCTACCTGAGGAATTCTCAGGGAGATTGATTAAGTTGTGCAGAAATATTTGGAAACAGATTCAAATGAAGGTATGTCTTTAGGTTTTGAAATTTGCTACAATTTTGTATTTGAGTAAAAAAAACAGCTACAAAACAAGGAGCAATAGAACCTTAGTAAGCAAAATAACTTACACAAGGCAAAAAACTTGTCCATTTAAAAATATACATTTTGGGGCTGGAGCAATAGCGCAGCGGGTAGGACGTTTGCCTTGCACGCGGCCGACCCGGGTTCGATTCCCAGCAGCCCATATGGTCCCCTGAGCACCGCCAGGGGTAATTCCTGAGCGCAGAGGTAGGAGTAACCCCTGTGTATCACCAGGTGTGACCCAAAAAGAAAAAAAAATTCAAGCAAAACAGAAAATTGTGTAATTACAATTTCCAGTTCTGTTGTACACCTTTGTTTTCTTATATTATTTATATATATTTATGTATGTCTACTATACTGTATAGTAGGATTTCTCTGAGAGATAATGACCTTCTTCAAATGCTTAAGCGTTTTTTCTAATTTGATTGCTAGGTGTGCCAGGATTAATCCAAAGGAAGATCAAATCCAATAAGAGAATAAAATAAAAGGAGATACTGAGATTTGATCTAAATAATGACCATAAGCACTGATTATTCAAACAGGCCTAATCAGAGCTATCAGCTTAAATTGCAGAATGGTTGTCCTTCAAGTTATTTTTATTTCATAATTATTGTTTAAAACCTTCAAGAACTATTAAGGTAACTCTGATGGTTAATGGTATTAACTTTTTAAAAAATTCATGATGAGATTGTTGAAAACATTCAGCAAGCAATATAGAGTCTATTATTTAGATTTTAAGTGTAATAAAAAATAATATATATTTACTGCAATAAAATACTTAATAAAATACTTGAATTTATTATGTTAAATAAATGGGAAAATTACTTAACAAGATATAGGTAGGGCTTCGGAGAAATTAAATATAATTAAACTATACTCATTGAATTTTAATCCCCCAAATTACACCAATGTGAATGACAAAAATATGTAAATCAGTAGAAATAATTTATGACTTCTGCATGATATGATTGTATGTCTGCTTGAAACTTCAAATTAACAGATTAACTAGTAAAGAACATGGGAAATGGCACTATTGATGACAGGGAAAATCTAAAATATAAATCCTTGTCTTTCTCCAGACTTTACTGCTATTTGTTAATATACTTATGAAGGGTAAAAACAAAGGATTATTTTCTCATACACTTCAGTATTTTCTATAGACTGTCAATTCTCTCTTTAACAGCGAGTGTGGGCCAACAGCTAGAACCAATCTAAGTATAGAAGTTATATTTGTGTGTGTGACTGTGTACATGTGTAGGAGGGTCTTTTGTCTACCATTTTCTTCAAAATAACCATGACTAATGGACATCAAGAAACAGGGGAAAAAAATGAACCTCATATATTGCTTGGGCAAAATTATAAGAACAGAGCTTTTCAAAAAGGTATTAATGAAGTTAAATGAACACAGATCTATTAAAATATGCAGCGAAGAAAAAAAGTAACTCTTGAAACAGTTATAAAAATGAAATATGTAGTAAACTCAAAGGGAAAAATCCTTAATTTTAATTTTAGAACAGTATATATAGCATTATCACATGATAATAAGGTTCAACTGGAAATCAGGTGCAAAAATAGAAGCTACAGAAATTCTCTAATTTTCTTACCAGGACTCTTAGAGGCTGCCTTTCTGAAAATCACTCAGCATTCATCTTTCGTCCTGTCGGTAGGACTCAGGAGCCCAAGGATTTTGCTAAGTGGAGCCATGGGGCAGCAACTTGCCACTTTTTTTTTTTTTTGCAGCACAGATTCCTTAAAATCCTAGTAGGTATCGTGATTTTTGTATTCTGCTCAACTTCATAGGAGAATCAACTATATCTGAAGACAAAGATTTAAGCCATAGAAGTCTTCTCTGTTGGCTGTTGGCCTTTTTTCTCTATCCATGATTCAATTTGGAAATAGTCACAATTAAGAAAATAGCACCTTTGCACAAACTGGTATAAAGTGGTGCATCTCTTATAAATAACAGGATGAAGATTCTTCAAAAAAAGAAAATAGAAATTCCATGGGATCTTATTATACCAAATACCCTCTTCCGGGTATTTTCCCAAACGAAAAAAGAATAAAATAAAATATAAATTCAAAGTTCAAAGTTAAAACAAAATATAAGTTCAATGTAAATATGCTTTTCCATGCTCAGTCCGCATTTTAGTCAATAACCAAGTCTTTGAAATAATCTAAGTGCCCATCAACAGATGATAACATAAAGATGTGGTATATATACACAACACAATACAAAAATACAAATACAAAAATAGGTGGAATTCAGTCATGTGTAAAAACTCATATAAACCTAGAGGAAATATAATTAAAGAGATAAATCAGATCAAAACATCATATGATTTTACTTGTATATGCAGAAAAGCAACAACAACAAAAATAAACTAAATAGCAAACTGTTTACACTATATTGTACCGGGTCATTCTGTGTTTAACCGCTGATCAAATATGACCCTCTGAGACTTCCAGGAGTGAATGATCCTTGAGTCCTGAGATAGGAGTAAGCCCTGAGTAATGCTGGATGTGGCCCACTCTCCTCTCCCTGACTACACACAGTAAAATGTTTAGGCTATAAAACCAAGTTAATGGTTACCATAAAAAAAAAGGGTGTGAAAAAAAAAGTGTATGGGGTGGAAAAGTCAGGTACATAGAAGAATTTGGTAAAAATTGGAATTAGGCTTCTATTATGATTAAATGCCATTTCAATGTTAATTTATTATGTGCACAACCTGAAAACTTATATAGTTCTTACAAAATTATGTAATTTAACAAAAATACAGAATTTTAGAAGTCAACCCTTTGAATGAATGTAAGTGTATGAAAATATCTTCACCTCTTTTGAGTGATAGCACATAAGGTTTGATGTTCATAAATAGAAAATATAAAGTGTTTCAAAGTGCAGTGATACACTTTTTAAATATTCAGTACAAATAAAGCATTGCCAAACTTAGAAGGCAGGAGAGAAATATGCTCTTTTAACCTGTTCTCACACAATGGTGTGCTCCCTTTGCCAGAAAAAGCTTTAAAAGCAACTTTGGAGAAATTCCTGAAACTTGAGTTCTGTCTCAAACTAATTGTGCTGCTTCACTCAGACAAATGTCTTTGATGTGTCATTCAAATCTGTACAGGATGCCTGTAAGACAAATCACTCCAGCTGCGTTAACTTTAGGCTTTGGGAAGGGACCAAATAGGGAATTTGGGGACCAGAGAAATAGGAGCTTACAAAAGGTGCTGGCCTTGCATGTAGCCAACCTGAGTTCCATCTCAGGCACCACCTAAGATTACATAAGCCTGACTAGGAGTGATCCCCGGAGTAAGCTCTGAACACCGCCAGGTGTATGGGCCAACAGAAAACATAAACAACAAAACATGGAATTTGGCTTATCAGAATCCATTGACAGAACTGGCGTTCATTCAGATGGTCAGACTTGGAGGATGACTCACAAGCAGCATTCTAGAAGTAAAACCCTCCAAGAATTGCCACATCAGTAGCCCTTCATCAGCTGGGTTCAGAAGACTTCATGACGTCTGGGACCCAACTGATGGGCCAACAGAACTGACCACTCCTCTCCACCCCAAGCGGAAGCTAACTAACAAAAGTGTGCTTGTGTGTGTGTGTGTGTGTGTGTGTTTGTATTTTATAAAGTAAAGGTGGCCTCCCAAAGTCCCTTTTCCACTGCATGATGATTCCATTATAGTCATATAACCCTTAGCAAATCATTACAAAATTATTCAATAACCAACAAGAAAATTTAAAAGCACCACTGAGTGATTGTTCAGGCACATACTTCGCATGTAGTGACATCCTTAGGACCTCATACTGAACCACTGGACCAGCTGGCCAAAAACTTGGGAGCCTACTGGACCTCCCAAGCAACGATACCTCTGATTCATATTTATTCCCTTTTTAATCTTACAAGTTAGTGTAGTTGTGAGGGTGAGCAAAAGGCCATTCAATCAGAGTTCAAACTCTAATATTGATTAACTGTGAAAGCTTTGGGCCGTTTAATCATGCTAAGCTTTCATGTCCTCATCTTTGAAATGAGTATAATGATAATAGTGCTATTCATAACACCCTAAGACAAATGAAAGGAAACAGCATCTCCGAAATAATTAGACACAACCTGAATTGTAAACCTTCACTGATGGTGAGACGGGCCCATTATGGCCACCTTGTTATTCGCTGTGGCCTGTTTTGTTCCCTTGTCTTTTTAAGTCAGATCTGCTCACGTCTGCCACTGCCACTCTAGAGACTTCCTTCGCACCAAAATTCATTGATCTTTTCTTGGTCCATATACATCTTCATTTGTCCTCCATCATTGACAGTGTTCGACACTGTAACCAGTTCTCACCTCCACTAATGCTGGTTGCACATACGAGCTTGTCTTCTCTCCAGTTTCACTGGACACATTCAATCTGTCAGAATAACTACAGCAATATTTCTGTTCTTTTCCTTTTCCATCTAACTATCCTCATACTAACGCTCATCTTATTCCTGTGCAATTTTTTAAATTCATTTCCTGATGGCTGACTTTTTTTCATTATCTCTGCTTCAATTCATTTTGCATACCAACTGATAAATGAATATCATTAAAATACTGATTATGTCCTTCTCATGCTCAAAAATTTTCAGTGACTTTGGTCGCCTAACAAATTAAGTTCACACACGTTGGGCTGGTTTTCAAAATACTACTTAGTATATTTCCTAGCATGCCTACTAGCCTCATCCCAAATAATGATAGGAATAGTGTTTGCACATCATGTGCTTTGGAACAATTATGGGTTTAATTTTATGCAGGGAGAAATTTCCTCCAAATCCCTTCCCCCTCCCATATTCTTCATCTTTCAAGGGTAAAATACATTTTTTTCCTTTGGAAGTTGACTGATAAATCTAATTAGTAGCACTTTCTTTTTTTCCACAACATTACTGATTTATATCCATCACAGGATGCATTATATACAGTTCTATATTAGAGCCAAGTTTTGGTAAACATGATCCAATAATCATAGAAGCCCAATGTTGTGGAACTCACATAAAGGTCATTTTGCAGATGCATGGGGACCCTCTGGTCATTGTTACAACCTTCATTAACTCCATTTTTTTTTAGCAAAAGAGTTGCTGTATGAACATAAGAAATATGTATGGATATTTTCTAGTAACTCTTTAAGAAATAGAAATGAAATTGTGTGGCAGCCCAAGGACTATAATTTACCATCAGTTTATGCTATAACGCTGTACTATATTATCAGCTTCAAAAACGCTAATGAAAGAAAACTCACTTTAACACTGCTAACACTACTAGTAATGAGTTATTCACTACTTCCATATAGTCTATGCCAGGTACTATGCATGTATTTTTATGCATATTATTTATAATCATGGAGTGATTTTTTCCCAAACATTCTTATATTGTACTTGCAAATTAGGAAATCTAATGCTTATCCCAAATCAAAATTTTAACACATTTGTTTACGGGCTTTATCATTATCTCTTTTTATTCATTCTATTAAAGCAAAGGGAAATTCTATATTATGTACTTTTTGTTATGGCACAGAATAGATATTCAATCAATTCTTGTTTAACATATTGATGAATACATTAAGAATGAGCTGTTAACTCATTTGTCTAGGTTCACAGAGGGGTAAATAATAAATCAGACTTTCAAATTTACTTTTCTTAGCATTTTTTCATTTTTCCCCAGCAAATGCTCTTGAGAAATGACCCCATCTGGTGGGTTTTAAGTTTTCCCACATACAGAACTGCTCATTGCATTGTATATGATAACACCCAACACTGACAGAGCATATAGGATTTGTTCTGAGTATTTTATGCTAACTTATTAATAACTTATTAATAACACAAGAGTAATTATTATTTCTACTTTACAGATAAAATTTAGACACAAAAAGCCTTGACAAAGCTCTGAAGGACAAATACTCAGTAAGTAGTATAATTCAGTGCTTTTAAGCACATTTTTCAGTCTTTTGATAAGGGGTTACTAAGTACTGATAATTTTGCATATTCTATTTCCCTATTCATTTGTCTTTGTCAATGTTTGTTTGTAATAAGCTGCCTTTCAGAGCACTAAGACCTACATTTTCTGAGAATCTCTTCTTCCTAAAATCCCTTTCATTCTGTTTATGCTCATTGTCTGAATTTTTTCATCTTTACACTGGCTAACATTCTTTCCCCAAACGTCTACTCTTTCTGTGTTAATCTTTATGATCAGGAGATTTTAAAAGATTAATAACGTCATCTCCTAGAAACTGGAAAATAGTCACTTTTAAATTATACCCAAATTCTAGTAACTAGTTCTATTAGAACAAATAAACCTATGGGTAATACCCTAATACATCTCTGTTCCATTTAACATACTCATGAACTAAGTGATACATACAGTTTTCTCCATCCAAGTTTTGTCTTTTCACATATTATATACAAAAAAAATCTGATTTGTGTATACATTAGACACATTTTATCTTTCCTTTTGGGTATATAAATATGTCATTCCTCTATTTCTGGTCTGTGACTTGGCTAAGAGCAGAAGCTGTGATAGACTCATACAGATATTTTCGTACAAGAATGCTCAGAAGGGGCCAGAATGATAGCACAGTTGAGAGGACGTTTGCCTTGCACGCAGCCAACTGGGTTCGATCCGAGGGATCCCATATGATCCCCTGTGCCTGAGTGCAGAGCCAGGAGTAACCCCTGTGAATCGTGGGTGTGACCAAAAAAAGGCAAAATAAAATGCTCAGTAGATTCTACTTCTATGAGGGTCTATCCACATAAATACACACATCTACTTTATTTATATCCAATCAGAAACTATCTTAAACTTTGCCTCCTAAATACTCCTCACACCTTTGCCCTGATTTTATGTAACCACAATTGCTCTAGATTAGGCCCAGTGGAGTCCTGAGCCAACATTCATAACAACAATGGATCGACCGTTTTACATCTCATTTCACATGAATTCTCAATTCATTGTCCTCTTTGCTGACGAGTGGGGAAGCTTGATTCTATTCCTGGATTTATAGCTTCTTTAGTGTCACAAGATCCATCCCATTAAAGTGAGGCTGAAGTCCTGGGAGCTGCATTAACCCCTCTTACCAGGCTGTTCGGTCTATTTCTCCTGTTTATATACATTTACTATTTATCTCAGTCACATTGACTAAAAGACTTGGGACTTCTAGAACACAACACTCTTTTGCAACCAACCATGTCTGTAGTTACAAATATTTATTTTAAGCACGAGACTCCTTTCTTTTCTCTGTGCAAAAGACTCTCCCTTGATTTTTCGTTCAGTGTGGAACTCTTTCTCAAGGTTCTATATTGAATTTTCTACCACTTATTTAAAATGGTTTTGCCATCACTTAATCACTTAACTTCCCGTTAGCTGTCGATTTGCTCGAGCGGGCGCCAGTAACGTCTCCATTTGTCCCTGTCGCGTGCTAGTGTAGCTCAATGGCATCTGTTCGCTCTGGGAACATGAAGAGCCTCAAACCAATCGTTCATGATCTTGATGAAGAAGTCTGACCATCTGGTAGGTGGGTGGCCACGTGGTCTTTTGACATCCCTTGGAATCCAGTCGGTAACAGCTCTAGTCCAGCGGTCGTCTTTAAATCTCATTATGTGACCAGCCCATCTGATTTTCGACACCTTGGCAAATGAGACAGCGTCCCTGATTCTTGATTGTCGACGGATGTCAGAACTCCGGTTTCTTTCTCTCATTTGAGTGAAACGTGATATTCCAAGCATAGCTCTTTCTATTCTTCTTTGGGAGACCTGAATAGCGTTCTCATCCTGTTTGCGTAGGGCCCAGGTCTCTGAGGCGTATGTTAATGCAGGAAGAGCAGTGGAATCAAAGAGATGTGCCCGGAGCTGGAGCTTCGTCCTCTTAGCTATTTCTTCGACATTCTTGAAGGCATTCCAAGCCACTCTCTTCCTCTTGCGCAGCTCGGGTGCCAGGTCATTTGTCATGTTGACTTCTCGACCCAGGTACACATAGCTGTTGCATTCGGAGATGGTTTTGCCATAATCCATATTTTAATTCCAGTTTTCTCCTCTGCTCCTATGACACTGATTTTTTATAAAAAATTTTATGTTAATTTTAATTTATTCATATAATTATCTCTTCCATTGAACTGAAACATGTTTGAGTGACCTTCAAGTATTTCTTGCTTATTGTACTGTCTTATAGGTAGCCCACAATAAAAAGTTTTATTATAATTTAAGTAACTATTAGAATAATAGCAATTTTAGTTCTGATGTACAAAGTTAAGCATCATAATCAAGGTACCAACAACCCTATACCACTATCTTAAAAAAAGATTAAACATTATGGTTTAGGCTATTCGCTTATGTTAATGCTGATATTTATGACTTTACTGTGCATGGTTATCTTATGTTACTATCACCAAAGTGCCTTTGACTATCTATAAATGCCTTCCAATCTGCATCATCTTTACCCTTTCTCCCACACTACTAGTTTTCTTTTTTAAAAAATTTAAAGTTTAATTTTATTTAATTTTTTATCAAATCACCATGAGATATAGCCACAAAGCTCTCTTGTTTGAATTTCAGTCATATGATGATCAAACACCCATTGTTCCACCAGTGCACATTTTTCACCACATCATCCCCTCCCCCAGTCCACCCCTCCCCCAGTCCACCCCTCCCCTTTCCTCTATGGCAGACAGTTTCCCCCATACTCTCTCTCTACTTTTGGACATTATAGTTTGCAATACAGATACCAATTGGCTATCACATTCGATCCTTTATCTACTTTCAGCACACATCTCCCATCCCAAACGATCTTTTCAACCACCATTGACTTAGTGATCCCTTCTCTATTCCATCTGCCTTTATCCCCCAGCTTGTAAGGCAGGCTACAAACCATGGAGCAATATTCCTGCCCTGTATCTACTGTCCTTAGGTGTCAGTCTCATATTACGTTATTTTATATTCTACAAATGAGTGCAGTCATTCTATGGCTGTCCCTCTCTTCTGACTCATTTCACTTAGCATAATACCCTCCATGACCCTCCATTTATAAGCAAATTTTATGACCAGTGCAGGCAGGATGTGGGGGGAAAAGGGACTCTCTTTCGTTGTTGGTGGGAATGCTGACTGGTCCAGCCTTTTTGGAAAACAATATGGCATTCCTTAAAAAACTTGAAATTGAGCTTCCATATGACCCAGCAATACCACTTCTGGAAATATATCCCAAGGGAGCTAAAAAAGACACAGTTGAAATGACATCCGCACCTGTATGTTCATTGTGGCATTGTTCACAATAGGCAAAATCTGGAAACAAACCGAGTGCCTGAGAACAGACGTCTGGTCAAAGAAACTATTGAATATCTACACCTGGAATACTATGCAGCTGTTAGGAAAGATGAACTAATGTAGGACTCTTAATTCTGCAATCCAGCAACCAGGGTTTATTGTCAATATTGCTCATAACCTTATTTTGTTTCTTTATATATCATGAATATGTTTGAGTTTTATGTTTTCAAAGCACCATGAGTTACATAGTTATTCCATTGAGTTTAAGACATATAATGCTCCATCCCACCAACAGTGTCAATCTCCTTTCAGCAACGTTCCCAGTTCCCTTCCCACCCTCTCAAAATCCAGACTTCCATATTGACAGGCAGTTTTTAAAATTGTACTATTAAAGTTTGGGTCTCATGTTTTCAGTGTTGTTGACTCTTTGGTTTGGACATTTCACTCCATCATTCCTTAACACCACCAATGTACCCAAATCACCTTGACCCCTGTCCCCCAACTCCCATCGTTTCTCATTTGTCTTTTCTCCCTTTGTCATCCACTCAATTTTGTTCCTTCTCCTCCCTAGACTGTGGATCTAAGGCTAGTCTAGGCATCCCCCCCTTTAAATCATTGTACTCCCTCATCCAGTTATTCTAAACACCACATATAATATCAAAGAATATTTTTACTAAAAGGTATAACTAACAAATCAAATCATAAATCTGCATTGATATTAAGAATTTATATTTGTGCTATGGACGTCAGAATCATTTACACAAATAAAAAACATTTTTGTAGTTTTCAAATAACAGTATAAATGAAAAGATGTTGTGTTAGCACGTGATTTTCAATGACACACATCTTGCAATATATAATGCTAAAATGTAAGGTCACTTTACAATAAAAATAATAAAAATATAGGACCGCTTTTTAAAAATAATGATATTTAGTTATATATTTATATATTATATTTTATTTGAAAAGAAAATGTCACACATAGGGAATAAATTGCTGAAGAAAATAATACCCAACATTTGAAAATGGACAACCTGCCAAGTGATTTGTAAAAAGTTCTTAATTAGAAAAGGATACATAAAGAGAATTGCATTGATTTTTGATGGCCACAACATAAAATTTAATTATATACCTACATTAAATGTACCATGAATATATTTTTTCCTGAGTGATATTTAATTATTGCTCTCTGGTTTTCATATTTAATTACTGCTAATTGAAAATTTGATAAGTAGCTATTTTAATGTTGAGAAAATTACCAAAATGTCTAATATCAAAAGAAAAAGTTACATAAAACTTGAGAGCACTCTTATTTCACTGAAGAAGCCAGTGGAACAAAATTTCCAAGTATCTTTGTATCTACAATCTCTCTCTAATGTTTGTGCCAGGAAAACTCTAAGTTAATATAGTTTCTTTGTTTTCGAAAAAGCAAAAAGTTTTTGTTGAAATAGATTTATTTAGAGAAGTATGAAAGGAAATAAAGGTAAGAATACATGTTCAATATAGAACACGGGCTTCTCCAGAGTGAGGAAAAAAATAATTCAATGTATTACATTTTTTTTTACCAACCAAAACAAAGGAAGTATCTCACTATTTTATTGTCTGTGAGTCATTTGAGACACTAGTCTGAGAACTTTTATTGAAAGCAATTTTAGATTATCACATCAACAGTCTTCTCCAAAGGAAAATATACTAATTCTGGCAAGGTTGGTTTATCTTCAAGTAATTCAAGGGTCTCCAGAAAGTCCAAAATGCCTCTACATTAGGCGTTGGTGTAGGAATTCACAATCAGAAGTTTTGGGGGGAAAGTATGGTGCTTGAGTAAAATTAAGATACAGTAATGCCAGTTAATAAAGTAGAAATAATATCATCAGATACAATTTTCAAGTTTTGTATACATTCTCTGAAAAGTAATATTTAGAAGTGAGGACTAAGTTACTCATTCAGTAGATATTCAACAGATACAAGTTGAATGGCTGACCTACTTTACGACTATTGCAATGGAAATGGTAATATCTCTACATAAAACAGTTTTTTAAAATGTTGGGATAGGGGCAAAAGTGCTTGTTGGAAAATATTCAGTGTAGAAACATCATGACAGAAAGAATGTCAACTAGTCTATACAGTAGTCCCCAGGGAAGTCATTCACAACTTTCAACTCTAATTCTCTACTCTAACTTCAACTCTAATGTTTAAAAGATTAAAAATTAAATAAATTTTTTAAAGCTTAGACTGGAGTTCAGTGGTAAAGTTTATGCCTTGCATGCATAAGAACTGGGTTTGATTCCCAGCACCACAAAAATAGTACAAAAATGTACCCCCACACTACCAAAGTGAAATAACATTACCCATCCCTATGGAGTGGAGTGTTTTTCTAAACTACATATTTGATAGCTTAAGGGGGGCCAGAGAGATTCTATAGCAGGCAATGAACCTGCCTAGCACACAGCTAATCTAAGTTCAATCATTGTCACTCTATATTGTCCCCAGAGCTCATCCAGGATGGACTTCTGAGTGCAGAGTCTGGAGGAAGCCCTGAAGACAATTGGATGTGACTGAAAATTAAAAATAAAATATTTATTTAAAAAATTTCTTTTATTTAGTGAAATAACAACTGCTTCTAGAGTCCTGAACCTGATGTAGTTGCCGCAATCACAAGCACTTGTATACCAATAACAAAAAATCGTGTCATATAAGTTCTATCAGTTACATTAGTTCCTCACTAGTTAACAGGCTGTGTCTGGTATTCTAATTTAATTGGAGCTGTGTTCAAAAGTGATGAATTTTTTACATAGCTTTATATACAAATATTCCATATCCAAAATCAAATAATCTAGAGTCCGAACTATTCAACATCTTTAGAGGTTCATAAAGGAATTTTTTGTTTATTTTGAGGTCATACTTGACGGTGCTCAGATCTTACTCCTGCTTCTGTGCTCAGGGATCATTCCTGCTGGGCTCTGGGGAACATTTGTGGTATTAGATATTGAACCCAGGTCAAATGGTTATTCATACTACTATCTCTCCAGCCTCTCTTAGAGGAATCTTTTTTATGACCAACTATATATATATGTGCCTGACTGTCTCCACCAGGGCCCAACAGCTGAAGACCTCTGGGCCCCAGCCAAGGCCATGCTGGGACCACTCTCCACACACTTGGATGAGCCTCATGCATAAAAGAACTGGCAGAGGAACCCAGGTGTGTGGGACCCGGGGCTGAGATCTCCAAGCCTGCACTTTTTGGGACTGGACCTGCCAGTAGCTAGACAGTTACACCCACCAACTACTGTGTAACCCCAACAACGGCCAGGATCCAGAGATTATCACACTCAGCTCCCGGAAGCACGCGGCATCTTGTCATCTCATTCCTACTTTGGACAAACTGGCAGGCTACCGAATGTAACCTGCCCACACGGCAGAGTCTGGCAAACTCCCCGTGGTATACCCAATATGCCAAATACCAGTAACAATGATGGGTCTCATTCTCCTAACACTGAAAGAGCCTTGAATATGGCACTTTTAAAAAAAATCTCAGGGTTAGGATGGAGGAGACGTTACTGGGGCCTGCTCGAGGCAATTGACGAACAACAGGATGGTCGTGATATATATATATATATATATATATATATATATATATATATATATATATACTTTTTGTGGTTTCCAACAGACAAAATTAATTTTCAGTAAATATTGGTTTATTTAGTAAAGCAATTTTGTCAAACCCTTAAATAGCACTGTCTTCCCATTGTTCATCAATTTGCTTGAGCGGGCACCAGTAATGTCTCCATTGTGAGGTTCGTTATTACGGCACATAGAATACGCCATGGGGAGCTTGCCAGGCTCTTCCAGGCAGGCAAGATACTCTCAGTAGCTTGCTGGGCTCTCCGAGAGGGATGGGGAAATCAAACTGGGGTTGGCAGCATGCAAGGCAAATGCCCTACCTGCTGTGCTATCGCTCCAGCCCTTAAATAACTGCTCATTTAGTTTTGATGTAAATCTGAAAATTTATCTGAGAACTGAACATACCTTAAGACACTGAATAAGGAAGCTGGAGCTATAGTATAGTGGGTAGGGCAATTGTCTTGTATTTGGCAGACTGTGTTCAATCTCTAGCACCATATATGGACTCCATGCACTGTTAGTAATGATTCCTGAACTAAGAGCCAGAAGTAAATTCTGAGCAATGCCAGGTGTGGGCCCCAAATCAAAATAAATAAATTAATCAAAATATTGAATAAAACTTACAGCACATAGCAGCGAAGAAGAAAACCTGCTGGAGGGCACAACTCCCAGAGAATTCCCCGGGCCCCATACAGAACCAATATCACCAGGAGGTCCCAGATGGGGTAGATGCTGTTTTCCCTGCCTTCTCTAGATGGAATCCTGGTGACCATGAGCTTCTACAAGCATGGCTCTGGCATGCGGGTACCAGAATTATTTTCTGAACCACGTGGCCTCTTATGCAGCTGCATGACATTTCCTAATATACAAAATGATCAGTGGAAAGTAAATGATCTAGCATTTGTCCCTGAAAAACAGGCTTGAATGGTTGTGGGAAAAATATGAGCAAAATAAAATGCCCAGTGAAATGCATCTGGACTGTGTATTTAACTATGATGTTATGCCACCCTTGGAAGGGAAGGGTGTCTATCCCTCCACCTGTCCCCCTTTGCTTCGGTGGCATGGTGCAGTGGTGGCCTGCATCATTTCGAGCCTAATGAACAGCCAGTTATGAGACTTCATTGATGAGGCATGTGGGGTTTCATGGGATGGGTGGTGGAATCGGCCCTGCTCCCCACCATGACAATGCTCCGGGTTGCCACCTCAATCGCCTCCTCCAGTTTCTGACCGAACATGAACCCAGAGACACACATACCAATCTCAGTACCCAGGGGCTTCTGGCAGTAATCCCTCTGGGTTTATTATTAAAATATCAGAAATTCAAATTCGAGTGACCACTATGTGGCCACATGACATCATATGCTCTTCATAATCATCAATAGAAAACAAATTATCTAATGATGTCTTTGTGACAGGTCTGAATGTTGGGGAAAATTCCAAATAACAATGTTGGTTCTTTTGTTGTAATATTGAATGTGATCAACAGAGAGAGAGAGAGAGAGAGAGAAAGAGAGAGAGAGAGAGAGTGTAAAGTGAAAATCTGCCACACAGGTGGGGGGTGGGGGGTGGGAGGGGGTATACTGGGGTTCTTGGTGGTGGAAAATGTGCACTGGTGAAGGGACGGGTGTTTGATCATTGTATGACCGACTGAGACTTGAACTGAAAGGCTTTGTGACTGTTCTCACAGAGATTCAATAAGTAAATAAAAAAAAATTGAATAAAAGCTATATTTATCTAACAGCTATCTACTTTGAAAAATATAGTTAATGTACATAAATGTTGGTATACAATGATAAATAAAATGTTCTATTTAAATTTGGATACATATTATAACACATGGATTTATTTTAGATATTAAAATATATCACATTTATAAATTATTTTTAAAAAGTTGCTAGACTTTCTAGTATACATATTTTTACATTTGAATTATTCTACTTGGTTTTGGATATATATCATAACACATGGATATATATAACACAGATATTATTTTAGATATAAATCACATTTACATCACATTTATAATTGTTGAAATAAAGTAGCTAGACTTTCTGTGGAACTTATTTTTACATAAATACAAGAGAGTGAACTCTCAAATTGTTTTTTATAATGGAAAAAAATTCTCATAAAATCTTTAAGGTAGTGTCAATATTCACTCTAATCATTGCAGAAACAACAAAGGACTATGAATCTAAGTATATAAATAAGGAGAAGGGCTAAACTGAAGTGCTCCTCACTTCATTCAGATTCTGACTTCATGAGACATCTTGTAAATGTCACTATTATTGAAAAACATGTTTCTGCAGCATTCCTTTTAAATTATTTTTATAAATTGGAAAACAGCAAGTCAAGTGTAAATTGACTGGATGTAAGATCATCTATTTTCTTTTCAATTCAATGAATAAAACAGTAGACATGATCTTAAATTGACAATGACATAGTCCAATAAATATATTTGCAAGGGTATACACTATCCTTTTAAGTAGGAACTATAAAGCTGCCTTTCCAGAACCTCTTTGGCAATTTCGTAAATCTAATGTCATTTGATCTTATAATACAAATAAAATTCTAGAATACTATATAGGAATACCACATTGCAACAGTATCTAGGTAAGAAAATTTATTTTCCTTTCTTTTATAATTATTTCATAATACCCTATTTATACTCCATCCTTGGTGAAATTTTCAGTGAAATGTATTTATTTTTCAATTGATGACACATGAAATTATGCTGTAGAAAATGTTACTATTTCTTTTTCTTTCCTACTGTTCATTATCCTGCCTCAAGAAATTAAATACAATAAATTTTATATTCACTTACTTTTTAAACTAGGACTCTTGTACCTCTCCTCTTCTAGAAATTTAACAGTATATAGGTCTTTTACCTAATACTTTTATCTAAGAAATTGATCCATTTCAAACAAACTAACCTTTTGTGAGTTTTTATATCTATAATTTTCAATTGAGTATATATTGCCATACTTCAAATAGGAATCTATTGTTTTTTTAACTTGTTTAAATTTCCCATTGGAAATTTAAATTTCCAATTTAAATTTCAACAACAATGGAGTGAAGAACCTTGAGCATATGTTGTGTGTGAGAATATCAAAGACCAAAAGCTTTGGAGTACATTTTGCTTGGAAAACAAATATGCACATTTGTAGTTTTTATATTTTACATACTAAAGGTCACCTTGGATAAGGTTGCAATAATTCAAATTTTTACCATCACTTCAAGAGAACATTCATATTTCCGTTCTCTGGCTAAATCACTTGTATATTTCTGCCATTTGTGTAATTGAAAAGTATTCTTTTCCTTTTTTATAAAAGGAATTTTGACAAATGCCAGAGAAAATATACAAAATCAAATGCACAAAGTAACAAATGAAATTATACAATCTGAACAATTCTATACAACCTACACCTAAATCAAGATACAGAACACTGTCAATATCCCTGTCATTTCCTTGCTCACTGATTTCCATCCTGTAGCCTCAGGTCACTCTACCGTAGAGATTAGCTTGTTAACTTGTTCTTGGCCTTCATCTGAACTGAATCAGGATGCCTTGTAAGCATATTATCCTTTTACTCTTGCTATTCTATTCAGTATCCATGAGAATGGATTTCTATTTATTTGGTGAGGGGGTCCAGGCCGGCAATGCTTGGGAGACATCAGATCACTCCTTGTGATATTCAGTCAGGCAATACAGACTCAATGGTTCTATCTGGAAGAGCTGAGGGCTGTCATGGTTGTACCAGGTGGTGTGTGGGGAGTCACTAGGGTCTATGTGTCAAACTTAAGTCCCTATGCAAACACTCCAGCTCTTTGAGCCATCTTTCCTGCCCCAAGAATAGGTTTTGAATTTATAAATGTATTTATTTTCCTAAAATATGTTGGCTCTACCTTCAAACTAAAAAAAACTAAAGGAATAAGGAATATAACCACTTCTCATGCCTCCTGCCCCTACCTCTATATCAATACTGAATGAAGCTACCACTACCATTCCTTATCTGAACAATTGTATAATCACACACAATAGAGTAGTTGTTTCGTATCAAGTCAGACCATGTTATATGTTGCCCAAATCTTTTACCAGACCTAGGATTTTCTATATGATTGACTCTCATTACTTCTTCGACTTAACCCTTAAACACTCTCTCTCTCTTGCTTAGTTTGTTCTATGTCTCCCAAGACTCCTGTATGCAAGTGTTTGACGCCTATACTTATTTGAATATATTTACACTAGGTTTTCCATAGGATATTATATTTTAAAGTATTCTTGTGATAAACTTCCTCAATATCTTTAAGACTGGTTATCTCCATGAAGCTCATCCAACTCATCCTCAACTCAAACAGAAGCTAATCCTTGACTCAGACTTCACATAACCATTGATTTGATCAGACCCTTCTTCATAATAGCCTATACATTTATCAATCGTCTTTTCTTTGTCTTTTTTCTTTTTTTTTCCTTTTTTTGTTCTCTTTTTCGTTTTTTTTTTCTTTTTTGTTTTTTGCGTCACACTCAGTGATGCCCACGGTTTATCCCTGAGTCTACGATCAAGAGTTAAACTGTGGTTAGGATGCAGATGATGCTAGAGATGTGACTAGAGTCTCATAGGTACTAAATAGACATGTATTTTACTACCTTGATCATATCTTTGGTCCACAATACACTTTTTAACCCACAATATAAAAAAATGCTCATAACTGAACCCAGGTCGGCTACATGTCTGGCAAGAACCCTGCCCACTATACTATGTCCCCAGCCCTGAACTGTTGTAGTTTTTAATTGCTTACCACTGTTAAAATGTAACCCATGGGGGAGCAGAGTTTTTATTTTGCTTGGTGATTAATCTCCAGACCTAGGTCAACATTTAGGATCTTATAAATGTTCTATACATGTGTGTAAATGAATGACTCAATGAAATATTCCCACAAACTTTTGTCTACCTTTAGTGACCTTCTTCTAAGAAATTTATAAATTCCATGTCAGAAAATTCTATAAATTTCTATAAATTCTAAATTTTCTATAAATTTCTATAAATTTATATAAATTCTAAATTTATGTAAATTATAAATTCTATATCTATAAAATTCTATAAATTCTGACTTTATAAATTCTATGTCAGGGCTGGAGCGATAGCACAGCGGGTAGGGCGTTCACCTTACACGCGGCCAACGTGGCCGACCCGAGTTCGATTCATCCGCCCCTCTTGGAGACCCCGGCAAGCTACTGAGAGTATTCGATATGCTAAACACAGTAACAACAAAGTCTCCAATGGAGACGTTACTGGGCCCGCTCGAGCAAATTGACGATCAACGGGAGGGCCTTTACCTTTATGTCAGAAAAATAAATATTTCATAGTAGCACTGTAGCACTGTCCTCCCATTATTTGTCGATTTTCTCTAGCAAGAACCAGTAACATCTCCATTGTGAGACTTGTTGTTACTGTTTTTGGCCTATTAAATATGCCACGGGGAGCTTGTCAGGATCTGCTCTGCAGGCAGGATACTCTTGGTAGCTTGCTGGGCCCTCTGACAGGGATGGAGGAATCGAACCTGGGTCAGCAGCTTCCAAGGCGAACACCCTACCAGCTGTGCTATTACTCCAGCCTAGCAAATATTCTTATTATAATTTGCAATAAAAAATTAAAAATCATGTAGCACTGTAGCACTGTCCTCCCGTTGTTCATCAATTTGCTTGAGCAGGCCCCAGTAACGTCTCACAACAAATTGTGAGACTTGTTGTCACTATTTTTGACATATTAAATATGTCAGGGGTAGCTTGCCAGGCTTTGCTTTGCTGGCAAGACACTCTCGGTAGCTTGCCGGGCTGTCTGAGAGGGGCGGAAGAATCGAATCTGGGTTGGTCATGTCAGCCACGTGCAAGGCAAACGTCTTACCCGCTGTGCTATTGCTCCAGCCCCTAAAAATCATGAAATTGTTATTTTACTGTTGCTATTTTAACTGGAGAATTCTAAGTTCTATAGTGAGCCTTATAAGTTCTTGCTTTGTTAAAATTAAATTTTGCGCCAAAGATCAAGGTGGTAAAATGCATGCCTACCTAGTATTTCTGAGACTCTAGTCATATCTTTAGTACCATCTGCATCCTAACCACAACAATTTTGAGTATATCTCTGATAGCCCGGTTTTGAAATGTTGGTCTACGCTACAAAGTCAAGTGTCAGTTGGAGTAGCCCTTGATGTCACCCCTTATACCTAACCAGTACCACTTGGTGTGGTCCCTATTCATTTTAAAATTCTATTTTATAATTATACCTTACAAGCCAGTACTTTAATAACTTTTCCTTTAACATTTAAATGTTACATCTCTATAAAAGCTATCATATATCCTTTAGCACTGATCTGAAATACTATGTTAATTCCTATATGAATTGATACTCGTTTACTGATATCTGCTTATTCTGTTGCATGGCTTGGTCTGTTTATTTACCCTCCAGAGGAAAACTGTACTTATGTATTGTGTTTTGATAAACCTGCTAACTTTGGACTCAGAGAACCACATGGAGTGATGTGGATCATGCATGGATCAGCTACATGCAAGGCAAGCATCTTACCTCTGTTGTACAATCACTTCGGCCCTACTAGATTCATCTTAAACTTCAGGGTGGGTCCATTTTAAATTCAGAATGAATTTGCATTTATAGTGGCAAATCAATCATTTTGAGGATGACATAATGTTTACCTACTGTTGGGTAACATTGCTCTGTCCTTCAAGAAGCTTAGGTTTTATCTGGTTACACCCATTCATCTGGTTACACCCATCAATCTGGTTACACCCACCACAGTGCTCCAGAGGCACTTCCACTTCCATTGTGTTTACATGTAAACATGTAAACAGTCTTCCCTATGCTCTCCCCTTCCCACCCAGTTAATCAGCTTTCTCCTTAATCAGACTTTGTTAATTTGTAAGATCAGTTTCCCAGAAATCTATGATTTTATATTTATGAGTGAAATATTGCCTTTCTCCTCTCCCTATGCCTTATGAATAGTTTACCTTAAAGTAATATCCTTTTTGTATAGATACAGGAAGACCGTTAACATTATGCTTTGTAATTTAGGATTTGATTGGCCTTGAATATTATTCACTCCCGGGCATCTTTCTCGACTTAAGCCTCAGTTGCCCTTAGTTCCTAACACCCCAAAAGCAGGGTCCCGATGAGGG
Organism: Sorex fumeus; assembly: GCF_029834395.1. Lineage (NCBI taxonomy): Eukaryota > Metazoa > Chordata > Mammalia > Eulipotyphla > Soricidae > Sorex > Sorex fumeus. The sequence goes on along the minus strand of NW_026606068.1, from coordinate 1,994,856 downwards.
ACTGAATGGACCCAGGGCAAGCAGCGAGCTACCCTGGCAGCGAAATGGGCCAGGCCAAAGTGCCACGATTCTTAACTATAAGTTAAGAGTTTGATCATGGACAAATGCTGTCATGATCCAAGATAACGACAAGACTAGGATCCTGCTAGGGGTGGGAAAGACTATCTGGCCTGAGCACCGTAGTCTGAGATCAAGATGGCCCTAGGAGAGCAATTCTATAAGTTTAAGATATTTCTTACTGTATCCATACAAAATGATTTATATTATATTCTTGTACGCTTGTCGGACAAGGAGAGGAGAGGCACGCCCATGGGATTCTGCTCTAGGCTGGGTCCTCCTGCTGAGGAAGGATCTGTCCTAGGAGCGGTCTTCCCTGAGGCTAAGATTTCTACCCCTGTTGATCTCCACCCCTATTGATTGTGACCGCACCTATGTGTATTTGTTCCCCCAATTCCTCATGGAGAGAGGATTTAACTAGACTGTAGGAGCGGGGGCAGAAGGAAGAAGAGAGTTCAGAGAGGATCAGAACCCAGACTCCAGAGAAGGAGGATGAAGGGGAATGGAGAAGGAGAATGAAGTAGCTGGGGGAGGAAGAATGGGGGCAGAGATAGAGAGATGAGGAGAGAATCAGAATAAACTACGACTAATACCTACCAGCCTGGCCCTCGTTCCTTCCTCCGCCTGACCATCGCCATCGACCTCTCTGGGGTGGTAGAAGGGTGAGACTACCGAACGCGGGCGGTGGGAGAGATAGAGCCACCGCTGCTGTTGGTGCCGTGCCCCCTACTTGTGTGAGTTTACACAACCTACTGTTTTGTTTTTTAAAAAAAATGTTATTTTCATACAAGTTTTGGTAGCAGAAGCTATTAAATTCATCTATACATAAAGAAATGAGAGATAAAAAAGTGTGCAGAAAAGAGTGTATGGGACTTATTTCTTGATTTTACCTTCATAATTTTTAAATTATTTGGCAGAATATATGAAAAATGGAATACATTTTATATTGTCTCATTGAGAAAACATCACAATCACAAACAATCACAACCATCCTGTTATTCGTCGATTGCCTCGAGCAGGCCCCAGTAATGTCTCCTTAGTCCTAGCCCTGAGATATTTTTTTTAAAGTGCCATATTCAAGGCTCTTTCAGAGTTAGGAGAATGAGACCCTTCATTGTTACTGGTATTTGGCATATTGGGTACACCACGGGGAGTTTGCCAGACTCTGCCATGTGTGCAGGTTACATTCAGTAGCCTGCCAGTACCTTTATGTGTGAGGAAAGTGGTCTCAGCATGGTGGTGGCAACCGAAGACCTCCAGAACCAGCCACCACCATGCTGAGACCACTCTCCGCACACATGAAGGTACCAGCAGAGGAACAAAGCCACGCGGGTCCCGGGGCTGAGATCTCCAAGCCTAAGCATCCTCCACCCAGATCCTCGAAATTCCAGTAGGCGGGGGTCACACCCACCAACTGGCCCCCTGGCGCCGTGTGATCCCATCAACATCCAAGACTCAGAGATTATAAAACCCAGCTCCCGGAAGAGAACAGCACAGTCTCCTGCCCCCGCGCCTGGCTGTCCTCGCTGGGGCCCCTTGGAGGGGAGCAAGTTGAGTTTTCCTCCCCGCTCCGACCAGGGCTCCGGCAACCGAGAAAACATCACTAGAATCAATTTTAAGTAAAAGCCAAAAATTTGTTAGTTTCCAAGATATAAGCACAAGTTCTACGCAGAGCAGCTGCTGGCTTATCTCCAACAATCTGAATTTACTTACTTAGCTTAAAAATCAGCCTCCTATATTCCTAACCACAGCTTTTCACAATCAGATCTGCCATATTCCTTATATAATTATATCTAAACACATCACTATCCCTCGAACAATTGTCTCCATGCTGTTTCTTTTTAAATTCTTATGCCTGAAACCTATAACTTAACTTCTAATTTCTCTTTGTGCTCTGACATTTCAAAAGCAACATGCTGTATTTACCATTCCCCATTAACACTTTTGACTTCATGCATTTCCCCCAGTTCTTTTTGTTTCTGCTTGTTCCAGAGTTACCTTTGGTCTTCTGTGCCAATTAGTCTATACCCGCAACATTCCATTAATTTTCTTGTCTTTCATCTCACATTTTCTATTTATAATAGTCTCTGTTTTCTTTCATTGATCAGTTTCTCTTGCTACTTGAATCTTAAAAATAACTCCTGCCCATTATAGATCCTCTATATTCCTCTTAGGCTTAAAACCCAAAGAGAAAACAATCCTTTAGAGTGACTTCTTAAATGATATCCTCTTTATATCCATGGATAGATACAAAGAGATGAAAACGGGTGAATATAATCTATTCCTTCCCCATGTTTATGTGAGGAACAGGGCAGAGAAGGAAACCCAGTTTAATGAACTGAACTGTTATAAATTAACATGAACAAGAATATTGGTCAAGTTACTGTTTGAGACCCTTTATGAGTCAGGTACTGAGAGATGGAAAAACCAAAATAACCTTGATCCTGTCCCTTGTGGAATTTGTATTTCAGTGAGGAGATAGAAATGAATGTAGTCATTTAAATGGTACATTAGAGACTACTAATTTACTGCCTCTGTTTCTTTAGTGCTGGAACAACATTCTTATGCTTCATATTCTGAAAATAAATATAGCATTGAACAGAAAGCTTTGACCTACATTTTATGTATATCTAGTCCTGGTAATAAAAGACTGAAATCACAACGATCATCACTCCCTGGATATTATTTGTCACAGCTGCATCTGTGAGCTGAGTTGGGTCACGGAGAGGTCTCCAACTGTAAGGACATTTTGGAACTGCCATTTATCTTCATTCTCGATGGTGATATTTTATCTCACTAATATCCCTATATTGACACAGCTTACAGGGACCACTTTTTCTTTACTTATAAATCTCTGGGCACTGGACATACTGCAAATAATTTTTATAACCAAGACATACCATATTTGCCAAAGAAAACCAAGGATAATGGCAAAGTCTGATTTCCTAGAGGAAATACAGCCCAAAAATTTCAAGTAATGGTGATTCATAAAAAAGAAGCAAGACAACTTCATATGCATTATGTCTTAGATTTTTTAATCTACCCTTTGGGTAGGTGTATGATCTTTAAGTTGTAATAAAGAATTGTAATAGATCAAGATCATTGTCAAGAAGCAGAGAGATAGTATAGAAATTAAGGTGCATAACTAGCCTTAGCCAACCCTAGTTCCACTCCTGGCATTGCATGTGGCCCCCTGGGGAACCACTGGGAGTGATCCCTGAACACTGTCAGGTGTGGCCCCCCCAAAAACAACAACAATTATAACAACAACAAAAAAACAGAAAAAAATAGATCATTGTAAATAGATTCTTTTGAGTTTCAAGGTTAGGGTCCATGACATCAGGAGTAGAGAGAAGATCTGTGTCAGGAAGTCTCCTGGTGAAATATACATATCATTCATTCAAATGTATAGGATAAAGGAAAGATATTCAAGAATGTCTAAATTGATATCTAAAGGAGCCTCAGAATACATGCAAATAAAAGAATTTCCAAGGCATGCCTAAGTAACAAGTCCATCTAGTCCCCTGTTTATGTCCGTTTGTTGCACTCATCATTTATCTGTGATTAACCCTCAACACACTAACTTATCTGCCTCTATGGTGATGAAAGTGAATATGAGGGATAAATGGAAGATACTAGCCTAGCTAGGGGAACTACCTATGTTCTAACTCCAACTTTTTCACACACACACACACACACACACACACAAAAACACATACACACACTTACTAACCGTGTAACTTTGAATACCAAATTTCTCTAAATTTCAGATCTCAAATTTTATCAAATATTGCTGTTCTACTTATTAAGATATGATATGGACAATTAGAATGATTCTAAGAACCCTAATCCATGCTCTCATTGAATTCACTAATTTCTAACAATGGGTCTGTTGGCAGGGGCTACAGAGAGAATTTTAAAGGCTTAAAACTATTCAATGGCAAAAAAAAAAAGATAACATGTTTATTTTGTTCCCAACCCCATGTTCTTTTGAAGAGGCATATAGGCAACTTTTGATCCCGATGAAGTAATGGTGGCAGGGAAATAATTCCCTGGTGCCAACTCTTGCTGCTGGCTCTGCAATCTGTATAATTATATGCACGGTTTTCCTCTTTGTTAGCAATAAAGCTAATGACTAGGCTGGCTTATCTATGGGCATTTCAGCAGCATTCTAGGATTGCTGTCCCACTTAACTCCTGCAGAATTCTGTTTAAGCATCACACCAGCTCCATGAGCAGGATGCAGTGATCAAATGCCTGATGCGGCTGATGAAAAGCCTTCCAAATAAGTGCCATATCAAAACAATTCTACAAACTTAGCATAAAAATCTAAGATGTTTTGACTCCATGATAATTGCTGGTCAGAAGCTCACTATTGTTGTCCATTCAGAATATAAAAATTAGCTGGATCTTGTTGTCAGTGCCATCCCGCATATTTTTTTTCCTTTGAGAGAAAGAAGAACCAATTGATGAATAGACACAACTTCTTCTCTTTGTGACATAGTTCTATTGGCATTGGAACCTCAGTAGATCAACAATACCCTTTGTTGTTTCTTACTTTTGCACCTATTCTCCTTTTCTTTCTCTAGTTCTTGCTTTCACAGATATCCTTGATCAGGGCACAAGAGGATATATATATATGTATATATATATATATATATATATATATATATTTAAAGGATAAAGTATACTGGACTTGTAGCATCCCCTACACAGCAGGGAAACCAAATAAATAAAAGTTCTCTTTTTCAATATTATGCCTAACTATGCTCTCAGGAATGCTAATTAATAGAGAAATACTGCCAGAAATAGCGGTGTAGGTTTTGAAAGTGAACCTCGAGTCACATATGTATTTGTTAATGGATAAAAAAGGAGGGGGGAATGCTTTCAGGAGGGATTACTGGCTTTTTAAAAGGTGTTTTCAAGACAGTATGAATGTAAAAGGTTCACATCTACTAAGTACATTTTTCTCAATTTTGTTCAAAACAGCAGTTTGGAGAATGAATGACACCAGCCTAAGATATTACATAATGTGATATCCTAAAAATAAAATGTCTGAACTTCAAATTTCCTCAGTGTCCTGAGGTTCCCAAGAAGAGTGGAAAAAAGGCACTGAAATAGAGCACAGGATTGAAAGCTGTAAAGAAAGTTAAAGCATACAAAACAAGGGCATGGGCGCTTAGAAAGCACTTTTATCTGCTTATTTCATCTCTTTTTCTGCTGAAAGTAGAGTTTCAATTAGCTAATCAATCTGCTTTCCTTTTGATCTTATAATGCACTTGTCTTCAATTTTTTTTCTAAAATAGTTTTATTTAAAATATTGGTTTTTGTGTTTTCAGCTCGGGATAACACTTGCAGACTCACATAGGGTTTGTGGTTTCACATTCTGCAGAAGATTTCAAAATCAGACACTGATATCTGTCTTCTAATTTGCTTCACAAACAGGTCACATAGATTTTAACTAAAACTCATCTTGACTCCTCTCACTTAACTCTTTCCATGCTGCAATGAATTTTCTCATTTTTATGTTCTCAACTACATAGTTCTGAGATTCTCTGATATTGCATATTATAATTCATCAACCTTGCTTAACAACTATGAAAAGAGAGAATGAAATGGGCTATAATCTCTCTACTAGTATCCCATGTGGCAACATCGATATGTGACCTTTTCCTTTCCTCTTGCTCCAGTTAGCTATTTCTTCCAGAATTCCTTCCACATAATCAGTGTTTCAACATGAGCCCACTATCACAGTACACAAATTCTGTTCAAAACACTAGGAAGTTGTTTTGCAGAAATTTGATTCTTGAGTTGTATTTGAACAATGCTTTCTTCCAGAACCACTAATCCTGAGTATCTGTAACAGTCTTACGGTTGGTAGGGAAGGAAAGGAAATTAGTAGCAGTATATTTTATCCTGCCATTTTGTCTTTCTCTCCCAAGTCTTCAGGGACATCAATCTAGGAGTCCCAAAGCTAATGTCTTATTCATAAAGCCTTTTGAATAAATCTCCCATGCTTTCTTTCTTCCACATCTTCCTCTTCTTTTTTAACCTATGTGCAACTTACCATACTTCTAAAACTCTTTTTTGGGGGGAAGTGAAATGAAGAGATAATGCTTCCTTAGAAAAAAATTTATAATAAATGAAAATGTTTCTTCCTCCCAGAATTAAGGATTAATTTTACTCCCCTTGGGTGAAAACTGAAAGCAGTGGTATTTTTTTAATTAATAGTACGAGAAGGTAAAGACAGCAGTTTTGATGGAAAGAAATTTGACTTTAATTCTTGGTCAGTTGATAGAAGTTGACCTTAGCAGTTATAAGTCATACTGAGAGCAGGTACACCCTCTTTCATTGTGATGGAAACATACCACACTTTTAGTTATCTTCAAAGTTTATAACTGCATTTTTACCAGGAGGAAAGAATCATCAAGTTCAGAATAATTTATATGATGCCAAACCCCTTACCAAAAATATTAACATTCATGAAAAGAAAGGAAAGAAAAAACTCTCATTGATTTAAAATTAAATGTGACCTGGTAGTGTAGATTGGGTTTTGTAACACAAAGAAACATCAGCGAACATGATGGCAAAATCCAAATGAAGACTCTAGTTTATAATTCCTATAATTAGTTTATAACTCTTTCCATGCTGCAATGAATTTTCTCATTTTTATGTTCTCAACTACATAGTTCTGAGATTCTCTGATATTGCATATTATAATTCTTATTGATACATCAACCTTTCTTAACAACTATGAAAAGAGAGAATGAAATGGGCTATAATCTCTCTACTAGTATCCCATGTGGCAACATCGATATGTGACCTTTTCCTTTTCTCTTGCTCCAAAAGTGAGCTGATTTCTCACTTTTGTCAATATATGATTCTCTATGATGTTCATGCCACGCACTTATGAAGAGTTTGTCAAATGCTTAGCTTGAACAACAGCAAAAAGAAATCAAAAACAAAGAAATATGAAAAATGAAAAATGACATGGAAAGTATAGAGATTTTGGTAAAAATTGGCATTTATCCCACATTAAGAATAGTTAGGCCTTTTGTGTGAAAGGAGTTACATTTTCTGGTGGCACACATAGGGGTTCGTGTTGGGAATGGGCTCTTGATTTAGTTAAAAACGATATTGAGAATTTGATCCATATAAAATAACTAGAAATTGGGAACATATCCATGCATACTTGTTTGTATACATGAGCTAAACCTAACCTGAAGGTTTACAGAAAAGCCTTAACACTGGGCTGCCTTTGATCCCCTCCCTGTAATATTTAGGATACTAAAGGCAGTAGTTAGTGAGTATGCATACTAACAAGGTACAGGAGCAGATGCCCCCGGCTGCTGAGGTATGTCCAGAGAGCTTGGGGAAGGAAGAAGAGGTTGGTACTGCTTCCATCTCCTGAGAGGGAGTGAGAACCAAAAAAGCAATGCAGGAGAGCTATAACTATAAGCAATGAGGGAGGGAGAGAGAGAGAGAGGGGGACAGACAGAGACAGAGACAGAGTCAGAGTTCTTGACACAGACCTTTTCTCTTCTACTGATGTCATAGACCCTAACTTGGGAACTCAAAAGACCTTATTTCAATGATTTTTTTCTGTTTTTTTTTGTTTGTTTTTTGGGGGGGCCACACCTGACAGTGTTCAGGAATTACTCCCAGTGGTTCTCAGGGAGCCACATGCAGTGCTAGGGATGAAACTAGACTTGATTAAGGTTAGTTATGCACCTTAATTCCTATACTATCTCTCTGGTCCTTGACAGTGATCTTGATATATTCCAATTATTTACTACAACTTAAAGATCATACACCAACCCAAAGGATAGATTATAAAATCAAAGACATATGCATATGCATATGAAGTTGTTTTGCTTCATTTTTATGAATCACCATTATTTGAAATGTGTGGGATATATTTCTTCTAGGAAATCAGACTTTGCCATTATGCTTGATTTTCTTTAGCAACTATGGTATCTCCTAGTTATAAAAACTATTTGTTGTATCTCTATTGCCCAGAGATTTGTAAGAGAAAGTAGCCCCTATAAGCTGTGTAAATATAGGGATATATGAGTAGGATAAAATATCACCATCACAAATGAAGATAAATGACAGTTCCAGATATGAGGTACCAGCAAATGGAAAACTGAGCCGCAGAACTGCAATTAAGAGGCAGAGCCATGAACTGCCAAGGTCACTAAAAGGTTTTGAAAGAATACTAGGAGCAGCCGTCCAATGAGGTCAGCTCAGGGGACCCAGGAAGGGTGCAGGGACCAACATCGTTAATGGTAGTTAGATATATAGGGCTAGAGCTGCATCCCTGAGATCCAACAAATAACAGTGAAGTCCTGAAATATGATTGATTTAGCCAGATTTCACTTGTAAAATGTTTTTTTCTTTCTGGGTCACACCTGGCAATGCACAGGGGGTTACTCCTGGCTCTGCACTCAGGAATTACTCCTGGCAGACCTCAGGGGACCATATGGGATTCCGGGAATCAAACCCGTGTTGGCTGCTGCAAGACAAACACCCTACCTGCTGTGCTATCGCTCCAGCCCCTCACTTGCAGAACTTTGACAAGATCAGAAGAGCCAGAATTTCTTGATCTTTTCCTGATGACTTTAGTAATGGTTGCTTACATGCAAGTTGTGCATTCTTTTCCATTAAATTGAAATTTTAAGCTATTCTCTCTGAAAATAAAGACTTTTAAGCTCATGTAAGTAAGAAAATAAAATTCTTCATCTTCCCATACTTCCCATGAGTTTCTTGATTTTCATGAGAATTCTAGTTTTTCTGCTCAAATTCTATTGACATGTCTCCAAGCAGAGTGAAGTCAAGATTTATCATTGAACTCTGGAAATTTTATTTCTCAAATCCCAGTTTTAGTGATAACTGTCACACTCATAGAAGATGTATGAATTTTTATTAAACTTAATCAGCCCTGTATACAATAAAATGAAATGTTGAGAATAACATTCATATGAAGATTTCCGAATATGAGATTAAGTTTACCCAGTATATAATGAAATGTAATGTTAAGAATAAAGCAATTAATTTAGAGCATGTGCTCAGCCTTACCAGATGACTCAGAAAGAATAAATCACTTCACTCAAGGCATAAATTACATGAATTGGAAGTAACAACGTATGATATTAGAAAACTCATTTGAATGAAGCATCAGGAAATTTGGGCTCTCCTTTAGATTGGGCCATAAATTTTATATATTTGTTTCATAATCGCTGTAGTTTAAAGGGGTGAACATGAAGAGTTGTGTCTGAATTTGAATTTATAGCTTTGTTGTTGGGGAAACCTACAGGAGAGTTTCGCTGCTTTTTGAAAGGATTTCTGCAGCTCTCTGGAGCAAGAGAACACTTCATACATATCTGGAAAGGTTTGATACCCAGTTTTACCCGCATATATTTCTTATGTCAGCACACCTTTCTGTTACTAATGAGGCTTTCCAGTGAAATCCTTTCCTGCTAATGATGTCTAAAACTGAAACCAAGTAATGAGCAGATCAATAGTTTCCATTAAACTCTCTTTGTAGAGCTTTTTTCTAAATTTATCTCCTATGATGTGACCTCCAATTTGTAAAAAGAGTGACACCTCTTAAATTTATGGACAGGAGGGAGTGACTGAAACTGCCACAGGTGTAAGAACAATTGCCTAATTTAAAGGACATCCAAAAGATAGTGAAAATGATTTAAAATTCCTATAAATATTCTCATGTGCCTTATTTGGGGTGATTCTTAAATTCAATTCTCTCTGGTGTTTCTTTGGTCAGGGATTAAGATTACTAAAAGAATTTGTGGTCAAGAATACTAAGAAGGAAGGAAGCATTTCCAGTAAAGATGACAGAAGAAATACCCTGCTCTGAAACGTAATTTAGCTCTAAAAAATATGACATGTCACACCACCACTGGACATTCTTGCTAAATTTCCAAAGTTAATTGTCTTGTCCTGGAGCCATAGCACAGCGAATAGAGTGTTTGCCTTGCAAGTGGCCGACCTGGGTTCAATTACTCCATCCCTCTCAGAGAGCTTGACAAGCTACTAAGAGTATCCCACGCACATGGCAAAGCCCGGTGAGCTCCCCATGGCATATTCAATATGTGAAAAACAGTAACAAGTTTCACAATGGAGACATTACTGGTGGCCGCTTAAGCAAATCAATGAACAATGGGAGATCAGTGCTACAGTGCTACAGTGCCATTGTCTTAAAGTGAAGAAACTGCAGTAAGTGACGCCCCCCTTCAGTCAGGCTGTTTACCTTCCATTGTTTTATTTTCTGATTTCATTTCCTCTAATGTTTTCTTTATTAGCCAGGTGCAGATTCTTCTTCCATCTTTAGAGAAAATCTTTTAAAATAGTCTTGCCACTTCTGGAGTTTATTTTTTTTTATCAATGATAACTGTTTTATAGTCTGTTATTGATATGACCAGGAGATCCTAAGCGTGTTCCTCTTATCTCAATTGATCTTTTCTAATTGTTCTTATTACCATTATTGAATTAGTGCCCCAGGTTTAGAGACAATATCTCAGCGAGCAGAGCGGGCACTGAATGGATATTTAAGATAATTATGCCTGTTAAAAACTGGGTGTTCACTGTGTGTCTCGTATTGAAGTCATCTGACTTCATTCTTACAACATCCTTATTAAATGTATACCTCTTTTGCAGATGAGGAAGCTAAGAATTAAAGAATGTTTAGGCAGAAATGGGCATAACAGAAGCTCATAAGATGCTCATTAAACAAAACAAAACAAATCACTGAAAAGGAACCAGAGAGATGTTGCAGTGGTGAAGACACATGGCTGGCATGTAAATGACTCCATTTTAATCCCCAGTACCATGTGGTTCCCTAGCATGCTAGTATCACTGAATGCAGCCCTGGAGAACCTGAGCACTGCCAAGGTGGAACACAGGGCCCAAGCAATACTGCATTCCCAGTCAGGCCGTTACAGTGAAGCTCTACCCAGTTGGCCTTGAATCACTGGGATGGGCTCCCCCATGCCTTCAAAGCACAGTGACCACCTGGGAGCATCCCAACGCCCAATAAGAAATTTTATTCATTGAAGATCAGCTGAATTCAGTCATCCGATGGGCCTTTAGGGACAATATTCATTTTTTTTTCTTTCTTCTTTTGTGGATTGGGGACAATAGTCTTCACCAAACAGGCTAAAAATGGGGACAGGTGAGGACTAGGAAATCTCTGCTAGTAAAAAAGTGGAAGTAAGCCCAAACACAGCTGCAAGTGCTAATTTTGGAAATGAAACAAAAAGCTAGGAATTTGTTAAAGCTTTAAGATCACCTCTGAAGCCTTACAAAGATAGACACTAGTGTACTCACCAAGAGAAATGAAATAAGCCCTTATTTATATGGTATTTTAGTCAGCAGGGGAGAAGGTGAGAAACCAAATTCAATGAAAACATGGATCATGAAAACACAACATTCTACATTTAATGGGGAAACTAACTTGTGACCAGATCCTGGCTTCACAGGAAACTAAGAAATGATGTTTTTAGTCTTCCCACCTTTCAAGTTAAGGAAAAAGTCTCAAAGGAAGGTAGGGGTCAGTGTGGAGTGATGATCAAACCCTCGATATACAGCTCAGAGAATAAATAACTTGATATAATAGAGCACTAGTAATCAGGGCTATTGAGAGTAAAGCTCAGCTGACATTTTTGCAAGTGAGACAATTAAACACTACACTATTCTCCCCCCATGTCAATGATATTCTATATGTCCAAATGTAGCACATTTTAAAATTTTAAACAATAAGTTGTAGGTTTCAACAGAAAAAATCTTTTTTTTTGGCTTTTTTTGGGGGTCATACCTGGAGATGCACAGCGGTTACTCCTGGCTCTGCACTCAGGAATTACTCCTGGCAGTAGCTCAGGGGACCATATGGGATGCTGGGAATCAAACCCTGGTCAACCACGTACAAAGCAAACGCCCTACCTGCTGTGCTCTCGCTCCAGCCCCACAACAGGAAAAATCTTAACTCATAAAAAGAGCCAGGAGTAAGAAGCCTATTGGTATCTCTACTTTTTTTCAAAGTGTATTAGTTTATTGCAGTGATTAATCTGCTAAACACATAATACATCATTGACACATATAAACATGTCAATAGCCAACATGTAATTCATATAAATTATGCCAAAACAAAGGATACAACTCTTAACCTCTTACACGATGTGTTTAAATCTCTTCATGCAGTGAGTGATTTGGAAGGAGAGTGATTCTTTTGAAATCATTGCTGGAAGCTTATAGTCTTTGCAATCTATGGTTTACCCACCTAAATATTTGTATCAGGAACTCCTCTAGAATTCAAATTCTCTAGATATCTTTAAGGTTCTGGGATACCATCCACACTTATCAAAAGACATCTGAATAGAATTCATTATGTCTAGAGATAAACTGGACTAGAAGTTGCTGAGTAGGAGAAAAAATTTCCTCCTTCTCTCTGGGCTCTTCTCAGGTTGATTAAATATTCAAGTATACCATCATACATACTATTGGTGGTGGTGGTGGTGGTGGTGGTGGTGGAGACAACCAAATTTAATCAATATTGATGGGGAAATCTACATAGACATGTTCCATTGTTGGAATGACATGTGGGTTTGGGAGGATAGTGCAAAAGAGAGAGGAAGATAGAGAGTAATCATATGACAAGGAAAGAGTGACTCATATGGTGTAGACCATGTGCTCCGTCATTACCTTGTCCCAACTGGTTCCTCCAACAGAATAGTTTCAGCTAGTGATAATTCTAATTTTAGAGAGCAGAATTTTCATTTTTTTCAGATGTTAAGAACAATCAAAGGACCTCAGCTAGCAATAATTTGCATAAAAAAATTCACAACTAAAGGGAGGGACATAGTTATCCTTCCCAGTATCCCTCTACTGAAGCATCTGAGAGAAACAAATATGCCAACACAAGCAAACACATTTGCTGCTTTGTCTCCAAACTAGAAGTGGAGCAGCATATATTACAAATGTTTTACACACCTACCATCTTGGGTTTTTTTTTTTTTTTGCCTTTTCGGTCACACCCAGCGATGCACAGAGGTGATTCCTGGCTCATGCACTCAGGAATCACTCCTGGCGCTGCTTGGGGAACCATACGGGATGCTGGGAATCGAACTGAGGTGGGCCGTGTGCAAAGCAAATGCCCTATCCTCTATGCTATCGCTTCAGCCCCCCATCTTACATTTTTTAAGATATTTGTGTACCTTATGTTCACATGAAGTTATAAAATTCACGAAGGAATATTTTGAGTCAGAGGACTTTTGTTTTTAAATAGTATTGTTGTTATAAGTATTAGCAGCTTTCATCACTCCTCTCCAACACTCATAGGTCTGTGAAATGTTTCAAAAAGATCTGTATCGAGGGCATTTAAAAGAAAGGTACATTACTGCCAGTTACATAACTGCTCAATTTATTTTATTAAGACAATAAAGATGGTCTTATTTTGACAGAGCTTTCAAGCTTACAGATAAGAATAAGTGGTAATGAAGCACCTGTCATAAGCATTAATTATTTTGTCCTGGGTTGCTCTTTGGAAAAATGTTCTCTATGTTCTAAGGAATCTGCTATCATCAATAAGACATGGGGTTTAAATTTTCTGAAGAAATGGTAACTTTTACATGACAGAAGCTAGTAAGTTTCCTTGATGCAAAGACAATTAGTGTATTTATAAAAATCTATAATGTTATTAAGAAAGGAAAAAAATGTTTCCGTGTCTCACTGTCACTTCTGCAAGTTCTAGATAGGTAGCAGAACAATCAATGAGTATATATGCGTACCCTTTTGACAAATACTCTCACAAAACAGAATTCTTCAATCAGTAGTATTTAATTTCTACTTGTATAATGTTTTGCGGCATGCATTTGTTGGAGCAACATAAGCAAAAATTTTGACTGTATCATACATGTTTTTATTTATTTATTTATTTATTTTTACATTTTCATTGAATCTCCATGAGATAAAGCATTACAAAGCTGTTCATAATTGTGGTTCAGTAACACAATGTTTAACACCAATCCTTCCACCAGTGTCCATTTCCCAGCACAAATGTTCCCAGTTTCCCTCTCACCACCCCCAAACTCCTCCCCCACCTTCCACTCAGCCTGCATCTATGATGGGCGCATCTCTTCTCTCTCTCTCTCTCTCTCTCTCTCTCTCTCTCTCTCTCTCTCTCTGTCTCTGTCTCTCTGTCTCTGTCTCTCTCTCTCTGTCTCTCTCTCTCTCTCTCTCTCACACACACACACACACACACACACATACATACACACACCTTTTGGGCATTATGGTTTTAAATACAGATAGTAGAAGGTTGTGCCTATATATAGGTAAAGGTAAAGGCCCTCCCATTGATCGTCGATTTACTCGAGCGGGCCCAGTAACGTCTCCATTGGAGACTTTGTTGTTACTGTGTTTGGCATATGAAATACTCTCGGTAACTTGCCGGGCTCTCCGAGAGGGGCGGAGGAATCGAACTCGGGTCAGCTATGTTGGCCGCTTGTAAGGCGAACGCCCTACCGCTGTGCTATCGCTCCAGCCCTATATATATATATATATATATATATATATATATATATATATATTTAAGTTCCCAGTATTATCATTTTGTTTTGGATGACCCAGGACCTTTATTCTTTATATGTGTGGATGTAACGGAAGGAGGAATAAATAGAGCAGTAAATAAAGTACAAAGTTTCTTTTCTAAGACTTGCAATTACATAAATATTTTCAGCGTAAAAACTTCTGGAATAAATTGAAATCCTTTGAATTTTTTTACAACAGACATGACTTCTAAAATTGCTTAAATTTAGAAAATCATCAGGAAATTCTTTATTCCATCACTCTTTGGTGCAAAGCCAACTTATTTCTGACTCTTTCAATTCAGTGTTGGTGTTTGCCTTGTCCTTGGCCACTGACAAGAATGCAGTTCCGACTAGACAGTGGCTCTTTGTTTTTTTTTTTTTTTCTTTTTGAGGTTACACTCGGCAATGCACAGTGGTTACTCCTGGATTTGCACTCAGGACTTACTCCTGGTGGTGCTCAGGGGAACCATATGGGATGCTGCAAATTGAACCCGGGTCTAGCACGTGCAAGGCAAACGCCCTACCGGCTGTACTATTGCTCCAGCCCAGACAGTCGCTCTTTAGATGACAGAGCTGAGTGAGCTTCTGTACTAGCAACATGGATTTCCTGTTAAGCTTTCATTTGTTTGTTCCTTCCCTAGAAGTTATGTAAGATAAGAAGATGCTATTTTTTGGCCAAGGGTATGTCTTTCTTTTCTATCTCTACTATATTTTCGATTTCTTAAAGCATTGAACAGATACTCATAGCTGTCATTTTGATCTTCCTATAGCTAAATTTCCTTTACCAGCTTAGACTATGAAACTGTAATAACCAACCACTTTTATCAAATCAATTTTCTAATTATGGTATCCTTGTTGCATTACTCTGTACCATGTAATTTAAGGAAATACAACAACTACCCTCTTAGAATTTATTTACAGAGCAGGCACTGCAACAAAAATTAGGTCTGGCATTTTTCATACTTTTATTATTATATCATTTCTATGTTATATTTCATTGGTCACCGTATTTGCCCACTTGTAGTCATAGTTGTTTACTCTTTCCAACTAGACTACTTTCTGAAAGAGAGATTTGTTCTGTTTGCCATTCTATCACCAAAGTTGTGCTAATTGATTGTGTATCTATTTTATACCACATCAAAAGCAGCTTGTAAGTAGGAACTATCTTTCTGTTACAACTAAGAATAAACTAAACCTTTAAGATGTTAAGTGTTCTCTTAAAAGATAAACAACTCCTACTAGGGTATGGCAAGAAATGATTAGTCAGAGATCTGTGACTTTTAAACACATGCCATTCTATAATATTTTGCTACGGAAGGAGTTCATAAGAAGTAGGAGATTATTTTCTGTATAAAATACAAGGTTCTGGTTACCTGTAATTCAGATTCTACTTGTAGTATTGAAACAGGAAGATCTTCTGATCAAACATTGACAGAGATGAATAGCTTTTACCCAGATATGATTCAAGCAAGCTCAGGTACTCAGATAAAAGGCATGGTATATGTACATCGCATTAATTTCAATTTCAATTAAGAGAACCGTGACAAGTGATAATATACTTTTGATTTTTGTTGCAGGCAGATAGGCAGAAGTGGTCCTGGTAATATAAGAGATTGACTTGTTGTGAATTAGCCCAAAGGAACAACCTCCCTTTGAAACATAAATCCTGAGCTTTATGGAGAGGAGAAACTGAGGTACCACCTAGATGCTCCACCCAAAGAAGGGTGGACCCTTAGAAAAGGAGAAACTACAGAAGAATTTTTGAGATTATGAAAAGATCGTCAGCAATGCAAGACTTTCCTATGACAATGCCAGGATTAATTTATATGTATGCAGAACTCCAAGGAAAAACACTTTCGGAGGAATTGTATAAAATTTCCTCCTGGTAGTCATTAGGGGTTTGCTCTTAATTCAAGCCTTTGTTCTCCCTTTAATATGTATCTCTTTTGTTTGTCACTATGTCTCTTGGCTTGCTTTCATTCCACTCTGGAGAATCCATGTTCTCTCTTGAACATGTGCATCATCCCATCTTTCCCCTCACATCTTTCAAGTAAATTTTGTTCAATAAAAACTATCTTGCTTTTGAGGCCTGAATGATAGTACAACAGTTAGGATGTTTGCCTTGCACGCGGCTGACCTGGGTTGAATCCCCAGCATCCCATATGGTACCTCGAGCAACACCAGGAGAGATTCCCAAGTGCAGAGACAGGAGTAACCCCTGAGCATCACCGGAAGGGACTCAAAAAGAAAAAAAAACACAAAAACAAACAGACAAAACAACAACAACAACAACAACAAAAACTATCTTGCTTTATTATTTTGTCTTTTCCTGACATTCTTCCTGCGAGGGAGGATGACAGACCTGGGATGCCCATGCAGAGATGTGACCTGACATTCCTTTCTAAAAAAGAGCAATTCCTCTATTCAGCCTGGCTCACCAAGAAATAGAATGACCAGGATCATCATTCATGACATGCAGAACAAACGGACTTCAGGCACAGTTTAATGGCTGCCTCCCTGGGCTGGTGGATGTGAGCATCTGTGTTCTGTAGGTGTTCACAGTAGACTTTATCAGTCCTGACCCAAGACAGGCACTCCAGGGATGACCATTGAGGGTAGAGCAGAGATGGGGAAGCATTTTTTCTGGAGACTACCTCCCTCTGAGGCTGGAATAATAGCACAGTGGGTAAGGCCTGCCCGGGTTTGATTCTTCCACCCCTCTCAGTGAGCCCGGCAACCTACCGAGATTATCTCGCCCTCATGGCAAAGCCTGGCAAGCTCCTCGTGATGTATTCAATATGCCAAAACAGTAACAACAACTCTCACAATTTGTTGTGAGACATTACTGGTACCCGCTCAAGCAAATCGATGAACAACAGGAGGACAGTGCTACAGTGCTACCTCCCTCACTCTCCGCTTTACCACGCCATAGTGAACAAATTCATAATATTAGTATTAAAAAAAATTAGGATATAAGCTCTCATGATCTTTTTTTTAGATGAGGATATAGGGTTATAAGAATTTTTCTCTTACATTAAGTTCTAATTGTTACTAGATTAGAGAGTTTTGCTATTCATTTTTTTCTTTCAAGTTGGACCCTTAAACTCATCTTCTATTTACACTGCTCTTTTCTTAAATATTTATCTGACTGTGTGAAAAATATTTGTATGTTTTGCTTTTATTGTTCTGTCCCATCTAAAGACTAACTTGAATTCACAATGGTCTGTGGATTTTTATCATTAAAATGTCTGAAACAGTGCACAGCACACAGTTAATATTAGAGAAATAATTGCTGTTAAATAGTGAAGCAATTAGATTGAAAACAAAAGTGTTAACAAGAGAACCCAGTCCTTACTTCCACTTGAATTCTCTTTGTATTCTATATCATAACACAAGTAAATATGCATTTTTGTAAAATAAAAGCTGTAAAATACTGACATTTTGTTTATTTTAAGGCATTTCCCCTTAAGTCATAAAGATTAGAGAGATTAAAGGGGCAAAGATTAAAATAGCAATCAGTTTGAAAGTATAAACTGTAAAGTCTAGATCATGTGCTCCTTGAAGGACAATCAATAGAGAGATGGTGAGAATCAATAAAGTTTTATTGGCAGCAAAATAGCAGGATGGAAGATGGTGGACTTATGTCGTCAAAGTAAGTAACTTGTCTACAAGGTAACAAGAGACAGGCCTTTTTGTATTTTGTGTGGTGGCCACACCCAGCCATGTTCAGGGGGCTTAATCCTACTTATATTCAGGAATCACTCCTGGAATTGTTCAGGGAACCATATACTTGGGGTTGGTTCCATAAAAGGCAAGTTCCTTACCCACTATACTACCACTCCAACAGCAAGAAACAATTTTTTTTTACAAAAAGAGGGAAGGAGATTTTTGGAAAGGTTGCAGACAAGAGTGAAACAGAGCTTGATTAAATTTGTTTGAAGGCTGGTCACCCAAGGCAGTATTTTTCAACCAGGATCATGTGACCTCATCAGGCCCCATTGGATATTCCAATGGGGTAACAGGTTAAAAAAATTAAATAAATGGGGCTACAGTATGATATAAGAGTGCCAATGCAGAGGGCAGGAAACCATCAGAAGAAAAAGAAGTTCAAATATAGGAGGCCATAGTTGGCAATGGTTGAGAAACGTTGTTTTACCCAAAAGGAGAGAAAGAGCAAAGGGGAATGCCCTGCCACAAAGGCAGGGTGGGATGGGGGGGTGGGCACGAGGGGTGGGAGGGTTACTGGGATTAGTGGTGGTGGAAAATGGATACTGGTGGAGGGATGGGTATTCGATCATTGTATAACTGAAACCCAAGCACAAAAATTTGTAAATCTACAACTGTAACTCATGGTGTTTCACTAATAAAAATCCCAAAAAAAAAAAGAAAATTTAAAAAAATTATTCAAGTCTGAAAAACACTCAACAAAGGCTTTGAAAATATTGATGTTTTTGTTATAACTCTAAACCCAGAAATAATATTTCTGTGCCCCCAAATACTATATTATAAAGAGTCTATTTAGAAATATTATCTTGGGGTCCATGCTATTCACTCTGGTCAGTCATTGTAAATAAGCAAGATTCTAGCAACATTAAAAACTAAAAAAAAAAGAAAATGTATATTGGCTTGTCTTGATAAATAACCATGACTCAGATGCTAAAAAAAAATAAATAAATAAAAACCAAACAAACGAGAGAAACATTGCTTTAGCACAATATATTTTATCTGAAAATGTATAGGGAGATCTTTGAGAAACAGTTGTCATCCTAAACAAAACATCAGAACAAATGAATGGCAAATTGGGCCTTTACTGGAAGTAAAACAACTTAAGTAGAAAAGATCGTCCTGCAGGTGGGGAACAGCTTCAAAGTGAGGGAGATTGAGTCATGTTTTACACCTTGTGGAGAGTGACTATAATTTAAAGGTCTGGGTGACAGAGTGAGGGAAGGAAGAAACAGACCAAGAGAATTACGTTGAAATAGGCTTTACTGAAAAGAGTGCTCCCAGCTGGATCTCCCAAGTCTCTGGAGAGACTAATGAGGATCACATCAACCTGTATTTTAGGGTGGGTTTATATTAATGTAAAGGAGACCTGGGGTGGCCGTAATTATAGTACAGAAGGTAGGGCATTTGCCTTGCAGGCGGATGACCAGGATTCAATCTCTGGCATCCTGTATGGTCCCCCAAGCAACTCCAGGAATAATTCCTGGGTGCAGAGCCAGGAATAACCCCTGTGCATAACCCCTGGGTGTGACCCAAAATAGCAAAGAAAAAAAAAAGGAAGTCTGAGGCAGGGGTTGGTTATCGCAGAGGTCAGATAGGTAGACTTTTGTTATTGTGGGTTCCAGGGATTCCAGAGATATGAAATCCCTGGAGCATTGGCAGAATTGCATATGCAGGATGCAAATGGTTCATCTCATTGCTGACCCAACAGTAACAGTTTATATCCTAGTAGTTTTTTAGAGGCTCATACATATTCACAAGGGAGATGAATGGCAAATGTGTTTAACTGAGGAACAGAATATAAAATCAACATGCATATGTACAGAAAATGGCAAAGGGAAGTTATTGGCATGTGCATGATAAGTATGATAAGAAAGTATGATAAGAAAGGAGATGCATGCTTAAAGTAGACTACAGACCAAGCATGATGGCCCCTGCTGCCTGTTTTGCAAACCATAACACCCGGAAGAAGAGAGAGAATATAAGGGAATGTGCCTGCCATGGAGGAGTCGGGGGATGGGGTGGGGGTGGTGATGGGAGGGATACTGGGAACATTGGCAGTGGAGGATGGGCACTGGTGGAAGGATGGTTACTTGATCACTGCATGACTGAAATGTAATCATTAAACTTTTGTAAGTCTGTAACTGTATCTCAGGGTGATTCATTAAATAAATAAATAATTTTTAAAAAAGAAAGAAAAAGAAAGAGCGAGCTAGTGGTCCAGAAAGGTTCTACAGTGCAGTCTCCAATGGCTGGTACTGACAGGCTTATCTTTATTGGTGCAAATGTGTCCTTACAGTTCTGCTTTGCCACAATCAAAGCCAACAGATGCTTTGGAGAGTCTTCATCTCAGGAAAGCTTATTATACCCTTCTAAAACTACAAGTTCTTGGGCCACTGTTTTTTAGCTTTTCCTAACCCCAGCATCTTTTGAAATGTTTAGTTATAGGAGGAGGAAAGGAGAAAAGGTGGGGTCCTCAAAATCTGTGTTTGGGTTCAACCTATCCTCATTTTAGTTTTGTTGTTGTTGATTTATTAAGGATTAGAACTTTATCTTCCTTTGTCTCTACTCAGCATTCTTTCAACATTGCAATGACATAAACAATTTTGAGAAGAGGAAATCTTTTGGAAACTAACACTTCTCAAAATTTATTCTCAGTATTTCAATATTTCTTCATGGGTTGTGGAGGGAGCTCTTTTTCCTTGGCTTATCATCTTTACTTTCACCAGGTTACTCTGGTGAAGGGCTAGAGCGATAGCACAGCAGTAGGGCGTTTGCCTTGCAGGCAGCCAACATGGCCAACCTGAGTTCGATTCCTCTGCCCCTCTCGGAGAGCCCGACAAGCTACCGAGAGTATCTCGCCCATACGGCAGAGCCTGGCAAGCTACCCATGGTGTATTCGATATGCCACACACAGTAACAACTAAGTCTCCAATGGAGACGTTACTGAGCCCGCTCGAGCAAATCAATGAACAACGGGAGGACAGTGACAGTGACTCTGGTGAACCTGGGAGGCTACCAAAAGTATCCTGCCCACACAGCAGAGTCTGGCTAACTCCCCGTGGCGTATTCAATATGCCAAAAACAAGTAACAATTATGGGTCTCACTCTCCTGACCCTGAAAGAGCATAGAATGTGGCACATTTTAGAATCTCAGGGCTAGGACGAAGGAGATGTTACTGGGGCCTGCTCGAGGCAATCCATGACCAAAAGGATGACAGTGATACAGTGATACAGTTGTTGATGTTGCTTTGGAAGGACAAGGTGAAGACAACCTGGTCCTACCAGAAGAGCTGCTTGATTTTAATTTTAATCCGGCTTTTCATTTATTTGGGGATAGTTTCATAAGGGCTATGTCTAGATAAGAATTCTGCCTGTAAAACAATCTTATTTGTGAAAGCAGAAATCTTCATTGGACAATAAGATCCAACCACAAAGTTCAAACTACGGCACTGTTCACTGGATGCTTATTTTTAAATCACCAAAATTGATATTTTTACTCTTTCCATTAATTAGTTGGGAGTTTAAAAAACCCGACTCTGTGTCTGCATAAACGTGTTTGATATGTTCACCCTTGATTTTCAGACTGAAAATTGACCTTTCTTCAAAGGTCATTTATTCTCTTGGTTCATTTTGCTACAAATTAGAAGAATTGAAGAAATGAGCGCTCAGGAACTGAATTTGAATTAGAATGGCTTTTCAAATACAAGTCAATTAGCCAGGAAGGCTGCAGAGGTGAAATAATTTCATTTGTGATCCAGCCCAGCGGGAATCCCAATAGCTCTGATTAGCTTGGCTGGTTTACTTTTTCTACAACTTATACCCAGATGGCAGAGGCTATGGGCAGAGTTACAGCTAGAAGTTGTGCAGCAAGTCTGTAATGGTAACAAGCAGTGTGTTAGCAATCAGTGCTAGGAGGAGAGTAAGCTTTAGAAACTCTGATTTTGGAAACACTATATTTGCAAAGTCTCTGCCATGTATACCGCTTTGGCTTCAACTGGTGCTTGATTTACTTTTAACTTCTTCTGTAGAAGTAAGAATCATGGCAAGATTTCTCAGTCAATGCATTTTATGATATTATTTTAAGTTTCTCAAGAGGTTTTCCCTAAGAGAGCACTATGCAAAATACCAAGCCTGACAATACTTTCTTTAACATCAATAATGAAGCACATGTAATCTATAACACATGTAATATATAATGAAGCACATGTAATATATAACACATATAAGCACATGTATACTATAACTTTTGGAAGAGTATAATTTGTTGAGAATTCATTCTGAGGCCCCGGAGAAGCCAGCAGGACTCTAGAGTTGAGTTGAACCTAACAGAGGCTCCCAGATTTATTTGTCCTATGGTCTGGTCCTCTTTCCTGACAAATAAATTTCTCATTGCTCCCCTAGAAATCTACCTCCTTTCAGCAAACAAACAGAAACCACAGCCCAACTTTCACCAAAAATATCACCACCCCCAATTATTCCAGCACCTCTAAGGATCTGCCCACATAGGGTAACACTGTCCTAAAGGCAGGTGGGAGAAAGCATAATCAAGACTGAAAAAAGAAAAAATTATTGTTACAGAGTCAATTTGGGAACCAAAGGACTTTAGAGGTTCACACACTTGCCTTACATGAAACCTAGCTTGGTTCAATCCTCAGCACCACCTGGTTCCCAAGCACCCTCTGTGGGACCATAATTTCAGAGCTCAGAGTAACCCTTGAGCACAAACAATGAGGCCCAGACATTCCCATTCTCCAAAATAAATCAGTAAATAAACAGACAATTTTGGAATTCAAACTCAAATAATGCTAAAGAAAAATTAGTCTGACACTGTCAAAGACAATAGGAATTTAATTCAAAAACCCACTAAATAAAAGATTGAACTCAGCTGTTTTTATTTGTTTGTTTTTGATTTGTAGGCCATATTCAGTGGTGCTCAGGGCTTGCTTAGGGCTCTGAGATAATGAATCACTTCTGGCAGTGCCCAGAGGACCATGCTGGGGACCAAATCCAGGCCAAGTGTGTTGTCAGTTGTACTGTTTATTGGACCTCTGGACTCAACTCTGAATTCAAGAAAATGTGGGGGTTTATAGACTAGGAGTAGTGCAAGAGTTTTGTGATTGGGAAACTAAGAAAAGGAAATATCAGAAGTAAGTGGATACAAGATATTGTATGGAATTCTTGCTGAAGTCAGATCAAAGTGGTCGGATATCACCTAAGGTTAGTGGAGAACAAGAGGATACATAGTCAGGTATTACAAATTAAAAGACACATATGAAGAATTCTCATCTAACTTACTTAGCAGGATTCTAGCTCTTGCTCACCAAGTTTGAAGATGGTGAGAAATCAAAAGAGGCTCAGAGGTACCGAGACCAAAGTTCGGTTAAGGAAAGAATCTTTGTGGAGGGCAAGACAAAAACACCTTCTAATCAGAAGAAACACCATGGAATCATAAAGTAGCTGAGAACTACAATGTGCATGTATGCAGAAAGGTTGGGTAAGTTTGCTAACATAGATAATTACTGACTATGAGTATGGGAGAGAGGTCAACATGGGATGGGGTGAATATATTGATGAGTTATTTCTTTTTAAAAATGAAGATGACATGAAGCTTAAATAGCCTGGTAAAAATAAAAAGAAAATATGAAGACTGGACATGTTCTCAAATATAATGCTTTGGTATACCTTATCAAATCTGATGCTTTGCTATACCTTATCAGTTATCATCAGCTCTATCTAATCTTGGGCCTGCTCTTTAAAGCAACTAATAGACATGCTTTGTGGCATCACTCATGAAACATTTATTTTATTGATTTCTTTTCTGAGGATTACTTTTCTAGTATTAACTGGTACATTGTTTCTTAAAAATTTTCTAGGTACTTGCATATGTTTTATCTTGTTTATTTCTTACAGTCATTGCAAATGTGTGTGTGTGTGTGTGTGTGTACATGTATGCACTTGTGTGTGTTGATCTCCTGTAATGTTGAAGAAAGAACAGATGATTTTCAATGGCATGGGTAAAGACACATGGTTTGAAAGTAGAAGAGGTGGAAATTAAACTTTGGCTTCTGATTCCAAAGCCTGTGCTTTAAAAATATGTTTGCATTGGAAAATTTAACATATAATGAAAATTTAATTTTCCTTATTAATATTTGTGTCAAAAATAAATGAAAAACTTTCTAATCAAAAGAAAATACATATGCCTGTTGATGTAATACTAAGAATCAAAATATACTCCTGGGAGTGCTTAAATCACCAGAGACTAAAGGAAGCAGCCAGAGAATCTCTGTTCCAGGTCCCTTTGAGTCCAAAGTTCAAGGTCACAAAGTTCTGCATTATCTGGGTGGGACTTCATTCTTGTGTGAGGCTTGTCCAGAGTGTCCGGAAAGTGGCCTAGAGCACAGTGGTGATTGGGCATTGGAGGTCGGATGTCTGGGCAGGGTCTCTTGGGGTGGGGAGGGCTCTCACTGGCCCCACAGCCTGGTGTGGAGTCTCTGGTTACTCAGTGCTCACACCCAGAAGCCACACCCTGCCGGCACCAGATAATCTCATCGGCCACCCTTCAGAACTCACATATGCCCTTCCCAGATGGGTATATAAAAGGAGGCTCCCAGAACCATGTCACCATGGCTGCCAAGCGGCCGCAGAACTCATGATAAGATACCTCCTATGCATTTATGCCTCTTGGAGAGCCCGGCAAGCTTCTGAGAGTATCCCGCCCGCACAGGCAGAGTCTGGCAAGCTCCCCGTAGCATATTCGATATACAAAATACAGTAACTACAATAGGTCTCATTCCCCTGACCCTGAAAGAGCCTCCAATCGTTAAGAAAGGGGGAGTAAGAAGAGGCTGCTAAAATTTCAGGGCTGGGAGGAATAGAGACGTTATTGGTGCCCACTAGAGTAACTCGAAGATCAATAGGATGACAGTGACAGCGACAGTGCTTATGTATGCCAAATGATGAAAACACAAATGTATCTATTTTTTAAAGCATTTCTTTAAGCTACATGGAGCATATGGGAGTTTTGTACTTGTGAATTTGTTAAGGGTTAGTTTAAAAGGTTGGAGATCAGGCTAAAGAACCCATGAGAGAAAGGCACAAAGAAAAATGAACTTTATTGTTTTCCAGGGTCAAGGACTATTTCCATGGTCTGCTCCTAAAGGCTGGAAGGAAAAGTGCAGAACTGAGATGATAAATTAATTCATTTATAAGTGATCTATTTTGCACTAAATGCTGTGCTAGATATGGGGATTCTAAAAACATGTTCCTTTCTTTATAAAGCTCATCATTTCTGGTTCAGTGGTATGAAAATGCTTACAATATCATAAGAGAGTCTGAAGGTGTAAGTCATGGTATGTAGGAATGGAAGGTTCAGGGAAGCAATACAGCACAGTAGTTAGAACAAAAGATTCTGGGCACAGATGTTTCTTCTCAAGTGCCACATCCATACCTTATGAATGGCATAGCCTTAGCAAATTTTTTAGTTCAGTTCCTCATCTGTAACATGGGTATGAACTGTGAAAATAGCTTGAGGATTAAATTAATATTTTAAAGTTCTTGACACAAGACCTTACCCATGCCTAGAATCTATGAAACTGTCAGACGCTATTTCCATCCTGAAGATAAAGGTGAGTGATACTACTATGCACAGTATTTTTAAAAAAAATTTTATTAGTTAAACACCATGAGGTACAGTTGTAGATTTACAAATTTTTGTGCTTGGGTTTGATTATACAATG
The DNA here is from genome assembly GCF_029834395.1 of Sorex fumeus. Classification (NCBI taxonomy): domain Eukaryota; kingdom Metazoa; phylum Chordata; class Mammalia; order Eulipotyphla; family Soricidae; genus Sorex; species Sorex fumeus. The sequence continues at coordinate 1,968,735 of NW_026606068.1, read as the reverse complement.
ATCAAATACCCATCCCTCCACCAGTGCCCATTTTCCACCACCATGGATAATATCCCTCCCACCCCCATCCCCTCCATCCCACCCTGCCTCTGTGGCAGGGCATTCCCTTTTGTTCTCTCTCTCCTTTTGGGTGTTGTGGTCTGCAAAAGAGGCATTGAGTGGCAAACACGTTCAGTCCATAGTCTACTTTCAACATGCATCTCCCCTCCTGGGAGGATCCTCCAAACACCCTTTATTTGGTGCTCCCTTCTCTATCTGAACTGCCCTTTCCCCTAGAATACCCGGCTGGCCTCTAAGCTATGGAGTAATCCTCCTGGTGCTGATCTCAGCTATTCTTGGGTATTAATCTCATATTTTGTTACTTTATATCCCCCAGATGAATGCAATCTTTCTATGTCTATCCCTCTCTTTCTGACTCATTTCGCTTAGCATGATACTTTCCATGCACAGTATTTTTAATGAATAGATTCTAGGCTGCCCCATGGAAGCTTCATTATTTTGAACTAAATTCACTTAAGAAACAGTTCATTCAAAAACTATAATAGTGCTTATAATGCTTAAACTTAAAAATAGGAGATGACACCACTCCTCCCCTCATCAGTAAATCCCCTGCCCCATTGCAGAAGGCACCTTTCCTGTAATGGAAGGAAGGGAAGTATTGCTCATTTTAGATAGGAATCTGAGACCTAAAAAAGATACATAAATAGATTTGTTGCAATGGAACTACATCAAAATAAGAAGCTTCTGAACGTCAAAAGAAACAGTAACCAAAATACAGAAAGAGCCCACAGAATGGGAAATAATATTTACCCAATACCCAACTGATAAGGGGTTAATATCCAGAATATACAAGACACTAGGAGCATTGTACAAGAAAAAAACCTCCAACCCCATCAAAATATGAAGAGAAGAAATGAACAGGAGTTTCCTCAAAAAAGAAATACAAATGGCCAAAAGGTACATGAAAAATGCTCCACATCACTAGTCATCAGGGAGATGCAAATCAAAACAACAATTAGATATTATCTCACACCACAGAGACTGGCACACATTCAAAAGAACAAAACAATGGTGTTTAGGTAGAGAGCTGAGCCCATATTTTTGCATGTAGCTATCCAGTTTTGCCAGCACAATTTGTTAAAGAGGCTTTCCTTGCTCCACTTCACATTTCTTCCTCCATTATCAAAGATTACATGATCATATGTTTCGGGGGAGATGTCAGTATATTCAACCCTGTTCCATGGTCTGCGGCTCTGCTTTTGTTCCACTACCATGCTGTTTTAATTATCACTGCCTTGTAGTAGAGATTGAAGTTAGGGAGGTTGATTCCTCCCATTTTCTTTTTCCCAAGAATTGCTTTAGCTATTCGTGGGGGCTTATTGTTCCATATGAATTTCAGGAGTGTTTGCTCCATTTCTTTGAAAAAGTCATGGGAATTGTTATAGGGATCACATTGAATTTGTACAATGCTTTGGGGAGTGTTGCCATTTTGACAATGTTAATTCTCCTGATCCACGAGCAGGGGATATCTTTCCATTTTCTCGTGTCCTCTTTTATTTCCTGAAGTAGCATTTTGTAGTTTTCTTTGTATAGGTCTTTTTTCTTCCTTAATTAAGATGATTCCTAGGTACTTGATTTTCTGGGGCAAAATTGTGAACAGGATTGTTTTTTTTTTCATGTCACTTTCTTCTCTCTCACTATTTGCATATAGGAAAATCATGGAATTTTGGGTATTGATTTTATAGCCTGCAACTTTACTATACAAGTCTTTTGTTTCTAGATTTTCTTGGTAGAGGTTTTAGGGTTCTCTAAGTATAGTATCATATCATATGCAAATAGTAAGAGCTTGATTTCTTTCTTTTCTACCTGAATGCCCTTAATATCTTTTTTCTTGTCTAGCTGCTATTGCAAGTACTTCCAGTAATATATTGAACAGAAGTGAAGAGAGTGGGCATCCTTGTCTCATCCCTGATCTTAGAGGGAAGGCTCTCAATTTTCCCCCATTGAGAATGATTCTTGCCATAAGCTTGTGGTAGATGGCTTTAACTCTATTGACAAAAGTTTCTTCTATACCCATTCTGGCTTAAAAACCTCAACACCAAACCGGAATCCACAAGGTACATTGCAGACAAGGTTGGAAAAACCCTCCACGACATTGAAGCTAATGGTATCTTCAAAGATGACACGCCACTAGCCAAACAAGTGAAAACAGAGATAGACAAATGGGACTATCTTAAACTAAGAAGCTTCTGCACCTCAAAAGAAACAGCGACCGAAATAAATGACCATCTACAGAATTGGAAAGGATATTCACTCAATATCCATCTGACAAGGGGTTGATATCAAGGGTATACAAAGTAGTGGTTGAACTCCACAAGAAAAAAACATCCAACCCCATCATAAAATGGTGTGATGAAATGAATAGAAACTTTCTCAAAGAAGAAATCTGAATGGCAAAAAGGCACATGAGAAATCATGAGGGAGATGCAGATCAAAACAACAATGAGATATCATCTCACACTACAGAGACTGGCCCACATCCCAAAAAACAAAAGCAACCAGTGTTGGCGTGGATGTGGTGAGAAAGGGACTTTCCTTCTCTGCTGGTGGGAATGCCGACTGGTTCAGCCCTTTTGGAAAATAGTATGGATGATTCTCAAAAAATTAGAAATTGAGCTCCCATTTGACCCAACAATACCACTCCTGGGAATATATCCCAGATAGGCAAAAAAGTACAGTTGAAATGACAGCTGCACTTCTATGTTAATTGCTGCACTGTTCACAATAGCCAATATCTAGAAAAAACCCAAGTGCCTGAGAACCAATGACTGATTAAAGAAATTTTGGTACATCTACACAATGGAATACTACACAGCTGTTAGAAAAGATGAAGTCATAAAATTTACATACAAGTGATTCTTCATGGAAAGTATCATGCTAAGTGAAATGAGTCAGAAAGAGAGGGACAGCCTTGAAAGATTGCACTCATCCGGGGATATAAAGTAAGAGAATGCGAGTCGAACTCCCAAGAATAATTGAGTAAGTACCAGGATGTCTGCTCTGGGGCTTGGAAGCCGGCCTCACATGCTGGGAGAGAAGGCAGCTCATATAGAGAAGGGAACACCAAGTAAAAGATGTTGAGAGGATTTGCTCAGGATGTGAGATGCGTGCTGAAAGTAGACTATAGACTAAACGTGATGGTCACTCAAAACCTCTATTGCAGACTTCAACACCCTAAAGGAAAGAGTGAGAAAAAGGGAATGCCCTTCCACAGAGGCAGGATAGAGTGGTGGGTAATGGAGTATGGGGTGGGAGGGCTACTAGGATCATATTTTGGTGGATAATGGGCACTGGTGGAGGGATGGGTACTCACTGAAAACCAAGCATAAAAGCCTGTAAGTCTACAACTGTAGCACACACTATAGCACACTGTCCTGTTGTTCATCGATTTGCTCAAGAGGGCACCAGTAATGTCTCACAACAAATTTTGAGACTTGTTTTTACTGTTTTTTGCATATCAAATGTGCCATGGGGAGCTTGCTAGGCTTTGCCATGTAGGCGAGATACTCTCGGTAGCTTGCCGGGTTTTCTGAGAGGGGCGGAGGAATCGAACCCGGGTCGGCTATGTCAACCAAGTGCAAGGCAAATGCCTTACCCAATGTGCTATCGCTCTAGCCCAGTGTGTGAGGGTGACCTGGCTGCGACATCTGTCACCCCATTGACCACCAGGGTTGATTCGGCTGATCTGGCTGGCTAATCAGGTGTCCCCTTCCTCCCTCACTGCTTCATGTGTGTCCCTCCTGAAGCTTCGATAGATCAAAGAGGATGGCCTTTCCCAAATAGAGATGGACCGGTCTTCAGTCGAGGGTCTATGAGTAGCTCCACTCCACTGCTAGAACCTCCAAACAAGCTCTCAAGGTGTTTCACTAGTAAAAAATAAATTTAAAAAATTATCTAAAAATTGTCTTTAGAAGAAAGAAAAAACAAAGAATATTTTGAAGAAAAAAAAAAGAACAAAAGCAACCAGTGCTGGTGTGGATCTAGGGAAAAAGGGACGCTCTTTCACTGTTGGAAATTCCCACTAGTTCAGCCTTTCTGGAAAACAATATGGACAGTCATTCAAAAACTAGAAATGGAGCTTCCATATGACCCCACAATACCACTTCTGGGAATATATCCTGAGGATGCAAAAAAGCACAGTAGAAATTACATCTGTACCTATATGTTCATTGCAGCACTGTTCACAATAGCCAAAACTGGAAAGAACCCAAGTGCTCTAGAACAGATGACTGGTAAAAGAAACTTTGGTACATCTACACAGTGCAATACTATGCAGCTGTCAGGAGAGATGAAGTCATGAACTTTGCTTATAAATGGATAGACATGGAGAATATCATGCTGAGTGAAATGAGTCGGAAAGAGAGGGACAGACATAGAAGGACTGCACTCATTTGTGGAGTATAAACCAACATAACATGAGCCTGAAACCGAAGGCTAGTAGATACATGGGACAGATAGATTGCTCCATAGCTGGAAGCCTGCCTCTGAGCGGAGGGGAGGAGGCAGCTGGAATAGAAAAGGGATCACTAAGAAAATGATGGCTTGAGGAACTGGTCAGGATGGGAGATGTGTGATGAAAGTCGATAATAGACTAAACATGATAACGTCTCAGTATCTGTATTGCAAACCATAATGCCCAAAAGTAGAGAGAGAGTATGGAGAATATTGTCTTCCATGGAGGCAGGGGGAGGGTGGGAAAGGGGAGTATACTGGGATATTGGTGGTGGGGAATGTGCACTTGTGGAGGGATGGGTGTTTGATCATCGTGTGATTGTAACCCAAACATGAAAGCTTGTAACTATCTCGTGGTGATTCAACAAAATTTAAAAAAATAAAAATAAAAAGTAAGTAAATAGATACCTTTGTTGCTTCTGGACTATCCTCAAACTTTCTCTTCTTCTCTATTATTATTTGTCTAAAAAAGATAAAAAGGAAAATGCTCTGGTCATTCTCTAGGTATCATACCTATGGAATCACCTTTCATATGTATGAAATTAAACCTGTTTGATGTAAATTTTATTATTATGTGAGCCAGAGAGAAAAAGGCTAAAATATCTCTTCTCTGACACATTTCTACCTATAGGTGTGAAAACTCAAAAATATCTCCACATGTTGAAAAATATCCCCCGAGATGTATGGGAATCCCTAATTAAATATTGTTGCCAAGATCAGAAAAATAAGAGATCTTACATAATTTTTCCAATGTCACACAGTGAAAACGACAGAACATCATTGGAAATTAGTCTGTGGGACCCATGCAAAGACAGAATGTAATGGATATTACTGTGAAAAAAATGATTTAAAATAATTTTAATAAAGTTTAGAGTACCACTTTGTAAAATTTATTCCATTGAGAATAATCATACATTGACCAAAAGAATAAGCATAATCAGGTATTGGGGACAGGACTCAGGCACATACACAGCAAGCATGTGAGACCATGGGCTTGACTGACACACTGACCTAAATTTCCAAGTATGATCCTTGACACCACAAATTCAACTCCAGCACCTCAAAGGGTATGACAATTTCCACCCTGATATTGCAACAACAGCAAAAAGATGAACTCGATGATATTTATGCTTGGAAATGCACTGACTGAGAAATAAGAGGTATGCAATCACCCAGATGAGGCATGATAAGGACTTGAATTCAGATGAAGGAGAACAAAAGAAACAATGAACAAAGTGTATAGTGAAATTTGTTTAGACTCTTTATTATTGTAGTTGGTATGTGTAGGATGGCAGATGCCTTCCTTCCTTTAATAGCCTTATCACAAGATAAATATAAGAAACAGTCATTTCACTTCACATTGTAGGGGAAGTACCTCAGTTCTGGTAGACTCACAACATGCACCCAGTCACAGAGATGGCCAATGTCTCTTCTTAGTCTTTTAACTTTATTCCCAAATATTCTGCCTTCTCATGCTTCCTTTTAGTCTAGATGTTCTCCCATTACTGACTGTGAGAGAATGGATATTTACTACGCTAATCAATACTTGTTTAATGCATCTGTTCCAACTCTAAATAGCTTTTAAGGTTAAGATCCTCTCAATTATGTGTCTTATCAATCCTTTCTTTAAATTTCTTTCTCTGACTCCCCTCTCTGTCTCATTGTCATTTTCTTTTCCTCCTTCTTTCGGTGCAATTTGACTTATTATAACAAACTGAACTTAATAATCATAATCATAGGATCAATGAAAATAACTAACATTTATTGGACTTTTGCTGTGTACCTGACAAGTTGAAGGCTCCTGGACTTATTAAGTCACTTAATCTTCAGAATATCCTTATGAAGATAACACAACTCTCATCCTCACTGTATAGATTAAATAGCTGGCATGCTTACACACTAGTATTATCAAAATCAAATGAACTAATGGATCAACAAATTCAAAAATGAATGTGACAGATTTGAGTTATTATAAATTCATGTTTCTGACTTCTGACTTCATAATCCAATAAAGCAAAATCTGACAATGCTACTTAACCTAGACCCTTAAAACCTACAAACAATAACTTAAATGGAGAGCAGATGCTTGCTATTTAACGAGTCTTGTTGTAAGAGAGAACAAAAGCTCTATGGTTCCTGTTTATTTCGTTGAAAAGAAATTTCTCTTCACTTTAAATCAGGTCAGGCATAATTAGGATTAAAGACTAACTGGATTTGAAAAATGATTCAATGTAAGCGTCATGTATCTGATTAATAAACCTGTACTAAAAGAATTAACCTGAATAACTGAAATGCACTGACCTTGTGCATTTAATTTCTGTTTTCTACTCAAAATGTTGAGGGATGGACTTAATGAGAAACAGACATGCCAGAAAGGCCGATGTTGTCATTTTACTAAACCTTGTCACAGTCAGTAAACACAGAAGTCATTCTAAGGGGAGTATATCATGATCTTTTAAATAATCTGATTTTCTTTTACAATTCTGAAATATTTTACTGTCCCCACCACTTCAGAGTTCCTTTCCTTTTTATAACTAATTTTACAACGTACCGTTTCCAAACTTACTGCTTTCTTTTCCTTTGCATTGGTATTAGTGTATCTGTATGAGTGGCCTTTTCTACACCTACATTCTAGAGTGAGACCTCTGTCTTCGGTCTTTTAATCAGATCTCATCACCTCCTATTGAGATCTACTCACTTCTTTTACATTCCTATCATTTTATTTCTTCACAAAGTTGAGTTTAGTTTATTCAACCAAACCTTTGGTTCCTTGTTCCTTCTCCTTTCCTCCCTTTCTCCTGTCTGTCCTTCTCATCTTCCTTCTTCTTTCCCCCACTCCCCCACTTCACTTCCTCTCTTTTATTCTTCTCATGGGCTCAGATGCTATATTTGTCTAGATGATGATAAAAGTCAAATTAAAGATCTGTCTTTATACGTGTTATAAACTTCTCTGACCCCAATATCAGATGCTCAAACAATACTATATGGTATGACTGTAGCACTGTCCTCCCGTTGTTCATCGATTTGCTCTAGCAGGTGCAGTAACGTCTTCATTGTAAGACTTGTTACTGTTTTGGGCATATCGAATACGCCACAGGGAGCTTGCCAGGCTCTGCCGAGCGGGGAGGATACTCTCGGTAGCTTGCTGGACTCTTCAAGAGGGACAGATGAATCAAACCTGGGTCGGCTGCATGCAAAGCAAACACCTTACCTGTTGTGCTATCGTTCTAGCCCCACTCTTGCATGACCACCTACGCAGTTTTATCTGGTAAAGTGAATGATTAGAGGTCTTGGGGCTGAAACTATGATTTACAACTAGAAAAATATATTTTTTAGTTTTACAACTAGTATCTCAGGCTATCCATAAACCAAATCCACTGATCTGTTTTCAGTGGATTCATTTAATGCTTGACTAAACAGACATCAAGAATATTGTTTTCAGGTGTTTGTCAAAGTTGGGATTTGCCATTATCATACATGGTCTTGCCAAGAAAGCATGATAAAAATAATAGTTACAGAAGATCTTTGCTATTTGTATAATGACTATTGCAAAGTCGATAGTCCTTAATTATAGGCAATTCTTATGATAAAGGGTATATGGGAAACTCTTTCATCAAAAAAAGGAATTGTTTTGATTCTTTTCATTATCTTCCTTCTGTAGAAATTAGGGAAGAGCCAAGCATAATTTTGCTTTATTCAATAACCCCAAAGATAAATTTTCCTACAAGTTATTTCTTTAGGCATAAACATGTTACACATGAATGATTTTCAATAGGAGATTTCAGATATTATCTATAATATCTTCATGTAGAGAGCCAGTCTACTCCACTGCAAAAGGCATTAGCAATTTCTTAAGAATTCTCTGTAATTCTATTGGATTTCTAAACAGCAAATTTACTAATGGTTGAATAATACAGAGGAGTCTTCATGGATGGTCCCTTAAAATGTTAATATTAGGGGTCTAAGAAAACATGTCTACTCTGCTAGACAACAGCAAAGAGATGACAAGATTTCTTAAACTGTGTCTGAAATTGAATTTATCCACTGAGCCTCAAAATCTTCTCAATGACAATATTCTAGCCTCAAATTATAGTCAACATCAGTTTGACCTCTCCAACTAGAAGCATCAATTTTCTTTGGCTTTTTGTCCACCAATCCTGTTTTTTTATGCGTTACTTTATTGAACAGTGAGCATTTTCTCTTCTAAATGCATCAAACTAGTTACTTCTCTGAAATACGGCTCTTGTTTCCTCACTGATATTTTCACCCTTTTTCTTAATTTCTCTTTCATCTCTTTTTTTCTACATCTCCACACTTAGCTCTTCCTATTGCCTTCTTTGTATATTTTCCTGAAGTTTTCTATCTTACAGACCTTTACACATAAGTTATTAGTCCTTCTGTCCAAATATATTTACATTTCATACCTTAGCACAAAACGTCATGCTTTTGATGTTACCTGGCTCTCACTAACCACTTTCCTAAAACTAAAAGTTTTTTAAAAAATCAGAAAGTTCTTAGAAACTATGCTGGAAAATCTTTCTAAAGTGTTGCAAAGGACCTTTACATTCCCTTATACTTATTTTTATACTTATGTAAGTATGTAGTACTGTCCTCTCGTTGTTCATCGATTTTCTCGAGCGGGCCCAGTAATGTCTCCATCATGAGACTTGTTGTTACTGTGTTTGGCATATCAAATACGTCACGGGTAGCTTGCCAGGATTTGATGTGCAGGTGAGATATTCTCGGTATCTTGCCAGGCTCTCTGAGAGGGGCGGAGGAATCAAACTCAGGCCGGCCTCGTGAGCCAAGTGCAAGGCAAATGCCCTACACGCTGTGCTATCTCTTCAGCCCTATGTAAGTATACTCATATTTAAATACTTATACAAGTATAGATGATAAATATAGACTCTGCGCCAGGCTGTGGAGCGGGTGAGAGCCTTCCCCTTTCCAAGGGACTCAGCCCCAGCAACCGACCTCAACTACCCAACCAATGCCTTGCTCCAGGCTGCTTTCCAGACGCTCAGGCTGAGCCTCACACACAAATGAAGTCCCACGGAATCCAGATAATGTAGATCTTTGTGACCTTGGACTCAACAGAACCTGGGAACAGAGATCCTCTGCCTGCTTCCCCCAGTCTCCAGTGACTCAGGGCTCACACCCATAAGCCACACTTTGCCTGTACCAGATAATCTTGTCATCGGCCACCCTCCCGAACTCACAGATGCTGCTCCCAGACGAGAGTATAAAAGAAGGCTCCCAGAACCATGCCACTGGACTCTGCATCAAGCTGTGGGGTGGGTGAGAGCCCTCCCCTCCCCAAGGGATCCGGTCCCAGCAGCCGACCTCTACTACCCAACCACCGCCATGCTCCAGACCACTTTCTGGACACATTATAAGACACTTCCTACCCATTTTCCATAATTACTACACCATATCTGATAGGGTTCAGACAGTAGGCAACAAATCATAAATATAAATGTATAAATATATGCCTCTCAGATTGCCTGGCAATCTACCAAGAGTATCCCACCCGCATGGGCAGAGTCTGGAAAGCTCCCTGTGGCATATTCAATATGCTAAATACAGTAACGACAACAGGTCTCATTCCCCTGACCCTGAAAGAACCTCCAATTATTGGGAAAAGATGAGAAAGAAAAAGTGCTAAAATCTCAGGACTGGGAGGCATAGAGACATTACTGGCGCCCACTCGAGTAATTCAACGATCAATGAGATGACAGTGATACAGTGATAAGTATATTTATACTTAAATATATATAGGGCGGAGTGATAGCATAGCTGGTAGGGCGTTGGCCTTGAACGCACCTGACCCGGGTTTGATTTCTCCCCCCCCTCTCACAGAGCCCGGCAAGCTAGTGAGAGTATACCACCCCCACGACAAAGCCTGGCAAGCTACCCATGACATATTTGATATGACAAAAAACAGTATCAAGTCTCACAATGGAGATGTTACTGGTGCCCACTTGAGCAAATCGAAGAACAACAGGACAGTGCTACAGTGTATAAAGATACTAATAAACTGCATATTTAAGTATATTTATACCTATATAAAAGAATATCTTTTTACTTATATGTTTTTATACTTATATACTTTTATATTTCCCTTATAATTATGCTTATTTAAAACATCAATACCATATCTCATTGACTTATTTGTTTATACTATATTAGCTTGGAAAATACATGAATATATAAATTATTTATCCCTTGCTTTTCTAGCACATTACTTAGTACAAATAACATTTGCCATGCTCAGTAAGTACTTATAGCTACATTGATGAATGTCACTCTTAAATTCACTTATCATTTACCACTTGCTTTTATTCATTCACTAAACACATACTCTATAGTATTGTTTATGATGCTGTGATAGAAGTTAGTTACTAAAATTTGCAGACTTGTCATTTCCTATGAATCACTTTAAGCTGCATCTCAAAGGTCAGGCTTTTGCGATTTGATTTCTACTTATTTTTCCAAGTATTATTCCCTAATTTCCCATACATGCTTGACAATAAATTGTCATACAGATTATTGGTACTCATCGGACTGACAACGACATAAAATTTTAGCAAAAAGCACAGTACTCTAACATACTAGTAATTCAATAACTAACTTCTCAGTTAGTAAACAAACCAATTAATTCTCTATTAACTAGCTATGTCAATTACAAAGAATCAACTATTAAGCAGCATTCTGTAAAATTGTTCTAACTTGAAATACATTTTTTTTTGCATCTTGAATTCTTTTTTCCCTTTTCTTGGTGAAGTAAGATAGTTTTTTTTTTTAATTTATTTTTAATTGGCTTTGGGGGGAACGAGGCCCAATATTCTTACTGTTGTTGGCATATTGAATACGCCACGGGTAGCTTGCCAGCCTCTGCTATGTGGGCGGGATACCCTCAGTAGCTTGCTGGGCTCTCCGAGAGGGACGGAGGCTTTTAGGGTGGCCTCTAATCACCTGCTGTACTAGATCAATTACCAACTGGATTCTATGGGAGGTGAAAAGAATGCCTGGCTGCTCACTTACGAGATGGTCAGACTTCTTCTTCAAGAACCTGAAGGAATGGTTTGATGCTCTTCATGTTCCTGGATCAAGCAGATGCCATTGGGCTACAATAGCATGCGACAGGGATGAATGGAGACGTTACTGGCACCCTCTTGAGCAAATCGATGAGCAATGGGATGACAAGTGATACAAGTGATTTTTAATTGATTTACCATGAAATACACAGTTACAAAGTTGTTCATGATGGCTTTCAGTCATACAATGATCCAGAGTGATCATTTCCAACTATCTTGCTTATAATGATCCCTTCTCTATTCAACTGCCTTTTCCTCTAGCACTTGAGACAAGCTTCCAACATGAACTAATCCTCCTTGTCCATGTTTCTACCATACTTGGATATATTTTTTGTGAAAACTTTTTCATGAAGATAAAACAACTTAGGCCTGACTTGTTAAACTGTACATGGGAAAATTTGCTGTTATTATCATTTGACAAATTTAAATTTATGTCTCTATGCTACAACCAAGACCAGCTTGGTTTACATGCTCATTAATGAGTTGATTACGTTAGCTCTCTAGTACTTTCCTTCAGTTTTCTCTTTCTTTTCTCTGCTCAAAATGTACAGAGAAAATTGAAAGAAAATATGTGCTATACTTCTTATTTTACTTAGATTTTTCCAAACGAGTTAATTTTAGCCCAAATTCTATTTTTTTTCCTTTTTTCCTTGGTTTATGTTTGGTCTGCTCCCAGTGCTACTTTTTGTTTGTTTGTTTGTTTTTTGCTTTTTGGGTCACACCTGGCAATGCACAGGGGTTACTCCTGGTGGTGCCTGGGGGGACGATATGGGATGCTGGGATCCGAACCCAGGTTGGCCATGTGCAAGGCAAATGCCCTACCCGCTGTGCTATTACTCCAGCTCCACCAAGTGATACTTAGGAGCTACTTCTGGCCTGTTGCTGGGCTGACTTCCAACTATGTTGGAGGGCGGGGGGAGTCCAGTATCAGAGTGTCTGGAATCAAACCTGGCTGGGCTCCCTGAAGGCAAATCAGTGCACTAGACTTTCAACTATCTCTCTGGTCCTGCAGAAAATTTTAACTTGCAAAGAAATGTTAATATCAATGTTTTTTAATTTTGTCTTAAGATTGAGACACTGTGGTAAAATGAATCTTTCTCAACAATACAAAACTTCATTCTCTAAATCATGATCTGCTGGTTATCTATAGTAAACCTCTTTGCTAACATCTCTGATACTAGGGACTTAACTTGTAATGATATTATTTGCTGTGAAATTATGCATCTCCTCAGTTATCTTATAAATTCTTTAAGTGTTCTTTTAACTATATATGAGCTTTCACTATATATAGTTTTGTGAGATTTTTAATTTTTTTAATTGAGTCACAATGAGATACACAGTTTCAAAGCAGATCAAGATCAGGTTTCAGTCATAGAATGATCCAACACCCATTCCTCCATAAGTGTCCATTTCCAACCACCAATGACTGAGCTTTCACTATATATTAGGAAGTTATTATTTACCTCTAGATAATTTTTATCTGGTCACCAATTTCCAGAAACTTCTACTATTCTCATGTCATAAGTTTTCACAATTCCCTCACATTCTGCTTGAATTCCTGCTAAATCAGATCAAACGTGTTACCCATAAAATATAGTCTACATAATTTGATGGTCTAGTACAAATTGAAAATGTAGAAGTCCTTGTTAACATGTACAAATAATTTCAAGAGAGCAACAGAGTCAACTACAGAGTGCAAGATGCACAGATTACATGATTTTAAAATAAGTCCTTATCCAATGCAGAAATGTTTGGACAGGGACAGGGTGCTTGCCTCGCATGAATTCCCAGGTTTGATCTTTGTTCTCCCAAGCACCATTAGGAGTGATCCCTCAGTGCAGAGATAAGAGTCAGCTCTTAGCATTTGGTGTGGCCCCCAAACAAAATCAAGCAAAGAAATGTTATTTACACAAGCCTCTATGGCTTCTTATAAAGAGTAGTGTATGGTGTGATCACAGTACACACTGAATTTTTCCTTTTTATGGGAATATACATTTCAGTTATCTTAGGGAAGTTCTGAATCTAATTCTATCTGTTGCCACCCTATAACTATTAACAGTAATCTTTTCAATATCAAAGTGTACTCAGCTGGAAGATAAATTATATGAATAGCATGCTTTAGAGAGCACAAGTCAAATCTGTATTGTCCAACTATGTCCTGGGTTTTTGGAGTACTGCAAATGATTAGGTATCTTATGAATATTAAGTGATACTGAGTATCACAGGCTGAAGCGATAATACCACAGTGGGTAGGGAGTTTGCCTTGCATGTGGCCGACCCAAGTTTGATTCCTCCATCCCTCTTGGAGAGCTTGGCAAGCTACCAAGAGTATCTCGCATGCACAGAAGTGTCTAATAAGCTCCCTGCAGTGTATTCAATATGCAAAAAACAGTAACAACAAATCTCACAATGGAGATGTTACTAGTGCCCACTCGAGCAAATCAATGAACAGCGGGAGGACAGTGCTACAATGCTAATGAGTATCACATGGGATTTGGGGAAAAACGACTTTAACTTTACTAGCACATGATTTTCTATTTTCTATTTTTTTAAATTTTGTCATAAGTTTCTATATTAATATCTATATCTGCGGTTTCAAAAAGAGCCGAGATCACCAGGAAGTCCCAGATGGGGTAGGTGCCACATCCCGCCTCCCCCAGATGGAACCCCGTTGACCAGAAGCCTCTACAAGCATAACTCGAGTATGCAGGAACTAGGACTTTTCCTCCAAACTGCCTGGACCATCCTGGCTCCCAGGTAACCTCTGATTCCGGAAGTCATGCCCACGGCCCGCCCCCCAACTCCATCTTTAGAGCATATAGCCGCAGAGAAGAAGGGCCATGTGGAGGGCTGGCTCCAGAGCTCCCGGAGAAGACACCAGGTTCAAAAAAGAGCCGAGATAACCGGGAAGTCCCAGATGGGGTAGGTGCCGCATCCCGCCACCCCAGATGGAACCCCGGTGACCAGAAGCCTCTACAAGCATAGCTCGAGTATGCGGGAACTAGGACTTTTCCTCCAAACCGCATGGCCGCTTACGTGGCCACGCGACATCTCCATATATACAAAGTGATCAATGGGAAGTAAATCACCCAACGTTTCTCCCTGAAAATCAGAGTTAAGCTTAGAGCAGAAAAGTGAACGGAGTATGCGTTAATCCAGGCCATCATGTCTACCCAGAGGGGAAAGGGTGTTGCTCCCTTCTGCCCTCCTCCCTCTGGAAAGAAAGATGGCGGCCACATGGGAGCCTTGTGGACAGCAGGTATGAGCCAGGGGTGTGGGGGGGACTAAAACCTCATGGGAAGGGGGGCGTTCCGGTCCGTCCTTCATGCCCCACTGAGGTCACCAGTTGCCCCCCACGAGTGGCTATCCAGCACAGCTACGGCCCCAGAAGCACAAGGACTTAATGCAGAACCCAGCAGCTTGGAGCAGAAAAGTGAACGGACTATGCATTAATCCAGGCCATCATGTCTGCCCGGAGGGGAAAGGGTGTTGCCCCATTCGCCCTCTCCTCTCTGGAAAGAAAGATGGCGGCCTCATGGGAGCCTTATGGACAGCAGATATGAGCTAGGGGTGTGGGGGTGACTAAAACCTCATGGGAAAGGGGGCATTCCAGTCCATCCTTCACGCCCTACCGAGGTCACCAGTTGCCCCCCACAAGCGGCTCTCCGGCACGGCCACAACTCCAGAGCACAGAAACCAATCTCTTAATTATCTGACTTTCAGTAGAAATACTTCCAGGGTTAATTAGTAAAATAGCGGAAATCTAAAACCAACATTTAATTCTTGAACCCAGCTGTAGAAAGCAAATCATTTCACAATGCTTTTTCAGCATGTCTGATTGGGGGGGGTAAACTCTAAATAATAGTGGTGCATCTTTTATTGAAACAATGAATCTAATCAAAACAGATAGAGTGTGAAAGCCGGTTTCACCCCTGATCTGCGTGGGACGGGCACGGAGGCCCAGCTCTGAGCAACCAAGCTGAACGGCTCCTATTCCAACCAAGTACAGCCCGCCCCCAAGGCCTGGGACCCTCTCTGAGCATGCACAGCTAGCTCCACCTCCTAGAAAGCCAGTTTCACCCCTGATCTGCGCGGGACGGGCACGAAGGCCCAGCTCTGGGCAACCAAGCTGAACGGCTCCTATTCCAACCAGGTATAGCCCGCCCCCAAGGGCTGGGACCCTCTCTGCGCATGCACGGCTAGCTCCATCGACGTTCCCAACTCCTCGCTCAGTGCCAGGAACTCTTTCCGGAGCCGCGGCCGCTAACGTGGCCGGAAATATTTTCCCACTACATATGCCATAGGAACCATAAGCTACCTTCTTCGATGGAAACTTCTCTAGTTTAGCTCAGTCACTAGAAACACAGTAGCCAATAACTCATAAGCCTATCTTAACTCACACTGCATATCAAGCAGAATAGTAACAGTGAACGTTAAGGACTAAACCACAGTTTTCACAATGGTAAAGCAACGCAAAAGCCCACCAAACTTTCTTATTGAAGAGTCTAGCCCAGATGACACCAACAGTACTGCAGTGTTAGACAACCTCTCTGACAAGGAATTCAGGAGGGAGCTACTTAGGATGCTTAGGGAACTAAAAGAAACAATGGAAAGCAATGCCAATAGAAGACAAGAGGATTTGAAGGCAGAAATGAGGAAAATGCAATCAGAAATATCAGACCTGAAAAATCTCGTAGGCAAATTGAAAAACTCAGTGGAAGGCCTCAGCAGCAGAGTAACAGCTGCTGAGAACAGAATCAGTGAGCTCGAAGATGAAGTTCAGAGACTCTCCAGAAAAGAGCAGAAAATGGAAAAGAGACTCACAATTCGGGAACAGATGGCAAGAGAAGATCATGATGAAGCCAAGAGGGGTAACATAAGAATTATTGGAGTCCCAGAGGTACAGGAAGAAAACCTCGATGAAGAAGAAACTGTCAAAGACATCATTGCTACAATGTTTCCAGAACTGAAGAAAACTTGTGACCATATTCAGGAGGCGCGGAGGGTACCAGCTAGAAGAAATCCGAATAAAAATACCCCAAGACACATTCTGATCAAAATGACCAAAACCTTAGACAGAGACAAAATTCTGAAAGCAGCAAGATCGAAGAAAGAAATCTCTTACAAAGGAGCATCCTTAAAATTCACAGCTGATTTTTCTGATGAAACCCTCATGGCCCGAAAACAGTGGTGGGACATAGTAAAAAAACTCAATGAAATAAATGCCTCCCCCAAAATACTTTTCCCAGCAAGACTCTCATTCATAATAGAAGGAACAACACACAGTTTCACAGACAAACAACAGCTCAGGAACTTCATAGACTCAAAACCATGGTTACAAGAACAACTAAATGGGCTACTTTAAGGCAAGAAAGGCCCCTCAAATACAGCAAATTTTAACAGAACAATGGGACAAAATCCCATAACAATAATCTCTCTCAATGTCAATGGGCTAAACACACCAATTAAAAGACAAAGAGTGGCAGGATGGATTAGAAAATTGAACCCAACATTCTGCTGCCTGCAAGAAACACATCTCAATAGTCAAAGCAAATACAGACTCAGAGTCAAAGGCTGGAAAACAATCCTACAGGCAAACAGCTCCCATAAAAAAGCTGGGGTAGCCATCCTTATATCAGACCACATCGATTTCAGAGTGAGGAAGGTCATAAGAGACAGTGAAGGCCATTTCTTATTGATCAAAGGATCTGTACAACAGGAAGAACTTACAATAATAAATGTATATGCACCTAATGAGAGACCAGCAAAGTACTTAAAACAACTACTCATAGATTTGGAAAAAGACATCAACAGCAACACAATACTAGTGGGAGACTTCAACACTGCTTTGTCACCTCTTGATAGATCAACCAGACTCAAGCTTAGCAAGGACATACTTCATCTGAGGGAAACAATGGAAGAAAGGGACTTAGTAGATATATACAGGACATTTCATCCACAAAAAGCTGAATACACATTCTTCTCAAGCGTACATGGAACATTCTCCAAGATAGACCACATGCTGAGCCACAAAACATGCCTCCAAAAAATTAAGAAGATAGAGATTGTATCGACAATCTTCTCAGACCATAATGTGCTGAAATTAGAAGTAAATCAAATACAAAAACAGAAAACTAAATCAAGCACCTGGAAATTAAACAGTGCTCTACTGAACAACGAGTGGCTTAGACAGGAAATCAAAGAGGAAATCAAAAGATTCCTAGAAACGAATGAAAATGAGAACACGAGTTACCAAAACTTATGGGACACAGCAAAAGCTGTGTTAAGAGGAAAGTTTATAGCTCTACGAGCATTACTCAGAAAGGAGGAGCGAGCACACATAAGTAACCTAACCTCACAGCTTAAGAGCTTGGAGAAGGACCAAAAAAAGGAGCACAACCAGAACAGGAGAAAGGAAATAATAAAACTCAGAGCAGAGATTAACGAGATGGAAACCCAAAAAACAATCCGAAAGATCAATGAAACCAAGAGCTGGTTCTTCAAGAAAATTAACAAGATTGATAAGCCTCTAGCAAAACTCACAAAGAAAGGGAGAGAGAAAACCCTAATAAACCGAATCAGAAATGAAAAGGGGGTCATTACAACAGAAACTACAGAAATTCAAAGGATCCTCAGGGAGTACTTTGAGAAACTGTATGCCACGGAACATCAAAACCTCAAGGAAATGGATAAATTCCTAGACTCCTACAGACTCCCAAGGCTGAACAAAGAAGACCTGGAATACCTGAACAGACCTATCACCATCAAGGAAATTGAAATGGTAAAAAAAAGTCTCCCGAAGCACAAAAGTCCTGGTCCGGATGGATTCACTAGTGAATTGTTCCAACTCTTTAAAGAGGACTTACTCCCAATCCTCTTTAAGCTTTTCCACGAAATTGAAATATCAAAAACACTTCCAAACAGTTTCTACGAAGCAAATATCACACTGATGCCAAAAGCAGACAGAGATACCACAAAGAAAGAGAATTACAGACCGATATCCCTGATGAACAAGGATGCAAAGATCCTCAACCAACTACTAGCAAATAGAATCCAACTACTCATCAAAAAGATCATACACCATGACCAAGTAGGATTCATCCCAGGGATGCAAGGATGGTTTAACATTCGGAAATCAATCAACATAATCCATCATATCAACAAAAGAAAAGATAAAAAGCATATGATCATATCAATAGATGCAGAGAAAGCATTTGACAAGATCCAGCACCCCTTTATGATGAAAACCCTAGCCGAAATGGGTATAGAGGGGACCTTCCTCAACATAATTAAAGCCATTTACCACAAGCCTACAGCAAGCATCATCCTCAATGGGGAAAAACTGAGAGCCTTCCCTCTAAGATCAGGGACGAGACAAGGATGCGCACTCTCTCCACTGCTGTTCAATATAGTACTGGAAGTACTTGCAATAGCGATAAGGCAAGAAAAAGATATTAAGGGCATTCAGGTAGGAAAGGAAGAAATCAAGCTCTCACTATTCGCAGATGATATGATACTATACTTAGAGAACCCAATAACCTCCACCAAAAAACTCCTAGAAACAATAGACTTGTATAGTAAAGTTGCAGGCTATAAAATCAATACCCAAAAGTCCATGGCTTTCCTATACGCAAACAGTGAGAGAGAAGAAAGCAACATGAAAAAAACAATCCCGTTCACAATTGTGCCCCAGAAAATCAAGTACTTAGGAATCAGCTTAACTAAGGAAGTAAAGGACCTGCACAAAGAAAACTACAAAATACTACTTCAGGAAATAAAAGAGGACATGAGGAAATGGAAAGATATCCCCTGCTCATGGGTCGGGAGACTTAACATTGTCAAAATGGCAATACTACCGAAAGCATTGTATAAATTCAATGCAATCCCTATAAGGATACCCACGACATTCTTCAAATAAATGGAGCAAACACTCCTGAAATTTATATGGAACAATAAGCCCCCAAGAATAGCTAAAGCAATTCTTGGGAAAAAGAAAATGGGAGGAATCAACCTCCCGAACTTCAAACTGTACTACAAAGCAGTAATAATTAAAACAGCATGGTACTGGAACAAAGGCAGAACTGCAGACCAATGGAACAGGGTTGAATACACCGACATCTCCCCTCAATCATATGATCATCTAATCTTTGATAAAGGTGCAAGTAATGTGAAGTGGAGTAAGGAAAGCTTCTTTAACAAATTGTGCTGGCATCACTGGACGGCTACATGCAAAAAAATGGGCTCAGAACTCTGCCTAACACTGTGTACAAAAGTAAGATCAAAATGGATTAAAGACCTCAACATCAGACCAGAAACCATAGGGTACATTGAAGACAAAGTTGGCAAAACCCTCCATGACATTAAAGCTAATGGTATCTTCAAAGATGCCACGCCACTGTCTGAGCAAGTGAAAACAGAGATAGATAAATGGGACTATCTTAAACTAAGAAGCTTCTGCACCTCCAAAGAAACAGTGACCAAAATACAAAGACAGTCTACAGAATGGGAAAGTATATTCGCCGAATACACATCTGACAAGGGGTTGATATCCAGGATATACAAAACACTGGTTAAACTCCACAAGAAGAAAACATCCAACCCCATCCAAAAATGGGGCAATGAAATGAACAGAAACTTTCTCAAAGAAGAAATCCGAATGGCAAAAAAGCACATGAGAAAATGCTCTACATCATTAATCATCAGGGAGATGCAGATCAAAACCACAATGAGATACCATCTCACACCTCAGAGACTGGCCCACATTCAAAAGAACAAAAGCAACCGATGCTGGCGCGGATGTGGCGAGAAACGGACCCTCCTTCACTGTTGGTGGGAATGTCGACTGGTTCAGCCCTTCTGGAAAACAGTATGGACGATTCTCAAAAAATTAGAAATTGAGCTCCCATTTGACCCCGCAATACCACTCCTGGGAATATATCCCAGAGAGGCAAAAATGTATAGTCGAAGTGACATCTGCACTTGTTTGTTCATTGCAGCACTCTTTACAATAGCCAGAAACTGGAAGAAACCTGAATGCCCAAGAACAGATGACTGGTTAAAGAAACTTTGGTACATCTACACAATGGAGTACTATGTAGCTGTTAGAAAAGATGAAGTCATGAAATTTACATACAAGTGGTACAACATGGAAAGTATCATGCTAAGCGAAATGAGTCAGAAAGAGAGGGATAGACATAGAAAGATTGCATTCATCTGGGGGATATAAAGTAACAAAGTATGAGATTAATACCCAAGAATAGCTGAGATCAGCACCAGGAGGATT
Organism: Sorex fumeus; assembly: GCF_029834395.1. Lineage (NCBI taxonomy): Eukaryota > Metazoa > Chordata > Mammalia > Eulipotyphla > Soricidae > Sorex > Sorex fumeus. Next base: position 1,947,843 of record NW_026606068.1, on the reverse strand, counting down.
ACTCCATAGCTTAGTGGCCAGTCGGGCATTCTAGAGGAAAGGGCAGCTCAGATAGAGAAGGGAACACCAAATAAAGGGTGTTTGGAGGACCTCCCAGGAGGGGAGATGCATGTCGAAAGTGGACTATGGACTGAACATGTTTGCCACTCAATGCCTCTTTTGCAGACCACAACACCCAAAAGGAGAGATAGAACACAGGGGATTGCCCTGCCACAGAGGCAGGGGGGGATGGGGGGATGGGGGTGGGGGTATATTATCCATGGTGGTGGAAAATGGGCACTGGTGGAGGGATGGGTATTTGATCATTGTATAATCAAACCCAAGCACAAAAAATTGTAAATCTACAAAAAAACAACCCAAATACATTAAAATTGATCCAGAGGCCCATGTTTGGAAGTCAGAATTGAGTTGAGTAAAGTGACCATCACGTGTAAGCAAGGAGATGCCTAGAAATCATGAAGCTTTTGATAGAATAAGAGTGCACATTGCCATAATTAAACTCAGATAAATATCTAGCAAGCTGTGCTAAATCAGATGTCATCTAGGTAAAGTTTAGAATTATAAGTGAAAGCAAGTCTAAAATCACTAATTGTTGAAACACTGATTGTTTTTAAATAAATATGTGTTATGACAGTCAAAAAAAAAAACAGAGTGTTAACTAGAATTCATCTGCCTCGCAGGCACTGGGAGGGGTGGAGGGTGGGGTTTTATTGGGGTTCTTCGTGGTAAAAAATAATATTGGTAAAGGGAAATGTGTTTGATATTTGCATGACTGAGACCTAAACCTGAAAGCTTTGTAACTTTTCCCACAGTGACTCAATAAATGAATAAATTATTAAAAAAATATCTATATCTGCACAACCACTTGTTTCCATGCCTATGCTTTTAGTTCAATTAAACTCCTCACACTATAAGAATTTCAGGTGAACTCCATCAGGTGAAATCATCAGTTCTGATATTTTTTAGGCTTTGTTATAATTTGATATTTTTATTTATTTAATGACTTCATAAGTTTGTAAGTTTACTTCCACAATTACTAGATATTAATAATATTCATGATACTCACTTCACCAGTATCCTTCCCATATCTTTGTAAAAAATGAAAAGGGAAGCAAAAAAAAAGTGGTTATTTCAATGTAAATTTCTAAAGAGAATTTTTATTCTCACTCTTAATTTTATTTACCTACAATAAACATGTGTGTATAATACTGGAGTTTCATAAAACTCGTCAGCACATTGGAGAGAATTGCAACACAGAAATGTAGGACTTGGATGTGAAAATCCTTCTTCCAAGACTCAGGATTCTAAAACTTATCTTGTACAAAGGCAGATAAAAAAGAAACATACATGAGCCAAATGATAGTACAGCAGGTAGGGTGCTTACCTTGAACATAGGTGAACCAGGTTCAATCCCCACATTCCATCTGGTTTTTCATGCACAATCATGAATAATTCCTGATTGCAGATTCTGGAATATTGTCTTTGCACTGTTAGGAGTGGCCAAAAAAGAAAATAATAACCCCCACCCAAAAAAAATACAACTAAAAATACCAAATTGAACCAGACAAAACACAAAAACCCCCAAACAAAACACACACACACACACACACACACACACACACACACACATACACACACAAACTCAAGTTTTAATTAGTTCACAAATTAGTCACTCAACTTTTAGGATAATAAAGTCACAGTGTCTAACATATGATTGGCACTCAACAAATCACATTTCTCCCAGGTGATTTAATTTTATACGGTCATTGGAGTCAAACTGTAAATCAATCTAATACTTGCTGAACATTTGTTCTGTGAACAGGAACTGTAATAGAGAGAAAAGTAAATGTGATTCTAGGACTAATGCTAGAATGGTTGTATTGACCCAGACAAGTCATATAGGCTTATATAGAACATTGTGTGTGTATGCATGCATGTATATATATATATATATACATATATATATATACACATATATATATATATATATACACATATATATATCACTGGGATCTCCAAGCCTGCACGGTTTGGGACTGGACCTGTCAGTAGCTAGACAGTTACACCCTCCAACTGCCGTGTAACCCCAACAACGGCCAGGATCCAGAGATTATCACAACAAGCTCCCGGGAGCACGCGGACGCGAATGCGGCCGCGCGACTATTTATTTACTTTTCTCAAAGTTTTCAGGGTACCTTTAAATATCCCACCCGCACGGCAGAGCCTGGCAAGCAATCCGTGGTCTATGCCAAATAGACCAAATTGATATGCCAAATCCAGTAATAAATGGATCTCATTCCCCTAACCCTGAATACAGCAGAGTCAAGAAGGATATGGAAGGAGAGGCTGATAAAATACCAAGGCAGAAATAGGCTGCCAAAACGAAGAAAAACAAAAATGATTGTCTGTACTTTTAATGCTCGTACGCTGGCATTTGCTACATCCATTGAAGACCATACGGTACAAGCGCGAACGATCAAGTACGACATCATTGGTCTGACCGAAACAGGAAGACATCAATCACATCATGCTGTTTTCGACACTGGAGAAGAACTGTTCCTTGGAACATGTGATAAAAGAGGCGTCGGTGGTGTCGGTATCCTTGTCAACACAAACTTAGCCACGAGCATTGATTCATTCGAATGCCTAACAACCCAAATTGGACGATTACACTTGAATAGATGTGGCTCACTACCGGCAGTTTCTATCTTTGTTGTCTATGCACCAACATCCAGTTATGGTGAAAGAGAAACTGAGAAGTTCTACATGGAGCTGGAGAAGTTCTATAAAGAAGATCACACCTTCTACAAGATCATTGTCGGTGATTTTAATGCCAAGATAGGACCAAGAAGATCGGTCGATGAACTCTACATCGGGACCCATGGCCTAGAATGGAACGAACAGGGTGACAGACTGTCTGAGTTCATCATGTCAACCAAAATCTTCCATGGTAACTCACAGTTCCAAAAGGCTGAATCTAAGCGTTGGACATGGGAGTCTCCCGATGGATGGTTCCACAATGAAATAGACCACATCATATTCAATCGGGCGGTTTTTCCTAACCGATGTTGCTGTTGTCCCAAAATTCCAAACGGGATCAGACCACCGTCTTCTTCGTGCAAAATTCTACCTCACAGAACAAGGAGAAAAGAATGCAAGGTTTAAGAAGAGGACTCCCAGAACGACCACCAACTGGGAGCTCTTTGGCTCTGTTGCGGCAACATGGGAAGATGCCATCATTGACAACATTGATGAGGAATACGATCGAATGATTCAGCACCTCCATGATTGTGCGAGGAATGCCAAGAGAGAGATAACCACAAAAAACTGCCTTTCTTCGAACACTCTTGAAATTATTTGCCAACGTGGCTTGGCACGTGCCTCAGGCAACCACAAGCGAACATCCGAACTGACAAAACAGTGCAGAGAAGCCATCATGGATGACCTCAAAAACAGGAGAGCAACAGTACTGGTTGATGCGGCAGAAGCTGGGAAAAGCATTCGTAATGCTCGCCTGTCCTTCACCAACTACAAAACCAAGATGACTTGCCTTCCGACATCATGATGGATCTATCACATCTTCCAGAAGGGCAATGGAGAAGATTATTCATGACTTCTACACAGATCTCTTTAATAGCCACGTCCACTTGCCCACATACCACATACCACATGATGGATATGTCGTTCCCAATGTTCTCCCTTCCGAAATCCAACATGCCATCTCGTCAGTAAAGAAACAAAGAGCACCTGGCCCAGACAAGATCAGACCTGAACACCTGAAGAACTTACCATCAGTACTCATCAATACATTGGCTCGGCTCTTCACATGCTACCTGTCTGAATGCAAGGTTCCAGCCCAATGGAAAACCAGCAGGACTGTACTACTATACAAGAAGGGAGACATCCACGACATTGGCAACTATCGCCCAATCTGCCTATTGTCTGTCGTCTACAGACTGTTCACTCGAGTCATCCTGAATAGGATTAGCAGAACACTAGATGAAGGACAACCATGTGAACAAGCCGGATTCCGAAAAGGATTCAGTACCATCGACCATATCCACACGATTACTAAGCTCATTGAGGTTTCTCGGGAGTTCAAGATGCTGCTCTGTCTAACGTTCATTGATTTAAAGAAGGCCTTTGATTCTGTTGAGATGGAAGCGGTCATGGAAGCCCTAGCCAAACAGGGCATACAAACTTAATACATCAAGATCCTTCGTGAGCTCTATTGCAGATTCACTACCAAGATCTCACCATTCTACAAAGAAGTAATCATCCATATCAAGAGAGGGGTTTGGCAGGGTGATACCATTTTACCAAAACTCTTCAGTGCCACCCTCGAGAACATCATGTGACGACTGGAATGGGAAAGCATGGGAGTGAAGATAGATGGTCGACAACTACAACACCTCCGCTTTGCTGATGACATCATTCTAATAACACCAAACATCAGCCAAGCGGCACAAATGCTGAACGACTTTGACCATGAATGTGGAAAGGTCGGACTACAGCTGAATCTTACAAAGACAATGTTTATGAGAAACAGCCTTGTTCCTGACACTCCATTCGCGCTCAACGGAACCACCATCTCCGAATGCAACAGTTATATATACCTAGGTCGAGAAATCAACATGATGATTGACCTGGCACCTGAGTTGCTCAGGAGGAAGAGAGCGGCTTGGCATGCTTTCAAGAGCGTTGAAGAAATAACTAAAAGGACAAAGAACCCCCAGCTACGAGCACATCTCTTTGATTCCACTGTTCTTCCTGCATTAACATATGCCTCAGAGACCTGGACCCTACGAAAACAGGATGAGAACGCTATTCGGGTCTCTCAAAGAGGAATTGAAAGAGCTATGCTTGGAATATCACGATTCACTCAAATGAGAGATAGAATCCGGAGTTCTGATCTTCATCAACGCTCAAGAATCAGGGACGCTGTCTAATTTGCCAAGACATCAAAAATCAGATGGGCTGGACTAGAGCCATTACTAATTGGATTCCACGGGACATCAAAAGATCACGTGGACGCCCACCTACAAGATGGTCAGACTTCTTCGTCAAGACCCTGAATGATCGGTTTGAGACTCTGCATGTTCCTAGAACGAACAGATACCATTGGGCTACGCTAGCACGCAACCGGGATGAATGGAGACGTTACTGGCACCCGCTCGAGTAAATCGATGAATAACGGGGATTAAGTGATTAAGTGATATATCACTTGATCACTTGACTTCCCATTAATCATCAATTTGCTCGAGAGGGAGCCAGCAATGTTTCCATTTGTCCCTGTCACGTGCTAGTGTAGCCCAATGGTGTCTGTTCGTTCTAGGAACACGAAGAACCTCAACTGATCATTCAGGGTCTTGACAAAGAAGTCTGACCATCTGGTAGGTGGGCGGCCACACGGTCTTTTGACATCCCCTGGAATCCAGTCGGTAACAGCTCTAGTCCGGCGGTCGTCTCCAAATCTCATTACGTGTCCAGCCCATCTGATTTTCAATGCCTTGGCAAATGAGATAGCGTCCCTGATTCTTGACCACCAATGGAGGTTGGAACTCCGGATTCTTTCTCTCATTTGAGTGAAACGTGATATGCCAAGCATAGCTCTTTCGATTCCTCTGTGGGAGACCCAAATAGTGTTCTCATCCTGTTTTATATAAACATATATATATAGTTGTATACATAACACACATATATACAGTTTTATACGTATAGCTGTATACATAATAGATCCTCCCATTGTTCAATGATTTGCTCGAGTGGGCACCAGTAACATCTCCATTGTGAGACTTGTTGTTACTGTTTTTGGCATATCGAATACACCATGGGGAGCTTGCCAGGCTCTGCAGTGTGGGTCGGATACTCTGGGTAGCTTGACAGGTTCTTCAAGAGGGATGGAGGAATTAAACCCAGGTCAGCTGTGTGCAAGGCAAACACCCTATGGGCTGGACACGTAATGAGATTTGGAGACGACCGCCGGACTAGAGCTGTTACCGACTGGATTCCAGGGGATGTCAAAAGACCGTGTGGCCGCCCACCTACCAGATGGTCAGACTTCTTTGTCAAGACCCTGTGCTATTGCCCCAATAAAAAATTTAATCATAATACAGAAGGCAAAATAGATTTATGTATATATAGAACTTTGTGGTTGCCATGAGGTACAACAGAAATCAGTTGTAAAATGTGATATATTAATTAAACTAAATGGGGGAATTGGCATATGTAAGGAAAATGTATTGTCAGTATCCTACCCCTGCAATACACAGAATCAAATTCTAGATGACTTAAAGACAACAATATGATAATCAAACATTTGAAAGCATATTCAAAAGCATGTAGAAGTTTGCAAGTGTTACCTAGTTGGAAAGAATTTCTTAAATATGACAAGGAGAGAATTATGAACCACGAATGAAAATGAAATAGGAGAGAGGCATTCTGGAAAGGTGCTTGCTTTGTGTGTAGCCAAAACCGGTTAGATTCCTGACACCCTATATGGTCTCCTAAGTACCCATAAAGTTCTCTCCTGAGCACAGAACAAAGAATAGCTTTTAAACTTTGCTGGGTGTGTGTCCCAACCACACTCCCCTGCCACCCCCTCCCTGACAAATGCTACAAGAAATAAAAAATATCTTGTGTTTGAAGCAAAACAAAAGTTCTTTGAGGCCACAAACCAGTCTTGAGGTTATCAACTTCTTGAGAAAGAGAAAACCAAAAAAACCTCCTTGGGCCAAAAAATTTTCCCCCTGAGAATTTCCCACAAGAACCAACAGCTCAAAGTGAGGCATTTTGGAGAGAAAGTTCCCCCAAACTGAAATAGTTTTGCCAAGAAATATGCTCACACTTCTTTCTGAGGCTGCCCCTGTCCCAAATTGGGGTGCATATTCCTTTCCATTATTGGGGTATTCTTTTCTTTCTCCCTCTCTCATGTTTCCTGAATAAAACTATGATAGTATTTCACTATAAATATTCCTCAGAAATTCTTTTTTGTGATGCAAGACATAGCCTGAAATCCAAGTTAGGTATTGGGACTGATTTCTTTAACCAGTACTGATCTCCCTTGGTTCAGATCCCACAGAGGACAAGTGTGGGTATCAATAATTTTATCCTATAAAAATGTTAGAAGATAAAAGATTAAAAAGAGACATTTCCAATGCATATAACAATGAGGTAATATTTCTACTTATAAGGAAATTCTATAGATAAGGAAAAGCTAAACAATCCTTTAGACAAGAATAAAGATAAAAGCAGTAGAAGGTAAAAGCTGAAAGACATAGATATATGGAAAATATGAAATAATATGAAACCACATTTCACACTACTCAGATTTATAAAATCAAAAGTATGCTGACACAAGAGTAGCGAGAATATTCATAAAAGGAGGTAGGCACTGCATCCAGAAGCGGGGATTCTAGATGCTTCAGTGATTTGGGAGGAAGATGCTTTTGGTTCTGAGTCATTTTAGACAAAAGGTTATTGAAATATAAATGTCAACATAGCAGATTGAAATTCTAGCTGTGTTGTCTCTAAGGAATCAATTCGTAGAAGTGGTTAAGTTGGTTTCGGATGATGATCACTTTTACAGAGAAATCTGTGACAGCAAAAGAAGTGCAAATAACAAAAAAAAAAAACTCAATTAATCTTATTTATTTTTTGCCATTGTCTTCCCACAGATTTATTTACTTCTCACTTGCTTTGAGTTTGCCTTCTGCTTATACTACTACCAATTTTATTTATTTCCCTGGAATCATCCCTCCAGTAATATCTGTTTAGCAGTGCCTCTGGTTTAATAAAAGTAATGATTTCATCCAGCTTCAAAATCTTCCTCTGTTGGATTTATCATTTCTCCTGTTTTCTTCCTCATTCTTCTATCCAGTTTTAGACACTTCCTAGGCCAACTAAGCTTCAGACCCAAAACATATGGTACATTTAAAAAAAATAAGAATTCGAAGGTGGCTGAAGAACTTAAATCCATAGAAGGAAATCTTGGGAGGTTTTCCAGTTATATTTTGAAAGATCCAATGGTAGACTAATGGCTTTGCAAATACTTGTTCCAATACATGAAACAACCACTTTGGATGAATCATTTGTTTTTGCCAGGGAACTGTTTTACTCTTATGTTTCAAATGCAGCAGTTATTTCTGGCTTTTTTTTTTTTTCATTTGTCCTCTTCGCCAAGAAAACATTTTTTCCCCCATCCTTCAGAATTTGTCTATTCCTTCTGACCTCTCTGTTTTATTTAATAAATCAGGTGGCATAGCAACATTATTTGTTTCTTTGTCTTTTATTATCCAGGCACTTTCTGTGTCACTGTTGACAGCAAAAACTTTTTAGTGTTTGAATTGTCACTGGGTGAAAATGTTTTGCTTTCATGACATGAACACGTTTTCTTGGACATGCAAATGTTGTTAGGCTTGCTAAGCTGAATCAAGGCTCCGACAAACAAGTGAAATAAATAATAAGAATTTACTTGAAATAGAACTTTAGAGTTCTAGAGGTAGATTTTTCATTCTTCATTTTAGTTATTTATAAAAAATTAAAAATTTAATTAACCTTTCTGAATTTTACTTTTATCACTTCTTTAGTGAAAATATTGTCACATTTTCTTACTTTCAAGATTAAATCAAACATGTGATGTGCCACTAATTTGATAGCAGTAGTTCATGAAAATGATAGATTATAGCAAATGCAATGCACATATTAATTATAATAAGTACAAGCAAGTAGGTGTTTTAATATAATAAAAATTTAAAACCTATCTTAAAAATCTCTTATAATAAAAATTTTTCATTCATTATAGGCACATTTGTAGGTATGTAAAGCACACAAATATATTAAAATAGTTATTAATATTTAATTAAAACATTAGCTAGTATCCTGCTGTTTTTATTTTAATAAAAAATTGACCTGAACTCACAGACTCTTATTTCCTGTCCTAATGTCCTTCTTATATATTTATACATGTTCTTCATGAAAGTTTAGGTTCTAAGTTCTCAGTTTACTTGACCTCTGACTCATGTTTCATCTTCCATGCTGTTTTTCTCTTCACTATTCCCACATCCATTCATATGTTTTTGGCTTTTTGTGTCACACCTGGCGTTACTCAGAGGTTACTCCTGACTCTACACTCAATAATTACTGCTGGCGGTGCTCAGGGGACCATATGGGATGCTGGAAATTGAACCCGGGTCAGCCATAGGCAAGGCAAACACCGTACTGACTGTACTATCACTCGGGTCCCCATTTATACATTTTTGCTATGGAAGAATTTATTAAATGTTTAGAACTAGACTGCATTATCCTAAAATAATGAAAGCAGCTTAAAACCAGAAGATACTCAATCTTGTTGATGACGTTCCTTTGGCTCCCTTGTCACAGGGAATGTCTCCTTAGTTGCAGTCTTATTTATACTGCTGTCATATTGCAGTTTCTGCCAGCACCTTCCTCATTCCCTAGTCCCTCAATTATGAAACATTAGGTACTTAGATATTTCTCTGTATATATTTAATTGTATGCCTTTAGTGTAAAGAATTCAAATCCTAATTTTTATAACGCCCCCAAAATGATCATACATTCTGTCATATAATTTTCTCCTTAAGTGTGTACCTGATGCTTATTATCAATATTGGTATTATTATTTCTTTTTTTTCTTTTTATATATATTTTATTTTCATAAAAGTAGTTCACAATAGTTCATTACAGATAATATTCAAAGACCAATCTCACCACTGAGCACCTTCCCACCACAATAAGAGGTAAGTGTGTGAAGGTTGCTGTATTTCATTTTGGAGCCATTTAAGCTCAAATAATTTCTTTATTCAGGGTCCACACTTATGGTAATGGCAATTACTCCCAGCTCAGCACTCAGGGAACATTAGTAGAAGGTCTGGGGACCATACAATGTCAAAGAATTAACCCAGAGATCCAGCATCTAAACCATGCACTCCAATCCTTTGACCTATATCACTGGCCTTTATTATCAAACTTTATTTCCAAACAGTGGAGTTCATGCATGACGTATTTCTTTAATGCCTAAAATATTAAATCCAAATTTCTATCTGTAACTTTAATTCACTGTTACAAAATGATTGGTGGAAAATATAAGCCTTGCTGACTGGTTTCACTTTTGATTTATGGCCATGAACTTCAGGTGTGCCATTAATGTGACCTGCAAATCATACTGTTTCCTTCACTGCTTTTTATTTTTTGAAATGACCATTAGGATCACTAAGAAAAAGATGGCTGGAGGAATTGATTGGGATGGGAGGTGTGGGCAGAAAGTAGATAAAGGACCAAACATGGGTTTGTATTGCAAAGTATAATGCCTCTCAGGGTCTGTATTGCAAACCATAATGCTCAAAAGTAGAGAGAGATTATGGGGAATCATGTCTGCCATGGAGGCAGAGGGAGGGTGGAAAAGGGAGGGTATACCAAGGATATTGGTGGTGGGGAATGTGTACTGGTGGAGGGATGGGTGTCTGATCATTGTGTGATTGTAACCAAAACATGAAAGCTTATAATATTCTCACAGTGATTCAGTAAGTTTTTTAAAAAGGAACATATAGGTGTATTTATTACAAACATAAATTTTTTATAAATAAATATTTTATAGAGGCTAAAAAAGAAATTACAATTAGTACTTTCTGTAGATAGAAGTCACTCTTTTCATTTATTAAATATCTCTTATTGCTGGTTTGGATATTATCCCTAGATAATATCATCCCACTCAAGACTTTTTCTGTTAGTTTGTTCTCTCTCTTTCACTTTCTCTTTCTCTTTCTCTCTCACACAAACACACACATGAACACACACACATACACACACACACACATACACCCTCAATCTTCTCCATTACTACTCTTCCCTTTGGCCTTCCAACTATACACCCAATTGTCTAATGCCATCTCCATTTTGGAGGTGCTATCTCAGATTATGTCTAACCTGCTATGTCCTCATTTTCCTAAACCCACTTTTTCAATTATATACCAAATGTTAGTTTGTGTCAACTCTATTCTTTGAGTCATCCCGGTCTAAAAAACTTAAAATTACTTTGCTGTTTCTCTCTATCACCTGCTGTTTCCAAGTCGAACTTTCTATTGACTTTGTCTTGAACTTGTCAAGAATACTACCACTTCTTTAGGTCTCCTTTGCTGCCTTAGACCAACATCTCTGTTGGATTATTGCATTAATCTCTTAATTGGTCTCTTTATTGTCTTCCATACCCTCCTTCAGAATCTTCGCAATTGTATATCCAGAAACTACATCAATCCTAATAAAAGGCCATTTTACCTTCACTCAAAATCCTCTGAAGGCTCCCAAGTTTCTAAGAGTAAGAGCTGAATTAGTTGCACTAATAGTAGGGTAATCTCCAACTTCTGATACTACTTCACTTTTCATCTCTTGTCATTTGCTCTTCTGTCACTCTATTCCAGCCATAACCAGAGCCTAGAAATCACTTGGCATACTGCTCCTCAAGGATCTTTGTGGTGACCACACCCTTCACTATAAAACTGCTCTCAATTTATGTCTGCACAGAAAAATTTCATTCTTTCAAAATTCTTCCTCAGAGATCACTTCCCAAGTAGACCTTCCTTGACTACTTCATTAAAACTCATTTCTGCACTCCTGAAATTCCTATACTTTACTTTTTAGATAGAAATGTGTGACTTTCCATCTTAGTACCTATTTGATTTCTTGATTATTACCTAGTTTTCAGTACCAGACTACGAGCACTTGTCATTTTCATTATGAGTCTCCAGTGTGGTGATCAGCATAGTGTAGATACTTAGTAGATGAATGAAAAGATAATATCCAATTGTTAATTCATTCCACTAGAACTCTCAGAAGAATGTTAAGGTCACAACATGAACAAATCACAATTACTGAGAACTTCATTGTTGTAGAAGAAATACACTTACCTATATAGATGCAAGTACTTATACGACTAATATTTACATACTAAATATGTTTCATCTATTTACACTCTCTCTATATATTACATAGATTAGCATAAAGCAATAAAACGCGCTGCTATAGAATGCTGTATAAAAATGATGTAAAATGACTGTAAAACAAGTATAACAAAAATTTTGGTTAATGTGAATACTGTTTTTATGGCTAGAGGTAAATAGGTGTGAAATGAAGGATACCTTCCATATTATGAATAAAGGAGGTAATACATATTATAGGAAAATAAAAGTCCATTGAAAATTTTTTTCCATTATGATACTACTTTGAACAATTCCATTAAAAGGGGATATTTTCCATCGGGTAGAGATTTCTGTCTACTATTCTCTGCGGAGTTCCTAATACCTTAAAACATACTGAAAATGTGATTGATACAAATATTTATTTGAATAGAAGAAAACGGGCTTAGAATTTTACTTGCTTAGATTAAGCAGGGAGAGTTATTGGCTATCTACTCATCCAACACTACCTTCAATGCTTAAAAAGCAACAGGAACACTTTCCAAGTCACTGCAAACTATTTCAGAATTTGATTATAAGCTGTCTGATGCCTGATTTCATTTAGAGACTGTGAGGTTGATTCTAAAATACCTTCTTAAAACCTGTGTTGCAAACCATAATGGAGAGAGAGAGAGAGAGAGAGAGAGAGAGAGTAGTACCTGCCAATTGAGGCAGGTTAGGGGTGTTGTGGGATAGGGTGGTGGGAATGGTGGAGAGAGGGAACCTGGGGACATTGGTGGTAGAAAATATACACTGGTGAAGGATTGGTATTGGAATATTGTGTAACTGAAACCCAGTCATGAATAACCTTGTAACCGTATATGTCATGGTGATTGGAATACTTTAAGATTTTATGTTAAGGAATTACTTCACAAGATTCATGATCACGATGACCATCCTTTTATTCATTGATTGACTCGAGCAGGCCCCAGTAATGTCTCCTTCATCCTAGCCCTGAGATTTTTAAAAATGTGCCATATTCAAGGCTCTTTCAGAGTTAGGAGAATGAGACCCATCATTGTTACTGGTATTTGGCATATTGGGTACACCACGGGTGTTTGCCAGACTCTGCCATGTGGGCAAGTTACATTCGGTAGCCTGCCAATTTGTCCAAAGTAGGAATGAGATAATAAGATGTCGCGTGGCTGCGAATGTGGCCGTGCGCTTCCGGTACCTGGGTTTTATAGTTTTATAGTGATGGGATTACACAGCGCCAGGGGGCCAGTTGGTGGATGTGGCCCCCGCCTACTGGAATTTGGAGGATCTGGGTGGAGGATGCTCAGCCCCGATCCGAGTAGGCTTGGAGATCTCAGTCCTGGGACCCGCATGCCTTTGTTCCTCTGCCAGTACCTTCATGTGTGCGGAGAGTGGTCTCAGCATGGTGGTGTCTGGTTCTGGAGGTCTTTGGCTGCTGGAGCCCTGGTAGGGGCAGGGTGGGAAACTCAACCCGCTCCCCTCCAAGGGGCCCCGGCGAGGACAGCCAGGAGTGGGGGCAGGAGACTCTGCGCTGTTCTCTTCTGGGAGCTGGGTTTTATAGTCTCTGAGTCTTGTCCATTGATGGGATTACACATAATACATGACTAAAATGTGTATTACAGATAATCCTATACACGTACTCCCTGTTTTTTTTAATGTTTGTGTTAAGCCACTTCACTTTTACAAAAAGGCAGCAATAATAGTCATTTGCAAAATTTTTCATTTCATTTCATCATCCTGTTATTCGTCGATTGCCTCGAGCAGGCCCCAGTAACGTCTCTTTCATCCTAACCCTGAGATTATATTCAAGGCTCTTTAGGAGAAAGAGACCCATCATTGTTACTGGTAAGGTAAAGGTAAAGGCCCTCCCGTTGATTGTCGATTTGCTCGAGCGGGCCCAGTAACGTCTCCATTGGAGACTTTGTTGTTACTGTGTCTGGCATATCGAATACTCTCGGTAGCTTGCCGGGCTCTCCGAGAGGGGCGGAGGAATCGAACTCGGGTTGGCCATGTTGGCCGCGTGTAAGGCGAACGCCCTACCCGCTGTGCTATTACTGGTATTTGGCATATTTGGTATGCCACGGGGAGTTTGCCAGACTCTGCCCTGTGGGCAGGCTACATTCGATAGCCTGCAAGTTTGTCCAAAGTAGGAATGAGATAGTAAGATGTCATAAAAGATGTCTTGAGAAGATGCGAATGCGGCCGCGCGGTTCCGGGAGCTGGATTTTATAGTCTCTGAGTCTTGGCCGTTGATGGGATTAGACGGCGCCAGGGGGCCAGGTGGTGGGTGTGACCCCCGCCTACTGGAATTTGGAGGATCTGGGTGGAGGATGCTCGACTCCAATCCGAGTAGGCTGGGAGATCACATTTGCAAAATAAATAAGAAGAAGAAAACAAAACAAAATGAAACAAAATGTGGTCCTCTAAGAAGTCATACATCACATAAGAAAGACAAGAGCTTTTTAACTCTGAGCTTTTCTGCTTAGTCTTGGTTACCCTATTGCTTTATATACTGCTATTTTTAAATATATTTACCTAAACTCAATCAATTTTCCGAAATATTTTTACAAAGGCATCATGATTTACAAAGCTACTAACAGTAGAATTTCAGGTATACAATGTTCCAAGTGGAATTTTGCCACCAGTGTCAGAATTCCCCCACCCATGCCCCAGGTTCCATCCTTCTTCCACCACCCTGCCATCACTTACCTCCTCAAGAGGAACGTTATTTTAGATTTAACTGTTGTAGTTTGGTTTCATGATTACAGCTCGGTTGGCTCTAGTGGTTAGATACAGACATCTTTTCTCTACACGCCCAGTGTGCCTCATGAGGCCCCAGATTCTTTCTCGCATTTTACCTCTCACTACTCCCTTTTACTCCCTTCCATTACTTGTGGCTGCATAGCACTATAAAAATAAAATAAATAAAGGCCCTCCCATTGATCGTCGATTTGCTCGAGTGGGCCCAGTAACGTCTCCATTGGAGACTTTGTTGTTACTGTGTCTGGCATATCGAATACTCTCGGTAGCTTGCCGGGCTCTCTGAGAGGGGTGGAGGAATCGAACCCGGGTCGGCCATGTTGGCCGCTTGTAAGGCGAACGCCCTACCCGCTGTGCTATCGCTCTAGCATAGCACTATACTTGTATATATTTGACATGGTCATTATCCAGTCATCTGTGGCTGAACATTTGGGTCAATATATCCTAGCAATTATATTAAGTGCTGCAATGAACAATGGTGTGCCAATCTACTTTTATGACCATGTACATAAATTGTTCTTCAGACTTAAACAGAGACCCAACAAAAATCTGTAAATTTAAAAATATATTTTACAGACAAGGCTTAGTTCTATAGGCTCAAAAACCTACTTAAGAGCTAAGGAATATAAGAAAAGAGAAAAAAAAGTAAATATAAAAAAACAGTGGGGAACTTGAGCCATAATACAAGAGAATGGGGTTCTTGCTTTTCACATGACTGACCCAGGTTTAATCCCTAGCAGCATAGATGGTCCCCCAAGCCCTGCCAGGAGTGAATGCTTGAGTGCAGAGCCAGGAAGATGTTCCCTGAGCACTGATGGGTGTGCCTCCCAAAAATTAGAAGAAATTGGGGATGGTGCAATTGTTAGGTAGTGAGTACATGACCGCATTCACAATCGTTACTTATTATGGAACTTCAGAGGTACTGTGTCTATTTAAAAATCAACCACCTCTCAAACTAGCTGATCTCGCATAATCCTCCACACAGAAGGAGTGACATATGGTCACTAAGGAAGTCCCAAAGGACAGGGTCTTGCCTCTGAAACAGTAGACTGCACTGGTCAAGTGTTACAGGGTCCACAGCTTTGTATGGTTTATTTCAACAACTTTGACTCTTGTTTCACTGAGTCCATTAATTCTTTTACTATGAGACTTTCTTAGAAATATTCCCACAGCTATTTTTTCTATCCTTATTCCTTGAGGATTTTAAGTCAGAGGAAACTTTAAAAATATCTTTATTTTTTCTGGAACTCACCATTAAATGGGTACCCTGCACAGGATGATGTATAAGCTTTGACTTTTGCCCTAATGAACAGGAGCCTATGGTAAAAGCCTAATATATAATATCAGGATAATAATCCTGCTATATAATATCAGCAAAATCATATATATGTACATATATATAAATATATATATGTATAAAGATGTGGGCTGGAGTGATAGCACAGAGGGTAGGGCGTTTTCCTTGCATGCAGCCAGCATGGTCAACCCGAATTCGATTCTTCTGCCCCTCTCGGAGAGCCTAGCAAGCTACCGAGAGTATCTTGCCTGTACGGCAAAGCCTGGAAAGCTACTTGGGACATATTTGATATGCCAAACACACCAAACACAGTAACAAGTCTCACAATGTTACTGGGCCCGCTCAAGCAAATCAATGAACAACGGGAGGACAGTGACAGTGACAGTGATATATGGCAGCATATATAGTAGCACTGCACTCTAGCACTGTCGTCCCATTGTTCATCAATTTGCTTAACAGGTGCCAGTAACTGTTTCATGCTAGTATAGCCCAATGGCGTTTGCTCGCTCCAATAACACGAAGTGAGACCCATTATTATTACTGTTTTTGGCACAACAAATATGCCATAGGTAGCTTACCAGGCTCTGCTGTGTGAGCCGGATACCCTCGGTAGCTTGCTGGGCTCTCGAAGGGGACTGGAGGCTTTTGGGGGAGGCCTCTAATCTAGCATATATAGTGGTCACGGTCACAGTCCTCCCGTTGTTCATCGATTTGCTTGAGCGGGCCCAGTAATGTCTCCATTGTGAGACTTGTTGTTACTGTGTTTGGCATATCGAATACATCATGGGCAGCTTGCCAGGCTCTACCATGCAAGCGAGATACTCTCGGTAGCTTGCCGGGCTCTCCGAGAGGGGCGGAGGAATCGAACTCGGGTCGGCCATGTTGGCTGCTTGTAAGGCAAATACCCTACCGCTGTGCTATCATTCCAGCATATATAGTATAATATATGTGTGTGTGTGTGTGTGTGTATACATATATATGTATATACATACTTAATCAAGGCTGGAGTGATAGCACAGTGGTAGGGCATTTGCCTTGCTCGCAGCCAGCCCGGCCAAGCCTGGTTTGATTCTTCCGCCCCTCTCGGAGAGCCTGGCAACCTTCCAAGAGTATTCAATATGCCAAATACAGTAACAAGAAGTCTCACAATGGAGACATTACTGGGCCTGCTCAAGCAACTCGATGAACAATGGGAGGACAGTGATCACTTGATATCCCATTACTCATCGATTTGCTCGAGTGGATGCCAGTAATGTCTCCATACATCCCTGTTGCCTGCTAACGTAGTCCAATGGCATCTGCTCATTCTAGGGACACAAAGAGTCTCAAACCAATCGTACAGGGTCTTGACAAAGAAGACTGACCATCTCGTAGGTGGGCATCCATGCAATCTTTTGACGTCCCGTGGAATCTAGTCAGTAATAGCTCTAGTCCAGCAGTCGTCTCTAAATCTCATTACGTGTCCAGCCCATCTGATTTTCGATACCTTTGCAAACGAGACAGCATCCCTGATTCTTGAGCGTTGACGGAGGTAAGACCTCCAGATTCTTTCTCTCATTTGAGTGAAACGTGATACTCCAAGCATAGCTCTTTCCATTCCTCTTTGAGAGACCCGAATAGCGTTTTCATCCTGTTTTCGTAGGGCCCAGGTCTCTGAGGTGTATGTTAATGCAATAACAGTGGAATTGAAGAGATGTACTCAATGCTGGAGGTTTTTCATCCTCTTAGTTATTTCTTCAAAGCTCTTGAAGTCATTCCAAGCCGCTCTCTTCCTCCTGCGCAACTCAGGTGCCAGGTCATTCGCCATGTTGACTTCTCAACCTAGATACATATAACTGTTGCATTCGGAGATGGTCATTCCATTGAGAGTGAATGGAATGTCAGGAACAAGACTGTTTCTCATGAACGTTATCTTTCTGAGATTCAGCTGTAATCCGACCTTTCCACACTCACGGTCGAAGTTGGTCAGCATTTGTGTCACTTGGCTGATGTTTGGTGTTATTAGAATGATGTCATCAGCAAAGCGGAGGTGGTGTAGTTGCCAACCATCTATCTTCACTCCCATTCCTTCACATTCCAGTTGTCACATGATGTTCCCAAAGAGTTTTGGTGAAATAGTATCACCCTGCCGAACCCCTCTCTTGACATGGATGATCACTTCTTTGTAGAATGGTGAGATCCTGGTAGTGAATCTGAAATACAGCTCACGGAGGATCCTGATGTACTGAGTTTGAACGCCTTGATTGGCTAGGACTTCGATGATTGCTTCTGTCTCAACAGAATCAAAGGCCTTCTTTAAATCAATGAACATTAGACAGAGCGGGATCTTGAACTCCTGAGAAACCTCAATGAGCTTGGTTATCTTGTGGATATGGTCAATGGTGCCGAATCCTTTGTGGAACCCGGCTTGCTTGCATGGTTGTCCTTCATCTAGTGTTCTGCCAATCCTATTCAGGATGACTCGAGTGAACAGCTTGTAGATGACAGACAATAGGCAATTTGGGCAATAGTTGCCAATGTCGTGGATGTCCCTCTTGTTGTATAGTAATACAGTCCTGCTGGTTTTCCATTGGGATGGAACCTTGCATTCTGACAGGTAGCGTGTAAGAGCCAAGCCAGCGTATTGATATATATATATATGTATATATATATATATATATATGAATCACACAGGCTTTTGGTAAAATCCTGCTATATAATATGGGCTTTGTGACTGTGGGTCCATTGATAACCTCTTTGAGCCTCAGTTTCCTCATCTATATAATGACAATAATAGTTCTGACTCATGGATTGTAATGGATAACTATCTCTGTATAATAAGCCTGAAGATCCATGTCTTGCATATTCAGCAAGCATTTTATAAGCGACAGTGATCCTGCAGTAGGGTAGCCCACTCCTCACTTAACCTCTCTCATATGGTATCATCTGCCGGACAGGGAAGAGTGAATGGCTTCCATCCAGTTTTATGTCTGATCGGTTTGATCTTGCTCCTAATGATTTCACTTTCAGTCCTTTCAGAAAATAGGAGAATTGCTCTTCTACAGAAGCCTCATTATTCAATTTTTCTTTCCATATGGCTTCGATGCCAGCACATTCCCATGAAATTAGAACCAAGAGGGAGGCTTTGCAATCAATGCCATTTCCCTTGGAATGCTTGTATTGGAAATCCTGTTCCTGGACCAAATTGTTTTTATGTGGTTCCCAACACAAAAGCTGTTGAGTCACAACTTTACATTACAAATAAAAATGAGAAAAACTGAAACCAAATAAAATGCTATTAAAATGTTTTTTTTTTCCATTGAGGATATGCAGTTAGTCTGTCATTCGATGAAGAGGTGACGTTCTGGAAACTACCCAGCGGTCTCAGGAGAGACCGATACCTAGAATATCTTTCTGCTACCACTGCATAGCAGAAGACAGGGATGACTGATGGGTCCCTGGGGCTACACAGCGATCTCTGTGCTGCCAGAAATAGGACACACAGGGGACAGTGGCATGGTGAATATCTCTATATCAGAGCCAGGTTATTTATTCCTGTGCCTTTGAGAGAACGCAGAAGAAGTGTCCTTTCTCTGGAACTCAGGTGATTCCATGTATTGCCGGATGCCAAAATCCACTTTATCAAGTGGATAGCCTTATCCTAGAACACCACATTAGAGAGTTCATATAATAATTTATTCTTTCAGTCAATATTACTGAGTAGCAGAACTGTGTGAGTTATCAAGGATAGATTTACAAGCAAGATAAGCACAACCTCTGCCTTTAAGGATGTCATATATCAGAGGACAGATAAAGGGAGAGAAGTTGCTATATAGCTCCTACCAGGAAGTAGTCACTGGCAGGCAAGTTAGAACAAGGTTCATCCTTCTGCCCTCTCACTCTTTTCTTCCAGACTGAAGAAATACCTGACTCATGATTAGGAGATGGGACAAACATGCTCAATTCCTCTGGAATAAAAACCCTCAAGGAATCGTTTATCAAGGAATTCTTTTATTCAGGAAGTTACTTCAGCAGAAGGACTACGACCTTGGTGAAGGGTTGGTTCCAATCAGCTTTATGGAATGAAATTTGAACTATTATTCTGAGACCCACCCAGATGCCTCGGGCCTGAAATCTCAATAGATTCTAAACTCGAAATATAAAGTAAATGTTCTTTTTACATGTACCTTATAACTTGGTGCCCCTGTGATATAGCTGAGCAGTAAAAGTAACACATTTGCATTTCAGAACAAAATTAATGTACTGGCACACAGAGAC
The DNA here is from genome assembly GCF_029834395.1 of Sorex fumeus. Taxonomy (NCBI): domain Eukaryota; kingdom Metazoa; phylum Chordata; class Mammalia; order Eulipotyphla; family Soricidae; genus Sorex; species Sorex fumeus. Next base: position 1,927,584 of record NW_026606068.1, on the reverse strand, counting down.
ACAGGTCTTTGATGGAAACTTAACTGCCAATGTGTTAGTGTTATAGTAAGTGTAACGATGCAAGGCTTTACATTTGGTGACTGAGGATATTGATATTTGGGAAAAGCAAGGACCACACATGCTGTTATGGTATCTAATGCAGAAAACACAAAAGTGAACAGCTGAAGAGGAAGAAGAGTAGATTCATCTTCTCTAAATTGCTCTCTAAGGGGATGGAACAATAGCACAGCAGGAGGGCATTTGCCTTGCATGTGGCTGACCCCAGTTCAATTCCCAGCATCCCATATGATTCCAAACACCACCAGGAGTAATTCCTGGGTGCAGAGCCAGGAGTAACCCCTGAGCATCGCCAGGTGTGACCAAAAATAAAAAAGCAAAAAAATAAATAAATAAATTACATGCTAGGATGGGTGAACTTCAGAATACTGACTCTTTCAGGTCTTACTGAACAGACTAATGTTTTCCTATATTGATTGAATTTGCTCGTGATGTGTATATAGATTGAGATTTTTAAAAATTTTTATTAGTGAAATACCATGAGGTAAAGTTGTAGACTTACAAATTTTGGGCTTGGGTTTCAATTATACAATGATCAAGTACCCATCCCTTCACCAGTGCCCATTTTCCACCACCATGGATCCCAGTATCCCTCCCACTCCCATCCTTCCATTCCAGCCTGCCTCTGTGGCAGGGCATTCCCTTTTGTTCTCTCTCTCCTTTTGGGTGCTGTGATTTGCAAAAGAGGCATTGAGTGGCAATCATGTTCGGTCTATAGTCTACTTTCAGCATGCTTCTACCGTCCTTGGGAAGATCCTCCCAACACCCTTTATTTGGTCCTCCCTCCCTTCTCTATCTGAGCTGCCTTTTCCCCTAGCATGTGTGGCTGGCCTCCAAGTCATGGGTTAAACCTCCTGGTAATTATCTCGGATATTCTTGGGTGTTAGTCTCCTATTTTGTTACTTTATGTTACCCAGATGAGTGCAATATTTCTATGTCTGTCCCTCTCTTTCTGACTCATTTTGCTTAGCATGATACTTTCCATGTAGTACCACTTGCACAAAAGTAAGATCAAAATGGATTAAAGATCTCAACATCAGACCAGAATCCATAAAGTACATTGAAGACAAAGTTGGCAAAACCCTCCATGACATTGAAGCTAATGGTATCTTCAAAGATGTCATACCACTGGCCAAGCAAGTGAAAACAGAGATAGACAAATGTGACTATCTTAAACTAAGAAGCTTCTGCACCTCAAAAGAAACAATGACCAAAATACAGAGACAGTCTACAGAATGGGAAAGGATATTCGCCGAATACACATCTGACAAGGAGTTGATATCAAGGATATATAAATTACTGGTTGAACTCCACAAGAAGAAAACATCCAACCCCATCAAAAAATGGGGTGACTAAATGAACAGAACCTTTCTCAAAGAAGAAATCTGAATGGCAAAAAAGGCACATGAGAAAATGCTCGGCATCACTAATCATCAGAGAGATGCAGATCAAAACCACAGTGAGATATCATCTCACACCTCAGAAACTGGCCCACATCCAAAAGTACAAAAGCAACCAGTGTTGGCGTGGATGTGGTGAGAAAGGGACCCTTTCACTGCTGGTGGGAATGCCAACTGGTTCATCCCTTTTGGGAAACATATGAATGATCCTCAAAAAATTAGAAATTGAGCTCCCATTTGACCCAGCAATACCACTCTTAGGAATATATTCCAGAAAGGCAAAAAAGTATAGCCAAAGTGACATCTGCACTTGTTTGTTCATTGCTGCACTGTTTACAATAGCCAGAATGTGGAAATAACCTGAGTGTGCAAGAACAGATGACTGGTTAAAGAAACTTTGGTACATCTACATAATGGAGTACTATGTAGCTGTTAGAAAAGATGAAGTCATGGGATTGAGCCTTTAAACTTCGATGGCAGTTAAGTTCAATGAGAGCTCAAAATACTGGTATGTGTTTTGTGCCAAAAGATATCAGGAAGAAATGCCAATCCACAGACGCCAAATTCTTTTCTTTCTGTGTATGTAACATTTCAGGACTAAGCAGCCAGTGCATCTTGGCTAAGCTCCAATATTAATGTAAGTTGTCTGACGGCTCCTGGTTCATTTCTATCAAATTACCTCATGTTGACTTGTGATTTGATGGTTCCATAAGCTTTGATCATGACTTCAGGGATTCATATCTTGGTATTGATCACAGGAGTGTATTAATTTTAATTAATTAGTAATTAATTAACACCTTAAAAGTAATGGTAATTCTGTCTTATTATACTGAGAAACAACCAGATGAAATGTTTGCAAACCTGTCAGAGAAGGACCACATCTAGATTACTCAGTCATTAAAAGTCAAACATCCTGAATAAATGAAGGAAGTACAGATTATTTTAAAGTATGCTTACTTCTTATTATAAGAATGAGTAGAAAGTTTTAATTTATAAAATATATGTTAATGAATGTGTGGCTGGATTGATAGGACAGTGGGTAGAGCCTTTCCCTTGTATGTGGCCTACCTGGGTTTGATCCCTGGCAACCCATATGTTTCCCAAGCTCCACCAGGAGTGATTCCTGAGTACACATCAATTAGTAATCCCTGAGCACTGCTTGTTGTAATCCACATGCAAACAACAGAAGCAAAAAGAGAATGTGATTGACATATTACTTTCATATTTATAAAGGTGATGAGATACAAAGAGTAGAAGTATTGCTGCTTTAGAAGGCTGAACAGGGTTACTGCTGAAGTATTGCAGCTGGTACAGGCATTTTAGCACTCACTAGGTTCTCTTAATCCAGGGTCCAATAGCATTAATAACATTAAGAAAGTATGAAATTACATGATGATTCTCAGCATCAATGAATATGGAAAATATATTTCAAATACTAAGAGATATTTATTGAAAGAAGCAGCAGTTAACGGTTGCAAAACTATAAGATTTACATTACATGCCTACTCACCAATGAAGGGTGGAAAGATTTTGCATATGCCAGGATGGCAGGTGGGGGGGCGCAGGAAGGCATGTCTAAAAGGTCCTGCTGACAGGAGCTGCCATTTGTACCTAGTTATTATGACTGTGAAAGAGTTCAAGGATATCTCAAAAGTTGTTTCAATTAAATGTTGATGTGGTTCCTGGATGACTTTTCATCTGCACTCTCCTCTTACCAGTGGTAAACATAGTTTAGACTACAATGCAACCTAAGAAAAATTTATCTCCAGAGTTTGCTGCCACAGTCTAGTTTTGAGATGAAAGACATGAATCAAAAAGCAGCCTGTCAAAAACACTAAACACAGGGATTTCCCTATGTCTGTTGCTCCTTAGGCTGCTGGTTTCTGATCCCGATTCTCAGCACAGTCATCTAGGTCCGAAGTGTAAGGAGTGATAGATATTGGGAATAATATTTCTATGGCAGTAGATAGATGGTTGGCAACTACACCACCTCCGCTTTGCTGATGACATCGTTCTAATAACACCAAACATTAGCCAAGTGGCACAAATGCTGGCCAACTTCAACCATGAGTGTGGAAAGGTCGGACTACAGCTGAACCTCATGAAGACAATGTTTATGAGAAATGGTCTCGATCTTGACATTCCATTTACTCTCAATGGGACAAACATCTTCGAATGCAACAGTTACGTGTACTTAGGTCAAGAAGTCAACATGACGATGAATGACCTGGCACCTGAGTTGCGCAGGAGGAAGAGAGTGGCTTGGGATGCTGAGAACCGAGATTTGAAAGAGCTATGCTTGGAGTATCACGTTTCACTCAAATGAGAGAAAGAATCCGGAGTTCTGACCTCCATGGAAGGTCAAGAATCAGGGACACTGTCTCGGTTGCAGGCATCGAAAATCAGATGGGCTGCACACGTAATGAGATTAGGAGAAGACCGCTGAACTAGAGCCATTACCAACTGGATTCCATGACACATCAAAAGATCGTGTGGCCACCCACCTACGAAGTGTTCAGACTTCTTTGTGAAGACCCTGAACTATTGGTTTGAGGCTCTTCATATTCCTAGAATGAACAGATGCCATTGGGCTACACTAGCACGCGACAGAGACAAATAGAGACGTTACTGGCGCCCACTCGAGCAACTCGATGATTAGCAGGAAGTCAAGTGATCAAGTGATTTCTATGGCAACAATAGAGATAGACTTGAATTTTCTAATTTTGCAGGGTGGGATTGATGTGACATTCTTTTCTGTCCAAACATTAGGAAATTTTGACATCGGATGTTTTTGTTGTAAATTGGATAAATACTTCCTTGAACCTACCTCAGGAGTTCTGATCTTTAGTAGAAAACAGTTAAGATATCTCAATCTCATTACTACTCAGCTTGTACTCTACTTCAATCCCATTTCTACTGATTTCTACTCAATCCCATTTCTACTAGATTGGTCATCTCTCAGGAAAGAATGGAGTAAATAAGAAACTGAGTAATTTCTTAGTAACTCAGAGAGACAGTTCAGTGGGTAAGACACTTGCCTAGCACACAGAAAATCCAGATCAGATCCCCTGTGCCACATATAATCCCCTGAGCACCATCAGGAGTGGTTCCTGACCACAGAACTAAGAGTAATCCCAGAGGACCATGAGGCCTCAAACACCAAAAACAAACAAGCAAAAAAAAAAAAAAACTGAAAGGAAAGAATTTGAATAGTTTATTGGTAATTTGTAGGGGAAAGAAATGTTGCCTTTCTATCCAGGCTCTATCTAAGAGTATATTGTTTTGTTGCTTTTGTATGTTTGTTTTGTTTTATCAAATCTGGTGATGCTCAGAAGTTCCTCCTGGTGCTGCACTCAAGAATTACTCCTGGTGGTGCTTGGGGGATCTATCGAATGTCAGGGATCGAACTCATGTCAGTCACATGCAAGTACTACCCACTGTACTATGTATGATTCAACCCCAAGAGAAGATAGTTTTGTGTGAATCTGATATTTCTTTAGAATTGTTCTTAGATAAGAAGTAGTTGCATTCAGGATGGACATATAAATACTAGATTTTCTGTGCAGCAGTAAGAATATTTGCACTACCTTATTGTAGTGCTGTGCTGTGCTGAAGTTTGAAGTTAGATCAATTCTATTTCAGAGCTTCATAAGGCAAAATTTCAATTGTCAACTGATTTTCAAGGATGAATGGTTGATACGACAAGGAGGCCTCAGGACACCAAGACCATCTCACCTTCTTTCGCTAGCAACTAAACACAACAATTGTCAGCCAGAGAACAAGCCCAAGTGTTTAAGGAACTAAAAATATAAGTCCTATAGATAGACATGTATTCCACATGACTAACATTGCCAGTGGAAGGGGACTAGAGATGAATGAAAATTTCCATTCAAGTTGCTAAGAAAACACATGAAAGGAAACAGATTTGTTTCTCTAAGACTCCAGGGAGGAAGAGTGTTTTAACTTGTAAGACTTGGAGGACACTTACAGTTCAGGTGTTCTGCTTTCTCTTTGAGGAGCAGGAGATGTGTCTACTGTTCAGAATGTCTTCAACTTAGGGATTAGGTTTCCAGTTCGAGAGAGTAAAGTTCACGTGGCTGCATTTAGAATTCCATTTCTTAGTGCTGTTTTTGTACTTATTTTATTTATTGGTTTTTCTTTTTTGGGTCACACCCGGCTATGCACAGGGTTTACTCCTGGCTCATACATTCTGGAATTGCTCCTAGTGGTGCTCCGGCGACCATATGGCATGCTGATAATCGAACCTGGGTTGGCTGTGTGCAAGGCAAATGCCCTTCCCGCTGTGCTATCACTCTAGCCCCTCTTTACATTTTTAAATTTAGTCATTGTGAAATTACAAAGTTATTCCTTGGTTTCAGATGTACAGTGCTTAAATATCAATCACTTTACTAGTGTCTACTTCCCTCCACCAATGCTTTCATTGGATCCCAGACACTAGTCTGCTTCTACAAGGTTTTTTTTTTGTATATTTATATGTTTTTGCACTATGGTTTATAGTATTTTGCTGATAGGGTTTCATACACAACCACCTTACCACATTTCAGCACTACGTCTTCTTTCCAGTTGAACAGTTACCACCACAATCATTGTCTCCTCCCTGTCCTATCCCCAACCCCTTCAAGTGACATATTTCCTACTGAATACCAATCCTCATGTTCTTTGTTTCCATTGTCTCTGTCCATTATTCCACCATTATGTTACTTTATGTCTCGTATATGAGAGAGATCATTCTGTGTCAGTCACACTTTCTGACTAACTTCTCTCACCATGATACTCTCCAGCTATCCCCATGAATCAGCAAATCACAGAACTTTAGCTTTTCTTAGGGCCAAATCTTATTTCATTGTGTATATGTATCATAGTTTCTTTATTCAGTCCTTTTTTATTTTTCTCTCTCAACATTTTATTTTTCACTTGGCTCCAAACTTAAGAGATCAAGAGAAAACTTGCACTTGGCTTCAACTGTATGTTTAATAAAAGCAATATTTGCCTTTCTTGTTGAACTTTTCAAAGATTTCAACAAACATAAGTTGACTGGGTTAAAAAAGGGTATTGATGGTTTGTTGGAGCAGAGGTTTATAGACTAAAGGGAACAACTGTACAAAGGTATGATATCAAGAGAGCTAATAATGTAGCCAACAAAGTGAAATAATGCCAATGTGGCTGGAACAAAAAGGTAAGGGTATATCTGTGCACCGGAGCTATGGATTTGAGATTTTTTGGTCTTAAAGTAGGTTTGCCAGATTGAGCAAACAAAAATATAGAACTCCGAGTTTAATTTGAATTTCAGATAAAAATGAATATTATTTTTAGTTTAAGTATGTCCCATGCAACATTTGCAATATATAGGACATACTGAAAACCTACTTGTTTATCTAAAATTCAAATTTAACTAAGTGTACTAAATTTTTATCTCAAAATTCTTGCCTAAGGAAAATGGCAAACCACCGAAGTATTTAAAACACGAAAAGGATATGAACAGGAACTAGATAGAAAGAAAATTAGCTTTGCAGCAAAAGACAAACATCTACCAAATGTTCTCAAGTATAAGGGACTTTTCAACATGGTCTCACTATAGAACAAAAAATAATGAAAATCTGCTATACCCATGACTTGTGATAATAATTGTAAATACAACCTGATGAAGATAAATTATGGTCTGAATATCATGGCAAATAAGGCTGACTTATACCAAATGGGAAATTTGGAGTCTAACTCTTAGAATTCATGCTCTGCTACAAAAAAGCAATATACAAAAGTGACGATGAACACAGCAATTTTATTTTCAAAACCAAGTGCATTCATTTTGCCTTCATTGAAAGCTAGACTACACACCCTCTAATCCTCTGCAAAGTCAGGGTTTATTGTGCATGACTTTTTCAGATAGTTATGACTTCTGCTGAGTTTGTGGCCACCTCAGTTTGATTCACAGAGATCTATTCTAAATGGACCGACACTATGAATCATAAATATGTTTCATTTCAAGAACACAGCATACGTGCTGCCAGCAGAAGAAACGGGCACATTCTTGATGAACAGACATTGAATTCTCATGAATTCATATATGAATATATATTAATGTCCTGAATTCCTATTTGTTTTTTTAATTGACTTGGTGAATTTCCTAAATGTCTATGTGTCCATTCTTTGTAAAATTTTTCCTAGTTCTCTCAAATAGTAATGGTTAGAGTTCTAATGAAACTCTGAAAAAGAATAATTATCATAGGGTAACAAGTTGTTCTCATCTACTGACTGGTCAATTTATTGAATTGGAAATATATAAGTAAATATATTTATCATGAGGATCTCAGATTCTCCACAGAAAGTCAATAACCATAAGTACTGGGTAGTGGGTTAATATGGAAGAGAAAAGGTCAAAGACGAAGTTTGAGAGAGCATTTAACATTTTCTCACTAGACCAGGAAAAGAACTCTATTATATGAGACTATGATAAATATCTTAAATGTATCCCTGAGGAATTTAATGTTATTGCCATTTTTTCAGTCCATCCAATCCCGTCTTCAATTTTACAAAAGTGAAACTGATATATAATGAATTAAAGCCTAAGTAAGTGGCTGGAATTACTATCTGTTAAATAAAGTCAAGAACATGTTGAGTGAAATAGAATTCAATGAGAATATATAAATGCTGGCTAGCAATTGATGAATTCTTCCTATATTCCAGGAACTTATATCAATGATTTAATGATGACTATTAATACCACATTCCCACATGGTAGATATTCTGACCATTATACAAATGAAAGAATTAGAACATAGAAAGCATGTTAATAGCCTAGGTTATAAGTTTCAGAGTCACAGATCAAAGACAAGAGACAATTTAGGTGGTCAACATGGCCGACCCGAGTTCGATTCCTCCGCCCCTCTCGGAGAGCCTGGCAAGCTACCGAGAGTATATTGCCAGCACCGGCAGAGCCTGGCAAGCTACCTGTGACGTATTGGATATGCCAAACACAGTAACAACAAGTCTCACGATGGAGATGTTACTGGGCCCGCTTGAGAAAATCGATGAACAATGGGAGGACAGTGACAGTGACTCCAAAATAATATTTTTGACCACTAGTTTTCTGTAGGATACAGTTAATATGTAGAACATTTGTATGGCTAACAAAATATGAATATAGTTTAAGTATTGAATGTAAATAAGTTTATAGTAGTCTCAGTTTCCCCTTGATATTTCATGATTCTAGTAAATTTCACCAGGGCTTTATACATAAAATAAAGTATATTGTGGTTGTAAATCCCATTTCCTCAAAACAACAATCAGTTCTGAGCTTCATTTTAACCCTGTCTAGTCATTCTTTCATTCAAAAGCCATGCATAAAATACTTGGTAAATTTTAAATTCTGATCAAAAGTTTTCAAGCCATTATTTTTTATTTGAAAAACTGAATATCCAGTAGAAATGTATAAATATGTAGGGATATTATTAGCATGACAGTCTCACTGCAAGCAAAAACTACCTATTTTGATTCTAATCCTGTAGTTTCTATAGAACATCTAACTAGTTTAAAAAAAAAAAAACCTCAAGTGTTGCTGTTACTCCTTTCTGCTTACTCAGGATTTTTTCCTCTTAACAACCACACAAGAATATTTTTAGAAAAAGCCAATGGTATTTCTTCTGACATCTGAACTTTTTCATCAGCTAAAGGGACATTATGCAGACACAAAGTAGAACCACACGAGGAGAGAAGAACACTTTGCTATTCTCATAGGATTACTTCTGGGAATTTTATTATGGTGGTTTTTGATATGGCTTTTAGCCTCTTCTCTCCCTGCTATATGTTGGGATGGGAAAAGACTCTTTAATTCTGAGTTACATTTCATTAATAGGATGTTCTAAAGCAGATGCTCAGTGATGCCCAGCAAAGGTTTCATAGTTTCTCAAATAGTGTCTACAACTGTAACGCTCCACTCCCCCCCATCCTACCCCCCCCCAAAAAAAAAACTGGGAACATTGGTGGTGGAAAATGTACACTGGTGAAGGGATGGGTGTTGGAACATTATAGGACTGAAACCCAACCATGAGCAACTTTGTAACTGTGTATCTCATAGTGATTCAATTAAAAAAATTAATCAAAAATATCAATAAACTATTCAAAATATTAGGCAGGAACAGTTGCTTCAGTATTTTTAACTTTAGTTTAAAAATATAAAGAACTTGAAATAAATAGGTAAAAACCAAACAAATATCTTTTCTTTTCTTTTAATGAAACAAAACATATAAAAGCTTAATATAATATTCTCATGTAAGTGTGGACATGTTTTACAATAATGCACAATCTGACTTGGTTCAGATTTAAATAGGATTCCTGCTGTATAACCTGGTCCTGACAGAATGGCCCCAGGAGAAAACTGAGAACAGAGGATCACTCCATCTTGGTTACATTGATCTTTTGGATTGATTCTTGGGTTTCCATGTCGTTGATTTCTGCTCTAAGTTTTATGATCTATTCTCTTCTGCCTGGTTTGGGCTCCTTTTGTTGGTTCTTTTCTAAGATCTTGAGCTGTGAAGTCAATTTGTTTATGTGGGCCCTTTCTTCCTTCCTGAGAAATGCTTGCAGAGCTATAAATTTTCCCCTTAATATGGCTGTAGCTGCACCCTGTAGGTTCTGGTAGCTCATGTCTTTATTCTCATTTGTTTCTAGGTATCTTTTGATTTCTCCTTGACTTCCTTCCTGAGACACTTGTTGTTCAACATTGAGTTGTTTAATTTCCAGGTGTTTGATTTATTTCTTGATGTCTTTGTGTGATTCGCTTCTACCTTCAGTGCATCATGGTCTGAAAAGATTGGTAATACTACTTCTATCTTCCTGATTCTATTGAGTTATGTTTTGTGGCCTAGAACATGGTCTATTTTGGAAAATGCTCCGTGTGCACTGGAGAAGAATGTGTATTCTTTCTTTTGGGGGTGTAAAGCCCTGTATAGGTCTATACGCCCTCTCTCTTCTATTTCTTCCTTTAAAGCCAATGTTTTCTTGCTGAGTTTTGTTCTTGTTGATCTATCCAGAGATGATAAGACAAGGTTGAAGTCTTTGGCTACTATTGTGTTGTTAGCAATGTACTCCTTAAAATCTGTTAGCAATTGGTTTCAATATTTAGCTGTTCCCTCATTAGGTGTGTATACATTTAAGAGTGTGATTTCTTCCTGTTGTATATATTCCTTGATAAATAGAAAATGGCCTTTGCTGTCCCTTTAATCTTTTTCAACCTGAAATTGATGTTGTCGGATACTAATATGGCCAACCCAGCTTTTTTGAGGGAGCTATTTGCTTGCAGGATTGTTTTCTTTTCTTTTTTTTATTTAAGCCCGGAATACCCCAGCTTTTATTTTATTTTATTTTTTAACTTTTATTAGTGAAACACCATGAGGTACAGTTGTAGACTTACAAATTTTTGTGCCTGGATTTCAATTATACTATGATCAAATACCCATCCCTCCACCAGCAGGATTGTTTTCTATCCTTTAACTTTGAGTTCCTGTTTGCTCTGACTTTTCAGGTGAGTTTCTTGTAGGCAGCAGAAATATTGGGTTCATTCTCTGAATCCATTTTGCCACTCTGTGTCTCTTAATTGGTGAATTTAAATTACTGACGTTGAGAGAGATTATTGTTATGGGGTTTTGTGTCATCTTTCTTTAAGGGTTTGTTGTGCTTGTAGGGTTTGTCTTGTCTTATAGTAGCCCGTTTTGCCCTTCCTTTAGGTTTGGTTTTGAGTCTATGAAGTTCCTGAGCTGCTGTTTATTCACAAAGTGAGTTCGAGTGAGAGTTTAGCCGGGTAGAGTGTTCTTGGTGAAGTGTTCATTTCAGTGAGCTTTTTCACCACTGAAAAAATTCCTCTGATAGGTCTGCTGTGAATCTAAGGGGTGCTCCGTTGTATGTGATTTCCTTCTTTGACCTTGCTGCTTGCAGTATTGTGTTTCTATCCACAGCATCCATCATTCTAACTATGATATGTCTTGGAGTGTTTTTGTTAGGGTCTCTTTTAGCTGGCACTCTTCAGGCTTCTTGAATCTGATTGGCTGCATTGTCCAGCTGTGGGAACTTTTAAGCAATGATTTGTTTAACCATGGCTTTTTTCACTGAGATTGTCTCCCTGACCTTCTAGTACTTCAATGTTTCTAATGTTGTTCCTCTTGGAATCATCTCCTAGGGTGGTGCTCGGGGTCCCTCCTGACTTTGCATTCAAGCATCACTCCTAGTGGTGCTCAAGGGGCATATGTGGTGTTATCTGTCCAACCCCACATTTTTTCCTTTCTGATAGAGAAAGGAGGCAACACGACATTTACAAACATATGTACTACTTTTAGGCAAATAGAAGACAACTTTTTCTAATATATACTTCTTAAGTGACTTTGGTTTTAAAAAAGAAAAACCAACTTATGTTAATTTGACATATTTTGGAGTGATATACTATGCTATCTTTTATCAGTAAAGTTACGTGTCCAGTCAAGCTAATGATAACAAGCATACATAGTCTTCAACTCTAGTTAGGGAAAGAGAAAAAAATGAGAAGAAATTTGCACCAAAGATGCACAATAAATACCAAAATATTGGTGAGCACTTCAGGGAAACCTGTGTGCCTTTGTTTCTTTGCCGGTACCTTCATGTGTGCGGAGAGTGGTCTCAGCATGGTGGTGGCTGGTTCTGGAGGTCTTCGGCTGCTGGAGCCCTGGTTGAAGAGGGGAGGAAAACTCAACCGGCTCCTCTCCAAGGGGCCCTGGCAAGGACAGCCAGACGTGGGATCAGGATACTCTGCGCTGTTCTCTTCCGGGAGCTGGGTTTTATAGTCTCTTGGTCTTGGTCGTTAATGGGATTACACGGCTCCAGGGGGCCAGTTGGTGGGTGTGACCCCCGCCTACTGGAATTTGGAGGATCTGGGTGGAGGATACTTAGCCCCGATTTGAGTAGGCCTGGAGATCTCAGCCCCGGGACCCGTGTGCCTTTGTTCCTCTGCCGGTACCTTCATGTGTGCAGAGAGTCACACCCACCAACTGGCCCCCTGGCGCCGTGTAATCCCATCAATGGCCAAGACTCAGAGACTATAAGAAGAGAACAGCACAGAGTCTCCTGCCCCTGCACCTCACTGTCCTCGCCGGAGCCCCTTGGAGGGGAGCGGGTTGAGTTTTCCTCCCCGCCCTGACCAGGGCTCTGGCAGTCAAAGACCTCCAGAACCAGCCACCACCATGCTGAGACCACTCTCCGCACACATGAATGTACCGGCAGAGGAACAAAGGCATGCAGGTTCCGGGGCTGAGATCTCCAAGCCTACTCAGATTGGGGCTGAGCATCTTCCACCCAGAGCCTCCAAATTCCAGTAGGCGGGGGTCACACCCACCAACTGGCCCCCTGGTGTCGTGTAATCCCATCAATGGCCAAGACCCAGAGACTATAAAACCCAGCTCCCGGACATCTTATCATCTCATTCCTACTTTGGACAAACTGGCAGACTACCGAATGTAACCTGCCCACACGGCAGAGTCTGGCAAACTCCCCCTGTCGTGCTTAATATGCCAAATACCAGTAACAATGAAGGGTCTCATTCTCCTAACTCTGAAAGAGCCTTGAATATGGCACTTTTTAAAAAAAATCTCAGGGCTAGGATGAAGATGTTACTGGGGCCTGCTTGAGGCAATCAACGAATAACAGGATGGTCGTGACTTCAGGGAAAATTGACAAATTGCAAAGTTTGAGAAATTGAGTCTTAGGCTGAATAGTTTAATAGTTCTAAAAATAATAGTTTTATATTTTGGTTATATTTTAGATTTTATTATTTTTATTTGGTTAAATGTAGTGGCCTATGATGGTATAAGAAATGTAGCAATGGACACTTAGGTTTGTTAAGATGACTCCACCAACTTACTTAATTTTTTTAGGAAAGCTTGTCCTTAAGTTCCCCTAGGTCATCAACTCATTCTTTACTATTCTGAGTAGTAGTTGGTAAGGAAGAGCTTTTTGATTCAGGATTTCTTGTATGGTGGAGTATATTTAATCAAAAGATCAAAATATGGTGGAGATAGGTATTTTTTCTCTTCCCTCTTCTCTTCAGGCTAAAGTCCATGTAAAAAGTTAGAAAATTATCTTCAAATTTTTGTCAAAGGTCTAGATGAGGTCATAGAGAAAAATGGGATTTGTACCATTATCATACCCCTAACTATACCCTGCATGCCCTCAACAACACATACTTATATTTTTATATCTATCTGCCTATCTCTTTTGTCTTTCTCTGGATAAAATCAAATCATAAGGACAAGGAATGATATTGACTGCATCTTTTAAAAATATTTCTATACTCATTTGTTTAGATAACCATATTATACAATAATGTTTTATATATATATTAAAATTTTATTTTTATTGGTTCACCACAGAGCTGGAGCGATAGCAGAGTGGCTGGGCGTTTGCCTTGCACGCAGCCAACATGGCTGACCCGAGTTCGATTCCTCCAGCCCTCTCAAAGAGCCCGGCAAACTACTGAGAGTATCTTGCTGGCATGGCAGAGCCTGGCAAGCTACCCGTGACATATATGATATGTCAAACACGGTAACAACAAGTCTCACGAAGGAGACATTACTAAGCCCACTCGAGCAAATCGATGAACAATGGGAGGACCATGACCATTACCATGAGGTACAGTAACAAAGCTTTTATGTTTGAGTTTTGATCATACAGTCATCCAACACCCATCCCTTCACCAGTATACATTATCCACCACCAAAATCCCCAGTATCCCCCCTGCCCCCATTCCACATCTCCCCCTGCCTGTGTGGCAGATAATTTGCACAATACTGTCTTTCTTTACTTTAGTTACCTTAGATATTTCAAGACCAGACCATCACCACTCATACCTGCCAAAAAGGCAATGCTAGACAATGTGTTTTGTACCATTTATTTTGGATGTAATATAATGTTGCATGGCCGTGCACTCTAAGAATTCTAAAATTTTAATAATTAGTGTCTGAAGAGATGGTTGCAACAAGATGCTTGGGTGCGAGGTTGATTTGTGTGTCTCTGGATCCTGGCTGTGTGGGCGCTTAAGTAGAAGGTGGCCAGGTGTTGCATCATCTCAGAATCTCATCAGGGCGAGGGGTGGGGAGGGAAGGAGGAGTGCACATTCCTCCCTTGTCCTGTGAGGCCTGCTGGCGTTTGGTGCCACAGCTGCTCATACCTGGATCTTATCGCTGACTTTTAGAAAATGGCAGCCACCAGAGTTCCTAGAGGATAGGCAGAGGGACAGTACCAACCCCCGTCTGGAGCAACCCAGTGGAAACGGCCTATTGCAAAGTCCAGGACAATCTCTATCTCTGTAGCAAGTTGCTTGGGTGTGGGGTTCATTTGTGTGTCAAAATGTTTTATATTTACTAGCAGTTTCTATTGCTAAAATTGCTCTCGCAAACATTTCATTTCATTGGTCATCAACATATTCATCTGGATGAATTCATCATATTCTTGGCAATGTAAGGTTTTAACTCATTTTACGGATGATTGAAAATCTGAGCCCCAAATATAAACTTGTTTGCTCAGCCTGGTCAGTTCTGTAGATGTAACTGCATTTTCCACCTACACAAATCCACATTGGTTATGGATTCTTAGTGAAAACAATGTTGGATATTAACTCTAAGTGTTTTAGACTTCATCAATGAATTGTCCCCTTTCCTCCACAGAGAGAATCTTACTGTGCTCTTATGAGCATCCCTAATCCCCTGAGTCTAACTTTTCCTTTGCATTTTACCTTTTATTGTCACAATTCCTTGAGTCAGTCTTGGTTACTTATAAGCCAAAACCTAAGTGACTCTGGACTTTGTATTTGAAATGAACACAACAGTATTATAAAAGTAGGAATATAACTTTTGTTTGTGTGGGGAGGTCATTCGTATAAAAACAGGTGGCTTCATATCTTTGCCCTAGTCCTTAATACCTGTAAGTAACAACCTTTGGCGAGTTACTTAACCTTTTTGATGCAATTCTTCTGCTCTATAATTTGAAGGTTAACAACCCTTCTCTTAGAATTCAGATGTGTATCAAATGAGAAAATACAGATAAATAGCAGCATCCTAGCTATAGTATATGATGGATACCATTGTCTATTATCATCATAATTGGTATCTACAGTAAATAATGGAAAATATAGGGTGGAAGTGAAAGGAAATGGAGATTCAAATATTTGTCTGATATCATTCCATAGCTCTCAAATTCAAATTCCCAGAATACAAATTTTTACTTTCATATACTTGTGTGGAGAGTGCTGGGACCACTCTCCACACACTTGGATGAGCCTCACGCATAAAAGAACTGGCAGAGGAACCCAGGTGTGTGGGACCCAGGGATGAGATCTCCAAGCCTGCACGGTTTGGGACTGGACCTGCCAGTAGCTAGACAGTTACACCCACCAACTGCGTGTAACCCCAACAACGGCCAGGATCCAGAGATTATCACACTCAGCTCCCGGAAGCGCGCAGCCGCATTTGTGGCTGCGCAACATCTTATCATCTCATTCCTACTTTGGACAAACTGGCAGGCTACCGAATGTAACCTGCCCACATGGCAGAGTCTGGCAAACTCCCCGTGGTGTACCCAATATGCCAAATACCAGTAACAATGAAGGATCTCATTCTTCTAACTCTGAAAGAGCCTTGAATATGGCACTGTTTAAAAAAAAATCTCAGGGCTAGGATGAAGGAGACATTACTGGAGCCTGCTCGAAGCAATCGACGAATAACAGGATGGTTGTTATGACACTTGTGCTCACACTTCAGAAATTGATCTATTAGTGCCTGAACACTAGCTGAGCTTGATTATTTATAGTATCTCACAACTTTGTAAAGTTAGCAAAAAAAGTTCATAAAATTTCATTATGCAGGGAGCCCTCTGGCTACTGATCGAGCTGCTTCACAGCCATGATCCATGAGACTCAGAAACAAATCTCAGAACCCCATGGCTTTTGGCAGAAATGCATCCGGACTTCACATCAGGTTTCTGGCACCGGGCCACCCCAGGTGGGAATAGGTTTTGTGCCTTGGCCTGTTCCCCCTGGTGGTTCATTCACCGCCATTTTCCAGAGGCCTATGGACAGCCAGGTAGGGGCCTGCATGGAATGAAGGTGGAGCTGGTCCTCTCCCACCCTGCCCCTATGAGACCCCTAGTCTCCACCCATGAACAAACCCTCTGGCTACTGATCGAGCTGCATCATGGCCATGATCCCAGAGACTCAAAAACAAATCTCGGAACCCAGGAGCTTTTGGCAGAAATCCCTCCAGATTTAATTATTAAAACTTCAGAATTCCAAAATCATATGCAATTCATAATCAGCAATAGAAAATAAATTGACTAATGTTGACTTTTCAGCATATTTGAGTGCTGGGGTAAAATTCCAAACAATAATGGTGTCGAAATATTGGAGGTAATCAAAGGAGAGAGAAATGTGGAAATCATCTGCCACACAGGTAGGGGGAGGGTTGTAATGGGGGGGGTATTCTGGAGTTTTTGGTGGTGGAAAATGTGCACTGGTGAAGGGATGGATGTTTCTTCATTGTATGACTGAGAATTAAACCGAAAACTTTGTAAGTGCTCTCACGATGATTCAATAAATTTAAAAAAATCATTATGCAGGTTATATATGTGAATTGTTACATATATTGCTTAATCACTAATTTAAATTTATTTTTATGATCGTGCCCACTTTCATGTAAGTTTGAGTCCCTTATTTGCTCAACTAATGACTGTAATAAAATTACAAGGAAATGACTATCATTTTCTAACAAAATTATTTAGTGATATTTAATGCGATATTAACATGCCTTAGAAATTCTCTAAGGCATGATTTGAACACACATGCCCACAGTTGCTCCCCAAGAGACAATTTCATTGCTTTTTTAATGAAACACTTAAACTGATGCAAGAAATTAGATTATATTTCCCTGTACATATAGTCATTTAATATGACCTCTGTCATCAAAACTAAATGTATTAAGAAAATCAATACTAAACATTTTACAGAGTAATATTTGTCTTCATTCTTGTTTGCTACCTGAAAGAGACTGCTATCATGGCAAGTATATATATTTATATATCTTAAAGATTTCCCTCCCCTGGAGCAATAGTACAGTGGGTAGGGTGTTTGCCTAGCATGAAGCCGACCTGGGTTCGAATCCCAGCATACCATATTGTCCCTCAAGCACTGCCAGGAGTAATTAATGAGTGCAAAGCCAGGAGTACCCCTGTGCATTACTGGGTGTGACCCAAAAAGCCAAAAAAAAAGTTCCTTGGGTAACATCAATAACAGAATCTTTGAAATCTTAATTACTCATCTCTGTAGTGTCACTGCTCTCATTCAGTTGAATGAAACTAAACTTGACACTTGCATCATCATCCAGAAGAAAATTATACAAGTTTTTCTTTAAAAATATTATTTAATTTAATCAAGGATCAAATAGAATTGTCCTATACTTCAATTGTTCGATATCAAAATACATTGCTAAAATCAAGAAAAAACATTACATTTCTATAAAAGGTTCAGTAGTCAAATAAAAATTAGAACCAGGCAATACATTTAGAGGCTATTTCTTCAACTGTCCTTGAGCTTATTTCACCAGAAAGATCACCAATACCACTCACCCCCATGTATTGCATTTTGTCCTTGGTATTTGAGGATTGGAGGTGAGGCGATCTTTTTTTGAAATCACTTTCCTTTTTTTGAGGGTAGAATAATTATTTCTCCACATTGAAAAAGCAAAGAAGTCTTGGGAATACCTTTGTCTTGGATCTCATACTTCTTTTTGAACACACTTTAAAATGTCCATACGAACATCATCTGAAACATGTTAATTGGGTAATGTGTTGCCTTGAAAAGTAAGAAAATCTGGCTACATGTAATACCAGTGCGAGCTGAGTTGACTTTTTAAGACGGGCCTACTAAGTTCCAAGAGGCTGTATTCCTAATCAGTCTCTACCGTCTGCCTCCACCTCAACCAGACTACTTTATTGGATATACTACTGGCATGACTCTTAGGAATATTTTTATTTATCTACTGATCTATATACTGGAATTTCCTAGTTCTAGTTTGATAGATATTATTGTTGTTGCTAAATGACAGTTACAGTTAAACAGGGCATAGGCGGCTTCAATATCTATCAATTTTGTTGTTTCTTTGAAGTCACACCTAGGCACACCTAGGGGTACTCAGGGATCACTCCTGGCAGTGTCAGGGATCAAACCAGTGTCACCTGTTTGCAGGGAAAGAATCTTTCCCCCTGTACATTTTTTTTTTATTTTTGCTTTTTGGGTCACACTTGGCGATGCACAGGGATTACTCCTGGCTCAAGCACTCAGGAATTACTCTGGTGGTGCTTGGGGGACCACATGAGATGCTGGGAATCGAACCTGGGTGGGCTGCATGCAAGGCAAACGCCCTACCCACTATGCTATCACTCCAGCACCCCCACCTGTACTATTTTTGTAGTATGTCTAACTTTGATTTTAAAGTTTTCCTAGGATAATTGCTACTACAGACAACTTACTAATTTACTTTGATTTAAGATTTTTCCTAGGATAATTGATAATTGATACTACAGGATATTTACTAAGTTAATTTTCATGTTTAAACTGAGATGGTTTCTAAATTCTTTTCATTATAGTTTTATAACAATACAAAAGATGACAAACATAAAGCACAAAGCCTAAACCAAAGTAGTTATACAGTAAATGTTATCTACAAGTGTTCCAAAATAAATGTAATTTAGAACATTGACTTTGTATTCCTATCATTCCATTCCTATCATTCCATTTATCTATATAAAAGATGCCCTGGCTCAGCATCTTTGATTTCCTGTTATATTTTCCCCCTTGAATGGTCTGGGACAACTGCCAGTGGATATGCTGCCTCTGTCTTTCTCAGCAAATCTTTTGGTCTTGAGCTTGAGCAGGATAATGAATGAATTAGGAAAACTGAAGCAAACATGTGGGTGGATATTCCTTGTCAGAGTTTTGATTTAGATTCCTGTTAGAATAACAGAAATATTTATATTTTCATGCTTTTCAAAATGCAAAGAATAGGAGAACTTTGAAAACAGGACAGTAATGCACTATCCAGGATGTTGTTTTTTAAACAAATTTAAAAGCATCCTGTAGGAATCAGGGCATAGATGCTTTCCTCATTATTTCTCCTGCTCATTACTTGGCACCATTATCTGTTTTGATCCCTTCCTACAGATTTTCCAATGTTAGCTAATGTGCTGCAAATGTGATTCTTGGATCCAGTAAAGGGTTTATGGCTCATGTAGAATACAAAAGATTAATTTAATAGATTTCTGATATATTCCCTTTAATTTTTCTTTCCCCCAGGAGTAACAACAGAAGCTTGTGGGTGGAAGTAGAGGATCTCTGATTATGATCATGAATAGAGAAATTGTTTCTTCTGACTTTTTTTCTCGTTTCAGAGAGACTAAGCAAAATCACAGTACAGTTTATCAGTACTGTTCTTAACTCACTCTAGGTTTCCATGGGAACAGGAATCCCGCATCAACATGAAAGGCATTTAGGGAATCTGTTAGGCTTTAGCATTACCATGATCTAAGCATCCCTGCTCAACACTAACAAATCTAGTGTTTAAGGATATCATTAAACTCATCAAATTTCTCTGGATGTAGTTAGGGTGGGCTTCATATTTGCGTTTAAGGTCACTTTTGTGTATGGTCAACTAACATTAGAGAATATGCCTTTTGTAGAAATATACTTAGCTCATCTAGAACATAAAGTAAGACTCATTATATTTACACTGCTATTTTCGCCTGATCCTGAATTAGAAGATCATTGCAATAACAATTAAAACATCTGACAATATTTAGAAAGTTTATTTATAATAAAGAAGAACCAAATGAGAGTTTTTGTTCTATAAAGGAAGCTTAATAGAAACATTCTCTTTGAAAACTTATGCTAAATAACACTTTAAGTCCCATATGTACATTTATTTTTGCTAAAAAATTAGTGTTTGTTTTTGAGAACTGTTTACCTAGAAATATGAAGAAGCTAAAGTATTTCTTTGATGACAAAAATTGTGTAGAATTTCTTTTCCCATGAGTTATAAAAATTGTGATTTAAAAAGTCACCTTTTTTTTTTTTAAAAAAAAGCAATTATACACAATTATAGCAATGAATACAGTACCTCTTTAATTCTCTAAGAGAAGTTTGGAAAAATGTGGGGAAAAAATAAAATAAGTCCTGTTGAACATGTTTCAAATTTTTTCCAATTAGTCCTTAAAGTGAATCAAAGTAACTCACTATTAGTTCAGCAGCTAAATTCCTTTTCCATTTGAACAAAGGCCTTTATACATAGTTGTATGTCTTCCCATTATTAAAAGTCCTGAATAACTGTCAGCATTTACTCCTAGCATACAGTTGGCATAATTTGTCGGAGTGAACACATCAGTTTTAGAGTTAGAAAACCCAAGTTCAACTCTTAGCTTCACTATTTTCTAGACAGGTAGCAGTGAGGAAGAATACAACCTAACCTACTGTACCTCCTTTGCATCATAAGATCATTGCACTGTCTGTCCTGTTGCACTGTCCTCCCATTGTTCACTGATTTGCTGGAGCAGGCACCATTGTGAGACTTGTTATTACTGTTTTTGGCATATCAAATACACCACGAATAGCTTTCCAGGCTCTGCCGTGTGGTCGGGATACTCTTGGTAGCTTGCCGGGCTCTTCGAGAGGGACAGAGGAATCGAACCCAGGTCAACTGCATGCAAGGCAAACTCCCTACCCACTGTGCTATCACTCGAGCCCAAGATCATTATAAAATTAAGTTACATGATGCATGTATAATACTGAGAAATTTCTGTTATTATATATACGTAGTAGCGTATAATAGACCTAAGTGAATTTTAAATATGGTTATCATCAATGTATTAACTTTATAGCACGGATAATCTGGCAATATAACTAAGCTAAAATCTCTCATTTACTAATATTAAAACTCCACTCAAAATGCCTAAGAATAAACTACATTGATTTTTTTTCTTGTTCCTCAAACTTTCTTTTAATCTTCTCGGAAAGTGGATTATAATTATTAAAATGTTTTAAATAGAGCATAGGTAAAAGAATAAAATATGAATAACATACTGCACGAACTGGAAATTAGAATACAAATTAAACAAGACAACAAATTAATCATCTGGAGTTGAGAAGACTAAAACTGTCTCTATCAGCAGCTCGCCATTGTCTTGCCTGCCTTTTGTACCATAATCAGTCAATACTGAAATATTAATCAGGAGCATATCCAGAGCCTGCAATTACTCTAACTTGAAGTATAGTTTCTTACATGTTGAGATGTAAAGATGTAAATAAATTACATCTCTTTTCAGTTCGCCTGAAATGGAATCAAATTGAACAAACAAAGTGATAAATCAGATGGAGACAATCGTCAGCAAAATTAATGACTTAAATAATTAGCTCTTGAGATTCTCACCTGTTAGAATTAAAGACAGTGAGCAGACTAGTACTGCACACGCAAGCATGATATAGATGCACTCAGTTCCTCTCCAAATGCCGGTGCTCTCAATCACTGAATTCTATAGCAAGGTGGCCTTGAAGCCATAAAAAACAAATAAAGGAAAAATTAGAAGTGTGTACTAGGAGTTAGGCTGGCCAGTATGAATTCTAAAGGATCAGAGTTTGTCTCTCTGCTTGCCTGTAACTCACATCAGTTAAAAGGGGATCCAGCTCTTTCCCCACCCTACCCCCACACACCCCTGTTTAAAATTCAGCATCTCCAAGCAAATTAATATATTTTATGTGTCATATAGCGATAGCACAGCGGTAGGGCGTTTGCCTTGCATGCAGCCAGCCGGGCCGAGCCGGGTTTGATTCCTCCACCCCTCTTGGAGAGCCCGGCAAGCTACCGAGAGTATCTAGCCCGCACGGCAGAGCCTGGCAAGCTACTCGTGACATATTCAATATGCCAAACACAGTAACAACAAGTCTCAAAATGGAGACATTACTGGACCCACTCAAGCAAATCGATGAACAATGGGAGGACAGTGTGACAGTGTGCTTTTTTTTAAAAAAAAAAACGCATCATTTTTACTTTTTGCAATAGGTTCAATGTTTAAATGACAGAAAATCTGGAACTAGCTTCAAAATAATTTCATTTGGTAGAGTAAGGGAAGGATGCGTAACCTTATAAGGGAAACAGGCCACAATTATTTAAACTAGATGATAGATAAATGGTACTTACTATTTGACTGGCCTTAATTTTGCATGGATTTGCAACTTATAATAAAACAGTACTCTAAAAAATGTAGCTTTGGTTTGAGTTAACAGTGGGGATTTTAAAGTTGTATCCTAGGGTTGGAGAATTCAAACAACCAGAACTAAAAGTAATTCTGCATTATGATTATTTTTTAAATCAACCCCCTTTTTATCAGAGACAGAGATTTCCACTATAAAATTTTCTCAAAGAGGTCACTAGAGGAGATGCTGAATGCAGGGAGGCAGGTTCCCAAGCAGAGAACAGAGAGAGCAACTAAAAGCAGGTTCATAATGGCTGTTTCTCATCACAAAGAGCAGAAAGAAACATATGGATTTTCAAGGAAGACACTATTTAACTGGAAGAGTTGATGCATTCATAGAAAAGTCAACGCATTGCCCATTTCTCTTTCTAAATTCCCAGAGCACCAATCAGAAAAGGAGGTGTGACTGCAGTAGTATAAGGGCCAGGACTCTCATCCCTGCTGAGAAAGCCTTCACAATAGGGGTGGGGGGATCAGTGTGCTGTTTGGGGGAGGAAGCTTTTTTTATTTTTTTAAAACAAAATTTACATTTTATTTAGGCTGAAATAAACTATACAAAATTGATTTCCTTCACCAAAAATAACAGCAATATTTTCATATTATTCCCGGAAGCCCACAAAACAATAATTCTGGTGGGTTCTCCATGTTTTACTTATAAATCAAGAGGAGGCAGTAGAAAATAGTCATGGAGAAAAGACAAGAAAGCAAAACAAATCAGTTGTCAGTATCCATGGCCTCTGATCCTATCTTGACCATGGAACACAAGTTCAATATATACTTGCTAAAAGCTTCTGTAGTCTCAACAAAGGAATGCAAACACCAACAACCAGTTATGGAACAACAATGGCAGACTCGTCTGTTTCTTTAAGTTCACTTGCTAAAGACAAAATCTACACTTGAAATCTACACTTTGGCAAGCTCACATTTCTCTGGTAATTCTCTTGATTGTCCAGTACAGATTTTTAACAGTAATACTTAGAACTCTTATCAGTGAAAGGTCAGTTGTGAGCTTTAATGTAATGGGGGAGGAAGCTTTGAAGCCCTCAAAAAATCCATAGGCTGGGGCTGGAGCGATAGTACAGCCGAAAGGGCATTTGCCATGCAAGTGGCCAACCCGAGTTGGATTCCCAGCATCCTATATGGTCCCCCGAGCACCACCAGGAGTAATTCCTGAGTGCATGAGCCAGGAGTAACCCCGGTGCATCGCTGGGTGTGACCCAAAAAGCAAAGAAAAAAAAAACCATAGACATATGGCCTGAGCAATAGATATGTACTCCATCACAGTTCTGCTCTCCAACGGTCCAAGATGAAGCTCTGCATAAGCTTTGTGTCCTTCAAGGACTGCCTTTGGCTCATGGATATCAGTCTTCTCTCAGGTTCTCCTGGTCTTTTCTCTCTGTCTATGGTATCTTTTAGAGTCAATATTTATTCTTCTTATAAGGACAACAGCCAGAGCAAATTAGGCCTTATTTGAATGTGATAATATTCAAAGAGGTTGGAGCGATAGCACAGCGGTAGGGTGTTTGCCTTGTGTGCAGCCAACCCAGCCTAGCCAGGTTCGATTCCTCCACCCCTCTCAGAGAGCCTGGCAAGCTACCCGGAGTATCTCGCCTGCACGGAAAAGCCTGGCAAGCTAACCGTGATGTATTCGATATGCCAAACACAGTAACAGCAAGTCTCAAAGTGGAGATGTTACTGGGCCCGCTTGAGCAAAACGATGAACAACGGGAGGACAGTGTTTGTTGTTTTGTTTGAATATTCAAAAGGGGCTGGAGCGATAGCACCGTGGATAGGGCATTTGCCTTGCATACTGCTGACCTGGGTTCGATTCTTCCACCCCTCTCAGAGAGTTTGACAAGCTACTGAGAGTATCTCACTTGCACTGGAGAGCCTGGCAAGCTCCCTGTGGCATATTCGATATGCCAAACACAGTAACAAGTCTCACAATGGAGATATTGCTGGGCCCACTCGAGCAAATCCATGAACAACGGAAGGAGAGTGCTACTAAATTTCTCAAAAGACTCTTTCTCCAAATACACATATACCAAGCTACTGGGAGGCATTGAGACTTCAAGACGAACGCATCTGGGGAGGACACAATTTTCTCCATAGCAAAAACTGTTTCTTTTAAGAGCATAGAAGTATATTGAGATTTTACCTAGCAATGAATGCTACTATGATTTACTATTTTATTCGCTGGGAAAAATATTTCCACTTAGCTTTTTGGGAGAGACAAAAGGCAGAGTTATCTTTACTAGAAGAGCACACATGTGCTCATAGCTATCGACTTCCATGATATACCAAACCAAAGCAAGGAAGTTCTAAGTTTAACTGAAGAGACCATTTACTGCCTTGTGTCTTGATGGACATATTAAAAAACCAGCACATTAAAAATGTTCAAAATTGGTTAATCAGTTTAGAAATGCCAATACAAATGAAATGACTGAAAATTTTTCTGAGAAAAGATTATATTTTCATGCAGATTTATTTTGCCATGTTTCTTTGTTATAGGGGATCCAAGATCATATTAAAATAATTTACTCCTAAAGGAAAATTTCTTCTAATAAAGCTAGTCAGAAAGATAAGAATGAAGACACAGTCTGTTAACTTAGAATGAAAAATTATAAATGAAATGAAATGAAGTGAAGTTTTAGAAATCATTTATTCTTTTACAGTATCTTTCCACAGAGATACCAGGGACTTCATAAGTCCTCATTAGTTAACTGGAATACTGCATCTTGAAAATAGCTCCTGTATTCAAATATAAAAATGTCAACTCTTGAAATCTATCTATGAATAGAGAAATAGAAAATTCTTTAAACATTATCAATTCCAAGCTTAGGTGCCAATGTTCTGCTCATTCTTTGAGCATCTTAAATTAATGGGACATAGAACAAAGCTTCCTTTAAACTTCTGTTTCTACTAAAATCCATAAGTAAATTATGGTAAAAAATTAAGAAAAATTATTAACCTCTACCATAGACTGCTTTTTAAAATGGATTAACACTATGGATACTGATATTAAGAACTTTGATGAGTTAAATACTAATTCTATATAGGCATTCATAAAGCATTTTAACATCATGACTTCAAAGATTTCTTGAACATAATGACTGTAGTTCCTAGTCATAGTGATCCCAGTCACTCTGCTTGGTGCTGCAGAAATATAAAAGCTTGGTGGCTGAATCCAGAGCGTTTACAACCTTAGTTTGATATGATATACTGTAAGACCTAAACCATGGTTGTGGGAAATTGGAGAAATAAAACATTACTTGTTCTCTGGGAAGACTTATGAAAGCTTAAAAAGGTAAACAGGTATATTGGAAAGCAAATAAGCAACTATTCCTGAGAACCAACTAGCCATAGTTTTAAGACTGAACACAGTGTTCCTTCCCAAGCTAATTTACTGTGGAACATTCCCAAGAGCTTGAAGTGACTCTAACATAATGTTCTCACATATTCCATCATCTCCCCTTGAAGAGAATAAGGCAATAGAAAGAGAGAATTTCTAGTTTCTCTAATCAACACACAAAATTTGGAGACTACTCACTACTTCATTTAAAAATAAATTTGCTTTGGTTTAGTTTTAATTTTTGTTGATGTTGTTGTTGTTAACTGTTTGAGCCATACCTGGCAATGTTCAGGGACTTTGCACTGAGGACCATAGGTGATGGTGGGGATGGAAGATGAACTGGCCATGTGCAAGGCAAATGCACAACCCGCTGTGCAGCCTATCAGTCCAGCCCCTTTTTAGCTTTATTATCTTATCCTTTTCCTACACACACTGAATAAGATTCTTGTACTGCACAGTCGTGAAGGTAATAAGTATGACTTATTGCTACTTTATAAAACCTATCTTTTTCTTAACATGTTTTTATACTTTTTAAGATGGTTATTATTGATGGTTATTATTGTGCTTATACTTACATAACTGTTGCTAGTTCTTTTTCCTTTCCCCCTTCCTTCGTTCCTTCGTTCCTCCCTCCCTCCTTCCATCCTTCCTTTCTTCCTCCCTCCCTCCCTCCTTCCTTCCCTCCCAACCTCCCTCCCTCCCTCCTTCCCTCCCTCCCAACCTCCCTCCCTCCCCCTGCCCTTCCTTTCTTCCTCCTTCTCTACTCCTCTCTTTGTCTCCCTCCCTTCCTGTCTTCTTCCTTCCCTTGCTCCTTTCTTCCCTTCCTCCCCTCCTCCCTTCTTCCCTTCCTCCCTCCCTCCTCCCTTTCTTTTTTTCCTTATCAACTTGCAGTTATATTTGCCTTATTTACTTTTTATGATATGTCTATCTTTTGTTACAACAGTTTTAAGTTTCAAAATTCCATTCAAGTACTCTCATAATTTCTGCAGAGGGGCTTAGAATTCAGGACTTTATTTTTTCTCCTGTGAATTTTCTCTCTCTTACCCCCATAGACTCTTTCTTTGATCATATTCTAAACAGGATCTCTCAGCATCTTTAGGTCCCAGTCTTTGAATATGTTTTCAAGAACCTAGTTTTAATAAGATTACAGCTAAATAAGTCTAGTGAGATTTTCCCACCTTCAACATCTAATTCCTCATTCTCTGTCTCTAGGATCAACTTGCATAACGCTGACTTAAATTCATCAAAAATCCTGTCCAGCTCATTTGACCAGAATCCCATCTTATCTCTGGTGTTTTTCTTAGTCATTTTCAAACTTTGATCCCCTCTCCACTTCATGGCCTTATTAATTTTCCTTATATCTGCAATAGAGTTCAATAATTTTCTATACTAACCCCTTCACCTCCAAAGGGGCAGTCCCTAAACCTACCAGAATATTGCATTCAGCTTGAATTTCATTTTTAAAAACATAAGAATTATTTTTCCTTTAACATCTGTTGGATACTCTGCAAGGTGAGAAGGCTTCTTTCCTATTCATCAACCTGCTTACCCATTAAGAACAATTTATCTGCTCTAATGGGAACTTGACCTTCATCTATCTATCTCTGTCAAATTTTCTAGCTTTTGAAAAATTAATCTTGATCACTATCATATTATGGGCAGAAAACACAATGTTTTCACTTAATTATAATCTCTGTTTATATAAATCCTATCAATTCTCTTGTTTATCATTTTACACTTTTTCAAATGCTTACTAACCTAGAGCACAGATAATCAAATCCAGGTTTTATGAACATATTTACATATAAATCAAATAGAAATACGTGATTTCTCTTGTCATTTTTGCTTATTTCTACACCAAGTCACCAGAAATTGATAAATGTACTTCATATTTCATGGCATGAATTTTATACAGAGCAAATGGCACACTCCTTAGCAAACCTCTCATTCATATTTATACCCAAGCTTGATTCTCAACTTTTAAAAATAGTGGTTGTGGTTTTTGTGTTGACATTTTATGTCTTTCTTAAAAAAATAAAAAGAACAACCATAAAAATCACTACCTTTTATTGCCAATGATCTGCATATATTCATCAATCAAAACATACTTGAAACTGTATACCTTCCTTTTCTCCTTTTATTTTTTTTCGGTTTGGGGGCCATACCCAGCAATACTCTGGGCTTATTCCTGGCTCTTTGCTCGAGTCATTTCTGGTGGTGCTCAGGGAACCATATCTGGTGTTGGGGATTGAACCTGGGGTCAGCTATATGTAAGGTGAGCTCCCTACCTGCTCTGGGACCCCTTTACTGACTTTTAACCTTACTTATATTATCTAAAAAAACATTTTATAACTCTTCTCAGAACAAAATTCTAAGGGGTCATTCCAGTACATGGAAATAATTTCAAGAGATCACAATTATTTGCTTCTCTTGATCACTTGACATCCTGTTACTAATCGATTTACTTGAGCGGGTGCCAGTAATGTCTCCATTTGTCCCTGTCACGTGCTAGTGTAGCCCAATGGCATCTGTTCATCCTAGAAACACGAAAAGCAGCCACGCGATCTTTTGACATCCTGTGGAATCCAGTCGGTAATGACTCTAGTCCAGCAGTCGTCTCCAAATCTTATTACATGCCCATACCATCTGATTTTCGACACCTTGGAAAATGAGATAGCGTCCCAGTGACTGTCGATGGAGGTCAGAACTCCGGATTCTTTCTCTCATTTGAGTGAAGCGTGATACTCTAAGCATAGCTCTTTTGATTCCTCTATGGAAGGAACCTGTATAGCGTTCTCATCCTGTTTTCCAGTAAATTATTTGCTATTCACTACTAATATCAAGAACTATTTAAACAGTGTCAATTGTTACAGAATTTTTTCCCTCCAACATTTGGTAGGCATGAATTGATCAGAGAGAAATTGTCTTAACTACTCAGAGCAGAATTCATATACCCTTGGAAACAGTCTTCTGCTTCACTAGAAATGCAATTTTATTGATTCTCTCTGAATTCAAAAAGCTAAAACTCCTGTGAATTAAACATTATAGAGATTGTTTGTTTCCTTTTACATGATGGTTGGACCCTACAGTATTCAGGGATTATTCCTGGCTCTGTTCAGGGATCACTTCTGATAGAGCTCAGAAGACCGTATTTAGTGCCAGGGTCAATACATGCTAGGCTACTATATTACTCCCTATACTCTTAGGCCCCAAAGACTACAGGAATTTGAGATTAATATAAAGACATATGATATTATTGTTAATTACCTCCATTTGTAAATGAATTTAATTATTAGTGTATGCAGAATACATTCTTCCCGCACTGCACTGAACTGTCCTCCCATTGTTCATTGATTTGCTAGAGCAGGTCCAGTAAAGTCTCCATTGTGAGACTTGTTGTTACTGTGTTTGGCATATTGAATACATCACAGGTAGTTTGCCAGGCTTTGCCGTGTGGGCGAGATACTCTTGGTTGCTTGCTGAGCTCTCTGAGAGGGGCAGAGGAATCGAAACTGAGTTGGCCGGGTCAGCCAGGTCGACCATGTGCAAAGCAAATGCCCTACATGCTGGGCTAGCACTCCAGTCCACATTCTTCCTATTAATATTTTATTTTATGAGGTAGACATTTAAAAATGCTATCTTGTAGTTGTAATATTTCTTTAATCACTTATCACTTAATCACTTAATCCCCGTTATTCATCGATTTATTCGAGCGGGTGCCAGTAACGTCTCCATTCATCCCGGTTGCGTGCTAGTGTAGCCCAATGGTATCTGTTCGTTTTAGGAACATGTAGAGCCTCAAACCGATCATTTAGGGTCTTGACAAAGAAGTCTGACCATCTTATAGGTGGGCGTCCACGTGATCTTTTGATGTCTTGTGGAATCCAATCAGTAATGGCTCTAGTCCAGCGGTTGTCTGTAAACCTCATTACGTGTCCAGCCCATCTGATTTTTGATGTCTTGGCAAATGAGACAGCGTCCCTGATTCTTGAGCATTGACGAAGATCAGAACTCCGGATTCTATCTCTCATTTGAGTGAATCGTGATATTCCAAGCATAGTTCTTTCGATTCCTCTTTGAGAGACCCGAATAGTGTTCTCATCCTGTTTTCGTAGGGTCCAGGTCTCTGAGGCATATGTTAATGCAGGAAGAATAGTGGAATCAAAGAGATGTGCTCGTAGCTGGAGGTTCTTTGTCCTTTTAGTTATTTCTTCAATGCTCTTGAAGGCATTCCAAGCCTCTCTCTTCCTCCTGCGCAACTCAGGTGCCAGGTCATTCATCATGTTGATTTCTCGACCTAGGTATATATAACTGTTGCATTCGGAGATGGTGGTTCCATTGAGAGCGAATGGAGCGTCAGGAACAAGGCTGTTTCTCATAAACATTGTCTTCGTAAGATTCAGCTGTAGTCAGACCTTTCCACATTCACGGTCAAAGTCGTTCAGCATTTGTGCCGCTTGGTTGATGTTTGGTGTTATTAGAACGATGTCATCAGCAAAGCGGAGGTGGTGTAGTTGCCGACCATCTATCTTCACTCCCATGTTTTCCCATTCCAATCGTCGCATGATGTTCTCGAGGGTGGCACTGAAGAGTTTTGGTGAAATGGTATCACCCTGCCGAACCCCTCTCTTGATATGGATGATTACTTCTTTGTAGAATGGTGAGATCTTGGTAGTGAATCCGCAATAGAGCTCACGAAGGATCCTGATGTATTGAGTTTGTACGCCCTGATTGGCTAGGGCTTCCATGACCGCTTCCGTCTCAACAGAATCAAAGGCCTTCTTTAAATCAATGAACGTTAGACAGAGTGGCATCTTGAACTTCCGAGATACCTCAATGAGCTTGGTTATTGTGTGGATATGGTCGATGGTACTGAATCCTTTTCGGAATCCAGCTTGTTCACATGGTTGTCCTTCATCTAGTGTTCTGCTAATCCTATTCAGGATGACTCGAGTGAATAGTTTGTAGATGACAGACAATAGGCAGATTGGGCGATAGTTGCCAATGTCGTGGATGTCTCCTTTCTTGTATAGTAGTACAGTCCTGCTGGTTTTCCATTGGGATGGAACCTTGCATTCAGACAGGTAGCATGTGAAGAGTCGAGCCAATGTATTGATGAGTACTGATGGTAAGTTCTTCAGGTGTTCAGGTCTGATCTTGTCTGGGCCAGGTGCTCTTTGTTTCTTTACCGACGAGATGGCATGTTGGATTTCGGAAGGGATATTTTTTAAATAAAGGAATATTTCTTTATCTTTTTTAATTTCTGTTTTGTTTTTTCATCTTAGGGCCACACATAGTGGTGCTCAAGTCAGGGCTTACTCAGGTTTTACACTGAAGGATGGCCCTTGGCTTGAGGCTCATATATAGTGTTGGAGACTGGACTGAAATTGGGCTGACCACTTCCAATCCACACACACCCCTGCTATAATATCTTCCTTCCCCAATTGTTCTAAAGTTTTAAAACAATAATAGTTGATGCTTATTAAGAATATACTATATTGTAGGCAAAATACAAAATACCTTATTCAACCTCATAGTAACCTCATGAAGTAGATAACTATTATATCTTAATTTAAAAACCTTTTCAAAGAAATGGTAAAGTATAAATAAGAAAATTAGTACCTAAGTATCTGCAAACAAGCTTAAAAAATAAAATGTGTATTTCATTATTTTCCACCCTTTCTGGAGGAACTTACATCTTGAATGTGTTACCAATAATTCAATTTCACCTTCATTGGCTTATTGAATTATCTTTTATTTTATTGATTTGTAAGACATTTTTTACTATAACAAAAACTGACATTTTACATTTTTATAAGATGTTGATATTTTTACTAATAAAAGTATTTTGTTTTTCTCTTTACTGATGATTTAAAATAATTTTAATGTAATCAAATTTATTTATTCATTATCACTTATTTCCTATTGAAATATCCTCCACAATTATGAGATCATAATAATTTTATTCTATGCTTCTCTTAAAATTTTTGGTAGTTTGCCTCTCATGCCCTGGAAATTATTTAATCAATGCCATAATGGATATATAGCTATTTACACATTTTAAAATGAAAGTGAGGCAATGAAGTACTTGTCTTACCCAAGGTCCACATATGGTTATTTTCAGAGTTAAAATGAACTCGTTTCTTTAGAGAACTCAAACTCATACTGCCTTTAAAGATTAATTTGAGAAATTATGCAGAATTGGCAATTGAAGCTCAGCAAGGCTAAGTGAGTTGTCTAGGTCATAAATCACTAGGAGTTATAGACAGCACATACACTTCAACGTGACATATATTTTTTCCTCTTCATGCTCTTTGAGGGTCATAGCCTCTTTTGTAGACTGTTTAAATAAACTCTTTTCTCTCAATTTTATTTTAACGATAATTTTACTTTCTAATTATTTTTGTAGCAAGCTGACTTTATTCATACTCTTTATAACTAGCTAACCTACAGATTAAATTTTAACTTCTAGTTTTGAATTTATCTCATCATTTTCCATTTTCTGAATTTACCTTATAATGATATTACTCAATCTGAATATATAGGTAATTTTCACCTCATAGAACCCCATCTGCTGACCTAATATCCTGCATTCAAATTCTATTTACAACACATTATTTTACTCGCAGATTCATATTATTTTCTTTCCTGTGATTGCATTAACACTTCAAGAATGTGGTTGATTTGGGGTCTTCTTTATTTTGGTGTGCATCCTTTTTTTAATTATTATTAATTTTTTAATAAAAAATGTGAAACATCATGAGGTACAGTTGTAGACTTACAACCTTTCATGCTTGAGTTTCATTTATATAATGATTGAGTACCCATCCCTTCACCAGTGCCCATTCTTCACCACCAGTGATCCCAGTAGCCCTCCCACCCTCCCACCCCATCTTTGGTGTGCATCTTTAACTGTATGTACATTTCCATGCACAGTTAAATCTACAGAAGTCAAGGTTACTAGTTGGCATTTTCTTTTCTGTTACATATTACACAGGTAGAGCTAAAAATGAATCTTTTCTAAATGATTGTTATTTGTCACACTCATAGTAGGTTTTTTATATGAATTTATAATTCAGTTTTCACAGTAGTCATGTAGTTAAGTGGACTCTATGACCTGTTACAATAATCCTAGAAACTAAGATGGGAGAGTAGTTTAATATCTGCATTTCTAATACTGAAGTTTAAGAAAGAGCCATTTTTTTTTTTACTTCTGAAAAAGTGTGCCTGAATATGTGTAATAAATAAAGTATCATTATTTTACTAGGAAACATGCTACTAAATAATGGCTTTAAACATCTGTCCTTGTTAACTCTAAGTCAGGTGTGTTTATAGAACAATGTCATCCCTGTGCCAAATCAAATGATACATAATGTACTATCTGGCAAAACAACTGAAAGCTTATGTGCTCTTTGAAATTTTCCAAATTGATTTTTCAAAATGTAGTGGGCATACGGTTACCAGCAAAGGGAGGAGGCATTGTTGCCCTTCTAAGTAGGGTGCTATTGTATCTCTCATAGAGGTTAGCAGAATATTATTTCTAGATAAAATAATGTGTTTGTTAAGACCATTGCTGTTTTTATGTAGTCACTGGAGATTATGTGAAGAACAAAGGAAAACACTTATGTTTGTTATGCCTTCCATAACAAAAGGAAATAGTGTCTTTAATTATTCCAATTACTGGAACACTGTTGGTTTAACTTTATATTTCATATGCTACGACATAGAATCTTCATGGGTAGTTCTTAAACTAAGGATGTGTTTAAAATTGCCATTATGAAGAGCCATTTCTGTATATAAACAACTGACTTATTAGTGCTGTATTAATACTATAATCTGAGTATGTTTTTTCAAAAATAAAGATTCAGGGGCCAGAAAATTAGTACAGTGATTAATGGATTTACCTTGATGGAACCAAACCTGGTTTAATTCTCAGTAGACCACATAGCTGTCCCCCTCCCCACGGTGCATCAGCAGGAGGACTTGACCACAGAGTCAGGAGTGAACACCACTGGTCATGTGTCTGTCCATGAGTAATATATGTCAATCTCATATCTACATGTTTCATATGTAAATAAACATATAATGATCATATGTTTTAAGTGGGTGTGCATATCCACATAAGTATTCTTTTCAATACAATAAGCAAATAATTAGCAAACAGTAAACTGGATGTTTTGAAAAGAAACTAAACATAATTATAAGTGTGCCAAGGACAGCAAATTTAAAGATAATTCAGCCAGTATTTTAAATGCAAAAAAATAAAATGGACAAAAAAATAATTTTCCGATGAAAAAGAGTTAATGACTATTCTCACATAGTCTCTGACTTCTACATTATTGGTTCAGGAAAAGAGGTGGGAAGAGAGGGACTGGGAAGTATAGCATTGGTTAGAAATTGGATTAATCTAAAATGATGGACTGGTCCCTAAATATCAAATAATATGAGAGAATATAAATAAGACGCAAGAAAAGGCATACTATTATGTAACATATAAAATTAAAAGGTAGGGTAGAGAAATAGTTCAATTACTGGAGTCCATGCTGTGTATGTAGGATGGCATATGTATGTAGGTTTGATCCCTGGCACTGCATGGTTCCCCAAACACTGCCAGGAGCAACCTCCAAGTTTAGAGCCAGGAGTGGTCCCTGAGTACTACTGGGTCTGATTCAAGCTGACTCCCCCTCAATGAAATGTAGGTTATTTTCAGATAATATTTTGAAATAATGTATTGGATATTTTTTCATTGAAAACCAAAAAAAAAAATCATGCTGTCTTAATGGGCAGCACTTCTGGGATCAATAAGTATGTGAAAAAAAAGAATAACTAAACGAATGCAAGAAACAAGACACCTTTAAGAAACAAAGGCAAGAGCAACTTCTGGTTTCTGTGATGTTTTTCACATAACTGAATGTCCCCAAATGCTTCACAAAGCATTTAATTACATGCTAGCAGCAAAGGAAATGCTGGCACTGCCGAGTGCCAGCTCCAGCCCACGTAGAGCAGGGAATGTCAAGTAAATTCACTCAGTGTAAGAAATTTGCAAAAAGCTCACTCACAATCTTCTCTTGGAAAGCACAGTTTCTCATTTTGAACATTTACAAATTTCCTGGGGGACAAAGTAACCCGTTCCTGAATTTCTACCAGGTAGTCATGAAGATAGGACAATGGTAGACAATAGTAGGCAACCTAAGATTACATAATAAAAAAATTATCTGAGTATCTATGACTATTTTTCTTTTTTTTTGTTTTGTGTTTTTTGGGTCACACCTGGCAATGCACAGGGATTACTCCTGGCTCTGCATTCAAGGCTTGAGCGATAGCACAGTGGTAGGGCATTTGCCTTGCACATGGCCGGCCCCGCAGAGTCACTTTCAATTCCTCCGCCCCTCTCAGACAGCCCTGCAAGCTACTGAGAGATTTGATATGCCAAACACAGTAATAACAAGTCTCACAATGGAAATGTTACTTGGCCCGCTGGAGCAAATCGATGAACTGGAGGGCAGTGCAATAGTGCTATCTATGAGTATTTAAGAGTGTAGGGCAGGAAATATTTTCAGAACTTCAGGTGGAGAGATAAAGAATAAGCAAGACCTGTATATATGCAATGGACCCGGAGCATTTTATATTTCACTTAAAGGTTGGCCTACATTTCAGTACACCCACTCTCTTTAGATCCAGGGTAACAAAGAGCTCCCACAAAGCCTTTCTTATCTGACCCTTAGTGCATGGACGTTATACTTGACCAGAACCTGAAATAGCTCTATGGTGAATTTGGATGAGTCATTGCCTTACAGACTAAAACCCAATATGTTAGGATGTATTCTCCAATGTTCATTGGGGAATTTCCTACATTTTAAGTATAAAAATTATAATAAATTTTGGACTAAGCAAAATCTGTAGATTAAGCAAAAATCTCATGAAGAAGTACTAGGTATACTACTGAAATAAGTTCAGATTTCATTTTGTAAGCAAAGGTCATTTATTTTAAGCAATGCTAATTACTTATTCAATTTATTAGTAAACATTTACTGAGTGGCAGCTGTATGTCAGCTACTGAGGTGCATATAAATTGCTCTGAGCCCCACAAAGTATGTGACTCAGTAGAGAAAATTTTTGTGTAAATAAATACATGCAGTATTTATAGTACTTTATAATATAGTGCTTTATAATATAAAACATTATATTTTATGTTTATTTTAAAAGATAGAAGAGAGGCAGGATTGACTGGTTGATTTAATCTAAATGTTTAAGGTAAGAGGTTTAAATATACTAGTAATGCAGTTTATGAGATGACTTTTGATGGATCAGTGAGAGCTCATTAAGTGAAGGGACACAAGAAAAGTCCACAAGAATACAGGAAAAACAATGATTAGAATCACAGATATGTTAATCACCCTGTTTTATTTGGAGACTATAAACAGTAGAGCATAGAGAATAGTAGAGTGTAGAGAACAGTAGATTGTCAATAATAAAGTGTAGGGGTGAAGGAATGATTGGGAAGGTCAATAATTCTCCTCTAGTCCATACTACTTGGTTTTGTATCTGAAGCAATGTGGAAAATAAGTTGGAGTTGGGTCAGTGACCGAGTTAAAGGAACATCATAATTACTTATTCGGATTAGATGAAAGAAAGTATATTTGCAAGACATATCCAATAAAAGATTATTATTAGAAATACACAACACAATACTGGTGGGAGACTTCAACACTGCTTTATTACTTCTCGATAGATCAACTAGATTCAAGCTTCCAAAGACATACTTCATCTGAGGGGTAAAAATGGAAGAAAGGTACTTAATAGATATATACAGGGCACTTCATCCTCAAAAAGCTGAAGACACATTCTTCTCAAGTGTGCATGAAACATTCTCCAAGATAGACCACATGCTGAGCCACAAAACTTACCTCCATAAAATTAAGAAGATAGAGATTGTATCAACAATCTTCTCAGACCACAATGCATTGAAATTAGAAGTAAATCACACACACAAACAGAAAACTAAATCAAACACCTGAAAATTAAACAGTTCACTTTTGGACAACGAGTGACTTAGAAAGAAAAACAAAGAGGAAATCAAAAGATTCCTGGAAACAAAAGAAAATGAGGACATGAGTTACCAAACTTTATGGGACACAGCAAAAGCTGTGTTAAGAGGAAAGTTTACAGCTCTACAAGCATTGCTCAGGAAGAAGGAATGAGCCCACATAACTAACCTAACCTCACTGCTTAAGAGCTTGGAGAATGATCAACAAAAGGAGCCCAATCTGAACAGAGATACCAAAAAGAAAGAGAATTACAAGCCGATATCCCTGATGAACAGAGATGCAAAGATCCTCAACAGACTATTAGCAAATAGAATCCAACGACTCATTAAAAAGATCATACACCATGACCAAGTAGGATTCATTTCAGGGATGCACGGATGGTTTAACATTCGTAAATCGATCAACATAATCCATCATACCAAAAAAAGAAAAGATAAAAACCATATGATCATACCAATAGATGCAGAGAAAGCATTTGACAAGATCCAGCACCTGTTTATGATGAAGACTCTCAGCAAAATAGGCATTGAAGGAACTTTCCTCAATATAGTCAAAGTCATCTACCACAAGCCCACGGCAAATATCATTCTCAATGGGGAAAAACTAAAAGCCTTCCCTTTAAGATGGGGCACAAGAGAAGGTTACCCACTCTCACCATTCCTATTCAATATAGTACTGGAAATCCTGGCCATTGCAGTTAGGCAAGAGAAAGGTATCAAGGGAATATAGATAGGAAAGAAAGAGGTCAAACTATTTGCAGACGATACGATACTATACTTAGAAAACCCTAAAGATTCTACAGAAAAGCTCCTAGAAACAATAGGTCGGTTCAGTAAAGTGTAAGTTTAAAAAATTAACACCCAAAAGTCCATGGCTTTCTTATACACACAAAATGGAAGAGAAGAAACAATCAGTAAAAATGCAATTCCGTTCACAATAGCACCTCAGAAAATCAAGTACCTCGGAATCAGCTAAACAAAAGAGGTGAAGGATCTATACAAGGAAAAAATACAAAACATTACTTCAAGAAATAAAAGAGGACACTAGGAAATCAAGACACATCCCATGCTCATGAATAAGGAGTATTCATATTATCAAAATGGCAATACTGCCAAAGCACTATACAAATTCAATGCGGTCTCTATCAGGATACCCATGACATTTTTCAAAGACATAGACAAAACACTCCTGAAATTCATATGGAGCAATAACCCCCCACAAATAGCTAAAAAAATCCTTGGGAAAAAGATGGGGGGAATCACCCTCCCCAACTTTAAACTGTACTACAAAGCAGTTGTAATTAAGACACCATGGTACTGGTCTGAAGACCAATGGAACAGAGCAAATATTCTGTAACAGACCTTCAAATATATGCCCACTTAATCTTTGAGAAAGGAGCAATAAGTGTGAAATGGGTCAAGGAAATCCTCTTCAACAAGTGGTGCCGGTAAAATTGGATAGCTACCTACAAAAAAAATGAACTCTGATATTTCTCTAATGCCAGGCACAAAAGTCAGATCAAAATGGATTAAAGACCTCAATATCAGATATGAATCCATAAGGTACATAGAGGAAAATGTAGGCAGAACTCTCCATGATATTGAAGCTAAAAACATCTTTATGGATAAAACAGCACTGATCATGCAAGTGGAAGCAAACATAAACAAATGGGACTACATCAAACTAAGAAGCTTCTGCACTTCAAAAGAAACAGTGACCAAAATACAGAAAGAGCCTACAGAATGTAAGAGAATATTTACCCAATACCCATCTGATAAGGAATTAATATCCAGGATATACAAGACACTTTTAGAAGACACTAGTAGAAATACAAGAAAAAATCCTCCAACCCCATCAAAAAATGGGGAGAAGAAATGAACAGAATTTCCTCAAAACAGAAATACAAATGGCCAAAAGGCATATGAAGAAATGCTCCACATCGCTAGCCATAAGAGAGATGCAAATCAAAACACCAATAAGATATCATCTCACACCACAGATACTGGCACATAATTCAAAAGAACAAAAACAACAAGTGCTGACAAGGATGTGGGGGGAAAAGGAACACTCTTTCACTATTGGTGGGAATGCCAACTAGTCAGCCTTTCTGGAAAACAATATGGACAGTCATTCAAAAACTAGAAATTGAGCTTCCATATGACCCTGCAATTCCACTTCTGGGAATATATCCCGAGGATGCAAAAAAGCACAGTAGAAATGACATCTGTACCTATATGTTCATTGTAGCACTGTTCACAATATCCAAAATCTGCAAACAACCAAAGTGCTCTAGAACAGATGATTGGCTAAAGAAACTTTGGTACATCTACACAATGGAATGCTATGCAACTGTGAGGAGAGATGAAGTCATGAACTTTGCTTATAAATGGATAGACATGGAGAGTATCATGCTGAGTGAAATGAGTTGGAAAGAGAGGGACAGACGTAGTAGGACTGCATTCATTTGTGGAGTATAAAACAACATAATATGAGGCTGGCATCTAAGGACAGTAGATACACGGAATAGATAGATTGCTCCATAGCTGGAAACCTGCCTCATGAGCAAAGGGGAGAAGGCAGTTGGAATAGGGAAGGGATCACTCTCACCTAAGCCTCAGTTGCCCTTACTTCCTGCACCCCCAAAGCAGGAAGAGACCGGATGGAACCAGGGCAAGCGGTAAGCTATGTACTACTCTGGCATCGAGATGGGCCTGGCCAAAGTGCCATAATGCTTAACTATAAGTTAAGAGCTTGGTCATGGACAAATGCTATCACGATCCAAAAAGTAATAACTAGATTCGGACCCTGCTAGGGTTAGGAAAGATTAATCTGGTCTGAGCCCAGTAGTCTGAGTCTGTGGCAAGATGTTCCCAGGAGAGCTGCCCTACAAGCCTCAATGTTATCTCTTACTGTGTCCATACAAAAATAATTTAGTATTAAGATGTTGAGAGTTACTGGACTGAGAAAAGTAGCAAAACACCTTAAGAGGTATTTTGCCTGGGGCAGTCAGGAAGGGCTTTGAAATAACCTAGGTGGTGTTTCCTCTGAACCTGGTGTGCCCTCAGGAAGGGCTTTCTTATGTTGATTTGGCTACCTGACTGGGTGTAGTGTGGGACCAGAGTGCTGGGGAGTTGAGGAGGCT
This sequence comes from Sorex fumeus, assembly GCF_029834395.1. Lineage (NCBI taxonomy): Eukaryota > Metazoa > Chordata > Mammalia > Eulipotyphla > Soricidae > Sorex > Sorex fumeus. The sequence continues at coordinate 1,887,258 of NW_026606068.1, read as the reverse complement.
AGAGAGCTGGAGAGAAGAGAGAGGGCATGAGGGCAAGATGGACTGCCTGGAGGCTAGCAAGGGGGACAGAGAGAGAAGAATGTAGAAGATGAATACAGGAGCAGGCTCATGGAGAGAGAGAGCCCAAGCTGCGAAATGGAGCGCAGAGAGATGAATGAGAGAGACAGGAGGAGATGGGAATGAGGGACAATGTGAGACTAGAATCGAGGCTCAGAGAGACTGGGGCAGGAGCATGGGGAGAATGGAATAAATGGCAACTGATCAACCAACCAGTTTGACCCTTGTTTCGTCCACCCCCATGGCCCGGGCCACCCTGGCTGGACAAGCGGCCCCAGACTCACCCGAATGTGGGCAGCGAGGGGAAGAGCAGTCAGTGTCCCCTTGGCCACCCCTCGAGAAATTACACAGAAACTCTTAACTATTGTGACAATTGTTACTGTGTTTGGCATATCGAGTACATCACAGGTAGCTTGCCAGGCTCTCCAAGAGGGGCGGAGGAATCGAACTCAGGCTGGCCATGTTGGCCGCTTGCAAGGCAAACGCCCTACCCACTGTGCTGTTGCTCCAGCCCTTGCCCTCCCAAGCCAATACAAAAAAAATTACAGAAAACCAAACTTTTTGTCACTAGAATTCCACCAGAGACCCCGATGTGAAAATATTCCCACTTTGTCATAGTCGGGAAATGGAGAGGATCAGAATACTAGTCTTAAGTTCCTACTTAACATCCAACATCTATGGCTTAAGGGATGGTACAAGGGTTAAAGGCCCTTGCCTTGAATTGGCTGACCCCAGTTGGTTTTTGGTTTTGGTTGCTATTGGGAATACAAAATAAAATAGACATTTCAGATGATAACTTGGCAATTTCTTGTAAAACAAAATATACTTTAATCATATGGTCCACAAAATGTTTTTCTGAGAATTTACCTAAAGGAGTTAAAATTTTATGTTAATACAAAAATCTGCACAAAGATATGTATACAAGATTCATTCATAATTACTCAAATTGTAAGCAACTGAAAGAACTATTCAGTTCAGAATGGATAACTTTGGAATACACAGAAAAGGGAAAATGATTTGGTGCTAAAAAGGAAAAAGCTCTCAAGTCAGAAAAGGCATAGGATACTTAAGGAAGCATTATTAAATAAAAGAAGCAATCTGAAAAGGATCAACACTATATAATTCCAAGGGCACTGTAATTGATCAGGAGAGGAATAAAAACAAGACAGGATTTTTTTTTCTTAACGAAATTACTCCATGAAATTGTAATGGTAGACACATGTCTGACATTTGTTCAAACCCATAGAGTGAACCATACATAAACTATGGATATTGGTTGATAATTTCATCATTGTAGGTTTTGTGATGATAACAAATATACCAATTTGGTGGGGGTAATAAGGAAATGGGTTGGATTATTTTCTAATGCCATGCATAAAAATCAAATAAAAATGAATTAAAGTCCTTGATATCAGACCTGAATACATACGGTACATAGAGTAAAATATTGGTAGAAATCTCCATGATATTGAACGTAAATATATCTTCAAGGATAAAACACTACTGATCAAGCAAGTGGAAACAAAGATAAGCAAAGGGAACTGCATTAAATTATGAAGCATCTGCACTTCAAATGATGATCAGAATACAAAGACAGCCAATGGAATGTGAAAACCTGCTTCCCAGCAGTCATCTGATAAAGGGGTTAATAGCCAAGTTATAAAAGGCACTGGTAGATCTTTAAAAGAAAAAAAATACAATCTCATTATAAAAAATTGGAGAAAAGAGATGAAGAGAAATTTCCTCAAAAAGAAATAAAAACGGCAAAAACAGATACACATTTCCCAAATGAACAGATACACTACTAAATGTTAGGGAGATGCAAATGAAAACAACAATGAGATAACATCTCATGCCACAGAGACTGGCACACATCAAAAAGAACAACCAGTGATGGCATGAATGTAGAGAGAAAGGAGCTCTCATTCACTTCTGATGGGAATGCTGATTGCTGCAGCTTTTCTGGAAAGCAATATGAAAATTCCTCAAAAATTAAAAAAAAAAAGATTTTGAGTTTCCATATGACCCACCAAAGCTGCTTCTGGCAATATATCTAGTGACCCCAAAACACAATGAAGAAAAGCCAATAGTTCTATGTTCATTGCAGAATGATTTACAGAATGATAGCAAAAATCTGGAAACAACCCAAGTGCTGTAGAACAGATGAGTGAATAAAGAAACTATGGTATCTACACAAAAGAACACTAAGCAACTGTTAGGGAAAACCAAGTGATGGAATTTATTTGTACATCTAAAGATATTCAGAGTATAATGTTGGGTGAGAAGAGTCAGAGGGAGATGGGCAAACATAGAATTATTACACTCATTAGCAGGATACTTAAGAACAAACAAACAAAAAAACATAGTATGTGAATAATACCTAAGCACAGTAGAAACAAAGGCCAGGAGGATTGGTACATGGTAGAGCTTGCCCCAAGGGGTGAGAAGTGTAGTTAGAACAGAGACGGGATCATTATAACAATTGGAAAATACTATTCTGGATAAACACTGAGTGATGAAAGGAGATAAAATTATATGCATGATACCATTTCAGTAACAGTATTGCAACCTACACTGTCAAAAAGCAAAATGAGAGACAGAGACAGAGACAGAGAGACAGAGAAAGAGACAGAGAGGAAGGGAGGGAGGCTGGGGGTGGGACAGGTGGGTCTTCAGACAGAAAACTGGGGTATTGATGGCCAGAAATGTGCACTGGTGAACAGGTGTGTGTTGGGATATGGTATAACTGAAACTTAATAACGAACATTGTAATGTGATTCAATGTTAAAGAAAACATGAAATAAAAGTTAAGTATTTTTCTTGAGGAAAGGAGAGAAACGGAAATTCCTAAATTGACCATGAAAATTCTAGTTTGGATAATCCAGTGGCTAATATTATTCTGCAGAACTTTGATCTCTGGAACTAGGTAAGAGAAATTCTTTCCATTACGTAGACTATTTCCTCATTCCTAATTATAAAATAGAAAACACTCATGCATTTGCTGTTTAGAAAAGTACTTTTATAAATTGGAGTACACTAATCTTCACCACATTCAAGCATTTAACCAGAGCTTCACAACCAGTGATCACTTGTTGAATGAGTGAATGAAAGAATGAATAGACAAATTCACAATATGTTGGGTAGGGAGAGAATAATGTGTCTTCAATTTACATCTGGAGTATTACATATATCTTTGAATCTTGAGAATCATGTAGTCTTAAGTACTATTTCTGTAATTTAATCCAATTCAGTTCAAAGTCTAGTGAATATGCATTGAACCACAATTCTCACTTTCTTAGACATTAGTACTGTAGCACTGTCAACCCGTTGTTATCAATTTGCTCAAGCAAGCACCAGTAACCTCTCCATTCACTCCTGTTGAGTGCTAGTGTAGCTCAATGGCATCTGCTCACTCCAGAAACACGAAGTGAGATTTGTTGTTACTGTTTTTTGGCATATCAAATACATAACAGGGAGCTTGCCAGGCTCTGCTGTGTGGGTGGAATACTCTCCGTAGCTTGCTGGGTTCTTCGAGAGGGACAGAGGACTCAAACCTAGGTCAGCCGCATACAAGGCATACGTCCTACCCACTGTGCTATCACTCCAGCTGGAATACTAAATGTAATAAATTGTTTTTTAAAAAGATCTTTCTTCTGCTCCTTTTTAAAAAGTTTACACAATAGGGCTGAAGAAATGGTAAGCAGGTAGGGCATTTTCCTTGCATATAGCCAACCCAGTGTTAAATCCCTGATATCCCATATGGTCTGCCTAGCATTGCTAGGAGTAATTTCTGAATGCAGAACCAGGAGTAACCACTGAGCACTGCTGGGCATGGCTTCAAAACAAACAAATATAAATTTAAAAAATAATAATTTTACACATTAACAGGTCTCATAAGGCTGTGTCAGATTAAATTCTGTACCATAATTGCTTACAAGCAGGTGGACATACCAATAACTATGCACTGTTGAAGTAGCACGAGGAAATCCTACATCTCTATCACTTGAGGTGGCCTAACAGTATCTGAGTGAAAGATTCATTCTGACTGCTTTGAACAATCCAGTGGCAAGACTCTAACCTTATTGTTTGGGCCTGTGAAGAAAAAATCCTGAGAAAAAATTATCAAACAACGACCTAGGTATAAATCTGAACCCTTCATTGTTTTGGCACGAAATTACCATGGATCTTAACATACTACTTATAATCAAGTGGAATTATACAGAATAGACTGTTATAATCAAAATGATGTATTTTAGAAAATACTATAGACAAGAGGATAGAAGGGAATGCCAGTAAGAAAGATGAAAAAAAAATAAGTCTTTTGGAATTAGTACATGTACATTCAGCCCTGCCAAAAATGGGAAGAATCACTTTTGAGAAAGTCATTTTGTGCCTCAGAGCTTCCATGTGTTTTATGTGTATTACAGTGATTTATAGGTTTAATAAAATTTTCTAGATAAAAATGCTTCCAAAACTCTAAAACTGTATATAAGAAGTAGTAACACTAAGACCCTATCCTTATTGTCAGATTTTGTTGTCATCATTATCATCATCACTATAATTACCTCAAACAGACTCAAATTAACTCTCAAGCTCAGGATATAAATTGGACATAATGGCCATCACAAGGAATTTTCTTCAGCAGCACAGTCTAATAAAAATAAAATTCTAAGAACATGTGAAAGTTTAGATTTCAATGCACTGCCTGTAGCACTGTCCTCCTGTTGTTTATCGATTTGCTCAAGCAGGCACCAGTAATGTCTCCATTGTGAGACTTGCTGTTACTGTTTTTGGCATATCGAACAAGCCACGGGGAGCTTGCCAGGCTTTGCTGTGTGGGCTGGATACTCTTGGTAGCTCGCTGGGCTCTGCAAGAGGAACAGAGGAATCAAAACCAGGTTGGCCACATGCAAGGCAAACACCCTACTGCTGTGCTATCACTCCAGTATATTAGATTTTAATAGCTATGATAATACTCTGAAATATAAAAAGATCCAATATTAATTTTACTATTGTCTTTCATTTAACTTATTGTCTTCAAACTATTCTAGCTTCAATATATAGTCATTACATAGCCATTCAAAAGGTTTTTTTATTTTTATATTAAGTGTTCGGAAGCTGGTGAATATTTTCTGTGCTATCACCTTCATTTCAATGATGAATTTTTTTTATCATGAACAGTTGATCTATATTTAGATTTTATAAGAGTATAAGGAAAGTGTAGATTAACACACTTAATCACTTAATCACTTAACTTCCCGTTAGTCGTCGATTTGCTCGAGCGGGCGCCAGTAACGTCTCCATTTGTCCCTGTCGCATGCTAGTGTAGCCCAATGGCAACTGTTCGCTCCGGGAACATGAAGGGCCTCAAACCGATCGTTCATGATCTTCACGAAGAAGTCTGACCATCTGGTAGGTGGGTGGCCACGCGGTCTTTTGACATCGCATGAAATCCAGTCGGTAACAGCAGTCGTCTTTAAAACTCATTACGTGACCAGCCCATCTGATTTTTGACACCTTGGCAAATGAAACAGCGTCCCTGATTCTTGATCGTCGACATATGTCAGAACTCCGGATTTTTTCTCTCATTTGAGTGAAACGTGATATTCCAAGCATAGCTCTTTCTATTCTTCTTTGGGAGACCTGAACCGTGTTCTCATCCTGTTGGCGTAGGGCCCAGGTCTCTGAGGCATATGGTAATGCAGGAAGAACAGTGAAATCAAAGAGATGTGCCTGGAGCCGGAGGTTCTTCGTCCTCTTAGCTATTTCTTCGACGTTCTTGAAGGCGTTCCAAGCCGCTCTCTTCCTCCTGCGTAGCTTGGGTGCCAGGTCATTTGTCATGTTGACTTCTCGACCTAGGTACACATAGCTGTTGCATTCGGAGATGGTCGTTCTGTTGAGAGTGAATGGGGCATCAGGAACGAGGCTGTTTCTCATAAACATTGTCTTCGTAAGATTCAGCTGTAGTCCTACCTTACCACACTCACGGTCAAAGTCGGTCAGCATTTGTGCAGCTTGGCCAATGTTTGGTGTTATTAAAACAATGTCATCAGCAAAGCGGAGGTGGTGTAGTTGCCGAACATCTAACTTCACTCCCATTCCTTCCCATTCCAGTCATCGCATGATGTTCTCGAGGGTGGCACTAAAGAGTTTCTGTGAAATGGTATCAACCTGCCGCACACCTCTCTTGACATCAACGATCACTTCTTTGTAGAATGGTGAGATCCTGGTAGTGAATCCGCAGTACAGCTCATGGAGGATCTTGATGTATTGGGCTTGAATGCCCTAATTGGCTAGGGCTTCAATGACCGCTTCCGTCTCAACAGAATCAAAGGCCTTCTTTAAATCAATGAACGTTAAGCAGAGCGGCATCTTGAACTCCCGAGAAACCTCAATGAGTTTGGTTATTGTGTGGATATGGTCGATGGTGCTGAATCCTTTGTTGAACCCGGCTTGCTCGCATGGTTGTCCTTCATTTAGTGTTCTGCCAATCCTATTTAGGATGACTCAAGTGAACAACTTGTAGATGACAGACAATAGGCAGATCGGGCGATAGTTGCCAATGTCATGGATGTCTCCCTTCTTGAACAGTAGTATGGTCCTGCTGGTTTTCCATTGGGATGGAACCTTGCATTCAGACAGGTAGCGAGTGAAGAGCCGAGCCAGTGTATTGATGAGTACTGAAGGCAGGTTCTTCAGGTGTTCAGGTCTGACCTTGTCTGGGCCGGATGCTGTTTGTTTCTTTACCGACGAAATGGCATGTCGGATTTCGGAAGGGAGAACGTTGGGAACGACATATCCATTCTGTGGAATTTGGTATGTCGGCAAGTGGACATGGCTATCGAAGAGATTTGAGTAGAAGTCATGGATAATCTTCTCCATTGCCATTCTGGAGGATGTGATGGATCCATCAGGACGTCGGAGGGCTGTCATCTTGGTCTTGTAGTTGGCGAAGGACTGGCGGGCATAACGAATACTTTTTCCAGCTTCTGCTGCATCTACCAGTACTTCTGCTCTTCTCTCATTGAGGTCTTCTTTGATCGCATCTCTGCACTGCTTTGCAAGCTCAGAAGTTAGCTTGCGGTTGCCTGAGGCATGCGCCAAACCACGCTGGCAAATTAGCTCAAGAGTTTTTGAAGATAGGCGTTTTTTGTGGTTATCTCTCTCGGCATTCCTCGCACATTCATGGAGGTGCTGAACCAGTTGATCGTATTCCTCGTCAATGTTGTCAACAATGGCATCTTCCCATATTGCCACAATAGTGCCAAAGAGTTCCCAGTTGGTGGTCGTTCTGGGAGTTCTCTTTTTGAACTTTGCAGCCCTTTCTCCCTGCTCTTTGAAGAAGAATTTTGCACGAAGGAGACGGTGGTCCGATCCCGTTCGAAATTTTGGGACAACAGCAACATCAGTCAGGCAAAACCATCGATTGAATATGATGTGGTCTATTTTGTTGTGGAATCGTCCACCGGGAGACTCCCATGTCCAACGTTCAGATTCTGCCTTCTGGAACTGTGAGTTACCATGGATGGTCTTGGTCGACATGATGAACTCAGACAGTCTCTCACCCTGTTTGTTCCATTCTAGGCCATGGGTCCTGGTGTGAAGTTCTTCAGCTGATCTTCTCGGTCCTATCTTGGCATTAAAATCACCCACGATGATCTTGTAGAAGGTGTGGTCTTCTTTATAGAACTTCTCCAGCTCCATGTAGAACTTCTCGATTTCTCTTTCATCATAATGAGATGTTGGTGCGTAGACAAGAAGATAGAACTGAGGCCTAGGTAAATATGGATGCCCAGGAGTAAATGTTATTCTGGAGTGCAGGCAGTGAGCCACATCTATTCAAATGTAAACGTCCGATTCGGGTTGTTAGGCATTCGAATGAATCAATGCTCTTGGCCAAGTTTGTGTTGACAGGGACACCGACGTCTCCAACACCTCTTTTATCGCATGTTCCGAGGAACAATTCTTCTCCAGTGTCGAAAACGGCATGGTGAGATTCGTGCCTTCTTGTCTCGGTCAGACCAATGATGTCGTACTTGATCATTCGCGCTTGTACCATCAGGTCCTCAATGGATGTATCTGATGCTAGCGTACGTGCATTGAAAGTACAGATGAAATTTAGATTTGGATAAAATCCCACTGGTTACACTAGCCACATTTCAAATGTTGCTTGGATGTGGGTTTCCAAGAGGAAAAGTCATGGGGGCATGCGAGGAACTCGAGACTACCCTGGTCTGCACACGGCAGTGATGGACAGACAAAGGAACAGGGAATGGAAAAAAAGAAACTGTTCCCCAGGCTGGTGGGTAGACAGTTTATTTCTCTCTCCTCCCCAGCGTATTCGGATCTCTCCCCTTATGGAACAATTGTAGTGATAGTGTTGGTTGTATTCCCAGATATCATAGTTCCATCATCCTAGTCTCCTCATGGACCTCAAAGTCCTCTGCTCTGCTATGTTTTTCTTGCTCATTTCATCGTAGTCTCATAGTCCTCTACTTCCAGTCATCGTTGTCATCTAGTACTTCTTTGAGTCCCCTCTTACCCCTCACAGCATAGTTATATAGAAATTATGAAGGATGGGGGTACACATGTGTGAGGTTGAACATTGCTATAACAATAAATAGAGGTAAAGCCACTCCTTCAGGGGAAGTTCTAGGAGATTAATTCAAAGACAAAATCTCACCTGAGGGCTCAGCAGTCCAGATTACTAGGAGATCCGCTCAGGGGTGGGATTCCATCCAGGGTATGTTGCCTTATCCTTTCCTCAGCTAGTAATCTATTTAAACAATCAGTAAATTTACTTCTTAAAATATTTCTAGTCTTTTTATATGAACACAGTAAGAGATATATACTAAACTTAAAGTTTGGCTCTTTCTGGGGACAACTTGGTATATATCCCAGACTGTAGTCCTCAGGCCAGGTTAGTCTTTCCTAACCCCAACCAGGTCTTCATTCAATTACTTCTCTTTTGGGTCATGACAGGGTTTGTCCTTTGACTGTACTCTTAAATTTTCATACTATGATGCTTAGATTATTCCCTTTCAATATCAGGGGACCTTATCGCTTGCCTTAGTTCCCTCCAATCCCTTCGCTGGGACCTTGCTTTGGGAGTGCTAGGAACAAAGGAAAACTGAGGCCTAAGTAAATATGGATGCCCAGGAGTAAATGTTATTCTGGAGTCAAGTAACTCCCATGTTATAAAGCATAGCATGAACTCTCTTCCTGTGTCTATACAAAAAGGACATGACTAAACCATGAAAGCGACATAAAGGAAATAGAAAAGAAATACAGGATTATTAGTGTTTGATGGAATTTTGTGTACCTCAGGGGCATTGTTGCGGGAATAACTCAATAAACCTGCAGGAGAAGCAAGGGCAATCCAATGTTATCCAACACTTGACTACTAGTACTACCACATTAGATAGCACAATCCTTAAAACACTATGACCAAAGTACCTTGCTTGTCTAGATGTCTGTAGGTAACGGAGTAACATAGTCATCACTAGAGACCAGAAGATATACTTGGGGGTACAAAAGTACAGAAGCAACACATAAGGAGAATTTCAATAACAACCTTCACATATTATTTTAGGAAGAAATTATTTGATACTAAAACTAGCCAATGATACCAAATTAGCTGGAGATTCAATGATATATCTCTATTCTTGAGAAATTCAGTGTCAACATGAAATAGCATAAATGATAAGCCTTCTGTATATAACTATACAGATTAGTGTGCAATATAAACAATAGTTTGTGAGGGTTATGTGCAGTTATGCCACTGTCATTTAGTTTACTCAACAAATTTCGAGCTAAGTAAATTGATTGAAGTTGTTCAGATTAGACAACTGGACCAAAAAAAAAATCCTCTTCCACAGCAGCAAAATTGAAATGTGGGACTCAAGGATATTAGGGGCAGAGTCACATCAAAGTGGAGGATGTTTTAAGACCCCAGTAACACTGTACCACAGTTAGACAGCACACCCTTTTCTTCAAAAATAGTCAGTGCTCTAGTTCTCTAGTAAGCAGATACACACTTGTACAACAAGAAAAGATAAAAAATTGTAGAATTTTGTTGGTCTTTCCCGTAAGTAATTTTAGAATTAGGATCCATGGGCATAGACAGCTACTCACCTTTTAATTTGGACAGATCCTGGGGTTGAATAAATATTTCTTTTTCTCTGTCATAACTGTTAGAAACTCTTTTTTCAAGATAGGGAAGGATAGTTTAACCTATTTGGAACAGAAAATCAATTTCAAGACTCAAAATGTGTCCAAGCAGGTTAAAGTCCTTATAGCTCTAGCAGAGAATTCCCTCTGGAAGATCTACATCCTAAAAGGAGCATACCACATAATGAGCTTTCTCAGTTCCATTGATTGCAGCAACTTATTTTCTTCAAGAACTTAAAGCTGTCTTGCTCTGTACTCCCCCTATCAAGCACATCTATTTAATATCTCTCGGCACATCTGCTCCACTGCTCCAAATGTCTCAAGTGTCTCATAGAGAGGCAGGTGTGCATTTCAGGATCTTCTTTCTCTTGCAGGGAAAATTATTTCTTCAGTAGCAATGTACTCTCAATATGATAGTCTCACTCTGTTCTACTTTGCTGGTTTTGGTTCTAAACCCCTAGACAAAGACTCAATTTTTATTTGCCTTTTACTTTAGAAGTGTCAAAGAGTGGGAAAAAAATTGGATCAATTTTCTAATTTTCTATTTCTCTTATGTCCATTGCACTGATCCATGTTGCTATGTCAAAGTTTCACTTAATATTTATCAAGCAAGTTTCCGCCTGTTGACAAAGTGTCAAGACAGTTACCTCTGGTAAATATATATTTCTTCTGAAAAAGTAATTTCATATAGCCTGTAAGAAATGATAATTAAATGAAAAGAAATTATTTCACTCTTTTGGACTTTATTTAAGAATTTATTCTGAATATATCATACACAGATTTCTGCATTGTAGGCCGAGCCACGTTCGATTCCTCCACGGTTCTTCCCCCCACTCGGAAAGCCCGGAAAGCTACCAAGAGTATCTCACTCGCACGGCAAAGCCTGGCAAGCTCCCCGTGACGTATTCGATATGCCAAAAACACTGTAATGAGTCTCACAATGGAGATGTTACTGGGCCCGCTTGAGCAAATCGATGAACAACAGGAGGACAGTGCTACAATGCTACAGCACTGTAGTACTGTCCTTTCATTGTTCCTCGATTTGCTCGAGCCGGCACCAGTAATACCTCACAACAAATTGTGAGACTTGTTACTATTTTTGGCATATTGAATATGTCACAGGTACCTTGCCAGGCTTTGCCAGGTGGGCAAGATACTCTCGGTAGCTGCATTGTATCCAAGACAAAAGGAATAGACATAGAATAGAAAGAATAGGGGGAAAGTCAGACATAAAAAAAAAATAGACATTCAAGATCTTGAATATTTTAATCCTGTTTTACTTTGGTGCTGTGTATTACCTTTCCTTACCAGTCATGGTGTTGTTCCATAAACCTATGGCCTATAAGTGACCATGCAGCACTTCTCAAGAACTACTGAGACCCAGACTGCATACTGCACTTAAGTTAATTCAAATACTTATTTTGGAGAATATTCTATGCAAAATATTTAGAGCTTCGGTGCAAGGTTCTATCAGAGATTATAACTTAAATAGTCCTTGGGGGAGAGTGTTTTAAGCTCTTTTCATACCTTTGCTTTATTTTGTTGTTCCTGGGCCTGCTCAGTGCTAAAAGCATTGGAAGAATTTGCAATGGATCGTGAGATATTCCATTTCTTTTACCAAATCAAGAGAAGACTCCAAGGTCTAATACCTTTCATGTTAAGATTAATAAACCCAGAACAGACAGAGGATGTGTAGATGGGCAGATTAATGAATGCCTAAATCCCAGACCATGCAAAAACTGAGGGAAAGAGAAAACAAATGACAAGTTTACAATAAATCCAAGTTTTTCTGTTATTCAGAATTCTAATAACTTACATTTTACCTTTGCTGCTGCACAGTGATAACTGATACAGGTATAAGTGACTCTGAAAAATCTAAAGTGCTTTCTGAATTCTTCAAGGAAAAATAAAGAGCATTCAAGGTAATTCAGTGCTCATGATATGGGGTTGAGTTCAACCATTTAGAATTGGCAACCCCTGCAAGTGCTGAGATATATAATAAGGAAGGATACAAGTATTTAAAAATCATAGAAATTTAACTAGAGACATAGTACAAAGGGCAGGGCACTTGCCTTTGCATGCTTGGCCTGGGTTTGATTCCAGGCAATGCATATGGACCCTGGAGGTTTTGTGATCCCTGAAAATCAAACCAGGAGTAAGTCCTGGGCACTGTCAGTGTGACCAAACCCCAACGTGCACCCCCTGCCCTACCACCACCAAAGTCATAGAATTTCAAGGTAAAAAGTTAATTCAAAATTACCCAGTTTAACAGCCAATTTTGTTAATTACATTATTTCCTATGACTATGTACTTTTTAATAGTTTTTGAGTTTTCTTCTATAAGATTTGCCCATCAGTTCCCCAAACTGTATTTGTCAGTATTATCAATAACTTGCACATTATCAGATTCTAGGGAAAAGGCACAATCATCACATCTAATAGTTTTTTTTTTATATAACTCATCCCTCTTTTCTTGTAACTACTTCATTTTGTTTCCAGGAAAAATGCTTTCTCTTGGTTTAACACTTATTCCCTAGGTCCCTTCTTGATTCTCTCTGATGATACGACTTGGCCTCTAAACCTTCATTCGTGTCCCTATTTTCCATGTCTATTAATTTCCATCATGGAAAATTCCAATTCCATCCATATGGATCTATTCCTATGTAAATGATTCTCATATTTTAATCTTAAACTGTGTGCTCACTAACTTCTTCCCAGACTCATTTATTTTATTATTTTTTACTTTGGGACCACATCCACTGGCGCTCAGGAGTATCTGGTTCTGAGTTCAGTGACAACTCCTGGTGGATTTGGGGGGACCACATGGAGTACCTGGGTTCAAACCCAGGTTGGCAAGGCAAGTATCTGCCTACTCCAGACAATGAACTCGTTTCTTACTCTAGATTCAGGACTTCCCCTGGAATAAATTTATATATCTACCCAGAGCCACCAGCATATGCATTTGTTTCTGTATCGATATCTATGCCTGATCTACACTTAGATCTTTCTGTATCTCTATCATATAATAGAGAGAGAGTACATGTATAGTTATGTCTATAGCTATAAGTTTAAACATATGATTCTTTGAATCTTCTTTTTCTAAACTAAATATTCTCTTCTAATAATCTTCCTATTCTCAGTTAATAGTCTGATTTTAGTCAATAATAAAATATATCATGGATCTTATACCTAATTTATCAGCTAAATTTTATGTTATAAAATTTACCTTCAAAAATACCCAGAATCTCTTTCTTATTACTTTGACTGACTAAAATGATCTTCACAAAATACATACCCACCCAGAGCCTAAATTTTACACAGAGTCTAAATTTTACTCCACATAACTCTCACGATAATTGACCCTAGATACCTTCCATTTGGTTGTATTTTTTCAAATACAATGTGAGTTTCATGAAAAAGGGACTTAGTCTGTTTAATATGCAATGGTATCTTCAGTACCTGTAACTGTATTGGTCCCCCATAAAGAGAAATAAATATTCATTCCATACCTTTCCTAAAAGTGTTCTCTGTTCTCCATAAAAAAAAAATCTCTTGTGGACTAGGGAGACAGCTCAAAAAGCTGTAACACATGCTTTACATAGGAGTCTGGTCTGGTTCAATCCCTGTCACTTCATGGTTTCCTGAGTGCCATGGGAATAGCCACAAATATAAAGCCAAGAATAGCCTCTGAGCTCTACTAGGGGTGACTGCCAACCAAAGCAAACACAAAACAATCAGATAAAAAAATGCTTCCTGTAGTCAGGCAGGCAGGCAGACAAGATAGTTTTCTAGACAAAAATTTACAATCTTCTTAGATTGATAGCACCTGGATAAACCTGTTTTGCTCACACAAACTTCTCTTGAATATTGAGTCTGGTAACAGGGATATGCAAAGGATACTACACATATTCAAAAACTGAACACGAAACACCCCTTTTTACTCAATATACATTGATGAGATATTCTTTCTGTCAATCACAGTCACTGTCTTCAACTACAAAGAAATTTAACTTTGTAAACCAAGGTTTTTTTTAAAAAAATTAAAATTTTAAGAAAGAGAGAAACGACATTACTGGGTATTTGTGATGTTTGGGAGTTGAGACCAAACTATTCTCCTCCCAGAGATTGTGAACAAGGATGATGATGGTACCCATAAGTCTTACAGAATAAAGAACGGATCTAAGCACAACCAAACAACAAGGAATATCCTGAATAACTAAACAAGGTGGTTTCCCACCTTCTAAGTCAAAAGAGAGCATCACTCTTGATTGACTTCAGGAAATGATAAGCAAAAAAGTAATGAGGATTGCAAAGAGAATGACAGATTGATAAAAAGGGGGTGGGGGGTTCACATGGCACAGTGCATGAGGTTTGACTCTACACCATGTGAACTGTAATTGGAAATGCTGTTGGGAACTGTAATTGGAAATGCTGTTGGGAGGCTGAAAGGTCTTAGAGAGAAGAACTGCATGAGAGGATTTGCATTCCACAAAAGATAATTCCACTCCTCAATACAGAGAACACTCTGAAAAGAGGCAGTAAGACCTGTTTGGAAGCAATTGTCCTAGTACAGTACAAAACAACAATGGGGATTTGATCTCTGATAATGGCAGAGAGAGTCATTTTTTTTCCATACAAAAACTGATTGGGATTATAGTGTTTACAATAAACATCCACATGCTACCTCATTGTCTGTTTCTTAAAGAAAGCAAGAGGGCAAATAGAGATCATAATAAAAACATCCTTCAAGGTCAGCATTCAGAGAGCAAAGGGGTGGGATGGCATTGTATCTATGCATCTGTGTGTATCTGTGTAGTGTTAGAATCTTAATAATCAGCCCTGACAGCAGGGGTTGGTATCTGTGACTTCAGTATAAAAGGCTGAGGCACTTATAACAGTGTACCTGAGATAAGCACCTCAGCTTGCTTGAAAAGGGAGAGGCAGAGACAAGCAGAGGCAATTCAGACAAGACTTTGCAAGATTAGGAAGGGCTGCAGTGAGGGGAAGGAGGTGAGACCTTTCCAGGGAAATTGGAAGCATGGCACAAAAAAATGATACCCCACTCAGGACTGGAAACAGGTCAAGACCCAGTGGAAAATTTCTCCCCACTTAAAGGCCCCCCCGATTTCTGAAACCTTATGTCCTTTAATAAAGAAGGATTAAAATTTCCAAGTTCAAGCAAAAAATAGACCAAAAAAGAATAAAGAGAATTGGCCGAAGTTTTCTGGCTGAATTTTTTCAGTCATAGAGACTGATTTTTCACACGGTGAGAGCCCAGGGCAAGTGGTTTATGTATCTATGTATGAATACACTTACTGGATAAAGGTCATATATTTGAGGGTGTTTTGAAGATATCATTGACATTGAAAGTCGGTGCACTGTAAAGAATCAATGATTGACTAAATTTACTTCTCCCGCCTTTTTTCATTGTTTCCTTGTTTTTTTGGGGGGGGGACAGAGGTTAGAGCAATTTCCTATGATTGCACAGAAGTGTGAGGGTTTCACAGGGAGAACAGTGGCCAGAAAACAAGAACAAGGCCTGGAAGGGTTTTCATTCAAAGTTCACTGTAGGGCTGTGCCAACTCTTCATGACACAGACAATACATAGTTGAGACTATAAAGAGCGACTCTGAGTTTACACCTTTGGTCAGGGTTTGAAAAATCACTGTTAGAGGATTTGTACATGGGTAGAACCTCCACTGGGGAAGACATGTGAAATTAAAAGGAGCTAGGGTTTGGGGGTGTATCTACTTCCTGGTAACAGGTAGCCTAAGTTAAAATTTTAGTGAGCTGTGGGATTTTGCACACTTATATAAATTCTAAAGTCTCAGCATCTTTGTTTGTGAAAATAAGGACAATATTAGCAGCCATATTGGATCTTAATTGTGGAGTTTATGGAAGTCGCTATACCAATGACTAGAACATGTATGGAAACCTCAAGTGTGCTTTGATTCTCTTAGGGTTTATTTTTATAAGGACTTTCACAAATCCTTTTGCAAGGATATTGCAAAAGGATGCAGTATCCTTTTGAACACCTACTGTGTGCAAGGACAGCCAAAGGTGGAGCCCTACTAGATTCCGGAGGAAGTCCAGACCTTGGATTTATCCAGTGCTCAGTTTCACATTGATACTGTATTGCAGCTACAAGGTCTCAGCAGGCATTCCAGATTCCAACTACCCTTTCATGATCAGCTGACAAGATCTGCTTAAGACATGAAAAGAAGCATTTTGTTTGGTGAAATGAAACTCTGAGGTGAAGGGACTCCTTGGTCAGGGTCAGCTCATCTTTAGCTCGCTCTCCATGAAACCATTGTTTAGACAATTGTTTAGCTCGCCTCTCCCACACAGGCATCTGAGATTAATGACAAGTCTTGTTCATTGAGCCTGAAGAATCTGTAAACGTTTTCCCCATGAACACCACATTTAGTATTTTTTTATGTAATTAAATATAGTGCAGCAATAACTTTTTAAAAAGAAATATCACTGGGATATCTGAGAGAATTCTTATTGTTTTGTCTGGCAAAGAGGTATAACATTTACTCTGTGCCAGGTACTTGTATCACTTGTCATCCCGTTGCTCATCGATTCTCTCGAGCAGGCACCAGTAACGCCTCCATTCATCCCTGTTGAGGCTAGTGTACCCCAATGGTGTCTGCTCGCTCCAGGAATACAAAGAGGCTCAAACCATTCATTCAGGGTCTTGATGAAGAAGTCTGACAATCTCACAGGTGGGTGGCCAGGCATTATTTTGACATCCCAAGGATCCAGTCGGTAACAGCTCTAGTCCAGCAGTCGACTCTAAATCGCATTATGTGTCCGGCCCATCTGATTTTCAACACCTTGGCAAACGAGACAGTGTTCCTGATTCTTGTTGTTTCCAGAGGTCGG
The DNA here is from genome assembly GCF_029834395.1 of Sorex fumeus. Classification (NCBI taxonomy): domain Eukaryota; kingdom Metazoa; phylum Chordata; class Mammalia; order Eulipotyphla; family Soricidae; genus Sorex; species Sorex fumeus. The sequence continues at coordinate 1,870,144 of NW_026606068.1, read as the reverse complement.
AAATCCGGATTCCTTCTCTCACTTGAGTGAAGCTTGATACTCCAAGCATAGCTTTTTCGATTCCTCTTTGGGATACCCAAATAGAGTTCTCATCCTGTTTTCATAGGGCCCAGGTGGCATATGTTAGTGCAGGAAGAATGGTGGAGTCGAAAAGATGTGCTGGGAGCCAGAGGTTCTTTGTGTCTTAACAACTTCTTAGATGCTCTTGAAGGTTTTACACACTGCTCTCTTCCTCCTGTGCAGGTGCCAGCTTGTTCGTCATGTTGAGTTCTCGACCTAGGTATACATAACTGCTGCATTCAGAGATGTTCGTTCTGTTGAGAGCAAATGAAACATCAGGAACGAGTCTATTTCTCATGAATATTGTCTTCATGAGATTCAGCTGCAGTCCGACCTTTCCACACTCATGGTCGAAGTAGGCCAACATTAGTGCCGCTTGGCTAATGTTCGGTGTTATTAGAACGATGTCATCAGCGAAGCAAACGTGGTGTAGTTGTTGACTGTCTATCTTCACTCCCATTCCTTCCCATTCCGTGCCAGGTACTATGATTAATAATTTCTACACATTGCCTCATTTCTATCCTCAAACTTATTTTGTTCTTCCAATATTATTGACAAACAGTTGAGGTTTCATTACTTGTGAGCAGTAAGGCCAAGATTATAATCAATATCTGATTGATAAAAAATTTAAAAGTGATAACCACTGCACCAGAATACCTATACTTGAATATCTAAAAGCAATGAACTATTTTCTTTTAGGATTATAATCCTAAATAATCTATAATCCTATAGATTCCTACTAAGTCATTGGTATCCTTGTATTTGAAGCAAGCACACATGAAAAATATTAGTATTCTATGAAAGAACATCAAAGTGTGTAGGATGTTTTTATTTGGGGGGAATCACATTCAACTCTTCAAAGATTATGGCTGGCTCTGTACTCAGGAATCACTCCTGTTGGGGCTCAGGGGATCATATGTAGTACTGAGGATCAAATTAGTATGAGACATGTGCCAAGTCAATCAACTTATCCACTGTATTGGCCCCAAATGGGCATTTTCTTTTACAAATGGAAAAAACAAAGTGGAAGACATCACAGCATTTTATGCAAACTTTTAAAGACATGTAGATCATAAGAAATCTGTGTCCTTGAAGGTTCTAATTTGTGATAGCACAGCGGGTAGGATACTTGCCTTGCATGAGGCCGACCTGAGTTCTATTCCTCTGTCCCTCTCGGAGAGCCCAGGATACAGAGAGTATCCCGCCCACATGGCAGAGCCTGGCAAGCTACCGTGGCAAGGTACCAGGGCATATTCAATATGCCAAAAACACTAACAAGTCTCACAGTGGAGATGTTACTGGTGCCTGCTCAAGCAAATCAAGAGGACAGTGCTATTTATACAGCTATTACTACAGCACATCTCATTTTTCATATAATCATTAATAATGAACAATCATTTTCTATTGACACTGAAGAAGGAGGTCAGGAAGGAACACCCTTAGCAATACATTTCAGAAATCCATAAAAATAAGAAATATTGGAGAGTCACCTTACTATCAGACTTAGGTTTAAGATTGAAGGACTCAAATAAAACTCAAGTTTAGACCATGTCAGAGAAAATTCAGCAAGGACAAATGTAGGATGACATTTTTTGTCCTTTCTCCCTTGCCACAAGGAGCTTAGGTTTATTGGGTGACAACCATCAAAGTGCTCCCGAATCACTCCCATTCTTTTATTTATCTGTAACCACTTCTCTATGCTCTCTTCCCCAACCAGTTAATCAGCTTATTTTCCTAATCAGTTTCTGCTAATTGGTAAGGTCAGATCTTTCTAGGACCCTGAACTTGTAAGTTAATATTGCCTTTCCCCTCTCTTTATGTCTTTTGAATAGTTTACTTGAAAGCGATGTCCTCTTGTATAGACACAAGAAGACAATTAATATTATGCTTTTGTAACTTGGGATTTAATTGGCTTCGAATATTATTCATTCCCGGTCATCTGCTTTCTCAGCTTAAGCCTCAGTTGCCCTCAGTTCCTAGTACCCCAAAGGCAGGGTCCGGAGGAGGGACTGAAGGGACCCAGGGCAAGCTCTGAGATACACTGGCATCAAAATGGGCCAGGCCAAAGTGCCATGATTCTTAACTATAAGGTAACAGCTTGATCATGAACAAATGCTGTCAAGATCCAAAAGTAACAACAAGACTAGGACCCTGCTAGGGATAGGAAAGATTAATCTGGCCTGAGCACTGTGGTCTGAGATCGAGATGACTCCAGGAGAGCAATTCTATAAGCATAATTCATCTCTTATTGTGTCCATACAAAATGATTAATTTATGAATGCTTACATGTTTGTTGAACAAGAAGAGGAGAAACACACCCATGGGATTCTGCCCCTGGGTGGGTCAGACTGCTGAAAGAGAATATGTCCTAGAAGCAGCATTTCCTGAGGGAAAGAACTTTAACCCTATTTATTGTGACCACATTTATGTGTAAGTCCAACCCCTCATGCTTTGGGGATTTAATGAGGCTATAAAAGTGGGCTGGGGGTTACAGATAGGGGGTGGGGGAAAGAAGGTGAGAGAGCGTCAGGCGTGAACAGGGATGAGATTGGAATAAACAGCTATTGAGACCAAACAACCTGGCTCTAATTCCTTCCTTCACCTGCCATTGGCCAACAGCCGTCCCCATCCAGTCCACACACAGTGGCTCTAGAGCATGAACAAGAGCAGTGAGATAGAGCCGCCATGAGGGCCCACGTCAGCGTACATAGTTTTTTACAGACAAAGATCCTGAAAAATCTCCCAAAGAAGGAGACCCCCCCAAATTCCAAGTCTTTCCCCCCTTGATTATGTCCTTAACAAGATTTCTTATAGGTAGATGGGGGCAGGAGCGATAGCACAGTGGGTAGGGCATTTGCCTTGGATGCAGGAGGCAACCCGAGTTCAATTCCTGGCATCCCATATGGCCCCCTGAGCATATCCAGGAGTAATTCCTGAGCATAGCTGGGTGTGACCCAAAATGAAAAAAAATCTTATCTGCAGAGCTCCCTAAGCCAAGGCAACTTGCAAAAGGTCCTGTTTAATTTGTCAGCTTCCCAAAGCACTCAGACTGAGTGACCCCATTCCTCCCACTGTGGGTGTGGAATAAATTTCCTTTACCATGCATTTCTCTCTCTGGAGAAAGCCATGTGTTCTCTCATGGATATGTTTTAATTTTTCTTAATGAAACTGGTCTGGATCAATCTTCTCCTGAAATACCTTTAAGGAGATATGAAAAAGAGGTGAGGAACGTGTGTGTGGAGCTAGAAACTTAATTCTTTCACTGAAACGAGCTTAATCTTGCCTCAGACTCAGCCAGGCTCCCACTAAATCTGTGTGAGGGATCAACTTTCATGCAGTGTAGACCAAGTGGATCAAACCAAACAAACAAACAAACAAACAAACAAACACTGTCCTCCCGTGGTTCATCGATTTGCTCGAGCGGGCCCAGTAACGTCTCCATTTTGAGACTTGTTGTTACTGTGTTTGGCATATTGAATACATCATGGGGAGCTTGCCAGGCTTTGCCATGTGGGTGATATACTCTAGTTTGCTTGCCGGGTTCTTCGAGAGGGGCAGAGGAATTGAACCGGGCTCAGCTGGGCTGGCTGCGCACAAGGCATACAGCTGTGCTATTGCTTCACCAAGTTGGTGTCAAGTAAAATTTGACAAATGCCTAGTTAAGACTGGCAACTTTAGTGTCCACACTGTACAAAAGCTTATGTAGACTTTTGCCAGTGTGGACCCCTCTGGACGTTCACTCCAATAGCTACATCGCAGTGGGTCAAGCAAGAGTATAGTAGCCCTATCACTCTTGTAGTAATTTTCTCTCTCTATAGATCCTTTGTACTTCATAGACAAAGACAATATTAACACAACATCACTTGATCACTTGACTTCCCGTTAATTGTCGATTTGCTTGAGCGGGCGACAGTAACATCTCCAATTGTCCCTGCCGCGTGCTAGTGTAGCCCAATGGCGTCTGTTCATTCCAGGAATACGAAGAGCCTCAAACCAATCGTTCATGATCTTGATGAAGAAGTCTGAACATCTGGTAGGTGGGCGGCCATGTGGTCTTTTGACATCCCGTGGAATCCAGTCGGTAATGGCTCTAGTCCAGCGGTCGTCTCTAAATCCATTACATGACCAGCCCATCTGATTTTTGACACCTTGGCAAATGAGACAGCGTCCCTGATTCTTGAGCTTTGACAGAGGTCAAAACTCCGGATTTTTTCTCTCATTTGAGTGAAATATGATACTCCAAGCATAGCTCTTTAAATTCCTCTTTGGAAGAACCAAATAGCATTCTCATCCTGTTTGCATAGGGCGCAGGTCTTTGAGGCATATGTTAATGCAGGAAGAACAGTGGAATCAAAGAGATGTGCCTGGAGCCAGAGGTTCTTCGTCCTCTTAGCTATTTCTTTGACACTCTTGAAGGCATTCCAAGCCACTCTATTTCTCCTGCGCAGCTCAGGTGCCAGGTCATTTCTCATGTTGACCTCTCGACCTAGGTACACATAACTGTGGCATTCGGAGATGGTCATTCCCTTGAGAGTGAATGGAGAGTCAGGAACGAGGCTGTTTCTCATATACATTGTCTTCATAAGGTTCAGCTGTAGTCCGACCTTTCCACACTCATGGTCGAAGTCGGCCAGCATTTGTACAGCTTGGCTAATGTTTGGTGTTATTAGAATGATGTCATCAGCAAAGCGGAGGTGGTGTAGTTGCCAACCATCTATCTTCACTCCCATTCCTTTCCATTCCAGTCATCACAAGATGGTCTCGAGGATGGCACTGAAGAGTTTCAGTGAAATGGTATCACCCTGCCGAACCCCTCTCTTGACATGGATGATTACTTCTTTGTAGAATGGTGAGATCCTGGTAGTGAATCTGTAATACAGCTCATGGAGGATCCTGATATATTGAGTTTGAATCCCCTGATTGGCTAGGGCTTCAATGACCATTTCCATCTCAACAGAATCAAAGGCCTTCTTTAAATCAATGAACGTTAGACAGAGCAGCAACTTGAACTCCCGAGAAATCTCAATGAGCTTGGTTATTGTGTGGAGGTCGATGGTGCTGAATCCTTTGTGGAACCTGGCTTGCTCACATGGTTGTCCTTCATCTAGTGTTCTGCCAATCTTATTCAGGATGACTCGAGTGAACAACTTGTAGATGGCAGACAATAGGCAGATTAGGGCTGTAGTTGCCAATGTCGTTGATGTCTCCCTTCTTGTACAGTAGTACAGTCCTGCTTGTCTTCCATTGGAACGGAAACTTGCATTCAGACAGGTAACGTGAAAGACCCGAGCCAGAGTATTGATGAGTACTGACAGCAGATTCTTCAGGTATTCAGGTCTGACCTTGTCTGGGTCGGGTGCTGTTCGTTTCTTTTTTTTTTTTTTTTTTTTTTGCTTTTTGGGTCACACCTGGTGATGCACAGGGGTTACTCCTGGCTCTGTACTCAGGAGTTACTCCTGGCGGTGCTCAGGGGACCATATGGGATGCTGGGAATCGAACCCGGGCCGGCTGCATGCAAGGCAAACGCCCTACCTGCTGTGCTATATCTCCAGCCCCTGCTGTTCGTTTCTTTACTGATGAAATGGCATGTCGTATTTCGGAAGGGAGAACATTAGGAATGACATATCCATCCTGTGGAATTTGGTATTTCAGCAGGTGGACATGGCTAGCGAAGAGATTTGAGTAGAAGTCATAGATAATCTTCTCCACTGCCCTTCTGGAAGATGTGATAGATCCATCAGGACGTCGGAGGGCTGTCATCTTGGTCTTGTAGTTGGCGAAGTACAGCCGGGTGTTACGAATACTTTTCCCGGCTTCTGCCGCATCTACCAGCACTTCTCCTCTTCTCTCTTTGTGGTCTTCCTTGATTGCAGCTCTACACTGCTTTGCTAGCTCGGATGTTCACTTGCAGTTGCCTGAGCATGCGCCAAACCACGTTGGCAAATAAACTCAAGAGTTTTCTAAGACAGACTTTTTTTGTGGTTATCTCTCTCTTGGTATTCCTCGCATGATCATGGAGGTGCTGAACCAGTCGATCGTATTCTTTGTCAAGGTTGTCAACAATGGCTTCTTCCCATGTTGCTGCAATAGTGCCAAAGAGCTCCCAGTTGGTGGTTATTCTGCGAGTTCTCTTCTTAAACTTTGCAGCCTTTCTCACTGCTCTGTGAAGTAGAATTTTGCACAAAGGAGACAGTGGTCCGATCCTGTTTGGAATTTTGGGACAACAGCGACATCGGTCAGGCAAAACCATCTATTGAATATAATGTGCTCTATTTCATTGTGGAACTGTCCACTGGGAGACTCCCATGTCCAACTTTTAGATTCAGCCTTCTGGAACTGTGAGTTACCATGAATGGTCTTGGTCGACATGATGAACTTAGATAGTCTCTCACCCTGTTCATTCCATTCTAGGCGATGGGTCCCACAGTGGAGTTCTTCGGCTGATCTCCTTGGTCCTATCTTGGCATTAAAATCACCCACAATGATCTTGTTGAAGGTATGGTCTTCTTTATAGAACTTCTCCAGCTCCATGTAGAACTTCTCAGTTTCTCCTTCATCATAATTGGATGTTGGTGCATAGACAACGAAGATAGAAACTGCCAGCAGTGAGCCACATCTACTCAAATGTAAACATCCGATTCAGGTTGTTAAGTATTCCAATGAATCACTGCTCATGGCCAAGTTCGTGTTGACAAGTACACCGATGCCTCTGACACCTCTTTTATCGCATGTTCCGAGGAACAATTCTTCTCCAGTGTCGATAACGGCATGATGATATTGGTGCCTTCTTGTCTCGGTCAGAGCAATGATGTTGTACTTGATCTTTTGCAGTTGTACCATCAGGTCTTTGATGGATGCATCTGATGCTAGCATATGTGCATTGAAAGTACAGACGATCATTTTTGTCTTCCTTCATTGTGGCAGCCTAGGTGAGATTTTATTGGCCTCTCCTTTCTCGTCCTTCTCATCCTCCACTACCTCCACTACCTCCACTACCCAGCCGCCGCCATGCTCCAGGACGCTTTCCAGATGCTTCGGCCAAGACTCACGCATGAAGAAGCCCCACAGAACAAGATATGCAGAACTCTGAGACCTTGGACTCCAGGCTCAATGGACCCGGGGACAGAGATTCTCTGCTTGCTCCCACCAACCACAGGTGATGAAGGAATTAAAATCACGAGCCCCACCTTTCCCTGCCCTGTCTGCTTCCACCAACAACCAGAGACCCAGGATTGGATTGCACACAGAAGACCCACCCTACCCCTACAGTACCAGATAAATACCTCACTGGCAGACCTCTACTACCTCCACTACCTCCACTACCCAGCCACTGCCACACTCCAGGACGCTTTCCGGACCGTGCAACACATTATATGACACTAAATACCCATCTTCCAGAACTGCCGTACCATATTTGATACGGTTCAAATATGGTTTGTACCATGAGAACACCTACAAGGGTGATTAGAGGCTGCCCCCAAAGCCTCTATCCCTCTCGGAAAGCCTGGCAAGCTACTGAGAGTATTCCGCCCGCACGGCAGAGCCTCGCAAGCTCTTCATTGTGTATTCGATATGCCAAAACCAGTATTTACAGAGGGCCTCATTCCCCTGACCCTGAAGGCGTCACCAATATGGTAGCATTAACACAACATAACTAAGGTAAAGTACTCCGGTCAATACACCCTGTATGCCATACTATTTAGTAATAAAAGCTAACCCAATTTTAAACGTAATGAAATTAGATGCATAAAGATGTATATAACATGATTTAGGCAGTATGTGATGTTGTCAGATTTAAAATACAAAAGGAGTACTGAGCCAAATATCTGTATGTGTTCTCTCCACTATAGCAGAACTTTTTCATTAACTTTTGTAGTGATCACCCATATTCTACTCTTCAATGCTCTGGAAGTAATGAAGAATGCCATTATTTTAGATAACCCCTGTAGTTGAAGATGTGAAATCCTTCCACCCGATGTGATTTGAAATGGTTAGAAAAAAACTGTGTGGAAAGGGGATTGGCAAAAGAGTTATAGTTCATGAAACCAAATTTCAGAAACAAAAGACCCAAATAAAGAACAAAAATTTAATAACTAGAATAACAGTGATCAAAACTTAAAATATTTAAAAGTTGAAAGGGCCAGGAGATTTTTGACATCCGTTGCATGAATAGAATTCTAATTTCTAATTGTATAGATGTTATTATGTAAACATATGTGGATTAATAATTTAGAAACTAGTTATTTCAGAAATAGTTTATAGTTATCTAATTATTTTAGGAATTCTTTATAAGGACTCTGTAGCCGAAAGACCCTACTATGTGTTATGAGTTAGTTACAAGAGTATCTACTCAATATCAAAGGTTTTGCTAATTATGTTAATCACTTGATCACTTGAATTCCCAGTATGCATCGATTTGCTCAAGCGGGTGCCAGTAACGACTCCATTCATCCCTGTTGCATGCTAGTGTAGCCCAATGGTGTCTGCTTGTTCTTGGAACACGAAGAGCCTCAAATCAATCATTCAAGATCTTGATGAAGAAGTCTGACCATTCCATAAGCAGGTGGCCATGTGATATTTTGATGTCCCATGGAATCCAGTCAGTAATGACTCTAGTCCAGCGGTCATCTCCAAATCTCATTATGTGTCCAGTCCATCTGATTTTCGATGCCTTGGCAAACGAGAGAGCATCCCTAATTCTTGACCATCAACCGAGGTCAGAACTCTGGATTCTTTCTCTCATTTGAGTGAAATGTAATGCTCCAAGCATAGCTCTTTCCATTCCTCTTTGGGAGGCCCGAATAGCATTATCATCCTGTTTTTGTAGGGCTCAGGTCTATGAGGCATATATTAATGCAGGAAGAACAGTGGAATCGAAGAGATGTGCCCGGGGTGAGAGGTTCTTTGTCCTCTTAGCTATTTCTTTGATGCTCTTGAAGGCATTAGAAGCTGCTCTCTTCCTCCTGCACAACTCAAGTACCAGGTCATTCATTATGTTGAATTCTCGATCTAAGTACACAAAACCATTGCATTCAGAGGTGTTCATTTCATTGCATGTGAATGGAGCGTCAGGAACAAAACCATTTCTCATAAACATTGTCTTTGTGAGATTCAGCTGTAGTCCGACTTTTCCACACTAATGGTCGAAGTCGGCCAGCATTTGTGCCGCTTGGCAAATGTTTGGTGTTATTAGAACAGTGTCATCAGCAAAATGGAAGTGGTGTGGTTGCCAACAGTCTATCTTCATTCTTATTCCTTCCCATTCCAGTCGTCACATGATGTTCTCAAGGGTGGCACTGAAGAGTTTTGGTGAAATGGTATCACCCTGCCAAACCCCTCTCTTTATTTCGATGATCACTTCTTTGTAGAATGGTGAGATCCTGGTGGCGAATCTGTAATACAGCTCATGGAGGATCCTGTTGTATTGAGTTTGAATGCCCTGTTTGGCTAAGGTTTTGATGACCAATTCAGTCTTGACAGAATCAAAGGCCTTCTTTAAATCAATGAACGTTAGACAGAGCAGCAACTTGAACTCCCGAGAAACCTCAATGAGCTTGGTTATCATGTGGATATGGTCCATGGTGCTGAATCCTTTTTGGAAATACGATTCGAGCAAGCTTGGAGATCTCAGCCCCGGAACCTGCATGCCTTTGTTCCTACGCCAGTATCTTCATGCGTGTAGAGAGTGGTCTCAGCATGGTGGTGGCTGGTTCTGGAGGTCTTCGGCTGCCAGGGCTCTCCTCAGGGTGAGGAGGGAAACTCAACCTGCCCCCCTCCATGGGCCCGAATGAGAATATCCAGGCATGGGGGCAGGAGACTCATAATCATATTAATAACTTAATAATGGGTTTCAAGTAATTATAAATTAGTAGCATCGGAAATCTATACCTAGAAGTTCAAATGTGGAAATGTTTCATGAAATTTCCCTGAGATTTCTACCTCCACATTTTTCAGGTTGGTAAGTCTAGCAGAATAAAAGGTCAGAAAAGAAGTATCAAAGAAGACCAACTAATCCCAATTCTATACCATGGCACAACCTTAGCACTGGAGTTTCATCTATGTACAAAGTTCCACATGGGGCTGTTGGGAAAAATCCTCTGAAAGCCAACTTGAAACAAAGGAAGCATGAGGTGTCCAAACCCATGTGTCACTCTCATCACCACTCTTGAGATGTGTAGTATCATAGTTCAACACTAAGATGTCTAACAGGGCACTCTTTCTGCCTTTTGGAGAAGCTGGTATTTTCTCTTAATTCTCTGTCTCTGTCTCTCTTTATCTCTGTCTCTGACTCTGTCCATTGTTTCTCTGCCCCTCACCTTCCTCAGAATTTCTAAATGAACATGAGATCTAAGCTGCCACCATGACTGAACATTATGATCAGTTTGTCAAGGTGACAGGCAAGGGGGTGAGGTTGCAGGAAAGGAGTATGGGAATGTTAGTCGAAGGAATTGACACTGATGGCCAGATTGGTGTTAAAATGTGCTGAAAAGACAACTATCAATAACTTTGTAAATCACAGTCCTTTAATTAAATGAAAATTATCTTTAGAAAAGATTTTCTAATTAAAACCTCTTTTAATTTCAGTTCTTGTCTCCTCCTGAAATTCTTTTCTGGGAGGGAAAGTTGAGGACACCAAAGGCCTGGATAAGGTCTAGAGTAACTTTCCTTTCTTGCAAAGAGCAAGGTTCACCACATACTTTAATAGTCCTAACTCTCCCAGGTGTACCCAGAGTGACAGGTGGGAAGAGGGAAAGTGGTAGATTTTTCTCTTGAGGCTACTGCCTCTCTCCTCCCCACTTCACATAAATAACCTGGGGTCCCCCATCAGCAACCAAAGATTTCTCTTTACCTTATACTGGCCACAAGACTAACTAAATCCCACTTTTCATCTCCTGCAAACCTAGAGAGTAGAAAAATGGTATACCTTTGAATGCATAAAATAGACTACTTAGGGATTACTGCAGCCTTAAAGTATCATTTCAGGACTGGAGCAATAGCACAGCGGGTAGGGCGTTTGCCTTGCATGTGGCCAACCCGGGTTCGATTCCCAGGATTCCATATGGTCCTCCAAGTACTGCTAGGAGTAGTTCCTGAGTGCAGAGCCAAGAGTAACCCCTGTGCATCACCTGGTGTGACCCAAAGAACAATAAATAAATAAATAAATAAATAAATAAATAAATAAGTATCATTTCATTGTGAAAATATCATTGTGGCTGAAGTCCATATAACTCCTGAATTTCTTTTTCTGCAAAGCAAAACAAGAATGCATAAACTCTCGGTAAGGTCTGAGACTGACTTCTCCTTTTCTGAAAAGAACATTTCTTGCTCCAACCTGAGTGCTTGGGTCCCCGAGAAATTGGGTGGTGGGGATCAACTCGCATACTTAAAAGACCAAGTGGACATCAGGTGTAGTTTGACCATGGCTACCTGATAGAGCTGGTAGGGCTCAGTCCTTGCAGAGTAGGGGCTCTTTGCAGTCTTTTTATCAGTCCTGGTCTTTCCAGCGGGCCCTGGGGTGGCAGAGGGGTATTTGGAGAAAGTGACCATCTCTCTACTTCCTGCCTCTGGGTCCATGGACATCAGTTTTCTACAACAGCAACATTCTAATCCTGGAATATGAGGACAAAGCAAATGAGAGCAGGAATGGAGAATTGAATATAAATGGAGAAAGGTCTTAGGAAATTTGCCAGAATAGGCATCTATGTCTGATTCTTGCATTTACAGGTGAGTTCTTTTTGGCATCATCTGACAGCAGACAGCTGAGCTGTAAGAGTGGAGTGGAAGTGAATACCTTCTGACAGCCAAGATCTCCTAATGGATGACTGTATGTTGCCAAAATAATAACAAGAAAAATGAATTATCTATAGCTATTCTATGTGTGATGTGCCACATAGATATTTCTAAGAACACAAGTCATTTATCTCTATGATTTCCTACCATCCAACTAACCAATTTTTGCCTATCTGCCTACCCCCTCTCCATTTCAATAATCGGTATCTAAGTATATTAAATAGAACCATAGATTTGTTTGAAAGTCCTCTCTTAATGTGATTATACAAATTGTTCAGGAAAATTATGGTCACAAACAGTTTTATGAAGAAGTATATGCTATATTTAGTCCTCATGTTACCTTTATAAAGGTAATCTAAATAAAGCAACATCGTGGGTTAAGTTTGCTTTTTCCCTCCTGTTATTGCTACCAAAAGTTACAAAATCTCTATATAAAGCAAGTCTCTGTTTATTCATTAAGTGCCAGCATTTTTTAGATTGCCATAAGTGAGTCCAGTTCCAACAGAGATTATTATTTCAATTTTTTTAAAAGAAAATAAAAATTAATCAGGAAATAGAAGAGAACAATAATACACACACACAAGCATGCACACACACACACACACACACACACACACACACATACACACAGAATATCCTCTGATGGCTTTCTATAGAGATCTATTGCCAGCAATATTGAGAGAGGGCCAGAACCCTATTAGCTTCCTGGCTATTTAATGCAGTATTCAGTAGGCATCAGTCAGACTAGATAAATCTTCTTTCTTGAGTAGGTCTAGAAATGAAACAGTAAAATCTATGAAAGTATGTTCTAAGAGAGTTGGTTTTCTGTAATGATTCTACCTGTTTGTTCCTGTTTGTGCCTGTGCTTGCTTCTGCATTCAGCACAGAAAGGTCAATATTGGAAGAGAACAAGAAGTCTATTTATGCAACTGTTGGAACATACATATTTCATTTGAAAGTGCTCGCTGTGCCTTCCACCCTTTCTCCGAGCCATCTCAATAGGAAGTCAGTATAAATGTTACCTATTATTTTTGTGAATTGAGCTCTTAATTTGCATCTGTTTTCTATTGGATAACTCCAGGAAATTGAGATCGCAAAGTTTAAAAAGGAGAATACCTGTTTAATGTTCCGTGGCAGTCAGATTTTGTGCTTGATGCTTGCTCACAGCAAAAGCCTTGCAGGCAAGAGGCAGAATGAGCAATTTAACCAATCATTGACTACACGAGTCCATTATGTAAATGGGAAATAAGGACATTGTATTAATGGTGGGAAAATAAAGTCTTATCTTGAGTAGCTCATTGTTTAAGGAGAGACTTATTTTAATGTCTGTCATCTAAAATGGGCCTCTAAAAGGTAGTAGATAAAAATCAGAAAGAAAGTTTATTTTTGAGTTATCAACAGAAAGGTCTAGCATTAAGAGCTCTAGTATAGTGTTTCTGTTTTCTTTGCTGGTCTTATAAATAGTAATCAAAAAGTTTAGAATACTGAACTGTGCAAAGTTGACAGATATATACTGAAAGTTGACATTTTCATATTCAGAAATGGGTCCTTGTGAAATGCCTCTTTAATGCCAACTACTTCATATAGCATAGCTCTGTATTCATTCTCACAGTAATCTTGTACAGTAGCAATTTCTCCTCTGTCCCCCAGCCCCACAAGGGTGTGGTGTGTATCTGTCACATGCTGTATAAGTTAGCTACAGTGAATAAACAACCTCTTTAAGAAATGCAGCAGAAAGTTGACAGTTTGTGCATTCTGAAACAACTCTCCTGAACGTGGCCAAGTTTTCTCATAGGTCAGACGTTTTTCTGCTTCTCAACTGAGGTAACTGGAACAATCTGGCTCTTTTCCACATGTCTCAGACTGTCCTATATCTGTCCTTCTTATGGCAACAGCAATGGTATAAAGGTATAAAATGACAAAAGGAAGCAGCCAGTTGCTTTTGTACATCAACGGGACTGAAGTGATATGATAGGGTACTTGCCTTGCAAACGGCTAAGTGGGATTTGATCCCAGGCAACATATATGATTCCCTGAGCCTAACCAGGAGCTATTCCTGAGCACAGAGCCAGGAGTAAGCCCTGAGCACTGCTGGATTTACTCAACACTGCCCCACTCCAAAAATTCTATGTTTTCTCTCTTATGTTAACACCTACTTGTCACAGCAAAAGTATATAAAATAAATATATGTAATGTATATTACGTATAATTATATATATGTGTGTGTGTCTGTATATATGTATATTCAGTAGACATCAGTCAGACTAGATAAATACATAGAGCCCAGGGCAATTAAAGCAATCAATCTCTCAGAGATTAAGAGGCTTAATATGGTTTATTTCACCAAATTTTTGTCTATGTTCTATTGGGAGTGGTGACCATTTTGTGGGTTTGTGAAAAAAAATTGTTGAGAGAATTATAGGCCAAAAAGAAAAATTTTCTAGGCAAACAGTGCCAGATGGAAGTGGAGGAGACAGGGCCAGGTAACCTACATACAATTTAAGTTAAATAAAATTGATAGCTTGAATACTATTGGCAAGTTAGACAAAACTGGTCATTTTAACTGTGAAATGTAGCAAATAGAACATAATGGAAATGGTTAAAGGGTGAAAATAGCAAAATATTCAAAAGTGGAATAGAGTTCTAGGAAGTTACCTGTAATAGCTTCTTCAACCCTAGTCAAACAGACAACGGAAATGGCTAAGGTACAAAAATAACAAATGCTTGAAAGGAAAACACAGATCAGACCCAAAGGGGTCAAAGAAAGGCAATCTCTCTCTCTCTCTCTCTCTCTCTCTCTCTCTCTCTCTCTCTCTCTGTCTCTGCAGACTCATTTGAGTCCTGGCCGGGAGTGCAGGAGAAGCAGAGGTTCTCACCTCCCTGCACATGGCCAAAGAAGTAAGAAAAGCCGAATGAACAAAGAGCCAACAAGCACCCCCAAGGAAAAGCAGATCACAGACCAGCACATCTCTGAGGGCAAGAGGGTGAGGCTGGAGCTGGGTGGTGGTGTGAAAGCTACCTTCTAAATGCTATTAATAAATCGGCCATAATGTCATAAACATCTGAAGTCTTCTGGACTGAATTTACAGCCCACTTAGGGGCGAAACCACTCTCAATGTAAAAACAGGTTGCTTGTAAAGGCTACCTCTCTCTCTCTCTCTCTCTCTCTCTCTCTCTCTCTCTCTCTCTCTCTCTCTCTTTCTCTCTCTGTCTTCCTTTTCGGACATTATAGTTTCAACACAAGTACTGAAAACTTATCCTGTATATCACTTTAACTCTTTTCAGCACTCAATTCTTGTCCAGAGTGATCACATCCAACTATTACCATCATAGTGGTCCCTTCTCCATTCTTAATCTAAACTTCTCAACTCTCTTATTATGGTATTAATAATGAAATAGCCAGTGATAGGCAATTATTCCAAGAATTCAAAGGCCCAGAATGAAAAAAAAGGTTTGTGTTTTATCTGGGTTCCTAAGTCCTGTCCAGGGAGGTGAACTCACACCCATAGAAGGTTGTCTATGTGATCGGGTTTGGAGTACACATCATTCAGACACCACCAGCATCCTACTGTGAGTTATGTTGCTGAGTTGATGTGAAGTTTTGGGTTGTGTGATCTTTCTCTGGCATGAGAGCAAAAATCTTCAGAGATATCCTTGAGGGCAATCACAGGGACTTGCCTTCCCACTGTGGTGGGATGAGATATTTATGCTTTGTGTCTTCTAGTGGACCCCGGGCTGGCTTCCCGCCTCCTGGTTTGTATCTGGGAACAAGGAATCCGTTGAATGTGGCTTTTTGAAAAATGTGTCACTCCTTAGTCTCAATATGGAGCCTTTGCTATTCTAAAGATACATCAGCTTCCAACATAACGATACCAAACCAGACCCTCAACAGCCCCGTAAAGGTCATTTATTTTTATATTTTTAAGTTCAGTTAATTTTTTTCATAGTTGCAAAGTTGTTCATGAGTGGGTTTCAGTCACACAATGTTCTAACACCCATCCCTTTACCAGCGTACATTTCCCACCACAAATGTCACCAGTTTCCCTCCCACCAACCCCACCCTACTACCAGCCTCTATGGCAGACACATTTATTCATCTCTCTCTCTCTTTCTCTCTCTCTCTTTCATTTTGGACATTATGGATTGAAATACAGGTACTGAAAAGTTTATCACGCATATCCCTTTACCTCCATTCAGCACTCAATTCTTGTCCAGAGTGATCATTTCCAACTATTAATATCGTAGTGGTCCCTTCTCAATCCTTAATCTAAAATCTTCTCAAGTCACTTATTATGACATTAATAACTAACTAGCCAATGATATCAGTCATCACTTACTGGCATGGTCTATATGCCATACACTAAACACTGGTCAATCTACTGAGTGAGCACTCTAACCCAAACTTTCTAGATGTTTATCCTTCTAATAAGTACTGACGTTCTATTGAAATCCAGGTCTATTTGATTTCAATAGCTGTGAACTTGAAACTACCACTCTATTCATATTTGAATTAGTCAAATCTCACAGATAAATTCTCAGCACTTATTTTCCCAGGTTATTTCTTGATTAAAGAATTGTAATTATCTCTTGCCTATCAGAAAATAATTTTTCTAGTGGTATCATAATTCTATATACAGTGTTGTCCTAAACTTTTGCCCAGAAAACAGCTTTTATTTTGGTTAAGCAGAATGTTCTAGGAAGAGGAAAAGAGGTATGGTTCTCTCCACACTAGCTCAAATCATAAATAGAGACACTAAGATGTTTCTATTTCAAGGAAATACAATGTCTACACTAGGAAAAAATTGCTTTGTTTTTAAAACATTGAAGCTTTTTTAGGGGAAGAGATCATACCTGGAAGTGCTCAGGACTCACTACTGTTTCTGTATTCATGGATTACTCCCAGTAGTACTTGGGACACCCTTTTGGGATGCAGGGGTTGGAACCTGGGATGGTCATGTGCATTGAAAATGACTTACCCGCTGTACTGTTGCTTCAGCCCCAAACAATTAAACATTTAATATAAATAGCTTAATTCTTAGAGAATAAGTATAAAATAGAAAATGTAAAAGAGCCTTAGTTCTTTTGAAAATAGTAAGAGTCTCTTCCTTAATCCTGCCTCATGAGCAGGGGGTGAAGGCAGCTGGAATAGAGAAGGTATCACTAAGTCAGTGATGGTTGGAGGGATTGTTTGGGATGAGAGATGTGTGCTGAAAGTAGACAAAGGACCAAATTTGATAACTTCTCAGTATCTGTATAATGCCCAAAAATCGAGATAGATTTTGCCCCATAGAGGCAGGGGGAGGATGGGTGGGTGGGGTGGGATAGTGGAACATTAGTTGTGAAAAATGTGCACTGATGGAGGGATGGGTGTTCTATCATTATATTACTGAAACTCAAACATGAAAGCTTTGTAACTGTATCTCACAGTTACAAAGAAAGAGAGTCTCTTTCTTAGATTTGTTATGAAACTTAAGTTTATAAGTAAATTATTCTTTGCCTTTAAAATGCATGACATTATTAGGTAGAGTTTTTGGTAAACTTTATGTCTCTGGGAGGGTCATTTAACTAAACACCTAAGATTCTTTCTTTGAAATATAAACATCAAGGAGCTATCAACCTGTCTCACAGCTTCCGTGGGAGGATAGGAGACAGACTTCCACAAACATTTTGTTCTAGGTTACATAACTGCTTCCTATCACAAAGATAGAAAGTTTGATTTTTCTTCTGGATTCAGTGAGCTAATACAAATGACAACCCTCACTACTAAGTAAAAGTGAGATGTCCTCAGCAGCTAACCTATTTTTCTTTAGAACTCATTATTAATCTTGAGAACATGTACATAGTGGACTGTATTTGTGCAGCTAGAAAAAAGGGTGAACTTTCTATTGCCTCTGATCGTGAAAAACTTTGTCTTAATATTAATTAAATAAAGCACCCTGTTTCTCCCCCTAATATCTCTTTAGAGAGGATTTATGGACTAAGGGGTGATTTTGTGTCCAAGTACATTTCTTAAATAAAATTGGCAAGGTACGTTTAATTACCTTTAGTAATAATCTATAAATGATAAAAAATATTAGTAATAATCAATAAATAATAAAAATAAATTAATAATAAAATAAAATTACTCAAGGAAATTAGAAGTTAGGAAATGGAAGCTAAGAGAGATGTAGGAATTTGTCATTATAGACAAGTTTATAAGCTACTTTGTTTTAGAAGTAGTATGTTAAAAGGTACATGAAGTCTGGGATCATATCTATCTTGCCACAGATGGCAAATATTAGGGGTTACTCCTGACTTTGCACTCAAGAATCACTCTTAGTGGTGCTCTGGGGACCATGTGGGATGCCAGGGCTCAAACCTTTATCAGCCATGTGCAAGGCAACCACCTTATCAGCTGTACAGTCTATCTGGTCCCCGACTTTCCATTTCTTTGACTCTTCTATTTCTTTCAACAGTGTTTAATCAGTTTTGGTATACTTTTGTTTAACTTTCTTTGTTAAATATTGAGTTCTTAATTGCAAGGTATTACATTCGTTTTGATGCCATTGCAAATAGGATTTTTCCATTTTCTCTTCTTCTAGTTTTTTTTTTTTCTGTGTGTGTGTAGAGGATTGTGATCAAATTTTGTACATTGACTTTCTAGACTGTTTTCATGTATTCTTCCTAATAGTGTTTCAGTAGTGTCTTTGGGATGATCTATGTATATTAGTGTGCCATCAACAATTAGTCAGAGATTTAAATCTTCATTTCCAATGTGTATGTCTTTTACTATCTTGTCTAACTGTTCTGTCTTAAGATTGTTATGATTTGCATCTCCCTGATGGCTAGTGATATGGAGCATTTTTTCATGTGCCTTGTAGACATTTGTATTTCTTTTTTGAGGGAACTTCTGTTCATTTCTTCTCCCCATTTTTGATGGGGTTAGAAGTATTTTCAATGTACAATTCTACTCCTCTCACACCACAGAGACTGGCACACATTCAAAAGAACAAAAACAACAAGTGCTGACAAGGATGTGGGGGAAAAGGGATGCTATTTCACTGTTTGTGGGAATGCCCACTAGTCCAGTCTTTCTGGAAAACAATATGGACAGTCCTTCAAAAACTAGAAATTGAGTTTTCATATGACCCTGCAATATCACTTCTGGGAATATATCCCGAGGATGCAAAAAAGCACAGTAGAAATGACATCTGTACCTATATGTTCATTGCAGCACTGTTCACAATAGCCTGTTCACTGTTCACAAAATCTGGAAACAACCCAAGTGTTCTAGAAAAGATGACTGGTAAAAGAAACTTTGGTACATCTACACAATGCAATCTTATGCAGCTGTCAGGATAGATGAAGTCATGAACTTTGCTTATAAACGGTTAGACATGGAGAATATCATGTTGAGTGAAATGAATCAGAAAGAGAGGGACAGACATAGAAGGACGGCACTCATTTGTGGAGTATAAAACAACATAACATAAGGCTTACACCTAAGGATAGTAGATACGTGGGACAGGAAGATTGCTCCATAGCTGGAAGCCTGCGTCATGAGCGGAGGGGAGAAGGCAGCTGTAATAGAGAAGGGATCACTAAGAAAATGATGGCTTGAGGAATCGGTTGGGATGGGAGATGTGTGCTGAAAGTAGATAAAGGACCAAACATGATAACCTCTCAGTGTCAATATTGCAAACCATAATGCCCAAAAGTAGAGAAAGAGTATGGGCAATATTGTCTGCCATGGAGGCAGGGGGAGGGTGGGAAAGGGGGATATACCCGGATATTGGTGATGGGGAATGTGCACTGGTGGAGAGATGGGTGTTTTATCATCGTGTGATTGTAAACCAAATATGAAAGCTTGTAACTATCTCATTGTGATTCAATAAAACTTAAAAAAAAAGATTGTTATTTGCTGTGAGTTTAACAGATGTGGCATTCATTACACTGAGGTATTAGTTATATACCCATTGCTGAGATATTTTATTAAGATAATACATGTGTTGATTTTTTCAACAAGGGGTCTTGATCTTTAAAAATGTAATTTTGTACATCTTCTGAGATTATAATTTAACTGTTTCCTATCTTTTTGTAATGTAGTGTATTATTTTAATGTTTTATGTTGTATTACCCTTCCTTCCTCATTATTAAACTAAATAAAAATCAGAGGCTTATCTAAAACTATGCCTTGACATTTGACAAGTCATTTATTATATGTGACATGTGTGACATCCTCATATATTCAGAAGAAGGGAACAGCTCAGAACAAAGAAACAGTTCAATAAGTTCACCCATCTGCTCACTGAGATCTTATTTAATGCCCTCCATAAGTTTTGCTAAACATGTTTGTCAAAATATTTTACACATATCTAAAACATATATACAAACATATATACATGATGTATAACAATGTGTGTTGTAGACATTCTACATGTTATACACATATTCGCATGTATATAAAAATTTTGTACACATGCTAGGCACCCAGATACATATAAGTGTATTTTGAAGTATTCCATGGAAGTTTAGTGCAGATTCATAACACATAGGACACATCTTTCTAGAAATCCTACTTCTTAAAAAGAGAAAAAATATCATTCTCCTGTTAAAACAAAGATGTATGGGAAATAGATATGGGAAATAGAGTGCAAAATTTCTACAAGCTTTAGTAATACTGGAAAACTCAGAGATTTCACACTTTGGAATGACAACTATCTTGGATTAAGCTTCCAAAATATTATGGTTTACTTCTGAACAAGAAATACTCTGCAGATAAACAAATTCTAAATGTTAGCTATTCTATATTCTATGAGTAAATTTTCTAGAATCAGAAACTTGGGTTTACCTTTTCGAGCTGTGTTTTGTCATCTCTCCTGGGTTGTTTCCAGGTACTTTGGATTTCTTTCTGTATCTGCAACCCTCACCTGGAGAAACCCTCTTTCCAGATCATAAGATGAATCTGACTCATAAGATGACTCTGACTCAATATTAATCCTTAGGCCAACTTTCACATTTTAAAATCTCCTTTTTTCTGTCTAAAGTCACTCATTTCATATTTACTATGTTATTGCATGTAAGTTGTTCTTTATAGTATACTGTAGCGCTGTCATCCCATTGTTCATGGAGTTGCTCGAGTGGGCCCAGTAACGTATCACAGAAAATTGTGAGGCTTGTTTTTACTGTGTTTGGCATATCGAATACGTCACGGGTAGCTTGCTAAGCTTTGCTGTGTAGGCGATATACTCTCAGTAGCTTGCTTGGCTCTCCAAGAGGGGAGGAGGAATCGAACCTGGGTCAGCCAGGTACAATGCAAACGCCTACCCACTGTGCTATTGCTCCAGGCAACTGGAAATTATCTTATGTTTAATTGGTTTTACTTACTGCTAGAGTATTTCTGAGAGAAAATTAAACCTGTCTCCTTGCTTCACAGGTTTATTTCTGATTTCTAGAACATTGTCTATCAGAGATATTTAGCAACATTTGTTGAATGCGTGAATAAGTGATTGAGTGTGCAAGTCATTTGTAACTTAATCTCTCTCTAATCATTTCATTAGAGAAGGGAGGATAAATTATGTTTCATAGTGTCTGGAGCGATAGCACAGCTGGTAGGGTGCTGGCCTTGAATGCAGCCGACCCAGGTTCGATTCCTCCGTCCCTCTCGGAGAGCCTGGCAAGCTACGGAGAGTATCCCACCTGCACGGCAAAGCCTGGCAAGCTCCGCATGGCATATTCGATATGCCAAAAGCAGTAACAACAATGTTAACCTGTTAAACCTGTCTCCTTGCTTCACAGGTTTATTTCTGATTTCTAGAACATTGTCTATCAGAGATATTTAGCAACATTTGTTGAATGCGTGAATAAGTGGTTAACGTCTCACAATGGAGACGTTACTGGTGCCCACTCGAGCAAATCGATGAACAGAGGACAGTGCTACAGTGCAGTGCTATATGTCATCATAAAGGTAAAAAGTTCTTATAAGTTCTCAGCATATAGTACTTCATAAATGTGAATTGTTATCATAATAAAAAGATAACAATACATGTCCACTTCCCCTCCTACCCCTACACAACCAGACAGTTTTGTTTGAGGCATGCTAAATTTAAAATATAAAAATTCTTTAAATCTACCTCTTCATTCAACAACTAATCATAAGACTGATTCATGTAGGTCCTGTCATTGTACATAAGTTGAATTATTCCCAAAGAGCAGTGCAAATCATAAAATTCTTCTTTTATATGAAGGCTATAATGTGTTAGAAATAAAATCAAGGAAAATGACCATAATGATTAATAACAATGACATGAACAGAGATCTGCTTCACCTATCTGGTTATGAATGCTTAGCGCTGCTTCTATTTTGTGTTTAATATTATCACCAGCAAGGAGATGTCCCTCCTGTTAAAACACATTTCATTGAGGCATTTCATTGCTACAGAAACCAGCATAAGATTCCTTGTCAAAAAATTCCATTGTTAGACTCTCTTCCATATTAACAAAAACATTTTGTGTATTAAGTCGGGATTTCACCCCAAATCTATTTTAAAATATATTCAAAAGTGGCAGTTTCATTAATATAAGTTAAGAATTAAAGATTACATTCTAAGTATTGTTTGGCAATTGATAAACTCACTGCTAGTTTATTTCCACACATTTAAAAACTATGTGTGGTTAAATTTTAAGAATTCTATTACAGGAACTGGGAGGATAGCAACAGACAGAGAAAACCAAGTTGAATTGATGTTTGCATTATAGTTTTAGGGAGAGTTGCAAAAATTTAATTGGTATAAAGAACATTACAGATCTCAGCTTTCACTCAACTCTCTCTAGTGGTTCTAACGGCTATTTTTGAAGTCTTTGCATTTTAACTGGAATGCAACGACAGAACCATCCATGCTATTAACTATTCTTCTTTCTAAGAAAAATCAAAAGAACCCATTTCCTCCAGCCTCACTGTCATTATAGCTATTTTGTCTGTCTCCTTTTATTTCATGTAGTGATAATAGAATTATCCAGTATTTTCTTTTCCTAATTATTTTTATATAACAATTTACATCCTTTTCATATTATACTTTTATAATTGACATACCATTTCAACCATACAAGTACTAATAATCCTCCACCACTGTCCTGTAGTCCTTATTCCCCTATCCTGTCCTTTGTAATTCAAGGTCACTGTTTTGTAGATTTGCTTCCACTGGAGATCTGCTATTACCTTTCATTGAGTTTTTACTCTGCATTGCATTAAGTTTTTATAACCGCAGGTGAGCAAGATTATCCAGTATATCTTTTTTTCCTTCTGAATAACTTCTTGCAGTGCAGTATTTCACTTAATATACATACATATCCAGATACTACTCTGGGGCATGATTATGAATAGGATTGTTACTTATCTTCTACACTGTTGTTTACATGCAGGAATGAAACAGATTTTTATATATTGTTGTGTAAATTGTTACTTGATAGTATATATTTATTCTTCTAGGTGTTTGTGTGAGTCTTTAGGGTTCTCTCATATATCATCTTTGGATAATGATAGTTTGTCTTTTCTATTAAATTAAATCATTAATTTTTTCTTTCTTGACTTACCAATATGAGTAGGACTTCTAACACTATGTTAAATTACAGTAACACACTGTGAACAGTAACATGGTGAAAGAGAACATTCTGTTTAGTGCCTGATCTTAGAAGAAAGACTTTTAGGCTTTCCTGTAAAATATAATGTTTGATGGTGATAAATATAATTTTGGATGATTATCTTCACTATATTCATTATACAATGAAAATTAGCATTTTGATGTGAATTTTTATCATAAGTGGGTGTGGAACCTTGTAGCATCTGATAATAATATGGCCTTTCATTTTATTAGTGAGATATAGCACATTTGCATGTATTGAAAAATTCTCCCATCCTAAGATAAATCCCACCTGATTGTGGACTATTGTCTATTGCATTTGATTCACTAAATTTTATTCTTGATATTTGTATCTATCATAAATATTGGTCTGTGATTTCCTTTTTCAGTGATGCCTTTTTCTATTTTCCTCTCATAATAAAGATTGTACATTATTCTTCATCTATGAAACATTTTATCTTATTTTTCTATTTGCTCAGCATACAGACAGGAAGGGCTGGAGCGATAGCACAGCGGGTAGGGCGTCTGCCTTGCACGCAGCCAACATGGCCGACCCGAGTTCGATTCCTCCGCCCCTCTCAGAGAGCCTGGCAAGCTACCGAGAGTATTCGATATGCCAGACACAATAACAACAAAGTCTCCAGTGGAGACGTTACTGGACCCGCTCGAGCAAATCGATGATCAACGGGAGGGCCTTTACTTTTACTTTTACTTTACAGACAGGAAAGAAGGATGTGACTTTATTCCTCCCCTGGGTAGCAAACTTGCTCTCTTGAAGGATACTCTTAGATGGCTCTTCTGTAAAGGTTTGCTATCCCAATTGCAAGAATGAGTGCCAGGTCGGGGTGGGGGTGAGGAGCTATCATCTTTTTCACAGAGCAATTCAGGTGTAAATTTCTTCAGATCTTTGTATAAAGGAATATCTTTTTACGTGAGACCCATATCAAATAATTGATTGGCTGTTCCCTCCCCATCTGTCAAGGAGTTATAACATACTTATCCCTGTATGAATTTGGAACAGTTTTAGTGGGTAGGGCATCTTGGGGACCTCTCTTTGTTACTAAAATGCTACTTTTTTCTCTAAGGTGTGTCCTCCCCCCCTTTTTAAAATTTTAATTGAATCACACTGTGAGATCCACTGTCACAAAGCTGCTAATAATCAGATTCAGTCATAGAATGTTCTAACACCCTTTCCTCCACCAGTATACATTTCCCAACACCAATGTTCTTAGTTTCCTTACTGCCAACCCACAGCTTGACTATGGCAGACACCTTTCTTTCTTCTCTCTCTCTCTCTCTCTCTCTCTCTCTCTCTCTCTGTCTCTCTCTGTCTCTCTCTCTCTCACTCTCTCTCTCTCATTTTTGGCTTTATGTTTTGCCATATAGATACTTAGAGACCATCAGGGATATTCTTTTACCAACTTTCAGCATGCAGTTCTTCTCCAGAGTGATCATTTCAATCATTGTCATAGTGGTCCTTTCTCTATCCCAACTGCCTTCTTCCCCAGCACTCGAGGCAGGCTTCCAACCATGGGCCAAACCTCCTGGCCCAAGTCCCTTTCCCTTCCTTAGCTGACCCATCCCATAATATTTAAGACATTGTCAGGAACCTACGCAGGGACTCCAGAACTACTAAGGCTATAAGCTCTTCCCTCGTAGGCACCTCTCCATCCTGCTGCACTCACCAGTATATCCCAAACCCTACTTCTTGCTCCACACTGGAGCCTGCGTGGTCAAGGTGACCTGGGTAGAGAGTATCCCACGATGGTAGGACAAATGTCAGAGCAAGAGCAGGACTATTGACAGGTGCTAGCAGACTGGTGAGAAGGGGTAGACATTTTATCTGTGTACGGTGAACACTCCCTTCCTCCTCACACCATACAAGCGTCCCTGCTGCCTTTGCCTGCTCGGCAACCGCTTTTCCTGCTCTAGAGAGTCTCAAAGGGCCGGAGTGATATCATGGTGGGTAGGGCATTTGCCTTGCATGTGGCTGATCCAGGTTCGATTCCTCCAGAGACCCAGCAAGCTACTGAGAGAATCTCGCCCACATGGCAAAGCCTGGCAAGCTACCCGTGACGTATTCGATATGCCAAAAACATAACAAGTCTCACAATGGAGACATTACTGGTGACCACTTGAGCAAATTGATGAACAACAGGAGGACAGTGCTACAGTGTACAGAGAGTCTCAGCGTTTCTTTCACCTCTTTTATTCACCAATCCCAGCATATGTGGTATAAATGTGAAGACGCCCCACCATAATAAGAAGTGTGGGCTCAACACTGGGGAATGGTCATTCTAGTTTTAGAGAGTTCTACGAGGATTCTAAAGCATTGTCCCTGGGTCTGAATCGCAGGGTGAATTCTTTTCTACCAACTTTTTCCTTTCTGCTATACAGGCATTGACCCAAAGGCTTTTGTTTATAAACATGCAGCAAACCAAATTCCTTCTCTGAGTCAACTCAGCCTGCTTCCTGACAAAGTTAAACTATCACACTAGTTTACCCATATACAAAAGAATACATTGACATTATTAAAGTAATGGCCATAAATAAACACATGTTAAAAAGTCTTAAGGCAGGAGCGTTGCACAGCGGGTAGGGTGTTTGCCCTGCACGTGGCCAACCCAGGTTCAATTCCCCGCATCCCATATGGTCCCCCAAGCACCACCAGGAGTAATTCCTGAGTGCAGAGCCAGGAGTAACCCCTGTGCATTGCTGGGTGTGACCAAAAAAAGTCTAATAATAGAGTATATTGTAGTTTATTATCTCATGATTCTATTTCATTCCCAATTTTGGACATTCATTAGTATTTCTAATTTTTGGTATTTTTGGTATATCAGGAAACACTCTTATTTGCAAAAATGTGTGTACATGTGTAATTACCTATGAAGGATACATCTCAAGAGGTATGTTACTGGCTAAAAGTAAATGCATATTTAAATATATTTATTTTGGAGTTTCTGTTTGTTTGGGGGGATGTGTATGAAGGGGGCATTTCAGGGATTTTAACCAGGTCTCATGTATTGAAGACATGCACTTTGCAAATCAGTAACATCATTGACCCAGGACACGGATGTTTTAAAATTTTTGGAATACCACTATAAAATTTCCCTACAGAAACTCTTTCATCAACACCTTTCATGAGTAGAAAAAGTAAAACTCTATTTCAAGTACATTTGTTAACACTAATATTTAATATATTTTAGAAAGATTTAATTTCTTTTATTTTCCTAAATTTGAATTAGAAAAATTCATATATTACATATATTTAAATATGTAGAAACTATCTTTTTCTCTTTCTATGTACTTTTTAGTCTCTGAAGTTGTGATTTTCCTTAAATTTTTCTGTAAGCAGAAAATGGATTAATTTTTTTTTATAATCCAATCTGTCACTCTGTGTCTTTTGATGGAAGAGTTTACCTCATTAACATTCAGGAATATTATAAATAAATTGTGTTGTCATTTGCTGTGTGGAGTTTTGGCTTCAACAATTAGTAATTTAGTTTTTATAAGTGACTTTTCACTAGTTCATTCAGGGTTTGTTTGGTTATCACAAATATCACCAACTCTTCTTTGTCTGAGAATGTTTTTAACCCTCCCTTCTATCTAAATAAGAACTTTGCTAAGAACTTTGCTGGGTAGGAGACTCTAGGTTGAACGTATATTTCATTAATTCGATATGCTGTTCCACTCCTTTCTTATCTACAGTATTTTGAATGTGCAATTTGTTATGATTCTTGGTATTTTCCTTATATTCAAGGTTATTCTTCTCTTGAAGAAGAGACATCTTATTATCCTTCCTTTGGAGAACATGGCAGGCTACAAAAAGTATCCTGCCTGCATGGCAGAGTCTGGCAAATTTCCCGTGTCGTACTCAATATGCCAAATACCAGTAACAATGATGGGTCTCATACTCCTAATCCTGAAATAGCATTGAAATGGCTCTTTTAAAATCTCAGGGCTAGGTAGAAGGAGACATTACTGGTGCCTGCTCGAGATAATCGACGAACAACAGGATGATCGTGATCGTGATTCTTCTCTCATGTTGCTTTTAAGAAATTCATCTCTCTCTCTTTGTTTTTTAGCCAGTTCAGTTACTATATGTCTTGGTATTGGTCTGTATGGGTCTATTTTACTTGGTACTCTTGTGGCCTCTTGAAACTGCAAAGCTTATTTTCCTTATTAATTTTTTACAAATTTAAGAAATAATTCATTTATGAGAGAATTCAGTTATGACATAGTTTATTCCAATGTTTAGTTAATTATGGAAAATGTTGCTTTTCTCAACATTTGGCATTTGTAGACAATTTTGATTGCCATCACTTGAGGTTGGTCATTCAGTAGTATTAGAAACAAGAGATTAGAGGAATGTAGTTAAGCATCCTAAAATATCTCTTACAATAATTATGCAGTCCAAAAATGTCAATAGTTCCAAGATTGAGAAACTATGGCAAACAGTAAACTCTGAAAATATGTATTGAGTTTATTCATGGTATATTATATATTTATGTATTTTTGATCATTATGTTGGATAAAATTAATGATTTTACATGCAATATTATTTTGAATATTTTCAGTAGATACATATTTTTGCAGGTTTTCTATGTAAAGTTCTCTTGTTGATTGCAATAGAAGTATGAATAATTTTGAAATTATATTGTTTATAACCTCAGAAAGATAATAAAGTACACTGATATTTTTAGAAATCAGGATTTCTCCAGTTTCTTCAGACCATAAAGTTCTATAAAGGATAACTTTAACATTATAATATGGTTAGAATCATGACGGGCTACATTTATCGAATCTAGTGTCACCCTACTTATATGAACTTCTTCATTTGTTTCAAACAATTCTGTGTTGTGAACCTTATTTTCTCCACTTTACAAATGAAATGCAAAGGTATTTTTAAAATTAAATGTCACCGAACTAAAATATAAAAAAATTCAAACTTGTGTGTGCCTAATTCTAGTTCATTGTTTTTCATTTTAAATATCAAAAATGGAGCTAGAAAAGCCATGAATTCAAGTTTTTGTGCCAGTAGTTACCATTTATTCTTGCAAATAAAATTTGGAAATCATTTTCCAGGTACTGTTTACCTTTGAGACAATGTGGTAGACATATAAAAATATTTGCAATTTTTCAATCGTTCCCTGCTTTAAAAAAATTGTCAAACAAATACTGTCCTCCCGTTGTTCATCGATTTGCGGGAGTGGGCCAAGTAACATCTCCATTTTTTTGAGACTTGCTGTTACTGTGTTTGGCATATTGAATACGTCAAAGGTAGCTTGCCAGGCTTTGCCATGCGAGCGAGATAGTCTCAGTAGCTTGCCTGGCTCTCTGAGAGTGCCTGAAGAATCAAACCTGGCTTGGCCGGGCTGTCTGCACGCAAGGCAAACGCCCTACCGCTGTGCTATCGCTCCAGCCCTCCCTGCTTTAATCAGTCAATAAATATTTCCATCTGAATCAACAGTAAGAAACACTTATATCATTTATTTTTCATCAATTTGTGTCAAATTGACAAAATGATACTGATCATCAGCATCAATGATCATTTTTTAAATTTTTATTAGTGAAACACCATGTAGCTATTAGAAAAGATGAAGTCATGAAATTTACATACAAGCATCAATGATCTTTATAACTGATATTTTTTTCAAAGGATTTAACATTTTATTGGTATTTAAGTCCCCCTTACTTTCCCTTCTCTTTCTCCTACCCTCCCCGACCAGGTGTACTATTACTCTGGCTCCTGGTATTTCACCTCTAACTAAGAATAAACAAACCAGAAACAGTCATTTATGGAGAGATATATTCCCTTTTTTGAGTAGTAAGTGTATGTTCTAGGAAAGAGGTGGAAGGTATTCTAGTCCTAAATTGCAAAGTTCTGCAACTCTGGGGAATTTAATCAATTAGCTTTGGTACTTTGCTATTGGGTGCACTTTGTAGCTAAAATCTATAAATGCTTTGTTGCATTTCCACAATAGGTCATTAGGCAATGAAGGAAAAAAAATCACTTCTCAAAATTAATTGAACATATTTCACTGGCTTTATGTAGGTTTTGGCAAAATGATAGGTCTTGCATTAATGAAGTACAGCTATTTGCTTTCAGCTGCTAGTTACTATTCATTCATTCATTCACTTAATTCATCTTAAGTGTGATTGAGTACGGACTGCTGTGTGAACTGGTTAAGCAAATTGGTTAAGCAGAAAGAGGTAACTTCCCCTGGGAAATCTGAGTTTTGAAGCCTACATTTCTACCTTGACAAATCAGTGCATGCTTTAATTGTTATTTCACTCCTCGACCTCTACTGAATAAATCATCGTTTGGAGTCGCAGGCCTTGAGTCACAGGTGAGACAGTTCAGGCAAGTAAAAGTTGTGTGCCTGATTCAGTGATCCAGAGAAAACCAATTTCCCTTCCAAGGGAGGGATTTCAAAATAAAGGAAAACAAACAAACAAGCAAACAAAAATACAGAACTGAAAATCAACCAGATTCTTTCTTTCTTTCATTTTTTTTGTATTGTTTTAAGTAGGACTGCTGCTATTAATTTAGCCACTGATTAGGCTGATTGAAGAGGGAATGAACTCCACTGAACCAGATTCTTAAAGTTGTTTTTAATCTCTAAGCTGTGAATCTATGACGCCCCAAAGAAAAATGTATGCTACAAGAAAGAAAATTCCGAGCTAAAGAAGAACCCATCCACAGAAAATGAATGATTCATGAAATATTTTCTTTTTGCTGCCTCTAAAACATTATCTGAAGTAAAGATCTTTGTGAATGAGATATTTGAACTGGAGGTTTTCTCCATGGATGATTATTTCCCCCGTTTTGTCTTTTGGTTCTTTGTAAATAGGTTCAGTCCAGAACATTAAACCTCTTTTCTATGAGGCAACTTAAATATTAGTAAACTGATGGTGCATTAGCAATGATATACAACAGGATTTAAGCTTTGAAACTGACTGAGTTTCATTTGCAAAAGTTGTGATTTTTATTAATATAAATTTATTAATTAATTTATCAAGTATGTAAGAATAAATTTGAGGTCTATAAGGGTGCAGTAGTGAGCAAGAGACCAGATCTAACCACTCAGAAAACTTGTTGTAAACATTACAAAAAATTTGATGTCTGCTGCAATAATTGGAAGTGATCTTTTCCATGAAGAAAATTATTCATGTGAGTACAGTGAAAATCCAAAGCCATACTGTATTAATAGAATTTATTTGTTAGAAAGAAAAACCAATCATAAATGACATACAGAATAATCCTAAAAGTATTATCATCCATAACCTTGTCTCATTAGCCAACCGAATAGAGCACAAAGAAATCTGAAGTGAAGAAGAACAGTAAAATACAAACTGTGAGAAGTTTCAAATAGTCTAAGTTTTTTAATCTTTGCCATCAGAAACACACTACACAATGGATATATTTGACTTATCAGAGAAAAAATTGTTACCTTTTGGTTTAGTAAACTTTTGTAGTTGAGAACAGAGAAATTAGCTTATAGATCTTAAGTTTTTTAAGTTTAATACTCTGTCTCCAAAGTACTTACTGAAACATCATTAATAATTATGGCAATTGAAATACTTATAATTGACATTTAAATTATAATTATAATAGTAATAAAGTAAATTTCTTGAAGGTTTACTGAGTGTCAAAGTTTGGCTTTACTGTTTAAAAGCCTGATCTCACTGAATAATTAAATCTGAGTCATAGGTTGGAAAGACATTTTATCAGGTAAAATTCTTTTCTTGCATGTGGTTGACCAGGGTTTGATCCCCAATACTCCATGCAGTACCCTGAGTTCTGTGGGGAGTAAGACTCAAACAGTGCAGGTTACTGCCCCAAAACAACAAAGCATACAAAACAACAAAAACTGAGGTAGGAGCAACTCATAAAAAATTGAAATTCCTGAATATACAGATAAAGAAATGTAGCCTTACATGAATTATCACACTATGGACAGATAGCCCATAGAGATAAATACCTATGTTCTTACTCTGTGTTCCTACTGGATTTGAACTTTTTCTTTCAATGCCAGCTGTAGATAACATACATTATTCAGTATGCTAGTATGTTAGACACCTTATATAACAGTTTTATGTCAATTATCTAAAACACTATGAGCTATGTATTTAGTCAACTGTAGGTCCATAACAAAACACCCCCAAGCCAGTGAAATATAATAATAAGCATGTTTCATTTAAAATTTTTGCTCATTCATTTTGAGGGCAGGTTAGGAATACCTGATAAAGTTTGGTCTTAGGAGACTGGTTCCAAATATGTTCTACATGCTTTTAATTCTCCTTGGACCATTCAACTAAATAAAGTTTTTCAAGACGATAAAAGAAAAAGCACAAGAGAGCAAGTCTGATCAAGTTGGCAAATGTCCAGCCTTTATTCATAACAAATCTCCAAAAATTCCTTTGGCCAAAGCAGGTATTTTTGCCCACGTCAAAAATATGTGTGTATGAAAATATGCATGACTTTAGTGTTAGATATAGGAAGGATACAGAACTAGTGAAAATACAATTTATCACAGATATAGAGAATGATTACAGACGAGAAATCAGAGATGTAGATTATTTTAAAAACTCGACTTTGGTAGCTACCCATTAAAAGAAATCATAGATAACATCTTCCTGTTCTCAACCAAAAAGACCTTACCAGTGTTGGAAGAGAGAAAAGAAAAGTATCTGCCACAGAGGCAGATTGGGACTGGGGTAGGATGTGATTGGAGGGAAACTGGGGAGACTGGTTCTGGGAAGTGTACGCTGGTGGAGGGATGGATGTTGGAACACAGTATGGATGAAACCTACTTATGAACAGTTTTGTATGGATCTATCTCACAGTGATTCAAAAAAAATTTAAAACATGGTTTTAATCTTGGTGACAGTGAATTTGAGGTAATTTTGAGATATTTTAAAGATTATATTCTACCACTCCATGAATCAACCTACAAGGCATTAGTCTAAGGGTAATTCATAGAGACAGATTAACATTGCAAAAATTCACTCATTTTGGAGATTAAAAATTAAAACAAAGCAAAGCAAACAATTAAACTACAATAACAAAAGAGTATTTATCAGAAAAGAAAGAGTAAAGGGTGAGTAAGTTGGGTAAAATGCTAATGATAGAAACTAGACTTTTGGTGGCAGGCATGATGTCATACATATAAATATTGATATACAGCATATATTTCTTTATAAAAAACTGATAAAATGTCTTAAGCCTATATCATTTTGATTAAAGCAAAGAACAATTTTTACTTGAATATATTAATCTAGAACTCACATGTAAAGTATAACAGAAATAAAATATAAAAGATCAATTCTAAACTTGATTTTATTCCCATTTAACTGTTATACTAAAATAGTACTGTAGCTCTGTACTCCTGTTGTTCATCGATTTGCTCAAGAGGACCCAGTAACGTCTCCACTGTGAGACTTGTTGTTACTGTGTTTGGCATATTGAATACCTCACAGGTAGCTTGCCAGGCTTTGTTGTGCAGGCGAGATACTCCAAATAGCTTGCCAGGCTCTCTGAGAGGGATGGAGGAATCAAACTCGGGTCAACCGCATGCAAGGCAAATGCCCTACCCTCTGTGCTATCACTCCAGTCCAGTAATAATAATAATAATAATAATAATAATAATAATACAACAACTCTCTGCCTCATTTCGGTTTTTTTGGGGGGGGTCACACCTGGTGATGCACAGGGGTTACTACTGGCTCATGTACTCAGGAATTATTCCTGGCAGTGCTCAGGAGACCATATGGGATGCTGGGAATCAAACCCGGGTCGGCTGCATGAAAGGCAAACACCCTACCTGCTGTGCTATCACTCCGGCCCGCATTTCTTTCATCTGTGAAATGAGGGCAACAAACATGGTCATACACTTTTTTTTTTCTTTTAGGTCACACCCGGCGATGTACAGGGGTTACTCCTGGCTCTGCACAGGGGTTACGCCTGGCTTTGCACTCAGAAATTACTCCTGGCAGTGCTCACGGGACCATATGGGATGCTGGGAATCGAACCTGGGTCAGCTGTGTGCAAGGCCTACCTGCTGCACTATTACTCCAGTCCTGGTCATAAACTTTAGGGCCAGCACTGAGTATACTTGGGGCATAGAGAACATTTAGTTCATGGACACCCTCCTTCCAGACACCAGACACATTCCCAAACCCCAGTCTTAGAGCTGGAACCTATGTTCAGGTTCTCTCACTCACTCCAGGCTGTGTGACCTGTTTAAACTAAAACAGATATAAAAAATTAAGATAACTTTTAAATGCAATATAATTTATAGGTGGCAGAGATTGTGGAGGCCTAAATGCAGTGCCAATAAAAATCTGGGCCAACAAACTATCAGAGAGTAAATAACTGATTACCAAATGTGTTGAAATACATTAAATAGTTATGCTCACAAGAAAAATATGTAAATGAAGCAATGGAAAACTATATTGTTTGTCACATTATTGAAAACAGCATGATGGCTAATTTAATAAATTATCATCAAAGTTGCAAATTTGGGGTACAAATTTATTTTCATAAAGAACATTTAAGAGCACAAGTGTGGCAAAAAGTCTCAGACTTAAGAACTTATAAATGAATAGCTGATGTATTTGCAGATTCCCAGTATCCTTTTCCTTTTCTTTTGTCTTTTCTTTAGCTTTTCTTTTTCCTTTTTTCTCCCCTTTGTTTCTCCCCTCTGTTCCTTTCAGTGTAGACGATGGGAAGAAGTGTTTTCTGTAATGTTACTGTAACCATCACTCTTGGCACAGACTCAGGCTCCTAGGACCAATTTCTAATTCAGACATCCTCGCCTCTCTCTCATGTCAACAGCCAATTGAGATGACATCAATCAATGCCCAGCATAATACTGTCATCCCAGGGAGCTTCAGCCTGTCTGAACAGATGGGGTCTGAAGCTCTGTACTGATTCTTTACCTTGCAAGCCCTTGCTCATCTCTGGCAAGACACTTGGACACAGTTACAGTTAAGCCAAATGGCCTGCATTTTTGTTCGCAGATTGCACATTGTCCCTTTCTTCCTCTTGGCACACAGATTTAGCTACTTCTCATCTTTACAGTGTTGATTCAAGAAAATTGATGTAGTTAATCCATATCTGTAAACAATCCGTAATCTTCACTTATTCTGAATTTTATTGGACTTCATAAGATGAATGTCATTGCCTTGACACCTATGAGAAGTAACAACACCCATGTTGTTTGAGGGGGGCAACGTTTACTCAGGGCTCACATTTGGAGGTGAATGGGAGACAATAATGTGGGGCTAGAGATTGAACCCAGGTTTGCCATGTGCAAAGCAAGTGCCTTAGTTGCTGCGTTATCTATTTGGCCTGAGAAGTAAATCTTAATTCCATCCTACTTAAATAAAAATTGACCAGAATACTGATTTCAGTTCTTTGGTAACATCTGTTTGAAGAGGAACAAAAGAATCAAATCAAATTACTAAACATAGGGTGTACAGAGTAGAATATGTCTTGCTAACAACTAAATAATGGTAATTGATAAGTACAACTAGAATGCATATCTGATCATTTTCAAGTATAATTGTCCCTATGCCTTGCTTTCATTATTAAGAAATGCTTGTCTGTTAAAGAAGAGTTATTTTGTCATTTTATTTTGCTAATTTCTCTCACACTCGATGTCAATTTAGTGACACTCTCCTTGATGAGAAAATAGGAATATTGGATCCCTCTAATATTAACAGATGTATCCAGAGACTAAAAATAATACTAAAGGGAGGCTGATTAAGTTGACCTGATAATATTGTACAGTTTCTTTACCTAGTATACTTAACAGATAGCATGGTAGAAACTATAATGCCACAACAAAGAAACAGACACTCTAAAAGTAACAACCTGATAATATTCAGGTTAATTTCAGTTTTCCAGTGATTTTTTGCTATCATAAGATTCATCTACAATGTTAATTTCTAAAATTTCCACAATGAAAATTGGTGAAATTCAAGTAAAATTGAACTCATTCTGCCATGGAAGAAATCAACCACATTTCTCATTAATCTAAATTTTTCTCCTTTATTTC
Source organism: Sorex fumeus (assembly GCF_029834395.1). Classification (NCBI taxonomy): domain Eukaryota; kingdom Metazoa; phylum Chordata; class Mammalia; order Eulipotyphla; family Soricidae; genus Sorex; species Sorex fumeus. The sequence continues at coordinate 1,834,612 of NW_026606068.1, read as the reverse complement.
TAAACTCATATAATATTTGTAAGTTAATTAGAATTGATTTCTATGGAGAATCTTAAAATTTTTAATATTTAGATTAAAAAAATTCTTTCCCATCATTTGTTCCATTATGACACACACACACAAATTTTCTCCCCCTAAAAGTTTTATCCTCCCAAATTATTTATAATGCTTATATATGTCTTGTTTCTTTAGATAAGTATCATATTCTAGAGATCAGAGAATGGCTTAATGGACTGAAAGATACACTCTTTGTGAAGGAAGCCTGGGTTTGATTCTTGGCACAGGATTCTTTGAGGACCAATCCCTGAGCACTAAGCAGGAGTAGCCTCCAGACATTATTGGCTGGCCCACCTTCTCAAAATACAAAGTTCCTTCATTTTTTGTCATTTTTTTGAAAACCACAGAAGTTAAAGCTGTATCTTATATATGTGTTTTGATATAACATGTTCTGTTCTCATTTCTAATTTTATTTAATCATAATCTAGAAAAATTTATGATGCATTATACAAAACACTCCACTACCTCCACTACCTAGCTGACGCCATGCTCCAGGACGCTTTCTGGATGCTGAGATAGAGACTCATGCATGAGTGAAGCCCCACAGAAACAGGTAAGAGGAACTCTGTGACCTTGGACTTGGTAACAGAGGTCCTCTGCCTGCTCTCACCAATCTCCAGCAACCAAGGGATTAAACCCAGAAGCTCCACCCTACCTGCCCTGTCTGCTTCCACCAACCTCTGGCAACCCAGGGATTACAAACAGAAGACCCACCCTACCAGTACCAGATAAATACCTCATCGGCAGACCTCCATTACCTCCACTACCTCCACTACCCAGCCGCCACCTCACTCCAGGATGCTTTCAGGACCACACAGCGGCAAAGCAGCCATGGAACACACAATAAGACACTTAATACCCATCTTCCAAGATTACCACACCATATTTGACAGGGTTCAAATATGGTTTGAACACCTGCAAGGGCAATTAGAGGTCGCCCTAAAAGCCTCTATCCCTCTCAGAGAGCCTGGCAAGTTACCAAGAATATCCCACCCGCACAGCAGAGCCTGGCAAGCTAGCTGTGGTGTATTCGATATGATCACTTGATCACTTGATCACTTGACTTCCTGTTAATCGTAGATTTGCTCGAGTGGGTGCCAGTAACATCTCCATTTGTCCCTGTCGCATGCTAGTGTAGCCCAATGGCATCTGTTCGTTCTAGGAACACAAAGAGACTCAAACCGATCGTTCATGATCTTGATGAAGAAGTCGATATGACAAAACCAGTAAATACAATGGGTCTCATTCCCCTGACCCTGAAAGAACCACTGATACAGCAGCCTTAAGAGGCTAATAAAATCTCAAGGCCGAACTAGGTTGCCAAAATGAAGAAGTAAATAAACAAAACACATTAAATATAATTCTGGATACTTTTAATATGCTGGCCATAGTAAATTATATATGCCTATTAAATCAAACTAAAATATTTTGTCCTATTTTCTGTTTTACCTACTATACTTTTAAATCCTAAAAAGATGTCTTGATGTCTTTTATAATTTCATAATTTTACCTCTCTTTTTCTATTTTTGGTGAAAGGTGGTAACCTTGATTGTGAGCAAGGCTTACTCCTCATTCTACTCTCAAGGATTATCACACCCACCAATATCCACTTCCCTCAACCAATGTCCCAAAATCTCTTCCCCTAAACTGCTCATTTGCAGTCCTCCACCTTGGTAAACTCAGTTTTGTAGACACTCAGGATCTATTGCGTTTGGCCATTTATTATTCCTTATTATAATTCTTTATATGCCACATAGGAGAGAGATAAGAATATACCATATTTTTACAGTAATAAAGTTAGGTGCTATCTTATTTGAAACATACAAATTTATCATTAGCATTCCATCATGTTGAATTTTGCTTTACACAGCTACATATTTTTTTTTTACTTTTCATTTTTAAATACTTTGTTGATGATGTTATCTCTAATATAAGCTTCTACATATTACAATTTTTAGTATTTATTTATTAGTTCTATCAGTTAAGGTCTGAGTTACTTGAAAAATATAGCTCTTCCAGCGTTCGAGAAATAGTACTGCAGGTAGAAGTGTTTGCTTTGCATGAGGTCAAACCAGGTTCAATCAAAAGCATTCCATATGGTCCTCCAAGAACCTCCAGAATCCCAAAAAGTGATTCCTGAGCATAGAGACAGGAGTTACCCCTGATCATCAATGGGTGTGGCCCTAAAACTTTAATTATTCAAATCTCATACTGGGTTATTAATATCTCATAAGTATAAATTCAACTATAATATAATCATATTTGAATTTGTGGCTCAGTGGTGTGAAGTATGAGACATCTAAGTTTTTAATTTATGCATTAATCTCATGTATATATAGTGAATAAACATTAATATTCTCTATAATATTTTATATTTTCCAAATTCTAGTTTAGAGGATACAAAAAAGAGAGAAAATAGGTATATTAGAACTACCCTTAAGGAAAATTTTTTGAAGCTATACATATCACTCTCACCTTTATATTTTCCCCAATGTTTTATCCTCTAAAGTTCTAAATTTTTACTGATTTAGCCCAGTACTTCATTTATTCCCCCTCCCCCATAGAGATTATTTTTGTTTTTATTGTTCATTCCATTTGTAAAGATCTTTTATAATAAGAACTGAAAAACTTACCAAACAATATCTCTACAAAGAGCAACTTAAGAATATTCTCAATATAGGAAGAACATTAAGTCCAAATATTAAGTCCTTTTTCTTCAGATCCTTTAAATTAATTGCAAATCCTGAGAATTTTCTAGATAATAAGAGACACTTTGATATTCCCGATTAACAGTTTTTGTACTTGAGTATATGTGTCAATGAGACACTTATAGCAAGCCCCAAGATCATTTAAACCAGAGCTACTTAAACATTTTTCACTAGCTTCTTCATGCTGGAGAACTACACCAAAAGTGAGCATGGTAGAAACACCTCAGATTTGTTACGTAGCTGATTTGAAATTAATATTTTGTTGTTACACATTCAGAAGCCTTTTACAGCTGCCAAGTTTGAAAACTATTGACATTCACCCTGCATTCAGTTACATGATCTCACATGGAATCACAACCCATGGATTAATAAGATTCTAGGGTTTCTACTAACAACATGACTCAGAATAGGAACTAGCACGCAAAAAACCAATCAGTGATTAGAAGAGTGAAACTTTGAGCCTCATTTTTTCAGCCTGACCTCAAAGAAAGGATTGTAGTAATGAAGACTGAATTCAGTCATGGGTATTAACTCAATCAGTCATTCGTACATGCTAGTACATTAGTAAAGACCTGTTCACTAAAGCTCAGAGGAGTTCCCTAACTTTACAATACTTGTACACATATTGCTGTGCATTAATTAATACTGGAATTAATTAATAAGTTTCTGCTCATTTCTTCTCCTTATGCTTTGATGGGGTTGGATGTTGTTTTCTTATTAAATTTACCAGTGCCTGTATTTCTCTCTCCCTCCCTTCCTTCCTTCCTTCCTTCCTTCCTTCCTTCCTTCCTTCCTTCCTTCCTTCCTTCCTTCCTTCCTTGTCCTTTCTCCCTCCCTCCCTCCTTCCCTCCCCCCTCCCTCCCTTCCTTCTGTCCTCCTTCCTTCTGTCCTCCTTCCTTCTCTCCTTCCTTCCTTCCTTCCTTCCTTCCTTCCTTCCTTCCTTCCTTCCTTCCTTCCTTCTTTCTTTGGTTTTTAGACCATACATGACAGTGCTCAGAACTTTGAGCATTCCTGAGATTATGGAATTTTCATGTTTGGAATATTTTCAGCACTTAGTTCTGTTCTATATATCTTTTCCACTGACAAGTTCATAGAGTTTTGTAGCACAGCGGGTAGGGCGTTCGCCTTACACGCGGCCAACATGGCCGACCCGAGTTCGATTCTTCTGCCCCTCTCAGAGAGCCCGGCAAGCTACCGAGAGTATTCGATATGCCAGACACAGTAACAACAAAGTCTCCAATGGAGACATTACTGGGCCCGCTCGAGCAAATCGATGATCAACGGGAGGGCCTACCTGTATTGTAATAATAAGTATAGCATTTTCCTGAGTCCTGTTGAGCTATTTTAGAAAATCTGATAAAGAGGTTTCCCAAATTTGTGTGTTTCCCCAAGTCTGAGGGGTTTCCCAAATTTATTTATTTATTTATTTATTTGTTTATTTTTTTATTTTATGTAGGAGTACTGCTATTTATTCAGCCACTGATTAGTTGATTGAATTGGGCATGAACTCCACCTTACTTTTTTTCATAATTTTATTTTTTTCTTCTTATATTTATCTATTGAATAACTGTGGGAAAAGTTACAAAGCTTTCAGGTCTAAGTCTTGGTTATATCATACATTGATCAAACACCTTTCCCTTCACCAGTACTCAATTTTCACCACCAAGAACCACAATATATCCCCCTTCCCACTCCTCCCAATGCCTGTGAGGTAGATGATTTCTACTTAAGTCTTCTGTACATTGATTACATTCATTATTTCGACAAACGATGCACCATTATTGTTCAGAATCCCCCCCCCCCCCAACAATCAGAATGGCTGAAAAGGCGTTGTGAAATACATTGTTTTCTATAGTTTGTTATGAGAATCATATACTGATTTTAGATTTCTGCAAAGAGCCAGATAATTATGAGATTGGTTTCTGTGCGTTTGGTGTTATGGCTGTGCCAGAGAGCTGCTCATGGGGGGCAACACGTGACCTCAGTAGGGCTTGAAGGATGAGCCAGTACCACCCCCCTTCCCATGAGACTACAGTTGTCCCGTCACTGCTGGCTCATACCTGGCTTTCCAATAAGCTCTGAGGTGGCGGCCACCTTGCTGGCGGGGGTTGGGGGGGGAGGCAGAAGGGAGCAACACCCTTTTCCTCCTGGGGAGGCATGATGCCATAGTCTAACACATGGTCCATTCACATTTCTGCCGCAAGCTGCCGGGCTCTGGACTAAGTCCTTTTCCCTCTGGGGCCATGGCCGTGCTGGAGAGCCGCTGGAGGGGGGCAACTCGTAACCTCAGTGGCATGAAGGATGAGCTGGTACCGCCCTCCTTCCCATGAGACTGCAGTTGCCCCGTCACTGCTGGCTTATATCTGGCTTTCCAATAAGTTGTGAGGCGGCGGCCACCTTATATGTGGTCCAGATGCATTTCTGCCAAAAGTCACTGGGTTTTGAGATTTGTTTCTGAGTGTCTGGGATCATGGCCGTTAATCAGCTTGATCAGGAGCCAGAGAAGCCGTTTGTAGGTGGCAACTTGGGGTCTCGTTGGGATGGGGAGGAAAGGGGTGGTTCCACCCCCATCTGGTGAGGCCCCTCGTGTCTTGTCACTGCAGGATCAAGCTTGACTGTTCAGTGGCCTCTGGAGGAGGCAGTCACTGGGCTACCAGAGGGATCAAACTGGCCAAGGCACAAAACTTATTCCCACCTGGAGTGGCCCAGCGCCAGTAATCTACTGCAGGAACAGGATGCATTTCTGCCAAAAGCCTTTGGGTTCTGAGATTCCTTTCTGAGTCTCTGGGATAATGGCCATTAAGCAGTTCGATAAGGAACCAGAGATGCATGCCTCCAATTACATAGCTGGGTCGGAGGAGGTTTGTGGGTGCGTCTCCCACATACCTAACTTTTGACCGTTTACTTTCTTGGTAAACTTTACCCCAAGTTTTTGGGGTCTGGCCAAAGGCACAGCAGTAATTTAGAGGTATCTGAAAGTCTGACAGTGCCATCAGGCTGCTGATGCACTAGCCTCACAGGTACAGTTTGACCTGCTGGCAGCACCATACCCTCCGTTTCCCAAATTTATAACAAACTTGCTGAAATTCCTAGTCTTGTGGCTACTACTAGAAGTCTAGGGAAGACTTGGAAATCTTGGAGGATTGTGGCTTTCAGTGTGAGTTTGACTAACTCTACTGCAAGCCTATTACCCTGTAGTTCCTATTTCCTCTCCATCCAAATGAAGTAAAAAAAGAAAACATTCTCTATTCTCTCCTTTCCTATTCTCAGGCAATTCTAGTTAACATAATTCATTACTCTTATTTATATTATCCTATTATTAGAATATATTGAAAATATTTCCTATACATTTTTTTAAAAATTAAGTTTTTTAAACATTGCATTGCTATTCCATAAGAGCTGTCAGTGTTCACTAAGAACAATTCTGTTCAATTCTTATCACTTTTTCCCTCTTTCCTAACCTATTCCCACCCTCATAAGTTCTTAGTTCTTTCTCCTAATTCTTTTTATTAATGGTTCAAGTTCTTCAGAATTTTCTTTGAGTGTGGTAAATGAGTAAATCCATCCCTATTTTCCTATGGAGTACTACTTGTTTTGTGTGAGTATTGATTGGGCCATCTTTCACTTTCACTTAGGATGATAAATTATATGCTAGTTCAGTTTTCCTAGAAGTTCTGGTTTATGCTTCTTGCTGTGAAATAATTATTTATAGTGGTATCTTTCACTCTCAATTGAAGTGATAAATTACATATCCCTCTCCATAAGGTAGGTATACATATTCTAATTTTTTTGTTATATTTCTCAGTCTCTCTTGTTCTCACTCTTGCACTTGTTCTCACTCATACATGTTAAAACTTTGGCTAGGCATAGGTAGTTTTTAAGCTAGGATTTTACAGCTAATTTCTCATCCATTTAAAAGTATTATCCTACCATTTTAGAGCTTATTTGCTTTTGTAGGAATTATGAATTTTATGATTGAAACTAGAATTTTAAAATTTTTTTTCTGAAACTTAAAAATTTTTACACCAAAATGTCATCCCATTTCTACCATGCATACAAGAAATTTAGGGCATTCTCTAAAACAATGAAAACCTTTGGCTAAGGGAAACTTTTGTTAAATTGCTGTTACATTGGCCTAACACATAGAATTGTTACTTTCTCTACTTTAAAGTTCTATTAACATATTATATCCTGGATATTATATCCCCAGAATTACTTTGGAATCAGTAACTTCAGAGCTTTACTATATTTTTTCTATTGGTTCTTTTAGAATACTAATTAAGATCTCTTAGAAAGTTTAATGGCACTTGGCCTGTTCCTTTTCAATGCCAGGATAGCTTATACCTTGCCCTGGTTTCATCCAAGTTCCCCCCTCCCCTGAGTAGAGACTCTCCTTTTGGGGTGCTAGGAAACAAGGGCAACTGAGTCTTAAGTTGAATATATATGACAGATGCCCAGGAGTAAATATTATTCTGAGTTAATTAACTCTTATGTAACAAGACTGTAGCATCAACTGTCTTCCTGTGTCTATACAAAAATGACATTCTATAAAGTAAACTGCAAAAAAAGTAAAGAAAAGAGAAAAGCAATATTTCACTTACATTCACAAAATCCAGAGATCTCGGAATAATCTATCTTTTCAAGTCACAGGTTCTGATTAGAGAAAATGAGTGATTATAACAGATAGGGGAAGTAGAGCACAAAGGAGGAGTTAAAGATGAATATTGAGGAAATAGGAGTGCTTTGGGATCACTGTGTTGGGAGTTCCTCATGAAACCTGAACTCATTGTGGTGAAGATGAAAGGATGGGACCAATGTGATCCAACACTCATATACTGGAGGCAAGCTGATGGTGAAGGATAGGACAAATAAATCATACTTTCGACTGGGTAACATGGCACATTGTAAACAATATAAGGTTCTTAAATTAATTTATTTGTTGTATGGGGGGCCTCACCTAGCACTACTTATTCCTGGGTCCATGCCCAGGGATCACTTCTGCCTCAGAGGATCATATGAGATGCTGGGGAATCAAACCTAGGTCAGCCACATGCAACGCAATGTGCTACATGCTGTACTGTAACTCCAGCCCCTAAACTCTTCTTACTCTTCAGAGTTTTGTATTCAAATCTTTTATAAAATTCTCAAGATCCCACCAGGTCATGAAAATCTACTTCATGCTCACAATAGGAGGAAGCAGTACAAAACCTATCTTGTTCACCAAATAACAATACTAATTATTATACAAAATCTGACCAATCAGATTAAAGACACCCACAAGTAATGGGAATGAAGTCAATGAAGAAAATCATCTTGAAATTGATAGAAAAATAAGATATTTCTTTCCTTTACAAAATTTATAGTTACATAAGAGTTAATTAACTCAGAATAATATTTACTCCTGGTAAGTATAAGTTATAGTAAGGGAAGTTGTGGGGGAGGTGGAGGAAAGTATTTTTAAAATCAGAGTTCAGAGAAGTAGTGGAGTGCCTGCCATAGAGGTGGAGGGAGGGTGGGAGTGGGAGGGAAACTGGGGACATTGATGGTTGTAAGTGTACACTGATTAAGGGATGGGTGTTGGAACTTTACATGACTGAAACCCAATCATAAGTAACATTGTAAATCTGTATCTCACTGTGATTCAATTAAAAATTAAAAAAAATAATTTTTAAAATAAAAATAGCACTGTAGTACTGTCCTCCTGTTGTTCATTGATTTGCTCGAGCAGGCACCAGTAACATCTCCATTGTGAGACTTGTTGTTACTGTTTTTGGCACATCGAATACGCCACAGGGAGCTTGCCAGGCTCTGCCGTGTGGGCAGGAGACTCTTGGTAGCTTTCTGGGCTCTTCGAGAGGGGAGGAAGAATCTGAAGAAAACATGTAATGGTCCAGATAAACTGAAATATAGTGTAAGTTTACTCATAGTGATATGAAGCCATGGAAAGAAAATCATATATTCTTCCTGGACAGTTTCCCATAGCTCTTCCTGAGGAAGTTACGTTTAACTAGGTTATGCTTAACTAGACTCTTAAAGTAACCATGAAAATCATAAATTTGCAAGGTGATGTTAAAAAGGGGGGGGGGTAATTTTATGCCATGGAGGAAACTGTAAATTGATGAAGACATGAGGAGGAAAGTTACTTTCTATAACTAAAGTTCCAGATCCCTTAGTGCCAGAACGAGAAATTTAGTTGCAAAAACAGTAAGATTCAAAGTAAAGACAATAAGTTTTGTCTAAAACATTCGGGAATTTGGTTTTGTCCTACAGATGATAAAAATGGTAATGATAAATTTGCTTCTTTTGATTTTTAATGGTCAGGTCTTCCACCAAGGTTTCAAAATAGGATAATAATTTTAGAAATTCAGAAAGTCTTAAAAGAGAATTAATAATTAGCTTACTAGAAAGCATCCTAAAGTGTCAAAAAAAATGTTAGTGCCAACTACTCCCATCCATACAACTGAAATTTATAAATACAGAAATTATCAATTGAGAACTAAATCTATTAAAACATTTAAGTAGAAAAAAATCTATTATTAGAGAGAGGCAGAAAAAGAGAGTCAGGGATTCATCAGAGCAAGAAGCAGGCAAGGGGGCTTCAGTGAGAGAAACAGAAGGGGAACCAGAGGGGAATGGAGAGGAGATTGGAATTAACTGCAATTGATACCGACCAGCCTGGCCCTTGTTCCTTCCTTCACCTGCCCATTCCCAACAACCATCCCGATCCAGTCCATACACAGCAGCTCAAGAGCACCGAATGTGGGTGGCAAGAGAGAGCTAACCAGAAAGGCCGTGAACACACATCACAGTTGCGTGTGTGAGTTTATTTTTCACACCTGACCTCCACTACACAACCACCGCCACATTCCAGACCACTTTCCACATGCTTGGGCCGAGCTTCACGTATGAGGAACATATTCATGAACACATCATAAGACACTCCCTACCAATTTTCCGTTATATATATATATATATATATATATATATATATATATATATATATTATCTCGAATTGTCCTCCCATTGTTCATCGATTTGCTCAAGCGGGCCCAGTAACGTCTCCATTGGAGACTTTTGTTGTTACTGAGTTTGGCATATCAAATACATCACAGGTAGCTTGCCAGGCTCTGCCGTGGGCTGGAGCGATAGCACAGTGGTAGGGCGTTTGCCTTGCACTCAGCCAACATGGCCGACCCAAGTTCGATTCCTCTGCCCCTCTTGGAGAGCCCAGCAAGCTACAAGAGTATAGATATAGATATAGATATAGATATAGATATAGATATAGATATAGATATAGATATAGATATAGATATATCTCAGGCCGGCAAACTACTGAGTGTATCCCGCCCCCACAGCAGAGCCTGGCAAGCTCCCCGTGGTGTTATTCCATATGCCAAAAACAGTAATAATAATAGGTCTCATTCCCCTGACCCTGAAAGAGCCTCCAATACAGCAGCTTTGGGAAAGACAAGTAAGGAGAGACTACTAAAATCTCAGGGCTGGGACGAATGGAGATATCAAAGATGCCCACCCACGCAAAATGCTGAACAACAGAATGACAGTGATACAGTGATACAGTGAAAAAATTTAAATAGAAAAAAATCTATTATTAGACCAAATCAAAGTTTTACCTCCCTTCTTACAGACTTTATTTGAGCAAAAAAAAAAAATACATTTTTTAAAAATTGACTGGGGCTACCAAAGTGACTATTTTCTGCTTTCAATAAAACTTGACCAATAAAATAATAGTCTAGTTTTGAAGAAAAATAAGAAGATAAAAACTGGTAGCAGCTGAGGTAGAATAGTATCTAGGTAAAACAAAGAGAAAATTATTTTTATGACTTATTTCAAAAAAATGCAATTTATAATTCTATGAAACATTATATTTTACTCTAGCAGTTAAAGAACTTTTTTATCTTGAAAATATAGCTATGAAAATTGAAGACAATATCCAAAACCATACGACAGTATTAAATTTCATAGGAAGTTTACACGTTTTCCTTAAAACAATGAAGTATTTTAGATGATGGAGCATGTACCCTATGAGGAGAAAAAAATAATTTCAATAAGCTAGCATTTGACTTGGGTATCATTTTTATGACTATGTTTGTTTTACTTATTTTCACTATATGCTTACTGTGTTATAAATGAACTACTTTTAGTAAAATTCAATTAGTTGATATTTGTAAAGCTGTCTAAAGACGAGCTCTTACTTAATATTTCCTTTTTATGCTTGCTGCATATGAAAAATATAAATTTTACAACTGCAGTTACATTTCTCATTTTACACAGGTGTATTGAAAGAATCAGGCAGCTACGGAATATATAAAGAAACAACCTGAAGAGGTCAATTTTATTTTTTTAGAAGTTATTTTATTTTTTTAATATTTAATTTTTATTAGTGAAACACCCTGAGGTAGAGTTGTAGACTTGCAAATTTTTGTGCTTGGGTTTTAATTGTACAATGATCAAATACCCATCCGTCCACCAGTGAAGAGGTCAATTTTAACCTACTCAGTTGTCTGTGAAGTTCAGATACACATTCTGAGCATTTTAAAGCCCTAAAAATTATACTATGGTCACTACCTATTCTCGACACAATAAGTTGTGATCTCAGTGTACAAAAACCAGCATTCAGGAGTGAATGAATAGATAGGCAGTGTGACTGACGACTTTCTTAAAGTAGCATTGGTCTTAGATAATATAGCTACCAGTAATGGGCAAAATGATAGTACAGCAGGAAGGGTGTTAGCCTTGCGCTTGGCTGACCTGGCATTGCTCTTCTGTATCACATATGGTCCCTTAAGCCTGCCAGGAGTGATTCATGAGCACAGAGCCCGGAGTAACCCCTGGGTACACCAGATGTGGCCCAAACATACACACAAAATCAAGCAAACAAACAAACAACCCCCCCAAAGCAAAGTTGTTGCTAATAAAGTCATCAGTGGCTAGTGTTTGCTTTCCTGAACACAAGATTACAAAGAAAATAAATGAGTGAATATTCCTCAATATCACCCAGCCCAAATCAATCTAATAAATCACTATTTATTGCAAAACAGACACAGGAAAGATTCATATTGTTGTTTTATGTCCTTAAAGTTATCTTTTTGAAGTCTCAACCAATGAGTCAATAAAGACAATTTCTGAGATAAGAAATGCATCTTATTGCCATTATGTTACCTAGAAATAGTCCACAATCCCAGTAACTGGACACAGGATCAACAAAGTAATAAAAAATACAGATGCCATTCTGATATGGGTAACAATCAAGGATGATAATGCACCATTATGTTCATTCATTCATCATCCTGTTATTCGTCGATTGCCTCGAGCAGGCCCCAGTAACGTCTCTTTCATCCTAGCCCTGAGATTATGCCATTATGTTATTCTGAATAATTTTAATTTGTCAAAAAGGGCCACTTTAAAAAATACATGATGATAATTAATGACACTCCATCAATAAAACTCATTTTAGCACCAATGGCGACTTGGTTAACTAGGTGCTTTTTATGAGGTGTTAATAGCAGAAGAACTTTAATCTCTGCTTTTTCTGAAATGTGATCATTTGTGATATTATCAGCTTATCAGGCATAGATTTCGAAGTTCTGATGACATAGAACCATTCAGTCACCTTTGGAGGTAAGATTTAATTAACTGCCCTACACATATTACCACATTATTAAGTGTTAAAAAGTATTTTTTATAGGCATTTAAATAAGTGATCTGGAAAGAGTAGATTTTGAACAAAGCTTCCTTCACTATATATCTGCAAAGGTATTTGATAATCCAAAACTTATTTAACTTTCTGTAGTCACAATATATTCACAAAGAAAGGAACTTAATAATTCATATTTCAGGGAATAGTAAGAAGAATTAATTGAAAATTTTTGGAAAGTGCTTTATAAATGCTAAAATATTACTTTGAGGACTCATAAAGTCTAAATGATCCTTAAAGATAGCTGAAAGTATATATGTAGGTAGAAAAGGAAAATATATACTTAGTTCTACTTTATGCCAGGGGTTTAACTAGTTGCTTTACTAATAAGCCCTATAATCTTCCAATTTGAAAACTGAAAACCTATAAGCTTCAATCTTCCCATTGAGTCCTAGCTAATGAAAACCATTTGAAAACCAAGCTGGAGAGATCTTATTAGCAATGGTAACAGAAATTCAGGGAAGTGGCTGGGCAAGAGAGATAGAGCAGTGGAGAACGTGCTTGCTTTGCACAACACTGACCAGGGTTCGAGTCCCAGAACCTTCTAGGTTCCCATGAGACTCTCCAGGAGTGATCCTTGAGTGCATAGCCAAGAGGAAGTCCTTGGCAACACAGGCTGTGGTCCCCAAACAAAACTAACAAATCAAATGGAGGAGATAGAGATTTAGAGCTGAATAACCTGAACTCAAGGAACATCTATGTTCACTGATAAGGGTAAACTTTTGAGGCATTGAAAAGATAGCTCAATGAGCTAAACAAACACTTTGCATACAGAACTATGGAGTTTGATCCCCGGTACAACATGATACCCCAGGAACACTAGGAGTAGCCTTCAAACATTGCTGGCTGTGGGTGACAAAACAGATAAATGTTTGCAATACTTGCAAGGCAGTTTATATAGAATTTTTACAAATACATGCTCTATGTTTTTGTTATATTAAGATATAGATTCATATCTGTTCTGTATCTTGTAACAAAATGCATTGTTAGTTTTCTAAGGATTTTACCTAAGGCATTTGGACTAAAAAGTTTTGAGTCCTTTCCTATGAAAGTTACAAATAATTTCTGTGCCCAATATTTAAGTGGTTTGTGTAAAAAAAATCTATATTATGGCTTACAAATCTTTGTTGACTTCCCTGGAAGAGAATTTGGATATTTTTTTTGACCAACTGATCATACAACCAACAATGAAATGAAAAGAAAAAGGACAGAGTTCTATTTCAAGTAAAAACTTTTACAAATCAACACACACTTTGCTTTTGTTGTAAATTCAACTATGTTTTATGTATGAGCTGTGCCAGAGGGCTCAGAAGAAGAAAACACTAAGAGAAACTGTAGATGACTCTATACTAGATACATAACATTAGTGATACATAAATAAAGTTGATGTTCAGAGTTGTTTATCACTGCAGCCTATTATGACCTGCCATTACCGGTTATATCCACAATTTGTTATCTCATTGTATGGAAGACACAGGTCTGTAGGAGAATCAGTGAGGCTCATCTAATGCCACATCCAGTTCAGTTCCATGATCCTCCTCTGGAGACAAGGGTTATTTAGTGAGCTTTCTCCTCAATAACAACAAAAAAATATTCACGAGGATAAATCCTGAACAACAGAACTACAGCTCTTGTTTGCATTTTTGAGAGCATTTTGTTATTCATCATAAAAAACTTAGCCCACTGTCACTGGGAGATATATTATCCACCTACATTCCAGAAAGGAGGTCCATGGAAAAAATGTAGAGGCAGAGCTGTCCTATATGGAGACCGTGAAAAGCTAAGACAAAAATACTATCTCATTCATCCCCTACAGATGACATAGTTTTGAATGGAAATTTAAAAGTAGCAAAAATAAATACCACAACCTCCTTTAAAACACTAATTATGTGTGTTGAGAATTTTACCGCAACCTTAAAAATTTTTCATCCAGAATTGCCCTAAATTAATAGCCATATTCAGTGGAAATCATGAAAGTGACTAATGAACACCACAGAGTCTCTGCTAGGAATAAATGATTACTTACAAATCTCAAATTTTAAATTCAAGAAGTAGTCAACAAATGTTTTTAAAAAAATATTTAAAAAGATTTGTAAATCTTTTTAACAAATCGAGCGATAGCACAGCAGTAGGGCGTTTGCCTTGCACGCAGCCAACATGGCCGACTGGAGTTCGATTCCTCTGCCCCTCTCAGAGAGCCCGGCAAGATACCGAGAGTATCTTGCCCGCACGGCAGAGCCTGGCAAGCTCCCCGTGACGTATTCAATATGCCAAACACAGTAACAACAATGTCTCCAATGGAGATGTTAGTGGGCCCGCTCAAGGAAATCGATGATCAATGGGAGGGCCTTTACCTTTACCTTTACCACCAAAACATATTTGTAAATATAATCTATACGTTAATGAAGATGTACAATGGTTATAAGTTTAAGTATAAACTTGGCTATGTCATAAGACTCAGAAATTTAATCAAATACAACCCTGAGAGAATCCATGAAGGAATCATTTCAAAATTCCCTTCGCTGGTTCCATGGCACTAGGTTAGACACACTTTGCAGAGAAGCTGGTGCACATTGAGAAGAAATGCTTGCCTGGGATCAAAAAATAAAATTGTTTTGGGTACTAGAATTTCGTGCTGAGCTAAAATTTTGTTCAAGAAGAACATGTCATGCCATATCATACTTCCATCCTTGTAGAAGTTTCACATGTGTTTGCTGACTGTCCCTGGGCACAACCCCCCCACCCTGAAAGCATTTTTAAGATGAGATTTAATTAGCAATTTTGAATAATTCAAACACCCTCCATAAAGTGGTGAGCCTCATCTAATATATTAAAGACCTAAAAGAAAACCACCTAGATTCTTCTCTAAAGGGGGAATTTCTACTTCCAGATTGTCTTCAGACTCAGAAAGAAATGAGTATTTTGGAGTCTGGGGAAATGTCTTTGCTCTGGGAATTGGTGGAAGTAGAGGGTCAGGCTTTAGTTTTTTCATCTTATTTCCCTAACAAGCCTCTAAAATAAAGCTTGCCTATTGCATTATCCACATAAATCAAAGCTTCACAGCCAACCACACCAGTTCAAAGAGAGGTCTACTGTCATAGAGACCTATAATCTCTGAAAGAAATTGTTTCTCAATAACCTTGTAAATCTGTGAAGTCCTTTGCTCTAAATCAGATTGGAAAACCAAGTGTCACTAGACATTCAAGAAAGGCAATAAACTGAAGAAGCATATGCCGGATAAACAGATAGGCAAAGAGTTGAGTTTAGGAAAAAATAAGGATATTAAGAAAACAAATAGGAATCAAAAACAATTCAACAATCTCATAAAAATTGAATAGGCATTGTACTGATAAATAGGAATCCTGCCCTCTAAAAACTTCTGCTAAATAAAAAGGAAAGTCTGCTAAAACAAAAAGGAAAGAGAAAAAAGAGAAAAAATAAAATAATTAAGAGGGAAGCAAAGAATGGTTAATGAACAAACAAATGACATGTCAATTAAGCCCATAAATGACAGAATAAAGAGGAAAAAAAAACAAGGAAATTTAGAGTGCAAACAAAATCAAGGACATAGAAGTCAATCCAGAGTGTTCATCTCTGTCTAACAGAGCTCCTAATCAAACAACACAAGCAATTGAAAAACAGAAGTAATAAAATAGAGACAATTGAAAAAGAAAAGTAATAAAAATTATAAGTAGCTCAAAAGAAAGACATGCCGTCTTGGACTAAAATTGTGTACTGTATACTAAACAGCATGAACCAAGAAGAAGACACAGACATATTTGATTTACTTTAAAACTTAAGGAATAGAGAATTTTCTAAAATCTTCCAGAATGCCTTTTTCTTTCCTGGCGGCACAGCAGCTGCCACCTCAGAGTTTATTGGACAGCCAGGTAGTTGTTAGGGCAACTGTGTCCTCATGGGCTGGAGGGCGGAACCGGCATGTCCTTCCTGCCCAGCTGAGACCACTAGTTGTCCCCCTCCCCCCCCCCCCCCCCCACGAATTGCTCTCTGGCACTGCCATGGACCCAGAGGCACACAAACAAATCTTGGAACTATGTGGCTTTTGGCAGAAATCCCTCCAGACTTAATTATTTAAATATCAGAAATCCAAAATTTAAAGACATCATATGGTCTTCATAATCAGCAATAGAAAACAAATTATTTCATGATGCCTTTTCAGCAGGTTTGATTGATGAAGGAAAATTCCAAATAATAATCTTGCAACTTTGTTGTAATAATGAATGTAATCAAAGTAGAGAGAGAGTTTAGTGGGAATCATCTGTCTCACAGGCATGGGGAGGGGTGGGGGGCATATTGGGGTTCTTGGTGGTAGAAAATATGCACTGGTGAAAGGATGGGTGTTTGATCATTGTATGACCGAGACTTAAACCTGAAATCTTTGTAACTGTTCTCACAGTGATTCAATAAATAAATTTAAAAAATAATAAAATAAAATAAAATCTTCCAGAAATTTGCTACTAAAAAATTAATCAAAAATTCACATTATAATTTTATTTTTTATATTCTTTTTTTTTTGGTTTTAGGACTTACTCTGGCTCTGCTCTTAGACTTCATTCCTGCCAAGTGGCAAGGATATAATATGAAGAGCCAGAAACAGAACTCAGGCTGGCTGTGTTCAAGGCTTGCCCACACTGTACTATCTTTCCAGCCCTGCATTAATTTTGAGTGATGCCTATATTCCAGGAAGTAAGATAATCATAAATTTCAGGGAAAAAAATGAAACTATTTTTAATACTAGAATTTCATGCTGACTAAAATTTTGTTAACATGCACTAAAAAGTGCATGTTATGCCATAATCAGTTAATTAATAGGTGATCTTCAGGTAATGCAGTGAAAATATTGTTCTTATAAAATACAATAGGGAAACTGTGTGAAATGTAAGAATTAATGCCTGGTGAAAAAACAAAAATAGTGAAGTTTTAATGAATGTTGACATACAATATCAAAAGCAATCTATAGATCAAAATTCCAAGATAATTATTACATTGAAAATCGATGATGGGATAATGGAAGAGAGGGGTGGCAATAGATAAAAGGGCTAGGACTTTTGATTGGATTAAAGTCAGAGAGAGAATACAAATGCAAAACTCTAGAGATTATTAAAATTTATCAAAATCTAGCCTAAATATTAGCTTCACAAAGATAATTAATAGGAACCTAAAAATACTTTGGATGGTTTTAAAAAATGTGATTCAAGAACACTTCAAAAACATGAATTTATTAATAATCATTATAAAAGAAAAGGCAACTAAATTTCTGCCAGTAAAATCATTAGGCTTACAAAATTTCTCAGCAAATATTAAGAAGCTGATTATTTCTGTGTTGGAATTTATAACTCTCTCTAACTTGTATCTGATCACTAAACTAAGAGCCTCTGTGACAATAATAAATCAGATGATGAAGATATAAATCATGAGTGGCTATGGGATTAATGGAGAATAAAAGGATTTTCAAGAGATTAAAGATTTAGTACCAAAGAAATGTAGACTAATGTAATGCAGGGATATAGTAGGGGTAGCAGTTAAAATTGACTCTCATTCCAAATGGTAACTTAATCACTTACACAGAAAACACAGTAAAGATATCTATTAGGGGGAGAGAAGATAGAAATATATATTAAAATCTGACACCATATTGGGGCCAGAGTGATAGTTCAGTGAGTAGGGCACTTCCCTCGAATGTGGCCAGTCCTAATTCAATCTCCAGCACCACATATGATCACCAGGAGTGATCTCTGAGCACAGAGCCAGGAGTAATACCTGAGCACAGCCTGGTGTAGCACAAATACAAAACAAAACAAAAAGTTACAATAGAGTACAAATTCCAATATAGTCAAGAGATATAACACAAAAGCTTCTAATCATTATTACTGAATTTTATTTTCCCAAAGCAATTTTTCTGCAGCACCATTCATAAGAAAGAGGTAATTGATGTAGGAGGAATAGAATGACTCATGGAGGAAGCATAGGAGAACTATAGAATGACTGCACTCATTTGTGGAATACTTGATCACTTGATCACCCGTTATTCATCGATTTACTCGAGTGGGTGCCAGTAATGTCTCCATTCATCCCTGTTGCGTGCTAGCGTAGCCCAATGGCATCTGTTCTTTCTAGGAACATGCAGAGCCTCAAACCGATCACTCAGGGTCTTGACAAAGAAGTCTGACCATCTTGTAAGGTGGGCGTCCACGCAATCTTTTGACGTCCCGTGGAATCCAATCAGTAATGGCTCTAGTCCAGCAGTTGTCTGTAAACCTCATTACGTGTCCAGCCCATCTGATTTTTGATGCCTTGGCAAATGAGACAGTGTCCCTGATTCTTGAGCGTTGACGGAGATCAGAACTCCACATTCTATCTCTCAATATGAGACTAATACCCAAGAATAGTAGAGGCAAGGGACAGAAAGATTGCTTCATGCTTGGTCTCCATGCCTCCTGAGCTGGGGAGAAGGCAGCTGGCATAGAGAAGGGATCACTAAGTCAATGATGGCTGGAGGGATCACTCGGGATGGGAGATGTGCTGAAAGTAGATAAAGGACCAACCATGATGGCCTCTCACTGTCTGTACTGCAAGTCATAACGCCCAAAAGTAGAGAGAAAGAGGGAAATTGTCTGCCATAGAGCCATGGGAAGGGGTAAGATGAGGGGAGGGGGGAGAGATACTAGGGACATTGTTGGTGGAAAATGTGCTCTGGTGGAGAGATGGGTGTTCGTTCGATCATTGTATGACTGAAACTCAAACGTGAAAGTTTTGTAACCGCAGCTCACGGTGGATCAATATTTTAAAAGAAAATGATAGTGGAGACACATTGGTGTCTTAGGTTTTCACTACGCTTAGATTGTGTACAGCACTGTCAGAGCTATTCTTACTTGCAATGTTTGTGTCCAGACAGAAATTAATCAATCATTTCTATTTGGAAAAAATATTTACTTTTCATGGACCCATCCAAGTTAGTTTTAATTATCTTTATCCTCTGTCGCTGTCCTTATGCTCACACAGAGAGCTATCAGTGGCAATACATACACACATATACATATGATTTGTATGCAGCGTATGCTACAAACAAATATATTTCAACACTCCATAGCTATTATCTCCAAAAGAGAATCAAAGCACCAATATGTGGTAAAACTTCTAATTATTCTGAATTTATTCAATGATAGAGATTTCCAGGTAATGTAAGTATCACTGTATCAGTGTCATCGCATTGTTCATTGATTTGTTCGAGCGGGCGCGAGTAATGTCTCCATTCATCCCAGCCCTGAGATTTTAGCAGCCTCTCCTTTCTCATCCTTCCCAATGGTGCCATTATTGGAGGCTCTTTCAGGGTCAGGGGAATGAGACCCGTAATTGTTACTGTTTTGGGCATATTAACTATGCCACCGGGAGCTTCCCAGGCTCTGCTGTGCAGGTGGTACATAATAGCAGCATTTGTTTATCACACATCAATTTTCATAGAATCCTACATCATGAATCCCAATTAGAAAAAGTAGTATCAACTTGAGCAAATCGATGAACAGCGGGAGGACAGTGCTACAGTGCTAACATATACAGTATCAATATAACATTACTCATGATCAAAACTGATTCTTAGTGTTTATCATCCATTTCTCTGTAAAAGGTAAAAAATAATACTAATTAAATTGTACATTTTTTAAAAATAATAATAATTAAATTGAATATTTTTTAAATACCAACTGGCCTTCATTTTAGTTGAATTCTTGATAAAACAGCTGAAAATAAAATTTCTTTATGTTATCTATGCCCTAGGCCTTAGTCATATCTACCAGGATTAATCATATTTCGTAGGTTTTTTTAAAGACATTCAACATAAAACTATAAGTCAACTTCCTGACACAGAATATATACATACACAATAAACATTATTTGTTGTTACCATGTCATCAACGTGCATAATCTTACATATATGAATTATTTAAAAAATTACAAAATTTAAAGGGTAGTATTTTCACAGATTTTTACATTATGAGTCAGAGTTGAAAATGATGCCTAGATAGTTGTACTAAATAATATATATGACCTCATGTGTTTTTAAATAGGCATAAGGTTTTATAATAGTCCTTCATTTTTATAGTCAAATTAACATGTTAATTTGACTATAACAAATTAACAAGTTTCTATAACATATAAATTTAAATAAATAGACATCAATAAATATAATGGTAGTTACTGAAGATTAAGTTCAATAACAGGGTTGTATCAATAGTACAGAAGGGAGGTCATTTGTCTTGCATGCAGCTGACCGGAGTTCAATCCCTGACACCATACAGTGTCTCAGAGCACCTCCAGGAGTGATCCCTGAGCATAGAGTCAGGAATAAGCCCTGACCGCCACTGGGTGTGACCCCCCCCAAACCAAAAACTATTATGTCCAATAACAAAAATCCCAACACTAAGCAGAGATGCATTCACAAGGGAAAAGTGAAAACTAGTAAACATTCAGAAAACAGATCATCCTGATCTTAAATGAACTGTTTCACGAACTTAAAAAGGAAATTTATGATAGTACCAGTGTCCAACTCATTTAATGAAGCTAACAATAACCTTGATGTGAAAGCCAAGCTATTTTAAAAAGAAAACTATGGATCGATTCAATTCACGAACATAAATACAAAATCCTAAATGAAATATTATCAGTGAAACCTAGTGGTGTATTATAAAAACAGTGTCACGTTTAATTTATAACATTAATGCAAAGATGAACTATGATAAAATACATTTTGGTAACTGACCACGTAAGTAGTTAGAAAGGGAAAAATATATAATCATTTCAATAGGGAAGGAGGAAGGCAGTAGCTACTATTCACTCTACTCATAACAGAAAGCATTTAGGAAAACAGTATTAGTAAGGGTCTCATGTAAGCATAGGTTCAATATAAAAATTAGAGAAATATTAAAATATTCTAATAAAAGAGGGTTTTTTACAAGGAATACAAAGAAAGGCAGAATTAGGAAAATCTTAGTATTCCTATACTTAAGAGTAATTTCAAAACTTATGCTGAATTTGTGTCCAGAGAGATAATATAGCAGGTAGGATGCTTGTCTTACATGCAGCTGACCAAGGTTCAATCTTAGAACCACATGCTACTGACCCCACGTTTGGTCCTAGAACTACATATGATTCTCTAAGCCCCACTAGGAATGATCCCTGAGAACAGAGCCAGATATGAATTAGACCTTGAGCACAGCCTGCTGTGGCTCGAATCAACCATTCCCCCAAATTATGCTGAACTGAACAAAAAAATTATAGATGCAAACTACTGTGATCATTAACCAATCTATAATTGGAGACCATATGCAATGAAATACAAGAACAAATAAATGAAAAATACACAGATTTGAAAATAAAAGATGTAAAATTCTTCAAATTTATAGATGATATAATTTTCATCAAAACCATATAGAAAACTTAGAATTTTATTAAAACTGATAATTGACTTTAGTAGTATTACTCGATATAAAAGATCATGTACTAGACAATATCCTACTTTCTTATATAGGAGAAATAAACAATTAAAAAGGAGAAAATATATGCATTAGCAATGGAAATACAAATTTGTCAGATACAACTAATCTACCCAGTACACAAGGAATGAGACAAATCTTTTCTAAAAGTAAAGTAAGGCCCTCCCGTTGATCATCGATTTGCTCGAGTGGGCCCAGTAACGTCTCCATTGGAGACTTTGTTGTTACTGTGTCTGGCATATCGAATACTCTCGGTAGCTTGCCGGGCTCTCCGAGAGGGGCCGAGGAATCGAACTCGGGTTGGCCATGTTGGCCGCTTGTAAGGCGAACGCCCTACCCGCTGTGCTATCGCTAAAATTGAAATCTTTTCTAATATCTATAAAATAAAACAGGAAAATTAAAATAAAATTTATGAATGACAAAACTAAATATTGAAAATAAGTAAGTATCCCAATTATATTATATAAAAATGATGACTGGAAAAAATTTAAATTCAATAGAAAGTCAATATTACCAACACACTGAATTCTCAGATGATTCTGACAACCTAACTCTTCGATTATAAATTAAAGTAAAATGCACATAGAGAATACATTTTTGGAAAGAAGAAAAAATGAAACCTTCACAATGAATTTGACCTTTCATGAATCAAGCAGATCCATGCTTATATGTCCCCAGAGCTAAAATTGTGAAGTTTGAGGGCACAATTCTTATACAAAATAATCCTCACTTCCCTCCCCAACTGTCCTAGGCTCCCCATCTAACCATCCACAAGTTAGATAATTAACTAAAAGAAATGATGGAACTAATGGAAAGCTGTTAGTCTCACACTCAATCTTACTACAGGAAAAGAATACATATTAAAATCAGACCAGCGGAAAGAGCCCAGCCATGGCAAAGACAGGTATCTAAACACAAAGAGAGTGCAGTTCCCCAGAAAGACTGCAAGAGTGCAGTTCCAAGCATGAAGCCAAGGACAGCTTTGTTCCTTGTGACAACATTGTTGGACAATTTAGACAATATTGCCAACAATGGAAGCAAGTGCCAGAGACCTCACTGGGCCCCAATCACCTGCATAGATGACTCTTAGATTTTAGCCCCTCCTGGAAACTGGGCTGATACATTTAGTGATCAGTTCCTCTAGGAATACCTTCCTGTCAGACAGGATATCCAGGTGTATAGAATATGTTTCCAGCTAGTAGTCAAGGACAAAGTCCAGAGTTATATTTCTACTCAATATAGAAATCTAGTGTATAGCATAGTATTCCGGAGATACACACATCCTTATATGTTCACATAAAGTCAAATTAAAGTATCCAGGAAAATATATACTGACCTGTAAAGTGCAATATCCATCAGACTGTGAAGAGTGAAGGCATATTGGAATAAAAGATGTAAGGAAAAATTTATTTTTTGTTCTTTGTACTTTCAGATAGGGCTGGAGTGATAGCACAGCGGTAGGGCATGCGCACAGCCTGCCCGGCCGAGCTGGGTTCGATTCCTCTGCCCCTCTCGGAGAGCCCGGCAAGCTACTGAGAGTATCTCGCCCGCATGGTAAAGCCTGGCAAGCTCCACATGACGTATTCAATATGCCAAACACAGTAACAAGTCTCACAATGGAGCCACTACTGGGCCCTCTCGAGCAAATCAATGAAAAATGGGAGGACAGTGCTACAGTGTATTTTCAAAGTTCTTTGTACTTCTATATTCCCTCATACTATTCTGTCTCTTGGACCCATTTTTAGTATATTTGTCCGTTTGATTCATTTTCCTACTTACCTTTTAGAAAGTAGAGGTTGAAAATGTACTGACTGCTGTTCTATGAAACCTAAGAGTATTTTATTAGTATATGTTGAATTCCTTGGGCCTTTCTGCTTAATGTCCTTTCATCATTATTCTCGATCAAATGGCAAAGAGACAGTTAAATATTTGCCTGCCTTTGGTTCTTTTAGTTTAAAGACTACTTTTTGCAAATCCACTCTTTAATATGTGTTTCCTATAATTTAGCCTTACTCTGCAGCTTTATCAGTCTGCAAAGGCACAAAAGATAAATTTATCTATCCTGAACCCTGAATATACTCTAATTTCATGAATTCAACTTCCATATTATGTCTCTAATTTCTGTCACGTCACTATTCCACAATACTGTGACAGGCATTTGTAGCTGAAGTCCTTAGCATTTTCTTACCTTCACAAAGGATAATTATGAAGTCAGACTGATAAATCAGAAAAATATATTGCTGTGAGATATTGGGAATAGAAAAAACTTTAAGGAACTGGAACTCTTTCCCACTTTAAAGAACCTAAGACTAAAAAGATAGTGTAGTGGGTAGTGCACTTGCTTTATATGTGGCTGACCTAAGTTCTATCTCCAGCACCCCATATGATCCCCAGAGCCTTTCTAGGAATAACTATGAATGATAGGGATGGGTTCAATTTTATTTGTTTTTTTTAATGTTTTTAATTAGTGAATCACTGTGAGGTACAGTTAAAGACTTACAAACTTTCGTGCTTGCGTTTCAGTCATACAATGATCGAGTACCCATCCCTCCACCAGTGCCATTTTCTACCACCAATGGTCCCAACATCCCTCTCACCACCCCCACACATCCCCTCCACCCCACCCGGCCGATGTGGCAGGGCATTTCCTTTTGCTCTCAAATTTTGTTTTTTTGTTTTTTTGTTTGTTTGTTTTGTTTTTTTGCTTTTTGGGTCACACCCGGCGATGCACACGGGTTACTCCTGGCTCATGCACTCAGGAATTACTCAGGAATTACTCCTGGCAGTGCTCGGGAGACCATATGGGATGCTGGGAATAGAACCTGGGTTTGGCCGAGTGCAAGGCAAACACCCTACCCACTGTGCTATCACTCCAGCCCCATGGTTTCTATTTTAAAAGAAAAAAATTCTAATAATTTAACTCTAGGTTAAAATTAAAACACGCTAATCTCACATTCAATCTTTCAATTCTTTACAATTTCCAGGCCATTCTGATCCAGTCATCCAGAAATTCTGCCAAATCACCAAGTCCTCCACTTTGTGACCTGCATTTTAGAACTCTTCCTGAATGCCCTTTGAAGTTAGCCTCTCCTCCTTTGCTCCCACAGTACCACTGACCCCCTCAAAGCAACCATCATAGATGGCCGACACAATAGATGTTTGTTTTCCTGCTTCTCTCACTAAAGTCGGTGCTATTTTAGATAGTTTGATGTAGTGTTTATCTTTGTAGAAATGGTGCCCAGAAATTAATATCATTCAACTCCTTCCAAAAAGGGAATGATCTTCTCCTGCTACAGAATGAGCCATTTCTTTCACCACAATATACCAGCTGGGTTTGGCAACAGTCATAGCACAGCGGGTAGGGTGTCTGCCTTGCACGCAGCCAACATGGCCGACCCGAGTTCGATTCCTCCGCCCCTCTCAGAGAGCCCGGCAAGCTACCGAGAGTATTCGATATGCCAGACACAGTAACAACAAAGTCTCCAATGAAGACGTTACTGGGTCCGCTGGAGCAAATCGATGATCAACGGGAGGGCCTTTACCTTTACCTTCTGAGTATGGGGGAAATTGAGTATGGGGGAAAGTAAGTTGCTTGCTTTGTGTGCATCTCACTAAGGTTCTATCCCCAGCACTGTATATCAGTCTCAGAATTCTTCCAAGAATGAGCTCCAAAACAAAAGCCATGGGTAAGCTCTGAGTACTATCAGCTTGGGCTTCAAAAACCAAATAAGCGAAATACTTTATTAGTAAAAACTTAGCACTCTGAGGGCTGGAGCAATAGCATGGCGGGTAGGGTGTTTGCCTTGCACGCAGCCAACATGGCCAACACAGGTTCGATTCCCAGCATCCCATATGGTCCCCCCGAGCACCGCCAGGAGCAATTCCTGAGTGCATGAGCCAGGAGTAACCCCTGAGCATCGCCAGGTGTGACCCAAAAAGCAAAAACAAAACAAAACAAAACAAAACAAAAACAACTTAGCAC
Organism: Sorex fumeus; assembly: GCF_029834395.1. Taxonomy (NCBI): domain Eukaryota; kingdom Metazoa; phylum Chordata; class Mammalia; order Eulipotyphla; family Soricidae; genus Sorex; species Sorex fumeus. The sequence goes on along the minus strand of NW_026606068.1, from coordinate 1,808,641 downwards.
TCTGAAGACTTCAATAACTGGTAGGCTATGCTAACACCAAGAATTGCAGAAATTAAATTTACAATATACTGTTTTAAAAGTAAATGTTTTAAAGTGGTTAAATATTAAAAATCTCAGATGCTGTAGAAATAGTTCACTTGCCTTGTGACAACCTAGTTTTGATCCCTGGTCCCCTTTCTGGTCCCCTGAACTCAATAAGGAATGACCCCTGAGTAGAGAGCTAGGAGTAAGCTCTGAGAACTGTTGGATGTGGCTCAAAAGCAAACCAAAAAATCCCCCAAAGCATTAAACATTTGAAAAGATCAAATGTTGTAAAATTGAAATTCAGAAGAAACAGTAATGCATACTTTGTTAAATATCTGCTTATACACACTCATAAATTATCCTGCCCCAAATTGAACTCACTACATAACCCATTACATGAATAATTCTGCCCCATCTCTAGATTTCCTATTTACTTACTAACTTTTTCCCTCATAAGTTCTCAGTCCATTAGTCTGAAAGACCCTCTTGATTCTTGCCAACCTCAGTTTTTACAGCAAGGATTATGAAACCCTGATGATGCTCTAGTGTGACAACACAAGGACTTCACTGTAATTTATCTTGACAACTCGAATTGATTCTAAACAATAGCCAATTATCTGTCTTGCATCACTGTAGCACTGTAGCACTGTCCTCCCATTGTTCATTGATTTGCTCAAGTGGGCATCAGTAACGTCTCCATTGTGAGACTTGTTACTGTTTTTGGCATGACAAATATGTCACAGGGAGCTTGCCAGGCTCTTCCATGTAGGCAGGATACTCTCCGTAGCTTGCTGGGCTCTCCAAGAGGGATGCAGGAATCGAACACGAGTCAGCCGTGTGCAAGGCAAACATCCTAATCCCAGTGCTATCACTCTAGCCCATCTTGTCATCAATGCAGGAAAATTCTAATCCCATTTTGAAAACTTTCTCATTTTAGTCTAAAGAAGTTAACTGGCCTCACCAGATTGTTCTCACTAAAACATCCTGGGATACATTAACATATCCAATATTATACTACAATCTCTATCTACTTCTAATTTATAATCTGGGTTCCATCAGTCTACATTCATTCCATTATTTTTGTTTACTCTATCTGACTATTAAATTTCAATGCAAGTGTTTGGAAACAAGTTTCCCAAGTCCTTCTTAACCTAGCCATATACCCTTCATTATTCATGGTTTGCCACCTGTGTGATTTTCTTCAGAAAGCCTTTCCTAGCACAAAATCCCTCCTGCTAAGGTTTCCATAAACCATTACTTGATGAGAATGGCTATATTACAAATACTCCTTTCTGATCCATGATATTGGAAGCTGATAAAAGCAGCATCCAGATGTATTTTTTTCTCACTCTTATGTCCCAAATGGTTATTTCAATACCTGTTATATCTATTAGGAGTTGAAGTACCTAAAAAAGTGTTAGAATTATTAAAATAAAAAAATAGTGAAGGGGGGAATTTTAAGTCTATCTTAAACCAATCTTTGGGTCAAAATGATAGATATAGGACCCTTTTCTGTCTAATCCAATATCTTTGTTTGAACCCAGAAAATTGTCACATTGCTCAGTTTTCATAGTTGTCTGTAGCTAGTCCGTTTGCAGCTCAGCAGTTCTATGAAGTTCTGTGGGATTAGCAACTCTCTTCGACTCATCAGTAAGATTTTTCACACTTTATTTATGAACCCAGAAGTGATGATTCTTTCACTTGAAATTTCTCCTTCAACTGATTGATTTTATTTTTCATAAACTTAGAATTGCTTTTCTAAAACTCAATTTATTTGATTCTTCTTTTCAGTCTCCTGTGTTTAGAATGCCATTGGTTTTATTACCACTACAATTGATAACCAGTCAGCTATGATGTCTAGGTAAAATCTTTGCATTTCCTTTAGATCTTCCAACTGTTTTATTTACATTTCTAGACATCAGTGATTTGATGAGTATGAAATGACACCACAACTCTCATCTATGATCTCAGTTCTTTCAAGAAAGCTACAGAAAAATTTATTCCCAATCTTTATTATCAGTTTCTAATTAGAAAAGTATTTACGTTTCATTGGTAAAAATTAAATCCTTCCAAAAAGTTTTGACATCATCCACTTGTGATAAAAATTAAATGTGCTTTCACTGCAAGAAAAAATTAGGAAAGAAATTATATGGGCTTTGGGGTTTAACAGAAATGAGTAGAGTTGGAAGCGTTAATGATTTACTATCAAACTTGGCATTTTAATAAGCCCTCCAAGATTTATAATCCCTCTTTTTTTAACTTTTAGTATCTTGGGGACTGAGGGCCATTTCTGGTTGTGTTTAAGGTTTATTCTTTGCCTTGAGTTCAGGCTTTGTGCTCCAGGATCACTCCTCGTTGTACTCAGGGGACCAAATGTAGTGCCAGAGATTGAACCTGGGTTGATGCATACAAAGAAAATAGCTCATTTGCTATACTATCTCTTCCTAACATTTATTTATAAGTAGTTTATTGTGTATCCTAAAACAGGTGTTTTGTAGTGGTAAGTGAGTAATCCATATCAATTACCTTTCACATAATTTTTATTGTACATAGTTGAAATATGTGAGTTACAGTTACTCTGATGAAACAACATCTGGAACAGAGTTTATAATGTATTGCTATATAATTCTATACTAAATCATACATGATATTGGTAGACTTTGAAAGTAGACTTTTGATAAAAAGACTTTGGAACTATTTTACCATTACTTACTATAATATCACTGTCACTGTCACTGTCCTCCTGTTGTTCATCTATTTGCTCGAGCGGGCCCAGAACACCATGAGATTTGTTGTTACTGTGTTTGGCATATTGAATACGTCACGGGTAGTTTGCCAGGCTTTACCGTGTCTGCGAGATACTCTCGGTAGCTTACTGGAGTCTCTGAGAGGGGCAGAGGAATCAAACTCAGGTGACCGAGCTGACTACGTGCAAGACAAACACCCTACTCTCTGTACTATCGCTCCAGCCCTTCTATAATATACACTATATAAATATCATATAATCCAATGTTGATTATGATTATATTAATATCAAACTTTTCCAATTTCCAGTTAATGTATCCCAGGATTTAGTACAAAACCGTAGCACTGTAGCACTGCTCGAACGGGCCCCGTAATGTCTTCATTGTGAGACTTGTTGTTACTCTGTTTGGCATATCAAATACGTCACCAGTAGTTTGCCAGGCTTTGCCATATGGGTAGCTTTCTGGGCTCTCTGAGAGGGGTGAAGGAATCAAACTCAGGTTGGCTGCATCAGCCGCGTGCAAGGCAAACGCCCTACCCGCTTAAAAATAATTATGGAATGTCACAATTCTTGACTTTTACCTTTCGAGATCTTCTAATTTCAGGTGAAATTGATTACTATATCTTCTTTAACTTCACTTTTGAGTTCTGAAATGGCACGAGTTTCTAAAGAAATTTATTTGATTCTTGAGTATAAAATGATAGGAATAGAATGTTGTTCAACTTGATCTCAGAGTTAAATAGACCCTAAAGATCTTTTCAGATTTGGCATTCTGGCTCAATGAGAAGTATTCAAACAATAGATTGTGTTCAAGATTTCCAATGGCAAGACATAAATGAAATTTTGTTCCAACAAAGATTTCTGTTTTTGTTCTTACTCAAGTGTCCAAAATGACAAATTTTTCTCAAAGGTTTTTTTGCCAAAAGGAAGATACTTTAATTATCTATAACTATTTGGCAAACCATCTGACACAATGTATGTGACAGACAAACCCTAAGGTCACAACCAATCTGTATCTCTTTCCCTTCAGAGAAATCTGTGACTTTCTTGTAAAATTGCACATGACAATTGCTATCATTCCCTTAGTTAGATTACTGTATACAGCAAAGGTGGTGAGGGATGTATCTTTGACTATGTGACATTATATAAGATATTGTCCTAGATGATTGAAACAAGAATAGCCAAATTATAAATAACTAGTGGAGAAGGTCATGGTCCTGTGGGTGACTTCTGAACCAAAGGGATGTTCAGGTCAGCAACAAAGAAGAAGCTAAGACCTCCTTTATAGACTGCAATGAAATTAAATCTACCAACAGCGTAAATAAAGTTGAAAATAAATATTTGTTATTCAAGACTTGGTTGACATGTCAGCTTGTGCAACACCTTGAATGTGGTATTATGAGATCCTTTGCAGAAAAATATCTAGGGTATAACCTAACTTTATTTGTTTTTTTTGGGGGGGGCATATGCATTTGATATTCAGCTGTCCATGGCTCAGTGCTCAAAAGTCCACATGTTCCAATGACTAAACTGGTGTTGGCTGCGTGCAGAGCAAGTATCTTGCCTCTTGTACAATCTCTGGTCCGACATATGACCAAACTTTTAACTCAGGGAAGTATGGTATAATACATAAAGATTGTGTTGTTTTAGCTACCAAATTTTTCACATATAAATAAAATAAACCGTGGCTGAAAACAAGAATGTGTTTTTTATCATTTATGTTCTGAGGCATGGCAAAGCCTTGCCAAGCTACCCATGGCGTATTCGATATGCAAAAAACAGTAACAATAACAGGTACTATTCCCCTGACCCTAAAAGAGCCTCCAATGTGGCAGTGTTGGGAAAGACGAGTAAGGAGAAGCTGCTAAAATCTCAGAGCTGGGAACAATGGAGATGTTACTGGTGCCTGTTCGAGTACATTGATGAACAATGGGATGACAGTGATACAGTGATACAGTGATGTTCTGAGGAGCTGACTTTGTTTTCTATAGGGTCATCTGGAGTAACCGCATACTATTTATTATTAACTCAGATAGCATGTGTTACATGGTCTCACAACCCTCCACTCATGCTCCTACACATTTCTGTCATCAGGAGAGCAGGATTTCATGCATGGTACTTCATATGTCAAAAAAGAAAAACTTAAGTTGTCATTTCTCTTTAAGTCTAGATTTAGTATTCTGAGAATCTCCCTTCACACAATAGTTTTATTAAGTAAAGTAAGTCAAAAGATCATTTTATATCCAATACAGGGAAAATAGATGTTTCCTCTTAATGTGGAAAGATCATGATAATCCCAAAATGAAAGAAACTATTCCTGGAATTTCTTGTGGCAATAGCCACAACCTACACTCTGGTCATGACATATCCAAAGCCCAGGAACATGTGATAACTATATTTATGCCCAGATAAGATTCCTCCAGTGTGTCACTTATTAATCACGTAATCAAAGAATAGTACCTCAATATTCAATGACAAGATATGTGTTCTTCGAACACTCTAGTCTTGGTTAAGGATAATACTATGGTTATAATTGAGTGTCATTTATTAGCAGTGATTTCCTATGGTGCTCAACTTCATTCTTGAAACTTTGCTGTTCTCTTCCAAATTGCTCTTTTTTCATAGGAAATGCCTTAGATTTATGACAATGGTGTTTTCTGTCTTCATTCTTCCCATAGAAGACAGGAGTTGGGGTTGGAGAAATAACACAAAGCTCAAGGCATATGTTTGACCCTACCTAGACCTTTCCTGCTTAGATTTCTGTACCATTTGGTCCCTGATCATGGCCAGTACAGTTGTGAAAGTCCCAGAAACTAGGGGTGTATTACATCCTCAGGTTCACATTGGCTACTGGCCTGGTTGACTAAGAATTGTAGGGAGGGCCCCCCTGGCCTTTATGAACATGCTTGAGACACCTGTCCTCACTCCAGAAAGCTAGGGCTCAGATGTGCTTGCATTTTTTGCTTGTTTGTTTTTATATTTTAATTTCCTTTGTCTATTTCGATCCCATCTAATTCAACTACCTAAAGGTATCAAATGATAATTTGATAATTTTGAATATATTGAAATAATGATTTATTACATTAGCACAATGCCACAATCACAATTCTCTTTATAGTAGATTACTTTTTGCTTCAGGTTCAGATCCATTAAGAGTTGAGATAAAAATCTTTAAAATTCTTGGAAGGCTATTGTCTGGTTGAAAGAGTTTATAGGTCATTGCTTTAAATCGACTTTCTTTTCTTTCCACTGTACCCCTCCCAATTTTTACTGAGACACCAGGTTTCATGCATACAATGATACTGTGAATGTTACTACCCACCCATCATCTCCCCCAGGAATGTCATTATCCTTTCACCAATGCCTCAAGGACTCTTCGCATCCCCCTCAACATCCTCTGCTAGGACAATACACAGACACCTTGAAAAGCTCATTGCAATATTATTCACAATAGCCAAGACCTGGAAACTTCCTAAATTCTTAACAAGCAGTAGAACAGCTCTTTCATTAATTTTATCTTAACCCTCAGTCACATTTTAGTCAAAGCTTCAATTTGATCTTTGCCCTAGAGCTATTTCTTACTTTGAAAACCTTTTGTAGTTTTGTGAAATTGGGAACAAGAAATAGTGTTATTCTTTAAACCAGCAAGACCTGGGTTAAACATATTTGTTTTCAATTTTGCTTTAAAACTGAAAGGTTTTATTTTTTTTAATTTCATCTGTCTCTTGCAATATCTTCTCACCTGTAACTTAAAATTCAATTTAAGAACTTTGCCTAAAGACCTTCATATCCATATTCACAGATTTTTATCTTTAAAGTAACTTCAGGAAACAATCTTAGATTTTTTTGCCAATGTTTATATTGCTTAATCTCATCAATCTCCACCTCCCCCATTATCCCTCTACTAATGATTTACTCAACAAATATGCCTATGCAATGTCAGTCTAATAACGCCAATATTAATATTGAAACCATATATTTTATCTTTGAATCTTATATAACTCCCTGCATCTAAACAACTTCCCTTGCATTGCTTTTTTTTATATACAGTAGTTTGATTTAGTCGGCAGGGTACTCTGGACTTGGTGTTGATTATATAATTGGATGAAATTTGGGGGAAAAAGATGTGAAATGTATTTTTTAGGTGAGGGGAATGAATTGTGTGGCTGAGTAAATAGATAGATCATAATGTGGTTATCACTTCCTTTCACTACTGTATATTTATGACAAACTTTCCCTCATGTGGTAGAACCTATTCCTCCTTGAAATTTGCTTGATCCTATGATTTGAAGGAACATTGCTTAATTTACCCTACAGGACCAAGTGTTGATAAAAATGACCTTATCTGGTCTTCATTTTACCTTTTGGAAGATGTTTGTTATACTAGTGTATGTAGAGGCCACATTCTAAAGGTTAAGATGCCTTTTGGAGATTTCAACACCAGCTAGGTTTCTCAGCTAAATTTGTCCTCTTCTTGGGCACTAAAACATAGATAATGTCACCCAATTTATCTCTGAAAATGCAGAATTATTTAAAAAAATATAATGTTGCTGCATAATGTAGTACTGAGAACAATTTAATTATTTAATATGGCTATTTTTAAAATCAATTAATTTATTTTTTCCAATTTTATCCTTATACTTTATATAAACACTGTGGTTTACAAAGTAATTCAGAATGATTTGTTGCAGACATTCAATATTCCAACACCAGTCCCCACAACCATTGCAAACCTTTCCTCCACCATTTTCTCCAATTTTCCCAACCACTCTTAAGCCTGTCCCCATAGTAACCCTCAACAATTAACTTAATATTGCTTGTTATCAATAATTTGGTAAAATAATGATTGAAACAATGTTTCCTTGTGATGTACATAGGCAGACAGATAGGGAAGGCCCCCTCCCAATGCAATGGCAGTAAGTTTCCTGGGAAGCAAAACCCCTGAAGTTTCCAACGCCCACCTTGCAGAAAACAGGAGCTAAGGCCAGATAAGACCCCACTTGGTGTCAGACCCTGAAGAGGCTGGACCCTGCTCCCACAGAACCTACAGCAGGAACAAAAGGCCAACAAAGGCATTTCAAAGAAGACTATCACCACTCTATCAACCCTATCTGTCTTGGCATCCTCCTCAGCAACGGACTTTGACATAAGTAGAAGCCCCACATGGGAGCAAGTTGGAGAAAGCCTATAAAGATCACCATGGACAAAGGAAGCATGAGCATATGCTGCCCGAGCCCATGTGCTGCTTGTGCCCACAAGGCTGAGCACATATGGTGTGATACACATGTGTCGCCCACGTCTACCCTCTTGAGATATGTACTTTCATGCTTTTGTGTCTGAGATGTTTGTGGGGACTCTCTCCGCCCTTGGAGAAGCCTGAGTTCTCTCTTGAGCATGTTACTCTCCACTCTCCCACTTTCTCTTTCACCCTCCCTTCAAAACCTCCAAATAAAAACTGTTTTACTTCACTGCTCATCTACTCCTGAAATTCCTTTCTTTGAGGCAAGACAAGAACCCAGTAACCCTGGGTCCTGGGTGGCAGAGGCGGATTGGGAGAAAGTGACCGTCTTTCTCCTCCCCACTTCACATAAGCCACCTATGGGGTCATCTGACATCACTTGGAAGAAAATTAGTAAAGATTATTGTATCTCACTTTGAGATATGACTGATTTTTTGCTTGTTTTGGGGCTATACCAGGAGTGCTCAGAGATTGCTCCTGGCTCTAAACTTAGGGATTACTCCTGGAAGGGCTCAGGGTGCTACAGGAACTGAACCCAGTGTTGGTTGCATGCAAACCAAGTGCCCTACAAGTTGTACTATCTTTCCAGCTCTACTTATTCGGTTCTTTTTAAAAAACATAATTGATGGGGATAAGCCAAAAATTCAGAATAAAGTCTATATAAATATATTTAGGTTCTAGATTGTATAGGAATGACTTATTATCTGTTATTTTTAAAAGTGGTTACTTTCTAAATAAATGTATTCTAAGAGTTCAGGTGACTCACAACACTAATAATGTGCTTACTATTTACACTTTTAATTATATAATTTACTCACATATTAGGATAGAGGATGGATTAATATGCTTGGGAAAAAATCAAACAATTTTTCCTTTATGTTTGGTATTATTTAGCTCACTAATAATTTACCTTTATTCACTGAAAATACAGTGCCAAATAGTTACTGATAATCAAACAAAGGTTATGCTTTGACCTAAAAACTAACCAAACTCTAAAAGCTGTAGCTCAAGAAAATATCAACCCTACAGTACAATGAAATATAAATATATTAAGATAACCACTGGATTTTCTATGAGTTCCAGGGTTATCAAATATATTGAGTACATTGAATTTAATATCTGTGTCAGAAGTCCTCGTCTTTGACTTTCTTTTCTCTTTACTTACTACAGTGTCTCTTAGAAAGTGAGGAACTCTATAAAGTGTAGAAGCTGAAAACTGAACATTCAATAGACACTGGTAGAGAAAATCGGTCGTTTAAGTGCCCCCATTTGTATGCAGCTCTAGAAAGTATTAATACTTTACAGGGGAAATAATGGTTATTTAATCACTTGTACAGTTACTTTTATTTTATGTAACATTAGAAGTTCCTTTATAATATTTTAGTTCTAAATTCGGGCTGGAGCAATAGCACAGCAGGTACGGCATTTGCCCTGCATGCGGCCGACCTGGGTTTGATTCCGCCATCCCTCTCAGAGATCCCGGGAAGCTACCAAGAGCATCCCGCCCACACAGCAGAGACTGACAAGCTCCCCGTGGTATATTTGATATGCCAAAAGCAGTAACAACAAGTCTCACAATGGAGACGTTACTGATGCCTGCTTGAGGAAATTGATGAACAATGGGAGGACAGTGTTACAGTGCTACAGACATTTCTAAATAATCCAGCACAAACTTCCTCATTTATCAAGAAAAATCTATCAAGTTTAAGTACAAACAAATAACATTGACTAAGGAAATTACAACTTTATTGTTTACTGTTCCTCTGCCAGTTCCTTTGTGTGTGAGGCTCATCCAAGTGTGTGGAGAGTGGTCTCAGCATGGCTTTGGCGGGGTCCTGGAGGTCTTCAGCTGTCGGGCCCTGGTGAGGACAGTCAGGCACAGAGGTAGGATACTCTGCTTTGTTCTCTTTTAGGAGCTTGGTGTTATAGTCTCTCAAAGTTACATTGATTAATTCAAGATTTTCTAAAGCACAGATCTGATATTCCATTTCAAGATAGGTACAGGAAAAAAGTGCTCTTTTCACCATGTTTTTGTTTTGGAGGCCACATATGAACCTACCGTCAGTACTCATCAATACACTGGCTCGGCTCTTCACATGCTACCTGTCTGAATGAAAGTTTCTGTCCCAATGGAAAACCAGCAGGAGTGTACCTATATACAAGAAGGGAGACATCCACAACATTGGCAACTATCGCCCAATCTGCCTATTTTCTGTCATCTACAAGCTGTTCACTTGAGTCATCCTGAATATGATTGGCAGAACACTAGATGAAGGACAACCAAGCGAGCAAGCCAGGTTCCGCAAAGGATTCAGCACCATTGACCATATCCACACGATAACCAAGCTCATTGAGGTTTCTCGGGAGTTCAAGTTGCTGCTATGTCTAATGTTCATTGATTTAAAGAAGGCCTTTGATTCTGTTGAGATGGAAACAGTCATTGAAGCCCTAGCCAATCAGGGCATTCAAACTCAATATATCAGGATCCTCCGTGAGCTGTATTACGGATTCACTACCAGGATCTCACCATTCTACAAAGAAGTAATTATCCATGTCAAGAGAGGGGTTCAGCAGGGTGATACTATTTCACCAAAACTCTTCAGTGCCACCCTTGAGAACGCCATGCGACAACTGGAATGGGAAGGAATTGGAGTGAAGATAGATGGTTGGCAACTACACCACCTCCACTTTGCTGATGACATCATTCTAATAACACCAAACATCAGCCAAGTAGCACAAAAGCGTGAGTGTGGAAAGGTCGGATTACAGCTGAGTCTCACAAAGACAATGTTCAGGAGAAACAGTCTTGTTCCTGACGTTCCATTCACTCTCAACGGAATGACCATCTCTGAATGCAACAGTTATGTGTACCTGGGTCGAAAGTCAACATGATGAATGACCTGACACCTGAGTTACGCAGGAGGAAGAGAGCGGCTTGGAACACCTTCAAGAACGTTGAATAAATAACTAAGAGGACGAAGAACCTCCAGCTCCAAGCACATCTCTTCGATTCCACTGTTCTTCCTACATTAACATATGCCTCAGAGACCTGGGCCCTACGAAAACAGGATGAGAATGCTATTCGGGTCTCTCAAAGAGAAATCGAAAGAGCTATGCTTGGAGTATCATGCTTCACTCAAACAAGAGAAAGAATCCAGAGTTCCGACCTCTGTCAATGCTCAAGAATCAGGGATGCTGTCTCGTTTGCCAAGGCATCGAAAATCAGATGGGCTGGACACGTAATGAGATTTGGAGATGACCGCTGGACTAGATCCATTACCCACTGGAATCCATGGAACGTCAAAAGATCACATGTATGCCCACCTACAAGATGGTCAGATTTCTTCGTCAAGATCCTGAATGATTGGTTTGAGGTTCTTCATGTTCCCAAAATGAACAGATGCCATTGGGCTATGCTAGCACGCAACAGGGATGAATGGAGTCATTACTGACACCCGCTCGAGCAAATCAATGAGTAATGAGATATCAAGTGATCAAGTGATTGTTTACTGTGTACCTCAACAATTCTATTATCTAATGATGTAAAGTATATGAATTTATACATAAGAACTAGTATAATTTATCACTGGTACTTAGTGTGGCTATGGGAAGAGAGTTATCTCTTAAATATCACACAGTAAGAGATGTTATTGCAAAAGTTACAAAAATAAAATGATTGTATCCAAGTGGTTAATTGACTTGGACAAGCTGCCAGTAAACAGAGCAGAGAAAATAAATATGGAACAGTATTTACCAAATATAACTTAGGGGGCATTTAAAAACTTAGCAGATTTATACCTGGAGATATTCTAAGTAACTACTTTATCACTTACAGGTTTAGCAAGAATCAAATGAAGTAATTCAAAGAGTTTATGGAAAATTTTAAAAATCAAATTAATGAAAAAACGTTAAAGATGATTATCACAATTTAAACTAAAATTCCATGCAGAGGTACATTGGGACTTGAGGCAAAAAGGAAATTTAGAATGATTCTCTATTTTAAAATGTTTATATACTATGCATCATAGGTTTTATTAAATATTTTTTAAATAGTGCATTAAATTACTGATAAGTGCTCAGAGTTTTTATTTCCATTTTTCCCTTAAATTCTATGCTTCGGGCATGCATTTGAGTCTCCTCAAATCCCCAGAGTATGTGACTTCATCAAAGAAATATGGTACTATTCCTGACTGCCTATTTAATATCACAGTTTTATTGCTTATCATCTGGATGACCTGCAATTCTTTACATACCATTTTTATGTGCTTAATTCATCAATAACTTGTGAGAATTGTATAAAATAACCCCATGAAACAGTTCAGTACCTGGCATGGTACAAATTCTCAGTAAATATGTCAGTATTATTTGCTTTGGAATTCCAATTCATTTGGCTAATTGAGGAAGAACAATTCTTTCTTTTATGATAATAAAGATGCAACTGGAGAATAAAATTTTTATTTTATTTCATGTTAATTGATTTAAATTTAAATAGCCACTTTGCCTAATAGCTCTTTTATTGAAACAACACAGTTATAAAGACTTGAGAATACAAATTCACTTTTATTTTTCCACAAGAAAAAATGAGGATCTGTATAAAAGTATATACCAAATGATTTGTCTCAAAGAAATTGTCTAGTAAAAGCTATTTTCTCTCTATACCAAAAGGTTAAGGAAACCTTTTGTAGGATTTCTTACCAATATTTTCAGTCCTTGCAGCAATCTCCAAAATAGGGATTTTAACTCAAAAGACTATAAGATAGTTCAGTAGAAGAAAGGAAAATATAGAAATAAAATGTTCAATAATCATTCTTAATTATGGGCTGGAGCGATAGCACAGCGGTAGGGCGTTTGCCTTGCAAGCAGCCAACATGGCCGACCCGAGTTCGATTCCTCCGCCTCTCTCGGAGAGCCCGGCAAGCTACCGAGAGTATTTCACCCGCACAGCAGAGCTTGGCAAGCTACCCATGATGTATTCGATATGCCAAACACAGTAACAACAAAGTCTCCAATGGAGACATTACTGGGCCCACTCAAGCAAATCGATGAACAACGGGAGGACAGAGACAGAGATAGAATTATGAGAAAAATTAATCTTATCATATTAAATAGTACTTCCTATACCTCATTCAGATCTTGCATTACTCAAACTTCACTTGACATAAGCTTATATTTAAAAAATCACTGCATAATTAATGTGATTAAAACAGAAGTATTGGTATCTATTAATAATTTTAATAATTCCAATAAATTCAATAGTTATCAGTGATTTTAATAATTCAAATAAATTTAATAATTTTAATAATTCAAATAAAATAATTATTAGTTATTATAATGTTGGAGTTCAAAGTCAGAGAGCTAAATTGGAAATTAAAAGATATGTCCACAAATTTTAGGGTTACTTTAGATAATTTAAGCACAGGTGTTTCCATTTTTCAATTTATCTAAAGAAGTATCTCATTTTTCCACTTTCCTGAGAAAGCATGTTGCAAGACAAAATATGCTGGATAGAGCTTTCATAATGTCTTTTCAAATGAGACAATGATGATAGCTAAGATAGTCTACAAAAATCTATAAAGTCTGTAAAAAATAAAAGTGTATAAAAGAGTTTGCAAGTTGACAAACTCTTATAAGAAACTATTTTAACTGTCATTTATGAGTTTCATACTGTAGGTTTTCTACTGTGTACAATTCAAGTCACCTGCAATACATTTAGTCTTGAACATTGTAAACTATTTATTTACAAGTGTCCTAAACAATTGATCTCCTGCAGTTATTATTAGTTATTGACTGAAAAAAGAAATGGATTCTAAGAGGCAAAGAAGACAACTTGCTCTATTCACCTTTCTGTTCAGTGTGATGTAAATCTTTGTTTGATGTTGAGATATTCTAACTTTAAACTGGTTTGTATTTTTCCCAAGGAGACTGAAGAAAGCTGTGCGTATGTGGTTTCATTTATGCTAAAAAATTATTATCTCAATTCACTGATTCAAATGCTATATTGTTTTACTAAGCCTTCTATTCTTTTTAAGCAGTTGGTCACACATGACTAGCTCTAGAAGACAGTTGACAACTACATTTGCTGTCTGGCCCAGTTTTAACTCTCCATCTGTGAATCAACAAATTCACTCCCACTCCCACAAATCAATACCATGTAATGCTACTGCTACTTGGAAGATAAAGTTAGACAAGGATTTATACAAATAAAATATGGAAAGGGGACCAGAGAGACAGTAAAAGGGTTAAGAAGCATGCAAGCAAGCCTTACATCTTACCAATTTAGAATTGAATGCTTGGCATGCATATCCAACCCACCTCACCCCCAAACTCATTCAACCTCACTACCAGGACTCATTCTTGAGTACATAACTAGGAATAGCTTCTGACTACATCAGGATGTGCCTTAATCGCTCTGGGGAAAAGATGAAAAAAAAAAACCAGAGGGTGTCTAGAGAAGGTACTGGAAATACAACTATTTCCATTTATTGAACTTTTCAAACTTAGATATCTGAGACCTGAAAAACAAGATTTGTGATGAAAGAATTACAGAAGAAGGATTTTAACCCATTTTAATTCAATATACATTGATTCACTACTATTCACTAAAAGTATATCCAAATTAAATATTTTTCCTTAGTAACAGAATGCTGGGGGCTGGAGCAATAGCACAGTGGGTAGGGCATTTGCCTTGCATGCGGCCAACTTGGCCGACCTGAGTTTGATTCCTCCGCCCCTCTTGGAGAGCCCAGCAAGCTACTGAGAGTATCGTGCCTGCACGGCAAAGCCTGGCAAGCTACCCACTACGTATTTGATATGCCAAACACAGTAACAACAAGTCTCACAATGGAGATATTACTGGGCCCACTCGAGCAAATCAATGAAAAACGGGAGGACAGTGCTACTTAAAAGATAAAATATCTCAAGAAGAATTATATATAAACAACAATCATATTTTAACCATAAACTAAGATGTATTTTAAAAATACTATTTCTGGGGGTATTGTGCTGCCAGCAGGTCAATCTTTACTTGTGAGGCGAGTGCTTCAGCAGCCTGATGGCACCGTCAGACTTTAAGATACCCCAAAATTGCTGCTGTGCCTTTGGCCAGACCCCAAAAACTTAAGGAAAAGTTTACCAAGAAAGTACATAGCCAAAATTAGGTATGTGGGAGACACACCCACAAACCACCTTTGGCTCAGCTATATAATTGGAGCATGGTCTCTCTGGTTCCTGATGAAACTACTTAACGGCCATGATCCCAGAGTCTCGGAAACAAATCTCGGAACCTAAAGGCTTTTGGCAGAAATGTGTCCTGTTCCTGCAGTAGGTTACTGGCACTGGGCCACTCCATGTGGGAATAAGGTTTCATGCCTTGGCCTGTTCCCTCTGTCAGCCTGGTGACCACCATCCTCCAGAGGCCACAGGACAGTCAGGTTTGGGCCTGCAGTGACGAGACACGCGGGGCCTCACAGGTTGGGCATGGAACCGGCACTTTCCACCCCATCCCAACGAGACCTTGAGTTGCCGCCTACAAATGGCCTCTCTGACTCCTGATCAAGTTGATTAACGGCCATGATCCCAGAGACTCAGAAACAAATCTCGAAACCCAGCGGCGTTTGGCAGAAATGCCTCTGGACCGCATACAAGGTGGCTGCCACCTCAGAGCTTATTGGAAATCCAGGTATAAGCCAGCAGTGATGGGACAATTGCAGTCTCATGGGAAGGGGGGCGGTACCAGCTCATCCTTCACGTCCTACCAAGGTCACGAGTTGCCCCCCACGAGCGGCTCTCTGGCACAGCCATGGGTCCAGAGGCAAAAGGACTTAATCTAGAGTCCAGCAGCTTGTGGCAGAAAAGTGAATGGACCATGCGTTAAACTATGGCGTCATGCCTCCCCGGGAGGGAAAGGGTGTTGCTCCCTTCCGTCTTCCACCCCGCCCAGTAGCAAGGTGGCCGCCACCTCAGAGTTTATAGGAAAGCCAGGTATGAGCCGGTGGTGACAGTGCAACTGTAGTCTCATGGGAAGGGGGCCAGTAGCAGGTCATCCTTCATGCCCTACCGAGGTCATGAGTTGCCCCCCATGAGTGGCTCTCCAGCACAGCCATAACAACAGATGCACAGAAACCAATTTCATAATTATCTGGGTCTTTGCAGAAATCCAAAATCGTGCGGCCTCTATCATGGCTGCGTGACATTATATGATTCTCATAAAGAGCTATAGAAAACAAAGTATTTCACAATGCCTTTTCAGCAATTCTGATTGTTGGGGGAGGGGGAAATTCTAAGCAATAATCATGCACCTTTTGTCGAAATAATGAATGTAATCAATGTAGAAATCATCTGCCTCACAGGCATTGGGAGTGGTGGGAGGGGGGTATATTGGGGTTCTTGGTGGTGGAAAATGCGTACTGGTGATGTAAAGTAAGTAAGTAAAGGCCCTCCCATTGATCATCGATTTGTTCGAGCGGGCCCAGTAACATCTCCATTGGAGACTTTGTTGTTACTGTGTCTGGCATATCCAATACGTCACGGGGAGCTTGCCAGGCTCTGCCGTGCGAGCCAGATACTCTCGGTAGCTTGCCGGGCTCTCCGAGAGGGGTGGAGGAATCGAACTCGGGTTGGCCATGCTGGCTGCGTGCAAGGCAAGCGCCCTACCGCTGTGCTATCGCTCCAACCCCGTAGTGGTGAAGGGAATGATATTTGATCATTGTATGACCAAGACTTAAACCTGAAAGCTTTGTAACTTTTCCCACAGTGATTCAATAAATAAAAATAAGAAGAAAAATAAATAAATAAATAAATAAATAAAATTATGGAAAAAAAAAGTAATGTGGAGTTCATGCCCAATTCAATCATCTAATCAGTGGCCGAATTAATAGCAGTACTCCTACATAAAAAATAATAATAAAAATACTATTTCTTATAATAGTACAGAAATATATGGACAATTTAGACTGTAGAAACTACTGTGTTACCTTCTGGTATTATCAAAAAAGAATGATAATATAATGTTTCTTTGCGAGTTCAGAACATAAACAAAAGCTTCACAATTCATCTTTAGATAATATTATATAATACCTGAAAAACATCACTGTAGCACTGTCCTCCCATTATACATCAATTTGCTCAAGCAAGTACCAGTAACGTCTCCATTGTGAGACTTGTTGTTATTGTTTTTGGCATATTGAATATGCCACAGGGAGCTTGCCAGGCCCTGCCATATGGTGGGATACTTTTGGTAGCTTGCCGGACTCTCTGCGAGGGATCAAGGAATTTAACGTAGGTCAGTATGTGCTAGGCAAGCAACCTACCCGCTATGCTAGCATAAACTATATCAAATCCTATTCTGATTTTTTTTTAAGTAGGAAAAATATCGTGGGTAGCTTGCCAGGCTTTGCTCTGTGGGCGAGATAACAAGTCCAAACTAGAGACATTACTGGGGCCACTCGAGCAAATCAATGAATAATGGTAGGACAGATAGACAGTGACAGGAAAAATATAGCAGGCTATTTTCACAAGATTATGTGGATATGGGGATTAGGTAGAGCATTTACCATGCATATAGCCAACCTTATTTGATTTTCAGCACCCCATTTGTCTATGGAGGTCACAAGGAGTGATCCTTGAGCTAGAGATAGGAGTAAGCCCTGTGCACTGCTGGGTGTGATCCAAAAACCAAAAAACAAAAAAAAAATGTGGAGAGATAATTTAAGACCAAGGGAAGATGTTACCATGGATGGATATATGAAATATAAGGAAAATCTGAGATGTAATCGAAAACTAGTAGACTTAAATTATTTCATTAACATTAAGGTATTGTGTGGCAAGGGAGAAACTAGGACAATCTGTTGAGAGGTAATGATAGATAATATTTATGGGGCAATACTGGACACTTTGTTAAATGTCTAAGTATGTAGCAGCTGATTAAATTCTGATTTAGAACAATCTATGTCAAAGGTGATATTTCAATTGTAAAAACAAGGATAGATCTCATGTCACTGTCACTGTTCTCCCGTTGTTCATCAAGTTGCTCGAGCGGGCCCAGTAATGTCTCCATTTTGAGAATTATTAGTGTGTTTGGTATATTGAATACGTCATGGGTAGCTTTCCAGGCTTTGAGGTGCAGGCAAGATACTCTCGGTAGCTTGCCAGGCTCTCTGAGAGGGGCAGAGGAATCGAACTCGGTCAGCCATGTTGGCTGCTTGCAAGGCAAATGCCCTACCCGCTGTGCTATTGCTCCATCCCATATAGACTAATATTCCAAAGACTGTATCACTGTAGTACTGTCCTCCCATTGTGCATTGATTTGCTCCATTTGCTTGAATGGGCACCAGTAACGTCTCCCTTGTGAGACTTGTTACTGTTTTTGACATATTGAATACATCACTGGGGAGCTTGCCAGGCTCTGCCATGAGGGCGGGATACTCTTGGTAGCTTTCCGGGCTCTCAGAGAGGGATGGAGGAATTGAACACAGGTTGGCCTCATGAGGGCAAACGTCCTACTAGCCGTGCTATCCGTGCTATCACTCCAGTCCATTCCAAAGACTATAGAACTAAAAAGGTAGTCCTGTAATTTAAACAATAAAGCATGACTAATATTTTTTTAAATATAGTAATTCTCAAATATTCCAACATAGAGAAAAGCATGTTGATAGGCTAGGAAAGTCCACAAGGCAGTTCCTGACAATATAACACATATTTGAATGAAAGTGTGTTATCTCTACCCACTACATTGTTTTGTCTAAGTTTCTGAGAAAGTCATTAACATTATAACTATATTTTAATTGTTGTGTACCCAACATGAGATTCTAAATTTCTTGAAACACAAACCAACAATTTCATTTTGATTTATCACAAGGATCGAATGGAATATAACATTCCGTTTTTTTCCCACTTAGCTGTCTTCTCCATAGTAAAACATTTAAGAAATCACTCTCATTTAAATCTATTATTTTGGTTGGGTAAATAATGTCTCCCCAAAGAAGCATCCTGAAAAAATACAGTATCATGTATCTATCAAGATAGACTGTTTCAGATATGTTCTGTTCAGGCACTACCAATATAAATTTATCTGAAGTTTTGGGGGGGATATTTTGGGAAGAATTACTCCTTTTCCTATGTTTCATGAGAGAATGGGGTATGAGATAGTGACTGTGGCTATTGTCAATCATTTTGCTTTTAGTTTGTTTGTGTTTGGGCCACACCCAGCAATGCTTAGGACTCACTTCTGGTTCTCTACCAGGGGTCAATCCTGGCCCAGCTCAGGAAAAGATTTAGGTTCCAGGGATCAAATAGGGGGTCAACAACACGCAGGCAATCACACTTCCTGCTGCACTATCTCTACAGCCTGACAATTAATTTGCCTCTACAAGAAACTCTGAAGTAATAATACAGTTTCCACATTATTTGAAGCAAGTATAGATAGTGATCATAATTCATTTGTCTTGCAACTTTGCAGTATGTAAACAAATACAAATTCTTTTTAGATTAGGTTATATATATCATGGCTCCAAATATTTGATAGCTTACGACAAGTTATTGGACCAGAGAGATAATACAGTGGACAGTGGGAGGATGCTTGTCTTGCAAGTAGTTGACCCGGTGTTGATCCCCAACATCCCTTATGGTCCCCTATGACCACCAAGAGTAAGTCTGAGTATAGAGCCAGGAGTAACCCCTGACCATTGCCAGATGTGACCCCAAAACTCAAAAATAAGTAAATAACACATTTTATTATACCTCAGGGGGATAAAAAACAGGAATCAGGATCATTGAGCCAAAAACTTTTGTCAGCAGTGCCACTTTCTCACAGGAGGCTGTAGGGAAAATTGAGTTTCTTGCCTTTCATCAACTCTTACCTATTGCCATTTCTTGATTTGTGGCTGTTTCACTTCAATTTTTGAGAGAAACATTTTAAAATACATAATCTTTGGCCACAGAACAAGTAACAGTACAGTGAGGAGGGTGTTTGCCTTGCAAGATCAAACCCAGATTTCATCCTATGCACCCCACATGGTCCCCTGAGCCCTCCAGGAATAATCACTGAGGGTAGAGCAGGAGTAAACCCTGAATACCACTAGGTGTGACCCCAAGATAAAAATAAATGAATAAAAAATAATAAATACATATTTCTCCCCATAACAAAAATTTAGTTTCAGGATGTTCACTAGTAAATTCTTCCAAGTCTACATAGAGAACCTACTACACATCCCTCTCAAAATATGCCAGGAAAATTGAAGAAACACAAATCTTCCTGACTAATTTATGTGAAATCAAGAATATCTTGATATCAAGAAACTTAATTTTACACTAATATCCCCGATGGTTATATATGCAAATCTTCTCAGTAAAATTATAAATTAAATAAAACAATAAACTAACTGGAGCATACACAGAAGCAAATGTGAGTTATTCAAGGATAGCTCAAAATATGAATATCAATTACTTTAACACACTATATTAATAAAAGGAAAAATAAAAATTATATGAACATTTTTATAGGTTCAGAGGAAAGCATGTAACAAGATCCAACACCAATTTATGACAAAAATCTCAACACAGTGAGCATTGAAGTAACTCATCTCAGTACAGTAAAGATCAGATACAACAAACCCACAGTCACCATTGTGTTTAATGGAGAAAAACTAAAAGCTTTTCTTCCAAGATTAGACACAAAAAAGATTATTCACTCATAAAATTTTGATTTAACATAAGCTTGTCTCAGGCACAACTATAATAGAGGAAATATAAATTAAAGGGATAAATTTGGCAATCAATAAGTCAAGCAACCACTTTTTATAAATGACAAGATATATATCAAAAGCTTTAAAGACTCCACACACTCACACACACAAAAAAAAACCACTACTAGACACAATACTTATAATAAAGTAGCAGGCTGCACCATCAATGCTTTGAAATCTGTTGCACTTTATATATATGCATATATATAAATTATTTGAAGAATAAATAATAAAATTATTATTATTTATATTTATTTTACAATCAATTATTTTATAATATTTATAGTATTATCATTTTATAATTAAAAATAATTAAAAAACCTACTAAAATCATGCAAAAAATCGAAGGTATTCAGAAATCTATTTAACACAGGAGATTAAAGACCCATTTAGGAAAACCTTAAAAATACTATTAAGAAGGCTAGATATAACAGTAGGTAGGGCACTTGACTTGCACAGAGTCAGCATGGGTTCAGTTTCCAGTACTAACCTAAGCCCTACAAGGAGTGATCTCGAACACCAAGCCAAAGTAATTCATGAGCAGCACTAGGTGTTGCCCCCAAAGCAAAGCAAATCAAACCAAATAAAAACACTATTGAATTAAATAAAATAAAAGAAGCACATAAAATTAAAGCAGATCTTTTGTGGGAAGAATCAATATAGCTAAAATGATGATCCTACACAAAGCACTTTACAGATTCAAAGCAATCTCCACGAGAACTCCTGTGAAATTTTTCAATGATATAGAATAAACACTTCAAAATTTTTTATGGAATGTTAAACTACTAAAACAACCAATGCAATCCTGAAAAACAAAAAAAAAAAAACAACAGATGGGAGGCATTGAATTATTCTAACCTATACTGCAAAGCTATGGTAATCAAAACTGCACAGCATGGCTATACTCTCAGGTCAATGGGGAAAAAAAAATTAAGAGTCCAGAGGTAAATCCTCAGAATACAGGTAATATATGACAAAGAAATAAAGCACAGAAAGTGTTTTCAATGAAATTGGGAAAACTTGCAAGCCTCATGCCAAAAAAAAAAAAGTAAAAAGAAAGAAAGAAAAGAAAAGAACTCTTCCCTGATCTCACACCATATAAAAAGATTAATTCAAAATGAATGGAAAAAATCTCAGGTATTATTCCTGTATATATTAAATACACTGAGGAAACATAGGCAGAAAGCACCATTATATTGATCTCAGTGGTGTAGCAATGAGGTAGCCTCACTGGCAAATATAGAAAAACCTGAAACAAATTGGACATATCACTTTTTATTTTTTGATTTATTTGGGGGACACACCCAGCGATACTCAGGAGTTATTCCTGGTTTTGTACTTAGGAATTACTTCTGGTTGGACTTAGGGGGACCAGATGGAAAACTGGGGATCAAACTCATGTCATTTCATGTACAAGGCAAATGCCCTATCTGCTGTACTATCATTTCAGCCACAAAAGTTTTATGATTTATATACATGCATATATGTCACTGTCACTGTCCTCCCGTTGTTCATCAATTTTCTCGAGCGGGCCCAGTAATGTCTCCATTGTGACAACTTGTTACTGTGTTTGGCATATCGAATACATCGCGGGTAGCTTGCCAGGCTCTGCCATGCGGGCAAGATACTCTTGGTAGCTTGCCGGGCTCTCCGAGAGGGGTGGAGGAATCGAACTCGGGCTGGCCATGTTGGCCGCTTGTAAGGCAAATGCACTACCGCTGTGCTATTGATTCAGCCCATGTCAATTTAAATGTTTAATTTCCAAGATATACAAGACACTCGTAGAACTGTAAAAGAAAAAAAACCTCCAGTCCCACCAATGGAAAAAAAAATGGAGAGAAGAAATGAACAGAAGTTTCCTCAAAAAAGAAATACAAATGGCTGAAAGGCATATTAAAAAATGCTCCACATTGTTAGTCATCAGGGAAATACAAATCAAAACAATGAGATCTCATCTCACACCACAGAGACTGGCACACATTCAAAAGAACAAAAGCAACAAGTGCTAGCATGGATGTGGGGAAAAAGGGACACTCTTTCACTGTTGTTGGGAATTCCCACTACTCCAGCCTTTCTGGAAAACAATATGGATAGTCCTTCAAAAACTAGAAATTGAGTGTTAATCATGTTTGGTCTCTTTTGCAAACCACAACACCCAAAAGGAGAGAGAGAACAAAAGGGTATGCCCTGCCACAGAGGCAGGGTGGGATGGGGGAGATGGGGGGTGGGATGGATACTGGGATCCATGGTGGTGGGAAATGGTCCCTGGTGGAGGGAAGGATATTTGATCATTGTATAATTGAAACCCAAGAAGAAAAATTTGTAAGTTTACAACTGTATTTCATGGTGTCTCACTAATAAAAATTTTTTAAAAAATTAAAAATTTTTTAAAAAAGAAAAAAAACTAGAAATTGAGCTTCCATATGACCCTGCAATACCACTTCTGGGAATATATACTGAGGATGCAAAAAAGCACAGTAGAAATGACACCTGTACCTATATGTTCATTGCAGCACTGTTCACAATAGCCTGTTCACTGTTCACAAAATCTGGAAACAACCCAAGTGCCCTAGAACAGATGACTGGTTAAAGAAACTTTGGTACATCTACAGAATGGAATACTATGCAGCTGTCAGGAGAGATGAAGTCATGAACTTTGCTTATAAATGGATAGACATGGAGAGTATCATGCTGAGTGAAATGAATCAGAAAAAAAGGGACAGACATAGAAGGACTGCAGTCATTTATGGAGTATAAAACAACATGAGGCTGACAGCTAAGGACAGTAGATACACGGGACAGATAGATTACTCCATAGCTGGAAGCCTGCCTCGTGAGTAAAAGGGAGAAGGCAGCTGGAATCGAGAAGGGATCACGAAGAAAAAGGTGGCTGGAGATATTAGTCGGGATGGGAGATGTGTGCAGAAAGTCGATAAAGGACCAAACATGATAACTCTCATAGTCTGTATTGCAAACCATAATGTCCCAAACTAGAGAGAGAATATGGAGAATCATGTCTGCCACAAAGACAGAGGGAGAGTGGGAAAGGTGGGGTATACCGGGAATATTGGTGGTGGGGAATGTGCACTGGTGGAGGGTTTGATCTGCACTGGTGAATGTTTGATCGTTGTGTGATTGTAAGCCAACATGAAAGCTTATAACTATCTTATGGAGCGATAGCACAGCGGGTAGGGCGTTCGCCTTACACGCGGCCAACATGGCCGACCCGAGTTCGATTCCTCCGCCCCTCTCGGAGAGCCCGGCAAGCTACCGAGAGTATTCGATATGCCAGACACAGTAACAACAAAATAAATAAATAAATAAATAAATAAATTTCTGTTTCATTATTCATTCTTCACTTCCTCTACTAGCATCTCTGGACCTCACTTATTATTGTCATTGTCACTGTCACTGTCCTCCTGTTGTTCATCGATTTGCTCGAGTGGGCCCAGTAACGTCTCCATTGTGATACTTGTTACTGCGTTTGGTATATCTAATACATCATGGGTAGCTTGCCAGGCTTTGCTGTGCAGCTGAGATACTCTCAGTAGCTTGCCGGCCTTCCAAGAGGGTTGGAGGAATTGAACCTGGGTTGGCCAGGTCAGCCTCATGCAAGACAAACGCCCTACCCACTGTGCTATCGCTCCAGCCCACTTATCATCATCATCATCATCATCATCATCATCATCATCATCATCATTTGCCATTCCTAGAATTTTGCCTTTTTAAAAAAGATCCCTAGGTTTTGCCTTTTAAAAGCCACGTAACTCTGGTAATACATTACATGGCTTTTTAATAATGTCTCCTTTGATTTAGTGATATGCATTAAAGATAATTCCATGCATTTGCCTGATTTGGTAGCTAGTCATTCTTAGCATAACATTCAATTTTATGAATGTACTACCTTTTGTTTTTTTTCATTTATCCTTTTCAGGGTACATCTATTGCTTTCAAGTTTTCTTAACAGGAGCTGAAGCGATAGTACAGTGGGGAGGGCACTTGCCTTGCACATGGCTTACCAGGGTTCGATCCCCAGTATCCCATATGGTCCCCTGAGCCCCACCAGGAGTAATTCCCCAGTGCAGAGCCAGGAGTAATCTCTGAGCATCACAGAGTGTGGCCCAAAAAAAGCCAAACAAAAAAAATATCAAGTTTTGTTAACCAAAGTTTCTATAAGCATTTATGAAGACCTAAATTTTCAACTTTTTAGGTAAATACTAAGAAGTGTTAGTTCTGTAAAATTTAGTAAGAGCATCGCTAGTTTTATAAGAAATTACCACTCCAGGGTTGGAGACACAGTAGGGACTAAGACACTTTCCTTGTACTTTGCCAACTTTTGTTCAATATCCAGTACTGCATATGGTCTCCTGAGTATTCAGCAGTAATATTGGAGTATAGTGCCAGTAGTAAACCTGAGCACCACTGGATGTGATGAAAGAAAAATAAAAGAAAGAGAAATGAAGAAAAAAGGAAAAAAAGAGAAAATTGGAAAGAAAAATAGCCATTCTGTCTCCAAGTGACTGCCAGCTTGCATTCTTTCCAGCAATAAATGTGAATTTCCTAAACTCTTCATACTAGTTTGACCATTCTAATAGGTTTATCGGGGTATCTCATTGTTACTTTAATTTCCATAACCTGCTGATAAATCATGAAAAATATCATACAAATGCTTATTTGCCATTCTTCTTCTTTTTTTGAGGTATCTATTAAAAATGTCTACTTAATCATGTTCTTTTCTTATTTTTTCAAATTTTCTTGATTTTTGTTGTTTTTTTTGTTGTTACTGGTGGGCTAGGGGGTTTTTGTCTTTTTTTTTGACCACAGTCAGCAATGCCCAGGAATTACTTCTCAAGGTTCCCTGGAGACCATAGGAGATGCTGGGACAGAACTCAGGTCAGCCACATGCAAGGCAAATGCCTTACCTGCAGTATTATAGCTTGGGCCCCTATTTTCTTATTTTTTATTTTTAGAATTCTTTGTATATTTTGGATAATAATCCTTTATAGGT
Organism: Sorex fumeus; assembly: GCF_029834395.1. NCBI lineage: Eukaryota > Metazoa > Chordata > Mammalia > Eulipotyphla > Soricidae > Sorex > Sorex fumeus. Next base: position 1,782,884 of record NW_026606068.1, on the reverse strand, counting down.
ATTTCATTTACAAATATTTTCTCTTTGTCTGTAGCCTGTTTTCTCTTGTTCTTCACATTATCTTTCACAGCATGAAGCTCCTAAATTAAAAAAAAAACTAACTTATCAATCAGTAATTTCTTTCCTTAGGTATTAGAATTATAAAGACATTGAACTATTCAATTCCACCCAGGTTTGCTCTTATACTCTTCTTTCCAGCAATATAATTTTATAGTTTAGATATAGATCTTTTATCTATTTTTGAATTAACTTTTGTAAGAGTTTAAGTCTGTGTCTAGAATTTTTTTAAAATTTCGCATGTGGTTCCAAAATCATTTGTGGAAATGACTCTTTCTGTTCCATAATATTCATCACCCTTATTCATTTGTCAAAAATCAATAGATAACATTTAAGGAATTCTTTGTTCTTCAGCTCTTTCTTATTTTCTTTTGATCTACTTATGTATTCTTTTACTAATGACACAGTGGCAAGATTATTATAGTTTTGTAGTAGATATTGTAACTGAGAAGCATCAATTACCCAATCTCTATTTCAAAATTGATTCAACTCTTCTCAATCTTTTGTATCTATATAGAAGTTTAAAATTGATTTTTGTTTGGAATTTCTTTGAATCTATAGATCAATTTGGAAAGAACTTAAGTACTTTTGTTATAGTAGTATTTTCTATGTTACATATGTTCTTATTTTAGAAATATATAAATATATTCCCCCTTAATTGGCTTTTCAGTGCTGATTCTACTGATCTTTGTCCTTTATAACGTATTACTCTATAAGCCCTTAGAGAAAAACTCTCTTGAAAATAGCAACTAAAAATACTCTGTGAACAATTTCAATAGAATATACAAAAACTCCTTTGGTACAGAAAACATTTAATATTTTGAAGAATATGCAAGTTTGGGATTGGAGAGATAGCGCAGAGGGAGGCCACTGTCTAGCTTGTGGGCAGCCTGGGTGCCATCTCTGCTAATTCTTAAGCATCGAGCCAGGAGTACCCCTGAGTATGGCTGGGTTTGTCCCCCCAGTTTTTTATTTTTTAATGTTTTGAATTTATTTTTTATTTTAATGAATGACTGTGAGATACAGTTACAGACTTACAAACTTTCATGACGGCCCTCCAGTCAAACAGTGATCGGGTACCCGTCACTCCACCGGTGCTCATTCTCCATCACCAATGTTCCCAGTATTCCTCTCCCCACTCCCATCCCTCCCCACCCCCTGCCTCTGTGGCAGACAAATTCCCTCTTACTCTCTGTCTCTCCTTTTGGGTATTATGGTTTGCAATGCAGATACTGAAAGACCATCATGTTTGGTTCATAGTCTACTTGCAGCACGCATCTCCCATCCTGAGCAAGCCCTCCAAGCATCTTTTTCTTAGTGCTCCAGCTACCTTTTCCCCCAGCATATGAGATCAGCTTCCAAGCTGTGGGGCAATTCTCCTGACCCTTATTTTAACTGTCCTTAGGTGTTAGTCTCCTATTATGCCCCCCCAATTTTTTAAGTGAGTTAAGCATAGTCTACTACTCACACATCCCTGGCTCACATCAATATGTGAAAAAGTAAAACCAACTTCTCTATCTGCAGAAAACAATTTTGTTCCACATACATTTTCCTTTATATATGCCCAAACCTTTCCGTTCTATTTTATTTCATTATTGTTAATTAATTTTGTTGTAGTCAAGTACATGGAGTATGGTATTTTTGTATGTTTTATTAATCTTATTAATTAATCTTATTAATTATTTTATATTATTTAATTGCTTTAATTATTATTTTATATTATTTGGTTATTTTATTAATTGATTTTATTGTAGTCAAGTACATGGGGTGTAGTATCTTTGTATGTGTGTTTTTTTATTTAAAAATTATTTTTAACTCAATCTATTTTATACTTAGACAACTTAAATACTGATAGCTTATACTGAGCCTGGCAAGTTCCCCCTGGCATATTCAATATGCCAAAAACAGTAAACCCCCCAAAAAAACCCCAGTAACAACAAGTCTCACAATGGAGACATCACTGGTGCCCGCTTGAGCAAATTGATGAACAATGGGATGACAGTGCTATAGTGCTATGTATGTATATGTACATATATATGTTTATATATGTAGATACATGTATATATAAATATGTATCAGACTCATTCAAATATCTTGACTATCTCTGATCCACTAACAGAGTTGATTCACTTTGGTTTAATGAATTGTTCCTTTTGTCCTAATTTAGATGCGATTTGTACTTCCTTTTTGCTATGGGCTCTGGCATGACATACTTTCAAAAGTGTATGGTGAAGCTCTTTTAATATACCCAACTCAGAAGCAAACCTATATAGTATAGACAATGCTGAAGCATACATTAAAAATTTAAAGGAGAAAACTGTTGTGATTGTTATATAGCATTCTAGTCCCTTGATACTCACTCATTTATGCAATGTATAAACATTTTCAAGGGTTTATCACAAAATATACATTACGTTATATGCTTAGAATTCATAGTAAATGAAATACTCATTTTCTAAAATACACAAGTACCATTTTTATCTGAGTATAACATATGTCTTGCATATATTATTTCATGTAATCAACACTGTAAACCAGATTAATGAAGATTTTTATTAAGCTTTATATAAATTAAAAACTGTAGGCCATAATGCTGGACTTGCCAGTGGTTGTAAAATTAATTATTCATCATATTAGAATATAAATACATTTTAAAAAATCTCTCTAAAACCATATTATTACCATAATTTTATTGTCTCATAAGGAAAATGCGTATAAATGTAGAAGTTGGCATTATTTAGCATTTGAGAATTTCCAAGTCAAATAAATCCTAGTTCAAGTTTGACTGGCACAGGCTGTACAAATTACTTAAATCTAAATAGGCAAGTTAATTCAAGTGCCAATGTTTGGTTTCTCTGCAAGTGGGAACATAGACAATACTATCCAGACTTCTTAATTAGCAGTATGCCTGGAACACAATGTGGAGAACCCAGTAGGCATTTAGTAAATCCTCTGGGATAAATGTAATGAATCATATTAAGATTTTAGCACATCCTTCCCAGCACATCAGTACTTAATAAATGTTAAATTCCCCAAACACTTCTGACTATCGGAGCTCTGATGTTGAGGGAAGTCTTCATTCTTTTTCAAATGTATTTTTCTTTATTTTATAGATTACTCTAGTTTGTAATTATATCAACTTTCATCAAGAAGCAAACACTCATAGAATAATTTACCTATATAGATTTTTTTAAAAAATAGTAAAACTCTGACTTATTGTGTCATTCAGGAGACATTATTTACTCAGTTCTGTCATATAACATGTAATTCATACAATTCCAGGAGGAAACTCAGTATCACATCGTTAATTAAGAAATAAGAAATATTAGCTTGGCTTTATACTTTTATTCCTCATCATAATATATTCAGTGAGTTTTTAGAATATTATAATCAAGTATGATAAGCACAAGGAAATCATACTACATTATATTTGGCCTATATCGAGTGTAAATACCTCTATACTTATTCTGAATAGGGGCCGATACTAACTATTAAGTAAATTTCAAATCAGATACAATAATCAGTTTTACATTTATTTTGTATGTTAACTTATTTGACTAAAATCTTCCAAAGAAATAAAGTGACACTATACACTATACTGGGGGAAAATCCCCAGTTTTGAAGATTGGTCAGAACGATTTTGCACTATTGGCTTAGAAGAAAGTAGACGAAAATCTAACATATGTTAGATTAAAACAACTGTTATTTAGCAATAAAAAAGAGAATTGGAGGTTGTAATATTTGGACCTCAAACAATACTATTCAGTCTAAGAGTTCAATTTTAAGTTTCAAATTATTTCTAATATGTAACATAAATTCAGGTGCTGAATAAAGTGTGAAGTCAGAGTAATTTGATTTGATTTTCATATCCTTTCTTACTGCATATGAGACCTGGGAAATGTACTTGTGATTTTGCATCCACTTATCTCTAAATAAAGAGAATAATATCTCCTGTACAAGACTACTTAGGATGAGACAATGTGTGTACAGTGTTTAGCACATAAACTTGTATCATATAAGACATCCAGATCAAGATATCAAATAGGCAACTTGATAACTGGCCCTGAAGAATAGGGGAAAAAAATTAGAGACACAATGGGGATTTAGTTGGAGACATAGAGGAGATTTGAGAGGTACCAGAAAGAAATAGCAACATGTTAAAATATTTTCTGATTCAAAAACAGAAGGTGGTTCATTTTGAAAACTACTAATGTTCATCTGAAGATGTTATTCAAATATTAAGCTTCATTTTTAGTTATAACATTATGATTGAATATATTGTCAGTCATGTTTTGATTCTCAGGCTCTGATGTCAGAAAAAAGCTAAGCATTAGAAACCAGAATGACAAGCCAGTATTTCTGCTTGTCTGTGCAGTGTGTCCATGCTGATTTCAAAGTAAATAATCATAACTCTTTTGGTGAGTCCGATGATGCTTTTATCACAGCAGGATAAATTCCTCTTGTCAAAATTGGCACCAATTATGCAAATGAAATTTGAAGGGTTCATTAGCTAAATGGTAATTGGAGTAACTTGCATTAAAGAGATGATATACAAAATTTCTACCAAGAAAAATCACTTCATTTTTACAATAACCTTTAAAATGCATCTCGGCGAATGATAAATAAATTTTAAAAAATTAGAATTACTTTATAGATACCTAAAATATTTAGAGGTGACATTCAGGTATATAATGCACTTTAGTATTTTTATGGAATATTTTTATTATGATATAATATATTATTTGTATCAGTTGTGTATAACAAGATATTAAACTTTACTTCATCCTGCATAACTGCATTGTTAATTAAAAGAAATTAATAATAAATTAATAATAATAATAAATTTTTTTTACAAAAAAATCTAAGATTTTCCTAATCATCCTAGGTATACTTTGTAAATCTCTGATATATATGGCAAAAATAATCAATTATTCTACTCAATGATTTTACAAGCATTTTCTTCTCATCAATTTTTCAGGAAAAGTTTGCATTATTTTTTCTTTAAATATTTTCTATAACATACAAGCAAAATCTCCAAAACCTGGAGTTTTGCTTGTAGTATGTTTTAATTTTAATTTGTTTTATTACAGTTTTACTACTGAATCTGAGGCTCGTTTTAAACATGTTATAACAATATATGCCTTCAAGCTGGAATAAGCATGCCATTTACATCCAAAATAACTTTTTAAATGATAATTAACCATCTTGATATTACTTTAAATAACCTCATGGCTTGTCTCATTCCCACTTACATTTTTATAATGCAAAGCATTTTATAAATACTTATATTTCTGATTGTAGCTTTCCTTTTTTAATACTAAAAAATTGCATTACAGTTTAAAGGATACATCATTTCCTTTGATTTATTTTTATTTTATTTTTATATTGAATCACTGTGAGATACACAGCTACAAAGTTATACATGATAGGAATTCAATTAGACAATATTCCATTACTTGCCTCTTCTTCAGTGGTGTACATTCTTATTATAGAACTGTTGCAAATGGCATTACATTATTTGTACTTGGTGTGAGAATCAAAGAATAATGTATTTTGTTTCTCTCCTTCTTCCTTAGTGGGCTTTTGTGGGAGGAGGGCTAAGGGGCTTTGGAACCACCTCTCATGGACACCAGTGGTTCCTGACTATGAATGGTCTAAGAATGTGACCCTATGGTGCTAGGGACTAGTAGGATCATCCCAGCAAAATTTGAAACCTCTCAGGACATGACCACTGATGGTACTGGGTACCCTTTGGTACTGGGCATTGAGATGGGATCAATAATATGAAACAATGCAAAATATGTGCCCTAACCCCTGTACTATCCTTTCAGCTTCCATTATGGCTATTCCTCACACATATTTTAATTATAGGCACATAATAAAACACAATACAGTATTACATTTGTCTCAACAATTCATATATTTTAAAAGTACTAAGAAAATGGTCAGATATTTAACAATATAATTACCATTTACTGTGCTTCACATTCATTTATGTAAATCCAGATTGTCATTTTACATGAGTTTTGGTTTTGGGGGCATACCCAGCTGTGGGCACGGGTCACTTTTGGTGGTTCTCTGAGAACCATATGTGGTTTAAGGCAAGTACCTTACCTGTGATAATTGCTTTACTATCTTTTCAGCCCTTACATAATTATTTGCCTGAGGATCTTTCTATATTTCTTGTAGTGTGAGTTAGCTGGTAATGAATACGTTCAGCTTTTATATGTATTAAAGTAATTTTATTTCACCTTTTAAATATATTTTATTGGGTATATAATACTAGATTGACATTTTTATTTCCATAGCTTCCATGATATTATACTCTCTCTCCCTTCACATTATTTTCAAAGAAATAACTTTGGTGCCAGGGAGACATTTCCTTGAAAGCAGCTGAAACTGATTCTATCCCTGTCACTACTTAGTCCCCCTAAAACTTCCAGGATTTATCCCTGAAAAAAGAATCAGAAGTAGGCTAGAGCTCTGCTGGTTGTGAACCGATCTCCCCTGCTAAAAGGAGAAATTGTCTTCCATAGTAAAATGGAATCTCTAAAGGAAGAGTTTCTTCTATACTTATGGTGCCCTTGTCAAAGGAGAAATCCTATTTCATTTGTTTGTTTTATATTAAGTGAGTCTCGTTTCTCCTCAGACTAACCTTAAAATTCTTACTTTATAACAAGCTATAAGAAAATTCTTAATGATACGATTTGATAAAGTATCCCACATAATATTATTTTGATTTTTAATTTCAGCTTAGATCTATAGATTTCCTCCAATAGAAAGACTCTCATTTTGCATATTTCGTTGCCTAAAGTTAAACCAGTTTTACACAGGTGTACTTTTCATTTATTTTGGCATATTCTTATTTTTATGTCGTTCCTAACGTTCTCCCCTCCGAAATCCAACATGCCATTTTATCGGTAAAGAAGCAAACAGCACCTGGCCCAGACAGGGTCAGACCCGAATATCTGAAGAACCTGTCATCAGTACTTATCAGTACACTGGCTCGGCTCTTCACATGCTACCTGTCTGAATGCAAGTTTCCATCCCAGTGGAAAACCAGCAGGATTGTACTACTGTACGAGAAGGGTGACATCCATGACATTGGCAACTATCACCCAATCTGCCTATTGTCTGTCGTCTACAAGCTGTTCACTCCAGTCATTCTGAATAGGATTGGCAGAACAATAGACGAAGAACAACCATGCGAGCAAGCCGGGATCTGAAAAGGATTCAGCACAATCCACCATATCCACATTATAACCAAGCTCATTGAAGTTTCTCAGGAGTTTGAGATGCCGCTCTGTCTAACATTCACTGATTTAAAGAAGGCTGTTGATTCTGTTGAGACTAAAGCAGTCAACAAAGCCCTAGTCAAACAGGGCATTCAAACAATACATCAGCTCCTCCGTGAGCTGTATTATGGATTCACTAACAGGATCTCACATTCTACAAAGAAGTGATCATCCATATCAAGAGAGGATGATACCATTCGGCAGGGTGATACCATTTCACTGAAACTCTTCTTTGCCACCCTCGAGAACATCATGCGATGACTGGAATGGGAAGGAATGGGAGTGAAGATAGACAGTCAGCAACTACACCACCTCTGCTTTACTGATGACATCGTTCTAATAACACCAAACATTAGCCAAGCAGCACAAATGCTGGCTGACTACGACCATGAGTGTGGAAAGGTCGGACTACAGCTGAATCTCACGAAGACAATGTTTATGAGAACCAGTCTCGTTCTTGACGTTCCATTCACTCTCAATGGAATGAACATCTCCGAATGCAGCGGTTATGTGTACCTAGTTTGAGAAGCCAACATGACAAATGACCTGGCACCTGAGTTGCACAGGAGGAAGAGAACGGCTTTGAATACCTTCAAGAACATTGAAGAAATAGCTAAGAGGACAAAGAATCTCTAGCTCCAGGAACATCCTCTTCGATTCCACTGTTCTTCCTGCATTAACATTCACCTCAGAGACCTGAGCCTTATGAAACAGGATGAGAACACTATTTGGGTCTCCCAAAAAGGAATTGAAAGAGCTATGCTTGAAGTATCGCGTTTCACTCAAATGAGAGAAAGAATCCGGAGTTCCAAACTCTGTCAACAATCAAGAATCAGGGACACTATCTTGTTTGCCAAGGTGTCAAAAATCAGATGGGCTGGACACATAATGAGATTTAGAGACAACTGCTGGACTAGAGCCATCACCGACTGGATTCCCCGGGATGTCAAAAGATCACATGACCGCCCATCTACAAGATGGTCAGACTTCTTCATCAAGAACCTGAATGATCGGTTTGAGGCTCTTCGTGTTCCTAGAATGAGCAGACGCCATTGGGCTACACTAGCATGCGACAGGGATGAATGGAGACGTTTTACTGGCCCCCGCTAGAGCAAATCGGTGAGTAATGGGATGTCAAGTGATCAAGTGATCTTACTTTTAATATCTTAAAATATCTTTAGTTTTTATTTTTATCATATGGAGCACTGTTCTATTAATGTTGTAATGCCTATAATTAGTAATTATAACATTCATATCAGTTCTGGAACCATTTCTATTTATTATTGTCATTATGAATCATGTTTTCCTGCCATCCCGCATACTTGATAATATTTGATGAAATGCTATACATTGTTACGTATCTTGAGGTGCTTACCAATTTTGTTCTCTAAACAATCTTGAGCATTACTCTGGGGTATAGTTTGGTTATTTGTAAATAGTTTAATACTTTGGGGTCATGCTTCTATATTTTGGCACTTTAATCATGAGCAGTACTGCAAATAGGGCTTATTGCTCTCATGAATTAAGGAAAACTTTTGCAACTACTCAACCAAATCCCTTATAAATGTATTTTTCCATTCAGTTAGAATGAGAATTATTCACATCCTTCCACAGGACCTCATAGCAAAAAAGGTAGTGCATTTTCTGTCCAGCTTCAAGTTGTTGGAGCAATAGCACAGTGGGTAGGGCGTTCGCCTTACAAGCGGCCAAGATGGCCGACCCGAGTTCGATTCCTCTGCCCCTCTTGGAGAGCCCAGCAAGCTACCGAGAGTATTTGATATGCCAGACACAGTAACAACAAAGTCTCCAATGGAGACGTTACTGGGCCCGCTCGAGCAAATCGACGATCAACGGGAGGGCCTTTACCTTTTACCTTTACCTTCAAGTTGTTACTTTATATTCAGTTCAGTTTTTTTTTACTTGTCACTAAACAACTGAGTACTTGAGGGAGATGGGGGTTTCTATAAATGCCAAAGTACTATGGCTATATGTAAATTTATGAGCTTTTTAAAATAATCTTTGGGTCACACCCAGTTATGCTCCGGGGTTACTCATGGCTCTGTACTCAAGAATCACTTCTGATGGTACTCAGGAACCATATGGGATGCCAAAGATTGAACCCAGGTTGGCTGTGTGCAAGGCAAATGTCCAACCTTTTGTACAATTTTTCAGCTTCATTATGTTTTTCTTAGACTCATTATTCATATTTTCAACTCAGGGACTTGGCTGAATTCTACCTGAATTTCTCCCCTCTGAATTATAGGTTGGAAACTCTCTCAAGGCACTAATATGGGGAATCATAGTACTTAACTCATTTGCTTATCTTTTATGGGTCATTTTCAGTACCGAAGTCTGGTTACCCCCAAAATATTGTCTCACATATTTCTCTAGCATCCATTGTTTTAAATACTTTTTTTCTGTCATATTTTAGATTTGGATGTAAATACAGATTTCGTTGACTCAAAAAAGCTAGGTTTTAGTAGAGTTGTCCAAATTAATGTTTTTTCCTAAAAAGCTATGTTTGCTATATACTACAGTACTGCAGATGCTGCAGTGTTACATTAGAGAGAAAAACGGAGATATCTCTTTCACATCTATCAGAAGAGAGAAAGGTGTCAGTTGTAAAGAGAGAAGGGGGGAAGGGTGGAGACACGACTGATGGCTAGAGCTTGGATCTGCCATTGAGAAGGAGCCAGAAATCCAATGAGGGATGAACAACAAGGTTGCCAAACAAGTATCCATAGCCAAGTTGTGGTTGGACAGCAGAAATGGCTACTGTGCCAAATTTGATGACTCTGACAAACACTGTGGCTCTGAGGCAGGAACAGAGCAGAGAAAGCAAAATATGAGAATAATATAGACTTGGTGCAGAAAAGCCAAGCGAGGGATGGGTGAGGGAAGGGAGGAAGTCAGCAGCTGAATCAACAAAAGTCTGGTAACTGCATTGGGGGGGAAAAAAAAACCCACATAGTTTGACTACCAGGGGACTCAATAATGTAATACAACCATATTAAAAGTGTCATTTTAAATAAAAAGCATTTGGGGATATTAAAAAATAAAGCAAGAGATGAGAAGTGAGGATATTATGGTTTTGGACAGAATTGAAGGAAATTCATGGACAACAGTCAATTATTTGTGGCATATGCCAGGAGGAGATAGAAATGAAGGTTAACAGAGGCAGAGGGTGATTGGCATGATCTCAAGTGTCTGAAAGATAAGTGCATTGAAAGGAATGGTAATTCTGAGCCAGATTCTATCTACAGAATTCCAAGCGGAGTGACAACAATAGATCAGAGCTGGAGCAGAGGTGTTAACTGCTCAACGCCTAAAATAAAATGGGAGAGGGTCAGATTCCAGGTCAAAATCATGTATGTGATACGTATGACCCAACCACGGGCTATTACAAAGTTCTGTCTTGGCTAGTCTGATGGAGGAAAACTGCCCTTCCCAAGTCAGATGTGTTTTATTTGACGGCCAGCACAGGAGTGAGTCCAGGTCAAAGGGTCAAGTCCCTAGCCCTGAACCTGCAATATTTATACACACATTTTTATTGGGGGTGGGGAAGGCATGGGAGTTTGGACTATACGGGGTGGTGCTCAGGACTTACACCTGGCTCTGGGCTCAGATACCACTGCTAGAGCTTGGGAATTTTTTTTTTATGGTGCCAGGGATAGAGCTTGAGTTGGCATTGAGCAAGGCAGTTGCCCCACCCACAGTATTATCCCTGGGGCCCAGACACAGATTTTTTTCCTAACCTAGGACCTTTGTTCAGAGGTTCCTGTATTAAGGACCTTGGCTGAGATACTTATCTCCACAGTAAATTAGCATATTTCTTTCCTAGTCCTTCCTACTTTACGCCCACTCCCCCCAGGGATTCTCAACACAGAATATTTTCTATGTGTGTAAATCCATCCAAATCTTAAATCTGGAGCTATTCCATGGGAAAAAGTAGAATTCTGAGGAGCTACTATGCTACTTTTCGGTTTTATATCCTCTTCCATTCTCTGTCACAGTGATTAAACAGAGTCCGGAATGTTCTTTTTCAGTTTGGTTCATTGTTAATTAACCATTGTGATACTGTTCTTCATAAGTCAAAGCCTGAAAAATTAACCATTTTCAAACTGAAATGACATTTCAAGAACCATATGAAAGTAAACATGATAAAGGTTCTGTGAATATTAGAGAACTTATTTCACTGTGTTTTTTTTTTTACAAGGCTTTTAATGCACCAAGAATCTTTCTCCTATGAGTTTTGCAAACTGGACAATAGATTGGAAAATGAGTTAATGAGGTCATTACTACATTCTTAGTAATCAATATAAAATGTCATAATCATATCAATTACATGAAAATTGATGCTGATTACTTAAAGATACCATGACAGACTGTTACTGTTATTAAAACAGTTCTCTGACGTTTTGATGCTTATTCATAGTGTTAAATTCAGAATGTGAACCATGGCAAGTACATGTTACATATTTGTTATTTTTAACTAAATTAATCAGGATATTGTTTTCTTTTGTTTGTTTTTAAAATGATCTCAGCCATTCATAGATCAGTCAATTCTTTAGGCATATTTCATTAAATAAATTATCATGTCTACTGTATACTGGTCACTTCACCAAACCTTAAGATAAAATATAAAGTGCTCACTTTAGCAGCATAAAATTTTTTAAGTTAAAAAATACATGAGTACTCATATTAATGAAGTATCAATGTTTATCTGCTACTAGATCTCTTATCAAAAGCATCATTCATTGTTGATAAAAACAGTTCTAATGAGATGGTCCTAAAATATCACAAAGATAATAATAAACTTTCAAAAATCAAATACAATGGAGAGAGTTGATGGTATTGTATATCACGATCACGACCATCCTGTTATTCTTTGATTGCCTCGAGCAGGTCCCAGTAACGTCTCCTTCGTCCTAGCCCTAAGATTTTTAAAAAAGTGCCATATTCAAGGCTCTTTCAGAGTTAGGAGAATGAGACCCATGATTGTTACTGGTATTTGGCTTATTGGGTACACCACGGGGAGTTTGCCAGACTCTGCTGTGTGGGCAGGTAACATTCGGTAACCTGCCAGGTTGTCCAAAGTAGGAATGAGATAATAAGATGTCACGCAGCTGCAAATGTGGCCACATGCTTCTGGGAGCTGGCTTTTATAGTCTCTGAGTCTTGGCCGTTGATGGGATTACACAGCGCCAAGGGGCCAGTTGGTGGATGTGACCCCCGCCTACTGGAATTTGGAGGATCTGGGTGGAAGATGCTCAGCCCCGATCTGAGTAGGCTTGGAGATCTCAGTCCCGGGACCCGCATGCCCTTGTTCCTCTGCCAGTACCTTCATGTGTGCGGAGAGTGGTCTCAGCATGATGGTGGCTGGTTCTGGAGGTATTGTATAATATATAAATAATAAATAAAAAATTCATAGGCCATGATTGAAGGTTCTTAGAGCATAGCAGAAATACAAATCTCCTCGGATATTTTTGTTTGGGCAAGTTTTTCTCCATTTGATTACTTTTTCTCTTAGCATTGCAGCCTTGTCTCCAAACCATGTCCTGTTTGACGCTGAAAAACAAATGTGACTTAAAAGTCCCCTCTCTCTTTATCTTCCTTTTTCCTTGCCTCCTTCCTTGTGTACATTATATATTTTTTTTCTTTCATAATCTATACAATTTTAAGAAGCAGTTACCTGAGGAGAAAGGATAAATGTTAAGTTTTTATCTTAGTAGAAAGTGCAGCAAGAAATGTATTAGGTAAACACTTGACCTAGAAATGCCTTTTTCTATGTGGTACAGCAACTTCAAATTGGGAAAAGTGAACTAAAAATATAAGCTATTTAAATTCACATAGGATGTCTTCTTAGAAATGCTTAATGATTTGCTTGATTCTAATTGCAGTACAAGAATAAGATGAGTGCCCAGAACTCAAATCAAAAGTAAAAATCATCTAGAATTTTTTAATGCATTATTTTTTCTTTTGGCATTTTGAAACAAAAATTGTCCCTAAGGCAAAAGAAAAACTGATAATAACATTGCCATTTATATATGTTTACCATGTCACATATATTTTACTAAGCTAAGAAAATTTCTTCATATATTTAGAGAGGCAGTGGTGACGTTTAAAACCAAAGGAAAATGGAGCCTCTGGAATAAACATATATAATGAGCAAGTTATTACAGATATATCACTATCTAGGAAAATATATTCTAATTAACTCTTATTCTTGGATTAAGATTCCAGCTTTACTCCTGACTGTAAAAGAAAATTCATTCACTACAAAGGATGAAAGAAATTCACTTATTATTTTATTTTTTCTCCCTTCTCTTTCATTTCTTCTCTTTCTTTCCCACTGTCACCGTTTCATTGTATCACTGTCATCCCATTGTTCATTGAGCGAGCACCAGTAACGTTTCCATTCACCCTAGCCCTGAGATTTTAGCAGCCTTTATTTATGCATCCTTCCCAACAGTGCCACACTGGAGGCTCTTTCAGGGTCAGGGGAATGAGGCCCATTATGTTACTCTTTTTGGCATATCAAATATACTACGGGGAGCTTGCCAGGCTCTGTCCTGTGGGCAACATACTCTCCATAGCTTGCTGAGTTCTCTAAGAGGAAGAACTAGAATATAAGAAGTCACGCTTCCGGAAGCTTCGTTTTATAGTCTCTGGATCTTGGCTGTGCATGGGATTACACCATGCCAGAGGCAGTTTGTGGGTGTGATGCCTAGCTACTGGAAATTGGGGGATTTGGGTGGAGGAAGTCTAGTTCCATCCAAGCAGGCTTGGAGATCTCAGCACTGGGTCCCGCACACCTGAGTTTCTCTGCCGATTCCTTCATGCATGAGGCTCTTCTGAGCACCTGGAGAGTGCCCTTGAGCATGGCTGTGGCTGGGTTCCAGAGGTATTCGACTGCCGGGGCTCTGCTTGCGTCAGGGAGGGAAACTCAACCTGCCCTCCTTGAAGGTGCCCCAGTGAAGACAACCAGGTGCGGGTGCAGGAGACTCTCTTTCCCACATCTTTTAAAAATCTAATGCTTATTATATCACATTTGGATCCTGACATGAAATCAAGAAATAGGAGGAATTTGTTATTATGTCTAGGAAAAAAAGCAATTTCCCAAACAACTTAAACATATGAAATTGATAGAATGTGGCATATGACCTAATAACAACTGATCACCATACTCCGGGTAGTGAAAAACCATTAGAAAACTTAAGTCACGTTTTGTTTATTTATTTATTTATTTATTTTTTATTGAATCACCGTGGGTTACAGTTACAAAGCTTTCATGTTTGAGTTTCAGTCATACAATGATCAAACACTCATTTTTCCACTAATGTACATTTTCCACCACCAATGCCCCCATCCATCCCTCACCCTGCCTTCATGATAGACAATTTCCCTATTATTCTCTCTCTACTTTGGGGAATTATGGTCACGGTTACGGTCTTCCCGTTGTTCATCGATTTACTCAAGCAGGCCCAGTAACGTCTCCATTGAAGACTTTGAGGAATTATGATTTGCAATATATATATATATATATATATAGAGAGAGAGAGAGAGAGAGAGAGAGAGAACAAGACAGAGAGAGAGGTTATTTTGTTTGGTCCTTTATCTACTTTTAGCACATACCTCTAATCCTGAGTAATCCTTCCAACCATCATTGACTTAGTGATCCCTTCTCTATCCCAGCTGCCTTCTCCCCCAGCTCATAAGGCAGGCTTCCAATTGTGAGCAATCTTCCTGGCCCTTGTCGCTACCATCCTTGGGTGTTAGTCTCACATTGTGTTATATTATTTTATATTCCATAAATGAGTGAAGTCATTCTATGTCTGTCCATCTCTTTCTAACTCATTTCATGTCTATCCACTTATAAACAAATTTCATGACTTCATGTTTCCTAATAGCTGCATAGTATTCCATGATCCAGAAATAACCCCCTGGTATTAGATCAATTAGCAATACCCCTGGTGATAGATCAACAATAAGCAGTGAAAAAGACTGAAAATTTATAATTACAATGAAGTTTTTCTTTGGTTTATCAGGTCAGAACTTTATAGTTCCTTTTGTATGTTAACATTTTTTTAAACCTCAAAGGAAATCTGTAAGACAGCAAGAAAAATCATAACTTTTCTATTTATCAACTGATAAAATTGAGATTCTATAAAATTAAATGTTATTAAGGTTCATACTAGCCTGCTGTTAGTGTGAGTTGTTTTCTTTTGCTCTTAGAAGTCTGATTGTTATACTACTACTGCTATGAGAGAAAGAATAGTGCTCCAGGAATCAGGTCTCTGAAAGTGACTGTCATAACCCCATTCATTCTCTTCATAATAAAGACAGTGGGCCATTGTTCCTTCTTATTATGCAGAGTCTAGAAACCACAATCAGAAAAGACCTATGGAGGCCTGAGAGTTTTTAATTGCGATTTGTTTTGCCAGTTCTTGTCAGTGCATGTTTATAACCTGAAAAGAGCATATGCCTCTACATATAATCAATACAGTCCAAAGTTGCCTCTTAATAGGCCAAGTGCATGTTTTTTTTAATTAGCAAAAAAAGGGACTAAAGCTCATTTGATGAAAGATATATTAGAGGCAGAGCACAACACAAATTTTTCCTCTTAATTTTGTATGTTCAAAGAAACCTTAAAATAAAACTAGATTTCAGGTTTGTGATGTCTTTATTACCAATTAACCAGTATGTAAACATAACTTTTCAGTTAGAAACATAATAGAATAAGCTTTTAG
Organism: Sorex fumeus; assembly: GCF_029834395.1. Lineage (NCBI taxonomy): Eukaryota > Metazoa > Chordata > Mammalia > Eulipotyphla > Soricidae > Sorex > Sorex fumeus. Next base: position 1,766,782 of record NW_026606068.1, on the reverse strand, counting down.
TAATAGAGTTCACCCTATACAAAATAACACAAATGGTGATGATCAAAGCAAAAACTAAATCTGTCCATGTACAAGTTTGGCCAAATTGATATATATTTCTTGTTAAAATTACTTTAACTTGAACTTCCTTTTTTCATTGATGCAACAGAATTATAGCATTGAATGACTTTAAGGATATGTACACTGAAAAGGAACATGCATATCTAAAAGTTTAAGGTCGCCATTGAAAGTCCAATTTTATTTTTCAACACATAAATTTCCCCTTTGTCTAAATTTATCCACCTCCCTTCACTATTGCCTTTTGGTAATTACTAGCTGATCTTAGAGCCTAAGAGCTACTTCTTAAAATTCAGTTCATGTTTGTTTTCATGATATATCATACATGATTGAAGTTATAAGGCCTATATCTTTTTTCCTCTTGACTTACTTTACTAAGCAGAATATCCTCTAGCTTCATGCATGTGGCTCCCAATGTCAGGATTTCATCTTTTAAAATAGTTCCATTTTATATACATACATGGAATATATCTCAGAATAGTGCAACATTCTGTGGATATACTACATTTTCTTCATGTATTCATCTGTATATAAATAGAAGGTTTGTTCCCAGAATTTGGCTATGGCAAATAATCCTGCAATAAACATGAAATTCATACATCTTTTTCTTAGTTTTTCTTTTTATATATTTTTCTTATTTTGTTTTGTTTTGATTGGACCATATTTAGCTGCGCTCAGGGCTTACTCCTGGAGGTGCTGGGGATCTAACTCGGCTTTGTCACATATAAAGTAAGTGCCTTATATACTGTACAATTTCTCTGGCCTCCTTTTTGGGTATTTCTTATAAATACTCAGAAATGAGACAACTGAACAATATCAAATTTATATTAAGAATTATTGTAGTATCCCTACTAATTTCCATAACAACTACATGACATACATTCTATAAAATAATATATAGGAATTCCCTTTTTTCCATATACACTCCAACACTTGTTTATATTTTTTGGGAAAATTCTCACAAGTATGCAGTGGTATCTCTTAGTTTGTCTGCTTTCCAATATTATCTTGTTTTGATTTTCATAGCTTTGAGAATACTTTGAAGTTGAAAAGTATGACACCTTCATCTAACCCTTTTCTCTAGGGAGTATATTTACTAAATCGGTCCCTTGTAATCACAAATGCATTTTGTAATTTTTATTCTACATAATTATATTAAGGGTGCACAACCTCTCATAGTCTAGCCCACTGATGTTCCTAAAGCAGCACACATGTGTTTGATTTTAACATACTTTCTTGTATTCTCTTATATCCATTCTCCATCCCTCTCGGAGAGCCCGGCAAGGTACTGAGAGTATCCCACCACCTCAGCAGAGCCTGGCAAGCTCCTCATGGCATATTTGATATGCCAAAAATAGTAACAATAATGGGTCTCATTCCCCTGACCCTGAAAGAGTCTCTAATACAGCACTATTGGAAAGGAGAAGTAAGGAGAGGCTGCTAAAATCTCAGGGCTGGGTCGAATAGACACGTTACTGGTGCCTGCTCAAACAAATCAATGAACAATGGGATGGCAGTGATGACAGTGATACAGTGATTCTATATGTGAAAAAACATTTTGGGGTTTGATTAGATTATATATATGGGCTGGAGTGATAGCACAGCGGGTGGGTGTTTGACTTGCATGTGTCCAACCCAGGTTCAATTCCTCCTCCCCTCTCAGACAGCCCGGCAAGCTACCAAAAGTATCTCGCCCGCTTGGCAAAGCCTGGCAAGCTACCCATGACATATTTGATATGCCAAAAACAGTATCAAGTCTCACAATTTGTTGTGAGATGTTACTGGTGCCCACTTGAGCAAATCAATGAACAACAGGAGGACAGTGCTATAGCGCTATGTATATGTATATATGCATATATATATTTTATAGGTAATACAGCCATTTTATTATGTAAATTTATCCAATCAGTGAATATGGAATAATTTCCATCTCTGCGTTGTTTTCTTCTCTTTAACAATGTCATATTTTTAGTGTTCGGGTCTTTTACTTTATTTGGTTAAATTTATTCCAACAAATTTATTTTGGTTCAATTATAAAATAGAATTGTTTTCCTGTTTGCTTTTTATGACAGCTCATTATCACTATTTATATACCCAACACTATTTATATATTTTAAACATTGATATTGCAGACTATATTTACTATATTTATTTCTAACATATTTTAATATAATTCTGGGATTTTCTGATGTAGATTACCATATAAAGTGATACTTTACTTTTTGCTTTTCAGTTTAGATCATCGTGCATTTATTGTTTCACTGCTATTTCTAAGATTTTAAATACAATGTTGTTTAAAATTGGTGAGAGCAAAATTCTTTTCGTAATTCTTATCTTGAATGAAAAGTTTTCAATTTGTGATTAAGAAATTGACTATGCGTGAATATATCTATGTGTGTGTATATATGTATATATATATATATATATATATATATATATATCTTTCTGCTGTGGTGGTATATTCTTTCTTCACCCATTTTGTTTAGGGTGTTTGTAGTGGGAGGAACCCCTAGTAGTACTCAGGACCACCACACTAAACCCAATAATAATAAAAGGAACATTCAATGCCAGAGATAAAACCAAAGATTTTGTATTTGCAGGACATATACTCTACTTCTTTGCCACATTCGTAATCCTTAGTGAGAATTATTATTATAAAAATCTGAGCCTTGTCAAACTTTTGTGCAACTGTTGAAAAAATAAAATTGTATCTTTTTTTGGTATATGTATCAAATTAATTAGTTTATACACATAGAACCATATGTATAGTTCGGACATAAATCGCACAGGCATTGTGTAAGTTTATTTTACTATTATTTTGATGAAAATTATGCATCTGCTTATCAGATTTATTAATCATTATTTTTATCTTTTGATTTATATACTATTATTTTTTCAGAGTAAGGGTAATGTTTTCAAATCATTTGAAGTCTTTCCTCCTTTTTAGTTTTATAAAGGACTATTAAGGAACAATTACTAATTCTCTTTTTGAAAGTTTAAAAGAATTCTCTAGAGAAGTTATCTGGTTCCAGGATTTTGTTTTTGGCTACAGCTTATATTTTAAAATTTTTTAGTGAAGCATGGTAGGGCAGTTTTTATTGAAATGTATTAAGAAAGATGTGAGGAGAGAAAAAGAAAGAAGTATATGTTCAAGGGACAACACAGGCTTGAGTGGAAACAAGCAAACAATCATAGAAATAATCAAGTGAGATATTTGTTCTAGGGAGAACATGGACTTGAAGAGCAATCCAAGATTATTCATTCATTCATCATTCATCATTCATCATCCTGTTATTCGTCGATTGCCTCGAGCAGGCCCCAGTAACGTCTCTTTCATCCTAGCCCTGAGATTATATTCAAGGCATTTTAGGAGAATGAGACCCATCATTGTTACTGGTATTTGGCATATTTGGTGCGCCACGGGGAGTTTGCCAGACTCTGCCCTGTGGGCAGGCTATATTTGATAGCCTGCAAGTTTGTCCAGAGTAGGAATGAGATAATGAGATATCATAAAAAGATGTTCTGATAAGATGTCGCGCAGCCGCGAATGCGGCCGCGCGGTTCCGGGAGCTGCATTTTGTAGTCTCTGAGTCTTGGCCGTTGATGGGATTACACGGCACCAGGGGGCCAGATGGTGGGTGTGACCCCTGCCTACTGGAATTTGGAGGATCTGGGTGGAGGATGCTCGACTCCAATTCGAGTAGGCTTGGAGATCTCGGCCCCGGAACCCGCGTGGCTTTGTCCCTCTGCCAGTACCTTCATGTGTGCGGAGAGTGGTCTCAGCATGGTGGTGGCTGGTCCTGGAGGTCTTCGGCTGCCGGAGCCCTGGTCGGGGGCTGGGAAGGAAAGCTCAACCTTCATGTGTGCGGAGAGTGGTCTCAGCATCCAAGATTATAGTTTTGATTATTCTTTTACTGTTATTACTCATATCTGATCTGTTTTGTGTTTTATTTACCCTTTCTTGGAATCACTTAATCACTTAACTTCCCGTTAGTCGTCGATTTGCTCGAGCGGGCGCCAGTAACGTCTCCATTTGTCCCTGTCGCGTGCTAGTGTAGCCCAATGATATCTGTTCGCTCCGGGAACATGAAGGGCCTCAAACCGATCGTTCATGATCTTGACGAAGAAGTCTGACCATCTGGTAGGTGGGCGGCCATGCGGTCTTTTGACATCCCGTGGAATCCAGTGGGTAACAGCTCTAGTCCAGCGGTCGTCTTTAAATCTCATTACCTGACCAGTCCATCTGATTTTCGACACCTTGGAAAATGAGACAGCGTCCCTGATTCTTGATCATCGACATATTTCGGAACTCCGGATTTTTTCTCTCATTTGAGTGAAACGTGATATTCCAAGCATAGCTCTTTCTATTCTTCTTTGGGAGACCTGAATAGTGTTCTCATCTTGTTTGCATAGGGCCCAGGTCTCTGAGGCATATGTTAATGCAGGAAGAACAGTGCAATCAAAGAGATGTGCCCAGAGCCGGAGGTTCTTCGTCCTCTTAGTTATTTCTTCGACGTTCTTGAAGGCGTTCCAAGCCGCACTCTTCCTCCTGCACAGCTCGGGTGCCAGGTCATTTGTCATGTTGACCTCTCGAACTAGGTACACATAGCTGTTGCATTTGGAGATGGTCCTTCCATTTGGAGCAAATGGGGCGTCAGGAACGAGGCTCTTTCTCATAAACATTGTGTTCGTAAGATTCAGCTGTAGTCCTACCTTTCCACACTCATGGTCAAAGTCGGCCAGCATTTGTGCCGCTTGGCTGATGTTTGTTACTGTGTTACTGTGTCTGGCATATCGAATACTCTCGGTAGCTTGCCGGGCTCTCCGAGAGGGGCGGAGGAATCGAACTCGGGTGGGCCATGTTGGCTGCGTGCAAGGCAGACGACCTACCCGCTGTGCTATCGCTCCAGCATTAAAACAATGTCATCAGCAAAGCGGAGGTGGTGTAGTTGCCGACCATCTATCTTCACTCCCATTCCTTCCCATTCCAGTCGTTGCATGATGTTCTCGAGGGTGGCACTGAAGAGTTTCAGTGAAATGGTATCACCCTGCTGTACCCCTCTCTTGACATCAACGATCACTTCTTTGTAGAATGGTGAGATCCTGGTAGTGAATCCGCAATACAGCTCACGGGGGATCCTGATGTATTGGGCTTGAATGCCCTGATTGGCTAGGGCTTCAATGACCGCTTCCGTCTCAACAGAATCAAAGGCCTTCTTTAAATCAATGAACGTTAAACAGAGCAGCATCTTGAACTCCCGAGAAACCTCAATGAGCTTCGTTATTGTGTGGATATGGTCGATGGTGCTGAATCCTTTGCAGAACCCTGCTTGCTCGCATGGGTGTCCTTCATCTAGTGTTCTGCCAATCCTATTTTGGATGACTCGAGTGAACAACTTGTAGATGACAGACAATAGGCATATTGGGCGATAGTTGCCAATGTCATGGATGTCTCCCTTCTTGAACAGTAGTACAGTCCTGCTGGTTTTCCATCGGGACGGAACCTTGCATTCAGACAGGCAGCCAGTGAAGAGCCGAGCCAGTGTATTGATGAGTACTGAAGGCAGGTTCTTCAGGTGTTCAGGTCTGACCTTGTCTGGGCCGGGTGCTGTTTGTTTCTTTACCGATGAAATGGCATGTCGGATTTCGGAAGGGAGAATGTTGGGAACGACATATCCATCCTGTGGAATTTGGTATGTCGGCAAGTGGACATGGCTATCGAAGAGATTTGAGTAGAAGTCATGGATAATCTTCTCCATTGCTGTTCTGGAGGATGTGATGGATCCATCAGGACGTCGGAGGGCAGTCATCTTGGTCTTTTAGTTGGCGAAGGACAGGCGGGCGTTACGAATACTTTTCCCAGCTTCTGCCGCATCTACCAGTACTTCTGCTCTTCTCTCTTTGAGGTCTTCCTTGATCGCATCTCTGCACTGCTTTGCGAGCTTGGACATTAGCTTGCGGTTGCCTGAGGCATGCGCCAAACCATGCTGGCGAATTAGCTCAAGAGTTTTCGAAGATAGGCGATTTTTTGTGGCTATCTCTCTCTTGGCGTTCCTCGCACATCCATGGAGGTGCTGAACCAGTCGATCATATTCCTCGTCAATGTTGTCAACAATGGCATCTTCCCATGTTGCCGCAATAGTAGCAAAGAGTTCCCAGTTGGTGGTCATTCTGGGAGTTCTCTTTTTGAACTTTGCAGCCCTTTCTCCCCGCTCTGTGAAGTAGAATTTTGCACGAAGGAGACGGTGGTCCGATCCCGTTCGAAATTTTGGGACAACAGCGATATCAGTCAGGCAAAACCATCGATTGAATATGATGTGGTCTATTTCGTTGTGGAATCGTCCACCGGGAGACTCCCATGTCCATCGTTTAGATTCTGCCTTCTGGAACTGTGAGTTACCATGAATGGTCTCGTCGACATGATGAACTCAGACAGTCTCTCACCCTGTTTTTTCCATTCTAGGCCGTGGGTCCCGATGTGAAGTTCTTCAGCTGATCTTCTCGGTCCTATCTTGGCATTAAAATCACCCACAATGATCTTGTAGAAGGTGTGACTTCTTTATACAACTTCTCTTGCTCCATGTAGAACTTCTCGATTTCTCTTTCTTGGAAATGTTGCGTATTTTTAAGCTGTCCTGTTTGTTGTCATGTATTTGTTGGTAATACTCTTTCAAGATCCTTCTTATTTGGGCAGTATCTTTGGTAATTTCTCTTTTTGTTTATTATTTTTTGTATTTTATTTCTTTGTGAGACTGGATGAATTTTTAAAAATTATTTTGTTAATCTTTCAAGAATCAGTCTTGGATTCATTCATCCTTTGTGTTGTCTTCTTGAGCTCTCTTAGACTATTTTCTACTTTAATTATTATTATTTGCTTCTATCTCCAAACTTTTAAGCTTTGCTTTTACTTCTTTTTCCAGTTCCTTTAGGTGTCAGCGTAGATTTGTGTTTATGACATTTTTCTGTTATTAAGGTATACATGTAATTGCTATGAGTTTTTATCTTTGCACTTAATTTGTTGTATCCCTTGGGTACTGATAAGTCATATCTTCATTTTGATTTTTCTCCAGATATTTTTATTGTAATCTTAATTTCCTTCTTAATCTAAAAGTTGTTCAATAGTTATTTATATTTCCTAATTTGTTGGGTCCTCTTTTTACCTTTTATGATTGAGTACTAGTTTTATATTATTATTATCTGAAGAGATGCTTGTTATGATGATTTCAATCCTTATATTATGGAGGCTTGCTTTGTGTTCTAAAATATTAACTATCCTTTATAATTTTTTCTCAGCACTATCTAATTTAATTTTTATTTTGTAATTTTATAGTTTAATTCTCTGTAAATATTTATTAAATACATAAAACCTAATACGCTTAGGCTATTGTGTCTTAACTGATTTTATGCCTGGATGATATATTTATATATATAAAGCTGAAAGGGGGTTATTAAATTCTCTACTCTCTTTGCGTTGATAGCAATGGGTCCCTTTAGACTTGTTAATATTTGATTTAAATACTTTGGTGCATTTATTTTGGACTCACTTGTATCTTCCTATTTTATTGAGCTCTTTATTTTTATTATAAGTTCATCTTTGTGTCATTATGAATAAAAGTCTATTTGATCTAATATTGGTATAAGAATCCCTTTTAAGATTTTCTATTGGCTTAAAATAACTGTTTACTTAATTTTAAGTCTGTGTTTTCCTTTAGAATGTAAGTAGTTATATGTAAGAAGTACATAGGTTTTCAAAAAAAATTGGTGAATTCAGTTCCTATATCTTATGGCTAACTGTGGACATATGAGGGTTTGATACTGTTATTTTTGTCTTTTTTTATGGTTCTGCCTTCACATTAATTTCTTCTTCATTTTTTTGGTCAATTTTCTTTTTAATTTAGATTAAATTTTTTTTCCAAAATTTCACATAAGGAAAGTCTAATTTTAATTAATGTCCTCATTCAGGTTTTGTCAGGGAAGGCCTTTATTTATCTTTCATATCTCAAATGGAATCAAGTAGGATATATTATTTTTGGCAGTCAGTTTTCAGCTTTGTGTATTTTTGTTTGTTTATTTGCTTTTTGGTTCACACCTGGCGATGCACAGGTGTCACTCCTGGCTATGCAATCAGGAATCTCTCCTGGCAGTGCTCAGAGAACCATATGGGATGCTGGGAATCAAACCAGGGTTGGCTGCATGCAAGGCCAATGCCCTACCTGCTGTGCTATTGTTTCAGCCCCAACTTTGGATATTTTTAAAATACCGTTCCATTTATTCTTGATATGCAAAGGCTCACCATTATGTCTGCTCCTAGAGAATCAGAACGCATCCTGAAAAATATGCTTAGAGGAGTGTAGTTAGAAGTTACTTCTCTGTGACCCTCCTAGATAGAATCCCAGTCTTTAACATACCAGCTCTTGCTTATAGCATTCATTTGCTTCGAGGGCAAGTGCATTCATTTGATGCCTGTTCCACTTGTCCAAGGAATCCAAGCGGGTCTAGTAGCCTTTTCCACTGTGTCTCCTGCCTGATTACAGACAGTTCATTTCTCTTCAACAATCTTCTGTCCATAAAGCCTGAATATACTGTACATTTCCTCCAGTGAAAACTGAGTTGGTTTCTGAGCTACAGAGGACACGTCAATTTCACTCTGTACATAAGAATCTCCTCTCACCATATTTTTCTGCTTAATAGTAGTTTGAGGAGTAAATTAAGGAATCTTCTCTATCACCATATTGGTGTCATCCCTGAAGATCAATTTTATTTTATAAAATGCTATTTCTCCTTCTGGGTGAAAAGTCTTGAACGTTTATAATTCAGATACTAACAGTTTTATTACTATAGTTCAAGCAAAATAATCTACTACATAACTAGAATTCCAGGGGAAAACCTTCAGAATAATTCCAACGCTTTGCTACTGAGACTAACAGAACTTTAACTTAAAAGTTTTGTTTTCCAGCTAAAATCATGAGGAATTAAAGATACAGTGCAGAAAAATGAAACATTCCCTTTGATGATAGTCAATGTTTGGAATAGAAGAGCTTGCCTTTTGTGTGAGTGACTGTCATTTAATACTATGTCAACATACTACCTAAGCTTTAACTCACATGTCAATACTTTAGGATGTACTAACTTAATATATACTTAACATATAGGAACTATATACTACATTTGTATTAAATATTTTTTAAATAAAACCTGGACTAATGTTCACTTTGGTAGCCCTATCAGCCATATTATCTTTAAAAACCCAGTTGATAACTTCATATTCTGAAATGATAGTGAACATTCAAAGTTCAAAGTAAAAAATCAGCAATAAACAATTACTAAGTATGGGACTCTTACTATATGCCTGTGTGAACATAAAATAAGCAAATATTTACACATAAAATATTTAATGTGTGAATTACAGAAATGAGTGACACATATACCCTACTGACTTAAGTAAAAAAAAAAAATGTATAGACTCAAGCCTCACAATTTGTTGTGAGACATTACTGGTGCCCGCTCAAGCAAATCAATGAACAATGGGAGGACAGTGCAGTGCAGTGCAGTATAGACTCGGCGTTGAATCCCTGAAGACAGCAACTCACAGAGAATTCTCTGGACCCCTTGTGAAGTCGGTTTCACTGGGACACCTCAGATGGAGCAGGTGTCCTCTCTGCCCACTCAAAATGAACTCCCATTGGCCACAAACTTCCAGAAGAAAAACCCAGATACACTGGACTAGGGACTGAAGACTCCAGGCCACATGGTTGTGGTGGGGATAGGTGGCCCCTTCCCATCTTCCTGCCCCCTCAGGGTCCTGGCTGTCATGCTCACAAACTACCTCCAAGAGCCATTTAAGCATATCACCAGCCTTGATCCAGAGACTCATAAATAAATCTCAAAATGGATTAGCTGCATTAGAGACATATAGAGATGTCTCTGGACCCCAATCATTTACAATTTTAGAATTCCAGGAGTACGTGGCCGTGAAAGCAGCCGTGTGACCTTTCATGATATTCACAACAAACCACAACACCCAAAAGGAGAGAGAGAACAAAAGGGAATGCCCTGACACAGAGGCAGGGTGGGAAGGGGGGTGGGGTGTTGGGAGGAATACTGGGAACCATGGTGTTGGAAAATGGGCACTGGTGGAGGGATGGGTACTTGATCATTGTATAACTGAAACCCAAGCACAAAAATTTGTAAGTCTACAACTTTACCTCGTGGTGTTTCACTAATAAAAATTAAAACATTAAAAAAAAGAAAAGAAAAAAAAGAAAAGAAATTATCTAGCATCTATCTGTGGCAGGAAGGCTTAAATGGTGGAAGGAAAATTCGAAATAATGGTGGTGGGAAGGTATAACGGTGGTGAGATTGGTGTTGAAATATTGAATGTAACCAATTAATGTGAACAACCTAATGAAAATCACGATGAATCACAACCATCCTGTTGCTCGTCGATTGCCTCGAGCAGGCCCCAGTAACGTCTCCTTCATCCTAGCCCTGAGATTAATATGAAAATAAAATAAAATTTTAAAATAAAATAAAATTTTAAAATAAAAATATATAATGTCTGAATTATCAGGATGGAATATATGCTAATTTAATTATTCCACTGGTATGTTAGGTAGGGTACTGAACTACAAAGTTTGGCATGTAACTCAAGGGAAAAATTATTTACATGCATTAGTTATAATATTAATATGTGGAACAAGCTATGTTTCTTAATTGTTTTACCTGATAGGGAAACTGAATTTTATCTAACTAGAATTTAAAATTTAGACAACCCTAAAATGACTGTAGCACATGTTCAGCATGAAACTTTCCACTGTTATCTTTCTTGATATTTTTCATATATTCTGCCATAGTTGCATCTAGGAAGCATAGTAAGGTTGTACCATGTTTTCGAGCAAAAGAGAATACTGTAAAGCAATCACACTAATGTGCTATATATATTCATAGCAGGCTTTAGTGAACTAGAGGTGGAATATATGGAAATATATCCTTTGAGAAGATAAATGTCATTTATTGAATTCAAGAACTTTATAGTGACATTGAAAATTAAACAGAAAAAAACCTCTGTACAGAATCTGAAATGCAAATTTATTTTCATATAGAATGACACAAGAAAGTTTTCATTACCACTAACATAAAAGGAAGTAAAATAAAACAAATTTGGGATTATAAATAGAGATCCAGATTAGAAAATATTTCACAATAAGTTTTAAGTTATGTATAACAGTAATCTAGACTTTTAAACCATAATGGTTGGAAATGAATCTTAAAGCAAAACAAATATATGTTTTATGTACTTTTCAATTTTTAGCATGCATAACATCTACTATATATGTAAACTAGGAAGCCATAAAACTTCTGTGAGAGACATTTCTATGACCCTATTAATCAAAATAATTTTATCACTGCCCTTACCAAATGCAGAGCGATGGAATAATTAATGAGTTTTTTAACAATGTTGATCACCATAATCTTTATCTATTCAACATTGGTTAGAACAGGAAAAGGAGAAACTGAAATGAAAGAATAACAAAATCCCAAAACATTGAACAAACCTATGTCACTGTGGGAATGCAAAATAATAAGGTCACTTTGGAATACTGTATGACCGTTTCTAACAGAAACCAAAACATAATCTTACCACATGATTCACACTCATTGGTATTTACTTGAAAGGATCTGGAAATTCATCTACACAAAACCCTCCATATAGATATTTATGGAAACTTTATTCAGAATTGTCAGAAGATGAAAGAAACCAAAATGTTTTTCAGTAGGTAAATATAATAACAGTCTTTGGTATATGCTCATATATATACTTTTGTGTGTGTATATATATATATACAAAAAAAGAAACTATTCAATAAATCCTTATCACTACCCAGTACGCCCTCACCTCTTCCCTAAAAAATAGAAAACATAAAGGAAAAGTATTTATTCAACCTACACAGGAAAATATGTATATTTCTTAGAGAAACTACATAATTACGGAACATTTTGAAAAAGATAGTACTAAGAAGACAGTCAAAACTTTAGTCATTGCCAGGGATGGAACTGACAATAATAATCAGAGCATAAAGAATATTAAGTTTGGGGGACCATACTTGTGATATTTAGAGATTAATCCTTATTTGAAGCCTAGAGATCACTTCTGTTGATACTCCAGGAATGAATACAGGTAGGCTATGTGTAAGGCAAGTGTTTTACCTGCTATACTCCCTGGCCCAAAATAGAGAATTAAGGCAGTGAAAACATTCATTATATTATAATAATTCGTTATATAGTGGGCTGGAGCGATAGCACAGTGGGTAAGGCATTTGCCTGACCCAGGTTTGATTCCTCTGCCTCTCTTGGAGAGCCCGACAAGCCACCGAGAGTATCTCGCCTGCACAGCGGAGCCTGACAAGCTCCCTGTGATGTATTTAAGATGCCTACAATAAGTCTCACAATTTGTTGTGAGACATTACTGGTGCCTGCTCGAGCAAATTGATGAACAATGGGAGGACAGTGCTAATTATATAGTCGTAAAAACTTGTAGGACATACAATACCTAGAGTGAATCCTAAGGTAACTGAATGAAGTTCACAATGATAAATATGCCTGTTTGGAAGCATAGCAGTGTATGAAAAAATCTCTACTTTCCTCTGGATTTTACAGTAGACATAAAATTGTGGTAAAAAAATAGTGTTTAAAATGTAGGAAACCAATCCTGCTGAAATAAAGTAATTGGCAAAAAGATATTTCTGTGCAAACATGTAATTAGATTTGTAAATCACGTTTGTCAAGAATAGACACAGGGATAGCAAACAAACACATCTAGATGTACTTTTTTCATTGTTTGAGTTGAGGACAGACCAGCTGTGCTCAGAGTTTACCTCTGTCTCTACACGTATGGCTCAGGTCTGGCTGGATCCAAGGACCATATGGAGTTCTGGATATCAAACCTGAATTTACCACATGCAAGGTAAGCATGCTACCTGCTAGACCATCTCTCTAACCCTATTTTTTGACAAAAAAGACAAACTGATTTTCTGAAGCTATAATTATAAGAATATCTTATTTTCAAATGAACCTTTACATTTAAAGAACTCAAAAATGGACCAAAGAACTAGTCAATATAAAATCTCAAGAGCCATACCAGTTCTAGAAATCAATTTTAGGGAGCATTCTGAAGAATCCCTCTTTCAATATTTTATCAGTAGTCTCAACAAAATGAAAAGTGGTATTCATATTTCGTGGTAGCAAGTCTTACTCATGCATGCTTTCTGTATCAAACACAGCACCAGCGCCTGAAAATTTGATTGTTTAGGTTTTTTTTTTTCTTTTTGAGGAGGAGTGATAGCACAGCGGGTAGGGCGTTCGCCTTACAAGTGGCCAACATGGCCGACCCGAGTTCGATTCCTCCGCCCCTCTCGGAGAGCCCGGCAAGCTACCGAGAGTATTCGATATGCCAGACACAGTAACAACAAAGTCTCCAATGGAGACGTTACTGGGCCCGCTCGAGCAAATCGACGATTAACGGGAGGGCCTTTACCTTTACCTTTACCTTGAGGAGGGTGACTAGAGCAAAACTCAGCAGTATATAGGGGCTATTTTGATTATCTGTGCTCCAGTTTATTCCTTTCTATTCTCAAGGTATCATATATGGTGCTATCTCTTTGCCCCTTCCTGTTTGTACCTAATCAAATTATCTTATTTGGCACAGTTCAGTTTATAGGAAAATTTGTTGTTGCATTACCCCAGATGTTATATAGGCTGTTTATTTCATTTTCTCTTCTGTTTGTTTTGTTTTGTTTGGGGGCTATACCTGAAAGTTCTCGGGTCTTACTCCTGGCTCTGTGCTCCAAAGATCATTCCTAGCAGTGTTGGGGCACCATATTTGTTGTTGAAGATTGAACACAGTTATACCCTATGCAAGACAAGCTCATTCCCCTCTAAACTAGCTCCCCGCTCCCCTCTCCCCTCTTCCTCCTTCCTCCCTCCCTCCATCCCTCCCTCCCTCCATCTTTTCATTTTAAATAGCTATTCAACACAGTGGTCTTCAGTGATTGGTACCATTCCCAGCAGTACTCAGGGTTCCATGCAGTTCCAAAGATTGAACAGAAGTCACACATGTAGGCAGGTGCTCTACCACTTTAGTCATATGCTTGAGGACCCTATTCCTCTCTTAGAAAACATCATCAAAGATTAAGGAAAACTTTCCCAACTAGAACAGAGAGCAGACTGAAACATTTTCTTTCATGCTGTGCTCTGTCATGCTTGATATATTCCTAATTTTAGTGTTATAAATATAAACTTGAATCTAAAGAAGACCTTTAAATACCACTCTGAAAGATGTCATTCATTGATTATATCTCCAAGTTTCAATCTAGATGTCTCAGTGTTTGAAAAAATCTATGCTTTTTGATATCTCAATAGCCTTAATATATGTATATTGCCCCCAAATTATCAGTTGAAGTCCAGGGACATGGTTGTATGTTAAATGTGGATGATCTGAAGTTTGTGGCCCAAAAGAGGAAATTCTGTTTTTCTCAGTCTGTCTTTCCCTGGTTGGGTAGCTCAGAGAGTGATGGTAGCAAGCAAACAATACAGGTTGTTTTGTGAAAATCACTGGGGAGAAAAGCAAAGGAAACAGAGATTTCCTGCAGTCTAAGTCCACCCCTGTCGTGTTTACAAGTTGCCGGAAGAAGAGTGAGAAAACAGCCTGATGGCGCCTCTATAAGCGATGAGGTTCAACCAGCCTATTTCTGTTTTTCAAAATTCAGCTCTCTCTGAATACATTAATCTGTAAGATAAAAGGATTGTTTGGAAATAATGAACATTTCTCTTTCATCAGTTAGGTCTGACATCAACCTCCTTTTGTTAACTTAAAAATTAAATGTATTCTTTAGAAAAAATACAAAATACAACCCAAAATGTTTTCTTGCTTATAACTTACCTACTTAAACTGAAAGCAGATCTGGGAATCAGCGTCAGTCACAGGGAAATTTGCTGTTAATTGAGATGATGGTATGTTACCTTGATTCTAAATAAGCTCTTAAAATGATGTCACCTTAACTAAACTTTAAATTGCTCCATATCAATGAATATTTTGTGACAAACTATGTCTCACAAGCACATACAAGAAATTTTATTTTATATATACATAGATATACATATATATAACAGATCTATACTTCAGAATGACTACCAGTCATCTAGAATAAACTCCTTGAAATCTTAAATTTCAAATTAAATCTGCTTCCTCATTCTTTCTCAGAAACAATCTCTTCCTTTCACCTTGCCATTTGTATTAGTTCAGAAATTGATAATTTATCATTTGTATCACTGGAAAACTTCTAGTGTCTCATTACTTTACCCTTTCATTGTCTCCATGATATTAAAGGAAGAAAATTTAGTTAACCCCGTTTTAAAATTTAAGAACATCCTGAAATTTGTACAGAACATGTACTCAAGAAAAGCATTTCCCCTATTTACCTTTCTACATTTGTACAAATTCTTCCCCTTCATTGCTCATTCTAATTGAGAGTTCCATTTACCGCATCTGGATAAAATATATAAACTTATTTGCCTTCTATAAAAATTAAAAACTGAGCCCTACATTATCCTTCACCCACACAGTATTTTTTAGTACAGAATCTGAAGTACTGGCGATAGTTTCATTTGCCTATGCTATTTTGAATGAGCTGGCAATTTTTATCATGTTCATTTCCTTTAAGTGCTATCCAGTGTTTTCTCCTTAAAAGAAGTCCTGTATTCTATTAATATTGGATCATTATGCTATCTTCCATCATTATTCTTAGGGTCCCTTTCCAACCATCACCTAATCCAACATTTCTATACTTGGTAAACTGGGTTTTATAAAACAGTTTTCAGGTTCTGTTATCTTTGACCATTTGTTTTTTATTCCCATATTCTGAACAGTATGGAGTTGGAACATTGCATGCAGGAGTCCCTATCATAAATAGTATTTTAAATCGTGGTACTTTGAATTTTATACACACATATACATATATACACACATCATATATATTACAACACCGATGGCAAGCTCAAATATTTACAAGTTTCCCAGAAGCTATTTACTATATTGTAGTCATTATATGTATGCAAATTTTTCACCAGTAGTTTGAAACATATAGAAACTACTTAATTATCAATTTAAAAAGCAAGATATTTTAAGGGTTAGGGTATATACACTGCACGCACGGGACCCAGATTGATTTTCTGGCACTATGTGGCCTTCCAAGCATCTTTGGGTATAGCCCCAGGTACCCTTGAGCCCAAAGCATTACCAGATCCTTGAGCCCTAGGACTTAACACCAGTCTGACTGAGAATTGAGGTAGCCTGGAGACCCTCTGAGTGATGTTTAAGAGGATCCTTTCCTGCACACACACCCCCCCCCCCCAAATGGTAAGCTTAATGGGAAAATAGACACTTGTTTTTTTCTTTCTGCTTTCTCCTATTTTTATCATAGTGCCATTTTAAACACTTCACTATAAAAATTGTTATGTGAAAAATAAAAAGGTTGACATGGATGGATGAATTTCTTTCCACACAGGTGGTCGCAGGCTGGGTGAGCAGTGGTTAGCTGTTCACCTTTTACCCTTGTGCTACCTACTCACCTGTGTTCTCAGTACAAGTATCCTAATACCCTCCCCTCAGAGCTCTTAAAAACAATTTAAAAATTAAAGCTTTCTGCTGGTGATGCTCAATATAATTTCCATTTAAATACAATTTAGATTTAATGGGAGAATTGGGGCATGTAAATACAGCAATCAGAGCAAAAGATCGGGGTGTTGACTGTGTTTTATTGATGAGAACAGGGAACTGGGAATCAGGGTTACATAGTTCTATTCCCATCTCTGTGACTTTGTGCTGTTACCAGGAGAACACATTTAACCTGTCTCAATTTACCCATCTGGAATGAAAAACTGCCTTCCTTTTTCTGACATAAACCTTCATCAGATTATGAAAACAGTCTGAACTCTCTTTTTCACTATAGAAAAAAAAATTGTACAACTAAAAATAAATAAATATAACATCATTCAGAAGGGTGTTTTGAATTAGAAAGCTCAGCTTCCAAGGCTGAGATAAATGATGCAGTGCCACCTCTACGGGTTGCCAGATGGTGCCTCATGTCCTAATGGTTCATGAATTTGCAGTAGAAGTGCTCATCCTCGTAGGTCAGAGCTTAGAAACAGACACAGTTTTATGAGAGAATGTTTGACCAAGAAAAGTCCCTTCCTCCATTAACTCACACATACAAGGAGATGATCCAGTTCTAGAGATAATCAGATGTAGAGGAAACTTACATTCTGGGGAAACTTCAGGAAGATGAATTAACAGTAATCAAGAGAGAAAACTGGGTGCAGAATAATTAAACTTTATTAGTTTAATGGGGGAGATATGATTTTCCTCTAGCCTTCTGAGTTTTCCTGGAACTGGGGGAACAATAATTTTACCACTAGAGAGATTAGTAGGAGGGGGGTAAACCATATTGAGATACTAGAGATAAAGGGTTCAGGAATGAAATTGGGGCAAGAGGGATCAAGGAGAGAGTAGCAAACTCAAACGAATGCAATAAAATGTTGGGCTGTGCCTTATAAACAGGTTTCTCTGATTAAAAGTTTATGTCTGGTAATAATCCTAACTCTGGTAAATAGCCATTTCATTTCTTCAGAAATTAACGGAGTGATAAAATATTCTCCTGAGCCAGAGGAACTTGATTGAATTCAGCTTGAAATACTAACCATGCCAAGGTGACGTTAGTTCGGGAGAACAGATCTGGCATCTTGGAGAGGCTTAATGTTTATAGCAACAGATGATCCTTCTTAATAACATACAGCCCTGTGTTAATGGTCAAGGCACAATTCTTCGTCCCGGGACATTTGGGAACCATGGTTTTGAAAATGAAAAAAAAAAAAAGAAAAGAACACAAGAACGCCAGCTTCCTGAAATGTCTCAACAGGCCTTCATTTCGCTTCTTTTCTCTGAGGCTGACTTATCTGAATCTTGCTTGTACAGATGAGACCTTGTCCCACCATTATCACCCTAGATGTCTTTCAGAAATTCTGCTGCTCACATGAAGGAGACAGAATCAATAACAGTGCCAGAAGTGACACACGAGCACTGAGTTAGGAGTAAGTCTTTTAGGTGTGTCCCCAGAAACTCCCTACAAAATAACACAACAAAACAGATCTGGTTCAAATGTGTTTCAGTGAGACCAAGGCGCTTCCAAATTTAACACTTTGTTCTACTTACCTGTGTGTGTGTGTGTGTGTGTGTGTGTGTGTGTGTGTGTGTGTGTGTGTGTATCACACCCGGTGATGCACAGGGCTTACTCCTGACTCATGCACTCAGGAATTACTCCAGGTGGTGCTCAGGAACCAAATGGGATTCTGGGAATCGAACCTTTTGAGCTGCGTGCATGGCAAACGCCCTACCCGCTCGCTGTGCTATCACTCCAGCCCCTGTTCTACTTACTCTTACAGTCAGGCAGCCTTCTCCACCATTTCTTCAAACCCCCCAAAACCTCTAAATGTCTCAACAGGCCTTTGTTCACCACCTCTTTGTTCTTCTGCCAGGATAGAGGAATCCACAAAATGCTTCACTAGAACCTGCTCTTACCTGAAGCAGAAATCTCCTCTTTACCTTCATATTTTCTCAGATTTCGTCAACTGCTTTGGTTTCCTGAAGCCCTTCCCCGTTTTCAGTAAAAGGTCAGGCCTCCTTCCTTTCCTTCTGCAGTCACACTGTTGCTTGTTTGATTTGGGGTTCAGCTGTGGGAATACTGAGCACAGAAGAATTGGAAAGGGGTTTTAGGGATTACCTAGCTCATATTCTCCATCTGGTGTTGGATTACCCAGAGCCACCCAGTTGTTTCTGCTTCTGCATCTCTACTCAGCCATGTACACCTTCTTGCACAGATTTT
Source organism: Sorex fumeus (assembly GCF_029834395.1). NCBI lineage: Eukaryota > Metazoa > Chordata > Mammalia > Eulipotyphla > Soricidae > Sorex > Sorex fumeus. The sequence continues at coordinate 1,747,790 of NW_026606068.1, read as the reverse complement.
CTCCTTTAGAGCAATTAGAAACTCACTGTTGTCAATTATAAAACACTGTCCTCCCATTGTTCATCGATTTGCTCGAGCAGGCCCAGTAACATCTCCATTGTGAGACTTCTTGTTACTGTGTTTGGCACATTGAATACTCTCGGTAGCTTGCCAGGCTCTCCGAGAGGGGCGGAGGAATCGAACCTGGCTCAGCTGGGCTGGCTGCGCACAAGGCAAAGGCAAATGCCCTACCGCTGTGCTATCCTCCAGCCCGTTGACAATTATATCACAAATAAATGGTGAAAAAGCAAGCAAACAAGGGAGATGGGGGGGGAGAGGGGGGAAAGAAAGTAAAGTATGAAGGAAAGTTCCTGTAAGAAAAGCTAAATTTTTTTTTGACCTTGCCAAAAATTAAAACAATGAAGGGAGAATTTGGTTAAGAAGAAAGGTGTCTGACTCTCCAACACTTTTTATATGCTTTGTAATTATATTTAAACTCTCAAAAATGAATAAATTGTGTGTATTTTCGTTCTAAAACACAAAAGTGAACAATAATGCCTTACTCTTATGACCTTATGGAGTTGTCATGGAAACCTACTGAAAAAATATATAGCAGGTGCTCACTGGGGTCTAAATAAGGCTCAGGTTTGGAACTGACGTAAGCAGACCTTATGAGTTGAAAGGGGCATGTTTTAAGAATCTATACCCTTGGCATAAGTCCCAGTGAATATGGGGAGAAAAATGTGGCATGAAAAAAAGCAAAATATACTCTCCAGTTCCATGGAGATCAGAGCACCTCTCTGGCACCATGAAGGTCAACAAAGATAGCAACATTTGCATGGTGAATAGAGGCATTTCGAAACTAATCTGGAGTCAGGAGGATAACTCAAAGATCTGGAGAACATCCTATTGCATGCAGAAGACTCAGATTTGATTCCCAGCACTACATGGTTTGATCACTGCCAGAAGTGACCCCTGAGCACTCACTGTCCCAGGAGCATCTCCTGTACTCCCAATTAAAAAAAAATAAGTGAAAGAAATTTGGAGAGTAGAGAATATTAACAATGTAATCAGGTTCATATACATACGTATGTGTGTATATATATATTTTTAAGGACATTTGTGAGAGTGATAACTCATACATAATAGTGAAAGTGACAACTCTGGATTTTCAGGCACACTGAGATGGGGTACCACCAGTTCATGTGCATATGTGGGCAAGATGCCATCACAACAGGTCTTTACTGTAAATGTTATAATGTCAGTACTTGTATCCTGGGATGAAAAATCAGATTATTCACAGTAAAGTGCTTTTCAAACTACAAAGATCTCTATATAATATAATGGATGTTTTTAAATGAGTGAAACTCCTTTTCTATTACACATTCAGTTTCAAGGGGGAAAAATTGACAAACATCTTTGTCTCATGGACCACTGTTCCAAAAGACTGAAAACAGGTTGCCTTGCTTTTCTGCTGACCAAGCTTCTATCTATTTTTAGACAATGCAGAAGGACCGCTGTTGAATAGTTAATTAAGAGAAGGGAGAAAATCAACACAGGGGAAATTTTTTTGATTAACTTATATATCACATTTATTTCCTCTGGGATAATCTATATCATCCATAATGCACTCAAGTTTATTAAGTACTCTTTCTACAATCAGAAGATCAGAATGGGTATGAAAAATACTGAGACTCCTTCCTCCATTTTTAAGCAAATATCTTTTGTCATTTGTGATGAGTTTCAAAATCTTAGAAACTTCCTGCCTCAAAGAAGAATTTCTCTAAAACTCCAGCATGCTGAACTTTGCCCAAAGTCAAAACTAATATGTCTTATGCATTATCTTATAGTCAAGATGAACACAGTGAGCAAAACTACAGATTTTTCCACTTCTGTACTGTGATCATTGTCAGCTTTGTTTGCTTAACTTAAGCCTTACTCTGCTCCTAACCTAACTCTGGAGTGAATCCAAAGGCACATGTTTACTTCCAGTTAGAAGATGGTCATTGTGGCTGTTCTCTTCAAAAGTCATTTTCTCATCATTCTCCAAAAAAAACAGAGAACTTACTCAAGATACCCTGATAGAAGGGAAGCACTAACTGAACATTAGTTATTTGTTTCTAATTTCTTTCATACCAAATGAGTATTCATTCCAATTTCATGCTAAGAGACTAGAACAAAGTAATGAAGGAAGAAAATAAACTAAAAGCTTTATCAACTGCTTCAATATCCAGAACAGACCTTCCAAGATGTTCCATTTTGGCAAGTAGATTATTTTGCAGTGAGGTCAATCAAACAAGAAGTGTTTCCCACTTCTTTAATTACCTAGAAGAATAAAAATTCGCAATCATACCCAGATTTAGTATATATCAGCAAATAATATTTTTTATTTGAGAAATCTAACTACATAGCAGGGCAAACATAATTGCCAAATATCTGTTCCTTTCCAATATTGAGTCTCTTTTTTTTCTCCCTCTGAAACACCAGGTCCTTGGCTTAGTATATAGACTTTCATTGTGTCCCATTTAGTTTAGAATTTATAACCTGTTTTCCATGTATATGCATTTTTTTCTTTTCTCCTTCTAATCTATCAGATGTTAATTTGATAATTTCACCAGTATTAGAAGACCTCAAGGGATCAAAATTTCTTTGCATTTACAAAGACAAAATCTTCCCTTTATGAAAATTACTGTCACTGTCACTGTCCTCCAATTGTTCATTGATTTTCTCAAGCAGGCCCAGTAACGTCTCCATTTTATGAGACTTTGTTGTTACTGTGTTTGGCATATTGAATATGTCATGGGTAGCTTGCCAGGCTTCGCCGTGCGATGAGATACTCTTGGTAGCTTGCCGGGCTCTTCGAGAGGGGCAGAAAAATCAAACTCGGGTCAGCCATGTTGGCTGCATGCAAGGCAAACGCCCTACCCACTGTGCTATTGCTCCAGCCCATGAAAATTACATGTGCAATAAATGCACGCACAAAGATCATAGTTTAAATTTTATTAAAAATAATGCAGATTAATTAAGGCATTCAGTGAGTAGGAGAATGATGAATCATGTGGAAATCTTAGGACAGAGCAGTACAGGCAGAGAAAATAAAACATTTCAAAATCTTAATGTGGGAATGAGCTGGGCAGATGAGAACAAGAGCAAGACAGGGTTGTGGGAGAAAAACAGGAGCAGATTGCCTGAAGTCTCAGAATGGGTACTTGGTAAGCCTTTGGTAACTTTTTTTTTAATTGAATCACCATACAATGATCAGACACCCGTTCCTTCACCAGTGCACATTTTCCACCACCAAGAACCCCAGTATACCCCACCTCCCACCCACCCCCAGCCTGTGTGGCAGATTTCCACTTTACTCTCTCTCTCTACATTGACCACATTCAATATTACGACAAAAGACCCAAATTATTATTTGGAATTTTCCCCAACATTCAGACATGCCAAAAAGACATCGTTCGATAATTTGTTTTCTATTGCTGATTATCGTTCCAATTTTAGTATATGGGCTGGAGCAATAGCACAGCCGTAGGGCGTTTGCCTTGCACACAGCCAACATGGCTGACCCGAGTTCGATTCCTCCGCCCCTCTCAGAGAGCCCGGCAAGCTACCGAGAGTATTCGATATGCCAGACACAGTAACAACAAAGTCTCCAATGGAGACATTACTGGGCCCGCTCGAGCAAATCGACGATCAACAGGAGGGCCTTTACTTTACTTTACTTATTGCTGATTATGAAGAGGATATGATGTCATGTGGTCACAGTATCAGCCACGGGAATTTGGATTTCTGATATTTTAGTAATAACCCTAGAGGGATTACTTCCAAAAACCCCTGGTTTCCAAGATTAGTTTGTGTGCCTCTGGGTTCATGGTCATTCAGAAGCCGGAGGAGGCGTTTGAAGTTGGCAACCTGGGGCATTGTCATGGCAGGGAGCAGGGCTGATTCCATTCCCCCATCCCACGAGGCTCCACATGCCTCGTCAATGCAGTCTCCTACCTGGATGTTCATTAGGTTCTAAAAGATGCAGACCACCATGCTTCCACCACAAGGAGGGACAGGCAGAGGGACAGATACCCTTCCCCTCCCAGGGTGGCATAGCACCATAGTTAAATGCACAAGCCAGATGCATTTTGGTTGAGCATTATATTTTTGCTCAGATTTTCCCACCACCTTTCAAGCCTGTCTTTCAGTGGCAAGTGCTAGATCATTTACTTTTCATTGATCACTTTGCATATCAGGAAATGTCCTGGTACCTGCATACCAGAGCCATGCTTGTAGAAACTCATGGTCGCCAGGATTCCATCTGGAGAAGGCACTTTTGTTAATTTTTGATCACAATTTTTGGTGCATTGGAATGATAATGAAGTCACTGGAAAGAAGATTTTAGTGGGGTATTTGTTTGGAGAAAATTTTGCTACCATGTGGAAAATCAACAGTACTGGTTAAGAACAAAAGTGCAGCGACAAATCAAGAAGGTTACTGAACAGACAACAGGAGGGAAGTAAATCAGTATAAGCAGTGATAAAAGTAAATTAGAATAAGCAGTGATAAAAATTTCTTCCAATTGTTCAGCACTATTTTAGTGTCGGGCTGGAGCGATAGCACAGCAGTAGGGCGTTTGCCTTGCACGCAGCCAACATGGCCTACCTGAGTTCGATTCCTCCACCCTTCTCGGAGAGCCCAGCAAGCTGCCGAGAGTATCTCGCCCGCACGGTAGAGCCTGGCAAGCCACCCGTGACATATTCGATATGCCAAACACAGTAACAACAAAATCTCCAATGGAGACATTACTGGGCCCGCTCGAGCAAATTGATGAACAACGGGAGGGCCTTTACTTACTTACTTATTTTAGTGTCATTGAACCTCAGTATAATTAGAATAATGTAGTCCTATGGATCTCCTCTGAGATTCTTTTTTATTAAATCCCCTAGTCTATTACTAAGGAGTTTGCTATTGAGACTGTACAACACCTTAAAAATAAGAGATTTCAGTATTTTGTGCAGTTTTTATTGAAATGTCAGAGAAGAGGAGTTAGGGGTAGTTTAATCTCTCAAAGGATACAGAAGCACATTTAATACATGCTCACAGTAGCCTAGAAGTGTCACTTATCCAGCGTCCACAAGAATGTTTCAGCCAATGAAAGGGGAAAAAAAGAGAAAAATGAAGGTGATGAATACACATCCAAGTCTCCTCATCCCCTGGTACTGAGGAATTTTCAGTGGTTTCAAAAAAGGCTGCTTCTAGCTGTCCGTGGTGGTAATTTGCTTTCTACTGCTCCCTGTATCAGCTTTCTTATCCTCCATATATTATTTTTTTCACTTCTGTTTCTGCAGCTTATCTGGATTACTACAAATAAACAACTTCAACTCACATCTTTATTTGAGAGTATCTCTGGGTAAACTCAAGGCAGGTAGTGAAATTTGTTTGCATGTTTGCTGTAAGATGCATTCCTTACATTCTTCCTACTCTGCTTTGGACCTCAAGGGTGTGTATTTCCCAAGATATTTGGTCAATTCATATTTAGTTGGCTTGGGAAATATTGGTAGGAGAAAGAAGAGCAGACTAAAAGAAGCCAGTGTCCTCATACTGATCTCACTGGGCCTGGTGTCATTTTCAGCAGCAGCTTGCTCTCTTCAGCTCAGCTTCCATCTTTGTCCTCTCCACGTGTTTGTCTGTGCCAAGCTTCTAGCTCTTGCAGGACAATCCCAGCTCCACGTCTTTGATAAACCACCTGTTCCTTGTTTCCTTCCAGCATGACATAGCTAGGAAATTCAAACAGTTTAGTATTGTTTGAATATCGAGTCTAAAATGATGAGTAACAAGAAATTCATTGGATAAGTAGGAAGCAATTACATGAAGGAGCAATTCAGATGAATGCTCTGTAATTCATTCTTTTAAGCAACATTTCTTAAATTCAAATACTATAGTCTTTTAAAATTAATTTTTTTATTGAATCACTGTGAGATATAGCTACAAAACTTTCAGGATGGGGTTTCAGTCATACACTGTTCCAACACCCAACCCTCCACCAGTGTATATTTCCCGCCACCAATATTCCCCATATCTCTCTTGCCACCCCCCCTCACACACACTTACACACATCCGAGCCTGCCTCTATGGCAGGATATTTCCTTCTCTCTCTCTCTCTCTCTCTCTCTCTCTCTCTCTCTCTTTCTGTTAATTTTTTAGGCATTATGATTTGCAATAGAGATACTGAGAGACCATCATGTTTGGTCTTTATTCTCTTGAATACCCACTTTCAGCACAAATCTCCCATCCAGAGCGACCACTTCCAATCATCTTTGTCATAATGTCATAACTGTCATAAATTTTTTAATTGAATCATCATGAGATACGCATTTACAAAGTTGTTCATGATTGGATTTTAGTCACACAATGTTCCAATAGCAGTCCTACCACCAGTTCACATTTCCTGCCACCAATGTCCCCAGTTTTCCTCCTGCAACCTCTTGTGCCCTTCCCCCCTCAGCCTAACTCTATGGTAGACATCTTTCCTTTGTCTGTCTTTCTCTCTTTCTTCCCTTTTTTAGACACCAGTTTGCAACACTGTTACTGAAAGGGGATCATACATATCACTTTACCTTCTTTCAGCACTTAGTTTTTGTTCAGAATGATCATATATCCCAGTGGCCCAAAAACAAAATGCAGAAAAGCATCCCCACTAATATGTTCAATATTCACATAGCCAGCATGTAGAAACCACACAAATGTCTGCAAACAGATGAGAGGAAAAAGAAAATATCATACATATACACAATGGAACACTACACAATTGTTAAAATAAATGAAGTCATTAAATTTGTGTGTACATGGGTAGACATGGAGAGTATCATGCTGAGTCAAATGAGTCAGAGGGAGAGAAACAAACAGAATTATTGTACTCAATTTCAGGATAAGAAAAAAACATAGTACGTGAATAATACCCAAAGACAGTAGAAAAAAGGACCAGGAGGTCTGGTCCATGGTAGGTACCTATATTACTATTTTTTTTTTTTTGCTTTTTGGGTCACACCTGGTGATGCACAGGGGTTACTCCTGGCTCTGCACTCAGGAGTTACTCCTGGCGTTGCTCAGGGGACCATATGGGATGCTGGGAATTGAACCTGGGTTGGCCACGTGCAAGGCAAACGCCCTACTCGTTGTGCTATCTCTCCAGCCCCAAGTATTACTGTTTTTTATCTCTAGAAAAATTGTGGATAATTCAATACCATCAAAACTTTTTGAGCTATTCAATACCATCTTATCTTTAAAAAATTTTGCTTCCAAATTCCAAGACAGTCTTTCCATATCCTTAACAGCATTATTTGAATATTTCCTCTGAGCAAGAAGCTTATTCTCCACCTTAGAGAATGTAAATATTTATTATGAGACATGATCCATACCAATAAGGAGAAAAAAATGCAAGGAAATATGCAAGAGGGTTACAATACAATGCAGCAAGATAATCATCTGACTAGGAGTTAGGAGACATAAGTAAACCCAAAATCTGATTTCGCACACTGAGATGATGGCGATGACATAAACAAGCAAGGAAAAGGAGAATAAAAACTACAGAAAATCATTTCAACATCTAGATAAATAGCTGCCCTCACAACATTTCTTGACTGCTGATAATTGATTAAAAATTGCAGGCAGAAATTTAGGCTATATCAAAAAGACATTCTGCCTTCAATGAGTTACTTCTTATTTTTTTTAAATACAAATAGAATCTAAAGAGATACAATGATAAATTATACTAAAACCATTAGAAAACCAGAAGGCAATTGCTTTCTTCCAGGTTCCTTCCTCCTACCATTGAAAAGTTCTGAGAACACACGACAGAATGGGTAAAAAAATATACAATACTAAAGATCAGAAGTTTTAAACATGTGCATGGAAGCAACTTTAGGCTGTGTGTCCACAGAACAGACCTGAAAGTTTATTGCAAGATTTGTTGAAGATGCATAACTTATTTTAATCAGTTAAATTTTGTCAATGAGAAGAAAATCTCCAAAACCACTGGTACTGCCAATCCCTGTCCACATGACCAAACATCACCGGAAGTATTGATTAGAGACTACATTAATGCAACTTGAACAAGAACTGCATTTGATTGATATGGACAGAGAAATGCTCAGGCATTTCCATGCGAGATCTAAGTGCATTCAACATTTCATATTCTAGTGAACATTAAACCTCCTTTGTTACCAAAGAAAGTGCTTTCCTTTGTAGGAGATTGGCAATTTCCTTGGTATTGCAGTATGACATTTTCCCAAATAGGCTGTCAAAAACTAGGGCATTGAATTGCATGCCTTGCCAAGTAGTTTCCCATGTGACTTATAAAAACAAGTGGTATTTTATCCTTCTTTACTGGATTCACTCAAATGCAATACAAACTCAACTCTGCTTTCATCAAAGTGATGCAACATAGAGGAATTCAAAGGACACCCACCTAAATAAAACCTATATTAATCAAGCCAGAGTTTTCTTCTAGGGAGGAAGCAATGATTTTTATATTTGTTTTTATTCTGAAGTGGATCCAAAGCAAGCTTTTATTTACTTCAAAGACTTGACATACTTAGAAGTCTATAGTGATGTTAGCAAGGGTGAGAGAAGAGGAGACTTTAAGGGTATGTACTAAACTCAGTTCACTGCAGAAACAACCCTAGGTTCAGTTCACAAGGAGTCTGGGACCATAGCAAAACTCACATCACGGTTAATTCTCAAAAGAGGCCCCCCTTCCTGTTTGTACTTTAATCTATCGTATTTTCATGCTTTCTTTGGTCTGAAATCTCAGAAAATCATTCGAAGACTTCCTTGTGTGGAAGAATCATTTGAAAAATAGTTAAATATATTTTATGAGGGCCCCATAAATTAAATTGTGTCTTTGCACATGGCTGCCCTCATAACAAAGCTCTTTATTGGCCCAGGCAGGTGGGGAGACAAGAGTTTAGGAAAAATAATGGTATATTCGGAGTTGAAATGACCTTCTGGCAGTACATTTCCCTACAAAGGCTAAGAGTTGTCTGCTGTCATGAGCCCAGAGCACAAGACTCAAGCAGGAGTAATTGTCCATGTGACCTGTGCAGCATAATTCCCTAGGGAGTTAATATAAGGTTCCTATTGCCATGTTTCTCCCCTATTCCTGGCCTGTGGAATCAGAACTACTGTGAGTTGATTATACATAGAAGGTTTTTGTTTCATTTGTTTTTGTTTTGTTGTGTTTGGGGGGTCACACCAGTCTCTTTTAAGGGCTTATCCTGGCTTTGCTCAGGGATCACTCCTGGTGGACTTGGGGGACCACATGGAATGTCTAGGATTGAACCCCAGTTGTCTGATGCAAGGCAAGAGCCTTACTCACTGTACTACTTCTCTTTACTTTCTTTCCAACTCCAAAGTCGCGTTTTTTTTTTCAAATTCTGTCAACAATTCAGATGCAGTCAGGATGGAGAATCATCAGAAGAACTTAAAGTCAATAAGCTCTTTAAAGCATCAAAGAGGGGCTGGAGGGATAGCACAATGCGTAGGGTGTTTGCCTTGCATGCAACCAACCCGGGTTCAATTCCCAGCATCCCATATGAATCCCCCGAACACAGCCAGGAGTAATTCCTGAGTTCATGAGCCAGGAGTAACCCCTGTGCATCACCGGGTGTGACCCAAAGAGCAAAAATATGAAATGAAATAAAGCATCAACGAATAAAAAATATAAAATGACCACTCATTAGATGGTGAATCAGGATAAAGCACATCTCCTAGAACATTTCTGTGCTAAGACTCTTTGTCCTGATTACGCCTTGGCTTATACCCCCTTTACTAAAGCTAATAATGAAAAAGGCAAAGAAGGATTGCAAGGAAATGTTGAAAGAATGAAAGAAAGTAGTACAAGAGGATTCACAAATACTATTTAAGTATTATTAACAATATTATTAGAGTTTTTTCATTTTCTAGAAGATAAAATATGAAACTAACATTCCAGATGTCACCATCAGGAGTAATTTAATGCAGTGATAAGATTCATACATCTTTGACAGTACACTATAAAAATGTTTTTGTTTCACTCATTTCACATCTTCCTACAAAAATATAATGCTACTTGAGAGCTACAGTAGACAGTATATGTACTAGTAGGAAAGAGAAAAGATAAAGTCCTAGACTAGCAGATGAATTCAAAGGAAGATACTAAGAACTAACTTCTCTAACTAAAAATTATGCAAATTGAAAATCTCTTCCATCCATCAGAGTGCAGTTTTTGAGAATGCTTTACATATGTCTGTGTAGACATCCCTTCTGATAATGTACTCTAATGGATATCTGTTTGTGCATTGAAGACTGGATCTTTTCTAATGCATTATCTTTTTCAATCTTTAAAAGATACAATATTAATCACCTGTAATTCATATATATATATATATATATATATATATATATATATAGTGGCTTGGGGCAAACCTGACTATGCTTATGGATCACTCCTAGTTCTGTGCTCAGGGATCACTTCTGACAGAGCACTGGGGACCACAAGAGGTGACTGGAATCAAATAAGGGAAGCCTTTCCAATGACTGCACCTTAATTTTTTTACAATCTCTCCAGATTTTGTTATTTTTAAGTGACTATTTTATAGAGACATTGACATTACTAATTTACAAATAATATCATTATCTAAAGAGATTGATATAATAACCCTCCAAAATTACAGTTATTTTTCCTACTCTGCTATTAAGAAAAACGTAAAAGGAATCTTTATTAAAGTTTCGACTCTAAGAGAGAGAATCTAAACCTGGTTCTTCTCCCACTACTTCATTCCCATACTCAAAAGAATTGCAATCCCAAAGGTGCAAATACTTGGTATTAGCAGCATCAGCTGTAACACCTCTCTTTGTGTTATGAATAACTTTTCATGAGAGATTTAAAGAATATAATAAATTCAATTCATTTTTTAGAAATTAATTACATTGTTCTTTCTTAATTGCACTAGCCATTTTCTAACTTCCTTGCTTCTTGAGAAGCATCAATATTTATGTAGAACTTTTGAGACATGTCACTAGATGATCCCACATATTCTGTTATTTAGAGATTTTCAAGCTTCTAAAACTAAATTTTAATGGAAAACAAATCAGTAAGGGTGCCAAGACTCCTAAATAGCCTATTATTTAAAAAGCCTTTTTGCTTGTGCATGGTAAAAATTCTATATGATTTTTACAAATTCACCAATTTGAAGTCCACTATGATTTTTCAGTCAATCAAATAAGAACATTTTGATTTTCTGTGCCAAGGAGGTTTGGATGGAGTCATGGAGGTGGATTTATCCAATGAGAATTGAGTCCTTTTAAAAAGATTTAACAGAGAAGAGACTGTTATGAAGATGATAGTTGGAAATGATGGCTTTGGAAAGGAACTGAGTGCTGAAAGGAGGTAAAGAGACACACATGATCCCCTTTCAGTAATGGTATTGTAAACCACAATGATTAAAAGGAATAAAGGAAAATGGCAAAGAGGAGAACAGGGGAGAGAAGTGGGGGAAGGGAGGAAAGAAAAGTACCTGCTTTAGAATGCCATAGAGGAGCAGGTAGGGAACAGGAGGAAAAGTGGGTGCATTGATTGTGGGAAATGTTCACTGGTAAAGAGATTCGTATTGGGACATTTTATGACTAAAACTCAGTCATAAATGACTTTGTAACTGTCTATCACAATGACTAAATTTAAAAAATTAAAAATAAATACTTAAATGATCCTGGACTGTCTTCTCAGTCATGTGAAGAAACCAGGAAGAGAGCTTCTCTCTAAAATTCTTTACTGGGATAGTGCCATGACTAAAAGCATCATTATCTCCAGAACTTTTATTGTTGAATCCCCTCACTATAAGGTATTCTTGTTAGAGTACTGCTGACTCAAACAGTCATTTTGTGACATGTACTCAGAGTGAATATCCCAGAAAGCATAGTAATATGTTATTTCTTGGGATAAACCTGATTTACACTTACATATGTTGAGAGCCATGCTCTAAAGTATTATTCCAGAATTTTTTAAACTATAGTTTTCCATTTGAAGAATTGGTATCTGATTAGCATATATAGTCTTTTGAAGCTGCAGAAGGTTCCAGGAGATATCTATCCTCCAGACACCACATACACTTAAAGTTGTTAGAAATCCTCAGACTTTAGTACACATACACACATACACACACACACAATCACAATTAAAACACAGGGTCTAAGCATACTTGCTGTGGTAGCAAAGATCCTAAGATCTTCCAGATACCTGCCCATGTTTAACACCAACCCCAAAATACCATTGGAATGTCAACCCAGTCTAACCCTTACAGAGATTCAACAGAAGATAACAAAAACCCAATGATATCAGAACCTGCAATATGGTAGAAGGAGTTTTTAGGACAACAGTCATATCATAATGCTCAATAATCTGAAAATGATATCTAAAACTAATCAAGACATTTGAAGAGAACTTGATGAAAAGAAAAAGTAAAATGAATCTTTCAAATAGAGATAATAGATATTAAGATAACAGTAGCAGCCTTGGAAGCAGTATGGATGAAGCTGAAGAGCAAATTAGTATTCTAGAAGATACAATTAAAATAATTTAGGAAGAAAGAAGATATAAAAAACAAGATGAGAAAAAATGAAAAGAATATAAGGAAAATTACTGACAAAGCCTAGACAAACAACTTCAGAATTATAGGAATCCCACAAAAAAAAGAACAAGGGAAAGGAGAAATAAAACTAGTTGAAGAAATAATAATAGTGGAGAATTTATCCAACCTAAAGAATTATATGGGAGCACTGATTCAAGAGTCCTAGTGAGTACCAGTTCGAGAAAATCGAAACAAAATTGCAAAATATTTTGAAATTAAAGACAGAGACAGATGTTTATAGCCGTAGATGATAAGTAAAGCAACCCATATAGGAGAAAATACATCATATTCATGGAAAATTTCTCTAGCAAAACTCTATAAGCAAGAAAATAGTGGAGTAAAATATACAACATATTAAATGGAAAAAATTTTCAACCAAGGATCCTTTACCGAAAATAAAATTTTTGGTAACCAACAGTAAAATTAGAAATAAAATCATATTCAAACAAACAGAAGTTTGGTGGTATATTTTGAGTCTAATCCAACCCTAGCAAGAATAGTGAAAGGCCACTTATATAATTAAAGACAACATCAAATAGCATAAGCAACCAAATTCCATGTGTATACATGGAAACAAATCTCTTTATATCAAGAATTTTACTAAATGTCGATGGACAAAACTACTCCTGCAAGATGAATTAGGAAACAGAAAATTCTACCTTCAATTCCTTATGAGATACAAAATTTTATTATAAACACAGAGTGAATAGTAGGAAACCAATCATGCAGGTTAGTGGCTGACAGAAAAAAAATGAAAAAAGAAAAACAGGAAAACCAATCAAATAACATTCAAACTAAGGAAGATAATGAAAGGTAGGGAAGAACATTACATACTGGTCAAGGGATCAATAAGTTAAGAGGATTTAACTCTCATAAACATATATGCTCCAATTGAAAGTATACTAATGTATATAAAACAACATCTAATAGACCTTAGAAAATGCATCCATGACAGCACAGTAATAGTGGGAGGCTTCAATAAAGCAATCTAATTATTGAAAAGAATCTCACTATTGAAAAGCCTGCAAAACATCAACAAAAATCTAAGAGCCCTGAAGAGCTGTAAGAACTGGGTCTAGCAGACAAACTCAGGATCCTTTATCCCCCTAAAACATTAATATGTAAATTTCACTGCACCTAGGGATTTCTTCAGGATAGATCACATGCTGGACACAGCTAAAATATCCACAAGATCAAAGAATTCAAAATCGTGCCAAGTATCTTCACAAAGTGAAAATAAATAAAATAAATAAATCATGCAAGGAAAGTAGGGAAAAGAGTAATATTGGAAATTGACCGATATACTACTAATTAAAAATTTGATCAGAGAATATCAAAGAAGAAGTAAAAAGATATCTCAAAATAAATGAAAATGAAAACACCGGGTACCATAATCTATGGGAGACAGCAAAAGCAGAGAGATGGGGAGAGGTTATAGCTAGTAATGGGTATGCCAGGAAGAAAGAAAAGGCTCAAATCAAGAATCTAATATCTCAGCTATATGAACTAGACAAAGAACAACAAATGAACCTGAAAACAGGTACAAGGTAGGCGATAATATCAATTAGAGTGGAAATCAATGATATAGAAAATAAGAAAATAATAAAAAGTGTCAGCAAAGCCAAAAGTTAGTTTTTTAGATTAGTAAGAAGATTGACAAACTCTTACCTAGATTTACTAAGAATGAAAGAGAGTTATCCCAAATAAATAGATCAGAGCTAACAGGAGAGAAATTATACCTCAAAAGAAACAGATACCTCAAAAATATAAACAAGAAGAGTATATAATGAACAATTTTATGACACTAAGTTCAGGACCCTAAATGAAATGAGCAAATCCTTGTACATAGAAATGCCAAGGATTCCTCTGTACCCAATCTAATTGCTTTGTTATTTATATGGGGCTTTTGGTGGATACGTGAGGCTTTAAATGTATAGTTTAAATGTATAGTAATTATTTTGTCTATGAAAATAATAAACTAGAAGAAAATAAATCAGCTCCTCCAAATACCAAATGCCTAGAAATAAACTGAACAAGGAAAGTGAAAGAGTTATACAATGAAAACTCTAAATCACAACTAAAAGAAAAAGAAGATGACAGCTATATAAGGAAAGATATTTTCCTGTGCATGAATGGGAAGAATCAACACTATCAAAATGATCTCCTTCATAAAAAATATCTAATGAATTTCACACAGCGGTAGGGCATTCGCCTTACAAGCAGCCAACATGGCCGACCCGAGTTCGATTCCTCCGCCCCTCTCGGAGAACCTGGCAAGCTACCGAGAGTATTCGATATGCCAGACACAGTAACAACAAAGTCTCCAATGGAGACGTTACTGGGCCCGCTTGAGCAAATCGACGATCAACGGGAGGGCCTTTACCTTACCTTACCTACAGAATGAATTTCTTTGAAGACTTGGAATAAACCCTGCTAAAATTTGCATGAAACCATAAAATACACAAATAGCCAAAGCAATCTTAATAATAATTTTTAAAAGATGAGAGGCATTGTGTTCCCTACATTGAACTCTACTACAATTCTATAATAATCAAAATTGCGTGTAACTATAATAAAAGACCCATGGACCCACAGTATAGAATCAGAGTCCTGAGTTAAACCCCTAGACTTAGGGAAAGTTAATCTAAGACAATGGAACTAAATTCATAAAATAGAGAAAGTGAAACTTTTAACAAATGATACATGGAAAACTGGATATGACATGCAAAAGAATGAAATTAGAACCATATAACAAACTGTTAATAATAGTTAACTCAACATGGATTAAAGATATTTGATATTATACCAGAATCCACGAAGTTCAACACAGGCAAAACTCTCCATGAAATTTAACTTAGAGGCGTCTTCAAGGAGATTACTACAGAATCAGAGATAAGCAAACCAAAAATTAACAAATGGAACTACATCAAATTATAAACTTCTTCACATCAAAATAAACTCAAGCTATGCCAAAAAGATAACCCACTGAATGGGAGAAAATTCTTGTACACAATACATTAGCTAAAGAACTAATATCCAGGTCTACAAAGCACTCACAAAATTCAACAACTAAACTATTTAACTGCCTCTTCCAATGATGGGAAAAATAAATGAAAATGCATTTTGTAAAAGAGCCATTCTAATAGCCAGTAGGCATATGAAAAAGTGCTCATCATCTTTTATGATTAAGGAAATGCAAATTAAAACAATATTGATTTAATATTTGATGTCAGTGAAAATAGGATATATCAAAGAGTGTGGAAGCAATCAGTGTTGGTGAGTTTGTGGTGAGAAAGAAAACTTAATCTGCTGTTGTTGGGAATATTTTATTGTTAACCACCTTTGGGAAGCAACATGGAGCTCTCTCAAAATAAAATTGGAATATAACTGCAGTTCAGCCAAGTGATACCACTTCTTGGCATCTACTGCCCAAATAAAAATAGTAATTTGATTTGAAAGTAAATTAGACACCTATATTCATCACAGCACTTAGTACAATAGCCAAGATATGTAAATATCCCAAATGCCCAATTACTAATGAAGATATCAACAACTTGTGTCATATATACACAATGGAATATTATGCAGTCCTAACAAAGGAGAAAACCATACAATTTTCTCTGACCTGGATAAAACCAGAAAATACCGTGCCGAGTGAAGTCATGCTGGAGGAAATAGATAGATATAGAATGTTCTCTGTCATATATGCGACTTAAAAATATAAGCAAAGTAGCAACAAAGGGCCAATGGTGGCAACGGGATGATTGATCCACAGTTTGGTGAGGCAGGGGGTGGGTAAGTGAGAAGGGCTTTGGGGACCTTGTGTGAGGGAAGTGGCTGCTCTGGTAATGGGCGTGGTGATGGAATTATGTACGCATGAAACCATTATTTGCAGTATTGTAACTCTTAGTACTTACATCAATAAAGATAATTTTTAAAGTATAGTTTTTCTAAATGTTCTTCCCTTTTCTTTTCTCCCTTTCCTGTTTCCTTTTCTCCTTCCTTCCTCCCTCCTTCCTTTCATCCTTCACCGTACTGGAAGTTTGACCTTACTATGAGATTTTATAGCTACTTATAATATAATTTAATGATTTTTTCCTATTCCTTGAGTATCTGGTAGGATTTTTGTTCTAAGAAACCAAAACCTAAGAAAGAATAAATAAATTCTATCAGTTTCTAGTCCTAGGTCCGCAGCTCGATGTCACAAAGCTTAAATAATGTCTCTTACACTTGAGATATCTTAAGATATCACAGGTCTGCGTTTTTAGTGTTGGATGTGTTCATATAAGGACCCTTTCTTCTTAGTTATCAAAATGATTTTGAGGCTACCGAAGAAGGAATTAAATTCCTCTTGCCACTAAGATCTGTCTGTCCTAAAGACAGGAATTTATGTTTTTATTATTTTGCTTGGGTTATGTGATATCCCTAAATCAGGAGATAGCACTCAATAATTAATTGAATTCAGTCAGCACTCTGAAGTTGTGCTGAGAGCAATTTTACCTCAATTACACATGGCTAAGAAATAAGGATTTGTGCTAGAAAGATAGTACATCCTATAATATTCTTGCTTTGCATGTGGACATCACAGGTTTTATTCCAACCAGCACATATGGTCCAGTGAGCACTTCCAGGAATGGTCCCTGTGCATAGAACCAGGATTAAACCCTGCATTTTGATTATTAAAGACTGACAAGGATATGTGTGCTGACTTCTTAAATCTAATTCTTAGATAAAAAATCTATTTCTTAAAAACTATATGAAAAACATCTTACCTTGTGCTGGTCACACACCTGTTAATGTCTTCCTGGCTTTCTTGCCTTTGCTGTAATTTAATTTCTTACTTTCTCTTAAATCTAGAGAATACAAAGAGTTTAAAATAATCTGCCATCAAGGTCTGATCTTCATAAAAGATACAGAACAATTTGTGAGAATATGAAATTATGTGCTAAATTGAGTAGTACAGATATTGCAGCATTTAAAAATTTCTGGCTTTGTCATACATTATGAATAAAATATTCTATCTCAGTGCCTTACAATTAGTGGGAATGTTTTTCAACGATGGTGGGTTTCACAGTGCAATTACAAAATCAGATCCAAGAGACTGTAAGTTAGCACAAATTTTAGATCGATGCAAACCTGAGGTCGAGTGAATTTATTTACTCTCCCTCAGATTACTGTAGTAAAGATGGTAAGTATCACTCATGGAACATTTAGAGAATGGAACGAGAAAATGCCAAAATAGACTGCTAAGCAGTGTAAATTGTCGTTATTGTTTTCTTCATAATTTGTGACCAGAACTGTGGTTAGGCATTTATTTGCTTCTATAAAGGTAATAAATATTGCCTAAATATAATGCTTTAACATTTTGTGATGCACCAGAATTTTGGTGCACACGTCAATTCCCTTCCACATACACCATTATCTGCTGTTAGGCTCAGGCCCCACGTAGCTCATTGATCAAAATGCTGGAAGCCACAGTATATAAAATCAACACTTAAACATAGGAAGGAACACTGCCCACCCTATAGCATTCTGCTTCATCCTGCCCCCATCCACACACATGATTTGCATGCGTAGGTGGTATCAACCCCTTAATCAAGTATGATTCATTTCCTCCCCAATATATGAATCAAAAAAGAACAGAACATGACCAGACCCTCAGGCATTAGGTAGGTAATGCCATTCTTCCAGGAAATAAAATAACTGTCCATTAAGAATTCAAAAAGAACTGTGGGAGAAAGGTATTTTGTTTGATGGAGTAACTCTGCCCTTTCTTTCAACAACTCTCATAGAAGCTACTAATGAGAGAAATCAGAAGACTTAATCATTTAATCCTGACAAGGGAATAAACAACTGTCACCTACACCTCTGTTTCTGAAGGGTCCTCAATTCAGCCTATTAAAAAATGTGCCTTCCTCTCTCGGCAGTATCATATCCTAGGATTTTTGCGTCTGAGTGTGATCTCGGTCTTTGCTAGTAAGCCAGAAATAGACTCCTCTCTCCACTGTGTGCATGTGCTCATGGGGGTGGAAAGAGAAAGAAAAAAGAAGTAAAAAGCAAAGGGAAGCAGATGGGGAGAGACAACTCCCACAATTCCCCAGGCTTCCAAGGGCACAGGAGGCCCACTCATCGCTCCTGCCCAAGATGCCCACGTTGGTCTCCTTCCTTTTTCTGGCCACCTCCCACCACACCCCCTACATTGTGAGTCAGGACCAGAATCTTGGGCATTGTCTGCAGGCAAGGATGAGACTGTTTGGGCTAACATCAAATCGACACAGTCTTGGCTGCAGAATCCAACGTATACTGTAAGTTCTCGTGTGCTTATTATCTTCAGAACAGCTCTTGACAGTTTATCAATTTATTCACTGAAGGAGGAAAAGTATCATCATGAAAACACAGAGGATCTTGATAAATTTTTGCACCATTTCCTGCCAGTGTTGAAACTGCCACTCATTCTGGAAGTGTTTACATCTTTTTTTGATATGGGAAAATGCTGATCCCTAAAATGCTGAGCCCCTGGGCATACTCCTCACCCTTCTTCTGCCTTAAATTTGATGACTTGTTCTAAAATTAGGTATTATTCTTGGAAACACGTATGCAAAGGTGAGTCCATCCAATAGTTTTTTCCAGTAACTCACTTGTTTCTGTACTCAGGATGCCAGAAATTCAGAATTTAACTACTAAAAGGACCAAAGAGATAGTGTAGCAGGTAAGGCACTTGTCATGTATCCAGTAGACCCGGGTTCAATCCCAACAATCCCATGTAGTTCCCTGAAGCATGTCAGGAGCGATCACTGAGTACAGCACCAGGAATAAGCCCTGAGCACAACTTGGTGTAGCCTCCCAAACAAAACAAATAAACAAAATTGGAAGAATTTAACCATCGAAGAATAATAAGTCAATCTGTTGATGTCACGAAGAGAGAATGCATAGATTTACGCATTATCATATGAACTGTTGTTGCTGGAGAAAACATATTCCTAATCACTGATGTCTGTATCAATTGCTGATTTTGAACTAGCATCTACTGTAATTGTTGATCCTTATAGAGGTGATTAGAAGAACTGTGAACTCATTATGAGAATGATTTCACTCCAGCTACATAAGTGTGCCAGGTGGTTACCAAGCAACAGTCTCAAAAGCTTCCTGCCATTTCTCTGTAGGATCTCTTGCTCCCCTTTCCAGCCAAAACGTCAATGTTTAGCCTATTTCTGCCTGTACTACCTGCCCCATTTACTCTTGGTGAATTTCTATTTCTGCTTCCTTTCTTCGCAAGTGCTATCTCCTCTCCAAACCTCAAATGTCTCTGCTATGCTCCATGGCAAAAAACATAAGGCACTAAGGAATTTATCTAATTGGCACACATCATCCTTTGTACAACACAATCAGAAAAGACCCTAGAATACTTCCAACTAAGAAGCTTCTCTTTGATTTCCATGTCTACCTTTTTCTCCAATCAGATATATTAAAGGTTGCAGTACCAAGATGGGATAAAATCTGGGCATTCAGAATATGAGATCAGTTTCATAAAGTAAAAAGCTTATCTGTCAGAAAGAGCAATGTTATGTATCTTTTTCCCAAAGAGTTCACAAGTTGTCTCCAACTGACATACAAAGAAAATATATCTCAAATCAAGGAATTTTAGATATATTTAAAAAGGCATGACTAAAACAAGTACACTTATATATCAATAAATTAAATAAATTAAAATCCATGACTTGTGCATATACTACTATGTCTAACGAGAGGATGTTTTAAGTTTTAGCTTATGCTTTTCAGGATTTTAAACTCACATTTGCTTATATTGGAGGAAGGGGATTACTACAACTTTCTGAGGCCAAAGAATTTCCATTTCACTTTGCTATATATAACGCTTCGAAATGAATTCATTGCTGAAAGTTTCCTCTATTAACAAAGTGATAATACCAATGTTACTACTATTTATTAAGTATAACCACACACTATTATTAAGTATAGCTGGCATATAAAGAAAATATATCTCAAATCAAGGAATTTTAGATATATTTAAATCAGTATAACTAAAACACTAAGCACTATGTTGTAACTATGACATTTGTTCTTTTAATATTCATAAATGTCACAGATTTAATCCAAGTTTATAGATAGACAAGATACTAATATTGGTCGCATTTGTCATGAGGGACATTAATGGGACATTAATACTTGAATCTATTCTATTATCGTCTATTAAAAGACTAGGTGACCTTGACATGAAGTAGCCTAAATTCATAGAATTACAAGCGCAAAGTTGGATTCCAACACTACTCTCTGAAAACTTGCTCTTTGAACCAGAAGGCAACACTATCCTAAAAATACCTACAGTTCAGCTACCTTGTACATTTGTTGAGAGGAACCTATGATAGTGCAAAAGTGAAAGGTCTGGATATTGTAAATCCATATATCAAGACTGTGAAATGTCTGGCACCTGGGTAGCCAATTTCTCTGTGTCCACAGCTAATGGTAAGGGCTATAAAATCAAATGTGCCGTAAGCCAAACACTGCAGCTTGCTTTTGTACATAAAGTGTTGTTGGAATACCATCCACACTCATCCGTATATGTATTTCCTTGGCTCTTCTGGAGCTGTTTTTGCAGAACTGAATTGATGCAAAAGAGTTCATAAGACCTACAAACACTGAAATATTGCTTGTCTGGTTCTGTGCAAAACAAAAAAAGCTAAAATCTGAATTGAAGTAGAAATTTTCTACTAATTCAGTTTCAGTCATAATCAACAAAACACTGCTGGTACGCTCAGCCTGTTGACTAAATTCTGATTAGAAAATAGACCTATTTGATAATCAGAAACATGTCAATTATTATGACCGCTAAATAATACAGAAAAATAGAGCAGCTAATATCTCAGACACTCATGTAAGGGCACAGGAGTGCCTAGTTTTACATGAGAAGTCAGGTTTCTTGTTTTTACTTCTCCTGAAACTGGGGGCAAATCACTCAGCTGAAGAACATTTCTAATTCAAGTGTGGAAAGAGGCAAAATGCAGAGAGTACTGAATAAACCACATTCTCATCTCATTATTTCTGGAGGTTCTTCTATAGGTGGCTCTGGAGATTTTTCAGGCCACACGATGACTAACCATGCCACCTAAATGAATCAAGCCTTATTCACCATCTGTACATAAATATAGGACAAATGCAGATGAGAAAGAACCATAGGGAAGGGCAAAGTATAGGGAAAGGGGTGGGGATATGTTTCCCATTTTGGTACATTCATAAATTCTATTTCAAGTCCACTGTTCTATTTCAAATCTCATTACCTTATTCATAAATGCCAAACACAAAAGACCACAGCCATCCTCACCTCAGAAGGACAATTTTTAAGGAGTATGACTTCAACCAGTACATATAGAATGAGCGACAGAGCATTGGCAGAGCATACGCCGAAAAAATGCCCAGTTGCTTATCTGAAAGGACTACTGTGCATGCAGATTTCCAAGACACCCACACCTCAGAGATAATGCCAGTGAGTTAATCAAATACTTTTGTGCCTGCACAACTGTGATACCTACAGCTGCTAGGAACATCATTTTTAGACATCCGTAGGAGGGATTCTTTTTTGTAATTCTCTGCATTTCTTTAACTCCCACCACATGTCTAGGCTTGCCTTCCAGAGACACATACTGCCACCTTTTCAGAGGATTTTTTTTCTTTTTTGGCCTAGGATGAAGTTACTTTTGTAAGGCAATGGCAGTAAACACTAAAACAGCACAGGGTGGTTTCCCTGGCATGACATGAACCCATAGATATGCCAATCCTCTTTGGTCTAAGATGATGCCCATCTTCAGACTTTCCTGAAAAACAAAAACGAAACCTGTTTTTCTTTCTTCTCCTCACTCACATATTCCATTAAAAGGAATGTAACCTTTCACCAAATACCATCTATAAGCCAAAAACTTGGGATGTGATGATGAACGAGACATATAGCTCATGTTCAGGACAACATATTTGGAAGGGTTAGTGAGATAAACAGAACATGAAAATTGTGGATTGGGTGCTATGACTGTATAGCAAGGGAAGATGGCATCACCGGGGTGGGTGAAGACAGAAGATCTACTGAAGCTCAGACAGAAACCGTAAATAAAATTTAGCCAAGAAGAGAGAGTAGAAACAGTTCCAACACCAGCACAGCATTAACAAACCCTGCAAGAGACAGAAAATATTTTGGCTCTGTTGAAAAGCAAGTAGGATTAGTTCCAAAATTAGCCACAAAATCCTGGTGGTTTTTCTGACATCTTTCTGAATGTGAATCTGACTTTCGGTAACTTATTTTAGCTTTCTGTACTTGGGTTTCCAGAAAATGGAGGAGATAATAATATCTTCTGCATGGAGTTATAAGGATTAAAGGTAATGCAAGTGGCACTCAAAAAATACCCTAAATTGCCAGCCACTGAATTTTATTATAAATTATGTTTTCTTTATTACAATATTAATGTTATCTTAATATTAAATTGTTGCCTTTTATTATTAAGATTAATTTTATTTATCTTATTTAATGTTCTCAATTGGAAAAATTATAATAAGACCTACCTTCCTAAAGTTAAACAAAAATTTAAAACAGTACCTGGCTTTAAATTAAAAGATACCTAATTCTGTTCCATTAGGAATTCTTTCGTTTGAAAATAACAGAGAACCAGCTGACAGAGTCAATATAAAAACAATAAGATTAAAAATGAGGGAGTATTTATTTTTCACCCACAAAAAATTTGGACATGAGTCTTTGCCACATAAAAAGAGCCACATCCTGGTGTTGGTTTATAACACTGATCAGAGTTAGATTGGCATTTCTGCAGTTTCTGTGAAATTCTCTTTGCTTATTAATTCCATTACAATGATAACTTTCACTGCTGACATTAGGTCCAATTTCAAGCATAAAAAATTGAGTAAAGGATGTTGTCAGGTAGATAAATCCCCTTTAAGTAAGAAAGAGAGACTTTTCTCAAAAAGTTCTAGGAAACTTTCACCTACCATAACTTATTTAGAAGAGTCCTGGGTAGCTATCTCTGATTCAAGGGGGCATGAAAGTAAACAGTAGCTGTGTCTCTAGCCTCAGAACTCAGAAATTTCATCAGCAAGAGAACACACATGTAGGCAGGCAATCCACAGTGTCTCTCAGAGTATCTACTTCCTCTTCAGAGCCTGGCTCCCTGGGGTGAGTTTTCCATAAATATATTATTTACTCTTCACCTTTATTACAAAAAGGTATATATTGTCAGTGATGAATATTACTACTATTGGTCCTAATGGACAAGGAAGCAGAGGCACAGAAAGAGTCATTTGGACATCATCACACAGCTACTGGGGCGTAAAGGAATCATTCAAGCCAGAAACATGGAGAGGACGGAGAGTATCATGTTAAGCAAAGTAAATCCAAGGAAGGACAAATACCGGACATTCTCACTTATCTGTGATATGCAGAGTAGCAAGACAACAGTATGGGATATACCAAACTCTTGGCTCTTTATTGCAGAGAAAAGAATGCTAAGGAAAGGGAAGGGGGGAAATGAGGTGCAGTCTGGTGATAACATAAAAGTCAGGAGTCTCAGACCCTTGAATATTGTATAGGTGAGGTAACTGTGTTCATCAGAACCTTAAGAGGCAACACATGGGTAAAAGGTAAAGGTAAAGGTAAAGGCCCTCCCGTTGATCGTCGATTTGCTCGAGCGGGCCCAGTAACATCTCCATTGGAGACTTTGTTGTTACTGTGTCTGGCATATCGAATACTCTCGGTAGCTGGCCGGGCTCTCCGAGAGGGGCGGAGGAATCAAACTCGGGTCGGCCATGTTGGCCGCTTGTAAGGCGAACACCCTACCCGCTGTGCTATTGCTCCAGCCCATGGGTAAAATACAATAATTAAATCGAGACAATGAGCTTCTGCTAAGGAGGTATATTGGGGGACAGGAGGGAATCTGGATAGGTCTGGAGTTGCAACATCAAATTTATGGCACTCTATTACCAACAGCATTGTAAATCATGGTGTGGTGCCTCATGGTCACGGTTCTCCCACTGTTTATCGATTTGCCCCAGCAGGCCCAGTAACATCTCCATTGTGAGACTTAATTGTTAATGTGTTTGGCATATCGAATATATCACGGGTAGCTTGCCAGGCTTTGCCATGAGGACAAGATACTCTCAGTAGCTTCCCAGGCTCTCCAAGAGGGGTGGAGGAATCGAACTCGGGTTGACCATGTTGGCTGCGTGCAAGGCAAACGCCTTACCCGCTGTGCTATCACTCCAGCCCCAGTGTGTCTGAAGTGTCTGGAGCGATAGCACAGCGGGTAGGGCGTTTGCCTTCCACACAGCCAACATGGCCAACCCGAGTTCGATTCCTCCGGCCCTCTCAGAGAGCCTGGCAAGCTACTGAGAGTATCTCGCCCATACGGCAAAGCCTGGCAAGCTCCCCGTGATGTATTGGATATACCAAACACAGTAACAAGTCTCACAATGTTACTGGGCCCACTCAAGCAAATGGGTGTGGTGCCTAATTTATAAAAAATAAACTTGTAACTGTGAGCTACTATGGTGGTTAGAATATAGTATGTGAGACCAGAAGTTTTCCCAGCCTCTGAACTTCCACAGCTCTGAAACTCAGCTTGTTCTAAGTTCCTTTGTTAAATACTCTCCCTTCTACCACCCCCCACCAACACTCCGCATTGCATCTCGAGTTAGCCATCATATTCTAAACTCACTTAATTTCACTTACTTTATATCCTTATAATCCTTATAATCATATCCTAAGCTTACTTAATTTCCATCAATACCTTGCTTTCAGGAAAAAATATACTGCTAATCATATGAAAAGAATTAGAGTTTCCTTTTAAATTCAGAAATGTTCCTCAGAGGCCTAGAAACGGTTTGTGAGCAGCCTTAGGCTGTGATACTGTTGAGAAAAGACCAGTTAAAGATCTTTTTAATTGGCATCTAAGCTAAAGCAAGGTTTTCTACTCCTCCCTTGCTCCTCACTGCAATTCTTTCTATTTTTAGTATTTTTGTTTGTTTTTCAAGCCACACCCAGTGGTGTTCCTATTCCTGGCTCTGCACTCTTGGCATATGTGGTTTCAGGGATCAAACTCAGGTCAACAGCATGCAAAGGCAAGTATGTTACCCACTCTAATATCATTTTGGCCCCCATTTTAATTTACATTTAAAATTGCCTATTATGTATTTTTTCACATTTAATTAGTTGACTGTGTTTAGGGGCACTATAGATTTACAGTACTGTTACTTATAGGGTTTCGTGTATGTAATATTCCAGCATTGCATCTTCCACTAGCGTGTCTGTTTTCCTATCACAGAAACCTACCCCATCCACCCATCACCCATGCTCTCCAATTAGTATACTCAATAGACTGGTTCTCAGGTTCTGTTTCCCTTCGTTACTGTTATCTCCTTTCTATGTCTCCTTATATTCCACATATGAGGTTACCATTCTGTATCTGTCCCATAGGTAACTTCACTCAGCATAGTTCCCGCCACTTTTGTCAATATAGTGCAGGATTTTATCTTTTCTTATAGCTGAGTAGTATTCTACTGTGTATGTGGAATCACCGTTTCTTTATCCAGTCATCTGTTCTATAACACTTGAGTTGTTTCCAGGTTCTGAATATTGTGAATAGTGCTACAAGGAACATAAGAATGCATGTGTCTGGACTATAGGTAGGACATTTGCCTTGCATGCAGCCAACCCAGATTTGATTCCCAGCATCCCATATGGTCCCCCAGCACTGCCAGCAGTGATTCTTGAGTGCAGAGCCAGGAGTAACCCCTGTGCATCACCAGGTGCAACCCCCCCCAAAACAAACAAACAAACAAACAAAAACAAAACAATGCATGTGTCTTTAAATAGAGGTTTGGTGAGCCATGGGGTAGTTGCCAAGGAATACCGAGTTATATGAAAGTTCAATTCTTACTTTTTATAAACCTTGTCCATATTGTTTTCTAAAGAACTTGAACCAAACTACCATTCCACCAGCAGTGGACGTGCTCTTTCACACACCATGCCAACACTCATTGTTTTCGTATTTTTCTTAAGTGTACCAGTTTCGTTGGTGTGAAGTGATATCTCATTATTGTTTTGACTTGCATTTCTCTGATAATAAGTGATCGAGAGAATTTTTTTGTATAAACCTGTTAGTCATCTGTATGATTTCTTCTCCCCAGTTTTATTTTTTTTTGGCATTGTCTAGTTTTTTGTTACAAACATTTCAGATATCTTTGATATTGACCCTTTTCAGATAAGTGGTAGGCAACTATTTTCTCAGTCTATGATATCTCTTTTTAGTCTTGTCATCTTGTAGTGCAAAATCTTTTAATTTGACTCTAGAGGCATCTTCACTTATCTCTTATCTCCTGTCATTGACTTTTTGTCTGTAATGGTTAAAAAATATATTTTCTGTAATGAATATCACCTAGGAATATATGCTAGTGAATTCTTGGCCTAAGACCTATGGGGCTAGAAGTGTGTATCTTCATTAAACATCAGCATGGAATATCATAAGTTTATCATAAAACCTAACTTAAGGTGGCTACAGAGAATACAGGAGCCAAGGCCAAAATTTATACAGTTTGCTGATCCTGGTTCAATCTCCAGAACAATAGCATTGTATCACTGTCCTCCCATTATTCATTAATTTGCTCGAGTGGGCACCAGTAATGTCTCCATTGTGAGACTTCTTGTTACTGTTTTTGGCATATCCAATATGCCACGGGGAGCTTGTCAGGCTCTGCCGTGCGGCTGGGATACTCCTGGTAGCTTGCCAGGCTCTCCAAGAGGGACAGAGGAATCAAACCTGAGTCAGCAGAATACAAGGCAAACGACCTACCCACTGTGCTATCGCTCCAGCTTAATATCCACAAAAATATCATTTTTTATTATTGGGTGGGTGAAACTCTGGAACTTCAACTGGCTCCAGAGATGGTCGGGGTAACCCCTGGCACTGCAGGGACCAAACACCATGTATCTTCAGATCCTCAGGCTGTTACATTGAACCACATACCTAGTTGTCTTGGGAGACCCCATTCCCTACCAAAAAAAAGTACACTAGTATCCAGAGCTAATACAAATTCGACACTGGATCCAATTTTAAAAGGATTGAAAAATTCTCTGTGCTTTTCTTTCATTAGATTCTGTGGATGGAAATATTTGAGTTCAGGCAGTGTCACATGCTTGTTCAAAACATCTGTTTTGAATTATGTTTCCACAGAGGTCCTTGTGGTCAAGACTTTAGCTTCATTTTTAGTGGGTGGGTGTCATTGTCCTGATAATCCCTATTCCAGACAAGTCCTTTAGTGAGAATGCTTCAGGCAGAAGTCTGTACTGAGATAGTGCCTTGACAATTAAACCCAAGAAATCCTAGGGTAGGGAAAAAAGAGCCAAGAGTCAAGAGGAAGAGACATACCTATTTATTGTAGATAAAAGACAGAAATGGACACCACTACATTTGAATCCTACTGGAGATGCCCTGACAGGTTGAATTGAGGCCGGCTGTAATCTCTTAGAAGCTCATTTTCTTCATCTGTAAAGCTAAGAGGATATAAAGTGAGGCCTTAGCAGATGAACTTCAATGTATGGAGGGTCTGACCCCCAGGCACCTCATAAAAGCAACTGCCTACAGTTGTCTACTCAGGGCAGAAGCATTCACAGAGCTTCTCTTGTCTAAGAATCTGGTCTCAGAGGAACCAGGAGATCAAAGCAAAGTCCCTTCTTCCTGGCAATGCTTCCTCTGGGTATACTACATCTTCTGTGCTGTCCTTCCTCTACTCAGAGCTGCTGCTCTGAAATATCTACTTGCTGCCTCCCTGCTGTCTTCCCCATGGTTATCTGTCAGACCTTGCATACCCATTAGCTCTAGACAACTTTTGGTTACAAGGTAGAAATTATGACAATTCCAGCCCTAGGGGGGTTTGCACTGTTGTTAAGATTGATGAAAGGGGTATGTTGGACTCTTCTCCCACAGTGTCAAGTCAGACCAACCTATCAACCTGATATATGAATAAGCCAGAGCCCCCGGTGTCTGCCTGGAAGAAAGCAGGGCACTTTCCACTGTCAGCAGCAGGCTCTGACTGAACAGTCTACCTGCTAGTACACAGGAAGGATGGATGAGCTATAAACAGTGATTTGAACCCCTAAGCTTGGTGCCATGGGGCTCAACAGGATGAGGGGACACTGACCATTCAAGTACAGAGGATAATTCATATTTTACTGCCCAGCAGACTATTTCAACCTGATGGTTTTTCTTTTAAAACATCTGCCCTCATCATTCGAATTACAGACTATATATTTCTCTGTGGTATTCCCAGTCTCTACTGATTTCAACGCAATTTACTATGGTTTCTGTGAGTTTTTATTGTGAGAGACTGCAACTGCATGTCAATTTCCTTTGCTTAATAGTTGATACATGCGACAAGAGTGTAAGATTTGCTTGCATAGTCCATCAAGATTAAAAGACCAGGATTAAAAGCGGATATTCAGTAAATTTTGTTTTGTTTCGGTTTTTGGCCACATTCAGCATGCCCAGGGCTTACTCCTTGGTCTACACTCAGGAATTACTCCTGTCGGGCTAAGAGGACCATATGGAGTTCCTGGAATAGAACCTGGTTTTGCCGCATGCAAGGTACGTGTTTTACCTGCTGTACTATCACTCTGGGCTGGAGCGATAGCACAGCGGTATGGCATTTGCCTTGCATGCAGCCAACATGGCTGACCAGAGTTCTATTCCTCCGCCCCTCTCGGAGAGCCCAGCAAGCTACTGAGAGTATCTCGCCTGCAAGACAGAGCCTGGCAAGCTACCCATGATGTATTCAACATGCCAAACACAGTAACAACAAAGTCTCCAATGGAGGCTTTACTGGGCCCACTCGAGCAAATCAATGAACAACAGGAGGACCGTGACTATCACTCTAGTCCCAATAAATATTGTTTTTAACCTAAGTATTTAATTTTGTCACACTCAACCATTATACTATAGAAAAGAGGAGAACAGAGAAACCCTACTTTTAGGAGAAGAAAGAGCATTATCTAGATACATATAGTAAGTTGCCATTCTGACTAATATTGTGGATATTCGAAAGCATCTTTGAAAATAAAAGCAATCTTATTTGTTTTACATAATAATGAACTCAGAGAAGTTCTCAAAACAGGAAAACTGCTTTGATTAATTGGGGCTTATTTCCAAATCTTTTGATGAGCAGACTCTCAGCGGACAGCAAGCCAACAGCAAATGTCCTGTATGCTTTCCAAATAATGCTAATATTTTAATTTTCTCCCAGTTTAGAAGGGAAAAAAGTTTTCTTAGAGAAAGTTGAAAATATTGTTTCTTTTATTCAAAGTAAAAAATGCAGCAGCATTACTTCCCTTTATGATGATAATAGAAATGAACTTTTGCTGCATAGTAGAGAAAGCTGTAATTTTTCTCACAATTGGGCAGCATTTCAGCAACAACAAAAAGCCATCCACCAAGATTAAAGATCATTCCAGACATCTAATTTCTCAGGGCATAGATTTCCTGTAGCTGAAAATGAGATGAACTCTGGGATCAGGATGAAAGCTTTTCAAAAGTCCCAGCCTATAGCTTAGTTGACTTGCCCAGCATGGCATATTTGGATGATCCAATCATTTAGAAATAACAAATTCTCTCTAAAGGAGAAGGTAACCTCTAATACCATTAGGGACCCCTGTGTTGCTCTGATTGCTACACTCAGTCTTCTTATCTGTAATCTGATAACCCATGGGAAGCCTGGAGAACAAAGACATCTCAGACACTGTACATCAATCAAAGAATCCGAAGTACTACAATGACAACTCAGTTGGTGGGTTTTGAAAGTTTATGCCATGAGCCAGCATAAAATGCAATCACCTCAGGAGCCAGGGCATATTATGGCAGAGCAAGAAGCCTTACTTCAAAGCCTGAGAGGATTAGGAGGAAAATATTTTATCGATGGCAAAGATGGGGTAGCACAGATAGAAATCTTCACATTTCAAAAATGGTTTGAGGAGAGAATTTGGGAAAAGAGGGGGCTGGTATCATATTACATTTTTTTATGGGGAGAATTGTCCCAAAGAGCATTTTGGGGGAATTTTAGGACAAAAAGCAGAAGGAAAGATGTTCGGACACAATTTCTAGAGTCCAGTATAAGCTCTAACTTATTCCAGTTAACCATGGTACTATTAACAATTCAATATCCAGTTAACAATAGAAGAACCTCTCTTAAAAGGCAAAATGATTTTTTAAGGTATGAATATTTTTTTGTTTTTAATAGTCCTAAAAGATCATTTTTTATTGAGCTCACTCCAAGAAAAGAATAGTACGGTATTTTAAAGTTCCAGAATCAAGCTTGTCAGTTTACAGAGGTTTTCATTGATCTTCTGATATTAGCTTGCCAGCTGCGACTAAAACAAGCTCAGGAGACATAGGTCCACAAAAATGCCTATGCACTGACACATTTTCTTATTCCTTAATGCTCCTGTTATGCAAGAAGTTCCAATATCCCAGGCCAGTCCTGCTGGTGATGCGGTGATCAGCCCCATGTAACCTAAGGGCTAAGATATGTTTATTTACTTGAATTTGGGTCTGTTCTAAACTTTTTCTGATTCTAAAATCTTTCTTCCCAAGATCTTTCCTCAGTCATTGCCATCATTTACCCTTCACAAACATAAACTATAAGACAGGCACTGTGCCAAACGCTTTCTGAATATCATTATCATGACATTTAATTCTCACAACTGCATTGCAAGAGAGGCAATATCATACACAGTGTCTATTTTATAGAATTTTGGCTCAAACTAGCTGATTTGTCTTAGGAGCACCCAGAAAGTCACAGACAGAATTTGACAGCTAAAACCTACCTCATAAGCAAAATGCAATATCACTTGTTAACAAGTGTGTCAAGCTGTGTTGAATCACCATCCTGCAACTTTAATTCACTTCTTCTCTAGAGTTTTATATAAATTAGCCAGCATCCTTCATGCAATATCCCTCAAAGGAAAACTATTGTTCACTTTTAGTTTAAGGGACTAGGGAAAGTCAGGAACTGTAACAATCTGAAAAAATCAACCTTTAAGTGCAAATGCTTTGAAAACATCAGCTCCACATTATCTGCTGACCATGGTAAACCATTTTATGTGCTAACCGGGTTCTGTTTTACACTTGTTTCTCCTTAAAACTTCCTTAAAATTTACAAAATCACTCCTCCCTGTTCTAGAGCCATCCACCCACCCCCTGCCCAAACGTTGGGAGCTGCACTGGTCAGCAAGCCCCTTTATTTTTTTTTTTTTTCCCTTTATTTTATTTTATTTTTTTTAAAGTTGTAGATTTACAATTTTTTGTGCTTTGGTTTCAATTATACAATGATCAGATACCCATCCCTCCACCAGTGCCCATTTTCCACCACCATGGATAGTATCCCTCCCACCCCCATCCCCCCATCCCCCCGTCTCTGTGGCAGGGCAATCCCCTGTGTTCTCTCTCTCCTTTTGGGTGTTGTGGTCTGCAAAAGAGGCATTGAGTGGCAAACATGTTCAGTCCATAGTCTACTTTCGACATGCATCTCCCCTCCTGGGAGGATCCTCCAAACATCCTTTATTTGGTGCTCCCTTCTCTATCTGAATAGCCCTTTCCTCTAGGATACCCGAGCAAGCCCCTTTAGACCCCTGGGCCTTTGCATGTGCTCTTTGCTTTGCCAAGCACCTCACACATCCCAGAGATCCACCTGATCTCCTTGAAGACATTTAACCAGCCGTTCCTTATTCTAATACTTCATGTCATGTTCAATAACATAGTTATTATTGGTGTTGTGAGATTTTATGCCTTCAAAGTCCTTTTTGACACGGGATGTCAAAAGACCGCGTGGCCGCCCACCTACCAGATGGTCAGACTTCTTCATCGAGATCATGAACGATCGGTTTGTGGCTCTTCATGTTCCTAGAGCGAGCAGATGCCATTGGGCTACACTAGCACGTGACAGGAACAAATGGAGACGTTACTGGCGCCCACTCGAGCAAATTGACGATTAACGGGAAGTTAAGTGATTAAGTGATTAAGTGAAAGTCCTTTGCAGAATGTAGGGTTTTTGTACGTGTTAACCCCTCATTTTTGGGTTCTCTTATCTGTGTGCTTAGTGCTGAAGCCTGTTCCCCCAGGCTCCTCCAAGTTCTTTGACCCTTCTCCTAAAGAATAATCCTTTTGCTTTCTTCTGAAATAGAAACAAATGCAACAAATGGAGGATTCTTTAAAATCCTTTTCAACGTGCTAGCTGAAAGTGACCCCCTTGTTCCCAACAAAACTGCCCACTCAAATGAATAGAAATATAGGCGTTATCACAGCTCCTACATTATCAGTTCCTACATTATTGGCCCCAGATATGGAACCATTACCATTTTTAAAGGACTTTAAAATATGTCCTAGTGACCTAGTAAATTTACAGAGAATCTGAATTTTTCCGACCATTGCATAGAATCATGACAGATACTTGAGACATCATTTGAAATGTTGGACAGAGAACACAGAGGACTCATTTCACGAACTCTGTTAACCCTTGGGATGCTGATGTCTTCTTTACACATGGATAAAATGTCAGGGTATTGCTTCTGTTCATGGGCAGATTTCTGAGCCACTTTGTTATGTATGACAGCCTCAGAAAATGACAAAGATGAAAGAATAGACATCAAATTCCTGCAGACAAGGGGCCCATAGAATTCTACTGGAGAAATTCCGTTTTAGTCTTTGTTATAGGTCAGTTGGTAGGTGCTATCTCACAGGCATGAGATTAGCGCTCAAGCACTAACACAGCCCCACATGCTGAATGCAATCCCATTGGCACTGCTCTTTGGGATCCCAGGTACCATGACAGAATGTGTGACTTCCAGCATACCACAAGTATATGAGCATCCCAATCAAATGTGCAGTTCCTGTTGAGCAATGCAACCAGTATCTGTGTTCTCACTATTTCAAGCATGTAGCCTATGCTGAGTACTCACATTGGGTACATGGCCTCTGATCATCACATCTCTGATGTCAACAAAGGAACTGGAGGAGAAAAGTTAAAGAAATTCTATTGGGAAGAAAATACTTAGTGTGTACAAGGTGCTAAATTAATCTCCATAAATAAGTATATTATATGCATTCTCTTTAATATTCATATTCTTTTCTTTAATATTCATAGTAATAGTCATACCTATTATTACATACCGAAGCAAATAACATTAAGTAAAAGTAAAGTAAAGGCCCTCCCGTTGATCATTGATTTGCTTGAGCGGGCCCAGTAACATCTCCATTGGAGACTTTGTTGTTACTGTGTCTGGCATATCGAATACGTCACGGAGAGCCTGCCAGGCTCTGCCGTGCAGGCGAGATACTCTCAGTAGCTTGCCGGGCTCTCCGAGAGGGGCGGAGGAATCGAACTTGGGTCGGCCATGTTGGCCGCATGCAAGGCAAACGCCCTACCACTGTGCTATCGCTCCATAATTAGTTTATATGCATATATGAGCAAAAGGCCCAAAAAAGTTAAGGAAGGCATCAAGGCATGAAATCCTGAAGAGAGGCATTATGCTTAACCATCAGACTGTTCTAGAATTTACCAAAGTGCTATCAAAATAAACTTAAAATACTTTTTAAACTATAGACCTAGCATGATTGCCACTCAATGCCTCTTTTGCAAATCACAGCACCCAAAAGGAGAGAGAGAACAAAAGTGAATGCCCTGCCACAGATGCAGGATGGGATGGGGGATTTGGGGGGTGGGAGGGATGCTGGGATTAGTGGTGGTGGAGAATGGGCACTGGTGGAGGGATGGGTACTCGATAATTGTATAACTGAAACCCAAGCACAAAAATTTGTAAGTCTACAACTGTACCTCATGATGTTTCACTAATAATATTTTAAAAAAAAATCCATTTAACCTCTAAGAAAGAATTTTTGGGTGCTAAGTATAGAAACTATGTAAAAAAAAGTCATAACCCTGTCAAAATACTACATATCTATTAAAGTCCTAAAATCTTTTTAAAAAACACTTAAAATACTTTTAATCAGAGCAGGGCAAAAAGAGTTTATCTGAAAATCAGCTAAGAGAAAAGGAAACTCTAGTTTCAGACAAAAGATCATTTCCCTAATGATTGGTTTTATTCATTCATAGGGATTTGTTGAGCACATGCT
This sequence comes from Sorex fumeus, assembly GCF_029834395.1. Taxonomy (NCBI): domain Eukaryota; kingdom Metazoa; phylum Chordata; class Mammalia; order Eulipotyphla; family Soricidae; genus Sorex; species Sorex fumeus. The sequence continues at coordinate 1,712,974 of NW_026606068.1, read as the reverse complement.
GCAAGTGTTAGTCTAGATTCTGGGCATTACTGCCAGGTAAGACAACAAAATCTCTCACAGTTTTATGAATGAATCAACCAATCACAATCACAATCACAACCATCCTGTTATTCGTCGATTGCCTCGAGCAGAACCCAGTAACGTCTCCTTCCTAGCCCTGAGATTTTTTTTTTAAGTGCCATATTCAAGGCTCTTTCAGAGTTAAGAGAATGAGACCCTTCATTGTTACTGGTATTTGGCATATTGGGTACGCCACGGGGAGTTTGCCAGACTCTGCCGTGTGGCAGGTTACATTCGGTAGCCTGCCAGTTTGTCCAAAGTAGGAATGAGATGATAGATGTCCAGCTTCCGGGAGCTGGGTTTTGTAGTCTCTGAGTCTTGGCCGTTGATGGTATTACACAGCGCCAGGGGGCCAGTTGGTGGGTGTGCCCCCTGCCTACTGGAATTTGGAGGATCTGGGTGGAGGATGCTCAGCCCCGATCCGAGTAGGCTTGGAGATCTCAGCCCCAGGACCCGCGTGCCTTTGTTCCTCTGCTGGTACCTTCATGTGTGCAGAGAGTGGTCTCAGCATGGTGGTGGCTGGTTCTGGAGGTCTTCGGCTGCCGGAGCCCTGGTCGGGGCAGTTTTATGAATGAATCAATCAATGATAATTAAAAAAAATACCTGTTCAATATTAGATAATGGAAATTCTAGAGACAAACTTAGAAGGAAGGATGGTACATGAAATGCCAGGTTGGGAATGTGATCAGGTGAGAAAAAAATTGAATGAAGATTAAGAAGCCATGATTAGAGAAGCGGGAGGAAAATCAGACAGCTGCGTATTCTAGAGGTAAAGTTGAAAAGAGATTTCCAAGGAGGGAAGAATAATCTGCTGTGTCAAAAGCTGTGCTGTTATAACAGTTGCCATTTTTGGAAGAACGGTGAAAACAAAAAAACTGACCAAAGTAAGTTCAATAAAGAGAACATGGGAAAACAAACTGGAGAAGGTATGTTTATGAAGGCTACTATAATACAATATCATAGTCTGCATGGTTTAAAATATAAAAATTTAGGGTTGGAGAGATAGTGGTGCAGATTGGGAGCTTACTTTGCACAGAGTCAAACGAGGTGCAATACCCAGCACCCTATATATTCCTTTGACCCTTGCCAGATGACCGCTGGACTAGAGCTGTTACTGACTGGATTCCACGGGATGTCAAAAGACCGCGTGGCCGCCCACCTACCAGATGGTCAGACTTCTTCGTCAAGATCATGAACGATCGGTTTGAGGCCCTTCATGTTCCCGGAGCGAACAGATGCCATTGGGCTACACTAGCACGTGACAGGGACAAATGGAGATGTTACTGGCACCCGCTCGAGCAAATTGCCAACTAACAGGAAGTTAAGTGATTAAGTGATTACCCTTGCCAGGAGTGATCCATGAGTACAGGGCCAGGAATATGCTCTGAGCACCACAGGCTATAGTCCTCAAACCAAATAAATACATAAACAATTTTAATGCATTTTTCTCAGGCTTCTGAAGGCTAAAAGCCCAAAATCAAAGTATTGGCAATTTTGGTTTCATCTGCAGCTCCTTAACCCAGCTTGCAGAAGGCTGTTGTTTCACTCTGTCTCCATATTGTCTTCTCAATGCCACTATGCAAATATTCTCTCTTGAAGGCCAAAAGTCCAGATTGCATTAGGAACTACCCTAATTACCTCTTCTTAATGTTGTGTCTTCTTTAAAGGCCCTATTTATAAATGCAGTCACATATATGAATATGTATGTAAAACTGGGTGAACACTATTCAGTTCAAGCCATAGAACAGAATGTAGGAAACTATCTTGAGAAGAGCTGGTGTACATGGGGATAGGTCAGAAGAAATCTTTTTTTTTCTTTCCTCAGGACAGAAATAACTGCATAATGGACTTATATAAGATCCTGCAATTGATCTCATAACAGGAACAGCTCCTTAAAGTACCAAAACAGGACACAATTATATATTACATATAGTTTGTTGCATTTGTTCCTACTTACACCTTTAGGGATTGCAGTCAGAGTGTAATCTTAATCCTACATTCGAAATACCTCAAGAGATGTTCAAGGATGGAATTATGGATTCACTAAAAATGGGGGAATAGGTTTATTTACTATGAATCTATCAGCTTTTATTTTTTATATTTTTTACGTAGGAGTACTGCTATTTATTCAGCCACTGATTAGCTGATTGAATTGGGCATGAACTCCACTTTACTTTTTTTTTCCTAGTTTTATTTATTTAACCCCAATATATCCCCCCACCCCACCCAATACCTGTGAGGCAGATGATTTCTACTTAACTCTTCTCTACATTGATTACATTCATCATTTTAACAAAAAATGCGCCATTATTGTTTAGAATGTTGCGTGGCCACTATTGTGGCGATGCGATTTTGGATTTCTGCAAAGAGCCAGATAATTTAGAGATTGGTTTCTGTGCATCTGGAGTTATGGCTGTGCTGGAGAGCCACTCATGAGGGGCAACTCAGGACCTTGGTAGGGCGTGAAGGACGAGCCGGTACCATCCCCCTTCCCATGAGACTGCAGTTGCCCCGTCACCGCCAGCTCGTACCTGGCTTTCCAATAAGCCCTGAGGCAGAGGGCACCTTGCTGCCAGTGGGGAGAAAAGGCAGAAGGGAGCAACACACTTTCTCTCCCAGGGAGGCATGGCACCATAGTTTAACGCATGGTCCATTCACTTTACTGCCACAAGCTGTCGAGCTCTGGATTAAGTCCCTTTGCCTCTGGAGCCATGGCTGTGCTAGAGAGCCACTTGTGGGGGGTAACTTGTGACCCTGGTAGGGCATGAAGGACGAGCCGGTACCGTCCTCTTTCCCATGAGACTACAGTTCCCCTGTCACTGCTGGCTCCTACTTGGCTTTCCAATAAACTCTGGGGTGGCGGCCACCTTGCTGCCAGGGGGAGAAAGGCGGAAGGGAGTAACACCCTTTCCTTCCTGGGGAGGCATGGTGCCATAGTTTAATGCCGCAAGCTTTCTGCCGCAAGCTTTCGGGCTCTGGATTAAGTCCTTTTGCCTCTGGGGCCATGGCCGTGTATGCAGTCTAGATGCATTTCTGCCAAAAGTATCTGGGTTTCAAGATTTGTTTCTGAGTCTCTGAGATTGTGGCTATTAATCAGCTTGATCAGGAGCCAGAGAGGCCGTTTGTAGGTGGCGACTAGAAGTCTCCCTGGGATGGGGAGGAAAGGGCCGGTTCCACCCCCATCTGGTGAGGCCCCGTGTGTCTCGTCACTGCAGGTCCAAACCTGACTGTCCTGTGGCCTCTGGAGAATGGTGGTCACCTGGCCGCCTGGGGGAACAGGCCAAGGCATGAAACCTATTCCAACCTGGAGTGGCCCAGCTCCAGTAACCTACTGCAGGAACAGGACGCGTTTCTGCCAAAAGCTTTTGGGTTCTGAGATTCATTTCTGAGCCTCTGGGATCATGGCTGTTAAGCAGTTCAATCAGGAACCAGAAAGGCCATGCCTCCAGTTACATAGCTGAGTCAGAGGTGGTTTGTGGGTGTGTCTCCCACTTACCTAACTTTTGGCCATTTACTTTCTTGGTAAATTTTGCCCCAAGTTTTTGAGATCTGGCCAAAGGCACAGCAGCAATTTCGGGGTATCTGAAGGCCTGACACTGACATCAGGCTGCTGATGCACTCTCCTCACAGGTACAGATTGACCTGCTGGCGGCACCATACCCCCTCAGCTTTTATTTTTTAAAGGGCAAGGAAATAGGTATTCTAATTGGAAAGGTTTTAATTATTTCTCATTATTGAGTGGTAATTCTGAAGAACAACTATGCTGTGAAGCATCATGGTAAGTACTACCTGAACTTTATTTCATTAAAAAAAAATTTCAACTGGAAAAAAGTAAGTACATTAATCAACTAAGATAAGAAGTATATACAAGAATCAAAGAAAAATATCTCAACTGCTTTGAAGCATAGGTTCTCTTGGCATAGCTCAATGTACTAGCAGGAGTTCATATTTGGCTTCCACTGCCCTTTAGATATTTCTCAGTCATAGTTGCTTCCGGGCTGGAGCGATAGCACAGCGGGTAGGGCGTTCGCCTTACAAGCGGCCAACATGGCCGACCCGAGTTCGATTCCTCCGCCCCTCTCGGAGAGCCCGGCAAGCTACCGAGAGTATTCGATATGCCAGACACAGTAACAACAAAGTCTCCAGTGGAGACGTTACTGGGCCCGCTCGAGCAAATCGACGATCAACGGGAGGGCCTTTACCTTTACCTTACCTTATAGTTGCTTCCCTGTTGTACCTGGACTTGCTTTATAAATCTTCTAAACAGAGCTTAAAGCAATCATTCTCAACCTGGTGACCTTCACAAGATTAATTTATTTTCTATATGTTAAATGCAACATACTTTATTGGGGAAAACCTATCTAACCATTGAAATCAAGATTCTGTTGCTCAGAGTGGGTGAGATCAGTAAGCAGTCACAAAACTTGCTTAATATTCTTTTAACAAGTTTTCTTTCTCTTTTAGATATATTTTCATCAATAGTGTGATAAGGAAAAGTTATTCCAATTATTTTTAAACCTTCACTTAAATCACCTTACAGAGAAGGAATTTTAGCGCATACAATGGAATATAGAGGGTTTAGTTGCCAGCTGATATTTGAACAGTTAAAATTGTGGGTAAAGCGAGGCAGTACCAAGATTAAAAAAGAAAAGCAAAAATTTGTAAGAGAAAATTAAACACATTTTCAAGTTTTGATTTTTTGAAGGACATTGAAATAGCTTTAATCATGTAATTGGAGTTCAACTGCTTTAATATATTTCTTAGAATATATTCCCACTTAAATGATAACACTTGCCTTTAATTGGCTATAGGGTCCATTCGTGTTATTTCCCATACCAAGGTACATGTGCTCATGGAAAAATACAGAGACACATGCACAAATTGAGAAAGGATGCTGCTCTCTGTATTCTGACCAAATGACTAATACTTTGCTTCTCTTTAAACAGAATGTTACAGGAGACTTTAGAAGTAATATCATGAGTTGCCAACCCTTGTAATTTTTATAAAAGTGTACACCTTGAATTGCAGAGTCAACCTCCTGGAATGAACATTAAATGTTTTACACTCTGAAGTCCTTCGGTTTCCTCTCTTTCTGAACTTTTCATTTCAAGTGGCATTTTGAGTTTGAAAATCCCAAATAGCCAGGAGGAGTATATTACCTAAAAGAGATGAAAGATCTGATCTTAGATCAAGAGAGGTATAAAAGTTTCAATTAGTAAAACTAGAATGAGGCAATCAAGAACAGGCAAACGTTGAACACGAGATCATGTTGTGATACTATCAGTGAGAAATACTAAAAGAAAGTAAAAAATTATGGTCCCAAGCAAACCAAAGACAAAAGTAAATTTAATGGGAACCCTTACTTATTCATAATTTATTTCTATTTAAGTACTACACTGAGCAGAGGGTTTGCCACATGTGCCTTAGTCTCAGAGTTATTAAAGGAATACTACAGTTAATAGAAAATAAAGAATGTTTCAACTCACATTGTAAAAATTAGCACCTCATAGAGTTTAGCCTTAAACAAAATATGGAGTAAAAGTCTGGCCACCTTGACTCTCCATTTTTGTTTCCTTGAGGTTTTGTAATACAACAGCAGACTAAACTTAATGGACAAATGAAAACATTCACAGAAATAAAAAATTCCCTCTTCCAACAAGATTTAAATCAAGACATGAATTCTAGCTTTCTAATTAAATGGTGAATTTCATGGAATCAGTCAGATTGCCAATATGTGCTATCTTGTATCTGGTTAGGACAGAGAAAAACCAGGCATGCAGGGCTGAGATACACTTCCATCTGAGATGGCCTGGTCCTGCCTTTGGCATTTTTCTCCTCTTGTAAAGTGACTGTGCATAGGGCTGGCAGTGCACAAATCATGATAAATCTCCCTCAATTAACTACATTTTGGGTTTGGTGACTTGGCTTTTTCCCAACCTGAAACAGACACCCCGCCTCCCACTTTTCCATCTACTCCCAATTTTTTTTTTAACATAGCCTCTTGCTATCTTAGCATTTAACATTTGGGAAAGATGAATTGTATTGGTATCTCTCTCGTCAGCACAATTATGCAGGCTACGGAACCAGGAAGACACAGCCTTGGCAAATGCCTGTCACCACACTTAGCACAAAGAGGGGAGAATGTTCTTAAATAATGCTTTTACATTTCTCATTCTCAGACATAGGGACATTGGGTGCCAGTGGCTTGCAGCTAAGGACAGTTAATTATCATTCTTGGTGATCATTTGCATTTATATAGCACCTTTTATAGGAGCAAATCAAATCATTAAAGCTATTATACTAATGAATGCAAGGCAGCAGTCCCATTACCTCCAAAAGTATGGAGCAGAAATGAGGTTCTCAGAGGAATCTAAAATGGTGCCTATGAAGTGCCAGCTTCTCAAACCTTCCCCCAGACTCAACCAGGTACTATGGAGTTTTAGGGTCTGAAGGAAGGTGGAACACTCTGAAAACTCTGAAGAGATTATCTACAACAATCACACAGAAGAGATTATTTATGATCCTCATATGTTGAGGGACAAAAATATTTGGAAAAATCATTTTCCAAAACTCCTTGGAAGTGCTTTGAATCTTGAGCCAAACCCTGAGTTCTAGCATATATCTAAACAATAGAGAAGAACTTGTAAAGGTTTAACTTCATCAGTGGACCCCTAAACTCTTAGAGGCAGTGCTCCTGAGACTAAGGAATAGGTATTCTGTTCCAGCATGCCCATCCAATTGCAAATCTTTGAAAGGTCTTAAAATATATAATCTTTTAAGCTTAAAAAATGATTTTAAGGTCATCTGCATTGACCTTCTTCAAATTTATCCTAGAAGATCTACCAAGATACCCACCTGTTGATGCTAAATGCTGGCTCTGCCTAAACCAGGTATGAAAGAATCTTCTGAACAATAAGAAAGCATCATTTCACCATGTTTTCCAATGCTATACCCTGAATAAAGAGTGACCATCCAGAGAAAGTGTCAGGCTCAGAAGCTTTCACACCCTGCTTTTGTTCCCACAATTCTGTAAACACTTCAAATCATTGTCATTGGCCAAGCAAATAGAAGCAATACATGAGCAAATGGGATTACATCAAATTTTTAAAATGTTTGTACCTTGGGCCAGAGAGATAAGTAATAAGACAAGTACTAAGACAAGGAATATAAATATATATGTATATATATACCCACACATATATATGTATATATACCCACACATATCTATATCTATCTATATCTATATCTATATCTATATCTATATCTATATCTATCTATATCTATATCTATCTATATATATATAGATATAAAAAACACTTGCCTTGCTTGTTGCTGACCAGAGGTAGATACTTGATCCCTAACACCACATCTTTTCCTCCATGGCCTGACAGAAAGGATCACAGAGCCAGGAGTAAACCCAGAAGATTGCTGGGTGTGACCTCAAGCAAAACATGAACAAAACAAAACCAAAAAAAAAAAAAGAAGAAGCTTCTGCATCACAAAAGAAATTATGACTAGAATAAAATGGCACCTCACCTCCAGGCTGGAACAATAGCACAGTGGGTGGGGCGTTTACTTTGCATGCAGTCAGCCCTGGTCTGATTTCCAGCATCCTATATGGTCTCCAGAGCAAAGCCAGTAGTAATTGCATGAGCCAGGAGTAACCCCTGTGCATTGCAGGGTGTGACCCAAAAAGAAAAAAAGGCACCTCACAGACTGGAGAGAATATTTGCCCCCCATGTGACAAAACGGTTAATATCCAAGCTATATAAAGCATCTGTAAAACTAATGAAGAAAAAAATCAATCTCATTCAAAAATGGGGAGAATAGATAGAAACTTCCTCAGGGAAGACACAGAGAGGGCCAATAGGTGTGTGAAAAAAAAAGTTTTTGTTTTTTTCTCTGAATCACTTAAGCTCCCCGTGACGTATTCGATATGCCAGACACAGTAACAACAAAGTCTGCAATGGAGACGTTACTGGGCCCGCTCGAGCAAATCGATGATCAACGGGAGGGCCTTTACTTTTACTTTACTTTACACTTAACATTAGGGAAAAGCAACTCAAAAGATAGCAAAGTAACAGCATAGCCATGAGATATAGCAGAAATAACAGTATTGTCAGGAACCTAGCGGAAAAGAAAACGTCATCCACTGAAAGTGGGATTACCAACTGGTTCAACTCTTTTGGAAAACAATATGAGCATTTCTCAAAAAACTTAGAACTGAACTTCCATCTCACCCAGAAATTTCACTTCCTTGTCATCTACCTCAAGTGCCCCAAAACTCTTTTCAGAAACAACGTTTGCATTCCTATGTTCATTGCAGCAATATTTATGATAGCCCAAATCAGGAAACAACCTGAGTGCAAGAACATATGACTGGATAAAGAACATGAAACACAATGATAAAGATAAGAGATAGAAAAATCAAAGATAAAAAACTACCACAATATATGAGTGTTTGTGGTGTGTGTGTGTGCGCACACACACACACACACACACATAAAGGAATTCTACTTAGTTTCTAAAAAAGACATTATGAAGCAATTTGCCACTATATGGATGGAACTAGAATGCATTAAGTTGAGTCAAATTGGGCAGAATGAGAGGAACAAATAGAGAATGAACTCTCACATGAGGGATACAAAGAAGCATAGTAAGGCAATAATAAATGGCCTAAAACAGAATCTGTAAAGTGGTCAATATAACTGAGGCAGCCATGTTTGGGAGATGTGGGGCAGTGGGGGGTGAAGAGATATCCTGGGGAAGTGATTGGATAAGGATGCTCTGGCGGGGGTCTGTGGTATTGAATACTATAAGCTTGAACTGTAACAGATAGTCAAGAAAATCACAGAGGATGGAAGGAAGGAAGGAAGGAAGGAAGGAAGGAAGGAAGGAAGGAAGGAAGGAAGGAAGGAAGGAAGACAGCAGGAAGAAACAAGGAGAAATCTGTTTGCCACAAGCATTCCCTCTGCAATGCTATAAAAAGTCATTGATGCATCATTTTATTTCTTTTAAACACAATTCAAACATTTCAACAAAATATTCTTGAAGGAAGCTGACATTGTTTGTGGTACTGGGATAACATATGCCTGAAATTCTATTATGAACAATTTTGTAAATCATAATGCTTTAAATTTTTTAAAAAGCCAACTTTTTTTAAAAGAAAAGCTTCTATGTTAGGAACGGAGAGAGAGCGTAGAGGTCATGACACTTGCCTTGCACCCAGGCAACCCTGGTCATGTCCCCAGCATCCTATATGGTACCCTCTTCCCCCTAGGAGTGATCCCTGAGCACAGAGGCAGGAGCACCACTAGTGTGTCCCCCCAAACAAACACAAGCCAAAATGCGTTCAGAGAAAGCATCCCTTTTCTAAACCTTTTTAACTTTGGTATCCTAAAATTCTTGCTCAACCTTGTGCTTAACCTACAAAGTGTCTTCTAATTTGGCAATCATGATATGTTTATTTGGTGTGAGGATCTGTACAAACAGTGTACTTCCTGGCTTTTAAGTAGGATGAATAATTGTTTTCTTCCATTGTTCAGGCCTGGTACCATAAACAGATACGTGAACATATTTGCTGAAGACCTTGGAATTGCTATTTAATTATTTTTATGGGCCCCTTTAAACTCTTCTCTTTGAACAAAAACTGGTTGTTTCTTTACAATTTTCTTACTGGCAAGTAATTTTGTTCTTTGAAATCTAAAAAAAAAAGAAAAAATAAGGGGCTGGAGCCATAGTGCAGCAGGGAGGGATTTGCCTTGCATGGGGCCAACCTGGGTTCAATCCTCGACATCCCATATGGTCCCCTGAGCACCTCCAGGAGTAATTCTTGAGTGCAGAGCCAGGAGAAACCCCTGAGCATCGCCAAATGTTATCCAAAATAGAAAAAAAAAGTCTAAAAGTTCAAAACTCAATTCAAGTTGTGTAGTGCTAAACTATACCAAAAAGTGTTAGCAGTATTTCATCATCAAGAACAGTGCACAACATTTTACAAAGAGGAGGAAGAAAAGGCCAGGGAAACTCTGGGTTGGCCTTAGTTTAAGCAATTAACTCATTTGAGGAAGCATAGCGGGCTCTTTGAGATTGGTTGTCTTTGATTGCAATTTCTTAATATTGATGCACAGATTTTGGCATCATAACTTCTGTTAAGGCAAGACTTCTTATTTAATTATTTAATATTCCTATTACAGAGATAATCATCAAATTATTATAAATAATTACCTACGCCTGTCTTCAAGTAAGTGATCTGTTCACTTTACCAATGAGTTTTTCAAGGTCAAGTTTGTCCCAGATGAATAATTACTAATTGCAGTTTCAATTTTACTAAATAGCGAAAACACATAAACACCTTTTCATTCTCTGAGTTTTAGACTTGTTCTGGCAAAATATTATGTCATCCACTTGACTTGGGAATTAGAATTAGTTAATGCCACTCTGAAACCAATGTTTTTAATAAACACTCACCTTGGATACTTCCTGGAGACACAGTGGCATCTCCCTAGTAATCAAGAACAATTAAATGATTATTTTCTAGGCTTGTGGTAATTTTCTACTGTCACATCAAGATGATCAGAGCTTCCTTATTAATCCCTGAGCATTTTTTCCCTGAAGAACTACATGGGTTTATCTGAAAGAAAAGATGGAGAAACCAAACAGAAAGGGAGAGCGGATAATTTAAAGTTTCAGCTGTAATTTGGAGTTTCATCTTCAATTTTAGATAACTCTCTCTTTTTATTTATTTACTTGGTTATTATTTATTCACTTGTCTACCCAAAGCAGATTAGAATGTTAAGATTTACTCTTCTAGTATTTTCATGAGAGATAAAAATTACATTCTTAAATATTAGTTTTCAAAGTGGATTATAACTATTATTGAATAGAATATATATGTTTAAAATTTTTGGACACCAGGTGTCTATGTATTGGAAATGAGCTATATATTGAGTATGAACAGTATAGTGGGAAATAAAGAAATCTGAACACTGGAGTTACCAGTCAAAAGTGTCTTACTATAGCTCTTAGAGTTCCTAGCTATAAAACTAGTTACTTTGTTCCGCAGTTATTAAAATTTCAAAATGGAACGAACCTAATTCTTGTGTTTGTGAGGAACAAACAAAGCAGAATAAAGCCTCTGAGGAAGCACTCAACTTATATTAGAAAAAAAAAATAGATAATCCTGGGCAAAAAAAAACAAGCATAGACTAAAATATCATGTTGGATAAATTTTCTGCATTTGAGTTTGATTTTATCAATTTTGTGGTAATAATATAGTTCATCATACTGAGCGTTCTTCTCTGTTGAACAGATTTGGCTAAATTTTCCCTTATTTTACCTTTTCTCACTATACCACCAGCATGCTTCTTATCACCACAGACCTCAGCTTTGCTTTCCAATCTCCCTGTGAAGACTCTAATTTTGACTGTCATTGATTGAGATGTTGTCAAGTCCTCTTTACTATGTGAACATCATTTGGAGTCAAATCTTTTTAGAAATGCAGTCATTGATTAAAGGTGATTTTGTATACAAGGTTCAATTTAAAGAGAGTTTTACATAACTACTTAGACCTCTAGCTTCTGAGAGCACTTGGTGTGTAAACCACCAGTTCAGTCCTCTTATAACTACTAGAAATAGGACATTATAGAGCCGTGGTCTCCAATAAGATAGTCCTTAACTCCATATGGCTACTGAGCATTTGTCCTACCCTAGACATCCCTAACCAATAAAACACACATTATATTTCACATACTTTCATATGAAACTGCTTATGAGTAAAGGTTACACAAATTACAATGGTAGTATTATTGATATTTAGGTTACATAAAGAACAGATAAATTAATTATATTTTTTCTTTTTTACTTTTGACATATTATTATTGGAAAACTTCCAATCATATACAGGAGGCTGACATTATATTTCCATCAGACTGTCTGTTCTAGCAAAGGAATGAGTTTTCAAAGGAAGCATATTTTTATTTAATAGCACTTTCCTAAATCAGACATTTAATGTGTGCACTAAGATCTGCAATTTAACTTTTAGGAATTATTCTGATGTAATCAAGTGCATGAACAATGATGTTCAGCACAATGACATTTTTTTAAAACACCTAAAATATCCACCCCCAGGAAATTGGTTGACTAAATTAGGATATATCATACCAAAGAGTGCCTTATGGCCTTTTTAAGTGAATATACAGATTTCTATTTACTGTATTAGTTGGTTGCTACTCCCATTGCCCAGTCACTATTTTTCTTCTTTTCAGAAAATCAATACTAATTTTTCCATTTAGGCATTCTTCTCAGTCCCATTCTTGGTCTTTCATATCCATGCTTGTCCTACCCTTATGTTAAAGAGACAAGTAACCCAAATTTCGCTAATTTGGGTTTACCTTTCTGACCTCAACATTTGGTTCTGAGGTGTTTACTTGGTTCAGGTTATTTGAATCAGAACCAATTTTGACTATTTCAAAAAACCTTTCATAAGTTGATATATTAGCCCATTTTATATTTGCAGTCAAATTATCTCCTTTTCTGTGACCAACAGATGAAGTACAGACACAAGTTATTTCCAAGTGCTTTGGAGTAACTAGAGTAGAATGATGGAGTAGATACAGGATGAGGAGAGGCTGACTTTAGCCATCAGGGTCAGGGTAGGTCTTTTGATGAAGATGATTTTTGAGCTGGCTTTTATAGTCTCCAGAACCAGCCACCACCATGCTGAGACCACTCTCCGCACACATGAAGGTACCGGTAGAGGAACAAAGCCACGCGGGTCCCGGGGACGAGATCTCCAAGCCTACTCAGATCGGGGCTGAGCATCCTCCACCCAGATCCTCAAAATTCCAGCAGGCAGGGGTCACACCCACCAACTGGCCCCCTGGCTCCGTGTAATCCCATCAACGACCAAGACCAGAGACTATAAAACCCAGCTCCCGGATCATCTCATTCCTACTTTGGCCAAACTGGCAGGCTACCGAATGTAACCTACCCACAAGGCAGAGTCTGGCAAACTCCCCATGGCATACCCAATATGCCAAATACCAGTAACAATGAAGGGTCTCATTCTCCTAACTCTGAAAGAGCCTTGGATATGGCACTTTTTAAAAAAAGTCTCAGGGCTAGGATGAAGGAGACGTTACTGGGGCCTGCTCGAGGCAATCGACAAATAACAGGATGGTTGTGATTGATTGTGATTTTTGAGCTGAGAGCTAAAGAAAAGAGAACAAGTGCATGCAGATCTGAAAAATACTGAACAACATAAGAAGCAAGTTTCTAAGGCAGCAAGGGCCTAGACTAGGAATTAAAAGGAATTTTACAAGTGAAGAAGGGAATGAATGTTAAGAGACATCATGAAGACAGTCTGACTAGATTACATAAGGTCTTGCAGACATGGCATTGTTTAAACTTAAGTTATTTGCAGTGCAAAGTCACTGGGAAATATTAAGCAAATGGATAATTTCAGCAAAAGACTAAAGAAATGCTGCTTCTCCTCTTAAAATAAGTTTTTCACAGTTAAGTATCTTAAGCTAACTGTAGGGGAGAAAAGGAAGAGTATCCTTCAGAATACACATTTTAAACTTCTAGCTAGTCATAATTATTATTATTACATTTTCAAACATAAATATGCCAATGCTTTTAAAGTGTTGTATTCCGTAGGCAGAGATACATCCTTCCTAAACCTCATTCTCCATTCAACTTGAACAAAGTCCTGCAGACAAGATCTACAGAAACAAGAAGAGTTAGAAATATTCTCAAAAGGTCAGTGAGAGTTTTAGAGGACAAAGAACTGAGACAACCATGCAAATCAGTGGAATCCCAGAGGGTCCGTAGCTGAAAGAAATCAAGCCAGGTCTAAAAGAAAAACTGGCAAGGAAATAAACCTTAAATGCCACTTCACATTCAGTATTGATTTATTTGCTTCTGGATTTAACTAACATGCCATTCATGAGGGCACATCTGTGGGAAACCAAGGGAGCATTTTTTCTTCAAGCAGAAAGGTGAACGCCATTTACCTTCTCTAATAGCTGAAAAAACTAAACCCCACCAAATCAATTCACTTGGGTTTAGGTAACATATTGAAATTAAAATAAGCCTATCTTAGGGCCAGCTTTGTGAAAATTTGTTAGTTGCTTTTGTGTAGGTGACTTTATCTCAGGTTTATCATTCTGAAAACTTTCTGTGCTTTAGCAGGTGACCTTTTAAAAACTCTTGCTAATAACAGTGTCCTGTACTATCCTCCACTCCAATCAAAACTTCCTTCTGTATTTTATTCACCTTTAGGTGATATGATTAAATGTCAGTGCTAAACATACCTGTAGTTATTTATATCTTACGGTAATTTGAAATTTGGATTTAATAATCCGTTACAGAGTACCTACTAGGTTCTATTAGAAATGGCAATCTTAAGGAATCCTATGAAAAAAATAACACATGAATAAAGTGTCGATGAAGGTCACACAAGGTATGATAATTTCTGTGCTGATTTTTGAAAGATTGTTTTGGTAAGTGGAGAAGGGAAAATGAAGAGGAATTACACAGAAAAAAAAAAGAGAAAGCATCAAGTGAGAAAAACAGAATAACCCATCTTATTATGCAGTTTCACCCAGGCAGCAGTAGATGTAAAGAAAGAGGAAGTATATTTGGACCTTCTGCAACTATTTGTATAATAAATATTTTAAAGGGATTAGAGTAAAAGTCATTTAGTAAAGCAAAACACTCCTCAGTCACTCTATTTCTACTGTTCTTTTACATTTATTTTCAGAATCTTAACTTTTAGTTTAATCCTTAGACTAATTAGTTTAGTCGCCTTAATTCCAATAACATTTTAATGCAGTTTTGTAAAAATAGATATGAATCAATAAAATTACAAGAAGTGTTTTGGGAAATAACCCATAGGTAACATTGATGCAGGAAATCAATGCTGTGTGGTTTTCCTTGGCATTAAGTTTGTGGTACTCAAATATCCTTTTAGAGTAACCTGTTGTGAAGAATGTGGTTTTCTTTTACATTCCACAGATGAGTGCAGTCATTCTGGGTCTGTTCCTCTGTTTCTGACTCATTTCACTTAGCATGATACTTTCCATATACATCCACTTAACATAATATGAGACTAGCACCCAAGGAGAGTAGAGATGAGGGCCAGGAAGATTCCTTCACAGTTAGGAGCCAGCCTTATGAGCTAGGGGAAAAGGCAGCTAGGATAGAGAGGGGACCACTAAATCAATGATAGTTGGAGGAATTGCTCGGGATGGGAGATGTATGCTGAAAGCAGACAAAGTACCAAACATGATGGCCTCTCAGTATCTGTATTGCAAACCACAATGCCCCAAAGTAGAGAGAGAGAAAAAAGGAAATTACCTGCCATAGACACAGGTGGTGAGGTGAGGTGGAGTGGGGGTGGGGGAGGAATACTGAGGATACTGGTGGTGGGGAATGTGCACTTGTGGAAGGATGGGTGTTCGATCACTGTATGACTGAAACTCAATCATGAAAGCTTTGTAACTATATCTCACTGATTCAATAAGAAATATATTTAAAAATATCAGCAAAAAAAGAATGTGATTGGCTGATGACATCAATATACCGCATCTTTGGATCTCTGAATCATTCCCTCACTTCACATTCACTTCGAGTTGCTCAAAGCTAAATGACTATGTTTGATGAAGTTTCTATAGAGAGATCACTTTTTGTCACATAAAACTGTTCTGATGGCCATTATTCCAGTGCATCTCTCCCTTACCCGGTTAGGACCTTTCAATTGCATTACAAAATGAGTCTCTCATTACAAAAGCCTCCTTCCTTTCCTCTCTTATCCCGGGGTTAAGACCTGCACTATGGTATGAAGACTTTTCCTGCTTTATCGTTATTGGCATTACTCCCAACAAATCACTTGCATTCATGATTAATTCTAGTTTGGTATAAGCTTCCTGGAAGTCCCAAATGGCATGAAATCCTAATATTTCCTAGAGGTGGACTCTATTTTTGTTTCTGTATTTCTTAACACCATTGAATAATGGGAAATATGGGAGATGACATAATTCACACTCTGAATTCACAACATAATCGAATTGGGTAATAAAATGGAAAAAAAAACACAATTATTCACAAAATGTAAAGTAAAAAAAGAGTATAATGTGGGAATATTTCCTGCCAACTATTCTTACCTCCTGTGATTTTTATACTACTACATTAACTATTCATTCCTTCATGAGATTTTTCTCTGATTTTTCTCTGATTTTTCTTGGCTTCTATAGTTCATCTTGTTATAGTTATCTACTTTGAGATTCTCTTACACTATGCAACCTTTAAACATGGGCATATCCCAAGAATATTTTATGGAATTACTTCTCTCATTCCACATACCTTGTCCTGTTCTTGCATTCTTTGTTCAACAAATACACATTTTTGTGTTTGTGAATGTGTAGCAGCACGTATGCTGTCTACACTATTTTAACAAATTACTGCAAACTTGTCAACTTAAAATCTCAACCCCTTATTATCTCACAGTTTATGTGCTTAAGAATGTAGGGTATCTACAGGCATGATTCATCAGATTTCTCTTCTAGGGGGTCCATAAAGACTGAAATCAGGAAGCTGTCAGACTATGTACCTCTGACGATTTCATTTCCTGATTCCTTCAGATTGTTGATATCATGTAGTTTCTTGAAATTTTGAGGTCACCATTCTTGTTCACTATTGACTAAGAGCAGCTTTTAGTTCTTAAATATTTGACTTCAATACTTGTATATGAGTACTTATATCTCAGGGATAACAGTGGCACCAAGAAACTGTCTCAACCTAAGAATTTCTTTAATATCCTTTCTGCTGCATTTCTTTGACTAAAGTTTCTGCTTTTATCTTCTGTTTTAAGGGCTCATGTTATAATATTGAATCACTTAGGTAACCCAGGTTAAACACTCTATTTTAATGTCAGCTGACCTTTTTATTGAAAAAAACCTTTATAAAAATATAAATTTGGTGTTTGAATAGTCAGGAAGCAAGAATCATGGAGAAGGCATTTTTAGAATTCAGCATATCACTGTGTGTGTGTTTAAGGTGCCCCAAATAAATATGTGCAATGTTAAATTCATTTCCCCCAATCCTTATCTAATAATATCCTTCTTTCCATATTTCTTTTCCTCCCAATAGCACAAGAATCTACTGTTGTTTAATAAAGCAGAAACCTGACTGTCAATATTATTATTTTCCACGCTCACATTATCATATTTTAAGCTTTATCTTGGAACGGCCAATGCTATCTGCCATGTATTTCTAAAATCCCTCATCTTTATCCTTACCAGTTAAATCTCCTTTTAATGTTTGTACACTTTCCCTATAACTTTACCTATATCTTTACTATTTGATAAATCTCTTAGCTTACTTTCCTATTTCTCACTTTCTGTTTTTTTGTAATATCTATTCACGAGTAAACACTTAAATTTGGCTCCAAATCCAGCACTGTTGATGTATTATTTCTCCAAAATTTTGCTGTTAGGGCCAGTAGAGTGAGTAGGGTGCTTGCCTTGCATGCTGCAGACCTGGGTTGAATCCCTGGCACCCCATATGGCTCCCCAAGTCCCACCAGGAATGATCCCTGAGTACCATGGCAACTAAAATTCTAAGCTAAACCAAGCCTTAAAAAAAAAACTCTAAAAATCTTTGAAAAAAATTATCCACAACAAATTGGGGATCTAATTGGGCAAAGGAAATCATGGAGTAAGTTTAGAAATTAGTACTGCTTCTTCTTATGATGAGCAATTTACCAATTCAAACAGTTTTGAATTTACCATTTCAAACAGTTGGGAATTTTGAAGTTTAGAAGAGTGTGAGATGGGGTCACAGTGAGAGTGCAATGAGTAAGGTCATTGCTTGCCTTGTATGAGGCAGAACTGGGTTTGATTCCCATTTGATCTCCTGAGCACTGCTAAGAGTGGTCACTGATTAAGCACAGAGCCAGGAAAAAGTCTTGAGGAATACTGGGCGTGGTCAAAAATTAAAATAAAATAAATAAATAAATAAAAATGCCAACAGAAGTTTGGAGCAATATTGAAGAGTTGAGAGAACCAAATCACACTTTAGGAATCACTAAGGAGAAATAAGCATTAAACGTAAGTGGGATTTTTATTGAGAATCCAGAAGGTTAACAAAAGCTAAAGGGAGACGTCCATGAGAACTAAGTCACCATGACATTCTCTTATACATTTGTTACATTGAGAAAATAAGGTATTGCTATCATGTGTAGGCTGATGCATTCTAGATAAAAGATTAAATCTTTTTGTGGAAACAAATACCTAAATTCTCCAAACATTTTCACAATTGCTAATAGTTAAAGCCTGAAATTTAGTAACAATAACACAAGAATGAACTAGAAATGATTGAATATTTAAAAATTAATAAAATGAGCAAAGAATAAAGTCTCATTAAAGATACACATCTTTTAATTTAAAAGTTTAGTCATTAAAATTAATATAAATGTGCTCAAATATTGAAACATTAAAAGAATTTAAGCATAGGATTAGAAATTCTTTATTAAAAACATCAAATAGAAATTCTAGGATCCAGAAAGATAGTGCGTGGGTTAAAGCACTTGTTTCGCATGTAGCTAACTCTGGTTCCATTTCTGTGTGTCTACCCCATGATCCCAACACCTCCCTCCCTCCCTCCCTCCCTCCCTCCCTCCCTTCCTTCCTTCCTTCCTTCCTTCCTTCCTTCCTTCCTTCCTCCCTTCCTTCCTTCCTTCCTTCCTTCTTTCCTTCCTCCTATGTGGTGCTGAGGCGTAGAGGTTCCACCAAAGATTCTTGGCCAATCAGGCTCCTGTTAAATTGAAGGCTACAGAATGCCATGTTGCTTGGGGCGCTGTGTTGAGGAAATTATTCAGGTCACTGGTGATGCTCCAAGAACTCCAGGGTCACACTGATGGTGGTCAGGTCCCTCCAAGGTTGTATTTGTTGAGACTCAGAGAACAATTTAGTGCTGGGAATTGAACAGATCAGTAGCATGCTAGGCATGCAACCGAAATATTCTCAGCCTCCTCCCAAATTTTTGCTTTGTCAGACTAATTTCACTAGCACAATGTCTCAGGGGCATTCTAAATGGTCTCTAAAGTTTATAGGTACATAAAATAATCTTAGAGAAGTCATTACAGTTATTAAATAAAATATAGCCAGAAACCTTATAGAGAAATAAAATATATCACTGAAAAGGATTCAAAAAAATTCTAAGATGGGGGTATGGTGCTGCCAGCAGGTCAATCTGTACCTGTGAGGAGAGTGCATCAGCAGCCTGATGGCAACTTCAGACTTCCAGATACCCCAAAATTGCTGCTGTGCCTTTGCCAGACCCCAAAAACTTGGGGCAAAGTTTACCAAGAAAGTAAACGGCCAAAAGTTAGGTATGTGGGAAACACACCCACAAACCACCTCCGGCTCAGCTATACAATTGGAGGCAAGGCCTCTCTGGTTCCTGATTGAACTGCTTAATGGTCATGATCCCAGAGACTCAGAAACAAATCTCGAAACCCACTGGCTTTAGGCAGAAGTGCATCCGGTCCCTGCAGTAGGTTACCGGTGCTGGGCCAACCCAGGTGGGAATAGGTTTTGTTTCTTGGCCTGTTTCCCCTGGCGGCCCAGTGGCCGCCATCCTTCAAAGGCCAGTAGATAGTCAGGTTTGGGGCCCCAGTGATGAGACACACAGGGCCTCATGGGATGGGGGTGGAGCTGATCCTGTCCTCCCCATCCCAATGAGACCCCAAGTCATCGCCCACAAACGGCCTCTCTGGCTCCTTGATCAAGCTGCTCAACGGCCATGATCCCAGAGACTCAAGAGCAAATCTCAAAACCCAGTGGCTTTTGGCAGAAATCCCTCCAGATTTAAGTGTTAAAATTTCGGAATTTCAAAATCACATGGCCCTACTGCAGCCACGCAACATCATATGCTATTCATAATCAGCAATAGAACACAAATTGTCTACTGTTGCCTTTTCAGCAGATCTGAGTGTTGGGGTAAAATCTCAAATAATAATGGTAGGTCTGGTGTCGAAATATTGAATGTGATCAAAGTAGAGAGAGAGTAATGTGGAAATCATCTATCCCACAGGTAGGGGGAGGGTGTGGGATGGGGGTATACTGGGGTTTTTGGGGGTGCAGAATGGGCACTGGTGAAGGTACTGGTGTTTCATTGTATGACCGAGACTTAGACCCGAAAGCTTTGTAACTGCTCTCACGGTGATTCAATAAATAAAATTATAAAAAATGAAAAAAAAACAGTAAGGTGGAGTTCATACACAATTCAATCAGCTAATCAGTGGCGGAATAAATAGCAGTACTCCTACAAAAAAAAAAATTCTAAGAAAGGCCAAAACGGAAAAGAATGGCATGAAAACAATGAATACAAATAAATATACATAGTAAGCATATTCTATTGTTTTATGCTAATAATAAAAGATATGTATATCAATAATTACATTAAATATAAATTTATAAAACAGAAAAAAAAGATCACAAACATGAATGAAGATAAACAAGGTCTAACTGTAAGTTGTATTTAAGCTATTTTAAATATAATAATGTCGTGAAATAAATATAAAACATGGAGACATATAGTTCAAATATAAAGCAATCAAAATAAAACTCAGAGCAATGGAAATATCAGACAAATATACCTGTGCAAAAATGATCAAGAACAAGAAAGAAATCAGGTAATGATAATTATATTAATTTATCATAAATATTAATGGTAATCATAAATTTGTATGTACTTTACACGAAAGATTCAAAGTACAAGATACAGAATTTGAAGAACTATAAAAATTAATGGTTCAATTCACAATAATAGTTGGAGATTTTATACTCTTTCGGTGATGAAAATTATCATGAATACAGTTGACCATCAATACACAAGGCATTATTGATAGTTCAAACACTTTGCATATCATGATGGCAGAATAAGCTTTCATCTCAAAAGTGTTAGGACACTTAAAAAGATAGGCCATATCATGAGTCATGAAGCAAATTTTAATCAATTAAAAAAATTAAACTCTCACAATGTGTTCTGATTATTGAACTTGCAATTGATTGGAGAAAGACATAAACAAAACCTCAAGTGCTTGGAAATCAGACTAAGAAAAAGATAAATTTTTAAGAGTTTATTATACAATTAAGCATAAGTAAAGGAACTGAAGAGATAAACAAGGTAGTTAAGGCTTTGCACTTGACCCAGCAAACTGGAACCACATATGGTCTGCCTAGCCCTGCCAGGACTCATCTCTGAGTGCAAAGCCAGGTGTCAGCCTTGAGCATCACCAGGAGATGCCCAAATATAAACAAAAAGTGACGCATAATAAGATGATAACATAGCGAAATTTATCTCATGTACTAAAGTGGTTCTTAGAGAAAAATACTTAAATTTTAGCTATATTAATATAAGGTAAAGGTAAAGGCCCTCCCGTTGATCATCGATTTGCTCGAGCGGGCCCAGTAACGTCTCCATTGGAGACTTTGTTGTTACTGTGTCTGGCATATCGAATACTCTCGGTAGCTTGCCGGGCTCTCTCAAAGAAATAAGTTTTACACTTTAAGAAAACACAAAAAGAAATACCATAACAAGCAGAAAAAGTATTTTAAAAATAGCAGAAATCAATGAGATTGGGAATATAATAGAGAAAATAAATGAAACTCACAAAGTAGGGGTAGTTAATTATATGTGTCAACATCCCTGGACCAGTGTTCATACAATAGTAAAATCAAAATTTCTTTCGATAGTCCTAGAACATTTATAAAAATAGGCCCTATCGTGAGTCATAAAGCAAATATCAATACATTTTTAATTAGCTGCCTATAAATTTTGGTCAAAATTTATTCTGGATGCTTCTATGATGATTTTTTGGGATAAATTTCACATGAAATTGGTGAGTTTGATTTTTTGTTTTTGTTTGTTTGGGATGATTCTCAGGGTGTTTCTCCTGGCTCTGCACTCAGGAATTACTCTTGTCTGTTCTCAGGAGATCAAATGGGATGCCAGAGATCAAACTCACCTCAGCTGTTGCAAGGCAAGGCCCTACCCACTGTACTATCTCCCCAGCCTCTAGACTGGTAAGTTTTGAAGAAAACATATTACCATCATGTGGATGGGCTTCTTTTAATCGATAGAAGGCCAGAACAGAGAAAAGCCTGTAATCCTAAAACTAAGAAAAAACAAGCTGCCTTCAGACCTCTGCAACAACGAATGTTTCTAGCAAACTGCATTTAGGTACAAGCTGTAACTCTTAAACTCCTCCACGCACCCAGCTCCCCACCACCCCTGCACTCACACCAAGAACTCTTATGGTTGCAAGAAAAAGGTCTGGAGAAATAGCTCAATAGACTGAGCACCGGCTTTGCATGCAAGAGGACTGGTTTTGATCCCTAGAACTGTGTGATCTCCCAAGCACTGTTGGGAGTAACCCCTGAGCACAGACTTAGGAGCCACTCCTAAGCACCACTGGGTGTGGGGAAAAAATAATAATTGATTTAACTCTGATTTCCATGACTGGATATGTTTTAGGCATAAAATTTCTTACCTACTGAAAGTATGTTCAAACAGTAACTCTTGACTGAGTCAAGTCTCATATTAACCAAATAAATATATATCCCTGAATCATAGTAGCTCTGATTTATGAATCTTAGTATCTCTTATTTAGATAATTTCTAAAGGACAATAATTCCAATAAATCCTGATCCTATTGATTCATCAAACTTTCAGTAAAGTATTTCCCAGAAATTGCAAGTGTCAGATAATGAAGCAATGCTCATTTTAGAAACAGACCTATGTTTGAGTCATAGCTTTACAAATAAGTAGCCACACATTAAGCTCTAGTTCATTATGCATGCAAATCCTAAAATCATCCTTAAGTTCTCAACTTCATCATATTTAAATAGGGTTATTTTACAGAGATCTTGTGAAAATTAGAAATGTTAGATATAAAGTACTTTATACTCCATGAGCATTTAATAAATCCTCAAAAATATTATCAAACTAAATATATATTTTGGGGCAGTGACTTGTTCATTTGGGTTTTGGAACACACCCAGCTGTTCTCAGGGCTTACCCCTGATTCCGTGCTCAGAAATTACTTCTGGTGGTGCTTGGGGAACCATATGTGGGTAGCATTGTAGCACTGTCATTCACCGATTTGCTCAAGCGGGCACCAGTAACGTTTCCTTTCATCCCTGTGGCATGCTAGTGTAGCTCAGTGGTGTGCTTGCTCTAGGAATACGAAGTGAGACTTATTGCTACTTTGTTACTGTTTTTGGCATATCAATATGCCATGGGGAGCTTGCCAGGCTCTGCCGTGCAGGCAGGATGCTCTCAGTAGCTCGCTGGGCTCTCTGAGAGAGACAGAGGAATCAAACCTGGATTGGTCACATGCAAGGCAAACACCCTACCCTCTGTGCTATCGCTCCAGCGATTTGGGGTACCAGGGATCAAAACCAGATCAGCCATATGTAAGACAAATGGTATAACAAATACTTAAAGGCAACAGAAACTGAGAACAGATTTTTGGTAGGAGTTTATCACAGAATAGATGGATCATGATGAGTGTGGGACAATGGGACAATGGTGCAGGGAAGTTAACACTCTGGGAGAGGGTGTGGTATGGGGTTGTGCTATGCATAAAACTCTATCATTAACAATATTATAAGATGTGGTGCCTAAAATGAAAATAAAAATAATCACACAGACTGTGATAATATGAAATCTGAAATAATTGTCAATGAATTCAAGAACTGAATTTGTTACATTAAATTCCAAAGTTTATAAGTGGGCCGAGTGAGTATTTCATTTATATATGATTTTGAAATATCCTTTGTAGATTGCAAAATACTAGTCGCATATTTAATGTGGCTTTTGTAGAAATAGACATATTTCATAAACCACTTCATTCATAAACCACCTTTATATTACTCTCTCCAAACTTGGCAGTAAAGTTTTTAAAGTATTGCAAAGTTGTTAAGCTCACCTTGGGAATATAAGTTTTCCAGACTTTCAGTTTTGCTAGAAAGCTCAAATTTTATCATTGGCTTCAAATACTGTCAGCTATTTCCTTACAGTGACAGGCTCATATTGTTCATTTTTGAGACACTGTTTTCCAGATAACTAAGTCTGAATAATCATAATTATTCTGTCTATTGTTCCTTGAAAACAGAAGTCATTCATTATTCGAGCAATCACACCAGTACTTCCCTTAAGGCAGCCACTTTACTTTATTCAGAAAACAGAATTACTCTATGTATACTTTCCTTTCTCTTATGCAAAATTTTAAGCATGAGTATTCAATAGTCAATATCTAACATAGTAATGTTTTACTGATTCATCAAGGACACTCCATAAGTACCACAGTAAGTTTTTTTAAGTTATGTTCATAAATTTACTTTTATATATCTAAAATCTCCACAAAAATGTTTTTCATACTTCAAAAACTCAATCTTTTTCTCATTTACAATATTCATATCATCTTCAAATCTTACTATCAAAATCAAACCATTGCTTAATCTTTTTCTTATAATAAGCGTTGCTATTTTCCTGCTATACTAATTCCTCATAAATATTTCATTTATTTTTATTTTTTATTTTATTTTATTTTTTAATTTTTATTAGTGAAACACCATGAGGTACAGTTGTAGACTTACAAATTTTCGTGCTTGGATTTCAATTATACAACGATCAAATACCCATGCCTCCACCAGTGCCCATTTTCCACCACCACGGGTGCCAGTATCCCTCCCACCCCCCAAACCCCCCATCCCACCCTGCCTCTGTGTCAAGGCATTCCCTTTTGCTCTCTCTCCTTTTGGGTGTTGTGGTTTGCAAAAGAGGTATTGAGTGGCAATCATGTTTGGTCTATAGTCTACTTTCAGCATGCAACACTCACAAAGAAACAGAGAGAACTCTAATAAACCAAATCAGAAATAATAATGGGGATATCACAACTGAAACCAAAGAAATTCAAAAGATCATCAGAGACTACTTTGAAAGTCTGTATGCCACAGAACAAGACAACCTAGAAGAAATGGATAAATTCCTGGATTCCTATAATGTCCAAAAGCTGAATCAAGAAGTGATAGAGTACCTGAATAGACCTATTAACATCAAGGAAATTGAAACTGTAATCAAAAGTCTACCACAGTAAGTTTTAACAACAATTCTGGGTGGTACTGAAAGGTCTCATTAGGTAATTCATTACCACTGCTTGGAGCAATTTCACCTCTTCTAACTTCTTTACCATGCAAAAAACACTAATTGGAATTTCTAAACATTTTCTTTTGCCTTTTCTAAAACACTAAACTTTATTTTAGGATCTCAAAATAACAATTTATTAAAGAAAGATAACATTCAAAGTGTGAAGTTCTGACTGCAGATAGTGATAGAAAAAAATTAATTCTTTTCTAAAAGTCTGTAGTTATACCCAAAATCTCCCTGGGAAAACTCACGTTATCTAATATTGCATTTGTTATGAAAGTGAAGATATAAATAAAATAAAATAAAGTAAAAGTGAAAATATAATGACACTTTGGTTAACTTCTGGAAAATTTCACTGTATATTCTTAAGAGAGTAAGAGTTACAGGGAAATTCAACATCTTCGCATTGTAATGAAAATTATACAGATAGTTTTAGCTTCATCTACAATCTTCCTTCAATGTTCATCTAGCTTTTCTCTTATGATCCCAGATCAAACTTAGTGAACTTCCATCCTTTCTGGAAAATTCTGTGGACTAGAAAATACTGCATCATGAGCTACTAAAAAAAGTTTCCTGGTCCTAGTTTTCTTTCTCCTTTTATAAGCTTCGAAATCTAGGGCTCTTCAAATCCACATTTAAATGGAAAGACCTTTTCTATTCCAACAAAAGAACTCTACAACCTTCATTCAATACAAAAGCTAGCTGAGATAAAATCACCAGAGGCCAACCACACAGGCCAGGAGTGAAGTACCACATAGCCTTCAACCAAATAGTTTTCAAATTCTTTGCTCAGGCTGACTCTGAGGGCCCTTCATCTATCTTTTTGTGCCTTTCTATATTCCTTCTTTGAGATTTTGTTTTTGTGGAATGTGTCTGGTGTTCTGTCTTCAATTTTCCTGTCACCCAGGTGAAGAAAGTGTTCCATGTGATATGAAGTCACACGTCAGCATCCGGTCTCTGGGCTGCTCTGTTCATTATTTCCATTTCTCTTTTCCAACACTGCAGGGTCTTTTTCTGTCAACATCTAGCACAACACATCTGTAACTTTCTGTCCCTGCTATTCTTTTTCATGGATGTCAAAATATAGGGTTTGATGAGTACCCTTGAGATTCAGCCTATCACTTAAGGGGTGCTTCTGTTTGGATGTCCAATTTTTTAAAGGTGGCTAAGCCTGGCTGAGATTCAAAACTTGATTTTTTTCTAGGTGGGTGTATAATCAAAATGAAAAATGGACGGAACGTTTTATGAACAATTATGTTTGTACTATGAAAAAGAACATCTTGTTTTTGACCCAAACACAAGCATCAAAACATCAATTTAATCCAATGCAATGCAGCAGGCATATATTGAAATCCCAGCAGATAGGTACTGTGTATTAAAAGACTGGAAATCTTTGGAAATAAACACATGATTAAACTTGGAGACACTAGTAGAACAGAAATACTGGAGCTCTCATATAATTTTAAGGGCATGGCTTGGGGTTTTTGTGACACGTATATTAAGTATTCTCCACTTGGATATGATTTTATCATTGTGGTTTAAACTTCAACAATTATGCAAATATTTTTAAAAAATCACATGACTTGAGTAGCTCTAAACCTCAGACTTCTTCAGACCTGTAGGATTTTTCAATTTGATAGGATATTGGAATATTTGGTATAATGTTCAGGGAAGGTTGGTTGCACTTTTTTCCAGGGAGAGGGTGCAGGTATAGATCTTATCAAATGATAATTAAAGGGAAGGAACATTTAGTTCTTGATCTAAACCATATGTCTTCACTTGTAGTTAAAGTTGGAGTAAGAATGAAATCACTGATGCTGGTAGTGGGATCCATTTGAAGTGGGAAGATGATAGGCGGTAGCTTTGTAAAGGAAAAAAATAGGTTTTATTTGGAAGTTTGGAGGAAGGGCAAATGTGGCAAGGTGTGGGGTAGGGAGAGAGAGAGAGAGAGAGAGAGAGAGAGAGAGAGAGAGAGAGAGAGAGAGAGGAGAAAAGTGCCTGTCATAGAAATGGGAAATGGGGGGGAGACAGGACATTGATGGTGGGAAATGTACACTGGTGAAGGGATAGGTGTTGTCACATAATATAACTGAAATTCAACTATGAATAATTCTGTAACTGTGTATCTCACTGATTCAATAAAAAAAGAAAAAATTATGTGGGGTGTGGGAGCATCCAACTTGCAAAAATTGAAAAGAACATTCTAAAAAGCTATGGGCCTTTACCCTTAAAAAATGTCAGTGTTGCAAAATAGAAACAAGCTAGGCTGAGTATATTTGATAGATTAAGGGAAGGGGTGTATGAATGCATGAAGAGGAAAGACAATGGGGAGGAGGATGTTAATGTGGCAAAATCATATAAATGATAATCTCTAGAGAACAATTTCATTTTTTCATTTTTCATTTCATCATCCTGTTAATCGTCGATTGCCTCGAGCAGGCCCCAGTAACGTCTCTTTCATCCTAGCCCTGAGATTATATTCAAGGCTCTTTAGGAGAAAGAGACCCATCATTGTTACTGGTATCTGGCATATTTGGTACGCCACGGGGAGTTTGCCAGACTCTGCCCTGTGGGCAGGCTACATTCGATAGCCTGCAAGTTTGTCCAAAGTAGGAATGAGACAATAAGATGTCATAAAAAAAAAAGTTCTGATAAGATGTCGCGCGGCCGCATTTGCAGTTCTGGGATCTGGATTTTATAGTCTCTGAGTCTTGGCCGCTGATGGGATTACACGGCGCCAGGGGGCCAGGTGGTGGGTGTGACCCCCGCCTACTGGAATTCGGAGGATCTGGGTGGAAGATGCTCGACTCCAATTCGAGTAGGCTTGGAGGTCTCGGCCCCGGAACCCGCGTGGCTTTGTCCCTCTGCCAGTACCTTAATGTGTGCGGAGAGTGGTCTCAGCATGGTGGTGGCTGGTCCTGGAGGTCTTCGGCTGCCGGAGCCCTGGTCGGGGCGGGGAGGAAAGCTCAACCCGCTCGCCTCCAAGGGGCTCCGGGAAGGAACACCCAGGCGCGGGGGCAGAAGACTGCACTGTTCTCGTCCGGGATCTGGATTTTTATAAAAAGACTCAGAGTGAACAATATGTTTGTTTTATTAGCACAATGGGTAGGGCGTTTGCCTTACGAACGGCCAACATGGCCGGCCCGAGTTCAATTCCTCCGCCCCTCTCGGAGAGACAGGCAAGCTACCGAGAATATTCGATATGCCAAACACAGTAACAACAAAGTCTCCAATGGAGACGTTACTGGGCCCGCTCGAGCAAATCGACGATCAACGGGAGGGCCTTTACCTTTACCTTTACCCCCCCCCCCCAAACTCCCAGAAAGTAGGATTGTGGGAACATTATTCCTATTTTCACTGTTTCTCAATCAGTTATCTGGACACTAACAGATAACGTGAACCTAAAATTGTAAATTCAGTGGAGACACCCCTGGTTCAGAGCTCTCTTGAGATTTAGTTTCCAATCCTTAGTGCCAGACCTTGAAGACAGAGCCAGTATAGTTTCAATAGGTATAAGACTGGCTCATCAAGGCATGACTGCCATTTGCACTGTGTTTTACCTGTTACACAAGTTCTGAACTTGTTTTCAGGTAGCCAAACTGGAATGAACCCAAATAGTGAAATATTTTGTTCAGAAACGAAAATTAAATGGTTTTTAAAATAGGGTATCATTTATTTTGCTAATATTTAGAAAAGCAAAGTAAAGTAAGTAAATTAAAGGCCCTCCCGTTGATTGTCAATTTGCTCGAGTGGGCCCAGTAACGTCTCCATTGGAGCCATTGTTGTTACTGTGTCTGGCATATAGAATACTCTCGATAGCTTGCCGGGCAATCCGAGAGGAGCGGAGGAATCGAACTCAGGTCGGCCATGTTGGCCGCTTGTAAGGTGAACGCCCTACCGCTGTGCTATCACTCCAGCAAAAATTATGGCAAATTCATAAAACCAAGTAGCAGTTGTATAACCTTTATTTCTCTGAATCACATTTGACAGCAGAATTGAATTGACATATATAAAAATATCCTTAAGAGTTTTAGTTAGAACTAAAGCAAAGGAACATAAATGAGTGAATGAAGGGGAGTAAATGGTGAGAAGCCAATAATCTGGAGGGTGGGGAGAGAATTATTCGTAGATTAAAGAGAAAATAAGATCTGAAAGACTTAGGGAAATTATATGAACAGGGGAAAGGATGATTACCTGGCTTAAATTATTATTTAAAAAGATTTTAGAAGAAAGTCAGATATTATAGAGAGGAAAGGAAAGAATGAGAACCCCCTCCCCCCCAAAAAAAAATAAAAGAGAGAGAGAGAGAGAGAAATCACACATATCAGAAAGTAGTGTGACTTGCCAGGAACAATCAGGTTTCATGAAGTTTTTTGAAAAGTACCTTCTTAAAACTACAGTTGAAAATTTCACCGTAATAGCAGTTACAGATACTAACCTTTTCTTTTCCAATAGTTGAACTAGAAATTTACAAGTTATTCAAGTCAAAGGACCCGGAGTCCTCTAAGGACACAAACTTCAAGAGTTGGTGGTGAGCTTTAAATGTAACACTCATTTTGGGGGACCTACACTCATTGTGTCCTTAGAAACAATGCATGCAAATTTTGGAATTATGAATTTCAAGAAAAAGCACATGTAAAATAGGGCAGGAAGGGGTTATCATAATGGAAGATGCTGAATCTGGGGCTAAATGGGACCAACTAAATCAATTAGTTAATTAGATAATAATCCTTGGGTGAAAAAAACATATGATATCAGAGAGCTAACACTGGTGAGGTACATTTGCTCACTGGTAGATTGTAAGAGACAGTGCTCATTGACTTTATATGTTTTACTAAGAACAAACCAGATACCAATCAAGAGGAATATAGAAAATTAAGAAGTCCAAAGGGGAAGGGAAAAGGGCAGAAATATATGGGGCCCATGTTAAAGTGCTTATACAGCATGTATGAGAGAAATTAAGGGACGAATCCAAGGAACAAGTTTTTAAGCAATTCTAAATATAATCAAATCATCCTATTATATATATGTGTATGTATGTATTCCTGTATATATAGGAACAGTAGAGGAAAATTCAACTAGAAATAAATTCTACCTCAGAAACAGAGTTAACAGAAATAAAAGTCAAAATACTTGTTTTTTAAAGAAAAATGTGATGCAAAGACTGTGAGAATCTTTTCAAAGAAAACTGTTTCTCAGGTATACAGGTAAGATTTGCTTGGGACCAAATGGACACCCGCTGATGAGATAGTGATGTTCTCAGAATCAAAGACCACCATATTCCTGCACAGGAGATAGAACACATGGTTCATCTGGCACCAGGAAGCCACCAGGCTACATTCAACACTTCCTTCCATTCACTCTGCTGCAGATAACCAAGCACACAGGTCCCACTGGTCTCTGTTCCCTTTTCCACCCCAACTTAAAATACCACTTAGCTTCTTCCAGGGTGAAACTCTACTCCAGCTTCACCTGAGGCTGTAGGATCCGCCTGGGAGCATGCTCCAATAATCTATTTCTTCACTTTACTCATCTCTGTCCCTCTGTCTGTGCCAGTCCTTCTGTCTATGCCAGGTGCGGTCCTCAAACCTTTCAATGAGCAATTCTACAAAAAAAGACGTTAATAGTTGCCATGGTACAAAACTATTAAGCAGAGCCTTTAAGTGTCTTATTATTGGTGCTGAAAACACAAGAGTCAATGATAAAACTAAAAGCTACAAATTTTGAATATGTTAGTGGGAAAAGAAAAATCTAAAATTAGTATCTAGTGATTAGTATTGTGATAACTGTGATTACAAAACATACCAAAGAATTAAATTACAAAATTAAATTACAAAAATATACCAGTCTCATATAGCATTGTATATTGTAAAAATGAACAAATAGGTTTTATTCTATCTTTGGCAATCTGCCAGATTCTATAACTACTCTTCTGATAGTGAAATTCTCCCAATTAAACTTTGGTCCATTATCTGTGTTTACCAGGGCAATTAACACAAACTCACTATTAGTCATAAGTTAGATCCATCATATAACTTCAAGTCTCTGAAACTGATCCTAAGACTATCATTTTAATTCTAGAAGTAGAGATAAACTTTTCTTATTGGCCTGAAATTTTCAAATAGCAGAAATAGTAAATAATAGCATAATACTCAAAGAGCAATATTTTATTTCAGAGATTTCTTCTTGGGGATGTAACTAAATACATACTTACTAGCTCTCTCATCGGGAACAACTATAAAACTGGGCAATAACTGAACTGACAGTTCAGATACTCAAAAGAATCAGCTTGTGATCTCTGCCTAAGAAAAATGCACGAATAAATACTCGCCATTTCCCTGGATTTCTTTCTGCTGGGACTATAGTATGGCACAGAGAAACAGAGCTCAAGCAAAGCATATTTTTACCAAAGCCTAAACTGATGTGCCAAAAATCAGAGTTTGGGAATGCTGGAGAATGTTGATATGTGAGGCAAGAGAGGGAGAGAAAAGTGCTATTCGAGAGAGAAATAACACCAACCTATATCAAAACCCTAGTGTCTTCGGGCTTTAGCTGATACTGAATTGTAAGCAAACTGAGCCCAGCAGAGAACAGAGAAAGCCCAGCAGAGAAACAAAGTCATAAGGGGTATTCTAGATATAAATAAGGATTCCACGGGAAGTCAAAAGATCACGTGGCAGCCCACTTATGAGATGATCAGACTTCTTCGTCAATAGCCTGAACAATTGATTTGAGGCTCTCCATGTTCCTTGCCATTGGGCTACGTTAGCACGTGACAGGGATGAATGGAGATGTTGGTGCCACCCGCTCGAGTGAATCGATGAATAATGGGATGTCAAGTGATCAAGTGATCAAATAAGGAGTACTTAAAACTCATGACAAATGATTTAAAATTAAGTCATCAAAGGCTCAAACTTGGGACTTGAGCATTTGGTGGGCGAGAGCCATTCCCCTAGCATGATGACAGATGGACAAAGGACCTGGGGGAATGGGGAAACAGAGTCCCAGACTTGTTGGTAGACAGTTAATTTCTCTCTCCTCCCCAACCAACGCAGTTCTATCTCTCCCTTTACTGCACAATTGCAGTTGTAGTTTTGGTCTGAGTCCCAGTCATCATAGTTTCATTATCTTACTCTCCATATAGACCTCAAAGTCCTCTGCCTCTCATACCCCTTACAGCATAGTTATATGGAAATTATGAAGGGTGGGGTACACATAAATGGGGTTGAACATTACCATAACAACAAAGAGATGTAAAGCCACTCCTTCAGTGGAAGTTCTAGGAGATTAACTCAAGGACAAGATCTCATCTGAGGGCTCAGCACTCCAGATTACTAGGAGATCCGCTCAAGGGCAGGACTCCATCTAGGAAGTATTACTTTCTCCTTTCCTCAGCTAATAATCCATTTACGCAATCATAGTAAATTTACTTTTTATAATATTTCTAGTCATTTTGTATGAACTCCGTAAGAGATATATTAAGCTTAAAGGTTGGCGCTTCCTGGGGACATCTTGCTATATATTCCAGACTACAGTCCTCAGGCCAGGTTAGTCTTTCCTAACCCCAGCAGGGTCCTTATTCCGTTACTTCTTTTAGGGTCTTGAGAGAGTTTGTTCCATGACCATGCTCTTAACTTATTATACTTATGGTGCTTACCTTGTCCCCTTTGGATGCCAGGGTAGCTTACAGCTTGCCCTGGGTCCATCTAGTTCCTTCATTGGGACACTTTTTTTTGGGGGAGTGTTAGGAAGTAAAGGCATCTGAGGCTTAAGTCAAATAAATATGGATGGATGACCAGGAGTAAATATTATTTGGAGTCAATTAACTCCCATGTCACAAAAGCATAGCATCAACTATCTTTCTGTGTTTATACAAAAAGGACATTGCTAAATAAACCATGCAAATGACATAAAGGAAAGAGAAAAGCAATATAGGATTATTAGTGCCTGATGGAATCAGGTGTGTCTCAGGAGTACTGTTTTGGGAGTAACTCAATAAACCTAAGTTCCCTGCAGGAGAAGAAAGGACAACCCAATGTTATCTAACATATATTTACTACAAAGAATAACACTGTAGCAACAACATAATCTCGATAGGAAGAATTTATTTTTGACTGACAGAAAATTTTTGTGAATAAATACTGGTACACACTTTATTATATAAATTATGTAAAGTGTAAAACTTTTGCTTTATACAACATTAACAACAATATATCCAATGAAATAACCGACAGCTTTAAAAATCATGCACATGATAATAGAAATATCAGAATAATCAGTTACTGGGCCCGCTCGAGCAAATCGATGACTAAGAGAGTACTATAAAAATTTAAAACATTAATAGAAAATAAAAAAAAATAAGAGCCAGAAAATAATTTAGGACCCTAAAAAAATTCTAGATTCAAAGAACACATTCTCTGAATTAAAAAAATTAAATAGGGTTCAAAGTGAAAGCACAGTTGGTAAAAGGGCTTGCCTTACACAACCAACCTGGGTTCTATTACTGACAGGACACTTCATACGGTTTTGCAGAGAGCAGTCGGTAGAAACCCTTGAGCACTGAAACAGGAACAGTCAATGAGTACAGTCAAGAATGACACCTAAATAACGACGAAAAGAGAAATTTAAATATGTTAGTATTATAGCTGATTTGGTAAGGTAAAAAAAATAGTATATTTGAACACAATAAAACATAAATTACCTAAAATGAAGAACAGAGCAAAAAGATGAGAAAGAAATAGAGAAATATCAAGCAGTTAAAAATACCTGGCACTGGAGTTCCAGAGACATGTAGATTTATGTCTCTGAACAAATGATAACTCAAGAAATAATAAATACCCAATAGCACATTTCAATGAGCACTATACAAACAGATAAAAAGCAACTCACCAGATCATAAGCATGATTCATCAGGTGTAACACCATATTTAGATAAATTATTTTAAATCTGTGAAAGTAAAATATAAAAAAATTTCAATGCATATAGGCAAGATTATATGACTATAATTTAATAAGAATAGTAATATTGATAACTAATTTTTGACAGTTTAATTGATCAGAAACAATATGAGGCAGAAAACAGTGGACTGACGCCTTTACGTTACTAAAAGTAAAAAGTTACTAGCCTAAAATACAATATTCTGAAGTGTCCTTAAAGTGAAGGCAAAATAAAACTCATGTGTGCTTGAAAAGGTGCTGATAAAACCTGCAAAAATAAGGAGCAACAAAGGAGATTCTTTAATCAGAAGAAAAATGTTAAAAAAAAAAAGGAAAATGTTATCAAAAGAAAATTTGGATGTAAACAAAACATTAAGATTTAGAAGATGGAAAATATGTTGATGAAAGTAAAACCAACTTTATTCATATTTTGATTTAGAAATAACTGCTAAAATCAAAATAATACTGATTTAGCACAGCATTTATAGTGTATAGAAAAAGTTATTTGGCAATAACATAAAGATAAAAGCAGTCAACAATATACTGTTGCAATATACCAATGTAGCACTGTCCTCCTGCTATTCATCAATTTGCTCGAGCAGCATCAGTAGCACTGCACTGTAGCACCGTCCTCCTATTGTTCATCAATTTTCTCGAGTGGGCACCAGTAACATCTCCATTGTGAGACTTGTTGTTACTGTTTTTGGAATATCAAATACATCATGGGTAGCTTGACAGGCTTTTCTATGCAGGCAGAATACTCTCGGTATCTCGCCGGGCTATAGTAGATAAAATAAAATGGAATAACTTAAAATTTTTTCATTAATAAAATTAACACTTCTTCAGACTGCTAACAGATTATATCATAGACTTGGGAACTTACAAAGCAAAATTCTTGTTATGATTTGGGATGGGAACACATCTAGCCATGCCTAGGGTTTATTCCTGGCTCTGCTCAGAGATTACAATTGACAGTGCTTGGGGAACCATAGATATAACTGAGTATTGAACCAGGATTGGCTACATGAAAGACAAGTGCCTTAACCCATTTTCTCTCTCTCTCTCTCTCTCTCTCTCTCTCTCTCTCTCTCTCTCTCTCTCTCTGGCCCCTATTTGCAATAGTTCTGGAAACTGGGAAGTTCAAGGCAAGAATGATATTAGATTCAATGTCTGATGAAGATTCTTTCCCTAGATTGCAGAGTGTTGTCTTCTTGTGTTCACTTAGGGAGTAGTAAAGAAAAATAAACAGAATATGATGGACAGACAGACAGACAGACAGGCAGACAGACAGATAGGCAGATAGAACTTTCTTTCCTATCACTGTATCACTGTCATCCTGTTGTTCATAGATTTACTCGAATGGGCACCAGAAATGTCTCCATTCATCCCAGCCCTGAGATTTTAGCAGCCTTTCCTTACTCATCTTTCCCCAAAATGCTGTATTGGATCAGGGTCAGGGGAATGGTATCCGTTATTGTTACTGTTTTTGGCATATCAAATATGCTACTGGTAGCTTGCCAGGCTCCTCCCGTGTTCTTTTTCCTCTAATAGCGCTAAAATGATGTGTGTTCGACTATCATGGGATCCCATGATTATACCTGGGACCTATGTAACTCTGAAAATGTTCATTTTCATCTGCTTTCACATTGGGGATTAGGGTTTCCAACATACGAATTGTGACAAGACACAAATATTCATTCAACCTTTCAGTAAAAAAGAAATCTGTCTGAGAAGAAAATCACACAGTTTGTAATAGAAAAATGGTAAATGATTTTAAAATGAATAATACTGGTTATATATAGATGAACTAAACACTTGACATAAAAGATAGCAACTATCAAGTTGGTATAAAAAGTAGTCTCCA
Source organism: Sorex fumeus (assembly GCF_029834395.1). Classification (NCBI taxonomy): domain Eukaryota; kingdom Metazoa; phylum Chordata; class Mammalia; order Eulipotyphla; family Soricidae; genus Sorex; species Sorex fumeus. The sequence goes on along the minus strand of NW_026606068.1, from coordinate 1,676,898 downwards.
AATTAATACAGTGAATTCAAGAAAAAGTGAACATTTGTATAGCCTACTATGTGATAAAGAAGTATATCTACTGTCACAAACCTTCCACTTAGAAAATCTGGGATCCAGATAGTAAATGAGCAGAGAATTTGCCTTGTGCGCGGCCTACCCAGGTTTGAGGGTTTGATTCCCAGCATCCTATGGGGTCCCCTGAGCACTGCCAGGAGTAATTCCCGAGTGCATGAGCCAGGAGTAACCCCTGTGCATTGCTGGGTGTGCCCCAAATAACAACAAAAACAAAAAGAAAATTTGGGGTCCAAATGATTTCATAGGCAGACTCAATCACATAATTTAGAGAGAGATAATGTTGATATTATCAAATACTTTCATTTTTTCATTTTTCATTTCATCATCCTGTTAATCGTCGATTGCCTCGAGCAGGCCCCAGTAAAGTCTCTTTCATCCTAGCCTGAGATTATATTCACGGCTCTTTAGGAGAATGAGACCCATCATTGTTACTGGTATTTGGCATATTTGGTACGCCACGGGGAGTTTGCCAGACTCTGCCCTGTGGGCAGACTACATTCGATAGCCTGCAAGTTTGTCCAAAGTAGGAATGAGACAATAAGATGTCATAAAAAAAAAGTTCTGATAAGATGTCGCGCGGCCGCATTTGCGGTTCCGGGATCTGGATTTTATAGTCTCTGAGTCTTGGCCGCTGATGGGATTACATGGCGCCAGGGGGCCAGGTGGTGGGTGTGACCCCCGCCTACTGGAATTTGGAGGATCTGGGTGGAAGATGCTCGACTCCAATTCGAGTAGGCTTGGAGGTCTCAGCCCCGGAACCCGCGTGGCTTTGTCCCTCTGCCAGTACCTTCATGTGTGCGGAGAGTGGTCTCAGCATGGTGGTGGCTGGTCCTGGAGGTCTTCGGCTGCCGGAGCCCTGGTCGGGGCGGGGAGGAAAGCTTTCATTAAATAGAGGAAAACATAGCATCTATTTTAACTATGCAGAATAATTCTCATAAACTATAGAAGAGAAACCAGAAGGAGCTGGGAAATACCTCAGAGTACTCACTTCAGAACCACTTGATCACTTGATCACTTGACATCCCATTACTCATCGATTTACTCAAGTGGGTGCCAGTAATGTCTCTATTCATCCCTGTCACATACCAGTGCAACCCAATGGTGTCTGCTCATTCTAGGAACATGAACAGCCTCAAAACAATTGTTCAGGGTCTTGATGAAGAAGTCTGACATTCTAGGTGGGAGGCCACGTGATCTTTTGATGTCCTGTGGAATCCAGTCAGTACTGGCTCTAATCCAATGGTCATCTCTAAATCTCATTACGTGTCCAGCCCATCTGAATTTAGACACCTTGGATAATGAGACAGCCAAGGTGTGTAATGAGGCTAATTAGGATTCTTGATCATCAACGAAGGTTGGAACTCTGGATTCTTTCTCTCATTTGAGTGAAGCGTGGTACTCCAAGCATAGCTCTTTCGATTCCTCTTTTACTTAATCACTTAATCACTTAACTTTCCATTAGTTGTCGATTTGCTTGAGCGGGCACCAGTAACGTCTCCATTTGTCCCTGTCGCGTGCTAGTGTAGCCCAATGGCATCTCTTCGCTCCGGGAACATGGAGGGCCTCAAACCGATCGTTCATGATCTTGACAAAGAAGTCTGACCATCTGGTAGGTGGGCGGCCACGCGGTCTTTTGACATCCTGTGGAATCCAGTCAGCAACAGATCTAGTCCAGCGGTCATCTTTAAATCTCATTATGTGACCAGCCCATCTGATTTTTGACACCTTGGCAAACGAGAGAGCGTCCCTGAGTTTTGATCGTAAACGGATGTCGGAACTCCAGATTCTTTCTCTCATTTGAGTGAAACGTGATATTCCAAGCATAGCTCTTTCAGTTCTTCTTTGGGAGACCTGAATAGCGTTATCATCCTGTTTGCGTAGGGCCCAGGTCTCTGAGGCATATGTTAATGTGGGAAAAACAGTGGAATCAAAGAGATGTGCCCGGAGCCGGAGGTTCTTCTTCTTCTTAGCTATTTCTTCGATGTTCTTGAAGGCGTTCCAAGCCGCTCTCTTCCTCCTTCGCAGCTCAGGTGCCAGGTCATTTGTCATGTTGACTTCTTCTCGAACTAGGTACACATAGCTGTTGCATTCGGAGATGGTCGTTCCGTTGAGAGCGAATGGGGCATCAGGAACGAGGCTGTTTCTCATAAATATTGTCTTCGTAAGATTCAGCTGTAGTCCTACCTTTCCACACTCACGGTCAAAGTCGGCCAGCATTTGTGCCGCTTGGCTGATGTTTGGTGTTATTAAAACAATGTCATCAGCAAAGCGGAGGTGGTGTAGTTGCCGACCATCTATCTTCACTCCCATTCCTTCCCATTCCAGTCGTTGCATGATGTTCTCAAGGGTGGCACTGGAGTGTTTCGGTGAAATGATATCAACCTGCCGAACCCCTCTCTTGACATCAATGATTACTTCTTTGTAGACTGGTGAGATCCTGGTAGTGAATCCGCAATACAGCTCACGGAGGATCTTGATGCCCTGATTGGCTAGGGCTTCAATGACTGCTTCCATCTCAACAAAATCAAAGGCCTTCTTTAAATCAATGAACGTTAAACAGCGGCATCTTGAACTCCCGAGAAACCTCAATGAGCTTGGTTATCCTGTGGATATTGTCGATGGTGCTGAATCCTTTGCGGAACCCGGCTTGCTCACATGGTTGTCCTTCATCTAGTGTTCTGCCAATCCTATTTAGGATGACTCGAGTGAACAACTGGTAGATGACAGACAATAGGCAGATCGGGCGGTAGTTGCCAATGTCATGGATGTCTCCCTTCTTGAACAGTAGTACGGTCCTGCTGGTTTTCCATTGGGACGGAACCTTGCACTCAGACAGGTAGCGTGTGAAGAGTTGAGGCAGTGTATTGATGAGTACTGATGCCAGGTTCTTCAGGTGTTCAGTTCTGACCTTGTCTGGGCCGGGTGCTGTTTGTTTCTTTACCGACGAAATGGAGGATGTGATGGATCCATTAGGACGTCGGAGGGCAGTCATTTTGGTCTTGTAGTTGGTGAAAGACAGGCACGCGTTATGAATACTTTTCCCGGCTTCTGCCGCATCTACTAGCACTTCTGCTCTTCTCTCTTTGAGGTCTTCCTTGATCGCATCTCTGTACTGCTTTGCAAGCTCGGACGTTAGCTTGCGGTTGCCTGAGGCATGCACCAAACCATGCTGGCGAATTAGCTCAAGAGTTTTCGAAGACAGGCGTTTTTTTGTAGCTATCTCTCTCTTGGCGTTCCTCGCACAATCATGGAGGTGCTGAACCAGCCGATCATATTCCTCGTCAATGTTGTCAACAATGGCATCTTCCCATGTTGCTGCAATAGTTCCAAAGAGCTCCCAGTTGGTGGTCGTTCTGGAAGTTCTCTTTTTAAACTTTGAAGCCCTTTCTCCCCCCTCTGTGAAGTAGAATTTTGCACTAAAGAGATGGTGGTCCGATCCCATTCGGAATTTTGGGACAACAGCAAAACCATTGATCGAATATGATGTGGTCTATTTCGTTGTGGAATCGTCCACTGGGAGACTCCCATGTCCAACGTTTATATTCTGCCTTCTGGAACTGTAAGTTACCATGGATGGTCTTGGTCGACATGATGAACTAAGACAGTCTCTCACCCTGTTTGTTCCATTCTAGGCCATGGGTCCCGATGTGAAGTTCTTCAGCTGATCTTCTCAGTCCTATCTTGGCATTAAAATCACCCACAATGATCTTGTAGAAGGTGTGGTCTTTTTTATAGAACTTCTCCAGCTCCATGTAGAACTTCTCAATTTCTCTTTCATCATAATGAGATGTTGGTGAGTAGACAACGAAGATAGAAACTGCCGGCAGTGAGCCACATCTATTCACTACCTCCATTACCCAGCCACCGCCACACTCCAGGATGCTTTCTGGACCCGCGTGGCAGCTCCATCCGAGACTCACGCATGACTGAAGACCCACAGAACAAGATAAGCGGAACTCTCTGAGACCTTGGACTCCAGGCTCAACAGACCCAGGGACAGAGATTCTCTGCTTGCTCCCACCAACACAGGTGACAAAGGGATTCTAATCAGGAGCCCCACCCTACCCTGCCCTCTTGATTCCTCTTTGGAAGACACAAATAGCCTTCTCATCCTGTTTTCATAGGGCCCAGGTGTCTGAGGCGTATGTTAATGCAGGAAGAACAGTGGAATCAAAGAGATGTGCCCAGAGCCGGAGGTTCTTCGTCCTCTTAGCTATTTCTTCGACGCTCTTGAAGGCGTTCCAAGCCTCTCTTTTCCTCCTGCACAACTCAGGTGCCAGGTCATTATTAATGTTGACTTCTTGACCTAGGTACACATAATTGTTGCAATCAGAGATGTTCGATCTGTTGAGAGAGAATGGAATGTCAGGAACAAGATCGCGTCTCATAAACACTGCCTTTGTTAGATTTAGCTGTAGTCCGACATTTTCATACACACGGTCAAAGTCAGCCAACATTTGTGCCTCTTGGCTGATATTTGGTGTTACTAGAATGATGTCATCAGTGAAGTGAAGGTGGTATAGTTGCCGACCGTCTATCTTCACTCCCATTCCTTCCCATTCTAGTCATTACATGACGTTTTCGAGGGTGGCACTGAAGAGTTTTGGTGAAATGGTATCACCCTGCTGAACCCCTCTCTTGACGTCAGTGATCACCTCTCTGTAGAATGGTGAGATCCTGGTAGTGAACCTGCAATACAGTTCACGGAGGATCTTGATATATTAAGTTGAGCGTACTGTTTGGCTAGGGCTTCGATGACTGCTTCCATCTAAACAGAATCAAAGGCCTTCATTAAATCAATAAACATATTGATTTTATTAGCCTCTCCTTCCTGACCCTTCTTTACGCTGCCGTATCTGCTGTATTGGTGACTCTTTCAGGTTCAGGGGAATGAGACCCATTGTATTTACTGGTTTCGGCATATCGAACACACCACGGATAGCTTGCCAGGCTCTGCCGTGCAGGCAGAACACTCTTGGCAGTCTACCAGGCTCTCCAAGAGGGATAGAGGCTTTTAGGGTGACCTCTAATCATCCTTGCAGTTGTTTCCATGGTTCAAATCATATTTGAACCCCATAAAATATGGTGTGTTAATCTTGTATTAAGTGTTTTACGATGTGTCGTATGGCCATTTTGTGGTCTGGAAAGTGTCCTGGAGCATGGCAGCGGCTGGGTAGTGGAGGTAGTGGAGGTAGGGGAGGTCTGCCAGGCTGCTGGGAGCAGGCAGAGGATCTCTGTTTCCAGGTCCTTTGAGCCCGGTTCTGTGTGGTTTAACTTGTGCATTAGTCTCAGCCAGAGCATCCAGAAAGCATCCTGGAGCGTGGCAGCGGCTGGGTAGTGAAGGTAGTGGAGGTAGTGAAAGCAGAACTCTGTGACCTTGGACTCCAGGCTCAACAGACCCAGGAATGGAGATCCTCTGCCTGCTCCCAGCAGCCCGGCAGACTTCCACTACCTCCACTACCTCCACTATTCAGCTGCCGCCACACTCCTGGACACTTTCCGGACAGTCAGGCTGAGATTCAAGCACATGTGAAGCCCCACAGAACCAGGGAAGCAGAACTCTGTGACCTTGGACTCTAGGCTCAGCGGACCTGGGAACAGAGATCCTCTCCTGCTCCCAGCAACCTGGCAGACCTCCACTACCTCCACTAACTTCAGAACAACATGGTCCCCAAATCATAGCTGAGTGTGTGATGCTGGGGGACCCTGGGCATCACTGGCCCTATTTGCTGGATCCTTACACTGAAGTGTTGAGGCTAGTTAGAAGGAGGGGCAGTATTCTAAACAGTGATTGGAATCCCTAATCTAAAACACTTGCAAAGAAAATAAGTTAGAGATTAATGGTCATCATGCATCATGAATATACATGCAAGTATTATGAAATATTAGCATATTCAATGCATATGAAAATATAATATATTGTCTCTCCTATCACTATTTATTTACAACAGAAAATGAATGTAATTCACATATCAAAAAATTTCATCTATTATTATAATAGATGTGAAAAATAACACACGACATATTTCAATATCCACTCAGATAAAATTAAATATTTAAAATACCATCTTAATCACAATACAAAAATTAAACTTTGGATTAAATTTCCTGAAATAATATAACATGTCTACACCGCCATGTACTTATTATGGTTTTCATGAGAAAACCTATATAAATGTGGTGTGGGACTATGTTTATAGTTCAAATACTTCAATAATTCTAAGCTGTGAAATCTTAAAATATTGATTCATTGATTTAATAAACCGATCAAATTCCTGGCAGATTTTTTTATAGAAATGAATGAACTAATTCAAAATTTTAATGGAAATCCATAAGGTCTATTATAGCCAACACAATTTTGAAGATAAAAGTAAATAGTACTCAAAGTATAATTGCTATGTCATTTCTAGACATTTTGTGAAGTCCTGTTAATTAAGTGAGCATGTAGATAGACAAACTAATCACTGGAATATAATAAAATCCACAATTATAAGGGCAATCTGATTTGTTAAAGCCATGTAATGTGGAAAGTAAAGTTTTTTCAATAAATATCAGTAATACTGACAGCATTGTACCACTGTTCTCCTGTTTTATTCGATTTGCTCTTGAGCAGGTACCAGTAACATCTCCATTGTGAGACTTGTTACTGTGTTTGGCGTACAGAATATGCCACGAGGAGCTTGTCAGGCTCTGCCGTGCAGCGGGGATACTCTTGGTAGCTTGCTGGGCTCCAGCCTGATAATAACATATAAATTAAATCTTAATTTTATGAAGCTAAGTTAGAGAAGCATAAACTATATGTTTTTAAGCAAAATTGATATGAGAATGAGGTATAGAAAGTCGTAACCACAAAATACTGACAAATCAGTTTTTAAGTATCCAGAATAGACAAAGAATGATTTTAGTAGCAAAGATAAAAACCACTCGACCTAATTTTAAAAATAATTTAAAACTTGAAACATTTATCACAAAAGAAGATACATGAGTGACTAAGAAAAAGCATTCATATCATAGTTCATGTGTTAGGGTGATTAAATTATATGACCATAAACTTTGACTATGACTAACTGGATCTTCCAGGTATTGCACATAGTCTTCCAAATTACTATATTAAATAATAATTTGGAGTAAAATTATACTCAACTAGCCAGTGATCCAGAAGTTTTATTCCTAATCATTTCATATCCAGAGAAATGAACGCTTATATCAACAAAAACACTGTGTAAAGTTTATTATCTGAGTAAGTTTATTTATAATACTTGACCTGGAAACAATCCAAAAGCTAGTCTATAAAGGAATGAATAAACAAAACTATAATACATTTAGAGAATTGGGGCTGGAGTGATAGCACAGCTGTAGCTAATACATTTTTTATAAATAAAAATGATTGAGATATAGTTAAAGCAAGGAATATAGTGGTTTGTCAAGTCACTGTCACTGTCCTCCCATTGTTCATCTATTTGCTAGAGCGGGCACCAATAGCATCTCACGACAAATTGTGAGACTTGTTGTTACTGTTTTTGACATATCGAATATGCCATGGAGAGCTTGCCAGGCTCTGCTGTGCAGGTGGGGTACTCTGGGTAGCTTGCCGGGCTCTCCAAGAGGGAAGGAGGAATCTAATCGGTTCAGCTGCATGCAAGGCAAACGTCCTACTTGCTGTGCTATCGCTCCAGCAGATTCTGTAGTACCAGTAGACATAAAGAAGAAATTTGAGACAGAATTTTTCAGGAAAATTACTGCTCTTAATTTCCCCTTTTGCTCCCTGTTCCAGTCCTATCATCAGCTTTTATTTTCCAAGATCTGATATATTTATTTCTTTTTATTTCATTGAGCCTGAATTATGTTAATGAAAAATCCAGACATTTGGAACCAATCTGACCCAAATTTTAAATCCGTGTTATGCCACTTTGTTGAATGTGGGAACTGTGATGTATAATTTTTCTAGGGTTTAAAAGCACTAATCATAAAAGCATTTTTGAGGACATGTAGTGCAATGTCTGACTTATTGGTAAGTATCTTTTTCTTCAGTGTCCTAACTATTTGCTTTGTGTATATAATTTTGTTTATAATTTTGAGTTTATGAATTATTTCAATAGGAGTAGCATCCTAGCTGACCTCTATATCTATTGTCTTGCGAACATTTTTATTAATGATTCTAGGGAAACTATTTCAAAATGCAAATTTAATTGTGTTCATTCTCAGAATTAACATTCTCATATTAACTTTTAATATTTACCCAACTTAAAAAATGTGATACGTGAATATTTGAATCATCTGTTTCCTAAATATTTTTTGATACTTCTTTGCCCTTCTTTGTATATAGCTGCTATTTCAGCTAAGTGAGAATTTCAGTTAGTGAATGAAGAGATGGAATATGGCTCAGAAAATGTGGCATCAAATCTCATTTTTCTACCTCACCAGTGATTTAGGAAAAATAATCTGGATTCTCTGTTGCCTATTTTTCTTATATAGCAAGTACAGTAATATTCATTCTAGTTGTTTAAAACTTTAAATGAAATAAATAATATTGATGGTCAGAGATGTAGCTCTGTGATAGATTCTACGTCTATATGAGACCCTACATTCAGTTACTGTCAGTAAAAAAGAAATCTCTTTGGGTTGAAATATTCTATAGAAATGTTTTATTAAAACTATTGGCTGTTGTCATTATGCTGGGATATTTGTTATTTTAACTAATCAATATTTGGCAATGTATTCGGGAGCTGAGCACCATATACTTTTAATCCTAATTTAAAAAGTTATTTATTTGCTCAAACACAATACGAAGCATAGAAAAATTAAGAAGCGTTATTTAGAAATTAGTAATTTTGGTAATTTCAGAAGAAAAGTTTGGTGTTTGCTTCCTAAGTTTGTTGAATAGCTATTCAATCACAGTTTTGTCTTATTATATTCAATTTATACACATTCTGTATAGTGAACCTCTCTTTGATTTGAAATCTTCTTGGGAAGAGTTCTCTGTGGATAGATTACATCAGCGAACCATAAGTATTTTTGATCTGTTTTAGAAGTTGTGACTTGTGTAAAAGAAGCTCATTTTTTAGTTTGAGGAGCAGTCAAAAGATCAAGCTTACTAAAGTTCATCAATGACAGGGAGAAATCACTTTGGATCCCAATCAAAGGGTTTTTAACTTAGTTTTTTTTAGAGGAGCAAGAGTTTTAGAGATAGACTTAATAAACTAACATTAAATCTTAGGGAGGATTTAAAGGGATTTAGTGAGTCAATTCCATCACTGTTGCGCTCTTTCTGTGGTTGCCAAGGTAACAGGATCTTGGGATTCCCAAAATGTTTTTTTCTAAACTTGCATCAGGAAGTGCTACAGTGCATCAGGAAAATAATAATTATTGGCCAAGTCACTGTTGACCAGTGTGTCCACATAAATTTCTAAAGGTTACTCTCAAAAAAGAAAGTACATCCTATTGTTTATTGCTCTATAGACAAATATGTGCATTTTAGATAAATCACATGCTGCTTTCCCTTTTAACATCTCTGTTTGTCTTTAAATTATACCAGGGATTTGATTTGTGGGTCCTTTTATTCCTGACTATTATTTGTGACCTGTCTGAGTTAGATAAATTCTGAAATATACTCTAATCTTTTAGAGAAGAAAATTTATCCCATCAAGAGTGAACAAATGTGCCAACATAACATGATGCTCTAGGGCAGTACATTTACTTATTCATTTATTCAGTTAGTTTTTAATCTTAAAAAAGAAAAATACATGCATGGGGTCAGAGCGATAGTACCATGGATAGAGTATTTTTCTTGCACGCAGCCACAGCTGGTCTGAGTTGAATCCTTTACATCAGATAATTCCCCAAGCAATTCCAGGAGTAATACCTGAGTGCAGAGCCAGGAGTAATCCCTGAGTATCTCTGGGTGTGACCCAAAAAGCAAACAAAACAAAACATGCAAAATCTGTCAGAGGGCTATGGGGAAAATTTTTTTTAAATAATAAAATATATACAAAATGTGACTGTAAACCTCACTTATGTAAAAAAGATCAATATTCAGTAAGAAAGTACATAGTGGGGCTGGAGCGATAGCACAGCGAGTCGGGCGTTTGCCTTGCATGCAGGCCAATCCGGGTCCGATCCCCAGCATCCCATATGGTCCCCCAAGCACCGCCAGGAGTAATTCCTGAGTGCAGAGCCAGGAGTGATCCCTGAGCATAGCAGGGTGTGACCCAAAAAGGAAAAAAAAAAAAAAGAAAGTACATAGTAAAAGGTGCAATTTAACTTTTAACTATAACAATCAAATGGAATATAGTATCCGTCTAGAAGAGAAAGAGAGAGAGAGAGAGAGAGAGAGAGAGAGAGAGAGAGAGAGAGAAAGAGAGAGAGAAATTGGGGTTATTAGTGGAGGTTTGAGTTCATGGAGTGGTAGGATTGGAGGTGGGAAAATTGTTTGCCTAAAACCTTACATGCTTCTTGTTAAATCACTTTGTTTACATAAAAATGCATTTTTTGTAAATGTCTCCCACTCCCACCTTTTTTCTCCTCTGTTGAAACTATTGATTCACCGTCCACATGACAAGAAACCCCTGCTTGGAAAAAAGCTAATGTGGAATTCAGAAGAAAAAATGAATGTGGCAGTTTAGTAAATAGTGACTGACTATGCTAAGGCAAAAGAATATAGTACTTTTGTATTTTTTCTAATTTGTATTTATTGCTAAGGTCTTTATATCAAGATTGGCAAGGAAAAAAAACACCCAGTAAACTGGCAGAGAAATAATAACAGTAACAAAAAAAAGTCTATATTATCCAATGACAACCAACTTTCTATACTGACACTATTTAGAAGTCCATAAAGAGTGTCTATATTGCATAACCCTGTGCGATTTAAAAGGGATATATATACCAGTTTATAAATATTTGCAGATAAACCAAATTATGCTCAACATGACTTATGAAATTTGAAGAGTTTTAAGATCTTGTGACAGTTTTAGAAACAAGTACCAAATACATAGTTTTTATTAAATTCTATTATCACATCTTCTTTTATATCAAATGAAATGAACACCAGTACATATACTAACACTTAACTATAAACATTATTTAATTTTTCCAAGAATAAAGGAGATAGTTTGTCACAATAACCATAAGTCCTTCTAACTCTTTTCCCCAAAGGAAATGTTCATAGCAATCAAATAATCAAATAATCAAGGGAGAAGTTATTCTCTAAGGCTGTGTGAAGTAGGTCTAAGTGACATAGTAGAGAATTCGGTGAGAGTGAAAGAAACCTTACAATACTGTGCAGGACCCAGGGCGTAGATCTCCAAGCCTGCTCGGTTTGGGTCTGGGGCCTCCTCCACCCAGATCCCCCATCTTCCAGGCATTACACACACCAGCTGCCCCCGGCACCATGTAATCCCATCAACAGCCAAGACCCAGAGACTGTAAAACTCTTCTTTCGGAAGCATGCGGCCACATTCGCAGTCACGCAACCTCTTATTATCTAGGTCTTACTCTAGAGAAACTAGCAGGCTACCAAAAGTATCCTGCCCACATGGCAGAGTCTGGTAAACTTCCCGTGGCATATTCTAGATGCCAAAAACCAGTAACAATGACGGGTCTCATTCTCCTGACGTTGAAAGAGCCTCAAATGTGGCACTTTTTAAAATCTCAGGGCTAGGACGAAGGATACTACTGGGGCCTGCTCGAGGAAATAATTGATGACCAACAGGATGACAGTGATACAATACTGTAAAACAACTAATCGTATCTGCTATTTTACAAACACTTTTAACCTCAGGACTAGAAAGATCAATTAAGATGCAAGGTGCTTGCCTGCATGCAGCCAATGCAGTTTGATCCCTGGTACCACATATGATTCTCTGAGTACTGCCAGGGATCATCTTTGAGAAATATAGAGTCAAGAATAGTCCCTGATAGAAAAGTGAGTGAACTATGCATTAATCCACAGTACCATGCCTCTCCAGGAGGGAAAGGGTGTCACTCTCTTTCGCTGCCCCCCCCCCCCCCCCGGCAGCAAGGTGGCCGCCACCTCAGAGCTTATTGGAAAGCCAGGTATGAACTGGTGATGACGGGCAGCTGCAACCCCATGGGAAGGGGTGTGTTCCCAGCTCGTCCTTCACACCCTACCGAGGTCACGCGTTGCCCCCCTCGAGTGGCTCTCTGGCACGGCCATGCCTCCAGAGCCACAGAAACCAAACTCGTAATTATCTGGCTCTTGGCAGAAATCCCTCCAGACTTAATAAGTAAAATATCAGAAATCCAAAATTGCGCGGCCGACATCATATGGTCCTCATAACCAGCTATAGAAAACAAATTCTTTCATTATGCCTTTTCAGCAGTTCTGATTGTTGAGTGGAAACTCTAAACAATAATGGCGCATCTTTTGTCAAAGTGATCAATGTAATCAAAGTAGATAGAGAGTTAAGTAGAAATCATCTGCCTCACAGGCATTGAGCGGGGTGGGAGGGGGTTATATTGGAGTTCTTAGTGGTGAAAAATAAGTACTGGTGAAGGAAAAGGTGTTTGATCATTGTATGACCAAGACTTAAACCTGAAAGCTTTGTAACTCTTCCCACAGTGATTCAATAAATGAAAAAAAAAAAGAATAGTCCCTGAGACTCTCTAAAAAGAGAAATAAAATATAAACGCTTTTATCCCAAACAGAAAAATATATATTTGAGTTATTTTATGACTCCTTTGGGGTAACCCCAAGATGTAATTATATATTCAAGAGATTCATTGCTGAGATTGCCTCTAAGATACAGTAAAAAAAATCCAGAAAGGTTAGGAGAAGCATCTATACATTAAAAGCAGCATTTTAACTTTGTGAGCTAATTAGAAAAATGTATATTTTCTTTATTCCCTTGGGCAACCCCAAGATGAAATTCTATATTGAGAGATTTGTTGCTGAGGTTGTCTCTAAGATATAGCAAAAATAATCCATAAATGAGAGAAAATGTATCAGTGCACTGAAAGTATTTGCGCTTTCTGAGATAAAGGCTAGGAATGAGCAGTTTCACAAGCACACCAGTTCTAAGAAAGTTTCAGGCTGGCCGCCAGGGTGTCTTCAAGCTAACACCATCTTTCTAGGGTATGTCCTGTTGACACTATTAGTTCTCCTTCATTATTCCTTCTTCATGGGTCTTTTGGTGACTCTGGTCCATAGATTATGTGAGTTGGTACAAATGCTGTGCTGAATTCAGTGGAGAGCAAACGAGGCCATAAAACCAGTAAGCTTTCTCTAGCAGGAAATCTGACAAATATATTTTGAAGTCACTTTGTATAAAACACCCCCAGTAGTTTAAAGGTGCCCTTACATCATGTCTTCTAGAGTTTTAATGAGATATATATACCCCATTTCTGTTTCCCATGGCATATTTCTCTTCATTTTCAGTTATTAGCTTAAAAATACTTTTGTATGTGTTTTTATTTGTTATTTATTTTTCCCTTATTTCTCTAAGCATCTTGGATCTGTTGCTTCATGACTGTTGTTATATTTGAAAAAATGCTGGCTATTTCTATTTAAAATATTTTTTCCTGCTATAGTCTTTCACAATGGTTAAGTTTCAAATTATGGGTATAACAAACCATGTGACACTGTTCATCTATTGGATATATTTTCCTATTTTATTTCCTGCTGTTACTTTGTGATTCATTTTCAGTATTTTTCTTCATCTATATCAGAGTCACCAATTCTCACCTCAGCTGTATTGAGCCTACTGATGACCTTGGCAACTAAATTAGTCTCATATTTTATTAACAATACTCTAGGGTCAGAGAGATAGTACAGCGGGTAGGGAGCTTGCCTTTCATGAAGCTGACCCAGGTTTAATTCACAGCATCCTATATGATACGGTGCCTTGAGTCTGTCAGGAATGAATCCTGAGTGAAGAGCCAGGAATAATCCATGACCAATGCCAGTGGTGGCCCCAATGCCATCTGGTTCAGCCCTTTTGGAAAACAGTATGGATGATTCTCAAAAATTAGAAATTGAGCTCCCATTTTACCCAGGAATACCACTCCTGGGAATATATCCCGAAGGAGCAAAAGAGTACAGTCGAAATGACATCTGCACTTCTATATTCATTGCTGCACTGTTCACAATAGCCAAAATCTGGAAAAAACCCGAGTGAACTGAGAAGAGATGACTGGTTAAAGAAACGTTGGCACATCTACACAATGAAATACTATGCAGTTGTTAGAAAAGATGAAATCATGAAATTTGCATGCAAGTGGTTCTACATGGAAAGTATCATGCTAAGTGAAATGAATCAGAAAGAGAGGGACAGACATAGAAAGACTGCGCTCATCTGGAGAATATGAGGTAACAGAACGGGAAACACCCAAGAATAGTTGAGAAAAGTACCAGGAGGTCTGCTCCATGGCTTGGAAGCCAGCAGCACTTGTTTGGGGAAAAGGCAGAATCCTCTGACTAAACTATTATGAAATGGTTAGAGATTTCTTAACACTGGAAGGGGGAGCAAGGACTACACCTTCACACGCCCACTACAGATACTATCCAGAGATTATTACCACACGGAACTGGGGCAACAACATTGACGAAAACCCAGGACAGGAATCTCAAGACCAGGGACAGAGAGCTCACTCTGGCCAAGAAATAATGCACTTCTATACCACCAGAATCACTTGATCACTTAACATCCCATTACTCATTAGTTTGCTCGAGTAGGTACCAGGAACATCTCCATTCATCCCTGTTGCCTGCCAGTGTAGCCCAATGGTGCCTGCTCCTTCTAGGAACAGGAAGAACCTCAAACAGATCATTCAGAGTCTTGATGAAAAAGTCTGACCATCTTGTAGGTGGGCAGCCACGCAATCTTTTGATGTCCCATGGATTCCAGTCGGTAACAGGTCTATTCCAGCGGTCATCTCTAAATAGCGTTATGTGTCCAACCCATCTGGTTTTTGACTCCTTGGCAAACAAGACAGCATTCTTGATTCTTGATCGTCAACAGAGGTCGGAACTCCAGATTCCTTCTCTCACTTGAGTGAAGCATGATACTCCAAGATTAGCTCTTTCGATTCCTCTTTGGGAGAACTGAATAGACTTCTCATCCTATTATCGTAGGACCCAGGTCTCTGAGGCGTATGTTAATGTAGGAAGAACAGTGGAGTCGAAGAGATGTGCACGGAGCTGGAGGTTCTTCATCCTCTTATCTATTTCTTTGACTCTCTTGGTATGTCAGGAACAAGACTGTTTCTCATGAACACTGTCTCCGTGAGATTCAGCTGTAGTCCGACCTTTCCACACTCACGGTCGAAGTTGGACAACATTTGTGCTGCTTGGCTGATGTTTGGTGTTATTAGAACGATGTCATCAGTGAAGCAGAGGTGGTGTAGTTGCCAACTGTCTATCTTCACTCCCAGTCCTTTCCATTCTAGTCGTCACATCACGTTTTCAAGGGTGGCACTAAAGAGTTTCGGTGAAATGATATCACTCAGCTGAACCCCTCTCTTGACAAGGATGATCACTTCTTTGTAGAATGGTGATAAGTTGCAGAAATACAAACCATCACATGAAACCTTGGAGGAATTTGAATTCATGGCACCTTGAGCATAGCAATTGCAACATGGCCCAAATCCAGTTAATTCCTAACTACCTTGACTTAATACTGGTACTAATTACCTAACTGAGGAAAAAACATGCCTGTTTTTAACCACAAATACTGTTGCCTCATTCTATTATCATATAAAATATTTTGGCATTCAATAATAATGCCAATACTTTTTTAAGAACTAAAATTTAAGCACATTTATGTATACTCAAAAAATGTCAAGAGAAATAGTCAAATGGAATTGATGTGAGTAATATGTATATATGATGGTGGCTTTAAAACAACTGTGCATAATACCATAAAACATATACTAGGAAAGATTGATAACTTTCATACAGATGGGGAATTACTGCATACATGGGAATCTGAAAGACATACATTGCTTCCATTTTCTTTTTCCCAAGAATTGCTTTAGTTATTCGTGGGTGCTTATTGTTCCATCTGAATTTCAGGAGTGTTTGCTCCATTTCTTTGAAGAATGTCATGGGTATAATTATAGGGATCGCATTGAATTTGTACAAAGCTTTGGAGAATATTGCCATTTTGACAATGTTAACTCTCCTGATCCATGAGCAGGGGATATATTTCCATTTCCTCGTGTCCTCTTTTATTTCCTGAAGTACCGTTTTGTAGTTTTCTTGGTACACGTCTTTTATGTCCTTAGTTAAGCTGATTCCTTGCTACTTGATTTTCTAGGGCACAATTGTGAACGGGATTTTTTTCATGTCTCTTTCTTCTCTCTCACTATTGTTACTAGGAGTTTCTTGGTAGCGGTTTTGGGTTTTCTAAGTATAGTATCATATCATCTGCGAATAGTGAGAGCTTGATTTCTTCCTTTCCTATCTGAATGCCCTTAATATCTTTTCCTTGCCTAACCGCTATTGCAAGTACTTCCAGTACTATATTGAACAGCAGTGGAGAGAGTGGGCATCCTTGCCTCATCCCTCATCTTAGAGGGAAGGATCTTAGTTTTTCCCCATTGAGTATGATGCTTGCCATAGTCTTGTGGTAGATGGCTTTCACTATATTGAGAAAAGTCCCTTCTATCCCCATTTGTATGTTTTCTTCTTGTGGAGTTCAGCCAGTGCTTTGTAAATCCTTGATATCAACCACTTATCAGATGTATATTGGGTGAATATCTTTCCCCATTCTGTATACTGTCTTTGTATTTTGGTCACTGTTTCATTTGAGGTGCAGAAGCTTCTTAGTTTCAGAGAGTTCCATTTGTTTATCTCTGTTTACACTTGCTTGACCAGTGGTGTGTCATCTTTGAAAATACCGTTAGCTTCAATGTCGTGGAGGGTTTTGCCAAATTTTTCTTCAATGTATCAATGCATCTTACGGATTCCAGTCTGATGTTGAGGTCTTTAATACATTTCATCTTACTTTTGTACATGGAGTTAGGTAAATATCTGAACCCATTTTTTTTTGCATGTAGCTGTCCAGTTTTGCCAGCACAATATGTTAAAGAGGCTTTCCTTGCTCCACTTAACATTTCTTGCTCCCTTATCAGAGATTAGAGGATCATATATTTGGGGGGTTGTGGTGGGGAGGTAAAAGACCTGTAAAAAGAAAACTACAAAAACGGTACTTCAGAAAATAAAAGAAGACACAAGGAAATGGAAAGATATCCTCTGCTCATGGATTGGAAGCATAAATATTCTCAAAATGGCAATACTCTACAAGCATTTTACAAATTGAGTGCTAATTGTGCCTCAGTATATTCAACCCTATTCCCTGGTCTGCGGCTCTGCCTTTGTTCCACTACCATGCTGGTTTAATTATAACCACTTTGTAGTAGAGTTTGAGGTTGGGGAGGTTGATTATTCCCATTTTCTTTTTCCCAAGAATTACTTTAGCTATTCGTGGGGGCTTATTGTTCCATACGAATTTCAGGAGTGTTTGCTCCATTTCTTTGAAGAGTGTCATGGGTATCCTTATAGGGATTGCATTGAATTTGTACAATGCTTTGGGGAGTATTGCTGTTTTGACAATGTTAATTCTTCCAATCCATGAGCAGGGGATATCTTTCCATTTCCTCATGTCCTCTTTTATTTCCTGAAGTAGCGTTTTGTAGTTTTCTTTGTACAGGTCTTGTATTTCCTTAATTAAGCTGATTCTGAGGTACTTGATTTTCTGAAGCACGATTGTGAACGGGATTGCTTTTTTCATATCGCTTTCTTCTTTCTCATTTGCGTATAGGCAAGCCATGGACTTTTGGGTATTGATTTTATAGCCTGCAACTTTACTATATAAGACTACTGTTTCTAGGTGATTCTTGGTAGAGGTTTCATGGTTCTCTAAGTATAGTATCATATCATCTATGAATAGTGAGAGCTTGATTTCTTCCTTTCCTATCTGAATGCCCTTTAATATCGTTTTCTTGCCTAATCGCTATTGCAAGTACTTCCAGTACTATATTGAACAGCAGTGGAGAGAGTGGGAATCCTTGTCTCATCTCTGATCTTAGAGGGAAGGCTCTTAATTTTTCCCCCTTGATGATGATGCTTGCCATAGGCTCGTGGTAGATAACTTTGACGATATTGATTAAAGTTACTACTATACCCATTTTGGTGATAGTTTTCATCATAAACGGATGCTGAATCTTGTCAAATGCTTTCTCTGCATCTATAGATATGATCATATGGTTTTTATATTTTCTTTTGTTGATATGATGGATTATATTGATTGATTTCCAAATGTTAAACCATCCTTGAATGCCTGGGATGAATCCCTCTTGGGCGTGGTATATGATCTTTTTGATGAGTTGTTGGGTTCTGTTTGCTAATATTTTGTTGAGGATCATCGCATCCATGTTCATCAGAGATATTGGCCTGTAGTTTTCTCTTTTTTTGTGGTTTCTTTGTTTACTTTTGGTATTAGGGAGATATATGCCTCATGCAAACTGTTTGGGAGGGTTTCTATGTCTTTGATTTCTTGGTAAAACTTGAGGAGAACCGGCAATAGGTACTCTTTAAAAGTTTGGAAGTATTCGCTAGTGAATCGATCAGGACCTTGGCTTTTGTTTTTGGGAAGACTTCTGATTACAGTTTCAATTTCCTTGATATTAATAGGTCTATTCTGGCATTCCAGATCTTCTTGGCTCAACTTTTGGAGATTATAGGAATCTAGGAATTTGTCTATTTCTTCTAGTTTCTCTTGTTCGTGGTATACAGACTTTCAAAGTAGTCTCTGATGATCTTTTGAATTTCTTTGTTTTCTGTTGTGATAGCCCCATTCTCATTTCTGATTCGGTTTATTAGGCTTCGCTCTCTCTCTTTCTTTGTGAGTTTTGCTAGTGGTTTATCTATCTTGTTTATTTTCTTGAAAAACTATTCCTTGTAATATTTTTGAACCTGAAATCTATGTTGTCAGATACTAGTATGGCCACCCCAGCTTTCTTGAGGGAGTTGTTTGCTTGAAGGATTGTTTTCTATCATTCGACATTGAGTCTGCATTTGCTCTGACCATTCAGATATGTTTCTTTTAGGCAGCAGAATGTTGGGTTCAGTTTCTGAATCCATTTTTCCACTCTGTGTCTCTTGATTGCTGCATTTTGACCATTGATGTTGAGAGAGATTATTGTCACAGGGTTTTCTACCATCTTAGTGTAGGGGTTTGTTGTGCTTGTAAGGTTTTTTCTTGTCTTACAGAAGCCCCCTTAGTCCTCTTTTTTAAGTTTGGTTTTGAGGCTATGAAATTCCTGAGCTGTTGTTTATCTGCAAAACAGTGTATGGTTCCTTTGTGTTTGAATGAGAGCTTAGCTGTATAGAGTATTCTTGGTGAGGCATCCATTTCATTGAGTTTTTTCACTAATTTCCCCCATGTCTTCGGGCTTGGAGTGTTACCTCTGATAAGACTGCTGTAAATCTAAGGGGTGCTCCTTTGCATGTGATTTCCTTCTTCCACCTTGCTGCTTGTAGTATTGCATTTCTATCCGTATCATCCATCATTCTGACTATGATGTGTCTTGGAGTGTTTCTATTAGGGTATCTTTTAGCTGGCACCCTTCAGGCTCCTTGGATCTGGATTCCTGCATTCTCCAGCTCTGGGAACTTTTCAGTAATGATAGCTTTAACTGTGGCTTTTTCATTGGAGTTGCCTCCCTGTCCCTCTGGAACTCCCATGATTCTTATTTGTTCCTCTTGGATTCAGCCCCTAGAACTCTGATTCGCCTTAGGGCTATTTTGAGGTCTTTTTCCCATGGGCTTTTGTTGTAATCTTTCTGCTGCTCATCTTCAAGCTCACTGATTCTGTCCTCGGCTATAGCCATTCAACGGTAGAGGGCATCCAGTGAGTTTTTCATTTCATCTATTGAATCTATGGAGAAGATTATCCATGACTTCTACTCAAATCTCTTCGATAGCCATGTCCACTTGCCGACATACCAAATTCCACAGGATGGGTATGTCGTTCCCAACGTTCTCCCTTCCGAAATCCGACACGCCATTTCGTCAGTAAAGAAGCAAACAGCACCCGGCCCAGACAAGGTCAGACCTGAACACCTGAAGAACCTGCCGTCAGTACTCATCAATACACTGGCTCGGCTCTTCACTCGCTACCTGTCTGAATGCAAGGTTCCATCTCAATGGAAAACCAGCAGGACCGTACTACTGTTCAAGAAGGGAGACATCCATGACATTGGCAACTATCACCCGATCTGCCTATTGTCTGTCATCTACAAGTTGTTCACTCGAGTCATCCTGAATAGGATTGGCAGAACACTAGATGAAGGACAACCATGTGAGCAAGCAGGGTTCCGCAAAGGATTCAGCACCATCGACCATATCCACACGATAACCAAACTCATTGAGGTTTCTCGGGAGTTCAAGATGCCGCTCTGCTTAACATTCATTGATTTAAAGAAGGCCTTTGATTCTGTTGAGACGGAAGCGGTCATTGAAGCCCTAGCCAATCAGGGCATTCAAGCCCAATACATCAGGATCCTCCGTGAGCTGTATTGCGGATTCACTACCAGGATCTCACTATTCTACAAAGAAGTGATCGTTGATGTCAAGAGAGGGGTGCGGCAGGGTGATACCATTTCACCAAAACTCTTCAGTGCCACCCTCGAGAACATCATGGACGACTGGAATGGGAAGGAATGGGAGTGAAGATAGATGGTCGGCAACAACACCACCTCCGCTTTGCTGATGACATTGTTTTAATAACACCAAACATCAGCCAAGCGGCACAAATGCTGGCCGACTTTGACCGTGAGTGTGGAAAGGTAGGACTACAGCTGAATCTTACGAAGACAATGTTTATGAGAAACAGCCTTGTTCCTGACGCCCCATTCGCTCTCAATGGAACGACCATCTCCGAATGCAACAGCTATGTGTACCTAGGTCGAGAGGTCAACATGACAAATGACCTGGCACCCGAGCTGCGCAGGAGGAAGAGAGCGGCTTGGAACGCCTTCAAGAATGTCGAAGAAATAGCTAAGAGGACGAAGAACCTCCGGCTCCGGGCACATCTCTTTGATTCCACTGTTCTTCCTGCATTAACATATGCCTCAGAGACCTGGGCCCTCCGCAAACAAGATGAGAATGCCATTCAGGTCTCCCAAAGAAGAATAGAAAGAGCTATGCTTGGAATATCACGTTTCACTCAAATGAGAGAACGAATCCGGAGTTCTGACATACGTCGACGATCAAGGATCAGGGACGCTGTCTCATTTGCCAAGGTGTCGAAAATCAGATGGGCTGGTCACGTAATGAGATTTAAAGACGACCGTTGGACTAGAGCTGTTACTGATTGGATTCCACGGGATGTCAAGAGACCGCGTGGCCGCCCACCTACCAGATGGTCAGACTTCCTTGTCAAGGTCATGAACGATCGGTTTGAGGCCCTCCATGTTCCCGGAGCGAAGAGATGCCATTGGGCTACACTAGCACGCGACAGGGACAAATGGAGACGTTACTGGCGCCCGCTCGAGCAAATCGACGACTAACGGGAAGTTAAGTGATTAAGTGATTAAGTGAATCCTTTATTCGTGACATTTCTTTTGTAGCTTTTCTATTTCTACTCTCATTTCTTTCCATATTTTGTTGACTTCCCATTCCACTGTTTCATTCAAGTCCTCTTTTAATTTCCTGGATGTCTGTTCCACTGTTTCTTTGAGTTCATTCAACATCTTCAACATTTCTATTCTGAATTCCTTATCAGAAAGATCATATTGTGAGTAGCCTTTGTTGGGGCTTCTGGACCTTTTCCCTTATCTTTCCCTCGTGGCGGGGATTTGCGCTGTTTCTTCATGTTCTTGAGGCAGTATGCAGGTGGGATCTTCCAGTTCACTGTCAGTTTTCCCTCTTGGTGCAATTAGGGATTCTAGGTGAGCTCAGTCTATGGTGGTCGCCTTTTTCCCATTCAGGAGTTGTAGCTTCCTCTCATGTGCTCCTCTGTGGCTTATGTGAGGCCTCTAGTGATGCTTCCAGCGATGTAATCTTTTACACTGAACTTGTACAGGTTCTAATGTGTACGGGTATTATGGTGCAATTGGGATAAACTAGTGTATTATCAGCCTAATCTGTTTGAGCTGGCCGGGATATTCTCCCTCGAATTATGTGATGGAGGTCAAGATATGAGTCCAAAGTGCTAGGAAAGGGAAAAATAACTGCGGCCAGTGAGCTGGCAGATGCCCCCAGAGAAGGCCACAACCTCTAGACAGGCCCCCTAGTTCAGAGACACCACCTCCTGGCTCAGAGGCCACACCTGTGCTGGGTTTGCGGGACTTGGGGAGCCCTCTCTTTGGATTTCTAACTCGTGTCTAATCTATAAGTGAAAGCAAACACCCTTTGCATCTAGGTTTCCTAATGGTTCTATATAATAATATCAGCCCATCTGTAAATTAATTTTTAGAAACCTATTAATATTTTCCACACGGCAGAGCCTGGCAAGCTACCTGTGATATATTCAATATGCCAAACACAGTAACAAGTCTCACGAAGGAGACGTTACTCAGCCCGCTTGAGCAAATCGAAGAACAACGGGAGGACCGTGATTGATTAATATTTTAGTAGATTACTTCTTCCTACTTATAATGTGACAGCCTATTTTACTTCTACTGGTAATCACCAAAGATCCTGACATAGGATTGGAAATAATTGACAGTGTCAGTCATAATTCTATTGTTTTCAGATAAAGGTGTATAGATGTAAGCGTTGGGGCGACATCCGGTATTTAGGGGTTATTTTTGTCTCTCTGTTCAGGAGTGACTTCTGTCAGTGCTTATGGGATTATGTGTGGTGGTGTTGGAGATATGAAGGTGAGTGAAAATTCTCCCCCCTCTCTGCCCACATTCTCCCCCATGCAAGTTACTATCTTGCACTATTTTAGATATTTTTGATGTTTGTGGTGAGTACTACTTTAGAACTGTGTACTGGATACTTATCTTTTAGAATACAAAATTAACATAAAGACACAAAATACACACTTATTTTTAATTTATCGTAGTTAACTTAATTATTTTTTTGTTTTTCATTTTTGCTTTTTGTGTCACACCAGGCAATGCATAGGGGTTACTCCTGACTTTGCACTTAGGAATTACTCCTGGTGGTGCTCGGGGGACCAAATGGGATGCGGGGGATCGAACCCAGGTCTGCCGTGTAGAAAGCAAATGCCCTACCCCCTGCACTATAGCTACAGTCCTTTATTTACTTATTCTGTTGTATTTTGGAGAACATTCCAAGAAGTGGAATTGCTGAGTCCTTTTAGGAGTTTTATTTAAAAAAAAAAATCCAAACTGATTTCCAGGGAAGCTGAACCAGACAAAATTCATCCAACAGTGAATGAGGGTTCCTTTTTCAGGGTTTTTATTTTTCCAGTCTTTTTGATATGTGATATTTTCACTGGAGTCAGGTGTTATCTTGTTTTGATCTGCATTTTCCTAATAATAGGTAATAATAAACACTTTCACATGTGCCTATTAGGTCCTTTTGGGGACAAGAATTTATCTCCTCTGCTTTTGGATGGGGGTTACTGAACTTTTGTGTTGAGCTTTTTGAACATTTTTATAAATCTCATATATTAGCCCTTTATTTGATGCCTTATGTGAATTATTTTCTCCCATTTATACTATCTTTTTATTTTAGGCCAAGTTTCAACACACAAAACCTATTTATTTTTATATAGTCCTGTGTGTGTATTTTTGTTTTTGTTGTCTTTGCCTCTAGAATAAAATTATTGAAGATACCTTGAAGGTTCATTTTCTGGAGAATTATGTCTATATTTTCCTCAATGTATTTTGTGGATTCCAGTCTAAACGTTAGATTTTCAATCAACTTTGAGTTCATTTTTGTGAATTTCATTAATTACATGTGACTATCCAGTTTTACAAACACCATTTGTTTTACAGTATCATTTCCGTGTTCCACTTCATGTACTTATCAACTTATTTTTCACTTTATTATTATTTATTTATTTATTTTGATTTTTGGACGACACTTGGCAGTGCTCAGGAGTTACCCCTGACTCTGAACTTAAGAATTATTTCTAGCACGCTCAGGGGACCATATGGGATGCCAGCGATCAAACCTAAGTTGGCCACATGTAAGGAAAGCACCCTACCAGCTGTACTATTACTCTGGCCCTGAACTGGTAATTTTTCAAAACACACAATTTGTACCTAAACTGTGAAAGCAATGTTTTTATTTTATGTCTTGCAATACAGTGAAATACATGTATCTGCAATCTGGTAAAGGTTCAGGTACTTATTGGTGTGAGATTCTTGAGAACAGCACTTAAAATTTACATTTTGTTATTCTCATCATTTATCTAGGAGTAAAGGAAAATAATAATAATATTATTATTAATAAAAATAATATTTTAAAATAAATACCTAAATTTCTACACCTATAAGACAAAAGTTATCAAGATTTCCTAAATAACCCAATAGACTGGGTGACAAAGTGAAAATATAAATTCATGTAGGAAAGGAAGGAAGAAAGAAAGAAAGAAAGAAGGAAGGAAGGAAGGAAGGAAAGAAAGAAAGAAAGAAAGAAAGAAAGAAAGAAAGAAAGAGTTGAAATGTAGAAATCCAACATTATCTGAGAAATATTTTCTTTCTTTACCAGAGACATATGGGAAAGAAACAAGGTGCATTGAGCAAAACACATTGAATGAGAATACTTAATAGAAGAAAGAGATTTAAGTCATTATATTTGAGATACTTTAGCAGAATATACTTACTCTAAGTTGAGTTTTGGTTGTAATTTAAGAATTCATAGGTACACAAGATATTACCTACTAGAAAATGCACATCAGCTATACTGGAATATTAACGTAGACCTCTTTACAAACTAACCCAAAAGTTCCCATCTATAACAACCAATGCTATACTTGTATTACTTAGAACATTACACATATCATAAAAACCAGAGCAAGCCCAAAAATTAAATTACAAAGTAGTTTTGTTAATTTTGAGCCTTACCAAAGGAAAGGATAAACTGGCAGGATACCTTATGTAACCTGCCCACACGGCAGAGTCTGGCAAACTCCTCATGGCGTACCCAATATGCCAAATATCAGTAACAATGAAGGGTCTCATTCTCCTAACTCTGAAAGAGCCTTGAATATGGCACTTTTTAAAAAATTCTCAGGGCTAGGACCAAGGAGACATTACTGGGGCCTGCTCTAGGCAATCGAATAACAATCGACCAAAGGAAAAGGAATGCATTGACAGTACTTTACTATTATAAGCATCATTTGTATTCCTAGTAAAGTTTATTAATGAACAATATATGATTACTTTGAATTATATTAACAACCTAAATAATTTCTTTTTTAATCTTAAAAAATACTGATTTCAAAGCTCATGTGGAACAAAGAACATAAAACTAACAGTGGGTTTTTCTTGTCTATAATGTATCAAGTTTGCTTATTTTGTGCTAGATCATTTGTTTGCTTTCAATAGTAGCCACAGAACAAGAATCTATATAGGTGCTATTGTACTAGGTTCTGATCCATTACAAAATGGATATACTAAAACAAATAGTCATAATGAACCCATTTTGAGGGGCTGAAGCAATAGCACAGCAGATAGGGTGTTTGCCTTGCACGCAGCCAACCCGGGTTTGATTCCCAGCATCCCATACGGTCCCTGAGCACTGCCAGGGGTGGTTCCTGAGTGCAGAGCCAGTAGTAATCCCTGTGCATCGCTGGGTCTGACCCAAAAAGCAAAAAAAAAATCTATTTTGAGACTTGCTCTTCAAGCCTATCTGTGCTTTCTTCTGAACAAATATCTTGCTGTTGATCTCTCTGCATCTTAGTTCGCTTTTTCCACCCTGGAAAAGCTGGTGCTTTCTCTTGAACCATACTTCCTCTTTTTGTCTTTCTCATATCTTTCTAAACAAGCCCCAAGCAGAGCCTCGGCAGCCGAAGACCTCTGGAACCAGCCACAGCCATGCTTAAGACCACTCTCCACATGTTCAGATGAGCCTCACACATGAAGGAACCGGCAGAGCATCCCAGGCATGCAGGACCTGGGGCTGAGATCTCCAAGACTACTCGGATCTGGTATGGGCCTCCTCCACCCAGATCTCCCAACTTTCAGTAGGAAGGCGTTACACCCACCAACTGTCCCTGGTGCCATGTTATGCCATCAATGGCCAAGACCCAGAGACCATAAAACCCAGCTCCTGGAAGCAGCGAATGCAGCTGTGTGACATCTTATTATCTAGTACTTACTCTTGGAGAACCTAGCAGGCTGCCAAGAGTATCCTGCCCACACAACAAAGTCTGATGTATTTGATATGCCAAAACCCAGTAACAATGATGGGTCTCATTCCCCTGACCCTGAAAGAACCTCGAATGTGGCACTTTCTAAAATCTCAGGGCTAGGACGAAGGAGACGTTACTGGTTCCTGCTCAAGGAAATCGATGAACAACAGAATGACAGTGATACAGTGATACAATAAAAATGACCTTGCTTCACTAAAAAATATATATATATATATACACAATTTTGAATATTTTTTAGGACTCAACCTAAATACAATCAATACCACACCTTACCTATCCAGACCCAAGAAACTAATTTATCAGAATTTCTATATACTTCAGACCTTTAGCTGTAATCCCTCCATCTGTTTCTATGGATGAATATTTTAAATATCAATTATATGGATTGGAGTACAAAGCTATTAATAGCAATCAGTAAGCTTAAACCAAAGCTAATTAAAGACTTGATTAATTAACAATTAAATTTAAATATCTGTACATTTTAATATTACTTTTGCCTTTAAATAGAATCATTTGCTTTTAACATCCACTGGATTTCTTTGATTGCTCATTTTACTTAAAATAATTATATTGTATTTAATTAATTACCCTACATAGTTTGGATATTAATTGAATATGTGGAAACTTAATTGTTCTCTATTACTAAAGAAATTTCCTTTTTAGTAGTCTTAAATGGTTTTGTTCTTCTAATAACCTAACTTAAAATCTATATCTATCCATAAATTTGGAATTTTTCCTAATGTTATATCATGACTTGTTTTAATTTCCTTCATTTCTAGATATTAACACACAAATATGTACATTTTTTATAAGCCCTTATACTCTACATTCACCATTTGGCATACATAGTTATTTTTTTGCATTGATAAAATTTTGATTTTACAATGTAAAATCTCTGAGTAATCCAAATACAAAGTAAATAAATAGTCACAGTAGTACTAATCCTCAAGAGTGGTGAAAAAAGTGTATGTGTGGAAATAGAGAAGCATAACTTGTATTGGATATCACTGTTGTTTTTCCCATAGTAATTGTGCCTATTATAGGTACATTTTTTTCATTATAAAGCTTAAGATGAACACCCAATGAAAGCTTTTAAGAAACCTTTTTTCAGAAAGATAAGAATCAACCAATATTTTGACAATCACAATGAAAAACAGCCAGTTTTTCTCTGTGAGTCAAAAGACCTTTACAGATGTCTTGAGTAAAGGTCATAGTAAAATTATATTTTTTCACTGATAACTTTAATTGGCCTCTTATCAGGAAAAGAAAGCACGGCACTGTATTTTTTTATAATCTTATAAATTTCTGTGTATACTCTCCACATAAATAAGTTAGGTGAATAAATTAGGTCACTGAGAAGAAACTATAGAATATAAAAATAAGTCTAATTATATGGAGTAATAATTATGTAATTATAATGATAAAATATTTCTTCAGAAGTAATAAATATAAAAATATTTAGAATCAAAAGACCATTTATTTTTATTAGCTGGATTTTAATTAATCCCAAATAAGCCCCTAAACTTCCCTTAGTCTTGCTTTTTTTAGGATATAAAGTAGAAATAAAATGTCTAATTTGCACATACCATGGGAATATTATGAATATCAAATGAAAATATATGTATGAAAATTTTGGTAATTAAAACATTCATAAATATGTTAAATTCATCAAACCATGAACTGCACAATCTCTTGAGTCCATCATTTACTTTAATGATGCGCTTCTAATTTAGAGATCTGGCCAATTATAGATCTATCTATCTATTCCTTGTTTTAGTGTTTCAGAGTAAGAATGAAAGAGTTCTCATTTGACAAAAGAATATTTTAAGTGACAGCATCTGCCCAAGATACTGTGTTGAAAAGGATTCTCAAGTATTAAATTTAGTAGGAATAACTATTGTTGATAACTAATGGTATCTACAATGAGGACCAATATGTTAATATAAAAAGTTATGATGCACCCTGTCAAAAGCTTCCTTAAAACTCAAGATGATCATTTCAATAAACTAAATGCTACTCACCAACTCAAGGACAAACGATAAAACCAGAATATAAAAATTTTACTTGGCTTAGCATTAGTACCTCTTTTAGGGGTGGGGGGCATTTGAGGTCACACCCAGCGATGCTCAGGGGTTACTCCTGGCTCTGCACTCAGGGATCACTCCTAACGGTGCTCAGGGAACGACATGGAATGCCAGGGATTGACCCACATCGGTGGCATGAAAGGTAAATGCCTTACCAGCTGTACTATCATTCTGGTCCCAGCATTAATTAGTACCTCTTATCCAGGAAAAATAAGCCTGGCATTGTCTTTACTCAGATACTTAATAGTATAGTATCATTGTATGTATCATTGTATCTTCATAAGTAGTTAAAGCCATTACTTTTTTTCTAACGGAAAGAAAAATGATAAATGCTAGCTGGAGAGTTGTTGGAAAGGTGAACTTTGGTGCTCTGAGAGTGTAGTATGTATTCTCTATACTATTTCACTCTAAGTCAACTCTCCATGATATAGAAAAGGAAGCTGAATAGGTGTGTGAATCTCCTCACAAACTTCCAGGGAACACAAAAGACAAATAAAAATCATGTTTTTATAATTTCAAACTGCTATTGATGTATGTCAGGAAAACATTCTGAGAATTTCCCCCCAAAAAATGATAGTTTGAAGTAAAGGTATGGCGATCTACAATTTTGGTAACATCTTTTTGTTCAAATGGCATTGAAAATGTACCTTTTATTTGACGGAATGATGCAGAGCTTCAGGCACAGGCAATGAATTATGGGATTCAGAGCCTTGAAACCAGTTTTACAAGAAGTCTTAAAGGAGCTTGTTTACAAGGACAGGACAAACTTCTCAGCACATGGGATAGAGTATGGTACTTATTCGTAGTATTTATGGTTACCCTCTACTAGAATAAATAAGGTATGTTTAGTCCTACTTTGCTAAGTGAGTTCATTCATTTTCAATAATGAATTCATGTCTACCTATATTGAATGTTCTGTCTTATCAGTGTTTTAGCTATTCTAGTTCTTAGGATAAAACCCTTTGTACTCTTACAGATCTATTCAGAGTCTCCTTCTTTAAATTTTCTTCATTCTTTTCACTCTTACTACATTTTACAATTGTATGACATTTCATGTAAATGCTGAAATATGTTAGGAAAGAATTTTTCAAAAACGTTTTATTTTTTAGAGATAAACAAATAGGACTACCTTAAACTGAGAAGCTTGTGCACCTCAAAAGATTACCAGAATACAAAGACAGTCTACAGAATGGGAGAGGATATTTACCCAATACCCATCTGATAAGGGGTTGATATCAAGGATTTACAAGGCACTAGTTGAACTCCACAAAAAGAAAACATCCAACCCCATCAGAAAATGGGGTGATGAATTGAACTGAAACTTTCTCAAAGAAGAAATATGAATGGTCAAAAGACACATGAAAAAATGCTTCTAATCACTAATCATCAGGGAGATGCAGATCAAAACAACAATGAGATACCATCTCACACCACAGAGACTGGCTCACATATAAAAGAACAAAAGCAACCTGTGTTAGCACGATGTGGGGAGATAGGGACTCTCCTTCACTGCTGGTGGGATACCGACTTGGAAAACAATATGGATGATTCACAAAAAATTAGAAATTGAGCTCCCATTTGACCCAGCAATACCACTTCTGGGAATATAACCTGGAGATTCAAAAAAGTATAGTAGAAATGACACCTGCACTTTTGTGTTCATTGCAGCACTGTTTACATAGCCAGAACCAGGAAAAAAAAACCCGAGAGACCGAGAACAGATAACTGGTTAAAGAAACCTTGGTACATCTACACAATGGAATACTATTCAGCTGTTAGAAAAGATGAAGTCATGAAATTTATATATAGGTGGATCAACATGGAAAGTATAATGTTAAGTGAAATGAGTCAGAAAGAGAGGGAAAGACGTAGAAAGAATGTACTCATTTGTGGAATATAAAATAACAGAATGGGAAACTAACACCCAAGAACAATAGAGAAAAGTACCAGGAGGATTACTCTACAGCTTAGAAGCCAGCCTCGAATGCTGGGGGGAAAGGCAGCTCAGATAGAGAAGGGACCACCAAACAAAGGGTACTAGGAGGGCTCGCTTGGGATGGGAGATGCAGACTGAAAGTAGATTATACAACAAAAATGATGGCCACTTAATACCTCTACTGAAAACCACAGCACCCAAAAGGAGAGAGAGAACTAAAGGAAATGCCCTGCCACAGAGGCAGGGTGGGATGGAGGGGATGCAGTGGGGGTAGTGGGAGGGATGCTGGGACCATCCATTGGTGGTGGAAAATGGGCACTGGTGCAGAGAAGGATACTCAACAATTTTATGACTGAAACTCAAGCACGAATGTTTGTACCCTATGTTGATTCACTTAAAAAAATTTAAAAAATAGCTTTTAATCTATGACAGGAAAGGCAGAATGAGCCCCAAAAACAAAATAAAAGTTAATACAATGTATTTTATATTCCAGAGTTGAAAACTTATCTATAGAGTAGGTATTATATATTGATTGTATTATATGAGTTTATTTTCTTTACATAGGTTAAAGGCATAAAACATTAATCATTACAAATTGACTCACTTATTTCATTTCTGATAATTTTATTTGTCCTTCTTTAAGTTTCCTTGGCACAAGCCATATGCAATAAATTTGTTGTGTTCCTGCTAATGAGGCAGGCTAAATTTAGGAAGAGAAACCTGGGACGTTGGTGGAGGGAAGGTCACACTAGTGATGGAATTCATATTGGAACAATGTCTGCCTAAATCAACAGAACTTTGTATAATTTTAAACAGTGTTTTAAGAAACATGAATTTTTAAATGATCAATTTTAGTATATAGACATAAATACTGTAAACTACAGAACATAGATAATAGATGATCCATGAAGATCTATTACATTTTTCTTATTTACATTAATTAACAAAGTTTTTATTCAACAAATTATATCTTTGTATTTCAATGTTAAGCAGTATGTTAAATGATTGGTGAGTGGTGAATAAGACAGATAGCTTCCTGTGACAGACATTTACTAAACTGACAGTTATGTGTGTTGGGTTGGCACAAAGGACATAGCACAGCATGCTAAGAACATCCACTGGAATTTCTTAATTCTGTGAGATCAGAAAATGTTAAAGCCAAGAAAATCTTCAGTAACAAAATATATGAGCACAGAAAAAATGTAAACATTTTCAAAATGAAAAGTGAGGAACTAAAATGGTCAGTTGAGCAAATTCAACTCCTCTAGATTTTAACATAATAATGACAGATGAGTATATAGGTCAGAAAATGAATCACTCAATATGATAAATATTTTTAAGCTAGTGTATTCTTTATGTTCACCTAATACTAGGAGATTTTGAATGTCTTATCCTTAGGATGACTTCAGAAGGACAATACATACCATTGGATCCTTGTTTGATTTTGTTTAGTTTCACATTTCTAGGGAGTAAATCACTGAAACGGTGGCATAGGGCAAGAATCTAAAAGGCTTTCCCCATTCCCGTGGAAGAATGACAGCTACCTAGAAATATACCTGCAATTTTCAAAATACATAAAGATCAACAAGAAGAAATTAATAGTCTCTTAGGAAGAAGTTTATATCCAGTAACTAATTGCCCTCAGATCTCAGCTTGAACAAGTCTAAGGCCTTTCCCAGCTTTACACCTCCCTTTGGATCTTCTGACATTTTTTAACTAAAATCTGCTGCACAGGCTGTCTTTGCTCTTTGTTCAATCCTGGTGTCTTTAATTTCCTTCTAGAAATGGCAAGCCCAAGTACTACCTATTAAATCACTGGCAAAATAATCTGTGTTAGACATGATTTGTGGCCCAACCCCCACCAAATTGATACGCTGAAACTTTAACCCCAAGTGTACTTGTACCCAGAGAAAGATATTTCAGGAGGTAATTAACTTGAAGAGAATTCATAATTACAGGCTTCTAATAATAGAATCATTTGCCTTATAGAATGACAGAGAAAAAAATGATCACGTGAATGTACAGTGAGCCAGCAAACATGTGAAAGCCAGGATGAGAACTTTCGAAGAATCTCACTGAGTGGGCAACCAGATCTTCTATTTCCAGGCTCCTAAAACTACAGAAGAATAAGGGGTTTGTGTTTGATTGTTTAAGTCAACTTGTCCATAAAACTTTTATTAGGGGAAACTGAGTTTATAAAAACCACCCATCTTAGTGACTTCCTCACAGAAAACCCAAAATATGGGACCAATTCCTGTTCCACCTCTGCCTCTGCAACCAGGAAAATTTCTTGGAGCCAAATGAAAATGACAGAAGCCAACAAATCCATTCATTTATATACACAAACATGGCTTAAGTGCTTTATGAGTTGAGACTCAAGCTTTCTATTTAGAAAGTCTCATCTTAAGCCTGAATTACTCAAAGATAACCACCTGGTGAGCACAAAGCTATTCATCATATTCATGACTTGAGGAAAGGCTGCTTCAGGTTCCTGAATTTCTGGCAGGTGGAAATGGAGAGATTGTCATTTCCAGTATGCCATGTCCCCAGTGGCGCTGAATCACTTGAAATTCCAAACACCTGCACTGTCCCCCCGAAGGCTCTGTACCATCAGAATGCAAGACTGCAGAGCTCTGAGACCGACGATAAGGAGGGCCCATGGAGCCCGGAAACAACAAATAACTTCATAGGAGCCTTTGGAAATTTCCCATTTCCCATCAAAGC
The DNA here is from genome assembly GCF_029834395.1 of Sorex fumeus. Lineage (NCBI taxonomy): Eukaryota > Metazoa > Chordata > Mammalia > Eulipotyphla > Soricidae > Sorex > Sorex fumeus. Next base: position 1,643,773 of record NW_026606068.1, on the reverse strand, counting down.
CTTGTCTGCTCTGAACAGAAAAATGTCCTGCACTGAAAATTATTAGGGATTGTTCAGGTTTTTATAAGAACGCAGAATAATATGATCTTGCCTTGTAATCACTGCCTCCTCATGTAAGATTTCTTATGGGCCGATTTACATAAAAATTGGTACTAATAAGACTTATAAAGCATTGGCACATCTTTAAATATAAAGCAGTAACGGATATCACAAAGAAATGCAGGTTTTGGAGGATCAAACTGATCCAATTGGGATAGACCAGAACCAGAGCAGTTGATTTCTCTCTTTCCCCATTAAGGATGAATCCAGATTAAACCCAGATTTTAACAGCAAGAAAGCAAGGAAGAAAAAAGTAAAATAGATGCCTGGACAGAAAACACGCACTTTCACACTTAGGTTCATGCTGCTGATATAGTTGGAAAGTCTTCCTGAAACAGAACTCCACAAACCACCTCCCCAAAACTTCCGTTTACCCTTAAATTGTTTTCTGAATGAATAGAGTCTAAGTTCAGCAGGGTAAAAAAGTAAATTTTTTTCTTATCTTCTGCCTTTGAACTTGAATATAATATATCCTTGTTGCACATTTCAGAGTCCATAAATATTTTCTGTTTTTTTATTTTACTCTAAAGAAGAGCTTTTTAGAATGAGAGGCCATGTCTTGCTAACCTCTCAAATGAGTCTAATGTAAGATCTACCAACAAATAAATGATGTCTATTCAAGTACCTAAAGTAACAACACATTATAGGGTCCCAACCTTTCTTCACAGCTTCGCTCTTACTTCCACTCACGTATCAGTTCCTCACCTACTGTTTTTGTCCTGCTTTATCCACAACCCACAGCCCACTAACCAACAAACATGTCACGGGTAGTCACACTTCAACCTTTCACTTATATGTTCCCTTGGCTGGAATCTGTTCTGACCATTTTATTTCTTTTGCTTTTTATCTTTTGAGTCACACCGGCAATGCACAGAGGTTACTCCTGGCTCTGCACTCGGGAATTACTCCTGGCAGTGCTCAGAGAAAACCATATGGGATGCTGGGAATTGAACCTGGGTCGGCCGTGTGCAAAGCAAATGCCTTACCCACTGTACTATTGCTCCAGCCCCCTTTTCTGACCATTTTATTTTTAATTTTTATTTATTTTTATTTATTTATTTATTTATTTTTAATTTCCCCCCCCTTTTTATTTCATTTCATTTCATTTCATCATCCTGTTAATCGTCGATTGCCTCGAGCAGGCCCCAGTAACGTCTCTTTCATCCTAGCCCTGAGATTATATTCAGGGCTCTTTAGGAGAATGAGACCCATCATTGTTACTGGTATTTGGCATATTTGGTAGGCCACGGGGAGTTTGCCAGACTCTGCCCTGTGGGCAGGCTACATTCGACAGCCTGCAAGTTTGTCCAAAGTAGGAATGAGATAATAAGATGTCATACTTTTTATACTTTTATTTACTGAATCATTGTGAGAGCAGTTACAAAGTTTTCGGGTTTAAGTCTCAGTCATACAATGAAACACCCGTACCTTCACCAGTGCCCATTCTCCACCACCAAAAACCCCAGTATACCCCCATTCTACACCCTCCCCCTACCTGTTGGGCATACTATTTCCAAATTACTCTCTCTCTACTTTGATTACATTCAATATTTTAACACCACACCCACCATTATTAGTTGGGATTTTACTCCAAAACTCAGATCTGCTGAAAAGGCAACAGTAGACAATTTGTTTCCTATTGCTGGTTATGAATAACATATGATGTCACATGGCTGCAGTAGTGGCCACGCAATTTTGAAATTCTGAAATTTTAACAATTAAATCTGGAGGGATTTTTTGCCCAAATCTGCTGGGTTCCAAGATTTATTCCTGAGTCTCTGGGACCATGACCATTAAGCGGCTTGAGCAGGAGCCAGAGAGGCCATTGGTGGGTGGCTACTCGGGGTCTCGTTGGGATGGGGAAGAAAGGGCTGGTTCCACCTCCATCCTGTGAGGCCCCATGCGTCTCATCACTGCAGGCCCAAACCTGACTGTCCAGTGACCTCTGGAGGATGATGGCCACTGGGCTACCAGACAGAACAGGCCAAGGCACAAAACCTATTCCCACCTGGGGTGGCCCATTGCCGGTAAACTACTGCAGGGACCAGACACATTTCTGCCAGAAGCCGTTGGGTTTCAAGATTTGTTTCTGAGTCTCTGGGATCATGGCCATAAAGTGGCTTGATCAGGAGCCAGAGAGGCTGTTCTTTGGCAGTGACTCAGGGTCTTGTTGGGGTGGGGTGGAAAGGGCTGACTCCACCCCCATCCCGTGATGCCCCACATGTCTCGTCACTGCAGGCCAAACCTGACTGTCCAATGGCCTCTGAAATATGGTGGCCACTGAGTCGCCTAGGGGGAGCAGGAGGAGGGACAGCACCCTTTCTCCTCTGGGGTGGCCCAGCAACAGTAACCTACTGCTTGGTCCGGACACATTTATGCCAAAAGCCACTGGGTTTTGAGATTTGTTTCTGAATCTCTGGGATCATGGCCATTAAATAGCTTCATCAGGAGCCAAGAGGCCATTCATGGGTGGCGACTTGGGGTCTCATTGGGATGGGGAGGAAAGGACTGGCTCCAGCCCCATCCCGTGAGGCCCCGTGTGTCTCATCACTGTGGGCACAAACCTGACTGTCCAGTGGCCTCTGGAGGATGATGGCCACCAGGCCGTCAGACAGAATAGGCCAAGGCATAAAATCTATTCCCACCTGGGGAGGCCCAGCACTGGTATCCTACTGCAGGGACCAGATGAATTTCTGCCAAAAGCCACTGGGTTTCGAGATTTGTTTCTGGGTCTCTGGGATCATGGCCATTAAGCAGTTTGATCAGGAACTCTCAGAGAGGCCATGCCTCCAATTATATAGCTGAGGCGGAGGTTGTTTGTGGGTGTGTCTCCCACATACCTAACTTTTGGTCGTTTACTTTCTTGGTAAACTTTGCCCAAGTTTTTTGGATCTGGCCAAAGGCACAGCAGCAATTTTGTGGTATCTGGAAGTCTGAAGGTGCCATCAGGCTGCTGATGCACTCGCCTTATAGGTACAGATTGACCTGCTGGCGGCACCATACCCGATCTGACCATTTTAAACTAACAAATTTTCTCTTCCTCTGAGGTCCTACTTAAGTACAAATGACATCTACTTCCTCTGTGCTTTTCCATAATCTCCCGTGGGCTTCTTCTTTTTCTGCACATCAGACTTCCTCTGCACTTGTCTCACTCACTCTTTTCTGGGCTATAAACTTTGATAAGGTAGAAGTAAAGCTGTACTCTTTCTCTGACCAAGAGTATAGCAATGCATGGCCTCTGGTTTCTGTCTCCACTAAATCTCCATCGTTTCATTCCCTAGGTCTCAACTCTGGGAAGTGTCTTAAATTCCTTGTCAGGCACACATAAGTAACCTAACCTCACAGCTTAAGAGCTTGGAGATGGACCAAAAAAAGGAGCACAACCTGAACAGGAGAAAGGAAATAATAAAACTCAGAGCACAGATTAACGAGATGGAAACCCAAAAAACAATCTGAAAGATCAATGAAACCAAAAGCTGGTTCTTTGAGAAAATTAACAAGATCAATAAGCCTCTAGAAAAACTCACAAAAAAGGGAGAGAGAAAACCCTAATAAACCGAATCAGAAATGAAAAGGGGGTCATTACAACAGAAACCACAGAAATTCAGAGGATCCTCAGGGAGTACTTTGAGAAGCTTTATGCCACGGAACATCAAAACCTCGAGGAAATGGATAAATTCCTAGACTCCTACAGACTCCCAAGGCTGAACCAATACCTGAACAGACCTATTACCATCAAGGAAATTGAAATGGTAATAAAAAGTCTCCCCAAGCACAAAAGTCCTGGCCCAGATGGATTCACTAGTGAATTCTTCCAAATCTTTAAAGAGGACTTACTCCCAATGCTCTTTAAGCTTTTCCACGAAATTGAAATATCAAAAACACTTCCAAACAGTTTCTCCGAAGCAAATATCACACTGATACCAAAAGCAGACAGAGATACCACAAAGAAAGAGAATTACAGGCCGATATCCCTGATGAACACAGATGCAAAGATCCTCAACAAACTCCTAGCAAATAGAATCCAACTACTCATCAAAAAGATCATACACCATGACCAAGTAGGATTCATCCCAGGGATGCAAGGATGGTTTAACATTCGGAAATCAATCAACATAATCCACCATATCAACAAAAGAAAAGATAAAAAGCATATGATCATATCAATAGATGCAGAGAACGCATTTGATAAGATCCAGCAGCCCTTTATGATGAAAACCCTAGACAAAATGGGTATAGAGGGGACCTTCCTCAACATAATTAAAGCCATCTACCACAAGCCTACAGCAAGCATCATCCTCAATGGGGAAAAACTGAGAGCCTTCCCTCTAAGATCAGGGACGAGACAGGGATGCCCACTCTCTCCACTGCTGTTCAATATAGTACTGGAAGTACTTGCAATAGCGATTAGGCAGGAAAAAGATATTAAGGGCATTCAGGTAGGAAAGGAAGAAATCAAGCTCTCACTATTCGCAGATGATATGATACTCTACTTAGAGAACCCAATAACTTCCACCAAAAAACTCCTAGAAACAATAGACTCATATAGTAAAGTTGCAGGTTATAAAATCAATACCCAAAAGTCCATGGCTTTCCTATACGCAAACAGTGAGAGAGAAGAAAGCAACATGAAAAAAACAATCCCGTTCACAATTGTGCCCCAGAAAATCAAGTACCTAGGAATCAGCTTAACTAAGGAAGTAAAGGACCTGTACAAAGAAAACTACAAAACGCTACTTCAGGAAATAAAAGAGGACATGAGGAAATGGAAAGATATCCCCTGCTCATGGGTCGGGAGACTTAACATTGTCAAAATGGCAATACTACCGAAAGCATTGTATAAATTCAATGCAATCCCTATAAGGATACCCGTGACATTCTTCAAAGAAATGGAGCAAACACTCTTGAAATTTATATGGAACAATAACCCCCACGAATAGCTAAAGCAATTCTTGGGAAAAAGAAAATGGGAGGAATCAACCTCCTGAACTTCAAACTGTACTACAAAGCAGTAATAATTAAAACAGCATGGTACTGGAACAAAGGCAGAACTGCGGACCAATGGAACAGGGTTGAATACACTGACATCTCCCCTCAATCATATGCTCATCTAATCTTTGATAAAGGTGCAAGTAATGTGAAGTGGAGTAAGGAAAGCCTCTTTAATAAATTGTGTTGGCATCACTGGACGGCTACATGCAAAAAAATAGGCTCAGAACTCTGCCTAACACCATGTACAAAAGTAAGATCAAAATGGATTAAAGACCTCAACATCAGACCAGAAACCATAAGGTACATTGAAGATAAAGTTGGCAAAATCCTCCATGACATTGAAGCTAATGGTATCTTCAAAGATGCCAAGCCACTGGCCGAGCAAGTGAAAACAGAGATAGATAAATGGGACTATCTTAAACTAAGAAGCTTCTGCACCTCCAAAGAAACAGTGACCAAAATACAAAGACAGTCTACAGAATGGGAAAGGATATTCACCGGATACACATCTGACAAGGGGTTGATATCCAGGATATACAAAATACTGGTTAAACTCCACAAGAAGAAAACATCCAACCCCATCCAAAAATGGGGCAATGAAATGAACAGAAACTTTCTCAAAGAAGAAATCCGAATGGCAAAAAAGCACATGAGAAAATGCTCTACATCATTAATCATCAGGGAGATGCAGATCAAAACCACAATGAGATGCCATCTCACACCTCAGAGACTGGCCCACATTCAAAAGAACAAAAGCAACCGATGCTGGTGCGGATGTGGCGAGAAAGGGACACTCCTTCACTGTTGGTGGGAATGTCGACTGGTTCAGCCCTTCTGGAAAACAGTATGGACGATTCTCAAAAAATTAGAAATTGAGCTCCCATTTGACCCAGCAATACCACTCCTTGGAATATATCCCAGAGAGGCAAAAATGTATAGTCGAAGTGACATCTGCACTTGTCTGTTCATTGCAGCACTCTTTACAATAGCCAGAAACTGGAAGAAACCTGAATGCCCAAGAACAGATGACTGGTTAAAGAAACTTTGGTACATCTACACAATGGAGCACTATGTAGCTCTTAGAAAAGATGAAGTCATGAAATTTACATACAAGTGGTACAATATGGAAAGTATCATTCTAAGTGAAATGAGTCAGAAAGAGAGGGATAGACATAGAAAGATTGCATTCATCTGGGGGATATAAAGTAACAAAGTATGAGATTAATACCCAAGAATAGCTGAGATCAGCACCAGGAGGATTACTCCATAACTTAGAGGCCAGCCGGGTATCCTAGAGGAAAGGGCAGTTCAGATAGAGAAGGGAGCACCAAATAAAGGATGTTTGGAGGATCCTCCCAGGAGGGGAGATGCATGTCGAAAGTAGACTATGGACTGAACATGTTTGCCACTCAATGCCTCTTTTGCAGACCACAACACCCAAAAGGAGAGAGAGAGAACACAGGGGATTGCCCTGCCACAGAGACAGGGGGGATGGGGGGATGGGGGTGGGAGGGATATTATCCATGGTGGTGGAAAATGGGCACTGGTGGAGGGATGGGTATCTGATCATTGTATAATTGAAACCAAAGCACAAAAATTGTAAATTTACAACTGTAAAAAAAATAAAATAAAATAAAGGGGGGAAAAAAAGAGGAAGGAAGGTATGAGGAGATATTGAGATATTTCCATACCATGGTCGGCATTGTATGGAAACATACATTTTGAAGTATGAATACATGAAATTGTACTCCTAGAACATATGCAAGTTTCTTAACCAAAATTACTTCAAAAAGAAGATAAAACACTCTGGATAAGAACTGAGTGTTGAAAGTAGGTAAAGGGATATACATGATAACCTTTCAGATTCTGTATTGCAAACTATAATGCCCAAAGGAGGAGAGAGAGAGAGAGAGAGAGAGAGAGAGAGAGAGAGAGAAGCAAAGTACCTATTAGAAGCAGGCGGGGGTGGGGGTAGAAGGGAAACTGAGGACATGGGTGGTGGGAAATGTACACTGGTGAAGGAATGTACACTGAAACCCAATCATGAACAACTTTTTAATTGTGCATCTCATGGTGATTTAATAATAAAGAAGAAAATAAAGAGGTAAAAAAAATTCCTTGTCAGTTACTGTGATTCATTGTGTTTTTGTATTTCAAGAATTGAACACAACTCTTTTTAGTGTCACTATGGGGGTTAAAGGTTTTTTCATCTTTTCTCTACCTGGAAGGCTACATCTGCTCTCAATATCCTTCCTGCCTATAGTTTTCTACATTCTCTCCAAGGATTTTTTCTCTAAGCTAGATTCTAATAAGTCTGAATGTGGAGGCTCTATCTTTAATTTTAATTTGTTAATTTTTGCATCTCTCATAGTCACTTGTTGGACACATGACTTTTGATAAGATCATGTGTATCATCACTGTATTACTGTCATCCTGTTGGTCATCGATTGCCTCGAGAAGGCCCCAGTAATGTCTCCTTCAACCTAGCCCTGAGATTTTAAAAAGGCTCTTCAGGGTCAGGAGAATGAGACCCATCATTGTTACTGGTTTTTGGCATATTAAATATGCCACGGGGAGTTTGCCGGACTCTGCCGTGTGGGCAGGATACTTTTGGTAGCCTTCCAGATTCTCCATCATTATTATATAGTAAGAACTAGATAATAAGATGTTGCGCAGCCACAAATGTGGCCGCATGCTTCCGGAAGCAGGATTTTATAGTCACTGGGTCTTGGCCGTTGATGGGATTACACGGCACCAGGGGCAGTTGGTGGTTGTAATGCCTGGAAGATGGGCGATCTGGGTGGAGGAGGCCCCCATCCCCATCTGAGCAGGTTTGGAGATCTATGCCCCAGGTCTCACACACCTGGGTTCCTCTGCCGGTCCCTTCATGAGTGAGGCTTGTCTGAACAGGTGGAGAGTGGTCTTAAGCATGGCTGTGGCTGGAACCAGAGGTTTTCAGCTGCCAGTGCTCTGCTCAGGGTGGGGAGGGAAACTCAACCCACCCTCATCCAGGGGCCTCGTTGAGGACGGCCAGGTGCAGAGGCAGGAGACTCTGCACTGTTCTCTTCCGGGAGCAGGGTTTTATAAAATTCATCCATATTTCTATTCACCTGGATAATAACTATTGAACTCTATAAACTCAATCTGAAGCTAGAGAAATAATACAGGAAATAAGATACTTGCCTTCCATGTGGCTGAGCGTAAGCGTAAGTCAATCCTCGGAACTGCATATGGTCCCCTGAGCACCATCAGGAGCAATCCCTGAGCATAGGCAGGGGTAATCTCTCAAATAAATAAGTAAATAAACCTTCAAAATAACTGGGGCCAAAGCAATAGTACAGCAAGAAGGGTGCTTGTCTTGCACACAGTTTTAATCCCAGGCACCCCACATGGTCCCTGAAGCCCTGACAGGAGTGATCCCTCGTTCTGCGCAGGTAAGGCATTTGCCTTGAACGTGGCCGACCTGGGTTCGATTCCTGCACCCCTCTCAGAGAGCCCGGCAAGCTAGTGAGAGTATTCCCCCCACACAGCAAGGGCTGGCAAGCTCCCTGTGATGTATTCTATATGCCAAAACAAAGTAACAAGTCTCACAATGGAGACATTACTGGTGCCCACTTGAGAAAATCGATGAACAATGGGAGGAGAGTGCTACAGTGTTACTGTCACTGTCCTGTCACTGTCCTCCCATTGTTCATCGATTTGCTCGAACTGGCACCAGTAATGTCTCCATTGTGACTCTTGTTACTGTGTTTTGGCATATCGAATACATCACAGGTAGCTTGCCAGGCTTTGCTGTGCAGGTGAGATACTCTTGGTAGCTTGCTGGGCTCTCCGAGAGGGGCGGAGGAATTGAACCCGGGTTGGCCATGTCGGCCACATGCAAGGCAAATGCCCTACCCGTTGTGCTATCGCTCCAGCCCACAGTGCTACAGTACTTTAAAAAAAAAAATCATGTGCCTATCTGACCCAGTCATTCCATTTCCGGGTATCTACCCCCAAATAAAAAAACACTCTTTAAAAAAACAGATATATAAGTAGATAGTTATGTTCATTGTAGTGTTTAGTACAATAGCCAGGATATGAAAACAACCTAAATGCCCAATGACAGAGGAATAAATAAGAATCTGTGGTATATATGCACACAATGAAATACAGTACAGCCATAAGAAATGATTAAATCAAGAAGCTTATTGCAACTTGCACGCTATTGTTAGGCAAATTAAGTCAGGAGGATAAATACCAGATGCCCTCAGTTATCTGTGGTATATAAAGAGGCAAAACTAAAGAACAGAGAGTATCAAATCATGACAAAACCTTAATTTTGGATCACAGACCTCAGCTTACCAAACACCTGGGGGTTAGGGATGAGATTGCAAAAGGAAGTGAACTAGAGGTTCCATAAAGACAATAATGGAGGTTTGATCACTTTGGTGGTGGTTAAGTGCAGTAACTGTGTACATCAAAGCCATAAACATTCATACTATTGTAATCATATTACCCAAACAAAGGTCAATTTTAACAATTAATTAAAAACAGAAAAATAAAATTCTTGTTTTCTGTACTCACAAATCTTATACTGGTTCAATCAAATCTAGTCTATTCCTTGCTATTGATGAAGTTTGACACATGTACTTGGAATCCCAACTCAATTCACATTGAGGTAGAAATTATCTTAGTGGCTTAGACTTAATCACGTGAATTCTACAAAAGCAAAGATTGTTTTCCAAATTGGTTGCAGAAAAGGAAATGATATATTGAAAGCACAAGATATATTCCATTCACTGGTGATCACTTGTAGATGGAGAATAACATATGGCAACATTAATGGCATCTTTGATGCTGCCAGCAGTCCTAACTGACAGCCATCAAAGAAACTGAGACATCAGTCCTATTAGTCCTCTAATTCCAAGGAACTGAACTCAGTCAATGACCTAAATAAAATTGGAAGTTGATTTATTGAGTCCCCTTCCATCTCCCTATAATTTGAACCCAGAAAACACTTCTAATTCAGCCTTGTGATATGCTGAGCAGGGAAACCATCCATGATATGCAAGTCTACAGAAGTGTGAGCTAATAAACAGGTAACGATATAAATCTCTGTATTTGCATTCAGGTGGTCATGCGGATGCATAAGAATTATACAGGAACAATTACCACATCTCTAGAGACTGTGGATTTACGGTAATTGCTTCTCATAGCTTTTTAAAGAGAGAATGAGAAATGCAGGCGAGAGGGAGGAATGAAGGTAAGAAGTGTAAAGTAATGAAAGAGAAAAATGTTTTAGCTTCCAGAACAGGAACTCTTAGCCTTAGCTACCCTACCCAATATCAGTTTTTAGTCTGTCTAAAAAGTTCCATTGTCTGGGTCCTTTTTTTATTTTCTACCCCAGTGATTCCAGAAAGATTCAAATTCTACTTGTGTAGTTACATTTGTTTTAAAAATTCACAGATGAGCCCAATGTAAAACCAAAGTTGAGACGACCCCTGCTATGGCTGCGCCTGTGTGAATTGACTCCCAGGGAACCACAGCTTAGTCACACCAGTGAATCAGAGCTCCTGGGAGAATGATGGTCCTGGAGAGCAACTCTAGCAACCTTTTACCTCCTAGCTGTGTCCATCTCCACAGTTAGCTCTTCCTAGGATTCAAACGGTCCTCACTCCAGGATACAACCATTTATTTTTCTCCCAATTAAAGGTTCCTTAGTTTAGGTTTAAATAATAATCCTTTGGTATTTTAATAACTTTTTAGCTTTTTCCACCTTAGAGACTCCTTCTTGGGTCCTGCTAAGAACATGAAATTTTCTCTGCGGGATTCTCCACTGCAATCCAAAAAGAGAATTTTGGTAATGCTCTGATTAAAAAATGGCAAATGCAATCATCTCAATTCTGTCTTTATCTATTACCAACACCTAAACATATTTCTGGGTTTTAAAAAAAAACGCAATCCCATTGCTAACCAAAGTCCTTAGAGGGAGAGGTACATAGTGGAACAAAGATTCTACTGTGATTCTGAGCTGCAGTTCTGGTTCTGACCCTTATAAACTCTGTGAAATCTGACAAGATAGTTAATTACTATTAATGAGCTAATCATTATCAAAACAGAAGGTTTTATATTTATGTTATAGCATTGAAATTAGACTCCTAGCATTATTCTATAACATTTTGTTACAGTAATTTAGCTACCTGTGTACACTCTCTCTCTCTCACTCAATTACATCTATTTCTCTCTTATGAGCATTTATAAAAAAAAAAAGAAAAGGAAAACTTCAAAAAATGTTGTTCTTAAAGCTGGAGAGATAGTAGAGAAGAAAGTTCACTTGCCTTGCACACAGCTGACTCTGGTTTGATCCCCAGCACCAATTATGGCCCCTCAAGTACCTCTAGGGATTATTCCTTAGCACAGTCACGGAAAAAACTGTACTTACGGTCCTCCCGTTGTTCATCGATTTGCTCGAGCGGGCCCAGTAACGTCTCCATCGTGAGACTTCCTGTTACTGTGTTTGGCATATCGAATACACCACGGGGAGCTTGCCAGGCTTTGCAATGCGGGAGAGATACTCTTAGTAGCTTGCCGGGCTCTCTGAGAGGGGTGGAGGAATCGAACTCGGGTCGGCCATGTTGGCTGTGTGCAAGGCAAATGCTCTACTGCTGTGCTATTGCTCCAGCCCATTCCTGAGCACAAGCAAAAATAATAGTCCCTAAATATTGCCAGGTATGGCCCAAAACCTCTCCAATTTTTGAAAAATTAAGTAAATTCTTTTCTTAAAGAGTATTAGTGGGTGACTCATAGACATCACATTTCTATGTGCTATGTATTATAAAGTTCAACTGGTATTCAAGGATATTTGATTGGGAAGAGGAAAAAGGACAGCCACATAAGTTTTAAGTATTTTATAATAGCGCTTTCCATGTGTCAGAACTCAGGCAGTTAAATAATTAAAATAATTATGTAGAACATGTCTGAGAGAATTTTCTTTGCATTTGTGCTTATAAATCTATTCAAAGATGAATTTGAACTTGATCAAGAGCAATCTGCTAATAATTTATAGGACTGAGATTTGAACTCATAGCTTTTTTAACTGTCAACAAAATGGCATCCTTGTTGAGTTGTAAGTCTCGATTAGGGGTTATATCAAATAATAAATCATAATGCTAATTAAGATTTACTCTTGGGTGAATGATGGAAGTATCATGAAATGAGAAACTCTTCATTCCAAAATGGAACCTAATGGGAAAAGGTATGAAGAGCTTGAAACTAGTAGCCAGGAAGGAAGTAGAGTTTCATGACGAGCAATCAATCACCCAAAAAGCTGACTGGAAGAGAGAAGAATTGTAGAAGAGATGGAAGACTTTTTTTGAGGAGGGGGAAGAGGATTTAGAGACTTACTATAGCATTACGACAATGTCTTTTAAGAGTAATGGAACCTCAAACGGTAACTGGCTAAAATATAGTTTGTGTCCCTTACTTTGCAGTATCTGATTCTCAGTATTGATGGGATCAGGGAGATTTGCATTTCTAACATATTTCCAGTGATGCTGATCTGTATCACATTTTGAGAAAAACTGTACTTAAGATGTACAAATATCGAGAGAAGACCAAAAGATCTGTATGGAGACCCAGATTACTGCAGAAGATAATACAACACTGCAGATCTTTGCGTTCCAGAAGCCACTGTGTGGTATATTAGGTACTATAATCTTGGGCATTTTATTGAATTTATTTGTGCCTCAGTTAGATAAAAGTGAGAGAGGAGTGTTTAAAATTATTTGGAACCCATGAAGTGAAGATCTACCTATCATATATGCTGTTGTATGACAGGAGTGGAATCTGGTGGGCATACAGATGGTTTACCCAAATTCCCCATCAAATAACATTGTTACTACACTATCTATAGTCCTGACAGTGCATGTACAATCATGTGCTTAACAGTCGCTTCTGCTGTAGAGAACCATCTAACCTGAGGTCAATTCATCCCATAGGAATTCACATCTAATGACTGATGAAGCAGAAATATGAATGTCTGGTAATTTTGGGCAAATGCAGGAGGGCTTATCCCATAGTTCTAGGTTAAGGTTTTTTGTGTGGTGTAAATTGAAATGGCTTGACCTGAATTGTAGCTCAACTCATCCCTTTTGCTGAATTATCCTTCCTTCCTTCCTTCCTTCCTTCCTTCCTTCCCTTTCAGAAGGTTTGCTCTGAAGAACCCTCTCAAGAGAATGTACTATGCACTCAAATATATCTCTGAATCTTGTTCTGGAGAAAAAGCCTAAAATAATTTAAGCCCAAAGGTGCATAATTTGAAGAATGTAAAAAACTCAGACCTAGTTCTGGAGAGCATGAGAGTTGATTTCAGAAAAATTTCTGATTTCATGCAATTCTATATCACACACATAGAGATGAGGAAAAGGAGATTCACAGATGTCAGATCATATTCATCCTTCTCAAGTTAAACACTTTATCGTTAATAAAACTGCAGTGTGTCTGACCCTTAAGGCTGTGCTCTCATACACCATCGTTGTCTGCTCTGTATTTTCATTAAAGGAAATGCAAGCAGAATTTTTCACAGGGTTAGAGGGTTGGACTTTGGGACAGCTTCTCTCTTTCAATAATCTAAGTCTTGCCTGGAAATCTGCTACTCGTCTTAAAGAATGAAATGTTGTCTAGTCATAGGTGACTACGGAAATGACTGGTGCCTGACAATGTGACATGGCACAATGCCTTCCCCCAAAGGTCTGGGAGGGGGGTCTTATGTTAGTCATGAAGACAAGAGAAATTTGACAATGAATCAAAATCTTTGGATCTTTTGTTTTGCTTTGTCTCGTGTTAGTACCACATGCATGCAGTGTCCAGGACATACTCCTGGCTCTGTGCTTAGTGATCACTCTTACTGGGGCTCTAAGTACCATATGTACCAAAGCCGGAAACTGAACCTGCCAAGGGTCGTGTGAAAAGCAAGTGCTCAACCTATAGTAGTGTAGTAGTATTATTGCCCCAGACCTGAATCTCTGTTTTGTTTGTCTGTTTGTTTGATTTTACCATTGCATGTTGTTATCTGTGATTCTAAAATAAAACATGCAGAGGGGATATTCCTGGAAAATTCATGTGTTTTACCCTGTGGGACTCTTTTCTTTAACTTTCCAGTCTTACTTCCATAGCTACTTTCTCAAGATATTGGGTTTATCCTAAATTTTGTTCTGCCCCAATCATTCACAAAAGTAAGACTGTAAACTCGGGGTTTGGAAGAGTATATTTTTTTCAAACCATAATTTTATATTTACTTAATGTAAGTAAAATAAGTGTACATGTAAGTTTTCTCATCTTATGAACCATAGGAATTTTTTCCTCTGGCAGTCTAATAAATATAAAGCACAGGACATTTGTCCAATAATCAAAGGAATTGACTGCCAGGGAAGTCTGCCAGAGCACTGGTACTCCTGGCAGTCATTTGGTGACCATAAGAAGAACCAGCTTGAAGATGAAACAAACATAGAAGGTCATTAGGAGGAGAGAATGGTGGAGAGAAAAAGATAAGTCCTTAAATAACTTTGAGTTCTACTTTCTCATCACATTCTAAATGATCAATAAAGCTCTTTAACTACTTTACATAGTTTCAACTAAGCTCCCTATTCCTTGAAATAGAAAACATGTTCATATATGCTCTTACTATCCCATCACCACTACCTTTATCATCCCTAGAGAACTTACTGGAGGCTTTATTGACCCAGCTTTATAGACTCATGAGTAAATCGTGGAAGAGATCAACTAGCAGAAAAAAAATTCAAGGATATACAAGTCTTTCAACTGAAAACTGTGGGGCACCCTCTGAAGTGGGATGAGTCCCCACCCTGCAGAACCCCAGCAGCCTCACTCATGCTCCTTCATCTGTCTCGATGCTAATCGTCCAACTCCACCTCCTCATGACTGAACTCTGCAGAAACATCAAACTGGCAAAAATGTCAGGTACACTGATCTCTAGGCTGATAACTCAGTGGTCTTCTTGGAGTTGGAGCAGAAAGCCTCTCCCCACTGCCCTGAACTTCCAGAAAGCCACGACAGACACAGACACACCCAGGTCCAACAACTGCCTCCATGTAAGCTCATTGCCCAGTAAATACTCTGAAGGTTATGGAATGTGACTGCATTCATGGCTGTGACACCTCCATACTCTAAAATACTGACATCCCTGTAGGATCATAGCAAATTAGATGGGAAAGTGACATAGAAGACAACTAAGTTCAATAAATAAAAACATTGACACAAAAAGCTCAACTAGCGACTTCAGCTTACAAACCCTCCGACAAGGACTTCATGTCCCCATGGTGAGATATAACAATTTTCACAAATTTTCTTTTACTTAAGTATTTTTCAATAACTGTGTTAGTCATTTAGTTGTAACAATCAATATAAAATTGACTGTTTTGTGCCTGTTACAGGGGCAGATTTTTGGGTATGGTTAGGAAAAGGCAGACAATGGTGGAATGAAGTTCACAGTAATGGTGAGATTGGTATTGGAATATTGAATGCCTATATCAAATGTATCATAAACGACTTTGTAAAGCATGGTATTGACATAAAGACAAAAAATAGCATTATATATATGTATATACACATACATATACATATATGTATATATAAATTCAACTGTTTCTTTCTCTGTTTTTTTGCCACACCCAGTGATGCTCAGGGGTTACTCCCAGCTCTGCACTTAGGAATTACTCCTGGTGGGGCTCCAAGGAACATATGGAATACTAAGGATCAAAATTGCATGAAAAGCAAATATCCTAATTGCTGTACTATTTCTCTAGGCCCTTAAAAGGATTTTTTCATTGATTCTCCCTCCCCTCCGCCTTCCAGAACAAGACAATAAATATAAAAGGTGTAAAAAAGACATAAGAAATTTGTTTCTTTGTTTATTTGTTTGTTTGTGGGTCACATCTGGTGGTGCTCGGGGCTTATTCTTGACTCTATGCTCAGGGACCCTTCTAGGGGACTCAGGGGACATACAGGTATCAGGGATTGAACATCAGGTCGGCCATGTGCAAGGCAAGTACACTTCCTGCTGTAATGTTGCTCCAGCCACACTTGAATTTTTTTCCCCTTTTGTCTCATATCTGGTGATAATGCTCAGGGGTTATTCCTAGCTTTCCACTAAAGAATTACTCCTCAGGGGATCATATGGGATGCTATGATTGAACCCGGGTTGGCCACATGCAAGCTAAAGACCTACCCACTGTACTATTGCCCCTGCATATGAATGTTTTAAGTACAGACACACCACCACTCAGAAGTGATAAAGGTGAAAGGGCGAAATAATTTCTATATGGTTATAGATAAGGGATTCAAAATAGGTTATTTTTTTAAGGAGGTGGTCCAGAAGATAGCTCAGTGAACTGGAGTGCATAAATTGCCTACAGGAGGCTTGAATTAGATTCCATTTACCTCATGGACTATCCCCTACACAGTAAACAGAGCAATCCCTGAAGACAAGGTTAGAAGAATCCCCTGAGCACTGCCACATACACACCCCTCCCACCAATACAAATAAGCAAACAGAAAATTCATGGCACTGAAACAAAAGGGTTGGGTGGCAGATGAGGTACTTTGAGACCAAGCCTTACTTTTGAAGTACATTCTAAGAATACAAATTTAATTTATTTTAATTTAATGCCCTCCCGTTGATCGTCGATTTGCTCGAGCGGGCCCAGTAACGTCTCCATTGGAGACTTTGTTGTTACTGTGTCTGGCATATCAAATACTCTCGGTAGCTTGCTGGGCTCTCCGACAGGGGCGGAGGAATCAAACTCGGGTCGGCCATGTTGGCCGCTTGTAAGGCGAATGCCCTACCCACTGTGCTATTGCTGGAGCGATAGCACAGCGGGTAGGGCGTCTGCCTTGCACGGCAGACATTGCTGTCGAATGTAGCGTGCCCACAGGGCAGAGTCTGGCAAACTCCCCGTGGCCTACCAAATATGCCAAATACCAGTAACAATGATGGGTCTCATTCTCCTAAAGAGTCCTGAATATAATCTCAGGGCTAGGATGAAAGAGACGTTACTGGGGCCTGCTCGAGGCAATCGACGATTAACAGGATGATGAAATGAAAAAAAATGAAATGAAAAGTAAAATAAATTTTAAAAGTGAAAAATTAGCAAACTTAATGGAAATTTTCCTATGTAATATTATTTAGGGTTTTCTGTCTATTAAAAATACAGACCCCAGGCCAGAAGGATAGTAGAAGGAATAAGGCACTTGTCTCACACACCCTCAAACTGTGATTGATCGCCAGGATCAGTTAGGGTTCCCCAGCCCTGCCAAAAGTCACACCTGGTGGAGGGTTGGGTATCTGATCATTGTATAATCGAAACCCAAGCACAAAAAATTGTAAATCTACAACTGTAAAAAAATAAATAAATAAAAATAAAGGGGAAAAAAATTTAAAAAAAAAGTCACACCTGAATACCTCCAGGTGTGATCTCAACATCCAAACAAAGGAAAAGAAAACAAAAACAAAAGAGAATACAGGCTTCCAGAGAGCAGAAAAACTGCCCTAGTCTCTGTATTTTCAGACATATTATGCATATTGATGGACACAAAATATTTGTGTAATTATAATATTAAATATGCCAGGAACATTCTCTAAGCTAATGAAGAGTTTCTTCCCTACCCAGTAGATTGTGAATTTACTGAGAGCATAGAGTTGTATTATTCACTGTTGTATTTTTTGAATGCAAAACAGCATCTAACAGAGAGAAGAATCTGAATGATTGTTACTGTATGAACGAAATTTACTGATCATATAATAATTCTTGGACACAGGGACTATTCTTATTTAAAAGATAAGTGCAGAGCTTACTAGGTAGAAAACTTGAAAACAACTTAGTATTATAAATACCAAACTCCACAACACTAATTATTTATGATCAAAGAGTTAACAACCACCACAATAAAATTAAGTGTCAAATTAAAGATGTTCCATTCAGAAACAGTTCACATCTCACACTGGTTTGCTCAGCGCCTGGTGGAACACAGGTGAGTCTGCATTATGATCATGGAACTTACTGAACGTAATGATGTTTGGATTCAATTCAAAATGATAACTCGTATTCCCAGAGGTGACAGGTGGGAGAGATGTTTCAAAGCACAGTTGGTTGTTTTGATGCACAACAGGACTGAGAATCACTTCTGAATTACAAAATAGCTATTATGCTCATGAAACAACTGTGCTGTCCAAAAAAATAAGGGAGAGAGAAAAAAAATTACTGGAGACATTAATGTTCTATTTGCCCTTGTATTGCCAGTGCCTTTGTGACTATCGGATCAATCAAGCCTTTTAATATTACTACTAGAAATTCAAATAATTGATAGTCAACGTTAACATTAATTGGTTTCTCTGAACTTGGCTCTATACCTAGTCTTGCATGTTCTCTTGTTTGATTCTTAATCAATAAAAGTATAACTTTCAAGGTCCGGTTCTACTGGCCCTCTATGGGGCCAATCAATCAAGAGACAAGACAACAAGATGGGGAAAATATTTATTAGCAACAAGACAGCAGTTTGGAAGATGGTGAATACATGTACAAGAGAAAGATGTTCCCTGCATAATAAAGAATAAACAAGTTTCATAGAAAAGCAGTAAAGCTTGTTTATAGAAAGGGCACATTACACACTGTTGGATTCCAGAAAGGTCAATGAACTCCCTGTGTTCTGGCCCTGTGAAGCATAATGGTTCAGTCAACATATTCTCTTGCTTGCATAGGACCTTGGAAGATAACACAAGGGAAGCAATCCTTACATTCCCAACAGTAAAACACTAGAGCATCTGGCTAGTACTTTTGAGTTCAGCTCATTTCTTTGGGGCCAAGTTTCAAAAGTAGGAACTAAAATTATCTTCTCTGTTTCACATAACCTAGGCTATTATTTGCCTCAGGTTTCACATTAAATCTATGAAAGCAGATCTTCTTATTTCAATTATAATCTAATCTAATTTTCACAGTACTCGTCTTAGAGATACCCAGTTAATACTTTTGAAAATTAAGTGACTGACAATGATGGTTGGAAGGATCGCTCAGGATGGGAGATGTGTGCTGAAAGTAGATAAAGGACAAGATATGATTGCCTCTCATAACCTGTATTGCAAATCATAATGCCCATAAGAAGAGAGAGAAAGTAAGAGGGAAATTGTCTGCCATAGAGGCAGGTAAAGGGGTGGGACGGGGGCAGAGGAAGGGGGAGGTGTGTGTGGGAGGGATAATGGGAACATTAGTGATGGAAAATGTTCACTGGTGGAGGGATGGGTGTTCAATCATTGTATGACTGAAACTCAAACATGAAAGCTTTGTAAGTGTAGCTCATGGTGATTCAATTAAAAACGTAAAAAAATAATGAAAAAAGAAATGAAAATCAAGTGACTGACAAAATAGAAGAAAGTGAAAAGGGAAGATGGATAGAATAAAGAAAGGGAAGGAAAAAGAGAGGCAGAGAGGGGAAAGAGATGAGGAAGAGAAGTGAGCACCAATGTTATGAAAGGAGACATATAAGTCAGCTAAATGGTCTTGTCACCTTCTTCAATGGTGAGGCTGGTTTTTGTCCCTTGTTTGCGATGTAGGTGGATATAGAGTATGGGTTCTTCCTAGAATTTGCTGAAATGATGCCTCTATTATTCTTTGCCCAAGGCGCAGTGCCAATATGGAAGAAGATCAAGTACATTCTTAGGTTAGAGTATTTGGGGAGTAGAGTGTTTTGTTTGCTGAGAAAAGAAAAAAATTTAAAAAATTGGTGTTTATGAGGATAATCTCTTGGGGAAAGAATCCTATTCATAAATTCTAATTCTCTTTTCTTCTCTTTCTCTTTTCTCTCTTTCTTTACTGAGCTTCTCATAGAAATAAGGTAAATTATTGATAGAATTTGGAACCCTGTCTGGCACAGACAGAAAGACAGAAGTGAATAAAGTGAAGAAATAGGAGAAGTTTACTATGTTATAAAGTGGAGAAATATAGAGGAATTCACCACCACCACCCCCCCACAATGGTGAGGCTGGGGTAGAGCTGCACCTTGGGAGAGATTAAGGGAGCTATTAAGTTTTTTTTTTTTGAGGGGGCTGTGTGGGGGAGGAGAGAACAAAACAGAAAGGGTTCTGTGTTTGGTTTGGCCTTCTGTTATATGTAGGGGGTCCATGTGAGGAAGCGTGGAATGCAACCTGGTAACTTTCTGGGGCCAGGTGGGCCATAAGTCCTACTGGGGGCAGGGTGATCTTTGATTCATCAGCTGGTTGACATTTGGTGTCCAGCAAACCTTACAGTTACTTATTACCTTGACACCAGCATTGTTGGGTGGGGGAAGGTCCTTAAGACCCATTCCCAACTAGGGTATATGTAGATCTCTCCAAACTACAATAGTGAGTAACAGTGGGGTGACCCAGAATTCAATTCAATTCAATTCTGATACGATCTTTCCAATATCAGCTTGCACAGGTAAGCAGCTCAGTCTGACAAGACTGTCCTATTATGATTCAGATACCAGCACAAGCCCAGGCTGTCACTGGGCTTCTGATGAAGCAAGTAAACATTGGAGGTTCCCATGATACTCTCGTGTATGAACTGCAGGTACCTGTTGTAAGTATATCTTATCACTGTGTTTCTGACAGACTGAGTGTAAATCAGAAGTATCCAGGCCATTGTTTTCACATTTGACTAATTTCCTAATTCACACCAGAATTCTGAGAAAAACAAAAACATTGATGCACTAGATTACTGATAAAATCTAAGATAAGTCAGATAAAACAGATGCATGGGAAAATGTGGAGGAAAAGTGCAGAGCTCCCATGCCTTTTATAAAGGCACTAATTCTACCCCAAATCAAGCGCTCACCAACCCAGAACCTTTGCAATTCTAAAGACAGAGATAGGAAAGGCATGACAAGATGTGGAATATGGCTCAAAGTAAAAATTACTGGTGTGGAACATCTCAAGGGTTGGTCCAGAGTAACCTGAATAATCTAGGAAACCAGAAACCAGGAGATAATCATCTCAGCATTCTACCTCCTCCTTTATCAAGTCAAAGCTTTAAACTCAAGGAAAGTGCTTTTCTAAATTTTTTTTGCTGTTTTTGTTTTGTTTTGTTTGGGGGCCACACCTGGTGATGCTCTGGGCTTACTTCTGGCTTTGCACTCAAGGATGTGGAAGTGCAATAGAGTCATACAAGATTCCGGGGATTAAATTTGGGTCATCTGCATGCAAGGCAAGTGTTCTACTGCTGAACTATCTCTCTGATCCCAAGATTCCACATTTCTCTGAAAATCTGCTTAAGGATATCCCTCCAATAATCCCAGAGCCCCATGTTATCTTTTCACTTCTCTTAAAATATTTTCCGAATTGGCCATTCAATCTCAGGTCCCTGCTTCCAATTCTGATTGCCTGAGGGAAGGAGAACACATCATTCTGGCCCTTTATGGAGGTCTCATTATGTAGGCCTGACTGGTAAACTTGGTAGGCATTAAAAATTAACCTCAACTTTCAGCTCCTTCCTCTTATTGGAGGTCTGAGAATGGAACTGGAATTTTCCAACCTCTGGACAAGCTGGTTTCCCTGACAACCAGGCCCATCTTTGGGGGTTTTAAAATTCTTAAATTTACATATGAGTAAGTATATGTATCTCTCTTAAAATTTAGGAGAGCCAAGACCTCTGTATCTCATAATACTTAAGGCCTCTAAGAACTGTGAGCCAAGAACCATGGAATCAGATCAAAAGCATATGAGAAAATATATATTATGGTCATTTGAATGGAAAAATACATACCTTGATAATCCAAGAGAAAAAAATGTAGTTTTTAAAAAATTAATAAGATAGCACCATTATATATTTAATCGAAAATATATAATGAGCCTAGATTTTACCACTATGATAATGTTTGAGAGAAAGAAAGGATAATTTGGATAAATATCCCAAGTTTTAAGAAAAAAATCTGCCTTTTATTGTATCTTTCATTATATTCTCTCACTACTGGATCAGTAACAATTAGAAGATCAAGATTAGACTATGGGCCTGGGCTAAGGAGATCTTGATTTAAAACTATACTTTCAGATTTACCTATGGTTAAACCCAAATTTTCTCTTCATCTACCTGATACAGTTTAACAATGTTAGAGTTCCCATGCGGGACTAGATTAAATCTGGGGGAAGAAAATTTCATACAGAAAAAGAAGTGCAAATACCTATTCATTCACTTGCTAGAAAATAGGTACGAAAGTCTCCAAAACAAACATCATTTTTTTTCATAATTCTGGAGGCTGCTAGTTCAAGACCAAACTTTTAGCAGTATTGGTTGCTTCTGAGATCTCTCCCCTTACCTTTGTAATAGCCTTGTATATTCACAAAAGCTTTACTTTGTAAATATGTGTTCTAATCTCATCTTCTTATAGGGACATCAGTCATAATGGATTAAGGCCCACTCTAAAGATTTCATTTTAACTACAACTCTTTAAACACCTAAGAGTTTTAAAGTATAGTTACTTTCTTAGGTATGAAAAGTTGGGACATCAGCATATAATTTTTGTTAAGAGAAGGATAATCCCTCTTACATGTGTAGAAATTAACTAAACATATATGAGAAACAACTAAGCTTGTATGATTGCAACAAGAGGAGACAGGAAAATGACAGTAACAAAGGAGTTATAAAAGCAGACAGGACTTCATAGGGTCTTGCAGGATATAGGATGCACTTGGATTTTATATTTGGGGATATTTTTCATTGTTTTATATATGATTATTGTCAATATCATAGAAATATGAAGACTAAGTGGAAAAAAATAAATACTGTAGTTGAAGGAAGAAATTACCATGCTTCCACCAAGGGGTAAGGTTGCATTTATAGCAATGAAATAATTCCCTTCAACCATTTGACCAGGTAGAAAGGTAGGTCACCCTATTTTAAGAGCACAACTGCACATCTTTAAAATCAGTTGATTCTCTATAGATTTTAAATACAAAAATGGGGCTTAGCAGTTCCCAAGTAACCTACAAAACATTTCCCCTCTGATGGCCCCCTACACACTGTCAACCCACCCGTATTCGGCACATTTCCATGGTAACTACTAGGCTGCTTAACTGCTGGATTATGTTGCTAACATGGTGATTTAACATTTTCCATGTGGGTTCAACTGAATACAAAAAGTGGCAACTGCTTAGTCATGTAGGACACATTTTATGAATTTTTTAAATAGTTTTACTAAGTTTCTCCCTATGACTTAAAAAATTTTTAAAGCTGAAATTGAGAGTTTAGCTCAGAAAAGTACTAAATAAGTGCTTGTATCCTTGGGAAGATTGATTTGAAAAAGGTAATCAGCTTCAGGCACATTCTCACCCTCTTGGGAGAGAGGAGTGACAGGACATAGTGATAGGACAGAGGCCTGGCAGAAAGTGTTGAGATGACAGATATGAAAACTAGAGTCTTGGGCACAAAGGAGAGAACAGTGGGTCAAGGGAGACATGGGTTCAATCCCAGGTACCTCATATGGTCCTCCAAGTGCTGCCAGAAGTGATCCCTGAGCTGACAACCAGGAGTAAGCCCTGAGCATTGGTGTGTGTGGCCCCCGCAAAACAAAGAAAAATAAATTAATAAATACCTTTGTAGCACTGTTGTCCCATTGTTCATTGATTTGCTCTAGCGGGCACCAGTAATATCTCCATTGTGACACTTCTTGTTACTGTTTGTGGCATGTTGAATATGCACAGGGAGCTTGCCAGGCTCTGCCATGCTGGCAGAATACTCTCGGTAGCTTGCTGGGCTCTCTGAGAAGGACAGAGGAATTGAACCTGGGTCAGCTGCATGCGAGGCAAATGCCCTACCTGCTGTGTTAGAATATCACAAATTAATAAATAAATTTTTTAAAAATATCATGAAGATAATGAAAGAGGGTTTAAAAAGTCATTAAAGACCTTCCCTTAATTGTTATAAAGCTGGTTATTTCAGAGCACAGGTGGCCCCA
Organism: Sorex fumeus; assembly: GCF_029834395.1. NCBI lineage: Eukaryota > Metazoa > Chordata > Mammalia > Eulipotyphla > Soricidae > Sorex > Sorex fumeus. The sequence continues at coordinate 1,619,701 of NW_026606068.1, read as the reverse complement.
GGGACATGTGCCTTATTTTAACAGTGCCTATAGGGTACATACCTCCCAAGCTCCCCTCATGTCACAACACCCAGAGTAGTTTTCTTGGCCATTCTCATTCTCCAGGACTAAATAATGACTATATGCCTTTCGGTTTTTTGGTTAGTATCCCATGCATACCTTTTTGGATGAAGTCTGTATCACCTGCATCCACCAGCTTCCCATCCTCCCTTTCACTGAGCTGCTTGCACTGTGCAGAGGTTGATTCTGGGGCAATAGGAAGCTTCTAGCACCAGTTGGCTGAGGAGCAGTGGGAGCCTTCGAAGATCTCATGAAGATGCAAAACCATATCACAACCATCTAAGATGTACCAAAGCTGATTAGATCTGGAGAGAAACAAGAATTACTCCCCTTTGAATATCTGTCTCTTCACCTTTGCTTCCTCATCTGTGAATTAAATGAGGTTATGTATAAAAGATGCGTTACAAAAATTAGTCTTCTTGCTGGGCTATCCACAAGTACTAAGCCTGCCCTTTCCTTCTATGGGATGCAGACAGCAATCCTGATTACGTGAAACTATCATCTTTTGTTCTTGTACCATATGGCTGAGACAAGATGCTCTGCCAGTTATCAGTTTTGTTAAATGTCATTAAAAAGTTTAAATTAAAATGTTTTATTACTTTATTTTTCTGGTTTAGGGGAGACACCCAGCTATGCACAGGGGTTACTCCTGGCTCTGTATTCAGGAATTACTCCTGACAGTGCTTGAGAAATTATGTAGGTTACTGGGAATTGAACTCAGCCCAGCTACATGCACAGCAAACACCCTCCTTACTATACTACCTCTCCACTCCTATTTTATTACTTTAGGAAATGCTTTATAATACAGTGGTATATCTATGCTTTTTATAGTACCTTCTTCAAAATTTAATGGTTTGGCCTTGTAGAACTTCCTTCAAGACTTAAAATTAAATGATAGGGTCTGACCAACATGCTCCAGTACTTAAAAAATGTTTAGCACTAGATACAGTACTCATATATCACACGAATATATGATATCTTTTGTTCTTTGGTATATCCTGCTTCTTATAGGATTCCCTCAACCACCAGGAATTCGTATCCTCTAGATTTTCATATCAATTCTCTCACCAGTAAATGTGTCTTAAGATCTACAAATTTATAACACCTCAGTTATTGATAAAGCCTTAGTCTCAGATATCTATAGTGATCAAATGACTTTAATCCCTTGAGGTAGCTACTATAATGAAAAGGCAGGGAATATAAAATCAACAACAAATGTGGCTTAAAACCTGACTCTACCAAACGTCCTGCCAGTGTGACCTTGATTATGGCACTCTTAACTCCCTAACTTTCGGGCTCAATCATGAAAAAATGGGGAAAATTTTCAAATGCTTATTTGTCTTATCAGGAAACATTCTCCCATAGTCTACCACTATGTGCAATTTCTATAAATACATATAAATGAGAGGTCGTTGCACGTCATGCCCACGAGCTGCCTCCTACAACTGTACAAGGTTATTAATGGCCATGATCCAAAGACACACGAAAGAATTTCAGAACTGAGCAGCTCGCTGCAGAGATTTCTCCAGACCCTAATTATCTAAAATTTTAGATTTTTAGGAGTGCGTGGCCACTCTTGCAGCCACATGACATCCTATGTTATTCATAGCAGACAATACAAATAAATTTTTATCTAGCACCAGCTTGTTCAGCAGGTTTGAGGGGTAGTGGGAAATTCAAAATAATAGTGGTGGGAAGGTGTTATGGTGGTGGGACTGGTGTCAAAATATTGAATGCAATCCATTATTGTGAACAAATTTAGGAAAATAAAAAAGAGAGAGGTGGTTGCAAAGGCAGTGTTCAGAGGAATGAGAGATTAGGGGAAAAGAGAACAAGAGATCTAGAGAAAGACACTTTGGGGATGTTTTGAAATACATAGGAGGGCAGAGATTATTTAGGTGATCATAGAAAGGTGTATTGTTGACATTAACACTGTGTATATCAGGTTTGAGATCAGATGGGAACCCTAGCTAATCTGAGCCTGACTGTGAGAGAGAAGATTTATAAAGCCTTTTTAAAAGCTTCAGTATCGCAACACTTTATCTAGGCCACCACCTTCCAACAAAACCATGGCAACAAATATAAGGAAAGGGATTGGAGAAGAGGTTTCTGATGCTTATCCAGAGGCTAGGAAAGCATTGTCTCCTTAGATACTTCATGACCTACAGTACGAAAAAGAATATTCAAACTTGTTATTTAAAGACACAGTTACCTGATTCTAAAATTACTAAATTTTAGAAATTACCACTTTCCCCAAACAACAGTCTTGTTCAAAAATCGTTGTAACTGGCCCTAAACCAAGATGCCTTAAGATATTTTTAAGTAATTAGGGGAATTGAATAACCAAGCACAAAAAGGACACTGTGTGTGTGTGTGCATAGAAACCAAAATAAAAAATCCATATATGGAAATCTGTGCAATTCTGTTTCAAGAGATGATCTTAGCTAATATGCATAGATGTCTGGGCTCAAACTCAAATTCTTTCTGCCCCTTTTATATTTTAATCCAGTCAGAATATTATGATTCATTTTTAAGTGGCATTATTTGGCTTCTGCAACTTAAACTTATTAATATTCTTCAAGGTAAGAATTAAGACAAAGTATGTGTTGTTCTGTTATATCAGGGGGAAGAGATCTATATAGGTATTTTTTAAAATTCAGACTGGATACTTGGTTTCCAGAAAGCTAAAATCACACCCCTGTCATCAGATTCACAATTAGTAAAGAAGTCCTCCTCTGTTATTTCATTTAATAAACATATGTAAAGCTTTAAACACTTTTAATTAAAAATAAATTCTAATAAACTATGATGACATGTTTGTAGAATTATATACGGTTAACTTTAACTGTTATAAAACTGTTCTCTATTTTGCTTGACCTTCCCCTTTGAAAGACTCAGCTATCTAAAAGACATTAACTGAACATGTCTCCGTCAAAGACCACAGGAAAACACCCATGGAACCAAACAAATGACCAGTATGACATTTCTGAGCTGCTATTCTAAATTAGAATAGCAGATTAGTGGACTGGAGCAATAGCACAGCGGTAGGACGTTTGCCTTGCACGCAGCCAACATGGCCGACACAATTTTGATTCCTCTGCTCCTCTCGAAGAGCCCGGCAAGCTACCGAGAGTATCTCGCCCACACAGCAGAGCCTGGCAAGCTACCCGTGATGTATTTGATATGCAAAACACAGTAACAACAAAGTCTCCAATGGAGACGTTACTGGGCCCCCTCGAGCAACTCGATGAACAATTCTAAATTAGATGAAATTTCCATAACTCTGTTTTTATCCCTGTTTTCATGAGGATATCAACTGGAAAACTCACAGATACAATTAAAAAAATAACAAATTCTATTTATAAGGTCCAAACGCTTCCATAGGAAAAGTCAGCCTTTCTTACCCAGAAGGAAGTCTCTAGTGTCCACAATTAATTGCCCTGGCCTCAATTCCTCCCCAATCTCTTCATAGTCATTGAGGCAATTTTGGGGGGAACAGGGGAGGGGAAAATGAGAGGGCAGATTTCCATTCAGAATAGCCCGTTTGGACCATGAATTATGTCCTGAACAATAAGTACAGCCTTGCACTGTTGCTCAGAGCCTGAGTTGCACCAGCCTCTGAAGAAAGCTCTGGATGCTCTGGATAGTGGGGGCTACATTATACACAAGCCTGTTCAAGTCCTAACTATTGAACATGGAAATTTATGTATTACCTTTCAGCATGCCAACTTCTTATCTACCCTAGAGAATTTCCTTTTGAAAGTCTATAAATAGAGCTAATAGAGTAAAGGATAGAGTCTGTTCTTCGAGCATTATGTTCCCCTTTATTCTGATGATACAAAAGTTTCGTCTTCTTGCAAAAGCCATTTTTCAGTGGTGAAGGTTCAGGTAATTCCTGGAATCAGTGTTGCTGCAAAGTTACTCAAGTAATCTGACTTATAATGGCGATAGCTATTTCCTTCTTGTTATGTGAGGGACCGGGGAAGCTGAGTTGAAATGCTTCTTACCTCTAATTACAGGTCAGTATATACATCTTAATTCTACCAGTTTAATTGCTGGCTCTAGTTGAGTCATTTAATTACTTTGGATCTCTGACTCCTGGTCCACAGAATAAGAACTTGGAAAATCTCGCTTGGCGGCCCCTCCCCACCCAAACTCAGGACCTCGAAAGCCAGCCTCCACCAGGACCCCGGCCTGGGGCACCAGCCTGCACTTCTGCAGTGAGCGCCAGCCCAATCATTTGCTGCCCCTCCCCAACAGCCTTTATCACCTAATTCTGTGGAAAAATTCCTGGCCACCTCAACTACAACAATTATCCACTGGCCTACTCCTAATTCTAACAAAAGACTAAGCCCAATATTAAAAGAACACCTCCTCCAAAGCTTCACTAGATGCCCATCATAAGCCAAAGAATAATGCCTGAGAGGAAGGTAATACTCTAGAAAGAAAGAAGGGTGACCACCATCAACCAACCTTATCCAGAATCCTTTCCCATGATAAGAGGGAACAGTGCTAGTGAATTCCAGGGTTTGACCACTAGACAAACAAAATAACAAGAAGAAGCAGCACAAATCTTCACTACAAGGAGAGGATGACGAAAAGAGTCCCGAATCCTCAACCAGGGTTATCCACAAATATGCTCTCTCTGATAAAGAATTCCGAGTTGAAAGGCAGAAGACAGTCAAGGAACTACGCAAAGAATCAGTGGAGGAGATATCCAGAAAACTAAAGGAAGAAATGAAAGAAACAATAGAATGGATAGTCAAGAAAATACAGGAAAAATGAGAGCAGAAATAAAAAAAGCTACAAAAAGAAGTGTCACAATTAAAGGATTCAGTAAATGAAATTAAAAACTCAGTAGGTGCCCTCAGCAGTAGGATGAGTACAGCTGAAGGCAGGATCAGTGAGCTTGAAGATGGGCAACAGAAATTTCATAGGGAACAACAAAGAATGAGAAAAGACCTCCAAATACCTCTAAGAAGAATCAGAGACCTAGGGGATGATGCCAAGAGGAACAACATTAGAATTAATTAATTCTATCATGGGAAAGGATTCTGGATAATTAATGCCAGAAGGACAGGGAGGGAATCAAATGAAAAAGCCACAGTCAAAGAAATCATTGCTGAGAGATCCCCAGAGTTAAAAAATGCAGACATGTAGATCCAAGGAGCCAGAAGGGTGCCAGCTAAAAGAGATTCGAATAAAAACACTCCAAGGTATATCATAGTCAGAATGATGGATGCTGTGGACAGAGACACAATACTGCAAGCAGCAGGGTCAAAGAAGAAAATTACATACAAAGGAGCACCCCTGAGATTTACAGCAGACCTATCAGAGGAAATCCTCCAAGCCCGAAGACAATGGTGGGATGTAGTGAAAAAACTCAATGAATTGAACGCCTCACCAAGAATGCTTTATCCAGCTAAACCCTCGCTCAAACTCAATGGAACTATACACCATTTTGTAGATAAACAACAGCTCAGGAACTTCATAGGCACAAAACCTAATCTAAAAGAAGGGTTAAAGGGGCTCCTGTAAGATAAGAAGGAAAAAACTTTAAAATACAACCAACCCCTACAGAAAGATGGCACAATACCCCATGACAATAATCTCTATCGATGTCAATGGTCTAAATGTACCAATCAAGAGACAAAGACTGGCAAAATGGATCCAGAAACTGAAACCAACATTCTGCTGTCTACAAGAAACTCATCTGAACAATCAGAGCAAACACAGACTCAAAGTTAAAGGATGGAAAACAATCCTGCAAGCAAACAGCTCCCTCAAAAAAGCTGGGGTGGCCATACTAGTATCCAAGAACATAAATTTCAGATTAAAAAAGATTAGAAGGGACAGCGAACGCCATTTTCTATTTATCAAGAAATACACAAAACAGGAAGAAATCACACTCTTAAATGTATATGCACCTAATGAGGGAACAGCTAAATACTTAAAACAACTGCTAACAGATTTTAAGGAGAACATTGCTAGCAACACAATAGTAGTTGGAGATTTCAACATAGCCTTATCACCTCTGGATATATCAACAAGAACAAAACACAACAAGGAAACATTGTCTTTAAAGGAAGAAATAGAAGAGAGAGGGCTAATAGACCTATACAGGGCTTCATACCCGAAAAGAAAGAATACACATTCTTCTCCAGTGCACCTGGAACATTTTCCAAAATAGACTACTTGCTATGGAACAAAACATACCTCAATAGAATCAGAAAGAGAGGAGTAGTATCAACAATATTTTCAGACCATGATGTGCTCAAGATAGAACTGAATCACACAAAGACATCGAGAAACAAATCAAACGCCTAGAAATTAAACAATGTTGAACAATGAATGGGTCAGGAAGGAAGTCAAAGACAATATCAAAAGATACCTGGAAACAAGTGAGAATGAAGACACGAGCTACCAGAACCTATGGGACATAGCTAAAGCTGTGCTAAGAGGAAAATTTATAGCATTGCAAACATTCCTAAGGAAAAAAGAAAGGGCTCCCTAATAAAACTTAGATCAGAAATTAATGGCATGGAAACCAAAAAAATAAAAAACAATTTGAAAGGTCAATGAAATGAAGAGCTGGTTCTTTGAGAAAATAAATAAGATTGATAAACCACCAGCAAGACTCACGAAGAGAGAGAGAGAATCCTAATAAACCAAATCAGAAAAAGAGGACATCACATCAGAAACCAATGAAATTCAAAAGATCATAGAGACTACTTTGAGTGTCTGTATGTCACGAAACAAGAGAACCTAGAAGAAATGGATAAATTTCTGGATTTCTATAATCTCCAAGATTCAACCAGGAAGACTTGGGATACCTGAATAGACCCATTCTACCAAGGAAATTGAAGTGGTAAGCAAAAGTCTTCCTAAAAAACAAAAGCCCAGGCCCAGACAGATTCGCTAGTGAATTTTTCCAAACATTTAAAGAAGACATTTTGCCAGTTCTCCTCAAGCTTTTCCAGAAAATTGAAAAAACAGGAACTCTCCCAAACAGTTTCTATGAGGCACATATCTCCCTAATACCAAAAGCAAACGAAGACACCACCAACAAAGAAAACTATAGGCCAATTTCCCTGATGAACACAGATGTGAAGATACTCAACAAAATATCAGCAAACAGAATCCAACAACTCATCAAAAAGATCATACACCACTATCAAGTGGAATTCATCCTGGGAATGCAAGGATGGCTTAACACTCGGAAATCAATCAACATAATCCATCATATCAACAAAAGTAAGGAAAAAACCATATGGTCATATCAATAGACGCAGAGAAACTTTTGACAAGATACAGCACCAATTTATGATGAAAACTCTCACCAAAATGGGTTTTGGAGGAACTTTCCTCAAGATAGTCAAAGTCATCTATAACAAACCCATGGCAAGCATTACCTTCAATGGGGAAAAACTAAGGGTCTAAGATAAGGGACAAGACAAGGATTCCCACTATCACCACTTCTGTTTAACATAGTACTGAAGGTACTTGCAATAACGATTAGGCAAGAAAAAGACATTAAAGACATCCAGATCAGGGACTCCTGAAATTCATATGGAACAACAAGAAATAGATCAGGCAATCCTGAAATTCATATGGAACAACAAATGCCCACGAATAGCTAAAGCAATTCTTGGGGAAAAGACAGGGGGAGGCATCACCCTCCCCAAACTCAAACTGCCTCAAAGCGGTAATAATTATAACAGCATGGTACAGGAAAAAAAAGCAGGGTCGCAGACCAATGGATCAGGGTGGAATATCCATACATGCAACCCCAAATGTATGAACATCTAATCTTTGATAAGGGAGCAAGAAATATGAAGTGGAGCAAGGAAAGCCTCTTTAACAAATGGTGCTGGCATAACTGGACAACCATATGCAAAAAAATGGGATTAGACCTCGATTTAACACCATGCACAAAGGTCAGATCAAAATGGATTAAAGATCTCAACATCAGACCAGAATCCATAAGGTACACTGAAGAAAAGGTCAGCAAAACCCTCCAGGATATTGAGACTAATGGTATCTTCAAAGATGACACTTCACTGGCCAACCAAGTGGAAACAGAGATAAACAAATGGAACTATCTTAAATTAAAAAGCTTCTGCACCTCAAAAGATACAGTGACCAGAATACAAAGACAATCTACAGAATGGGAAAGGATATTTACCCAATACCCATTTGATGAGGGGTTGATATCAAGGATATACAAAGCACTCGGTGAACTCTACAAGAAGAAAACATCTAACCACATTTTTAAAAAAATGGGTTGATGAAATGAACAGACACTTTCCCAAAGAAGAAATCTGAATGGCTAAAACACATGAGAAAATGCTCTACATCAATAACCATCAGGGAGATGCAGATCAAAACACCAATGAGATATCATCTCACATCACAGAGATTGGCCCACATCCATAAGAACAAAAGCAACCTGTGTTGGCATGGATGTGGTGAGAAAGGGACTCCCCTTCACTGCCGGTGGGAATGACGACTGGTTTAGCCCTTTTGGAAAACAGTATGAACGATTCTCAAAAAATTAGAAATTGAGCTCCCATTTGACCCAGCTATACCACTCCTGGAATATATCCCGGAGAGGCAAAAAAGTACAGTCGAAATGACAACTGCACTTCTATGTTCATTGCTGCACTATTCACAATAGCCAAAATCTGGAAAAAACCCGAGTGCCCGAGAACAGATGACTGGTTAAAGAAACTTGGTACTTCTACACAATGGAGTACCATGCAGCTGTTAGAAAAGATGAAGCCATGAAATTTACATACAAGTGGTACTACATGGAAAGTATCATGCTAAGTGAAATGAGTCAGAAAGAGAGGGACAGACATAGAAAGATTGCATTCATCTGCGGAATATAAAGTAACAAAATAGGAGACTAACACCCAAGAATAGCTATGATCAGCACCAGGAGGTTCACTCCATAGCTTGGACGCCAGCAGCACCTGGTAGGGGAAAAAGCAGTTCAGATAGATAAAGGGTATTGGGAGGATCCTCCCAGGATGAGCAATGCATGCTGAGAGTAGACTATAGACCGAACATAATTGCCACTCAATGCCTCAATGCAAACCACAGCACCCAAAAGGAGAGAGAGAACAAAAGGGAATGTCCTGCCACAGAGGCGCGGGGAGGGGGGTGAGGGGGGAGAGAATGAGGAGGGAGGGATACTGGGCTCAGTGGTGGTGGAGAATGGGCACTGGTGGAGGGATGGGTACTCATACATTGTATAACTGAAACCCAAGCACAAAAAATCGTAAGTCTACAACTGTAGCTCATGGTGTTTCACTAATAAAAATAATTAAAAAAAGAACTTGGAAAAACTTACTGGTAAGCTCCTTTCTTGCTCTAAATACAAATTTATGTCCTACTAACCTATTATACTAGCAATAACAGTGTCTTATTATGTGTTGTTGGGTTTTGCTAGAATTATTTTATTTTATCTTACAATAAATGCATGAAGTATATTTCACTGGGGAGATCACAAGGGGAAAAATCAAGATTTAGAGATATTAAATAATTTTATTTGAATGATAAGAAGAGAAATGGCCAACCATGAGTCTGAAGCTATCTTTAGCTTTAAAACAATGGTAGGGGTAGGAAATTGGCACTCTGGTGAAGAGTGTGGTGTTGGAATGTCATACCCATGAAATATACCAATAATAGTAATGTAAATCACAGTGATTAAAATTAAATAGAGTAAAAATCTATTTTTACTGTCTCATTTGCCAAGACATCAAAAATCAGATGGGCTGGACACGTAATGAGGTTTACAGACAACCGCTGGACTAGAGCCATTACTGATTGGATTCCACGAGACATCAAAAGATCACGTGGACGCCCACCTATAAGATGGTCAGACTCCTTCGTCAAGACCCTAAATGATCGGTTTGAGGCTCTACATGTTCCTAAAACGAACAGATACCATTGGTATTGCGTGCTACGCTAGCACGCAACCGGGATGAATGGAGACGTTACTGGCACCTGCTCGAATAAATCGATGAATAACGGGGATTAAGTGATTAAGTGATTAAGTGATTAAGTGAAAAATCTATGCTTAGTTCCTATACTATGCCATCTCTTTTCTAAGTAGTTAATTCTTGATATCTTTCTCTTTGTAAGTCTTCTGTTATACTGGGTCAGTTTTATGGACATTCCCTGCGAACAGAGCAAACCTTTTAAATTTTTTAGCAAGAAAATACCTAAGAAGAAAACGTAGGCACTTTGTCACTATATTGATTAAGCTTTGGAGGGTTCATAGAGAGAAAAACAATTCTTGAAGCTATGAATACAACGAGAGCACCAAAAGCCATTGATAGATAGGTCTGTAAGTACATAGATAGATCCATAAAGATACTCAGATCTATCTCTGGTAGAGAGATAAAACTCAGAAAATATTTCAGATAATTTATGCAAACAAGCAAATAGTCTTTAATATAATTAAGGTCCTGAGAAATAGAAAAGGGCAAAAAGCACTTCCCCTGCAGATGGCTTATCCTGGTTAGATCCCAGATATTGAATATAGGCCCTCAGCACCTCCAGGAGTGATCCCTGAGCTCAGAGTAGAAGTAAGCCTTGGACACAATCACGTATGAACCCTAAACAAAAAAGAAAAGAAAAAATCAAATTAGGCTTTTCTTCCACAATGTTATGATCTAAATAGCAAAAAAAAAAAAAAAAAAAAAAGTTAGTATATTATCTCGACACTACTGGATTTGTTGTTGTTGTTTTAATTTTTATTAGTGAAACACCATGAGGTACAGTTGTAGACTTACAAATATTTGTGCTTGGGTTTCTGTTATACAATGATCGAGTGATTTAAGTGATTAAGTGAATGATTGAGTACCCATCCCTCCACCAGTGCCCATTGTCCACCACCACTAATCCCAGTATCCCTCCCACCCCCCATCCCCCCATCCCACCCTGCCTCTGTGACAGGGCATTCTCTTTTGTTCTCTCTCCTTTTAACACTACTGGATTTTTAAAACTTTCTTTATTGTTCTTTTGCATTTTCAGTTGTGCATATATATATAATATTATGTATATATTATAGTGTCTAACGACTGAGTTAAAGTTCTGACCTTTAAATTTCTTAGCAATAAAATACCTATTCTAGACAATATCCATTTTATACAACATTTTCTTGTTCTTTTCTTTTTTTTTTCCTTCATGGGGCAGGGGTACTCAGGGCTTACTCTTTTTTTAAATTTTATTTATTTTTTATATTTTTTATCATTTTTTATTAGTGAAACACCATGAGGTACAGTTATAGACTTATAAATTTTTGTGCTTGGGTTTCAGTTATACAATGATCAAGTACCCATCCCTCCACCAGTGCCCATCCTCCCCCCCCCACGGGTCCCAGCATCCCTCCCACCCCCCATCGCCCCCATCCCACCCTGCCTCTGTGGCAGGGCATTCCCCCTTGTTCTCTTTCTCTTCTTTTGGGCACTGTGTTTTGCAAGAGAGGCATTGAGTGGCAATCATGTTTGGTCTATAGACTACTTTTAACATGTCTCTCCCACCCTGGGAGGGTCTTCACAACACCCTTTATTTGGTGTTCTCTTCTCTATCTGAGCTTCCTTTTCACCTAGCACATGTGGCTGGCCTTCAAGTCATGGAGCAAAATTCCTGGTACTAATCTCAGCCATTCCTGGGTGTTAGTCTCCCGTTTTGTTGCTTTATGTTCCCCAGATAAATGCAGCTGTTAGAAAAGATGAAGTTATGAAATTTACATACAAGTGGTACTACATGGAAAGTATCATGTTAAGCAAAATGAGTCAGAAAGAGCGGGATAGACACAGAAAGGGCTTACTCTTGACTCTGTGCTTAGAAAACACTTCTGGCAGGGCTTGTGAACACCTAAGCTGAGTGTCAGGAATTGAACTTGGATTGGTCACATGAAGCACAAGCATCTTAGTCGGCTATACTATCTCTCTGGCCCCAACACTAAGCAGACAGTAGGTTAAAAATAATCCCTATGTTTTTTGTCTTTAATAACTTAAGAAAGCATGTTGGTCCACAAGCTCCATATGGGCAGACATCTTTTTCAGTTTGATCACTTAACGTTTCTAAGGTATCTAGTATGTTGATTATATTACAAAAATACAATCAGAGAAAAGTTGAAAATAATTATTGTCAGGACAGCAAACAACTTTTTTTAACTTATTTTCAGTAAGAAAGTCAAATTTTATGTATTTTAAATTCTCTTGATGTATAAATATAATATCCCTGATATTTTAAGCAAATCTAAATGACCTTGTTACCTGTTACTTCAGTTACATTGTTATTTCTAATTATTAGAAGTACCATAATAGTAGATACTTTATCCAGTGATGTATTCTCTCTACCAATATAGAAAGTAACTGGCTATTTCTCTTAATAGAATGCTGTATTATAGTTCTGTAGCACTGTCCTCCCATTGTTCATCAATTTGCTCTAGTAGGCCCAGTAACATCTCCATTGTGAGACTTGTAACTGTGTTTGGCATGTTGAATACGTCACAGATATCTTACATATATGTATACAATATATGTGTAGATATATTATATGTACATATATGCATATATGTGCACACATATTCACACATACATATCTATATCTGTCTGTCTCTCTATATATAAATACAGACTTCTCTAGGTGCTAGAGCTAGATCCTTTATCTTAGTACCATGTGAAGTTTATTCCCTTATTACTATAAATGCATTTTTATTGTTCTCTCTCAGTTAGACCTAATGCCTAACATAATACACACTGCATGAGTTTATATATATGTGTATTTATATTTGTACAAATATACATGTACACACATATATTTGTTTTAACATATGTGTGTATGTGTATATATTTTAGTATATGTATATATGCATATGTGTGTATATATATTAAGGCCCTCCTGTTGATCATCGATTTGCTCGAGCGGGCCCAGTAACGTCTCCATTGGAGACTTTGTTGCTACTGTGTTTGGCATATCGAATACATCACGGGGAGCTTGCCAGGCTCTGCCGTGCGGGCGAGATACTCTCGGTAGCTTGCCGAGCTCTCCGAGAGGGGCGGAGGAATCGAACTTGGGTCGACCATGTTGGCTGTGTGCCAGGCAAACGCCCTACCACTGTGCTATCGCTCCAGCCCCCATATGTGCTGGAGTGATATAGCACAATGGTTAGGGTGTTTGCCTTGCACGCGATCGATCCAGTCAACCCGAGTTTGATTCCTCCGTCCCTCTCAGAGAGTCCGGCAAGCTACCAAGAGTAGCTTGCCTGCACAGCAAAGCCTGGCAAGCTACCCATGATGTATTCAATATGCCAAACACAGTAACAACAAGTCTCACAATGTTACTGGGCCCACTTGAGCAAATCAATGAACAATGGGAGGACAGTGCAGTGCAGTGTAGTGTATATGTATACATATACTAAATACACACACACATATGTGTTGTGTGTGTGTGTTTTGGTGACACAGTCAGCAATGCTTATGGTTTACTCCTGAATCAGTGCTCGATCACTGTTCATGGGGACTAGATGATCTTATAAGATGCCAAAGATGAAACCCTGAGTTGGCTGCAAGTAGGGGAAGTGCTTTACCTGAGGTACTGTCTCTATAGCCTCAGTTTGAATATTATTCAAAGAACAAATTAATGGCATACATCTGACAACGGAAGGCAAGTGGTTATATGGAAGAACTTGATTCCAGCACTACTGACTTAAGAGAAATCTGCTTCAGAATTTAAAGTTCTCAAAGAATTCAGCTAAATCAACTAAGCAATGACGTGACTTCTTTGTGGGTAAGACTGTTTTCTCATCTATTCAGCTCATACTATGAAGATCTATTCAAATAACAGGGAGGCAAAGCAGAAAAAGAAGGTATTTTCCTGGTAAGCATCCAAGGAATCGCTGCTATTAGAGTGGCAAAATGCTTGCAAAGACAGCCATAATACATCATCCTCAAGACCTCAGCAATTTGACTTTTCTGCTTATCCCATGAAGAATGAGGAAGAATTTCCTGCCCTGTAAATTGGGCTGACTTTTTTACTTGCTTTGAGTGTAAATCAAGGGAAATCTAATAGTATGGGAGTGCCTTAATCCTAATTCTGAAGAGATCTTAGTACGTTATCCCCACCTTGTGAAGAATCTCACCATTCCGTTTGGATAGTGTCTAGCAAGACCACAAGCTATGAAAACAGGGCTATGTTGGGCATTTCTTTTTTATTTTTTTTAACAACCCCAGTCTACCATCACTTCATTCCAGTTCATTCTAACCAAGATCTCTTGGAACTATTCTATAAATTAAAGCAGACTTGGTTTGCAAGATAAGACAGAGAATACCTAGTTGGAAAAAAAAAAAAAGATCAGTGACACCAAACCTTTTCTAAACAGACATTCTCCTTTTTGTTTCATTTATTTATTTATTTATTTATTTATTTATTTATTTTTGCTTTTTGGGTCACACCTGGCGATGCACCGGGATTACTCCTGGCTCTGCACTCAGGAGTTACTCTGGGGGGGGGTGCTCAGGGGGCATATGGGATGCTGGGAATCAAACCCGGATCGGCCGCGTGCAAGGCAAATGCCCTACCCACTGTGCTCTCTCTCCAGCCCCATCTCCTTTTTGTTTTAAATATAAAGTGATCATCACTATGTAATGCTCTCTATCATACCACATAATTAGTACACATCAGGACACACTGGGGAAAGTCCTGATCTAAAGTGGTATGCACGCACGCGCGCGCACACACACACACACATACATACACACACGCACACACACACAGAGCTTTATGGAGTATGACATCAGGGTGCCAGGAACAGGGATTATACACAGGTTTCAAATTCAACTATTATTCAGATCCAGCATTAGCCAGACCTTCAAAGCCTTCTTTGGTAATGAGTTTTCCACTAAATTCTCTACTTCCTGTTTCTTTTATATCCTCTGATAGCACATAAAGGCTGTTGTGGAATTCCTTTCCCCTCTACTCTACAAATGGAGAAGTACATTTCCATTTTGCCAAGTGCAGAACAGTGGCGTGGCTGGCTCCATTTATCTCTTTTAAGGACCTAACCTTAGTGCTGTGGCTTATTTATTACAAACAGGGCACAAAGAAAAACCACAGGCCTTCTTTACAGTCTGGATATTTGCATAAGCCTTGATTCTCCCAATGGAGATGTTTTCTTTGGCCCAGCTGGGTTTTCCTGAGCAGTCAGATGTGACAAGTACATTTAACCCACTAGGGAAATAATAAGATATTAACCAGAGAAAATAATGACAGTTTTAAGGAACATTGTAGAGGCAATAAGACTGAGGAACTTAGGCTGTGAACTCTGCAGTCAGTAACACATGGGTGTGAATACTATATCCACCTTTAAATATTAATTATATAAAAATAATCTTTAGTTATTATTATTTCTACTTCTAGCCTTCGTATGTTTGAATTAGAGATGACGAACAGTTTTATTTCACATTGTCACTGAATTATATAAAAGGTAAAGGCCCTCCCGTTGATCGTCGATTTGCTCGAGCGGGCCCAGTAACGTCTCCATTGGAGACTTTGTTGTTACTGTGTTTGGCATATCGAATACTCTCGGTAGCTTGCCAGGCTCTCTGAGAGGGGCGGAGGAATCGAACTCGGTTCGGCCATGTTGGCCGCTTGTAAGGCAAACGCCCTACCTGCTGTGCTATCGCTCCAGCCCATTATATAAATTATATAAATTATAATTTATATAATTTATTATATAATTATATAAATCCATATATATATGGATTTATATAATTCCATATATATATGGAATTATATAAATCCATATATAAAAATATTTAACAAATCTCCTCAGTAAATGAAAGTCATTGACATTAACATAATATTATTATTGTGAAGAGTTTCTAATTTTATGGACATGCAATCATTCATATAACAAACACATAGGTCCTTTCTACATGCTTGGCATTGGGCTAAATCCTTCAGCTATAGACAAAGGTAATACGCTATCTGTGTGTTCAAAAGATTCACTTTATAGTAAAGAAAGAGAATCCTGACAATGAAAATATTGAGTTTCAAGTGCTCTAATGAAGGAAAGGAATAGAAAAATCAGCCAATATTACAGGCAGGAAAGGGTATTCTTCAAGAATGTGTATTTGCAATGTAAAATAAAATATTTTCAGAATCAAGTAATGAGTTGATCTTCCAGATGCTGCCTAATAGCAACACATAAAAGATTAGGAGTTAGGTAGGTGAGGTGTATCTGAAATGTATAAAGGATATGAGCAGTGGAAAGAAAGAATGAGGCATGGAAATGTGATCTGAGTAATTCTGCAATTCATATTTTCATAGACAATGCAGACTCGAGATGTGACTGAAGTACATCTGAAAATACGAGGTCTCTTGCGGACCAAAACATTTAGTCCCAAGCAGAAGGACTTGACTTTACAATGTTTGGTCATCATTAAAGGGCCACAAATATCATTTCAGTAGGAATGTGGGTTTAGTTTGTTAAGTAAGAGAAGGAAAATTCAATCAAGTTTTTATACCTAGATGGGGAGAATTCTTTACTGACATGCTTTCAAATCATACTAGCCCTCCCCAGGAAATGTAATACATTTCTAATGTAACTTAACATCACAGTGACACAAATCACAAATCATCCTGTTAGTCGTCGATTGCCTCGAGCAGGCCCCAGTAATGTCTCCTTCATCCTAGCCCTGAGATTTTATTCAAGGTTCTTTAGGAGAATGAGACCCATCATTGTTACTGGTATTTGACATATTGGGTACGCCACGGGGAGTTTGCCAGCCTCTGCCGTGTGGGCAGGCTACATTCGATAGCCTGCCAGTTTGTCCAAGTAGGAATGAGATATTAAGATGTCATAATAAGATGTCGCACGGCCGTGAATGCGGAGAGTGGTCTCAGCATGGTGGTGGCTGGTCCTAGAGGTCTTCGGCTGCCGGAGCCCTGGTTGGGGTGGGGAGGAAAGCTCAACCCGATCCTTCCAACGGGCCCCAGTGAGGACAGCCAGGCGTGGGGGCAGGAGACTGCACTGTTCTCCTCCGGGAGCTAGTTTTTATAGTCTCTGAGTCTTGGCCACTGATGGGATTACACGGTGCCAGGGGGCCAGTTGGTAGGTGTGACCCCCGCCTACTGGAATTTGGAGGATCTGGGTGGAGGACGCTCGGCCCCAATCCGAGTAGGGTTGGAGATCTCGGCCCCGGAACCCGCGTGGCTTTGTCCCTCTGCCAGTACCTTCATGTATGCGGAGAGTGATCTTAGCATGGTGGTGGCTGGTTCTGGAGGTCTTCGGCTGCCGGAGCCCTGGTCGGGGTGGGGAGGAAAGCTCAACCCGCTCCCCTCCAATGGGCTGCAATCCTCCAAATTCCAGTAGGCGGGGGTCAACACCTACCAACTGGCCCCCTGGCACCGTGTAATCCCATCAGCGGCCAAGACTCAGAGACTATAAAAACCAGCTCCCGGAGGAGAACAGTGCAGTCTCCTGCCCCCGCGCCTGGCTGTCCTCACTGGGACCCGTTGGAGGGGAGCAGGTTGAGCTTTCCTCCCCACCCCAACCAGGGCTCCGGCAGCCGAAGACCTCCAGGACCATGCTGAGATCACAGTGACATATGAACAAATTTATATCTTCTTTTGAGCTCTAAGTTCTAAGGAAGGACTATCACCCAGACATATTTTCCTTCCTCTCAGGTCCTTGCATGAAATATTTTCTCCCCAATGTTGGTTGAGTGACCTACAAAACACAGACATACAAGTTGGTTCCATCATTAGGTGAAGTTTTACATTGGAATTTTTATTCCCATCAATTTTTTTATTCCTTGTAGTTTTGGGTTTTTTTTTAATCTTTAAATTGGGAAAGAGATTAACATTGAATCAATGTGAATTACAAAGACATTTATGATTGCGTTTCAAGCACACATTTTTCCAACCTCGATCATCTCCACCAATGTCTCTAGTTTTCCTCCGAGCTCTGAGCCTGCCTCTGTAGCAGACATTTTGTCATTACCCCATTGTCCCAGTGTTCCTTTCCTTAACTTATCCCCCTCACTCTGCCCCAGTAGCAAGCTTCCTCCTCTTCATACTGCCATTGGGCATTTGATATTACCCTACAACTTTTATTTTTATCCCACATATGAGAGAGATCCTTCTGAGTCTTTTCCTTTCCCTCTGTCGGATTTCACTCAACATAATACTATCCAGATCCAACCACATTACAACAAATTACAGGACTCCACCTTTTCCTAAAGCTGAGTAGGATTCCAGACTATGTACCATAGTTTCTTAATGCAGTCATCTGTTCATAGACATTTGACCTGTTTCCATGTCTTGGCTCTTGTATCTATTCCCAAAAATCTTAACTAACTTTTGAAATTTATCACAGAAAAATTGCCAGATAAAATATGAGTTCCATTTAAATTTAAATTTCAGATAAATATTAATTTAAGCAAAAGAATGCCCTCATGAAACTTTGCAGATATTCTACACTTACTATTTGTTATTTACTTGAAATTTAATTTTGGTAATTTTATTTAGTAAACTAAGGAATAGTATCCTAGGAAAAGTGTAATAATAGCTTACTGTTCTTCCTCTCTCTGACATTTTATTCTCTGCACTTGACCACATAATTCCTAAATGGTCTCTTTCCTACTAAAATTAACCTGATGATTAACCACAACTTTGCTAATCACGAATCTAGAGATCTACATATATAAGCTAAAGTAAATGTTATTTCTCATCTTTGTCACTTACACAGTTTGTACGGACTTTCTCTGTACCACAGTTTTTTGCCTTTTATAAAATTAGGTTAATGATACTTCAGAATTGTGAAAAATAATAAATGATACACTAATGTGCATCACATAGGGCCTGAAACAATGGTGATTCATTCGATGATTATTTCCCAGCCACATATTCTGTACTAAATAGACAGTTGGAATTCTTATACTGATGGAGTTTAACGTTTGGAGTGGGGATACTTAAGAAACCAAGGTTAATATAAATACTTATTAATATACTTATTAGGGGAAAAAGAAAAAAATTATAGGAAGACACTCCTGTATTTAATCAAAATTAAATGATGATTGCTTAATCTATAGATTATTTAATCTTATGGCTCTAGTTTTTATCTCTGTGTGGTTTGTATACAAGCATGGGTGCACACATATATAAACACACATTCTTACAATGGCAATAGCTTGAAAAATCAGACATATTGAAAATTAGTTCAGTCCCTAAAACAAATCAGAAAGGAAACCAACCAGGTCATGTTAATGGGTCTATCTCAGTAGATGACTTCTAATCTGCTTGGCCCTTTGAAGGATAACTCTATTCTATTCTAATTTCTTTCTTGAACATCTCTGATCTCTTGCCATACTCAGAATCTCCGACACAAGAATGAAGCGTAGTTCAACTCCACCTGTATCTCTGGTTCCTGGAGCAGAATTCCAGTGGTGCAGCCGGTTCCTGGCAGAGATGAGAAGGCAGGAACGCTGGCAGAGCCTTTCCCATCAACCTTTCCCAGACAGCTATTCTCTTCTTCTACATCAGAGTCTGGCCTGCTCTGGAAAGCCCTGACCAGCTCTCTCCCAGACACCAAGGGCTTCCTCCCCACTTCTTGGAACAAACCTCATGGTAATATACCAGCTGATAGAGGCTTTAAAACTACATCACCTGAGCCAAGAGTATCAGAAAACTCTGCAACGAGTTTCTCCTGGCCCTGACACAATGGGTCCCATCTGTATTCCGGGTTCTTCTGATCTACCTTCTTCTGCTGATACCCTGAATAACTATCCCATCAGATGTCCTATATGCCTGAGTCTTCAATCTTCTAAAACTGGGGTCTCTATGCAATCATCTATTATGAATTACTAGTAGCACTTTATTATCAGCTACCTTCTGATACACATATGTGTGTGTATCTCAAATGTATGTATCATACATACGTATCTATATTTAAATCTCATCACAGCCTTATGAGGTAATTATTATGTAACTTGATTCTACACAAAGAAACAAGAGTCACAGAGCTTAATTTGTGGCAAATCATAAAACCTATCAAGGATTTTAAAAAATTAGAACTCACACCCTTCTAACTCCAAATCCTGGCTCTTTTCCATTATGTCTAGCTCTCATCTGGGTAGAGTAGACTTTTCCATGTCATGCAAACCACTAGACAATGCTCTCATCAGTCTGACTCTGCAATTGCCCACTAACTAGGAATTTTGATACCCATGCCTTGTCTACCAGACAGAACCAGAAGGAATTTAGATTCTCGATCTGTTTCCTAGGCTCCGGTGGAAATAAACTGGCTTGAGGGCCTTTTTGTTCCAGATAAGATCTTTAACTGAGCCAGCACCCTCTAGCTATAATTCTTCCAATTTCAAGTTATGTAGTGACCTGTCTACTAATAACTCCCCAGAGAAAAATGCTAACAGGACTATTATAAAGGTATATTCAAGACTCTGAACTGGCCAGGGACTCAGGGGTTGGGGCTGGTCCTTGGCTTTGAGGTCAAAAGCACAGAGGGAATAAATTCAGCTTCCTGAAGAAGAGAGAGCTGAGGAAATGAAGATTCGGTCTTCACAGACATGAGAGCAGAGAAAAGAGCTTAAGGATGAGAGACTGAGATGAGAAATGGAGGTTGGGACTGTGTAGCAAGACAAACAAGACAGAAATATCCCTTGTGGTTCTGGTATGGTTTTATAGAAGAGGCTTGTGTTCTTGCCTGTTGGTGAAAGGGAAACCAGTCTGAAAAATAAAGCTTCAGATGCCTTTTGAAATATCAAGAAGTATAAAGTAGCAAAGGCCACTGAAGAAGGTTTCCATTGTGCCCAAGATAAATTTAACTCTGGACAGGGCAGAGTTGAAGGCAGGTACACGTCTTTTACCTCCCCTAGAGTTCAGATTTTCTGGGCTCCTGCTTTAGTGGTTGAGTTCCTTAAATAAACCAGCATTTCATAGAGAAGCTCTGGCCTGATGTCCTGGCCTGCTGCTGCAAACTCCCCCAAAGCATGAAGGTTCTTTGAAGGGACAGACACAATGTACTATTAGCACCGTTCCAGTGAAACATAGAAATTATGCCATGAAAAGTTAATTGCCACTTTATTCAGTAATCAGCATTAGCATAGTGAATATTTAAAGCTACAACAGAGAGTGTGGCAGCCAGGAGTTAGGCAGCAGCAACTTCTAAGAAAGCTAGAAAATGAAGACGTGTATAAACCGAGGCTGACTAATTCACTCGCCTCTAGGGTCTGGGTGAAGCTTCCCCATGGTGCGGTCGGTCATGCTTGAGACCACCATTCCCCTTGACCTACCTTCAGAGATCCTTCAGCTATAGTTTCGCTGATTCACATGCAATCAATTCAGTTCTTAGTAAATATTTATCCTAGCACTACCCTTCTACAAGATATAGCATATGTCTTCAGGAAGTTTGTGCTTTGTAATTAGGGATGAAATTACACGATGATGATCACAATTAAGGTTTTGCATAATCATGAAACAGAATAGACTTGGTTGGTTTCCTGACTCTAAAGTTCACTGGTGATTTGTTTCAAGAGAAAGCTACAGTATTCCTGAGTTTTCTTTTCGTACTCTTTAAATATGAGGATGAGCTTGTAGACTTAGTAAAAGAATAAGAATTATTAAATAGAATCAAGTATAATTAGCATGGCACAGGCAATGCCACAGACAATATCAGTTAAGTGTTTGCAGCCAAAATATAAGGCAAACAAAAAGTGCTATAAGAAAAATATAAAAGGAAGTACTGAGAAATTTAGAAGATATAGAAATGTCACTGCTTTATAAATGAAAAAAATCATTAATAGAGAAAGTTTTATTTAACATGGGTCTGGAAGAACAGGTAGGAGAGCTTTTGAGAATTGGAAGAGGTACACAAGAAATAATGGTTGAATGAGTGAATGAAAACATGAAGAGGGAGATTATTGTTCGACAAAATAGCAATAAAGGTACAATGATGTGGAAACATGTCCTTTGTTAATAGATTAGCAAAGGACTTATCTATTTGGAAAATAAGAAATTTCAGAGAAGTGCAAGAAGCTGGAAAAACAGAATGGTCACAAATAATAGTGAGTGAAAATACTATCCTAAATTTCTCATTAATAATTAATAGTTTCAGAGGCAATGTCATTGGAACTTCTGAATAATAAAGACGCATGTTTGGAGTTGGCAGTAATGTGAAGAGATTTGAATGAGGGGGGATAGAAGACAAATATGTCACAGCAATTGTACAGCGGGTAAGGTGCTTGCCTTGCTTGTGGCCAACTCAAGTTGGATCCCTGGCATCTGATATAGTCCCTCAAGACTGAGAGTGGTGCCAGGAGGAAGTCCTGAACACCACCAGGTTTGAGCACCCTCCCCCAAACAAACAAGGACAAAAAAGATTAGCATTTCAGTGGGAGGGTTAGTATGCTAACGCAAGAAAGAAAAATATAGGTTTTTTTTTTTTTTTCAAAAAAGTGAGTTAGGATGTAAGAGTAGGTAGACAAATGTGTAAGAAATTACGGAACAGAACCCAAAGTAATTGGAGTAAGGAGTTGGATATATGGAGTAGGAGGTGTCCCATTGTAACTATTATAGATGTTCTAAATTATGAGCAAAAGGAAAAAGAAGATAGAAATTGTCAGAAAGTAGTGAAAATTGAAAGAGTGAAAATGAGAGAGATAAAGAGAGAAAATGAGAGGTGGGGAAGAGAGAGAGAGAAAGAGAGAGAGAGAGAGAGAGAGAGAGAGAGAGAGAGAGAGAGAGAGAGAGAGAGAGAAGCAGATTGCAATGGGGAAATAGTGACGCCTTCAGAAAGAAGGTCCCAGTGGATTTGTGGCCAGGTGAGCTGTACCTTCCTGGGTCACACACAGGGTCACCTAAAAATTTAGATTTGAACAACTTCAACTCTCAGGAACCATCATTCTGGCTATTGAGCACATATTCCAAGTCTTCTCTTTCAGGCCTCACATACAGTGCAAGCAATAATATTCAACTTATCTGGATGTACAGATGACTTCTAGAAAAAAAACAGGGGGACCCGCCAAGGCTCACATGCAACCTCCAGAGTGAAATACAGTAAAGATAGACAACTAAGAAATGGGAAATGCGTAGGAAATTTGTATCATTTAATAGAAAAAATAATATAAAAATACTAATATTTAGTATCCAGATTGAAACCAGCTTGTTATCTGGAGTGTTAATGTCAGTAAATTAGGATCTTCTCACAGAACAGACTGCACAGGTGGAGGGACTGGTAATGGCACCTGCCCTCTGAAATTACTCCGGAGGTCTTGTCATGCATCGTTTACACAAAGCAGATAAATAGAGTAGATTATCTAGTACTAAATGACATTAACTCACAAACTGTACTTAGGGCCTATAACCCGCCTTGATACAGAAAAACAAAGTGAAGATTATCGAAATATATAAGGAAATGCTACGATAAAGACTGCACACCTTGTGGTGAAGTCTCATCAGCTACATCAAAAAGTAGATATTGACACTCAAATAGGAATTGACAAATAGTTGAAAAAATATCAAAATTATTAGAAAAAATGACATCTAGATATTTTCTTTTTTTTCTTCTGAGGGACTCCCAAGTATGGCTTAGAAGGCCAAGGACCCCACCAGCAATTCTTGGCTGACAGTCTGTGAGTCAATGCAACAATTCAAGTACGTGATGATGCTTGCCGCTCTCAGTACCGAGGATCCCCAGGCCATCCCGGCAGTGTTGGGGGCCTCCAGGTGTATGTATCCAGCATACACCTACTCTAATGCTACTAATACTTTCCTAAGTAATGTTGTGCATAAGTTTTTATGTACACTTTTATTATTATCTTATTTACCTGCATTCACATGCATATGTATATAAAAATGTGTGTATAAATTTTACTAAAAGAGTATAAAGATTTAGAAAACACAATTATCAGTATTTTTTCAACCCCAAATTCCTGCAGTTATTTAAAACTTCTATTAAATTTTCTTTTTCTTTTTGGGTTACACCCAGTGATTCTCAGGGCTTACTCCTGACTCTGCACTCAGGAATTACTCCTTGCAGTGCTGGGGGACCATATGGGATGCCGGGGATTGATCCTGGGTCAACCATGTGCAAGGCAAATACCCTATCCACTGTTCTATCACTCCCGCCCCTTCAATTTAAAAAGTTTGACATACACTTTTCTTGGGGAAGGCAACGGTTGTGAATGGAAGATAACATGTACATGTACAAATGGGGAAAAACAGGTTATTTTTAATAAGGGGGAGAAAGATTGCAGAAAGAGTTGCTGAGAACACTGAAGCCAGCCTCATCACCTGTCGTAGTCTCTCCTGGAACACCTAAGTGATAGAAGAAATGAATCCTTGTGCTGAACAGAGATTTTCATTGGCATCTAGATGCCCATCACTCTCATGATCCAACGATGAGAAGGTTTTTCTAAAGAATAAGCTTCAGTGGATACCATTTCATACATAGCACACACTTTTTTTTTCTCCTCCCACCACCCAGAAGCTGCTGAGATGGGCACATTTTTAGACTCTTTAAAAATAATTTACAGTTACTGGTAAAATACATAAGCCAGAGAAATGCGAGTGCTTGGAGCTGCATAGCCCAGGGCTGCCGGTATAAAAATACTCTGTCTCCTGTTTGGCTAAGTGAGATTTTAGCAAGTGGTAATTTTTGTGCATGTTATAGTCACTTCTAATCATTGAATTAAAATGTCTGTCAAAATTGGGGTCATTTTTTCCCCCAGAACACAAAGCATGGGAAATTAGCTCTTTTTTCAGACTATGTGCAAGGTACATCATGACTGCACCCGCTGTCAAAAGTTAATGTTCCCTTTTGTTGGTCAGTGTTTTCCAACAGGAAGCCTGCTGAGTGGCTTCTAACCATACAGGTTAGACATCATGTGGAAATTGGAGATTTTTTTAAAAGGCTCTTTTGATCTATATAGTCAATGGATAAGCAGTGTCCTAGAAGTCAAACCAAAACTGGACAGCGTATGATTTAGCAAGTGCCTACCTCCAATCAAGGAAGTAAAATCACTCAAGCTCAGTTTTGCCCTAGGAATTTAAATTTTATTTTCAATTTAATTTCACATAATCAGTGACTTTGAACAACGCTCTTACACTCTATGGGTCCCAATTTTCTGATTACAGGATGAAAAGATTAGACTAAAACAACAGTTTCCAAACTCTAAGATGTTTAGAACATTAGAGCTTCCTCTGGTTTGTCTTAAGATTCATCGCCGAGGTGGTTGAATGAGCAGGAACCAGTGCCTCTTCCACTTCAGTAAGTTTAATTTTCCTTTCATTTTATGTTGTGGGTTCAGCTTTCATTTAGAAATGGTAGCAGTGTGACAGCTGAAATATTTAGAATATCCTAAAAGTGTTTGCATAACTCTGCGTTCTCAAAGAAGAAATTCAAAACAAAAACCATCCAGGACACTTTATATATAACTAATCAAGAATATGGACTCTAGACACCGGAATCTACTCACAGTCCTCAAACATAGCTGTAAATTCCTATCCCTTTTATTCTTCCTCTTATTATTTCCTTCCTTGTTCCTTCGCTGTGAATTGATGTCCTTAATCTTCAAGGACTAACTAAAGTTGTACATACAACACAGAGTCATTGAATGCCCCTTATTTTATCTCCGTCATGTTGAAGGACTTTAACTGCTATTTATCTATACACATTGTTTGTCCCCATTCTGCCTTACATTAATCATCTAGAATTCTTGTTTTCCTACCAAAAATGTAAACTTATTTGAGAGAGTGAACAATATTATTCTTTTTTGTATCACAAATAAACACTCAGCACAGTGTTGAGTACATAACAGAATCAATGGGGTTTGAGAATTGGAGTGATGGAATATTTATTTTTGTCTAATTAAACTTATAGGGATCATATCCAAGTTAAATCTCTGATACCTCATAAGTTCCGGATCCAAATCAAATTCAGAATTTACCTACTCAGATTACATACCCAGCCATCTATTCATCCAAACATTTACCAATCTTGGATTGACCATGATATTTTTTATGTCTCCCACTGTTATATTCAGTCACCACTTTTTGTTTAATATGACATTTCTTTCCAGTCAGAAAATTCATTCCCTCCTCTCCCTGCTAATTATCATTACTTCAGTTGAGGTCTTATTATCAGGCTATACTTAGCCTCATCCTTCTAACTTAACTCCCTTTTCCAGTTTTTCCTATATTTATTTCATCCTGTATCTAGACCAATCCTTCTAAAACGCAAATGCTAAGTATTCTCTGCTTTAAAGCAGTCCATTTGTCCTTAACTAATATAGATCAAACATTTTCATAGGGTATGGAATGCTCTAGATAAACTGGTCTTTGTCTACTTCTCTAATATCATTGTTTGATAATCTAACATATGGTCCCTATCTAGTAATACTGGATTTCTTTTCCATTCCCATACTGACACTTGGATTTTTTGTTGCCTCTGACAGACATATCCTGAACTTTTCTGCCCTAATTTTATTGAACGATGCTTTATTCTGCCTTTCAGAAACAATTTTAGGTTCTTTTTCTAAAATTTATTTTCTTAATTTCAAGACTCTATGAACTAGATGTCTGTTATTATAACTTAAACATTAACACATCAATATAATAAAGACAAAGCATAACTATATACTATGTGTATATAGTTTACTACATAGAAGTAAATGTTATATATGGTTAAGTGTCTTATATTTCTGTGGTGATTTATATATTTCAAAATGTGTTACAACCATTGCCTTCATTAGCCTAATTTTTATTTAATTTGGAGCGATAGCACAGCGGTAAGGAATTTGCCTTGCACGCAGCCAACATGGCCGACCCGAGTTCGATTCATCCGCCCCTCTCGGAGAGCCCGGCAAGCTACCAAGAGTATCTCGCCCACACAGCAGAGCCTGGCAAGCTACCCGTGATGTATTTGACATGCCAGACACAGTAACAACAAAGTCTCCAATGGAGATGTTACTGGGCCCGCTCGAGCAAATCGACGAACAACGGGAGGGCATTTTATATTAATCAACAGTTAAAATTACTGTTAATGGTAAGGTTTCATGCATGATACATTTCATCATGCATAACACCCTTCAGAAAAGTGTCCATTTCCTCCACTATTGCACCAGTGTCCCCCATCCCCATTTATACTCCCCATACTCCCCGTAGTAAGCTTCTGCTGAAGACCAGTTTCTGTTCCACTTGAGCATTTGTTAGTCCCTTTCTATGTTTTCTTTTCAAATATCCTAGATATGCTAGAGATGATTCTGTGTCTATCCCTCTCCTTCTGACTAACTTCAATCAGCACAGCACTTTCCAGATCCATCCACATAGCAGCAAATTGCATGATTTAATATTTTCTTTAAGCTAAATAGTTTTGCATCGCACATATGTGATACAGTTTCTGTATCTAGTCATCTCTTCTTGGGCACTTGAGTTTTTTCCAGATGTTGGAGATTGTGCTTCTGTGAACATGGGAGGGCAAATGTCTTTTCAGAAAACGTTTTCTTTTTCAGGGAAAGGGGTGTGGTCATGGGTTAGATGCTAAGAAGTGGAATTTCTGAGTTGGTTGTTTTTGTTCTATATAATGTGTGCTTGTCTCATTCTTGTGAGATATCATCTCAGTTTGATCGTTGAAACGAGACTTCAATATTAGAAATAGTTGATACCATTCCAATACAAGGCAGTGTGTGTACCACATGAGTGAGTGTCCAGAGGATGCTACTGTCACTATAAATAATACTGAGGGCTGCTAACATCAGCACCTGATTCCCAAAGATCCACTGACAATAATACTCTGGGTCAGCAGGTGAAGTAGCTTCTTTCAGAGTCTTTCCTAGAAAGACTCATATACCAGAACGGAATAAAAAAAATCAAACCTACTGTTGGGAAACAGAGTAGAAAATTTTTGATTTAGGGATATATATTTTCAGTTTTATTTCTCTAGGGAGTATCTTTTCTCTCTCATAATTATACTATTCTACAAATAATTGGGCTATTAATTATATACATGACTTTATTCCCCCCTTGGGTTTCTGTTGTATTTATGTGTGTGTACTGGGGGAGGGGAGTGTTGGTTTTTAGGCCACACCAGGCTACTCTCAGTGCTCAGGAATCACTCCTGGCAGGGCAAGCTCTTTACCAGTTATTCCTTTTAGCACGGCTTTAGCTGCATCCCATAGGTTCTGGTAGCTTGTGTCTTCATTCTCATTTGTTTCCAGGTATCTTTTGATTTCATCTTTGACTTCCTTCCAGACCCACTCATTTTTCAACATTGAGTTGTTTAATTTCCAGATGTTTGATTTGTTTCTGTCTGGCCCTATATTCCCTCTTTTCTATTTTTTCAGCATTGGCTTTGAATAAAATATGGAAATGAGTAACTGATAGGGTGTATTTGCATCATACAGATTTGCAATAGCTGTTGTATGTGTTTGTGTGTGTGTGTTTATTCTTGAAATGTAATGTGAATAATACACTGGTAAATAATGTCCTATATTACATGCTTAAAAGATGATACATGTATAGAGGAATTCTTTGGGAAATAATTTTATGATGCAAATATTTTCCTCCAAACTCTTTTACTATATTTGAACTTTCATATACATTTTTTGCTGCACTTTAAATATACATGGTAAAAATATATATATTTGTAGGTTTCTCTCTTCATACCAAGTACTTCTTGGTGCTGAGATAGAGTACTTCATAGAGCTTGTGGTTTACTGGATGAGAGCTAAAAAACCATAATTACACAAGTTACTTATTTTCAAGTATTGTATTTATTGCAAAGAAAAGTACCAGACACTCAGGCAGTTTATAACAGGGAATATAGCCTAGTTGGATGTGTCAGTGGAAATAAGGAGTTGTGGTTAGAATGGAGCGGTATTAAGATGGAGTGAGAAGATATAAGATTGACAGTATAAGTAGAAATTAAATCTTGGCTTGGAATACACCTGTAATAAAATGAGCTAAAACGACTTAAGTCAAACCTTCACACTAAATCTTCATCTCTTCTCTACTTCCTTATGCAATTCCAGGAATTTGTCCAATACAAATTGTACCTTCCAAGATAGAGCTATTACTTAAATCCTTAGTTAGGACCAGTATCATTTAAAAATGACAAAACAGACCCCTGGGACCCTGGCCAGGGGCATCTTCAGGCACTTCCACAGGGAGCGCTGGCCCAAGTAGTCGCTGCCCCGCCCCCCAACAGGTCTATGGACTAGCATCTGGACAGGCTGGGGGCATGGACATCACTGCAGGGGCTTGGCCTTCCCAAAGTGGGCGTGGCCTTCTCTGGGGCAGGCAGCCACTCATGCGGCCACAGTTATATTTCCCACTCCCAGCACTCTGGACTCTCACCCCAGCTTTTATCATCTAAATCTGTGGAAAAAAATTCTGGCCACCTACAACAAAATACAACAGCAATCCACTGGCCTACTCCAATTCTAACAAAAGACCAGTATGCAATAGAAGCTGTATAAACACAATACTAAAAGAGCACCTCCTATAAAGCTTCACTAGATGCCCATCATAAGCCAAAGAAAAAAATGCCTGAGAGGATGCTCAGACCCTAGTAAGAGGGAAGGGTGTCCACCATCGATCGGCGAAATAAGAGAACCTAGAAGAAACCAACAATTTCCTGGATTCCTATAATCTCCCATGATTGAACTAGGAAGACTTGGGATACCTGAATAGACCCATTCATATCAAGGAAATTGAAGTGGTAATCAAAAGTCTTCCCCAAAACAAAAGCCCAGGCCCAGATGGGTTACTAGTGAATTCTTCCAAACATTCAAAGAAGACATTTTGCCACTTCTCCTCAAGCTTTTCCAGGAAATTGAAAACACAGGAACTCTCCCAAACAGCTTCTATGGAGCACATATCTCCCTAATACCTAAAGCAAAAAAAGACAACACCAACAAAGAAAACTATAGGTCAATATCCCTGGTGAACACAGATGCAAAGATCCTCAGTGAAATATTAGCAAGTATAATCCAACAAATCATTAAAAAGGTCATACACCACAACCAATTTGGTTTCATCCTGGGAATGCAAGGGTGGTTTAACATTAGAAATCAATCAACATAATCCATCATATCAACAAAAGTAAAGATAAGAACCATATGATGATATCAATAGATGCAGAGAAAGATTTTCACAAGATCCAGCAGCTGTTTATGATGAAAACTCCCACCAAAATGGGTTTTGAAGGAACTTTACTCAAGAGAGTCAAAGCCATCTATGACAAACCTATGGCAAGCATTATCCTCAATGGGGAAAGACTAAGGCCCTTTTCTCTAAGATCAGGGACAAGACAAAGATACACATTATCACCACCTCTGTTTAGCATAGTACTGGGAGTACTTGCAATAGCAATTAGGCAAGAAAAAGACATTAAATGTGTCCAGATAGGAAAGGAAGAAATCAAGCCTCACTATTCGCAGATGATATGATTCTACATCTCAAGAATCCTAAATCCTCTATC
Source organism: Sorex fumeus (assembly GCF_029834395.1). Taxonomy (NCBI): domain Eukaryota; kingdom Metazoa; phylum Chordata; class Mammalia; order Eulipotyphla; family Soricidae; genus Sorex; species Sorex fumeus. Next base: position 1,589,124 of record NW_026606068.1, on the reverse strand, counting down.
AAGAAACTCTAGAAACAATTGTCTTGTACAGTAAAGTCGCAGGCTATAAAATAAACACCCAAAAATCCATGACCTTTCTACATGCAAATAATGAGACAGAGGAAAGTGACATGAAAAAAATAATCCCATTAACAATTGTGCCCAGAAAATGAAATACCTCGGAATCAGCCTAACTAAAGAGGTAAAGGATCTCTACAATGAAAACTACAAAATGCTACTCCATGAAATAAAAGAGGACACAAGGAAATGTAAACATATCCCCTGCTCATGGATAGGAAGAATCAACATTGTCAAAATGGCAATACTCCCAAAAGCATTATACAGATTCAATGCTATCCCTATAAGGATACCCATAAAATTCTTCAAAGAAATAGATCAAGCACTCCTGAAATTCATACAGAACAACAAACGACCACAAAAAGCCAAAGCAATTCTTGGGAAAAAGACATTGGGAGGCATTACCTTCCCCAAACACAAACTCTACCACAAAATGGTAATAATTAAAACAGCATGGTACTGGAACAAAGCCAGGGCCACAGATCAATGGAACAGGTGGAATATCCATACACACAACCTCAAATGTATGAACATCTAATCTTTGATAAAGGAGCAAGAATTGCGAAATGGAACAAGGAAATCCTCTTCAACAAATGTTACTGGCGTAACTGGGCAACCACATGCAAAAAAATGTGCTTAGACCTCGACCAAACGCCACGCACAAAAGTCAGATCAAAATGGATTAAAGATCTCAACATCAGGCCAAAATCCGTAAGATATATTAAAGGCAAGGTCGGCAAAACCCTCCAGGATATTGAAACTAATGGGATCTTCAAAGACGACACTTCACTGACCAACCAAGTGGAAACAGAGATAAACAAATGGGACTATCTTAAATTAAAAATCTTCTGCACCTCAAAAGATACAATAACCAGATACAAAGACAATCTACAGAATGGTAAATGATATATACCCAATACCCATCTGACAAAGGGTTGATATCAAGGATATACAAAGTACTGGTTGAACTCTACAAGAAAAAAACATCTAACTCCATCAAAAAATGGGGTGATGAAATAAACAGAAAATTTCCCAAAGAAGAAATCCGAATGGCCAAAAGGCACATGAGAAAATGCACTACATCACTAATCATCAGGGAGATGCAGATCAAAACAACAATGAGATATCATTTCACATCACAGAGACTGGCCCACATCCAAAAGAACAATAGCAACTGGTGTTGATGTGGATGTGGTGAGTAAGGGACTCTCCTTAACTGCTGGTGGGAATGCCGACTGGTTCAGCCCTTTTTGAAAACACTATGGACGATTCTCAAAAAATTAGAAATTGAGCTCCCATTTGACCCAGCAATACCACTCCTGGGAGTATATCCTGGAGAGGCAAAAAGTACAGTCGAAATGACATCTGCACTTCTATGTTCATTGCTGCACTATCCACACTGGCCAAAATCTGGAAAAAACCCGAGTGCCCGAAAACAGATGACTGGTTAAAGAAACTTGGTACATCTACACAATGGAGTACTATGCAGTTGTTAGAAAAGATGAAGTCATGAAATTTACATATAAGTGGTACTACATGGAAAGTATCATGCTAAGTGAAATGAGTCAGAAAGAGAGGGACAGAAATAGAAAGATTGCATTCACCTGGTGAATATAAAGTAACAAATTGGGATACTAACATCCAAGAATAGCAGAGATAAGTATCAGGAGGTTCACTCTATTGCTTGGAGGCCAGCTGCACATCCTAGGGGAGAAGGCAGCCAAGATAGAGAGGGGAGCACCAAGTAAAGGGTATTGGGATGATACTCCCAGGATGAGAGATGCATGCTGAAAATAGACTATAGACCGAACATGATTGCCACTAAATGCCTCTTTTGCAAACCACAGCACTCAAAAGGAGAGAGAGAGAGAACAAAAGGGAATGCCCTACAACAGGGGTGGGGTGGGATGGTGGGGTGGGGCTGGGTAGGAGGGATAGTGGGAGCATTGGAGATGGGGAATGGGTACTGGTGGAGGGATGGGTACCCAACCATTGTATAACTAAAACCCAAGCACAACATTTTTAAGTCTACAACCGTACCTCACGGTGTTTCACTAATAAAAATTTTTTAAAAAGTAAAATAAAAATAAAAGTGACACAACCACAGTCACTATTAATCTTCCCCAATATTTTGATATAAATTCATTTATTGGAATCCATACTGAAAATCAGACTCAAAGTATTAAAGTTATTTCTTGAAAGTTCAGATCTTTATAAGGTCCAACTTTTGGATTCTTTGATTTGGGGTAAAGGAAGTCATAATTTGTTAAGTTAAACACTTGGACTTGTAAACTGACCAAAGATTTCCTTTATTTATAAGCACTTTAGTACATGCTTATAAATACATTTATAACATTTTTATACAATGGATCTCATTCTCCTGACCCTGAAAGAGCCACCAATAACGTGACAGGGATGAATGGAGCCGTTATTGACACTCTCTCGAACAAATTGATGAGTAACAGGATGTCAAGTGATCAAGTGATCAACATTTTTATAAAAAATAAAGGCTTATAAATAAATTTGTAATCTTTTATATATATAATATTTTATTATGTATGAAGAGGATAAGATTAACTTTTGTCAAATGATTTCCATGACCATTAATTACCATGATCTACCCAGATTTCCTTTTTCTACCCCACTGTTTCTGTTTAACTGACAGAGCTCTATTGATTAGGGATTTGGTTGAGATCCTATTATCTCACATATATCAATCTTCCTGTACTGCCCAGGTGATGGTATTGACAAGGACATAGGGTGACTCATTTTTCAGAGAAGCTTTATCCTGCTAAAAGAGGCAGTAAACATCAGTGCTTGGAATGGCCCTAAATTCATCTATCCCCAGCCCACAAAAAAACTGTTAACTGAAAGGTCCCAAACTCTCCTAACACCAGAAAGAACTGCCAATCCACAGAACCAACAGCAGAACCAACAGCCTTACAGCATTTTCTATCTCCCATAAATCTGTTAACTCACAACCAACTGCTAACTCAACTTCCTTTATTTATAACTGAATTCTTCAATCCATAATAGAACTCATACCATGGAATAAAACTGATAGTCGCCATTTCCCTCATCTTCAGGAGCAGAACTCTTTCTTAACTAAAGACATCTTAAGAACTTCTATAACAGTTTCATGAAAGTGGGGGAAAAGTTGGGGTCCAGATTCCAGCTAAAGGGTTTGAAACTCCAGGAAAGACCATCTACAACCTATCCCCTAAGTCAGTTATTCTATCCCTTTTATTTTAGAAGGGGATAAACCAACACCCCATTATTTGTGGTGGCATTTTTTTCTTTCATGTGTGCTTTTAGTTGAAGGGAATATTCTTTCTTATCCCCTCAATAAACTCATGTGGTGTCTGAAGACATATGGACCACTCATGCATTTCTTTGCGTTCGCCCCAAGAGTCTATTCTTGCCCCAAGAGGGTCCCATTGGAAATGGAGAACTCTAGTAGAGTTTCAAACCAAGTCATCTGGAGAAAAGACCACTTAAATCACGTGCCTTCTTCTTCTTGAAACTGAAGCCAGAAGTTGTAAAAGTTACCATGTGATCATGAAGTAATTTTAGGATAAAAGACATCGTTCCAAAACTTGTAGAAAGAAAAGTGAATCTGTGTTTATATTACCTGCTCATTCAGTATCCTTAAGTATATCTCTGGCATTTTGTTAGCAAGATTTTTTAAAAAATAGTATTATTATTTAAGGCAACTGTATGATTGTTGAGTTTGTTCATTGCTGATACTGATAAAAAAACATTTTAAAATGATACTTTACTAAGCACCAAGTGTTTTACACATTACAAGAATCTTTTTGGATCAAATCGTTATGAAAATCACTTGACATATCTTACATATGGGAAATAAATATCAGAGAAAATGCTCAGTGGTAGAGCAGTTTCTGAACATGTACAAAGTCCTGAATTTGATCTCCAGTACACCATGAACTATCCTTTTACACCCCCTACTATTTCAGCGCTGCTTTGATAAGACCCTTTAAAAAATGATGAGAGAGACATTTGGACACAATTCTGTATTAATTCAAAATTCAAGTCCTACTCCTTATTAAACTCTGTGACAGAAACAAGTCAAATTATTTTAATTAGCTAAAAATTATATTTAACCAAGAATCATTAAATTATATGGAAGCAGATTTACCCTTAAAAATAATTTCATTAATAAGGAGAAAAGCACTTGATTCTCACACAAAAAATTATGTTAATAGACAGAAACCACAATATTATCTCCCACAATGTACTGTACTTGGGTTGGGATTCTATATGACTGCCTAAGAATGATAATGATTCTAACCTTTTTTTTATATGTTTAATATGAATAGCCTCCAGCTTTCATATAAATGCTTTAACCAAGCATACAGTTCTTCTTGTCATCCTCTGAATAGGAAGAATAAGTTTATCCATTTTACTGATGAGAAAACCAAGGTTTAGTAACTATAAATTGCTGAAAGTCACATAAATGGTTGCTGTGGCATTTTAACTGAATTGTGAATCCAGAGAGCCTGTTCTCATTTCCCCAAGTGTGATTCTTTTAATTTTATAATGATCATCTTTCTCAGGAATATTAAACAGACAATCCCAAATATATAGCTGTTTCCTCACAACACACTTTAGAATTCATCATGGTTAATAAAAGGGGACATGTTAAGCATTAAACAACATAGGCATGGCATGATATAGTAAATAAACAGACTTTGGAATCACATTGATCGGGTTTTGAGCACTGACGTTGTCAATTATTAGCTGCAACAATGACGGAGGTATTGGTCTGAGTCTTGCCTCCCCACCTTCATCTAGTTAAAGTGGCAATAAAAATTGAATATTTTCTACTACCACCAAGATCTGCACATATGGTGGCTCCACCTGGGCCCATGCCCTAGGCTTCAAGGCTCACCACAAGCAGCCCTCCTTGGAGAGCCGGGCAAGCTACCGAGAGTATCCCGCCCACATGGGCAGAGCCTGGCAAGCTCCCGTGGCATATTCGATATGCCAAATACAGTAACAACAACAGGTCTCACTCCCCTATCCCCGAAAGGGCCTCCAATCGTTGGGAAAAGATGAGTAAGAAGAGGCTGCTAAAATCTCAGGGCTGGGAAGAATAGAGATGTTACTGGTGCCCGCTCAAGTAATTTGACTATCAATGGGATAACAGTGATACATTGATACAGTGAAAATGTTAAAATATTTATAAGTTTTAGTAGTACAATGTTATTATACGATTCCCTACCTGTCATATCACACCCCGTGCTCCCACTTGCCTCTTGGTAACCTCAGTTCTATTATGAGTCTAGGGATCTATCTTCTATGGGCATTGTTTATTTTTTGTTCCGATTAAAGAAACATATCTACCACAAAACAAGTCAGTCCTGTATTTATCTTTTTTCCTCTGACTTTGCTTAAGAGGGTCTCCTTCTAGTTCTATTCATGTCATGACAAAGTGCAAAACTGATTCTTTTCTTACAGCGGAGTAGTATTCTGTTGCATATGTATAGTACAAGTTCATTCTCAGTTTATCCGTTGCTTAGCAGAAGAACTTTTTCCACATCCTAGGCTTGTCAATAGCGCTGCAAAGAACAGAGGTTTGCATATATCCTTTTTGCATTAGCTTTTTTGTGTTCTCAGGACAGATACAAAAGAACGGAAATGCAGAATCATATGTCATTCGATTTTTTTTTACTTTATTTTTGAGAAATCTTCAAACTCTTTCCTTTAGAAAGTGAGTCAGTTTACATCCTTTTCAGCAGTGTGCTAGGGTTCCTTTTTGTCCTCATATCCCTTAACTACTTATTCCTTTTTGGCTTTTTTTGATATAGACCCGGGTGAGGCAATATCTCATTGTACTTTAATTTTCGTTTACTTGGTAATCAGTGATGATGAACCTTTCTTGACATGGCTGTTCCTGCTGTTTATTTTCTACTAAGACTTGTCTGTTTATTCAGCTGTTCTCCCCATTTTTTGTGAGCTTGCTGTTGAACTCTCTGAGTGCTTTATGTATCTTGAATAGTAGCACTTTATCAGCATGATGTGCAAATGTTTTCTTTCAATAGGGCATCTGTTTATTTTGACAAAGATTTCTTTCATGGTGCAGAAACATTTTAATTTGATATAGTCCTCTTTACTTATTTTTGTTTTTCTTGCCAATTGAGTTAAATTGCTGAAGACACCTGCACAGGCAATATTATGTGATGCTTTCTCTTTGTTTGCTCTGATTCGTTTTACGGCTTTGGGTCCAACAGGCCCACACTTTGACACAGTTTGAGTTATAGGAATTAATGGAAAGAGCGGTTCAATTTTATTCTCAGGTAGATACCCAGTTTTCCTAAGACTACTATTTTACTCTTCCATTTTATAAACTTGACTCCATCATCATAAATTAACTTCTCACATATCTGATGGTTTAATGTAGGGCTCTCAATTCTCATCTATTGATCTGAATGCTTTTATGTCAGTACCATACTATTTTGATTGCACTAGCTTTATAGTATACTTTAAAATGGGAGAACAGGCCACTTCTTTTATTTTTCTTAGGGTTTTACTTTGGCTCTTGGGGGAAGGTTATAATTCTTACAAACTTTAGTAGTACATTTTTCTATATACTTGAAATATGTTACTAGAATTTTAATAGGAATTACAATGAACCTTTATCACTATTTTGGTATGATGGATAGCTTTATAATATCAGTTCTTTCAAAATGAATGTGTAATCTTTTCCATTTATTCATATAATTCTACATTTCTATTTCTTTTTCTGTGACACTTAACTATCAATATTTAAGTCTTGCACCCCCTTTTTTAACTCACAGGAAATTAATTTTGGGGTCCAATTATAAATGAAAAGTTTCAAATTCCTTATATTGTAGTTTTTGTTTACAAAGAAAAATACAAGATTTTTGTACGTTTATTTTCAGCCTGCCATTTGACTATGTTGATTATTTCCATAGTTTTTTTTTTAACTGGGATCTTTAAGGATGTTTATGTATATTATTATGTCATCTGAAAATAGTGATGCTTGAATTTATCATTCACCAATTTGGATCCCTTTCATTTCTTTTTCCTAATTTCTATGACTAGAACTTTCAGTACTATGATGAATAGGAGTAATGAGAGAATATTATTATCTTGCGCCTGATATTAGAGGAAATGGTTTGCCTTTCTTTACTGAGTATAGTGTTAGCTATGGGATGTTGTTTATTAACATGTATATATAGATAATGGCTTGGTTTTGAGATTGTGTGGGCCTAAAACCAATTGCAGTTTGCAGTCAGAAGTGCCCAATATCTTCAGCATCAAGGTAGAGAAGGCCTAGATTGTACTCTGATGCCTGCTCATGGCTAAGATGTCAAAATCCAGTCTGACAGAGTAATGATGATTATAATACTCAATAGAGGGTATAGCACAAAGCTGACCTTTGTTTTTGGTTATAGTTTGGAGCAGTATGCTTGCTGGCACCTAGCAGCAGCTATAGTACAAAATCCAGCAGACTTTGGTAGTGTCCTGTGAGACAACATTGTGTTGATTGGGTAAGACTCATGGAACCAAGTTTTTGATGACCTGTGCTACTGCCAACTTGCAAAAACCATGCATGTTTTGCATTCCAGAGGTGCAGATTTAATCCATGGTATTGAATGATCTCCCAAGCACAGTGAGGAGTGACTGCCTCAACTTCAGAGCATTCTGATCCAGGAGACTCTCTCACGGGGTGTGCGAGGCACAATGCCTGCATCATCTTATCAAGATTCTACTGTAGATATCCAACTTTAAGAATTAGTCCCATTAATTAAAGTAGACGGCTGGAGCAATAGCACAGCAGGTAGGGCATTTGCCTTGCACAAGTTCGACCCAGGTTTGATTTCTCCGTCCCTCTCTGAAAGCCCAGGAAACTACCGAGAGTAGAGTTTGTCAGAGCCTGGCAAGCTACTCTATGGCATATTCAATATGCCAAAAACAGTAATAACAAGTCTCATTTCATGTTCCTGGTGTGAGCAGACGCCATTGGGCTACACTAACTAGCTCACGACAATGGAGATATTACTGGTGCCCACTCAAGCAAATCGATGAACAACGGGACGACAGTGTTGCAGTACAATTAAAGCAGGAAAACAACAGTTATGGCCCTACTGCCTCAACTTATCTTCAGTTCCTGTCACCCAAGCAAGAGCTCATGATCAAAAACCGTGTCACTATCATTTGTATTTTTCCATTTTCAGGTAAATCTCAAGAAAGAATACATACATGCTCCATCTTTCCCAACTTCTTCATAATCTAAAGACTTCATACAACATTCTAGACATACAAAACTTCCAAATTCTCACTGGCCCCTTAAGACAACATGGAAGCACTCATTCTGGATCCTAAAGATAAACTTTCACTGTTTGGTTTTTTATGATGAATCCAATATTTATCACATTTCTATGGTTATGAACTAGTCTACATTAAAGAATCTCAAAATGTGTTCACCAGACCAAGAGACAACAATACCACAAAATGGAGAGCAAATTTGGGGGCTTTTTCCAGGCCAATTGTGTCAGGAACTCTGAAGCAGAGACCCAGCACTATGAGATGATTGTACTGACATTGAAGTTTGACAGTCACTTCTCTGAGTCACTCTCAACAAAATGTCTAGAACATCTTACTGAGGAAACAGAGGCTCTTTGGGCAAAGAAAGCTGACCTGGCACTGAACAGATGTCTGAGTCCTGAGGCTAACTATCAGTATAGATTCCAATGTTTTATTTCGACATTGGTTTTTCTTTCTTGGACAGCTAGGACTTTGAAAGTAGGAACAGTGTCTTATCAATCTCCATATTTATATTTCCAGGCCTGAGTATGGTGCTTAGCAAAACTAGCTACTAATAAAAATGTTTGAGTACATTAAGTCACTTCAGAGTCGTTAAAAGTTACTCTCATTTCCAGTCTTAGTATTCTATATGATATGAAGGTGAATCAATAATTGACCTTTTTATCTTATAGGGTTGTAGGAACATGCAAAGCAATTCTGATAATCAACATTTTAAAAATCTAATGTTAAAAGGCCATGTAAGTCAGGATATCATTATTCTTTCCTACTATATTCTATGAACTCATATATATGTAGAATATAGTAGTAAAGAATATATATGTATATATTTAATAGCCATCATCCCTTTACAACTAAAAGGGTCATTGAATAAAATGTGACCCTCAGGCACATTAGAGATCTTCCCTCTTTGCTTTTGAAATCCTATTTTTCTCTACCTGATAATTTGGGAAAGTGTGTGGGCTCTAACTTTTGGCGGCTTTATTTTCTACAAAAAAAAAGTTATGAGTTTTACAGCTCAAATAAAGACCAGAATATTGCAATTATCTCTGGGTGAGCTTAAAGTACAGTATTTTATCTTCAAAGTAAACCACCATATAAATGCTGAAAAGAGAGCCTGCAAGTCTCCCTCTGAAACACTAAAAATCACAGCAGAAAACTTTAAGTCAGAATGTGTGGCAAGGTATAGAAGAGAAAAAAAAAACTCTGAAATTTACGATTGGACCATGTCAAGAAGGGCAGGACCCTCCGGACATGACCGTCTACTGCTTCCTGACAATAAAATCAAAGAAGTTGTCAGGGCAGCTACTCAGAGCTACTCCCTAAAATAATTCTGCTTTTGGTAGCACCTCTAGTGACATACTCAATACTGATTCAACTCAGTCCTCTAGATATTGACTGAAAACCTAAGATCTGCTCGCCAACACTCACCTGTCTGGAAGCTAGAGAAAGTCTACGTTCCATTCTTCAAGGCTCTCATGCAACACTCTCTAAGATACACTTAGTGAACATTTTTCCAGAGACGTTACTGTTTAGTTAGGAAATACTGCATTTAACATTCCCTCTTGATACTGTTGATATTTATAAACTGTAAGATTTAAATAGCACTGTAGCACTGTCCTCCCGTTGTTCATCAATTTGCTCGAGCGGGCACCAGTAATATCTCCATTGTGAGACTTGTTGTTATTGTTTTTGGCATATTGAAAATGCCCTGAGGAGCTTTGCAGGCTCTGCCAGGTGGGTGGGTTACTCTTGGTAGCTTGCCGGGCTCTCTGAGAGGGATGAAGTAATTGAACCCAAGTTAGCAGTGTTAAGGCAGACTCCTTACCAGCTGTGCAACAGAGCCAAAATAGCTCAGTTGGGAGAGCGTTAGACTGAAGCGTTTGAATCCCTATAGTTATATCATCTGTTTAACTTGAATATAGGTTTCTAGCTTATTTGACTATTAAAATTTTCCCCTTCAGTTATTTACATCTTTTTACCTTATTTTATACAATGCTCCACAGTAGACAATTTAAAATATTTGTCCAGAGTAAAGTTTAATTATTCTCCTTGTATGCCAGAATCTGCCTCCTAGTTCCAGTTCTGCCATCAATTGAATTAAAACATTGGGAAAATCATTTAACTTTTAAACCTCAATATCCTCATCTATAAATGCAGATAGTAGCAGGGGCTTGGAGGCTGCACAGTGAAGGCACTTGTCTTGCACAAGGCCACCTTAGACATGGTCCCAGAAATCCACATGGTCCCCCAAGCTTGCCAGGAAAATTCCTGAGTGCAGATCCAGGAATAACTCCTGAGCCTTTCCAGGTATGAGCCCAAAACCTAAAATATCAAAATAATAATGGTAAGAGAAGAGAGCTATAAACTTAAATGGGAGATAACATAGACAAAGAACACAGCACAGCACTGGTGCAAAATTGGAACCTCATACAAATAATTTCATTCTTATTCCCTTTTCCTGATGGCAGCAATTTTATGAAGCTGAGTGGGTGAAAAGACATTCATTTTAAAACTTCAAAGAATCTTGAAAAAGAACTAGCCCTGTCCTGTCCTCGGAGTTAAAGATTTTTATTTACTATCTCATTTTAAGGAAAAATGGTATTATAAATGTGACTTTCACATAGCCTGTTACCTAAGTCCAAAGCAATATCTCTCTTGTCTGAATTCTGTTATAGAACAAAATGAATACTTAATCCATTCTGCCTAATTAGGTAGTTCTCACCACAAATGTCGTATCTCCTAAACTAGATTATAAAGCTATTGGTAGAAACCGTCTCATACATTATCCATGATATTACTTGAAACAAAATAAACATTCAGTAAATGACTGTTGAATGGTAGAATCATTTCTGGCATCATCATTTATCGAAATTAGATCCTTCCCAGCCTTCGCTTGACCAAGATCTATCGTGTTAAATGAACATAATTGTCTCTTGTTGGGGAATGCACAATAGAAAATGAAATGACTGGGATTCGGCTTGGTGTACAAACTACCCAGGATAAACAATTTGGAGAAGTACTAAGCAAGTTGATGTCTGAGAAACCTGAGTGAGAGTATCTAAGGAGGTGGTGACAGATGAGCATAGCATATTCAGATGATAGAGAGGGAACTAACTATTAAAAGTCTTCTCCAGAAGATGGTACCATGATCAGTTTCTAAAGGTTTCTTTAGGGAATAAAATAAGCAAAAAGCTCTTTCAAAAACTTATATTTAGCTAAGAAACAAGGATCTACACACCACAATTGGAGGAATAGTGAATATGTGGGAGCAATGTGTGCATACACTCTGGTATAAGACCAGTGGGTTCCCATCCTAGCTATCCAGGTTATTACATAGGTTATTTAATTTCTCTGAGTCTTGATTTCCTCTTTTAGCTGCATATAACATACTATTTCATTTATTTTTGCAAATATGAAATGAGATCATTGGTGTACTATACGTACATAATAGTGTATAAGTATTCATTCAAATATTAGTTATTATTGCACTTAAGACTTATTCAATTGGACATTCAATAGAATATTCTATACCTTAATTGTTGTAAAGAAGATTTGTGTAAAAATTTCAAATTTAAAAAAAAATTTTCAAATTTTAGCCTCCAAAATCACAATGTCTTGAAATCTCATTCTCTTGACAAATAGAAAGTCTGGCCTCCCTTTTCCCACTAATTCTTCTTTAAAGGAATCTCTGAGCATGGGAAGAAATGGAATTTTCCACAAACAATCAGTGTTACTGCTATTGTTTGTGGACTTTCTACTCTAATAGTTCGTTTCGTGGTTCCTCTTAGATTGTTTCTAATAGTGACTACAGCTGCCCCTGGGAGCCTTGTCAGGATTGCTGGCTACCCTCGTATCTTTGCTCCTTCTCACAGCTGCCAAACAACAAATCTCTTCAGCTTCTGGAGAACAGCTCCTTCAGGAAACTAGTTATATGGTGTTCATATCACATCACTGTTTTCTCTTCATGAAACATCGGCCACTGGAGAGGAGAGCATCAGAAGACCATGGCTCATGCATTTGACATGCCACATTGTTCAGTGGTTCTTGTAAAGACAGATTGTTGGGGGATGGGGGGACAGGGAAGATTTACGTTAAACAAATGATTTTCCTCATTTGACTTTCCCTCAACATTTCCTCTCCTTTTATGCCTTAGACAGATTCTTGTTCTAACTCAGCAATTTGGGGACCCAGTTGTAAAACAACTGGAGGACACCATTTTCTGTATCCACACATATTCTCTAAGAACATATTCTTGTTAGAATATGCTAAAAATTGTTAGAATTTGCTAAAAAAATTGTAGATGTAACAGATGTAATTTACATGATTTTACAACAGAATTTAAGATACATAAACACATAAATCTTTTGAGCCCACTTTTAAGAGGAGGTAGTCTCTACAAGGGTATAAATTGTATATACCCTGAGGTCATGGCTTAGTATACAGCACATGCCATAATGCTTACTCTTCTGTATGTAAGTATATAATAAATATATATGAATATAAAGATAAAAACAAAAAACAAAAAATAACAGAAGATTTGAAAAAGAATAGGAAATCTGGGTCAGCTCTGCTAAGAAAAGTCCTTTGGGAGAGGAGGGTAGAATTTTAGTTCAGTCTAAAACATTATCATTGTTAATACAATGGGATATTTTGCTTCTTCAACTATAACACTATATTTTCAATGAATAGTATAAATTATTTCCTACGTTGAACGATTTTTTCAGTGAAGTAAATTTGTACTTTTATGTTATTCAGCTTTAGTTATCTCTCTTGTGACTTCTAGTATATTAAGTTGCTAAGGGCTATTTATATCTACAATGTACTTATCATCTCAAATACAAGTATGCATGTCACACAAAGTAAATATGGACTATAAATAAAAGTTTAAAAAAATTGAAACTTCATTTGTGCATTCATTCACTCCTTCAAAAACCTTTAATGAACATTAATGAAGTGAAGATGTTGCATTAGACACAAAAAAGAGATGACTAGAAAGGCATAATGCATCTCCTTAAAAAGCTTTGAGTATGAAAGTAGAATCCAAAACCCAGTTTTTTTATGCAGGAATGGACTAGTAAATTTCACAGGAAAACATGTAAGTATACAATGTAGACAGACAAAAGGATTTTGTGACAGTAACCTGTCAACTGACCACAATGTTTGTATACCAACACCAAAAAAAAAAAAAACAAGCAAAGATCATTAGAAGGCAATATATAAAACATTTTTATTTCAATTATAGTTTCAACCTAATGCCAACCAACTGAAGAAGATTATATTCACCCCATTTCATTGATGGTAAATGTGGAACACGAGGATGGGAAAAGAACTCGTCCAAGATATGACCGTTATTAAACTGCAGAGTCAAGACTTAAGTCTAAATACAACTGACTTAAACTCCATTGTTGCAGTCACTAGGAATTTGGTTCTTTGTAAATAAGGAGAGTTGTTCTGATGAAATGGGCTCAAAAATTACAAAGCAAGGAATATACATAGTACCTTATTTTTCACAGAACCAGTGACTTAATATGCATTCCCTTAACTGCATCCTTAATATCCTTTTCAACCAGAAGACAATGAATGTAGACCTCACTGCACCATTCATTACTGCACTGCTAGATGGATCAGCCATAATATTTTGGGTTTAAAGAAATCATACCATTTGGGTTATAAGGTTTATTTTAAATTTTGGCTATGATACACTTATTCTAAATAAAGGCTTTCAAAGATTTCCAACCTAGAAAATGAGACTGAAAATTGATACTATTTACTATATTGTGTTTTGAAGTGGCCTCATTTGTGAAACTCCAAAGCAATAGCTTATCACAAATTTAAATAACTTCGACTCACAATGGTTATTCCTTTCCCCTTAGGAATAATAAGGAGCTGGTGTGATGTCATTTTATTTTCAAGTCTGAATTCCTCACCATTTGTATAGGTAGAAGAACCATTTTGTGATTGAGTGTGTGTACCTTGCTCTTTTCTGCTTCCCAAATCAAAGGGCATTTAATGTTTTGTAGTATAGGCTATAAAGTATAATACTAGACCTTCTTGCATCTCCTATTATCAGGATTAATCCTTTGGGGTGGGATTAGTTTGTTTTATTTTTGGTTTTTTGCTTCCTTTGTTTCATTATAGCATGAGGAGCAAATTTACAAGCAAGGCAAGTTCTCCGCTGCTGAACTATACCCCTATGCCAAGAATTACACTTTGAAAAACACTAGTTTGGTCTGACTCGCTACTTTCTCGATGAAGGGAAGTGCCCAGAGAAAGCATATAATTTGTCAAAGGTGACTGAGTGAATATCATAAAACGAAATTCCAAACACAGGGTCCTTAACCTTCAGTCCCACTTTTCCAAGCCCTCAATACTTGAAAAAATGACTTTCTGCCAGAGGATAAGTACAGAACTTACACCTTAGTCTAACCAGCACACAGGTGGGAGGAGAACAGAAGTCAGATGGAAAGTTGTGCAAAGAACTCTGAAATGAAATCTGTGGAAATTCAACATTCTCTAAACTAAGAAACAAAGCAAATAAACCTGTGTAAATGGACAAGATTTGAATAAAGAGTTAATATAGGCTCTTCTATGTAATGCAACAACAATACCATTAGCTGGCTTCAGGGGAAAATATAAGTGGATTTGTATTTTCAAAATGCATTACACATGCAAAATAATTGATTAAGGAGACAACAACAGATGAAATTCTGCAAAGCAGATTTATGTTAGGCTGGATTCTATGATTTTTCCATTTCACATATCAGTTTAAAGAAAATACATAGCTTCTAAAAATTGTGAATAGCAGTTGACAGAAATTATGTTGATTTTAATATTATATGAGGACAGCAAAAACTATCATAACATTGTGTTGCTCAATAAAATTTTTGATAAAAATTTTTGATAAAAAATTCACTAAAGGGAAAAATTATAACCCACATGTAGCAAGAAGATTCTCATTTCATCAAAGTAATTGCCACTGAGAGTGTTTCCATACACAGCTTATTTTGGATTTTGAAGAAATTCTACTCTAAACTTTAGTAGTGAATATTCTCAGAGAATTTGATGTTGCCAATTGCATTTATTATTGATTGATTAACACGGTTCCGGCCGCGCGACATCTTATTATCTCATTCCTACTTTGGACAAACTTGCAGGCTATCGAATGTAGCCTGCCCACAGGGCAGAGTCTGGCAAACTCCCCGTGGCCTACCAAATATGCCAAATACCAGTAACAATGATGGGTCTCATTCTCCTAAAGAGCCGTGAATATAATCTCAGGGCTAGGATGAAAGAGACGTTACTGGGGCCTGCTCGAGGCAATCGACGATTAACAGGATGATGAAATGAAAATGAAATGAAATGATTAACACATTTATTTTAAAGTTTATTATTATAAAAATGAGAGAATGGGAGGGTCACAAAAATAATACAAAAGACATAAAAAGGGCCTTGCTCAAAGAGAAGAAAGAGATAAAGAAGAAAAGTCCCTGCTAGAGAGGCAGGTGGGTGTGGGATGCAGGAGGGAAACTGAGGACATTGGTGTTGGAAAATGTACACTGGTGAAGAGACAGGTGTTGGAACATTATGTGACTGAAACCCAATCATGAACAACTTTGTAACTGTGCATCTCATGTGATTCAATAAAAAATAAACCTAAAAACTAAAAAACTAAGAATCACTTAATCACTTAATCCCCGTTATTCATCGATTTATTCAAGCGGGTGCCAGTAACGTCTCCATTCATCCCGGTTGCGTGCTAGCGTAGCCCAATGGTATCTGTTCGTTTTAGGAACATGTAGAGCCTCAAACCGATCATTTAGGGTCTTGACGAAGAAGTCTGACCATCTTATAGGTGGGCGTCCACGTGATCTTTCGATGTCTCGTGGAATCCAATCAGTAATGGCTTTAGTCCAGCGGTTGTCTGTAAACCTCATTACGTGTCCAGCCCATCTGATTTTTGATGTCTTGGCAAATGAGACAGCGTCCCTGATTCTTGAGCGTTGACGAAGATCAGAACTCCGGATTCTATCTCTCATTTGAGTGAATCGTGATATTCCAAGCATAGTTCTTTCGATTCCTCTTTGAGAGACCCGAATAGTGTTCTCATCCTGTTTTCGTAGGGTCCAGGTCTCTGAGGCATATGTTAATGCAGGAAGAATAGTGGAATCAAAGAGATGTGCTCGTAGCTGGAGGTTCTTTGTCCTTTTAGTTACTTCTTCAATGCTCTTGAAGGCATTCCAAGCCGCTCTCTTTCTCCTGTGCAACTCAGGTGCCAGGTCATTCATCATGTTGATTTCTCAACCTAGGTATATATAACTGTTGCATTCGGAGATGGAGGTTCCGTTGAGAGCGAATGGAGCGTCAGGAACAAGGCTGTTTCTCATAAACATTGTCTTCGTAAGATTCAGCTGTAGTCCGACCTTTTCACATTCACGGTCAAAGTCGTTCAGCATTTGTGCCGCTTGGTTGATGTTTGGTGTTATTAGAACGATGTCATCAGCAAAGCGGAGGTGGTGTAGTTGCCGACCATCTATCTTCACTCCCATGTTTTCCCATTCTAGTCGTCGCATGATGTTCTCGAGGGTGGCACTGAAGAGTTTTGGTGAAATGGTATCACCCTGCCGAACCCCTCTCTTGATATGGATGATTACTTCTTTGTAGAATGGTGAGATCTTGGTAGTGAATCCGCAATAGAGCTCACGAAGGATCCTGATGTATTGAGTTTGTATGCCCTGATTGGCTAGTTTGTATGCCCATGACTGCTTCCGTCTCAACAGAATCAAAGGCCTTCTTTAAATCAATGAACGTTAGACAGAGTGGTATCTTGAACTCCCGAGATACCTCAGTGAGCTTGGTTATTGTGTGGATATGGTCGATGATACTGAATCCTTTTCGGAATCCAGCTTGTTCACATGGTTGTCCTTCATCTAGTGTTCTGCTAATCCTATTCAGGATGACTCGAGTGAATAGTTTGTAGATGACAGACAATAGGCAGATTGGGCGATAGTTGCCAATGTCGTGGATGTCTCCTTTCTTGTATAGTAGTACAGTCTTGCTGGTTTTCCATTGGGATGGAACCTTGCATTCAGACAGGTAGCGTGTGAAGCGTCGAGCCAATGTATTGATGAGTACTGATGGTAAGTTCTTCAGGTGTTCAGGTCTGATCTTGTTTGGGCCAGGTGCTCTTTGTTTCTTTACCGACGAGATGGCATGTTGGATTTCAGAAGGGAGAACATTGGGAATGACATATCCATCATGTGGTATGTGGTATGTGGGCAAGTGGATGTGGCTATTAAAGAGATCTGAGTAGAAGTCATGAATAATCTTCTCCATTGCCCTTCTGGAAGATGTGATAGATCCATCATGATGTCGGAGGGCAGTCATCTTGGTTTTGTAGTTGGTGAAGGACAGGCGGGCATTACGAATGTTTTTCCCAACTTCTGCTGCATCTACCAGTACTGCTGCTCTCCTGTTTTTGAGGTCATCTTTGATGACTTCTCTGCACTGTTTTGCCAGTTCGGACGTTTGCTTGTGGTTGCCTGAGGTACGTGCCAAGCCACGTTGGCGAATAAGTTCAAGAGTGTTCGAAGAAAGACGGTTTTTTGTGGTTATCTCTCTCTTGGCATTCCTTGCACAATCATGGAGGTGCTGAATCATTCGATCGTATTCCTCATCAATGTTGTCAATGACGGCATCTTCCCATGTTGCCGCAACAGAGCCAAAGAGTTCCCAGTTGGTGGTTGTTCTGGGAGTCCTCTTCTTAAACCTTGCATTCTTTTCTCCTCGTTCTGTGAGGTAGAATTTTGCACGAAGAAGACGGTGGTCTGATCCCGTTTGGAATTTTGGGACAACAGCAACATCGGTTAGGCAAAACCGCCGATTGAATATGATGTGGTCTATTTCATTGTGGAACCGTCCATCGGGAGACTTCCATGTCCAACGTTTAGATTCAGCCTTTTGGAATTGTGAGTTACCATGGAAGGTTTTGGTTGACATGATGAACTCAGACAGTCTGTCAACCTGTTCGTTCCATTCCAGGCCATGGGTTCCGATGTGGAGTTCATCGACTGATCTTCTTGGTCCTATCTTGGCATTAAAATCACCGACAATGATCTTGTAGAAGGTGTGATCTTCTTTATAGAATTTCTCCAGCTCCATGTAGAATTTCTCAGTTTCTCTTTCACCATAATTGGATGTTGGTGCATAGACAACAAAAATAGAAACTGCCGGTAGTGAGCCACATTTATTCAAGTGTAATCGTCCGATTCGGGTTGTTAGGCATTCAAATGAATCAATGCTTGTGACTAAGTTTGTGTTGACAAGGATACCGACACCACTGACGCCTCTTTTATCACATGTTCCAAGGAACAGTTCTTCTCCAGTGTCGAAAACAGCATGATGGGATTGATGTCTTCTCGTTTCGGTCAGACCAATGATGTCGTACTTGATCTTTCGTGCTTGTACCATAAGGTCTTCAATGGATGCAGCAGATGCCAGCGTACGAGCATTAAAAGTACAGACAAAACTAAGAAATAAAAATAAAAATCTTATAAAGTGGTCTACTTCAGCAAGCTCACAATAATAAAAATGATATACATGCATATGAACAAGCATATATATAACAACTCAAAAAATTAAAATGAATATTATGCTAATTTACTTCTAGAATTCTGTGGGGAATAGTCTGAAATATGGGAAAAAATTATGTATTTGTTCAAAATTGATTAGACTTTAGGATTAAGAAAGATGGGCAGATCAACAGGGCAGGTTATAAGCAAAATATAAGCAAAGTGGAAATAGAAAAGCAGGGATTAGGGAAGTGTAAAAGCAGGAGTTAAGGAAATGTTTGTTCTGGGAATTTGTGTGAGGAAAGAGTAGAAATGTAGGTTTGGTGAAATTATATAGAAGGTTCCTTTCCCACACTTCCCATGACACATATCGGAAATGTCCTTTATATGCCGCAGTGGGTAAGGATTATGCTGCTCACAGCCAGAGTCCTGCGGTTGTTTTCTAAGTGTTAGCATAGGCTGATAGCTCACCAGTAGTAACCTATTCATAACACACTAATGTGTCACTGCAACAGTTACTGGGAAGCAGAGGAACTTGAGTGTCATTCAAATGATGTTATCCTCTAGCAGTTCTTTTTGTGTACTCCAACTTATTTCCCATGTGTGTCTTTATGTATGGATACATATATAAACAGTATTGAAATGTATAGAAACGTACTAGGAAGTGAAATACATTTCTTCCTACTTGCAGAAGTTGGAAGCAACAATGTGAACAAATTGGAATAGGAAGTTTCTGAATGTGAAACAACAGGCATGGGTGAAACCAAAGATGGGCAAACATACTGACATGGCTGTGGGGGAGATAAAATAGGAAACTCCTTGGCTATCCCAAATCCCAGAGTCCAAATAGAAAATTATAGTTTCCTATATTGGAAACGAAATAGGCCAAGATAAATATTCATAACTAATAACTGTCACTGTCACTGTCACTGTCCTCCCATTGTTCATCGATTTGCTCAAGCAGGCCCAGTAACGTCTCCATTGGAGACTTTGTTATTACTGTGGTTGGCATATCAAATACATCACGGGTAGCTTGCCAGGCTCTGCTGTGTGGGCGAGATACTCTTGGTAGCTTGCCGGGCTCTCCGAGAAGGGTTCATAAGTAATAATTTTAGAGAAACATACCACCTTATACTAGTGGCAGAATATAAGCTACTGAGAGTATCCCGCCCACAGGCCAGAACCTGGCAAGCTCCCCTTGGCATATTCTATATGCCAAAAACATTAACAAGTCTCATAATGGAGACATTACTAGTGCCCATTTGAGCAAATCAATGAACAATTGGACAACAGTGCTACAGTGCTAGAGTGCCTGTAATCTGGATGAGTGAGACCAAAACACACATTTATAGGCAGTAGAGACAATTCAAAAGGGAGCAAAAAGAGGGGAAAACTTCAACAACAGAAACCATCTTTTTTAAGATGTATAAAGAACAAAATAATGTAAAAATATTATAAATGCAGCATTTCATAGGTAGGAATGTCCAATATAATAAGAGACTAAAGGTCAAACTAGGTGTGTGTGGGCCCTGGTGGCCAGTGATGCCCATCCTTCAGCCTCAGATCCAATCCCTCACCAAAAGGAAGCTCCACCTCCCAGAATTTCACACCCGGGAACTGCCCTCCCCTACCAGCCATCACTTCCAAAACACTAATGTAACTTCTCAAACCAGGTATGTGGACTTCCAGCATCATCCCCAAACCTACCCCTCATGGCAAACCTTTAAAATCTCTAACCTCAAAACCACGTGCACACAATAGCATCTACATGAAGAAGTTACTTCATATATACCCTACATTTGAGGTATTAGTTAACAGAGACTTCACATTTCCTTACCTATCCATAACCCATGGTAATACACAAAGACAGCCCAACTGCAGGAGCCAAAACACACAACAACACAAAGGAAATATACAAAACACAAAGTTCACAATGATAAAAAATAATGCAGAAAGTCACCCGGTTTAGTGAGTGAAGTGGCTAGTACAGATGAATCAAACAGTAATAATAAACTATATAACCTCTCGGATAAAGAATTTAGGATGAAACTGTTAAGGATGTATAAGGAGCTCAAAGAAGCAGTGGAATGCACTGCTGATGAAATAAAAGAGGATATGAGAGCAGAAATGAGGAAAAGGCAAATGAAAATACAAGCAAAAATGACAAATCTAAAAAACTTAGTAGATAAAAAAAAAAACCCTCAGTGGAAGGCGTCAGCAGCAGAATAACAGCTGCTGAGGACAGAATCAGTGAGCTCCAAGATGAGATGCAGAAACTCTCCAGATAGGAAAAGAAAATGCAAAAGAGCCTCAAAATAAACCAACAGGTATCAGAGAAAATTAGGATGAAGTCAAGAGAAATAATATAAGAATCACTGGAGTCCCAGAGGGACAGAAAGAAAACCTTGATGAAAAAGCAAATGTCAAATACAACATTGCTGAGACATTCCCAGAGCTGGAGAGTGCATGCAAGTAGATTCAGGAGGCCCAAAGGGTACCAGCTAAAGTAAATCCAAAAAAAAAAATACTTATCAAGACACATCCCAGAAGAATGAAAATGATAGCGATAAAATTCTGAAAACAGCAACACCAAAGGAGAAACATTTTTATAAAGGAGCATCCTTAAGATTTACGGCAAACTTATCTGACAAAACTCTCCAGGTCCAAAGACAGTGAAGGGATATAGTGAAAAAAAAATCGGTGAAATGGATGCTTTACCAAGAATACTCTATCCACCTAGACTCTCATTCATACTTGAAGGAACAACACACAGCTTTACAGACAAACTGTGTGTGAAGGAACAACACACAGCTTCACAGACAAACTCAGGAACTTCATAGACTAAAAACCATGGCTTCAGGAAAAAACTAAATGGGCTACTTTAAGCTTAGACAAACTCCCAAACACACAAAACTACTATAGAAACATGGGGAAAAAACCCTTAACAATAATCTCTCTTGATATCACTGGGCCAAATACATCATTCAAAAGACAGAGTGAAAGGATGGATTCAAAAATTGAACCCAACATTCTGCTACCTGCAAGAAACACATTTTAACAGTCAGAGCAAACACAGACTCAAAGTCAAAGGATGGAAAACCATTATACAAGTTAAAAAATCCTTTAGAAAAGCTGGGGTGGACATACTAGTATCAGACCACATAGATTTCAGACTGAAGAAGGTTACAAGAGACAGTGTTACAAGAAGGTCATTTCTTAATTTTCGAAGTATCTATAGATCAGGAACAACTCACACTCCTAAGTATTTATGCACCTTATGAAGGACAAAATACTTAAACAACTACTGGTAGACTTGAAGAAAGACATTGATAGCAACACAATAATAGTTGGAGATTTCAATACCACTTTATCACCTCTCCATAGATCAACCAGACTCAAACTCAAGCTCAGCAAGGACATACTTTATCTGAGGGAAGAAATGGAAGACAGGGATTTAATATATCACTTCACTTAATCAATTAACTTCCCGTTAGTCGTCGATTTGCTCGAGTGGGCACCAGTAACGTCTCCATTTGTCCCTGTCGCGTGCTAGTGTAGCCCAGTGGCATCTGTTCGCTCCGGGAACATGAAGGGCCTCAAACCGATCATTCATGATCTTGACGAAGAAGTCTGACAATCTGGAAGGTGGGCGGCCACACGGACTTTTGACATCCCGTGGAATCCAATCAGTAACAGCTCTAGTCCACTGTTGTCCAATCTCATTACGTGACCAGCCCATCTGATTTTCGACACCTTGGCAAACGAGACAGCGTCCCTGATTTTTGATCGTCGAGGGATGTCAGAACTCCGGATTCTCTCTCTCATTAGAGTGAAACGTGATATTCCAAGCATAGCTCTTTCTATTCTTCTTTGGGAGACCTGAATAGCGTTCTCATCTTGTTTGCGTAGGGCCCAGGTCTCTGAGGCATATGTTAATGCAGGAAGAACAGTGGAATCAAAGAGATGTGCCCGGAGCTGGAGGTTCTTCGTCCTCTTAGCTATTTCTTCGACGTTCTTGAAGGCGTTCCAAGCCGCTCTCTTCCTCCTGCGCAGCTCGGGTGCCAGGACATTTGTCATGTTGACCTCTCGACCTAGGTACACATAGCTGTTGCATTCAGAGATGGTCGTTCCACTGAGAGCGAATGGGGCGTCAGGAACAAGGCTGTTTCTCATAAACATTGTCTTCATAAGATTCAGCTGTAGTCTTACCTTTCCACACTCATGGTCAAAGTCGGCCAGCATTTGTGCCGCTTGGCTGATGTTTGGTGTTATTAAAACAATGTCATCAGCAAAGCGGAGGTGGTGTAGTTGCCAACCATCTATCTTCACTCCCATTCCTTCCCATTCCAGTCGTCGCATGATGTTCTCGAGAGTGGCACTGAAGAGTTTCAGTGAAATGGTATCACCCTGCCGCACCCCTGTCTTGACATCAACGATCACTTCTTTGTAGAATGGTGAGATCCTGGTAGTGAATCCGCAATACAGCTCACAGAGGATCCTGATGTATTGGGCTTGAATGCCCTGATTGGCTAGGGCTTCAATGACCGCTTCCGTCTCAACAGAATCAAAGGCCTTTTTTAAATCAATGAACGTTAAACAGAGCGGCATCTTGAACTCCCGAGAAACCTCAATGAGCTTGGTTATCATGTGGATATGGTCGATGGTTCTGAATCCTTTGCGGAACCCTGCTTGCTCGCATGGTTTCCTTCATCTAGTGTTCTACCAATCCTGTTTAGGATGACTCGAGTGAACAACTTGTAGATGACAGACAATAGGCAGATCGGGCGATTGTTGCCAATGTCATGGATGTCTCCCTTCTTGAACAGTAGTACTGTCCTGCTGGTTTTCCATTGGGACAGAAACTTGCATTCAGACAGGTAGCAAGTGAAGAGCTGAGCCAGTGTATTGATGAGTACTGACGGCAGGTTCTTCAGGTGTTCAGGTCTGACCTTGCCTGGGCCGGGTGCTGTTTGTTTCTTTACCGACGAAATGGCGTGTCGGATTTCGCAAGGGAGAACGTTGGGAACGACATATCCATCCTGTGGAATTTGGTATGTCGGCAAGTGGACATGGCTATCGAAGAGATTTGAGTAGAAGTCATGGATAATCTTCTCCATTGCCGTTCTGGAGGATGTGATGGATCCATCAGGACGTCGGAGGGCAGTCATCTTGGTCTTATAGTTGGCGAAGGACAGGCAGGCGTTACGAATATTTTTCCCGGCTTCTGCCGTATCTACCAGTACTTCTGCTCTTTTCTCTTTGAGGTCCTCCTTGATCGCCTCTCTGCACTGCTTTGCGAGCTCGGACGTTAGCTGCCGGTTGCCTGCAGCATGCGCCAAACCACGCTGGCGAATTAGCTCAAGAGTTTTCGAAGATAGGCGATTTTTTGTGGCTATCTCTCTCTTGGCGTTCCTCGCACATTCATGGAGGTGCTGAACCAGTCGATTGTATTCCTAGTCAATGTTGTCACAAATGGCATCTTCCCATGTTGCCGCAATAGTACCAAAGAGTTCCCAGTTGGTGGTCATTCTGGGAGTTCTCTTTTTGAACTTTGCATCCCTTTCTCCCCACTCTGTGAAGTAGAATTTTGCACGAAGGAGATGGTGGTCCGATCCCGTTCGAAATTTGGGGACAACAGTGATATCAGTCAGGCAAAACCGTCGATTGAATATGATGTGGTCTATTTCGTTGTGGAATCGTCCACCGGAAGACTCCCATGTCCATTGTTTAGATTCTGCCTTCTGGAACTGTGAGTTACCATGAATGGTCTTGGTCGACATGATGAACTCAGACAGTCTATCACCCTGTTCGTTACATTCTAGGCCATGGGTTCCGATGTGAAGTTCTTCAGCTGATCTTCTCGGTCCTATCTTGGCATTAAAATCACCCACAATGATCTTGTAGAAGGTGTGGTCTTCTTTATAGAACTTCTCTAGCTCCATGTAGAACTTCTCGATTTCTCTTTCATCATAATGAGATGTTGGTGCGTAATAATATATATTATATATATTATATATGTAATATATATACATACACATATGTATAGCATTTCATCCAAAAAAACTGTCCAGTGTCCTCCCATTGTTCATCGATTTGCTTGAGCGGGCCCAGTAACGTCTCCATCATGAGACTTGTTGTTACTGTGTTTGGCATATCAAATACGTCATGGGGGCTGGAGTGATAACACAGCAGGTAGGGCGTTTTCCTTGCACGCAGCCGACCTGGGTTCGATCCGCAGCATCCCATATGGTTCCCCAAACACCACCAGATGTAATTCCTGAGTGCAATGCCAGGAGTAACCCCTGAGCATTGCTGGGTGTGACCCCAAAAAAGAAAATAAATAAATAAAATCCAAAAAAAAAGTTGAATAAATATTCTTCTCAAGTGCAAATGGGACATTCTCCAAGACAGACCACATGCTGGGCCACAAAACATACCACCATAAAATGAAGACGATAGAAATTGTATTAATAATCTTTTCAGACCATGATGTATTGAAAAGAGAAGCAAATTACACACAGAAACAGAAAATCTAATCAAACACCTGGAAAGTAAACAGCTCACTGCTGAACAAGCAGTGGCTTAGAGGGGAAATCAAAAGATTCCTGGAAACAATGAGACTGAAAACACCAGTTACCAGGACTTATGAGACATGGAAAAAGCAGTGTTAAGAGGAAAGTTTAAAACTCTACAAGCATTCCTCAGGAAGGAAGAGCAAGCCCATTTAAGTAACTTAATCTCACAGCTTAAGATCTTGGAAAATGACTAACAAAAGGAATCTAAACCAGGCAGGAGGAAAGAAATAATAAAATTTAAAGTAGAAATTAAAAAAGTAAAGTAAAGGTCCTCCTGTTGATCATCAATTTGCTCGAGCGGGCCCAGTAACGTCTCCATTAGAGACTTTGTTGTTACTGTGTCTGGCATATCGAATACATCACGGGGAGCTTGCCAGGCTCTGCCGTGCGGGTGAGATACTCTCGGTAGCTTGCCGGGCTCTCCGAGAGGGGCGGAGGAATCGAACTCGGGTCAGACATGTTGGCTGCGTGCAAGGCAAACGCCCTACCACTGTGCTGGAAACCTAAAAAACAATCTAAAAGATCAATGAAACCAAGAGCTGGTTCTTTGAGAAAATAAACAAGATCAATAAGCCACCAGCAAGACTCACAAAGAAAGAGCAACCCCTAACAAATAGAATCAGAAATGAAAAGGGGGGGAAAACAATAGAAACCAAATGATAACCAGAGATTACTTTAAGAATGTTTATGCCACAAAACAAAACAAAAAAAAACTCGAAGAAATTGATAAATTCCTAGACTCCTATAATCTCCCAAAGCTGACCAAAGAAGACTTGGAATACCTAAAAAGCCCTATTGATATCAAGAAAATTGAAATAGCAATAAAAATATCTCCCCAAAAACAAAAGCCTTAGCCCAAATGGATTCATTAGAGAATTCTTCGAAAGCTTTAAAAAGATACTACTCCCAATCCTGTTAAAGCTTTTCCAGGAAATTGAATAAGCAGAAATATTTCCATACAGTTTATATGAGGCAAAAATCACCCTCAGACCAAAAGCAGACAGACGCAACAACAACAACAAAGAACAGAATTACAGGCCTATGTCCCTGATGAAGACAGACACAATGGTCCTCAACAAAATACTAGCAAATACAATCCAATGACTCATCAAAAAGATCATAGATCATGGTCAGTTAGGATTCGTTCCAGGTATGTAAGAATGAATCAACACTCACAAACCAATCAATCAACATAAATACACCATATCAATAAAGGGAAAGATAAAAACCATATGATCATGGCAATAGATGCAGAGGAGGCATTTGACAAGATCCAGCATTCATTTATGATTAAAGAAAATCTCTCAACAAAATGGGCTTCAAAGGAACTTTTCACAGTATAGCCAAAGCCAGGGCATTTGCCTTGCATGTGGCCAACTCGGCCGACCCAGGTTCGATTCCTCCACCCTCTCAGAGAGCTCAGCAGGCTACCGAGAGTATCTCACCCGCACGGCAAAGCCTAGCAAGCTACCTGTGACATATTCTATATGCCAAACACAGTAACAACAAGCCTCACAATGGAGACGTTACTGGACCCACTCGAGCAAATTGATGAACAATGGGAGGACAGTGCTATAGTGCTACAGCCAAAGCCGTCTACAACAAGCCCACAGCAAGCATTATTCTCAATGGGGAAAACCTAAGAGCCTTCCCTCTAAGATCAGGGACAAGACAAGGCTTCCTACTCTCACCACTTGTATTCAATATAGTACTATAAGTACTTGCAATAGTAGTTAGGCAAAAAAAAAAAAAAAAAGAAGACATCAAGGGCATCCAGATAGGAAAGGAAGAAGTCAAGCTATCATCATTTGCAGATGACACGATACTAAAAATATCCTAACATCTCTACTAAAAATCTCCTAGAAACAATAGGTTTGTGTAATAAAGTGGAAGTTTCCAAAATTAATACCCAAAAGTTCACATCGTTCCTAGATACAAATAATGGAAGAGAAGAAAGAGATTTTAAAAAATCCTGTTCACAATAGTGCTTCAGAAAATCAAGTACCTTGGAATCAGCTTAACTAAAGAGGTGAAGGACCTATACAAATAAAAATACAAAACACTACTTCAAAAAATAAAAAATAAAAAAGGACACTAGGAAATGGAGACACATCCCCTGCTCATGGAATTGGAAATGAACTTAATCACTTAATCACTTAACTTCCCGTTAGTCGTCGATTTGCTCGAGCGGGCGCCAGTAACCTCTCCATTTGTCCCTGTCGCGTGCTAGTGTAGCCCAATGGCATCTGTTCGCTTCGGGAACATGAAGGGCCTCAAACCGATCGTTCATGATCTTGACGAAGAAGTCTGACCATCTGGAAGGTGGGCGGCCACGCGGTCTTTTGACATCCCATGGAATCCAGTAGGTAACAGCTCTAGTCCAGCGGTCGTCTTTAAATCTCATTATGTGACCAGCCCATCTGATTTTCGACACCTTGGCATATGAGACAGCGTCCCTGATTCTTGATCTTCAAGGGATGTCAGAACTCTGGATTCTCTCTCTCATTTGAGTGAAACGTGATATTCCAAGCATAGCTCTTTCTATTCTTCCTTGGGAGACCTGAATAGCGTTCTCATCTTGTTTGCATAGGGCCCAGGTCTCTGAGGCATATGTTAATGCAGGAAGAACAGTAGAATCAAAGAGATTTGCCCGGAGCTGGAGGTTCTTCATCCTCTTAGCTATTTCTTTGACGTTCTTGAAGGCGTTCCAAGCCGCTCTCTTCCTCCTGCGCAGCTCGGGTGCCAGGACATTTGTCATGTTGACCTCTCGACCTAGGTACACATAGCTGTTGCATTCGGAGATGGTCGTTCCATTGAGAGCGAATGGGGCGTCAGGAACGAGGCTGTTTCTCATAAACATTGTCTTCGTAAGATTCAGCTGTAGTCCTACCATTCAACACTCACGGTCAAAGTCGGCCAGCATTTGTGCCGCTTGGCTGATGCTTGGTGTTATTAAAACAATGTCATCAGCAAAGCGGAGGTGGTGTAGTTGCCGACCATCTATCTTCACTCCTATTCCTTCCCATTCCAGTCGTCGCATGATGTTCTCGAGGGTGGCACTGAAGAGTTTTAGTGAAATGGTATCACGATGCTGCACCCCTCTCTTGACATCAACGATCACTTCTTTGTAGAATGGTGAGATCCTGGTAGTGAATCCGCAATACAGCTCACAGAGGATCCTGATGTATTGGGCTTGAATGCCCTGATTGGCTAGGGCTTCAATGACCACTTCCGTCTCAAAAGAATCAAAGGCCTTCTTTAAATCAATGAACGTTAAGCAGAGCGGCATCTTGAACTCCCGAGAAACCTCAATGAGCTTGGTTATCATGTGGATATGGTCGATGGTGCTGAATCCTTTGCGGAACCCTGCTTGCTCGCATGGTTTCCTTCATCTAGTGTTCTACCAATCCTGTTTAGGATGACTCGAGTGAACAACTTGTAGATGACAGACAATAGGCAGATCGGGCGATTGTTGCCAATGTCATGGATGTCTCCCTTCTTGAACAGTAGTACGGTCCTGCTGGTTTTCCATTGGGACGGAACCTTGCATTCAGACAGGTAGCGAGTGAAGAGCCGAGCCAGTGTATTGATGAGTACTGACGGCAGGTTCTTCAGGTGTTCAGGTCTGACCTTGTCTGGGCCGGGTGCTGTTTGTTTCTTTACCGACGAAATGGCGTGTCGGATTTTGGAAGGGAGAACATTGGGAACTACATATCCATCCTGTGGAATTTGGTATGTCGGCAAGTGGACATGGCTATCGAAGAGATTTGAGTAGAAGTCATGGATAATCTTCTCCATTGCCGTTCTGGAGGATGTGATGGATCCATCAGGATGTCGGAGGGCAGTCATCGTGGTCTTGTAGTTGGCGAAGGACAGGCGGGCGTTACGAATACTTTTCCTGGCTTCTGCCGCATCTACCAGTACATCTGCTCTTCTCTCTTTGAGGTCTTCCTTGATCGCATCTCTGCACTGCTTTGCGAGATCGGATGTTAGCTTGCGTTTGCCTGAGGCATGCGCCAAACCACGCTGGCGAATTACCTCAAGAGTTTTCGAAGATAGGCGATTTTTTGTGGCTATCTCTCTCTTGGCGTTCCTCGCACGTTCATGGAGGTGCTGAACCAGTTGATCGTATTCCTCTTCAATGTTGTCAACAATGGCATCTTCCCATGTTGCTGCAATAGTACCAAAGAGTTCCCAGTTGGTGGTCATTCTGGGAGTTCTCTTTTTGAACTTTGCAGCCCTTTCTCCCCACTCTGTGAAGTAGAATTTTGCACGAAGGAGACGGTGGTCCGATCCCGTTCGAAATTTTGGGACAACAGCGACATCAGTCAGGCAAAACCGTCGATTGAATATGATGTGGTCTATTTCGTTGCGGAATCATCCACCGGGAGACTCCCATGTCCATCGTTTAGATTCTGCCTTCTGGAACTGTGAGTTACCGTGAATGGTCTTGGTCGACATGATGAACTCAGACAGTCTCTCACCCTGTTCGTTCCATTCTAGGCCATGGGTCCCGATGTGAATTCTTCAGCTGATCCTCTTGGTCCTATCTTGGCATTAAAATCACCCACAATGATCTTGTAGAAGGTGTGGTCTTCTTTATAGAACTTCTCTAGCTCCATGTAGAACTTCTCGATTTCTCTTTCATCAAAATGAGATGTTGGTGCGTAGATAACGAAGATAGAAACTGCAGGCAATGAGTCACATCTATTCAAATGTAAACGTCCGATTCGGGTTGTTAGGCATTCGAATGAATCAATGCTCTTGGCCAAGTTTGTGTTGACAAGGACACCGACGCCTCCAACACCTCTTTTATCACATGTTCCGAGGAACAATTCTTCTCCAGTGTCGAAAACGGCATGGTGAGATTCGTGCCTTCTTGTCTCGGTCAGACCAATGATTTCGTACTTGATCATTCGCGCTTGTACCATCAGGTCCTCGATGGATGCATCTGATGCTAGCGTACGTGCATTGAACGTACAGACGATCATTTTTGTCTTCCTTCATTGTGGCAGCCTACGTCGGCCTTGAGATTTTGTCGGCTTCTCCTTTCTCATCCTTCTCAGTGCTGCCATGTCAGTGAAGCCTTCAGGGTCAGGTGAATGAGACCAGTTGTAGTTACTGGTTTTGGCATATTGAATACACAGCGGATAGCTTGCCAGGCTCTTCCGTGCGGGTGGAATACTCTCGGTAGCTTGCCAGTCTTTCCGAGAGGGATAGAGGCTTTTGGGGCGACCTCTAATCCCCCTTGTAGGTGTTACCATATTTGAACCCTATCAAATATGGTACGACAATTCCGGAAGATGGGTATTTAGTGTCTTATGATGTGTCGCGCGGCCACTTGCGTGGTCTCGGCCGGAGCTGCCACGCGGGTCCGGAAAGCGTCCTGGAGTGTGGCGACGGCTGGGTAGTGGAAGTAGTGTCGAGAGTGGAAGTCTGCCAGTGGGGTATTTATCTGGGTAGGTTGGGTCTCCTGTGCACAATTCGATCCCTGGGTGGTTGATGGAAGCAGACAGGGCAGGGTAGGGTGGGGCTCCTGATTAGAATCCCTTTGTCACCTGTGGTGGTGGGAGCAAGCAGAGAAGCTCTGTCCCTGGGTCCGCCGAGCCTGGAGTCCAAGGTCTCAGAGAGTTCCGCTTATCTTGTTCTCTGGGTCTTCAGTCGTGCGTGGGTCTCGGCCGGAGCTGCCACGCGGGTCCGGAAAGCGTCCTGGAGTGTGGCGACGGCTGGGTAGTGGAAGTAGTGAAATGAACACATTGTCAAAATGGCAGTACTTTCAAAGTATTGTACAGATTCAATGCAGTCCCTATAAGGATACCCATGACATTTTTTCAACAAAATAGATAAAATACTACTTAAATTCATATTGAGTAACAAATCCCCATGAGTAGCTAAAATAATCCTTGGGAAAAGAAGATGGGTTACCTCACCTCTCCCATTTCAAACTGCACTAAAAAGCAGTAGTAATTAACACAGCATGGTGTTGGAATAAACATAGGCCCGCAGACCAATGGAACAAAGTTGAATATTCTGACACAGACTCTCAAGTATATGATCACATAATCTTTGATAAAGGAGCAAAACATGTGAAGTGGAGCAAGGAAATCCTCTTCAACAAGTGGTGCCGGGAAAACTGGACAGTTACAGCAAAACAATCAACTCACACCTTTGTCTAATGCCAAGCATAAAAGTCAAATCGAAATCAATTAAAGATGTCAATATCAAACCTCAATACACAAGGTACATGGAGGAAAATGTAGGCAAAACCCTCTATAATATTGAAGCTAAATACATCTTTAAGGGTGAAACACCACTAACAAGCCAAGTGGAAACAAACATAAAAAAATGGGACTACAATAAATTAAGAAATTTCTGCACATCCAAAGAAACAGTGACCAAAATACAGAGAGAGCCCATTGAATAGAAAAAATTATTTACCCAATATCCATCATATAAGGGGTTAATATCCAGGATATGCAAGACACTGGTAGAACTTTACCACAAAAAAACCTCCAACCCCATAAAAAATGGAGAGAAGAAATGAACAGAAACTTCCTCAAAAAATAAATACAAATGCCAAAAGTCACATGAAAAAAATGCTCTACATTGCTAATCATCAGGGAGATGCAAATCAAAACAACAATGAGATATGATCTTATACCACAGAAACCAGCACATATCAAAAAGAACAAGAACAACCAGTGCTGGCACGTATGCAGAGAGAAAGGGTCTCTCATTCACTGTTGGTGGGAATGCTGACTGGTCCAGCCTTTTTGGAAAAATAAACAGCTAGAAATTGAGCTTCCATATGACCCAGTAATTGCACTTCTGGTAATACACCCTGGGGATGCATAAAAGCACAATGGAAATGACACTGCACACGTATGTTTATTACAACACTGTTCACCATAGCCAGAATTTGGAAACAACCCAAGTGCCCAAGAATAGATGACTGGTTACAGAAATTTTGGTACATATACATGGAATACTATGCAGTTGTTAGAAATGATGGTCATGAAATATGTTTATAAGTGGATGGACTTGGACAGTATCATGCTAAGTGAAAAAAAGGTAGAAAGAGAGGGACAAACATAGAATGATGGTACTTATTTGTGGAATATAAAATAACATAATATGAGACTAACACCCAAGGACAGTAGGGACCATTGAGTAAATGATGGTTGGAGGGATCACTCAGGATGGGAGATGTCTGCTGAAAGTAGACAAAGGACCAAACACGATGGCCTCTTAGTATCTGTATTGCAAACCATAATGCCCAAAAGGAGAGAGAGAGAGAGAGAGAGGGAGAGAGAGAGAGAGTAAGAAGGAAGAGGCCTGCCACAGAGGCAGGGGAGTGGCATGGTGTGGGGGTTGCAGGAGGGATACTGGGGACATTGGTGGTAGAAAATGTGGAAAATGTAGGATAGGTGTTCAATCATTGTATAACTGATACTCAATCATGAAAGCTTTGTAACTGTATCACTTGGTTATCCATTATATATATATATGTATATATATATCAGAAATAATAGAGAAAATAATTTTATTTCAATTTAGGAATGTGTTTAATAAGAGATGCATGAGGATAAAACTGTCACAGACACTGTCCTCACATTGTTCATCAATTGACTCGAGTGGGCCCAGTAACGTTTCCATTGTGGCACTTGTTACTGTGTTGGCATATAGAATATGTCACAAGTAGCTGGCCCGGCTCTCCAATAGGGGCGGAGGAATCGAACCCGGGTTGGCCAGGTCGGCTGCATGCAAGGCAAATGCCCTACTTGCTGCGCTAATGAGGTTGACACTTTAAATGTCAAGAAATCTACCAGAACTAATACATTTTTATTTTCAAATTGGCAAGCACTACTCAAAAAAACATACAGTAATGAAAGTAAACAGTG
Source organism: Sorex fumeus (assembly GCF_029834395.1). Classification (NCBI taxonomy): domain Eukaryota; kingdom Metazoa; phylum Chordata; class Mammalia; order Eulipotyphla; family Soricidae; genus Sorex; species Sorex fumeus. The sequence goes on along the minus strand of NW_026606068.1, from coordinate 1,555,707 downwards.
TCTTTTAGAGCACTTTGTATGAAATAAAGATCTTTCTACAATTTTAAAGAAAATGTGAAGACCATATACAGGGTTCAAAAATTACAATCCACTGAACTGAAAATGCTAGCATTTTGAGTTCTTTTTAAGTTAATAAACTATTTCAGACTGCCATTTTAGATACAACAAATGAATCAAGAGTGAGGGTAAAAAAAAGACCTTTCACATATGCAAAATTGTGACCTTTTTCAACAACATGTTTTTAAAATAAACTGTAGGGTCTGGAGAGCTAGTACAGTGAGTAGGGCACACGCTTTGATGGTGTTTGATCCCCAGCACCCATGAGCAGGTCAGGAGTGATATCTGAGTGCAGAGACAGAAGTAAGCCTTAAGCACTGCCAGGTGATCAAAAAAATACATAAAAAACAAACAAACAAACAAATTAGTTAAACTTTGTTGCTGAACACTGTTAGTTCTTCAAACTTAGTGACTTTAAACAACACATATTTATTATCTCATTATTTGTTAAGTTGGTTTTCCAAGCTCAGTTTGGCTGGGTCTTTCATTTGGTTGAAGTCAAGGTCAAAACTAAAACTAATTTCTCATGTGGAGTTTTGATAAGGGGAGAATCTACTTCCTAGTTCACATTCCTTCTATCAGCATTAAATTCCTTGCAGAATGCTAGACTGAAAACCTCAGTTTTGTTCCTCCCAAATTCTCCTCCCACCACACTTATTCTTGGATACATTAGTTATATTATCAATATCCAGTAAGAGGCTTTTTTTTGAGGGGGTCTGTTCATCAATTTTATATCCTTACATTTCAGACCCAAGTGAACTCATTCCAATACTTGTCTTTTCCTCTCCAATTTATTTCATTTTGTTGAAATGCTATGAGCTTCCTTTTTGCTACTATTGGAGAAATGTTATCTCTTAAAATAAATAAATGGGACCTAGAAGATAGTGCAATAATTAGGCATGCTCCCAACTCAGAATCAATTCCCTGCTACATGGTCCCCTGGGTGTCCTGGGATACAGCCCAGGAGGCCCCTTCACACCAATGGGGTCACTCTGGTAAGTACTGGCACTGCAGGACAAAATATTAGCATCACATCCTCAGACTGTTGTATTGAATCGCCTGCTTGCTGAAGGCCAATAATTGCCAGGGACAATGTTGAGGGAGAGGGAAAGATACACGTGTCCTGTACACCACTTGGGAAAACAACATTCCTTTGTAAAAATATTTATCATACTTCTAATCATTATTAATAGGTACTTTGGTTCTTCCATATATTGGCAATTATAAATAATGCTACAATAAACATTCAGGTAGACTTCCTTTTGGGTTCTGGATCATACAGCTTGGTATTCAGGACTTATTCTTAGTTTTGTGCTCAGGGATAACTCCTAGAGTTGCTAAGAGTAGAACCTGGATCTGTCACATACAAGACAAGTGTTAATGTTTTCATATTTTTCTAATAGATACCCCAAACTAGGATTATTGGATTGCATAGTAGTTCTGTCTTAAGGTTCTGAAAGAAGTTTCACAGTGTTTTCAAAAATGTTTGTACCAATTTACCTTCCCAACAACAGTTCACAATAATTTATTTTTCTTCTTTCACTCTCTCCAAATGTCCTAGCTTTTTGTTGACTTTTGATAAGGGTTGTCACATGGTTCTATACAGGGACAGTTTAAACATTTTTTTTGTCCAAAGGAGAGAATTCCTACCAATAGATAAATTACAATACCAGGCAATGCAATAATAAATGATGGGATGTATGTAAGATAACCAAGGAAAATTTCTATTCAGAGAAAAGTTAAAACATAGGATATAGAGAAATAAAGTTGGGGAAATATTTGTAATTTCTTTAGAAGCTTTTAATATCTAGGAAAAATTACTCTTGGCCCCCAAAAGTTTTTCTTTCTGCCCTCTGAGTCAGAATAGGTGTTTTCTGCAGAATTTTACTATCAGTTTGTTTCCTACCAATAAAATTTGAGGATTTAACCCAAGCACAAAAATGTGTAAGTCTGCAACTGTACCTCATGATGTCTCACTATTAAAATTTTTTTAATAAAAAAAAATTTGAGGATTTACAGCATCATGTCATTTTTCACTTTCACATTATCTGGGAGAAATTTTGCTAAAACAACTTCTCAAAAACTTTGTGGCTATTCCATGTCTTGTTCCATAAAGCAAAAACTTTTTTTAAAGATAAAATCTTTATATCTTGGACTTCTACTGAGATTACTGAGGGACAATACACTTAATCTTCTTAAAGACCTCATAGCTTACTGGGGGATTCCATGAGGCATACTCTTAATCTTTCTCAAGGGTTACCTGTGTGGCTGAATTCTACTCTGATCTTTCTGCAATTTTAACAAAAGAGAATAACCATGCCTGGCTTTCTCTGTAGCAAACACAGTTTTATGACAAACCGTAAAAGTCGTCTCCCAATTTTACCATCTTCTCTATTTGGAAAAGCCATACTGTTCCAATATCATCAATTTCTGGGTTCTCTTTGTTTAATAGCTTTTTCCCCTCAATGTGTGGGTCTGTGTCTCCAGATAAGACAAGAAGAAAATAAATCAGGACCCCAACACATGCATTGAAATCTTCTTAGATGAATAACTTTGTCACTTACTTATTTATGGTCTCCACATGAGTGTAGATGAAATATTTTTACGATTTTGACTGAATAACAGAGATGCCAGTTCACTCATATTCTAACAAAGTATCATTTTATATCTTTAACTTATCATTGGCATAATCCTCGAAGTCTGTATTTCTAGTGTTTCTCAAAGCAATTTAAACTTTTCTCTCATTTGCCCCCTAATATCAGGCATAACACATTACCTAGTTCTGAATTTGGTTTCATTTATTCATTTTTTTGTTTTGGATTATACAGTGGTTACTCCTGGCTCTGTATTTTGGGACTGGTACTGGCAGGGCTCGGGGGACCATATGGGATATTGGGAATTGAACCCAGGTCAGCCACATGCAAGACAAGTTCCCTACCCACTGTATTATCTCTTCAACCCCCTTGTTTACATATTTTAAAGTAGATATTATTAAAGTAGTTCACTCCATTAATTTTATATTGCTATATACTAATACTACCATAAGTACAGTCTATATATGCACATTATATATGTGGAGGCATTACTTAGTTGTGTCCTCTAAAGGGTACAATCAAGATAATGACCAGAACTGAGTTCCTTACTGAAGGTCTGAGTAAAAAGAGCATTTTATTTCATTTTTTATTAGCATTCAATTCCTTTAACCTATGCCATATAAAATCCTCAATTCTTGCTGTCAGAGGTGCCTTTTGATTTATTTCCACATGGTTTTCTTCTAGCTTACAACATGGCAGTTTGGTATTTTAAAGTGAGTGAAGAAAGAGATTTTCTAGCAAGATAAGGACTACAATTTTATATAATATGAATTTGGAACAATACACTCCTTAAAATATTCTAATATCTATAAGAAAATCACTGAACTCTACTGCTACACAGAGGTATGAATACCTGAATATGGAGATTATGGCAAAAACATCAGAATCTGGCACCACACGTATGTTTAAAATACATAGTCTAAATGAAAAGACTAAAACAGAGAATCCTATAAATAGGAGATAAACAAAGGAAACCCTTTAGATGGGAAGTTTTGAAATGGGGGTTAATCCCAAAATGACAATCATATAAGCCAGAACAGAAAGTATGTGCTTTGGAAAAAGAGAAAGATACTAGGGAGATAGCTTCATGTAAAAGAAAAATATTTAGGACACTAAATTGCTCAACTATTTAGATAGCATATAGAGGATTTTCCATGTTATATTAAAATTCTTTCAAGTGAATTAGTAAAATATAAACAAAAAAGAGCAAACCAAAATAGGACAATAAATAATTCCTTGATTAAAGAAATTCCAGTTGAGGAAAGAAAATACGATCATAGTTCATACCATAGTTGAACCATAAATAGAGTCAATAGTAAGAATAATATAAATACTTAATTTTTATATCCCATAAATGATGATTTATATTCACAGGAATGACAGGCTTAATATTCCATAACTTCAAAATTCAAATATAAGGAAAATGTTTTTAAAATGAAATAGTTATATATGTTAATAGGGTATTAAAAAACAGATGCACTTAAAGGAACTGTTCCTGTGTAGTGAGAATCAGGTGAGTGGACACTGGGGAAGGAAAGTCCTGATTGACCTCTAGAAACCCTAAAGACTTAACTGACCTTTTTAAACATTCACATGCATTATTTAGAAAACAATTAACTAACCGGAAGAGAGAGATGGCTCTAGTGGTAAAGTACATGTGTCTTTCATGTTGGTGAGCCTGAGTTGAATCCCAGGCACTTCATATCTACCCCCAGCAATACAGGTGTATCCCTATAGACCATTCCGTGGCATTTATTCTGAGTATTGTCAGAACTCCACCTTCACTAAGAACTGTCAATGCCCCCCAATTAAATTAGGAACTTTATAGTGCAGAAAAATACATTGTGATCTTAATATGTTTAGTTAAAAAAAGTTAGGTAACCTCTCCAGAAACTTATTAAATTTTCTTTTTAAAATTTCTAGATCTTATAGCAGTGTTGGCATTAGCAGAAATCAAGTATAATGAGAGATGGATTATATTTGATGTTTCCTGCTTTTTTAGCACAATTATAGAGTGAGGAACAGAGACCCCTAAGACTAGATATGGTCCCAGACACTAAAGATTTTTAGATAGGCTGAAGAAGCAGGCTGTGAGGGTGGCTAGGATGAAAGCAGCCTCCAGAGGTGTGACCGGGCATCCAACAAGAGCAGGAGGGAGCTGGGAGAACTTAATTTCATGAAGGGATATTGTGTAAAGAATTTCCAGAATAATTTGTTCAAATATTCAGTAAATCACAGAGTAGTTAGGAGTAGAATGTAGACCTTGAGAAGAAGTAAATGTAGGCTACCAAGAGGACAGCATTTTCACATGAAGACATGAGATTACAGGAAACATTCTACCTAATATAGAATATTGGGCAAAGAATACTATTTAAAATTATATTTCTATGACATGAACCAAAAGAGGTGGAGCCCAAGTAGGATGCTTTAACTCCTGGGATATTATTTAGAGTCAAGGATGTTATCTAAAGTCCATCTGATGGGGACCATTAAAAACTTCACTCCTCAATCAACCATACTTTCAGATTGATACCAATAGCTGTATTTCCTCTGTTCCTTATTCAATAGTTTAGAAATATGGGTAGGTTGTGGTTCCTGACTATTGGTAGAGCTCAAGATTAAATTCAATTCGAAAATACTAGACAAATTTCATGCAGAAATATAAAATAGAACAATAACATTTCACTGTGCTGCATTAAAATAAAGTGTCAGCAAATATAGCATGCACTTAACAAGGCTTAAATATTTAAACTTAAGTAAGGCTTCAGACTTCTAGATTTTGAGTAAAATGAAGAAATTTTAAAAACGTGTGGAGGAAAAGTCACTATTCATATGAAGTCTTGAGATTAAGAGGAATTTGGTATTTGATCTGATTAAGAGTAATTTTTGCACTATATATATCAAAAATGCAGGTAAAGCTACCTCTTATAGAATCAGTATAGGCACTGGAAGCAGTAAGTCACATTGACAATGAGAGTTAAAGTTCTAGTCCTATTCTACAGTAGGAAGAACAGGTAAGTAGGATTCACCAAAAAAAATTTAAAAATCAGTTTAAAAGATCAATTTGTGCCATGGTCTGATTTGCCTTGCTATGAGAAGGAAACCCAGGGCATAAGCAATAGAGTTGTGGAGGAGGCCGTAGATTAACCTTGTGATGATGTCTTTTGAGATCCATTTCTCACAGTATATCTAGCCTCCCTAACCCATAACCATCACTAGTTGTCAATTTGAGAAATCAAGCAAGGCCTTAATCTCTGACACACCGATTGAGCATGAACCAGGAATGATTACGATGGCCTCGAACAAAGTCAGATCAAAACTATCCAACCAAGCAAAAGCGACAGCAGTTCTAATTAACAGCCATTTGGAGCGAAGAGTTATAGTTGTCTGAGAAACACAGGACTGTGAAGAAAAAGCTCCAGAGGCTGTAAGGATCAACCAAGATTAGACCTTTATAGGATGCATAAGACCATGTGGGCTTCTGCTTCTGACCCAAATCCTTGTTAGTAAGTTGTATACTGTGAGAACTGCCTTTAAGCTATTTCTTCTACTGCTTTCATCTCACCAGGTACAGTGTCATCACAGAAAGGGAGAGAGAACAAGAAGCTGAAAATATCCCTTTAGAACATTAGCACTGATCAGGACAGATATTTTTAGTAAGCAATTGTCTGTCAAACCCAAGCCACGTGGCATGCCGCTTTAAAGATCTGAGAGTTTGTGAGTCCCTGAAATGTGACAGCTGAAAATGAGAATTTAGGAGGTTCCACTAGGCAAACAAAACATTGATCAAATCTATTGGCAGGAACCCTAATCAAAGCAATGTATCAGTGGAGATGCAGAGCTTAAAATTCTCCTCCAGGTAATGAAGTACTTTCTGGTCAGGCAGTTTCAATGTTGATGTTTAAGAGTTATTGCTAATTGAGATCAGTTAATGCCTTCAAGAGCCTGTCACATTTTTGCTATTTACTACATTTAAACTATTTTTTCCTTATAAATATGTAATGTGATAACATTTCAAAAATAGATAAAATGTGAATTGCTGCACATAATGTTCTCTGCAAAATTTTAAATGCAAGTTCTTGGTTCATTAGCCCTCATCTGTCAGACTGGCTGACATAAGAATCAAGGTGTATATTACGCTTCATTCCTCTCCCTGCCACAGGCCTCTGCATTTGACTGGTCATCCACACCTCATCCTTAGTCCTTGACTTACATCCCTTTTACTCATGGATATATCTGGAAGAATCCCCACAGACCATCTGCCTGTGGTTGGTTCATTTTATTAAATGGATTCTTTAAGAGAGCAGCATAAAGGAATAAACTGTTCAGACCACAAAGCTCTTGGCTATGTCTCACATGCTCTTGGTGGCATCAAAATGAAGTAAGAGTCATAATTGCACATTACATGAAGTGTGTGATTTCCTCTTAATTTGCCTATAATGAGAATCTCTTCTCCATAATAACTATTAGTTTATTATTTTGATTTTATTATATTTGAATCTTAAACATGTCCAAAGCATGACAACTGTACTATATATGTATTCATATATGTATATATGTGTATGTATGTATATACCTCTATCTATCTATCTATCTATCTATCTATCTCTATATATAAAACCAGGTTTCCTTACCTTCACTCCAGGTATTTTCTTACCCCAGTGGGTTAGGAGCAGTCCAGCTCAGTTATACATAACTGTGCTAACTTTTCTTCACATTGTCCATAAATAAGTCATTACTTTTTATTTTTGGAGAGAGGTTTTACATGCATGTGGTTATGAGTTTGATCACCGGAACTACTATTGTTATCCCTAGTACCACAGTAAGTGTGACCTCTGCTGCACCACAAACAAGTATACAATCCCAGTTAGAAAAATACAGTAGAAAATTAGTTTCCTTTAGGGATTTAAGAATATTGTTAGATATTCTGAACTCATATCTTCCTCTTACAGGTAAGTTTTCAGGCAGGCAGTAGCCATGATATTTCAACCAGGCTGGCTTAGGCAGCTTCAGCTTCTGACTCAGAATGCTAATTCTGGAGTTACTGATATTGTTTTAGAAAGATGACAATCAATAAATTCTTCCAATTTCCTAATAAGAAATAGAAGAATCATCAGCAAGAGCAAAATATCTGCAGTTTAGAAAAGTTAAGATAATTCTGCAGCTGGAAGAAGGAAAAGACCCAATAGAAATTCAAATTTTCCACTTTCTTTTCTGGAACAAGAGAGTTTTATACAAGCCCTCAGAGCAGGCCCAGGCCACAGCTGGTACTGCTGGCAAAGACTGGGAGGGGTTTTTCTGCTTTGTATTTCAAAAAAGCAGCTCATAAAAACCCAGCATCAATTTTAGTCCATGGCAATTGGTAAGAATCAAGTACCATGAATTTTTATTGTGGTGAAGCTGGTTTTTCAAATAACTCACATCTCAGAGAGTTCACTTGTTTGGCAATAGCACAATAAGAGTCCAAAAGATTTGAAAGAATAGATGTATATGGAATCCTTTGGAGGTCAAAATGGGTGCACTCTCTTGAATGAGGACCTAATTCTCAGCTGGTTCTGTGGTGTTTTGAAAACTACAAGCAACAGATTTTGAACAGACTGAGCAATGGATACCAAATTGCTGAACATTTTGCTCATTGTGGAAGGTGACATTGAGTAACATAAAGTAATATTTCCATAACTGCCAGTTTTCTTGAAAAATGGGTGCTTTGTGCTTACTGTTTATTCCAAATCAGGGTCAAAAAAAGGATGTGTACAGTGAGATGTGCTGTCCTGTAAAGGTTTATTTCCTTTCAAGCAACAAGAAAAGAACAGATATAAGTTTAAAATCAACCGCTAGACTTCAAAGTAAATAAAAGTGTGTCTAAGTCATCTGTCACTTTTTGTATGTGTGTGCCAGTATGGTTATGCACGTATTGAATTGGTTAGTTTCATAACATTACAGCATAATGAAGTAGAATTTAGAGCAGAAAATACTAGGGGAAATGTAAATGCCAAGCTTCTAATTTTATATATGAGAAAAATGAGGTATTAGGTGTTGTAACTTTTCCAAAGAAACAGCAGAATTATAATACATATTTTATGATGCTAATTGTCATCTTTTTTCCTAATACCACATGTCCAGTATCAAGTGCTTTATTCAGATTCTTAAAGCCAAGTAAAACATTTTGATAAATTGCCTGCAGGGCTATAACAAATCAAAGTTCTAGTCATAACTTCAAGAATTGTCACTATATACTTTTCCCAAATCAATCATGTATATCAAAGTTCAACTTTTAGTTAGCTGTAATTAAAACATGTTAATTTTTCAAAATTTTTTTGAGATAGTAAAAGAAGATACTATGTATTTGAGGCACCATTCCAAGAAATACACAAGCACACATGCTCACAGAGAGAGAGAGAGAGAGAGAGAGAGAGAGAGAGAGAGAGAGAGAGAGAGAGAGGAGAGGGAGGGAGGGAGGGAGAAAAGGAGGGAGGAAGGGAGACCAAATTCATCTACTCAGATCAAAGCCATCAATTTTGGCTGGAGATTACTGAGTTTGCTATGGTTCATGACTCATTCCTCATTTCTCATTCCTGATTTATTTGCCAATGTTTCCTGGTAAAGAAGTTTGATTAGTGTACCAGTTAATATCCATTGGTTCTTGGCATTTATTTTAATTGCCTTTATATGTTACAGCAATTACAAGCCTGAAAACAACCTCAACTCTTAAAAATAGATCTATATGTGGAATTTGGTTTTCATTACCACGAAACACTCATTCAAAATTTGGACAGTGAAAAGGAGGAGAGGGCCATTTTCCTTAGTTTCTAACAGACATCAGTATTGCAATCCTTTTTCTAGCATCTGTATACCAGCTACCAGTATAAGAAGTAGTTGTAACTGTGATTATAGCATTACTAGCCTCTGGAGATTTGGCTTGCAGCTTCCCAAGTATGACCTTAAAATCAACACTATGGTAGCACAACATCTAACTTCTACTTCTCTGTAAACTTTACAATCCTTTTCACAAGCACCAAATTTCTCATAGTAAACCCCTTCCTTGTAGGAAAAGCAGTATAGTTCTCTTCCTACTATCTAACAGATTTTCCACTTGAAATTTAAAGCTTCCATATCTAAACTATGTTCTTTTTTTTTTAATATTGAATCACCCTTAGCTCCACTTACAAAGCTTTCATGTTTGCGTTTCAGTTATACAATGATCGAACACCCATCCCTCCACCAGTGTACATTTTCTACCACCAATGTCCCCAGTATCCCTCCCCCGACCTGTCCCACCCCTCCTGCTGACTTTATGGCAGAGAATTCGCCTCTTTTTATCTAACTTATGGGCATTGTGCTTTGCAATACAGATAATGAGAAACCATTATGTTTGGTCCTTTATCAACTTTCAGCACACATCTCCCATCCTGAGAGATCCCTCGAACCATCATTGATTTAGAGATCCCTTCTCTATCCCAGCTACCTTCTCCCCCACATTTTCTTTTTTTTTGTTTTGTTTTTGGGTCACACCCGGCAATGCTCAGGGGTTACTCCTGGCTCATGAACTCAGGAATTGCTCCTGGCGGTGCTCGGGGGACCATATGGGATGCTGGGAATCGAACCTGTGTCGGCCATGTTTGCTGCGTGCAAGGCAGACGCCTTACCCGCTGTGCTATCGCTTCAGCCCCCCACATTTTCTTTTAAACTCAGATTTCTTCGGCCCTTGAGACTCAGTCCAGTGTTCCAGATCTTGGGGCAATGTCTTTCTTTTTCTCTTCACATAGTTTCCAGTATAATTTGGAGAAAGTCATGGGGTGGAAAGTAGGTTAGAATAACCCAAAGTTTTAGTTATTTAATACCTATGAAACTCAGGATTAAGAACAAATTCTTATTAGGACACATGATAAGACTTTTTCTTGTCTTCTCTCTCTTTTCCTAGTTCTCTGTTTTGGAGTCCTGAGTTCTGAGTCCTCATGTTCCCTCTCAGTTAATAAATTAGTAAATACTTTTAACTTTTCCTCAAAGTCATCTTCCCTATTGGTACTTCTCTGCATACTCCTGCTCCCTCAACCTCACTCCTCACATGATGCTCTTTACCTACTTACTTCCTTTTTCCTTAATTAACTCATGTCACAAGTTACAAATTCAATAGATAACAAAGAAATTGCAAACTGTCACAGATTATATGAGTCATATTTTATGACCTCATAAAACAAATATTTATAAATCTTAAGGCTAAATTAAATGAATTTTAAGTGCATGTCTACAAAATAAGTACTCTGAGAAGCATAACTTGATTTTTGACATCTAAGCATTAAGTCATTGGGTTTGGAAGAGTTCTTTTTTGTTTATTTGTTTCTTAATCTTGTGTGAGTGCCTAAAGCTAGTTAAATAGAGAGATTTTGACTCAAGAAGGGATGAGGAGAGCAGAGGGAGAGTAAAGAGATAAAAGAAAAAAAATTAAGAGTAAAAATAAAAATCTCTGACAAACTCATTATTCCAGTCACATTTATTAGAATCAGTCCAAGATCAGGGAATAGGGACATGAGTATTTTAGAATTCCTAACGCAGAATCATGACATAACAGGAATAAATTTTTTAAGTTTGTATAATTTTGTATAATTATAATTGTATAAGTTTGAGGACAGTTAGCTGATGGTTATAGATACCTGGAAAATTTATCCTCATAATTATTTTATTAAAAATATTGGGTTCAAAGTGATAGTACAGCGGGGAGGGCATTCACCTTGCATGCAGCCAACCCTGGTTCGGTCCCCAACAACCCATATGGTCCCCTGAACATTGCCAGGAGTGATTCCTGAGTGCAGAGCCAGGAGTAAGCCCTGAGCATCAACGGGTGTAACCCAAAAAGTCAAAGAGTAAATAAATAAATAAATATTAAATAAAAATACACTTACTTGGCTGGAGCAATAGCACAGTGGGTAGGACATTTGCCTTGCACATGGCCAACCTGGGCAACTCGGGTTCGATTCCTCCATCCCTCTCTGAGAGCCCGGTAAGCTACTGAGAGTATCTTGCTCTCATGGCAAAGCCTGGCAAGCTACCCATGACATATTCGATATGACAAACACAGTAACAACAAGTCTCACAGTGGAGACGTTAGTGGGCCTCTCAAGCAAATCGATGAACAATGGGAGGACAATGCTACAGTGCTACACTTATTACAGCTCCTTCCTGACCTTCTGCTTGCTGCTCTGCCATCTATGGTGAGGCTCAACTCTGGCTGTTATCACCGGTCCTATTTCAAATTAAGGCAGAACTCCAAAGGGGGGAAGAGCCCCTCCCTTCTAAAAGGATTTCAGCAGCTTCTACACCAACCCTGTGTCATATTAAGGGCCCCCACCACAGCTCCTGATGCACGTGGATTATTATGCTGAATTGTAATTGATCTACTCGGCAAATTACATGCTCCTCACCATCATTCTTCTTGTCATTCTGCGAGAAAGGCAGGAAAAACAGAGAGCAATCCCTAACTAATTCCTCACTAACTACCCTGGGAGTTAGTTACAATGACTCACCCCCAGCATGACAAGAACACTAGAAAACCATTGGGGAAAACAAGTAGAAAGCCACCGAGCTCAATGAGAGAAAACAATTCCACCAAGGATATAAAGGACACTAGATAATCTTCAGATAGTTTCTTTAGTTACACTATGATGAGGATGTTCAATGACTTCAAAGAAATGGTAGCACAGGTAATCAGTAAAGTATAAGAAAGTATGAGAGTCAAAAATGAAAAAAGTCATTACAGCCAGAAATGACAGAAATGAAGAATATGGTAGGGGATATAAAAAAAAGTCAATAGAAGTTCTGAACAGCAGAATAACAGAAGCTGAACAAAAGATTGAGGAGCTCCAAGATGAGAAGGGGGAAACCACTAGGAAACAGGAGAAAGCAGAAAATAGTTGAAAAAATGAACAGCATATAGAGAAATATCAAATATCAGAAATATTAGATGAGGAACAATATAAGAATCACTGTAGTGCCTAAAGAAAAGGGAGGAAACGTGAAGAAACAATAGTTAAAAAATTCATCAATAAGAACTTCCTAGATTTGAGGGTTACGAGTACTGAGATCTAAAAGGCCCAAGGTTCCAGTGAAAACAGACTCTAGGAAAACTGCAAGACATATTAAACTGAAAAATGACAAAATGTAAGGATAGGGGCAGAATTAAACCAGAAAGATCAAAAAAGGAACTTATACACAAAGGAAAGCCTGTAAAATATAAAGAACATCTATCAAATGAGACTCTATTAGCAAGAAGAATACAGAGAGATATTATATTAGAAAAGCTCAACAAACTGAACACCTCACCAAGAATACTCTATCCATCTAGATTATCATTCAGATTTGAAGGAACTATACAGAGTTTCATGAATAGGGAACAGCTCAGGGAATTCATAGCTTTGAAATCAGTTTTGCAAGAGGTGTTAAAAAACTCCATTAAAGGGCAATAGAAATTCCCCCATGATATGGTATTGAATATGGCACTCACTAATGTTGCATATGGTTGTACTCTGCTAGATTAAGAAAGATTCAAAACACATAGCAATTGATCATAAAATTGATTTTATTGGGTTATTTTCTAATAATTCTATTTGCCATTCATTTTAGGCTTTTGGACCCAGTAATATTAAATAAATTTATCATATGCCTGTCCAGGTGACAAAACAAAAGAAGTCTCATTTGTACAGGAAAAATATGATGGTTACCACAATTGGGTTCAAGTACAAAGTAAGACTTAATGAAATAAGTTTTAGATGCGAGAGTTGAAAACTTAGTTATTTAAATGAGAATAGGAAGCATCCTATATTGTATTAGATAATTTGAACTTCCTAATTTACACAGGTTAAAATATATAGCAATTCATCATTACACAATGAATTTTGTTGATTTATTTTCTGATATTTACACTTGTCATTTCTTTGTTTTGTTGAAGCAACAATATGAAATAAATTTGTTAGATGCCTGCCAAGAGAGAGAAGTATGGAGGATGGCAGCCATCTGAGAATACTGGTAATGGGACTGGTGTTGCAACATCATATGACTGTTATGGATAGGTTTGTAAATCATGGTGTCTTAATAAAAAACTAAAGGACAAAAGGAGCAACACTTATAGAAAAAAATTTAAATATACTTAGTGAAAAGACTTGTAAAACTGAATAAGAAAGAGGACTATGTGGTGAAATAAGGTCGTTAGGGTGAGTCTAAGTTGGCATATTCTCCTTGAAGAATAATATTTTAAATCCTATTATTATAACATTAAACAAAAATCCCCCTTACTTATGTTCATACTCATAACTCTAAGAATGTGCCCGATACAGGCACCCACATGTGCACAACGAAGATATGCTCAAGTCTTTTTGCAAACTGCAGAATTGTTTGTGGTTGGAAAAGCTTCACAATAATATTTGTGCCCTCTGATATAATATCAGCGAAATAATTTATAGTACATATTGGTTTTCATCCCACACACGGTGGCCCTCAAGTCTTACTCCTGGCTCTGTGCTCAGGGGTCATTCCTGGCAGATTCAGGAAACAACATGGGTTCTAGGGATCAAATCCCTTTGACAAATATGAGATACAAACTTGCACTATCAAACTATCTCTGAAGTTTACTGTTAATGAGGAAAGAAAGTTGCAAAATATTTATCATCATGCAATAATGTGTAAAAAAAGATGGCTGCAGAGATAGTACAGTGGAGGTAATGCTTGTCTTGCTTAAGACTAACTTGGGTTTACCATGGTACCCTTTCTGATCTCCTGAGTTCCACCAGGAATAATCTCTGAATGCAGGACCATGAGTAAGCCCTCAGCACCACTAACTGTAGCCCTCAAACCAAAAATTCACACAAAAATATAGATATATGTGGTTCATATGTAAGCACACAGCTTCTTGGATGCTTATTAAGAAATTGCTAACAATGATTCCCCTTGGAAGGTGGGAAGAGGTCTGGAATGGTAGAAATGTAAATGTAATTTTTTTTGCCATCATTTTTTTATCAACCATGCTCAGAGTTTACTCCTACTGCTTCTGTGGTCAGGAATTGCTCCTGGCTGACTAGGGGGGTGGAGAGTATATGTAGCACCAGGTACTGAATGTGGGTCTGAATCAGGAACTGAAGTTGCATGCCTGGCACATGCCCTATCTACTATGCTAGATCTCCAGCCTCATGTACTTTTCCTAGATACAATATCCTGCAGTTCCCTTTCTTTTATTATTTACTTTTCCAATTAAAACCTAATCCATCCCAAGCAATACCAGGGTGATCCCTGTGATCTCTGAGAGATATTGAGTCTAAAACATGACAACAATAGGGAGACCATCCCCCCAGAGTGATCTGAAAAACCCCTGGTACCACTAGTTGTGACCCTCACCCAGTTCTTACAGAGGAGTGAGAAAAATTATAACAATACTGAAATCCTATGAATTTGTTCTAATAATCAGAAGAGTCATCTCTAGCAAAGAACAAAATATCCAAGATATATTTCACCTTACATGGAAATGTTCTACTACTTTCTTATCTGGAATTCTTATTATAATTATTATTATATAATAATTACATAGTCTTCTGCATGATTTTCCTTCTCTTTTAGTAAGGGAAAATGAGGAAATAAAGATTTTATTACAGATTCCTTAGTTTAATTGCAATGCATTTAGGATTTATCTGGCTAATATAGATCAGAATTCACCATTGAGATATATTTTTTTAATTTTTTTCTATTGTGATCCAATATGAAGATGTCACCAGAAACTCATTTCTTTTGCAACCTTCTCTATTTTTGTTGTTCGTGTCACTTCAGTTTTTCCAAAGAATGGCATGAGAGCATGTGCCTGAACTTCTTAGGCAACAAATTCCTATTGCAAATTTTCAAAACACTTCATTTTTCATGCAAATAATATGCTACACTGGATTTGCCCACAGCTTTCCACTTAAACCAAAGTCGCAGAGATGTAGACGTCTTTTAAAGAGTTTCTATTTAATTCCCTGAAGATTACTGCTGAATTTTTAAGCCCAGCACAAATTTCTTCACAATTTAAAAAAAAAATTAAATTACCAGCAAAGCACTCCTTACCTGCCATTCATTATCTTTGCAAAAATAATTGGCTTCATAAATAATTCAGCTCTATTATTTTCATGAATGAATGCAAGAGCTCCATGAAGCTTGTTTGTATTATTTATTTTTAAGAAAGCTGAAATGATTGCTTAGATAAGGTATGGAGGAAAGAAAATCCTCCTTGGTGGAATAATTTAACACAAAGATGGAGAACTGAAAGGATTTGATAAGAGGTTTCCTGATTGATTATCTTTTTTCTATTCAGACTGCTTCTCTCACAGATATTTTTACAAACTGAAAATTTAAATATTTTCTTTTTTTTAAATGGTCCATAGTGTAAAATCTTTTCCTTCTTTCCTTTTCTTTAAAAAAAAAAGTCCATGGGGCTGGAGCAATAGTATGGTGGGTAGGGCATTTGCCTTGCACGCATCTGTCCCGGGTTCGATTCCCAGCATCCCATATGGTCCCCTGAGCACCGCCAGGAGTAATTCCTGAGTGCAGAGCCAGAAGTAACCCCTGAGCATTGCTGGGTGTGACCCAAAAAGCAAAAAAACAAAAAAATTTTTCTTTCTTTTCTTTTCCCCTTTAATTCATAAAATAAATGCTAGACACAATATGCAATCACATACTATTTTGATTTTGACATAAAAGTCAGACATTTTGACTTGAATTTACTCTTACATTCTTTGTTGTAGGAATGGGGCCACATATGACCATGCTCAGTGTTACTCCTAGCTCTGTGCTCAGGGATCACTCTTGGTGGTATTGAGGATCAAACCAGAGTTGGCTGTGTGCAAGGCAAGGCAAGCCCATGTACTATCTCTCTGCTCCACTATCTTTACAATTCTTTACCTTTAGTTTGTAGCCTTTCCCCCCATTTTTAAAGCTAGAAACATTGGATTACATTCTTCTCTTATGACATTACATTAATTTCTGTGTCCTTTGTTCACATTAAGGACTCATGATTACATGAAGTCTTAACTTACATAGAAAAATTAACATTGAACGAATACAATTTTGAGTTCTGATTTTCTAAAGTCCTTTCCAGTGAAATGAGAAAATATGCCCTTAGTCATTTGTTTATATAAAGTTTGAACTATTTTGTGCCTAGAAAGGAAGTGAGTACATTTTCTAATGGTACTCACTGTATTACTGTATCACTGTCCTCCCGTTGTTCGTTGATTTGCGTGAGCAGGCACCAGTATTGTCTCCATTTGTCCTATCTCTGAGCTTTTAGCAGCCTCTCCTATTCATCCTTTCCAATGGTGCCATATTTGAGGCTCTTTCAGGGCAGGTGAATGAGACCTGCTATCATTACTGTTTTTGGCATATCGAATACGCCACAGGTATCTTGCCAGGCTCTGCTGTGCAGGCAGAATTGTAGGATAACACTGTTTTCTCCTTCCTCAGGTAGCTTACGTTTACCAGGTCACACCCATCCCAGGGCACTGAACTTGTATTATAAATTAATATTGCCTTTCTCCTCTCCTTATGTCTTTTGAGTAGTTTACCTTAAAGCAATGTCCTTTCTGTATGGACACAGGAAGACAGTTAATATTATGCTTTGTAACTTGGGAGTTGATTGATTTCGAATAATATTTACTCCTGGGCATCTGCTTTCTTTACTCAGTTTCCCTTTGTTCCTAGCACCCCAAAACAGGGTCCGATGAGGGACTGAATGGACCCAGGGCAAGCTGTGAGCTACCCTAGCATCGAAATGGGCCAGGCCAAAGCTCCACGATACTCAACTATGAGTTGAGGGCATGATCATGGACAAATGCTGTCATGATCTAAAAGTAAGTAATGACAAGACTAGGACCCTGCTGGGACTAGGAAGACTAACCTGGCCTGAGGACTGCGGAATGTATAGTGAGATGTTCTCAGAAAGAACCAAACTGTAAGTTTATATCTCTTACTGTGCTCATATATAATGACATTGCTAGAAATATTAAAAGTAGATTTAATACAACTATTTCAGTATATTACTAGCTGAGGGAAGAACACACCCTTGTTGGGATCCCACCCGTGAGCGGATCTTTTAGTAATCTGGAGCAATCTCTTTAGATGAGATTTTATCATTGATTTAATCTCCTGGAAGAGTGGTCTTACCTCTCTTTGTTGATTTGTCGATGTTCAACCCACCTTCGTGTCACCATCTTACATGATTGCTATATAAACTAAGACTGTAAGCTTGGAAATCAGAGTCAGCAGTGAGAGAGCTTGGGCTCCAGAGATCTAGAGTCAGACCCAGAAAGAGAAAGGTTCCAGATTAGGGCCCAGGAGAGAAGGAGGCAGAGGAGAAACAGGAGTGAAGAGGATTGGAATAAACTACAAGTGATATCGATCAGCCTGGCCCTCGTATCTTCTTCTGTCTACCCTTGGCCAACAGCCATCCCGATCCAGGCCACACACAGCGGCTCAAGAGTACTGAACAGGGGCGGTGAGATAGAGCTGTCCAGAGAGCCCGCAAACACACAACCTTCAGCATGCTAAGATTTTACATAGGATGTTCTCAGTAGCTTGCCAGGCTCTCCGAGAGGGAGATGCTACTACAACGTTGATTGATATTGCTTAATGGCTTAAAATAGATAGCTAACTAATTATGAGCTAGAAGTCTGACATACATTTTTCACTAGGTTAAAGCCAAGGTTTTCAGAAGGAAACAAAGGATTTGTTTTGTATTTCAGCTTCTAGAGGTTATCCCTTGGTTTCTAGAGAAGCTTGGTTTTCCAACTTCTAGAGGTGATCCTTTCTTTTGTAACCCCTTCTCCCATTTTCAAAGCCAGAAACATTAGTCTAGATTCTTCCCTTACAAAATTACTCTAATTTCTGTGTCCCTTGTTCACTTTTAAGGACTTCATGATTATATCAGAATGTTCAAATTATTTAGAATAATTCCATAGCACTGCTCTGTAGCACTGTTGTCCCCATTGCTCATCGATTTGCTTGAGCAGGCACCAGTAACGTCTCCATTGTGAGATTTGTTGTTACTGTTTTTGGCATATCAAATACACACGGAGAGCTTGCCAGGCTCTGCTCTGCGGGCAAGGTACTCTCAGTAGCTTGCTGGGCTCTCCGAGAGGGACAGAGGAATCGAATCGAGGTCATTCACATGCAAGGCAAATGTCCTATCCGCTGTGCTATTGTTCCAGCCCTAGTCTATATTATATACTATAAATATTATATACAGTAACTATTATATGCCACAAATAAATGTAGTCATTTTATGTCTGTCCCTTTCCTTCTCATTTCATTCAGTATGATACTATCAAAGTCCATCCACTTATAGGCAAACTTCATTACTTCATTTTTCCTAACAGATGAGTAGTACTCCATTTTGTAAATGTGCCATAGTTTCTTTATCAATTTGTCTGTTCTCAGGCACTCAGTTGGTTCCCAGATCCTGAGTATTGTAAATAGTGCTACAATGAAAATAGGAGGGCAGATGATTCTGCTGTGTGTTTTTTTGGTGGCCTGAGAATATTCCCAGAAGTGGTTTTGGTAGGAGAATAATTCCACATGAAAAATAATTCTCTTTTATCATATATTATATATTCATGGGCTGGAGTGATAGCACAGTGTTAGGGTGTTTGCCTTGCACATAGCCAGCCTGGCCAAGCCAGGTTCGATTCCTCCACCCCTCTCAGAGAGCCCGGAAAGCTACCGAGAGTATCTCGCCTGCATGGCAAAACCTGGCAAGCTACCCATGACATATTCAATATGCCAAACACAGTAACAACAAATCTCAAAATGGAGACGTTACTGGGCCCACTTGAGTAAATCGATGAACAATGGGAAGACAGTGTTTTATATATTCATGAGTTCTAAGAATTAGGTTGTGGATATTTGCTGTGTCAGGGTATGGGTGTCAGGGTTACTACTTTTGCTCTTACTGAAAGTATATTACCTTGGCAATTCTCGGGCAGATTATTTATGTCCGATATTAGGTGATACTTATTAGCATTTCATAGTAACTTCTTACCAAGTGAACAAGATTATCTAGATAATCTCCCTAAGTATAAGTTTTCCATTTTCAAAATGAGTTTAGTAATTTCTAACTTGCAAAATTTTTCATTAGGGCTAGAAGTAATATAAGATGCCTACATCATGACAGAAAACCAACAATAATTTAATTTGGGATATATAATTTGATATGTAATACACTATATTCTTTATCTGTTTTCCCAGTTCATATAAGTAGTTGAATATCAAATATAGAGAAATATGAGACAAGGATGGCATTGGAAAGTAGAAAATTGTATAGACTAAAAGTGTCTTTAATAAGGTTATTAAGTAGGAATGTTGTCAGAGTAATCACAACATTTAGAAAGTGTTGTTTATAGGCAAAAAAATTAAAAATCTCACTCTTTTTGACTTTATCTAAAAAGTAATATTATATCTTAATTCAATCAGGACTTCATCACAGACTCTTAGAAAGTTCTCACTTTAAGTTCAATATAAGTTACTCATCAACAGATATTCTCTCTAATAATCTGTAACAAAACAGATGTATTGAATTACATAATATTATCCAGAGTGTAAGATTTCATGCACAGTGTAGGTAGAAACTTATTTTTTCTAATTCAATGTCAAATTTCTGGCATCTCTATACCCACCACATAGAAAATACTCAATAACAATATGGATTATGCTATATAATGAGAAAGTTGTCAAAAGACATTTTGAAAATAGAATTCAATATTGCTAAATTTTAAAAAACATTTCATAAAGTGAAAACAAAATAAAAACAAAAGAAAGTAATCCAGTTTTCATACCTATCTTTCATGTCTATGAGCTTACATATACCATCTATTTATAAAGTTAGCAAGTGTGTCTCTGATATACAGTTCACTTAACTATAAAAAGTTGTGATAATATCCTTAATTAGAATTAACAAAAGCCAAATTATGGCCATTTATTTAGACATCTACTAAATATAAAGATGATAAGTTTTACTTACACCTAAGTAAATTAAGCCTACAAGTTCATAAGCCATCCTATTCTTGAGGATTCAGTTGTTGATCAGAGAACAGAGTTATGTCCAAGGTCATCAACCATTCTAAAAAGAGAAATAGAATGAAAGCTAAGCTTTCTTTTTATTCCAAATATGATGCTATTTGACTATTTTCTATGAAACAACCTTTATTGAGCGGTGTGTGTCAGACCAAAAGTGCACCACTAATTGTAATACTATAATTATAACATTGTTGTTATAATTAGTGATCTCATAAACAAGATAGTTTGGTTATCACCTACATTACAACTCTTATGTAGCATTCAGGCAATTATATTTTTAAAAAATTCTCCTTTCTCTTATTTATGTATTCTAGTTCATGTACCCAGAACCCATTTTTTTTCCTATTGTTACTTGGCCTTGCGACTAGTCATACCAACCATCCCTGAACATTCAAGACTAGCTTGAACATTTCTATTTAATATTGCAAAAGCTATACTGTCCCAATATTTTTATTTAAACCTAATGAGTACATAAAAGTGCTACATAGATTACTCACATCATGTATATGTGTGTGCCCAAAATAGATTAATCTCACTTAAACACCAAACCCAAACTGTCACTGTCACTGTCCTCCCATTGTTCATGGATTTGCTTGAGTGGGCCCAGTAACGTCTCCATTGGAGACTTTGTTGTTACTGTGTTTGGCATATCGAATACATCACGGGTAGCTTGCCAGGCTCTGCCGTGCGGGTGAGATACTCTTGGTAGCTTGCCGGGCTCTCCAAGAGTGGTGGAGGAATCGAACTCGGGTCGGCCATGTTGGCTGTGTGCAAGGCAAATGCCCTGCTGCTGTGCTATCGCTCCAGCCCAAGAAAAATGGTATAAGTAAATA
The DNA here is from genome assembly GCF_029834395.1 of Sorex fumeus. NCBI lineage: Eukaryota > Metazoa > Chordata > Mammalia > Eulipotyphla > Soricidae > Sorex > Sorex fumeus. The sequence goes on along the minus strand of NW_026606068.1, from coordinate 1,534,145 downwards.
AATATATATATGTATATATATATATATATGTGAGTGTGAGTGTGTGTGTGTGTGTATCTTCTGTGCCATGACTCAATGTTTTAGGGGGAAAAATATGATAATTTTTTGTTTGATTTTTGACCATACCCAGCTCTACTGAAGTGCTCAATGCTCAAGTGTCACTCCTGGCAGTGCTCACGGGACCAAACCAAACACCAAATGATAATTTTAAAAACTGAGGCTAGAACTAAAGCTAAATTAGTAAATATCTCATGGCCAGTAGTTGGTATGGATCAAAACCAGTAATAGTATATGTGTGCATGTATATATGTATTTATGTGCAGTTTTCTATATTATTTTACGAAGTGTTGAATAATCAATATGATTATATCATTGACTATATGTTATTCTATATTAAATATTTGAAGGAATTTTCTAGAATCTGAGGTAGAAGAGAACTTCAATATTATGGAAACAAGTTGGAAGGTTTTTCACAATTTCCCATCAACTACCAAGTGAGAAATGATGACAAAATGAACAAAAAAAGAGATCTGCATTTTCTGTAGGGATAAAGCTATATGTTGAATAATTTAGTTTGTAGTTAGTAACTCTCATTGTAGTGCCAAAATACCCACAGATAATACAGAAATAAAGAATCATGTGACATAGTAATAAGACACAATAATAATATGTACCAACCAAGTTGACATGTTATAGTGGTCCATAGGCATCTGTGTGTAGAGTGTTTAATGAGAACAGAATAAAAGGAACACCTGAATATATTCCTTATTTCCCTAACATTAGGATATCAAGGAAGGCGAAACAGTTTACAGGAAGGAATGATATGGTTCAAAATTCAAGGAAGTTAGTTTCCGATAGGAAATAATAATTGCAACAGAACAATATAAAAGAGGAGAATTTTTATTGTCTTATAAATTATTATGACTGCCTTATTATATAATCCCTAACCTTATACTTATCTACTTAATTATTCAGTCTTCTTATGATTTATAAATTCTTTCCATTCTTATCAAGAGGAACAGGCTGAACTGTCTGAACAAAAATAAGTCACTTAGTCCAGTTCAAAATGTAACTTGGAAAATTTTTAAGTACCTACCTTTTAAGGTAGTTTAGTATTCAGTACTTAATAGAAAAAAAATCCTTTAATTCACAACTGACTTACAAAAGAAGAAAGAATTTAAATTCTACATATAAGATCTTTCATTTGAGGTTTTCTCCTTAGGCACAATGTAAAGAGGAAATCTATACATTGAGATGTATGCCAAAGAAGAATTACTCTTTCATTCAAAGATGCCCTTCAAAGAGAAAAATGACCTGAACTAATACCCATTATTTTAAATGAATATATGCACCATTTTTCATTATGTAGAGACTCTGTTAGAAAGTTTTTGCCACAAAATTTCATTTAATAGCAGAACTTTTTGTACCAGGTGAAATTAAAGGATGACATTAATGAATAGTAATAAATAGTATTTCCTAGAAATTGTTTTCAAGTAACAGTCTGTTGTCAATATCTAGATCTTTCCCATTACTTTTATTAAAAGGTGTTTGAGAGGCTGGAGGTATTGTACAACACTTGCCTTGCACCTGGCCAACTCAGATTTGGTCTCTGGCACCCCATATGGTTCTCCAACCCCCACCAGTGATGATCCCTGAGTGAAGAACCAGCAGTGAGCCCTAAACATCACAGTGTGTGGCTCCAAACCAAACAAATAAGTGAATAAATAAAAGGCATTTGAAAATAAACACACAACTAAGGTTGCAAGACACAGTGATGGTTTCAACACACAAAAATACACACTCTAGATGTTAAAGGGAGCTCAGATAGAGAAAGGAACACCAAATAAAAGGGTGTTGGAAGGATCCTCCCAGGATGGGAGAAGCATCCTGAAAGTAGACGATAGACCAAACATGATTGCCACTCAATGCCTCTTTTGCAAACCACAACACTCAAAAGGAGAGAGATAACAAAAGGGAATACCCTGCCACAGAGGCAGGGTGGGATTGGTGGATGGGGGTGGGAAGGGTACTGGGACCCGTGGTGGAGGAAAATGGGCTCTGGTGGAGTGATGGGTATTTGGTCATTGTACAATTGAAACCCAAGCACAAATATTTGTAAGTCTACAACTGTACCTCATGGTGTTTCACTAACAAAAATTTTTTTAAAAAATGTAAATGATGGAGAATGGGCACTGGTGGAAGGATGGATACTGAATCATTGTATAACTGAAACCCAAGCACAAAAATTTGTAAGTCTACAACTGTAACTCATGGTGTATCAATAATAAAATTTAAAAAAATACAACTAATCAAAGTGAAAGAAGAACATTTGCCAGTGAATACATTACCAAATCATGAATTGGTTTGGTAAGGCAAGAATAAAACAGCAGAACTTAAATATTGGTCACTGGTCTTTCTAACCCTGAAAATGCATGAGTCCCCCCTTCACCTAACTTATGTGAATTCTTGAGTTACAAGTATTGCCTTAGAATTGCCAATAGGTGTGAAGCCTGGCTTGAGGAACCCACTTGATCTATAAGATTGTGTATTCTCTAGCCTGTAGTCTAATCAATTGTGCTCAGTGCTTAGAGAAAGCACAAGCTTTGGGGAGTTTTCAACCCAGACCTAGAAACAAACACGTGTTTGCCTAGAGAACCAACCATATAGCACAGTGAACAACCACTATTATAAAGATAGTTGAGAAAGGATTAGCACCAGTGAATAACAGACACCCCAGACCCACTTCTGACACAATAATATACTTGAGGCAATGTCAAAGACATAAGTACAGAGCTTGAACGTTCACCTCGTACCCTGAAAGTTAGGTGTTACCATAGTTTATATTGAGCTAGTATGGCCAATGATTGTAGTTACCAAAGATTAGTTTTTACTCTGTCCCAGACTCTGTGTTGTCTCTTTCTGTCTAATCCTCATGCAGCATGTTCATTATTACATCTCTTCCCCACCTCACCCTATCCCTTCTTTTCAGTTTAGCAGAGTGAAGTCAAAAGAAAGTTAAATACTTCACTGAGGCCAAGTGAAAAATCCTGAGGAGGAGGAACTGAGCACAATTCTTGCTTTCCAGAGGCCTAGCTTACTGAATTTTATTTTGGATTGGGAGTAGATAGAATTTGTATTATACCCAGCTATACTTAGAGATCACTGCCAGTGGTGCCTAAGAAACCATAAGTAGAACCACAGGTCCAATCAGGTTTAGCCACATGCAAGACAATCACTTGAGCCCTGTATAATCTCTCTGGCACTTCTGCCTAATTTTTTTTCTTTATGGGTCACACCCAGTGATGCTCAGCAGTGTTACTCCTGGATCTGCACTCCGGAATTACTCCTGGCGGTGCTGAGGGACCACTTGGGATGCTGAGGATCGAATCTGGGTCAGCCGCATGCAAGGCAAATGCCCTAGCTGTTGTACTATCACTTCGGCCCCTCTACCTAATATTTTTTTTTAAAATCAATATGTAGTAGTACTTCCAACAAGGCAGATCTTATGGTAAAGAAGTGATCCAACCCTATAGGAGCTAGAAGAGATCATCTATTCTAGGAGAGGTCAGAGAGATTTCTTTAAAGAATATCCAGCACATAGTAAGAGAAGGTTCTGTGGCCACATGTAAAGGTGTCACCCTGGAAGAAAGAGACCAAACTGTGTGCCACACAGGACAAAGGTGATATGGTGGGTGGTCCAGGGGGCTTGCTCATAACGAATAAAGTATGGAACAAGCAGTGGGATGGAGACATTTAAAACTCACAACATCAAATAAAAGTTGAGTGTTTCTCTTCACAAAACTGTTATAGTAGGTCAGAAACATTTCACAGGATGCATGTAATCCTCATTAACGATGTTGCTCTAATTCAGGCGCTGAATTAGAAGGTGGGAAGGAGATCAACTGGCAGCATAGAGGACAACGTATTTCAATTATAATATGTGCAATGTGCTTGGCTAAAGAGTAATGAGATATGACCAGAGAGAAGCAAGGGTATCAAACCTAATTAAGAATCTTAATTTGTGGACATGGGGTTCCAGGGTATTGAAAAGATGGCCATTTACCACGTCATACAGAAAGTTTTTTGTGGTCCTATACACCACTGCACTAACTATATTATATATAAGCCTCTAATCAGGGAATGTCATCCTCTAATTTTTTTTATTGTAGAAGAGCCAGTTTCATAGCACTGTGGGGTCAGAAAACTTTCTGAAGGAAAAGGTGAGGAGGCCATTGCAGGAAACCAGGCAGGTTAGAAAAGCACAAAAGAGGGAGAAAGAATTGAATTACCTTGAAAATAAATTAAAAGCTATTGTTTCTATTCTAAAAACTCCTATTAAATTCTTAAAACTATACCAGGTAGATACAATTTAGCAATAACTCACATTTATGAGTACTTAATATGTCACATGCCAAGTCATAGAGAGGTATTTGAGCATGCTGATTAAGTGATTTCACCATTTATTAGCTGTGCGATATTGGAAAATTAATCTCCCTACACCTCAGTTTTCTCATCTTTAAAATTGGAAAGTCTCATAGCATAGTAGGGAAGGCTAAATATAGCAGTTCTTAGAATAATGCCTTGATGATAGCAAGAATCAAATAAATATTATCTATCATTTCCACAGTGACATTTCATAGTCTTGAGCTGGGGTGAGAGTGATAGAGTACCTGTCTCACACATATGGAGGCCCTGCGCTCAATCTGCAAAATTATAAATGACTAAATAATAAATATATTTCACAGTGAGTTTTACTTTTTTATTTGTGCCATGCTATAGATTCAAAAATAACAAAGAGAAACTAATTGTCACTGGCATCAATGCAGATGACTCCAATTTCCGATCTGTGCAGGGGAGAAGGATGTGTGGCTTCGAATCGGCACAATTTCCAATCCCATCATGATTCATGAGGACTGTGGATGGTACGTGTACCATCATCCAAGGCTTGTCCCCTAATAGCATCCATGAAAGTACTTCCTGTGCCAAATAGGGATGGTTCTCCTTATCAAATTAACTGCACTACTTCTTGGAACCCTTTACAGCATTTCTATCTTCCCTGACATTTAATTTGCAATCCCAGGAAATCAGAAACTTTCACATATGCAGTTGCCTAGGCTTCCAAAGCAGGGAACACTAACTAGGCAACAGATATTTCCGGCAGAAATCTGAGTCAGTTAATGTGGCAACATGCAGTAGGAGCTCAGTAATGCTTGTAATGAGTCAGTCAGATTTCTCTTTGCCCAGAGCTTCTCAAGGTTGATGGTGCTACATAAACAGAAAATCGCGTGTACAGATTGACCTTAATTATGATAGACGGGGTCCCATTCCCCATTAAAATGGTGGTGAACCCAGTGATACTATGATATTAATCATACTAATAAAATATAATGGCTGATTATTTACTATATCATACATATAAAGCTCAGATAAGTTTGGTAATTTGCCCAAGGTCACAAAGTTAATGTATTAGGTGCCTAAGACTGCTATTTAAAAAAAAAATTACCATTACTACTTAGCTTAAAACAGAACTGTTTTTTAAGCCACTCTAGGGATGACAGAGCTAAAAGTCTCGCTGGACTAAACCCAAGAAAATTAGGCTGCTGCATTTCTTTCTGGAAGCTCTTGGAATCTATTTTATTGAACTTGCCAAATCCCAGAGGCTCCTGCACATGGTGGCAAATGACTTCCTTCTTCCATCTTCCAAGTTGGCAGCCTCACCTATCTGACCTCTGTTTTCATGGTCACTCTCACTTTCAGTCACCTTTGCTGTCTTTTACCACTTACAAGGATCATTGTGACTACACCGTTCCTCTCTGGGCAATTTTCTCATTTTTAGAGAGCACAACATATTAGCAACCATAATTCCACCTGTAAGGTTAAATTCTTTTTGTTAGGTAGCCTAGCATATGTATAGAACCTTGTGCCAGGATATCTTTGAAGACCATTATTTCTCCTAGTGGAGCTAATACAAAGTGGGTAAAGCCAGAATCGGAACCTAAATAGATCTGATTCTGAGGTCTCTGCTCTTAACCATCATATGTAACAAAAAAATTGCAAAAACATCAGGTGCGCATCTTCAAAAAGAAATGACTGCAAATGACTCTTACGCTTCCCACTGGTCCATTTCCCCAAATGACTTAATGATTGTTATTCATGTCATTGATATAACACGCTATGATAAAAGCATATACAATATAAAGATAAGAGAAAAGTGGGCAGCAGAAGGATTGTTAGTACTCCTACTTACGCTATTAAGATAGAGAAAATAAGAGTCACAGGCTGAGTTTCACTTCGAATAAATGGCAGAACCAGCTAAAACCAGAAGTTTGGATCAGGGTTATTTAATTGCTTACGCTCACGCCTGCTCATACCAGGTGAAATAGAAGTCTAGCTTTACAAGATCTTCACAACTAACATCAGTTTGTAGTTGTCCCATATACCAATGGTGCTACATTCAGTAAGTCCCCCTCTACCAACTGTGCAACATTCAGTAAGTCCCCCAATGTCTCTGTGCCTCTGTAAATGGAAAATCAAAATATATATTCTAAAACCTTATTAGGAAAAACTAAACTCTGGTAGGTAGAAGCAATCTGATATACAAAGGCGCAGAATGATCTTCAGAGTGTTTTTAAATGTATGACTACAGCTATTTCCTCAGTGTTAAAAATGCAAACTTCTTCATTCCCTGCCAATAGTGTACACCTAAGTAGAGGACCAGCTTCTTGGTAAGACTTTCTGGCATTCTATAATATCTAGAATTTTATATAGATGTTCTAAAGGCAGAGGATGGCTGAGTTAGAATCAGAAAAGGCTTCAAAATACTTGGAATCTCCAGGGGCTTTCACTTTGTTGATGGGGATTTTCTTCCTCTGTGTATGTTTGTGTATGTTGTTGTTGGTGTTCATGCTGTTATTGTTTGTTTTGACTAAATTCTTCAGGTCCAGGACCACAGTAAGGAAATAAAATTGTTCTGTGAAATCTTAGACATCGTACAGGGGTCAGAGCACTTGACTTACATGCTGCTAACCCAGGTTAGATATCCAGCACCCCATATGGTCTCCTGAACCCTTCCAGGAGTTATTCCTGAGAGCAGAGCTAATTGTAAGCCTTGAGCAAAACCTGGGGTTGTCCTACAAAACAAAACAAACAAATATAAATAATCCTAAAGGAAATCAAATAGTTCTATCTGGAATATCCTTTATTAAAGAATGTGATCAGACACTGAAGCAAGACTCAGGTCTTTAGGCCTTGAAGAAAAGCAAATCCACCTGGCACATAGATATTCATCCAGGCAAAAATAAGAGAAAGTGGACGGTACATGACCAGGGTTCACTGAATTCTGCATATCATCTCCACAGGCCAGCAGCTAATTCTATTCCTGTCAAAATACTATATATTCTTGACTACTCAATTTAGGATACTTTCAAAAATCCCTCCTGAACTAATGTTTCTTCCTTTTTGCTTACTACATTGCTTTTCTACTTAACCTTAATGCCTTGTATAGAAACTATGATCTCCATAATTCTCCCTATTGAAAAGGGAGCTCTTTCCATTATACTCCCAATATCCTAGAGTTTTATTAAATGTTCCATGAGCAGAAGCTAGAAATCTATATATTCGAGGTTATTGTGATCATATCAAGTCAAACTTTGTCTGTCAAGGTGTGATTTCCACTCAGTGTTCCAAGCATCTACTCCATAACTGGTACTGTGAAAGATACAAGACAAGGATACTTGGTGTGCAGAACTTGCTCTGCAATAGAGGTGGAAGATTGCTACAAATCTCCGAGTTAAGGGCACAAGGGGCCAAAATAGCATATAGAGAGACAAGTGCTTTGATTGAGGAATCACTGTATCACTATCATCCTGTTGATCATCAAACTACTCGAGTGGGTGCCAGTAACGTCTCTATTCCTCCCAGCTCTGAGATTTTAGCAGCCTCTTCCTACTCATCTTTCTCCCAATGACTGGACTCTCTTTCAGGGGCAGTGGAATGAGACCTGTTCTCATTTCTGTATTTAGCATATCAAATACGCCACAGGGAGCTTGCCAGGCTATGCCCATGTGGGCAGGATACACTCTGTAGCTTGCCGGGATCTTTGAGAGGCATATATTTATGTTTTTCTCTATAATTTGTTGCCTACTGTATGAGCCCCATCGTACCTGGTGTAGTAATAGTGGAAAATGGGCAGGAGGTATGCTTGTGCGTGGTCTGGAAAGTGGCCTGGAGCGTGGTGGTGGTTGGGGAGTGGAGTTCCGCTGTCAGGGCTGGGTCCCTTGAGGCAGGGAGGGATCTCACCCACCCCACAGCCCGGTGCGAAGTCTCAGATTGAGGAATATCTTATGAAAATTTATTGTGGTTCTGATAAGGATTTTGGTGAGGTTTTTTGTTTTATTTTGTTTTGGTTTTGGGGTTGTTTTTTTTTTTGCCTCTAAAGTGAGGGAATCAGAGTAAATACTAAAGTGATGACCCTAAGAGCATGGATGTTATGGATGTTAATAAATCAAATATAAGATCACTCTGATGTTCATCAGAAATTTCTGCTTTCTTGAACAAACATAGGCCCCATTAGCCTCTCTTAAGAGTCTGTTGAGCAACAGTGTGATTTCCCTAACATGTGTTTGCACTCTCCATGCACTCAAGACCCCTTCGCTTGCAAAGAACTCTCTCTCACACAGAGCCCAAGAGTGAAGAGGCATTTTTCATCAGGCAGACAGACACCTCACACATTGAAACATAGGATTAGTTGATATCTAACACACCTACAAATTTGAATAATAGGACTTCCATTTTATTTAGGTGCATAAAGAAGTCATTATGCCAATCTGGGTGTTATAAATTGGCAAAAAGAAAATAAATTTATGGGGCTGGAGTGATAGTACAGCAGGTAGGGCGTTTGCCTTGTACACGGGCATCCCATTTGGTCCCCTGAGCACCGCCAGGAGTAATTCCTGAGTGCATGAGCCAGGAGTAACCCCTGTGCATAGCCAGGTGTGACCCAAAAAGAAAAAAAAAAGAAATTTAAAAACAGCTCTTACCTTTATGTGAGAAACTAACAAGAAATGAATGGTAGAAAACAGATTACTGACACAGAGGATAATGAGAACTGAGAGGAGAAAAGCATGAAGCAAAGAAGAAAGCATAAAATCTTTTTTTCAGGAGCAGACAGGTTTTAAAGCAAAACCTTACCAGGTAAACAGGCTGAGGAGAGGCTTTACCAGCACACTACACATATTTGGCACAAAGTAAATTCAAAGAAAGTTAGTGAATACATTGGAATTAGCTAAATTTTTAAAACAAGGAAGAAGTGTGTACAAAGGCAGAGAGGTGAGTGATAAAGACTTTCTATTTTAGGAACCAAATTATTTAAGCAGGATTGTGGCATAGAATTCACTTTGGGAAGAAATGAGATATGAAGCTAGGAGGCAGAAAAAAATCCAATATGAGACCTTGTATGTCAGGCTGATGAGGTTTAATTTATTCAGAAGATAATAGGTTACCATGGAAGGGGATTAAGTAAGGAGCCCAGGAATAGACCTGTGGAATTTCTTTGAAAAATAATTCCGTTAAGAATGGGAGGCCAGTACTGAGGCATATATCATATACACACACATGCAAACATGCATACATATATATTTATACACACACATATAGAGAGAGAAAAAATTTAGTTATAATACCATTCTGACGAATATATTACGATTTCTGTGCTAAAACCAAGTGAAATTCTTAGTCAAATTCAGCTAATCAATATGCAAACTTATTGGCCCCTGTGGTGAACATAGTCAAAGAATAATCTTCAATTATGGCTGAGTGCAGTGTCCATATACGATTTTGCTTCTCTTCTATCAACTATGCTTCATCACCTGACTTTTCTCTCCAGATATTAGATAAATCCAGGTTTTATAACACCTACAATATCCAAAAACGCATCTTGGTGTCAAGTGAATCAGATAGTCCTGGTCTAATCTTTTTCCCACAAAAGGTGTAAATCTGGATTCATGAACTACTCACAGAAGTGAGAAATGCAGAAATGTCATTAGATTGATTGGATTTACTGGACCTATGCCTGGAGCTAGATCAGCTTTTCCTGAATGACTTGAGTAAAAAAAAGGACAAGTTGCATGTAGGAAAAAGATTTTGATCAGTATTAGGAAGAAAAAAAGAATGTGTGGGAAGCAGATATCAAGAATTAATTGGGATGGTAACATAAATAATAAAGGAAGCGTCAGAATAAAGGAAAAATGAAGATAGAGAAAACCTGGACATGATGGCTTGATGCTTGACTGAATGTGGGATGTAAACAAAGAAATTAGATGATAAAGCATTCTTTAGAGGGCATGCCTTTTTATGTCTATGTTTTTACTCCTGGTTCTCTGCGCAGGAATTACTGCCATCAGTGCTTAGGGAACCACGTGCAGAGCTGGGATCGAACCAGTCAACCCCATGCAAGGAGAGTATCTAAACCTCTGTACTATACCTCTGTCACTGAGAAAGGACTCTTCCATGCATGAATAACTGGTATCTCTAGAGGAGAGGTAGGTTTTGAAGGAAAGATAATAAGTTGAATTCTGAACACATAATGTTGGTCCTTCTCCTAATTACTCAGGTTGATAGGAATTACTTGGATGGTTGAGTCCCATAACAGGAGATGAGACGAGAAATAAATATTAGGACCACGATAAGTAAAAAGTAAAGTAAAGGCCCTCCCATTGATCATCAATTTGCTCGAGCGGGCCCAGTAACGTCTCCATTGGAGACTTTGTTGTTACTGTGTCTGGCATATCGAATACTCTCGGTAGCTTGCCGGGCTCTCCGAGAGGGGCGGAGGAATCGAACTCGGGTCGGCCATGTTGGCTGCGTGCAAGGCAAATGCCCTACCGCTGTGCTATCGCTCCATAAGATTCCTTAGAAACAGGTGTGTTTGAGAAAAGTGATTTTTTATATGGCACAATAAAATTGTCCTTAAGAGACAATATCCATAAAAGAGGACAACTCTCATGTCAGAAATCAAAGAGTCTTACTAACCACTTGGAATAGACTCTTCCCCTCAGAACCAAGAAGTTTCAGCTAAATGAGAGGAAGTGTTGATGAGCAACTCTCAGCTATTCCTTGTGTTTCTGTAAGTGAACTGAAATGCGTTATAGCTTTATCTGCCCTCTGAGAGTCTACAATGTTAGACAAGTGCTCAGTATATTTAGGACATGAACTGCATCTGGAAATATGTCCTCATCATACAAGAAGAGCAATGAATTCCTGGTGTCCAGAAATATCAGAAGGCTGACTGGAATTTGACTCATCCCTGATAATATGTAGCTTGTCTTGTCATGATATTAAATATTACAGAGGTAGCTCTTCACTGAAGATTAATGAAGTCACCAGAATCATTTAGAAAGCAATTGAGTGACTAATTTTAATTAGAAGTTTGATTGCTACTATTGAAATGAGACAAGAGAAACTCAGACCCTTCATTCCCTGGATGTTTTCCCCATTGGAACAATTACTGTAGCAGTTCTTAGTATTTTAATGGTTATTTTCTAAAATAAAACATTAGCTGGTTTCCAAAATATAGAATATTTTAGACAAAGTATATAGGATGGCTGGACTCTTATTAGGAAAACTTCTAGAATAAAAAAGGACTTAAAATGTCATCTGAGAAGTTATGAAATTTACATACAAGTGGTACTACATGGAAAGTATCATGTTAAGCGAAATGAGTCAGAAAGAGCGGGATAGACACAGAAAGATTGCATTCATCTGGGGAACATAAAGCAACAAAACGGGAGACTAACACCCAGGAATGGCTCAGATTAGTACCAGGAATTTTGCTCCATGACTTGAAGGCCAGCCACATGTGCTAGGTGAAAAGGAAGCTCAGATAGAGAAGAGAGCACCAAATAAAGGGTGTTGTGAAGACCCTCCCAGGGTGGGAGAGACATGCTAAAAGTAGTCTATAGACCAAACATTATTGCCACTCAATGCCTCTCTGGCAAAACACAGTACCCAAAAGAAGAGAGAGAGAACAAGGGGGAATGCCCTGCCACAGCAGCAGGGTGGGATGGGGGGGATGGGGGGGGAGGGATGCTAGGACCCGTGATGGGGGAGGATGGGCACTGGTGGAGGGATGGGTACTTGATCATTGTATAACTGAAACCCAAGCACAAAAATTTATAAGTCTATAAATGTACCTCATCGTGTCTCACTAATAAAAAAAATGATTAAATAAAAAAAATTAAAAAAATAAATAAATAAAAATGTCATCTGAATATAAGATAATATAAAGAAAAGGTAGTCATTTTAATCCTCTCCAAAAATATTGCATTTTCAAGAAATAAGATATGTTATTAGTATGTAAATGAGAAGTTGTGATATTTTTTCAGATTAGTAAGAAAAAAGGTAACTATCTTCCAAAAGAAAGAAATCCATTCAAAAATTTTTAAAAAATAGGAAAATCTGTAAACATATATCATAATAAAAAGTTGAGTTTATTAGTATGTTGTTAGAAAATGGAGATGAGAATATTAATTGTCAGAGATTATTCTTATATGGAACGGAAAGTATAAAATTATACATTTTAACAGAAAGGGAGACTAACACTTAAGAATACTAGAGATAAACACCAGGAGAATTGCTCCATGGCTTGGAAGTCGGCCTTACACACTGGGAGAAAAGGCAATTCAGATAGAGAAGGGAACACCAAGTAAAAGGTGCTTGGAGGGCCCACTCGGGATGGGAGATGCATTCTGAAAATAGACTATAGACTTAACACGATGGCCACTCAATACCTCCATTGTAAACCACAACACCCAAAATGAGAGAGAAAGCAAAAAGGAATGCCCTACCACAGAGGCAGGGTGGGATGGGGGGATGAGGTGGGGGTGTGGGGAGGCAGATTGGGATCACTGGTGGTGAAGAATGGGCACTGGTGGAGGGATAGGTACTGAGCATTGTATCACTGAAATGTAACCACGAAAGTTTGTAAATCTGTAACTGCACGCCATAGGAATCCACTACAAAGAATAAAGAAAAAAAATAAAAAGAAAAGAAAATTTTACATTTTGTTCATCCATTTAGTCTACTCTGAAACAGTGACCATTTGACCATTCTCTGATCCTCACATAGCCTATATCCTTCACATGTAAATATCTTCTTTTGTTCTGATCATTTGAGGAGACACGAATCTCCTAAGTAGTGTTCAGAGGACTTCGGGACCACTCTGAGTGATAACTCAGCAACCTAGCCAGACTGTTCAATGCTAGGGTTCGACTGTGTAGCACTGCTCCAGTTCACTGGTGCTGATGGCCTCCAAAGCTGCCCTGACAGTACTAGTGGGTCCTGTTGGACTATACCTGGAAGTGCTGGGAAGTTCTGTGATGCCGGGGATCAAACTCTGTTCTTTGCACATATAAGGTATGTGCCACAGACTAGTGAACTATCTCCCCAGTCTGCCTAATTTCATATTTATAAATAATGTTCTCATTCTAATTAACTCCCAATGCTCTCCAGGACTCGGGGAGGATGGCAAATGAAAATGACAGGATTGACACCTTAAGAAAATCAGCACCAAAATACTATTCCAAATACCTTCACTTGTACATTGACTCCAGGATTGCTGTGACAGATGCAGAGGAGGGAATTATTGAAATAACTGAAGACAGATATGAAAATGAAGATAGGCATAAAGCTTTTGTTGTAATTAATTCAGCACCATCAATTGAGTATACCATACTTTTTAGCTTTGGAAAATGATATACTTCAGGTCACTGAATCTATGGCTTTAGATGTAATATCTTTAAAGAAAGCTTCTTTTTTGGACACTCCTGGGCTGGAGCAAAAGCACAGTGGATAGGGTGCTCATCTTGCATGTGGCCAACTCAGGTTCGATTCCTCCACCCCTCTCAGAGAGCCCAGCAAGCTACTGAGAGTATACCGCCCGCACGGCAAAGCCTGGCAAGCTACCAGTGACGTATTCGATATGCCAAAAAACAGTATCAAGTGTCACAATTTTTTGTGAGATGTTACTGGTGCCTGCTCAAGCAAATCGCTGCACAAGAGGAAGGCAGTGCTACAGTGCTAGAGTGTGACACTCCTGGTGGTGCTCAAGGCTTACTTCTGGCTCAGCCTATCTTTCTTTTTTATTGATTTTTCATTTTATTTATATATTTTTAAAATTTTTACTAGTGAAACAAAATGAGATACAGTTGTAGACTTACAAATACTTGTGCTTGGGTTTCTGTTATACAATGATCGAGTACCCATTCCTCCACCAGTGCCCATTCTCCACCACCAATGATCCCAGTGTCCCTCCCATCCCCCATCCCCCCCATCCTACTCCGCCTCTGTAGCAGGGCATTTACTTTTGTTCTCTCTCTCCTTTTGGGTGCTGTGGTTTGCAAAAGAGGCAGTGAATGGCAATCATGTTTGGTCTATAGTCTACTTTCAGCATGCATCTCCCATCCTGGGAGGATCCTCTCAACACCCTTTCCTTGGTGCTCACTTCTCTATCTGAGTTGCCTTTTCCCCTAGCATGTGCGGCTAGCCTCCAAGCCATGGAGTGAACCTCCAGGTACTTATCTTGGCTATTCTTGGGTTTTAGTCTCTTATTTTGTTACTTTATATTCCTCAGATGAATGTGATCATTCTGTCTGTCCCTCTCTTTCTGACTCATTTCGCTTAGCATGATACTTTCCAGGTAGTACCATTTGAATGCAAATTTCATGACTTCATCTTTTCTAACAGCCACATAGTACTCCATTGTGTAGATGTACGAAAGTTTCTTTAACCAGTCATCTGTTCTCAGGCACTCGGGTATTTTCCAGATTTTGGCTATTGTGAACAATGCAGCAATGAGCATAGAAGTGCAGATGTCATTTCGACTGTAATTTTTTGCCTCCCCAGGATATATTCTCAGGAATGGTATTGCTGGGTCAAATGGGAGCTCAATTTCTAATTTATTGAGAATCATTCATACTGTTTTCCAAAAGGGCAGAACCAGTCATCATTCCCACCAGCAGTTAAGGAAGGTCCCTTTCTCACCACATCCATGCCAACATTAGTTGCTTTTGTTCTTTTGGAATGTGGGCCAGTCTCTGTGGTTTGAGATGATATCTCATTGTTGTTTTAATCTGCATCTCCCTGATGATTGGTGATGTAGAGCATTTTCTCATGTGCCTTTTGGCCATTTGGATTTCTTCATTGAGAAAGTTTCTGTGTTTCTGTTCATTTTGTGGCCCCATTTTTTGATGGAGTTGGAAGTTTTCTTCTTGTGGAATTCAACCAGTACTTTGTATATCCTTGATATCAACCCCTTGTCGGATAGGTAATGGACAAATATCCTTTCCCATTCTGTAGACAGTCTTTGTATTTTGGTCACTGTTTCTTTTGCGGTGCAGAAGCTTCCTAGTTTAAGACAGTCCCATTTGTCTATCTCTGTTTTCACTTGCTTGCCCAGTGGCGTGTCATCTTTGAAGATGCCATTAGCTTCAATGTCGTGGAGGGTTTTGCAAACCTTGTCTTCAATGTACCTTATGGATTCCTCTCTGATGTTGAGGACTTTAATCCATTTTGATCTAACTTTTGTACATGGTGTCAGGCAGAGATCTGAGCCCATGTTTTTGCATGGAACTGTCCAGTTTTGTCAGCAGAATTTTTTAAAGAGACTTTTCTTGCTCCACTTCACATTTCTTGCTCCCTTATCAAAGATTGGATGATCCATATGCTTGGGAGGAGATGTCAGTATATTCAACCCTGTTTCATTGGTCTACAGCTCTGCCTTTGTTCCAGTGCCATGTTGTTTTAATCATTACTATTTGTAGTAGAGTTTGAAGTTAGGGAGGTTGATCCCTCCCATTTTCTTTTTCCAAAGAATTGCTTTAGCTATTCGTGGGGGCTTTTTGTTCCATAAGAATTTCAGAAGTGTTTGCTCCATTTCTTTGAAGAATGTCATGGGTATCGTTATAGGGATCGCATTGAATTTGTACAGTGCTTTGGGAATATTGCCATTTTGACAATGTTAATATTCTCCCGATCCATGAGAAGGGAATATCTTTCCATTTTCTCATGTCCTCTTTTATTTCCTGAAGTAGAATTTTGTAGTTTTCTTTATACAACTCTTTTACTTCCTTAGTTAAGCTGATTCCTAGGTACTTGATTTTTTGGGGCACAATTGTGAATGGGATTGTTTTTTTCATGTCCCTCTCTTCTCTCATTATTTGCGTATAGGAAAGCCATGGACTTTTTGGTGTTGATTTTATAGCCTGCAACTTTACTATTCAAGTTTATTATTTCTAGGAATTTCTTGGTAGAGGTTTTAGGGTTATCTAAGTATAGTATCATATCATCTGTGAATAGTGAGAGCTTGATTTTTTTCCTTCCCTACCTGAATGCCCTTAATATCTTTTCTTACCTAACTGCTATTGCAAGTACTTCCAGTACTATATTGAACAGCAGTGGAGAGAGTGGGCATCCTTGTCTCGTCCCTGATCTTAGAGGAAAGACCCTCAATTTCTCCCCATTGAGACTGATGCTTGCTGTAGGCTTGTTTTAGATGGCTTAATTATATTGATGAAAGTCCCCTCTATAGCCATTTTAGTGAGGATTTTCATCATAAATGAGTGTTGGATCTTGTCAAATGCTTTCTCTGCATCTATTGATATTATCATATGTTTTATATATTTTTGTTGATATGATGAATTATGTTGATTGACTTCCGAATATTATACCATCCTTGCATCCCCAGGATTAATTCCACTTGGTCATAGTGTATGATCTTTTTGATTAGTTGTTGAATTCTATTTGCTAGTATTTAGTTGCGAAGCTTCGCATCCGCGTTCATCAGAGATATCAGCCCGTAGTTTTCTTTTCTTGTGGTGTCTTTGTTTCCTTTTGGTATTAGAGAGATATTGGCTTTATAGAAACTGTTTGGGAGAGTTTCTGTTTCTACATTTTCCTTGAAAAGCTTGAGAATAACTGGCAATAGGTCCTCTTTAAATGTTAGGAAAATTCGCTAGTGAATCACCAGGACCTGGGCTTTTGTTTTGGGGAAAACTTTTGATTACCGTTTCAATTTCCTTGATGTTATTAGAATTATTCAGGTACTCTAGGTCTTCTTGATTCAGCCTTGGGAGATTATAGGAATCCAGGAATTTATCCATTTAATTCCAGATTCTCTTGTTTCATGGCATACAGACTTTCAAACTATTCTCTGATGATCTTTCTTTGGTTTCTGTTGTGATATCCCCCTTCTCATTTGTGATGTGATGTGATGTGATGTGATGTGATGTGATGTGATGTGATGTGATGTGATGTGATGTGATGAATTTCTTTGGTTTCTGTTGTGATATCCCCCTTCTCATTTATGATGGGTTTATTAGGGTTCTTTCTTTCTCTTTCTTTGTGAGTCTTGCTAGTGGTTTATCTATCTTGTTTATTTTCTCAAAGAACCAGCTCCTGGTTTCATTGATCTTTTGGATTGTTTTTGGGGTTTCCATGTCATTGATTTCTGCTCTAAGTTTTACGGTTTCTTTCCTCCTGACTGGTATGTGCTCCTTTTGTTGGTACTTTTCTAAGATCTTAAGCTGTGGTGTCAAATTGTTTATGTGGGCCCTTTCTTCCTTTCTGAGAAATGCTTGCAGAGCTATAAATTTTCCTCTTAACACAGCTTTAGTTGCATCTCATAGGTTCTGGTAGCTCGTGTCTTCATTCTCATTTGTTTCCAGGTATCTTTTGATTTCATCCTTAAGTTTCTGCCTGACCCACTCATTGTTCAACATTGATTTGTTTAATTTCCTGGTGTTTGATTTGGTTCTCCGTGTCTGTGTGTGATTCACTTCTAACTTCAGTGTATTGTGGTCTGAAAAGATTGTTGATACTATTTCTATCTTCCTGATTCTATTGAGGTACGTTTTATGGCCTAGCACATTGTCCATTTTGGAAAATGTTCTCTGTGCACTGGAGAAGAATGTGTCTTCTTTCTTTTGGAGGTGTAAAGCCCTGTATAGGTCTATAAGCCTTCTCTCTTCTATTTCTTCCTTCAAAGTCAATGTTTCCTTGCTAGTTTTGTTTTAGTTGATATATCCAGAGGTGATAAGGTGATATTGAAGTCTCCGGTTTCTATTGTGTTGCCAGTAATGTCCTCCTTAAAATCTGCTAGCAAATGTTTTCAATATTTAGCTATTCCCTCTTTAGGTGCGTATAAATTTAAGAGTGTGATTTCCTCCTGTTTTACTTATCCCTGGGTAAATAGAAAATGGCCTTCGCTGTCCCTTCTAATCCTTTTCAACCTGAAATTTATGTTGTTGTATGGCCACTCCAGCTTTTTTGAGGGAGCTGTTTGCTTATAGGATTGTTTTCCATCCTTTAACTTTGAGTCTGTGTTTGCTCTTACTGTTCAGATGAGTTTCTTGTAGGCAGCAGAATGTTGATTCTATATCTGAATCCATTTTGCCACTCTGTGTCTCTTAATTTAGACTATTGATGTTGAGGGAGATTATTGTTATGGGGTTTTGTGTTATCTTTCTGTAAGGGTCCGTTGTGTTTGTAAGGTTTGTCTTGTCCAGAGTAGCCCCTTTAGCCCTTCTTTTAGGTTCGGTTTTGAGTCTATGAAATTCCTGAGCTGCTGTTTATCCACAAAATAGTGTATCGTTTCTTCGAGTTTCCTTGAGAACTTAGCTGGATAGAGTATTCTTGGTGAAGCTTTCGTTTCGAGTTTTTTCACTATATCCCACCATTGACTTCAGGCTTGGAGGGTTTCCTCTGGTAGGTCTGCTGTGAATCTAAGGGGTGCTCCTTTGTATGTGGTTTTCTTCTTTGACCTTGCTGCTTGCAGTATTGTGTCTCTATCCGTGGCACCCATCATTCTAACTATGATATGTCTTGGAGTGTTTTTGTTAGGGTCTCTTTTAACTGGCACCCTTTGGGCTCCTTGAATCTGAATGGCTGCATTGTTCAGCTCTGGGAATTTTTAAGCAATGATTTGTTTAAAGGTGGCTTTTTCAATGGTATTGTTTCCCTGACCTTCTGTTATTCCAATGATCCTAATGTTGTTCCTCTTGGAATCATCTCCTAGGACTCTGATATTCTCTAGAGCTATTTTGAGGTCTCTTACCATTGTTTGTTGTTGTTTGTTGTCTTCCTGCAACTGATCTTCCAGCTCACTAAGTCTTCAGCTGTGGTCATTCTACTGTTGAGGGCACAGATTGAGTTTTTTATTTCATCTAGCGAATCTTTTATTCGTGACTTTTATGTGCATATCTTTACAATTTCTGCTCTCATTTCTTCCCATATTTTCTCAATTGTTTCTTTCATGTCCTCCTTTAATTTACTGGATATCTGTCTCACTGTTTCATTGAGTTCATTGAACATCTTCATGGCTTCATATCTGAATTCTTTCTCAGAGAGGTCCCTTAGGTGAGTAGCACCTACTGAGTCTTTTGGACTGTTTTTTATCCTCCTCTCCTCGTGGTGGGGATTTGCTTTGTTTCTTCATGTTGGTGTGGAGGTATGGAGCCTGAGATGTTATGCAAGATTGATAGGTATGAGAAATTACCTGTGGCCACATGAGTATTGGCCGCCCAAAATTAGGCCACGCCCACTTCTGAAGAGACCACGCCCCTACAGGTACCTGATAGGGGTGTACAACCTTGGGGAGGAAGTAGACGGGTTGCAACTTTGGGGAGGAACAGAAAGAGGCTCAATTATGTGACCGTCCCAGCTTCCCAGATGATGCCTAGGAATGTCCCAGCTTCCTAGATGATGCATATACATGGAGAAAGCCAAGTCCTGGGTTTGAATACTGACTGACCTGTGTCCGGTCTGGACAAAGACATCTGACCGGACACAGCATTGAAGACGAACAGGAAGAGCCCATCTTTCTTTTTAAATCTCCTTTCTTGTGAGGGTTATTTATTTTGATAGTCAGAAGATAAACATTTCTTGTTATTGGAGCTGATATTTTCTTGAAAATATTCATTTATTGTTAGTAATAGAACCAATATTATTACTGATATATACTTTCAGTGCCACTACACTATGCCCAACACCAGTGTGCCAGGATCACTCTACCAAAACTCCAAAGTTTTCTCCCATCCTCCTTATCTTCAGATATCAGTTTTGTTGACCATATTTCAAGATTTGTTTCCATGTCAAATTGCCTAATTCCTTGACTTTTTTCTTTATACATTGCATATGTGTTGACAATCTGATGGTTATCTTTTTCTGTCTGACGCACTTCGTTTAGTACGACTTCTTCCAATTCCATCCACGTTGAAAGATGTCATCTTTCTTCATAGCTGAATAGTTGAAGAGTATTCCATGGTGTACAAACACAATCTATTAATGAGCACTCAATTTTAATATATTGGTTATTATAAATAATGCTGCATTTTTATAAATATATATATATGTTCTTTTAGATTAATGCTTTTGCATTCTTTGGGTAGATGCCCAGCTATGGAATTGCAGGGTCATATGGAATACCCTATTCATAATTTTTTGAATAGTTCCACACTGTCCTCAAATAGACTGAACCAGACAGTGGTTCCTACAGCAGTAAATGAGGTTTCTTTTTTTTCACCACACCCCCACCAGTACTTACTGTTTCCTGATTTCCTGGTATAGAGCATTCATACTGGTGTGAGGTGATATCTAATTGTTGGCTTTTATTTACATTTCCCTGATAATTAGTGATGATTGACTCTTAGAACTGTAGAATAGAATTAAGACTTCAGATATTAACCCTGAGCTTTATGGGAAAGGAATTTAGTATATGAAGTGGATCAAGAAGACTCTTCTGGGGCTGAAGCGATACCACAGTGGGTAGGGTGTTTGCCTTGCACACGGTCAACCCAGGTTCGATCCCCAGTATCCCGTATGGTCCCCCAGCACCGCCAGGAGTAACCGCTGAGTATCGCCAGGTGTGACTCAAAAAAGAAAAAAAAAAAGAAATAAGAAGTGTATTCAATAAATGGTGCTAAGGAAACTGTATGACCACATGCAAAAAATGAAATTAGATCCTTATTCCATATACAAAAGTTAAATAAAATGTATTAAACACTTTGATATCAAACTTGTTCTGTAAAATACATTGAGTAAAGCATAGATAGTATTCTCCAAGATCTTAACACTAGAGTGATTTCAATGATTCAACCTCACTGTCAAAGAAAACAAGAGCAGAAAAAATCAAATGGGGACTAGATAAAACTGAAAGCTTTTAAACTGTGAAGGATTAAGCCTGAAAATGAAAAAGATACCCCACTGAGTAGGAGGATATATCCACAAATCACACATCAGAGAAAGGATTAATAGTCAAGTATACAAAACACTCTCAAAGCTCAACAATAACAACAACAAAATAAATATTTCCAAAAATTGGGAGAAAAGATAGACATTTTTTTCAAATATGACATAAAGATGACCAACAGGGATATGATAATATCTTTTATCAGTTATCTATGAGAAAAGTTGCACTGAGGTATTACTTAACTTTCACAATATAGTGAACGACAGAGGCAAGAAAGGATTTTGGTAGACCAAGGTAGAAACTTCGTTTTATCACAGGATATCATGTTTGCTGGTCCTAAAACTAGGACCTAATATTAAATGTTAATAATAAACATATTAAACACCCATAAGCCACCTCCTGCTAGGGCCAGATGATTTCCTCAGTGTCCGCCCTCCAGAACTCATGGCTGCTTCTCCCAGAAGGGAAATCAAAATGAAGCCCCCATAACCATGCCACCAGACTCCGTGCCAGGCTGTTTTCATTCGGCGTGCCCCAGAGAGGGGTGATTGAGAGCCCTCCCCGCCCCAAGGGAACCAGTCCTGGCAGCCAACCTTCACTATTCAACCACCGCCACGTTCCAGGACGCTTTCCACACACTCAGGCAGAGCCTCACATATGAGTGAACATATTCCTGAACATATCATAAAACACTCCCTACCTGTTTTCCATAACTACCATACCATATTTGATGGGGTTCAGACAGTAGGCAACAAAGCTTAGAGGGATATGTATATATATATGTGTGTGTGTATACACACACACGCACACACACACACACACACACACATATACATTTGCCTTTTGATACTGAATGGTTATCATGTTTGGTCCTTTATCTACTTTCAGCACACATCTCCCATCCCAACCAATTCCTCCAACCCACACATATATATATTTGCCTTTTGGAGAGCTCGGCAAGCTACTGAGAGTATCCAGCCAGCAAGGCAGAGCCTGGCAAGCTACCCATAGCATATTAGATATATCAAAAACAGTAACAATAACGGGTCTCATTCCTCTGACCCTGAAAGAGCCTCCAATACTGTTGGGAAAGACGAGTGAGGAGAGGCTGCTAAAATTTCAGAGTTGGGACAAATGGAGACATTACTGGCACCTGCTCGAGTAAATCAATAAACCACAGGATGACAGTGATACAGTAATACTAAACATATCTCCTTTAGGGGTTGAAAGAAGTTCACATTGCCCAAAGCATCCAGTTTAATACCTGCTTGGTTAGATAATCTGAGGAAATATTGAGCTTTTTTTTTATAAAAACTTTTTATTTATTTATTTATTTATTTTTATTAGTGAAACACCACGAGGTACAGTTATAGACTTACAAATTTTTGTGCTTGGGTTTCAGTTATACAATGATAAAGGATATAATTGAGCATTTTAATGCAAATTAGTTTCATATAACTTAGGATAGAAAAGATGCAATAAAAAAGTTAGTGAATACCTTTCCCAAACGTATCCTTAATTGATGCATTATATGCCTTGACAAAATTAATACAACTATTAAGAGGACAATTTGGGTGTAAAGTTCATTTCTGAGGATCAGATAGATAATGTGCTTGCCTTGCATGCACCCAACCAGGGTTCAATTCCTGGTATCACATAAAGTACAATACTGAGAGAGATGCCAGACTTATTCTCCTCTGGGGCATCCTGAAGGGGGCAGGTGAGTCCTACCACCCATCCCAACAGAGTCTCCGCAGCCAAAACCCTGCAGAACTCAATTGTAGCCATGCTCATAGCCAATCTCCACAGGCATGGAAGGAGCCTCATGCATTAGAATGAATCTGCTGAAAAACTCAGGTATGCAGGTTTTTTTTTAAATTGAATCACCGTGAGATATAGTTACAAGCCTTCATGTTTGAATTACAATCACACAATGATCAAATACACGTCCCTCCACCAGTGCACATTCCCCACCACCAATATCCCCGGTATACACCCCCCTTCACACCCTCTCCCTGCCTCCATGGCAGACAATATTCCCCATACTCTCTCTCTCGACTTTTGGGCATTATGGTTCGCAGTACAGATGCTGAGTGGTTATCATGTTTGGTCCTTTATCTACTTTCAGCACACATCTCCCATCCCAACCAATTCCTCCAACCCTCATTTTCTTAATGATGCCTTCTTTATTCCAGCTGTATTTTCCCCTTTGCTCATGAGGCAGGCTTCCAACCATGGAGCAATCTTCACGGCCCTTGTATCTACTGTCCTTAGATGTTAGTCTCATGTTATGTTATTTTATACTCCACAAATGAGTGCAGTCTTTCTATATCTGTTCCTCTCTTTCTGACTCATTTCACACAGCATGATACTCTCCATGTCTATCCACTTATAAGCAAATTTCATGCCTTTATCTCTTCTAACAGCTGCATAATATTCCATTGTGTAGATGTACCAAAGTTTCTTTAACCAGTTATCTGTTCTCAGGCACTTGGGTTGTTCACAATATTGGCTATTGTGAACAGTGTTGCAATGAACATACAGGTACAGATGTCATTTCTACTGTACTTTTTTGCACCCTTAAGATATATTCCCAGAAGTGATATTGCAGGGTTATATGGAAGCTCAATTTCTAGTTTTTGAAGGACTGTCCATGTTGTTTTCCAGAAAAGTATGCAGGTCTTGTGATGGAAATCTCCAGGTTTCCAGGCCGGCCTCAAAACCTTTTTCTTTTTTCCTCTGAGGCACAGTGGTTTACAATAATAGGGTTTACCACCCTCCACAGTCACCTCCTGCCTCAAAGAGGCCATTTTCTGCACCACCGTTGTGGTGTTCCCCTGTGTGTCCTCTGCACACCCACATCTTCCTCCTCAGTAAACTTCCTATTAAAAACCAGTTCTTAAGTCCTCAGCTTCTGTTCCTTTTAGACATTTCTTATCTCCTAGCATATTTCTTTATATCCCACCTAGGAGAGAGATCATTTTCTGTTGTCCCTCTTCTTCCGACTTCACTCAGCATGATACTCTACAGATTCATTCACACAGCAGGAAATCACAGGATTTCATCTTTTCTTACTGCCAAGTAGCATTTCAGTGTGCCTGATTATGTGCCATAGTTTCCTTATCCAGTCATCTGTTCTTGGACGTGGCTGTTTCCAGATTTTGGCTATTGTGTATAGTGCTGCAATAGGAGTGCATGTGTCTCTTCTGAATATTGCTTGTATGACCTTGGGGTATATTCTAAGAAATGGAATTGTGGAGTCCTATGGAAGCTCAATTCCTACTTTTGGGGTCAGCGTCTATTTTTTTCCTAAAAGGATTGATTATTCAACACTGCCACCAGCAGTGCATGAGGGTCACTTTTCCCACACCTCCTATATCACTCGTTGTTTTTGTACTTTTTGATGTGTGCCAGTCTCTCAGATGTAAGAAATATTCATTGTTTTGATTTGCATTTTCCTGCTTACTATTGATGCAGAGAAATTTTTTCACATGCCTTTTGGCTATCTGTATGTCTTTATCGACCTTTCTATTAATCTTTTCACCCCATTTTTTGATGGGGTTGGATGTTTTTCTCATATATCTCTATCAGTGCTTTCTATATCTAGGCTATATAACCCCTTAGACGATGAATATTGGGGCAAATATTTTATTCTATTCTTGTCACAAAGGAAAAATTGATCAATGAGTACCATTTTCAAATAAAGGTCTCAATGGCATAAAAGAAGCTAATGTCTACTTTGATTTTCAGTTATAGAAGTTAAAATCTAACGTTTCATTTATGTACAAATATATGCATCAGTTAATGACCTTAAGGTATAGCAATTTAACATTATGTTTATTTTCAACTAAGATTTTCACACTGTACTTTCTTAACACAGGAAATATTTTTCCACTTTTCTTCAATTTTCTTCAATTATCCAGTTTTAGGCTCTCACATATAATTATTATTTATTTTACAATGAATAATTTTTGGTATAAAACAAACACTAAAATAGTATTAAGTGACGTAAATGCTCTTTAAAAGATTTTTAGTACACATTTGACTTTATATAATTCCCTACACCAATATTAAATTTTTGCAGAAAAGTATATTGAAATAGTTATCACCATTTTTAAAAGTATTCAAAACTTTAAAAGAAATAATGGCATTACTGCACCCAGTCTTCAGAACTTCAGGAATTTAATAATATGTTGTAATCCACAAATTATAATTTATTATAGTTATTGTGTATCTCGCCCGCACGGCAGAGCCTGGCAAACTCCCCGTGACGTATTCGATATGCCAAACACAGTAACAACAAAGTCTCCAATGGAGACATTACTGGGCCCGCTCGAGCAAATTGATGATCAACGGGAGGGCCTTTTTATAGTTATTGTATATTATTATAATTAAAACAAATATTGTATGTTATTATATATAATAACAATATAATTAAGAAATTTTGTTAACCATTGAGGTTGCATTCTTCTGTTAATATAGAATCTAAGCTATTTATATAGTTAGTGCTTTTTCTATGGGACTCAGTAGAAACTTTCTTTTAATTTTGGTATCAAGAAGTTGTACATCTCAAAAGAAAATGTTTTGTTTAAATACTAGTAATGATAATTTTTGATATTTTAAATTTTTCTATGAAATACAATTTACAGCTTTCATTTATATTTTCTGTGATTTATTGGATATTAGTTAAAACAATGTGGTACTGGTATAACAAACAGACCACTACAGTAGATCATGACAAATAAAAAATAATGGAGAACCTAGAAGTAAACGCTGAGGATATTTCAACTTACTATTTAGCAAGGAAGGCAAGAATACTCAATATGGAAAAGATATTCTTTTCAACAAGCGGTGTTGGAAAAACTAGATAATTATATATATAGAAAAATGAAATTGTATTCCTTTATTATACCGCTCACAAAAAATAACTCAAGTGTATTAAAGACTTAATATATGGTACCATAAAAATACTAGATGAAAATATAGAAATATTTTGACTTTGGCCTAAACATTGATGTTTTTTAGACCAATATAATACCTAAAGTACAAGCAACAAAAGCAAAATTCAACAAGTGGGACTATAGCAAACAAAGAGGCTTATTTATAGCAGAAGAAAAAAATGTAAATGAAATCTTAATAGGTAAAATGGGAGAAAATATTTTCAACCCATATATCGACTAAGGTGTTAATAGTGAAAATATACCAAGAATTTATGTAATTTAAAACAAACATTCTTCAATCCATAACACTACACATACACACATGTTCACATTAAATCAATATTCAGCAATTGTCATGTAAACCTTAATGTTTATTTCAAAAGGTGGACATCTTAAATTTTTCAAAACAGACACCCAAATAATCAATGTCTACAGGTAAATAAATAGTGAACTCACCAACTGTTTCCAAAACAAAAATGATAAAGTAATGATTTGATATAACATAGATGTTATTTCTTGTGTCCATGGTAATAACACCGCAACTAATAAGCTTATTAAATCAATGTCTACAACTTATACAATTATATAGCAAATAAAATTCAAACAACAGAATGCACACTATTGAAAATCACATATATTAAAATTCCATTACATATTATGCCTGTTCTATGAGTATCACAGAGACACAAAGTCTCTGCACTAAAGGGCTCAAAATCATCAAGGACGAGACAATATTCCAGATAATATTTATTATGCTAACCTTTGTAATAGATGACTGAGTCATGGCATTAAATAATCTTTTAAGAGAGGGTCACATCGGCATAAAAGGGACCCTCCTTCACTGCTGGTGGGAATGCCAACTGGTCGAAGCCTTTTGGAAAACAGTATGGACAATTCTCAAAAAATTAGAATTTGATCTCCCATTTGACCCAGCAATAGGACTCCTGGGAATATATCCCAGAGAGGCAAAAAAAATATAGTCGAAGTGACATCTGCAATTGTTTGTTCATTGCAGCACTCTTTACAATAGCCAGAATCTGGAAAAAGCCTGAGTGCCCCAGAACAGATGACTGGTTAAAGAAACTTTGGTACATTTACACAATGGAGTATTATGTAGCTGTTAGAAAAGATAAAGTCATGAAATTTACATACAAGTGGTACTACATGGAAAGTACCATGTTAAGCGAAATGAGTCAGAAAGAGCGGGATAGACACAGAAAGATTGCATTCATCTGAGGAACATAAAGCAACAAAATGGGAGACTAACACTAAGGAGTGGCTGAGATTAGTACCAGGAATTTTGCTCCATGACTTGGAGGGCAGCCACATGTACTAGGGGAAAAGGAAGCTCATATAGAGAAGAGAGCACCAAATAAAGGGTGTTGGGAGGATCCTCCCAGGGTGGGAGAAGGATGTTGAAAGTAGACTATAGACCAAACATGATTGCCACTCATTGCCTCTCTTGCAAAACACAGGACCCAAAAGAAGAGAGAGAGAACTAAGAGGAATACCCTGCCACAGAGGCAGGGTGAGATGGGGGGCATGGGGGGGGGTGGGAGGGATGCTGGGACCCGTGGTGGTAGAGGATGGGCACTGGTGGAGGGATGGGTACTTGATCATTATATAACTGAAACCCAAGCACAAAAATTTGTAAGTCTATAACTGTACCTTATAGTGTTTCACTAATAAAATAAATAAATAAATAAATAAATAAATAAATAAATAAATAAAAAGAGAGAGGGTCACATCTACAGTGAGTCCTTTAGGAGTGAAAGAAGTTAACTCAATAGTTTGGAGATGGAGGGAAAGTAGCACCGTAGCACTGTCCTCCTGTTGTTCATTGATTTGCTGAGCAGGCACCAGAAACATCTCCATTGTGAGACTTTGTTGTTACTGGTTTTGACATATCCAATACACCTCAGGGAGCTAGCCAGGCTCTGCCGAGTGAGTGGGATACTCTCGGTAGCTTGCCAGGCTCTCCAAGAGGGGCGGAGGAATCCAACCTGGGTTGGCCACGTGCAAGGTAAATGCACTACCCGCTGTGCTATTGCTCCAGCCCAGAGGGAAAGTAAGGGGATAAAAAAGAATACAAATTGTTACCAGAAGAAACTATTGGAGGCAGCATCCCCCAGAAGGAAGTGATAGCATAAAATATAGCTGGGAAAAAAAGTGTCGAGGTGTGTGTGTGGGGAGGGGGGGGCACATTTGATATGGAGAACACATAGTTAAATGTAGAAAGAGTTAGTGATATTCCAAAGGCTTTCATGAGTTCTCAGACCAAGCTATACTGATGAGCAACTGAAGAATTTTAAACAGAGAAATGATATTACTGCATATCATTCTGATTTGGAGACTTGATTAGATGAGGGGGGTAGCGGGAATGGGGGAGAGTCCTCAGTCAGTGTACTTGAACCCTTTTTTATCTATGGACTAAATGAATTGCATAACCAGTCCATGGATCAGAAGTTATAACCAAGGCAGAACACAAGTGGTTTCCAGGATTCTACACCTGCAGTCCAGCACTGATCCCTGGCCTGGCAACGGAAGATCACTTCTGCAAACAAATTAAGAGACTAAGCAAAGTTTTCACGCCTGAACTGAAAGTCTTGAGAAGAAGACAGAAAGCAGAGACTAATGGAAAATAGATTTAGAATCTGAAATACATAAAGATTTGGCAAGTGAATAAATGAACTGGTTTTGAGCATATGAATATAACAATCATTCTATAACAGTTAAATCACGCCTTGCCTTGTATTTCTCTTTGGACAATGTTCCTAATATTACAAATTATTTTAATCATATACTGACCATATTATCCAAAATATCAATATAACTATATAAAGCAATCTTAAATATTTCCCATAAATGTTAGCTAAGACCAACCTTATCATTCAAAGTCTCCAGATAACTATAACTGTAGAGTTATATTTAATAATTCTAAAAGACCCACTCACCCAAATGAAATACCAGCATCCTCGTGTCTGACATTCAATAATCAGAGCATCATTCTTTTTTTATAAGCACACTATTCTGCGTATAAAGCACATGTTATAAATCATTTACACCCATGAAGACTGAGTTTATCTCTGCCTAAATAAATTAAGAGACTATAAAAAAAGCATGTGACAGAAATTGAAAGTTAAGAGCAATTGAAGTATAATTGGGAAAAAAAAGACATCAAAATAAAGGTGAAGGGACAGAGAGATAGTACAAGAGTTAAGTTGTTTGCCTGCATGCAATTGATCAGGTTCCATATTCATATGGTTTTCTGGTCACAGAACTGGAGTTAGCTCTGAAACTCTCAAATTAATAATAACAACAATAATTATTATTATAGAGAGAATAAGGGCAGAGAAAGAAGGAAGTAGGAGGTGAACTCTTCAACTGCTTCATTCCCACCTTTGTGTCCTACATTATTTTATCAATAAATAGTAAAACCCATAAATCAGATTGTATCATTCCTCTTCTCAAAGCTCTTTAAAAGTGACTTCTCAGTACATTGCAGCAAAAACTTTTTATAGAGACCTCCATTTTCTTCACATCTGGCATCATCCTCAGTCAGAATCTCATTTTCTCTCCTTTTCATCCCATTCACCTGCTGCTTTACTTTGTTGACCCATCAATCTCTCAAGTGCATCAGTGTGCCAAGAACCTTTGCTCTTTTTGCTTTTTCTCTTAGAATGACCTATTCAGAGAAAGTTTCTTGCTTCCTCTTCTTTGTATCCATATGATGGGTTCTTATTGAGGCATTTCCCTGTCTTTTAAAATCTGACCCTTACCTCCAACTTATTGCTTCTTTTGTTTCCATAATATTTACCATAATGTAATACACTGGCCATGCTACTTACATATTTTGTGTGAATTCCCTCACTGAAATATAATTTCTTCACTGCATTTCTAGATGTAAATCACTGCTAGACATATAATAAAAGTTAATAAATACTTGTTGAATTGAATTCCACCTCACCAGAGGCTAGCATTGTGGGCCAAGGAAAAATTTGTAGATGAAAAAACAAAACACTACCAAGTAAACAGTTACAGATTTGTGATAAAAACGTAGTCAAGTCTTTGTAATTTTAACCACTATATCATGAAATTTATCTTGTCATCTTCATTCTTTCCCCTGGTCATCATCTGTCACTCTCTGTCACTGTCTTCCCGTTATTCATCAATTTTCTCGAGTGGGCCCAGTAACGTCTCCATTGTGAGACTTTGTTGTTACTGTGTCTGGCATATCGAATACGCCATGGATAGTTCGCCAGGCTTTGCCATGTGGGCGAGATACTCTCGGTAGCTGGCCAGGATCTACAAGAGGAGAGGAGGAATCGAACTAGAGTCACCCATGGTGGCCGCGTGCAAGGCATACGCCCTACCCGCTGTGCTATCGCTCCAGCCCTGGTCATCATACTTTATTTAAATTTTGCTTCTGCTTTCAGGAACTGTGTCTACCAATGGCAAATCCTTTGAATTAGTATTAAAAATATTACTCGTCTTCTTTCAGACCTATTTTTTCCCGTTTCTAATTATGGAAACTATTTTCTGGTGATGAACACTTATGCCTAAAAATTGAAAACAGGATATTCTGACATACCAATAGTTGAACTTGTTCCTGAGACTATAAGAATATTTTAGCTTAGCATTCATAGTTTTTTTTTCACCCAGGAAAATTCACCCTGATTACCAACCTCAATCAGACCTCCAATCTCTGCTCAAGTTCTTCTCTATAGAGAGGCTTATTATTTTCCCTATGGAAGAATCCTTCTTCATCACTACCAGTACTCTAAACACCTTCTCTCTGATCTGTTTTTTGGTATACTTTTTATTATCTGAAACATACAGTGCATATATAGACAGTTCTTCTTTTATTTATTTACTTTTCACCACCAGAATGTATAATTCATAAGGCCAAGTCACTAAATTACTGTGATATATCTTCTTTCTTCAGTTTGTGTATGATTTAGGGAGAATAATCTTATTGATCTTGGGGTTCTTCCCATATTTCTCATATTGGAATCAATAGAAGCAGATGAGTATATAATTTTGAGTATAAATCACTAAATAATACCATCACAAGATCACAAGCACAAGCAGCCTGTTGATCATCAATTTCCTCGAGCAGGCACCAGTAACGTCTCCTTCTTCCTAGCCCTGAGATTTTAAAAGAGCCATTTCAGGATTAGGAGAAAGATACCATATATAACATTATATGTTAATTTAACATTCTAATTACCCTATAATTGATAATCATTTAAATAGCAATAACATACTGACATTTCTACTTCCCAGATGTAAGATTGAGTTTTAAAAATTTTGTCTAAGATAGTTGTAAAGTCAAATTTAAAATTCATATTTCAATTATTAGAAGATGATATGTCAATGATTATTATTATAATATTATGTCTCAGTGTCTTGTATACATCAGATTCACTTGTTACCTAAATAATATACCTAAATATTGAGAAATAGCAACCATACCTTATACTTATGATGCAAAGTCTAGAGTCAAGTTATGAATTTAATCCTCATAAAATTCTATTAAACTGCTGAAAATTATTAACTGACCACCAAAATAATGGTGACTTTTTCCCTTTGCACATGTACCAAGACTACCTTTCCCAGCCTCTTAGCTGTTGGATGTGCCTGTATAATTAGGTTGTAATTACTTTGTAATTTCTCTGTAAGAGTTTGGGTAAAGATGGTATGAGCCTTTTTGAAACTCAACCCACAAAATCTTCTCCTTTCCTAGTTGGTAGAATACTGACTGAAATGCATGGAGTACATAGAAGACGTGGCCACCATCTCAGAAACCATGAACTGAGGATGCTGAAGCCACTATCTACTTGAACTTCTGAATAACTGTTAGTGGACATGTGACCCAACCCTATATCCAGTCTATGCTGCCCACATCTGCATTCCACTGCTCATCTGCTTGGATAAGGAGCTGGTTTGGGCAGGTTATTCTTGATATCAGTTAGATAACTTAGTCCCAGAGTAATTATCATTTTTATTCACATTTCACAGATGATAAAACTGAGACATCAGAGTTTTAGTGATGTAAGTCTCTATAGCCACCCTTATATTGTTAATAAATAAACTGAGTCTCATTAAAGTTAAATATTTGATAATATCAGTTGGGGGTCAGTTAACAAAACAAAGCCAGTTAACAAAACAAAACAAAGTAAGTTGTTCAATACAGAATAGGTAGCATGGAAACTACTTAAGAGGGAGGATATGAAAAGGCTAATTGGAGACAATGAGGCAATCTAGAGCACAGGAATATCAGGAAGCTCTTAAAAGACCTGGGACTAGTGAGAGAAGAGATGATATTACCAGAGTCCAAGTTTTGAAGTGGTCCTACGTGGACTCGCACAACAATCCATCAGGACCTAGGAACTAGAAAGGAGATGGAGACATTGAGCAGAGTGAATTTGAAAGACTCCTTCTCAAGTCTTTTTCCAATATCCATCAGAAACTGATTTTACCTACAATCCAACTGGAAAGAAAGAGCTCGAAATGCAATTTGCTGAAAGCAGTGCCCTGCAACAAAGAACAGAGCAGGGCATGAATTTAACAGCCAATCGGTAAAGTCACCAGAACATAAACTAGGGGAGCACAGTCAATGGGGCGTATCTGTGACTTGGAAATTAGGTCTATAAAGTTTCCGGACACATATCATCCTATTCTTTCTAGTACGTTACTGTATTTCTTAGGTGAGTATGATTCTTTCTTTTTATGGCACTTATTTTAAATATTTGCTTCATGTTGCATTTTAAAAAGCCACTTAGCTCAAAGAATGGAGTGATTTTTCTTTAAAAGAAACAGGAAAGTGAGAGTGGTAAGAGATGACGTGGATGTCAGGAAAAGTCGTCACAATAACATGCAGCTCTGGGCTGGAGCGATAGCACAGCAGGTAGGGCATTTGCCTTGCACCTCGGCCAAACCAGGTTGATTCCCAGCATCCCATTGGGTCCCCTAAGCACTGCCAGAGGTAATTCCTGAGTGCAGAGCCAGGATTAACCCCTGTGTATCACCGGGTGTGACCCAAAAAGCCAAATAATAATAATAATAATAATAATAATAATAATAATAATAATAACAAGCAGACCATTATAAGGTGGAGAGCAGGGAATTTTCTGTCAGACAAATCTGCTTGAAATGTGGACAATTGCACTTCATAATATTGGGAATGGAATAATTTTAATTCATTGAGTTTTAGTTCTCTCAAGAGCATCTTCAGAATAATAACACCAAACATTTATATAGTAAAAAATTCTATAGTAATTTTTAATGAATGAATCATTATATTTTTCACTTCAGTAAGTTCCTTAATTTTCTTTCCTTGGGGGTCTTGGGGGATGAAGCACACCCACATGTTTTTAGGGCCTACTCCTGTCTCTATGCTCAGGAATCATTTTTGGTGGCTCACATGACCACATGCAGTGCCAGGGATCGAACACAGGCAAGTGGCTCTACTATCTCAACACTAACCACTGTACTATCTTTCTGACCCTAAGTTAATGACTTTTACTAGTATCAATATAGGAGTGGCAATTGCTGTGTCTATTGCTGGTGTCAGGTCATTAGCAAGCAAGAAAAAGGTGAGTTGAATGAAATGAAAAGGAGCTCAGAACTTGTCACATTTTTTCGAAGTATTTGGTACACTCTGTTCAAACTCAACAGATGCAAA
The DNA here is from genome assembly GCF_029834395.1 of Sorex fumeus. Taxonomy (NCBI): domain Eukaryota; kingdom Metazoa; phylum Chordata; class Mammalia; order Eulipotyphla; family Soricidae; genus Sorex; species Sorex fumeus. Next base: position 1,500,280 of record NW_026606068.1, on the reverse strand, counting down.
GGTCAGCATTTTGGTGCCTGAAGTGTCATGCTCAAACTGTGACATTTTATTTTAGACACTGGAGATTCAAAAATTCATTTCAGTATGTTTCAGTACATTCAAGCTATTGTACTTTGTAATAATTTCACCGCTTATAACAAACCTTCAGAAGAAAATAAATTTCAAGTGATTTATTCTTTATTTTTTATTATGAGCCATAGCCAGTGGTGTTCAGGGCTTACACCTGAACTCAGGGATCACTGGTAGAATTCAGGCTACTTTATGGGGTATCAGGAATTGAACTCAGATCAGCTGCATGCAAGTGCCCTGCCTGCTGTAATATTTCTCTGGCCCCAAAGTGATTATATTCTAATGGAACAGTTCAGAGGTTTATAGATGTACATTTAAGAGATTATCAAGAACTTGGGTCAATTCAAATTGTTTTTTATTTTTTTCACTTAGAATGTAATGCAATATTAGCTCAGAATTCCCATCTATGTGTTATTCCCATGCCATAGCAGGAGTTCTATGATTCTTCCTTTGCATGATTTGCGATGAGTTAAATAAGATTTGGGTGTGAAAAATTCCCAGAGAGAAAAGTAGGTATGTGAAAATTTGTAATAAAAAATGGGAACTATACTTTTTCTTAGTTTGATGCTGATATTCAATATTCAATGATGCTGATATTCAACATGAATATTGACAAGAAGTAATTGTTGGAATCCCTCAAAACCATTGAACTCAGGTCTGTTTCTAAGAGTATAGAGACATCGTTAAATCTCCATTGTTTGAGACTTTTATAGTCTTCCAATTAAATGAATTATTTTGCATTTATCCATTATTTTGAACTTAAATAATTTCCCTTTTCCCATTCAGCACTATAGTTGCTGATGCACTAACTTAAATCCACAAGCTATTTTAGGCATGCTTAAATGTTGACCAAACTTGAATTCCCTATTCTCTTGCGCTAAATCTTGACCTACTGCTCTATGATTGCTTTGACTGTATCACTGTATCACTGTCATCCTGTTATTCATCAATTACCTCAAGCAGGCCTTAGTAATGTCTCCTTCATCCTAGCCCTGAGATTTTAAAAAGTGCCACATTCGAGGCTCTTTCAGGGTGAGGAAAATGAGACCCATCAATGTTACTGGTTTTTGGCGGATTGAATATGCCATGTGGAGTTTGCCAGACTCTGCTGTGTGGGCAGGATACTATTGGTAGCCTGCCATGTTCTCCAGAGTAAGAACTAGATAATAAGATGTCTTCTGGGAGCTGGGTTTTATAGTCTCTAGGTCCTGGCTGTTGAGGGGATTACACAGCACCAGGGACAGTTGGTGGGTGTAAAGCCTACATACTGGAAGATGAAGGATCTGGGTAGAGGAGGCCCCAGTCCCAATCCAAGCAGGTTTGGAGATCTACACCTCGGGTCCTGCACACCTGGATTCCTCTGCCAGTTCCTTCATGTGTGAGGCTCATCCGAACATGTGAAGAGTGGTCTTAAGCATGGCTGTGGCTGGAACTGGAGGTCTTCAGCTGCCAGGGCTCTGCTCGGGGTGGGGAAGGAAACTCAACCCATCCTCCTCCAAGGGGCCCTGGTGAGGACAGCCAGGTGTGGAGGCAGGAGACTCTGCACTGTTCTCTTGCTTTGACTATCGTTGTCCAAATAAAATAAAGATACAAGGCAAGAAGAAGCCAGAGTAAAAGAGAGAATTTCACGACATCCATAGTGACACTAGTCTGGACTGTATATCAAAGGTTTCAAAAATGCCTCACCCAAGTCCATAGAAAGAGCTTCTTCTCCTGTATTCTTTATCAAATCACGACGATCACGACCATCCTGTTATTCGTCGATTGCCTCGAGCAGGCCCCAGTAACGTCTTCTTCGTCCTAATCCTGAGATTTTTTTAAAAAGTGCCATATTCAAAGGCTCTTTCAGAGTTAGGAGAATGAGATCCATCATTGTTACTGGTATTTGGCATATTGGGTATGCCACGGGGAGTTTGCCAAATAGTAAAATTTAAAATACTCCTGAAAATTTGACCACAGACGTGTTTTCAATGCTATGACCACAATAAAAACAGAAACAAAAATTGAACTACATCAAGTTAAAAAGCTTTGGAACAGCAAAAGAAACCCCATTTATAATAAAGACATCCTTTTGAATGAGAGATAATGTCTTCACCCAACACTTTAGATAGAAGTCTATTATCAAAGATCTGTTAAGCACTCACAAAACTCAACAATAAAATAATACAATGATCTCATCCAGAAATGTGGAGAGGAGATGAGAATACATGTTTCCAAAAAAAATAAATTAAAATAGCCAGTAGACTATTACGGAAAAATGCTCATCATCACTCGTGATTAGGGAAATGCAAATAAAACTATTTTAATTGTTTTAAGAATTTATCACTGTGAATTACACAGTTACAAAGATACTAGTGATTGGATTTCAGGTATACAATGTTCCAGCACCAGTTCCTTCATCAGTGTCCACTTCCCTCCACAAATGACCCATTTCCCTCCCCACCTACAGCAGGCATTTATGGCATATATTTTCCCCCATTTTCTTTTCTCCTTCTAGCATTATGGTTTATAATATTGATACTGATAGGTGATCATGCATATCACTTTACCCAGTCCTCATTCAAAGTAACCACTACCCTCCATCACGGTCTTAGTGGTCCTCTTGCCTAACTTATCTCACCTTCCCCCATGTTAGCATGATTTCTAAGAGGGTCAATTCTCCTGTCCTTTATTTCTATTGTCTTTGAGCACTAGTTATTTCCCTCCTATATTTCTATGTATCCCAAATAGGAGTTAAATCATTCTGCGTCTGCCTCTCTCCCTCTGAGGAACAGATACAAAATGATTGCATTCAGAATAATAGTGAGAAATCTCACATCAGTCAGAATGGCACATATCAAAAAATCTGGAAATGACCAGTGTTGGTAGGGTTTGAAGACAATACCAGTGATACCATTTCTTAGAATTTATCCCCCAAATACTAAAACACTGATTCAAAAGTGTATATGTACACCTATGTTCATCACAGAATTTCCTGCAATAAATAAGATACAGAAACAACCCTATGGATTTTTGGATCAATAGTAATATACATACATAGTGGAACTATACATCTCTAAGAAAGGGCAAAATCATATAATTTGTTGCAACAAGGATGGAACTAGAGGATATCATACTGAGTGACATTAATCAGAGGGAAAGTTATAGGTACAGAATGCTCTCTCTCATATCATGTTGAATGAAATGAGTCAGAAGGAAAGGGACAGGTATAGAATGACTGAATTCATATGTAATATATATATATATATATATATATATATAATAGTATGAGACTAATATCCAAGGTGAGGGTAAATGGAAGGACAAGTCAATGGTTGGGAGCTTGCCACAAGAGTGTGCGTGGGGTGTAGGGCACAGGTAAAGGGAAAAACCTAATAACCTTTCACTATCTGTATTGCAAACTATAAGGCCCAAAAGGAACGAGACAGAGAGAGAGAGAGAGAGAGAGAGAGAGAGAGAGAGAGAGAGAAGTGCCTGCCATAGTGGCAGGTGGTGGGATGGGAATGGGGTGGGGGGAGGGAAACTGGGACCATTGTGGTAAGAAAATTACACTGGTGAAGGGATGTTATTGGAACATTGTATGACTGAAATCCAATCATGAACAACTTTGCAAATGTGTAAATCACCATGATTCAATTTTTAAAAAATGATAAATGGAAAAAAATGTTCTCTCTCAGTGTGGATTTAAAGATCCACAGTAAGGTAGCAACAAAGGGCCTACAGCTACCCAACAGGAGAACTGATCCACAAAACTGTATTTAGTTCCCAATGCTTCTCCCTTTGAGAGAAAAAGAAAGGGAGAAAGGTGGCCACACTGGTGTTGGGTATGGTGTTGGGATTATGTACATGGGAAGTCATCATTAACAGTATTGCAAATCACAGTACTTCATCAATAAAAAAAATTTTAAATAAAATATTCTTGAATCCAGAAAAAATTTTCTAGCATTGTTTTCTCTTTTAGTGAGTCCAAATAGTAAAATATTTTGTTTAGCAAGAACCCTTATAAGTCTAAAAGGGAGCTATAAAGTAACTATAAAGTCTTGAAATATTTAGAAGTAACCTTTATAGATGACTTCCTACCTCTCTTCTCTATTACTGTATCCAGACAATCCATTCCATTTCTTTTCCTTCAGTGCACTAATTTGCCCCCATTATACAGAGAGAACAAAAGTTGAACACTTCACTACACTTCTATACTTCTATGTATCATTCACTCATCCATGAAAAAGAAAATATTTATCAAACAACTATGTCGATAGCAGTTATAAACACTACAGATGACTATCAAGTGACAAATAGAGAAAAAATCATAGCCTTGGTTGAATTTAATTTCTTATGGAGAAAATAAGAAATAAAAAAATTAACGCTATAATATATGATGATGAAAATTGTAGTATAACAATTAAATAAGAAATTAGATAACGTTACTAGAGATTGTTATGTATCTCATGTCTTAATAGTAAAATTCACTCTAGCATTTATAAAAGCTCTGAAATTTAACTGAGTTAGTTTCATGGTAAATAGTTTAAATATCAAATCTCAGAGCACTTACAGGTAAATGATTCTACTCTTTTGAATACTGGAAGGTTAACAGTAATTCATGAATATTTGCAGAAAAATGTGCTAACATACTTAAAGATAGAACCCAGAAAACAAGATCTAAGAGCGTGATCAGGAAATTCTCCTACTACTAGTGGTTTGGCCAGAATGAGTCTTAATTTCTGACATGATTTCTAGCATCTTGTATGGTGTTACTCAAAGTAACCCTATTCCTGGTGGGACCTGTCAAACCATGACTTGTTCAGTTTATATGATTGTTTAGTAGCTCAATGTAGGACAACATTGTTTTGTCCTTCCTGCGTAGCCTCAGGTAGTTTAGGTTTATTGGATTGCTCCCATCACAGTGCTCCCATTCCTCTGTGTTTATTTGTAACTTCTTTCTTTATGCTCTTCATGACTTCATTTAGTCAATAAGTCCTGATGTCAGTCTGACCCCTAAAATTTCAGTATTTCTTGAAATGGTTCTCACTTCAGCCATGGTTCCCTAAATAAAGTGTAGAAAGGACATGGGCCTTGACTTGTAAATATTGTTTTTCTCTTCTCCCTAAGTCCTTTGCATAGTTTATTCAGAGCAATGTCCTTTTTGTGTGAACACAAAAAGACAGTAAATGCTATGCTTTTGTAAAGTGGGAGTTTATTGAATCTCAGTGATATTTTCTTCCTGGGCATCTGTTCTCTTGACCTAAGCCTCAGCTGCCCTTACTTCCTAGCACCCCCAAAAGCAGGTCCTGAGGAGGGACTGGATGGAACCAGGCAAGCGGTAAGCTATGTGCTACCCTGGCATAGAGATGGGCCTGGCCAAAGTGCCATAATGCTTAACTATAAGTTAAGAGCTTGATCATGGACAAATGCGGTCATGATCCAAAAGTAATAACTAGATTTGGACCCTGTTCTTTGTTAGGAATGATTAATCTGGTCTGAGCACTGTAGTCTGAGTCTGTGGCAAGATGTTCCCAGAAGAGCTGCCCTACAAGCCTCAATGTATTTCTTACTGTGTCCATACAAAAATAACTAGGATTAAGATGTTGATAAAGTTATTGGACTGAGGAAAGGAGAAAAACGCCTTAGGGAGTGGCTGAGGGAGCGGCCTGGCCCTCCCCAAATGCAGGTAGCAGAAGGAGAGCTATAGGGCCTCTCCCTTGCCACCCCCAGAGGTTTTATACAGCTCATGGTCTGGAGTTCTATGTTAGAGTCAGGACCCAGAAGAATTACACAAAGTCTTGATTGATGATATTTAACCTACTACTGCAGAGAGCTGGAGCGATAGCACAGCGGTAGGGCGTTCGCCTTACAAGCGGCAACATGGCCGACCCGAGTTCGATTCCTCCGCCCCTCTCGGAGAGCCCGGCAAGCTACCGAGAGTATTCGATATGCCAGACACAGTAACAACAAAGTCTCTAATGGAGACGTTACTGGGCCCGCTCGAGCAAATCGACGATCAACGGGAGGGCCTTTACCTTTTTACCTTTTACCTTACTGCAGAGAGCATATCCTTGGCTTGTGAACATTTTTGAGACTGCATTGTGATTTTTTGATGACATGTTTATCACAAATTCCACAAAATATATTTTTCTCATAAACAAATAGCTATAATATCTGGAATGAACAACATATATGGCCCAAAATGTCATGGTTATTTACATTGTAGCTTATATCTTCTACCGACAGCTTTCCTGCTTGGAGCTCATTTCTAGATAATGGTTTTTCTAATTCTGTTAGCAAAAAATCACAGACACAGATGTGGAATGTGTATGTTGGAATGCAAGATAACTATGAAATGCTCTACTTTTTTCTTAGTTGTACAAAATAAAATCCTATGCCCTTTAATGTAGAAAGAAAAATGCCTCAGAATTCTGATCTTCTAAAACCTTCATTATTTTGGCAGGACACCAAAATTCCTAAGAATTATCATCTATCCTCTTCTTACATAAAGGATAGCTTCAAACATATTGGATATTTCATTCTTATATGATTCTAGAAACACTATGCCACTTATTTGGCAAACTAAAATGATATTTTGTGGAATTTCCAGAAACCCTGGTCCCTTTGGATTATGACAACTCCATGAGTTAGCATAGCTCTAGAGGAAAAATCAGAAATGTAAATGTTGTCCATTCCTTCTGAATGCAAAATGCGTCCATTCCTTTCTTCTGTCAGAAATGGAAAAAATACATTTTAAAGATCAGTAGATACACAGTATGTCCTAAGGCAAAGTTCACTTGCTGTAAGAAAGATACACATCTGGCACAGCAGTTACAACTGAGACTAGTATTTGTTTAAATTTATGATCATTTACTGCCATCCTGTAGGATTTGTCTGCTATATCATGGTAAGAATGGTTAATTAACTCGCGGGTGTAATGATATCTCCTTCCCTAGACGTTTAAAAGTAGGCATCATTTTCACCATTCTTCTCAGGATGAGATTGCTGTTGCTGTGTTTTATTATCTTCTCTTGAATAGAGGAGTTTTAAAGTCTTCCATTTGAATTTACCTTAAAGAACAGCTCTTACTTCATTGTCTGAGAAGCTAGTGTAGAAAGTTTGCCAACTCCCCAGGAAGTGCATCCCATTTATATGTATGAAGGTAGAGAATCGCTGTGTGGATCTCTGGAAGTATTAGAACTACTCAGGATACTTAGCCTTCGTCTTAGAAAAATACTTCATTTATTATGTATATGTTCATTTATTATACTTCATCTATTATACTTCATATGCTTGGGCCCTTGTGGAAACAGGCGGATGACTTCATTGAGTCAATAAGTCCTGATGTCAGTCTGACCCCTAAAATACCAGTATTTCTTGAAATGGTTCTTACTTCAGCCATGGTTCCCTAAATAAAGTATAGAAAGGACATGGGAAATTACTACTGAACACATTTGCTGTGGTGTTTCAGAGGACTCTATCTTCTTCAGTCATACATTTCAGATTCAAAAAGAAAAAAAATCACATCCAGAAACCATGCAAAAAAATTATAACTTCCACTGTGGAGGTTGCCATGAACCATTCTCAATTTCTTTCATTTGAATAAACTCAGCAACTTCCTTATTGGCTGCTCATTTATTTTTCCTAAAGGATCCATCTTCTATTGTCACAGAGCTCCTTACAGGTCAAGCCCCTTTCTAAATTACTGACCAACCACCCATTATAGTAACTGCATACATCCAGTTTCTGATTATTAAAAGCTTCTGTCTGGTTCCTGCTACTTTGGTTCATGCATCTTCCTTATTATTAGAGAAGCCATTATATAACAGCTTCTCTTGGTATAAATTTGCTCTACAGAGGACAGTCACCACTAAATTGCTCACTAATAATGATCCCGTCACCTGATGTGTGAGAAGGTTCCTGTATTGAAAAACTCTAAGCATCTGACTGAGAGGCGGCAGGCATGTATCCTAATAGTGTAACTCATGGATCCTAAGTATATCTATTCCTAACAACCACAAGTAGAAAATTCATGTAGAAGCACATACGAAAGGATTTTATGGCATGACCTGGAAATTACACTAATCCTTTCTATTCACAGTTCTTTGACTGAAACTCATCCATATGGCCAGTTTGTAAAGGCAGTTGGAGAGTATAGCAAGCCTTCATGAAGAATAAAGATGGAGCGATAGCACAGCAGTAGGGCATTTGCCTTGCGTACAGCCAGCGCAGCCAAGCTGGGTTCCATTCCTCCGCCCCTCTCGGAGAGCCTGGTAAGCTACCGAAAGTATCTAGCCTGCACAGCAAAGTCTGGCAAGCTATCCGTGATGTATTGAATATGCCAAACACAGTAACAACAAGTCTCATGATGAAGACGTTACTGGGCCCGCTTGAGCAAATCGATGAACAAGGGGAGGACAGTGCTACAGTGCATGAAGAATAAGAAGTAAGTAACTGTCCTTGAGAGCAGCTAGCATCTTCTGCAATAGCACAACAAAGGACTCCCAAGATTTCTGTGAACCAATAGGTCAAAAGACAAGACTAGGTCAATACATGCTCTAAAAGACTTTGATACTTTTGCTTATAATCCACATATAAGTACATGTGTGCTGTGGTATGTGTAAATAAAAGAGGAAAACAGAGAAGAAAAAGAAAGTGAAAAAAGAGAGAAACTTACAAGGCAACTCATAAAACGTCCTAGGATAGAGTCCATATCTCTCAGTCTCTAAATAAGTGATTCAAAGGATCCAGAACAGTGTTTAGGAGGCAAGCTAAGCACGCACCTGAATCAGGTTTGATTCTCAACACCACGGGGCCCCAGAATATCAGCAAGTGCAGCCCTGCGGGCTCACTGAGCACTGCTGGATGGGGACCAAGTATCCCTGGCACCATGAGGCCCAAGCAGCACCATGTTCTAAGATCCATAAATTCATGTGAAAGCCTAAGTGGTGGAGAATTGCTGTGCAGCTCCTGACTTGAAAAAGCACAGCTTGGGAACCCCTCATCCAATTTCCCCTACAGAGTGGCTAAAAAAAAACAAGACAAAACAAACTAAACAAAACAAATCCAGAATGAAAATAAAACAAAACATGCAACTGCTTTTAGGGTCCAGAAAGTTGAACTTCTCTCACTACAGTAATCGCAAACCTTTAAAAATAAGATTTAAATGAATATTCTTTACCATGGCAGGAGTGATAGCACAGCAGGTAAGGCATTTGCCTTGCACGTGGCCAACCCGAGTTTGATTCCTTCATCCCTCTCGGAGAGCCTGGCAAGCTACTGAGAATATCCCGCCCGCAAAGAAGAGCCTGGGAAGCTCTCTGTGGCGTATTCTATATGCCAAAAGCAGTAACAACAAGTCTCACAATGGAGACGTTACTGTCTCCATTAGCAAATGGATGAATAACTGAAGGACAGTGCTACAGGACAGTGCTACGGTGTATTCTTTATTTTAACAATGACTCCATTGTAATAGAGAGGGAGAAAGGGTAAGATTTTCCAAAAGGCATAGAGGAACTGCAAGTTAGAGGAACTGCAAATTAAGGCAATAAGAAAATGGGTCAATATTGGTGAACTTGCATATCATTGTGTCCTTTTAGCCAAAACAATAAGCAAGGTCACAGAAATTCTGTAAAATTTTTGTAGCCTCTGAAAAAACTGTTATGTTCTAAAATTCCATTATCACAATAAAAAATTCTCTTAAGATTTTTAAAAATATGTTTCAAAAGTAAACTTTCCAATGGTGAAATTTGACGTATTAGCAAATAATAAAATTTGAAGATGCACTTTCTCAGTCAGTTCACCAGGGATGGTAATGGTATAGAGGGCAAAAATAACACTTCTTAAGTTTGTGTTTATGGACATGATAACGTTGGTACAGGACAATTTGCGAGAGATGTCAAGAGTTTCAAAACATTCATATCCTTTCACTGTCACTGTCACTGTCACTGTCCTCCTGTTGTTCATCGATTTTCTCGAGCGTGCACCAGTAACATCTCCATTATGAGACTTCTTGTTACTGTTTTTTCATATTTATATTTTTATTATTTCAGAAGAAAATACTAGTAAGAATATGACTCTAATAGGTCACTAAATAGAAAATATAAAATTAAAAAATTGCATAAATTTGGATTAACAAAAATGTCACAACCCAGAAGTAGCCACTCTACCTTTTCTTTGTCATCCATATTCTTCCCCAAGTAAGCAAATAAAACTATATGCAAGATTACACTGTACATTTTCTTCAAGATTATTTTCTTTTAATAAATGGTTTTCAAAAACGTTATATTTTATGAATTCAAATTTACAGAATTATTTAAGAACAACATGACTATTGTATGATTTATGTCAAAATGTTTTAGTAACTAAATACTATCTAAATATTTGCTTTCAGCTGTTCATTATCATGCATAAATATTTTCAGCGGTTTATTGTAATAAAACTGAGATAAATATCTATATATTTATCTGTAGACAGTTGCATCATTAAAATAGGTTTCAGTATTTTCGTAGAACTACTCAATATATAGAGTCCCTGATAAAGATGGGGAAGATATTTTCCAGAGAAATTGCATCAATTTTTGCTGCTGAAACAGGCCTCGAAGGAACTTTCTTCAATATAGTCTTTCTTCAAAGACATCTACCACAAGCCCACGGCAAGTATCATTCTCCATGGGGAAAAACTAAAGGCCTTCCCTCTAAGATCGGGCACAAGACAAGGTTGCCTGCTTTTGCCACTCCTATTCAATATAGTACTGGAAGTCCTGACTTTAGGCAAGAGAAAGGTATCAAGGGCATATAGATAGGAAGGGAAGAGGTCAAGCTATCACTATTTGCAGATGATATGATACTATACATACTATACATACATACTATACATAGAAAACCCTAAAGACTCTACAGAAAATCTCCTAGAAACAATAGGTCGATTTAGAAAAGTGGCAGGCTACAAAATCAACACCCGAAAGTCCACAGCTTTCTTATATACAAATAACGAAAGAGAAGAGACATTAAAAAAATCCCGTTCACAATAATACCTCAGAAAATCAAGTAACTCAGAATAGTCTTAACCAAAGATGTGAAGGACCTATACAAGGAAAATTACAAAACACTACTTCAAGAAATGAAAGAGGACACCAAGAAATGGAGACACATCCCCTGCTCATGGATAGGGAGGATTAACATTATCAAAATGGCAATAGTGCTCAAAGCACTATTAATGTGGTCCCTATCAGGATATCCACGACAATGTTCAAAGAAATAGACATGTTCCTGAAATTCATATGAAAAAATAACCCCCCGTGAATAGCTAAAGCAATCCCTGGGGAAAAAGAAGATGAGTGGCATCACACCCCCCTCCCAACTTCAAATTGTACTACAAAGCAGTAGTAATTAAAACAGCATGTTACTGGACTAGAAATAGACCTGCAGACCAATGGAACAGAGTTGAATATTCTGTCACAGACCCCCAAATACAAAAAAAATTAATCTTTGACAAAGAAGCAAGAAATGTGAAGTGGAAAAGGAAAGCCTCTTCAACAAGTGGTGCTGGGAAAACTGGATACCTACCTGCAAAAAAAATTAATTCTCACTTCGGTTTAATGCTAGGCACAAAAGATGATCAAAGTGGATTAAAGACCTCAATGTTAGACATGAATCCATAAGGTACATAGAGGAAAATGTTGGCGGAACTCTCCACAACATTGAAGCTAAAAGCATCTTCAAGCACGAAACAACAACACTGACCATGCAAGTGGAAGCAAACATAAACAAATGGAACTACATCAAACTAAGAAGCTTCTGCACTTCAAAAGAAACAGTTACCAAAATACAGAAAGAGTCCACAGAATGGGAAACAATATTTACCCAATACCCATTAATAAGGGATTAATATACAGGATATACAAGACACTAGTAGAATTGTCTGTCATCTACAAGTTGTTCACTTGAGTCATCCTGAATAGGATTGGCAGAACACTAGATGAAGGACAACCATGCAAGCAAGCTGGGTTCTGCAAAGGATTCAGCACCATCAACCATATCCACATGATAACAAAGCTCATTGAGGTTTCTCGGGAGTTCAAGATGCCACTCTGACTAATGTTCATTGATTTAAAGAAGGCCTTTGATTCTTTTGAGATGGAAGCGGTCATTGAAGCCCTAGCCAACCAGGGCATTCAAACTCAATAAATCAGGATCCTCCGTGAGCTGTATTATGGATTCACTTTCAGGATCTCACCATTCTACAAAGAAGTAATCATTGATGTCAAGAGAGGGGTTCGGCAGGGTGATACCATTTCACCAAAACTCTTCATTGTCACCCTCGGGTACATCATGCGATGACTGGAATGGGAAGGAATGGGAGTGAAGATAGATGGTCGGCAACTACACCAATTCTGCTTTGCTGATGACATTGTTTTAATAACACCAAACATTAGCCAAGCAGCACAAATGCTGGCCGACTTCGACTGTGAGTGGGGAAAGGTAGGACTACAGCTGAATCTTACCAAGACAATGTTTATGTGAAACAGACTCGTTCCTGATGCCCCATTCGCTCTCAATGGAACGACCATCTCCGAATGCAACAGTTATGTGTACCTAGGTCGAGAAGTCAACATGACAAATGACCTGGCACCTGAGCTGCGCAGGAGGAAGAGAGCAGCTTGGAACGCCTTCAAGAACGTGGAAGAAATAGCTAAGAGGATGAAGAACCTCCAGCTCCGAGCACATCTCTTTGATTCCACTGTTCTTCCTGCATTAACATATGCCTCAGAGACCTGGGCCCTAGGCAAACAGGATGAGAACTCTATTCAGGTCTCCCAAAGAGGAATTGAAAGAGCTATGCTTGGAGTATCGTGTTTCATTCGAATGAGAGAAAGAATTCGAAGTTCCAATCTCCTTCAAAGATCAAGGATAAGGGACACTGTCTCGTTTGCCAAGGCGTCAAAAGTCAGATGGGCTGGTCACATAATGAGATTTAGAGACGATCGCTGGACTAGAGGCATTAACGACTGGATTCCACAGGATGTCAAAAGACCGCGAGGCCGCCCACCTACCACATGGTCAGACTTCTTCATCAAGGTCATGAACGATCGGTTTGAGGCTCTTCATGTTCCTAGAGTGAACAGACGCCATTGGGCTACACTAGCACGTGGCAGGGACAAATGGAGACATTACTGGCGCCCACTCGAGAAAATCAATGATTAACGGGAAGTCAAGTGATCAAGTAGAATTATACAAGCAAACAAACCTCTAACTGCATCAAAAAATGGGCAGAAGAAATGAACAGAAGTCTCCTCCAAAAATAAATACAAATGGTCAAAAGGCACATGAAAAAATGCTCCACATCACTAGCCATCAGGGAGATGCTAATCAAAACAACAATGAGATTTCATCTCACACCACAGAGACTGGCACACATTCAAAAGAACAAAAACAACCAGTGCTGGTGTGGATGTGGGAGAAAAGGACACTCTTTCACTGTTGGTGGGAATGCCCATTAGTCCAGCCTTTCTGGAAAACAATATGGGTAGTCCTTCAAAAAATAGAAATTGAGCTTCCATATGACCTTGCAATACCACTTCTGGGAATATATCCCGAGGATGCATAAAAGCACAGTGGAAATGACATCTGTACCTATATGTTCATTGCAGCACTGTTCACAATAGCCAAAATCTGGAAACAACCCAAGTGCCCTAGAACAGATGACTGGTTAAAGAAACTTTGGTACATCTACACAATGAAATACTATGCAGCTGTCAGAAGAGATGAAGTCATGAACTTTGCTTATAAGTGGATAGACATAGAGAGTATCATTTAAGTGAAATGAGTCAGAAAGAGAGGGACAGACATAGGATTGCACTCATTTGTGGAATATAAAACAACGTAACATGAGGCTGACATCTAAGGATAGTAGATACATGGGAAAGGAAGATTGCTCCATAGCTGTAAGTCTGCCTCATGAGCAAAGAGAAGAAGGAGCTAGAATAGAGAAGGCATCGCTAAGAAAATGATGGCTTGAGGAACCAGTCGGGATGGGAGATGTGTGCAGAAAGTAGATAAAGGAACAAACATGGTAACCTCTCAGTGTCTGTATTGCAAACCATAATGCCCCAAAGTAGAGAGTATGGGGAATACTGTCAGCCATGGAGGCAGGGGGAGGATGAGAAGGGTGTGTATACAGCGGATATTGGTGGTGGGGAATGTGCATTCATGGAGGGATGGGTGTTTGATCATTGTGTGATTGTAACTCAAACATGAAAGCTTGTAACTATCTCACAGTGATTCAATAAAATTTAAAAAAATTAAAAAAAGAGCAAAAAAAATTATGTTTCTGGTTTATTTTTAAGGTGTGTATTTATCCATAATCATGTCAACATAAGATGCTTTAGCCATTTTCAAACTATTAAGTAGGATACGACTATAACCCCATACTCCAATTGTTCATCAATTTGCTCGAGCGGGCACCAGTAATGTCTCCATTGTGAGACTTGTTACTGTTTTTGGTATATTGAATATGCCACGAGGAGTTTACCATGCTCTGCCATGCGGGCAATATACTCTCGGTAATTTACAGGCTCTCCGAGAGTGACAGAGGAATCAAACCCGGGTCGGCCACTTGCAAGGCAAACGCCCTAACCACTGTGCTATCTCTCCAGACCATTTTTGGTTCCAAACCAAAAATCACTCCACCATTCTTAGTTGGTGGAGCAATTAATTAAGTAGGATAAAGGTAAAATAACATCTCCATTTTGATAAACTTATCTTTAACTACTAGCTTACATAAGTATTTTAAATATTTGTCATAATTCTTTTCTGTAAGTCATCTATATATCACATTTAGATGATTTTAATGTACTTCACTTATTAACTTATGAGATTTTAGATGGATGTGCTTGCAATTTTTAGTATTCTTTATATGCCTATAAATGCATATATAACTATGGTTATCTATTTTGAAAGAATAATATTAGGGATAGTCTTGTAGTTTCTCTCCCACTAAAATGAAATTCTACCTTTATTATATATTAGTAATTAAAAGGAACTTTGCACCAGGCTGTTTTCACTTGGGGTGACCCAGAGGGGGCCGGGCAAGAACCTTTCCTGCCTCAAGGGACCCAGCCCCAGCAGCCGACCTCCACTACCCAACTGCCGTCACTTTCCAGACCACTTTCTGGACCACACAACACACCATAAAACACTTCCTACCCATTTTCCATAATTACGACACCATATTTGATGGTGTCCAGATAGTAGGCAACAAATCATAGAGAGAAATATATATTTATGCCTCTCGGAGACCCCAGCAAGATACTGAGAGTATCCCACCTGCACGAGCAGAGCCTGGCAAGCTACCCATGGCGTATTTGATATGCCAAAAACAGTAATGATAACGGGTCTCTTTCCCTTGACCCTGAAAGGGCCTCCAATTGTTGGGAAAGACGAATGAGGAGAGGCTGCTAAAATCTCAGGGCTGGGAGGAATAGAGACGTTACTGGTGCCTGCTCAAGTAGATTTACAAACAACGGGATGACAGTGATACAGTGAATAATTAAAAATGGCTTCTCTATCTCACAGTAAATGAGAAATAAATTTAATTAACAGAATTTGATCTGTAATTAAATGTCATTTACAACGAATTTTCAATATTTTATAAATACAATTATAAATATTATATAATAGGAGAACATGTAATTAACTTCTCAAAATCCTATACTACAACAATATTTTTCAAATCTCCAAAACTATACAGTTGGAAAAAATAAAGACCAAACATTAACCCCAAACAATGATATCTGATATTATTAAGATTGAATCTCCCTGCTTATTTGATGTCTTCAATAATTTTGTAATAACTCTATGAGCAAAATTATCTTGCATTTGTTTCAAAAACGTGATTAGCATAAGTGATGGGACTTCCTGTCCTGAGGACAAAATACTAATAAAAAGTGACTTGAAGGTCTTGGACTTTTTAGCAAAACAAGGGTTTCAGACATTTTGGTTACTGCTTACACTGCTATGAATGATTCTATGCTGACATACAATGGGGGTAGATAAATTAATCAGAATTGTATAATTCAGGTCAATACCTCTCAACCTTCTCCCTACACACAACATTTATCCTGAGGGCTCCTGCTTCGCTGTATTATGGCAAGCTCCAATGCTTGCCCAAGGTCTGAGGTGGTCAGTTTGCTGTAGAAAATCGATTAGACACCATCTCTACTGGGTACTTGAGGGAGCCTTCAATGAGACTTGTGTAGAATTGCTCATAAGGTGACTTTAAAAGTGTATGTGCTCTGAGAAATTGTCAGTACTGCAACTGGTATTGATCTATGTTGAGCGACAATTCACTGAAATTGCCAAAGGTGCTTGTACAATTGTGATTTGGGGAAGAAAAGAAAAACATAACTAGAATGGAGAGAAAATACCTTTAAGTGACTATAGCGTTTTGGCTCTACCTAGAAAAAGACTGAGGAAAAGGCCTCATGCCCAAGAGATGCAGTAAAGAATCTGCAAGATGCTTATGTATCCAAAGAAAGTATCTCAACATTTGACAGAGTTTTAACGTTTCCATGGTCTAGACATGCAACCGCCAAAGTGTGAAAATGGGAAATAAATTTGTAGTTTTGAATGAAAAATGGTGACATGAATGCACATATTACTTTTACCCCTTCAAAAAGTTTGTTGAACTGACACAGGGATTAAGATCTGGCCTTGCACACAGCTGATCCAAGATCCATCCTCAGCATGGCTCTGAGCACTGCCAGGAATGATCTCTGAGCACTAAGGTAGGGGTAACCCTGAGCACTTCTCAGTGCCACCCTCCAAAAAGCAGATTAGTGTCAGGTAAATGATTCATAATTGAGAAATTGTCATAAACTCATTGTTCCATACATACCTTTACTTAGAAGCACAGTGATACGGCATTTGCCTTGCATGCGGACTACACAGCCAACCCGAGTTTAATTCCTCAGCCCCTCTCGGAGAACCCGACAAGCTACCAAGAGTATCTCGCCTGCACAGAAAAGCCTGGCAAGCTCCGCTTGATGTATTCGATATGCCAAACACAGTAACAACAAGTCTCACAACAGAGACATTACAGGGCCCACTTGAGCAAATTGATGAACAAGGGGAGGACAGTGCTACAGTGCTACTTAGAAGTTTGAACACTTTGATAATCATTTTCTCTTTTCCTCCATGCCCTCCACTCCTAGTAACCACTGGTATTATATTTATAAATTTAATGTTTTTAAATTTAATGTTTTTAATAAAAATCATATCATTTGATTTTTGTCTTTCTCGGTATTCCTTTCATTATTCTGACTTAACTTCACTCATCATAATTCCCTCAAGTTTTACCAGTGTTTTAATAAACAGCAAATTTTTTTCTTCTCTGCAGTTGACTAATACTATCAATTGTATAATGTTTCTGTGTGTGTATATATATATATGTATCTGTATAAATATGCTTACATGTGATATATGCATATGTATATCGTGTTTCCATGTCTTGTCTATTATGAATAATGCTGCAATAAACATGCAGGGTGATATTATTTAAACACAGAAATCCTTTATGGACCAGAGAAATAGCACAACAATTATAGAGGTAGGGCAGGGGAGGGGGGCTTGCCTTGCACACAGACAACCCAGATTCAATCCCTGGCATCCCATATGGTCTCCCAAGAACTGTCAGGAATAATTCCTGAGTGCAAAACCAGAAATAACCCCTGAGCATCGCCAGCTGTGACACCTCCCCCCAAAAAAAAGAAGAAAAGAAAAGATAATAATGTTATTTCCTTTCAATATATATGCTTATGTATATATCTATTTATATATACATATATATAATTCTTGAATAAAGTAACTTATTTTAAATATATGAAATTTGCTTTACAACTTTCTATTTGAGGTGATAAGCATTTAGAACTGATTATGGAAAAATGATTGCTATTTTAAATCAGTTGAATACTCTATTGAAAATCTGAGTTATACTTAGAAAATAGCATTGACATTTTCTTACTTCTACAAAATAGCAAGGGCACTTTCTTATGACCCCTATTTATTTGCAACGCCCTCCTGGTTATCCATCAAAGAGCTCAGCCTTCTGTCCATGTACATTTCTATGTGAACTTTTAGAAAGCACCGCAGTAGACTTCTCATCTGAACACCATAAATAGATGTACACTCCCTTCAGTTTTGGTTCCAGACTGAATTTCAGCCCTGCTGGAATGCTCTACCTCTTGTCCACATGGATAACACTTTGGATAACACTGTTTCTTGGCTGAACGAAAGAAATCCACACACTCATTCTCATCTCCCTAGTCAACTCTGATATCTGCTTTATCAAATTTGGAACATTGTGTGATTGAAACTCAATCATGAACAATATTGTAACTGTATATGTTAGGGGTTATTCAATTTATTAAAAAATGTGGGAGTCAGCTAGCTAGTCAGTACCCCCAAATGCAAAGATGTGTAAATTTTCAACAACCTGTTTGTCTGTTGTGTTCAGAAATGATAGAGCTAAATATCAACAAGACTCTGTGGTCAAGAGACCCGAACTTTAATAAACAAAATTTAAAGAGTGTCTGTCATATAGATGGCAGAAGGTGGTGAGGTGGGGAGTAAGGGGGATAGAACAGGAAGCCAGGAACCTGGTGGAAGGAAGATGAAATCGGTGGTATTGGAATTAGTGATGGACCATTGTACGTCTATGACCCAACTATAAATAACTTTCTAAATCACGGTGCTTTCGTAAATAAAATTGGGAAATAAAATAAATAATTTATAAATAAAAGGTAATATGTTATATTGTATCAATTTATTTGAATTTCTTTATTTTCATGGGTTAAAATATTGATCAATTCTATACATTGACTTTTTTTGATTTGTTTTCTGATAATTCCATTTGCCACTTTTGAAAGTTTTATTACAGCAAGTAATATGAAATAAAAGTGTTATGTACCTGCAAAGGGGGCAGCCTGGGTGTGAAAGGGAAAGTATCAGATTTCCTAATCAAGGGAGAGAAGCCAATTCTTGGCTCAATCGGACTCTAAGTCAGTGATTGCATCATACTATCTTTCTATCTAGAATTGCATATTACATTGTACAATTTCTATCTTGTTGATCATCTGGCAGAAGTTGACCAAGTTTTATGTTTCATTTTCTTCTCATTCACAACTACATGGGTAAGTTAAGCTAGATTCAGGTTTATGGATTCAACCACAAGAGAAAACTAATAGGAGGTACTCCTGGTACCCTAAACAGTTTGCTAAACGATATTTTCCAAGGAAGAACTAAAATATTTCGCTAAGCTTATTTGTATTTTCTAGCTATTAAGAAATATTAAACACATATGTGTATAATCTACATATATTTTCCCATTGTCCTTCAGAGCACTCTTTAGAAAATTATACAGACAGAAGGAGAAATTTTTATTTTACTGTTAGAGTTTTGGTTTGTGGGTTACACATAGCTATACTCAGGGCTTACTCCTGGCTCTGAAGATAGAAATCCCTCATGCTGAAGATGGGGATCACTTCAGGGAACTATACAGGGTGCCAGGGATTGAATCTCAGCCAGGTGCATGCAAGGCAAATTTCCTATCCACTGTACTCTCTTTATTGCCAGAAAGGAAAAATTTCAAATGAAAATAATATTTCACCTTCCATTCTTTAATTATAAATCAAGAAAAATATTTAGGTCTCATGAGACCATGTGTGTATGCAAATTTGAAGTTTTGTTAAAAATCACAAAATTACAAATATAGACTATTGATAAAATATAAATGTTAGGACGCTAATAAACTCCATGAATATTTTTAAAATATAGATATAAAATAAAAATTTACTAATGTTCTAACATATTTTTAACTCTATTTTCCCAGCTTTGGGGATTGTGAATTCTACGATTGGTTACTTATATAAAATTATTTTTAATATTTTCTATAGAATAGCAAGGTTATTCAGAATTTCTTAGAAGATGGTTGATTTAACTTTTTGGACTATAGATTAGAAGTGCTTCTTCGAATTATACCTGTAATTTTTATTGTGGTTCCACTCAGATACAATTTCTGGCTCAGAAGACAGTCCATCCCTCTATGATCAGGGACGAGACAAGGATGCCCACTCTCTCCAATGCTGTTCAATATAGTACTAGAAGTAATTGCAATAGCGATTAGGAAAGAAAAAGATATTAAAGGCATTCAGGTAGGAAAGGAAGAAATCAAGCTCTCACTATTAGCAGATGATATGATACTATACATAGAGAACCCTAAAAACTCTACCAAAAAACTCCTAGAAACAATAGACTTGTA
This sequence comes from Sorex fumeus, assembly GCF_029834395.1. NCBI lineage: Eukaryota > Metazoa > Chordata > Mammalia > Eulipotyphla > Soricidae > Sorex > Sorex fumeus. The sequence goes on along the minus strand of NW_026606068.1, from coordinate 1,479,913 downwards.
TAGTAAAGTTGCAGGCTATAAAATCAATACCCAAAAGTCCATGGCTTTCCTATACATGAATAGTGAAAGAGAAGAAAGTGACATGAAGAAAACAATCCCATTCACTATTGTGCCCCAGAAAATCAAGTACCTAGGATCAGCTTAACTAAGGAAGTAAAGGAACTTGCTTACAAAGAAAACTACAAAACCTCAACATTAGACCGGAATCCATAAGGTACACTGAAGACAAAGTTGGCAAAATCCTCCATGACATCGAAGCTAATGGTATCTTCAAAGATGTCATGCCACTGGCCAAGCAAGTGAAAACAGAGATAGACAAATGGGACTAATTTAAACTAAGAAGTTTCTGCACCTCAAAAGAAAGAGTGACCAAAATACAAAGACAGTTTACTGAATGGGAAAGGATATTCGCTGAATACACATCTGACAAGGGGTTGATATCAAGGATATATAAAGTACTGGTTGAATTCCATAAGAAGAAAACATCCAACCCTATCAAAAAATGGGGCAACGGAATGAACAGAAACTTTCTCAAAGAAGAAATCCAAATGGCCAAAAGGCACATGAGAAAATGCTCTACATCACTAATCAGCAGGGAGATTCAGATCAAAACCACAATAAGATATAATCTCACACCACAGAGACTGGCCCACATCCAAAAGAACAAAAGCAATCGGTGCTGGCATGGATGTGATGAGAAAAGAACCCCCTTCACTGCTGGTGGGAATGCCGACTGGTTCAGTCCTTCTGGAAAACAGTACGGATGATTCTCAAAAAATTAGAAATTGAGCTCCCATTTGAGCCAGCAATACCACTCCTGGGAATATATCCCAGAGAGGCAAAAATGTATAGTCGAAGTGACATCTGCACTTGTTTGTTCATTGCAGCGCTCTTTACAATAGCCAGAATCTGGAAAAAACCTGAGTGCCCGAGAACAGATGACTGGTTAAAGAAACGTTGGTACATATACACAATGGAGTACTATGTAGCTGTTAGAAAAGATGAAGTCATAAAATTCACATACAAGTGGTACTACATGGAAAGTATCATGCTAAGCGAAATGAGTCAGAAAGAGATGGACAAACATAGAAAGATTGCATTCATCTGGGGAACATAAACTAACAAAATAGGAGACAAACACCCAAGAGTGGCTGCGATTAGTACCAGGAGGTTTGCTCCATGGCTTGGAGGACAGAGACAAATGCTAGGGGAAAAGGGATCTCAGATATTTAAGGGAGTACCAAATAAAGAGTGTTGGGAGGATCTTCCCAGGATGGGAGAAACATGCTGAAAGTAGACTATAGACCAAACATGATTGCCATTCAATGCCTCTTTTGCAAACCACAACATCCAAAAGGAAAAAGAGAACAAAAGGAAATGCCCTGCCACCAAGGCAGGGTGGGATGGGGGAGATGGGGAGTGGGAGGGATGCTGGGACCCGTGGTGGTGGAGGATGGGCACTGGTGGAGGGATGGGTATTTGGTCATTGTATAATTGAAACCCAAGCACAGAGATTTGTAGGTCTACAGCTGTACCTCATGGCGTTTCACTAATAAAAATTTTAAAAAAAGAACACATTCCAGTGTGATTTACAGCCCTTGCATCCTCAGCAACTATTTAATTAGTTCAGCACCTATCATTCCCTTCATGTCTTAATGTGATGATCCTGAGAATTTAGGAGAAGCATTTGCTATAATCTCTGGCAAAGTGGCTATAAGCAGTAGACCATCTTATTTGGATTTAGTCCTCTTAGTATCAAAGATAGAACTGAGTGACCCAATCAGATAAATTGGGGGCAAGGTGCTGATAGAAATAAGGAAGAGCACACATCTCCCATCCCCTGGTAAGTCTGCTGAAAATCTAAGGGGTGCTCCTTTGTATATGATTTCCTTCTATGACCTTGCTGAAAGTAGAATATAGAACAAACATGATGGCCACATCCTGCCTGTATTGCAAACCTTAACACCCAAAAGGAGAGAGAGAGAGAGAGAGAGAGAGAGAGAGAAGGGGTGGCAGGAGGGATACTGGGAAAATTGGGGGTGGAGAATGGGCACTGGTGGAGGGATGGGTACTTGATCATTGTATGACTGAAAGGTAATCACGAAGTTTATAAGTCTGTAACCATATCTCACGATGATTCATTAAAAATTTACAAAAATTTTTTAATTAAAAAAAAGAAAGAAGGAAGAGGGTTAAACTGTGCTAGCAACTTGCCAGTCCCATGGACATTTTCAGGGGCATCTTAGGTCCAGGAATCTCTGTCTCCAATCCCCTATTTTTCCTACTATACCATCTGGGAGAACACATGGAGAATTAGGAGACATCTAAACAAGAGGACCTGAAACCTAAGCTTGATGGTAGAACTTCCCTCGTCTAAATCTTTCCTCCATATTTTTATTCATGAATTATTGATTATGCCTGAAAATCTCTACTCCTCTTTTTTAATCTTACATACTCCAACTCATTACATCATGCGCATCTAATATTTTACCTCTTCTCTAGAGATCTAAATGAGGACATTAAATCTTATATTTTACTTGTAGTTTCGTCAAATATCACTAATATAATTTTCTCACTTATGTCTGCCTCTCTCGTTAAATTGATACACTATTAATCAAAGTAACAATTTTATTAATTTTATGTTTCTTGCCTTTACAACAGGTTCTTTTGTGTAATTAGTTTGAAACAATTGCTGAATTGCTGGATGTCTGAATATTCTCTCTCCATGTGTCACCAGCTATAAGTGACTAACCCATTTCCTTATCACAGAATTGATTCACTGTGTCCAGGATCTTTTGCATATCCAGTTCTCAACAAATTATACAACAGTGTTTTTTATCTGGTTCACTAAATTATTAGGATATCAAAGGGAAAAAAATTAGTTCTTGAGTCTTTGTTTCAAAATTCAACACAGCATTTGACTTTTCTGTGGAATCATCTTAGATAAAGGAGTGAGTTATCTTGCTTAATCCTTCCTCCTTAATCATTAATCCTCACTATGACTCTATAACCTCTTACCTTTTAAAAATAAAAGTAAAATAGAAATCATTATTAATAGCATTATAAGCCAAAAATAAAATAATAATTTTAAAATAATTTCAAAAACACAGGTAACAAAGAAACTGAGACTTCATGAGGTTGTGTAAACACAGCAAGCACATTATCAACAAGTACAGGAACTGAGAACAAGTACCCCAACAGGTTGAAACCAGCAACTCCACTGGTGACCACTTTGCTAAATTTCCTTCTAAGAAGTCAATATCCAGTTTTATGGTCACTACACAACTCAGTTTTTTAACCATAGCTGGTATTGTCAGTATGCTCTAAAACGTTAAGTTTCCTACCATAAAATATCAGTCAACTGGAAAACTCAGAGCATCTATCTAATAGAATTTTTCTATTAACATTTTAGTAGTCATTGCCCCACCTTAGTAAATACAGAAAACAATTGTGTTCTTACTTTCAATGATAGCATCTCTTAGACTCTCAATAGCACATTCTTAGGTAACACTGGTAAGTCTTAGATGTACAGCTTTCCATCTGAAACACATCACTCTTGCCACCAACATTCTGATTTCTATCCAGTATCATCCAATTTACCTCCTTACCTACCATTAACCCTGGACTCCAATAACCATCATTATGCAATCAGAATTGGAAGGTTTGCTTTAGGACTGTTTTGTTTGTCCATTTGCTATGATTCTTTATAAGCCATATGAGCAACATCATATCGCTGTAGTGCTGCCCATGCCCTGGAGTTGGTGATTACCCGGGTCACTCAAACTGTACTCAGAGGGCCACCAGAGTGTCATCTGGGGATGCCCAGGGAACCAAATAGTGCTAGAGATCAAACTAGGCAGAATCATCAGCCTACAAGGCATGTGTTTTGATATCTGGCCTCTGTATATAACTGTTTCAATATGAGGAAACTATTCAAAATATCAAATAATAATTCATGACCAGAATGACTTTCAATGGTTTTCTTTGATATCATTGATCAATTATAAAATAGAGACATGGGAATCAGCTACCTAATGAAAATTTTCAGAACTTCACTGCACTGAGCAGCTTCATGGGATGTCATTTCACTGATGATTTATTTTCAGTCTACATCCTTTCCAAGAATGTCACCATCTCTAATTAAGAAATACCCCTTCATATTGAATTGCCTTCAAAGAGTTCTGGTAGAAGAACTCTATCGCCAGCTTTAACACTACTGACAGAACCACTCTTCCCTTTCCTTCAAAGCCCTATCCAATAGCAAGGACTATTGATTTGCTCTACTTTTCCTTGAGACTTTTTCTGAAAGCACAAAATCCATTGGCAGTCCATTGGTTGCTGTTTCAGTTGTGTGCATTGCAACTAATATGCAGTCAAAAAGGAAAAAATTAAATCTAACCACTGGCCCTGACACAATATCAGTGCCCGCTCTCTGTACTTTGCATTCATGAGATGTGTTCATTCTTACTGTGCAAAGTAAGATACTATATAGGGAAACCAAAATCCATAAGAACAGAAAAGGGAATTTTGTTCTTCCTCTGTTTTTATTTTCACTCTAAAGCTCACTTAATCACTTAATCACTTAACTTCCCGTTAGTCATCGATTTGCTCGAGCGGGCTCCAGTAACGTCTCCATTTGTCCCTGTCGCGTGCTAGTGTAGCCCAATGGCATCTGTTCGCTCCGGGAACATGAAGAGCCTCAAACCGATCGTTCATGATCTTGATGAAGAAGTCTGACCATCAGGTAGGTGGGCGGCCACGCGGTCTTTTGACATCCCGTGGAATCCAGTCCGTAACAGCTCTAGTCCAGCAGTCCTCTTTAAATCTCATTACGTGACCAGCCCATCTGATTTTCGACACCTTGGCAAATGAGACAGCGTCCCTGATTCTTGATCGTCGACGGATGTCAGAACTCCGGATTCTTTCTCTCATTTGAGTGAAACGTGATATTCCAAGCATAGCTCTTTCTATTCTTCTTTGGGAGACCTGAACAGTGTTCTCATCTTGTTTGCGTAGGTCCCAGGACTCTGAGGCATATATTAATGCAGGAAGAACAGTGGAATCAAAGAGATGTGCCCGGAGCCAGAGGTTCTTCGTCCTCTTAGCTATTTCTTCGACGTTCTTGAAGGCGTTCCAAGGCGCTCTCTTCCTCCTGCGCAGCTCGGGTGCCAGGTCATTTGTCATGTTGACCTCTCGACCTAGGTACACATAACTGTTGCATTCAGAGATGGTCGTTCCATTGAGAGCGAATGAGGCATCAGGAACGAGGCTGTTTCTCATAAATATTGTCTTCGTAAGATTCAGCTGTAGTCCTACCTTTCCACACTCATGGTCAAAGTTGGCCAGCATTTGTGCTGCTTGGCTGATGTTTGGTGTTATTAAAACAATGTCATCAGCAAAGCGGAGGTGGTGTAGTTGCCAACCATCTATCTTCACTCCCATTCCTTCCCATTCCAGTCGTCGCATGATGTTCTCGAGGGTGGCACTGAAGAGTTTCGGTGAAATGGTATAACCCTGCTGCACCCCTCTCTTGACATCAACGATCACTTCTTTGTAGAATGGTGAGATCCTGGTAGTGAATCTGCAATACAGCTCATGGACAATCCTGATGTATTGGGCTTGAATGCCCTGATTGGCTAGGGCTTCAATGACTGCTTCCGTCTCAACAGAATCAAAGGCCTTCTTTAAATCAATGAACGTTAAACAGAGCGGTATCTTGAACTCCCGAGAAACCTCAATGAGCTTGGTTATCGTGTGGATATGGTCGATGGTGCTGAATCCTTTGCGGAACCCAGCTTGCTCGCATGGTTGTCCTTCATCTAGTGTTCTGCCAATCCTATTTAGGATGACTCGAGTGAACAACTTGTAGATGACAGACATTAGGCAGATTGGGCGATAGTTGCCAATGTCATGGATGTCTCCCTTCTTGAACAGTAGTACGGTCCTGCTGGTTTTCCATTGGGACGGAACTTTGCATTCAGACAGGTAGCGAGTGAAGAGCCGAGCCAGTGTATTGATGAGTACTGACGGCAGATTTTTCAGGTGTTCAGGTCTGACCTTGTCAGGGCCGGGTGCTGTTTGTTTCTTTACTGACGAAATGGCGTGTCGGATTTCGGAAGGGAGAACGTTGGGAACTACATATCCATCCTGTGGAATTTGGTATGTCGGCAAGTGGACATGGCTATTGAAGAGATTTGAGTAGAAGTCATGGATAATCTTCTCCATTGCCGTTCTGGAGGACATGATGGATCCATCAGGACGTAGGAGGGCAGTCATCTTGGTCTTGTAGTTGGCGAAGGACAGGCGGGTGTTACGAATACTTTTCCCGGCTTCTACCGCATCTACCAGTACTTCTGCTCTTCTCTCTTTGAAGTCTTCCTTGATCGCATCTCTGCACTGCTTTGCGAGCTCGGACGTTAGCATGTGGTTGCCTGAGGCATGCGCCAAACCATGCTGGCGAATTAGCTCAATAGTTTTCGAAGATAGGCGATTTTTTGTGGCTATCTCTCTCTTGGCGTTCCTCGCACATTCATGGAGGTATTCCTCGTCAATGTTGTCAACAATGGCATCTTCCAATGTTGCCGCAATAGTACCAAAGAGTTCCCAGTTGGTGGTCATTCTGGGAGTTCTCTTTTTGAACTTTGCAGCCCTTTCTCCCCGCTCTGTGAAGTAGAATTTTGCACGAAGGAGACGGTGGTCCGATCCCATTCGAAATTTTGGGACAACAGCGACATCAGTCAGGCAAAACCATCAATTTAATATGATGTGGTCTATTTCGTTGTGGAATCGTCCACCGGGAGACTCCCATGTCCATCGTTTAGATTCTGCCTTCTGGAAGTGTGAGTTACCATGAATGGTCTTGGTCGACATGATGAACTCAGACAGTCTCTCACCCTGTTCATTCCATTCTAGGCCATGGGTCCCGATGTGACGTTCTTTAGCTGATCTTCTCGGTCCTATCTTGGCATTAAAATCACCCACAATGATCTTGTAGAAGGTGTGGTCTTCTTTATAGAACTTCTCTAGCTCCATGTATAACTTCTCGATTTCTCTTTCATCATAATTAGATGTTGGTGCGTAGACAACGAAGATAGAAACTGCAGGCAGTGAGCCACATCTATTCAAATGTAAACGTCCGATTCGGGTTGTTAGGCATTCGAATGAATCAATGCTCTTGGCCAAGTTTGTGTTGACAAGGACACCGATGCCTCCAACACCTCTTTTATCGCATGTTCCGAGGAACAATTCTTCTCCAGTGTCGAAAACGGCATGGTGTGATTCGTGCCTTCTTGTCTCAGTCAGACCAATGATGTCGTACTTGATCATTCGTGCTTGTACCATCAGGTCCTCGATGGATGCATCTGATGCTAGTGTACGTGCATTGAAAGTACAGACGATCATTTTTGTCTTCCTTCGTTGTGGCAGCCTAGGTCGGCCTTGAGATTTTGTCGGCCTCTCCTTTCTCATCCTTCTCAGTGCTGTCATGTCGGTGAAGCCTTCAGGGTCAGGTGAATGAGACCAGTTGTAGTTACTGGTTTTGGCATATCGAATACACAACGGATAGCTTGCCAGGCTCTTCCATGCGGGCGGAATAGTCTCGGTAGCTTACCAGTCTTTCCGAGAGGGATAGAAGCTTTTGGGGTGACTCTAAAGCTCATGTATGTGATATCCCACGTATGTCTCTGGAGAAGACATATAGATAGATAGATAGATAGATAGATAGATAGATAGATAGATATAAAATCACTGTCACTGTCCTCCTGTTGTTCATCGATTTGCTTGAGCTGGCCCAGTAACGTCACCATTGTTGTTACTGTGTTTGGCATATCAAATACCTCAAGGGGAGCTTCTCAGGCTTTGCCGTGTAGGCTAGATACTCTCGGTAGTTTGCCAGGCTCTCTGAGAGGGGCAGAGAGGGGCAGAGGAATCAAACCCGTGTCAGCCACATGCAAGGCAAACGCCCTACTGCTTTGCTATCACTCCAGCCCATATATATATATATATATATATATATATATATATATAAAACCCCCTCATTTATTGCAATTAACCTCTCTTGAGAACTTCTTTGGATCAATCAAGGATTAATGTTCCCTTTTTCTTGATGGTGTCCAATTCTAGCATCCATTACTTTGCTCCTTGCCAAAGATATGGTGATGATGAAAATAACATCAACTCCAGAATTTTAAATAGCACTTCACATTTTCAGAGCACTTTCACATTTCAAATGTTATATAGGGAAAGCTTTAAAAAGATGGAATAAGAGTGGGCAGTACTTGCACCCAGAATAAGAAATTGAGGGCCTAAAATTAGGAAATATTTTAAATGTGTCAAGTCCTAACTTTTCTGCCTTTGAAGCCTGGAGAGTAATTCTATAGTGCTTTAATATGTTGTGTACCCATATATAGTAACATTTAGTGTCATATGAAATTTATTTTATTTCAGGATATTTTATAATCAGAGTATTGCTATGGTCTGAATGTCTGTGCTTTCCAAAAGCTCATGTATTAAAATTAAATCCCGCAGATGATAGTAATAGCAAATGAAAGCTTTTGGAAGAAATTAGGTCATATAAGTGGCCTGGGGGTGGGAGGGGGGAATTTCCTTATAAAGGTGGCCTTAGGAAATTCGCTTGTCCCTTCCACAGTGTCTGAAAGTGAAAGAAAAAAATCTAGTCAAATTCAAGTGTTAAAATCAGAATTCAAATTAAAGTCTAGTTACTATTAAATCTTAATCTTTTTTTCTTTTATCTGATTTGTCTTGAGTCAGCTAAATCTCCTGAGGCTGTTTTCTTACATAAATCGATGTTAAGTTAGATTGCCCTCATTCAAAATTTGTGCAGAAAAATGCTGACTCTAAGTATAAAATTTAATGTGTATTTCTTTTAAATTCCATCATTATAACGTTGAACACTATTGCAGTCAAGTAACTCCTTTGATTGTTTTGTCAAAATACCTTTTATCTTTCCATGTATTTTGTCACTTTTATATTTGATAAGCTTTCCTGCTAGGTATTCATCGAGTCATTGAGAATCATAAGCCAATAAAACAAATATATGAATAAAATTCAATTGAATATTATTTTCATAAAAGCTTTAAAGGGAACAAACAGTATCAAATGATGATATTGTCTCTTGATCTCTTGTTATAAGACCGAGGTTTGTAAGCAGCAGGTTGAGATGGGAAGGAAGGAGTCCAAAAGTGATGTAGAGACAGTGATAGAGTCTTGGTGACTTTGGTATTGGTGAAGATGCAGTAACTTTGTACAGAAAAACGCCATAACTGCTAACTAACACTATTGAAACCACATTTCCTAAACTACAATAATTTCTAAATGCTTTTCTTGTAAACTTATACCAATGCCTTATATATCTTGTATATTAACCTTTTATCAGATGTATACTGGGTAAGCAGACTCCCCGTCAGGCTGTGGAATGGGTGAGAGCCCTTCCACCTCAAGGGACTCAGCCCCGGCTGCCAACCTCCACTCCCCAACCACCGCCATGCTCCAGGCCACTTTCTTGACACTTTATAAGACACTTCTTACCCATTTTCCACAATTACTACACCATATCTGATGGGATTCAAACAGTAGGCAACAAATCATAGAAAGAAATATATAAATATATGTCTCTCAGAGAGCCTGGCGAGCTATCAAGAGTATCCCGCCCACACGGGCATAGCCTGGTAATCTCCCCATGGTGTATTCTATATGCCAAATACAGTAATGACAACAGGTCTCATTCCCCTGACCCTAAAAGAGCCTTCAATCATCGGGAAAAGATGATTAAGAAGAGGCTGCTAAAATCTTAGAGCTGGGAGGAATAGAGATGTTACTGGTGCCCGCTCTAGTAGTGCGACAATCAACGGGATGACAGTGATACAGTTATACAGTGATACTGGGTAAATTATTATTATTATTTTTCATTCCATGGGCTGTCTTTGCATCTTGGTCACCAATTCTTTTGAGGTGCAGAAGTTTCTTAATTTAATGTAGTCCTTTGTTTTTTTAAAATCTTAGCTTCCACTTGGTTGATAAGTGGTGTTTCATCTTTGAAAAGATCTTTAGTTTCAGCATCATGGAAGATTCTGCCTGTTTTCTTCCATGTACCTTATGGATTCAGGACTGATATTGAGGTATTTAATCCACTTTTATCTTACTTTTGTGCTTTGAATTAGAAAGAGGTCTGAATTCATGTTTTGCACCTATCTACTCAGTTTTTTTTTCTGCACCACTTTTTAAAGAGGATTTTCTTGCTCCTTTATCAAATAGTAAATGATCATATATTTGAGAGTCTCTGTCAGGATATTCAATTCCATTTAGCTATGAAACTGGTTTACTCCAATACCATGCTGTTTTAATTACTGCCACTTTGTAGTATAGTTTGAAATTGGGAAAGGTGATGCCTCCCATCTTCTTTTTTCCCAAGCATTGCTTTAGCTATTTGTGGAGATTTGTTGTTTCATATGAATTTTAGGAGTGTTTGATCTATTTCTTTGGAAAATATTGTGCATATCCTTATAGGGACTGCATTGAATCCGTATAATGCTTTGAGGAGTATTGCCATTTTGACCATGTTAATCCACCTGATTCATGAGCAGAGGAGGTGTCTCCAATGCTTCTTGAAGCAGTGTTTTGTAGTTTTCTTTGTATATGTCTTTCACCTCTTAAGTTAGGCAGATTTCAAGGTACTTGATTTTCTGAGGCACTATTGTGAACGGTATGATTGATTTTTGATATCTCTTTCCTCGATTTCATTATTTGTAAAAAATAAAAATCCAACACAAAAAATGGAGAGAAAAAAATGAACAGAAATTTCAAAAAAAGAAGTATAAATGGTCAAAAGGCACATGAAAAAATGCCTTATATTGGTAATAATAAGAGAGATGAAAATCAAAACAACAATGAGGTATCACCTCACACCACAGAAACTGGCACACATTAAAAAGAACGTCAGAAACTAGAGCTGATGTGGATGTGGAAAAAAAAGAGATTTTCATTCATTGTTGATAAGAATATTGACTGGTTCACCCTTTTTGGAAAACAATATGGACATTCCTCAGGAAGCTATAAATTAAGCTCCCATACAACCCAGCAATACCACTTCTGGGAATATAACCTCAGGGCACAAAAACACACTGCAGAGAAAACATCTGCACTTCTATGTTCATTGAAGCACTATTCACAATTGCCAGAATCCTGAAACAACCCAAGTGGCCAAAAACAGATAACTGGATAAAGAAGCTGTGATATATCTAAACAATGGAATACTATACAGCTGTTAGAAATAATGAAGTCATGAAATTTGCTCATTAAATGGGTGGACATGGAGAATATCATACTGAGTGAAATGAGTCATATATAGAGGAACATACTTATAATGATAACACTCATTTTGGGGATATAAAAAAATTCCATATCAGACTAATATCCTAGGACAAGAGCAAGGAGGATTTGTCCATGTATGGAAGCCTGCCTCAAGTGATGGGCGGGGAGAAGGCAGTTGAGATAGAGAAGGGACTACTATGACAATAATAGTTGTAAATGATTTTTCTGGATAAAAACTGCATGATACAAGTAGGTAAAGGAAAAAGAATGATATCCTCTCAGTGCAAGTATTATAAGCCACAATGCCCAAAAGGAAAGAGCAAGAAATTAAAAAAAAGTGCCTGCTACAGAGCCAGGCTGATGGAGGGGTGGGGAAGAACAGGAGAGAAACTGGAACATTGGTGATGGGAAATGAATGTACAATCGTAAAGAGATGGGTTTTGGAACATTGTATGACTGAAACCCAATCACAAACAACTTTGTACTATGCATCTCATGTTGATTCAATAAATACTCTTAAAAAACTCATTACTTTAAGTTTTAAAATATCTACTAATCCATATAAGTTCAAGATGCCACTCTGTCTAACGTTCATTGATTTAAAGAAGGCCTTTGATTCTGTTGAGACGGAAGCGGTCATGGAAGCCCTAGCCAATCAGGGCATACAAACTCAATACATCAGGATCCTTCGTGAGCTCTATTGCGGATTCACTACCAAGATCTCACCATTCTACAAAGAAGTAATCATCCATATCAAGAGAGGGGTTCGGCAGGGTGATACCATTTCACCAAAACTCTTCAGTGCCACCCTCGAGAACATCATGTGATGACTGGAAAGGGAAAACATGGGAGTGAAGATAGATGGTCGGCAACTACACCACCTCCGCTTTGCTGATGACATCGTTCTAATAACACCAAACATCAACCAAGCGGCACAAATGCTGAACGACTTTGACCGTGAATGTGGAAAGGTCGGACTACAGCTGAATCTTACGAAGACAATGTTTATGAGAAACAACCTTGTTCCTGACGCTCCATTCGCTCTCAACGGAACCACCATCTCCGAATGCAACAGTTATATATACCTAGGTCGAGAAATCAACATGATGAATGACCTGGCACCTGAGTTGCGCAGGAGAAAGAGAGCGGCTTGGAATGCCTTCAAGAGCATTGAAGAAATAACTAAAAGGACAAAGAACCTCCAGCTACGAGCACATCTCTTTGATTCCACTATTCTTCCTGCATTAACATATGCCTCAGAGACCTGGACCCTACGAAAACAGGATGAGAACACTATTCGGGTCTCTCAAAGAGGAATCGAAAGAACTATGCTTGGAATATCACAATTCACTCAAATGAGAGATAGAATCCGGAGTTCTGATCTTCGTCAACGCTTAAGAATCAGGGACGCTGTCTCATTTGCCAAGACATCAAAAATCAGATGGGCTGGACACGTAATGAGGTTTATAGACAACCGCTGGACTAGAGACATTACTGATTGAATTCCACGAGACATCAAAAGATCACGTGGACGCCCACCTATAAGATGGTCAGACTTCTTCGTCAAGACCCTAAATGATCAGTTTGAGGCTCTACATGTTCCTAAAACGAACAGATACCATTGGGCTACACTAGCACGCAACCGGGATGAATGGAGACGTTACTGGCACCCGCTTGAATAAATCGATGAATAACTGGGATTAAGTGATTAAGTGATAATCCATATAAAAATAAATTAGTACTTAAGAATTATAAACTTCAAGACCTAGATTTTAATTCATTGGTCTGCCACCTCTTGTACAACTTTGAGATTTACTAGTCTAAATTCCAAGATATGTTTTATCTGTTTAATGAAGCAACTTTATTCCTCCAATCCCTCGAAAAGCCTGGCAAGCTACCGAGAGTATCTCGCCTGCGCGGCAAAGCCTGGCAAGCTACCCATGATGTATTTGCCAAACACAGTAACAACAAACACAGTAACAACAACACTTGTTGTTACTAAAATGGTGATGTTACTGGGCCCGCTTGAGCAAATCGATGAACAACAGGAGGACAGTGATAGTGATTTTATAGACCATGGGATTATGTCTGGCATATAATAAACTTCAAGAACATTTAAGTACTATTATTCTAATTGACTATTTTTATATGTAGCCTAGTTCTGAGTTCAGGTAACTAATATCTCATTATGTGCTTGATCCTACAATAGGGAAGGTTTGGTAAACCTGAGAAAGGTCAACTGATCCTCTTCAAGAGAGAACTCTTGTCTAAAAGGAGGAGAGCAGTCATCAAACTGTGTTACCTTCATTTTTCTATCTTCCCCCGGTCATGTCCTTCCAGGACAACTTTTAAGTGACCAAATGTGGAGGATTGTCAAGGTTAGTCATTTCAGGCAAATGAACAATTCAAACAGGTCAAATAGGCTCAGAGCTCCAGAAAATGAATAGCATCACAGTTTTATTTCTCTCCTCCTTCTTCTTCCCAGTTCTTTTATTTACAGGGGTTGGTTCCTACAGTTTCTCAACCTTTGGTTTAGAGAGAACAACTTTGTAACTCTGTATCTCACAGTAATTCAATAAATATTTTTAGATATTTTTTCAGCTTTTTGGTTTAGCATCTACCTCTGGAAAACATACTTTGACAAGCAGTAACACTGAATTACTTCCATAAAATTCCTATTTTATATTTCTTTTACTTATATATTTCTTTGTGAATTCCTCTTGAATATAGGCAGTGATATTTCCATCCTTCTGTCTCTCTTTAACATTTCTGTTGGGATGACCATATATTGTACATAAGCTTGATTACGGTGCTTGTACATTTGGTTCTTGTGCTTGATGGGGTTTTACATCATGTCATAGTGCTCACATTGTTTGTCTCAAAGGTCATAAGATTCACACTCTTTTGCACACATGCTTGTTGGAAGTCAGACACTTACCCCTTTACTATCTCTCTACTATCGCACTTTTACCATAGTTCTCCAGATAACACCATATTTTCCAGCATTATCTTCTATTATGTCCTTTAATAACCCTAATAAGTTCCAACCGGACAAACACAACTTCCTATTTTTTTTATTTCATTCTAAATCCCAAGCTGAAGATATTAATATCTATCTTCTCTTTCTATCACTTTTTTCTCTTTCAAGGGAAATTTCAAATGCCATCTTTTTTAACAAATGGTCCCAAATTCACTCTCATGAGAATGAATGGTCTTTCTGTGTTGTGTTTCCTCTACACAATTGTATCTCAACTACAGCCATCTATTTTAATGCACCCTATAATATAGACTAGGATATCTATCACCAAAAGGGCATTCATAAATGTTTGTCTGCCTGAAGACACACCCTTAAGAGATAGTGTATTAATTATGCTTTTAATTCCATGTGATGAATAGGATTTTTCTCACAGTAGGCACCTATCAGTAAGTTAATTCAATTAATTATAAGATTATTTTAAGAAAACACTTGTCTACCTATGATCTACTATTTACTCCCTGGAGTAAAATATTACACTATTCCACAGCATTCTCACTTTATACCCAAATTTAATTTCCATGTCACACTACTAAAGTTTAATTTTTCTCCCACTCAGCTAATGTGTCAAGGAATGTCAAATATTAAAAAGATAGGACTACATATTGAAATGGTAAAGGGAAAATCACTGCGAAAATGTTTTTTCTTCAGTTCTTTTCAGTATTGAGATAGGTGGAGAGGGGGGAGTGAGTGAGAGAGAAAGAGAGAGTTGAACAGTGAGAGGACTTGATGTGAAACAGGCATGGATACTAGTACTAAGAATAAACACTTTCATTTTTTTAGGCTCAATGTGTTTTTTCTTTTTGGGTCATAGCCAACGATGCTCAGGGGTTACTTCTGGCTCTGCTCTCAGAAATTACTTCTGGCAGTGCTTGGGGGAGCATACGGGATGCCGGGGATTGAACCTGGGTTGGCCTCATGCAAGGCAAACACTCTACCTGCTGTACTATGGCTCAAGGCCCTCAATTTCTTTAAGAACACCTATTGTTCAAGTTTGAGAAGGCACCACCACCACCACCTGGCCCCCTGGCGCCATGTAATCCCATCAACGGCCAAGACTCAGAGACTATAAAATCCAGCTCCCGGACGAGAACAGTGCAGTCTTCTGCCACCGCGCCTGGCTGTTCCTCGCCGAGGCCCCTTGGAGGGGAGCGGGTTGAGCTTTCCTCCCCGCACCAACCAGGGCTCCGGCCCCGAAGACCTCCAGGACCAGCCACCACCATTCTGAGACCACTCTCCGCACACATGAAGGTACTGGCAGAGGGACAAAGCCACGCGGGTTCCGGGGCCGAGATCTCCAAGCCTACTCGGATTGGAGTCGAGCATCCTCCACCCAGATCCTCCAAATCCCAGTAGGCGGGGGTCACATAAAATAGGTAAATCTTACAAATTTAAAATTTAGATAGGGTTAAGAGAATTGAGAAAATTTAAAGAGAAAATCTGAATATGGCTATAAAAGTATTAGTGTGCTTTATCCATAGAAAGTAAATATTGGATTTATATGTTAAATATTGTATCATACATACTGTTTAGGTGTCTGCACTAGTAAGTAATTGGTCACTGTCCTCCCTTTGTTCATCGATTTGCTCAAGCAGGTCCAGTAACATCTCCATTGGCGACTTTGTTGTTACTGTGTTTGGCATATCGAATACATCACGGGTAGCTTGCCAGTGGGTGAGATAGACTCAGTAGCTTGCCAGGCTCTCAGAGAGGGGTGGAGGAATCGAACTCGGGCCTGCCATGTTGGCTGCGTGCAAGGCAAATGCCCTACCACTGTGCTATCCCTCCACTCACTAATAAGTAAAAGAGTTCAATAAAAATTTCTATGAATATAAAAGATACCAAGAGGCTGATTCATGTCAGCTAGATGGCATCCAGTCTGAGAACTCTGGAACATTCTCAGAAAGGGGGAGGACTGGCTCAGACATCCCCACCTATACCTGAAATCCTCTGGCACATAAATGGTCCAGCTTCACAACTGAACCTCATCAATCCACCTAGGCACAACATTGTCTCAGCTTCACATCTTGGATATCTCCAAATTTTTCAGTACTGACAACCCAGAAGCACAGCAACTCTGATGAAAAAGCTGCATAGAAATTCAGCAAGCTCAGTAAGTGAAAACAGTAGCACAAAGTCTCAGGTGGCACCAAGCAGCACAATTAGTCCACAGACAATGACTTTAGTAACACCACTCTGAGATTTTAAAATAAAATTTAGACACTGGAGAAATAGTACATCGGGTTGGGCGTTTTGTTGCAGGCAGCCGATTCCCAGCATCCCATATGGTCCCCCAAGCACCACCAGGAGTAATTCTTGAGTGCAGAGGCAGGAGTAACCCCTGAGTATCACCGGGTTTGACCCAAAAAGCAAATAAATAAATATATCACTTGATCATTTGACATCCTGTTACTCATTTGCTCGAGCATGCACCAGTAACATTTCCATTCGTCCCTGTTGTGTGCTAATGTAGCCCAATGGTGTCTTCTCTCTCCAAGAATATGCAGAGCCTCAAACAGATCGTTCAGGGTCTTGACGAAGAAGTCTGACCCTCTAGTAAGCGGGCGGCCATGCAATCTTTTGACATCCCATGGAACCCAGTCGGTAACAGCTCTAGTCCAGTGGTCATCTCCAAATTGCATTATGTGTCCAGCCCATCTGGTTTTTGACGCCTTGACAAATGAGATAGCGTTCCTGATTCTTGATTGCCACTGGAGGTCAGAACTCCCGATTCCTTCTTTCACTTGAGTGAAGCATGGCACACCAAGAATAGCTCTTTTGATTCTTCTTTGGGAGACACAAATAGCATTCTCATGCCAGGTCTCTGAGGCATATGTTAATGCAGGAAGAACAGTGGAGTCGAAGAGATGTGCCCGGAGCTGGAGGTTCTTCATCCTCTTATCTATTTCTTTGACTCTCTTGAAGACATTCCAAGCTGCTCTCTTCCTCCTACGCAACTCAGGTGTCAGGTCACTCATCATGTTGACTTCTTGACCTAAGTACACATAACTGTTGCATTCAAAGATGTTCATTCTGTTGAAAGGAATGAGACCATTTCTCATAAACATTATCTTCATGAGATTTAGCTGCAGTTTGACCTTTCCACACTCATGGTCAAAACCGGCCAGCATTTGTGCCGCTTGGCTAATGTTTGGTGTTATTAGAACAATGTCATCAGCAAAGCATAAGTGGTGTAGTTGCTGACCGTCTATCTTCACTCCCACTCCTTCCCATTCCATTCGTCGTATGACATTCTCGAGGGTGGCACTAAAGAGTTTCGGTGAAATGGTATCACCCTGCCAAACCTCTCTCTTGACATGGATGATCACTTCCTTGTAGAATGGTGAGATCCTGGTAGTGAATCCGTAATACAGATCACGAAGGATCCTGATGCATTGAGTTTGAACGCCCTGTTTGGCTAGGGCTTTGATGATCACTTCAGTCTCAACAGAATCAAAGGCCTTCTTTAAATCAATGAACGTTAGACAGAGCGACATCTTGAACTCCCAAGAAACCTCAGTGAGCTTGGTTACCATGTGAATATGGTTGATTGTGCTGAATCCTTTTTGGAATACGGCTTGATCGCATGGTTGTTCTTCATCTAGTGTTCTGCCAATCCTATTCAGGATGACTCAAGTGAACAGCTTGTAGACGACAGACAACAGGCAGATTGGTCGATAAATAAATAAATAAATAATAAATAAATAAATAAATAAAAATAAGATTTAAAAACTAACATAAATTTGCTTTTATTGATATTTTTTCATAATACCTGTTGCCATTACAAGCAATACAAAGTAAATTTATTTGTTCTTTCTAAGGAAGCAGACTTAGGGGGTAAGTGGGAAACTGGGAATACTTGTAAGAAAAAGGTCACTACCAGTAGAGGCAGGATTGGTGTTGGAACACAGAATGCCTAAAACAACTGCATTATAAGCAAATTGGTAAATCCTGGTGTTAAAATGATCTATGATGCTTAAATATCTATGGATGAAAAAAAAGCAACCTAACATAATGCATTCAATGTACATGAGGTGTTGGTTCATTATTAAGAATATAAAATCCCTTGGCAAAGTAGGAATTAGGAGTAAACATATATTTCTTGACCCAGTGGAGAGCAATTATAGCTCCATGAGTGAGTGTCACACACAGTGTCACAGGCTAAGAAGTCTGTTATGCCCTTTAAAGAATCTCCTTCAATGCTTCCTGCAAATATGGTTTCTGAGTAGTTAATCTCCTGAACTATTTACACTCCCTAAAACTCTGTATCTTTCCTTGAATTCTGAATTATAATCTGGCTGGATAGAGTATTCCTGGTGAGGGGCTCATTGAATTGATTTTTTGTACTATATCCCTCCATTCTTTTCTAGCTCAAAAAGACTCATTTCTTAGATCTGCCATAAATGTTAAGGACTTTCCTTTGTATGCAAGTTTCTCTTTTGATTTTGCTGCTTTCAATATTCTGTCTCTTTCTTTGGTTTATGTCCTTCTGAGCACAATGTATCTCAGAATTTTCTTAGTTGAGTCTATTTTCTCTAGGACTCTAAAGGCCTCTTATATTTGACTGCCTATGTTCCTTAACTCTGGGAAGTCCTTAACTCTTAATTCTTTAATTTTTCATCAACTTTGCTTTCTTGTCCCTCTGCAGATTCATACATTGTTCCTCTTGAGCTCATCCTGACATGCTATCTATTTCTTTTCAAGCTGTTTTCCATCTTGTTTTCTAGAGTTTTCCAACATCTCATCTTGGGGTTCCTCTACCTCTTCCTTGACGGGTCAATATCACTGCTTCCACATACATGACTGAGTGATAGAACAATTCAGTGATTTCACTCTGCTCACAGTTATATTTCCTGGCATAGACTGAAGACAGACACAGAAGGAAGAGAACAATCCCAGTCTAATCCTTCAGAGTCTCCCAGGGAATTTAACTACAAAGATATACCCTCAACATAGCAGCAATACTAGAAAACCAATGGGGAAGTCACATGGAAACCTATCAAGTTCAAGAAGCAAAAACAATGACATGGAAGGCACAACACCCACACCAACCAGGTCTGTAAACCCCCAGGGAAGTGACTTTAGTGACACCTTGGTGAGGATGTTTAATAAAATCAAAGAAACAATGGCACGGGTGGCCAGCAAAGCACAGGAAGAATGAGAAAAAAATTAAGAAAACTATGTTCTTTTTTTTTGCCATAACATCAGATTTTGTTTTGTTATAAAATAGTTCTCTGTTTAAATGGCACAGTCTACTCTATCTAAAACTGAAAACTCAGAGAAACACTCAATTTGAAGAATCATAAAACTGACATTTTTAAAACATCATATTCCTGACACAGAACAGAATTTTCAAGATCATAGTGGTAAAAATATTTCTTTGTATCAATTAATTAGCTTACCTTTCATGAGTGATATGACTAAACAACTTATAAACTTAATATTTTATGGAGACCTTCAGAAAGGAGAGATAACTTCAGATGCTAAACTCATTATACTTCATTATGCGACATTAAGTTTCTGTAATCTTATCTATGAAGATTAAAAGCTTCAAAGCAGTTTCTCCAGCATCTGGATCCACTGACAAGACCTACATTGTTAACAGCACTAAGGTGCTGAGGTGAGCTTGATTCATGAAAGTCAATTGAGTTCTGAGATTCAAGAAGAATCTCATCTAACTCATGACTGGAGAATGAAATTTAAACAATAAAAAACATTGACCAAATAGGAACAACAAACACCCTTCCAAAAATAAGCAAGATTATAAGAATAAGATTTCTTTTGATCCTATCTTACTTCCAAGGAATGTGGTAAAATCTCCTTATTTAAATCCTCTATCATTAATATGCCTAATGCAATCTTGATTTCTAGAGAAAATTTTTTACAGGAGCTATGTACAATAAAGGCATACTTGTTATTAAAATATTTGAGTAGATATTTAGTGTCTGATTAAAACAAAATCCTAGTGTGCACCTCAGAGTGGCTTGCCTCCCCCACCAACCATGGACACTATGGCCCCATGCCCCATAATCACCATACTGTCCATGTTCCAGCACCTAAAATGTTTCTATCTGGTACTAAGTGAAATACATATGACACTCTGGTCATTGGTTCTTTGACTACTAGCTAAAAACATTAAATATTAGCCTTAATGAATCTCAAATGATAATGGAACTTAGCAGGAAATAAAGTGTGTGTGTGTGTGTGTGTGTGTGTGTGTGTGTGTGTGTAGTTCTTTAGGAAGTGGCAGAAAACATGGTAAACTGAAGAGCTTATATCCCTTAAACATGTAATTGCAAAAAAAATTAAAAAATAAACATGTAGTTGCATGTAACTATGGAAGACTGCCATCCTGTAGGAATGTAGGCTGAAGATCCTAAATCTCTTGTTTCAAAAAAAGCCATAAATTCAAAATTTGTGATTCTAAAAAATTCCCCAATTGCTTAACACTATGAATATAGGTGTTTGCCAAATATATATGTGAGCTAAGCCACACATGGTCTCTGGGCATGCATTTGTGAACGCTGCTTTCAGCACCATAGAGCATGATCTTGTCAGAGCATTTTCAGGTGTTACACAGGAAACAACCAGAGGGAATAACTTGGCACCCTCAATTAGAACAATACAAGGGACTTCAAATTGAGACTTTTACATAACTATATGAAACTTATCACTGTATCACTGTATCACTGTCCTCCTGTTGTTCATCGATTTGCTCGAGCGGGCCCAGTAACGTCTCCATTGGAGACTTTGTTGTTACTGTGTTTGGCATATCGAATACATCACGGGTAGTTTACCAGGCTCTGCCGTGCGGGCGAGATACTCTCGGTAGCTTGCCGGGCTCTCCGAGAGGGGCGGAGGAATCGAACTCGGGTCGGCCATGTTGGCTGCGTGCAAGGCAAACGCCCTGCTGCTGTGCTATCGCTCCAGTCAATAAAAATAATTTTTGTAATATTTCATATAATACATTTTAGAGTATTTTAGTTTTTTTCAAGTGTCATCAAGTACTTTGTTTTGGATTTTGACAGTATTTTATGTATTTTTTAGAGCTGAGGAAGATGGATCTAGACAAAAGCTGCCTTTGCGTCACCAAAAATGGTAACCAAACTAGATCTTGAATTGATCTAGTGGAATTTTTTCTTCTTCAAATCATCTACTACTCCTATTTTAACTGATAATCCAGACATAATCTCAGGCAACTGTCCAGGAAAAATGACCTTTATGGATTCTGTTTTTCACACTTATTTTAAATTATCGCTTAAGGCAAAGCATGATTGAAAAGTATTTAAATACCATTCCCTATTCTTTAATAACGCCACACATCAAGTTCTTTATCATGTGACCATCACATTGCCCCATTGGTATTGGACCTAGCCTAACATTTGTCAAATAGATGGAGTGTTGGGGGGGGAGCTACATTGTGTCCGTTTCTAGCTAAGGGTTGAAGACTCCTCCAGTTTCAGGTTATCTCTCTTGACCTCGTGTGATTGGCTCAGAGAACTCTACAAGTTCCATTTCTAGACCTGTGCAATATCTGGAGAACATGCTCCATCCATATCAGGAACTCTAGCAAGGCACCTGGTTGCCCAAGCACTGCAGGGAGTGGTCTCTCAGCAGCTCCCAAGGTGATATTAAAATATAATTCCAAGTTCCAAATCTCTGCTTTTGACTTAGCCACAGAGGGAGACGTTGTGAAGGAGACTCAGCACTTAAAGCCAGGAGTCAAGCCTAATTATTTGTCCAAGCTTAGAGACTCACACATGACCTAGAAGTGTAGGATGACACTGCTTTGTCCTTTCTCCCTTGCCACAAGGAGCTTAGGTTTATCCGTCACACCCATCAAAGTGTTCCCGAGTCATTCCCATTCTTTTGTTTATCTGTAACCACTTCTCTATGCTCTCTTCCTCAACCAGTTAATCAGCTTTTTCCCCTAATCAGTTTCTGTTAATTTGTAAGGTCAGATCTTTCTAGGACACTGAACTTATATTGTAAGTTAATATTGCCTTTCTCCTCTTCTTATGTCTTCTGAATAGTTTACTTTAAAGCATTGTCCTTTTGTATAGACACAAGAAGAAAATTGATACTATGCTTTTGTAACTTGGAATTTAATTGGCTTCGAGTATTATTCATTCCCAGGCATCTGCTTTCTTAGCTTAAGCCTCGGTTGCCCTCAGTCCCTAGCACCCCAAAAGCATTGTCCTGTGGAGGGACTGAAGAGACTCAGGGCAAGCTCTGAGCTACCCTGGCATCAAAATGGGCCAGGCCAAAGCGCCACAATTCCTAACTATAAGTTAAGAGCTTGATCATGGACAAATGCTGTCATGATCCAAAAGTAATGATGAGACTAGGACGCTGCTAGGGATAGGAAAGACTAATCTGGCCTGAGCACTGTAGTCTGAGATTGAAATGACCCCAGGAGAGCACTTCTATAAGCATAGTGCATCTCTTACTGTGTCCATGCAAAATGATTAATATTATGAATGCTTATATGTTTGTTGGACAAGGAGAGGAGAAACACACCATGGGATTCTGCCCTTGGGTGGGTCATCCTGCTAAAAGAGAATCTGTCCTAGAAGCAGCATCCCCTGAGGGAAAGAACTTTAACCCTATTGATTGTGACCACACCTATGTATAAGTCCAACCCCTCATGCTTTGGGGATTTAAGGAGCCCTTAAGAGTGGGCTGGATGTTCCAGATGGGGGGAAGGGAGGCAGAGCCGGAGAATCAGGAGTGAATGGAGATGAGATTGGAATAAACAACTATTGGGAACAACCAGCCTGGCTCTCGTTCCTTCCTTCGCCTGCCCTTGGCCAACAGCCATCCCGATCCAGTCCACACACAACAAGTCTAGAGCACCAAACATGGCGATGAGACAGAACCCTCCAGAGAGCCTGCGAACACACACCCTTCAGCGTGTGTAGTTTTTTACATAGAAGGCCTAAGAGAGAAAAACAAATATTTGTTGATATAAACTACAAAGATGAGGTGGAGAGCGTTTGTCTTGTGATATTATTGTGGGAGGCACACCACACACCTGACAGTACTGAGGGCTTCCTCCTGGTTCTGTGTTCAGGAATCACTCCTAGCAGTGATGAGGGAATCAGACGCAGTGCCAGATGTCAAACCAGGGTAGGCCGTATGCAAGGCAAGAACCTTAACTCTTGTACTGTCTCCTATGTCATGCCTCATAGGAAACAGCAAAATTAATACAGCAAAACCTGAAACCATACTGCAATAACCATCCTTTGAAACTTAGTAGATACCATGGTTTTGACTCTAAAAATTTACTTTAGCAGTGGAGAAAATTTCAGACACAGCTCAATAATTATATAAAGATAATCTATGTTTTTGTAGACTGGACTCTAAGCTAATATTCCTAAATATAAATCAAATTTAAGTCTGCAAGCAAAGGAATTTAAAATCAAGGTTTTTATAGAAACATAATGAAATTAAAATACCAGCCATTTTATTATGCCTTTGAAATAATTTGTCCTTTCTTTACTGATAATCAGATTTCTTAAACTGGGGTCAAAATTTTATCTCTGAAGATCTGAAAAAGAAATAACCATTATAGCTGTTTTTAACGAGGGCATTCATGTTTTGTCTCTGGGAAATTTGCAAAGCTATAATGGTCTGGAATTCTTTCCTAGAAATTCTGATTGAATTGATCTGGGTAGGGTTAGGATAAATGACTTTAATACATGGCTAGGGTTAAAAATCACTATCCTTACAACAAAGATTGCAAGTTAGAAAAATGTTAATAACAATGTCCTTATAATAAAAGACAATATTTTAGGGAATGCTTTACCAAAATGACAGCAACAACAACATAAAACATTCCAATAAAGCATCCTTGCTAATAAAATGGAAAGTTAAGTATGTCACCATTTCAATTAGCACCTTCTTTGAAGTAAACTTTATCAACTGAGTGATTAACACATCTCTCTCACTTCAGTTAGGACAGAGTTGATCCTGGCAGCTAGAAAGACATCTTCTTTTATCTTTATCATTCTTAATCATTGACTCAATATATTACATAGATTTTTTTTATTTTAAATGTATTTGCAATGTAGTCCCTATTATCAGTGAGTGATCACAAAAGTTTTGGAATCCAAGGGTTGTTTTACCTAGATGGTATATTTTTTGGGGGGGAGGAGAGGGGCTTGAACTAATATCTCCACGGCATTGGACTTCATATTGAAAATATTTAGCATCTATAATGAGTTCAGAGTCATAATAATATTCTTTTTCTTTTTCTGACTTCTTTTGGGTCATACCCGGTGATGCACAGAGGTTACTCCTGGTTTTTCACTCAGAAATTACTCCTGGCGGTGCTCAAGAAACCATATTGGATGCTGGGAATCAAAACCAGGTTGGCCAAGTACAAGGCAAATGCCGTACCTGCTGTTCTATTGCTCCAGCTCCCATAATAGTATTCTTGATGTACCCATTAAAAAAAATCCCAGCAAGCTCAGTTACATTACATAATCAGAAGATAGAGATTCTTGCTAAATGATTTCTGTTATATTATTTAAGCACTTGCCATCAATTTTTTTAAGACTTTATAGGAAGACAATGTAACAATGCGTATTTACTGATCATAATTTAGGGCACTTGGAACCAAAAGTTGCCATTTTCAGAATAAGAACTAAGTGCTAAGTTTATGTCAAAAACCAGTTTTGTTCACATACTTCTGTCCTCAGCTAATTTCCTAAATTCAGGTATCACAATGCAGGTTTTCTCTTTCATTCAAAAACCAGCATCCACATACAGCTCTTCATATATATTTAACATTCTTTTGCAAAGAACGTCATTCAGTCCTCCATCATCTCTTCAATCATCCAATCCATTTTCCACACTGCCTCCAGATTGAGCTTTGCAAAATATAAATGTGATGGAGTGTACCATACATAAGTTTGTATTTATTCTTCTCTGGGTTGGGATTTTTTTTTCCGAGGACCACAGCCAGCAATGCTCAGATATTATTCCTGGCTTTATGGCCAGTAATCACTCCTGGTGAGGATCAGGGGACTTTCTGGGATGCTGGGGATCAAATCTGATCAGCACATACAAGACAAGCACCCTTGTGTATCCCCTGTGTTACTGCTCCAGCCTTATATGTATATTTCTTACACTGATTCCAAAACTTTTCATCACTTTGCATATGTATTTGTTTAATTATTCCCTACCTATCCAACATGCTCTCCTTCTATACCATGTTCCACTCCAGACTTGGGCCCAAAGTTGTTCAATCTCTGTAGTCAATCTGTCTGCTATCCTTAAAAGAGCCCCTTATTTTGTTTTAATGCTATATTTTAGGCTCTTTCAAATTCTGAATAATTTTACCTTTTTACTTGACAAATGAAGTACCATGCAATAAGAAAGCAGTCGTTTTCAACTCTTTTACACCTGAGAACTAGAACCTACTGTGCAATGGTCCATAAAAATGACATTAATAACCACAACAGTAAACTAGTGGTTGTCAACATTTTTATGCCTGAAGATTGGCACCAGTCCATGTAACAGTAGTTGCAAAACACTGCAATAAAGAATATGCATGAGCAGAGGAAAAATAAACACTAAGCCCATCTGAAGTTCTTTGTAGTTATGTTAACAAACAGCATTGTTGAGCAGCAGGGGGTCACAGAATTCCAGTGGATCTACAATGTCTAGAGATTTAATAAGACCCAAAGTCAAGAATAAGCTATATGCACTAGATCTCAGACTAAGTAAGCAGGTTTACTAACAGCTATAATACACACTTTGTATTTGAATGAGACTTTATTATGAATACAGAAAAAAGAAATGACATTAACAAAAAACAAAAAACCCACAAACAACCAAGGTATCCAATCATAGGCCTTCTTATCCATTTAATACATTATTAAACAACCATTTTGAACATAATGATTCAGAAGGGAATACAAGAAAAGCTATAATTCATTGTCAGTTCTTTTTACTTATAAAAAATAAACAGGAGGTTGAGCATGTGGTAGAAGGTGAATAAAATATGACTGACTTGACTTTATAGGATATTTCCTTAAGAACAAAACATCATGCACATTATGCAGATATTTCCTATGAAAGAAAGAATTGTACAAGTTCGATGATTCTACATGAGTCAATATTTCTGGTATTTTCCTTTAGTACTGGCATTGCATAATATAAAAATGAATGGAAAAATTCATAATGATAATTAAGATTTATAAGTTTTTAGAAGTCAAAGATAGAGTCTAGTGGATTAGGAATGATCTCATATGCAGTTCACACTTGTTTGATCCCCTCAACTGGTTCTCTGAGCACCCGATAGGAGTAATCCCTTCAGGCAGAGTCAAGAATAAGTCCTGAACACAGGTGGGTGTAGCACACTCTAAATATAAAATAAAATTTTAAGTTTTCTTTGTTTATGATATTAAATGACAAAAACAAATACAATGTCAAGAGAAAAACTATGGAAAAAAACTTTAATGATATTTTTCTTGTATTTTTAAAGGCCCCACATTTTCATTTTGCTAACCTTGAAATTATGCAACCAGCCCGCATCACCGCATCACTTAATTTCTTGTTCCTTCTTCAAAATACTAAGCCCCTTTCATTGTACAGGCTGTAATTTTGCCTGTACAGCTCTTCCTCTAAGCCCGAGAATTCCTACTCATTCTTCAAAGTCTGATACACATCTTATCTCCTCCGTGGGCACTGCTTTTTCACTATAGACCATGAGGTCTTTAAAGTATAATAATATCTGCCACTCAAGTAGGCACTCAATAAAAGTGTTATTCAATGAGATGATAATCAAGTAAGTAGGTAGAAAGGGGATTTATATTCTATGATGTGCCCTAGAATCCCACATTCATCTGGAGCTGACACTGCTTTTGTCACTTACAATCACACTGGCTGCCTAATGGAAATACTTATAATTTAAAATTGTTTTCTGCTTACTGAGTCAAGACCCCTTTATCTTTTCCTTTTGAAATGAGAGTATGACTGGTCTAGTCAAAGGTGATCTTATTTCCAGCCATTAAACAATGTTAATTTCATGGGCTATAGAGAGAAGAAGTTTATGCAAATGAATATGATTTTGCCAGAACTAGTTTATTAATATGAATAGGCTAGCAATTCATGATCCATAGCCTTCCCCAATAGGTATAATTCAAAAGGTCAAGGTTTGGGGTTTTTTTTCTTTGAAAAGCAGCTCATATTAATATGCAGATGACTGTTCAGAGAGAGGCTCAGGACCACTCATTCTAAATAGCCCTTTCTATTATATGAAAAGGCAATGAGTTTCCAAACACCTATGGAAAGGAAGCATGAGTGTCTTGATGTAATCCCACAGAATTCAGCAAGGGTACAAGTATACTTATACCTGCTAAATCTGATTTAGCATGCCAAACATTCAAGATCATGCCTGACACATTTACTCAAACATATAACACTTCTGAAAATGTAAATGCAGTTTTTCACTGTGAAGGATGCTGATGGTATTTCTGGTATTCATGAGCAATCTTAATAGTTTCCATGCATCAGTGGTACACATTGGTTATGAATCTTTCATGTTAATATTTGGGCAGTACATAATATGAAACATATTCATGAAGAACAAAATGAAGGATCACTTAGCTAAGCTAGGTATTTATCACATCTGCACTGTAGTCATCCATCTTTGTTTAAAGTCATTTTTCTAGGCCTTGATGTCCCTGGAATGCTAGTTATATATTATTTCTGTAACAGGAGGGTGGGGCAGATTTCCTGTGCTCTACTAGTGTGTCCTTTGAAAATAGATAATAAATTTTGGAAGTGATGATTTTGTTCAGGTATATTCATTTTAATTTATTTTTCATTTCAAGATAATTTATTATTAAAACAGATCACAACACTCATTTTTTATCCCATTCTCCCAATGTACATACAAGCTACAAAGGCTGTGCTTTATCAGCTGAGGGACATTCGTTAGTAGCATGTTTGAAAGGTGCATAGGGGCCAGAGAAATAGTTCAACATACGGGAGCACATGCTTTACTTTCAGGAGACCCATCATTGATTCCTGGCATTGCATGGTCATCCAGGGACCACCAGGAGCTACCCCAAAGCAACAGGCCAGGAATGATAAAAACAGAAAATGCAACAATTCCTACTGAATGCATAAATATTCCTTAGAACATGAGGATCATTAGTTAAATGCAAAAACAGAAACCAAGGGATGGGAAGGGAAGAGGAGGTGAGGGGAAGGGAGGGGAGGGAAGGCAGACAAGATTACAAATGCTGATTCTAGTGTGGTGGAGATTTGGGGTCTTTATTGTGTAAGGAACTGTTCTAAAGAGAATGGGTTTAAGAAAATTAATGATGAAATAAAATCCATTATTAATAAACTCTTAACAGCTTTCTAGAGAGTGGTCACAGATAAAAGACTACTACAATAATTTAATCTTTACTAAGTAGCCTACAATGTAAATACATTGATAGAAGTCTGAAAATCACCATCCACTTGCCTATATCCTCTCTTAGTGTCCCTTGATCTATGATGTTAACATATTATATCTGTAAATCTATATCTATGACATTCTCATAGTCATGTGATTTCTTGTGTTCCATATGGCCAGTTAGAAATCAAACTAGTCAATATACATAGCTCTCACTCCTTTCCATAAACGATGATTCTCAAATATTTTCCCATGTTTTTCTGCCAGACTTATATTCTGCTTGTCAAATATCTCACATTTTCTAAAATAGCCCCTAACCCCACTACATGCTCTGCAATATTTACTAGATTTATTGGATCTGA
The DNA here is from genome assembly GCF_029834395.1 of Sorex fumeus. Lineage (NCBI taxonomy): Eukaryota > Metazoa > Chordata > Mammalia > Eulipotyphla > Soricidae > Sorex > Sorex fumeus. Next base: position 1,450,773 of record NW_026606068.1, on the reverse strand, counting down.
GAGAGGAGATGGTTAAATGTCAAAAGTTGTGGTTAATAGCTTGTATAACAAGTATGGAAATTTATTCTCTGTATAATATTTAGTATTAAGTATTATAGTGACTTTATACTAATGAGAAAATAAGGCTAAAGGGAAGGGTTACACATTCCAAACCAAACTCTACACATGATTAGTGAGTAGTAGTTTTCTCTAAAGAATACAAGTTAGAAAAAAGTAGAAACAGTGTTTGTTCTAATTGAAAAAAAAAAACAACATTCCTTTGAACTAAATTCAGAAAAGGCTATAGTTAAAAAGCATAAAAGCATTCCCTAAAATTAATTCCCATTTTAATTCATTTTAAAAGCCTATGTTATTCTTTAATTGTCTGCAAATGGAAGCCCCATTATTCTTTATTTATTAATTAATTCAAAATTCAAAGTGACTGCTTTCACTATCAAAAGGTGCATTATGGCTAAGGTTATACCATGGTTAATTTTTTAAGTGAATTAAAGCACATAAACACAAAGAATTTTCAGAGGAATGAAGCAATAAAATGTAAAAATCCCATTGTTTTTCAAGACTTCCATCCTTTCAAATAATTGTATTTCTCTGAATGAAACAGAGCGCCTGTATGCATAAAAATGTACTGTCCATTTTATTTCTCTAAAAAGTCTAATTTTACATATAAAACATCTATATTACTCTCATGTTATGTGACTTCCTCAGAGCTCATACAATGTAATTAATACACTTAACCTATGTAATCTAGCTTTTACATGGCATAAATTAGAGACACAACTCAATTTGTCAAATGATGAAACTGTCTATAGTATCTGTTCCCGTACACAAGCAGTTGATTCCTTACAGAACAATTTTTTCATTTTTTTCATTTCATCATCCTGTTATTCGTCGATTGCCTCGAGCAGGCCCCAGTAACGTCTCCTTCATCCTAGCCCTGAGATTATATTCAAGGCTCTTTAGGAGAAAGAGACCCATCATTGTTACTGGTATTTGGCATATTTGGTACGCCACGGGGAGTTTGCCAGACTCTGCCCTGTGGTCAGGCTACATTCAATAGTCTGCAAGTTTGTCCAAAGTAGGAATGAGATGATAAGATGTCATAAAAAGATGTCCTGATAAGATGTCGCAGCCGCGCGGTTCCGGGAGCTGGATTTTATAGTCTCTGAGTCTTGGCCGTTGATGGGATTACATGGCGCCAGGGGGCCAGGTGGTAGGTGTGACCCCCCCCCCTACTGGAATTTGGAGGATCTGGGTGGGGGATGCTCGACTCCAATCCGAGTAGGCTTGGAGATCTCGGCCCCGGAACCCGCGTGGCTTTGTCCCTCTGCCAGTACTTTCATGTGTGCGGAGAGTGGTCTCAGCATGGTGGTGGCTGGTCCTGGAGGTCTTCGGCTGCCAGAGCCCTGGTTGGGGCGGGGAGGAAAGCTCAACCCGCTCCCCTCCAAGGGGCTCCGGCGAGGAATAGCCAGGCTCTGGGGCAGAAGACTGCACTGGTCTCGTCCTGGAGCTGGATTTTATAGTCTCTGAGTCTTGGCCGTTGATGGGATTACACGGCGCCAGAACAATAGATCTCATTTTAGTTTTTAGTCTTCACCTTTACTTTTCTCTTCCATGTTTCTCGTCACCCAAAATAGCTAAATGCACAACTCATAGTGTACTTCTATCTATGGGTTTGTTTAGGCCATTTCTGCTATGTAGAACGTCTACTGACCCACATACCTGTCACTCGACCTAGTGAAAGACTAATCCATCATAACTGTAAATCCAAAGATCATCACTTAATTGATCTATTCAGTTGATTATATGAAAGTATCATGCTCTATTTGTTTATCTCATTTAGTATTTTTCTCTTTATATCTTGCATACTAATTATTTAACAGTTTATCATTCCTCTAGAACACCACTCCTGAAGAAAAGAATTCAGGATTGACATCTGAATCACTGTTTTATCAGTTTTGTGTAGTTATTTTACCCGTGAATAAATGTATATTTCATATTTATATAAAATAAAATACAAGAACCACACATATTGTATTTCTATGAGAACCTCCTTGATTATCCTATGTATCTTTTAATAGTTCATGTACAATTTTAAGAAGTTTTATATAAAAAAATTAAGTTATATAAGAAGCAAGCATACAAGTCCCAAAATCTCACTGGGATTATATGGACACAAATAATTTCAATATGCCGAAAGATGGAAATATGATACAAGTCAGAGAAGTAATTAATGTGTATAAAATGTTCCCTGAATTCTAAGCAAATACTTTAATGTGAAATGTATTAGGAATACCTTTTTATTATGCAGATAAAAATTATTAAATAAACTTAGGAGTATTAACTTTTAATAAATAATTAATAACTTAGAATGATACATTATTTATTATGAAATGAATTATTCAATTAATTTTAGAAATTTAAAATTTACAAAGCATTTTTACATCAATTATAATAATCCTCACATTAAAACCAAAAGATTGATGCTACAACAACCAGATTTTTACAAAAGAAAAAATAATGAATGTGTCAAGTAAAATTTTTCAAGTTCATATAGCTAAAACTAGTCTCCAAATCAGAATACTAATTCTGGTGAGTAGAAGACTTAACTACAACTTACTGTCTACTGAGCTACTGAAAAACTAAATATTAAAGGAAAAAGAATTACTTTTTGATGGAGAATAAATGTGAGCAGAGACTAGAAATTTTTTAAGATAAAGTGATAAGGGAACACATCATTGAAAAGTTATTTTTAATCTAACGTCTGAAGGATAAGAAAAAAATCAGACACAGTAAGAAACTGAAACAAGAATATTTAGGTATAGATATGTGTTTGTGCAGAGTCCTTAAAATAAGAAATCTCGTAGACTATGGACTGAACATGTTTGCCACTCGTTGCCTCTTTTGCAGACCACAACACCCAAAAGGAGAGAGAGAACAAGAGGGAATGCCCTGCCACAGAGGCAGGGTGGGGTGGGGGGGATGGGGGTGGGAGGGATATTATCCATGGTGGTGGAAAATGGGCACTGGTGGAGGGATGGGTATTTGATCATTGTATAATCGAAACCCAAGCACAAAAAAATTGTAAATCTACAACTGTACCTCATGGTGTTTCACTAATAAAAAAAAAATTAACCACTGAATTGAAAAAAAAATAAATAAGAAATCTCAGGTTTCTTACCATGAAATGAAATATCCTTCACAAAGTGGCTCCCAAATACTAATTCCATGACAATGCATGCTCTTCATTCCTTCTCTCCTTCATGTTAAAACACCACATTTCCTGGTCTACATAACTTTTTATATATTTGCATGTATAATTTCTTCTACCCGGTATGGCATTTCACAAATGAATATCGTAATTATCCTGAAAAACTTTTTTTCAGTTGGTAACTATTCTTCTGCAGTTAATCTCCCCTTACATCAGTCATGCTACATATGAGAACCTCCCATCTAGTTTATAATAATTTATCATTGTTATTAACAGCATTAATCTAGTATAACATCACCTGTTTTAAATTGATAATGCAATGGCATGTATTATGTACATCATCAAAACTCTAAAACATTTCCATCACTCAAGGAAGAAATCATGTATCCACATCTAGCCCTTACCCATTTGTCAGAGTTTCCCAGCCCCAACCCTACAAAGCCACTCTTTTTCGGTTAATTCCCATAAAAGTTGCTTTATTCTATACATTTTACGCTAAAGAAATCATGTCATATGTATTCTACTGTGCCTGGCTTCTTTCACTGAACACAAAATCTTCTAAATTTCATCTGAGTTGTAGCCTGCTCCTATACTTTCTTCTTTTGTGTGTGAAGTAAACTAGTTTTATTTAGAAAAATGAGGTAAATAGTGAAGTAAAATAGTTGTATGTGGAAAAATGAAAGGAGAGAGTGACAGAGCCAGAACACATCATACGCTGTGATACAGCTAGCAGAGAATGAGTCAATCCTTTATTCTTTATAATGATAGAGTCCCATTGAGTAGATACTCCCAGTTTCATTTATCCATTCTCCAGTGGATATAGGTTAACCCATGAGGTTTTTGACTATTCAGAATGATGCTAGTTACTGTAAATATACATGTCAATTCTCTGCTGAAATATATGCTTTCAGTTCCCCTAGGTAGATATCTAGAATGAATACATATATATGTATATGTATTCATTCTATATATATATATATATTATCTAGAATATATATATATATATAGAGGTAAAGGTAAAGGTAAAGGCCCTCCCGTATCGTCGATTTCCTCGAGCGGGCCCAGTAACGTCTCCATTGGAGACTTTGTTGTTACTGTGTCTGGCATATCGAATACTCTCGGTAGCTTGCTGGGCTCTCCGAGAGGGGCGGAGGAATCGAACTCGGGTTGGCCATGTTGGCCGTTTGTAAGGCGAACGCTCTACCCGCTGTGCTATATATAGAATATATATATATATATATATATATATATATATATATATATATATATACTGAGCCGTGTGGTATTTCACTTTTTTCTAAATTTCTGTATCTTTCACACATCTTTTATTAACCACCCCCCACAATCCCCCCAACACCACCCCCTCAAACACACACCTTCAAAAAAAAAAAAAGTGTTTCTGTTTTTACTTTATATATCTATCTCCCCCTATTGGTCTATGAGCATCATTACAGCAAACAGAAAAAATATGTTTTTGCTCCATAACAGCAGTTACTGGAACAAATAAGGATTTGCAAATTCGCTGAACTCTAATCCCATATCCCCCTCTTCAAGAGAGAGACACTCCTTCCCAAAGCTCTGGAAGTTTTCAGAAAAGCAATTGCCCGGAAACTGCCACTTACCAGGCAACAGATTTGCACAGAACGTATTCGCATCCTTACAGTTCCAATCCCAAATCCCATCTATAGAAGGACACACTTTCCTTCTTGCCTCCAATCAAAAAATTCCATCAGGGAATTCTATCTTTCAAGTCTCCTATGGTCTTAACTGAGCCAAAACCAACTTTTGCTGCAGTTGTGCTCCTGTTCACATTCTCTTTTTCAGTGAAAGTTGCTTTTCTTGTCCTCTTCCCACTAGTGTGACAACTGAATATTGTCCCCTGCCCTCCAGCTCAATAGGAAACTATTTTCTGGGGAAACACATAATCTCCCTGCTAGAGCCAACTCAAACAAGTTAGTTGCCAAGGGTGTCATCATTGCCAATGCTCCTTTCATCACAGTTAGTCTGACCTGTTGTTAGTTGTAGAGCTGTCACCAAAAGATAACCTAGATTGGAGATAAGGTCAACATCAAATCCTTCTTCATTCCATGTCATTTGAAAACCAAAAACTAAACAGAATATTTCTACAGAGTATAGAGGGCATAGAAATAGTCATGTTTTAGGGCTCACTCTGTTGGGGTGACTAGTTAGCAGAATTTATTGTGTGCCTAATATTTTTATTAGGAACTATGTCACTCTTGACAAAAGCTTTCCTAAAATTTCACACACACACACACATACACATAAACACATTCACACACACACACACACACACACACACACACAAATATGTCATTCATTGGCAAGTAGAGTAGATTTGGTGACTGTCTGAGGATAAACAGGGCTGACTTTTTTTTGTTTGTTTTTGTTTTTTGGGTCATACCCGGCAATGCACAGGGGTTACTCCTGGATCTGTTCTCAGGAATTACTCCTAGCAGCGCTCAAGGGGACCAAATGGGATGCTGGGAATTGAACCTAGGTTGGCCGCATGCAAGGCAACCGCTCTACCTGCTGTGTTATGGCTCCAGCCCCATGGGGCTGACATTTTAATAAAGTAAACATCTTCAATTGTGTATTAGATTTCCCAGGTCTTCATTTTTATTTGGCCTTTGGCATCAGTATATATTTTTTCTGTCTATTTCAGCCTAGGCATGGATATGTATCAGCTTCATGCCATCTCACTGACCTTTTCTTCCATCTTTCTTGTATGACCCATCATAAATTACTCTTCCTTTTCTTAGCCACCCCTAAGGAACATATTTCCCCCTATTTGACAGTAATCTCTTGTGCCTTTATACTCATCCATTCAGAGTCTCTTTTCTATCTCTTTCAGACTTCAAGATTTTATTCTAAACAAAAAGAGCTATTTCTCAAAAGAAATTCTAGTGTTATGTGCCAGGGACAACCCAAGATGAACAGGGTTGAAGCAGGAACATTTCAGAGGATGAAGAATATGAGACAGGAATAAGAGAAAAAGCTAGGAGCGAGGGGGCAAGAGCTCCATGGACTCAGAGGCCTGAATGACTCACTTATTTACTATTTTGGCTCAAAGAATTACATAACATGTCGGAGCTTGAGGCTTCCCTAGAACCAGGCCAGACTGTCTAAAAAAGAAATTGTTATGTTTTGAATAAAATTACTGTTAGGAGTATGCAAAAATCATTTTCAGACTTGATAATTCACTAGGACGAGTCAGAGATCGCAAAGGCTGACAAACTCATAGTTTTCATTTAACACAGTGAAAATTATTGAGATTAAAATTAGCAGAAGAGAGGCTGGAGTAATAGTACAGAGAATAAGGCGTTTACCTTTCATGCAACTGACAGAGTTCAATCCCCCAACTCCTACCCCCACCCCCAGCACCAGGAGTAATTCCTGAGTGCAGCCAGGAGCAACTCCTGAGCATCACTGGGTGTGACCCAAAAAGCCTAAATAAATAAATATTTATTTTCTTTTAAAGCTCCAGATAGATAAAATGAAATAAAATCAGTGGAAGAAAAGGATAAACAAGGCACAGTCCAGAAAAAGCGAGGAACAAACTTCTAGGAAATCACACCTTTTCATAATCACACTAAATTCTACAGGACTAGTGTCAGAGCATGGTATGCCTGAAATTCAGTCATAAATAACTTGGTAGCTCATGGTCATTCAATAAAATAATCATATATGCAATCAAACAGAGAAACTCAACCGGATTCAGAATCCAGGGTTTTTAAGTGGGGATTAGTCCCTTGCGATGGCTTGCACAAGCAGCTCAGCTTGTGATGGCAGACTCCCAAAGTCAAAGCAGACATTCACCATGAATCGGCTGATGCGACATGCCCCAAGATTGTGAGTGGGTACAGACACCTCTGTGGACAACCAAGGTTCAAACAGAAAAGCACAGGTTTTTCCTGTGAATGTGATCAATGTAGGGTCCGCTGAGTTAATTAAGGCTCATCAACGGTGCTCTCCTGACTCAAGTGTTTGTGTCAGTTGAGCAAACTCCTACAACAGAAACACCAACTTCAGAAACTTAATTTTTTACACTTCTTGACTTCACAGGCGGCAGTAGACACATTGCGTAGTTATCTCTGGCCAGATGTCCCTTTCCATGGGGGACATTAGAAAGGATCCCAAATGACTCCATTGTCTTATCAGAGACATTTATCAGAGACTTTTCCACCTGTCCCTGACTATTGTTTTATTCTTTTGGAGGAATCATAACTAATTCCACCAGTAAGTTTGAAAATATTTATTTGTATTTTTTTAATTGACTCACTGTGAATTACAAAGCCACAAGGTTATTCATGACAGAGTTCCAGGTACATAGTGCTTCAACACCAATTCCTTCACCATTGTCCCCAACTTCTCTTCAGCCCCCAAAGGTTGCCTCGAAGTGATAAACAGCAACAGTATTATAAATCAAGGGCTGGAGCGATAGCACAGCGGTAGGGCGTTTGCCTTGCACACAGCCAACACGGCCGACCCAAGTTCGATTCCTCCGCCTCTCTCGGAGAGCCCGGCAAGCTACCGAGAGTATCTCGCCCGCACGGCAGAGCCTGGCAAGCTCCCCGTGACGAGCCTGGCAAGCTCCCCGTGACGTATTCGATATGCCAGACACAGTAACAACAAAGTCTCCAATGGAGACGTTACTGGGCCCACTCGAGCAAATTGATGAACAACGGGAGGGCCTTTACCTTTACTTTTACCTTTATTATAAATCATGGTGCTTAAAAGAAAGCGGGGGCCAAAGAAGTTGAAGTTTACAAATATTTACAATAAAAAATTAAATCAACATTCTTTTGAGAGACTTTTCTACTACTCTGCTGAAAACTAAGATCTTCACAGATGACAGAATATACAAGAAAGGCAACTTGGGAGTCTATTGACATTCAGAACTCTTTCCACAAAGCAGGTGAGTGAAACTGGGCCCTTGAAATAGAAGGCAGTACAAAAGCAAGCAGGAAGTGCTTCCTGCAGATGTAAGGAACAGACCTATTCCTCTTTCACAGCTTCCTTTGAAGAAATCTGACATTACTTGATCTCTTCCTCTTCCCTCCCTTCCTCTTTACTCTTGTATGTTGTTCCTTTCCTTCCTCCTATTTCTTTCTTTCTTACCTTCATTCTTAAACAATTATTTTACAAAGCTTTATTACTTTATTTCTTCTTTCTCTCTCTCTTTTTTTTTTCTTTTTGGGTCACACTCAGCTATGCTCAGGGGTTACGCCTGGCTCTGCACTCAGGAATCACTCCTGGCACCGCTCGGGGGACCATATGGGATGCCGGGAATCGAACCTTGGTCAGCCGCGTGCAAGGCAAACGCCGTACCCGCTGTGCTATTGCTCTAACCCCTCTTCTTTTTCTTTTAAAACCCCAGTGAACAAGGGGTAGAAGAAATACCAAGCAAGATAGAAAGAAAGGGACACCCGAGGCAAGACTGAAATACTATTATAGGACACTTCGCTGCAATCAGGCAGACAATTCTAAGCTGTGGACTTGGTCCTGAGGAACAGAAGGTTTATACCAAGTATTTAGCTTCCCAACATATTATCAAACTAAAAACGAAAAGAGAAGGGAGCCCACTAGTTCACTGTTCTTTGTCTTTCTCATAAAAAGAATTCAAGCATATCATATTAGGGAGATTTACTAAAGAAATAGTACACACCTGGGAAGTAAGTATAGGCCTTCTCAAAGGAGAGTCTGAGAGTTCAACTGTTTTAACAAAAGTACTCTGAACTAAAATTCCAATAATAAATAAGCCCGGTACGATAATTGCCTTCATGAAATTTTACAATCTAATAGGAATGAGCCTTCTAAAGCATAAAGAATCTAGCAGACAGCTGCTCTTCATATCCAAACACCTGCTCACTCTTTAGACTTATCCCTCCTGACTCATCACTGCTTCCTTCATAACACTCAGCGGTACCTCAAGCCATACTAAGCAAGACCACTCACTTGCAAAGCTTCACACATGCACTTTCTCGCTCTCAGGTTTTGCATGTTCTGCATCTTCTGATGCAGTAATCCATTACAGTTAGATCCTTGCAGTTGACTTTATTTCTTCTGGGAATCCCTCAGGTTTCTTTCTGAGAAGCTTTCCAAGTGTCTCCAAAGATCAGTGCTACTTCTCACATGCATCTGTGTTGACATGTGCAATCCGGAGGCATCATAGTTATCATTTCAGGCTCCACGCCTGAGTCACACAGAGAAACCTCTCATCTAACACATCAGCTACACCCACAGGAAGTTGTTCCTTTGAGTTTTTGTAATTGTAGAATACAGTTGAGTGGTTTCTGCAGCAAACAACTGTTCTCTCAGGAATGAGAAGGAGAATTTAAAACAAACAATGAACAAAAAAAAAAAGTTCACTTCTGTGATTGAATCTGACACTTAGAACATAGACACAGAGAGTTCTCTTTTTATCAATCTTGGTCACTATCCTTTTCACATTCACCACTCAATATTGGCCAACCCAATAATTCCCAATAATTTCCCCAATAATTCTATTTTCAAGGAGCATTATTCAGCCTTCTTGTTGATCATTGCAATAGTTCTCTGTGTTGCCATAGTAACAAATTATCGCAAATGTATTCACTTCAAAACATGGATTTAGTAAACAGAGGGTTAAGGTACTAGCTTTGCATGAAACTGATACATAATCAATCTTAGCACCTCATATGGTCCCTCAAGAAGAGTCAGGGGGACCTGAGCACAAGCTAGTAGTAGCCCCTGAAAACCAACTGCTTATGGCCCAGATCCCTCCTAAATGTCAATTTAATTTTGTATTTATGAAGTCCATTAGTCTGAAATTCTCACTGGGTTAAGGTGAGAATCAAAACCTATCAAGGTGTTGGTAGGTTTTGATCCCCAGGAAAATTTGCTTCCTTGTCTCTTCAGTTTCCAGAGGTTACCTCAGTTTCTTGGCTCCTGTCCCTCTATTCCATCCTCAAACCAAGCAATGTAGCAACCTGTCTCTCTTCCCCTATCTCTCTCACTCTCTCTTCTCTCTTTCTCTGTCTCTCTCTGTCTCTCTCTGTCTCTCTCTCTGTCTCTCTCTCTCTCTGGTTTCATTGCCATATCATCTTCCTTTATTTATTACACTGGACACATAGATTAGAATAATCTCCCATTAGACAGGTACTTAATCACATCTGCCAAGTTCCTTTCACTATGAAAAGTAATACATTCATATATTCTGAATTAGGACATGGATATCCTTGGAGAGTTGTTATTGTTATTTCTACCAAAAGCATAATTGCTATCCTCTGTGGTCTAGAGTTATCCTTTGTACTTTACGTCATAAAGGGCAATAAACTATTCTGTTACCTTACTATATTAAGCAGTAAAATGGAACTGATCTTGACATGATGAGACTGTAGTGTATTGCATTTTCTTGGGGATTTTTTTCCTTTTTAAAATAAAAACATCACTACATATAATACCTTGGTACCACTACCACCATTCCAAGGACTTGCTCTGGGTTACAGCATATACTGCTCATGCTAATGGATGAGCTAAACCTCTCCACCAATATTTAAATTATTGTAATGGACTACTATTTGTCTCATAAGACACATTATGATTCTTTTTCCCCCATTTGTATGTAACCTAGGGAGTCAAAAAATGTCTAACCCTGACCATTCCATGGATTCACTATGTCACCGTCACTGTCATCTCGTTGTTCATCGATTTGCTCGAGTGGGCTCAGTAATGTCTCCATTGTGACAATTGTTACTGTGTTTGGCATTTCAAATACGTCACGGATAGCTTGCCAGGCTTTGCCATGCGAGCGAGATACTCTTGGTAGCTTGCCAGGCTCTACGAGAGGGGCAGAGGAATCGAACTTGGGTCGGCCATGTTGGCCACTTGCAAGGCAAATGCCCTACCGCTAGAGAGTATCTCGCTGGCAAAGCCTGGCAAGCTCCCCGTGATGTATTCGATATGCCAAACACAGTAACAATTGTCACAATGGAGACGTTACTGGCCCACTCAAGCAATCGATTCACTATGTAATTTTGGCAAATTTATTATCCTTCCTGTCTTCATTTTGCTCATGTATAAAATGGAAATAGATATAAACAGTGTATATGTCTCATAAAAATAACTGAATATTTGATTACACGTTTTGATTAGAAAAATTGAAAATTATTTGGAGTAGTCTTTGAAGGTTACATGGGAGAGACTGAAGAAAGCATATATAGTTGTTATATTGCTAAATATCAAATGTACATAAAAGTACATAAAATGTACATAAATATCAAATGTACATAAATGTACATAAGGGAGTTAGCTAATAATGTATGAGAGAGCAGGGTAAGAAGACTGTGAATGACAAGTAAGGAGTTCATGTGGAATCTGGATACAAACATTAAGTCTTCTCAGAGGCAGTCCTCCCACTTAGATCATGAGAATTCTATTTTAATATAACGGGGTGGGGGTGCCTTGAACCACACCTAGAGATGCTCAGGAGTATCCCCAGCTATGTGCTCCAGGAGAGTCTGGCCACTATTTGTGATACATCTAGAGAGAGTCTGCAAAGAGGGCCAAGGCAAGAAAAGTAACTTCATTCACTCCCGTTCTCTCTCTTAAGTCCCAGAGAGCACTGCCCTTAAAAGTTCTCCTCTTCCTGGTGCTACTTTATATCCCCCAGATGAATGAAATCGTTCTATGTCTCTCCCTCTCTTTCTGACTCATTTCGCTTAGCATGATAGCTTAGAGGCCAGCTGGGCATTCTAGGGGAAAGGGCAGCTCAGATAGAGAAGGGAGCACCAAATACAGGGTGTTTGGAGGATCCTCCCAGGAGCGGAGATGCATGTTGAAAGTAGACTATGGACTGAACATGATTGCCACTCAATGCCTCTTTTGCAGACCACAACACCCAAAAGGAGAGAGAGAACAAAAGGGAATTCCCTGCCACAGAGGCAGTGGGATTGGGGGATGGGGGTGGGAGGGATATTATCCATGGTGGTGGAAAATGGGCACTGGTGGAGGGATGGGTATTTGATCATTGTATAATCGAAACCCAAGCACAAAAAAATGTAAATCTACAACTGTACCTCATGGTGTTTCACTAATAAAAATTTTTAAAAAATAAAAATTAAAAAAAAAGTTCTCCTCTTTACTTTCCTCCATCAATTTCTCAAAGGCCATGTTTATTTCTGGTCTTTTCAGATGAACAGTCAAGGAAGATCAGCAACTGTCTCAGTCAACAATTTCTGAAACCTCAATTCCACATAGCTGTTTTCTCTAAACAATCTACAGGCTTCCCTAATATTTTCTGGCTCTGGACAATGCCAGTTTATCTGAAACCTATTTAGTTCACCAGATAAGTAATAACTCCTAGTCCTTATGGGTGTCCCCTATCTTAAAAATGTCAGAATGGATGTAGCCTCAACTGATATTTATTCATTTATTGTTTTGTTCATCTATTTATTTAGCCAGGTGGAAACCTAATTTTTTTTAAAAAAAAAGATTTATTCAAGACTACTGATCAATCCCTATTACTCTCTAATACAAATCTCATTCCCAGAGGTTTCTAAAAATTAGAAAATATATCTAGTAATTTGCTCAGGACAGTGGTATATCATATGTGTGCCTCCCTCATAGATTTTAGTTCAAATACAATCAGTTTGCAAGTCAAAACAAGATTTTAGCAACTGCCAACTCATTTTGGCATCTGAAAAATCAAGCTGTGTTCTGATGCCTGCTTCATCAATTCGAACCAACAATAAAGATTCTGGAATCAGGGCTTAAGTGGCAATTTTGTTGATGATGCATGACACCGAACAGAAAGCAGTTTGTTTGGCCACACGGCACTGTCTGTGCAAGGCTGACAGTAGTGAGATGTTCTCTGTGTAGGATGTTAACCAAGGTTTGCAAAAGGCCACCAATTATATATGTTCTGAGCCAAGATGTTCTTCGTAACTATTTATATCCTTTTCAACCTCAATGGCCAGAATTCCAGGGATCATAAAGGACAAGGTACTCCTAAACAAAAGTAATAATTATTACCTTCCAAATTACACCAATCACTTAGGTTGGACTAAATCAGAGGCAATTACCCTTATAAGTTTGGGGATAAGCAATTCAGTTACTGTTAACTGAGCAGTTGGAGTCAGTCTCACCCATTGCATTGCTCAAGGACATGTAGGTAACCACAGAACTGAGCCTGGAACTCAGGATATCTGATCTGTTCTTTCTTTTCTGTTTCCTGCCTTCAAATGTATTTTTTTCTTTTTGGGTCACACCCAGCAATGTATAGGGGTTACTCCTGGCTTAGAAATTACTCCTGGCAGTTATCGGGGGGACCATATGGGATGCTGGAAATTGAATCCAGGTCGACCGCATCCAAGGCAAACGCCCTACCCACTATATTATTGCTCCAGCCCCTCAAATGTTGTTCATCTATTTGCTGAAGTGGGCACCAGTAATGTCTCCATTGTGAGACTTGTTACTGTTTTTGGCATATCAAATACACCACGGGGAGCTTGCCAGACTCTGCCTTGCGGGTGGGATACTCTTGGTAGCTTGCCAGGCTCTCAGAGAGGGACAGAGGAATCGAACTTGGGTTGGCTGTGTGCAAGGCAAATGCCCTACCCGCTGTGCTATCACTCCAGCTCAATTGTGCTATAGCTCCAATTTGCGGGGCTGGAACTATAGTACAGCCGGTTAGGCATTTGCCTTGCACGTGGCCGACCCGGGTTCAATTCCCAGCATCCCATATGCTTCCCCGAGCACTGACAGGAGTAATTATTGAGTGCAGAGCCAGAAGTAACCCCTGAGCATCACTGAGTGTGACCCAAAAAAAAAAAAATATCATTTGCTTGAAAATCTTTAATGCATTTTTTTTCACTTTAAGGGTTTTAACTGGAGCCTGCTTCTTTGTAAATAATATTCCCCTTTTTCCTGCTTCTCCTTGCTAAGACTTCCCCCAAAGGTAATCATACCCACATCTTTATTTCTTCATGCCATTGTGGAAACCTGTAATCTTATTTCTACAGTTTTCTGCCCTTACTAAAATTGTCCTCCAAAGGCCTCCAAACAGTTTCTTTCTGACAACTCAAAGAATCTATTTCATCTCTGTAATTCAGAACTAGAAACTAAACAAATGGGATTTACTGAGATTTTTCTTCTTCCACTGAAAAACTGTGCATCGTTCCCTAGAGATGAAAACTTTTCCTTTGGTGAGCAGTAACCTTATTTTCCCCTCCTTCAAATGAACACCAGTGGAAAATCATCGATAACTTTATAACTTTAGTATTCAAGACCGAAATTAGAAGAAACAAGAACTTTACCTGAGTGCCTCATCTTGCTAATCTTAACACCATCAAAACTAAATATAAAACTTCCCAGTGGACAAAACAAACCTTTGGCACCATTTCAATTTGGTTCCCAGTATTCAAGATCAATGGTTACCTTGCGCTCCATCAGTTAAATAGAATTTCTTCAACAGTACATTCCTTACCACACTGCTGAAATAGATTCCTCTCCTGAATCTAATGTAGTCACCAATCACACACTGAACATACAATCTTTCATGATTTCATTAGATGCTCTAAAGAAATAGTAGCATCTCTAACCAAAGGACTTCTTTTCACAATGAAAGTATGAGAACCAAAGGGATTCCCTTAGGATGACTAAAATTATAACTTAGCCTAGCATGTATCACTGTATCACTGTCATCCTGTTGTTCATTGATTTCCTCGAGCAGGCACCAGTAAAGGCTCCTTCGTCCTAGCCCTGAGATTTTAGAACGTGCCACATTCAAGGCTTTTTCAGGGTCAGGGGAATGAGACCCATCATTGTTATTTGGTTTTGGCATATCAAACATGCCACGGGGAGTTTGCCAGACTCTGCCGTGCGGGCAGGATACTCTGGGTAGCCAGCTGGGTTTTCCAAGAGTAAGAACTAGATAATAAGATGCCACATGACAGCATTCGCCACTTCCAGGAGCTGAGTTTTATAGTCTTTGGGTCTTGGCTGTTGAGGGCATAACACAGCGCCAGGGGCAGTTGGTGTGTGTAATGCCTACCTACTGGAAGATGGGGGATCTGGTTGGAGGAGGCCCAGTCCCGATCCAAGCAGGCTTGGAGATCTCAGCCCCAGTTCCTTCATACCTGGGTTTCTCTGCCAGTTACTTCATGCATGAGGCTCGTCCGAACATGTGGAGAGTGGTCTTAAGTATGGCTGTGGCTGGTTCCGGAGGTCTTCAGACCTCTCTCCATACATTCGGACGAGCCTCACGCATGAAGGAACAGACAGAGTAACTCAGGTATGTGGGACCCAGGGCTGAGATCTCCAAGCCTGTTCGGATCGGGACTGGGCCTCCTCCACCCAGATCCCCAGTAGGTAGGTGTTACACCCACCAACTGCTCCTGGTGCCGTGTTATCCCATCAATGGCCAAGATCCAGAGACTATAAAATCCAGTTCCCGGAAGAGAACAGTGCAGAGTCTCCTGCCCCCGTGCCTGGCTGTCGTCACTGGGGCCACTTGGAGCGGGGGTGGATTGAGTTTTCCTCCCCACCCCAAGCAGAGCCCTGGCAACCAAAGACCTCCAAAAGCCTAGCATGTGAAAAAACTAAACAGAACAAAACAAAAACAGCTATCTTTGCTAAATGGTATAAGACCTATTTAAAATTTTGCTACAGTGGCAGCTATAAGATATCAGACTGTGAGATGTTGCACAATTTTAAATGCACATGTCTTGAACCAGGGACCCATAAGTGGTACTGTGTCACCCAGAGTCAAATTATATTGGTCTGAAGATCAATCACTTTAAAATTTTGTTTCCTATCTTAATAACTCTGTGTTCTGTTAGCCAGTAGATTTTAGTTTTTAACAAAATGATGTATTCAATTAGATGCACACAAATACTTAGACTACATCGAAGTTGAGTTGCCATATTGCTATTTCTGGCTTCTAAAGACACCGATGAAGTAAATGGGAAATAGTGGTTGTATTGACCAAACTATTGACACTAGGTCTAAAGATATAACTGGCTTCTAGTATATTCTGTACCGAAAAATAACACTATGATGGACCCCTGTAATAGGAGGCTTTCGAGGAAACTCTTCCTATCACTCTATCTAATGGAGCAGGTTAATGAAAACTGACCCCAATTTCATACTGGCACAACATTAATGAAAGACCCCATAAGACTAAAGACCACATTTTCTGAAGCAGAATTCCCATTCTGCTGAGGTATTGTCTGAAGGTTTAAGGAATGTATGATATGTGGTAATGAAAACTATTGGCCCATGTATCTCATTTGGTTGTGTTTTAAGCACGGAGGAATTAAGGTAATCACTATGAGTTTAATTTTCTCTTTCTCCACTATAACATACTGGCTTTGCTACCAATGTTTATGGTTACCATTTAGTTTATATGTTGTGAAATAAGGGAAAATTATAGTTCCATAGGCCTTTTTAAGGCTAAGGGAAGAATAAGTTCAGAGACAAATCAATGTGGATCTTAAGGGATCTTCTCAAGATGTACTTTGCAGCAACCACGTCTGAGACTGTCTTTTGTGAATTATTATCTTTACCCTTCCTTCAATCCTGACCATGACAAAGATAATATCTCATTCTTCTTGTTTGTTTTTCCATAATGTGAGATTGTTATTTGGTTCAGTTGTTCTATCTTACACAGACAAATTTGGTGACATAAGAAATCAAAATATTTCTCTCAAGCTATAGAGGTAGTAGAGGGGTTAAAATTTTTGCCTTGAATGTATCAGATCCAGGTTTTATCCCCATCCAGCACAGCATATGGTGCTCCTTGAGCACTGCCAGGAGTGTTTCCTGAGTATAGAGCCAGGAGTAAGCCCTGAGTACAGCTAGTTCTGGTAAGAAAAAAAAAAATGTAAAAACAGGGTTTCTGTTGTCAGACCATGTGAAGCAGTTTATAATCATTTCTATGTGTTGCATGTTTTAAATAAGAACATTAGCATGTTAATAAGATTATCACTGCTCATATGCCTTTTCTAGGAAGGGTAGGTGGGAAACATAATAACATTCCTCAAATAGACCCCCACATCCCCGCATAGGGAGAAGATAACTGCATATACCATTCCTTATTCTGACCAAAATTAGACAATCACAAAGCTGTAAAATGACAGATGTGAGTAGAGAGTAGACGAAAGAGAAAGGATGGAGAATATTAAACTAGGTCCCTCAAACTGCCCTCCATACTGAGCTTACTTATTCTTGGCATGACTTCACAGCCTAAACACCTTGCTCTGACAGGCAGGTGTGACTTCTATAGACCAAAAGTAACCCTGTGACTAAAGGCAGGTAATCTTTCATAGCCTGTTTTCAAAGATAAGTACCAGGGGGTTCACTCCAAGGCTTGAAGGTCAGTCACACATGCTAGGGGAAAAGGCAGCTCAGATAGAGAAGGAAGCACCAAATAAAGGGTGTTGGGAGGATCCTCCCAGGATGAGAGATGCATGCTGAAAGTAGGCTATAGACCAAATATGATTGTCACTCAATGCCTCTTTTGCAAAACATAGCACCCAAAAGGAGAGAGAAGACAAAAGGGAATGCCCTGCCACAGGGGTGGGGTGGGATGGGGGTTGGGGGGTGGGAGAGATACTGGGAGCACTGGAGGTGGAGAATGGGCACTGCTGGAGGGATGGATACTCAATCATTGTATAACTGAAACCCAAGCACAAAAAAATTGTAAGTCTACAACTGTATCTCATGGTGTTTCACTAAAAGGCCCTCCCATTGATCATCGATTTGCTCGAGCGGGCCCAGTAACGTCTCCATTGGAGACTTTGTTGTTACTGTGTCTGGCATATCGAATTCGTCACGGGGAGCTTGCCAGGCTCTGCTGTGTGGGCGAGATACTCTCGGTAGCTTGCCGGGCTCTCCGAGAGGGGCGGAGGAATCGAACTCGGGTCGGCCATGTTGGCTGCGTGCAAGGCAAACGCCCTACTGCTGTGCTATCGCTCCAGCCTAGTGTTTCACTAATAAAAATTAAAAAAAAATAAAAAGATAAGTTTCAGTATTTCAGTGACTATAGAAGCAAGAATTTACAGTCGGGATCAGCAAAAGATATCATTAGTATTTGTAGCACAACTGACGTCTATACAAATTGAGCACTAAGACACTGTCTGCCTGTCACTGCCGTCCTGTTGTACATTGATTTGTTCAAGCGGGCAACAGTAATGTCTCCATTGTGAAACTTGTTGTTACTGTTTTTGGCATATTGAATATGCGACGGGAATTTTTCCAGGCTCTGCCATGTGGGCAGGATATTCTTGGTAGCTTGCCGGGCTCTCCGAGACGGGTGGAGGAATCGATCCTGGGTTGGCCGTGTGTAAGGCAAACGCCCTCCCCACTGTGCTATCGCTCCAGCCCTAAGACAAGGATTCTCAAACTTCTGTGCAAATGTTTCATCATTGACACAAACAACAACTCCTGACTAAACACCAGACAACATGATAACTTCCTTTACGAATATAATCTCTGACCTTGATTTTCCAGATTCCTTGAGCTACTAATTTATGCATGTAACTTTGAGAAATCATGGATTCAAAAATTGGATATGCTATGTATTAAATAAATCTGGGTGGGCATTTTAACATTTAAGTTCAGTCAAATATATGTTTATTAAGAACTACCTCAATTTCAGGGCTGAAGTGATAGCACAGCGGTAGGGCATTTGCCTTGCATGCAGCCAACATGGCCGACTCGAGTTCGATTCCTCCACCCCTCTTGGAGAGCCCGGCAAGCTACCGAGAGTATCTCGCCCACAAGGCAGAGCCTGGCAAGCTACCCATGAGGTACTGGATATGCCAAACACAGTAAAAAAAAGTCTCATGATGGAGACGTTAATGGGCCCACTCGAGCAAATTGATGAACAATGGGAGGACCGTGACCATGACCTCAATTTCAAGTTGTATACTGATACTGCAGATACATTTATGAATTATTCAGTGAAAGTCTCTCTGTCCAAGTTTCTAACTACCTAGTATGGAGAAACAAATTTTCTTTTGTGTTTACCATTTATTTTTTGTGTACTGTGACAGTCCTATACCACTGATTAATAAAGTTCACCTTCATATAAATTTCAGAAAATATATTATTCACATTTAACACATAGTGAAAAGAAATTCTGGGTGACCAACTTGACTAAGATCATAAAACTGGTAACCAATAGAGAGAAAATATGTACCTTATTGTTCTCATTTCAAATTCAAATCACTCATGCTACTCTTGTAGTCTCTCTCATTATCATTCCTCTTGTACAGTGGAAAAAGGAGGAGGAGGAGCAGCAGCAGCAGGAGGAGGAGGCAGAAGAGAAGGAGGAGAGGAGAAAAGAGGAGGAGGGGTAGTGGTAGAGGGGAAGACGAAAAGAGAAGGAGTAGGAGGTAGGAGTAAGGGGAGAAGGAGAAAGAGAAGGAGGAGGAAGAGAGGAGGAGGAAGAAGAAGAGGAAGAAGATGAAGAAGAGGAAGAGAAGAGGAAGAAGAAGAAGAAGAAGAAGAAGAAGAAGAAGAAGAAGAAGAAGAAGAAGAAGAAGAAGAAGAAGAAGAAGAAGAAGAAGAAGAGAGAGGAGGAGGAGGAGGAGGAGGAGGAGGAGGAGGAGGAGGAGGAGGAGGAGGGGGAAGAGGAGGAGGAGGAGGAGGAGGAGGGAGAGGAGGAGGAGGAAGAGGAGGAGGAGGTGGAGGAGGAGGAGGAGGAGGAGGGGGAGGAGGAGGAGGAGGAGGGAGGAAGAGGAGGGAGGAGGAGGAGGAGGGAGAGGAGGAGGGAGAGGAGGAGGACAGTAGGATGATAGCGTAACAGTTAAGGCACTTGCTTTGCACACAGTCAACCTGGGTTCTTTCCCTAACACCACGAGTGGTCCCCCAAATTTTACCAGATGTGACCCCTGAGAATATCCTGGTGTGGCCCAAAATCAAAATTAAAATTACTTCAATTGTTGTAATTTTAAAGGCAAAGTGATGTGTTTGGCAGAGTTATAACAAAAAGATAAAGAATTCATATGTTGAAGAAAATTTGGAAATTAGGAGAAAGTACACGAAACTCTAGTTTCTCTTTTCAAATGTTTTGTTTATTTTTATTTATTGGCTCATAATTTAATTGCAAATGCATCCAATTTAGATGCTGTATATTAAATATGTTAGGTACGTTACACTCTAAGCCAGTCATCATTAAAATTAATACATCTGATTAAATTTAATTTTCAATTAAATTTATTTTAAATTGTAATTTAATTTAATTTAAAATTTAATTTAATTAGATTATAAATCAGAATATTAAATAGCCATATTCTAGTGGAGAGTTAAAATTTTCCTTATCCTAAGCATAAGCTTAGTATCCTAGATGTTACTCTGAGTTCTTTCTGGATTTTTATAAACATAATTGTTTTTAAACACATGTCAATTGGTTAGTCAGACACTTGGCAAATGCCAAGGTGACAAGTGGCAATCCAGACACTTTAATATGTGTTCAGAATCTGTTTCTTGCTTTGTGTTCTCAAAGAAAAGAAGAAATCAATGAATCTAAAAGCTATTGAACAGCAAAAGAACTAAGGGAATCTCCAATTGATACTGCCTACAACCAAGATATTTGTTATTAATTCAACATGTGACTCTGACACTACACTAATTAGTCAGGTATATTGATGAACCCATGGATTCCATTGCATCTTCCTCTATTCATTCTGAAGTTGAGAGAACTTTGCATTTATTATGGAACAAAAGTTATGCTTTTCATTATTTTAGAATAATATAAATACAAATAAATGCCAGATATAATTTTCTAATGGCATTTATGATTGACATGAGTTCTTTAGTGTTATAACTCATTCTTCTATTCATTCCTTTAGACTGAAACAACTTCTGGAACTTCATGAGCTCTCATTAATTTCCTAGTAAACAAGCAAGAGAGGGTAAATGGTCTTATTCAGTCACGAAGTTAGTGACAGAGTTAATAATTTGAATCCAAAGATATTCCCATGAATAATTCACTTCTCAACGTGGTAAATTTTCAGTATCAAATAAAATATCCTCATTGGATGCTGCAGTTATATTATAGGGTCTATCTAATAGATATTTTCAAGGTCTTATATTTAAAAGGTATTCTGCTGTCAAAAAACATATATTTATACTAGAAGTTTGAAAGCCAAATTGATTTAAGTAATATTTGCTAATTTAATCTTGGTGACTTTTAATTTTTTTTAACACAACATATAGTAAAAGCCTAGTACATGATTATTGAACTTCAGTGTCAATTGGTTGGGAAATATGCACATACACAGGTATGAGCTCTTGTATTTTTTATAGTAATTCCATAGTCCTTAGGAAATTTCAATCCATAAACACAAGTTAAACCATTAATGTGGGTGGGAAAGTGGAGCCATAATACAGTGGCTAGCACACTAACCTTGCCTGAGATCATTCAGGGTTCTCCCCCCAGCACTCCATATGGTCACTTGATGCTCACCAGCATTGATCCCTGAGTGCAAAGCCAAGAATAAGCCCTGAGCACTACCAGGTGTGTCCACCCCCCCACCCCTCCCCAAAAAAATTACTAACCTTAAATTAAGGAAATTTAGATTCTGGTTCAGCTAGACTATTACCTATTTGACCTTGTTCTGGGAATTGTCCTCTAAGTCTCAAAGCACTTTTAACCAGGCCAAGAATTAAGAACATGTTGGGTTTTGCATTGCACAACTGTATGTTCCAAGTAAGGACAAACACTGATTCAATGTAGCTAGTGCCCCTTAGAACTAGATAATGCAACAACCCTGCTTGAGAAAGTTCCAGTCTTAATAAAGTAGGTTCTATGCCTGCTCTTCCAACCCAGTTCTCCCTTAAACATGTATCGTATTTGCTTGTCTCTGTTTCTTTGCTCAACCTTTTCCACTCTGGAGAAGCCCAGGTTCTCTCTTGAACTTGTACTTCTCCCTTTTTCTCCCCTCACATCTTTCTAAATAAGTTTCAATAAAAACCTTCTTGCTTCACAAATAGGTAAAAAAGCAAAGTAGGTTTTAAATGGACAATATTACAAACGGATAGCAGAAGAAATGTGTCAGCTCTCATTAATCTCTTATTGTCTTTCCTGTTCAACTTGACAACTTATAAATCATATCAAGAAGCCTCATGGTTCTGATTTGACATTGATGTCTTTTATATTAACCACCCTGATACTTTACATTTTCTGTTCCTACTGCCTCCCAAATTACCTTCATCTTCTATAACACTCTTTCGGGTAAAAATGACACAGAATAAGTCTTCTGGAAGCTGTCCAAGGGTTAATCAGACATTCTTAAGAGGTTGTTAAAATCTCTGTGGAATCACAGCTGGAGAGATAATACAACAGGTAAGATGCTTGCCTTGCATATGGTTGACTCTAGTTTGATCCCCGAAATTCCACAGGGTTTCCTGAGGAGTGATCCCTGAGTGCAGAGTCAGGAGAAAGTTCTGAACACAACATGTGTGGGTGACATCCTCCAAAAACAAACTTCCTTCAAAGGCAAATGCCCATTTTTCTCTCAAAATTACATCTGACCTCGTGTCAGTTTCAGAAATAATGACCATGAAGAGTAGAGGTGATAATGACAAATTCATTCATCTTTTCTATTGTACTGATACTGCTCTAAAAGAATTATAACACTGAACATGATCTGCTGTCCTCCTCCTTCCGGTGACTCTTACCATTAAATTATTTGGAACGTCTCCTATTTCCCCTTATAACCAACTCCTGGAACATACGTTCTAAACTTTCATAAAAGAACCCTTATAAGGAAAGATATGAGTAGGAAGGGAGGAAGAGAAGAAACACAACACTTTGGATATTATGATTTGCAGTTTCACTTACATTATCTTATTTAACCATCTAGACAATCTTGCAACCTATATACTGCAATTTTTTCTTAGAAACTCAATGCTAGAAAAGCTAAAACATGTGTTGCCAGCCACACCTGTGATATCCTATTTTACGTGGTGTCCATGCTCTTGCTGCTGCAATAAGTAGGTCAAATACAGAGAAGGAAAGAAGTACCAAACACAAAAGTGTTCACAGATTTAAGATATGTGTATTCATTTTATTAGATTCTTTAGTCAAACCCTTTTAGCTTACTTATGATAAAAAAGCAAGAGGTGAAGAGGATTTTAGACAAATACCCGTGTTACAGACATTTATTTTGGTGGGCATAATAAGAACATGTCTCATTGTTAAAGGTAAGTTTCCTCTGGTGATGGGATTGGTATTGAATAGTCTATGCTTGAAACTCTATTATGAACAACTTTATAAATCATGGTGTCTTTTATTTATTTATTTATTTATTTTTGCTTTTTGGGTCACACCTGACGATGCACAGGGGTCACTCCTAGCTCTGCACTCAGGAATTACCTCTGGCGGTGCTCAGGGGACCATATGAGATGCTGGAAATCGAACCTGGGTCAGCATTGTGGAAGGCAAATGCCCTATCCGCTATTCTATTGCTCCAGCCCCCCTGTTGTCTTAATGAAAAATGAAACAAAAACAAAAACACTATCTCCTTAAGTACCAACATTGTGATTTCTGACTTTTGTAGGTCTGAAGTATGGATGTCTTTTAAACCCAAATTTGTGTTTCAGCATTCAAAAACTGTTTAATATCAAGTAAGCTTCTTGACTTTCCCATGTTAATTCTCTGTTATATAGGAGTAAGAACATTTACCGAATTTTGAATTTATTAAACTGTATACTTTGAAATTGTAATGTGAGACACACATAGGATCTGTTTCACTTCAAACTTTTGGGTTGGCAAAAATAGAAACTGATTTATATTCATGGGTTGTGAACATGAGTATGATACTCTGATGGGTCACAACACAGTGTAGCAAACAAAATCGTAAGTAAGATTTAGAAGATAGGCAATCTGACTAGATCCTACCCACTGATTTTGCATTCTTGACTCACTACCTGATTCCACCTAAAAGTGGCCAGATATGGAGATGTAAGAACCAGCATATTTCATGCGGAAAATTCAAGTTTTTCAGTCAGACCAACCTGGGCTATAATTTAGATTCCTCTAATTCTTTATTCTCTATGTAACCTTAAACAGCTTATCTCCATTAAGCACTACCTTATCCTTAAAATGAGACTAGAATATCATTTATATAGTTGCCATAAGAAGTTAAGAAGATTTATGTAAATCACAGAGTACTTTTTAAGTGTTCAAAGCAATTTGCTGTAAAGGTTATATTTACAGGGCTACGAAAGAGAATTTCCTTTTTCTTGTATTGGTCCTTCTGATTCTCATCTTTTTAAGTATCAGCTCAATGCTCCTCTAGAATATCACTGTCACTGTCACTGTCCTCCTGTTGTTCATCGATTTGCTTGAGTGGGTCCAGTAACATTGTGAGACTGTGTTTGCCATATCGAATATGTCACGAGTATCTTGTCAGGCATTGCCATGTGGGCGAATACTCTTGGTAGCTTGCCGGGCTCTCTGAGAGGGGCAGAGGAATCGAAGGCGGAGGAATTGAACTCGGGTTGGCCAGGTCAGCTGCGTGCAAGGCAAACACCCTACCTGCTGTGCTATCACTCCAGCTCCCTCTATAATATACAAGTTAATATTCCTAAGACTATTTTAATTTTCCTCCCTTTGGTGCAGAGAGATAGTACTGTGATCAAGGTACTTACCGTGCATGCAGATGACTGGCTTTGATCATTGGTACCCATATGATCAGTTTCCTAGGCCCCGTCAAAAGTGATTCCTCAGCACTGAGCCAGGAGTAAGCCCTGAGCACCTCCAGGTGTGACCTAAAATAAGATAAAATTAAATTAAAGTTTTCCCTTCCTCTCAGTTTTTGTTTTCACTTTTAGCAGTGTTTTCCCAGAACCCAAAGGTCACACTTAATAATATTTGGCCTGATGGTGGGACCCTCGTCAATGTTGTCAACAATGGCATCTTCCCATGTTGCCGCAATAGTACCAAAGAGTTCCCAGTTGGTGGTCATTCTGGGAGTTCTCTTTTTGAACTTTGCAGCCCTTTCTCCCCGCTCTGTGAAGTAGAATTTTGCACGAAGGAGACGGTGGTCCGATCCCGTTCGAAATTTTGGGACAACAGCGACATCAGTCAGGCAAAACCATCGATTTAATATGATGTGGTCTATTTCGTTGTGGAATCGTCCACCGGGAGACTCCCATGTCCATCGTTTAGATTCTGCCTTCTGGAACTGTGAGTTACCATGAATGGTCTTGGTCGACATGATGAACTCAGACAGTCTCTCACCCTGTTCATTCCATTCTAGGCCATGGGTCCCGATGTGACGTTCTTTAGCTGATCTTCTCGGTCCTATCTTGGCATTAAAATCACCCACAATGATCTTGTAGAAGGTGTGGTCTTCTTTATAGAACTTCTCTAGCTCCATGTATAACTTCTCGATTTCTCTTTCATCATAATGAGATGTTGGTCTCCCAAAGAAGAATAGAAAGAGTTATGCTTGGAATATCACGTTTCACTCAAATGAGAGAAAGAATCCGGAGTTCTGACATCCGTCGACGATCAAGAATCAGGGACGCTGTCTCATTTGCCAAGGTGTCGAAAATCAGATGGGCTGGTCACGTAATGAGATTTAAAGACGACCGCTGGACTAGAGCTGTTACCGACTGGATTCCACGGGATGTCAAAAGACCGCGTGGCCGCCCACCTACTAGATGGTCAGACTTCTTCGTCAAGATCATGAACGATCGGTTTGAGGCCCTTCATGTTCCCGGAGCGAACAGATGCCATTGGGCTACACTAGCACCCGACAGGGACAAATGGAGACGTTACTGGCGCCCGCTCGAGCAAATCGACGACTAACGGGAAGTTAAGTGATTAAGTGATAAGTGATGGTGGGACCCTGACTGGTTCTCTGGAGCAGTGGTGTTAGAAGTCACCACAGATGCACCCAATGATCGTTGGAGTAGAGGTGGGGCAGGGCTGCAGAAGGCCAGAAATAAATTCTGGGTCTTGCATGTGCAAGGCATGAACTTTCTGGCCTCCTCTCTGATCTCTTAGTTTTACCAAAAACAGTGTATCTCGTGATCCCCAGGACAGAAAAATGTTCATTCAAAACGACATATTTTTTTAATAATGCACATTATTATTCATTGTAGCATTCAGTACAGTAGATAAGATTTATAATCAACCTAGTTGTCCAAAAACAGACAAGTGGATCATGAAATGTTGTATATATACACAATGAAATACCATGCAACTGTAAGAAAGGATGGACTCATGCAATTCACAGTAACATAGATGGAACTGAAAAGATATCATGTTAAATGAAGTAAGCCAGAAAAGTATAATAAATACAGAGTGATATCACTTATAGGTGGTACTTAGAATAATTGGATAAAAGAACACAATGATTTAAACAGAGAATGCTTAGGTCACCCTTAGCCCTGAAGCAATAGCACAGCGGTAGGTAGTTTGCCTTACAAGCGGCCAACATGGCCAACCCGAGTTCGATTCCTCCGCCCCTCTGGGAGAGCCCGGCAAGCTACCGAGGGTATCTCGCCTGCACGGCAGAGCCTGGCAAGCTCCCCGTGAAGTATTCGATATGCCAAACACAGTAACAACAAGTCTCATGATGGAGACATTACTGGGCCCTCTTGAGCAAATCGATGAACAACGGGAGGACTGTGACCATGACTGTGACCATGACCCTTAGCCCCAGAGTTGAGGGCAGACAAGAAAAGAAACAGAATAGAGGGGAAGGGTAAAAGAAGCAGTTGAAAAGTAACAGGGAGCAGAACTCAAGGGGATTCAGGTAGATCAGTGGCATTAAGGACCACTAAAGCTAAATATCCAAACCACAGTCAACAACAATGAAATCATGAGACCCAAACTTTAACAACCAAACGTTAAAAAGGTACATTTCAAGAAGGCATGCTAGAGGGGATTGGGGAGGGGGGGCTGGGAATGGTAGGGAATTTAGGAATATTTGTGGAGGGAAGTCGGTACTGGTGGTGGAATCGGTGCTGGAAAATCATATGTCTAAAATCCAACTATGGATAACTGCAAATTACAGCACTTATAAATAAAAGTTCTTAAAAGTTGGATTCTTAATCTTTATTGTATTTTCAACCTTACTAAAGTCCACTGTCCACTGTCCTCTCATTGTTCATTGATTTGCTCGAGTGGGCCTCGTAACGTCTCTATTGTAATGATGTCGTCGGTGGGCCCCACGGGTGACTTATGTGAAGCAGGGAGGAGAAAGACGGTCATTTTCTCCCCACCTGTCTCTGCCACCCGGGACCCAGGGTTACTGGGGTCTTGTCTCGCCTTGCAGAAAGGAACTTCAGGAGTAGACAAGCAGTGAAGTAAAGAGATTTTATCTGGAGGATTTTTAGGTGTGGAGGGAGAGAGAGTGAGAGAGTAACGCACTCAGGAGAGAACACGGGCTTCTCCAAGGACGGAGAGAGCCCCTACACACATACTAGCATTAGACATGAAAGCATGAAAGTACACATTGTTGGGATCGGGAGTTCTCTAGCCCTGGGAGGCACGGAGAGACCAGATAGACACAATTCCTGCAGGAGTAAAAACGGGGTTTATTTAGACCAGCATGCTGGGGCTCCACAGCATACCCCAAAGAGGGCAGTGGCTGAGAGCCCCGAACTTCGTCAAAGGGGATCTTATATAGGCCTTCACTGGCCGTTAGAGCAAAGCCCACGCATTTCATAGCCAATAGATTTTTAACAACATATACTTTCTTAACCAATCCATTTACAAGTACCTCACTCCTTAGCCTATAGATTCAAAGATCAGCATTTATGTACATCGATTGTGAGCACAAGCAAGGTTATAGCCGGAATCATTAAGCCTTAGGTAATCTCCCTTGACCATCCTCGTTTTGAGTTAACCAAGTCTGCAGGGTACTTTAGTGAGACAATACACTCCAGGAAAGGGCAATTTCCCCCAACCACCACATCCTGAGTTATCCTTTACCCAAGTCTGCAGGGTGCTTTACTGAGACAATACATTTCAGAAACAGTAAATACACCTGAATCCTGTCACACTTGGTTTAGAAAGAAGTTATGCCCTGTTCACTTTCCAAGTCCCCTCTCCCCCAGGTGCAAAGCAGCCAAGCAGTTTTACAGAAAGCAATGTTGCAAGTTAGCTGAAGCACGCAAAAATTTGATGCCTTAATATGGATTCTTTCAACATCTCAAGAGGGGAGATGCAGGCAACACATGTGCTCAGGCACCACATGTGCTTGGCCACGTGGGCGCAAGCAGCACATGGGCTTGGGCAGCATGTGCGCACCCTTCCTTTGTTCAAGGTGGCCTTTATAGGGTTTCTCCAGCCTGCCCCCACGTGAAGCTTCTTCCCAGGTGAAAATCCATTGCTAAAGAGGTTACCGGGAAGGTCCAAAAAGAGGAACTTCATGGGGAGGAGGCCTATATATATCCTCAGAGTCTGTGGATGGTCTTATCAGGTCTTTGTTTTCTGTATCCTCGAGGTGGGTCATTCCTAGAATTCTTCTTCCATGAAACTTTGTTTCATTGCAAAGGGCCTTACCCTATCTACCTGCCTACATCAGTAAGACTTGTTGTTACTATGTTTGCTATATCGAATATGTCATGGGTAGCTTGCCAGGCTTTGCTGTGCAGGCGAGATATTCTTGGTAGCTTGCTGGGCTCTCCGAGAGGGGTGGAGAAATCTATCCCAGGTCGGCCGGGTCAGCCACGTGTAAGGCAAACTTCCTATCCGCTGTGCTATCACTCTAGCCCCTTACTAAGGTATCATTAAAAAAATAAAGCAGCAATATAATTATTTTAAGTAATTGTTTTAGAAAAATATGAATTTTTAAGACTCCATGCTAAGCTATATTTGTAATGACTGGAATGTGTTTATAAATTATTTTTACCTCTTTTTATTTTATAGGTAAAGGTAAAGGTAAAGGCCTTCCTGTTGATCGTCAATTTGCTTGAGCGGGCCCAGTAACATCTCCATTGGAGACTTTGTTGTTACTGTGTTGGCATATCGAATACTCTCGGTAGCTTGCCGGGCTCTCCGAGAGGGGCAGAGGAATCGAACTCGGGTTGGCCATGTTGGCCGCTTGTAAGGCGAACGCCCTACCGCTGTGCTATCGCTCCATAAATTGATTTATCACTGATCTGTAATTCTAGGTGACTTTCAGAAGTATAGCAATAGTACAGCAGGTAAAGGCATTTGCTTGGCCTGTGGCCAACTCAGGTTAGATCATTGTCACCCTATATAGTTCCCCCAATTCTTCCAGGAATGATTCATGAGTGAAAAGCAGGAATAAGACCTCAACATCACTAGACATGGTCCAAATACATAAAAAAGAAGTATAGCTATGTAGAATAACACTGTTCTGTCCTTCCTGCATAACCTCAGGTAGTTTAAGTTTATTGGGTTGTTCCCATCATAGTGTTCCCATTCTTCTGTGTTTATTTGTAACTTCTTTCTTTGTGCTCTGTTGACTTGTAAATATTGTTTTTCTCTTCTCCCTAAGTCCTCTGCATAGTTTATTCAGAGCACTGTCCTTTTTGTATGGACACAAGAAGACATGGCTTTTGTAATGTGACTCTCAGTGATATTTTCCTCCTGGGCATCTGTTCTCTCACCTAAGCCTCAGCTGCCTTTACTTCCTAGAGCCCCCCCAAAGCAGGAACTGGATGGAACTAGGGCAAGCAGTAAGCTATGTACTACTCTGGCATCGAGATGGGCCTGGCCAAGCGCCATAATGCTTAACTATAAGTTAAGAGCTTGGTCATGGACAAATGCTGTCATGATCCAAAAAGTAATAACTAGATTTGGACCCTGCTAGGGTTAGGAATGATTAATCTGGCCTGAGCCCTGTAGTCTGAGTCTGTGGCAAGATGATCCCAGGAGAGCTGCCCTACAAGTCTCAATGTTATCTCTTACTGTGTCCATACCAAAATAGCTAGTATTGTTATGTTGATAGTTATTGCACTGAGGAGAAGAGAAAACCACCTTAGGAAGGATTTTGTCCTTGGGCAGTCAGGAAGGGCTTTGGTATGCCTTTTAGGTGGTGTTCCCTTTGAACCTGAGGGGCCCTCAGGGAGGGCTTTCTTATGGTTATTTGGCTACCTGACTGGGGACAGTGTCAGCCTGGAGAAATAGGGGAGTGGGAAAGAGAGTGGGAGTAAGAGAGGCAGAAGAGAGACACAAGTGAATGAAGAAAGGATTGAAATAAACTGCAGCTAAAACCAACCAGCCTGGCTCTCATCTCTTCCTTCATCTGCCCTTGGCCAACAACCCCCCTGATCCAGGCTACACACAGCAGCTCTAGGGCACCGAATGCGAGCGGTGAGATAGAGTCACCCAGAGAGCCCGCGAACATACAACCCTCTGCGTGCATAGTTTTTTACATAGCTTTATATCTCAACAAATGTGTAATGTATATACCATAAAGGAACCCAGCACGGAATTTCTAGTACCATTTAAAGAGTTGTTCAATGTGATAATTTGATGTGATGTACTCTGAGAAAGGAGACCCATATCAAATGAATGATTCAGCATCTCACATATTTACTTTTTG
The DNA here is from genome assembly GCF_029834395.1 of Sorex fumeus. NCBI lineage: Eukaryota > Metazoa > Chordata > Mammalia > Eulipotyphla > Soricidae > Sorex > Sorex fumeus. Next base: position 1,420,023 of record NW_026606068.1, on the reverse strand, counting down.
TTTTGTTTGGGGGGCCATACCCAGTGATGCTCAAGGCTTACTCTTAGCTCAGTGATGAGTTATCATACCTGTTGTTAGGGCGCGGATCGGCGGATCTTGATCTCCCTTTAACGACAAAGAGACTTCAGAGACTGCAAACAGCAAGCAAGGTTTATTGTTAAGACTGGCTAGCCAGGGTCAAGCCGCCTACACAGACACGCAGGTCAGATAGGTGAGGCAAGACCCCGAACTTCTTCAAAGGGGATCTTATATAGGCCTTCACTGGCCATTACAGCAAAGCCCACGCATTTCATAGCCAATAGATTTGTAACAACATATGCTTTCTTAACCAATCCATTTAACAGTACATCACTCCTTAGCCTATAGATTCAAAGTTCAGCATTTACGGACATAGGCATTGTGACTAGTGGGCATCAGGTAACTGGGACATTTGGTTATCACCTGGCTTCCTTTGATTCTCAGCCCTGCATTCCGGAGGTGGATAAGGGAAGAGTTCCTAAGGGAGGTAACAGATAAGGAGGGCCCAACAAATGGTTCCCGACTTTACGTTCCAACAGGGAAGAGTTTCATTCTAAAGCTCTGCTAGGGAGGGGGCAGGAAAAGGAGAGTTACTAATTTATAGAGTTTTAACTCTGGAATCTCCCTCAGGGTCCCTAGGGACCTAACACCTCTAAGGTTTGGGGGGCCACACATGGTGCTGGGGATTGAACCCTAATTTGCCATATGCAAGGCAATTGCCTTACCTATTGCATTATCTCTCCAGCCCTTCCAATATTTATTTTTTCATGTAAGAATATTTAACTTCAATTTACAAATTTCAATTAAAAATGCAGTGGAAACACCCAATAAGAGAGAGAGAACAAAAGGGAATGCCCTGCCACAGAGGCAGGGTGGGATGGGGGTGGGAGAGATACTGGGATCCGTGGTGGTGGGAAATGGGCACTGGTGGAGGGATGGGTAGTTGATCATTGTATAATTGAAACCCAAGCACAAAAATGTGTAAGTCTGCGACTGATGTTGTCATGATGTCTCACTATTAAAAAAAATTTTTAATATAAAAACAATGCAGTGGAAAATCACCAGACTGTCTAGATTCACAGTTTCTATATGAGATAACTTAGACAGTAAATGTATCTTAGACACCATCCTATCACAAGATGTTTGCAATTATGCCTAATATATACGAACTGGATAAACAAATGAATGAAAACATCATGAAATAAATGATACCTCCCTTCCAAAGAGAATCCCATTTAAAAACCAGTTGCTTTTTTTGTATTTTTCATTTTGGGGTTTGGAAGCCACACCTGGCAGGTTACTCCGGTTCTGCTTGTGCTAATAACTTTCTCCCAATGGTTCTTTTAGTGCCATGTAGAACTGGGGGGGTCAACCTAATTATCTGGGTTTTGTCTATCAGATCCCTGGGGAAAGTAGTTTTATAAGAAAGACAGTAACAATCATCACCTAAATGTCACTAACTAATGCATTATTTTAAAGATAAAAGCATTCTTTTTTATTTAGGTGTGTTTCTAATGAACTGTGTGACACCAACTAGAAGTCCCCAAGCAGAGAGGCAATAGCTACTGGTAAAATTTGAACTCTTCTGTAAAAGATGACCAAGTTATTTGATTCTGCCTGCCTTCCTTTCCAAGAGAAGCCAACATTGGCATTCAGAAGGGAATGGAGGAGTTTAGAGCCACAACACACCCCTTTCTTCAGGAGTCATTCAGCCCTTTCCTCATGCAGAGCAGCTGCCTGTCCCACTTGAGGGACTTTGAACCTTATATCTTTGTTAGGTTCAAAATCTTTCCAACTTGTAGTTCTTGTTCAAGATCTAAGCACTCAAAACACTAGAAAAACGCATAGATTTGTTCTTCTGCAATATGTTACACCAATTATAAAACCTCCTACTTGAAGGCTAAGAAGCCAGAACTTTCAAGTGCTGCTCGACAGAATATTCAAGATTGAGGAATGAAGGAGTAGACTCTAAGTAACATGAAATTTGTGGAGAATATAAGGAACTTTGAGGATGGTAATATGATAATTTTACATCAAGACCATAAACACTAAAACTATCATAAACACCTTAACTGTAACAACACTAGCACTGTAGCACTGTCCTCCCGTTGTTCATCAATTTATTCGAGGGGGCCCAGTTGTGTCTCCATTGTGAGATTTCTTGTTACTGTAATTGGCATATTGAATACGTCACAGGTAGCTTGCCAAGCTTTGCCGTGCAGGCGAGATACTCTTGCCAGGCTCTCTGAGAGGGGCGGAGGAATCGAACCTGGCTTAGCCAGGAGGGCCGCGCGCAAGGCAAATGCCCTACCGCTGTGCTATAGCTCCAGCCCAACTGTAACAACAATGAAAAATAATAAATAGTACATTCAATTGATGGAAAGGATGCTTGGGAGAAATTATCCATAGATAACTAGCTCTTACCAAACTTAGACTCTTACCTAACTATTTTGCTTCATGTTACAGAAACAGTGAAAAAATTAAGGGATAGACTATTGGCCAAAGAAAATTGGCTATTTATGGATTTCTTAGTAATACAGTAGAAATATGACATGACCCATAATATTGCTTTATAATTGCATTTGCCTCTAAAGTCAAATGTGCTGGAACCCTACCCCAGGACTTGTGCGGAATAACAGACCAACTTTAAGAACTGACTTTATATATATAAATATCTATATGTATGTGTGTGTGTGTGTGTGTGTGTTCAGAGTAAGATCTCTGACTCGTATTTTTTAAAAAGATTTAATGGTCACGGTCCTCCCATTGTTCATCAATTTGCTCGAGTGGGTCCAGTAACGTCTCCATTGGAGACTTTGTTGTTACTGTGTTTGGCATATCAAATACATCACGGGTAGCTTGCCAGGCTCTGCCGTGCGGGCGAGATATTCTCAGTAGCTTGCCAGGCTCTCCGAGAGGGGCGGAGGAATTGAACTCGGGTCGGCCATGTTGGCTGCGTGCAAGGCAAACGCCCTACCGCTGTGCTATCGTTCCAGCCAAAAAAGATTTAATAGACTTCGTATATAATAACAAAAACTGGATTAAGATATATGAAAAGCACTTCGCAGTTTTTCCTATAACAATTATCTGGGTATAATTGTTATGTTACACTAACATTATGGTTACATATGTTACACTAACACTATGGTTAGTGTTTTAGAATTCTTGTTTTTGCAGAACTGCAGCAGATATTACCTAGTTCAACCTGCCAGCACTCAGTATCATTCTTTTCTATTTTACTTCTAGAGCAACTGAGAACATATAACTTAGTTTGGAATATACCTGAGTCAGTAATACAACAGAAATAAATAATAGAAACTGAGTTTAACTAGAATGCCTCAAGTAAAATTGCTACAAGTGGCAACTTTACAATTGCTACAAGTGTTGCAATAATAGAAAAGCAATACTACACATTATCATCTAACCTCGTATCATTAAAATGCACCATTGCATAAAAGGGAGAGGCTTTCAAAGTTCTATGCAGGTTGAGAATCAACTCTAGGACTAAGGCAGTATCTTGAGAGGTAACATTATAGTCAAGGTACAATGCAGTGATAGCCAAAGCAGGTTCTTTAAGAAAAATAACAGTTAGTGATTCATTTTTTTAAAGTAGTCAAATAAATATAAAAATAATGTCTGTTATATGTACTTTTGAAAATTTACACTAGCATATAAAAATTTTTGAAAAATCTTGAAGTACAAAAACATATACTATCACTATCACTATCACCCCATTGTTCATTGATTTGCTCGAGCGGGCACCGGTAACATCTCCATTCGTCTCTGTCACGTGCTAGTGTAACCTGATGGCATATTGAGGGCTCTTTCAGGGTCAGGGACCCTGAAAATGAGGACCATCATTGTTACTGTTTTTGGCATATCGAGTACAACACAGGTAGCTTGCCAGGCTCTGCAGTGCCAGTAGGATGCTCTCAGTAGCTTGTCAGGCTCTCCAAGAGGGATGGAGGCTTTTGGCTTCAGCCTCTAATCACCTTTACAGGTGTTCCTAACCAGGCATATATGCAGACAGGATACTCTCAGTAGAACCTGCAGGGTTCTCTGAGTGTGAGAACTCGAGAATAAGAGGTCGCATGGACGTGGCCGTGCACTTCTGGGAGCTTGGTTTTATAGTCTCTGGATCCTGGCTATTGATGGGGTTACACGGCAGTTGGTGGGTGTAACAGTCTAACTACCAGAAGATGGGGGATCTGGGTGGAGGAGGCTCAGTCCCAAACTGAGCAGGCTTGGAGATCTCAGTCCCGGGTCCCGGACACCTGAGTTCCTCTGCTGTTTCCTTCATGCAAGAGGCTCATCTGAGCATGTGGAGAGTAGTCTTAGCATGGTCTCAACACAAACATACAAAGGGATAATAAATTAATCTTCTGGCGTTCTTTGTAATCAACAGTAATGAACTCTGTGGACTTATCAACAGACTGACTATTTACTGGAAGGATACTGGTAGGTAAATTACAAAAAAAAAATTTTTTTGGACATAGCCAGCAGTGCTCAGAGGCTACTCCTGGCTCTACATTCAGGGATCACTCCTGGCAGGCTCATGAATTCATATTCGATGCCAGGGACTGACCACAGATAAGTTGATTAAGAGGCAAGCACTCCACCTGCTGTACTAAGACTCTTGCTACCAAGAAATTATGGATTATATCAGGGAATCATGTAGCCACCTAGAAGAACAGGGGCCAAAGCAGAGCTGGGTAATCATCACAGAAAAACAAACTTTAGAAGACATCTATCAAATACACTGGCTCCAATTTTCTTTTCTCTTCCATTCTGTTTATCTCCACTGACTTGACTAGAGAGTTTCTCTGGTTTTAGTCAGAATCAAAAAGAAAACCTTGGACAAAAAATGTCCAGGAGATCTAGCACAGCAAATGGACCTTGAGCTGTTTCTCCAACGGAGAGTGGCATCAAGAAAGCTATGCCCCTGCCTGCCTGCCTGTTCAGAGCTAGGCATATATCCTAGCCTTCTTAGACCTAGGGCAGCCTTTAGCACAGTCACAGGAAACTGCTCTGTGCAGTGAAGGCAGAGAGGGGTTTGGTGTTATCTGCCAATGCCTGCAGCTGTCAGGAACTACTCATCCATCCACCTTAATCTGCTAAGACTCGGCAGCTCCTGCACTGCAGTAGGATGGTGTTCTGTGAGCCCAAAGTGGAGAGGGATTTGGTAAATCCTGCCAAAGCCCAGCCTATTCAGAGATAAACCCCAGCCTCGTGGAACCCAGGGCAGGTTTAGCATATCAGTAGGACCTTAAACTGAGACAGAATGGCAGAGAAAGTGTCCAGTGAATCCTATCATCAAACCATCTCTCCAGAACTTCACATACACACACTAGCCTGCAGAGACCCAGGGCAGCCAAAACATAGCAATACTGCCTTCAATAGCAGTCTGAGAGCAAGAATGGGTGGAGGTGAGGTAGGATGTGGGTGTTAGGTACAGTAGTTGGCCCTAACCTGGCCCCAGGACTCTACTCAAGGAGTCTATGATGAAATCTTGATCTATATCAACTCCCGACCCACGACAAATGGAGCCCCAGGGGAAGCAAGTCAAACTATATCCACTGGTGAGAGAAATCTAGGAATAGCTTGAACAGATAATGGAGCACCAGGAATAAGCAGAAAAAAAAAAGAAGAAACTCAGTCATGTCAAAAGGAGGTGAAAAAAAAGTCCAGGAAGATTCCACAGCTATATGAGACCTATTCAATATGACTAAAGACCTTAAGAGAACAATCTTATTAGTAAGTAAAAAGTAAAGTAAAGGCCCTCCCGTTGATCGACGATTTGCTCGAGCGGGCCCAGTAACGTCTCCATTGGAGACTTTGTTGTTACTGTGTCTGGCATATCGAATACTCTCGGTAGCTTGCCGGGCTCTCCGAGAGGGGTGGAGGGATTGAACTCGGGTCGGCCATGTTGGCCGCTTATAAGGCGAACGCCCTACCCGCTGTGCTATCGCTCCAGCCCAGAGAACAATCTTATTAATGTTAAATAATCTGAAAAAGGCATTCAAATAGAGGGATCAAAAAACAGAATAAAAGCCTGATAGAAAAAAAAATGAAATGATTCATTCAACATAAATAACATAGCTAAACAATACAGTGGCAAGTCTCAGCAGTATTATGGATGAAGTTTGAAATTGAATCAGTGACCATGAAGATACACTGAACAGCTCCATCAATAAAGTAGAGGCAATAAAAAAAGAGATTGCAAAAAAAATGAGAGTATAAAAGAAGTGGACAATAGTAAGAGGAACAACCAAAGAATCTCAGGAATCCCAGAATGAGAGAAAAGACAAAGAGAAGAACAGAAAATTGAAGAGATAAAAGGTGATAAATTACCCAATCTAAAGAGAGAGAGAGATGGGAATAAACATTGGAGAGGCATAATCAGTGCCAAAGCAAAACCAAACAGAACAATATTAAGGGACATACGTTTAAAAATTGAAATTGCCTAAAACACAGTCATGAATAACTTTGTAATTCATAGTAGTGCTCAATAAAAACAATTTTTAATTAAAACTAGCAAGAAAGATGAGCTAGAGAGATAACACAGCAGGTAGGGCACTTGTCTTGCACATGGCCAACCCAGGTTCAAGCTCCAACATCCCATACAGTCCTCTGAGCCCAAACAGGAGTGATCCTGAGCATAGAGTAAAGAGTAAACCCTGAGCACTTCCCAGTGTGACCCAAGGACAAAACAACAAAAAACTAAGGACAAGAAACAAAAAGAGACAAATTTCTAAAAGATGCAAGTCAGGAGAAAAACCTTAGTGCAAGGGTAAAAACATCAGATACACGGCATTTTTCTCTTACAAAACTGTAGAAGCAACAACAGAATAAAATGATAAATAGAAAGTATTGAATGAAAAGAATTTGCAACCAATCATATAAAGATATCAGAGTTCAAGGAGAAATAAAAAACATTCTCAGACAAGTAGAAGCTGAGGATATTTGTGGTGTCTAAGCGAGTTCTGCTTGGGATACTGCATGACTGCCTGTTAAAAGCAAAGAGTGAACAGCATAAGCAACCAAACTTCTTATAGTTACTGGAGCGATAGCACAGCAGTAGGGCATTTGCCTTGCACACAGCCAACATGGCCGACCCGAGTTCGATTCCTCCGCCCCTCTCAGAGAGCCCGGCAAGCTACCGAGAAGATCTCACCCGCACGGCAGAGTCTGGCAAGCTCCCCGTGATGTATTCAATATGCCAGACACAGTAACAACAAAGTCTCCAATGAAGACGTTACTGGGCCCACTCGAGCAAATCAATGAACAACGGGAGGGCCTTTACTCGAGCATAGTTACATGGGACCAAAATGCTTCATATTGATGATTTCTCTAAATGTGCATAGACTAAACATCCATTTTAAAAAGGAAGAGTGTTAGATGGATCTGGAAACAAAATTCAACTGTAAGTTGTTAACACCATTTTTTTTATCCTTTTGCAACTTTGCCGCTTTTCTCTCCCAGAAAATTCTGAGAGATTAGGAAAAGGTATAGCAGGCTAGATAGTAGCTTGGAGTTTGGAGGGTTTGACAACCTCTCCATGGAGGTACTTCCCCCTTGTAGTGTTCCATTTCTCTTTGTTTTTGGACTACACCCAGAGGTGTGTGAATCTATCAAATACATTGAGGAAGACATAGGTAGAACTCTTCAGGATATGGACCTCAAAGGCATCTCCCATGATTTGACTCCAGAAGCAAAGAAAAACAAAAGTAAACAAATGGAATGACATAAAAATTCAAAAGGTTTTACATGACAATTGAAACTCTGCTAAAATATAACGATAGCCTACCGAAGGGGAGCAAATGTTTGCACATCATACATTATTTACTGTGTTAATATGCAAAATATATATATATATATCTCACAAAGCTCAGCAAAACAATAATCCCATCAAAAATGGGAAGAGAGAATGAAAAGACCCATATCCAGAGAACAACATTATATGGAAGGTCAATAGGCTTATGGAAAAATGTTCATTATTCCTTATTATCAGGGAAATGCAAATCAAAGCAATGAGCTATCATCTCACACATGAGAATGGTATATGTAAAAAAATACACTGGAGTTACAAAGTACTGGCGGGTATGTGTTTTCTTTCTTTTTAATTTTTTTTTTCTGAATCACCATGAGATACACAGTTACAAGGTTGTTCATGATTGGGTTTCAGTCATATAATGTTCCACTCATCCCTTTACAACTGCATGTTTCCCACCACCAACGTCCCCCAGTTTCCCTCCTGTCCTCACCCCATCTGCCTCTGTGGCAGATACTTCTCTCTCTCTCTCTCTCTCTCTCTCTCTCTCTCTCTCTCTCTCTCTCTCTCTCTCTCTCTCTCTCTCCCTGTGTGTGTCTCTCTTTCCTTTTGGGTATAATGGTTTGCAATACACATGCTTTTCAGGTTATCATGTACATCCCTTTACCTACTTTTAATATTAACTTCTTGTGCAGAGTGATCATTTATAACTATTATTGTCATACTGGTCTCTTTTCTATCCTAACTTCCCTTTGTCCCCATACACTTGTGCCAAGCTTCCAGCCATTGACCATTTCTGCTGGACCCTGTTTTTAATGGCTTTGGATATCAGTCTCATGCTTATTTAAAAATATACCACAAATGAGTGCAGTCATTCTGCATGTGTCCTTTTTCTTCTGATTCATATCTTCATGCCATTTAAATGTCTATAAAACATTTATCCAGTGTCCAGTGTCACTTCCAGCAATAACTATTTAATTATTAACCGAGTTTGAGCTCGCTTCAGAAGTCCTTACTTCTGTTGGGCAAACCAACGATTTTTATTTAGTGGTAGCATCTTAAAATGATAAACCACCATCAAGAGGTTCTTGAGTAGTTATCACAAATAAGGTAGCTATCCTGACTACCATCCTTCACTAAACATTCCATAAGCAAGGTTGAAATCTGTTAATTTAAAGCCACTCTACCTTGAGGGTTTTAGAATTATACCAAAAAGATAGTCTAATCTAATAGGTGACCAAAACAAAACCAAGATTCTATCATTAATTGATTTTAAGAGTTAAAGTGATTAAACAGTAAAAAACAAAGTACTTTCATAGATTTGTGCAAAATTGTGGAAGAAGGCAACCACTTTTTAAAATTATCTCATGAATTGCTATCATATGATAACAATTGGGATAATGAAATAATAACTAGAACTTCGGTGAAAAATAACCTATGTCTCCCCCAAATATTCCTCTGATCAATAGCTTATATCCTCATTCATCAGCTTCAGTGATATAACTGCACTTAGTTCTCCTATATTATGATCAGGGAAAATATATAAGACAGTCTTAGGAAATTCACAAGAGGTTTAAAATGAGTAATCTTCAAGGAGAATTAAAATTCCACACCATATTACGCGAAGCTTGTTTTTAATCTCTTTTTATTCCAGATCTTGAATATGTCCTTTTTCTCTTTTTTTACAGTGGTTTCTGTCTAGCTGAAATGCTAGAACAATAATTGTTTGTTTTTCTGGTTAGAGATTAAGGAAAAATAAAATTCAGAAGGATCTTTAAAGACATGTTTTTATACAACTGTGAATAAAGACTTGCTACGAGACATAGCTAAAGAAAGGAGAAAGAATTGGAGGGGTGAAATGAAAAAGCTTTTATTATAAGATTAATTTCTAATTCTGGACTAGATTCCATGAATAAAGCAGACGGATCTATTCTATGGAGTCATCATTGCCTTTCTGTGAGGTGTTATCATCGGATGAATGTTTTCAGATAGCAATACTTTATCTCCAATAAAAGGGAAGGTGGTTATCCTGTCTATTGGAAGGGAAGACATGCAATTTATTCACTTTTGGCTAGTGACCCAATAATATATCAAATTCTCTGGGCACACCCTTTGAGAGTAGTTTACTCTCTCTTCTAGACCTCATGTCCACTAAAATATTCCTGGGAAATTCCAAAATCACCTGGAAAAGAGAATCCGTTTTGGTCACTAGAGTATAATACAAACAAACAACAAACACTGTCCTCCCATTGTTCATGGATTTTGCTCTAGCAGGCCCAGTAATGTCTCCACTTTGAGACTTGTTGTTACTGTATTTGGCAAATGGAATACATCATGGTAGCTTGCCAGGCTTTGCCATACAGGCGAGATACTCTTGGTAGCTTGCCAGGCTCTCCAAGAGGGGCGGAGGAATCGAACCTGGCTCAGCCAGGCTGGCTGCGCACAAGGTAAACACCCTACTACTGTGCTATTGCTCCAGCCAATAATGAAGAGGTATTAGAAGAAGCATGGAGAAATATAGGTTACGCAGCATACCAATTAAATCTCCATTCCTTTGTAATATTTTTCACACATACTTATATAGCATGTTGTATATGTGAATTAACATATATTATACATATTCTATAAATATATATAATTAAATGACACATAATAAACATATAATAAATTATCTGAGAGCCAGTAACTTTTCTGATTCCTATGAAGATAAAAATGGATGCTGAGGAAAATATATAGGAATTTTGACTTTTGATTGTTAATATTTTTCTACCACTCTCGAATTTAAAAATATTAAGTTACTTTACTTAGAAACATTTAATGCCAACTATGAAATGGGTTTGATTAAGTCTAGACAAGCAAAGAATTTTTAATGTGTGTCTTTGTTACCACACAGATGTGTCTATTTTCCCACTATGAAAGGAAAGCTCTGAAAGCACGCAGTCCATTTCCTAAACATTGAAGAGAAGCAGAGTGTTATATGCTATTTGGGCATATTTATATTCTTAAAGTTTGTGTAAACAAATAAGGGGGCTATTTGAAACCAGAGAGAAGTATCCCATATGGTCCCTCAAGAACTGCCAGGAGAAATTCCCGAATGTAGAACCAGGAATAACCCCTGAGCACCATTGGGTGTGGCCCAAAACCCAAAAAATTTTAAAAGCCATAAAATTACTTCTCTATGTGGAAAATCTACATATTTGAGATTTATATATACGTATGCCATATGTGTGTATATATATACATTTATATAGTGGTCTATGTAAGATCATAGTTCCCTTATATCACCTTATTTCTCCTTTACTCTTGTCCACCTCTACTTTATTTCCCACATTTTGGTAGACCACTTTTGTAAGATAGATACGATTATCTCACCTCCAATTAGAATGGGTCAAAGATATCTTGATAACAGTCACTGTCACTGTCCTCCCATTGTTCATTGATTTGCTCAAGTGGGCCCAGTAATGTATCCATTGTGACACTTGTTACTGTGTTTGGCATATCGAATACATCACGGGTAGCTTGCCAAGCTTTGCCTTTCGGGCGAGATACTCTTGGTAGCTTGCCAGGCTCTCCGAGAGGTACAGAGGAATCAAACCTGGGTCGGCCGGGTCAGATGGCCCTACCTGCTGTGCTATCACTCCAGCCCCTTGATAACAGTATGAAAAATAATATACACAATATGGCTTAAAGGCTCCTACATGATCTTGTTCCTGAACATCCTACTCCTACCTACCCTAACTCAAATTGCACCTCTCTTAACCAACTGACTTTCTCTTTCATGCATTGTGGAAATTCTTCCCCCCAATAAAAAGCCCCAAGAATGCAATAAAGCCCAAGGTAAGAAAGTATAGTTATTAGAATAAAGGATTTGTAAAACTGCACTCAGGAAAAGATAATATAGCAAGATAGAATAATATTGATGAAAAATATCTGCCAGAAATGTGTGCCCAGACAAGTATAGAGTAAGACTGTTTAGGTATTTTAGATGTATGGACAATGTGGGCAGAAATAGAATAGCAAACTGCCAGGACCTTGCCTTCTGATTGCTATATTAAGTAGCACAATATGATATTTTATATTCCACAAATGAGTGCAGTCATTCCATGTCTGTCCCTCTCTTTCTGACTTATTTCACTTAGCATGACAATCTCCACGATCAACCACTTATAAGCAAATTTCATCTTTCCTAACAGCTGCATAGTATTCCATTGTGCAGATGTACCAAAATTTCTTTAACAAGTCATTTATTCTCGGGCACTCAGTTTGCTTCCAGATTCTGGCTATAGTCAACAGTGCTGCACTGAACATACTGGTGCAGATGTCATTTCTACTGTGCTTTAATGAACCTTTGGAATATATTCCCAGAGTGGTATTTCTGGGTCATATGGAAGCTCAATTTCTAGAATATCATAATATGATACTAACATCCAAGGACAGTAGATACAGGGCCAGGATAATTACTCCACAGTTTGAAGCTTGCCTCATGAGCTAGGGGAGAAGGCAGCTGGAATAGAGAAGAGATCATTAAGTCAATGATGGTTGGAGGGATCACTTGGGATGGCAGATGTGTGCTGAAAGTAGATAAAGGACCAAACATGATGGCCTCTCAGTGTCTGTATTGCAAACCATAATGCTTATAAGGAGAGAGATAAAGAGGGAAATTGTCTGCCTTAGTGGCAAAGGGAGGGGTGGGATGGAGTCGGGGGAGGGCACATTGATGGTGGAAAATGTGAGCTGTTGGAGGGAAGAGTGTTCGATCATTGTATGACTGAAATTCAAACATGAACGCTTTTTAAGTGTAGTTCACGATGATTCAATTAAAAAAAAATACCCAGCCTCTGATCTGCATGTACCTATTGAATCTATTGAATGTTGATGTATTTACTAACTGTCCTAAGGTCTCTCCAACAATGGGTCACCTATTGGAGCTGGGGTGAAGTTTGGATCAATCTGACTGGCTTTAGATGGTGTATACTTCACAAACTCTTCGGGCTGGAATCTTTGTATATACAGTTCTGTTTCCAAAATCTCTTTCTCTTTGCCAGCTTTGAGTCTACCCATCCTTCAAACCATAAGTAAATGGTCACTGTCACTGTCACTGTCCTCTCGTTGTTCATTGATTTGCTCGAGCAGGCCCAGTAACATCTCCATTGTGAGACTTCTTGTTACTGTGTTTGGCATATAGAATACTCTTGGTAACTTGCCAGGCTCTCCGAGAGGGGCGGAGGAATCGAACTCGGCTTGACCGGGCTGGCTGCGTGCAAGGCAAATGCCCTACTACTGTGCTAATTATCTAGACAATTATTTTATTTTATTTTCACTGTATCACTGTCATCCCGTTGTTCATCAATTTCCTCAAGCAGGCACTAGTAACGTCTCCTTCGTCCTAGCCCTAAGATTTTAGAAAGTGCCACATTACAGGCTCTTTCAGGGTCAGGAGAATGAGACCCATTATTGTTACTCATTTTTGACATATTGAATATGCCACGGGGAGTTTGCCAGACTCTGCTGTGTGGACAGAATACTTTTGGTAGCCTGCCAGGTTCTCCAGAGTAGGAACTAGATAAAACCCTGAGAGCTGGGTTTTATAGTCTCTAGATCTTAGCCATTGATGGATTACACGGCGCTGGGGGGGGGGGGGGGGGGGGGCAGTTGGTGGGTGTAACACCTACATACTGGAAGATGGGGGATCTGTGTGGAGGAGACCCCAGTCCCAATTTGAGCAGGCTTGGAGATCTAACCCCGGGTCCCACACACCTGGGTTCCTCTGCTGTTTCCTTCATGCGTGAGGCTCATCCAAACATGTGGAGAGTGGTTTTAAGCATGGCTCTGGCTGGAACTGGAGGTCTTCAGCTGCTGGGGCTCTGCTCGGGGTGGGGAGGGAAAGTCAACTCACCCTCCTCCAAGGGGCCCTGGTGAGGACAGCCAGGCATGGAGGCAGGAGACTCTGCCCTGTTCTCTTCTGGGAGCTTCTATTTTATTTTATTTTATTTATTTCGTTTTATTTTTGATGGGAGTGATAGCGCAGTGGTAGAGCGTTTGCCTTGCACGTGGCCAGACCAGCCGACCAGGGTTCGATTCCTCTGCCCCTCTTGGAGAGTCCAGCAAGCTACCGAGAGTATCTCAACCGCATGGCAAAGCCTGGCAAGCTACCCGTGATGTATTTCATATACCAAACACAGTAACAACAAGTCTCACAATGGAGAAGTTACTTAGCCCGCTCGAGCAAATTGATGAACAACAGGAGGACAATGAGAGTGATATTTTTTTAATTTAATATTTATTAGCAAAACACCATGAGGTACAGTTGTAGACTTACAAACTTTATAGACTCAAGATCAGAGCCATTGGATGCTTGTGTAACACCCCATACTTTTTCATTATGGTAACTTCTATAGATTATAATTATGAATTTTGCTACTATGAACTTTTGTTTTGATAAAATGGAAATGTGTCCAGGATGTTAATCTTTCTGCACAACAGAATTTAGTTTCTGAGATTCCCTTTCCATCCTAGATGCAACTAAATGTTTCCTAGATAGGGTACTCCAAGATTTGATTTGACTTTATCTTTGGTTTTGAGGCCACACCCAGCTGTGCTCAGGACTTTCTGCCTCTATGCTTAGACATCACTCCTTGCCAGTGTGGGTACTGTATATGGTGACAGAGATCAAACCTGGGCTGGCCATGTGCAAGGCAAGTGCTCTATTTGCTGTACCATTACTGTCCCCCTCTTCAAGATTTTCAAGTTAAAATGATTCCAAATAAAACTTTTCAACTCAAGAATTTTCCTCCCTCCATTTATCTCTTGTGAGGATATAAATTTGTGGACTAAGAGGGACTGGGGTATTTAACTCAAAATAACTTTCAATTCTCTGTGGCTATGCTGAGATCTACCCATTCTTTATTTCTTCCTTTGTTTGGCATTCATTCTTTCTGTCTCTGCCTTTCTCTCTGTCTCTGTCTCTGTCTCCCTCTCTCTATCTCTGTCTCTGTCTTCCTCTCTCTGTCTGTCTCTCTGCCTCTGTCTCTTTCTCTCTCTCTCTCTCTCTCTCTCTCTCTCTCTCTCTCTCTCTCTCTCTCTCTCTTTCTCCCTCTCCCTCTCCCTCTCCCTCTCCCTCTCCCTCCTGTTCATGTATTCCAAATCATAGTTTAGCCTTGAGAAGTTATGAAAATCCAGGAATTTATCCATTTCTTGGGGATTCTCTTGTTTTGTGGCATAAAGATTCTCAAAGTAATCTCTGATGATTCTTTTTAAATTTCTGTGATTTCTGTTGAAATGTCCTGTAGGATAACACTGTTTTGTCCTTCCTCAGGTAGTTTAGGTTTATCGGGTCATACCCATCCCAGTGCTCCCAAGTCACTCCCATTCTTTTGTTCATTTCTAACTACTCTATACTCTCTTCCCCAAATAGTTAATCAACTTATTCCTCTAATCAGATTCTGTTAATTTGTAAGGTCAGATCTTTCTAGAACACTGAACTTGTATTATAAGTTAACATTGCCTTTCTCCTCTCCTTATGTCTTTTGAATAGTTTACCTTAAAGCAATGTCCTTTCTGTATGGACACATGAAGACAGTTAATATTATGCTTTGTAACTTGGGAGTTAATTGACTCCAAATAATATTTACCCCTGGGCATCTGCTTTCTTGACTCAGTTGACCTTAGTTCCTAGCACCCCAAAAGCAGATGTCCTCAGGAAGAACCAAACTGTAAGTTTATATCTCTTACTGTGCTCATACAGAATGATATTGCTAGAAATATTAGAAGTAGATTTACTACAACTATTTAAGAAAATTACTAGCTGAGGAAAGAACATACCCTTGTTAGGATCCCACCCTTGAGCGGATCTCCTAGTAATCTGGAGTAATCTCTTTAGATGAGATTTTATCCTTGAGTTAATCTTCCAGAGGAGTGGTCTTACCTCTCTCTGTTGATTTGTTAATGTTCAACCCACCTTTGTGTCACCACCCTACATGATTGCTATATAAACTAAGACTGTAAACTCCGTGGGGTCTCAGGTTCCAGAGGATAGAGTTAGAGATGAGAGGGGGCTCAGACTTGAGAGAGAGAAGCAGAAGAGGAGTGAAGATCGGAATAAACTACAATTTTAATATGGACCAGCCTGGCCTTCGTTCCTTCCTTTGCCTGCCCATCTCCGTTGACCTCCCTGGGGTGGGGGAAGTGGTGCGAAACCACGGAACACAGGTGGCGAGAGAGATAGAGAGCTGCCGGGCTTCTGAAAACACACAATGTCCCCTTTTTCATCTTTGATTAAGTTTATCAATCTTGTTTGTTTCAAAGAACCAGCTCTTGGGTTCATTGATCATTTAGATTGTTTGGGGGACTACAGCTCATTAATTTTTTTTGTTCTAAGTTTTATTATTTCCTTCCTCCTGGCTGGTTTAGGCTCCTTTTGTTGATTACTTTCCAAGATCTTAAGCTGTGAAGTTGTTATTTAGGTGAACCCTTTCTTCCTGATGTATGCTTGCAATGCTATAAACTTTCCTCTTAACACTACTTTTGCTATATCCCACAGGTTCTAGTAGCTTGTGTCCTCACTCTCATTTGTTTACAGGAATCTCTTGACTTCCTGTTTGATTTCTTCTCTAACCCACTGGTTGTTCAGCAGCAAGGTGTTCAATTTCCAGGTGTTTGATTTGATATTCCATTTCTGTGAGTGATTAACTTCTATTTTCAGTGCTTCATGGTCTGAAAAGATAGTTGATACAATTTCTATCCTCTTAATTTTATGGAGGCATGGTTCGTGACCCAGCATGTGGTCTATCTTAGAGGGTGTCCCATGTGCACTGGAGAACAATGTATATTCATTTGTGGGAAGCTGAAAAGAAATATACATATATATATATATATATATATATATATATATATATATATATATCTACTAGCCCCAATCTCTTTCATTTCCTCCTTCAAAGTCAGTATTTCCTTGCTGAATTTTAGAATCCTTGATTTATCAAGGAGTGACAAGGTAGTGTTGAAGTCTCCAACTTCAGTGTTACTACTACTATACTACTATTGTGTTCTTGCTAATATACTCCTTGATGTCTATTAGTAGTTGTTTTAGATATTTTTATGGTCTCTCACTGGGTGCATATACATTTAGGAGTGTAATTTCTTCCTGATGTACATATTCCTTGATTTTAAATGACCTTCACTCTCTCTTATAACCTTTTTCAGCCCAAAATCTATGTTGTCAGGTACTAGTATGTGTCACCCCGGCATTTTTTGACACAGTTGTTTGCTTGAATAATTATTGTCCAGCCTTTCACTTTGAGTCTATGTTTGCTCAAAGAAACATACAATGTGTTTCTTGTAGGCAGGAGAATGTTAAATTCAATTTTTCAATCCATTTTGCTTCCCTGTGTCTTTTAATTGTTGAATTTGGTCCATTGACATTGAGAAAGATTATTGTCATGGGGTTTTGTGCCATATTTCTTTAGAGAACTGTTGTTTGTGTGTTTGGGGGGGCGGGTTGTCTTGCCTTACAGTAGCCCCTTTAGTTTTTCTTCCAAGATTGG
Organism: Sorex fumeus; assembly: GCF_029834395.1. NCBI lineage: Eukaryota > Metazoa > Chordata > Mammalia > Eulipotyphla > Soricidae > Sorex > Sorex fumeus. Next base: position 1,402,692 of record NW_026606068.1, on the reverse strand, counting down.
TTTTGAGTCTATGAAGTTCCTGGGCTGTTGTGTATCTATAAATTTGTATTCCATTCCTTCATATCTGAATGGAGTCTAGCCGGACAGAGTAATTCACATAATATGATTTTAAAAATATGTTCAGAATCTCAGTTGACTTCCTTTACTTTAAACTAATTCACACTTTCCAGGACAAGAATAATTTTAAAAGACACTCGGTTAATTCTTTTCAAAGTATGGTCATTCTCTATGTGTTTGACTTTTATTTATTTATTTATTTATTTATTGGTCACAACCAGCAATGCACAGAGGTTACTCCTGGCTCATGCACTCAGGAATTACTCCTGGCGGTGCTCGGGGGACCATATGGGATGCTGGAAATCAAACCCGGGTCAGCCACATGCAAGGCAAATGCCCCACCGCTGTGCTATTGTTCCAGCTCCTGTGTGTTTGACTTTTGTATCTTCTACAGAATTATAAACATTTTAAGTTCTAGACTCAGGTTTTGATATATCATGATATCCTGTAGCCTACATTAGAGCTATTAATAAATATTATTGAATAAATATTATTGTTGATATACAAATAAGAGTACTAGTGAAAAGAAAAAGTAGAACTTCTCATTACTAAGTTCAGCTTAAGGGTATGGACAGATAGTGCAGATGTAGTGCACTTGCATGTAATCAATTTGTGTATGCTCCATGCATCCCATATGTTTTCTCCAAGCCCACCAGGGATAATCCCTGAACACAGAGCCATGAGTAATTCCTGAGTACAACCAGGCATTGCCTCTGAGATAAAACAAGGCTTGGTCCCAATCCTTCAAGTAGAAAGCTCATCAACTCTGTTAAAGCTAGTAATCTGACTTGAAATCTTACTTTCTCTAACTATATACCCTCCATTATTATCTTATTTTATTTTGTTCTATCCCGAGGGAGTGAAAAGGTCATGTTCACTTTTGAGTCTAAAGATATTCAAAGAGAAAAGATATAAGAACTTATATGACAGTCACAAAATAGTTTACAATCTACAGAAAGCGTGCAGAATTGAGAGACAAACACCAGAAGCTTGACTGCACATATTATTTGTTTTAGATAAGAAAGCATCATGGATCATTTTGTTGTCTTGGCTGTGTGGATAAAGAGAAAGGAAAAGAACCACAGTCCACTTATTCTGCACGTTAGTGTGCAGTGACCTATTTTTCATAAATACTCTCCAGTCTGTAACTTGGAGTCCACAATCTCTTGTGTGGGTAAAAGGGGAGAAAATTGTGGAGACAACCTTACTGCCTAACTGATAGGCTCTTATCACTGGGCTTTTATTAAAATTAAGATTATCTAATCTTTTACTGCACATGACAGTAAATAAAGGTTGAGGTATGACCTGCTGATGGAAATTTATAGTTTGGGAGTTGAAATATGAACACAAAGTAAAATTCCAACTCATTTTTTCCTCCTTTGTATTATTGGTTCTTATAGTTAAAGGAATTTTCCAGTGAAGTTTCCATGTTAGGGGTCAAATCCCTTTTCTTTTATTTTGACCACATTTCAGTTTATACAAAGAAAACATTTCAAACGAAAACAAAAATAAACTATCTTGAGTCTCCTAGTGCAGCCAAGCTCAGAAAGAAGTTTGGGAAAATAAAAAATAGTCAAGAAGTTTATTAAGACCACCATGAAAAGTAAAGGCCATAAAATCCTATTTTAATTGTAATTTCAAAGTTACAAAAATCATAAAAGGACTTTTCTCTATTAGACATAATAATCACTCCATTTAATCACTCAAGGTCAAACTCTAATTCAGTGCCAAGTCTTAGATAAAAGGGAATGCCTTTGTAAAAACATTTTTTTAATTCTTTATTTAGATAAGATGATTTTGAGAAAGTTAAAGTATATGGCATTGGTGAAAACTTTTACTTCTCTCCACTGCCACCACAGTTCGGAAATCCTCTACCACTATCTTTATGTCAGCTCTCATCTAATCTTCATGTCTCTGATTCTTTCCCCCCGCCCCTTGATAATTGGTTTTGTAATCTAAGGCTAAGGGTTTGTCATTGGTTAATATTGTCTGCTCTCTTGCTTCATCTCTCTACATTCCACAATTGAGTGAGATAATCCAGTATTTATTTGTTCTTGTCTCTGTGACTTATTTCACTTAACATGATGTCCTCCAGTTTTATCCTATCTATGCATATATCTATGCATATTGTTATATCATCTATCAATAAATTTGGGGGTTATTTATATATCCTGACTCTTGTAATAGCTGTGCACATATCTTTTCAAATTAGTGTTTTTGTGTTTCAAGGGTGGGGGATGGCAAGGAATGGATCTGGGGGATATGGGAGCTCTATATTTATACTTTTAAAAAAAATTTATTGAATCACTGTGAGATAATTACAAGCTTTCATGTTTCGGTTACAATCACACAATGATCAAACACCCATCTCTCCACCAGTGCACATTCCCCACCACCAATATCCCCGATATATCCCACTTTCCCACCCTCCCCCTATCTCCTTGTCAGACAGTATTCCCCAAACTCTCTCTCTACTTTTGGGCTTTATGGTTTGCAATACAGACACTGAGAGGTTATCATGTTTGGTCCTTTATCTACTTTCTGCACACATCTCCCATCCCGACCAGTTTCTCAAGCCATCATTTTCTTAGTGATCCCTTCTCTATTCCAGCTGCCTTCTCCCCTTTGCTTGTGAGGCAGGCTTCTAGCTATGGGCTCCTTCCCAGAGCCATGTGTCTAGCTAGTCCCAAGGGCTGCCAGTTTACTTTTACACTTTAAAAAATCTCTATCCTGCATTCCATAGACTGAAGCAAATGATATTCCACTCAACTTCCTCTTCACAGTATCCCTGTCAATACTGAGGCTCTAGTTTTGTTGATTAATGCCATATCATGTATGATGGATTATATCACACTGATTTATTTATATTTGTATTTCCTGATAATAAGTCACATTGAACACGTATGTGGCTGCTGAACATTTATCTATCTTTGGGATGTGTCTATTCATCTCTTCTTCCTACTTCTGATAGAATTATTGAATCTTCTATGCTGAGTTTTGTGAGTTCTTCATATGTTTTGGATATTAGCGTATTACACAATGTATGATGTGTACATCAGTGCAGTCTCTGCCCCCGCGCCTGGGTGTTCCTTCCCGGAGTCCCTTGGAGGGGAGTGGGTTGAGCTTTCCTCCCCGCCCTGACCAGGGCTACGGCAGCCGAAGACCTCCAGGACCAGCCACCACCATGCTGAGACCACTCTCCGCACACATGAAGGTACTGGCAGAGGGACAAAGCCACACGGGTTCCGGGGCCGAGACCTCCAAGCCTACTCGATTTGGAGTCGAGCATCTTCCACCCAGATCCTCCAAATTCCAGTAGGCGGGGGTCACACCCACCACCTGGCCCCCTGGCGCCGTGTAATCCCATCAACGGCCAAGACTCAGAGACTATAAAATCCAGATCCCGGACGAGAACAGTGCAGTCTCTGCCCCCGCACCTGGGTGTTCCTTCCCGGAGTCCCTTGGAGGGGAGCGGGTGGAGCTTTCCTCCCTGCCCCGACCAGGACTACGGCAGCCGAAGACCTCCAGGACCAGCCACCACCATGCTGAGACCACTCTCCGCACACATGAAGGTACTGGCAGAGGGACAAAGCCACGCGGGTTCCGGGGCCGAGACCTCCAAGCCTACTCGATTTGGAGTCGAGCATCTTCCACCCAGATCCTCCAAATTCCAGTAGGCGGGGGTCACACCCACCACCTGGCCCCCTGGCGCTGTGTAATCCCATCAGCGGCCAAGACTCAGAGACTATAAAATCCAGATCCCGGAAACGCGCGGCAGCATTCGCGGCCGCGCGACATCTTATTATCTCATTCCTACTTTGGACAAACTTGCAGGCTATCGAATGTAGCCTGCCCACAGGGCAGAGTCTGGCAAACTCCCCGTGGCCTACCAAATATGCCAAATACCAGTAACAATGATGGGTCTCATTCTCCTAAAGAGCCGTGAATATAATCTCAGGGCTAGGATGAAAGAGACGTTACTGGGGCCTGCTCGAGGCAATCGACGATTAACAGGATGATGAAATGATGAAATGAAAAATGATGATGTGTACAAATATTTTCTTCCATTCAATGAATGTCTTTTATTTTAGCTGATCTTTTTTTCTCAAATGCAAAATCTTTAAAATTTGATACCATTTGTTTGTTTTTGTTTTACTTCTCTTTACGACTGGAGTCAAATCACTGAAGACAGCTCTACAGTTTGTATCCTAAATAGTTCTGCCTATGTCTTCCTCAATCATTTGACATATTCTGGTCTAATCATAGGTCTTCAATTCACTTAGAACAAACTTTTATGAATTTTATGAGATATGCTTCTGGTTTCGATATTTCACACATGGTTATCAGCTTTCCCAGCACCACTTGTTCAGGACTTTCTTTGCTCCACTTCCTGCACTCTGCTCCTTTGTCATAGTTTAACTGTCCACAAATCTGAAGGTTTATAGCTGGGCCTTCAATTCTGTTCCATTGGTCTGAGGGTCTAACTACATTCTAGTTAGACAGCGTTTGATTACTAGTGCTTTTAAACTCAGTAATGTACATTTAAAATCAGGAAATGAAATGCTCCTATCTTATTTTTTCTCATAATTGCTTTGGTTGTGTGCTGAGCGGTAGCACAGCGGTGGGGTGTTTGCCTTGCACAGGGCTGGCCTGGCCAAGCCAAGTTTGATTCCTCCGCCCCACTCTGGGAGCCCAGCAAGCGACCAAGAGTATCTAGCTTGGTAAGTTCTCCGTGACATATTTGATATGCCAAACACAGTAACAACAAGTCTCACAAAAGATGTTACAGGGCCCACTCGAGCAAATTCGATGAACAATGGGAGGACAGTGACAGTGACAGCTTTGGTTATTTGAGGAGTTTAATGATTCCTTTTTATTCAGCACCTCCATGAATGTGCAAGGAACGCCAAGAGAGAGATAGCCACAAAAAAACACCTGTCTTCGAAAATTCTTGAGCTAATACGCCAGCGTGGTTTGGCGCATACCTCAGGCAACCGCAAGCTAACGTCCGAGCTCGCAAAGCAGTGCAGGGATGCAATCAAGGAAGACCTCAAAGAGAGAAGAGCAAAAGTACTGGTAGATGCGGCAGAAGCCAGGAAAAGTATTCGTAATGCCCGCCTGTCCTTCACCAACTACAAGACCAAGATGACTGCCCTCCGACGTCCTGATGGATCCATCACATCCTCCAGAACGGCAATGGAGAAGATTATCCATGACTTCTACTCAAATCTCTTCGATAGCCATGTCCACTTGCCGACATACCAAATTCCACAGGATGGATATGTAGTTCCCAACGTTCTCCCTTCTGAAATCCAACACGCCATTTTGTCGGTAAAGAAACAAACAGAACCCAGCCCAGACAAGGTCAGACCTGAACACCTGAAGAACCTGCCGTCAGTACTCATCAATACACTGGCTCGGCTCTTCACTCGCTACCTGTCTGAATGCAAGTTTCCGTCCCAGTGGAAAACCAGCAGGACCGTACTACTGTTCAAGAAGGGAGACATTCATGACATTGGCAACTATCGCCCGATCTGCCTATTGTCTGTCCTCTACAAGTTGTTCACTCGAGTCATACTAAATAGGATTGGCAGAACACTGGATGAAGGACAACCATGCGAGCAAGCCGGGTTCCGCAAAGGATTCAGCACCATCGACCATATCCACACGATAACCAAGCTCATTGAGTTTTCTCGGGAGTTCAAGATGCCACTCTGTCTAACGTTCATTGATTTAAAGAAGGCCTTTGATTCTGTTGAGATGGAGGCAGTCATTGAAGCCCTAGCCAATCAGGGCATTCAAGCCCAATACATCAAGATCCTCCGCGAGCTGTATTGCGGATTCACTACCAGGATCTCACCATTCTACAAAGAAGTGATCGTTGATGTCAAGAGAGGGGTGCGGCAGGGTGATACCATTTCACCGAAACTCTTCAGTGCCACCCTCGAGAACATCATGCGACGACTGGAATGGGAAGGAATGGGAGTGAAGATAGATGGTCGGCAATTACACCACCTCCGCTTTGCTGATGACATTGTTTTAATAACACCAAACATCAGCCAAGCGGCACAAATGCTGGCCGACTTTGACCATGAGTGTGGAAAGGTAGGACTACAGCTGAATCTTACGAAGACAATGTTTATGAGAAACAGCCTCGTTCCTGATGCCCCATTCACTCTCAACGGAACGACCATCTCCGAATGCAACAGCTATGTGTACCTAGGTCGAGAAGTCAACATGACAAATAACCTGGCACCCGAGCTGCGCAGGAGGAAGAGAGCGGCTTGGAACACCTTCAAGAACGTCGAAGAAATAGCTAAGAGGACGAAGAACCTCCGGCTCTGGGCACATCTCATTGATTCCACTGTTCTTCCTGCATTAACATATGCCTCAGAGACCTGGGCCCTAAGCAAACAGAATGAGAACGCTACTCAGGTCTCCCAAAGAAGAATAGAAAGAGCTCTGCTTGGAATATCACGTTTCACTCAAATGAGAGAAAGAATCGTGAGTTCTGACATTCCTCGACGATCAAGAATCAGGGACGCTGTCTCATTTGCCAAGGTGTCAAAAATCAGATGGGCTGGTCACGTAATGAGATTTAAAGACGACCGCTGGACTAGAGCTGTTACTGACTGGATTCCACGGGATGTCAAAAGACCGCGTGGCCGCCCACCTACCAGATGGTCAGACTTCTTCGTGAAGATCATGAACAATCGGTTTGAGGCTCTTCATGTTCCCAGAGCGAACAGATGCCATTGGGCTACACTAGCACGTGACAGGGACATATGGAGACATTACTGGCGCCCGCTCGAGCAAATCGACGACTAACGGGAAGTTAAGTGTGATTAAGTGATTAATGATTCCTTACAAAACTTAGTAAAATTAATTGTAAGTCCTTGAAGAATGTCATCAGTATTTTGATAAGATTTATATTGAGCCTGTATAGTGCTTTGGGTATGATGGTCATTTTGACAAATTCAGAAGCATAAAATACATTCCCATTTTTGGAGTCCTCTTGTATTATTTTTTAGTTTTTAGTGCCATAGTTTCTAACGTATAAGTCTTTCATAAACTTTGTTAAACTGAGTCGTTAGGTATTTAATATTTTAGACACAATTTTATATTTTTTTCTTTATTTCTATTATAGCTCCTTTATTGCATATAAAAATACGACCGATATCTGTGTGTTGATTTTATAATCTGCTATCTTTTATGTATTGGTATATTGTTTCTAAGAGTTTGTTATGAAGTCTCTAGGATTCTTTTCCTGTTATCTACAAATAGTGATTATTTAACTTTTTTTCTGATTGGATATATTTTATTTTTCTTGCTTGACTGCTGTGGCAAGACTTCCAAAACTACATTGAGTAGAATAAATAAAGTGAACATCATTGCCTTATATCTGCTCTCACGGAAGGAGACATTCTTATGTTCTCAACTGAGGATGAAAACTGTTGTGGGTTTGTTGTTATGTGTTCATTACTTTGTTTGTTTTTTTGGGGGGGCGGCACACCAGTGGCACTCAGTGGATAATCCTGATTCTGCACTTAAGAGTTATTTCTGGCAGACTTGGAACCATATGGGATTCTGGGGATTAAATCTACCTCAACCATGTGCAAGGCAAGAACTCTACCTGTTGTACTATCTCTCCATCCAGTAAATGGTCATTACTTCTTAAAAGGAACATTCCTTCTATGGTTAGTTTGTTGAGGGTCTTTTTCCCCCCTTTAAATCATAAATATATATTTAAACATGTCCAATGTTCTCTCTACACCTGTTGATACAATAAGATGGTATTTTTTTCATTTTGTTGATATGGTAGTCACTGATACACGTTGGTTCACATATACTGAACCACACTTGCATCCCTAGAATGAACCCCACCTAATCACATTGTATAATCCTTCTAATTGTTATATTTGATTAACTAAAATTTTGTTACAGATCTTTGCATCCATGTTCACTCATCTGCAATTTTCTTTTTAATGATATCTCCTTTTGTTATTAGGGTAATAATGACTTCATAAAAACATTTTAGGAAGGACTCCTGTGTTTTGGTCATTTGGAAGTACTTTAAAGAAAAAGACACAAAGTCCTTTTGTTTTGGGTTTTTTGTTTGTTTGTTTGTTTGTTTTTTTGGTTGGTTGGTTGTTTTTTGCCTTTTAGGTCACACCCAGTGATGCTCCCGGCTCTGCACTCAGGGATTACTCCTGGCAGTGCATGGTGCTTGGAGGACCATATGAGATGCCAAGAATGGAACCTAGCTTGGATGTGTGCCAAGAAAGTGCCCTACCTGCCATACTATCACTCCAGCTCAATAAGTCTTTTTTGAAGAGTTTACTAGAACTCGGTAGTGATCACAACTGGTCCAGGACTTTTTTTTTTTTTACAGAGATGTTAAAAAATATTTTCATTATTTTACTCATGATTGGTATGTTAAGGTTTTCTACATCCTTCTCATTTCATCTTTGTAGATTATATGATGCTAAAAATTCATCCATTTCTTTTAGGTTCTCAGTTTAACAGCATAGTACTATTCATAGTAATCTCTTATGATCATTTGTATTTTGAGGTATCTGTTGTATTTTCTCCTCCTGCATCTCTTATCTGTTTTTTTCTTTCCTTTTTCCTTCATGAACCTAGCTAAAGATTTTATTCAATTTTTTTTAAACACCATCTCCTGGTTTTATTGATCCATTGTGCTCTTTTAAAAAACTTTTTTCTATGTCATTTATTGTTGCTTTCGTTTTGATAATTCCTTCTGTCCTTCTGTGACTCAATTATTCATTTGTTGTTCTTTGTATAGTTTTTTTCTTTTAAATTTGAGGCCATAATGCCTCAAAGAGACACATCAGTGGTAACTAAATAATACCATTCTCATCATTGGACAGGTCAACCAGGCAAAAAATCAATAAAGATAAGGTGTCTCACTAGATCTATACAGTACTGTTGACCCTCCTAAAATCAGATACAGGGTCTGGAGTGATAGCACAGTAAGTAGGCCTTTTGCCTTGCATGCAGACGACCCAGGTTCAATTCCCAGTATCCCATATGGTCCCCCAGCACCACCAGGGATAGTTCCTGAGTGCAGAGCCAGGAGCAACCCCTGAGCATTGCTAGGTGTGACCCAAAAAGAAAAAAAAAAGTTCTAAAATCAGATACCTATCCTTCTCCAGTGCACATGGAACATTCCAGACAGGACATGGCACATGCTGGGACACAATTTGAACATCCATAGCGTCAAAAATAAATTATGCCAAGGGTCTTTTCAGACAATCATACTATGAAGTTAGAAATTAATTATAAATAGAAATATGGGGAAGCTGCAACACTTGGAAACTGAACAATATACTGTTAAATAACTTTGGGATAAAGAGTGAATAAATGATAAAAATTATTTCTTGAAACACATTAGTATGAAAACCTAATGGGAATCAATTTCCAGAATATGATACCCCTGCCCCACAAGCAGTGATCTTTGCAGAACCTGATATAAGTCCTGAGCACCATCAGGTGTAGTTTAACAAATAAATAATATATAATATTTCTGATATTTTGAATAATCTTTCTAGACATATTTAGGTGTTTTTTTCAGCTAATGTTTTTTCTTATATGTGTTAATGTAGGACTTAAGTTTTATATATAATATGATATTTTCTAACACATTAACTTTTTACGATAAAATACATTTTCTTTTTAGGATAAATCAGCCTATGTTTTATCATAGGCCTATTCATTTTTCCTTTAATTTTTCAATTCTCCTCTCCTCAGTCTTTCTAAATTGTTTATCTGTAGAATTTACCTCTGTCATTTAAGCTTTAAAAGTGTTAATGTAGAATTATTCATAACATTAATTTTAATTTATAGATATGCATAAATGATACACAGTTTTTGAAAATTTTATCAATTTATTGATTTACAATTTTGTAGAATTTCAAGAGTTTAAATTCATTCATTTATATGAATGTTGGTTCACCAACTCCACAATCAAACAATAAGAACTCTTACTTTAAATATAAGATAATATAGGCAGCAAATGAATAAAATATTTTAAGAAGTTCTTAGAAACTTAAAATATATTAATCAATTTACTTGGACATTTTCTATTTTCTTCTTTTTAAGGAAGTGTTATTTCCCTTTTTATAGAAGAAAGAACCTCTCTATACATAAATTTTACTGCTTCTGGATTCAAAAGAGCACCATGATCCATGTTAGCTTCAGATGACTTTTAATTATTGCAAAAAAAATTGTTGGCAATGAATTAAAATAATAAGTATCAGATGGGAACAAAAGTCAAGAAAAGAGAAAGAGAGTCTTAGGATAAACACCCTCACCTTCCAATTGGGCTTTTGCACTAGGACTTTTATCCTCTTCTGTTTTCTTAGAAACTCAGAACTCTAAGAAAATATCATAGTGCATTTCTTGGCTAGCCTAAATGATTGCTTTGAATAGGCATCAAATATTCTGGATTACTATCCTGAGGATGAAAAAATATTGACTGCTTATTCAAAAGTTTAGATATAGCTGTTGCCTATTTCATGTCTTTTATTTATGTTTTTATTTTGCTTTTTTTGAGCAGAAAGGTAGCCATTTTTAATTTAAATGCAGCAAGAAACTTGTAGGCCTCCAGGTTAAATATAAATATACTTTATACATTTATTGTTATTAATCTATTTTAGATAGAAAAATAGGTATTTTCAATTCTTACCCTCTACCAATACCAGACTATTAAAGATATATATTATATTAGACATTGTACCTTTATCTGAAATAAAAAAATAGATCCTTATACCTCATAATTGCCAAAAGAGCAGTCAAAGTATGTACTGGAAGATAAATATTTTCTACTTTATTCTCGGTGCAAAAGAGATAAGTAAGTATAATAGCAATAAAGAACATAATTTCAAAAGTTACCCTTGAAAAACACTTTTCCTAAAGAATTTCAATTCTTTAGCTTACTTATGCTATTTACTCAGTCTAACTCAGTTTTCTAATATGAACGATAGAACTAGTAATAGCCTCTACCTTAAAAGGTCATTGTAAATTCAGTGCTAATAAATGAAAAGCATTTAAAACATCAGCACATAATGTAAACTCAATGAAGGTTAACCATATCATTATAATCTTTATAGAAGTTTCTTAAATTTGTAGGTTAGGAAATTTGACACAGATAAATAATGTTACTAGTTCTCGATGCTCTATTAAGTTAATAACAGAATGAAAACTGTACTGCACCCAAGTTCTTGAATGAGAGGAGAAAAGTAGAGGACTGAAAGACTGAAATGAATGTGAAGACTTATGGTACATGGAGTTCACAAAACGCTCATACTAATCAATACTAATTCAGAATATAAATTGTATCTAGACAGTGTATAAACGGATCATTATAAAAGGGTTCAGAACTAAGAATGATAACATATAATGTATTACTGTGGTAGCATGCCAGGTAAGGTGGAACATAATCATGGCAAGATTTTAAAAGAATGAGAAGACATGATGTTGGAAGAATGACCGCATTGTATATTGAAACTATAAAGAACTAAGACAGGGTTAGAGTTTGAGAATGATGTCAAGTACAAGCTAAAATATTTAAGAAATGGGGAGAAGTAGCCCAGTGGCTGGTCCAACACAAGAGTGGAGCGGTGGATAATTGAGACTCTAGAGCAATCAAAGTTGAGTACTTTTTGAGAAAATTAAAGGGGAAACAATAAGTAAAAATAACAAAGATAAATAAAAATAATATCTTTCCCTTTTCCAAAGCCTCTCATAACAAAGTTCTGGGAAATAAAAGAGCTTTTGATTGAGAACACTGGGCAAATATTTTGAGAAGTCAGGTTTCTGGTAAAGCAGAAATGTAGACTTAATAAATAATTTGACCTTACAAAATGCTAAAATTAGGCTATTGAGATAAAATAGAAGGTAAAACACTTATCTTACATGCAACCAAGTTGGTTTCAATGACACTGACACTGCATAGTTTGCCCAGAGCACACTAGCTTAGAGTGATTCCTGAGCACAGAGCATAAAATTGAGAGAGAGAGGGCGGAAGAGAGAGAGAGACAGAGAGAGAGACAGAGAGAGACAGAGACAGAGAGAAAGAGAGTGAGAGACAGAGAAAGAATATTTGCTAAAGTTGAACGCAGGACTACAGAGAAACTATGAAGAGTTTCCAGAATTAGGGAGATTTAGGACATGAGGAATGTTTTGTTTGTTCATTTTTAAAGTCACAAATAAAAGTCACTGAAGGTTCAGTTCTGGGTATTAGATATATTAGTGACTTTATTGGGATGACATATATGATTTGGAATAAGATAAAATTACTAATGAAAACTGCAAGGTATTTAGTGGCAGAGAAAGTATGAGTATATAGGGAGAAAAAGATTGTGGAGAGTCCATTTTTATGAAAGGAATGATTCTGACTTCCTTTATTTCTGCAGTTGAGGATAGGACATTTTGCAAAGAGGTGTCATTTTCAAGTTCAGGGACTCTTCATGAAATTTGCAGATAAGTGGATCAACATGGAGAGTGTCATGTTAAGTGAAATGAGTCAGAAAGAAAGGGACAGACATAGAAAGATTGCACTCATCTGTGGAATATAAAGTAACATAACAAAAGACTAATACCAAGAATAGTAGAGATAAGGTCCAGGAGGCTTGCCCCACATCTTGGAAGCTGAACTCACATGCTAGGGGAAAAGACAGCTCACACAGAGAAGGGAACACCAAGTAAAGGGTGTTGGGAGGACCCACTCGGGTTGGGAGATACAAGCCGAAAATAAACTATAGACCAAATATGATGGCCACTCAATACCACAACACCCAAAAGGAGAGAGAGAACAAAAGGGAATGCTCTGCCACAGAGGCGGGGTGGGGTGGGAGGGGATGGGATGGGAGGGGATGGGATGGGCGTGGTGGGAGGGCTCCTGGGATCATTGGTGGTGGAGAATGGGCACTGGTGGAGGGATGGGTACCCAATCATTGTATGACTGAAATGCAAGCACGAAAATTTCTAAATATGTAGCTGTACCTCACAGTGATTCACTAATAGCTCTGTAGCACTGTCCTCCTGCTGTTCATCGATTTGCTCGAGTGGCACCAGTAACGTCTCCATTGTGAGACTCTTTGTTCCTGTTTTTGGCATATTGAATACGCCATATGCCAGGGGAGCTTGCCAGGCTCTGCCCTGCAGGCAGGATACTCTTGGCAGCTTGCCAGGCTCTCCAAGAGGAAATCAAACCTCGTCAGCTGCATGCAAGGCAAACGCCCTACCTGCTGTGATTCACTAATAAAAAAATAAATAAATAAATTTTTAAAAAATATTGCAAAAATTGTAGGGACTTTTTTCCTTCTGAATTTTGCAGTGTGTTGGTTCTTTATCAAGCATTTGCTCTTGAATTTGTTATTAGATCAGGATAACAAGAATCTGTAAACAATCAGATGAGTGCTCTCAATAGTTACCAATCCCCAGCCCCTGATAACTTTTAGAGATGTTTAAAAGGTCTTCAAAGCTATTATGTACTTATTTGTTTGCAAGTCTTATATCTATATCTCCTACTTCCATACTTGATTATGATGTACAAATGTTGAATGAGTCATCTCTGGACCCAAAAGTATATAATAGAACTGTTTTATTAAGTTGTTGATGTTGAATATTTTAATATCTAGAAGAGTCTGGGTTAGATCTATTTAATTTTATGATATATCTTTAAAGTACTTGCATTTTGATACATTTTAATAAGGAGAAACACTTCACAACTTGAGAAATTAGCATTCATTTAAATTCAATATATATAAGATACTTGCTTTATATGTAAAACTTCTATGCAATAAAGGGAATAAAAATATGAATAGAGCATATTTCTTCTGACCTTGAGAAGCTAAGTTTATAAAAGGAAGGTTGAAATTTGGAACCAAATCAATTCAGTAAATTACCTATTTTGGCTTCATTTAATGGATTAATTGGCCAAGAAAAAAAATCATTTATCTACACCTTTTGAAGAATTTGACTTGTAGTAATCCAATTGCTTTAGGGCAATGGTACCTAGTAAAGCATCAACAAACCTCTTCCTGTAGCATGATTACTGGGTGTTATGAGATGAAGTTCCTGGTAGCTAAATTATGATACCCACAGTGACAAAATATCCTCTTAGATTTAAATATTTTGTACAATTTCAAACATGAAAGGAAAAGAGTGGTTTTCTTTTCCTGCAATACATGTGCTATTTATGAGTTTTATTATTCATAAAAACACATATGCTCTAACAACATCCTCGGTAATTTTCAGAATCCTACTGAGAAATAAGTGCTTTGAGAGCTTGACAAAGGGAGAAGAGGAGAGTTTGGCAAGAAAAGTTAGCAGAAGTCACACCTTGTCAGTGGGAGTCAAAACAATACAATGTACATGATTTTGAGAAATGGGGTGGGGGTGGGGATTTCTTAGCAGCCACCAATAAAACTACACGCATTAGTCAGCCTGACAGCCCTCTTGGTGAATTATCAGTTTGTTGGGGAAAGAAAATACTGCCTCAAAGTAACTTAAAATTACTGTGTGGGCAGGTGATGAATGATCACGAGAGATTGCTGCCCCCATGCCTCTTAATGGGGCTATATAAAATGCAGCTCCATACACAAACATGTCTTATTTTTAAAATTATCAACCCCACGGAGGTTTTCATGCTTCTAGAATGTAGATCCTATGTTCTCTTCTGACTCGCTTCGCTATTGATCAGCTAATTGAATGGCTTGAGGTTGTCAGGGAAGAGTGCAGTACCACATTAAGGTCTGAGATCTGCATTTGCTGATGATCAGTTGAAGGAATTGGATTTGATCTGAGAATTAAGATGTGAGAATGTCCACTGAAGCATTTTTTTTTCTAACTCAGCCTATTTCTACATAAGGTTGACTTTTGTCAGACCACCTTCTTTCAATATCAAATAGCAAACAATTAGTAGGAAGCTTGGGATGAATCGGTGAAAGAGATAGCAAGAGTCTTTTGCCATGTAGATCTTCTGGCCTTATAGTAAGAGAAGGAATAGGAAACTGGTAGAAAAGCAAGGTACATGCAAACAAGTGCAACCAACACACGCCAGGGATTTCAAAGTCTGTACAGCCAAAAATTCCCCAATGTTCTGGGATATTTAGAGAATCTTCCCTGCCTTTCACTCTCATATATTCTGCAGTATCTGATTATTTTTCAATTTAAAAAGTACCTCCAGGGCTGGAGCAATAGCACAGCGGGTAGGGCATTTGCCTTGCATGCAGCCCACCGGGGTTCAATTTCCAGCATCCCATACGGTCCCCAGAGCACTGCCAGGAGTGATTCCTGAGTGCATGAGCCAGGAGTAACCCCCGTGCATCACTGGGTGTGATCCAAAAAGCAAAACAACAAACAAAAAAATAAAATAAATAAATTAAATTAAATTAAAAGTACCTTCAGTGGCACCAATGATATATTCTTGCCAAAAGGCATTACCTAAAACATCAATTCTCTGAATTTACATACCTATTTTCACAAAATACAGAAGATAAATAAATATTTTATAGCACATCATGATACTCCAGTCATCCAAATATAGAATATGGGAGTATCTATAGAACTAGTGATGCCATTTATATGTTCATAAATTTCAAAGAAAAAAATGGAAAGGAAATCTATAGATTAAAAGTCTTAAAAACATTAAGCAATTCAATATTGCAACCCTGTTTGGATTCTGACTTGAATATATAAATTGCTTTAAAAAAATAAAAGATAACCATGAATATTTTGGGATTTTATTTAAAAATCATCAATCCAAAGAGTATGGAATGAAACTGTTCCATTTCTAAGCCTTCTAATATTTTAGAAATACAAGATTGTGAATGAAATTATATATGTAATTGGGAGATATTTCAGATAAACAATATTGGCCATATGTTAATAATCACTAAATTGGTTTGGCAGTTATTAGGAGATTATTATTCTATTCCTTTCAGTTTTGTATATATTTGAAGTTTGTATAAAAACCAAAGATCTTCAAACTATAAAACTACCTGAAGTTCATTAACTCAAATTGTACTAGTCTTATGCCACTATAAAGCAATGCCATTCCCAGAGAACCTTGCAAACCAAAAAGGATTATTAAGAATTTTATAACAATAATGATTATGGTATAATTTCAGGTAGATATGTATTGGGTATCAGCAAGAGTAGCACCAATGTCAGCTGAGAGCTTATCAGTAACACCCAATCCCAGTACTATTGTATCAGAATCTATATTTTATGACTTCCTCTATAAGAGATATACTATATAATTTTGGAGCTCAGGGACTAGAGATATGGGATACACTGCTTAAACAAAATCATTGTGTAAAAAGAAAGGATGGAAAAGCGTTATAAAGTTATAATTTTCAATATAGATAATACTATGTTTACTCATTTAACATATTGAACACATCTATAAATCAAGCACTATTATGTGCTGAGGATACTACAATAAATACAACAAACAAAAATTATGACTTCACACACTTACTCTATTAATAACTACTAAAGGTAAAGGTAAAGGCCCTCCCGTTGATCATCGATTTGCTCGAGCGGGCCCAGTAACATCTCCATTGGAGACTTTGTTGTTACTGTGTTTGGCATATCGAATACGTCACGGGGAGCTTGCCAGGCTCTGCCGCGCGGGCGAGATACTCTCGGGAGCTTGCCGGGCTCTCTGAGAGGGGCGGAGGAATCGAACTTGGGTCGGCCATGTTAGCTGCATGCAAGGCAAACGCCCTACCGCTGTGCTATCACTCTAGCCTATTAAAAAATAACTTCTTAATAGGTTCTAAGAATTATTCCAAGGCTCTTTGTATAGTTCACCAAAAAATAAAGTTAGGGGGCCAGATAGATCAAATAGTAGGTAAGACATTAGCATCACGTGTAACAGACTCAGGTTCATGCACCAGCACCCCATATCATCCCTGAGCCCCTCCAGGAGTGATCCATTAGCACAGAGCAAGTCCTGAGCACTGCCAGGTGTATAGCTCCCCCTACCACCAAAACAAGGAGACTTGAAAATGAATAAATGTTTAAAAATCGGGTTAAAACATGATATTAAACATATGTCAACTAAATTATACAAGCAAAGAAACTAGCATTTCTAATGTAATCTAACACATACTTTACCTCTTCCTTTAAGTTTGTAATGTAGCCAAGGATATTTTAGCATCCACATGTTACACTCGGAGTTCTATTTATCCCTGTTCCCTTTATTCCTAGAATCATCACCATGACCCAGTATTGTAAGATAAAGGGGCTAAGGCAATGCTATGACAGGCTCAATAAGGATCCAGGCCTAAGTTTCCATTTCCAAGGCTTAAGTTATGGTTTCCCCAAGTTATGGTTTCCTGAAGTGATGTGGCCAGCCAGAACAACCAAACAGAAATGACCAGGAAAGTCCACAGCAACCGCCTCAGCCTGCCTCTAGCCAATAGGAAGTTACCAAGTAACTGGAAAGCCCCCTAGACCATTGCCAAAGACAAACCACCTTTATATAATGCTGGAAGATAAAATCCCTGTGCACCCATGGCAAGGGGCTACAAATCTGAGGAAGTTCCCACTGTGTCAGTGAGCTGGACGGGAGCCCTAGCTTGAGCTAGCCAGTAAAGACCCTTTGTTGTATCGCAATTTGTCTTCATGTGATTCCTCTGGGGAGATTTCAGTTCAGTTTAACAATATTACATGGAGCCACATAAAAACGGAAAAATATTATTGTATGAGAGAAAACTAAAATGGGAGATGGAGAAGACCTGAAAAACATTTCATTTCCACTTGATAGAACACTATTATGTGCTGAGGATACTACAATAAGTACAACAAATATTTGATAGAATATAGAGAGAAATTCTCAAATAAAAGAAGCATGAAATCTTTAAGGAACATGAATAGTGATAAGGACAAGTTATCTCAAAATAAGGCTGCAGAGCAGGGCAGAATCTTGTAAACACTGTTAAAATGTATTCATGTATCCATCCAAGAAAAATTAATCAAGAACCTCTTGTGGACTGTCAATTTGAAGCATAAATGTGAGTTAATAATTTGCAAAGATGGTTTCATTCTTCACTGAAATTACATCTTAATAATTAAGGTTTTTTAACAAATAAGAACTTACAGAACTAAGAACTACAGTTTAAGAATCACCTAATATAAAAGCTTATTATTACATGGGTAGTTCTTGGCAGAGCAGAGGTAAATCTCTCTTCGATAACTCGAGCTTATTAGTAAGTCCCATGATCTAGAAAATTGCTACAGAAAAAGAGAAAGAGAAAGATCCTGTTTTAAAGAATTTTGGGGATCATAAAACTAACACACATGAAGTTTGAAAAAGGGGATCTAAATTATTTTTTAACTTTTTTATTATAAACAGAAACAGTCCAGGTTGCTGGGAAAAACAAAAATTTGGCTATTTCAATTCAGTGGACCCAGCAGAGTAAAATTAGAAATGACAACATACTGAAATAGGAATTCCTCTACACCAATGTCTAGATAAATTCTTCAATGGATGCTAATTCATAGAATGCTTTGTCTTCACTTTTGTTTTTGTTTAGATTCCTCCCAAGTAGTGCGAAAGGAGCCAAGGACCACTCCCAGAAATACTCCGCCAACCAGGCTTGAGTTAAATACACCTGAGAATATGGTGCAGCTCAGGCTCTATGATGCTAGGTATCACCATGGTCACCTCTGAGGAGATTGAAACCATGATAATCATACCAGGTAATGCTCTGGGGGTTCCACAGCTACACATAGCAATGTTAGGAAGGCCATGTCGTGCTAGGAATTGAAACTGGTGCTAGGAATTAAAACTAGGAATTGAAACTTGGTCAGATCCATGTTAGGTATGTGCCACAAACATACTCTCTCTCCTCTGACTCCCAAGGAATGCTTCTTTAGTCAATCCTTCTCCATCTAGTCTGTGAGAATCTATCAAATGTCATGGTGAAATTCAGGTAAATGTCAGCACGTATTTCACATATGGTAAATTTTCACTATGGTAATCTGCTTCGCTGTACTTCCTATGCTATGAGAACTTCATCTCATCAAGAACATAAAAGTCAACCATTAATGTAAATAAATAAACGTGTTCCTCCAAGGCTGGCTGTTGTAAAGTGCTGTTAAGTGACAGACTTGTCATAATTTGACAAGTGTAGTCTGGTATAAAAATCACATGGGACTGGATTCAATGACCTTGGGTTCCATAAGCTCTGTCACTATCAGACTGCTAACTCATCACACTCAGGGTTATTCATCAATACAAAAATGAGATGAGGAGCTCAATCCATATATTTCATTAATTCGGTCAACATTTACTGGCTACCCCACTCACAGTCAACTTCAGGCACTAAGGTCACAGAGGAGAATAAATTAATAGTCTCCCTCCTTTAACAAGAAAAATAGACATAAAGAGAACATTTTATAATATAAGTGAAAGAATGCTCCACCTAGGCACTGACTGAAAAGTAATAACTATTACTGAGGGAGAAGTGGAAAAAAGGCTTTAACATTTGACTAGAACTTAAGTCAAGGAGTGTGAGTTCAAGAAAACATTTGGGTAGTCCCATAGCGACACTCTGAGCAAAGCAGGCAATGAGTAAGGTGTGGAAGACTGCAAAACTTGGTGCCATTTGCAGAGTGAAAAGATTTCTGTGTCCGGAATAATCTAAGAATGGTTAGGAACTATCAAGATATTAGTTGAAGAGGAATATTTTACAGATATTGTAGTTATCCAGTAACTGGCAAGACCTGGGGAACATGAAGATGATCCTACCACCTAGGCCAACAGATGCCCATAGGTCGCAAACACGCATGGCTGAGACAGCTACCAATACCATCCATAGACTCCTTGTCACTTGACTAAGTTTATTAGGAAAGGCAATGGTTAAATAGAGTCTGAGGGAGGATGTACCAAGGAGAAGGTGGTGGAGGGAGGTAGTGTATTTTTGGGTTAGGAAGAACCACTGGAGCGTTATCCTTGATGCTCTAAGGTAGATGCAAGGTTGAAGTATTGCTGACACCCAAAGATGTCTGTTTCCCACATTTCAAGTCATCAGCCGCCAGCAAATCAAGGCCAATTAATCTATGCTATTCCTAGAAATGGCAGTTTCCCCTGGCAACAAACAGCCCAGTTTCCAGAGAAGTCAGGATCCAGGATAGTCCCTACAGACCCAGCGACCTCTAGTGGTCAAGGGTTTGAGCCAAGGAGAACTACAATAGGTATTATATCAAACACCATGCCAAACTGCCTTCTATTCTGAAAGCAGTGGAAGAATATAGAGTTTTTGTTTATTTGTTTGGACTTGGGGTTTACACCAGAAAGTTCTCACTCCTGGCTCTGGGTTCAGGGATTACTTCTGGTGGGACTCTGAGTGGTGCCAGGATTTGAAATGGGATTGGCCACACGCAAGGCAAGCACCTTACCTGCTGTACTATCTCTCCAAGCCCCAAAATAGAAATTTTTAAGACAAAATTCACATACTAAGTTCTAATTTACGTTGAACGTGAAGTTCTCATGTGTTTGAGACAAGTACAAGTATAAACAGTACCTTAAATTGTTATAAAATAATGCAAGAATATAGCACAGCGGTAGGGCGTTTGCCTTGCATGCAGCCAATATGGCCAACCCGAGTTCAATTCCTCCGCCCCTCTCGGAGAGCCCAGCAAGCTACTGAGAGTATCTCACCCGCACGTATGCCAAACACAGTAACAACAAGTCTCACGATGGAGACATTACTGGGCCCGCTCCAGCAAATCGATGAACAACGGGAGGACCGTGACCATGACTATAATATATTACAACATAATTTACGAGATGTGTGATCTTAGCGAATATTATCTGTAAGGTTGCTTACGGAGAAAATGAATTTATTAACTCTTCTATGGCTAAAGGGCTGGAGAAATAGCACAGCGGGTGGGGCGTTTGCCTTGCATGCAGCTGACCCTGGTTCGATTCCTCTGTCCCTCTCGGAGAGCCCGGCAAGCTACCGAGAGTATCCCGCTCGCACAGCAGTGCCTGGCAAGCTCCCCGTGGCATATTCAATATGCCAAAAACAGTAACAACAAGTCTCATAATGGAGATGTTACCGGTGCGCCCTCAAGCAAATCGATGAACAACGGAGGACAGTGCTACAGTGCTCTATGCCTAAAATATGAATTCAATAATTAGTCTCTGTCACTGTCCTCCCGTTGTTCATCGATTTGCTCAAGCGGGCCCAGTAACGTCTCCATTGGAGACTTTGTTGTTACTGTGTTTGGCATATCAAATACATCACGGGGAGCTTGCCAGGCTCCACCGTGCGGGTGAGATACTCTCGGTAGCTTGCTGGGCTCGTGGAGAGGGGCGGAGGAATCGAACTCGGGTAGGCCATGTTGGCTGCATGCAAGGCAAACGCCCTACTGCTATGCTATTGCTCCAGCCCCAATAATTAGTCACACTAGCCTTATCAGTTATATTGGTGCTTTATCATTCTTATATTATTATGAAATCTCTAAGGGATATATTGGCATTTTTAATTGAGTAAAGTGAGGTTCAGAAATTTTAAATGACCCATCTCAAGAAACAAAGGAAACATCTAGCTTGGAAACAAGCATGTATTTCATTATTGGCTTAAGGAAGTGACATACTAAAATGGCCAAGTATTAAAAATTTGCATGTTCAACTTTCTGTGAATATGGAAAAACTTAGATTTATCTATACCAAAACTTAGATTAATCTACACCTGAAACCAACCAAAATAAATAGATAAAAACTCCAATGAACAACTCTCGCAGTGAAGGATAGAACACAAATTCCCAGAAGGAACAAGGGGATACTCTTACAAGAAACCCCACCACCAAGACACATGCTACAACCCAGAGGAGAGTTCAATGCTATAGAACTGAACCCTGCAGGGCAAAGGAAGGCACTGAAACAAACACCCAGCACCTCATCCTACAACCCTATACTAAGAAGAAGAAGATAGAGGACAAGACAGTAGTGTACCAACACAGCAGGCAGAGTCATGAGTACACACCATGGTGCTGACCTCTTGCAACCTTGATATTGGATACCATATCCATATCGCATTTTCTAGAGTTATAATCTTTAACTCTGAGGCAAAGTTTCTCAATTGAGTTCCACCCACTCCTGGCAAGTAGCAGAACTGAAAAAAGTAAACAATGTACTGAAGTGGAAGGGAAGTATTTAAGGCAAAGAGAAAATAGCTAAGGCACTCCCACAAGTACAGGGAGTGGGTTTCCAAGGAAGCAAACCTCTGTTGTCCAAGGGGGTACAGCAACACTGTCGGTTTTCTCTCTTTTTATGGTTTCAGATTCTCCTTCCCCCTTCCTGTTTCCTCCTGCTCTCCTCATCAAGTCAGTGGGTATACTTTGGGTCTAGAGATTCAGACCATATTTGGCTAGTTCCATAGTTGCCATGGTAACTCTAAAACTGTTGTGATTTTGACATGTTACATTACTATGATGATTTTTCAGTGAGCTAGAGTTCAAGCTGTCATCACCGAGGACTCACCTATACTTGGGTTCCCTGGTTGGAACAGGAGAGCCCTTGAAGGGCTTCAGAAAACTCTGCAGAAGTATTTTCCCAGCTGTAAATGAGATGGGTGCCTGCCTGGCTTGAAGTGTCACTGCCAGGAAGTCTGTCAACATTCCTTACCCTCCTACATCCTATCTCATGTACTCATGCCCTCACATGTACCATTTGCAATCTACCTGTCTATTATCAATTGCCTGTTCAAAATATATGCTTGTTTAGCTGATGGAAATTGATTCTTTGAAGACCTCTGCAGCAGTGAAAGACTTGTAAGATTACGGCATGAAACTACCACTAGGTAAACCATAAAAAATTAATGCCAGAATGATAAACAAAGAAATCCAAACTTTCACATTTCAAGTGGAAGTAATTTGTCAAGTTGGAAGTGTGACTTTTGATAGGGGGTTTGTGGGCCCTGAAATCAAGCAAGATATCTCTGAAGTCTGGCTCATTTTTGGTGGGGATTGGGGGTTTATGCTTGCTCTGCACTCAAGGATCACTGGTGGTAGGGCACTGTGGACCACATGTGGTCCCAGGGTTAAATCTTGGTCAGCTAAGTGCTCTACTTGCTATACTATGTCTCTGGTCCCAATGCTCTGCTAGTATTTAAATTTTTAATTCTTGATAACTATTTTGCAGAGTTCTTATGAAAATTAAATAAACTAACATATGTAATATTGCATGGTGCTGTGTAATCCTATCAATGGCCAAGATCCAGAGACTATAAAACCAAGCTCCTGGAAGAGAATAATGCAGAGTCTCCTGCCCCCGCACCTGGATGTCCTCACTGGGACCCCTTGGAGAGGGAAGGGTTGAGTTTCCCTCCTGCCAAAGCGAAGCCCTGGCAGCTGAAGACCTCTGGAACCCAGTCACAGCCATGCTTAAGACCACTCTCCACATACTTGGACTAGTCTCATGCATGAAGGAACTGGTAGAGGAACGCAGGTGTGCGGGACCCGAGGCTGAGATCTCCAGGCCTGCTGGGATCAGGACTGGGGCCTCCTCCACCCAGATCCCCCATCTTCCAGTAGCTAGACAGTTACACTCACCAACTGCCCCCAGCACCATGTAATCCCATCAATGGCCAAGATCCAGAGACTATAAAACCAAGCTCCCAGAAGTGCACGGCCACTTTTGCAGTCATGCAACCTCTTATTGTCTAGTTCTCACTCTCGGAGAACCCAGCAGGCTACCGAGAGTATCCTGCCTGCACGGCAGAGTTTGGCAAACTCCTCATGGCATAAATGATATGCCAAAACCCAGTAACAATGATGGGTCTCATTCCCCCTGACCCTGAAAGAGCCTCCAATATGGCACTTGCTAAAATCTCAAGTCTAGGACAAATGGAGACGTTATTGGTGCCTGCTCGAGGATATCTATGTACAACGGGATGACAGTAACAATGACAATGATGTAACATTTTTAGAGTAGTGCCTAAAACTCAGAAGTTACCCAATAATAATGGCTCCAGATCTGATTTTTTAATTTTTATTTTAAGTTGCTTGCTTGCTTGCTTGGATTTGAGGGCATACCCAGAGACATTCAGGGCTTACTCCTGGATCTGTGCTCAGGGATCACCCTTGGAGAGCCTTGCTGAGGTCCAAACCTGGGTCTGCCGCATGCAAGGCAACAGACCTAATTATTGAACATAATTAAATATCTGCTCTGATTACATTGATCAGATTTAACCCAAGTGGTAAACTCTCCAAGTTACTGAAAAGACAGGACTTTAATAATTTGAAAGCATTATTTTTGAAAGAAAAATATAACATAAACTATTCATTGTTTTCCTTTTGAATTATTTATGAAGTGTTTGGTAATCGGAATTCAGATCAGTCAGAATAAAAGCTATGAGTTGATGTTTGCTTTCCCATGTTTTAAAAAAAATGACTAGCTTGAGAAAACATTATTTCACAAATTGTGTTCTTGCTTAATGATTTAATCACTAAGGATACATGTTAACAATCGCTCGAAATAAATGCCTGAAAGAAAAATATACTGCTTTTCACCACCCACCCAACAAACTGCAATTTGGATTTCTGGAATTAAATGGTCATTTAAAAAAATTCATTTTTTTTAAATCTCGTCTTGTAACAAAGGCAATGGAAGATGGAAAAGAAAAGGCCTGATTTAGTTCTTTGAAAGCAGACATCACCATATAGACAGGAAACTCCTCCTTCCAAGATGCCCATAAAAACTTTCTCAGGAGAAAATGCTGCCTATCAGGAAAAACCGTGAGAATTTTTCTTTCCATTTATGGGTGGGAAGGGGAGAGAGAATATCTCTCAAGTGGAGCTTGGGAGGTATGAGCCACCTCCGCCAGGCTATTCTCAGCCAAATAGGCGGTAGATTCAGTGTAAGGGCCCAAGGATACAATGCTGCTCTCACCCAGCAGAATTTGGGATATCCCAGTCACCCCAGAGGTTCTGTGGGCCTCCAGGCTAATATTCAGGGACCCTCAGAAGGGAGTCTCCAGGAATTCACTATGAGATACTGGGGGGGACATGGGGAGTCAAGAACTAAACCCAATCTCAGCATACATCCTAATTGCTGTACCAACCACTATTTCAAAATTTTTATTTTTTCATCATCCCATTTAGCATACAGAGGTAATTAAGGGTTAGGTATATTAAATAATTCACTTGATTCCATGCAGTTAAAAATATTGAAGACGGAGGCTGGAGAAATGATACACGTTGGGGGGGGGCACTTGTCTTACACATAGCTGACCCTACTTATATGCAATGACCCCAGATCACACAATGCTAAATGGTTAGCTTGAATTGATTGAATTACAGGGTCATCAAGTAGTATTTATCATCACCATATTCCTTATAAAGAATAACTATGATCCATTCCTATGGATGTGACCTCAATTTTTGTGTGGTCTATTCATCAATGGATGGAACCTCAGGTGCTTTCTATCTGTGTCTATTATGTATAAAGTCACTATGTACAAGGGTCAGAGAAATCAGCAGATAAACTACTACATCCTTGCATGCAGCTAACCCAGGCTCAATCCCCAGCACCACATATTGTCACCCAAAGGTGACGTAGGGAGTGATCCCTAAGCATAGAACCAGGAGTAAGGCCTGTATCTTCCAAAAGCTATGACGTATACATTTCCATGTGGCAAATGTCTTAATTTCTTTGGGGAAAATATTGGAGTAGAATTAATGAGTCCTATGGTAAGATTTTAACTGTATAAGAAACTATCAAGCATTCCAAAACTGCACGATTCTCTATTACTTACAGTATCTGCACGTTCCATGTCCTCCACATCTTTGTCAATATTTAATACTGTCAATCTTTTCATTTTAGTCACTCTAATGTGTGATGGTAGTAATTCATCATGTTTATAATTTACCTAATACTATTTTTCACAGAGTCTTCTACCCCTGCTCCTGGGGCAGGAGATGTCCTTGCCAGGGCCCCTGGAGCGGGGTGCGGGTTGAGTTTCCCTCCCTGCTCCGACCAGAGCTCCGGCAGCCAAAGACCTCCAGAATCCGCCACAACCATGCTGAGACCATTCTCCACACGCATGAAGGTACCAGCAGAGGAACAAAGGCATGCGGGTCCCAGGGCTGAGATCTCCAAGCCTGCTAGGATCGGGGCTGAGCATCCTCCACCCAGATCCTCCATCTTCCAGTAGGCAGGGGTCACACCCACCAACTGGCCCCCTGGCGCCGTATAATCCCATCAACGGCCAAGACCCAGAGTCTATAAAACCCAGCTCCTGGAAGCACGCGGCTGCATTTGCAGCTACATGACATCTTATTATCTTATTCTTACTTTGGACAAACTGGCAGGCTACCGAATGTAACCTGTCCACACAGCAGAGTCTGGCAAACTCCCCAAGACGTACCCAATATGCCAAATACCAGTAGTAATGATGGTCTCATTCTCCTAACCCTGAAAGAGCCTTGAATAGGGCACTTTTTAAAAATCTCAGTGCTAGGATGAAGGAGACGTTACTGGGGCCTGCTCGAGGCGATCGACGAACAACAGGATGATCGTGATCATGATTTTTCACATGTTCTTATATGTTATTCCTATACTCCTCTCTGTGAAGTATTACAAATCTCAGGTTTTACATTTTTATAATATGAGCAATTTATAATTGTTCATAAATTTTTGTTTGTTTGGGCGACATACCTGGCAGTCCACATAACTCACTACTGGCTCTACACTCAGGTATCACTCCTGGTGGACAATATAAGATGCTGTGGATCAAACTCAGATCGGCTGCATGCAAGGCAAGTAACCTGCACGCTATACTATTGCTCTGGCCCTTCATAAATTTTTTTATAAGTCCTTTTTATATACAAAAGACTTATATTAAAAAATTAAAAATTATATGATTTATTTCTCAGATTGGGACTAGTCTTTTGTATAATTATCAATGTATTTTGAATAAAAAATGTAAATATAAATAAATCAAACATTATTTGGGGGCAATATGTTCTTAGTATTTTATTAAGAAAGGCTCACCTAACTTGTTCCCATGCCTTTTATCCTATGATTTTTTCCCAAAAGTTTTTTAAAATTGACTCTTCTAGTCACATCTATGATTAACTGCAAATTAATTTTATATATAGTGTGAAGAAAAGGTTGAAATTTATATACGGATAACCAATTGTTCTGCATTACTGAGTCTTTCAACAAATTCATGAAATATCTTAGATGCATTGTCACAAGTGAACTGACCTTAATTTATTTTCTGTCTATTTCTGGACTTTATTCTGTACCATATAATACATATGTATAATGTTACACTGTCTTTCTTTTTTTTTCTTTTTTTTATGTACTGCTATTTATTCAGCCACTGATTAGCTGATTGAATTGGGCATGAACTCCACCATACTTTTTTTTTCGTAGTTTTATTTATTAATTCCAATATACCCCCCCACCCCACCCAGTGCCTGTGAGGCAGATTATTTCTACTTAACTCTTCTCTACATTGATTACATTCATCATTTCGACAAAGGATGCACCATTATTGTTTAGAATTTCCCCCCCCCAACAAGAAGAATTACTGAAAAGGCATTGTGAAATACTTTGTTTTTCTATAACTGGTTATGAGAATCATATAATGTTGTGCTGCCGCATGGCCACGCAATTTTGGATTTTTGCAAAGAGCCAGATAATTTAGAGATTGGTTTCTGTGCACCTGGTGTTATGGCTGTGCCAGTGAGCTGCTCGTGGGGGGCAATTCAGGACCTTGGTAGGGCATGAAGGACGAGCCGGTACCAACCCCCTTCCCATGAGACTGCAGTTGCCCCATCACTGCCAGCTCATACCTGGCTTTCCTATAAGCCAGGAGGCGGCCACCTTGCTGTCAGCGGTTGGGAGAAAAGGAGGACGGGAGCAACACCCTTTCTCTCCAGGGTAGGCATGGCACCATAGTTTAATGCATGGTTCATTCACTTTTCTGCTGCAAGCTGCCGGGCTCTGGATTAAGTCCTTTTGCCTCTGGAGCCATGGCAGTGCTGGAGAGATGTACGTGGGGGGCAACTTGTGACCTCGGTAGGGCATGAGGGATGAGCCGGTACTGTCCCCTTTCCCATGAGACTGCAGTTGCCCTGTCACCACTGGCTCATACCTGGCTTTCCAATAAGCTCTGAGGCGGTGGCCACCTTGCTGCCAGGGGGAGAAAGGTGGAAGGGAGAAACACTCTTTCCCTCCCAGGGAGGCATGGCGCCATAGTTTAATGCATGGTCCATTCACTTTTCTGCCGCAAACTGTCAGGCTCTGGATTAAGTCCTTTTGCCTCTGGAGCCATGGCCGTGTATGTGGTCTAGATGCATTTCTGCCAAAAGCCGCTGGGTTCCGAGATTTGTTTCTGAGTCTCTGGGATCGTGGCCATTAATCAGCTTGATCAGGAGCCAGAGAGGCCGTTTGTAGGCGGTGACTCAAGGTCTCGCTGGGATGGGGAGGAAAGGGCCGGTTCCACCCTGGTGAGGTCTCGTGTGTCTCGTCACTGCGGGCCCAAATCTGACTGTCTTGTGGCCTCTGGAGGATGATGGTCACCAGGCCGCCAAGAGGAACAGGCCAAGGCATGAAACCTATTCCCACTTGGAGTGGTCCAGCCCCAGTAACCTACTGTAGGAACAGGACACATTTCTACCAAAGGCTTTTGGGTTCCGAGATTCGTTTCTGAGCCTCTGGGATCATAGCTGTTAAGTAGTTTGATCAGGAACCAGAGAGGCCGTGCCTCCAATTATATAGCTGAGCCGGAGGTGGTTTGTGGTTGTGTCTCCAACATAACTAACTTTGGCCATTTACTTTATTGGTAAACTTTGCCTCATGTTTTGGGGGTCTGGCCAAAGGCACAGCAGCAATTTGGGTGTATCTGAAGGCCTGACAGTGCCATCAGGCTGCTGATGCACTCACCTCACAGGTACAGATTGATCTGCTGGTGGCACCATACCCCCTATACACTGCCCTTCTTGATATAACTTTATAATAACTTCTGAAATCAGCTAATATAGGAACTTCAACTACATTTTTATTTTTCAAAGTTATTTTGACATTTTTGAGATTCACGTTATATTTTTTTATGAATTATAATTTTTGTGGACTGGAGCAATAGCACAGCTGGTAGGATACTTGCCTTGCATGCAGCCAACCCAGGCCGAACCCGGTTCGATTCCTCCACCCCTCTCAGAGAGCCTGGCAAGCTACCGAGAGTATCTTGCCCACATGGCAAAGCCTGGCAAACTAACCGTGAGGTATTCAATATGCCAAAAACAGTATTAAGTCTCACAATGGAGATATTACTGGTGCCCGCTCAAGAAAATCGATGAACAATGGAAGGACACTGCAGTGCTATAATTTTTGCAAAGAAAGTTTGATTGATATTTTCATTGCAGATGCATTACATCTACAACAAACTAGAAATGGCATCTTAACATTTATATCTTCTAATCCATTTACATGATATATTCTTAGGTTTAAGTGTTTTGTTGATTTATTTTGTTCTTGAACTTCTCCCAGCAATGTTTCATGGCTTACAACATGAAAACTTAGATTTTCTTAGTTACTAAGTTACTTAGTAAAACTTAGTTACTAAGTTTACTTCAAAATATTCCTTATAATTAAGTTTACAATAATAGCATTTTAATGTCAATTTCCACTTATTTTTTATACAAAAATACAATTTATATTTGCATATTAATACTATATCCTATAAATGTAGCACTGTAACACTGTCCTCCCATTCTTCATCGATTTGCTTGAGCAGGCACCAGTAACATCTCTATTGTGAGACTTCTTGTTACTGTTTTGGCATATTGAATATGTCACGGGTAGCTTGCCAGGCTTTGTCCTGTGGACACAATACTCTTGGTAGCTTACCGGGCTCCCTGAGAGGGGCGGAGGAATTGAACCCAGGTCTGCCCCGGTAGGCTGCATGCAACACAAATGCCCTACCCACTGCTTTGCTCCAGCCTATCCTATAACAATTATAATTTAGAGCTTTAGAAATATTTTAGAAATTCACTCAAACTCTTGGCAAAGATCATCATTTCATCATTGAATGTAGCTAGTTTTATTTATTTTCCATAATTATGTATAATTCTATATCACTTGATTGCTTGACATCCTTTTACTCATCCATTTGCTCAAGCGGGCACCAGTAAGGTCTGTAAGTGTATCCCAATGGTGTCTGCTCATTCTAGGAAGAGCCTTAAACCAATCCTTCAGGATCTTGACAAAGAAGTCTGACAATCTCGTGGGTGGGTGGCCACGCGATCTTTTGATGTCCTGTGGAATCCAGTCGGTAATGGCTCTAGTCCAGCAGTCATCTCCAAATCTCATTACGTGCCCAGCCCATCTGATTTTCGATGCCTTGACAAACAAGATATCTGATTCTTGACCATCGACAGAGGTCGGAACTTCAGATACTTTCTCTCATTTGAGTGAAGCGTGATACTCCAAGCATAGCTCTTTCGATTCCTCTTTGGGAGACAGGAATGGCGTCCTCATCCTGTTTTCGTAGGGCCTAGGTCTCTGAGGTATATGTTAATGCAGGAGGAACAGTGGAATCGAAGAGATGTGCCTGGAGCCAGAGTTTCTTTGGCCTCTAGGTCATTTCTTCGACACTCTTGAAGGCATTCTAAGTGGATCTCTTTCTCCTGTGCAACTCTGGTGCCAAGTCATTTGTCATGTTGACATCTCGACCTAGGTACACATAACTGTTGCATTCGGAGATGGTCGTTCTGTTGAGAGCGAATGGAACGTCAGGAACAAGACCGTTTCTCATAAACATTGTCTTAGTGAGATTCAACTGGAGTCTGACCATTCCACACTCACGGTCGAAGTGGGCCAGCATTTGTGCCGCTTGGCTAATGTTTGGTATTTTTAGAACGATGTCATCAGCACAGCAGAGGTGGTGTAGTTGCCAACATCTATTTTCACTCCCATTCCTTCCCATTCCAGTCATCACATGACATTCTTGAGGCTGGCACTGAAGGTCTTCTGTGAAATGGTATTATCCTGCCGAACCCCTCTCTTGACATGGATGATCACTTCCTTGTAGAATGGTGAGATCCTGGTAGTGAATCCGCAATACAGCTCACGGAGGATCCTGATAAATTAAGTTTGAATGCCCTGTTTGGCTAGGGCTTCGATGACTGCTTCAGTCTCATAATTCTATATAACTCAATGCAATGTCTAAAACTCCCAATATTTGGTAAAAGTGGTGAAAGAGGATCTTTTTTGCCTCAAAGAAAAAACAATTCAGTATTTCATCACAATTTGATTATATCTTCTTAGACCAGTTTACAAGTCAAACAAGTAGCTTTCTAAACTATATTTTCTAAAAATGTTTGTTTCTTCTCCCTCTTCTCCTCCTTCTTATTCTAGTGAATAGCTGTCGAATCTTGCCAGATCTTTTCACTTATTTGGGTTTATTGTTTTCTGTTTTTAAATATACATCTGAAGTAACCGAATTACAATGGTATAACATTTGTTGCTTTCAGACCACACCCAGCAGTGCTTAGAGGCTATTCTGGCTCTGCATTCAGAGGTCACTCTTCACAGTTCTCAGGGATGTTATGCAGTTTCAGAGATCAAACCAGAGTTGGGTTGGCTGCATGTAGATGCGACATTTTCTGCAGATAGCTATAATACAGCTTCATTCAAAATCCCAACAGATTTTCTTTGCAAAAATTAATAAACTGAGTCTATAATTCCTATAAGGTAAGCTCCTTAACTTCTCCCTCACCTACAATAATTTTTTTCAATGCCAAATCAACTGCATATTTTTTTTTAAAAATCGCACTCAGTGAAGAAGTATTATCATGTATTGCATTGAAAAATTACATTTGTAAAACTTGTGAAAGAGTTTTGCATCCACTCTCATTACGGTTGTTTACTGCTGCTGGTGCTAGCTAGTTTTACTGTAAAATATTTTGTTTTTTTAGAATCAATTAAAATGCTGTGATAAAATAATGAGGTGAAATTTATTCCTTCCTTTTCTATTTTTTTTGAAGGTCTACTGTTGGACTTATATATTTTTTCTTTTTTTCCTAAACATTTGATAGAGTTTACTAGCTCTGCAGTTTTATTTGTGGGTATACTTTTAACTAAAACTTTGATGTTTTTAGTAAATATTAGACTATTTCTTATCCAGTGAGTTTTAAAGAATTGTACCTCTCAAAAAAATATCTATTTAATGTGTCAGTGAAGTCATTGGCGTGTGGCCTTTCATAGCATTCTTTTTAATATTTCTAGAATACATAGTGTGATTACCTCTCTCTACATAACATTATTTTTTTCTTCTCTTTTTCCTCTTAATATGTCTAAGGAATTAGCAGTTTCACTGCTCAATTTTTAAAACCCAATTTCTGTTTCATTGATTACCTCAACTGACTTTCTCCTAATTAGTGATATTTGCTCTGATATGTATTAGTCCCTTTCATTTACTTGACTTCAGTTTCATTTGACCTTCTGTGTTGAATTTCTTTTTTTTCCCCACGTTCAATTTCTGAAAGTAAAATCCAAGCATATTGATTTGAAATCTTTGCTTTAAAAAATTCTATAAATTTTTCTTTAAATCTTCCTTAAGTAGTATTCACATGCTTTGAGGTTGTAAATTTAATTCAATTCAAGGTGCTTTCTCATTTCCTTTCAATTACTTCTTTAATTTAAAGGATACTAATTAGTGGGTTATTTTATTTTCAAATATTTGAATTGTCTACACTATTAATCTTTAGCTGGATTTCACTGTAGTCATATGAGAACATATTTTGCTTGACATGATCAATTTTTAATGTAGAAACTAGCTCTATGACCTAGAATATAGTCTGCACATCAGCATTGTGTGGGTGTACTTGAAAATAATATGAATTTTACCTTATGATTGAGTAAAACAACATTTAAATATCAATTATATTGTGGGGTCTGTAGAATTTTATAGATTACTTTGTACAGTCTTTCAGATATTTGTTCTGCTTGTTCAACTTTCTTTTTTTTTTTTGCTTTTTTTTGGGGGGTCACACCCGGTGATGCTCAGGGGTTACTCCTGGCTCATGCACTCAGGAATTGCTCCTGGCGGTGCTCAGGGGACCATATGGGATGCTGGGAATCGAACCTGTGTCGGCCATGTTGGCTGCGTGCAAGGCAAACGCCTTACCCGCTGTGCTATCACTCCAGCCCCTTATTCAACTTTCTATGCAAGATAATTATTAAAAGATTTAAGTTTAAGGCACCAACTTATGTAGTCTTAAAATGTGATTTTTTTCTTAAAGAAGAAAGGCAAATAGTATTTTAGAAAATTATTCCCATAAATCATAGGTTCACTACCACGTTCATCCTGTTGTTTGTCGATTGCCTCAAGCAAGCACCAGTAAAGTCTCCTTCACCCTAGCCCTGAGATTTTAAAAAGCGCCATATTCAAGGCTCTTTCAGGGTTAGGAGAATGAGACCCATCATTGTTACTGTTATTTGGCATATTGGGTACACCACGGGGAGTTTGCCAGACTCTGCCATGTGGGCAGGTTACATTCGGTAGCCTGCCAGGTTATTCTACTCTTAATATGAGGAATATCTGAATCACCAAAAACTATCAGCATTAGTAAAGGTAGAAGACACCAGATAACATGAAGATGTTAAGGATTTTTTTCTAGGACAATTGAAATGCTGAAATCTGTCCTGTTTCAAAGATATAAGACATTTGCAATGTATCATATTTTTCTCAGCAATAACATTTGGGTTAAAACAATAAAACTGCAGAGAAGAATCCACCCAAAATAAAGAAGAAATCAAATAATCCTGGTTATTTCCTGATCTTTTTAACCACACCAATGATGCTCAAAGCTTACTCCTGACTTGATACTCAGAGAACACTCATGCCAGTACTCAGAGGATTGATCCTGGGTTGACCACCTGCAATGCAGTTGCCCTACACAGAATTGCCCTCCACTCTCTCTGACTCTTAGATAATTTTTAAAAACTAGATTATACAATGGGGTGGATTAATTCTTTTTCCCTTTTACTTTGTACATGCAAAGCTCTTCTGGATCAAACTCTCTATTTTCTTTCCTAGGGTTCTTTGCTGTTTTAAACAATAATGATAATTCAGAGAAGTTAGGATGTATATAATTTAAACTGCCTTTGTAGATAACATAAGAACTGGTACTAAGAAAGAATGTGAAGGGGGCATGTGACCCCCAAATAGCATATTGCCCCTGACACCAGGAAAAAGGAAAAAAAGAAATGGAGTCACCTCTGGCTACCTGGAGCTGTCATCTTTTGGAAGAGTTACAAAGAAGCCTTTGTACTGCAACAAGCAGCAGAAAAGTTAGCATTCTCTGTGAATTGTAGCGCTGACAGTGACACAATGAAACACATTGAAGCAGCAGCTTGCAGAAGATACATTTAACTAAGAGAAAAGACTGTATCATCCTTTGTTATTAAGTAGAAAATAACACTTACAAAAAGGTGCAATGAGCTTCTCTTAATAAACAAAATCTACTTTGTAGGTTGTGGTAAAACCATGCACAAAATCAGACAGAAGAGCATCAGATGAAAAAAATAAAAATAAAAAAAATTCAACTCTGATCAAATTTCTTCCAAAAACATTGCAAACAACCAAGGATCATTTTGGGATAGCTAGAATTCTAATTTCTCTGTGATATTTAACTCCTCAATGCATCAGATAAAGATTTACATATTGGTTTTTTCTTGATGATTATAAACTGCTTTCACTGAAAATTACCTAGTGCTTACCAGACTCAGAAACAATATCAAAGGTTGGGGGAGGGAGCTTTTCAGATACTCAGCATTTACCATGACTCTGAGGGCAAATGACTAATCATTGTATATATGGGAGGAAGGAACTGTTTAATACAATGCTCGACTCAGCAACCCTGCTGCATAGCTCCCAGTAAACCTGTGTTTTAGGTCTGACAGACGCACAACCCCTAACTATACAACGGATGCACTTTCTTGCTTCTGTTTTTGGGAAGATGTTGATCTCTGAATAAGAAGTTGCCTCATTCTTCATGATTCATCTCCCTTATCAAATCTCTGAGCACCATCAGGGGTGGTTCAATCTCCTCTTCAATAATTTGAATGTTTATATGTACTGTGTACCTACATCTTTCCACACAGAACTTGATGTCGCTTATAGATTACATTGATATATTGAAATGTAATTAGAAAATGAGGACCAAGGGAAATGTACATAGATATGTCAAATAAAAAGAAAAGCAAAATTTCCCAGATTAGATTTTGGACATTTCTTTCAGAATCTTATAATCTATTTTAAAAAGATTATTAACAGAAAAAAAAAGGTAGTATCTGTTGTTCAAAGTCATTTCCCACAGAATTTTTGATTAAAATTTGCATAGAAATTCATATACTCTAATAGAAAATTAGAAAATTATACAAATTTGTCAAAAATTATGAATTCATAGAAATTCACAAGACTTTGATCTATATTAAAATATTTTCAATATAGTAGGGCACAATACTTTAGATGTATTACAGATGACTGATTTTATTTCTATCTTCAGAATAAATAGTGATCATAATATTAAATTGCAGCCTGGTTCTGGTGATTCTAAAATAGTCTGAATCCAGATAACCTAAGAAGCATTTTGGAAATTTAGTTTGCTAAAAAAGGATAAAATTATTATAATATTTATGTTTAAGACAATGTTTCCAAGGTTCTTTCTCATATGACCTCTTAATAAAAGATATCAAATATTATTAGACCAGTGTCATCAGCACTCTATGGGTATTCCCATTTTAAAACAGAAGAAGAAATTAGAAAAATGAGTTGAGAAACTAAGCAAAATAAAAAGCAAAATAAAAAGTTTTCTTCAGGATTTCTCAGAGAATTAAACTTTCAAACATGCTTAATGAATCCATAAGCAAAGATCCTAGTTCACAGCAATTCCCAATTTGATCTGTCACATTAATGACAAATTTATATGACACCAAAAGAAGAGTTTTAATAAATCCCTTTATAGAACACAGTTTCAGGAACACTGTACTGAGCTTCACTCACATCACAGAAAGGAAGATATCAAGTTTTTATGTATCTGTTTGAATAACACTGTTCCTGGTACCTCCAAAAACAAAACTTTCAAAGATGACAGATAAAGGTTAGGAAAGGAAACTAGTTACATGCCAAAGCATGAACAGGCTTTAGAAGAGTATAGCAAGCTGGACCCTCAACAACCCAACAATTACACAGCTGAAACTTAAATAGTATTTACAACATTCCAGCGAGCATTGTAAATGCTTTACATTAAGTAAGTCAATAAATAAATTACACCCCTTCATTTGGGATTCTCAACAACTCTTCCATAGGTGCTGCAATCTCCAATTTACAAAACCAAGATATACGGAAGTTCAGTAACATGCTTTAATTCATACACAGCTGGGAGGATTGGCTTGAACCTACACTCTCTAATGACAAAGTAGATGCTTTTATTATCACCCTAGAAAGATCTAGACCAAGTTCTAAAAGCTAGATCTGTAAAAACACATAATCCAAAGGAAGACAGTACCCACAGGTACAGAAAGTTGGTGTAAGGTTTAGGATTTCATGAATTGATTGGGGAAATAAACTATGGACAATACTTGAAACTCAGTGGACAGAACTAGTAGATTTCAGGGATCCAAACCTTTTGTGACAGCTAATTCATGAATTAGAATCCTGTACTGACACTAGTAGTTAAAAAACTGCAATCAGCTTCAGATTCTTCATCTATAAAGTGGTGATAAAATAGGTTGTATTGTTGCGGAGGGGGGGGGCGGGGGGGAGAGGTCGCGGCGACACACTTGGCAGTGCTTGATTGAGGCTTAGTCTTGGCTCTGTGCTTAGTAGTAACTCCTGCAGGGGGTCAGGGAACTATATGTGATGCCCCAGATTGAACTCTGGTTGGCCAAAAGAAGGTAAATATATTACCTGCTGTACTATCTCTCTGGGCTGGAGTCATAGCACAGTGGTAGGGCATTTGCCTTGCACTCAGCCAATATGGCCGACCCGAGTTCAATTCCTCCACCCCTCTCAGAGAGCCCGGCAAGCTACCGAGAGTATCTCGCCCACACGGCAGAGCCTGGCAAGTTACCCATGATGTATTCGATATGCCAAACACAGTGACAACAAATTCTTCAATGGAGACGTTACTGGGCCCGCTTGAGCAAATTGATGAACAACGGGAGGACCGAGGACCATGACTATCTCTCCAGCTCCTAAAGTAGTCTACATTGAAAAGTGGTTTCAAGGTTGAGAAGTATGGATAAGATATCTTGCATGAGGTCCAATAAACTATTGGAATCATGATAACCCCTGCTATCACAGTTAATTCTCATGATAATGAGGTTGACACAATCAGCTTTGTTTAATAGAGAAACAAATAAAGTGAAATTAATAGTATGACAATCAAATAATTTTCCAAACGTACTATCATTGGTGAACAGAAAAATACATATCAAATTTCATTAACTGCCCTCAGATTCAAATGTTCTTGACTCTCTGATAATTAATAAAGGAGGATCTTTTTTTATAGCTGAGTAGTATTCCCATGAGAAAGTATATGTTTATGTGCCTATAAAACTTTTTACTAATTAAGTCTATAAAATAAATTACCCAAAACTTTTTCAGATTTTATTCAAAATCTTATATTCCTTTCCTGTAAGCAATTAATAAATTATTATTATGAGCAATATTTTTATCATTCCAAGAGATTAAATCCCAAGTTAGATTCATGAGCTAACTTAAAATCTGTGTTCCAGAATTCAAGTCTTCCATTCTTTCAACTCCTTTAAATTAAAATACATACACATATAAATATATTTTATTATAATTTTGACATATCTCACATCTTTATCCATATATATGAATATACATATCAGCTATACCACATCCTTATTTACTTATTATCTGATGGGCATTTGCTGTTTCCATAACTTGGTTACTGTGAATAATAAATTCAATGAGCAGAGGATTGCATCACAGTCACGGTCACGGTCCTCCCGTAGTTCATCGATTTGCTCGAGCAGGCCCAGTGACATCTCCATCATGAGACTTGTTGTTACTGTGTTTGGCATATTGAATACATCACGGGTAGCTTGTCAGGCTTTGCTGTGCAGGCAAGATACTCTCGGTAGCTTGCCGGGCTCTCTGAGAGGGGCGGAGGAATCGAACTTGGGTCGGCCATGTTGGCCGCTTGTAAGGTAAACGCCCTACCGCTGTGCTATCGCTCCAACCCAGGGGATTGCATGTATCTTCTAAATTATCCTATTCATATTTGGATAAATACTCAGAGGTGGAATAGTATGATCATATCACAGTTACAATCTTAGTTTTTTAAAGAATCTTCACACTGTTTTACATAGTGGCTGTACTAATTTACATTCCTAACAACACATACAAGATTCTAATTCTACCTTAGTCAGCTAGCCACACACTAGAATGAGGAAATGCTACTGAAGTACTCATTTCTTCAGGTAGTAAACATTTGGGTTGAGACACAGTGTTAAAAAAAATAATCTCTATAGTGCTTAGAGTGTTCTTTCAGAATTCAACTCTGGTACTGCTCTGCACATTTCAAGAATCACAATTATGGAAAAGGGTAAAAGGAAAATGATAATGATGTACTTAACAAGCCCATGCTGCATAACTAAATTTAAAAGAAATCAAACAGATTAAGTAGAATATAGTAGAAGTTAGAAAATATCTATGGTGCTACTTTACAGAGTTGTAAAGGAACAAATGCCTAGCTTTAAAAAATGCATAGATCATTTTTGTTGATAGAAATTCATGACAGTGATGGACGATTCTCAGAATTTGAACAATTAAACCATTCTTCCAATAACGTTACTAAAAAAGTAACATAGACTTCAGTTACTTGTCTGTAAAATAGTTGATGGAAGATGAGAACAGATTGGCTCTCCAATACTAAAAGTCCATCATTCAATATCAACTGACAGACAAAAAGGAACTCCATAAAATTAACTGCTATCTAGAGGAATATAAAACTAAACCCTAAAAAGAAAGCATAATATTTACTTTATTGTTAGCCAAATCTAATCACTTGTTTTTTTTTTTCAAGAAAACGTGGTTTCTACATGTAAAAGAACTGATAAAAATGCAGTTCACCAAAAGATATTTTTCAATGAAGTCTTTTTGATTTATACATATGCATTTCTTTAGACAGAAAGAGAAATATATATTTTTTTATTTTCAGAAATAAATGTTAACAGTTGGGATAGAATCTTTTTTTTCAGCATTTTTACATGATTTTATCTGTGAATACAAAGAGAATTTTAAAAAGAAAGCCAGAGTTATCAAAGAACAAAAAATATTGTTAATATTGATCACTTGATCACTTGACATCCCGTTACTCATTGATTTGCTCGAGCGGGTGCCAGTAATGTCTTCATTCGTTCCTTTCGCGTGCTAGTGTAGCCCAACAGCATCTGCTCGTTCTAGTAATACGAAGAGCCTCAAACCAATCCTTCAGGGTCTTGACAAAGAAGTCTGACTATCTTGTAGGTGGGTGGCCACACGATCTTTTGATGTCCCGTGGAATTCAGTCAGTAATGGCTCTAGTCCAGCGGTTGTCTCCAAATCTCATTACTTGTCCAGCCCATCTGATTTTCGATGCCTTGGCAAACGAGACAGCGTCCCTGATTCTTGATCATCGATGGAGGTCGGAACTCCGGATTCTTTCTCTCATTTGAGTGAAGTGTGATACTCCAAGCATAGCTCTTTTGATTCCTCTTTGAGATGCCCAAATAGCGTTCTCATCCTGTTTTCATAGGGTCCAGGTCTCTGAGGCATATGTTAATGCAGGAAGAACAGTGGAAACAAAGAGGTGTGCCCAGAGCCAAAGGGTCTTCATCCCTATTTCTTTGTTGCTCTTGAAGGCATTCCAAGCCGCTCTCTTCCTCCTGCGTAACTCAGTTGCCAGGTCATTTGTTATGTTAACTTCTCGACCTAGGTACACATAACTGTTGCATTCGAAGATAATTTTTCCGTTGAGAGTGAATGGAACGTCAGGAAGGAGACCATTTCTCATAAACATCGTCTTCATGAGATTCAGCTGTAGTCCGACCTTTCCACACTCACAGTCGAAGTCGGACAGCTGCTTGGCTAATGTTTTTTAGAGTTATTAGAACAATGTCATCAGCACAGCGGAGGTGGTGTAGTTGCCAACGTCTATTTTCACTCCCATTCCTTCCCATTCCAGTTATCGCATGACGTTCTCAAGGGTGGCAACTGAAGATCTGTAAAATGGTATCACCCTGCCAAACCCCTCTCTTGACATGGATGATCACTTCTTTGTAGAATGGTGAGATCCTGGTAGTGAATCCGTAATACAGCTCATGGAGGATCCTGATGTATTGAGCTTGAATGCCCTGTTTGGCTAGGGCTTGGATGACTGCTTCCATCTCAACAGAATCAAAGACCTTTAAATCAATGAATGTTAGACAGAGCGGCATCTTGAACTCCCAAGAAACCTCAATGAGCTTGGTTATCATGTGGATATAGTCGATTGTGCTGAATCCGTTTTGGAATCCAGCTTGCTCGCATGATTGTCCTTCATCTAGTTTTCTGCCAATCCTATTCTGCATGACTTGAGTGAACAGCTTGTAGATGACAGACAATAGGCAGATTGGGTGATAGTTGCCAACGTCGTGGACGTCTCCCTTCTTGTACAGTAGTACAGTCCTGCTGGTTTTCCATTGGGATGGAACCTTGCATTCAGACAGGTAGCATGTGAAGAGCCAAGCCAGTGTATTGATGAGTACTGACAGAAGATTCTCCAGGTATTCGGGTCTGACCTTGTCTGGACCCGGTGCTGTTCACTTCTTTACTGACAAAATGTCGTGTC
This sequence comes from Sorex fumeus, assembly GCF_029834395.1. Lineage (NCBI taxonomy): Eukaryota > Metazoa > Chordata > Mammalia > Eulipotyphla > Soricidae > Sorex > Sorex fumeus. The sequence continues at coordinate 1,361,730 of NW_026606068.1, read as the reverse complement.
GGATTTCAGAAAGGAGAATGTTGGGAATGACATAGCCATCCTGAGGAATTTGGTATGTGGGCAGGTGGACGTGGCTATCAAAGAGATCCAAGTAGAAGTCATGGATAATCATTGTTAATATTAGGATAAACCAATCATCTCTTAGAATATAAGTACCAGTGACTTCAACAGTGCTATAACAAAGCTCTTCTAATTTGATGTACTCTATGAGGTTCTCAAGTGGGAGGGTAAACAACTCTTAATAAGAAGCATAAAATGAGGAAAAGCAAAACTATTCATTCCATATTTTTTAATCTCTGACAATCTCAAGTGGAACAGGCCAGCCTTCTCCTTTCTACTTGTCTAAAATGAGAAGAAGAGGGAGGAGCCAGCTCTGAGTTCTGGTTATGGAAATGCTCTGTTCTTCATAGGTATGAGTTTATATAGCAAAAGTGAGTTTCCAAGGTTGGTTCGCACCATCCACTCCTTCAGCAAAGATCAATCACCCTAACCCTAACTGCTTTCATCTCAATAGATAGTGAAAAACCTCCAAAGTCCTTTGCTGTAGAGATAAATAGATACTTTCTATGGGTGACAGAGTTAATAAGACAGAATTTGACCCATCCCCCACACTTGGGTATCATATCAGTTTTGCCATTTGTGACATGGTTGAGAAAGTACCAATTTAAGTTTAAGTTGGTCACCTAAAAATGACAATAATAGAATTTTGTAAGAGTTTAAATGGGTGTTAAATATGAATGACCAGGGAGGGGCTGGAGCAATAGTACAATGGGTAGGGCATTTGCCTTGCATGTGGCCAACCCGGATTCGATTCCCAGAATCCCATATGATCCCCTGAGCACTACCAGGAGTAATTCCTGAGAGCAAAGTCAGGAGTAACCACTGTGCATCGATGGTGTGACCCAAAAAGAAAAAAAATTATAGCCATGGACAGTTGTTGACATAATGTTTAGCACACAGTAGGAATTCAATAAACTGTTGATTGTTGTAACTCATAACAAATTTTGTATGGGAAAGAACTTTCCTTCTATAGCCTGCTTTATATATAAAAAAACTATATATATAAGTGATGGCTATAACATACTTATAAGGTAGATATTAAATCTATTGGGGTAAGGAATCAGAAGTTTTAAGAGAGATCATATGAGTTAATGAATTTACATAAGAAATTTTGGCTGGAGCGATAGTACAGTGGTAGGGCATTTGTCTTGCTCATGCCCATACCGAAAGTATCTTGCCCACACGGCAAAGCCTGGCCAGCTCCCTGTGACACATTCGATATGCCAAACACAGTAATAAGTCTCACAATGGAGACATTAATGGGCCCACTTGAGCAAATCGATGAACAACGGGAGGACAGTGCTACAGTGTTACATAAGAAATTTAAGAGACTGAGATGTAATAGAGCCAGAGCTAGAACATAGGTATTTCACTAGGACCCAGATCCCAGTTAGTGTTTCATAATTCTTTTTATTATTATTACTTTTTGCTCGAGCGGGCCCAGTAACGTCTCCATTGGAGACTTTGTTGTTACTGTGTTTGGCATATCGAATACTCTCGGTAGCTTGCCGGGCTCTCCGAGAGGGGCGGAGGAATCGAACTCGGGTCGGCCATGTGGCCGCTTGTAAGGCGAACGCCCTACCGCTGTGCTATCCCTCCAGCCCTTGATTTATAATACTGTTGCTGTTTATCACTTCGAGGCAACCTTTTTTTTGATGATATTTTTGTTGTGGGCTGGAGCGATAGCACAGCGGTAGGGCGTTTGCCTTGCACGCAGCCAACACGGCCGACCCGAGGCAGGGCCTGGCAAGCTCCCTGTGACGTATTCGATATGCCAAACACAGTAACAACAAAGTCTCCAATAGAGACGTTACTGGGCCCGCTCGAGCAAATCGATGATCAACGGAAGGGCCTTTACTTTATTATTACTTTTTATTTTTATTGAATCACCATGAGATACATAGTTACAAAGTTGTTTATGATTGGGTTTCAGTCATACAATGTTCCAACGGTCTTTCATAATTCTTAATTCAAAATGATGAATAAATACCTTTGCAATGAACAAAAATGAGTACAAGGTATCCCCAATGGAACACTTTTTTTCATTATCTGATTTTATATGGTTTCCATCTCTTTCATTGTCTTTGAGCTATTTTACAACTCTGCAAATTATAGATAACTGATTTGCAAATGATTTTATCCAGATGTATGCAAATTGATTTTCACTGCTATTGGTGTACTGATTTTTTTCCTCCTTACCATAGAAGTCAGTTCTGCATTCATTACAAGAGTTAATTTAAACAGTCTAATTGCTTGTAAGTATTTCTGCTCTTTCTCCTCTGAACCAGTTGTAACATGTTACTAGTTTCTTCACTGATTAATAGCACTGTAGCACTGTCCTACTGTTGTTCATCGATTCGCTCAAGTGGGCCCAGTAACGTCTCCATTGTGAGACTTCTTGTTACTGTGTTTGGCATGTTGAATACGTCACAGTCCAGCTCCCTGTGACATATTCAATATGCCAAACACAGTAACAAGTCTCACAATATTACTGGGCCCACTCGAGCAAGTCAATGAACAATGGGAGGACAGTGACACTGGTCAATAAGTTAAGTAAAAATAATTCACTTGTCTTCTATAACATTTGTGGTAGAGTCAAGATTCACTTTTTTTAAAAGAAAATATCCTTTAGCACACAGGGGAGCTTTTAACCAGCTCTCCTATCCCCAGAGGAACACAAGGAAAATTTCCCTAGGGATTCTCCAGACTGCACATTTTGGTGACAGAGAGATGATGTGCTACACCAAATATTGAGTCTGATTCTCCAAATGTGTAAACTGCACGCTGTTAGTCACTTCAGGGAACTATATTAACTCTTACAGGTCCTAGGATGCTCTAAGACAAATTTAGGCTTTTGTGCTCCAGGAGTCCAAACTGAAAGCAGCAAGAGACTCAAGGTAACCTGAAGTGCTCAACACAGATGTTTCTCTTGATCTCACTCCTTTTCCCAATCCCAATATTTATAGAAAATTGAATGATCAGTGCATACACATTCTTCCCTGCCTCGAGTCTTACTGAGCTCTTATACGCTGCTTCCTGGAAGCCCACTCCGAGCTGGTCCCTCAGAGGAACTCTGCCTTCTCTGAAGTCGGCCAATAGGGATGCAAGCAGGACAGAGTACCCACGGCAGGCCTGCTGTGCCCCTGCAAACCCAGGACAGAAAAACGCTCTCTGGGAACGCAGCCCTTCTCTTGCACTGAGAAGACCCTCTCTACCCCTTCCCTGGTTTTCCACAGTTCACATTGTCCACATTCTAAGAGGAGTAGGAAGCCCTTGTACTCATTTATAAGGTAGGGAAACAGATGGGGCTGGCTTAATTTGTGAAGACGACTAGTTATCTTATAAGTACAGATGGAGTAAGTAGCACAATTATTACCAGAGAACTGAGGCTGCCAGATGGTTTGGTTTAAAAAAAAAAATCAAGGCTGGCTGCCAGATTTGCAGCGGGGACTGGCCGGCTCCCAGAGGTACAGAAAACCAAGTTTAAATTACCCTGCTACGTGTCTCCTAGTCTGTCCCTGTACAGACAATCCTGCAGGTGCAGAGGAAATCAGAAGAAGACTGGGGTCACCAAGTGGTCTTTATTGGCATATTAAGAGGCTTTCCAAAAGTGAAAGCAAAGAAAAGGAAAAGGTTGCTTGTCCACATTAGAGGCAATGTCCAGAATTTACACATATAGGAAAAAGGGCGTTTTCAAGGGCTCACTGGTACAAGATAAATAAAGTGTGTTTTTTGTTTTGTTTGCAACTTTGTCAAGTTCAATGTTTGTATTCAAAACATTTCCTTCCTGGGCAATCTCCCTATGAGGATGGGTTCTTATTGATGGAGTTCTCTCCATCTCATCACCAAGAGCTGAATCCTTGGCATTTCCGGGTTAAGTTCACTCAAAGTAGCAAGTTAATTAGTCTAGCGAAGTGAAAAATAAAAAAAAAAATCATTTCAAAATAGGAAAATCCGTCTGCGCAAACTCCAGATGGCTGATTAAGCAATCTGAGCCCTGTGGCTAATTTTATCGTTTCTAGGGAGCTCAGTCTTTATCCTGCTGCAGTCCCTCTGTGGATGGTATTTATTAACGCTGAGGGTGAAGAGTAGTATCCAAACATCAACAGACCCTGTGAGCTAATCAGCCACAGTACTTTTTCTTCTGTGCTGTAGGTGTTGTTGCTTTCTTCACTTTTTTATCCCCAACAGTCAGCTGTGCTCAATTTAGTGTCTACAACAATATTGCTGCCCTGTGGGCAGAAACCACAGAAACTAGAGTCTATAATATTGCTCTTATGAGATTGCAATTTAGACTGAGGCTTGGTAACTATATAAATGATTGCTTCATATTTCTTAGAAACATTCACTCTTGTTTTCAATATTATGCTTGTTTAGGGAAAGTATTAAAAAGTTATCGATTGAAGTCTGGGGGGGTGTGACTAATGGTCAAGTGCCCTATCTTGTGTGTATAAAGATGTAGGTTCAATTTCCAGGACTGCAAGAAAATGGAAAAAATTATAGATTGCACCTCCCCCAAACTATGTCCTTCCCCCAAACCTCTAACTTATAATTTAATGATTTATGCAATAAGTGCTTATTAAGTCTGACTATGCCAGGACCCTTGTCAGGATGGAACTACAATAAATAGGTATTTCAATGTTGACTCTAATGGAGAAACCTGAGTTCAAATCCCAAATTCATACTTATTTGATAAGTAATCAAGTCATTTTACATCTCTGGTTTTATTCATAAATATGGTTTAAAAAGAACCTACCATACCATTCATTTTCGAACAAATGAAAGGCATTTTTTGTTTTTAATTATCACTTATATTTTATGTACATGTATAAGCTAAATAAAGTATATTTGCAAAGTTCTCGCTCTTCTTATGTTTAAAATCTGTCTCTTTATTTCTTGAGGCACTGTGATTTATAGTACTATTACTGATGGTCTCACGTATACGTAATCCCAACACCACACCCTTCACCAATGTGCCCATGTCCCTTATGGTCTCCAAGGTCCTCCACTTCAACCTTTCCACCCCCCTACAAACTCAGTTCTAAGGATTAATACTCCAGCTGTGTGGCCTTTGGCCCTTTGTTTCTACTTTATTGTGTGTCTCTAAGTCCCACAAATGAGAAAGCTCATTCTGTATCTACCTCTCCTTCTGATTGATTTTACTCTGCATGTTATCCTCAGTTCTACCCATGTTTTAGAAAATTGTATGATTTTGTCCTTTCTTAGACAAATGTTGTATTACATGCATATATAAACCACAACTTGAGCCATTCATCTTTAGTTGGGCATTTGGTTATTTCCACATCTTAGCTATTGTACTGAGCACTGCAATGAACATTGGTGTACCTATATCCTTTTGAATTAACGTTTTGCTGTTGGGGGATAGATGCTGAGAAGTGGCATTGCTGGGTCATATGAGAATTCTTTTCCTAACTTTTGGAGAGGTTTCCATATTGCTTTTCATCAAGGTTGAACCAGACAACATTCCCATCACAGTAGATGTGGATTCCTTCCACCACACAGTCCACCAATCCTGGCTCTTTCTAGACTTTCACATACGTGCTATCCTCACCCATTCTCACTGGAATAAGATGCTATCTCTATGTTTTTATTTGAATTTCCCTAATCAGATCCTGGCATTCTGTGAAAATTTAAGAGATTCTCACCCTACCTCAGACATGGGCCAACTGTAATCATAACACAAACCATTAGGCTCCATCTTTCACAGAACTCTACCCTAGGATATTTGTCCTTCTTCTCTCTTTGTCTACCTTCCCTCTGCTATCCTCAAAGTTTTCCATATTATTCTCTCTAAAGTAATCACCAGTCTCCTCTAATCTCTGTGCTGCTGCTAAGGATATGGTGTCCTACCTCTCTGCTACTAGTCTGCTTACTCCCTCCTATGAGTATTGGTCCCTATTACTCAAGAGAGACAATCACCTTGGCGACACGAAGAGTTTCCAGGTAGCACTCAGTCAAAATTACGTTCTTTTCCCATTGAATTTGTGCTATCCCAGTAGATCATCCTAGTAGATTATCACTCATTTTGTTTGTTTGTTTGCCTATATTTTTGGTTTTGTGTGATTTTGTTTAGGTTTTGGTGACATATGTGGTAGTGCACTGTGTATCTTGTAGCATGGAGGACCAAAGCTAGGCCTTCTGCGTGCAAAGCAAACACATGGTAAATTGAGCCATTTCTCCAAGCATCTCACTAACTCATGACTATCACTAACAACTCTTTGGCTACTGTCCTGTATTCTTTATAAGGAAGGAAAATTCTCTTCTATATTCCCCAAATTTTCCCACTGTTTACAGCTTTCTGAGCTCATAAGAGAAAACAGATACAAACCAAATGAAAAATTCAACTTAAATGTTTAAAAAGATTTTTTTGTAAATTTGTAGTAATCTTTAAAGATATGGCTTTTTGAGCCAGACTTTTGAGTGGAAATAATTTTCTATCAATTTCCCAAAGCTTTCTCTAAGATTTGGGAGCCAGAGCCTGCATAAATTAGGGATTTCAGTACCAAGATAATTTATAAATCAGAGCTTAAACTGAAAGAAATAAAGTTGTCTTAGAACTAAATTCTGTGAAGGAAAATAAGAGACATCTATGAATAAAAGTCTGCTCCAATGTAAGTTAAGGGCACAAGTCAAATCTCTTAGAGGAAGTGAGCTGATTCTGGAAAGATGTCAGAGAGCTGTGGAGAACTGTTCTAAGTGGAAAGATATCCACAAATGCCTGAAAGTATAAACTGGATGGGCATTGAATACTGGTAATCAAGAGAGATGTGAGTTTAAGAAGTGGGATTTATTCATTTTTCTCATCAAATGTTTGTGTGATATTTACATGCTATTCAGTTTTTACATTCTGAAAATCTAGCCAAACAAATAAAATATGTATCTGATATAGTTTTTGTTTTAATAGTGTGAGACAGACAATATAAAAATTAAATTGGTTAATTTTAGGAAATGATGTTAAGGAGAGAAATTAATCAAGAGAAGGATAAAGGACTGTGTAGTTCACATTTTTAATGGGATGGCTAGGGGATATCTCATTGAGAAAGAGCACTTTAAACAAAGACCTAAAGGAGGTGAGGGAGTTAATGGCAAAGGAAATCTAGGGAAAGCTGTGCCAAGCAGGAGAAAAAATTAAATGTACTAATCAGGAGTTAGTAGAAGATACTCTGATACTCTGTGTTTGAAGAAACAAAGAGATCAGTCCAGCTAGCAAAGATGCAGAATGAGGAGAAATGAAGTTTGGTAAGTATCGAGAGTTAGTTCAAAAGCTCATGGGTCATTTGAGGGCTTTCCTTTTGTCTGAGTGAAACAGAAAGCAATGCAGAAAGATATGTGACATGATGTAGCTTTAAAAAAATCTTTGAGGGCTAAAGATGATAACTTCTCAGCATCTGTATTGCAAGCCATAATTCCTAAAATGGCTTTAGGAAGGAAAAAGAGGTGCCTGTCACAGAGGCAGGCAAATAAATAAATAATAAAATAAAAAAATAAACAACATAATTAACAAGTTTTATTTACAAGAAATAAATTTTAAAAACACACTCAAGTATGTTTATAAGCATTACGTATGGAAATTTTACATATCTACATGTACCCAAATATTTACAAAAGTTTACCATTCGGAGAGCCCGGCAAGCTACCGAGAGTATTCGATATGCCAGACACAGTAACAACAAAGTCTCCAATGGAGACATTACTGGGCCCGCTCGAGCAAATCGATGATCAACGGGAGGGCCTTTACCTTTACCATTTAGTAGGTGGAATTATAAAAAGTACTAAAGGATTAGCATAATACAAATTATCTGTTCATTGTTTAAATGCAGGAAAAATATGCAGAAATTAATGTTTTAAATCTATGCTAAAATTCGAAAGTACACATTGAAATAACATGAACTTAGAGAAACCATAGGTAAAATTCAAATGTATGAAAATTGAACAAAAATAGAAGGTATGGTATATTGAAACCTATGAAATCCAAATGACACATTACTTAGAAATCTATAGCCTTAAACATTTACATTAGAAAAGGTGACCATGTTTCAGAACTGAAAGATCATATGGATGCTCAGGCCATTGGTATAGGGTAATTTAGACCGACATTTCATAGCTGATAATGAATTTATGTATTAGTCTACTAATTTTATCTTTTGTATAATATAGAATGCAAAAAAATATTTAAGGTATGTGTTACAAACTTCTGGGCTAGAGCATAGCAAAGCAGTAGGGCATTTGCCTTGCGCACAGCCAGCCCGTAGAGCAGGTTCAGTTCCTCCGCCCCTATCGGAGAGCCCTGCAAGCTACCGAGATTATCTCCCCCACATGGCAAGGCCTGGAAAGCTACCCGTGATGTATTCGATATACCAAACACAGTAACAAGAAGTCTCAAAATGGAGACGTTACTGGGCCCGCTTGAGCAAAATCAATGAAAAATGGGAGGACAGGACAGTTACAAACTTTCAAAAATCTAAGTCAATAATTAATGCAACTCTGTGGGGCTGGAGAGATAATACAGCAGGAAAGGGCCCTTTCTTACCTTGCATGTGGCCAAACCAGGTTCGATACCTGGCGACATAAATGGTCCCGCCAGGGATAATCCCAAAGCACAAAGCCAGAACTAAGCCCAGAGCATAGCTGGGTGTAACCCAGTAGATGACAACAACCACCACACACAAAAAGATTCAGGCAAATATCAATTGAAGATAAAATCAATGTATGCATAATTGATATTTAAAGACTAATAACCATTTAAAAATTAAAATTAATTTTACAAAGCATCAGAACACATTTAGTCAATATTACTTGCTAGAAAAGCTACTAATCCGAAGGATTATGAAATTAAGTGATTGTTTTAAATATTATGCTAAATCTAGAAGCTTTCAGATTCTGAAACAAAATAACACTGACTACACCAAAAATTCTGGGTACACCTATATATTTTCTATTTAAAACTATGTTTAAATGATATAATAATTCATGATATATTCATATACATAGCCATTATCAAGAGGCACTGGAGAATGAATAAAAGCTGAAAAATTATTAAAAAAGGGGGGTCAGCAGCTGGAAGTAGAAACAGTCTTTGATAAGTCTTCCATTTTTAATAGCTGTTTACCAGAATGTCTTCCCCACTCAGTTCTATTATTTAAATGAAAATATATTTAAATGAGACCCATTGTAATTACTTGATTCTGTTGAGACGGAAGTGGTCATTGAAGCCCTAGCCAATCAGGGCATTCAAACTCAATACATCAGGATCCTCTGTGAGCTGTATTATGGATTCACTACAAGTACAAAGAAGTGATCATCAATGTTAAGACAGGGGTTCGGCAGGGTGATGCCATTTCACGGAAGCTCTTCAGTGCCACTCTTGAGAACATCATGCGATGACTGGAAGGAATGGGAGTGAAGAAAGATGGTCAGCAACTACATCACCTTCGTTTTGCTGATGACATCAAACTAATAACACCAAACATTAGCCAAGCAGTACAAATGCTGGCCGACTTCGACCATAAGTGTGGAAAGGTCAGACTACAGCTGAATCTCACGAAGACAATGTTTATGAGAAACAGCCTCATTCCCGATGCTCCATTTGCTCTCAACGGAACTACCATCTCCAAATGCAATAGTTAAGTGTGCCTAGAAGTACCAAGAAGTCAACATGACAAATGACCTGGCACCTGAGTTGTGCATGAGGAAGAGAGCGGCTTGGAACAACTTCAAGAGCGTCAAAGAAATAGCAAAGAGGATGAAAAACTTCCGGTTCCGGGCACATCTCTTTGATTCCACTGTTCTTCCTGCCTTAACATATGCCTCAGAGACCTGGGCCCTACACAAACAGGATGAGAACGCTATTCGGGTCTCCCAAAGAGGAACAGAAAGAGCTATGCTTGGAGTTTCACGTTTCACTCATATGAGAGAAAGAATCCGGAGTTCCGATAATCAAGAATCAGGGATGCTGTCTCGTTTGCCAAGGCATTGAAAATCAGATGGGCTGGACACGCAATGAAATTTGGAGACAACCACTGGACTAGAGCCGTTACTGACTGGATTTCATGGGATGTCAAAAGACCATGTGGCCGCCCACCTACCATATGGTCAGACTTCTTCGTCAAGATCCTGAACGATTGGTTTGAGACTCTTTGTGTTCCTAGAACGAACAGATGCCATTTGGCTACACTAGGACGCGACAGGGACAAATGGAGACGTTACTGGTGCCCGCTCAAGCAAATCGATGATTAACAGGAAGTCAAGTGATCAAGTGATATTTAAATGGATATATTCGTCAAATGCCTCGAGCAGGCCCCAGTAACGTCTCTTTCATCTTAACCCTGAGATTATATTCAAGGCTCTTTAGGAGAATGAGACCCATCATTGTTACTGGTATTTGGCATATTTGGTACTCCACGGGGAGTTTGCCAGACTCTGCCCTGTGGGCAGGCTACATTCGATAGCCTGCAAGTTTGTCCAAAGTAGGTATGAGATGATAAGACGTCATAAAAGATGTCCTGATAAGATGTCACGCGGCCGCGAATGCGGCCGCGCGGTTCCAGGAGCTGGATTTTATAGTCTCTGAGTCTTGGCCGTTGATGGGATTACACGGCGCCAGGGGGCCATGTGGTGGGTGTGACCTCTGCCTCCTGGAAATTGGAGGATCTGGGTGGAGGATGCTCAACTCCAATCCGAGTAGGCTGGGAGATCTCGGCCCCGGAACCCGCGTGGATTTCTCCCTCTGCCAGTACCTTCAGGTGTGCGGAGAGTGGTCTCAGCATGGTGGTGGCTGGTCCTGGAAGTCTTCGGCTGCCGGAGCCCTGGTCGGGGTGTGGAGGAAAGCTCAACCCGCTCCCCTCCAACGGGTCCTGGCGAGGAACAGCCAGGCGCGGGGGCAGACTGCACTGTTCTCGTCCGGGAGCTGGATTTTATAGTTTTAAATGGATATATAAAAATATAAAAAGAAATGTACTTTCTTACTGATGTTGTAATCAAGTAATGTGACGCTTACAATATAATGCACAGAGACACTCAGACTAGAGAATTCAATAAATATTTTAAGTACATTTCTGAATGAAATAATCATATAAAAATAACAGTTATTCAAGAACTAATAATACTGACGACCAAGCATACATTAGGCATTGTGGGAAAGGTGACATCTGGCATTGATCCTGCCTTCAAACAGCTCTAGGCTACATAACTAACAATTCTCTCTTTATCAATAGCACTGTAGCACTGTACTCCCATTGTTCATCGATTTGCTCGAGTGGTCACCAGTAACGTCTCCATTGTGAGACTTGTTACTGTTTTTGGCATATTGAATATGCCACAGGGAGCTTGCCAGGATCTGCCATGTGGGCATGATACTCTTGGTAGCTTGCTAGGCTCTCTGAGAGGGACTGAGGATTCGAACCCGCTGTGCTAACTCGCTCCAGCCCTGTTTATCAATAAATGGATAAAATTCTATGACTTTTTAAAAGAAGGGGTCATACAAGCAAGACTTCAGATAGACAAAGGTATGAGCTAGGTCTTAAAGATTAAAAAGATTTGGAAGTTTGCACTTTGTGAAAAAAATTGGTAAAACCTTCAATTAGACAAAGGGGAAAGGGGTCATGAAAGATACAGGGGGAAAGTAGACAGCATAGAAAAGTCAGAGTCAGAGATAAGAAAGTTACTAGTAGGAACTTGTTTGGCTAAGCTGATCCAAGGGCAGGTCACTAATGGTTTTTAACGCTGTCAGCAACACATGATCAAGATACTTCTATCTCTTGAAAATTTAGCAGGTTTAAAAAAAATTAAGAACTCAAAACAACTTCCCCGTGCCCTTTTTTACCCCTTCCAAGTGATACACAGGAGACCCAAATTCCTCCTGTCAGTTCTCAGCTAACATGGTCAGTGGTTGTCGTGCGGTCTTCACCAGGTGGTGCCAAGGTTTATTCAAACCATCCACTGCACCCCAATGCTTGGGGTGCTAAGGATCAAGCTAGTTGACCACATGCAAGGGCTTTAACTCATGTACTATCTCCCTGGCCCCTAAAAGGAATCTTCAAAAAAAAAAAAAACCTCTCGATCTTTAAGTAGAAAAACAGGTAATAAAGCAACTGTGAGTTACCTACAGATGTAAAAGAAAGAACTTAGGGGATGGACCAATAGCACAGCAGGTAGGGCATTTGCCTTGCACACAGCCAACCCAGGTTCGATTCCCAGCATCCCATATTGTCCCCTGAGCACTGCCAAGGGTGATTCCTGAGTGCAGAGCCCGGGGTAACCTCTGTGCATTACTGGGTGTGACCCCTCCCCCCCCAAAGAAAGAAATTATATTGTCAGATGGTGACCACATGAAATATAATCTAGTGATGAGTGAGAGTAGAAAGAAAGATCTTAAGAGGCAAAATGGAAGTAGCAAGAGCCTTGAGCAAGAGAACCTACGCTTCTCCCTTAATATCAGACAAAAGAGAAAATACCTTTCACTCAGGTGTGTGCAAAAGGGGTTGGGGAGCATAAGCCAGAACTGTTTAACATATTAATTATTTTATCATAGATTATAAATGAATGCAGAAAACAGGGGAAGATAGCAGAAAAAATTTGAGTGCCTCAGGAAATGAAGTTTTCCTCTGAAAATAATCAATGATCCTGGGAAAAATTTCTCTCAGAAGTTTCACAAGATAGTATGTAGCTTAGATCATCCAACCAAATTAAATAATTGCTATCTAATGTTTTCAAGTTCTTTCTGGTTATTACCATAAATCAATTTTTTTTTCTTTTTGGGGTCACACCCGGCAATGCACAGGGGTTACTTCTCTCTCTCTCTCTCTCTCTCTCTCTCTCTCTCTCTCTCTCGTGCTCTCTCACTCTCTCTCGTTCTCTCTCTCTCTTGCTCTCGCTCTCTCTCTTTCTTGCTCTGTGTGTGTGTGAAATGCTGACTGCTCTTTTCTATTTTCTGTAAGGCAATTTAGGCCATGTTTACACACCACACACACACACACATACACACACCAGTCACAAATGCACACATATATGCCATATTTTTCTAAGAGTGCTACTGGCAATAATGACAAGCAGAACACATAATGACTGATAAACATCACCTAATGGGATTTCCTCTCATGAAATTCAGGACAATCTAATGAATTTGCCTGTTTAACACAGTCCAGTCCCCTCCCTACTGGCACAATGCCCGGTTTCTTCACTACCAGAAAACATCAATTCTCAGAGGGCAGAGAAAGGAGAGATTTGATTGGCAAGGTTGGCTGATTTTCTCCCTTCATGTTAAATGCCTCTCCTTTAACATACACATTTCTAAACCTTCAGGGAAGCCATTAGACGATAAGATAGCAAATACAAATCCGCAAGAGAAACTGTTATTCTCTTGCTCTTTTCTGAAAACTAAACCAAACATAAATAAGCATCTGCAAGAAATCCCAGATAGTCCTGCAGTGTGTGTATTTGTAAGGTACCCAAGATCTCCATCTAAGGGGCTGGAGGTGTGACTCAGCAGGAAAGCATATGTATTCCATACATGAGACTTGGGTTCTCTCCCTGGAACCTCAAAAAAACAAACCAAAATAAAATCTCTAGGAAAACCACAGAAAGCCTTCTACTATGTCTTCAATGTTTCCCTGTCATCTACTACCAACAAAGAAAAATTCCTTATTTTTTGCATTTAATTGTGGAAATGGGCTGGAGGATAGCACAGCCGGTAGGTCGTTTGCCTTGCACACGCACCCAACCCAGGTTCGATTCCTCCACCCCTCTTGGAGAACCCGACAAGCTACCGAGGGTATCTCACCTGCATGGCAAAGCCTGGCAAGCTACCCATGATGTAGCTGATATGCCAAACACAATAACAAGTGTCACAATGGAGACATTACTGGGCCCACATGAACAAATCGATGGACAATGGGGAGGACAGTGACAGTGACAATTGTGGAAATATCATCTCAAGGGCCACCTCCTTAATTCAGTCAGGAAGCCAAATGAGCCATGTTCTGTATTTGTAGCTTTTACTATATGTACTCCTATGGACAGACTTTTGTTTTTTATAGTAATCAATACTAGGCAGTGTACACGAGGATCATATGGTGCGAGGCTGGAACCCAGAGGCACACACACTATTCATGAGCGACATCCAGACACCCTGACAGATTTTTTTCTTAATAACATTTAATTCTAATAACATTTAATTCCTTGCTGCTTGGATACCTGATGGCTATTCACAAGTTGACAACATGAAACAAATAATTATGAAAATCTGCATTTGGTTACAGAGGTAACAGAATCTGTTTGAATCGCTTTTATTTTCTACATCCAAACACATATTGTTAGGGTCCGTTGTCTAAGGAATGAGTGCAACACAAATGCAAAAGTCCGGTAGAGCTTTATTTCACGCCAAGCAGAGTCTAGATACTGATTGATCAATTGATCAGGGCCATCTCCCCAAAGAGTAAGTGTGCCCCTATGGTTCCATGCTCCTATGGCTCTATGCCCCTTTTGTACCCCTTTTATACCCTGAATCTCAACTCTCAGCCAATCTATTTCCTGATCAGTGGGCCTTGGGGCAGTTAAGGACTTTCCAGCAGTGACAGTTTGGGATTGGCTGCCTTTTCCCGGGTAATTTATTTCAGTTATTTCCTTCTCTCTCCCTGCTGGCCCCCAACTGCTGAGGTTGGCAGTCATTCCAGCTAGGTGAGCCCTAACACATATTAAGCAAAACTTGACCAGCATCTTAATATGTATTATGTGTATCATGTATTAATATACTTAATTTGGGCTGGAGCGATAGCACAGTGGGTAAGGTGTTCGCCTTGTTTGCAACTGACATGGCCAACCCGGATTCGATTCCTCTGCCCCTCTTGGAGAGCCCGGCAAGCTATCGAGACAACCTCGCCTGCATGGCAAAGCCTGGCAAGCTACCCAGTGACGTATTCAATATGCCAAAAACAGTAACAACAAGTCTCACAATTTGTTGTGAGACGTTACTGGTGCCCACTCGAGCAAATCAATGAATAATGGGAGGACAGTGCTACAGTGCATACTTAATTTGAGCAGCAGATTGATATGTATTAATATGTATCAAATATAACACAGTGGTAGGGATTGGCCAAAGAATAAAATAGGTTCTACATTAAATGAACTAAACAATACTACAGAGGAGGGTAGAGGCTAGGGTAGCACTGTTAGTTCTGCGGTTTCTTTGTTTTTTAAATTTTATAAAGTACTTCACAATATTTATTACATTTTAAATTCAAACACCAATCCCACCACCATTACACCTTACCAGCACCATATTTTTTTAATAATTTTTATTAGTGAAACACCATGAGGTACAGTTGTAGACTTGCAAATTTTTGTGCTTGGGTTTCGATTATACAATGATCAAATACCCATCCCTCCACCAGTGCCCATTTCCCACCACCATGGATCCCAGTAAAGATAAAGGCCCTCCCGTTGATCGTCGATTTGCTCGAGTGGGCCAGTAACGTCTCCATTGGAGACTTTGTTGTTACTGTGTCTGGCATATCGAATACTCTCGGTAGCTTGCCGGGCTCTCCGAGAGGGGCGGAGGAATTGAACTCGGGTCGGCCATGTTGGCCGCGTGTAAGGCGAATGCCCTACCCGCTGTGCTATCGCTGCTATTGCTGGAGCGATAGCACAACGGGTAGGGCGTTCGCCTTACACGCGACCCAAGTTCGAATCCTCCGCCCCTCTCGGAGAGCCCGGCAAGCTACCGAGAGTATTCGATATGCCAGACACAGTAACAACAAAGTCTCCATTGGAGACGTTACTGGGCCCGCTCGAGCAAATCGACAATCAATGGGAGGGCCTTTACCTTACCTTTTACCTTATGGATCCCAGTATCCCTCCCACCCCCATTCCCCCCATCCTACCATGCTTCTGTGGCAGGGATTCCCTTTTGTTCTCTCTCTCCTTTTGGGTGTTGTGGTCTGCAAAAAAGGCATTGAGTGACAATCATGTTTGGTCCATAGTCTACTTTCAACATGCATCTCCCATCCTGGGAGGATCCCCCAAACACCCTTTATTTGGTGCTCCCTTCTCTATCTGAGCTGTCCTTTCCCCTAGAATGCCTGACTGGCCTCTCGGCCATGGAGTAATCCTCCTGGTACTTATCTCGGCTCTTCTTGGGTATTAATCTCCTATTTTGTTACTTTATGTTCCCCAGATGAATGCAATCTTTTTATGTCTATCCCTCTCTTTCTGACTCATTTCGCTTAGCATACTATCCATGTGGTACCACTTCTATGTAAAGTTCATGACTTCATCTTTTCTAACAGCTACATAGTACTCCATTGTGTAGATGTACCAAAGTTTCTTTAACCAGTCATCTGTTCTTGGGCACTCAGGTTTTTTCCAGATTCTGGCTATTATAAAGAGTGCTGCAATGAACAAACAAGTGCAGATGTCACTTTGACTATACTTTTTTGCCTGTCTGGGATATATTCCCAGGAGTGGTACTCCTGGCTCAAATGGGAGCTCAATTTCTAATTTTTTGAGAATGGTCTATACTGTTTTCCAAAAGGGCTGAACCAGTCGGCATTCCCTCCAACAGTGAAGGAGTGTCCCTTTCTCGCCACATCCACGCCAGCATCGGTTGCTTTTGTTCTTTTGGATGTGGGCCAGTCTCTGAGGTGTGAGATGGTATCTCATTGTGGTTTTGATCTGCATCTCCCTGATGATTAATGATGTAGAGCATTTTCTCATGTGCTTTTTTGCCATTTGAATTTCTTCTTTGAGAAAGTTTCTGTTCATTTAATTGCCCCATTTTTTTTTATGGGGTTGGATGCTTTCTTCTTGTGGAGTTCAACCAGTACTTTATATATCCTTGATATCAACCCCTTGTCAGATGTGTATTTGGCGAATATCCTTTCCCATTCAGTAGACTATCTTTGTATTTTGGTCACTGTTTCTTTTGAGGTGCAGAAGCTTCTTAGTTTAAGATAGTCCCATTTATCTATCTCTGTTTTCACTTGCTTGGCCAGTGGCGTGACATCTTTGAAGATACCATTAGCTTCAATGTCATAGAGGGTTTTGCCAACTTTGTCTTCAAAGTACCTTACGGTTTCCGGTCTGATGTTGAGGTCTTTAATCCATTTTGATCTTACTTTTTTACATGTCCAGCACCATATTTTGGATGTTTCCATCCGACCCCCAATCCCTGCCCCAAAGCAGAACCAAAATAATATAATATTTCCCTTTAAGTTTGGTTGCCTCCTACTTTGAATCCAATCAAATGTGGTGTGGTACTCTTGGAGTATGGGTAGGGTGTGTCCTATGAATTAGTGTTGTACAGCCACGAATGCAGCCCCATGGTCCAGCAAAAGGTTGACTAGTGGGTGAGGCTTGGCCCGGACATGTGGAGAGCGGCCATGAGCATGGCAGCAGTTGGGTTCTGGTGGCTTTCAGCTACTGTGGCTGGGTCCCTTGGGATAGGGAGAATGGGGTCTTACCCGCCCCCCTCCAGAGTGCCCCGAATGCAACAGCGTGGTGCATGGTCCAGCGGCATGGTTATGGCATGCATCATGTTATGCTCCTTTCCAAGGGAGAAGGACATACCATCTGGATGGTGGCCAGAGATTATCTGGCACCAGCCAGGGGTGGCTTATGGGTATGACCGCTGAGTTGTTGGAGACAGGGGGATACGGGCAGAGAATCTGCATTCCTGGTCCCAGTGAACCCTGAGTTCTCAGTCACAAAATCCTGCATACCTGGGATTTCTGGGGATTCGCTCATGGGTGAGGCTCGGCCCGAGCTTATGGTGGGCAGCCATTCTGGGGTTTCTTACTGTTTAATTTAGTGATACTATCTGGCACATAGGAGGTCTACGAGTGAGGAAGCAATGGAATTGCAGTGCAAGGCAGGACTGAGCTCCTCACTCTTTTCATACCTTCTGAGTGGCACTTTCCTGCTGGACTCTCACAATTATACCAATTTAAAACCACTGAACCTTGCACCACATCCTCCAAGTCAAGATTTTCAGACATTTCCTCCGTCACTGTTATCTTTCAATGCTAACTTGACAGTGCCTTCAATTTTCTGAAGGCAATTTCCATGATGATATGTGATCACAAAATATAGGATGTCAGCTAAAAAGAAAATGGTGCAGACCTCAAGCCCATGTCCTTGTCCAAAGTTTCAGAGGCAAAGGGGACACATTCCACCACTTCTGCCCAGATGTCCAGTTTGATTTCTAGTAAGCCAACCCGTCCCTGTGCTCTGGCGCCAGCCTGGGCTTGAGTCCTGAGCCCATGAGGGGCCCTCATGGGGGGAAGGTTCCTTCCCAAGCAGCCCCCGGGTTTATGGGCACATGAAGTTATGAGTTGATTTGGATCAGAATGGGCCTGCAGAGAGACACAAGTCGGGGGAGTGCCCTTTCCTTTCTAAAGCTGGGGGCCAGGAGATGGCACAGAGGGGACTCTGCATGCGGGAGCCCTGGGCCTGGTTCCCAGCACTTCCCAATAGGACCCCTTAGCACCAAGCCATGGACCCCCACCAGACCAATAGGCTTCCAAAGGCTGCTACTAAGTGGTTTGCTTAAATCATCGCAAACATGCCCGCAAGTCTGTCATATGAGTCTGATTGTGGGTGTTTCAGAGGTGTTCTCCTAGGCCTGGAGACAGCTGGGTGGATCTAACCTGCCTAGCTAGGAAGTCAGGGTAAGTGACCAGAATGCCAGGGAGGAACGTGACCAAGCGGGGCCAGAGAGTCAGTGACATGTTGAATGTCACTGATGGGTGTCACTCATGCCATCTGGGGGGATTTATATATATGTATGTTTTTTGGGGGGGTCCATACCTGCAGTGCTCAGGGGTTACTCCTGGATTTGTGCTCAGGGATCACTCCTGGCAGTGCTTGGGGGACCTTATAGGGTGACGGAGATCAAACCCAGGTCAGTCACGTGCAAGGCAAGAGTGTTACCTCTTGTACTATCACTCTGGCTCCCGGGAATATTTACATTGCTGCTCTTTTTTTTTATGTCTTTGTTTTGGGGGACACATCCAGTGGTGCTCAGGGCTGACTCCTGGCTCTGCACTTAGGGATCACTCCTGGCAGGGCTCAGGGGACTTTATGTGGTGCTGGGGATCGAACCAGAGCCACCTGCATGTGCTGCCAGCAGCCTATGCACTGTGTTATCTCTCCAGCCCCTATACTTCTGTCATATTTTGCTCTTCTAAATATACAGAACATGGACCGGAGTGATAGTAGTGTGGGTAGTGCATTTACCCGGGTTCAATCCCCAGCAATCCATATGGTCCCCTGAGCACCACTAAAAGTAATCCCTGAGCATCACCAGATGTGGCCCCAAAAGACACACACAAAATAATAAATAAATAAACAAGCTGTACATATACATCTTATTTCACTCAGTGGAATATTATACAGCCATTAAGATGGTGTTGCAGGGGCCAGAGCAATAGTACAGCAGGTAAGGTGCTCGCCTTGCATATAGCCAGGTTCAATGCTGGCATTAGGGTTCCCCTGAGTACTACCAGGGGTGATTCCTGAGCACTGACCCAGGAGTAAGCTCTGAACATCACTGAATACGTCCCCCCCCCAAAAATAGAAAGTGGTGTCATTGTCAGGAGATGGTATAGCCATTAGGGCATATTCCTGGTATGCACCAACCCTGGCTCAGACCCTGGCACCCTTTGTCCCCTGAATATCTGCGCCTGGGTGCAGCCCTGGATACACCCGAGCATTGTTTTCTTCCTTGCACTGAAGCTCTGGTCGGTGATCACTAGTGGAGGTCCACCAGAAATAACTGGGGGTTTAGGGGCTAGGATGTTTTGAGTGCTAGAGCATAGATCCGCCCGTACCAGGTGCGTGGACCAATCCCCAGAACTCTCTGGTTCCCTCGGCACCTATCTGCTGAGCTCTGCCACATTAGAAAGATTACCACCAGGTTAATAGTACTTATTTCCAGCAGGTTCGGCACTTGTCTTGCACGCAGCTGACCCAGATTAGGTTTGCAGGACCCTTTAGGGTCTCCCAAGTCCTGCCAGGAGTGACCCCTGAGTGCAGTCAGGAGTAAGCCCTGAGCACTGCCAGATGTGGCCCAAAAAACAATAAAAAAGAATACAAGCATTTTTTTTGTGGGGTGAGCACTCCCAGCAGTGCCCAGGGCTTACTCCTGGCTCCATGCTCAGGGGACCATATGGAGTGCTGGGATTGAGCCCAAGAAGGCTGTGTGCAAGGCAGGCAACTTCCCCTATACTCTCTGTGGCCCTGTGGACATTCTTTGATTTTCTCTTTTGAGTTGGCGTTTGCTTTCTAAAGTCACCTTGGCTGTTTTGGTTTTATTGTGGTGTGAGACTGGCACCAAGGGCCTCACAGGGTCCGTTTCTAAACTCTCTCCTGCTTATCTCAGGGTCTAACTCTCTGTGGGGAAAATGAGTAATTCAGAGGACCCTACACTTTCATAGTTGGTTTCATCGCCATGAAGGTTAATCGTTATCTTGTTCATTTTTATTTTTGAGTCACATATGGCGGTGCTCAGGGATCACTCCTGACAGGGCTCCAGGGACCTTGTGTGGTGCTGGGGATTGACCTGTGGGTCACTTGTGTACAAGGCAAGCTCCCTCTGTGCTGTTGCTCCAGCCTCGAAAGTTAATATTTATATAGGCTTAAACCTTGGCACCCACAGAGTTTATGCCTTTCAGATTTCAGGAATGCCCTAGGGCTCTGGGGATGATCTGTGATGTGCTTCTAAACTCTGAGCTCAGCCCTGCCCTCCTGGCCCCTCCATCCCACGCTCCCTGCCACCACATGGTACTCTGGGCACTGCTGGAGGTGATTCCAAAGCACTGAACTTCGTGTGTGACCCTCTTGCTTCTCAAAAAAAAAAAAAGAGTGTCTTATGTTCTCGAACCATCAATTGTATTCATTCATGGACCCGGAGAGCAGAAATATCTATGTGGAAGAAAACAAAAAGTTTAATTTCTTTTTAAAGAAAATGTTTATTAAATTTATTCATACTGTCCTCCCGTAGTTCATCGATTTTACTCGAGTGGGCCCACTAATGTCTCCATTGTGAGACTTCTTGTTATCGTGTTTAGTATATCAAATACATCATGGGTAGGTAGGGCGTTTGCCTTGCCGCTGTTGGTAGGGTGTTTGCCTTGTGCGCAGCCAGCCCGGCCAGGTTCGACTCCTCCACCCCTCTCAGAGAGCCTGTAAGCTACTGAGAGTATCTTGCCCACACAGCAAAGCCTGGCAAGCTACCCGGGACGTATTCAACATGCCAAACACAGTAACAAGAAGTCTCAAAATGGAGATGTTACTGGGCCCACTCGAGCAAATTTATTTATGTTGCGACGTCTTATTATCTAGCTCTTACTCTGGAGAACCTGGCAGGCTACCAAGAGTGTCCTGCCTGCACGGCAGAGTCTGGCAAACTCTCCATGGCATATTCAATATGCCAAAAACCAGTAACAATGATGGGTCTCATTCTCCTGACTCTGAAAGAGCCTCAAATGTGGCACTTTCTAAAATCTCAGGGCTAGGATGAAGGAGACGTTACTGGTGCCTGCTCGAGGCAATTGATGAACAACAGGATGACAGTGATACGGTGATTTGGTTCATTCACTAATCTAAGGTATATTAAGACATGTTTATAGTCTACTCATTTACTCCCACAGAAATAAACCATGATTTCTCTAAGCATTGAGAGTTGGAAAGGAAGCCTACATAAGTACATACAGCTCAACACTTTCGTTGCTGTTTCTGCTTTTTCTTTTTTTAGCTTGTTGGGTCACATTCGGGGATGCTCAAGGGTTACTCCAGGTTCTGGACTTAGGAATTACTCCTGGCATTGCTCGGGGGAACATATGGGATACTGGGAATAAAACCTGAATCAGCCACATGCAAGGCAAACATCCTACCCACTGTACTATCACTCGGGCTTCTAGTAACATGCTTCCTGCATTTGGCCAGGCTCTGTTTCTGAAGAGAAGGTCAGAAATCAGCTCTGCCCTGTTAAATACATGGGCTATATACATATCATAGAATCATATAGAAAACACCAGGAACTCACCAGAATCTCAGATAGAAGCTAAGATCTGGCAATCTAATAAATTCTTTGATCCTCTCCTTCCCCCAATCCACCATCATGATTCTACTGTTTCTGTCTCATTTTTTTTTTAGAACTGAGAGAGGAAACATGGATTATTTACAGTCTTAGGATCCCAGTGTTGATGTAAAACAAAATTTACAAATGGTGCTTATGCTATACTGGGTATTATTTGTACATTATAATTCAATAGTTATAACAACTTAAACGCACAGTATTCCATTTAAAGACAGACCCTTAGACCTCTATCCAAAAATACAACAGATAAAGGATAAATTTAAGTTTTCGTGACTGTAGAATCTATTTTCATCCCACCATGCCATCATATTTCCTGCTTATTTAATGTGTTTGAAAAACTACTTTTGGTACATTATTTATCTAAAAATTTTAGACGCAGGAAAGGGAGCATGAGATTGCTGTGCAAGAGTTATAATGAACTTAAATATATAAGCAAAACTTTCTAAGTCAATGAAAAGCTCCTCAATCAAAATTTGTCATACTTTTATTGATAAGATCTGACCAAGAAAAAGTATAATTATATAAATAATATGTAGTAAAATGCATATCTATAATTAAAAATCACAATTCTATTTTGACACTTATTTAAGATATTCCATGTTGTCTCATAAATTCTTACTGGTTTTGAATTTCCAACTGTTAACTTGATATGAACTTGCATGATAGGGCAGCAAAGGTGGGATATTAAGAAAAAAACACATAGACATCTACAAAAAATGCATAGAAGTCTTGAAAGCAGCTGGCAAATATGGCCTCAAGCACACCAAATCACAGAAAAATAAATTGTATCATGTGAAAAGTAATGCACTAGCAAACCCCACTTACCTAAGATTGAGAGGAATTTACAAGTGATTGAGATCACCAAGCCACTGTAGTTTGAAATAAAAACTATTCTGATACTCAGCATACTTGAAAACTTCTTAGGTGGTTCACATTGCTTGTCATATTACTGGTTTGGTTGAACTTCCTACAAATAAATTTTCTATTTTGCAAACACATGGTTCTTGACTTTTACAAGCAGGTTGACATGTCTAGATTGATGGTATTTTCCATTGTAGGATTGCTCAGATATTTTGTGCAAGGCCTAAAGAATTTATATGGAAACTTTGGTCATTTTTATTTTCATCACCAGTTTGGTTGGGCTGGGGGGTTCACAGCTAGGGGTGTCTAGAGGCTATTTCTGGCTTTATGCTCAGGAGTAACCACTGGCAGTGCTCAGGTGACCAATTGGGGTGCTGGGGAGCAAATCCAAGTTAGCAGCATGCATAGCCAGATCCATAACCATTGTACTACATCTTTGAGTCTCTGGTCATTTTTAGTAGTCTTTTGTTTATGCTTTATTCCCTGCTGGAAATATTCTGATCAAGATATCAGAAAGTAATCAGAAACCATAGTCATTTTTACTTCCTTTATATTTATATTTGGACGCTACCTCCACTACCCAGCCGCCGCCACACTCCAGGACGCTTTCCAGGACATCATAAGACACTAAATACCCATCTTCCGGAATTGCCGTACCATATTTGATAGGGTTCAAATATGGTAACACCTACGAGGGCGATTAGAGGTCGCCCCAAAAGCCTCTATCCCTCTTGGAAAGACTGACAAGCTACCGAGAGTATTCCGCCCGCACGTCAGAGCCTGGCAAGCTATCCGTTGTGTATTCAATATGCCAAAACCAGTATTTACAATGGGTCTCATTCACCTGACCCTGAAGGCTTCACCGACATGGCAGCACTGAGAAGGATGAGAAAGGAGAGGCCGACAAAATCTCAAGGCCGAACTAGGCTGCCACAACGAAGGAAGACAAAAATGATCGTCTGTACTTTCAATGCACATATGCTAGCATCAGATGCATCTATCGAGGACCTGATGGTACAAGCGCGAATGATCAAGTACGACATCATTGGTCTGACAGAGACAAGAAGGCACGAATCACCATGCCATTTTCGACACTGGAGAAGAATTGTTCCTCGGAACATGTGATAAAAGAGGTGTTGGAGGCGTCGGTCCTTGTCAACACAAACTTGGCCATGAGCATTGATTCATTTGAATGCCTAACAACCCGAATCTGAATCTGATGTTTACATTTGAATAGATGTGGCTCACTGCAGGCAGTTTCTATCTTCGTTTTCTATGCACCAACATCTCATTATGATGAAAGAGAAATCGAGAAGTTCTACATGGAGCTGGAGAAGTTCTATAAATTAGACCACACCATATTTATAGTTATATTTATATATTTTTATTTGTTCCCTGCTACTTCTTTATTATCCAGAACAGTGAAACTCATTCTGAGTGTTTAAGGATGAAATAGGACACCTATGAAATTTATCTGCACATACTGTTTAAGTCAAAAGCGATATTTTATAAATTATATTTTCTTAAAATTTACTGTAAAATTCCATCTGACTACTTATAAAAATATAATATTTACTGTTTAGTTTTTAAATCCAAAAATATAAACTAGCATTTACAGTACCTCGGCACCCTACTCATATTCTATAAGAATAAGATGAATACTGTAATATAATTATGATGCATTAAATCATTTTGAGAAACAACAAATTAAATTTAATTCAGATTTCACCAAAACTCTACTTTCAGCAATACTTCATTAAATAGTCCCAGTGTATGAACATTATTCAAACATCACCATCATCACCATCCTCCCGTTGTTCATTGATTTGCTCGAGCGGGCCCAGTAACGTCTCCATTTTTGAGACTTGTTGTTACTGTGTTTGGCATATTGAATTCGTCATGGGTAGCTTGCCAGGCTTTGCCGTGTGGGAGAGATACTCTTAGTAGCTTGTTGGGCTCTCTGAGAGGGGCGGAGGAATTGAACCAGTCTCTGCCGGGCTGGCTGTGTGCAAGGCAAATGCCCTACCGCTGTGCTATAGCTCCAGTCCTATTCAAACATATATATACAGCAATATTCAATTTTTAAAGGCTGCTAAAATCTCACGGTTAGGACAAATGAAGACATTACTGGTGCCTATTGGAGCAAATCGAAGAATAACGGAATGACAGTGACAGTGATGTCTCTACCTACGTCAACTAGTGAATTAAAAGTACATTATCATAGATAATGATTTAATTATATATCACAGAATATATATTTATATGCATTTATAAATGCATTATTAATATGATTGGGTGTGCTAGTTAATTATTTCTATGAAAATGGTTTATAAAAAATACTCCAAAAGTTAGTTGCCTAAAACAATTGTTTATAATTGTTCAAATGTGTGTGGGGTAGGTAGCCCAAAGATGAGTTGATGGAGCTTGTCTTTGTAGAGAAATTCTGCTAATAGTTCACTCACATGCCTACAATAAGTCTGACTGACACTTGGCTCATAGGAAACTATGAGATTCTAAAAGGAAAGAAAAAAAGAAACTATGAAATTCTAAAATTCTGTCTAAGTGCAGATTTATTTATGGAAAAAAAATCCTAAACTGACAAAAATAATTCTTTCTATGGCAAGGTTCTATATTTAAAATGTAGGTATAATGAGTTCTAGTTTATTCTAGCTTAATAGTATTGATTAGTCTTAGAAATGATGATTTTAACCACAGGACATGCCACAAAAGCAGCTCTCTCGGAATGAAGTTTTATTCAATGTTTTTTTATTTATAATATTGAAAAATTAAATCCCAGCTCAAGTTGGAAAACATGACATTATTGCAGAATCTGTTCTATTTCCTGTCATATACAAGGAGACTTGCAAGCTGGAACAATAAAGCAATAAGCTTAAGTAAAATAATTTGTTAATAACTGGTTTAATTATTTGTTAGTCAAGCAAACAAAACCAATGTTAATAATGAAGTTGAAAGTAACTCCACGAATACAAAATACCATAATATGAAACTGACACCCAAGGACAGTAGACACAAGGGCCAGGAATATTGCTTCATAGTCTCATGGGCTGGGGGAAGAAGGCAGCTGGGATAGAGAAGGGATCACTAAGTTGATGATGGTTTTAGGGATCATTCAGGATGGGAGATGTGTGCTGAAAGCAGATAAAGGACCAAGCGTGATGGCCTCTCAGTATCTATATTGCAAACCATAATGCCTCAAAGTAGAGAGTATGGGGGGAAATTGTCTGTCATGGAGGCAGAGGGAGGGGTGGGATGTGTAGGGAGGATACTGAGGACATTGGTAGTGGAAACTGCACTGGTGGCGGAATGAGTGCTCAATCATTGTATGACTGAAACTTAAACATAAAAGGTTTGTAACTGTTGTTCACGGTGATTCAGGAAAGAAAAGGAAGGAAGGAAGGAAGGAAGGAAGGAAGGAAGGAAGGAAGGAAGGAAGGAAGGAAGGAAGGGAGGGAGGGAGGGAGGGAGGGAGGGAGGGAGGGAGGGAGGGAGGAAGGGAGGGAGAAAGAAAGAGAAAGAAAGAAAGAAAGAAGGAAGGAAGGAAGGAAGGAAGGAAGGAAGAAAGGAAGGAAGAAATAAGGAAGGAAGGAAGGAAGGAAGGAAGGAAGGAAGGAAGGAAGGAAGGAAGGAAGGATCTCCACAGAGTGACAACCTAAATATCACACTTGAAGATTTAATCCATTTAAGACAAACTGGCTCAATGACATGGGGCTTGATTCTCAGCTCTACAACCTGCTAGCTGCATTACTCTGAGTGTATTTATCACTATTCAAGTACTACATAGAAATAATAAGAGCAACACAGGACTATTGCAATGACTAAATGTTAGTAAATATGGATGCCTGACTAATTAGTCCAGGCAACACTTAATAGATATTCGTGATTGACAGGTACAGCCCGCCCCCAAGGGCCTGGGACCCTTTCTGGGCAGGCGCTCCTAGATCCAGCCCCTAGAAAGCCGGTTTTCAACCCCTGAGCTGCGCGGGATGGGCACGGAGGCCCAGCTCTGGGCAACAAAGCTGAACGGCTCCAATTCCAAACTGGAGACGTTCCCAACTCCTCGCCCAGTGCCAGGGACTCTTTCTGGAACCGCGGCCGCGTTAGCCCACTACACATGCCATAGGAACCATAAGCTACCTTCTTAGATGGAAACTTCTCTATTTTAGCTCACCCACTAGAAACACAGTAGCCAATAACTCATAAGCCTATCTTAACTCACACTGCATATCAAGCAGAATAGTAACAGTGAACGTGAAGGACTAAACCACACCTCTCACAATGGTAAAGCAACGCAAAAGCCCACCAAACTTTCATATTGAAGAGTCTAGCCCAGATGACACCAACAGTACTGTAGTGTTAGACAACCTCTCTGACAAGGAATTCAGGAGGGAGCTACTGAGGATGCTTAGGGAATTAAAAGAAACAATGGAAAGCAATGCCAATAGAAGACAAGAGGATCTGAAGGCAGAAATGAGGAAAATGCAATCAGAAATATCAGACCTGAAAAATCTCGTAGGCGAATTGAAAAGCTCAGTGGAAGGCCTCAGCAGCAGAGTAACAGCTGCTGAGAACAGAATCAGTGAACTCGAAGATGAAGTTCAGAGACTCTCCGGAAAAGAGCAGAAAATGGAAAAGAGACTCACAATTCGGGAACAGATGGCAAGAGAAGATCGTGATGAAGCCAAGAGGGGTAACATAAGAATTATTGGAGTCCCAGAGGGACAGGAAGAAAACCTTGATGAAGAAGAAACTGTCAAAGACATCATTGCTACAACGTTTCCAGAGCTGAAGAAAACTTGTGACCACATTCAGGAGGCCCGAAGGGTACCAGCTAGATGAAATCCGAATAAAAATACCCCAAGACACATTCTGATCAAAATGACCAAAACCTTAGACAGAGACAAAATTCTGAAAGCAGCAAGATCGAAGAAAGAAATCTCTTACAAAGGAGCATCCTTAAAATTCACAGCTGATTTTTCTGATGAAACCCTCATGGCCCGAAAACAGTGGTGGGACATAGTGAAAAAACTCAATGAAATAAATGCCTCTCCAAAAATACTTTACCCAGCGAGACTCTCATTCATAATAGAAGGAACAACACACAGTTTCACAGACAAACAACAGCTCAGGAACTTCATAGACTCAAAACCATGGTTACAAGAACAACTAAATGGGCTACTTTAAGGCAAGAAAGGCCCCTCAAATACACCAAATTTTAACATAACAATGGGACAAAATCCCATAACAATAATCTCTCTCAATGTCAATGGGCTAAACGCACCAATTAAAAGACATAGAGTGGCAGGATGAATTAGAAAATTGAACCCAACATTCTGCTGCCTGCAAGAAACGCATCTCAATAGTCAAAGCAAACACAGACTCAGAGTCAAAGGCTGGAAAACAATCCTACAGGCAAACAGCTCCCATAAAAAAGCTGGGGTAGCCATCCTTATATCAGGCCACATCGATTTCAGAGTGAGGAAGGTCATAAGAGACAGTGAAGGCCATTTCTTATTGATCAAAGGATCTGTACAACAGGAAGAACTTACAATAATAAATGTATATGCACCTAATGAGAGACCAGCAAAGTACTTAAAACAACTACTCAAAGATTTGGAAAAAGACATCAATAGCAACACAGTACTAGTGGGAGACTTCAACACTGCTTTGTCACCTCTTGATAGATCAACCAGACTCAAGCTTAGCAAGGACATACTTCATTTGAGGGAAACAATGGAAGAAAGGGACTTAGTAGATATATATAGGACACTTCATCCACAAAAAGCTGAATACACATTCTTCTCAAGCGTACATGGAACATTCTCTAAGATAGACCACATGCTGAGCCACAAAACATGCCTCCATAAAATTAAGAAGATAGAGATTGTATCAACAATCTTCTCAGACCATAATGCGCTGAAATTAGAAGTAAATCACACACAAAAACAGAAAACTAAATCAAACACCTGGAAATTAAACAGTGCGCTATTGAACAACGAGTGGATTAGACAGGAAATCAAAGAGGAAATCAAAAGATTCCTAGAAACGAATGAAAATGAGAACACGAGTTTCCAAAACTTATGGGACACAGCAAAGGCTGTGTTAAGAGGAAAGTTTATAGCTCTACAAGCATTCCTCAGGAAGGAGCAGCGAGCACACATAAGTAACCTAACCTCACAGCTTAAGAGCTTGGAGAAGGACCAAAAAAGGAGCACAACCCGAACAGGAGAAAGGAAATAATAAAACTCAGAGCAGAGATTAACAAGATGGAAACCCAAAAAACATTCCGAAAGATCAATGAAACCAAAAGCTGGTTCTTTGAGAAAATTAACAACATCGATAAGCCTCTAGCAAAACTCACAAAGAAAGGGAGAGAGAAAACCCTAATAAACCGAATCAGAAATGAAAAGGGGGTCATTACAACAGAAACCACAGAAATTCAGAGGATCCTCAGGGAGTACTTTGAGAAGCTTTATGCCACGGAACTTCAAAACCTCGAGGAAATGGATAAATTCCTAGACTCCTACAGACTCCCAAGGCTGAACCAAGAAGACCTGGAATACCTGAACAGACCTATCACCATCAAGGAAATTGAAATGGTAATAAAAAGTCTCCCCAAGCACAAAAGTCCTGGCCCGGATGGATTCACTAGTGAATTCTTCCAAATCTTTAAAGAGGACTTACTCCCGATGCTCTTTAAGCTTTTCCACGAAATTGAAATATCAAAAACACTTCCGAACAGTTTCTACGAAGCAAATATCACACTGATACCAAAAGCAGACAGAGATACCACAAGGAAAGAGAATTACAGGCCGATATCCCTGATGAACACAGATGCAAAGATCCTCAACAAACTACTAGCAAATAGAATCCAACTACTCATCAAAAAGATCATACACCATGACCAAGTAGGATTCATCCCAGGGATGCAAGGATGGTTTAATATTCGAAAATCAATCAACATAATCCATCATATCAACAAAAGAAAAGATAAAAAGCATATGATTATATCAATAGATGCAGAGAAAGCATTTGACAAGATCCAGCACCCCTTTATGATGAAAACCCTAGCCAAAATGGGTATAGAGGGGACCTTCCTCAACATAATTAAAGCCATCTACCACAAGCCTACAGCAAGCATCATCCTCAATGGGGAAAAACTGAGAGCCTTCCCTCTAAGATCAGGGACGAGACAGGGATGCCCACTCTCTCCACTTCTGTTCAATATAGTTACTGGAAGTACTTGCAATAGCGATTAGGCAAGAAAAAGATATTAAGGGCATTCAGGTAGGAAAGGAAGAAATCAAGCTCTCACTATTGGCAGATGATATGATACTCTACTTAGAGAACCCAATAACCTCCACCAAAAAACTCCTAGAAACAATAGACTCGTATAGTAAAGTTGCAGGTTATAAAATCAATACCCAAAAGTCCATGGCTTTCTTATACGCAAACAGTGAGAGAGAAGAAAGCAACATGAAAAAAACAATCCCGTTCACAATCGTGCCCCAGAAAATCAAGTACCTAGGAATCAGCTTAACTAAGGAAGTAAAGGACCTGTACAAAGAAAACTACAAAACGCTACTTCAGGAAATAAAAGAGGACATGAGGAAATGGAAATATATCCCCTGCTCATGGGTCGGGAGACTTAACATTGTCAAAATGGCAATACTACCGAAAGCACTGTATAAATTCAATGCAATCCCTATAAGGATACCCATGACATTCTTCAAAGAAATGGAGCAAACACTCCTGAAATTTATATGGAACAAGAATCCCCCACAAATAGCTAAAGCAATTCTTGGGAAAAAGAAAATGGGAGGAATCAACCTCCCTAACTTCAAACTGTACTACAAAGCAGTAATAATTAAAACAGCATGGTACTGGAACAAAGGCAGAACTGCAGACCAATGGAACAGGGTTGAATACACTGACATCTCCCCTCAATCATATGATCATCTAATCTTTGATAAAGGTGCAAGTAATGTGAAGTGGAGTAAGGAAAGCCTCTTTAATAAATTGTGTAGGCATCATTGGATGGCTACATGCAAAAAAATAGGCTCAGAACTCTGCCTAACACCATGTACAAAAGTAAGATCAAAATGGATTAAAGACCTCAACATCAGATCAGAAACCATAAGGTACATTGAAAATAAAGTTGGCAAAACCCTCCATGATATTGAAGCTAATGGTATCTTCAAAAATGCCACGCCACTGGCCACGCAAGTGAAAACAGAGATAGATAAATGGAACTATCTTAAACTAAGAAGCTTCTGCACCTCCAAAGAAACAGTGACCAAAATACAAAGACAGTCTACAGAATGGGAAAGGATATTCGCCGAATACACATCTGACAAGGGGTTGATATCCAGGATATACAAAATACTGGTTAAACTCCACAGGAAGAAAACATCCAACCCCATCCAAAAATGGGGCAATGAAATGAACAGAAATTTTCTCAAAGAAGAAATCAGAATGGCAAAAAAGCACATGAGAAAATGCTCTACATCATTAATCATCAGAGAGATGCAGATCAAAACCACAATGAGATACCATCTCACACCTCAGAGACTGGCCCACATTCAAAAGAACAAAAGCAACCAATGCTGGCGTGGATGTGGCGAGAAAGGGACACTCCTTCACTGTTGGTGGGAATGTCCACTGGTTCAGCCCTTCTGGAAAACAGTATGGACGATTCTCAAAAAATTAGAAATTGAGCTCCCATTTGACCCAGCAATACCACTCCTGGGAATATATCCCAGAGAGGCAAAAATGTATAGTCGAAGTGACATCTGCACTTGTTTGTTCATTGCAGCACTCTTTACAATAGCCAGAAACTGGAAGAAACCTGAATGCCCAAGAACAGATGACTGGTTAAAGAAACTTTGGTACATCTACACAATGGAGTACTATGTAGCTCTTAGAAAAGATGAAGTCATGAAATTTACATACAAGTGGTACAATATGGAAAGTATCATGCTAAGCGAAATGAGTCAGAAAGAGAGGGATAGACATAGAAAGATTGCATTCATCTGGGGGATATAAAGTAACAAAGTATGAGATTAATACCCAAGAATAGCTGAGATCAGCACCAGGATGATTACTCCATAACTTAGAGGCCAGCCGGGTATCCTAGAGGAAAGGGCAGTTCAGATAGAGAAGGGAGCACCAAATAAAGGATGTTTGGAGGATCCTCCCAGGAGGGGAGATGCATGTCGAAAGTAGACTATGGACTGAACATGTTTGCCACTCAATGCCTCTTTTGCAGACCACAACACCCAAACGGAGAGAGAGAACACAGGGGATTGCCCTGCCACAGAGGCAGGGGGGATGGGGGGATGGGGGTGGGAGGGATATTATCCATGGTGGTGAAAAATGGGCACTGGTGGAGGGTTGGGTATCTGATCATTGTATAATTGAAACCCAAGCACAAAAAATTGTAAATCTACAACTGTAAAAAAAATTAAAATTAAAATAAAAAAAGACAAAAAAATAGATATTCGTGATTATTATTTTACCTAAATCTTGTATAAGAAATTGGCAAAAGTCAAGTTAGAGAAGAAAAGCCAATATCAGTTTGTTTTTCAATGGCAGACGCTATACTGAGAACTTTATGAAGATTATGTGAGTCAATCTTCAAAAGAACCTCATGGAAACGCTATGGTCTTTACAGATATCTTAGAGAATGCCCTGACTTACCTATGTGACTTTCATCTGGTGAGCCACAGAGACAGACATCAGATCCACAACTACCTCATGGGTCCTTTTTCATAGTTACCACGTCACACTGCTCCACTGTGTGTTAAAAACTGCGGCAATATGAGATTAGAAATAGGAGATTTTAGATGGGGAATTTACTCATTAACTAAAAAGAAACTGCATTGTCTTATGTAAACATATAACAGTTATGCCATTGATAAGTGCCAATAAAGAAAACTAGGAACTGGTTAAAACTAGGAACACCTTTGAGGTGCTCACATTTGGGGGAATTTCAAACTGTGCTAAAGACAGGGTGACATTAAATTTATGAAGGACCTAGGGATGAGACTCAGAGGTGGATCCTTGCAGAAATGAGGCTCAATACCTAGCACCACCCCATATGCCAAGTACAATCCTGGAAGCACTTACAATTGTGGTCCCCAGTGTCACAAGAGTGTGATCTAAGATACATCAAAACAAAGTGCTCACTGAAAGTGCTCACCTAGACAAGCACATGGTTGGTGTGGGAACAGGGCAACCCTTGTGGAACTCCTGATTGTTACAGCAGCAAGAGAGGGAAAGGGAAAACTCGAAAGACCTTTTAGAAGCAAAAAATATTTTATGCAGATGATTTTCCTTCTAGAGACAAATCAATAATTCGACCAAATCATATTTGAAAAGATCACCTTTCAACTTGAGAAGACACGACATTGACTTCGCTCTCAAATCAAAGCAACTGCAGAGCTGGGAACAAGTAACTTGCACCCCAATCACGGGCCCTGTTCTAACCATCAGGTCACAATGAGAGACTTTGGGAATATCTGTCCCTTGGGTTGTACAATGCTGATTGATGTGGCCACTCTACCACACAGTAATGGATTAGGGTTTACTAGTGCAAGACCCAAATTTTATATCTCCGTGCACTCCTGGGCAATCTATGTGATGAACATGGCCTCTGTTTTCCTCTATCCTATTGTCTTGCCTTTCAGAGGACAAAGACTCCATGACTGTCAAAGAATAGAGAGCCATGTAATAGTGGAAAGGAGCAGAGACACACATTCCTGACCTCCAGGCCAACCACTTGAGAGCCCATGGGAATTCTCCAGACTCTTCTCTTGCTTCTTGCAAGCATGAGAGGTCACAGTTACTGATATTGCCATCACAAGTTGGCATCTATGTCAGCTTGAGTTGCTAAAGAAACATGAAGTAAAATTTTACTCTCAAGCAATAGAATTTCTTTTTGTTTGCTTTTTGTTTTGACTTTTTGGACCACAGCCATTGGTGCTCAGAGCTTACTCCGGGCTCTGTGCTCATAGATCATTGCTGGTAGTTATTAAGTGACCACATGTGGTACAAGAGATTGAACCTGGGTCAGCCCTGTACAATGCATGTGTCCTACCAGCTGTACTATCTCTCCTGCTGTAACCCTTAGGTCATTGAGTTGTTTGTTCCATTAGCATCACATGATAAACTCTGAATAATGAATATAGATCTCTCTAAAATAATATTTAGAATGTAAGTTGGCAGTGGAAAAATATATCTATGAATTACTATGGATTATACTGAACGATATCCATACCTGCAAGAGGCCTTAAGAAATCAAAACCTCTCGCACAAGCTTTCTTCATGGTAGGTTTATCAATAGCACATTTTAATTTAAATATTGTAGTCAATAAAATATATTAGGACAATAATATGACTAATATTTACACTTTAACATTTATTTATGAGTTCTTACCATTCACCAGTCAGAAACCCAGTACTGGGGATATCTAGCAAACCAGACAGTCTCCATTTCAAATTGCTGAATGTTGAGATTGGAATACAGCCAAATGTATAAAAAAAAAAATCTCAACTCCTAGCGAGCATTCAGTTCTAGATATTTGATAAGAAAAACACTATTCCATATAGAGGGGCCACGAGAAGCTGGGTCTGGTGGATAATCAACTATTCAACATACTAATCAATATTAGGTGTGAGAACAATAGTTCACATTTGCATTTTAGTAAAAACTACTGATGTTTCTATTTTAAATGCTATGGGTTCATTTCTGTCTTATGCACTTTACACATATTAAATAATTTAACCCCCATAAAAACCTTTGAAGTCAATACAATTGTTTATACCTTTGTATAAAAATCACAATTTTCAGAAAAAAAAAAGCAGAGGTGAAGATTAGTACTGATGGGGCACAACAAACAAAGATAGAATGATGTGACATATTCAGACTTTGTGAGAATGGAAAGAGAAATAGTGAAGAATATATGAACCGGAAGAAAGGGGCCATGCGCTTTTTAGCTTTTCTGACTAGAGAGATCTTTGTCCAGGTTTCCACGTGGTCAATGCTTTTCCCTACTTCAGGCCTTTGTCTAGTTCTCCTTGTACAGACCTTCCCTGGCCCTCTTGACCTCTGTGAAGTGGTACCTCACAGACACTCTCCAGCTCTTTTCCTGCTCTGTTTTTCTCCAGTCTTACCACTAGTTGAAAAACTGTATCATTTGCATATGCATCTTGCTTTTCACCTGTCTATTACCAGTAGAATACACTAAGTTCCAGGAAGGCAAGGATTTCTGTTTGGTCCTGTTTTCATTCCACAATGCCTGAAACAGTGTCAGCAACATAGAAGGCATTCATTAAAGAATGCTGGATGGCACTCTGAAGCTTATGCTCCTTTTATGCCTGTGGGAACAGAGATACAGACTTTAGTAACTTGCCAGATTCATCATTTTAGTAAGTGGTAAATTTAGAATTTAGAATTCAGGCTCAGGCAATCTACTCTGGATGCTGTGTTTTTTAGTCACTATGCTGGATACCTTCTCCTAAAGAATCCGTTCTGCAGGAAAAATAAAAGCAAAGGAACAAACAGTATAAATTCATGTGGCGATAGATCTTTTTTAAAAGATGGGTAAAAAATGACAGGGTTAGACAGTGGACACGGGCATTATTGCAGAATTGGTAGATAAAGCTGTCCTCTCTGAGAATGTGACATTTGGACAACGACAAGAAATCCGAATGGAGGGAACAAGCGATGCTCTGCATACTAGTTTGAATTACATACAAAGATGCAAGAGCCATCATCAATATACTGGGAAGAAAGTAAATGAGATTTCAAGGTTGTGGCTTGAGGGAAGGAAGAGAGGAGGACTATGGATTAAAACCACCAAATATGAAAATGTAAGCAGGATGAACAAGGGAAGAACATTGAAAGAGAAATATCTGTTAAGAATGGAATCATATTACTAAATCAAGGGGCAAAAAACCCCAAAAGACTGAACATCACCAAACATTATAATGAGATCACTAAATAGCAACTATTCTATGAAATAGGAGAGTTCAATAGGGAGCAGAGGACAGTCAGATAGTTTAAGATGACAGAGATTAGAGAGTATGTCCAGGTAGTTTAAAATGAAAGAGATTAGAGAGTTTCTGTCCAAGAGTTGAGGAAGAGAGTGAGAGTAAACTTGAAAATACAATTTTACGAAAAGAAAGAGTGGTAGTCTTGGTTCTAGAAGATGGGGAAAGTTAGACTGGACAAGTAAGAGCCCAAGTAGAGTCCTCAGCTTTGATTGGAAAAAGGACAGTCATTCGCATGACCCTGGGCAGAGTGGTGATGTCAAAGCTAGGTCTGGATTCTGGCTTCTCCGGTCGGGAGCTATTTGACTTCAGACAAAGCATCTCTGTAGTAATTCAATTTGAGCTGCCATAAAGAAATCTCATTGACTAGGCAGTTTAACCAGTAGAATTTCTTTCTCAGCTAGGAAGCCCAAGATCATCGTGCTAGCCAATTTGGTTACCCAGAGAAGACTCCTTCCCTGGTTTGTAGACAACTGCATTCTTTTTTTTTTTTACAGTTGTAGATTTACAATTTTTTGTGCTTGGGTTTCGATTATACAATGATCAGATACTCATCCCTCCACCAGTGCCCATTTTCCACCACCATGGATAATATCCCCCCACCCCCACCCCCCCCATCCCCCCCTGTCTCTGTGGCAGGGCAATCCCCTGTGTTCTCTCTCTCCTTTTGGGTGGAAAACTGCATTCTTGCTGTACTTTTACAGGGAGGGAAAATAGGAAAAGCAAGCAAGCTCTTTTGAGTCTTTTCTTAAAAAACCTGAACCTAGTCTTAGGACCCACTCACGTGACATCATCTAACTATACCTCCCCAAAAGCTCCCTCTTCATACTTAAAGTGAATATGCCTCTGAATTTAGGAGCTTACCATGACAGATAAGTTTATAAGTGTGCAGTTAGAAGTTTAGATGTTTTAGCTGGAGCCCAAATGTCCTCTGTAAAAATGGAAACAGCATCACGTTCTCAGTATCATGGACCACCCTGAATGTGAAGCAGAGAGAAGTAAATATTTTTGAAAAAGCATTTGCATGGAATAAGAAAGAATTCCTATCAAATAATATTTTTAAAAATGCGGAAATTGTAAGATTCTATGAACCCAACT
The DNA here is from genome assembly GCF_029834395.1 of Sorex fumeus. NCBI lineage: Eukaryota > Metazoa > Chordata > Mammalia > Eulipotyphla > Soricidae > Sorex > Sorex fumeus. The sequence goes on along the minus strand of NW_026606068.1, from coordinate 1,324,529 downwards.
AGAAGTTCCTTTGAAATGCCTGCAGTCATGGGGTAGGAGACATAGTACTGTGGGCACGACACTTGCTTCACAACTCAAGTTCATTCCCCAGCACTCCATATGGTCTCCCAGAATCACCAGGAGTGATTCTTAAGAGAAGAAATAGGAGTAAACCCTGAGCATCAATGGGTATAGCCAAAAATAACCACCACCAACAAAAAATAATGTATTTATATAATATTCTATATTCAATAACTTACCTTTTCTTTTCTAATGTGTCGTCGATTTTTTCATTTCATTTCATCATCCTGTTATTCGTCGATTGCCTCGAGCAGGCCCCAGTAAAGTCTCTTTCATCCTAACCCTGAAATTATATTCAAGGCTCTTTAGGAGAATGAGACCCATCATTGTTACTGGTATTTGGCATATTTGGTACGCCACGGGGAGTTTGCCAGACTCTGCCCTGTGGGCAGGCTACATTCGATAGCCTGCAAGTTTGTCCAAAGTAGGAATGAGATAATAAGATGTCATAAAAAGATGTCCTGATAAGATGTCGCGCGGCCGCAAATGCGGCCACGCGGTTCCGAGAGCTGGATTTTATAGTCTCTGAGTCTTGGCCGCTGATGGGATTACACGGCACCAGAGGGCCAGGTGGTGGGTGTGACCCCCGCCTACTGGAATTTGGAGGATCTGGGTGGAGGATGCTCGACTCCAATCTAAGTAGGCTGGGAGATCTCCGCCCCGGAACCCGTGTGGATTTGTCCCTCTGCCAGTACCTTCATGTGTGCGGAGAGTGGTCTCAGCATGGTGGTGGCTGGTTCTGGAGGTCTTCAGCTGCTGGAGCCCTGGTCGCGGCGGGGAGGAAAGCTCAACCCGCTCCCTTCCAATGGACTCCGGCGAGGAACAGCCAGGCGCGGGGGCAGAAGACTGCACTGTTCTCGTCCGGGAGCTGGATTTTATAGTCTCTGAGTCTTGGCCGCTGATGGGATTACACGGCGCCAGGGGGCCAGGTGGTGGGTGTGACCCCCACCTACTGGAATTTGGAGGATCTGGGTGGAGGATGCTCGACTCCAATCCGAGTAGGCTGGGAGATCTCAGCCCCGGAACCCACGTGGATTTGTCCCTCTGCCAGTACCTTCATGTGTCTGGAGAATAATTCAGAACAATAGTGCACATGCTTTGTATGCAGAAGGCTCAGATTTAAACCCTAGTTCCACAGTCTTGAGCAACCCCAGGAATTAAAAAAAAAATTAGGAGTAGCGGCCCCTGAGAACCTTGAGGTGTGGCCCCCAAATAATAATGTTCTACAAAAGACACAAGATTCGGGATAGTCATTAGTTTTGTAATGACAACTAAGAAATTGCAAGGAAGAAACTATGTAATGAGACTTCTGAAACTAATGAGAACTGAGACACTGAAACAAACCCCACGCTCAGCACAAGAAGGGAGATTTTTTTTTTTTGCCTTGTATGGCCATAATCAGGTAGGATAAAATCTCGCCAGATGAAATGAGAGCACCAAAGGCCCACTAGACTTAGGGGAATGTTTGGAAGGTGACACAGGAATGTTACACCAAATGGGCAAGAGATACTGACACAGATGTTTCTTGTTTGTTTTGGGGGGCAGCTGAAGGCTCGAAAAGATGCTTCATTTTTTTTCTTTTTGTACATTATGGCTCACTCTTAAAGAATAAAAAAAGAGATTTTCTCAGCAGATGGGGTTCAAAGTCTCTTTCTCTTCTGACTTGGGGTCCTCAGCGCTGAGTTTTGAATGAACTCACTATCTTATCTTGAGCTGTCTCTCTCTCTGTTCATTTATAGCTCTCGCCAGTGCAACAAATTTCATTAAACTCATTAACTAATTTAATTACAAGGACCATATGCCATTGGCTAACACAAACAAGATGAGAGGACCACCAGTGGCCTCTTCATGGTATTCACACTGAACACTGTGCTTCTCCATCTCCAGTCGAAGATCACACGTTAAATCCAGAAGCCCAAACTGCAGGTCATGCTCCTCTAACTTGATTTTTTCCCACTAGACCAGTGAGCTTCACCTTAAATATAGCTTGCAAAACTTCAGACTCAGCATTTCAGGTGCAATGGAATAAAAGGAAGTCACCCGACAATGCTTAGAAACTGGTCAATGATCCAATAGGGAGGCATTCGGTAGCAAGATGGATTCCTCACTAAAGATGACTGTGGTGATGATCTATGTAAGTACTATGTCTTTTACATGCACTAACGTCTTGTATACCCCAATAGCACTCTAAGGAAATTACTACTGTATTCTTTTTTTCCCCCTCCCCAGTGTAGGACACTGAAGCAATCAATCCACAAGAGAAATGGGGAAGGAAGACTATTTCTCCAATCGCCAGGAGTCTGGAGATTAGAATAATTCATTCTGATGGATTCAGCAGTTGTGCATCCTGACATCTATGTTTGGTAGGTATTAAATTGGGCTTTAAAGTATGCAGAATATAAGACAGAATAAATATATAATTATCAAGCTTGCTCTGTAAGCCCCAATTCGCAATCCCCAGATGGTATAGGACAGTCATCAAATGTAGCAAAAAAAAAAATAAAAAGAAAGAAAGAAAGAAAAAAGCAAGAACCAGAAATTTTCCTCTAAGCACTCCTCCTCCCTCCCAGTCCTGTACACAATCCATTAACATGTGACCTGCTCTCAGACTCACATCGAGTACAGAAACACATGAATTTATTTGGTGGTAAAGCATGTGGATATTGAAGCCTTTTGACATTCATGCAGTTAACCCTCCTATTAAAAGCCCCCACCACCACAACAGCCTGAGGCACATTTGAAGAAAATGTCAATGGTATCCAGAATGCTCAAGTGAATAAATGGGTTTTGCTCCAAGGCCTGGGAAAGAGCAAGCTGAGCTTAGTACAAACACAGTGGGAATCTTGCAGTATTTACCATATTTATATTCCCCTGTTTAAGGGAGGGTGTTCTTTGGGGAGTCATCCTGTGCCCTCCTGAATATAATAAAGGGGACCAAAAATGATGAAGGGGTGCAAACATATAAAAATAGACTTTTGCATGAGTTCATGTGGGCACACACACACACACACACACAAACACAGACACACACACACACACACACACACTCTGAAACCTTCTTTAAATAATCATCTCCTGACGCAGATATAACAGACTGCAGGGTAGAAACTGAGAACTAAAAAAACAAACTAAACATCAAATTCGATTTACAAAACCTATATGTGAAGACACTTTAAAATCCATGTCTTCACAGGAAAGCCAGCTGGCTGAAGCTCCCTGGTGTAGGGTTCTGGCTAAAATCTCTTAATGAGATGCAAAGCAAGTAAGCAAGTGATCATGCTGGTATGTTCCACTGGGCCTGTCGTTAGAGATCAGAGTCTTCGAATCTTATTTTAAATTGCCCAGTCTTCAAGAATTTGGAAGGTTTTTTTTTCCATTGAAGTAGTACTTTAAAAATATATATTTTAAAGCAGCTGCTAAGAAGCATAGATATCTACCTAAACTGCAACTCAGCAAAACAGAATTTCTTTCAAAAATTGATGTGATGATTTACCATCAAAAATGTATATTTTCAACTCTGCATAGGAGAAAGTAATCTGTTCACTATATCGATTCTTCTTTTGTGAATAGTGCTGGAGGGATAGCACAACGGTAGGGCGTTTGCCTTGCGCACAGCCAGCCCGGCTGAGCCAGGTTCGATTCCTCCATCCCTCTCGGAGAGCCCGGCAAGCTACAGAGAGTATCTTGTCCACACGCCAAAGCCTGGCAAGCTACCCGTGACGTATTTGATATGCCAAATATAGTAACAAGAAGTCTCAAAATGGAGATGTTACTGGGCCTGCTTGAGCAAAATCAATGAACAACGGGAGAACAATGTTTGTCTTGACAGTTTTGTGAATAGGAAATATCTGATCTATTATCAAAAGGTATAGCAAAATATCAAATGAAGAAATAAAAGTGACTTGTAAATAACTCTACCCTCCGGTCTAGTGGGAGACAATCCCTAAGGCTACATTAGTGAAAGCTCAATTAAAATTATAGTATCTTTTAAAATATAACAATGAATGAATTAAAATATGTTCTCTTTCAGAATTCTGCTTCACAATGGGCTGGAGCGATAGCACAGTGGTAGGGCGTTTGCCTTGCACACAGCCAACATGGCCAACCCAAGTTCGATTCCTCCGCCCCTCTCGGAGAGCCCGGCAAGCTACCAAGAGTATCTTGCCCGCACAGCAGAGCCTGGCAAGCTCCCCGTGACGTATTCGATATGCCAGACACAGTAACAACAAAGTCTCCAATGGAGACGTTACTGGGCCCGCTTGAACAAATCGATGATCAACGGGAGGGCCTTTACTTTCACTTTTACTTTACTTTACTCATTCAGAAATCAGATGAAAGTATAAATGTGTCTTTAAGATGGCTTTTTCTGTTCCTAGAGAATCTTGACTATTTGGGACTGTGATGGGCATTTGTATACTAATGCAAAACCTGTTGCTTCATTTTTCAGATACTTCTATCTTTTGGAGAATAAGCTGCCAAGAATAATTTAAAATGTTTTATGAAAAAAAGTTTACTATAACACTATATCCACAGCATCTTAGATAAAGCCATTATCCATTCGTTACAAATTCATAGTATAAGGTATAAAACATTGAAATCTGTTTTACTTTTCCACTGAAAAATCACTTCTTTAAACTCAACACTTACTAAAATACGATGGTAAGAAATAAAAGAAGCCTCTTTTCCTCCTTATCCTACTTTGGTTATCTTAACTCTTGAGTCAGACTAGCTGTGTCTAAAATTTTTTTTGTCACTCATACATTGCTGAATTCAAATTCCTTAAGATCTTTTTGTTCTTGGTTTCTTCGTGTGTTAGATAGATTTAATATTACCTTTGGCATGGAATTCTGTAAGAACTGCATAGACTGAAATGCGTAAAATGCTGAAAACACTATATAGCATAGGGCAAGTGTTTAAAGCAAGTCATTTCATGTAAGTTTAAGAGTTGGTGTGCAGTGCATATGTTCAGTGGCCAAAAACCACCTCTCCAGGTCTTCCCAACATAGGAACGGGGAATCACAGACTGATGGTCAAAATGAGCCATTTAATGTAGAGCTGTTTACATACTTATAGAACATCTGAGGAGCTAGAGGTATGGAACTGCACTTGGGTGTGATTGATCATTTACAGAGGTAAAGCTTTGCAAGATAATTCTCCTGGGAGGGTTAACTCGAGGAAGACACTCTGTCTACCAGAGGCTTTATGGAGAGATTCCCCAGGGGAGACAAGCATTATAATGCTTTTCCCTTTACCTGGCTACTAGTAAATATTAAAGAATTAAGTTTACTTCCTATTAATATTTGCAATTATTTGTATTAACACAGTAAGAGATATAGATTCCAAAATTTAGCTCTCTGGGCTCCAAGGGAAAGCAAGTCTTTTACAGTAACTCCCAGACTAAGTCCTCAGGCCAGTTCAGCTGGGGGTCCTGTCTCTTAAGTCATAATGGCTTGCTTCAAGACCAGGCTCTTATGCTTTCTAGATTGTCCAATTTCAATGCTGGAGTAGTTTCACCACTTGTCCCAGGTCCATCCCAGTTCCACAGCGGATCATCCCTCTGTGGGGTGTTAGGACCTATAGCAACCAAAGCCTGAGTCAAGTCATTATGACGGATGCCCAGGAGTAGATATATTTCAGAGTCAATCAACTCCCAAATATTAGGAGTACAGCATTAATGGTCTTTCTGTACTTAAGCAAAGAACTTTGCTCTATAGTAAAATAGGAAAAAGCTATAGGGAAATACAAAAGCAAGTAAATCATTACAAATACAAAGTCCAGAATCATCAGAAGTTTTGACATATAAGTAACTAAGAATGACTTGAAGACTCTAGTAACTAACACAAAGGAAAGGTAAAGATAAACTCAGGAGATTAGTGGTGCTTACAAACTGTAACATTCTCCAGGGCAAGGGAAAGGTTTAGTTCTCTGATGAAACCTAATGCGCTTGGGTTAATATCCAAAAATTTCATATTACATTTATTAATCTATTCAGGCTAAATATGTTCTTCTTGGGTATATGCATACCTTCCCAAGGCTTAAATACCAGTAACATCCCAAGGAAATATATATCTGTATCTGCAGAGCCAGTATATTTGTTAGGCTCTTAATCTGTTTTATGATGCACTTGCTCCATCATTCACCTTCCCATGTAGCACATGTTCTTCTTCTGCTTGCCATGATAGCTAAGGCATCATCATCCTCTAAAGTGTCTGAGTAAGTCTTTGAAATCAATCCATATTTTTAAGTGCTTGTTATGTACTAGAACTGGTTAATCAGTGGTAAGCAAGTTAAATTTGATCTCTGATCTTATGAAAATTTTAGCTCTATGAGGAGAAAAGATCTTGAGCCAAATAACAAACATAATTTATCAACTACTCCCTGGGACTCAGTTATATAAAGAGTCTAGGAAGTAAAAGGATTTTTTATGTAGGAGTACTGCTATTTATTCAGCCACTGATTAGCTGATTGAATTGTGCATGAACTCCACCTTATTTTTTTTCCATTTTTTATAATCTTATTTATTGAATCACCGTGAGAGCAGTTACAATGCTTTCGGGTCTAAGTCTCGGTCATACAATGAAACACCAGTACCTTCACCAGTTCCCATTCTCCAGCCCCAACAACCCCAGTATACCCCCATCCCACACTCTCCCCCTACATGTGGGACAGATGATTTCCACATTACTCTCTCTCTACTTTGATCACATTCAATATTTTGACACCAGACCCACCATTATTATTTGAGATTTTACCCCAACACTCAGATCTGCTAAAAAGGCAACAGTAGATAATTTGTTTTCTATTGCTGGTTATGAATAGCATGATGTCGCATGGCTGCAGTAGTGGCCGCACGATTTTGAAATTCCAAAATTTTAACACTTAAATCTGGAGGGATTTCTGCCAAAACCTGCTGGGTTCCGAGATTTGCTCCTGAGTCTCTGGGATCATGGCCATTAAGCAGCTTGATCAGGAGCCAGAGAAGCCATTTGTGGGCGATACTTGGGGTCTCGTTGGGGTGGGGAGGACATGACCGGCTCTACCCCCATCCCGTGAGGCCCTGGGTGTCTCAACATTGCAGGCCCAAACCTGACTTTCCAGTGGCCTCTGGAGGATGGTGGCCACCGGGACACCAGGGGGAACAGGCCAAGGCACGAAATCCATTCCCACCTGGGGTGGCCCAACACCAGTAACCTACTGCAGGGACTGGATGCATTTCTGCCAAAAGCGGTTGGGTTTCGAGATTTGTTTCTGAGTCTCTGGGATCATGGTCATTAAGCAGCTCAATCAGGAACCAGAGAGGCCTTGACTCCAATTATATAGCTGAGCCAAAGGTGGTTTGTGGGTGTGTTTCGCACATACCTAACTTTTGGCCATTTACTTTCTTGGTAAACTTTGCCCCAAGTTTTTGGGGTCTGGCCAAAGGCAATTTGGGGGTATTTGGAAGTCAGGCACCATCAGGCTGCTGATTCACGCCTCACAGGTACAGATTGACCTGCTGGCAGCACTATACCTCAAGGATTTTTTTTATTAAACTGCTCTTTTCCTGGGATTGTTGTAGATATAGAACACCTAAAAAAATAAAAAATAACAATCCCTTTGCGCCATCTTGAAGAAGTTGTGTTCATAGCAATTTGAACAGATAAGTAACCTTAGAAATTCACAGTAGACGGCATGGTGACACAGTGGCAATGTCAAATCTGTTTCAAAATCTGTCTCTTTGTCCCCTCAACCAACATGCTTAATTTCTTTAGGGGAAAACTTTATACCCCCTTCCAATCATAAGGGATGCCCTAAGCATGTCATATTAATAGTAATTGTTTGTTCATGCTTGTAGCTGTTTCATTTCATAGGATTTTAGATCTCACATAAACAAAGACTACTTTATGGGCCCAAGAGATAGTACAGCAGGTAGAGTGTTTTCCTTGCACACAGCTGGCCCAAGTTCTATCCTTGGCAACCTATATGGTTTCCTGAGTACCACTGGGAATAATTCCAAAGTGAAAAGTCAGGTGTAATCCCTGAGTATCAACAGATGTGCCTCCCCAAAATAAATAAGGACCCCTCCAATGAGTATATTAGTCATATAAATATGTCCATCCAAGCACCAAAAATAGCTATGAGTAAAATGCAATCCCTTTCCTCAAAGAGTTTTCAGTTTATTGTAAGAAACAAGTAAGTATGTAAATATGTATTCACTATTATAGCACAATAAATAGCCTATTAGGACCCTGGGGAAAAAATCCACCTGCCCTAGAGAAAATAGGAAGAAAATTATATATGGACTCCAACTTGAAAGATAATGAAAAGCTTATTGAAGAGCAGGAAATAAAACCAAAAGCAAGAAAGAAAAAGAAAACTAGAATTAAAATTAGAGAGCATAGCATTTGCAAAGTCTCAGACATAAGTCGCATTAGAAAAGTTAAAATAAAACAATTTCAGTATGACATAAGAACAAAGTAGTTGTAAAAAACAGTAAGGAGTATGAAGTAGCAGTCGAGATGGGGTTCATAAGGGAATAATTTGCCAATAATAAGTTACCTTTGTAGATCATTACAAAGATATTGAGATTGCAGTTTTTTCCTTAGGACAAAAGAAGCATTGAACTATTTTTATCCAAGATAATATATTATAAAATGCTTATTTTATAGCAAGCATTCTTATTAATAATGGGCTATACCCAGGAATAAGCTAACATACTAGGAAAATGAGTGGTAGGGGATGTTGCTCATAAGAAGAGATGAAGAGGCAAAGACCAGACTAGCAGAAATTGGACTAGGGAAATCTTTACTGTACTTGAAAGATAATGAAGTAAACAAAATTACCTGAAATTGAAAGAAAGTGGAGGTAAATATGTAGAGTGAATTAACTGTTAATTGTTATGGCTAGGGAGAAGGAGCACCAGGTTCCAAGATGTCTGGTATGAGCAAATTAAACCCCAAATAATGCCATTTACCAAGAGGAAGACAAACAATAAAGAATAAATTCAGGGAATCACGGCCCCCCAAGTAATTTGTGTTTATTAAGTTATCAGTGGTTTTCCTTAGTGGCAAAGGTTCATATAGGATAGGTTATATTTTTAATGGGAGAGGAGGAAAATCTTTCTCTACTCTCGGTTCCTTTGGGGTTTAATAATTAAATTGATATTTAGAGATTCTTCTCTACATAAGTAGGCAGGTTCTTAGAGTCATATCAAAAGGTTCTTAGTCACATTGTAAAGAAACTTATATGTCATCTTGAGCCAAAGAATGAAACAGGGAACTAGAGTTTCAAAAGAAAGAAAGGTAACTCATGGGACTATAGAAATAGCAAATGTTCAATAATTAGTTTTCTTGCATAGAAAGGGGTCATAAAATCTCCTTATGAGCAAAACTCCCTATATAAATTCTACATAGCTAAGGTACAGAAAAAGTATATCTTGAGCCTGCAAGGTATTGATTATTTCAGAGTTAATACTAATTAGTTAATATTAATCAATGTGTTGATTAGTTCAGAGTTAAACACATGGGGCAGAGGAAGACACCCCATCTATAAATCCTTGATGATTGGCTACAATTATGACCCTCTCTCCATGAACATATACAATTCTTTTGGCGAAATTCTAACTCCCAGTATCTAAAAATTTGATCTAATATAGGTTCTTTGAAGAGGTGATTAGGTTAAAATGGAGTTCTGAGGGTGGGTCCTAATCCAATTCAACTTGTATTCTTATCAGAAGAAAAAAACCTGGATATCCAGAATTAACCAGAGATATGCACAAAAGGGAAAGAATATGCTAATATATAACAAGAAGGTGGACATCAGCAAGCCAAGAGTAGAAGACTCAAAAAAAAAATCTAGGGGCCGGAGTGATAGTACAGTGGGTATGGCATTTGCCTTGCACATGGCCCACCCAGGTTCAATCCCCGGCATCCTATATGGTCCCCTGAGCACCGCCATGAGTAATTCCCGAGTGCAGAGCAAGGAGCAACCCCTAAGCATTGCTGGGTTTGACCCCTGCCACCACCAAAAAAAGAAAATTAAATAATAAAAAAAATCTACTGACACTTTGATCTTGGACTTTCAGCCTGCAAAACTATGAGAAAATAAAGAAAGAACTCTCAGATATAGAGGAATCTTGCTCAAAGGTTTCAATTTGGAGCATTGAAACTTGTTACTGTTTTTGGCATATCGAATATGCCATGGGGAGCTTGCGGTATTCAAACCAGGTTGACCACATGCAAGACAAGCACCTCAATCTTTGTACTATCTTTCCAGCCACCAAATAATCTTCTTCTTCTTCTTCTTCTTCTTCTTCTTCTTCTTCTTCTTCTTCTTCTTCTTCTTCTTCTTCTTCTTCTTCTTCTTCTTCTTCTTCTTCTTCTTCCATGAGGTACTGGTTTTGCATATGAAAGGTGAAAGTTGAGGTAGTAAAACCCAGAGAGGGGGGAATATATGAATACTTTCAGGTTTCTTTGAAGGAGTGTAATTTTCCTCATTAACTGGACTTCCAACCTCTTGAAAGTTGAAATCCAAAGTGTTTTTCCTGGACACTTTGACAATTCTTGAACTGCTCAGACTGGTCATGAGGAGGCCTCCTTCACACCCCTCTTCTAGCCACCAGGAGCACTGATCCAATCACTCTCATCTAACATACCCCTCCTTTTCTTTTTTAACTGAATCACTGTGAGATATAGTTACAAAGCTTTCATGATTGAGTTTCAGTCATACAATAATCGAACACCCATTCCTCGACCAGTGCACATTTTCCACCACCAATGTCCCCTATATCTCCCCCCATCACACCTCTCCCCCTACCTCTATGACAATTTCCCCCATACTCTATACTTTTGGGCATTATGGGCATTATCCAGTCGGTAACCGACTGGATTCCACGGGATGTCAAAAGACCACGTGGCCGCCCACCTTCCAGATGGTCAGACTTCTTCGTCAAGATCATGAACGATCAGTTTGAGGCCCTTCATTTTCCCGGAGCAAACAGATGCCATTGGGCTACACTAGCACACGACAGGGACAAATGGAGACGTTACTGGCGCCCGCTCGAGCAAATCGCCGACTAACGGGAAGTTAAGTGATTAAGTGATTAAGTGATGGGCATTATGGTTGGCAATACAAATATTGCAATCCCATCAACGTGTAATCCCATCAACGGCCAAGACTCAGAGACTATAAAACCCAGCTCCCGGAAGCGCGCGGCTGCATTTGCGGCCGCGCGACATCTTATCATATCATTCCTACTTTGGACAAACTGGCAGGCTACCGAATGTAACCTGCCCACATGGCAGAGTCTGGCAAACTCCTCGTGGTGTACCCAGTATGCCAAATACCAGTAACAATGAAGTGTCTCATTTTCCTAACTCTGAAAGAGCCTTGAATATGGCACTTTTAAAAAAAAATCTCAGGGCTAGGAAGAAAGAGACATTACTGGGGCCTGCTCGAGTCAATCGACGAATAACAGGATAGTTGTGATTGATTGATTGTGAATACAAATATTGAGAGGCCATCATGTTTGGTCCTTTCAGCACATACCTCCCATCCCTAGTGATCCCACCAACCATCATTGACATAGTGATTCCTTCTCTATTCCAGCTGCCTTCTCCCTCAGCTCATGAGACAGGATTCCAATTGTGAAACAATCTTCCTGACCCTTGTCTCCACTGTCCTTGGGTGTTAGTCTCATATTATGTTATTTTATACTCCACAAATGAGTGCAATCATTCTGTCTGTCCCTCTCTTTCTGACTCATTTCACTTAGCATGGTACTCTCCATGTCCATCCACTTATAAGCAAATTTCATGACTTCATCTTTTCTAACAGCTATATAGTATTCCATTCTTTTGTATAGATGGTCAATTTGTATTTAAAAATATATTGAAAGAGCCAAAGATGTGGTTTAGTGATAAAGTATGTAATCTGGAATCCATGAGACCTAAATTCCATCCCTGATAAGATTTTTAAAAAATATGCACACGCAAAACTCTCTCTCTCTCACCCACACACACACGCACCACACAAAAACACGCACACACACATATAAACACACACAAATACACTCACATTCACAGAGGCAGGCTACCCATTTTTACTTTACCAAGTTCTGACCAATGCTGCTTTCAAGAACACTGGTCTTCTAGACTTCAAGACTGCTTGCTCCCCATTCAACTTACCTTGGGTAATGGAGCATGGGGACCACAAAAGCATTTCCTCTGCAAATATTACATTATTTCATAAATCCAAATGGAATAGGGCAGAGCTGTGGTTATTTAGTGAGGTTCAAATGCTGGCATCAGTACTGGGAGGAGTACAACTTGCTTAAAAAATAGCTCTCCCCCATCCAAAAATGGGGCAATGAAATGAACAGAAACTTTCTCAAAGAAGAAATCCGAATGGCAAAAAAGCACATGAGAAAATGCTCTACATCATTAATCATCAGAGAGATGCAGATCAAAACCACAATGAGATACCATCTCACACCTCAGAGACTGGCCCACATTCAAAAGAACAAAAGCAACCGATGCTGGCGTGGATGTGGCGAGAAAGGGACACTCCTTCACTGTTGGTGGGAATGTCCACTGGTTCAGCCCTTCTGGAAAACAGTATGGACGATTCTCAAAAAATTAGAAATTGAGCTCCCATTTGACCCAGCAATACCACTCCTGGGAATATATCCCAGAGAGGCAAAAATGTATAGTCGAAGTGACATCTGCACTTGTTTGTTCATTGCAGCACTCTTTACAATAGCCAGAAACTGGAAGAAACCTGAATGCCCAAGAACAGATGACTGGTTAAAGAAACTTTGGTACAGCTACACAATGGAGTACTATGTAGCTGTTAGAAAAGATGAAGTCATGAAATTTACATACAAGTGGTACAATATGGAAAGTATCATGCTAAGCGAAATGAGTCAGAAAGAGAGGGATAGACATAGAAAGATTGCATTCATCTGGGGGATATAAAGTAACAAAGTATGAGATTAATACCCAAGAATAGCTGAGATCAGCACCAGGAGGATTACTCCATAACTTAGAGGCCAGCCGGGTATCCTAGAGGAAAGGGCAGTTCAGATAGAGAAGGGAGCACCAAATAAAGGATGTTTGGAGGATCCTCCCAGGAGGGGAGATGCATGTCGAAAGTAGACTATGGACTGAACATGTTTGCCACTCAATGCCTCTTTTGCAGACCACAACACCCAAAAGGAGAGAGAGAACACAGGGGATTGCCCTGCCACAGAGACAGGGGGGGATGGGGGGATGGGGGTGGGAGGGATATTATCCATGGTGGTGAAAAATGGGCACTGGTGGAGGGATGGGTATCTGATCATTGTATAATTGAAACCCAAGCACAAAAAATTGTAAATCTACAACTGTAAAAAAAAATAAAATAAAATAAAGGGAAAAAAATAGCTCTCAGGGCTGGAGTGATAGTATAGCATAGCAGGTAGAGCGTTTGCCAGGTAGAGCGTTTGCCTTGCACACGGCCAACCCAGCATTCAATTCCCGAGCACTGCCAGGAGTGATTCCTGAGTGCAGAGCAAGGAGTAATCCCTGAGCATTGCCAGGTGTGACCCAAAAAGCAAAAGAAAATAGCTCTCCTTGCTAAGGTTAGTACAGTTTCTTAGAGAACAACTGGGTAGTTATCAAGGGCTTAAATACCACTAAGCTTATATTGATCAAACTAACTTAATGATGCAATCTAAGGTTTAGAGTTAAAACTTGTTTCAAATTCAGAACCTTTTATCTACTTGGAAAATTTATTCAATTGTGCTGGCACAATCATTTGGTCAGTGGAATAATTCTTCCCTAGAAATTCTACCTGAAATTATAGATGTGAACAACTACAGTAAACAAGTCATTCTTCATTCATCACAACCAAAAAGAATTCTAAGTCAGTTTAATTAGTACGAGATGTCAGATTCCTAGAATTGAGCTGACCTCAGCATTATAAATATTGCCAGTAAGAAGGCATCTTAACACTTCAAAGAACAAGCCCCATCTAAAAGTGCAAACTCTGCCGAAAGAAAAGGTCTAACCTAATACCTAAATCCCTGATGTGGACATTCTGCAGTTGGCTTGCATGTCTCTAACAGGGGAAGCAGTACTTTTCCTTTAATGAGCTCTTCCACGGGCTGGGGACGCAGGGGGACCATTAGAATTTTCCTCTGCAAAGTGAACAAGGCTTGCGGTTCCATAGTAACCACAGCTGAATAATTCAAAGTGTGGAGTTTACAAAATGGCAATTTACCTTGGATTGTTTTTATTGCCCTTTATGATATAATCCTAATAACAGGACTTCTCATCCAGGATGCTATAATTCCAGGGAAAAATAAATCGCATACACTCCCTGATATATGCACATAAACATGCACACATACAAAGGTTTTTTCAGTCTGTCTCAGTGGAGTGCTATTGAAAGAGAAGTGTGTGTGTGTGTGTGTGTGTGTGTGTGTGTGTGTGTGTATGCATGTGCATTGGAGTCACAGCATTGCTCCAGTACCTCCGGAAATTCTATAGTTCTGTTGGGCAATGATAAATCAATTTAAAAAAACAATCATGGAAAACAATAGAAAGGGATAAAATTAGTAAGTGAGAATTCAGTGAGCATTGTTACTGTCCCTCCAAATACTTGAAACGGTGTTTTGTTTTGAATGATAACACATCTGGGACATAGTTGGAAAGAGAGAAGAATAGCCACAATCAGCAGAATCACTGATTATACCTGTAATCACTGTCAGAAATGTGCCTGTAGGCAAAAATGGATTCACATTTGCACAAAACACACAGGTCTCTTTCCACTTTCTCTCAGCTAACACTTAAATGCACACCCTGGGACCTCATGTACCAGAACGACCTAGAGAATGGTTGTTGTTGTTTTTTAGATTACAGATTCAAAAGTTCCCTCCTAGAATTTCTCATTTGGTACATCTGATATAGTTCCCAGGAAGCAGTATTTTAAAAGCTTCTCTTGGGTGATGTGTAATAAGATTCATCAAATAATGATAATGGAGTTATGTATTTTATGGTCTGAACTATAAATGAGTTCAACACTGCGGGGGGGGGGGAATGTTGACTCCATACGTATTGTAGTAGTTTGTTCTAAGGTTTTTAAGAATTTCATTGATACTCTGATGGGGATGGAGCTCCAATTGTGTAAGACAATGAGTAAGATAGTCACTTTGACAACGTTAATTCTCTGCCTAAGAATATTAGAATATTCCTGGGGGAAAGGGAAATACTTTCCCATTTCCTCATGTCCTCATCCATTTCTTTCAATAGTGACATTAGTTTTTGATGTATAAGCCTCTCATATCCATTTTTAGATTGATTGCTAATACTTAAATGTGTGGGGACACTATTTTAAACAGGGCTGTTGTTTTTCTTCTTCTCTACTCATTTGTCAGTTTTGTATAAAAATGCAATTGATTTCTGTGTAGATTTTGTAAACTGCCATTTTTCTGTGTTTGTAGCCCATGTTCTTTTTCTCTAACGTTCCATTCATTTCTGTATGGAAGTGACTTTCCTTATTCATTCCCTATTCCCACCAGTGTGAATTCCAAATATCATATCTAGATGCCTTCTTAGTGAGCCTTCACTATCAGCAAGATGCAAAATATGTATTCAGGTTTAGTTTTAAACTTTCATCTTATTTTTTTCAATGTGAAATTCAAAGGAAATAATAAAAACAACATCTAAAATGACATCTAGCTTGTATTTTCAAATAACATCTAAAACAACATCTAACTTTTCCTGTTAGTTATAAAACCATGGAAAACATCTAGAGATAACTACTCCAATTACTATATATTAAGAAGCTGACAAGAGATCAGAACCCTAGTTTAGAAAAGAATACCCTATCACTGATGTCTTTTAAGTCTAACCCCCCCCCACCAATAAAAACCACTTATTCAGAATTCTATTTCTTTTTATTTTATTTTATTTTTCAATTTCCTTCCCATCCAGGTTGGAAGTAAGCTTGGAACCGTGCAAGCCTCTCTAAAAATGAGCTCCTGCATTTTTTTCCTTTCTAAATTTTTCATTATATTTATACATTTTAGGGTCTCTTTTTTAGGTTCTCTGAAGGTCTCTTCCAGGGAGCAGCTAAGAGTTTCCATGGCACAGTTTCTCCGCTAGCTCTTTTCATTTGAATTCCTCCCCCTCAAACTGCAGCATTTTTTGTTGTTCTCGAGAAAATAGCATTGGGTGCTCTTAAACACGTCCATTCCCTCTGTTTCAAGGACTATACCTTTGAGTCTGTGCTCGATATGCATCAGTTTGCACATTTTTACCTATCACTCATTCCCAAATGAATCAATGGACAGAAATACATTTGGACATCTTGTTTCTTTTTACGGTTGATTACAATCAGAAAAGCGAGTCAATCTGTCTGTACTGGCTTAGCTGGCTTTGGTTTTTATTAAATAATGGAAATCTAGATGAGGACAATGTAGCATAAAAACATTTGACTTAACAATAAAAACATCTGTATGGAAGATTGACTTCTTCACATTTTATATGTCTTTTTTTGTAGATACAGTCCCTGTCTTAAATCCTTTACATTTGCTGAGAACTTTTGAGATGCTAATTTTTACCTTTACTATAAAAAGCCCAGGCACAGAAAACTTAAAAACAAGACAATCTCTGATGGTATAGGACCAAGACGGGAATGAACCTAAAGAAGGAACTGGAGATAAATGGTCCCACTTCCCCAGAAGCATTATGATTCTAAATGCATTAAGAATACACTTCGTAGATTAAATTCTCCAAAACGAGTGTGTAGGGGGAGAAGGAAGTACAACTACGGAAGAGAATGCACTTGATGAAAAGGAGTGATGGGCAATTGTGAGCTTTGACGTTTACACGAGGGTTCCTGACCTCCAGGTATAATTCACGCTTGAAGCTCTTCCAACAGCCTCCGAATTTCAGCATCCCTCTTCTTGGGTTTAACCTAAAGTCGAGGAATAGATGCGACTCTTATCGCTGTCTAACCCGCTGTTCCTTTCTTGCCAGCGTTTCTGGCTCATGACAGCCTTTGAGTTTCAAGCCCCGTCTAGCTATAAAGGGACTCAGCATCACCCGTTGCTGTGGCTGCGAGCATCAGGCTAAGAAAAGCAAAGGCTGCAAGAGAAGGCAAGCAAGTGACAGTGCAGAATCTCAGAAAAGTTCAGCAATCTTTCAACTGTCAACCTCCTTTACAGAAAATCAAAAACGACAATCAATCCCTCAGAGGGGTATAATTTTCCAAACCCGATAAGAAAGACAAAGCTGAGCTGCAAACTGAAGCGAAATCTCAGGCACCCTGGGCTTCCTCTTGCTCACTCTCCCCGGTTTTTCTCCTCTTCCATGTCGTTTCTTATTTCTCTTCTCACCTCTCTTCCCTCTCCTCTGTCTAGAATTTTCTCACATCTAGCTGCTGCTGTGGGCTGCAAGTGAATGGGTTGCAAAACAGACTAAAATAAGAGATTTTGGTGGGGGGGGGGGGGGGGTGCTGGAGCAGGTAGGGCGTTTGCCTTTCACGTGCCGACCCGGGTTTCATTCCCAGCATCCCATATGGTCCCCCAAGCACCACCAGGAGTAATTCCTGAGTGCATGAGCCAGGAGTAACCCTTGTGCATCGCCAGGTGTTAAAAAGCAAAGAGAGAGAGAGAGAGAGAGAGAAGAGAGAGAGAGAGAACTTTTAATTTGATTATTGTCTTAATCCCCTAAAGATCCTGAGTTCTTTAAAAAAAAAATCTTTCCCCTCTTTTTCCAGTTTCTAGTGAAATACTTGGTAGAAAATAAATATTTATTGAAAAAATGCAAGAATCCCTATGAATGAATACTTAAAATGAAAGAGCATTTTATTTTGTATTTGCTATCACTCTGAGGCAAGTTATCATTTTTGTCTTGATAATCATTTGAGATTGAGAAAAATTACATAAGCCCCAAATTACCATGTAAGCCTAGGTCTAAAGGTACTAAAAACTATTTGGGAAAAGTCTGAAAGATGATACTCCTTTAAACAGAAAAACACCCATTCAAAAGGACATCTGCACACTGTTAATCATTTCAACGCTCAGTAGAACAGCTAAGATTTGGAATCAACCTAGATGTCCAATAATATATCAGTGGATCACAAAGATGTGGTGCATATATATATATATAACATATATATATGTTTATATATATATTATATATGTTTATATATATATAAACATATATAATGGAATGAAGGTATACTACGCAGCTGTAAGACTTATAAAATCATGCAATTTGCTGTAATATGCATATGATATTAAATAAAGTAAGCCTGAAGATGAAGGACAAATATGGGATGATATTACTTATATATGGTATTCAGAGTAACAGGATGAACAAATGCAATGTTTTAAAAGGAGATGCCTAGATCACCTTTGACCCCATAATATTGGGAAGAGAAGGAAAAAATAGAGTGAAGGGGAAGGGGAGAAGAAATAGATGAGAAGCAATTGGGGTAAGGGTCAAGGAGATTCAGGCACACTGGTAGCATTAAAAAAAATGATCGGGCTAAATACTCAAACCACGGGATCAACAACACTGGTAAACTTTAATAACCAAATGTAAAAGATGCCCACCAAGATGGCAGGCTGGATCTGGGCTGGGGGCACAGGAGAGGGAATCTGGGAACACCAGTGGAAGGAAGTTGACATTGGAAGCAGGGTTGGTGATAGAACATTGTATGTCAAAAACCTAACTATGAATGACTTCGTCATTCATAGTGCATGTTATAATAAAATAGCATTTGGGGGGAAAAAAGAAGCTAGTCCTTTCAGTCAATTACATTTGGGTTCATAGTATGAATTTATCATTGTGAACTGTCTAAGTCTGGATAAATTAATTTCTCAGAACTTCAGTTTCCTCATCCAGAAAATGGAAGAAATGATATCTAACTATATAATTGTCACAATAATTAAATGTATAATAGAATATATAAATTGTATAATATGTACATGACACAATGAATAAAAAAACACTTTATATACATCTGTAATCAGAAAATCACTTGAGACAGGGTTAGTAGCCCACAGTAAGCACTATATAAATGGTAACTATTATCAAAATACTCAAACAGTATAACAAAAGGAGCTAAACAGTTCTCTACAGTATATTTTTAATTATATGCAAAACATTAAAGGTCAATTAAAGACTGAACATTAAAGCAGGAGAAATAGAACAAAACCCCCATAAATCAAAGAAAAGTCAGGAACTGCTATCATGATCAATACCATGTGAGCTGGGGTCCTGTTTCATCACTTGCTTCCATCACTGGAAGGCGAGTTTTAATTTGATGAACAGGAAGAAATATTTTATAATTCACTTTAGGGTATTTTAGGCAAAGATTTAGTATGAATCTCAACTCAACTTATGCCTGTAAAGATTTATATTCTGTTTCTAAGTCAAATAATTTGGAATCAACTCCACTGCATATATTAGGAAATAAATATTCCCAAAATACACATTTATCCAGCTCCCCGCAAGCTAGAAATAACCATGAATTTTGTTGCACTTTTCATTTTTCAGAAATAGCACATATAATAAATAAATATTTGAATGGCAAATCAATACAATATAACCTCATTATACAAGATTCTTTCGTGCCCATTTTAAATAGGCTGTCATAAACACAAAATTGTCATTCCTTCTGCATTCCAATATAAACTGATATGATCATTTCATGGATTTCAATTTTAAGCACAAAGGCCAACAAAAAATATGATGATACAGCAAAAACACAGTTTAAAAATTTTATTTTGTATTTGTAAGTGAAAATAGTATAGTTTTGTTTTAAAGTCTCTGCAAAAATATTTATAAATAAATGTTCTCTAATTCATTAATTCACTATTTAGACAAAATCAAAATGTAACCAATCCACATACAAAACAATAGATTCTATAACTACTATATTATTAAGTCATTAATAGTATGATAGTTAACTTTGTTAGATATTGTGTAAGGAGTATCTCTAAGTTTAAATTCTGACTGTAGTTTTACTTAATCTTTACAAAAGACTGAGTAGGTGCATACTGTCTTCCAGTAACCTTGCTAGATACTCTGTAATGAGTATCTCTAAATTTAAATCCTGGCTGTAGGTTCACTAATCTTTACAAAAGACTGAGTAGGTGCTTACTGTCTTCCCATTTCACAAGTAAGACAATTGAGACTCATATAAGAGACAGTTTATCTTCAAGTTCTGCTCCATCAGCAGGCAAGTTTTACATCAAATAATTTAAATTTGGGTTCTTTGTTCCTTCAGAGTTATATTGTACAAAACTGGTTTGTTTCTTTCCTTAAGCTTCTTATTTGGAAGATCTTCCTCACTAGAATACTGAAGTAAACTGAGATCCACAATAAACAAAATAAAAGAATGCAAAAACATCTCAAGGAAGTGTGAGACAGTAACAGAATCTGCTTCATCATACCATCTCCCTCCCTTCCAAATGTTTCAGAAAGAAAAAAATAACTATTTGCAAATGACAAAAAAATATTAGCATAGCACATAGTCGAATGAGTTCCAAATGGCTGTACTATAACATTAGGTATAAGTCAAAGATAAAATTTTATTTTAAAGGGAAAATGTAGATCTTTCCAATAATCAGAGCAGTTAATTTTCAGGGCTAAGTTGAAGTAGCAGTGTAAAGACTAAAAACAAACGAACAAACCACAAATAATAAATACATTGTATCAGAGATGAAAGATAAAATAATTACAAGAGTAACTTCAGAAATACAAAAGGTTATGAGAGGTTGCCACAAACAATTCTTTGTGATTATTCTAGAGATCGTAGAAGAAATGAATGTATTCTTAGAATCATACAATCTCTCAAGACTGAAGCATAAGGAAGTAGAGAACCTGAACAGACCAGTCGAAAGGAAGAAAATTAAAATTCTAATTAAAATTCTCATAAGAATTTAAGTCCAGGTCTAGATGAATTCCTAGTGAGGTCTACCATGTCTTCAAGGACTGACCACCTACACATCCAGAATTCTTCCAAAATAGTAAAGAAAGGAAATCTTTACTAATTTACTAATAAAACAGGCATATATATTATTTTAAAAATAGATTAAAAATTGATGATTGATCACTTGACATCCGGTTATTCATAGATTTGCAAAAGTGGGCACCAGTAACGTCTCCATTTGTCCCTGTTGCATGCTAGTGAACCCAATGGTGACAGCTCATTCTAGGAACACAAAGAGCCTCAAAACAATCATTCAGGGTCTTGACAAAAAAGTCTGACCACAGACTTTCAGATACCTCAAAATTGCTGCTGTGCCTTTGGCCAGACCCCAAAAACTCGGGGCAAAGTTTACCAAGAAAGTAAACAACCAAAAGTTAGATATGTGGGAGACACCCACAAACTACCTCCGGCTCAGCTATATAATTGGAGGCATGGCCTCTCTTGTTCCTGATTGAACTGCTTAATGGCCATGATCCCAGAGTCTCAGAAATGAATCTCGGAACCCAAAGGCTTTTGGCAGAAATGTGTCCTGTTCTACAGTAGGTTACTGGCACTGGGCCACTCCAGGTAGGAATAGGTTTCATGCCTTGGCCTGTTCCCCCTGATGGCCTGGTGACCACCATCCTCCAGAGGCCACTGGACAGTCAGGTTTGGGCCTGCAGTGACGAGACACACGGGGACTCACCACATGGGGGTGGAGCAGACTCTTTCTCCCCATCCCATCGAGACCCCGAATCGCTGCCTACAAATGGCGTCTCTGGCTACTGATCAAGCTGATTAATAGTCATGATACCGGAGACTCAGAAACAAATCTTGAAACCCAGTGGCTTTTGGCAGAAATACATCTGGACTGTATACAAGGTGGCCGCCAGCTCCGAGCTTATTGGAAAGCCAGGTATGAGCCAGCGGTGATGGGGCAACTGCAGTCTCATGGGAAGGGGGACGGTACTGGCTCGTCCTTCACGCCCTACTGAGGTCACAAGTTGCCTCCCAGAAGCGGCTCTCTGGCATGGCCATGGCTCCAGCGGCAAAAGGACTTAATCCAGAACCCGGCAGCTTGCGGCAGAAAAGTGAATGGACCATGCGTTAAACTACGGCGCCATGCCTCCCCAGGAGGGAATGGGTGTTGCTCCCTTATGCCTATTTCCCCCCTGGCAGCAAGGTAGCTGCCACCTCAGAGCTTATTGGAAAGCCAGGTATGAACCGGCGGTGAAGGGGCAACTGCAGTCCCATGGGAAGGGGGATGGTACTGGCTCATCCAGCACGCCCTACCGAGGTCATGAGTTGCCCTCCACAAGCGGCTCTTTGGCATGGCCATGACTCCAGAGGCAAAAGGACTTAGTCCAGACCCCAGCAGCTTGCAGAAGAAAAGTGAATGGACCATGCATTAAACTACGGTGCCATGCCTCCCCAGGAGGGAAAGGGTGTTGCTCCCTTCTGCCTTTTCTCCCCCTGGCAGCAAGGTGGCTGCCACCTTAGAGCTTATAGGAAAGCCAAGTACAAGCCGGCGGTGATGGGGCAACTGCTGTCTCATGGCAAGGGGGGTGGTACCGGCACGTCCTTCACGCCCTACCGAGGTCACAAGTTACCCCCCACAAGCGGCTCTCTGACACGGCCATAACACCAGACACACAGAAACCAATCTCTAAACTATGTGGCTCTTGGCAGAAATCTAAAATCGTGACCACGTGACATTATATGATTCTCATAACCAGCTATAGAAAACAAAATATTTCACAATGCCTTTTCAGCATGTCTGATTGTTTGGGGAAAATTCTAAACAATAATGGTGCATCTTTTGTCAAAATAATGAATGTAATCAATGGAGAGAAGAGTTAAGTAGAAATCATCTGCCTCACAGGCATTTGGAGGGGTGGGATGGGGGCTATACTGGGGTTCTTGGTGGTGAAAAATGAGTACTGGTGAAGGGAAAGGTGTTTGATCATTGTATGACCGAGACTTAAACCTGAAAGATTAATAACTTTTCCCACAGTGATTCAATAAATAAATATAAAAAGGAATAAAATAAAAAAAATTAAGGTGGATTTCGTGCCCAATACAATCAGCTACTCAGTGGCTGAATAAATAGCAGTACTCCTACAAAAAAAAAAGTCTGACCATTTCGTACGTGGGCAGCCACAGGGTCTTTTGACATCCCATGGAATCCAGTCGGTAATGGCTCTATTACAGCGGTTGTCTACAAATCTCATTATGTGTCCAGCCCATCTGATTTTCGATGCCTTGGTAAATGAGACAGCATCCCTGATTCTTGATCGTCTACGGAGGTTGGAACACCGGATTCTTTCTCTCATTTGAGTGAAGCATGATACTCCAAGCATAGCTCTTTTGATTCCTCTTTGGGAGACCGAATAGCATTCTCTTCCTGTTTTCATAGGGCCCAGGTCTCTGAGGCATATGTTAATGCAGGAAGAACAGTGGAATTGAAGAGATGTGCCCAGAGCCGGAAGTTCTTCATCCTCTTAGGTATTTCTTCAACACTCTTGAAGACGCTTCAAGCTGCCCTCTTCCTCCAGCGCAACTCAGGTGCCAGGTCATTCATCATGTTGATTTCTCAACATAGGTACACATAACTATTGCATTCGGAGATGTTTGTTCTGTTGATAGCGAATGGAACATCAGGAATGAGACCGTTTCTCATAAACATTGTCTTCGTGAGATTCAGCTATAGTCTGACCTTTCCAAACTCACAGTCAAAGTTGGCCAGCATTTTTGCTGCTTGGCTAATATTTGGTGTTATTAGAACGACGTCATCAGCAAAGCCAACCGTCTATCTTCACTCCCATTCCCTCCCATTCCAGTCATCACATGATGTTCTTGAGGGTGGCACTGAAGAGTTTCGGTGAAATGACATCACCTTACCAAACCCCTCTCTTGACATGGATGATCACTTCCTTGTGATGAAATGATGAAATCCTGGTAGTGAATCTGTAATACAGCTCACGGAGGATACTGATATATTGAGTTTGAACGCCCTGTTTGGCTAGGACTTTGATGACCACTTCAGTCTCAACAGAATTTAACAGAATCAAAAGCCTTCTTTAAATCAATGAACATTAGACAGAGTGGCATATTGAACTCCCGAGAAACCTCAAGGAGGTTGGTTATCATGTGGCTATGGTTGATCATGCTGAATCCTTTTCAGAACCCAGCTTGTTCACATGGTTTTCCTTCATCTAGTGTTGTGCCAATCCTATTCAGGATGACTCGAGTGAACAGCTTGTAGACAACAGACAACAGACAGATCGGGTGATAGTTGCCAATGTCTTGGATGTCTCCCTTCTTGTACAGTAGTACAGTCTTGCTGGTTATGCATTGGGATGGAACCTTGCATTCAGGCAGGTAGCATGTGAAATGCCAAGCCAGTGTATAGATGAGTACCAATGGCAGGTTCTTTAGGTGTTTGGGTCTGACCTTGTCTGGACCGAGTGCTGTTTGCTAATTTACCAATGAAATGGCTTGTGGGATTTCAGAAGGGAGAATGTTGGGAACGACATATCCATCCTGTGGAATTTGGTTTGTGGGCATTGGACGTGGCTATCGAAGAGATCTGAGTAGAAGTCATGGATAATCTTCTCCATTGCCTTCCTGGAAGATGTGATAGATCCATCAGAACATCGGAGAGCAGTCATCTTGGTCTTGTAGTTGGTGAAGGACAGGTGGGCGTTGAGAATGCTTTCCCCAGCTTCTGCCACATCTGCCAGCACTGCTGCTCTTCTCTCTTTAAGGTCTTCCTTTATTGCTTCTCTGCACTGCTTCGTGAGCTCGAACGTTCGCTTGCAGTTGCCTGAGGCTTGCGCCAAGCCATGTTGGCTAATGAGCTTTAAAGTTTTCGAAGACAGGTGTAATTTTGTGGCTATCTCTCTGTGTGTTCCTTTCACAATCATGTAGGTGCTGAACCAGTCAATTGTATTCCTCGTAAATGTTGTCAATGATGGCATCTTCCCATGTTGCTGCAATAGTGCCAAAGAGCTCCCAGTTGGTGGTTGTTCTGGGAGTTCTCTTCTTAAAATTTGCAGCCCTTTTTCCAAACTCCGTGAAGTAGAATTTTGCACAAAGGAGATGGTCATCTGATCCCGTTTGGAATTTTGGGACAATAGCGACATCAGTCAGGCAAAACCATCAATTGAATTTGATATGGTCAATTTCACTGTGGATCCATCTACCGGGAAACTCCCATGTCCAACGTTTAGATTCAGCCTTCTGGAATTGTGAGTTAACATGGATGGTCTTGGTCGACATGATGAACTCAGTCAGTCTCTCACCCTGTTCATTCCATTCTAGGCCATGGTTCCCGATGTGGAGTTCTTCGGCTGATCTTCTTGGTCCCATCTTGGCGTTAAAATCACTGACAGTGATCTTGTAGAAGGTGTGGTTTTCTTTATAGAACTTCTACAGCTCCATGTA
Organism: Sorex fumeus; assembly: GCF_029834395.1. NCBI lineage: Eukaryota > Metazoa > Chordata > Mammalia > Eulipotyphla > Soricidae > Sorex > Sorex fumeus. The sequence goes on along the minus strand of NW_026606068.1, from coordinate 1,299,077 downwards.
AAACTTCTCAATTTCTCCTTCATCATAATTGGATGTTGGTGCGTAGACAATGAAGATAGAAACTGCTGGCAGTGAGCCACATATACTCAAGTGTAATCGTCTGATTCAGGTTGTTAGGCATTCAAATGAATCAATGCTCAAGGCTGAGTTCATGTTGACAAGGACACCGACACCACCGACGCCTCTTTTGTTGCATGTTCCAAGGAACAGTTCTTCTCTGTGTCGAAAATGGCGTAATGTGATTAATGCCTTCTCGTCTCGGTCAGACCAATGATGCCGTACTTGATCTTTCATGCTTGTAGCATCAGGCCCTCAATGGATACATCTGATGCCAGCGTATGTGTATTGAAAGTACAGACAGTCATTTTTGTTTGTCGGAAACAGAGATCCTCTGCCTGCTACCACCAATCTCCAGACCAAGGGATTAAAACCAGAAGACCCACCCTACCCTGCCCTGTCTGTTTCCACCAACATCCGGTGACCCAGGGATTACACACAGAAGAACCACACTACAATACCAGATAAATACCTCATAGACAGGGGCTGGAGCAATAGCATAGCGGGTAGGGCTTTTGCCTTGCACGCAGCCAACCTGGGTTCGATTCCCAGCATACCATATGGTCCCCCAAGCACTGCCAGGAGTGATTCCTGAGTGCAGAGCCAGGAGTAACCCCTGAGCATTGGCTGTGCGTGACCCAAAAAGCAAAAAAAAAAAAAAAACCTTATAGACAGACAAAATTCACCATTGATTCATGATAAAGTTCCTCAATAACAGAGTAATTGAAGGAATATGAATCAAGATAAAAATAGCATTTACAACAAACCCACAGCCAATATTATACATATACATATACACATACATACACAAATGGTCAAAAATTGAAAGTCTTCTCCCTGAGATCACTTCTGTTGCTGTCACTGTCCTCCCATTGCTCATCAATTTGCTTAAGCGGGCACCAGTAATGTCTCACAAGAAATTGTGAGAATTGTTTTTACTGTTTTGGGCATATCAGGAAATCCCCTCCCACACTATTACACAATATGGTTTTGGAATTCACCAAACTACCCAAGTTTTCAGGAAGAAAAAGACATCAAAGGCATCTAAATTGAAAAAGGAGTTAAACTCTCATTATTCACCGATTATCCAATAACATATATTAAGCTCTATAACAACCATCAAAATACTATTAGGAATACTAAACCAATACAGCAAAGTATTAGGCTACAATAAATTTGTAAAATCTGTTAATTTAAAAAATGTTATTTCTGAAATTATAAATTTGTATATTTGTAAAATGAATTTGTAAAAATATGCTGCAGTTCTATATGCAAAAACTAAATCAGAAAATAAATAAATCAAAAAGTCAACTCCAATGAAATTTGTGTTCAAAACTGTCAAGTACCTAGGAATCAACTTAAAATAGGATGTGAAAGACCTATACATTGAAAATTATGTCATTATTGAAAGAAATAGAAAAAGATACAATTGGATATAAAAATATTCCATGTTAACAAATTGATGAGAATTAGTATTGCCAAAATGACTATCCTATCCAAAGCAATCTCCATCAAAAACTGATGATATTCTTTAAGGACCTAAATGCTATTACAATTTGTATAAAATCATAATAACTCCATGAATTTCCAAAGAAAAATGAGAAAAAATTACTGAGGTTGAATTTCCTGATTTAAAAGTTTACAGTAAAACTACATTAAACAAAATGGTTTGGCACTGGAATAAGAATAGACCTTTATGCCAATACAATAGAATTAAGACAGTAGTGATAAATCCTAAGATTTATGGACAATAATTCTACGAAAAAGGGTTTAGAAGAATAAAGTAAAATTTGGAAGAAACTCTCTTCCAAATATGGTGATAAGAAAAATGAGTAACTATATACAAAAAAAAGAAAAGAAAAAAAACTATCTCACCCCATCCACAAAAGTTAATTCAAAGTAGATTAGAGACCTTGAGATTATAGCAGATTTTGTAAAATATACTGAGGAAACCAGGCAAAAATATTCAGAATATAGAATCTACTGGGGTCTTCAACAATTCAACTCCTTAGCAGTGACAACAAAAATAAAAGTAAAAATGAAACTATCTCAAATTATAAATTTTTTCATGGCAAAAGAAACTAAAGGTAAAATAAAAGGATACTCTATTGATAGAATAAATTATTTCCACATCATAAAAAGGCCAATATGAAAAAAACACTAATGAAACTCAACTATAGAAAACAATAATTTCATCAAAAATGGAGACAGGTGATGAGCAGACACTTTCCCAAAGAGGACATATGGATGGCCTGTCGGCATAGAAGTGTTCATCATCTATTATATAGAAGTGTTCCTCATTTATTTATCATCATGGCAATTAAAGCAAACAAAGAAAAGAAAAATGTAATATCTCATACCATGAAGAATGTCATCTGTCAAAGAGAATCAGATTGTCAAAGCAATCAGAATATAGAATCTACTGGGAGATAGAATCAACCAGAATATAGAATCTACAATATCAAACAATCACTAAGCCTTGTCAGTAGGATGTGATTAAAAAAACTCTCATTTGCTGTTTGTGGGAATGGTGCCTACTTTAGCCTGTATGGAAAACACTATAGTGACACCTGAAAATACCAGTCTCCTGCCCCCGCGCCTGGCTGTTCCTCGCCGGGGCCCCTTGGAGGGGAGCGGGTTGAGCTTTCCTCCCTGCCCCGACCAGGGCTCTGGCAGCCAAAGACCTCCAGGACCAGCCACCACCATGCTGAGACCACTCTCCGCACACATGAAGGTACTGGCAGAGGGACAAAGCCACGCGGGTTCCGGGGCCGAGATCTCCAAGCCTACTCGGATTGGAGTCGAGCATCCTCCACCCAGATCCTCGAAATTCCAGTAGGCGGGGGTCACACCCACCACCTGGCCCCCTGGCGCCATGTAATCCCATCAACGGCCAAGACTCAGAGACTATAAAATCCAGCTTCCGGACGAGAACAGTGCAGTCTCCTGCCCCCGCACCTGGCTGTTCCTCGCCGGGGCCCCTTGGAGGGGAGCGGGTTGAGCTTTCCTCCCCACCCCGACCAGGGCTACGGCAGCCAAAGACCTCCAGCACCAGCCACCACCATGCTGAGACCACTCTCCACACACATGAAGGTACTGGCAGAGGGACAAATCCACGCGGATTCTGTAATCCCATCAACGGCCAAGACTCAGCTCCCGGACATCTTATCAGGACATCTTTTTATGACATCTTATTATCTCATTCCTACTTTGGACAAACTGGCAGGCTACCGAATGTAGCCTGCCCACACGGCAGAGTCTGGCAAACTCCCTATGGCGTACCCAATATGCCAAATACCAGTAACAATGATGGGTCTCATTCTCCTAAAGAGCCTTGAATATAATCTCAGGGCTAGGATGAAAGAGACGTTACTGGGGCCTGCTCGAGGCAATCGACGAATAACAGGATGATGAATGAATGAAAATGAAAATAGTAAGAATAAAGGTCCCAGGTGACCCCTGCAATTTCACTTCTCAGCATCTATCACCCAAATTAAAAAAAAACATTAATTCAAAGAGATATATGCATATCTATGTTCATTGCAGCACTTAATACAATAGGTAGGATATGGAAATAATACACACACACAAATCCAATAAAAAATGAATCCAGAAAACTCATGGTATATAAACACAATGGCATTCTATCACGAATCACGACCATCCTGTTATTCGTTGATTGCCTCGAGCAGGCCCCAGTAACGTCTCCTTCATCCTAGCCCTGAGATTTTTAAGAAAGTGCTATATTCAAGGATCTTTAGGAGAATGAGACCCATCATTGTTACTGGTATCTGGCATATTGGGTACGCCACGGGGAGTTTGCCAGACTCTGCCGTGTGGGCAGATTACATTCGGTACCCTGCCAGTTTGTCCAAAGTAGGAATGAGATAATAAGAGATAATAAGATGTCATAATAAGATGTCACGTGGCCGATGGTGGGTGTGACCCCTGCCTACTGGAATTCGGAGGATCTGGGTGGAGGATGCTCAGCCCCAATCCCAGTAGGCTTGGAGATCTCAGCTCCGGGACCTGCATGCCTTTGTTCCTCTGCCAGTACCTTCATGTGTGCGGAGAGTGGTCTCAGCATGGTGGTGGCTGGTTCTGGAGATCTTCGGCTGCTGGAGCCCTGGTCGGAGCGGGGAGGAAAACTCAACCCACTCCCCTCCAAGGGGCCCCAGCAAGGACAGCCAGGCACAGGGGCAGGCATGGCATTCTATGTAGCTATAAAAGAGAAAAATACAAAATCTTGCAATTTACTAAAAATAGGATGGTACTAAAAGTGTTCATGTTAAGCGAAATTAGTCACAGAGAGGACAAATACCAAATGATCTCACTTCTTTGTGGATTAGAGAGATACAAAATGAGGGAAAAGACAATATCAAACAATCACTAACCTTTGTCCTTGGATAATGTCACTGTCACTGTCCTCCCGTTGTTTACTGATTTGCTCGAGCAGGCCCAGTAACATTGTGAGACTTGTTACTGTGTTTGGCATATCGAATACATCACGGGTAGCTTGCCAGGCTTTGCTGTGTGGGCGAGATACTCTTGGTAGCTTGCCGGGCTCTCCGAGAGGGGCGGAGAAATCAAACTCGGGTCGGCCAACCGCAAGCAAGGCAAATGCCCTACCCACTGTGCTATTGCTCCATAGGTAAAGGTAAAGGCCCTCCCGTTGATCGTCGATTTGCTCGAGCGGGCCCAGTAACGTCTCCATTGGAGACTTTGTTGTTACTGTGTCTGGCATATCGAATACTCTCGGTAGCTTGCCGGGCTCTCCGAGAGGGGCGGAGGAATCGAACTCGGGTCGGCCATGTTGGCCGCTTGTAAGGCGAACGCCCTACCCGCTGTGCTATCGCTCCAGCCCATACAAAATTTAAATTACCAAGCTACATGGGGAGTGATAGGGGGAATAAGAAGTGAAATTCAGGTGACATAAGGACAATGAATACAAGGTCTTTTGAAATATGATGGGGGGGAAGGAAGTATAACACTATTGCAACCATTTTATGTAAATTATGTAAATATAATATTTTAATTATAATCAGGAAAATTAATATTTAAAATAAAAGAGTTTAAAAGGTTACCTAACAAAATATTGAAGATTTAAAGTAAAGGTAAAAAAGAAAAAGGTAAAGGCCCTCCCGTTGATCGTCGATTTGCTCGAGCGGGCCCAGTAACGTCTCCATTGGAGACTTTGTTGTTACTGTGTTTGGCATATCGAATACATCACGAGGAGCTTGCCAGGCTCTGCCGTGCGGGCGAGATACTCTCGGTAGCTTGGCGGGCTCTCTGAGAGGGGCGGAGGAATCGAACTCCGGTCGGCCATGTTGACCACTTGTAAGGCGAACGCCCTACCCACTGTGCTATCGCTTAAAGTAGAAAGGGAATATATAAGGATTTTTCTTGGTATTTAGTGATACTAATGGAACTTTACAAGAAGAAAACAACCAACAACAACAACAACAACACACACACACACAATGGGTTTGGGAAGCAGAAAGAAATTTCCAAGATACAGAGATCAAGATAATCATCTTACATTAGTAAGATTGACACATATCAAAAGAGCAAAAACAACCAGTATTGGCATGGATGTGGAGGAAAGAACAACTTTAATTCCCTACGGTTGGGAATCAACTAGTCTAGCCTTTGTGGAAAATGATATGGACACTCCTCAAAAAACTAGAAACTGAGGTTCCATATGACCCGCCAATTCCAATCCAAGGCACTTATGCCAAGGGCCTCAAAACTCTATGCAGAAAAGATATTCACGCCCTTATTTTTATTGTGGCACTATTCACCATAGGCAAAATATGGACACAACCTAATTGTTGAAAAACAGGTGACTGGATAAAGAAACTTAAAGTCTAAATGAACAATGGAATGCTACTTGGCTATAAGAGAAGATGAAAATTTTCAATTTGCTGCTATGTGGATGGATCTGGAGAGAATCATGCTGAGTGAAGTCAGTCAGAAGGAGAGGGACAGACATAGAATGGACAGACATCTCTCCTATGGGGGATATAAAGGAGAAAAGTGGGAGTATAACAAATGCCTGAAGGTAACAAAACTGAGAACTGGTCTAGGAATCTTACCTCTGCTCGTGGCAAGATGAGTATTAGGATACGGAGGGACACTGGAAAAAGTGGAGGGAAGTGCAAACTGGGTGAGAGTGTTGTGCTAAATTGAGTCATGTATAAAAGTCTATCTCTTGGTGCATAAAATTATTTTTTTTATTTTAAGGGAGTAGAGTGATGGTGATGAATGACCTGGCACCTGAGTTGCGCAGGAGGAAGAGAGCGGCTTGGAATGCCTTCAAGAGCATTGAAGAAATAACTAAAAGGACAAAGAACCTCCAGCTACGAGCACATCTCTTTGATTCTACTATTCTTCCTGCATTAACATATGCCTCAGAGACCTGGACCCTACGAAAACAGGATGAGAACGCTATTCAGGTCTCTCAAAGAGGAATCGAAAGAACTATGCTTGGAATATCACGATTCACTCAAAGGAGAGATAGAATCCGGAGTTCTGATCTTCGTCAACGCTCAAGAATCAGGGACGCTGTCTCATTTGCCAAGACATCAAAAATCAGATGGGCTGGACACGTAATGAGGTTTACAGACAACCGCTGGACTAGAGCCATTACTGATTGGATTCCACGGGACATCAAAAGATCACGTGGACGCCCACCTATAAGATGGTCAGACTTCTTCGTCAAGACCCTAAATGATCGGTTTGAGGCTCTACATGTTCCTAAAACGAACAGATACCATTGGGCTACGCTAGCACGCAACCAGGATGAATGGAGACGTTACTGGCACCCGCTCGAATAAACCGATGAATAACGGGGATTAAGTGATTAAGTGATAAAGAGTGATGGTACAACAGGCAGCATGCTTGCTATGCATACAGAAAATCCCATATTTGAATCCCAGCACCTCATTTGGTTCCCGAGGACCACCAGCAGTAATCCCTGAGTGCTGAGCCAGAGTAAGCCCTGAGTACCACTGGGTGTGACCCAAATAAAACAACAGAAACTTAAAGATCATTTTACATGTAATTAGGATTTAGGTTAGCTTTATATAATACTACATAGATGCATAACATATCTACATTGTCCAACTCTTCCTTATGTTCCTAAATACAGCCATGATTTAGAAACAAAAACTACTAATGATGCACAAGTAAAGAAAAAACTGTATTGCCTATTGCTGACACAAATAGACTGTAAAACATTTTTGGGTGAGAAGGAGATAGCTCAAATGGTAGAGCACATGTGTAGGATGCATGTGACACTAAATTCAAGCCCTAGTACTATAAAGGTAAAGGTAAAGGCCCTCCCGTTGATTGTCGATTTGCTCGAGCGGGCCCAGTAACGTCTCCATTGGAGACTTTGTTGTTACTGTGTCTGGCATATCGAATACTCTCGGTAGCTTGCCGGGCTCTCCGAGAGGGGCGGAGGAATCGAACTCGGGTCGGCCATGTTGGCCGCTTGTAAGGCGAACGCCCTACCCGCTGTGCTATCGCTCCAGCCCACCTGGTACTACAAGAATTAACAAACCAATGATGTTTCTCCTATTATCTAACATACTCACATTATTGAGTGCCTTATACTTAAAAGAAACTAACGTTCTTAAAATTCAAAAATTAAAATAATTTTTCTTTTCTTTTTTTATTCTTGCAAGAAAAAACAGCTACAACCCGTTACTATGCAATGCATGGTAAATGATGTAAAAAGAAAGTAATACTAAATCTACAATACAAGAGGATAAAATTGCCTGAAATTGCTTGAGAGAGTTTGGTGAATATTTCAAAGAGGTGATAATAATTTAAGCTGTGATTTGAATTATAACTATGATTTCCAGGTGACTGGCCCACAAAAAAATTATGAGAAATCATAATTGCAATCAAATCAAAGCACAAGAAAGAATAACTTTTCTCATGGGAGTCTAAGAAATTTTATGTGGCAAATGAAGAGAAAGGGTAGAGAAGAAGGTCAAAAACTGTTGAGTGTACATCCTGGTTCTATTTATTTGATATATGTGTAATTTATTTAATTTAATGTAATTTTAATTAAATTAAATTAATTTAATTTAATTTTATGTAATTTAATTCTCCTACCCTATGCCTGACTGTCTCCACCAGGACCCAACAGCTGAAGACCACCGAGGCCCAGCCAAGGCCATGCTGAGAGCACTCTCCACACACTTGGATGAGCCTCACGCATAAAAGAACTGACAGAGGAACCCAGGTGTGTGGGACCCGGGGCTGAGATCTCCAAGCCTGCACAGTTTGGAACTGGACCTGCCAGTAACTAGACAGTTACACCCACCAACTGCCGTGTAACTCCAACAACAGCCAGGATCCAGAGATCATCACACTCAGCTCCTGGGAGAGAACAAGACAGAGTCTCCTACCCTATGCCTGACTGTCTCCACCACGGCCCAACAGCTGAAGACCACCGAGGCCCAGCCAAGGCCATGCTGAGAGCACTCTCCACACACTTGGATGAGCCTCACGCATAAAAGAACTGACAGAGGAACCCAGGTGTGTGGGACCCGGGGCTGAGATCTCCAAGCCTGTACAGTTTGGGACTGGACCTGCCAGTAACTAGACAGTTACACCCACCAACTGCCGTGTAACTCCAACAACGGCCAGGATCCAGAGATCATCACACTCAGCTCCTGGAAGCTTATCATCTTATCATCTCATTCCTAATTCGGTCAAACTGGCAGGCTACCAAATGTAACATGCCCACACGGCAGAGTCTGGCAAACTCCCCGTGGTATACCCAATATGCCAAATACCAGTAACAATGATGGGTCTCATTCTCCTAACCCTGAAAAAGCCTTGAATATGGCACTTTAAAAAAAAAAATCTCAGGGCTAGGACGAAGAAGACGTTACTGGCACCTGCTCAAGGCAATCGACGAACAACAGGGTGGTCGTGATCGTGATCGTGATGTGTAATTTAAGGAAATTACACAGTTCTATAGTGAAGCTTTAAATATTCCAACTATTTAAAAATTTTTTGAGGTTAAGGGAAATAAATTAATTGGGAAATTACCATTAATTACTACAAATGTGACTCTATGAAGACCTGAATGAATACAGAGAAGCTGGGTTAGCTATGATCGAGGGATGGAAATAAAAGCTATTGAAGAGATAGAATCAATGAGTCAAGAATAATTCTCATAACACTCTTCGGGCACGGGGGTGGCATGGGAGTGTTGTATGCATGAAATCCTTCTATTTATAGGACTGTTAATTGTGGTGACTCTGAATTTTTTAAAAGTATGACTCTAGAGTTTCATTAAGATAATACAGTAGTTGGATATAACTGTGAAAGTATTTTAAAAGGGGGAGGGGGTGAGTGGGTGTGTGCTTGAGAGCTAGTATAGTGGCTAAAATGCTTGCATGTGGCCAATCCCAGCTTGATTTCTAACTTCATGGTGCCCAAGCAAAGCTGGCCCCAAACCTCCCTCTCTAAAAATAAAGAAAAAGGAAAGAAGGCATTAAAGGAGAGAGAGAAGAAAAGTTTAACCAAGAAAATAATCTGAGAACAACTACTTTAAAAACATCAGTATATGATGATTTCATAAAGGCCTGGAGGAAAATAAATACTGAAAGGAGAAAATTGTTGAATAAATCAAATGTAGTGAAAAGCCAGTGAAATAATCACAGATGCACCCTCTCAATTTTTGAGTCAGGATACTATAAGTGGCAAAATCTAAATCAGGTAAGCATAGGCAAAACCAGTATGACTATGGCTGAAATTGTAAACAGTTTAATCAATATCTAATGTTTGTTCCTCTTGGTCTTGTCATTCTCTATGTTGAGTTCATGTCTGACTGCTCAATAAAAAATTCTCTCTCTTCTCTCACATCTCTAAACTTCAACATTTGCAGAAATAAAAATTCCTTTTCAAAAGGTCCCTTCAATTACTCTATAATTGAGTCTCATCAGTGAAAATGACTTTGATTTTTTTTCATAAAGCTATAGCTGAAGTAACTACCATTGACACCCTATTCTGATTGACTGGGTTTAAGTGATATGCGCTATTTGTGCTGATTGTGCCACTTGAATGCAGGGTCCATTAGGAGAAAGTATCTAGAAGAGAGATCCTTGAGTATCACCTGACAAATAAGAGGTACTCTGTAACTAAATTTTTAGGGTTTCAGTCTGGCTATGGCAGATTACATTATATAAAACCAATTGCACCACTCTAAGTAAACCTATAGAAATTTTAATTGAAAACGTGGTAGCTTTATAGATGCACGGACAGACACACAGCAGCTTCCAAGAGACTTCTATAGTCAAGACAAGGAAAAAGAGATAAGGTTTATCTATGACATCCTTTTCCAATTTACAAATTAGAAGTCACAAGAGTGAAAATTTGAGGCAAACGTCTCGGAAACTTTATAAAACTGAAAATTAATTTTACAAAACTGAAACTTAAAATACTTTCACCATTCAGATTCTACCTCATTAAATTCAGTAAACATCCCTGGAGTCTGGTTGATAGCTCTAAATAGTTATATTTAAAAACTAGTGGGAAATGGGAACCCACTGGAATTTAAAAGACTCATCAATTTCACATTTGACATACAAAAAAGATTGTATGTTGTCATTCCCATCTCTTAATATAATTGATATTTATAAAAGTCTATCGGGTTCAGAGAGTTAGTAGAGCAGAAAGACACTTGCCTTATATGCAGATGATTCAGGTTCAATCCCCAGCACCGCATATAGTCCCTTCAGTCCCAGTAGGAGTTAATACCTGAGTATGGAACCAGGAGTCACGGTCACGGTCCACGGTCCTCCCATTGTTCATCGATTTGCTCGACCGGGCCCAGTCACGTCTCTATCATGAGACTTGTTGTTACTGTGTTAGGCATATCGAATACATCACGGGTAGCTTGCCAGGCTCTGCCGTGCGGGCGAGATACTCTCGGTAGCTTGCCGGGCTCTCCGAGAGGGGCAGAGGAATCGAACTTGGGTCGGCCATGTTGGCCGCTTGTAAGGCAAATGCCCTACCACTGTGCTATCGCTCCAGCCCGGAACCAGGAGTAAGCCCTGAGAATACTCAGGTAGAAAAAAAAAAACCTCAAATATAATACATGCAAAATTTACCTATGCATATAATAGATATATATTTCATTTAACAAAAAAAAGTACACTATCAGAGTACACTATCTTTTTAAACACCCACAAAACATCTACTATGATAGGCTACACATTCTAGATCACAGGGCAAACTTCAACAAATTTAAAAGAATTGAAATCATGCAGAGTGTGTTCTTTGACGACAATGAGATCAAATGAGAAATCAATAGCACAGAGGTAGAGAAAATCTCCAACTGCCTGGTAAGTCTAAATAATATATTAGATGGTTCCTGAGCCCCTCAAAAGTGATCCTTGAGCCCAGAACCAGGAGTAAGACATGTGCCCTGCAGTATGTGACCTAATAAAACAAAACAAGACCCAAAGCAAAAAGTAAAAAAAAAAAAAATGAAATCATAACTAAATTAAACACAAAGCTGAAAAATTTACCCAAAAAAATGGATAAAGTATTGGAATCATACAACCTCCCAATATTGAATTAAGAAGAAAACCTGAATGGACCAATTACAAGAAAGATATTTAAAACACACAATATAATAAATATAAATAAAAATATATTTCCCAAACAAAAACCAGATCCCAATGAATTTACCAATAAGTTCCACCAAACCTAAGATTAACTATTACCTATCCTTTAGTTCTTGCAAAAACTTGAACAAAATTTTTTACCATTCCTATAATACAAATATATTTTAGATAATTTAGTACTCAATAATTTGCTTTTAAAAACAGCTGTGACATCTACCCTCCCAAAAGAAATTACAAATATCTCTGATTAGAAAATAGATGCAAAGATCCTAAATGAATTCTTAGAAACTAAAGTCAACAATACATTAAATGAATTGAACATCCCAAAAGAGATTTATGCCAGGGATACAAGAATGGTTCGACATATGAAAATCAATTCACAGAAATCAATAAAAGGAAAGATTAAAATCAGAGAATTAGATATATCAATAGTAGCAAAAAAAGTTTTTGACAATTTTCCTATTGTCTTATAATTTAAAACATTCAATAAAATGGGAATACAAAGAACTTGTCCCAATATAATAAAGGTCATATATAAAAACCTCATAACTAACATCATATTCAGTGGTAAAAATACTGGAATTTTTCTAAGATCAAGCACAAAACAAAAATGTCCACTTTCATCACTATTATTCAACAGAGTATTAAAAGTCATAGTCACAGAAATTAGACAATATCTAGAATCTAGCAATCAAGTAAGGAGGTGAAAGACTTGTACATTGAAAACAATGTCATCATAGAAGAGATTTGAAGGTGATAATGGAACAGAAAAGTATTCCATTTTTATCAATTGCAAAGATTAGCACCATCCTATGAAAGCTTTACACAGATTCAATGTATCATATCAAAATTTCAAATTGCTATGATTATGTTTATTTTCATAATTTATATCTGAGCTTTCATGCTCTAGCTAGTTCAGGGAGAACAAACACCCCACTTATTTAGCTCCTGCATGTTTATGTAATGACTGAAATGCACCACTTGACTTAATCACATATCCTTAAATCATCAGTCACTGAATCTGATGTTTTCTTTAAGTTTTGAACTTTAATTCATAAATATCATAGAGAAAAACTTTGATAATCAAATTTTTTATTTAATCAGGCCACTAAGAAAATGACTGTCCTTCAAGAGAAAAATATCAATACCAAATTGATTTTGTTAGTACTCAAACTGCACCACAGAAAAACTAAGAAAATCTAATTTTGAATTGACCAAAACTTTTTACAAAGATAAAATAAAATAAAGGGTACACAATGAGGAGAAGTGGAACAATTGAGAAATACTTATAATGTCACAGCATCACACCATTGCTGTCATGTTGGCATTATCAGTCACTGAGAATGACGTGAGTCTGGTGGATTAGCAAGGGGGTGGAGGGGGGGGCTGGGCTGAATCTGACTCTGAAATTTAAATAGCCTTTGAACCCAGAGTATGTTAATTTTTGTACAAATAAATAAATAAGGTATTCAATTTGCAGAAAATGTCTTCTAGCACAAAATGTACTCATGTATGAGAAAGTGTTTTGTAAAAACACACAACAAATTAAAGATACAATACATTATAAAACAACTTCCTTTATATGCTTTGTGAAGACTGGTGACAAAAATAACAATAAATATTTTTTACTTGAAGAGTTTTAACCATTGTGTTTATTTATCTACCACTTACTGGACTTATTATGAGGAAGGTACCACAATGGGCACTGCAGTTGTAGTGATAGTACATTTGGTTGTGGTACTTGCTAGGGGTTGCACACTTGATTACAATACTCACATATTTAGTGCTCATTCACGAATTGCTACTTGCAGTTGCAGTACTCATACATAGTAGTTGCAGTGTTCACTTAGAGTAGCACACTTTCATTGTGGCACTCTTGGCCACAGTGCATCAGAAACCACATTTTTATTGTGGTACTGGGGATCACACATTGGCAGTATTACTGGGATCATATTCGGCTTGTGGGCAGGGCTAGCGATTGACCTTACAGCCTGATGTCACAGAAAGATCCTCTTCCCCTTGTTCTCATTGCTAGCCCTTGCTTGCCCTCTGATCTTGACATCTGTTTGCATACCAAGTTTGTGGAAGCTTTCTGTCATCATTTATTTCATAAGATTTCTGTCCTTTCACCTCTTTCTTCTCGTTTAGAAACCTCTATGATACGGGGGTATGGTGCCACAAGCAGGTCAATCTGTACCTGTGAGGTGAGTGCATCAGCAGCCTGATGGCACCGTCAGACTTTCAGATACCCCCAAATTGCTGCTGTGCCTTTGGTCAGACCCCAAAAACTTGGGGCAAAGTTTACCAAGAAAGTAAACGGCCAAAGTTAGGTATGTGGGAGACACACCCACAAACCACCTCCAGCTCAGCTATATAATTGGAGGCATGGCCTCTCTGGTTCCTGATCAAACTGCTTAATGGCCATGATCCCAGAGACTCAGAAATGAATCTTGGAACCCAAAGGCTTTTGGCAGAAATACGTCCTGTTTCTGCAGTAGGTTACAGGTGCTGGGCCACTCCAGGTGGGAATAGGTTTTGTGCCTTGGCCTGTTCCCCCTTGGCCTGGTGACCACCATCCTCCAGAGGCCACTGGACAGTCAGGTTTGGGCCTGCAGAGACAAGACACACGGGGCCTCACCACATGGGGGTGGAGCCGACTCTTTCTCCCCATCCCAATGAGACCCCGAGTCACGGCCTACAAAGAGCCTCTCTGGCTCCTGATCAAGCTGATTAATAGCCATGATACCGGAGACTCAGAAACAAATCTTGAAACCCAGTGGCTTTTGGCAGAAATGCATCTGGACTGCATACAGGGTGGCTGCTGGCTCAGAGCTTATTGGAAAGCCAGGTATGAGCTGGTGGTGACAGGGCAACTGCAGTCTCATGGGAAGGGGGGGTGGTACCGCTCATCCTTCATGCCCTACCGAGGTCACAAGTTGCCCCCTACAAGCGGCTCTCTGGCATGGCCATGGCTCCAGAGGCAAAAGAACTTAGTCCAGAACCCAGCAGCTTGCAGAAGAAAAGTGAATGGACCATGCATTAAACTATGGCACCATGCCTCCCCAGGAGAAAAAGGGTATTGCTACCTTCCAGCTTTTTACCCCCTGGCAGCAAGGTGGCCGCTGCCTCAGAGCTTATAGGAAAGCCAGGTACGAGCTGGTGGTGACAGGGAAACTGTAGTCTCATGGCAAGGGGGGTGGTACCGGCACATCCTTCACGCCCTACCGAGGTCACAATTTACCCCCCACGAGCGGCTCTCTGGCACAGCCATAACACCAGACACACAGAAACCAATCTCATAATTATCTGGCTCTTGGCAGAAATCCAAAATCGTGGCCATGTGACATTATATGATTCTCATAACCAGCTATAGAAAACAAAATATTTCACAATGCCTTTTCAGCATGTCTGATTGTTTGGGGGGAAATTCTAAACAATAATGGTGCATCTTTTGTCGAAATAATAAATGTAATCAATGGAGAGAAGAGTTAAGTAGAAATCATCTGCCTCACAGGCATTTGGAGGGGTGGGAGGGAGGGTATACTGGGGTTCTTGATGGTGAAAAATGAGTACTGGTGAAGGGAAAGGTGTTTGATCATTGTATGACCGAGACTTAAACCTGAAAGCTTAGTGACTTTTCCTACAGTGATTTAATAAATAAATATAAAAAGAAAAATATATAAATTTAAAAAAATTAAGGTGGAGTTCATGCCCAATTCAATCAGCTAATCAGTGACAGAATAAATAGCAACACTCCTACAAAAAAAAACTTCTATGATAATGGAACTTTTCCTGTTGACATTATCTCCTAAGTTTCCCACAAACACTTTTTAAATTCTTCCTGCTTTAAAAAATACTATTTTATTGAAATAATATTGCATTACATTATATGTTTAAGTATGCATCATTATAAATCAATGTCTGCATATACATTGTCTGCATCATTATTTTGCTCGAGCGGGCCCAGTAACGTCTCCATTGGAGACTTTGTTGTTACTGTGTTTGGTATATCGAATATGTCACGGGGAGTTTGCCAGGCTCTGCCATGCGGGTGAGATACTCTCGGTAGCTTGCCGGGCTCTCCGAGAGTGGGGGAGGAATTGAACTCAGGTCGGCCATGTTGGCTGCGTGCAAGGCAAACGCCCTACCGCTGTGCTATTGCAATCAATGTCTGCAAATGAATATGTACTTTTACTTACTTTTATTCCTCCGCCCCTCTTGGAGAGCCCAGCCAGCTGGGAAGCTACCTGTGATGTATTCAATATGCCAAACACAGTAACAACAAGTCTCACGATGGAGATGTTACTGGGCCCACTCAAGCAAATCAATGAAAAATGGGAGGTCAGTGACAGTGACAGTGACTTACTTTTATAATATAAATTCTAGCAGTAGAAAACTATGGCTTACAGCAATTTGCTTATTACTGTCCCTTCTCCCACATATGAACTTTCCTTAAGACAGAGAAGAATTTAATCATTTTTTTAACTCGAGGTGGAAAGAAAAATCACACCACCAGATTGAGGACACAATTGATAATGCAGAGTTCAAGAGGTAGTTTAGGGAAAAAGTAAGTAATTTGACATCGACTTCAAAAAGTGGTGTTCTTATTAAACACTTAGAGTGACTTTCTTAACTGCACAGAGAAAGCAGTATTGGAAAAAGGCTATGATTATGATTTTTCTGCTTCATTTTTCTCCAAGTTTTTCACTTACTTACATAATTTAATTTTACCTGTAGTTGTAGTACATATACACAGAATTTTTGTAAGTATGTCAGTCCTGAATTTGATTGTAACTTTTCTTAACAGATCTATATGCTTTCTATTATTTTAACTGGCAAAGTCAACCAATATACTTTCATATAAACTAATACAAAACATGTTTCTATTAAAATCAGATTTTATTCAATTGATTTTAATATATGTAATATATTCAGTTGGATTTCTTTTTGCTAGTGATTTGTCTAAACCATAGAAAGTATTTGGGTCAGGGAGACATTAGAGCTGGCAAAGCCCTTGCCTTGCTCGTACCTGACAAGGGTTTAATCCCTGGCACCCCAGATGGTCTCCCAAATGCACCAGGAGTGATCCCTGAGCACAGAACCAGGAATACACCTGAGCACTATTGGTTGTGACCCAAAAACAAAAAGAAGAAGAAGAAGAAGAAAAATAAAAAGAGAAAAGAATTTGGAGACGAAGGCACAGTAGAGCAGGTGTTTTCCCAAGGCAACCTGAGGCCCATCCCCAGAACCACATATCATTCCCTGAGTCCTACCAGGAGTGACTCCTGAGCTTGGATCCAGGAGTAACCCAGGAGGTATGACTCCAAAACCATTTTTCCCCTTCATATATTTCTGTTGATTTCCTATCTCTGGAATATTTCATACAACACTAAAAGTATCTATCCTTTAAATAGTTGGTGTGTGGAGCTGAAGTAACAGTACAGCGGGTAGTGTGTTGGCTTTGCATAAGGTCAAACATATTTGATCCTGGCACCCCATATGGTCCCTTGAGCCTGCTAGGAGTGATTTCTGAGCAAAAAGCGAGGAGTAAGCCCTAAGCACAGCTAGGTGTGGTCCAAAATCCATAAATAAATAAATATTGAATAGGATTCCCTTGTGACATTATTTTGATATTTCTTCCATTATGGATGAAATTTATTAACTTGTTATTCCTGATAGATTTATTAAAACAAGTGAACTACGTTGCTAAGATATCATTAATTTCATCCAACTCTTTGGATATATTTGCACTGGAGCCAGAGCTATAGGACAGCAGGTAGGTCACTTGCCTTGCATGTAGTCAACCCAAGTTCAATCCCCAGTGCCACATATGGTTTCCTAAGCCCATTAGGAGTGATTCCTCAGCACAGAGCCAGGAGTAAATCCTGAATACCACTAAGTGTGGCCCAAAACCAACCAAACAAAAAAAAAATCAAATATATTTGCATAGAGGTTTGCAATAGTCTCCTCTGGTTGCTTTAGAATTTATTCTATCACTGTGGTTACTACCCCCTTGTCATTTCTTATTTTGAGCATCTGTCATTTTCCCCATATTTTTATGTTAACTAATAGATTATGTATTTTATTTTCCTGAAAATTTAAGATTTTACTTATTTAATATATTTCCATTAAGGTAAAGGTAAAGGTAAAGGCCCTCCCATTGATCATCGATTTGCTTGAGTGGGCCCAGTAAGGTCTCCATTGGAGACTTTGTTGTTACTGTGTCTGGCATATTGAATACTCTCGGTAGCTTGCCAGGCTCTCCGAGAGGGGTGGAGGAATCGAACTCGGGTCGGCCATGTTGGCCGCGTGCAAGGCAAACGCCCTACCTACTGTGCATATTTTTTTTATCTTTTTGGTTTTAGTGCCACACCCACCTATACTCACAGTTTACTCCTGGCTCTGTGCTCAGGAATGATTTCTGGTGAAGTTTGGGAAATTATAT
Organism: Sorex fumeus; assembly: GCF_029834395.1. NCBI lineage: Eukaryota > Metazoa > Chordata > Mammalia > Eulipotyphla > Soricidae > Sorex > Sorex fumeus. The sequence goes on along the minus strand of NW_026606068.1, from coordinate 1,280,921 downwards.
GGTGTCAGTCACATGTGAGGCCAGTGCTCTACCTGCTGTACTATGTCTATGGGCACATAATTTCTATTTTTAATCTTGAAAATTTACTTTCTTAAGCTTTCATCTTTGGTATTTTTTTTTATGTAGGAGTACTGCTATTTATTCAGCCACTGATTAGCTGATTGAATTGGGCATGAACTCCACCTTACTTTTTTTTCAAAATTTTATTTATTTACTTATTTTTCTTCTTATATTTCTTTATTGAATCACTGTGGGAAAAGTTACCAAGCTTTCAGGTTTAAGTCTCAGTCATACAATGATCAAACACCTTTCCCTTCACCAGTACTCATTTTTCACTACCAAGAACTCCAATATACCCTACTCCCACCCCTCCCAATGCCTGTGAGGCAGATGATTTCCACTTAAAGGTGGAAGGGAGCAACACCCTTTCCTCCCGAGGAGGCATGGAGCCATAGTTTAATGCATGGTCCATTCACTTTTCTGCCGCAAGCTGCAAGGCTCTGGATTAAGTCCTTTTGCCTCTGGAGCCATGGCTGTGTAGGAGAGTCGCTCGTGGGGGGCAACTCCTGACCTCTGTAGGGTGAGAAGGATGAGCCAGTACCGCCCTCCTTCCCATGAAACTACAGTTGCCCCGTCATGCCAGCTCACACCTGGCTTTTCAATAAGCTCTGAGGCAGCGGCCACCTTGTATGCGGTCCAGATGCATTTCTGCCAAAAGCCACTGGGTTTCAAGATTTGTTTTGGGGATCATGGCCGTTAATTAGCTTGATCAGAAGCCAGAGAGGCATTTGTAGGTGGTGACTCGGGGTCTCGCTGGGATGCAGAGTAAAGGGTCGGTTCCACCCCTATCTGGTGAGGCCCTGCATGTCTCATCCCTACAGGTTCAAAACTGATTAAGCAGAAGCCTTTGGAGGATGGTGGTCACCGGGCCACCAAGGGGAACAGGCCAAGGCACGAAACCTGTTCCCACCTGGATTGGCCCAGAGCCAGTAACCTACTGTAGGAACAGGGCGCATTTCTGCCAAAAGCCTTTGGGTTCCAAGATTTGTTTCTGAGTCTCTGGGATCATGGCCTTTAAGCAGTTCGATCAGGAACCAGAGAGGCCATGCCTCCAATTATATAGCTGAGCCAGAGGTGGTTTGTGGGTATGTCTCCCACATACCTAACTTTTGGCCATTTACTTTCTTGGTAAACTTTGCCCAAGTATTTGGGGTCTGACCAAAGGCACAGCAGCATTTTTGGGGTATCTGAAAGTCTGACAGTGCCATCAAGCTGCTGATGCACTCGCCTCACAGGTACAAATTGACATGCTGACATCTTTGGTATTTTTAATTCTATCTTTTGATTTGAAATTTTAATATTTATTCTCTAATTTTATGTTTTTAAGTTTGTGATATGTTCTTCAGTTTATTCATTTATAAATAATGCATATTCTGATAAATAGTGTCCACATCACAGATTTTATTTTATTTTTTAAATTTTTATTAGTGAAACTCCATGAGGTACAGTTGTATACTTAAAAATTTTTGTGCTTGGGTTTCAATTATGCAATGATCAAATGCCCACCCCTAACCAGTGCCCATTTTCCACCACCACGGATCCCAGTATCCCTCCCACCCCCCATCTTCCCCAACCCACCCTGCCTCTGTGGCAGGGCATTCCCTTTTGTTCTCTCTCTCCTTTTGGGTTTTGTGGTTTGCAAAAGAGGCATTGAGTGGCAATCATGTTTGGTCTATAGTCTACCTTCAGCATGCTTCTCTCATCCTGGAAGGATCCTTCCAACACCCTTTATTTGGTGCTCCCTTCTCTATCTGAGCTCCCTTTTCCTCTAGTATGACACCACAGATTTTAAAATAAACCTTTTGCATAGACATTTTCTATCAGCACAAGCTACTTGAAAGACTTTTTAAATTTTTACATAAAAATATTTTTATTATTTTAATTCTCACAAATTCTGTCACAACTGAACTTGCTGACACTGATATAATATACAGTTGATTTTCATGAATATGTAATATGCACTTGAGAAATTGAATTCTCTGACATTACTATCATATTTCCATCACATCCAATGTATTGATTTTTAAGTCTTCTGTATCACTTTTGTTATTTTATCTATATTGAATACTGGGATTTGTGTCCTAAAACTTGCCTTTATTAGTGTTTTTATAGCTATGTTTAATTACTTTTCTCTTTGATATAAAGGCAGTGGTCATGACATTTGCTACCTAAATATTCCTAAGATATATCTTCACTATGTTATTTTTGGAATTCAAAGCTATATTTCTTTTTCATGTTGAATACATTTCTCCCTTTGTGCTTTTATTTGGTATTAGGACTGTGATGTTTTTTATTACTCCCATTTCACAAGTATCCTTGCCTCCCTCTGAAGGCCATTGCTTATGAATCACTTTACTTTATATTTTTCACTGTATAAAGCATATACTTGGGTCTGTTTCACAAACCAAATTTAAAGTATTTTTCAATTTTAATTGGATAATCCTACTCAACTTTATTGATATGCATGCCAATGTTTACAGTTAAGAACCAATAAAGTCTAATCAACTTTATTGATCTGAGCAATTAATTTTACAATTAAATATTATATTAAACTATTTTCCATATTTTAGCCTATATTAAAATTTTAAAATTATTTCTTTGGAACTTATAAAACCATATTCTCTGGTTACATTTTTATATATAATTATTAAATTACACTTAGCTCTGATTTTTATATTTAATTGCTTACTACCTAGTCTGTCCATCTATAGAGGCACTTTTTGATTTTCATATACTGCTTATATGCTAATCAATGAACTTATTTTGTTTCTCTTCAATTTTCCCATATTTTAACTTAATCATTTCTACTTTCTAATAGTATATTATATTTACATATTACTACTATCTTACCTTAACTTTTTTATCTTTGACTTGTATGATTTACCATTAGTGTAAGTTTCGCACATAAAAGATTTAACACCACACCTCTACCAGAGTATCACTCCCACTCTACCCTCATTTTTGTTAATTATATACTCAAAATAAATTACTACTTTTCCAAAATTTTCCTAGTCAACTCATGGTTAAACAAAGTTTACTAGTAGTTTAATTTCAGAAGGGCTTATGGGTAGAATATTTCTTAAGCTATTGAAATGTTTACTATTTTTTATATAGCCAAATTACTTAGAGAGTAAATTAGGTAGTTATAAAATATGTGGCTCATATTTTTCTTTCAGTTTCTTGAAAATGCCTTCAATGCCTTAATTTATATGCTGTTTCCACAGAGGTCCTTGCTACTTTTCACATACAGTTGTATTTAGGAGCTTGACTCAAAAACACAGAAGAGTTGAAATAGAATTCTCAGACAACTCATCCATATATACACCTCTGTGTGTGTATGTATCTGTATTAAGGTGTATGGACTTGTGTCGTAATCTTCATTCTACTTCAGAAATTGAAAAATTGTCTCCCAAGCCAAACTAGCACATCATTTGTTTTTGAAATAAAATTTCACTTATTTTTATTTATTTTATGGCAGATTTCTACAAAAGCAGAGTAAATTAATTGTGATAAAGACTCTGGCCCTCAAAACCTAAAATCAGTTACTATCTGTCCCTCTCTAGATTTGTTGACCCTTGAGATATGTGAGTTTTATAGGTTTCAGAGAATACTTAGAAAATTCAAACTTAGATTTATGTTATTAACTTAAATATTCCTATATTCTAGGTCACTAAACTTTAAGAATTTGATTTCTATTAAACAATATCCTTTGTAGTTTTAAAACTGAGAGACTGATGCAGAGCAATAGCAATTTCTAGCAGGACCAATGTAAGTAATGCTTCTAAACACCTATGTTAGGAAAGGCATTGCAACTTTGCATATATTATACGTTCTATAGAAAAATTCAAGGCATTATTTCTCTTTTCACAAATAATATTGCTATTTGGAAGAATTTGTTAAATTTTTTTTTGGCTTTTTTTTTTGCTTTTTGGGTCACACCCAGCAACGCTCAGGGGTTACTCCTAGCTCACTCAAGAATCACACCTGGCGGTGCTTGGGGGACCATATGGGATGCTGGGAATCGAACCTGTATCGGTCATCTTGGCTGCGTGCAAGGCAAACGCCCTACCCACTGTGCTATTGCTCCAGCCCCTGGAAGGTTTTGTTTTATTTTTCACTTTATTCCAAATATTTTGCACCTTGTACATAGAAAAATAAATATTCTACCTCAGACTTCTCTAGCTTCAGATCTTGTGTTTTACCAGATCTCTTCTAAAAATTCATAAATGTGAATTAGGCAAAGCATGCATCTAGTTAAGGTGTCCCAAAATTTCTAGATGCCTTTTGAAAACATTAAGCTTTTCTATTGAAAGTTGCTTCTATTCCTGAATAGTTTTGTAACCATTTAACTCCACACTCCCAACCTTTCTCTTTATTCCTTATTTTATGCCTAACTCTAATGAAAGCTAACTGTCCCTCTACAAAAGAGACAACAAACCCAAGAATTCTAATAATCCACTTCTAATCACAGATAAAATTTGCATTTCAGAGACCTACCATTCTTTCTCAGTAGAGAACTATCAAATATAGTTTTGCTCTAAGTACCATTAAGAGAATGATTATAAATTTAAAGTCTGTCTGTCCTCCACTGCCCAACCTCAGCACAGGTGGTAGACCAGTTAGCTAAGCTGCTTAATTGCTAACCCTTTCAGGTCAATAAGAATAAACATGGTGCATACACACACAGACTACCCAGACATATACACTAAGTTCAGACTTCCTAGAGCAAAATATTCTTGCCCTCTTGTCCAAGAATCCTGAAATTTATTGCATAGATTGCTCAAATTTTATCACTCACTAAAAGCAACCTTAAGAATATTGTGGATGTGGGTTTCCAAAGGAGTTTCTTGGCAATCTTTGAGTTATGTGCTCTCTGCTTCAAAAACAATTGGTCCTTCTGCCTCTCACTCCACCTACAGGGTGTGTTTCCCCAGGTTATACTCTCACTACATCCAATATATTGTTCAGCCAATTCCTAATGCACAAAACACACGAAACAATTTTATGTGGAAGAGTATTTGGTACGAGTTTAAATTTTTATTTTTGACACCATTTGACTATTTTAGACACGAGGAATCTCTCCTGGGGTTAAAAACACAGGATTCTTCTGCTAGTTCTAAAACTAATTTGTGGAGATCTCAGGGATTTTAGTATATTCTGTTTCCTTGATTCCTCCCCATCATTTGTTTATGTGGGATACAGAAGTCCATAGAGAATATTTTAGTCAGCTGCTACTCAGAATATCACTTAATCACTTAAGTTCCCGTTAATCGTCGATTTGCTCGAGCGGGTGCCAGTAACGTCTCCATTTGTCCCTGTCGCATGCTAGTGTAGGCCAATGGCATCTGTTCGCTCTGGGAACATGAAGAGCCTCAAACCGATCGTTCATGATCTTCACGAAGAAGTCTGACCATCTGGTAGGTGGGCAGACACGCGGTCTTTTGACATCCCGTGGAATCCAGTCAGTAACAGCTCTAGTCCAGCGGTCGTCTTTAAGTCTCATTACGTGACCAGCCCATCTGATTTTTGACACCTTGGCAAATGAGACAGCGTCCCTGATTCTTGATCGTCAACGGATGTTGGAACGCCAGATTTTTTCTCTCATTTGAGTGAAACGTGATATTCCAAGCATAACCCTTTCGATTCTTCTTTGGGAGACCTGAATAGCGTTCTCATCCTGTTTGCGTAGGGCCCAGGTCTTGAGGCATATGTTAATGCAGGAAGAACAGTGGAATCAAAGAGATGTGCCCGGAGCCGGAGGTTCTTCGTCCTCTTAGCTATTTCTTCGACGTTCTTGAAGGGGTTCCAAGCTGCTCTCTTCCTCCTGCGCAGCTCGGGTGCCAGGCCATTTGTCATGTTGACTTCTCGACCTAGGTACACATAGCTGTTGCATTCGGAGATGGTCGTCCCATTGAGAGCGAATGGGGCATCAGGAAAGAGGCTGTTTCTCATGAACATTGTCTTCGTAAGATTCAGCTGTAGTCCTACCTTTCCACACTCACGGTCAAAGTCGGCCAGCATTTGTGCCACTTGGCTGATGTTTGGTGTTATTAAAACAATGTCATCAGCAAAGCGGAGGTGGTGTAATTTCCGACCATCTATCTTCACTCCCATGTTTTCCCATTCCAGTCGTCGCATGATGTTCTCGAGGGTGGCACTGAAGAGTTTCGGTGAAATGGTATCACCCTGCCGAACCCCTCTCTTGACATCAACGATCACTTCTTTGTAGAATGGTGAGATCCTGGTAGTGAATCCGCAATACAGCTCACGGAGGATCTTGATGTATTGGGCTTGAATGCCCTGATTGGCTAGGGCTTCAATGACCGCTTCCATCTCAACAGAATCAAAGGCCTTCTTTAAATCAATGAACGTTAAACAGAGCGGCATCTTGAACTCCCAAGAAACCTCAATGAGCTTGGTTATCGTGTGGATATGGTCGATGGTGCTGAATCCTTTGCGGAACCTGGCTTGCTCACATGGCTGTCCTTCATCTAGTGTTCTGCCAATCCTATTTAGGATAACTCAAGTGAACAACTTGTAGATGACAGACAATAGGCAGATAGGGCGATAGTTGTCATGGATGTCTCCCTTCTTGAACAGTAGTACGGTCCTGCTGGTTTTCCATTGGGACGGAACCTTGCATTCAGACAGGTAGCGAGTGAAGAGCCGAGCCAGTGTATTGATGAGTACTGACGGCAGGTTCTTCAGGTGTTCAGGTCTGACCTTGTCTGGGCCAGGTGCTGTTTGTTTCTTCACCGAAGAAATGGCGTGTCGGATTTCGGAAGGGAGAACGTTGGGAACGACATATCCATCCTGTGGAATATGGTATGTCGGCAAGTGGACAAGGCTATCGAAGAGATTTGAGTAGAAGTCATGTATAATCTTCTCCATTGCCGTTCTGGAGGATGTGATGGGTCCATCAGGACGTCGGAGGGCAGTCATCTTGGTCTTGTAGTTGGCGAAGGACAGGCGGGCTTTACGAATACTTTTCCCAGCTACTGCCGCATCTACCAGTACTTCTGCTCTTTTCTCTTTGAGGTCTTCCTTGATCGCAATGCTGCACTGCTTTGCGAGCTCGGACGTTAGCTTGCGGTTGCCTGAGGCATGCGCCAAACCACGCTGACAAATTAGCTCAAGAGTTTTCAAAGACAGGCGTTTTTTTGTGGCTATCTCTTTCTTGGCGTTCCTCGCACATTCATGGAGGTGCTGAACCAGTCGACTGTATTCCTCGTCAATGTTGTCAACAATGGCATCTTCCCATGTTGCCGCAATAGTGCCAAAGAGTTCCCAGTTGGTGGTCGTTCTGGGAGTTCTCCTTTTGAACTTTGCAGCCCTTTCTCCCTGCTCTGTGAAGTAGAATTTTGCACGAAGGAGACGGTGGTCTGATCCCATTCGAGATTTTGGGACAACAGCGACATCAGTCAGGCAAAACCGTCGATTGAATACGATGTGGTCTATTTCGTTGTGGAATCGTCCACCGGGAGACTCCCATGTCCAACGTTTAGATTCTGCCTTCTTGAACTGTGACTTACCATGGATGGTCTTAGTCGACATGATGAACTCAGACAGTCTCTCACCCTGTTCGTTCCGTTCTAGGCCACGGGTCCCGATGTGAAGTTCTTCAGCTGATCTTCTCGGTCCTATCTCGGTCCTTCTCGGTCCTATGCATAGTTAGATAATCATTTCACAGTTTCTTTAAGATGAAATGCTTAAACTTACTGTTTTGGATAGTAAAGCTTTTCTTGATTATAACATTATACCAAGAAATTTCTAATATTCTGAATTAACCGGGTTCAGAAGCATTTTGTTGAAATAAGCCAACTAGAAATAATGCAGCAGCACTCAGAATATATTTTGTGGAAATATAAGTGGGAAGGAAAGAAATTATGTAGATCGATAGTTTGGAGATGGCAAATTATGTCAGTAATAGGTGTAACAATGATTTGGATGATTTCTGTATTTGAAAACTGCTTGATTCTAGAGAACTCATCAGATAGGGGAAGAGGAAGGGTAGGAAGGAAAAAGACAAAATGGTACAGAGAAAGAGAGATCTGTGATCAGTAATATCTGTGTAAATACTTATAAAAATGAGAACTACAAGACTAGTCACTGTCACTGTTCTCCTGTTGTTCATCAATTTGCTCTAGCGGGCCCAGTAATGGTACCCATTTTTTTGAGACACTGTTACTGTGTTTGGCATATTGAATACATCGTGGGTAGCTTGCCAGGCTTTGCCAGCAAGACTAGTAAATACAACAAAATATTTTGTGGATTTATAATTTTATTAATAATAATCCAAGTCTTTTATTTCAAAACATAAATCTTATGAACCCTGAGAAAAGGTAAAGGTAAAGGCCCTCCCGTTGATCGTCGATTTGCTCGAGCGGGCCCAGTAACATCTCCATCGGAGACTTTGTTGTTACTGTGTCTGGCATATCGAATACTCTCGGTAGCTTGCCGGGCTCTCCGAGAGGGGCGGAGGAATCGAACTCGGGTCGGCCATGTTGGCCGCGTGTAAGGCGAACGCCCTACCCGCTGTGCTATCGCTCCAGCCCAAACCCCGAGAAATACACTGATATTTATTGTATGACATCTCTATTCTTTTTAAACCCAGTAGGAACTCCCTTAAAACCATATTTGCTTACTTAACTCTATATAAGCAGTAAATAAAGCAAAAGTATTGTTTATTGTTTAAGATTGCACAGAGATAACTAATGAAAATTGTGTTCTTTTCAAATACCATATTGAACTGGTGATTCCTTGTCCCATGAAACATTTCTGGTTGAAAGGTCTTTTGAAAGCTGCTGAAAAATTTAGGTCTTTGCAACTGAGTGAAAAAAATAATTTTGAAACAAAATATTTACTTTTTAGGTTCTAAAGAAATGTTATAGGCTCCATAAAGGTCTAACTCTCAATTAGGCAATGGTTAATGCACTGCCCAAATAAGAATGGTAAGTGAGATTTATCAGAAGGATGATTTATAGAAGTGGAGAAGGCATTATATTGGTGGAAATAGAAGAGTTAGATAGAAAAATATAGGAATATTCATTTTAGTGAGGTTTACAGAGAATAAAGTGTAAAAAAGAAAATAAAAACAGCTACAATGTCCAATGACTGTGTTATAACCATACAGTGACAAGCATAATAATAGATATCACAAATCACAAATCAAATCACAACCATCCTGTTATTCGTCGATTGCCTCGAGCAGGCCCCAGTAACGTCTCCTTCGTCCTAGCCCTGAGATTTTTTTAAAAAGTGCCATATTCAAGGCTCTTTCAGAGTTAGGAGAACGAGACCCTTCATTGTTACTGGTATTTGGCATATTGGGCACGCCACGAGGAGTTTGCCAGACTCTGCCATATAGGCAGGTTACATTCGGTAGCCTGCCAGTTTGTCCAAAGTATGAATGAGATGATCCGGGAGCTGGGTTTTATAGTCTCTGAGTCTTGGCCATTGATAGGATTACACGGGCGTCAGGGGGTCAGTTGGTGGGTGTGACCCCTGCCTACTGGAATTTGGAGGATCTGGGTGGAGAATGCTCAGCCCCGATCCAAGTAGGCTTGGAGATCTCAGCCCCGGGGACCCGCGTGCCTTTGTTCCTCTGCCGGTACCTTTATGTGTGCAGAGAGTGGTCTCAGCATGGTGGTGGCTGGTTCTGGAGGTCTTTGGCTGCCGGAGCCCTGGTTGGGGCGGGAAGGAAAACTCAACCTGCTCCCCTCCAAGGGGCCCCGGCGAGGACAGCCAGGTGCGGGAGGCAGGAGACTTAAAGATATAAACTTATTATATGGAGCTGCACTGAACACATTCCCCTTTCATACATTTTCAGAAGGAAACTTCACCATATGATAACTGAAATAAAATAAGAAAAAATACATTTGTTTGAAATAAGAAGTTAAAAGTGAAGGGATATCATATATCCAAGTAGGACACTCGGGAGTCATGAGAGAAAACTTAGTACCCTACCATGAGAAAGTACATAGTCCTTACAAATACAAATGCAATCAACCAAAATATTACTCACATAAAAAAATAGTTTTTGTTTTGACTTCCAGCTACTGCTAACATTTTTCTTCTCTTGCTGTTAGCCAAAGGCAGGGTCAATTATAGAATTATATTGTTATTTTGTCTCACCTGATCTATGTCCACTTTGCTGCTTGGGGGGATTTAAAACAACAACACAATTAGAAACTGAAAATCCAGAAAAAAGAAATATTTTGTTTATTGAGAACTTTCATAAGGTTGAAGACAAATCTATAGTTAGCTGTTTGAATGTTTGTCTACCTTGAATCCCCACAGCTCTGAAACAATGCAGAGAAAGGTCATACAATGGAGTTGGTAAAATTGAAAAGTATTTCACATAGGTTTACAGGGAAGCTATCAATTTTTTATAAGTCAAACATGGTTTAAAGCTGTGATTTCACCACTTATTCAATAGCCATGTTGTTAAATTATATTCTAAGCATTAGCCAACACATCTATGTAATGGGGTTAATAGCAATACTCACCTTCCAAGTGAGTATGTGCATTCCAAGTGGTTACATACACTAAAACGCCACATACTCATACACATACACAAACACACACAGACACACACATACACACACACTAAAACTTTTGAACACTTTTTGTTATCTTTGCAAACTTTAGCACTTGTTACCTATGCACTCATTTTGTATGTGATGCTGTACATGTTTTAAACTCCTTATACACCCAGATATTTTCTTTTTATTCAATGCATTTAACTCCTTATGCCATTTCTGGTCAAATAATGAAGAAAAGAGAAGTTGAGGATGTTTTTGACTAATGATCTCAATTTGCTCGAGCGGGCCCAGACTCCATTGGAGACTTTGTTGTTACTGTGTTTGGCATATCGAATACATCACAGGGAGCTTGCCAGGCTCTGCCGTGCGGGCAAGATACTCTCGGTAGCTTGCCGGGCTCTCCGAGAGGGGTGGAGGAATCGAACTAGGGTTGACCATGTTGGCTGCGTGCAAGGCAAACGTCCTACCACTGTGCTATCGCTCAATTATTGTTTTTGCTATCTTAAATTGAGAACAAGAGAGGTTAAGAAGAGAGGTACCAGACCAGAGGGATATTCTGATGGGTATGAAACTTGCAGGTGATTGATCCATGTTAAATCCCTAGCACTGCATATGAGTTCCCCAAATAATGCCAGGAGTTATCCCTCAGTGCATCACTGTCACTGTCATCCTGTTGTTCATCGATTTCCTCGAGCAGGCACCATTAACATCTCCTTCGTCCTAGCCCTGAGATTTTAGAACATGTCACTTTCGAGGCTTTTTTAGGGTCAGGGGATTGAGATCCATCATTGTTACTGGGTTTTGGCATATCAAATATGCTACGGGGAGTTTGCCAGACTCTACCATGCGGGCAGAATACACTTGGTAGGCTACCGGGTTCTCCAAGAGTAAGAACTAGGTAATAAGAGGTCACGCGGCCATATTAGCTGGGTTTTATAGTGTCTGGGTCTTGACCGTTGATGGAATAACATGGAGTGGGGTCAGCTGGTGGATGTAACACCTGCCTACTGGAAGATGGGGGATCTGGATAGAGGAGGCCCAGTCCTGATCCAAGCAGGCTTGGAGATCTCAATCCTGGCACATATCTAGTAATAAGTCCTGAGCACTGCTTGGAATAGCGACCTTCTTCCTCTCTCAAAATTAGTAAGAGAAATACCAACTCATCTCAGTAATTCTACAGCAAAAAACATACAAGAGTTTGAAAGTGATGTTAACAATTTAATTTGAGTTAGGTAGAATAAATATGCACTGCTATAATTCAAGTGAAAACTGAAGAAGAGAAAGAAAGCAAAAGCAATATGGTTACATTTCACCAGAGGAGAAAAAAATTATAGGTATAGAATATTCTAGAATCACGATCACGACCACCCTGTTGTTCGTCCATTGCCTCGAGCAGGTGCCAGTAACGTCTTCTTCGTCCTAGCCCTGAGATTTTATTTTTTAAAGTGCCATATTCAAGGCTTTTTCAGGGTTAGGAGAATGAGACCCATCATTGTTACTGGTATTTGGCATATTGGGTATACCACGGGGAGTTTGCCAGACTCTGCCATGTGGGCATGTTACATTTGGTAGCCTGCCAGTTTAACCGAATTAGGAATGAGATGATAAGATGTCCGCGACCGCGCGCTTCCAGGAGCTGAGTGTGATGATCTCTGGATCCTGGCCGTTGCTGGACTTACACGGCAGTTGGTGGGTGTAACTGTCTAGTTACTGGCAGGTCCAGTCCCAAACTGTACAGGCTTGGAGATCTCAGCCCCGGGTCCCACACACCTGGGTTCTTCTGTCAGTTCTTTTATGCGTGAGGCTCATCCAAGTGTGTGGAGAGTGCACTCAGCATGGCCTTGACTGGGCCTCGGTGGTCTTCAGCTGTTGGGCCCTGGTGGAGACAGTCAGGCATAGGGTAGGAGACTCTGTCTTGTTCTCTCCCAGGAGCTGAGTGTGATGATCTCTGGATCCTGGCCGTTGCTGGACTTACACGGCAGTTGGTGGGTGTAACTGTCTAGTTACTGGCAGGTCCAGTCCCAAACTGTACAGGCTTGGAGATCTCAGCCCCGGGTCCCACACACCTGGGTTCTTCTGTCAGTTCTTTTATGCGTGAGGCTCATCCAAGTGTGTGGAGAGTGCTCTCAGCATGGCCTTGACTGGGCCTCGGTGGTCTTCAGCTGTTGGGCCCTGGTGGAGACAGTCAGGCATAGGGTAGGAGACTCTGTCTTGTTCTCTCCCAGGAGCTGAGTGTGATGATCTCTGGATCCTGGCCGTTGTTGGACTTACACGGCAGTTGGTGGGTGTAACTGTCTAGTTACTGGCAGGTCCAGTCCCAAACTGTACAGGCTTGGAGATCTCAGCCCCGGGTCCCACACACCTGGGTTCTTCTGTCAGTTCTTTTATGCGTGAGGCTCATCCAAGTGTGTGGAGAGTGCTCTCAGCATGGCCTTGACTGGGCCTCGGTGGTCTTCAGCTGTTGGGCCCTGGTGGAGACAGTCAGGCATAGGGTAGGAGACTCTGTCTTGTTCTCTCCCAGGAGCTGAGTGTGATGATCTCTGGATCCTGGCCGTTGTTGGAGTTACACGGCAGTTGGTGGGTGTAACTGTCTAGTTACTGGCAGGTCCAGTCCCAAACTGTACAGGCTTGGAGATCTCAGCCCCGGGTCCCACACACCTGGGTTCTTCTGTCAGTTCTTTTATGCGTGAGGCTCATCCAAGTGTGTGGAGAGTGCTCTCAGCATGGCCTTGACTGGGCCTCGGTGGTCTTCAGCTGTTGGGCCCTGGTGGAGACAGTCAGGCATAGGGTAGGAGACTCTGTCTTGTTCTCTCCCAGGAGCTGAGTGTGATGATCTCTGGATCCTGGCCGTTGTTGGAGTTACACGGCAGTTGGTGGGTGTAACTGTCTAGTTACTGGCAGGTCCAGTCCCAAACTGTACAGGCTTGGAGATCTCAGCCCCGGGTCCCACACACCTGGGTTCCTCTGTCAGTTCTTTTATGCGTGAGGCTCATCCAAGTGTGTGGAGAGTGCTCTCAGCATGGCCTTGACTGGGCCTCGGTGGTCTTCAGCTGTTGGGCCCTGGTGGAGACAGTCAGGCATAGGGTAGGAGACTCTGTCTTGTTCTCTCCCAGGAGCTGAGTGTGATGATCTCTGGATCCTGGCCGTTGTTGGAGTTACACGGCAGTTGGTGGGTGTAACTGTCTAGTTACTGGCAGGTCCAGTCCCAAACTGTACAGGCTTGGAGATCTCAGCCCCGGGTCCCACACACCTGGGTTCCTCTGTCAGTTCTGTTATGCGTGAGGCTCATCCAAGTGTGTGGAGAGTGCTCTCAGCATGGCCTTGACTGGGCCTCGGTGGTCTTCAGCTGTTGGGCCTTGGTGGAGACAGTCAGGCATAGGGTAGGAGACTCTGTCTTGTTCTCTCCCAGGAGCTGAGTGTGATGATCTCTGGATCCTGGCCGTTGTTGGAGTTACACGGCAGTTGGTGGGTGTAACTGTCTAGTTACTGGCAGGTCCAGTTCCAAACTGTACAGGCTTGGAGATCTCAGCCCCGGGTCCCACACACCTGGGTTCTTCTGTCAGTTCTTTTATGCGTGAGGCTCATCCAAGTGTGTGGAGAGTGCTCTCAGCATGGCCTTGACTGGGCCTCGGTGGTCTTCAGCTGTTGGGCCCTGGTGGAGACGGTCAGGCATAGGGTAGGAGACTCTGTCTTGTTCTCTCCCAGGAGCTGAGTGTGATGATCTCTGGATCCTGGCCGTTGTTGGACTTACACGGCAGTTGGTGGGTGTAACTGTCTAGTTACTGGCAGGTCCAGTCCCAAACTGTACAGGCTTGGAGACTCAGCCCCGGGTCCCACACACCTGGGTTCCTCTGTCAGTTCTTTTATGCGTGAGGCTCATCCAAGTGTGTGGAGAGTGCTCTCAGCATGGCCTTGACTGGGCCTCGGTGGTCTTCAGCTGTTGGGCCCTGGTGGAGACAGTCAGGCATAGGGTAGGAGACTCTGTCTTGTTCTCTCCCAGGAGCTGAGTGTGATGATCTCTGGATCCTGGCCGTTGTTGGAGTTACACGGCAGTTGGTGGGTGTAACTGTCTAGTTACTGGCAGGTCCAGTCCCAAACTGTACAGGCTTGGAGATCTCAGCCCCGGGTCCCACACACCTGGGTTCCTCTGTCAGTTCTTTTATGCGTGAGGCTCATCCAAGTGTGTGGAGAGTGCTCTCAGCATGGCCTTAACTGGGCCTCGGTGGTCTTCAGCTGTTGGGCCCTGGTGGAGACAGTCAGGCATAGGGTAGGAGACTCTGTCTTGTTCTCTCCCAGGAGCTGAGTGTGATGATCTCTGGATCCTGGCCGTTGTTGGAGTTACACGGCAGTTGGTGGGTGTAACTGTCTAGTTACTGGCAGGTCCAGTTCCAAACTGTACAGGCTTGGAGATCTCAGCCCCGGGTCCCACACACCTGGGTTCTTCTGTTAGTTCTTTTATGCGTGAGGCTCATCCAAGTGTGTGGAGAGTGCTCTCAGCATGGCCTTGACTGGGCCTCGGTGGTCTTCAGCTGTTGGGCCCTGGTGGAGACAGTCAGGCATAGGGTAGGAGACTCTGTCTTGTTCTCTCCCAGGAGCTGAGTGTGATGATCTCTGGATCCTGGCCGTTGTTGGAGTTACACGGCAGTTGGTGGGTGTAACTGTCTAGTTACTGGCAGGTCCAGTTCCAAACTGTACAGGCTTGGAGATCTCAGCCCCGGGTCCCACACACCTGGGTTCTTCTGTTAGTTCTTTTATGCGTGAGGCTCATCCAAGTGTGTGGAGAGTGCTCTCAGCATGGCCTTGACTGGGCCTCGGTGGTCTTCAGCTGTTGGGCCCTGGTGGAGACAGTCAGGCATAGGGTAGGAGACTCTGTCTTGTTCTCTCCCAGGAGCTGAGTGTGATGATCTCTGGATCCTGGCCGTTGTTGGAGTTACACGGCAGTTGGTGGGTGTAACTGTCTAGTTACTGGCAGGTCCAGTCCCAAACTGTACAGGCTTGGAGATCTCAGCCCCGGGTCCCACACACCTGGGTTCCTCTGTCAGTTCTGTTATGCGTGAGGCTCATCCAAGTGTGTGGAGAGTGCTCTCAGCATGGCCTTGACTGGGCCTCGGTGGTCTTCAGCTGTTGGGCCTTGGTGGAGACAGTCAGGCATAGGGTAGGAGACTCTGTCTTGTTCTCTCCCAGGAGCTGAGTGTGATGATCTCTGGATCCTGGCCGTTGTTGGAGTTACACGGCAGTTGGTGGGTGTAACTGTCTAGTTACTGGCAGGTCCAGTCCCAAACTGTACAGGCTTGGAGATCTCAGCCCCGGGTCCCACACACCTGGGTTCTTCTGTCAGTTCTTTTATGCGTGAGGCTCATCCAAGTGTGTGGAGAGTGCTCTCAGCATGGCCTTGACTGGGCCTCGGTGGTCTTCAGCTGTTGGGCCCTGGTGGAGACAGTCAGGCATAGGGTAGGAGACTCTGTCTTGTTCTCTCCCAGGAGCTGAGTGTGATGATCTCTGGATCCTGGCCGTTGCTGGACTTACACGGCAGTTGGTGGGTGTAACTGTCTAGTTACTGGCAGGTCCAGTCAAAAACTGTACACGCTTGGAGATCTCAGCCCCGGGTCCCACACACCTGGGTTCTTCTGTCAGTTCTTTTATGCGTGAGGCTCATCCAAGTGTGTGGAGAGTGCTCTCAGCATGGCCTTGACTGGGCCTCGGTGGTCTTCAGCTGTTGGGCCCTGGTGGAGACAGTCAGGCATAGGGTAGGAGACTCTGTCTTGTTCTCTCCCAGGAGCTGAGTGTGATGATCTCTGGATCCTGGCCGTTGTTGGAGTTACACGGCAGTTGGTGGGTGTAACTGTCTAGTAACTGGCAGGTCCAGTCCCAAACTGTACAGGCTTGGAGATCTCAGCCCCGGGTCCCACACACCTGGGTTCTTCTGTCAGTTCTTTTATGCGTGAGGCTCATCCAAGTGTGTGGAGAGTGCTCTCAGCATGGCCTTGACTGGGCCTCGGTGGTCTTCAGCTGTTGGGCCCTGGTGGAGACAGTCAGGCATAGGGTAGGAGACTCTGTCTTGTTCTCTCCCAGGAGCTGAGTGTGATGATCTCTGGATCCTGGCCGTTGTTGGAGTTACACGGCAGTTGGTGGGTGTAACTGTCTAGTTACTGGCAGGTCCAGTCCCAAACTGTACAGGCTTGGAGATCTCAGCCCCGGGTCCCACACACCTGGGTTCCTCTGTCAGTTCTTTTATGCGTGAGGCTCATCCAAGTGTGTGGAGAGTGCTCTCAGCATGGCCTTGACTGGGCCTCAGTGGTCTTCAGCTGTTGGGCCCTGGTGGAGACAGGCATAGGGTAGGAGACTATGTCTTGTTCTCTCCCAGGAGCTGAGTGTGATGATCTCTGGATCCTGGCCGTTGTTGCAGTTACACGGCAGTTGGTGGGTGTAACTGTCTAGTTACTGGCAGGTCCAGTCCCAAACTGTACAGGCTTGGAGATCTCAGCCCCGGGTCCCACACACCTGGGTTCCTCTGTCAGTTCTTTTATGCGTGAGGCTCATCCAAGTGTGTGGAGAGTGCTCTCAGCATGGCCTTGACTGGGCCTCGGTGGTCTTCAGCTGTTGGGCCCTGGTGGAGACAGTCAGGCATAGGGTAGGAGACTCTGTCTTGTTCTCTCCCAGGAGCTGAGTGTGATGATCTCTGGATCCTGGCCGTTGTTGGAGTTACACGGCAGTTGGTGGGTGTAACTGTCTAGTTACTGGCAGGTCCAGTCAAAAACTGTACACGCTTGGAGATCTCAGCCCCGGGTCCCACACACCTGGGTTCCTCTGTCAGTTCTTTTATGCGTGAGGCTCATCCAAGTGTGTGGAGAGTGCTCTCAGCATGGCCTTGACTGGGCCTCGGTGGTCTTCAGCTGTTGGGCCCTGGTGGAGACAGTCAGGCATAGGGTAGGAGACTCTGTCTTGTTCTCTCCCAGGAGCTGAGTGTGATGATCTCTGGATCCTGGCCGTTGTTGGAGTTACACGGCAGTTGGTGGGTGTAACTGTCTAGTTACTGGCAGGTCCAGTCCCAAACTGTACAGGCTTGGAGATCTCAGCCCCGGGTCCCACACACCTGGGTTCCTCTGTCAGTTCTGTTATGCGTGAGGCTCATCCAAGTGTGTGGAGAGTGCTCTCAGCATGGCCTTGACTGGGCCTCGGTGGTCTTCAGCTGTTGGGCCTTGGTGGAGACAGTCAGGCATAGGGTAGGAGACTCTGTCTTGTTCTCTCCCAGGAGCTGAGTGTGATGATCTCTGGATCCTGGCCGTTGTTGGAGTTACACGGCAGTTGGTGGGTGTAACTGTCTAGTTACTGGCAGGTCCAGTCCCAAACTGTACAGGCTTGGAGATCTCAGCCCCGGGTCCCACACACCTGGGTTCTTCTGTCAGTTCTTTTATGCGTGAGGCTCATCCAAGTGTGTGGAGAGTGCTCTCAGCATGGCCTTGACTGGGCCTCGGTGGTCTTCAGCTGTTGGGCCCTGGTGGAGACAGTCAGGCATAGGGTAGGAGACTCTGTCTTGTTCTCTCCCAGGAGCTGAGTGTGATGATCTCTGGATCCTGGCCGTTGTTGGAGTTACACGGCAGTTGGTGGGCGTAACTGTCTAGTAACTGGCAGGTCCAGTCCCAAACTGTACAGGCTTGGAGATCTCAGCCCCGGGTCCCACACACCTGGGTTCCTCTGTCAGTTCTTTTATGCGTGAGGCTCATCCAAGTGTGTGGAGACTGCTCTCAGCATGGCCTTGACTGGGCCTCGGTGGTCTTCAGCTGTTGGGCCCTGGTGGAGACAGTCAGGCATAGGGTAGGAAACTCTGTCTTGTTCTCTCCCAGGAGCTGAGTGTGATGATCTCTGGATCCTGGCCGTTGTTGGAGTTACACGGCAGTTGGTGGGTGTAACTGTCTAGTTACTGGCAGGTCCAGTCCCAAACTGTACAGGCTTGGAGATCTCAGCCCCGGGTCCCACACACCTGGGTTCCTCTGTCAGTTCTTTTATGCGTGAGGCTCATCCAAGTGTGTGGAGAGTGCTCTCAGCATGGCCTTGACTGGGCCTCAGTGGTCTTCAGCTGTTGGGCCCTGGTGGAGACAGGCATAGGGTAGGAGACTCTGTCTTGTTCTCTCCCAGGAGCTGAGTGTGATGATCTCTGGAACCTGGCCGTTGTTGGAGTTACACGGCAGTTGGTGGGTGTAACTGTCTAGTTACTGGCAGGTCCAGTCCCAAACTGTACAGGCTTGGAGATCTCAGCCCCGGGTCCCACACACCTGGGTTCCTCTGTCAGTTCTTTTATGCGTGAGGCTCATCCAAGTGTGTGGAGAGTGCACTCAGCATGGCCTTGACTGGGCCTCGGTGGTTTTCAGCTGTTGGGCCCTGGTGGAGACAGTCAGGCATAGGGTAGGAGACTCTGTCTTGTTCTCTCCCAGGAGCTGAGTGTGATGATCTCTGGATCCTGGCCGTTGTTGGAGTTACACGGCAGTTGGTGGGTGTAACTGTCTAGTTACTGGCAGGTCCAGTTCCAAACTGTACAGGCTTGGAGATCTCAGCCCCGGGTCCCACACACCTGGGTTCTTCTGTCAGTTCTTTTATGCGTGAGGCTCATCCAAGTGTGTGGAGAGTGCTCTCAGCATGGCCTTGACTGGGCCTCGGTGGTCTTCAGCTGTTGGGCCCTGGTGGAGACAGTCAGGCATAGGGTAGGAGACTCTGTCTTGTTCTCTCCCAGGAGCTGAGTGTGATGATCTCTGGATCCTGGCCGTTGTTGGAGTTACACGGCAGTTGGTGGGTGTAACTGTCTAGTTACTGGCAGGTCCAGTCCGAAACTGTACAGGCTTGGAGATCTCAGCCCCGGGTCCCACACACCTGAGTTCTTCTGTCAGTTCTTTTATGCGGGAGGCTCATCCAAGTGTATGGAGAGTGCTCTCAGCATGGCCTTGACTGGGCCTCGGTGGTCTTCAGCTGTTGGGCCCTGGTGGAGACAGTCAGGCATAGGGTAGGAGACTCTGTCTTGTTCTCTCCCAGGAGCTGAGTGTGATGATCTCTGGATCCTGGCCGTTGTTGGAGTTACACGGCAGTTGGTGGGTGTAACTGTCTAGTTACTGGCAGGTCCAGTCCGAAACTGTACAGGCTTGGAGATCTCAGCCCCGGGTCCCACACACCTGAGTTCTTCTGTCAGTTCTTTTATGCGGGAGGCTCATCCAAGTGTATGGAGAGTGCTCTCAGCATGGCCTTGACTGGGCCTCGGTGGTCTTCAGCTGTTGGGCCCTGGTGGAGACAGTCAGGCATAGGGTAGGAGACTCTGTCTTGTTCTCTCCCAGGAGCTGAGTGTGATGATCTCTGGATCCTGGCCGTTGTTGGAGTTACACGGCAGTTGGTGGGTGTAACTGTCTAGTTACTGGCAGGTCCAGTCCCAAACTGTACAGGCTTGGAGATCTCAGCCCCGGGTCCCACACACCTGGGTTCCTCTGTCAGTTCTGTTATGCGTGAGGCTCATCCAAGTGTGTGGAGAGTGCTCTCAGCATGGCCTTGACTGGGCCTCGGTGGTCTTCAGCTGTTGGGCCTTGGTGGAGACAGTCAGGCATAGGGTAGGAGACTCTGTCTTGTTCTCTCCCAGGAGCTGAGTGTGATGATCTCTGGATCCTGGCCGTTGTTGGAGTTACACGGCAGTTGGTGGGTGTAACTGTCTAGTTACTGGCAGGTCCAGTTCCAAACTGTACAGGCTTGGAGATCTCAGCCCCGGGTCCCACACACCTGGGTTCTTCTGTCAGTTCTTTTATGCGTGAGGCTCATCCAAGTGTGTGGAGAGTGCTCTCAGCATGGCCTTGACTGGGCCTCGGTGGTCTTCAGCTGTTGGGCCCTGGTGGAGACGGTCAGGCATAGGGTAGGAGACTCTGTCTTGTTCTCTCCCAGGAGCTGAGTGTGATGATCTCTGGATCCTGGCCGTTGTTGGACTTACACGGCAGTTGGTGGGTGTAACTGTCTAGTTACTGGCAGGTCCAGTCCCAAACTGTACAGGCTTGGAGACTCAGCCCCGGGTCCCACACACCTGGGTTCCTCTGTCAGTTCTTTTATGCGTGAGGCTCATCCAAGTGTGTGGAGAGTGCTCTCAGCATGGCCTTGACTGGGCCTCGTTGGTCTTCAGCTGTTGGGCCCTGGTGGAGACAGTCAGGCATAGGGTAGGAGACTCTGTCTTGTTCTCTCCCAGGAGCTGAGTGTGATGATCTCTGGATCCTGGCCGTTGTTGGAGTTACACGGCAGTTGGTGGGTGTAACTGTCTAGTTACTGGCAGGTCCAGTCCCAAACTGTACAGGCTTGGAGATCTCAGCCCCGGGTCCCACACACCTGGGTTCCTCTGTCAGTTCTTTTATGCGTGAGGCTCATCCAAGTGTGTGGAGAGTGCTCTCAGCATGGCCTTAACTGGGCCTCGGTGGTCTTCAGCTGTTGGGCCCTGGTGGAGACAGTCAGGCATAGGGTAGGAGACTCTGTCTTGTTCTCTCCCAGGAGCTGAGTGTGATGATCTCTGGATCCTGGCCGTTGTTGGAGTTACACGGCAGTTGGTGGGTGTAACTGTCTAGTTACTGGCAGGTCCAGTTCCAAACTGTACAGGCTTGGAGATCTCAGCCCCGGGTCCCACACACCTGGGTTCTTCTGTTAGTTCTTTTATGCGTGAGGCTCATCCAAGTGTGTGGAGAGTGCTCTCAGCATGGCCTTGACTGGGCCTCGGTGGTCTTCAGCTGTTGGGCCCTGGTGGAGACAGTCAGGCATAGGGTAGGAGACTCTGTCTTGTTCTCTCCCAGGAGCTGAGTGTGATGATCTCTGGATCCTGGCCGTTGTTGGAGTTACACGGCAGTTGGTGGGTGTAACTGTCTAGTTACTGGCAGGTCCAGTTCCAAACTGTACAGGCTTGGAGATCTCAGCCCCGGGTCCCACACACCTGGGTTCTTCTGTTAGTTCTTTTATGCGTGAGGCTCATCCAAGTGTGTGGAGAGTGCTCTCAGCATGGCCTTGACTGGGCCTCGGTGGTCTTCAGCTGTTGGGCCCTGGTGGAGACAGTCAGGCATAGGGTAGGAGACTCTGTCTTGTTCTCTCCCAGGAGCTGAGTGTGATGATCTCTGGATCCTGGCCGTTGTTGGAGTTACACGGCAGTTGGTGGGTGTAACTGTCTAGTTACTGGCAGGTCCAGTCCCAAACTGTACAGGCTTGGAGATCTCAGCCCCGGGTCCCACACACCTGGGTTCCTCTGTCAGTTCTGTTATGCGTGAGGCTCATCCAAGTGTGTGGAGAGTGCTCTCAGCATGGCCTTGACTGGGCCTCGGTGGTCTTCAGCTGTTGGGCCTTGGTGGAGACAGTCAGGCATAGGGTAGGAGACTCTGTCTTGTTCTCTCCCAGGAGCTGAGTGTGATGATCTCTGGATCCTGGCCGTTGTTGGAGTTACACGGCAGTTGGTGGGTGTAACTGTCTAGTTACTGGCAGGTCCAGTCCCAAACTGTACAGGCTTGGAGATCTCAGCCCCGGGTCCCACACACCTGGGTTCTTCTGTCAGTTCTTTTATGCGTGAGGCTCATCCAAGTGTGTGGAGAGTGCTCTCAGCATGGCCTTGACTGGGCCTCGGTGGTCTTCAGCTGTTGGGCCCTGGTGGAGACAGTCAGGCATAGGGTAGGAGACTCTGTCTTGTTCTCTCCCAGGAGCTGAGTGTGATGATCTCTGGATCCTGGCCGTTGCTGGACTTACACGGCAGTTGGTGGGTGTAACTGTCTAGTTACTGGCAGGTCCAGTCAAAAACTGTACAGGCTTGGAGATCTCAGCCCCGGGTCCCACACACCTGGGTTCTTCTGTCAGTTCTTTTATGCGTGAGGCTCATCCAAGTGTGTGGAGAGTGCTCTCAGCATGGCCTTGACTGGGCCTCGGTGGTCTTCAGCTGTTGGGCCCTGGTGGAGACAGTCAGGCATAGGGTAGGAGACTCTGTCTTGTTCTCTCCCAGGAGCTGAGTGTGATGATCTCTGGATCCTGGCCGTTGTTGGAGTTACACGGCAGTTGGTGGGTGTAACTGTCTAGTTACTGGCAGGTCCAGTCCCAAACTGTACAGGCTTGGAGATCTCAGCCCCGGGTCCCACACACCTGGGTTCCTCTGTCAGTTCTTTTATGCGTGAGGCTCATCCAAGTGTGTGGAGAGTGCTCTCAGCATGGCCTTGACTGGGCCTCAGTGGTCTTCAGCTGTTGGGCCCTGGTGGAGACAGGCATAGGGTAGGAGACTCTGTCTTGTTCTCTCCCAGGAGCTGAGTGTGATGATCTCTGGATCCTGGCCGTTGTTGCAGTTACACGGCAGTTGGTGGGTGTAACTGTCTAGTTACTGGCAGGTCCAGTCCCAAACTGTACAGGCTTGGAGATCTCAGCCCCGGGTCCCACACACCTGGGTTCCTCTGTCAGTTCTTTTATGCGTGAGGCTCATCCAAGTGTGTGGAGAGTGCTCTCAGCATGGCCTTAACTGGGCCTCGGTGGTCTTCAGCTGTTGGGCCCTGGTGGAGACAGTCAGGCATAGGGTAGGAGACTCTGTCTTGTTCTCTCCCAGGAGCTGAGTGTGATGATCTCTGGATCCTGGCCGTTGTTGGAGTTACACGGCAGTTGGTGGGTGTAACTGTCTAGTTACTGGCAGGTCCAGTCCCAAACTGTACAGGCTTGGAGATCTCAGCCCCGGGTCCCACACACCTGGGTTCTTCTGTTAGTTCTTTTATGCGTGAGGCTCATCCAAGTGTGTGGAGAGTGCTCTCAGCATGGCCTTGACTGGGCCTCGGTGGTCTTCAGCTGTTGGGCCCTGGTGGAGACAGTCAGGCATAGGGTAGGAGACTCTGTCTTGTTCTCTCCCAGGAGCTGAGTGTGATGATCTCTGGATCCTGGCCGTTGTTGGAGTTACACGGCAGTTGGTGGGTGTAACTGTCTAGTTACTGGCAGGTCCAGTCAAAAACTGTACACGCTTGGAGATCTCAGCCCCGGGTCCCACACACCTGGGTTCCTCTGTCAGTTCTTTTATGCGTGAGGCTCATCCAAGTGTGTGGAGAGTGCTCTCAGCATGGCCTTGACTGGGCCTCGGTGGTCTTCAGCTGTTGGGCCCTGGTGGAGACAGTCAGGCATAGGGTAGGAGACTCTGTCTTGTTCTCTCCCAGGAGCTGAGTGTGATGATCTCTGGATCCTGGCCGTTGTTGGAGTTACACGGCAGTTGGTGGGTGTAACTGTCTAGTTACTGGCAGGTCCAGTCCCAAACTGTACAGGCTTGGAGATCTCAGCCCCGGGTCCCACACACCTGGGTTCCTCTGTCAGTTCTGTTATGCGTGAGGCTCATCCAAGTGTGTGGAGAGTGCTCTCAGCATGGCCTTGACTGGGCCTCGGTGGTCTTCAGCTGTTGGGCCTTGGTGGAGACAGTCAGGCATAGGGTAGGAGACTCTGTCTTGTTCTCTCCCAGGAGCTGAGTGTGATGATCTCTGGATCCTGGCCGTTGTTGGAGTTACACGGCAGTTGGTGGGTGTAACTGTCTAGTTACTGGCAGGTCCAGTCCCAAACTGTACAGGCTTGGAGATCTCAGCCCCGGGTCCCACACACCTGGGTTCTTCTGTCAGTTCTTTTATGCGTGAGGCTCATCCAAGTGTGTGGAGAGTGCTCTCAGCATGGCCTTGACTGGGCCTCGGTGGTCTTCAGCTGTTGGGCCCTGGTGGAGACAGTCAGGCATAGGGTAGGAGACTCTGTCTTGTTCTCTCCCAGGAGCTGAGTGTGATGATCTCTGGATCCTGGCCGTTGTTGGAGTTACACGGCAGTTGGTGGGCGTAACTGTCTAGTAACTGGCAGGTCCAGTCCCAAACTGTACAGGCTTGGAGATCTCAGCCCCGGGTCCCACACACCTGGGTTCCTCTGTCAGTTCTTTTATGCGTGAGGCTCATCCAAGTGTGTGGAGAGTGCTCTCAGCATGGCCTTGACTGGGCCTCGGTGGTCTTCAGCTGTTGGGCCCTGGTGGAGACAGTCAGGCATAGGGTAGGAGACTCTGTCTTGTTCTCTCCCAGGAGCTGAGTGTGATGATCTCTGGATCCTGGCCGTTGTTGGAGTTACACGGCAGTTGGTGGGTGTAACTGTCTAGTTACTGGCAGGTCCAGTCCCAAACTGTACAGGCTTGGAGATCTCAGCCCCGGGTCCCACACACCTGGGTTCCTCTGTCAGTTCTTTTATGCGTGAGGCTCATCCAAGTGTGTGGAGAGTGCTCTCAGCATGGCCTTGACTGGGCCTCAGTGGTCTTCAGCTGTTGGGCCCTGGTGGAGACAGGCATAGGGTAGGAGACTCTGTCTTGTTCTCTCCCAGGAGCTGAGTGTGATGATCTCTGGAACCTGGCCGTTGTTGGAGTTACACGGCAGTTGGTGGGTGTAACTGTCTAGTTACTGGCAGGTCCAGTCCCAAACTGTACAGGCTTGGAGATCTCAGCCCCGGGTCCCACACACCTGGGTTCCTCTGTCAGTTCTTTTATGCGTGAGGCTCATCCAAGTGTGTGGAGAGTGCACTCAGCATGGCCTTGACTGGGCCTCGGTGGTTTTCAGCTGTTGGGCCCTGGTGGAGACAGTCAGGCATAGGGTAGGAGACTCTGTCTTGTTCTCTCCCAGGAGCTGAGTGTGATGATCTCTGGATCCTGGCCGTTGTTGGAGTTACACGGCAGTTGGTGGGTGTAACTGTCTAGTTACTGGCAGGTCCAGTTCCAAACTGTACAGGCTTGGAGATCTCAGCCCCGGGTCCCACACACCTGGGTTCTTCTGTCAGTTCTTTTATGCGTGAGGCTCATCCAAGTGTGTGGAGAGTGCTCTCAGCATGGCCTTGACTGGGCCTCGGTGGTCTTCAGCTGTTGGGCCCTGGTGGAGACAGTCAGGCATAGGGTAGGAGACTCTGTCTTGTTCTCTCCCAGGAGCTGAGTGTGATGATCTCTGGATCCTGGCCGTTGTTGGAGTTACACGGCAGTTGGTGGGTGTAACTGTCTAGTTACTGGCAGGTCCAGTCCGAAACTGTACAGGCTTGGAGATCTCAGCCCCGGGTCCCACACACCTGAGTTCTTCTGTCAGTTCTTTTATGCGGGAGGCTCATCCAAGTGTATGGAGAGTGCTCTCAGCATGGCCTTGACTGGGCCTCGGTGGTCTTCAGCTGTTGGGCCCTGGTGGAGACAGTCAGGCATAGGGTAGGAGACTCTGTCTTGTTCTCTCCCAGGAGCTGAGTGTGATGATCTCTGGATCCTGGCCGTTGTTGGAGTTACACGGCAGTTGGTGGGTGTAACTGTCTAGTTACTGGCAGGTCCAGTCCCAAACTGTACAGGCTTGGAGATCTCAGCCCCGGGTCCCACACACCTGGGTTCCTCTGTCAGTTCTTTTATGTGTGAGGCTCATCCAAGTGTGTGGAGAGTGCTCCCAGCATGGCCTTGGCTGGGCCTCGATGATCTTCAGCTGTTGGGCACTGGTGGAGACAGTCAGGCATAGGGTAGGAGACTCTGTCTTGTTCTCTCCCAGGAGCTGAGTGTGATGATCTCTGGATCCTGGCCGTTGTTGGAGTTACACGGCAGTTGGTGGGTGTAACTGTCTAGTTACTGGCAGGTCCAGTTCCAAACTGTACAGGCTTGGAGATCTCAGCCCCGGGTCCCACACACCTGGGTTCTTCTGTTAGTTCTTTTATGCGTGAGGCTCATCCAAGTGTGTGGAGAGTGCTCTCAGCATGGCCTTGACTGGGCCTCGGTGGTCTTCAGCTGTTGGGCCCTGGTGGAGACAGTCAGGCATAGGGTAGGAGACTCTGTCTTGTTCTCTCCCAGGAGCTGAGTGTGATGATCTCTGGATCCTGGCCGTTGTTGGAGTTACACGGCAGTTGGTGGGTGTAACTGTCTAGTTACTGGCAGGTCCAGTCAAAAACTGTACACGCTTGGAGATCTCAGCCCCGGGTCCCACACACCTGGGTTCCTCTGTCAGTTCTTTTATGCGTGAGGCTCATCCAAGTGTGTGGAGAGTGCTCTCAGCATGGCCTTGACTGGGCCTCGGTGGTCTTCAGCTGTTGGGCCCTGGTGGAGACAGTCAGGCATAGGGTAGGAGACTCTGTCTTGTTCTCTCCCAGGAGCTGAGTGTGATGATCTCTGGATCCTGGCCGTTGTTGGACTTACACGGCAGTTGGTGGGTGTAACTGTCTAGTTACTGGCAGGTCCAGTCCCAAACTGTACAGGCTTGGAGATCTCAGCCCCGGGTCCCACACACCTGGGTTCCTCTGTCAGTTCTGTTATGCGTGAGGCTCATCCAAGTGTGTGGAGAGTGCTCTCAGCATGGCCTTGACTGGGCCTCGGTGGTCTTCAGCTGTTGGGCCTTGGTGGAGACAGTCAGGCATAGGGTAGGAGACTCTGTCTTGTTCTCTCCCAGGAGCTGAGTGTGATGATCTCTGGATCCTGGCCGTTGTTGGAGTGACACGGCAGTTGGTGGGTGTAACTGTCTAGTTACTGGCAGGTCCAGTCCCAAACTGTACAGGCTTGGAGATCTCAGCCCCGGGTCCCACACACCTGGGTTCTTCTGTCAGTTCTTTTATGCGTGAGGCTCATCCAAGTGTGTGGAGAGTGCTCTCAGCATGGCCTTGACTGGGCCTCGGTGGTCTTCAGCTGTTGGGCCCTGGTGGAGACAGTCAGGCATAGGGTAGGAGACTCTGTCTTGTTCTCTCCCAGGAGCTGAGTGTGATGATCTCTGGATCCTGGCCGTTGTTGGAGTTACACGGCAGTTGGTGGGTGTAACTGTCTAGTTACTGGCAGGTCCAGTCAAAAACTGTACACGCTTGGAGATCTCAGCCCCGGGTCCCACACACCTGGGTTCTTCTGTCATTTCTTTTATGCGTGAGGCTCATCCATGTGTGTGGAGAGTGCTCTCAGCATGGCCTTGACTGGGCCTCGGTGGTCTTCAGCTGTTGGGCCCTGGTGGAGACAGTCAGGCATAGGGTAGGAGACTCTGTCTTGTTCTCTCCCAGGAGCTGAGTGTGATGATCTCTGGATCCTGGCCGTTGTTGGAGTTACACGGCAGTTGGTGGGTGTAACTGTCTAGTAACTGGCAGGTCCAGTCCCAAACTGTACAGGCTTGGAGATCTCAGCCCCGGGTCCCACACACCTGGGTTCTTCTGTCAGTTCTTTTATGCGTGAGGCTCATCCAAGTGTGTGGAGACTGCTCTCAGCATGGCCTTGACTGGGCCTCGGTGGTCTTCAGCTGTTGGGCCCTGGTGGAGACAGTCAGGCATAGGGTAGGAGACTCTGTCTTGTTCTCTCCCAGGAGCTGAGTGTGATGATCTCTGGATCCTGGCCGTTGTTGGAGTTACACGGCAGTTGGTGGGTGTAACTGTCTAGTTACTGGCAGGTCCAGTCCCAAACTGTACAGGCTTGGAGATCTCAGCCCCGGGTCCCACACACCTGGGTTCCTCTGTCAGTTCTTTTATGCGTGAGGCTCATCCAAGTGTGTGGAGAGTGCTCTCAGCATGGCCTTGACTGGGCCTCAGTGGTCTTCAGCTGTTGGGCCCTGGTGGAGACAGGCATAGGGTAGGAGACTCTGTCTTGTTCTCTCCCAGGAGCTGAGTGTGATGATCTCTGGAACCTGGCCGTTGTTGGAGTTACACGGCAGTTGGTGGGTGTAACTGTCTAGTTACTGGCAGGTCCAGTCCCAAACTGTACAGGCTTGGAGATCTCAGCCCCGGGTCCCACACACCTGGGTTCCTCTGTCAGTTCTTTTATGCGTGAGGCTCATCCAAGTGTGTGGAGAGTGCACTCAGCATGGCCTTGACTGGGCCTCGGTGGTTTTCAGCTGTTGGGCCCTGGTGGAGACAGTCAGGCATAGGGTAGGAGACTCTGTCTTGTTCTCTCCCAGGAGCTGAGTGTGATGATCTCTGGATCCTGGCCGTTGTTGGAGTTACACGGCAGTTGGTGGGTGTAACTGTCTAGTTACTGGCAGGTCCAGTTCCAAACTGTACAGGCTTGGAGATCTCAGCCCCGGGTCCCACACACCTGGGTTCTTCTGTCAGTTCTTTTATGCGTGAGGCTCATCCAAGTGTGTGGAGAGTGCTCTCAGCATGGCCTTGACTGGGCCTCGGTGGTCTTCAGCTGTTGGGCCCTGGTGGAGACAGTCAGGCATAGGGTAGGAGACTCTGTCTTGTTCTCTCCCAGGAGCTGAGTGTGATGATCTCTGGATCCTGGCCGTTGTTGGAGTTACACGGCAGTTGGTGGGTGTAACTGTCTAGTTACTGGCAGGTCCAGTCCGAAACTGTACAGGCTTGGAGATCTCAGCCCCGGGTCCCACACACCTGGGTTCTTCTGTCAGTTCTTTTATGCGTGAGGCTCATCCAAGTGTATGGAGAGTGCTCTCAGCATGGCCTTGACTGGGCCTCGGTGGTCTTCAGCTGTTGGGCCCTGGTGGAGACAGTCAGGCATAGGGTAGGAGACTCTGTCTTGTTCTCTCCCAGGAGCTGAGTGTGATGATCTCTGGATCCTGGCCGTTGTTGGAGTTACACGGCAGTTGGTGGGTGTAACTGTCTAGTTACTGGCAGGTCCAGTCCCAAACTGTACAGGCTTGGAGATCTCAGCCCCGGGTCCCACACACCTGGGTTCTTCTGTCAGTTCTTTTATGCGTGAGGCTCATCCAAGTGTGTGGAGAGTGCTCTCAGCATGGCCTTGACTGAGCCTCGGTGGTCTTCAGCTGTTGGGCCCTGGTGGAGACAGTCAGGCATAGGGTAGGAGACTCTGTCTTGTTCTCTCCCAGGAGCTGAGTGTGATGATCTCTGGATCCTGGCCGTTGTTGGAGTTACACGGCAGTTGGTGGGTGTAACTGTCTAGTTACTGGCAGGTCCAGTCCGAAACTGTACAGGCTTGGAGATCTCAGCCCCGGGTCCCACACACCTGGGTTCCTCTGTCAGTTCTTTTATGCGTGAGGCTCATCCAAGTGTGTGGAGAGTGCTCTCAGCATGGCCTTGACTGGGCCTCGGTGGTCTTCAGCTGTTGGGCCCTGGTGGAGACAGTCAGGCATAGGGTAGGAGACTCTGTCTTGTTCTCTCCCAGGAGCTGAGTGTGATGATCTCTGGATCCTGGCCGTTGTTGGAGTTACACGGCAGTTGGTGGGTGTAACTGTCTAGTTACTGGCAGGTCCAGTTCCAAACTGTACAGGCTTGGAGATCTCAGCCCCGGGTCCCACACACCTGGGTTCTTCTGTCAGTTCTTTTATGCGTGAGGCTCATCCAAGTGTGTGGAGAGTGCTCTCAGCATGGCCTTGACTGGGCCTCGGTGGTCTTCAGCTGTTGGGCCCTGGTGGAGACAGTCAGGCATAGGGTAGGAGACTCTGTCTTGTTCTCTCCCAGGAGCTGAGTGTGATGATCTCTGGATCCTGGCCGTTGTTGGAGTTACACGGCAGTTGGTGGGTGTAACTGTCTAGTTACTGGCAGGTCCAGTCCCAAACTCTACAGGCTTGGAGATCTCAGCCCCGGGTCCCACACACCTGGGTTCCTCTGTCAGTTCTTTTATGCGTGAGGCTCATCCAAGTGTGTGGAGAGTGCTCTCAGCATGGCCTTGACTGGGCCTCGGTGGTCTTCAGCTGTTGGGCCCTGGTGGAGACAGTCAGGCATAGGGTAGGAGACTCTGTCTTGTTCTCTCCCAGGAGCTGAGTGTGATGATCTCTGGATCCTGGCCGTTGTTGGACTTACACGGCAGTTGGTGGGTGTAACTGTCTAGTTACTGGCAGGTCCAGTCCCAAACTGTACAGGCTTGGAGATCTCAGCCCCGGGTCCCACACACCTGGGTTCCTCTGTCAGTTCTTTTATGCGTGAGGCTCATCCAAGTGTGTGGAGAGTGCTCTCAGCATGGCCTTGACTGGGCCTCGGTGGTCTTCAGCTGTTGGGCCTTGGTGGAGACAGTCAGGCATAGGGTAGGAGACTCTGTCTTGTTCTCTCCCAGGAGCTGAGTGTGATGATCTCTGGATCCTGGCCGTTGTTGGAGTTACACGGCAGTTAGTGGGTGTAACTGTCTAGTTACTGGCAGGTCCAGTTCCAAACTGTACAGGCTTGGAGATCTCAGCCCCGGGTCCCACACACCTGGGTTCTTCTGTCAGTTCTTTTATGCGTGAGGCTCATGCAAGTGTGTGGAGAGTGCTCTCAGCATGGCCTTGACTGGGCCTCGGTGGTCTTCAGCTGTTGGGCCCTGGTGGAGACGGTCAGGCATAGGGTAGGAGACTCTGTCTTGTTCTCTCCCAGGAGCTGAGTGTGATGATCTCTGGATCCTGGCCGTTGTTGGACTTACACGGCAGTTGGTGGGTGTAACTGTCTAGTTACTGGCAGGTCCAGTCCCAAACTGTACAGGCTTGGAGACTCAGCCCCGGGTCCCACACACCTGGGTTCTTCTGTCAGTTCTTTTATGCGTGAGGCTCATCCAAGTGTGTGGAGAGTGCTCTCAGCATGGCCTTGACTGGGCCTCGGTGGTCTTCAGCTGTTGGGCCCTGGTGGAGACAGTCAGGCATAGGGTAGGAGACTCTGTCTTGTTCTCTCCCAGGAGCTGAGTGTGATGATCTCTGGATCCTGGCCGTTGTTGGACTTACACGGCAGTTGGTGGGTGTAACTGTCTAGTTACTGGCAGGTCCAGTCCCAAACTGTACAGGCTTGGAGATCTCAGCCCCGGGTCCCACACACCTGGGTTCTTCTGTCAGTTCTTTTATGCGTGAGGCTCATCCAAGTGTGTGGAGAGTGCTCTCAGCATGGCCTTGACTGGGCCTCGGTGGTCTTCAGCTGTTGGGCCCTGGTGGAGACAGTCAGGCATAGGGTAGGAGACTCTGTCTTGTTCTCTCCCAGGAGCTGAGTGGATGATCTCTGGATCCTGGCCGTTGTTGGAGTTACACGGCAGTTGGTGGGTGTAACTGTCTAGTTACTGGCAGGTCCAGTCCCAAACTGTACAGGCTTGGAGATCTCAGCCCCGGGTCCCACACACCTGGGTTCTTCTGTCAGTTCTTTTATGCGTGAGGCTCATCCAAGTGTGTGGAGAGTGCTCTCAGCATGGCCTTGACTGGGCCTCGGTGGTCTTCAGCTGTTGGGCCCTGGTGGAGACAGTCAGGCATAGGGTAGGAGACTCTGTCTTGTTCTCTCCCAGAAGCTGAGTGTGATGATCTCTGGATCCTGGCCGTTGTTGGAGTTACACGGCAGTTGGTGGGTGCAACTGTCTAGTAACTGGCAGGTCCAGTCCCAAACTGTACAGGCTTGGAGATCTCAGCCCCGGGTCCCACACACCTGGGTTCTTCTGTCAGTTCTTTTATGCGTGAGGCTCATCCAAGTGTGTGGAGAGTGCTCTCAGCATGGCCTTGACTGGGCCTCGGTGGTCTTCAGCTGTTGGGCCCTGGTGGAGACAGTCAGGCATAGGGTAGGAGACTCTGTCTTGTTCTCTCCCAGGAGCTGAGTGTGATGATTTCTGGATCCTGGCCGTTGTTGGAGTTACACGGCAGTTGGTGGGTGTAACTGTCTAGTTACTGGCAGGTCCAGTCCCAAACTGTACAGGCTTGGAGATCTCAGCCCCGGGTCCCACACACCTGGGTTCCTCTGTCAGTTCTTTTATGCGTGAGGCTCATCCAAGTGTGTGGAGAGTGCTCTCAGCATGGCCTTGACTGGGCCTCGGTGGTCTTCAGCTGTTGGGCCCTGGTGGAGACAGGCATAGGGTAGGAGACTCTGTCTTGTTCTCTCCCAGGAGCTGAGTGTGATGATCTCTGGAACCTGGCCGTTGTTGGAGTTACACGGCAGTTGGTGGGTGTAACTGTCTAGTTACTGGCAGGTCCAGTCCCAAACTGTACAGGCTTGGAGATCTCAGCCCCGGGTCCCACACACCTGGGTTCCTCTGTCAGTTCTTTTATGTGTGAGGCTCATCCAAGTGTGTGGAGAGTGCTCTCAGCATGGCCTTGACTGGGCCTCGGTGGTCTTCAGCTGTTGGGCCCTGGTGGAGACAGTCAGGCATAGGGTAGGAGACTCTGTCTTGTTCTCTCCCAGGAGCTGAGTGTGATGATCTCTGGATCCTGGCCGTTGTTGGAGTTACACGGCAGTTGGTGGGTGTAACTGTCTAGTTACTGGCAGGTCCAGTCAAAAACTGTACACGCTTGGAGATCTCAGCCCCGGGTCCCACACACCTGGGTTCCTCTGTCAGTTCTTTTATGCGTGAGGCTCATCCAAGTGTGTGGAGAGTGCTCTCAGCATGGCCTTGACTGGGCCTCGGTGGTCTTCAGCTGTTGGGCCCTGGTGGAGACAGTCAGGCATAGGGTAGGAGACTCTGTCTTGTTCTCTCCCAGGAGCTGAGTGTGATGATCTCTGGATCCTGGCCGTTGTTGGAGTTACACGGCAGTTGGTGGGTGTAACTGTCTAGTTACTGGCAGGTCCAGTCCCAAACTGTACAGGCTTGGAGATCTCAGCCCCGGGTCCCACACACCTGGGTTCCTCTGTCAGTTCTGTTATGCGTGAGGCTCATCCAAGTGTGTGGAGAGTGCTCTCAGCATGGCCTTGACTGGGCCTCGGTGGTCTTCAGCTGTTGGGCCTTGGTGGAGACAGTCAGGCATAGGGTAGGAGACTCTGTCTTGTTCTCTCCCAGGAGCTGAGTGTGATGATCTCTGGATCCTGGCCGTTGTTGGAGTGACACGGCAGTTGGTGGGTGTAACTGTCTAGTTACTGGCAGGTCCAGTCCCAAACTGTACAGGCTTGGAGATCTCAGCCCCGGGTCCCACACACCTGGGTTCTTCTGTCAGTTCTTTTATGCGTGAGGCTCATCCAAGTGTGTGGAGAGTGCTCTCAGCATGGCCTTGACTGGGCCTCGGTGGTCTTCAGCTGTTGGGCCCTGGTGGAGACAGTCAGGCATAGGGTAGGAGACTCTGTCTTGTTCTCTCCCAGGAGCTGAGTGTGATGATCTCTGGATCCTGGCCGTTGTTGGAGTTACACGGCAGTTGGTGGGTGTAACTGTCTAGTTACTGGCAGGTCCAGTCAAAAACTGTACACGCTTGGAGATCTCAGCCCCGGGTCCCACACACCTGGGTTCTTCTGTCATTTCTTTTATGCGTGAGGCTCATCCATGTGTGTGGAGAGTGCTCTCAGCATGGCCTTGACTGGGCCTCGGTGGTCTTCAGCTGTTGGGCCCTGGTGGAGACAGTCAGGCATAGGGTAGGAGACTCTGTCTTGTTCTCTCCCAGGAGCTGAGTGTGATGATCTCTGGATCCTGGCCGTTGTTGGAGTTACACGGCAGTTGGTGGGTGTAACTGTCTAGTAACTGGCAGGTCCAGTCCCAAACTGTACAGGCTTGGAGATCTCAGCCCCGGGTCCCACACACCTGGGTTCTTCTGTCAGTTCTTTTATGCGTGAGGCTCATCCAAGTGTGTGGAGACTGCTCTCAGCATGGCCTTGACTGGGCCTCGGTGGTCTTCAGCTGTTGGGCCCTGGTGGAGACAGTCAGGCATAGGGTAGGAGACTCTGTCTTGTTCTCTCCCAGGAGCTGAGTGTGATGATCTCTGGATCCTGGCCGTTGTTGGAGTTACACGGCAGTTGGTGGGTGTAACTGTCTAGTTACTGGCAGGTCCAGTCCCAAACTGTACAGGCTTGGAGATCTCAGCCCCGGGTCCCACACACCTGGGTTCCTCTGTCAGTTCTTTTATGCGTGAGGCTCATCCAAGTGTGTGGAGAGTGCTCTCAGCATGGCCTTGACTGGGCCTCAGTGGTCTTCAGCTGTTGGGCCCTGGTGGAGACAGGCATAGGGTAGGAGACTCTGTCTTGTTCTCTCCCAGGAGCTGAGTGTGATGATCTCTGGAACCTGGCCGTTGTTGGAGTTACACGGCAGTTGGTGGGTGTAACTGTCTAGTTACTGGCAGGTCCAGTCCCAAACTGTACAGGCTTGGAGATCTCAGCCCCGGGTCCCACACACCTGGGTTCCTCTGTCAGTTCTTTTATGCGTGAGGCTCATCCAAGTGTGTGGAGAGTGCACTCAGCATGGCCTTGACTGGGCCTCGGTGGTTTTCAGCTGTTGGGCCCTGGTGGAGACAGTCAGGCATAGGGTAGGAGACTCTGTCTTGTTCTCTCCCAGGAGCTGAATGTGATGATCTCTGGATTCTGGCCGTTGTTGGAGTTACACGGCAGTTGGTGGTTGTAACTGTCTAGTTACTGGCAGGTCCAGTTCCAAACTGTACAGGCTTGGAGATCTCAGCCCCGGGTCCCACACACCTGGGTTCTTCTGTCAGTTCTTTTATGCGTGAGGCTCATCCAAGTGTGTGGAGAGTGCTCTCAGCATGGCCTTGACTGGGCCTCGGTGGTCTTCAGCTGTTGGGCCCTGGTGGAGACAGTCAGGCATAGGGTAGGAGACTCTGTCTTGTTCTCTCCCAGGAGCTGAGTGTGATGATCTCTGGATCCTGGCCGTTGTTGGAGTTACACGGCAGTTGGTGGGTGTAACTGTCTAGTTACTGGCAGGTCCAGTCCGAAACTGTACAGGCTTGGAGATCTCAGCCCCGGGTCCCACACACCTGGGTTCTTCTGTCAGTTCTTTTATGCGTGAGGCTCATCCAAGTGTATGGAGAGTGCTCTCAGCATGGCCTTGACTGGGCCTCGGTGGTCTTCAGCTGTTGGGCCCTGGTGGAGACAGTCAGGCATAGGGTAGGAGACTCTGTCTTGTTCTCTCCCAGGAGCTGAGTGTGATGATCTCTGGATCCTGGCCGTTGTTGGAGTTACACGGCAGTTGGTGGGTGTAACTGTCTAGTTACTGGCAGGTCCAGTCCCAAACTGTACAGGCTTGGAGATCTCAGCCCCGGGTCCCACACACCTGGGTTCTTCTGTCAGTTCTTTTATGCGTGAGGCTCATCCAAGTGTGTGGAGAGTGCTCTCAGCATGGCCTTGACTGAGCCTCGGTGGTCTTCAGCTGTTGGGCCCTGGTGGAGACAGTCAGGCATAGGGTAGGAGACTCTGTCTTGTTCTCTCCCAGGAGCTGAGTGTGATGATCTCTGGATCCTGGCCGTTGTTGGAGTTACACGGCAGTTGGTGGGTGTAACTGTCTAGTTACTGGCAGGTCCAGTCCGAAACTGTACAGGCTTGGAGATCTCAGCCCCGGGTCCCACACACCTGGGTTCCTCTGTCAGTTCTTTTATGCGTGAGGCTCATCCAAGTGTGTGGAGAGTGCTCTCAGCATGGCCTTGACTGGGCCTCGGTGGTCTTCAGCTGTTGGGCCCTGGTGGAGACAGTCAGGCATAGGGTAGGAGACTCTGTCTTGTTCTCTCCCAGGAGCTGAGTGTGATGATCTCTGGATCCTGGCCGTTGTTGGAGTTACACGGCAGTTGGTGGGTGTAACTGTCTAGTTACTGGCAGGTCCAGTTCCAAACTGTACAGGCTTGGAGATCTCAGCCCCGGGTCCCACACACCTGGGTTCTTCTCTCAGTTCTTTTATGCGTGAGGCTCATCCAAGTGTGTGGAGAGTGCTCTCAGCATGGCCTTGACTGGGCCTCGGTGGTCTTCAGCTGTTGGGCCCTGGTGGAGACAGTCAGGCATAGGGTAGGAGACTCTGTCTTGTTCTCTCCCAGGAGCTGAGTGTGATGATCTCTGGATCCTGGCCGTTGTTGGAGTTACACGGCAGTTGGTGGGTGTAACTGTCTAGTTACTGGCAGGTCCAGTCCCAAACTCTACAGGCTTGGAGATCTCAGCCCCGGGTCCCACACACCTGGGTTCCTCTGTCAGTTCTTTTATGCGTGAGGCTCATCCAAGTGTGTGGAGAGTGCTCTCAGCATGGCCTTGACTGGGCCTCGGTGGTCTTCAGCTGTTGGGCCCTGGTGGAGACAGTCAGGCATAGGGTAGGAGACTCTGTCTTGTTCTCTCCCAGGAGCTGAGTGTGATGATCTCTGGATCCTGGCCGTTGTTGGACTTACACGGCAGTTGGTGGGTGTAACTGTCTAGTTACTGGCAGGTCCAGTCCCAAACTGTACAGGCTTGGAGATCTCAGCCCCGGGTCCCACACACCTGGGTTCCTCTGTCAGTTCTTTTATGCGTGAGGCTCATCCAAGTGTGTGGAGAGTGCTCTCAGCATGGCCTTGACTGGGCCTCGGTGGTCTTCAGCTGTTGGGCCTTGGTGGAGACAGTCAGGCATAGGGTAGGAGACTCTGTCTTGTTCTCTCCCAGGAGCTGAGTGTGATGATCTCTGGATCCTGGCCGTTGTTGGAGTTACACGGCAGTTAGTGGGTGTAACTGTCTAGTTACTGGCAGGTCCAGTTCCAAACTGTACAGGCTTGGAGATCTCAGCCCCGGGTCCCACACACCTGGGTTCTTCTGTCAGTTCTTTTATGCGTGAGGCTCATCCAAGTGTGTGGAGAGTGCTCTCAGCATGGCCTTGACTGGGCCTCGGTGGTCTTCAGCTGTTGGGCCCTGGTGGAGACGGTCAGGCATAGGGT
This sequence comes from Sorex fumeus, assembly GCF_029834395.1. NCBI lineage: Eukaryota > Metazoa > Chordata > Mammalia > Eulipotyphla > Soricidae > Sorex > Sorex fumeus. Next base: position 1,243,879 of record NW_026606068.1, on the reverse strand, counting down.
AGGAGACTCTGTCTTGTTCTCTCCCAGGAGCTGAGTGTGATGATCTCTGGATCCTGGCCGTTGTTGGACTTACACGGCAGTTGGTGGGTGTAACTGTCTAGTTACTGGCAGGTCCAGTCCCAAACTGTACAGGCTTGGAGACTCAGCCCCGGGTCCCACACACCTGGGTTCTTCTGTCAGTTCTTTTATGCGTGAGGCTCATCCAAGTGTGTGGAGAGTGCTCTCAGCATGGCCTTGACTGGGCCTCGGTGGTCTTCAGCTGTTGGGCCCTGGTGGAGACAGTCAGGCATAGGGTAGGAGACTCTGTCTTCTTCTCTCCCAGGAGCTGAGTGTGATGATCTCTGGATCCTGGCCGTTGTTGGACTTACACGGCAGTTGGTGGGTGTAACTGTCTAGTTACTGGCAGGTCCAGTCCCAAACTGTACAGGCTTGGAGATCTCAGCCCCGGGTCCCACACACCTGGGTTCTTCTGTCAGTTCTTTTATGCGTGAGGCTCATCCAAGTGTGTGGAGAGTGCTCTCAGCATGGCCTTGACTGGGCCTCGGTGGTCTTCAGCTGTTGGGCCCTGGTGGAGACAGTCAGGCATAGGGTAGGAGACTCTGTCTTGTTCTCTCCCAGGAGCTGAGTGGATGATCTCTGGATCCTGGCCGTTGTTGGAGTTACACGGCAGTTGGTGGGTGTAACTGTCTAGTTACTGGCAGGTCCAGTCCGAAACTGTACAGGCTTGGAGATCTCAGCCCCGGGTCCCACACACCTGGGTTCTTCTGTCAGTTCTTTTATGCGTGAGGCTCATCCAAGTGTGTGGAGAGTGCTCTCAGCATGGCCTTGACTGGGCCTCGGTGGTCTTCAGCTGTTGGGCCCTGGTGGAGACAGTCAGGCATAGGGTAGGAGACTCTGTCTTGTTCTCTCCCAGAAGCTGAGTGTGATGATCTCTGGATCCTGGCCGTTGTTGGAGTTACACGGCAGTTGGTGGGTGCAACTGTCTAGTAACTGGCAGGTCCAGTCCCAAACTGTACAGGCTTGGAGATCTCAGCCCCGGGTCCCACACACCTGGGTTCTTCTGTCAGTTCTTTTATGCGTGAGGCTCATCCAAGTGTGTGGAGAGTGCTCTCAGCATGGCCTTGACTGGGCCTCGGTGGTCTTCAGCTGTTGGGCCCTGGTGGAGACAGTCAGGCATAGGGTAGGAGACTCTGTCTTGTTCTCTCCCAGGAGCTGAGTGTGATGATTTCTGGATCCTGGCCGTTGTTGGAGTTACACGGCAGTTGGTGGGTGTAACTGTCTAGTTACTGGTAGGTCCAGTCCCAAACTGTACAGGCTTGGAGATCTCAGCCCCGGGTCCCACACACCTGGGTTCCTCTGTCAGTTCTTTTATGCGTGAGGCTCATCCAAGTGTGTGGAGAGTGCTCTCAGCATGGCCTTGACTGGGCCTCGGTGGTCTTCAGCTGTTGGGCCCTGGTGGAGACAGGCATAGGGTAGGAGACTCTGTCTTGTTCTCTCCCAGGAGCTGAGTGTGATGATCTCTGGAACCTGGCCGTTGTTGGAGTTACACGGCAGTTGGTGGGTGTAACTGTCTAGTTACTGGCAGGTCCAGTCCCAAACTGTACAGGCTTGGAGATCTCAGCCCCGGGTCCCACACACCTGGGTTCCTCTGTCAGTTCTTTTATGTGTGAGGCTCATCCAAGTGTGTGGAGAGTGCTCTCAGCATGGCCTTGACTGAGCCTCGGTGGTCTTCAGCTGTTGGGCCCTGGTGGAGACAGTCAGGCATAGGGTAGGAGACTCTGTCTTGTTCTCTCCCAGGAGCTGAGTGTGATGATCTCTGGATCCTGGCCGTTGTTGGAGTTACACGGCAGTTGGTGGGTGTAACTGTCTAGTAACTGGCAGGTCCAGTCCCAAACTGTACAGGCTTGGAGATCTCAGCCCCGGGTCCCACACACCTGGGTTCTTCTGTCAGTTCTTTTATGCGTGAGGCTCATCCAAGTGTGTGGAGAGTGCTCTCAGCATGGCCTTGACTGGGCCTCGGTGGTCTTCAGCTGTTGGGCCCTGGTGGAGACAGTCAGGCATAGGGTAGGAGACTCTGTCTTGTTCTCTCCCAGGAGCTGAGTGTGATGATCTCTGGATCCTGGCCGTTGTTGGAGTTACACGGCAGTTGGTGGGTGTAACTGTCTAGTTACTGGCAGGTCCAGTTCCAAACTGTACAGGCTTGGAGATCTCAGCCCCGGGTCCCACACACCTGGGTTCTTCTGTCAGTTCTTTTATGCGTGAGGCTCATCCAAGTGTGTGGAGAGTGCTCTCAGCATGGCCTTGACTGGGCCTCGGTGGTCTTCAGCTGTTGGGCCCTGGTGGAGACAGTCAGGCATAGGGTAGGAGACTCTGTCTTGTTCTCTCCCAGGAGCTGAGTGTGATGATCTCTGGATCCTGGCCGTTGTTGGAGTTACACGGCAGTTGGTGGGTGTAACTGTCTAGTTACTGGCAGGTCCAGTCCCAAACTGTACAGGCTTGGAGATCTCAGCCCCGGGTCCCACACACCTGGGTTCTTCTGTCAGTTCTTTTATGCGTGAGGCTCATCCAAGTGTGTGGAGAGTGCTCTCAGCATGGCCTTGACTGGGCCTCGGTGGTCTTCAGCTGTTGGGCCCTGGTGGAGACAGTCAGGCATAGGGTAGGAGACTCTGTCTTGTTCTCTCCCAGGAGCTGAGTGTGATGATCTCTGGATCCTGGCCGTTGTTGGAGTTACACGGCAGTTGGTGGGTGTAACTGTCTAGTAACTGGCAGGTCCAGTCCCAAACTGTACAGGCTTGGAGATCTCAGCCCCGGGTCCCACACACCTGGGTTCTTCTGTCAGTTCTTTTATGCGTGAGGCTCATCCAAGTGTGTGGAGAGTGCTCTCAGCATCGCCTTGACTGGGCCTCGGTGGTCTTCAGCTGTTGGGCCCTGGTGGAGACAGTCAGGCATAGGGTAGGAGACTCTGTCTTGTTCTCTCCCAGGAGCTGAGTGTGATGATCTCTGGATCCTGGCCGTTGTTGGAGTTACACGGCAGTTGGTGGGTGTAACTGTCTAGTTACTGGCAGGTCCAGTCCGAAACTGTACAGGCTTGGAGATCTCAGCCCCGGGTCCCACACACCTGGGTTCTTCTGTCAGTTCTTTTATGCGTGAGGCTCATCCAAGTGTATGGAGAGTGCTCTCAGCATGGCCTTGACTGGGCCTCGGTGGTCTTCAGCTGTTGGGCCCTGGTGGAGACAGTCAGGCATAGGGTAGGAGACTCTGTCTTGTTCTCTCCCAGGAGCTGAGTGTGATGATCTCTGGATCCTGGCCGTTGCTGGACTTACACGGCAGTTGGTGGGTGTAACTGTCTAGTTACTGGCAGGTCCAGTCCCAAACTGTACAGGCTTGGAGATCTCAGCCCCGGGTCCCACACACCTGGGTTCTTCTGTCAGTTCTTTTATGCGTGAGGCTCATCCAAGTGTGTGGAGAGTGCTCTCAGCATGGCCTTGACTGAGCCTCGGTGGTCTTCAGCTGTTGGGCCCTGGTGGAGACAGTCAGGCATAGGGTAGGAGACTCTGTCTTGTTCTCTCCCAGGAGCTGAGTGTGATGATCTCTGGATCCTGGCCGTTGTTGGAGTTACACGGCAGTTGGTGGGTGTAACTGTCTAGTTACTGGCAGGTCCAGTCCGAAACTGTACAGGCTTGGAGATCTCAGCCCCGGGTCCCACACACCTGGGTTCCTCTGTCAGTTCTTTTATGCGTGAGGCTCATCCAAGTGTGTGGAGAGTGCTCTCAGCATGGCCTTGACTGGGCCTCGGTGGTCTTCAGCTGTTGGGCCCTGGTGGAGACAGTCAGGCATAGGGTAGGAGACTCTGTCTTGTTCTCTCCCAGGAGCTGAGTGTGATGATCTCTGGATCCTGGCCGTTGTTGGAGTTACACGGCAGTTGGTGGGTGTAACTGTCTAGTTACTGGCAGGTCCAGTTCCAAACTGTACAGGCTTGGAGATCTCAGCCCCGGGTCCCACACACCTGGGTTCTTCTGTCAGTTCTTTTATGCGTGAGGCTCATCCAAGTGTGTGGAGAGTGCTCTCAGCATGGCCTTGACTGGGCCTCGGTGGTCTTCAGCTGTTGGGCCCTGGTGGAGACAGTCAGGCATAGGGTAGGAGACTCTGTCTTGTTCTCTCCCAGGAGCTGAGTGTGATGATCTCTGGATCCTGGCCGTTGTTTGAGTTACACGGCAGTTGGTGGGTGTAACTGTCTAGTTACTGGCAGGTCCAGTCCCAAACTGTACAGGCTTGGAGATCTCAGCCCCGGGTCCCACACACCTGGGTTCCTCTGTCAGTTCTTTTATGCGTGAGGCTCATCCAAGTGTGTGGAGAGTGCTCTCAGCATGGCCTTGACTGGGCCTCGGTGGTCTTCAGCTGTTGGGCCCTGGTGGAGACAGTCAGGCATAGGGTAGGAGACTCTGTCTTGTTCTCTCCCAGGAGCTGAGTGTGATGATCTCTGGATCCTGGCCGTTGTTTGAGTTACACGGCAGTTGGTGGGTGTAACTGTCTAGTTACTGGCAGGTCCAGTCCCAAACTGTACAGGCTTGGAGATCTCAGCCCCGGGTCCCACACACCTGGGTTCTTCTGTTAGTTCTTTTATGCGTGAGGCTCATCCAAGTGTGTGGAGAGTGCTCTCAGCATGGCCTTGACTGGGCCTCGGTGGTCTTCAGCTGTTGGGCCCTGGTGGAGACAGTCAGGCATAGGGTAGGAGACTCTGTCTTGTTCTCTCCCAGGAGCTGAGTGTGATGATCTCTGGATCCTGGCCGTTGTTGGAGTTACACGGCAGTTGGTGGGTGTAACTGTCTAGTTACTGGCAGGTCCAGTCCCAAACTGTACAGGCTTGGAGATCTCAGCCCCGGGTCCCACACACCTGGGTTCCTCTGTCAGTTCTGTTATGCTTGAGGCTCATCCAAGTGTGTGGAGAGTGCTCTCAGCATGGCCTTGACTGGGCCTCGGTGGTCTTCAGCTGTTGGGCCTTGGTGGAGACAGTCAGGCATAGGGTAGGAGACTCTGTCTTGTTCTCTCCCAGGAGCTGAGTGTGATGATCTCTGGATCCTGGCCGTTGTTGGAGTTACACGGCAGTTGGTGGGTGTAACTGTCTAGTTACTGGCAGGTCCAGTCCCAAACTGTACATGCTTGGAGATCTCAGCCCCGGGTCCCACACACCTGGGTTCTTCTGTCAGTTCTTTTATGCGTGAGGCTCATCCAAGTGTGTGGAGAGTGCTCTCAGCATGGCCTTGACTGGGCCTCGGTGGTCTTCAGCTGTTGGGCCCTGGTGGAGACAGTCAGGCATAGGGTAGGAGACTCTGTCTTGTTCTCTCCCAGGAGCTGAGTGTGATGATCTCTGGATCCTGGCCGTTGCTGGACTTACACGGCAGTTGGTGGGTGTAACTGTCTAGTTACTGGCAGGTCCAGTCAAAAACTGTACACGCTTGGAGATCTCAGCCCCGGGTCCCACACACCTGGGTTCTTCTGTCAGTTCTTTTATGCGTGAGGCTCATCCAAGTGTGTGGAGAGTGCTCTCAGCATGGCCTTGACTGGGCCTCGGTGGTCTTCAGCTGTTGGGCCCTGGTGGAGACAGTCAGGCATAGGGTAGGAGACTCTGTCTTGTTCTCTCCCAGGAGCTGAGTGTGATGATCTCTGGATCCTGGCCGTTGTTGGAGTTACACGGCAGTTGGTGGGTGTAACTGTCTAGTAACTGGCAGGTCCAGTCCCAAACTGTACAGGCTTGGAGATCTCAGCCCCGGGTCCCACACACCTGGGTTCTTCTGTCAGTTCTTTTATGCGTGAGGCTCATCCAAGTGTGTGGAGAGTGCTCTCAGCATGGCCTTGACTGGGCCTCGGTGGTCTTCAGCTGTTGGGCCCTGGTGGAGACAGTCAGGCATAGGGTAGGAGACTCTGTCTTGTTCTCTCCCAGGAGCTGAGTGTGATGATCTCTGGATCCTGGCCGTTGTTGGAGTTACACGGCAGTTGGTGGGTGTAACTGTCTAGTTACTGGCAGGTCCAGTCCCAAACTGTACAGGCTTGGAGATCTCAGCCCCGGGTCCCACACACCTGGGTTCCTCTGTCAGTTCTTTTATGCGTGAGGCTCATCCAAGTGTGTGGAGAGTGCTCTCAGCATGGCCTTGACTGGGCCTCAGTGGTCTTCAGCTGTTGGGCCCTGGTGGAGACAGGCATAGGGTAGGAGACTCTGTCTTGTTCTCTCCCAGGAGCTGAGTGTGATGATCTCTGGAACCTGGCCGTTGTTGGAGTTACACGGCAGTTGGTGGGTGTAACTGTCTAGTTACTGGCAGGTCCAGTCCCAAACTGTACAGGCTTGGAGATCTCAGCCCCGGGTCCCACACACCTGGGTTCCTCTGTCAGTTCTTTTATGCGTGAGGCTCATCCAAGTGTGTGGAGAGTGCACTCAGCATGGCCTTGACTGGGCCTCGGTGGTTTTCAGCTGTTGGGCCCTGGTGGAGACAGTCAGGCATAGGGTAGGAGACTCTGTCTTGTTCTCTCCCAGGAGCTGAGTGTGATGATCTCTGGATCCTGGCCGTTGTTGGAGTTACACGGCAGTTGGTGGGTGTAACTGTCTAGTTACTGGCAGGTCCAGTCCGAAACTGTACAGGCTTGGAGATCTCAGCCCCGGGTCCCACACACCTGAGTTCTTCTGTCAGTTCTTTTATGCGTGAGGCTCATCCAAGTGTATGGAGAGTGCTCTCAGCATGGCCTTGACTGGGCCTCGGTGGTCTTCAGCTGTTGGGCCCTGGTGGAGACAGTCAGGCATAGGGTAGGAGACTCTGTCTTGTTCTCTCCCAGGAGCTGAGTGTGATGATCTCTGGATCCTGGCCGTTGTTGGAGTTACACGGCAGTTGGTGGGTGTAACTGTCTAGTTACTGGCAGGTCCAGTCCCAAACTGTACAGGCTTGGAGATCTCAGCCCCGGGTCCCACACACCTGGGTTCCTCTGTCAGTTCTTTTATGTGTGAGGCTCATCCAAGTGTGTGGAGAGTGCTCCCAGCATGGCCTTGGCTGGGCCTCGATGATCTTCAGCTGTTGGGCACTGGTGGAGACAGTCAGGCATAGGGTAGGAGACTCTGTCTTGTTCTCTCCCAGGAGCTGAGTGTGATGATCTCTGGATCCTGGCCGTTGTTGGAGTTACACGGCAGTTGGTGGGTGTAACTGTCTAGTTACTGGCAGGTCCAGTTCCAAACTGTACAGGCTTGGAGATCTCAGCCCCGGGTCCCACACACCTGGGTTCTTCTGTTAGTTCTTTTATGCGTGAGGCTCATCCAAGTGTGTGGAGAGTGCTCTCAGCATGGCCTTGACTGGGCCTCGGTGGTCTTCAGCTGTTGGGCCCTGGTGGAGACAGTCAGGCATAGGGTAGGAGACTCTGTCTTGTTCTCTCCCAGGAGCTGAGTGTGATGATCTCTGGATCCTGGCCGTTGTTGGAGTTACACGGCAGTTGGTGGGTGTAACTGTCTAGTTACTGGCAGGTCCAGTCAAAAACTGTACACGCTTGGAGATCTCAGCCCCGGGTCCCACACACCTGGGTTCCTCTGTCAGTTCTTTTATGCGTGAGGCTCATCCAAGTGTGTGGAGAGTGCTCTCAGCATGGCCTTGACTGGGCCTCGGTGGTCTTCAGCTGTTGGGCCCTGGTGGAGACAGTCAGGCATAGGGTAGGAGACTCTGTCTTGTTCTCTCCCAGGAGCTGAGTGTGATGATCTCTGGATCCTGGCCGTTGTTGGAGTTACACGGCAGTTGGTGGGTGTAACTGTCTAGTTACTGGCAGGTCCAGTCCCAAACTGTACAGGCTTGGAGATCTCAGCCCCGGGTCCCACACACCTGGGTTCCTCTGTCAGTTCTGTTATGCGTGAGGCTCATCCAAGTGTGTGGAGAGTGCTCTCAGCATGGCCTTGACTGGGCCTCGGTGGTCTTCAGCTGTTGGGCCTTGGTGGAGACAGTCAGGCATAGGGTAGGAGACTCTGTCTTGTTCTCTCCCAGGAGCTGAGTGTGATGATCTCTGGATCCTGGCCGTTGTTGGAGTGACACGGCAGTTGGTGGGTGTAACTGTCTAGTTACTGGCAGGTCCAGTCCCAAACTGTACAGGCTTGGAGATCTCAGCCCCGGGTCCCACACACCTGGGTTCTTCTGTCAGTTCTTTTATGCGTGAGGCTCATCCAAGTGTGTGGAGAGTGCTCTCAGCATGGCCTTGACTGGGCCTCGGTGGTCTTCAGCTGTTGGGCCCTGGTGGAGACAGTCAGGCATAGGGTAGGAGACTCTGTCTTGTTCTCTCCCAGGAGCTGAGTGTGATGATCTCTGGATCCTGGCCGTTGTTGGAGTTACACGGCAGTTGGTGGGTGTAACTGTCTAGTTACTGGCAGGTCCAGTCAAAAACTGTACACGCTTGGAGATCTCAGCCCCGGGTCCCACACACCTGGGTTCTTCTGTCATTTCTTTTATGCGTGAGGCTCATCCATGTGTGTGGAGAGTGCTCTCAGCATGGCCTTGACTGGGCCTCGGTGGTCTTCAGCTGTTGGGCCCTGGTGGAGACAGTCAGGCATAGGGTAGGAGACTCTGTCTTGTTCTCTCCCAGGAGCTGAGTGTGATGATCTCTGGATCCTGGCCGTTGTTGGAGTTACACGGCAGTTGGTGGGTGTAACTGTCTAGTTACTGGCAGGTCCAGTCCCAAACTGTACAGGCTTGGAGATCTCAGCCCCGGGTCCCACACACCTGGGTTCCTCTGTCAGTTCTGTTATGCGTGAGGCTCATCCAAGTGTGTGGAGAGTGCTCTCAGCATGGCCTTGACTGGGCCTCGGTGGTCTTCAGCTGTTGGGCCTTGGTGGAGACAGTCAGGCATAGGGTAGGAGACTCTGTCTTGTTCTCTCCCAGGAGCTGAGTGTGATGATCTCTGGATCCTGGCCGTTGTTGGAGTTACACGGCAGTTGGTGGGTGTAACTGTCTAGTTACTGGCAGGTCCAGTCCCAAACTGTACATGCTTGGAGATCTCAGCCCCGGGTCCCACACACCTGGGTTCTTCTGTCAGTTCTTTTATGCGTGAGGCTCATCCAAGTGTGTGGAGAGTGCTCTCAGCATGGCCTTGACTGGGCCTCGGTGGTCTTCAGCTGTTGGGCCCTGGTGGAGACAGTCAGGCATAGGGTAGGAGACTCTGTCTTGTTCTCTCCCAGGAGCTGAGTGTGATGATCTCTGGATCCTGGCCGTTGCTGGACTTACACGGCAGTTGGTGGGTGTAACTGTCTAGTTACTGGCAGGTCCAGTCAAAAACTGTACACGCTTGGAGATCTCAGCCCCGGGTCCCACACACCTGGGTTCTTCTGTCAGTTCTTTTATGCGTGAGGCTCATCCAAGTGTGTGGAGAGTGCTCTCAGCATGGCCTTGACTGGGCCTCGGTGGTCTTCAGCTGTTGGGCCCTGGTGGAGACAGTCAGGCATAGGGTAGGAGACTCTGTCTTGTTCTCTCCCAGGAGCTGAGTGTGATGATCTCTGGATCCTGGCCGTTGTTGGAGTTACACGGCAGTTGGTGGGTGTAACTGTCTAGTAACTGGCAGGTCCAGTCCCAAACTGTACAGGCTTGGAGATCTCAGCCCCGGGTCCCACACACCTGGGTTCTTCTGTCAGTTCTTTTATGCGTGAGGCTCATCCAAGTGTGTGGAGAGTGCTCTCAGCATGGCCTTGACTGGGCCTCGGTGGTCTTCAGCTGTTGGGCCCTGGTGGAGACAGTCAGGCATAGGGTAGGAGACTCTGTCTTGTTCTCTCCCAGGAGCTGAGTGTGATGATCTCTGGATCCTGGCCGTTGTTGGAGTTACACGGCAGTTGGTGGGTGTAACTGTCTAGTTACTGGCAGGTCCAGTCCCAAACTGTACAGGCTTGGAGATCTCAGCCCCGGGTCCCACACACCTGGGTTCCTCTGTCAGTTCTTTTATGCGTGAGGCTCATCCAAGTGTGTGGAGAGTGCTCTCAGCATGGCCTTGACTGGGCCTCAGTGGTCTTCAGCTGTTGGGCCCTGGTGGAGACAGGCATAGGGTAGGAGACTCTGTCTTGTTCTCTCCCAGGAGCTGAGTGTGATGATCTCTGGAACCTGGCCGTTGTTGGAGTTACACGGCAGTTGGTGGGTGTAACTGTCTAGTTACTGGCAGGTCCAGTCCCAAACTGTACAGGCTTGGAGATCTCAGCCCCGGGTCCCACACACCTGGGTTCCTCTGTCAGTTCTTTTATGCGTGAGGCTCATCCAAGTGTGTGGAGAGTGCACTCAGCATGGCCTTGACTGGGCCTCGGTGGTTTTCAGCTGTTGGGCCCTGGTGGAGACAGTCAGGCATAGGGTAGGAGACTCTGTCTTGTTCTCTCCCAGGAGCTGAGTGTGATGATCTCTGGATCCTGGCCGTTGTTGGAGTTACACGGCAGTTGGTGGGTGTAACTGTCTAGTTACTGGCAGGTCCAGTCCGAAACTGTACAGGCTTGGAGATCTCAGCCCCGGGTCCCACACACCTGAGTTCTTCTGTCAGTTCTTTTATGCGTGAGGCTCATCCAAGTGTATGGAGAGTGCTCTCAGCATGGCCTTGACTGGGCCTCGGTGGTCTTCAGCTGTTGGGCCCTGGTGGAGACAGTCAGGCATAGGGTAGGAGACTCTGTCTTGTTCTCTCCCAGGAGCTGAGTGTGATGATCTCTGGATCCTGGCCGTTGTTGGAGTTACACGGCAGTTGGTGGGTGTAACTGTCTAGTTACTGGCAGGTCCAGTTCCAAACTGTACAGGCTTGGAGATCTCAGCCCCGGGTCCCACACACCTGGGTTCTTCTGTTAGTTCTTTTATGCGTGAGGCTCATCCAAGTGTGTGGAGAGTGCTCTCAGCATGGCCTTGACTGGGCCTCGGTGGTCTTCAGCTGTTGGGCCCTGGTGGAGACAGTCAGGCATAGGGTAGGAGACTCTGTCTTGTTCTCTCCCAGGAGCTGAGTGTGATGATCTCTGGATCCTGGCCGTTGTTGGAGTTACACGGCAGTTGGTGGGTGTAACTGTCTAGTTACTGGCAGGTCCAGTCAAAAACTGTACACGCTTGGAGATCTCAGCCCCGGGTCCCACACACCTGGGTTCCTCTGTCAGTTCTTTTATGCGTGAGGCTCATCCAAGTGTGTGGAGAGTGCTCTCAGCATGGCCTTGACTGGGCCTCGGTGGTCTTCAGCTGTTGGGCCCTGGTGGAGACAGTCAGGCATAGGGTAGGAGACTCTGTCTTGTTCTCTCCCAGGAGCTGAGTGTGATGATCTCTGGATCCTGGCCGTTGTTGGAGTTACACGGCAGTTGGTGGGTGTAACTGTCTAGTTACTGGCAGGTCCAGTCCCAAACTGTACAGGCTTGGAGATCTCAGCCCCGGGTCCCACACACCTGGGTTCCTCTGTCAGTTCTGTTATGCGTGAGGCTCATCCAAGTGTGTGGAGAGTGCTCTCAGCATGGCCTTGACTGGGCCTCGGTGGTCTTCAGCTGTTGGGCCTTGGTGGAGACAGTCAGGCATAGGGTAGGAGACTCTGTCTTGTTCTCTCCCAGGAGCTGAGTGTGATGATCTCTGGATCCTGGCCGTTGTTGGAGTGACACGGCAGTTGGTGGGTGTAACTGTCTAGTTACTGGCAGGTCCAGTCCCAAACTGTACAGGCTTGGAGATCTCAGCCCCGGGTCCCACACACCTGGGTTCTTCTGTCAGTTCTTTTATGCGTGAGGCTCATCCAAGTGTGTGGAGAGTGCTCTCAGCATGGCCTTGACTGGGCCTCGGTGGTCTTCAGCTGTTGGGCCCTGGTGGAGACAGTCAGGCATAGGGTAGGAGACTCTGTCTTGTTCTCTCCCAGGAGCTGAGTGTGATGATCTCTGGATCCTGGCCGTTGTTGGAGTTACACGGCAGTTGGTGGGTGTAACTGTCTAGTTACTGGCAGGTCCAGTCAAAAACTGTACACGCTTGGAGATCTCAGCCCCGGGTCCCACACACCTGGGTTCTTCTGTCATTTCTTTTATGCGTGAGGCTCATCCATGTGTGTGGAGAGTGCTCTCAGCATGGCCTTGACTGGGCCTCGGTGGTCTTCAGCTGTTGGGCCCTGGTGGAGACAGTCAGGCATAGGGTAGGAGACTCTGTCTTGTTCTCTCCCAGGAGCTGAGTGTGATGATCTCTGGATCCTGGCCGTTGTTGGAGTTACACGGCAGTTGGTGGGTGTAACTGTCTAGTAACTGGCAGGTCCAGTCCCAAACTGTACAGGCTTGGAGATCTCAGCCCCGGGTCCCACACACCTGGGTTCTTCTGTCAGTTCTTTTATGCGTGAGGCTCATCCAAGTGTGTGGAGAGTGCTCTCAGCATGGCCTTGACTGGGCCTCGGTGGTCTTCAGCTGTTGGGCCCTGGTGGAGACAGTCAGGCATAGGGTAGGAGACTCTGTCTTGTTCTCTCCCAGGAGCTGAGTGTGATGATCTCTGGATCCTGGCCGTTGTTGGAGTTACACGGCAGTTGGTGGGTGTAACTGTCTAGTTACTGGCAGGTCCAGTCCCAAACTGTACAGGCTTGGAGATCTCAGCCCCGGGTCCCACACACCTGGGTTCCTCTGTCAGTTCTTTTATGCGTGAGGCTCATCCAAGTGTGTGGAGAGTGCTCTCAGCATGGCCTTGACTGGGCCTCAGTGGTCTTCAGCTGTTGGGCCCTGGTGGAGACAGGCATAGGGTAGGAGACTCTGTCTTGTTCTCTCCCAGGAGCTGAGTGTGATGATCTCTGGAACCTGGCCGTTGTTGGAGTTACACGGCAGTTGGTGGGTGTAACTGTCTAGTTACTGGCAGGTCCAGTCCCAAACTGTACAGGCTTGGAGATCTCAGCCCCGGGTCCCACACACCTGGGTTCCTCTGTCAGTTCTGTTATGCGTGAGGCTCATCCAAGTGTGTGGAGAGTGCACTCAGCATGGCCTTGACTGGGCCTCGGTGGTTTTCAGCTTTTGGGCCCTGGTGGAGACAGTCAGGCATAGGGTAGGAGACTCTGTCTTGTTCTCTCCCAGGAGCTGAGTGTGATGATCTCTGGATCCTGGCCGTTGTTGGAGTTACACGGCAGTTGGTGGGTGTAACTGTCTAGTTACTGGCAGGTCCAGTCCCAAACTGTACAGGCTTGGAGATCTCAGCCCCGGGTCCCACACACCTGGGTTCTTCTGTCAGTTCTTTTATGCGTGAGGCTCATCCAAGTGTGTGGAGAGTGCTCTCAGCATGGCCTTGACTGGGCCTCGGTGGTCTTCAGCTGTTGGGCCCTGGTGGAGACAGTCAGGCATAGGGTAGGAGACTCTGTCTTGTTCTCTCCCAGGAGCTGAGTGTGATGATCTCTGGATCCTGGCCGTTGTTGGAGTTACACGGCAGTTGGTGGGTGTAACTGTCTAGTTACTGTCAGGTCCAGTCCCAAACTGTACAGGCTTGGAGATCTCAGCCCCGGGTCCCACACACCTGGGTTCTTCTGTCAGTTCTTTTATGCGTGAGGCTCATCCAAGTGTGTGGAGAGTGCTCTCAGCATGGCCTTGACTGGGCCTCGGTGGTCTTCAGCTGTTGGGCCCTGGTGGAGACAGTCAGGCATAGGGTAGGAGACTCTGTCTTGTTCTCTCCCAGGAGCTGAGTGTGATGATCTCTGGATCCTGGCCGTTGCTGGACTTACACGGCAGTTGGTGGGTGTAACTGTCTAGTTACTGGCAGGTCCAGTCAAAAACTGTACACGCTTGGAGATCTCAGCCCCGGGTCCCACACACCTGGGTTCTTCTGTCAGTTCTTTTATGCGTGAGGCTCATCCAAGTGTGTGGAGAGTGCTCTCAGCATGGCCTTGACTGGGCCTCGGTGGTCTTCAGCTGTTGGGCCCTGGTGGAGACAGTCAGGCATAGGGTAGGAGACTCTGTCTTGTTCTCTCCCAGGAGCTGAGTGTGATGATCTCTGGATCCTGGCCGTTGTTGGAGTTACACGACAGTTGGTGGGTGTAACTGTCTAGTAACTGGCAGGTCCAGTCCCAAACTGTACAGGCTTGGAGATCTCAGCCCCGGGTCCCACACACCTGGGTTCTTCTGTCAGTTCTTTTATGCGTGAGGCTCATCCAAGTGTGTGGAGAGTGCTCTCAGCATGGCCTTGACTGGGCCTCGGTGGTCTTCAGCTGTTGGGCCCTGGTGGAGACAGTCAGGCATAGGGTAGGAGACTCTGTCTTGTTCTCTCCCAGGAGCTGAGTGTGATGATCTCTGGATCCTGGCCGTTGTTGGAGTTACACGGCAGTTGGTGGGTGTAACTGTCTAGTTACTGGCAGGTCCAGTCCCAAACTGTACAGGCTTGGAGATCTCAGCCCCGGGTCCCACACACCTGGGTTCCTCTGTCAGTTCTTTTATGCGTGAGGCTCATCCAAGTGTGTGGAGAGTGCTCTCAGCATGGCCTTGACTGGGCCTCAGTGGTCTTCAGCTGTTGGGCCCTGGTGGAGACAGGCATAGGGTAGGAGACTCTGTCTTGTTCTCTCCCAGGAGCTGAGTGTGATGATCTCTGGATCCTGGCCGTTGTTGGAGTTACACGGCAGTTGGTGGGTGTAACTGTCTAGTTACTGGCAGGTCCAGTCCCAAACTGTACAGGCTTGGAGATCTCAGCCCCGGGTCCAACACACCTGGGTTCCTCTGTCAGTTCTTTTATGCGTGAGGCTCATCCAAGTGTGTGGAGAGTGCTCTCAGCATGGCCTTAACTGGGCCTCGGTGGTCTTCAGCTGTTGGGCCCTGGTGGAGACAGTCAGGCATAGGGTAGGAGACTCTGTCTTGTTCTCTCCCAGGAGCTGAGTGTGATGATCTCTGGATCCTGGTCGTTGTTGGAGTTACACGGCAGTTGGTGGGTGTAACTGTCTAGTTACTGGCAGGTCCAGTCCCAAACTGTACAGGCTTGGAGATCTCAGCCCCGGGTCCCACACACCTGGGTTCTTCTGTTAGTTCTTTTATGCGTGAGGCTCATCCAAGTGTGTGGAGAGTGCTCTCAGCATGGCCTTGACTGGGCCTCGGTGGTCTTCAGCTGTTGGGCCCTGGTGGAGACAGTCAGGCATAGGGTAGGAGACTCTGTCTTGTTCTCTCCCAGGAGCTGAGTGTGATGATCTCTGGATCCTGGCCGTTGTTGGAGTTACACGGCAGTTGGTGGGTGTAACTGTCTAGTTACTGGCAGGTCCAGTCAAAAACTGTACACGCTTGGAGATCTCAGCCCCGGGTCCCACACACCTGGGTTCCTCTGTCAGTTCTTTTATGCGTGAGGCTCATCCAAGTGTGTGGAGAGTGCTCTCAGCATGGCCTTGACTGGGCCTCGGTGGTCTTCAGCTGTTGGGCCCTGGTGGAGACAGTCAGGCATAGGGTAGGAGACTCTGTCTTGTTCTCTCCCAGGAGCTGAGTGTGATGATCTCTGGATCCTGGCCGTTGTTGGAGTTACACGGCAGTTGGTGGGTGTAACTGTCTAGTTACTGTCAGGTCCAGTCCCAAACTGTACAGGCTTGGAGATCTCAGCCCCGGGTCCCACACACCTGGGTTCTTCTGTCAGTTCTTTTATGCGTGAGGCTCATCCAAGTGTGTGGAGAGTGCTCTCAGCATGGCCTTGACTGGGCCTCGGTGGTCTTCAGCTGTTGGGCCCTGGTGGAGACAGTCAGGCATAGGGTAGGAGACTCTGTCTTGTTCTCTCCCAGGAGCTGAGTGTGATGATCTCTGGATCCTGGCCGTTGTTGGAGTTACACGGCAGTTGGTGGGTGTAACTGTCTAGTTACTGGCAGGTCCAGTCCCAAACTGTACAGGCTTGGAGATCTCAGCCCCGGGTCCCACACACCTGGGTTCCTCTGTCAGTTCTTTTATGCGTGAGGCTCATCCAAGTGTGTGGAGAGTGCTCTCAGCATGGCCTTGACTGGGCCTCAGTGGTCTTCAGCTGTTGGGCCCTGGTGGAGACAGGCATAGGGTAGGAGACTCTGTCTTGTTCTCTCCCAGGAGCTGAGTGTGATGATCTCTGGATCCTGGCCGTTGTTGGAGTTACACGGCAGTTGGTGGGTGTAACTGTCTAGTTACTGGCAGGTCCAGTCCCAAACTGTACAGGCTTGGAGATCTCAGCCCCGGGTCCAACACACCTGGGTTCCTCTGTCAGTTCTTTTATGCGTGAGGCTCATCCAAGTGTGTGGAGAGTGCTCTCAGCATGGCCTTAACTGGGCCTCGGTGGTCTTCAGCTGTTGGGCCCTGGTGGAGACAGTCAGGCATAGGGTAGGATACTCTGTCTTGTTCTCTCCCAGGAGCTGAGTGTGATGATCTCTGGATCCAGGTCGTTGTTGGAGTTACACGGCAGTTGGTGGGTGTAACTGTCTAGTTACTGGCAGGTCCAGTCCCAAACTGTACAGGCTTGGAGATCTCAGCCCCGGGTCCCACACACCTGGGTTCTTCTGTTAGTTCTTTTATGCGTGAGGCTCATCCAAGTGTGTGGAGAGTGCTCTCAGCATGGCCTTGACTGGGCCTCGGTGGTCTTCAGCTGTTGGGCCCTGGTGGAGACAGTCAGGCATAGGGTAGGAGACTCTGTCTTGTTCTCTCCCAGGAGCTGAGTGTGATGATCTCTGGATCCTGGCCGTTGTTGGAGTTACACGGCAGTTGGTGGGTGTAACTGTCTAGTTACTGGCAGGTCCAGTCAAAAACTGTACACGCTTGGAGATCTCAGCCCCGGGTCCCACACACCTGGGTTCCTCTGTCAGTTCTTTTATGCGTGAGGCTCATCCAAGTGTGTGGAGAGTGCTCTCAGCATGGCCTTGACTGGGCCTCGGTGGTCTTCAGCTGTTGGGCCCTGGTGGAGACAGTCAGGCATAGGGTAGGAGACTCTGTCTTGTTCTCTCCCAGGAGCTGAGTGTGATGATCTCTGGATCCTGGCCGTTGTTGGAGTTACACGGCAGTTGGTGGGTGTAACTGTCTAGTTACTGGCAGGTCCAGTCCCAAACTGTACAGGCTTGGAGATCTCAGCCCCGGGTCCCACACACCTGGATTCCTCTGTCAGTTCTGTTATGCGTGAGGCTCATCCAAGTGTGTGGAGACTGCTCTCAGCATGGCCTTGACTGGGCCTCGGTGGTCTTCAGCTGTTGGGCCTTGGTGGAGACAGTCAGGCATAGGGTAGGAGACTCTGTCTTGTTCTCTCCCAGGAGCTGAGTGTGATGATCTCTGGATCCTGGCCGTTGTTGGAGTTACACGGCAGTTGGTGGGTGTAACTGTCTAGTTACTGGCAGGTCCAGTCCCAAACTGTACAGGCTTGGAGATCTCAGCCCCGGGTCCCACACACCTGGGTTCTTCTGTCAGTTCTTTTATGCGTGAGGCTCATCCAAGTGTGTGGAGAGTGCTCTCAGCATGGCCTTGACTGGGCCTCGGTGGTCTTCAGCTGTTGGGCCCTGGTGGAGACAGTCAGGCATAGGGTAGGAGACTCTGTCTTGTTCTCTCCCAGGAGCTGAGTGTGATGATCTCTGGATCCTGGCCGTTGTTGGAGTTACACGGCAGTTGGTGGGTGTAACTGTCTAGTTACTGGCAGGTCCAGTCAAAAACTGTACACGCTTGGAGATCTCAGCCCCGGGTCCCACACACCTGGGTTCTTCTGTCAGTTCTTTTATGCGTGAGGCTCATCCAAGTGTGTGGAGAGTGCTCTCAGCATGGCCTTGACTGGGCCTCGGTGGTCTTCAGCTGTTGGGCCCTGGTGGAGACAGTCAGGCATAGGGTAGGAGACTCTGTCTTGTTCTCTCCCAGGAGCTGAGTGTGATGATCTCTGGATCCTGGCCGTTGTTGGAGTTACACGGCAGTTGGTGGGTGTAACTGTCTAGTAACTGGCAGGTCCAGTCCCAAACTGTACAGGCTTGGAGATCTCAGCCCCGGGTCCCACACACCTGGGTTCTTCTGTCAGTTCTTTTATGCGTGAGGCTCATCCAAGTGTGTGGAGAGTGCTCTCAGCATGGCCTTGACTGGGACTCGGTGGTCTTCAGGTGTTGGGCCCTGGTGGAGACAGTCAGGCATAGGGTAGGAGACTCTGTCTTGTTCTCTCCCAGGAGCTGAGTGTGATGATCTCTGGATCCTGGCCGTTGTTGGAGTTACACGGCAGTTGGTGGGTGTAACTGTCTAGTTACTGGCAGGTCCAGTCCCAAACTGTACAGGCTTGGAGATCTCAGCCCCGGGTCCCACACACCTGGGTTCCTCTGTCAGTTCTTTTATGCGTGAGGCTCATCCAAGTGTGTGGAGAGTGCTCTCAGCATGGCCTTGACTGGGCCTCAGTGGTCTTCAGCTGTTGGGCCCTGGTGGAGACAGGCATAGGGTAGGAGACTCTGTCTTGTTCTCTCCCAGGAGCTGAGTGTGATGATCTCTGGAACCTGGCCGTTGTTGGAGTTACACGGCAGTTGGTGGGTGTAACTGTCTAGTTACTGGCAGGTCCAGTCCCAAACTGTACAGGCTTGGAGATCTCAGCCCCGGGTCCCACACACCTGGGTTCCTCTGTCAGTTCTTTTATGCGTGAGGCTCATCCAAGTGTGTGGAGAGTGCACTCAGCATGGCCTTGACTGGGCCTCGGTGGTTTTCAGCTGTTGGGCCCTGGTGGAGACAGTCAGGCATAGGGTAGGAGACTCTGTCTTGTTCTCTCCCAGGAGCTGAGTGTGATGATCTCTGGATCCTGGCCGTTGTTGGAGTTACACGGCAGTTGGTGGGTGTAACTGTCTAGTTACTGGCAGGTCCAGTTCCAAACTGTACAGGCTTGGAGTTCTCAGCCCCGGGTCCCACACACCTGGGTTCTTCTGTCAGTTCTTTTATGCGTGAGGCTCATCCAAGTGTGTGGAGAGTGCTCTCAGCATGGCCTTGACTGGGCCTCGGTGGTCTTCAGCTGTTGGGCCCTGGTGGAGACAGTCAGGCATAGGGTAGGAGACTCTGTCTTGTTCTCTCCCAGGAGCTGAGTGTGATGATCTCTGGATCCTGGCCGTTGTTGGAGTTACACGGCAGTTGGTGGGTGTAACTGTCTAGTTACTGGCAGGTCCAGTCCGAAACTGTACAGGCTTGGAGATCTCAGCCCCGCGTCCCACACACCTGAGTTCTTCTGTCAGTTCTTTTATGCGTGAGGCTCATCCAAGTGTGTGGAGAGTGCTCTCAGCATGGCCTTGACTGGGCCTCGGTGGTCTTCAGCTGTTGGGCCCTGGTGGAGACAGTCAGGCATAGGGTAGGAGACTCTGTCTTGTTCTCTCCCAGGAGCTGAGTGTGATGATCTCTGGATCCTGGCCGTTGTTGGAGTTACACGGCAGTTGGTGGGTGTAACTGTCTAGTTACTGGCAGGTCCAGTCCCAAACTGTACAGGCTTGGAGATCTCAGCCCCGGGTCCCACACACCTGGGTTCCTCTGTCAGTTCTTTTATGTGTGAGGCTCATCCAAGTGTGTGGAGAGTGCTCCCAGCATGGCCTTGGCTGGGCCTCGATGATCTTCAGCTGTTGGGCACTGGTGGAGACAGTCAGGCATAGGGTAGGAGACTCTGTCTTGTTCTCTCCCAGGAGCTGAGTGTGATGATCTCTGGATCCTGGCCGTTGTTGGAGTTACACGGCAGTTGGTGGGTGTAACTGTCTAGTTACTGGCAGGTCCAGTTCCAAACTGTACAGGCTTGGAGATCTCAGCCCCGGGTCCCACACACCTGGGTTCTTCTGTTAGTTCTTTTATGCGTGAGGCTCATCCAAGTGTGTGGAGAGTGCTCTCAGCATGGCCTTGACTGGGCCTCGGTGGTCTTCAGCTGTTGGGCCCTGGTGGAGACAGTCAGGCATAGGGTAGGAGACTCTGTCTTGTTCTCTCCCAGGAGCTGAGTGTGATGATCTCTGGATCCTGGCCGTTGTTGGAGTTACACGGCAGTTGGTGGGTGTAACTGTCTAGTTACTGGCAGGTCCAGTCAAAAACTGTACACGCTTGGAGATCTCAGCCCCGGGTCCCACACACCTGGGTTCCTCTGTCAGTTCTTTTATGCGTGAGGCTCATCCAAGTGTGTGGAGAGTGCTCTCAGCATGGCCTTGACTGGGCCTCGGTGGTCTTCAGCTGTTGGGCCCTGGTGGAGACAGTCAGGCATAGGGTAGGAGACTCTGTCTTGTTCTCTCCCAGGAGCTGAGTGTGATGATCTCTGGATCCTGGCCGTTGTTGGAGTTACACGGCAGTTGGTGGGTGTAACTGTCTAGTTACTGGCAGGTCCAGTCCCAAACTGTACAGGCTTGGAGATCTCAGCCCCGGGTCCCACACACCTGGGTTCTTCTGTCATTTCTTTTATGCGTGAGGCTCATCCATGTGTGTGGAGAGTGCTCTCAGCATGGCCTTGACTGGGCCTCGGTGGTCTTCAGCTGTTGGGCCCTGGTGGAGACAGTCAGGCATAGGGTAGGAGACTCTGTCTTGTTCTCTCCCAGGAGCTGAGTGTGATGATCTCTGGATCCAGGCCGTTGTTGGAGTTACACGGCAGTTGGTGGGTGTAACTGTCTAGTAACTGGCAGGTCCAGTCCCAAACTGTACAGGCTTGGAGATCTCAGCCCCGGGTCCCACACACCTGGGTTCTTCTGTCAGTTCTTTTATGCGTGAGGCTCATCCAAGTGTGTGGAGAGTGCTCTCAGCATGGCCTTGACTGGGCCTCGGTGGTCTTCAGCTGTTGGGCCCTGGTGGAGACAGTCAGGCATAGGGTAGGAGACTCTGTCTTGTTCTCTCCCAGGAGCTGAGTGTGATGATCTCTGGATCCTGGCCGTTGTTGGAGTTACACGGCAGTTGGTGGGTGTAACTGTCTAGTTACTGGCAGGTCCAGTCCCAAACTGTACAGGCTTGGAGATCTCAGCCCCGGGTCCCACACACCTGGGTTCCTCTGTCAGTTCTTTTATGCGTGAGGCTCATCCAAGTGTGTGGAGAGTGCTCTCAGCATGGCCTTGACTGGGCCTCAGTGGTCTTCAGCTGTTGGGCCCTGGTGGAGACAGGCATAGGGTAGGAGACTCTGTCTTGTTCTCTCCCAGGAGCTGAGTGTGATGATCTCTGGAACCTGGCCGTTGTTGGAGTTACACGGTAGTTGGTGGGTGTAACTGTCTAGTTACTGGCAGGTCCAGTCCCAAACTGTACAGGCTTGGAGATCTCAGCCCCGGGTCCCACACACCTGGGTTCCTCTGTCAGTTCTTTTATGCGTGAGGCTCATCCAAGTGTGTGGAGAGTGCACTCAGCATGGCCTTGACTGGGCCTCGGTGGTTTTCAGCTGTTGGGCCCTGGTGGAGACAGTCAGGCATAGGGTAGGAGACTCTGTCTTGTTCTCTCCCAGGAGCTGAGTGTGATGATCTCTGGATCCTGGCCGTTGTTGGAGTTACACGGCAGTTGGTGGGTGTAACTGTCTAGTTACTGGCAGGTCCAGTTCCAAACTGTACAGGCTTGGAGATCTCAGCCCCGGGTCCCACACACCTGGGTTCTTCTGTCAGTTCTTTTATGCGTGAGGCTCATCCAAGTGTGTGGAGAGTGCTCTCAGCATGGCCTTGACTGGGCCTCGGTGGTCTTCAGCTGTTGGGCCCTGGTGGAGACAGTCAGGCATAGGGTAGGAGACTCTGTCTTGTTCTCTCCCAGGAGCTGAGTGTGATGATCTCTGGATCCTGGCCGTTGTTGGAGTTACACGGCAGTTGGTGGGTGTAACTGTCTAGTTACTGGCAGGTCCAGTCCGAAACTGTACAGGCTTGGAGATCTCAGCCCCGGGTCCCACACACCTGGGTTCTTCTGTCAGTTCTTTTATGCGTGAGGCTCATCCAAGTGTATGGAGAGTGCTCTCAGCATGGCCTTGACTGGGCCTCGGTGGTCTTCAGCTGTTGGGCCCTGGTGGAGACAGTCAGGCATAGGGTAGGAGACTCTGTCTTGTTCTCTCCCAGGAGCTGAGTGTGATGATCTCTGGATCCTGGCCGTTGTTGGAGTTACACGGCAGTTGGTGGGTGTAACTGTCTAGTTACTGGCAGGTCCAGTCCCAAACTGTACAGGCTTGGAGATCTCAGCCCCGGGTCCCACACACCTGGGTTCTTCTGTCAGTTCTTTTATGCGTGAGGCTCATCCAAGTGTGTGGAGAGTGCTCTCAGCATGGCCTTGACTGAGCCTCGGTGGTCTTCAGCTGTTGGGCCCTGGTGGAGACAGTCAGGCATAGGGTAGGAGACTCTGTCTTGTTCTCTCCCAGGAGCTGAGTGTGATGATCTCTGGATCCTGGCCGTTGTTGGAGTTACACGGCAGTTGGTGGGTGTAACTGTCTAGTTACTGGCAGGTCCAGTCCGAAACTGTACAGGCTTGGAGATCTCAGCCCCGGGTCCCACACACCTGGGTTCCTCTGTCAGTTCTTTTATGCGTGAGGCTCATCCAAGTGTGTGGAGAGTGCTCTCAGCATGGCCTTGACTGGGCCTCGGTGGTCTTCAGCTGTTGGGCCCTGGTGGAGACAGTCAGGCATAGGGTAGGAGACTCTGTCTTGTTCTCTCCCAGGAGCTGAGTGTGATGATCTCTGGATCCTGGCCGTTGTTGGAGTTACACGGCAGTTGGTGGGTGTAACTGTCTAGTTACTGGCAGGTCCAGTTCCAAACTGTACAGGCTTGGAGATCTCAGCCCCGGGTCCCACACACCTGGGTTCTTCTGTCAGTTCTTTTATGCGTGAGGCTCATCCAAGTGTGTGGAGAGTGCTCTCAGCATGGCCTTGACTGGGCCTCGGTGGTCTTCAGCTGTTGGGCCCTGGTGGAGACAGTCAGGCATAGGGTAGGAGACTCTGTCTTGTTCTCTCCCAGGAGCTGAGTGTGATGATCTCTGGATCCTGGCCGTTGTTTGAGTTACACGGCAGTTGGTGGGTGTAACTGTCTAGTTACTGGCAGGTCCAGTCCCAAACTGTACAGGCTTGGAGATCTCAGCCCCGGGTCCCACACACCTGGGTTCCTCTGTCAGTTCTTTTATGCGTGAGGCTCATCCAAGTGTGTGGAGAGTGCTCTCAGCATGGCATTGACTGGGCCTCGGTGGTCTTCAGCTGTTGGGCCCTGGTGGAGACAGTCAGGCATAGGGTAGGAGACTCTGTCTTGTTCTCTCCCAGGAGCTGAATGTGATGATCTCTGGATCCTGGCCGTTGTTGGACTTACACGGCAGTTGGTGGGTGTAACTGTCTAGTTACTGGCAGGTCCAGTCCCAAACTGTACAGGCTTGGAGATCTCAGCCCCGGGTCCCACACACCTGGGTTCCTCTGTCAGTTCTTTTATGCGTGAGGCTCATCCAAGTGTGTGGAGAGTGCTCTCAGCATGGCCTTGACTGGGCCTCGGTGGTCTTCAGCTGTTGGGCCTTGGTGGAGACAGTCAGGCATAGGGTAGGAGACTCTGTCTTGTTCTCTCCCAGGAGCTGAGTGTGATGATCTCTGGATCCTGGCCGTTGTTGGAGTTACACGGCAGTTAGTGGGTGTAACTGTCTAGTTACTGGCAGGTCCAGTTCCAAACTGTACAGGCTTGGAGATCTCAGCCCCGGGTCCCACACACCTGGGTTCTTCTGTCAGTTCTTTTATGCGTGAGGCTCATCCAAGTGTGTGGAGAGTGCTCTCAGCATGGCCTTGACTGGGCCTCGGTGGTCTTCAGCTGTTGGGCCCTGGTGGAGACGGTCAGGCATAGGGTAGGAGACTCTGTCTTGTTCTCTCCCAGGAGCTGAGTGTGATGATCTCTGGATCCTGGCCGTTGTTGGACTTACACGGCAGTTGGTGGGTGTAACTGTCTAGTTACTGGCAGGTCCAGTCCCAAACTGTACAGGCTTGGAGACTCAGCCCCGGGTCCCACACACCTGGGTTCTTCTGTCAGTTCTTTTATGCGTGAGGCTCATCCAAGTGTGTGGAGAGTGCTCTCAGCATGGCCTTGACTGGGCCTCGGTGGTCTTCAGCTGTTGGGCCCTGGTGGAGACAGTCAGGCATAGGGTAGGAGATTCTGTCTTGTTCTCTCCCAGGAGCTGAGTGTGATGATCTCTGGATCCTGGCCGTTGTTGGACTTACACGGCAGTTGGTGGGTGTAACTGTCTAGTTACTGGCAGGTCCAGTCCCAAACTGTACAGGCTTGGAGATCTCAGCCCCGGGTCCCACACACCTGGGTTCTTCTGTCAGTTCTTTTATGCGTGAGGCTCATCCAAGTGTGTGGAGAGTGCTCTCAGCATGGCCTTGACTGGGCCTCGGTGGTCTTCAGCTGTTGGGCCCTGGTGGAGACAGTCAGGCATAGGGTAGGAGACTCTGTCTTGTTCTCTCCCAGGAGCTGAGTGTGATGATCTCTGGATCCTGGCCGTTGTTGGAGTTACACGGCAGTTGGTGGGTGTAACTGTCTAGTTACTGGCAGGTCCAGTCCGAAACTGTACAGGCTTGGAGATCTCAGCCCCGGGTCCCACACACCTGGGTTCTTCTGTCAGTTCTTTTATGCGTGAGGCTCATCCAAGTGTGTGGAGAGTGCTCTCAGCATGGCCTTGACTGGGCCTCGGTGGTCTTCAGCTGTTGGGCCCTGGTGGAGACAGTCAGGCATAGGGTAGGAGACTCTGTCTTGTTCTCTCCCAGAAGCTGAGTGTGATGATCTCTGGATCCTGGCCGTTGTTGGAGTTACACGGCAGTTGGTGGGTGCAACTGTCTAGTAACTGGCAGGTCCAGTCCCAAACTGTA
Organism: Sorex fumeus; assembly: GCF_029834395.1. Classification (NCBI taxonomy): domain Eukaryota; kingdom Metazoa; phylum Chordata; class Mammalia; order Eulipotyphla; family Soricidae; genus Sorex; species Sorex fumeus. The sequence goes on along the minus strand of NW_026606068.1, from coordinate 1,219,217 downwards.
CAGGCTTGGAGATCTCAGCCCCGGGTCCCACACACCTGGGTTCTTCTGTCAGTTCATTTATGCGTGAGGCTCATCCAAGTGTGTGGAGAGTGCTCTCAGCATGGCCTTGACTGGGCCTCGGTGGTCTTCAGCTGTTGGGCCCTGGTGGAGACAGTCAGGCATAGGGTAGGAGACTCTGTCTTGTTCTCTCCCAGGAGCTGAGTGTGATGATTTCTGGATCCTGGCCGTTGTTGGAGTTACACGGCAGTTGGTGGGTGTAACTGTCTAGTTACTGGCAGGTCCAGTCCCAAACTGTACAGGCTTGGAGATCTCAGCCCCGGGTCCCACACACCTGGGTTCCTCTGTCAGTTCTTTTATGCGTGAGGCTCATCCAAGTGTGTGGAGAGTGCTCTCAGCATGGCCTTGACTGGGCCTCGGTGGTCTTCAGCTGTTGGGCCCTGGTGGAGACAGGCATAGGGTAGGAGACTCTGTCTTGTTCTCTCCCAGGAGCTGAGTGTGATGATCTCTGGATCCTGGCCGTTGTTGGACTTACACGGCAGTTGGTGGGTGTAACTGTCTAGTTACTGGCAGGTCCAGTCCCAAACTGTACAGGCTTGGAGATCTCAGCCCCGGGTCCCACACACCTGGGTTCCTCTGTCAGTTCTTTTATGTGTGAGGCTCATCCAAGTGTGTGGAGAGTGCTCTCAGCATGGCCTTGACTGAGCCTCGGTGGTCTTCAGCTGTTGGGCCCTGGTGGAGACAGTCAGGCATAGGGTAGGAGACTCTGTCTTGTTCTCTCCCAGGAGCTGAGTGTGATGATCTCTGGATCCTGGCCGTTGTTGGAGTTACACGGCAGTTGGTGGGTGTAACTGTCTAGTAACTGGCAGGTCCAGTCCCAAACTGTACAGGCTTGGAGATCTCAGCCCCGGGTCCCACACACCTGGGTTCTTCTGTCAGTTCTTTTATGCGTGAGGCTCATCCAAGTGTGTGGAGAGTGCTCTCAGCATGGCCTTGACTGGGCCTCGGTGGTCTTCAGCTGTTGGGCCCTGGTGGAGACAGTCAGGCATAGGGTAGGAGACTCTGTCTTGTTCTCTCCCAGGAGCTGAGTGTGATGATCTCTGGATCCTGGCCGTTGTTGGAGTTACACGGCAGTTGGTGGGTGTAACTGTCTAGTTACTGGCAGGTCCAGTTCCAAACTGTACAGGCTTGGAGATCTCAGCCCCGGGTCCCACACACCTGGGTTCTTCTGTCAGTTCTTTTATGCGTGAGGCTCATCCAAGTGTGTGGAGAGTGCTCTCAGCATGGCCTTGACTGGGCCTCGGTGGTCTTCAGCTGTTGGGCCCTGGTGGAGACAGTCAGGCATAGGGTAGGAGACTCTGTCTTGTTCTCTCCCAGGAGCTGAGTGTGATGATCTCTGGATCCTGGCCGTTGTTGGAGTTACACGGCAGTTGGTGGGTGTAACTGTCTAGTTACTGGCAGGTCCAGTCCGAAACTGTACAGGCTTGGAGATCTCAGCCCCGGGTCCCACACACCTGGGTTCTTCTGTCAGTTCTTTTATGCGTGAGGCTCATCCAAGTGTGTGGAGAGTGCTCTCAGCATGGCCTTGACTGGGCCTCGGTGGTCTTCAGCTGTTGGGCCCTGGTGGAGACAGTCAGGCATAGGGTAGGAGACTCTGTCTTGTTCTCTCCCAGGAGCTGAGTGTGATGATCTCTGGATCCTGGCCGTTGTTGGAGTTACACGGCAGTTGGTGGGTGTAACTGTCTAGTAACTGGCAGGTCCAGTCCCAAACTGTACAGGCTTGGAGATCTCAGCCCCGGGTCCCACACACCTGGGTTCTTCTGTCAGTTCTTTTATGCGTGAGGCTCATCCAAGTGTGTGGAGAGTGCTCTCAGCATCGCCTTGACTGGGCCTCGGTGGTCTTCAGCTGTTGGGCCCTGGTGGAGACAGTCAGGCATAGGGTAGGAGACTCTGTCTTGTTCTCTCCCAGGAGCTGAGTGTGATGATCTCTGGATCCTGGCCGTTGTTGGAGTTACACGGCAGTTGGTGGGTGTAACTGTCTAGTTACTGGCAGGTCCAGTCCCAAACTGTACAGGCTTGGAGATCTCAGCCCCGGGTCCCACACACCTGGGTTCCTCTGTCAGTTCTTTTATGCGTGAGGCTCATCCAAGTGTGTGGAGAGTGCTCTCAGCATGGCCTTGACTGGGCCTCAGTGGTCTTCAGCTGTTGGGCCCTGGTGGAGACAGGCATAGGGTAGGAGACTCTGTCTTGTTCTCTCCCAGGAGCTGAGTGTGATGATCTCTGGAACCTGGCCGTTGTTGGAGTTACACGGCAGTTGGTGGGTGTAACTGTCTAGTTACTGGCAGGTCCAGTCCCAAACTGTACAGGCTTGGAGATCTCAGCCCCGGGTCCCACACACCTGGGTTCCTCTGTCAGTTCTTTTATGCGTGAGGCTCATCCAAGTGTGTGGAGAGTGCACTCAGCATGGCCTTGACTGGGCCTCGGTGGTTTTCAGCTGTTGGGCCCTGGTGGAGACAGTCAGGCATAGGGTAGGAGACTCTGTCTTGTTCTCTCCCAGGAGCTGAGTGTGATGATCTCTGGATCCTGGCCGTTGTTGGAGTTACACGGCAGTTGGTGGGTGTAACTGTCTAGTTACTGGCAGGTCCAGTTCCAAACTGTACAGGCTTGGAGATCTCAGCCCCGGGTCCCACACACCTGGGTTCTTCTGTCAGTTCTTTTATGCGTGAGGCTCATCCAAGTGTGTGGAGAGTGCTCTCAGCATGGCCTTGACTGGGCCTCGGTGGTCTTCAGCTGTTGGGCCCTGGTGGAGACAGTCAGGCATAGGGTAGGAGACTCTGTCTTGTTCTCTCCCAGGAGCTGAGTGTGATGATCTCTGGATCCTGGCCGTTGTTGGAGTTACACGGCAGTTGGTGGGTGTAACTGTCTAGTTACTGGCAGGTCCAGTCCGAAACTGTACAGGCTTGGAGATCTCAGCCCCGGGTCCCACACACCTGGGTTCTTCTGTCAGTTCTTTTATGCGTGAGGCTCATCCAAGTGTATGGAGAGTGCTCTCAGCATGGCCTTGACTGGGCCTCGGTGGTCTTCAGCTGTTGGGCCCTGGTGGAGACAGTCAGGCATAGGGTAGGAGACTCTGTCTTGTTCTCTCCCAGGAGCTGAGTGTGATGATCTCTGGATCCTGGCCGTTGTTGGAGTTACACGGCAGTTGGTGGGTGTAACTGTCTAGTTACTGGCAGGTCCAGTCCCAAACTGTACAGGCTTGGAGATCTCAGCCCCGGGTCCCACACACCTGGGTTCTTCTGTCAGTTCTTTTATGCGTGAGGCTCATCCAAGTGTGTGGAGAGTGCTCTCAGCATGGCCTTGACTGAGCCTCGGTGGTCTTCAGCTGTTGGGCCCTGGTGGAGACAGTCAGGCATAGGGTAGGAGACTCTGTCTTGTTCTCTCCCAGGAGCTGAGTGTGATGATCTCTGGATCCTGGCCGTTGTTGGAGTTACACGGCAGTTGGTGGGTGTAACTGTCTAGTTACTGGCAGGTCCAGTCCGAAACTGTACAGGCTTGGAGATCTCAGCCCCGGGTCCCACACACCTGGGTTCCTCTGTCAGTTCTTTTATGCGTGAGGCTCATCCAAGTGTGTGGAGAGTGCTCTCAGCATGGCCTTGACTGGTCCTCGGTGGTCTTCAGCTGTTGGGCCCTGGTGGAGACAGTCAGGCATAGGGTAGGAGACTCTGTCTTGTTCTCTCCCAGGAGCTGAGTGTGATGATCTCTGGATCCTGGCCGTTGTTGGAGTTACACGGCAGTTGGTGGGTGTAACTGTCTAGTTACTGGCAGGTCCAGTCCCAAACTGTACAGGCTTGGAGATCTCAGCCCCGGGTCCCACACACCTGGGTTCCTCTGTCAGTTCTGTTATGCGTGAGGCTCATCCAAGTGTGTGGAGAGTGCTCTCAGCATGGCCTTGACTGGGCCTCGGTGGTCTTCAGCTGTTGGGCCTTGGTGGAGACAGTCAGGCATAGGGTAGGAGACTCTGTCTTGTTCTCTCCCAGGAGCTGAGTGTGATGATCTCTGGATCCTGGCCGTTGTTTGAGTTACACGGCAGTTGGTGGGTGTAACTGTCTAGTTACTGGCAGGTCCAGTCCCAAACTGTACAGGCTTGGAGATCTCAGCCCCGGGTCCCACACACCTGGGTTCCTCTGTCAGTTCTTTTATGCGTGAGGCTCATCCAAGTGTGTGGAGAGTGCTCTCAGCATGGCCTTGACTGGGCCTCGGTGGTCTTCAGCTGTTGGGCCCTGGTGGAGACAGTCAGGCATAGGGTAGGAGACTCTGTCTTGTTCTCTCCCAGGAGCTGAGTGTGATGATCTCTGGATCCTGGCCGTTGTTGGACTTACACGGCAGTTGGTGGGTGTAACTGTCTAGTTACTGGCAGGTCCAGTCCCAAACTGTACAGGCTTGGAGATCTCAGCCCCGGGTCCCACACACCTGTGTTCCTCTGTCAGTTCTTTTATGCGTGAGGCTCATCCAAGTGTGTGGAGAGTGCTCTCAGCATGGCCTTGACTGGGCCTCGGTGGTCTTCAGCTGTTGGGCCTTGGTGGAGACAGTCAGGCATAGGGTAGGAGACTCTGTCTTGTTCTCTCCCAGGAGCTGAGTGTGATGATTTCTGGATCCTGGCCGTTGTTGGAGTTACACGGCAGTTAGTGGGTGTAACTGTCTAGTTACTGGCAGGTCCAGTTCCAAACTGTACAGGCTTGGAGATCTCAGCCCCGGGTCCCACACACCTGGGTTCTTCTGTCAGTTCTTTTATGCGTGAGGCTCATCCAAGTGTGTGGAGAGTGCTCTCAGCATGGCCTTGACTGGGCCTCGGTGGTCTTCAGCTGTTGGGCCCTGGTGGAGACGGTCAGGCATAGGGTAGGAGACTCTGTCTTGTTCTCTCCCAGGAGCTGAGTGTGATGATCTCTGGATCCTGGCCGTTGTTGGACTTACACGGCAGTTGGTGGGTGTAACTGTCTAGTTACTGGCAGGTCCAGTCCCAAACTGTACAGGCTTGGAGACTCAGCCCCGGGTCCCACACACCTGGGTTCTTCTGTCAGTTCTTTTATGCGTGAGGCTCATCCAAGTGTGTGGAGAGTGCTCTCAGCATGGCCTTGACTGGGCCTCGGTGGTCTTCAGCTGTTGGGCCCTGGTGGAGACAGTCAGGCATAGGGTAGGAGACTCTGTCTTGTTCTCTCCCAGGAGCTGAGTGTGATGATCTCTGGATCCTGGCCGTTGTTGGAGTTACACGGCAGTTGGTGGGTGTAACTGTCTAGTAACTGGCAGGTCCAGTCCCAAACTGTACAGGCTTGGAGATCTCAGCCCCGGGTCCCACACACCTGGGTTCTTCTGTCAGTTCTTTTATGCGTGAGGCTCATCCAAGTGTGTGGAGAGTGCTCTCAGCATGGCCTTGACTGGGCCTCGGTGGTCTTCAGCTGTTGGGCCCTGGTGGAGACAGTCAGGCATAGGGTAGGAGACTCTGTCTTGTTCTCTCCCAGGAGCTGAGTGTGATGATCTCTGGATCCTGGCCGTTGTTGGAGTTACACGGCAGTTGGTGGGTGTAACTGTCTAGTTACTGGCAGGTCCAGTCCGAAACTGTACAGGCTTGGAGATCTCAGCCCCGGGTCCCACACACCTGGGTTCTTCTGTCAGTTCTTTTATGCGTGAGGCTCATCCAAGTGTGTGGAGAGTGCTCTCAGCATGGCCTTGACTGGGCCTCGGTGGTCTTCAGCTGTTGGGCCCTGGTGGAGACAGTCAGGCATAGGGTAGGAGACTCTGTCTTGTTCTCTCCCAGGAGCTGAGTGTGATGATTTCTGGATCCTGGCCGTTGTTGGAGTTACACGGCAGTTGGTGGGTGTAACTGTCTAGTTATTGGCAGGTCCAGTCCCAAACTGTACAGGCTTGGAGATCTCAGCCCCGGGTCCCACACACCTGGGTTCCTCTGTCAGTTCTTTTATGCGTGAGGCTCATCCAAGTGTGTGGAGAGTGCTCTCAGCATGGCCTTGACTGGGCCTCGGTGGTCTTCAGCTGTTGGGCCCTGGTGGAGACAGGCATAGGGTAGGAGACTCTGTCTTGTTCTCTCCCAGGAGCTGAGTGTGATGATCTCTGGAACCTGGCCGTTGTTGGAGTTACACGGCAGTTGGTGGGTGTAACTGTCTAGTTACTGGCAGGTCCAGTCCCAAACTGTACAGGCTTGGAGATCTCAGCCCCGGGTCCCACACACCTGGGTTCCTCTGTCAGTTCTTTTATGTGTGAGGCTCATCCAAGTGTGTGGAGAGTGCTCTCAGCATGGCCTTGACTGAGCCTCGGTGGTCTTCAGCTGTTGGGCCCTGGTGGAGACAGTCAGGCATAGGGTAGGAGACTCTGTCTTGTTCTCTCCCAGGAGCTGAGTGTGATGATCTCTGGATGCTGGCCGTTGTTGGAGTTACACGGCAGTTGGTGGGTGTAACTGTCTAGTTACTGGCAGGTCCAGTCAAAAACTGTACACGCTTGGAGATCTCAGCCCCGGGTCCCACACACCTGGGTTCCTCTGTCAGTTCTTTTATGCGTGAGGCTCATCCAAGTGTGTGGAGAGTGCTCTCAGCATGGCCTTGACTGGGCCTCGGTGGTCTTCAGCTGTTGGGCCCTGGTGGAGACAGTCAGGCATAGGGTAGGAGACTCTGTCTTGTTCTCTCCCAGGAGCTGAGTGTGATGATCTCTGGATCCTGGCCGTTGTTGGAGTTACACGGCAGTTGGTGGGTGTAACTGTCTAGTTACTGGCAGGTCCAGTCCCAAACTGTACAGGCTTGGAGATCTCAGCCCCGGGTCCCACACACCTGGGTTCCTCTGTCAGTTCTGTTATGCGTGAGGCTCATCCAAGTGTGTGGAGAGTGCTCTCAGCATGGCCTTGACTGGGCCTCGGTGGTCTTCAGCTGTTGGGCCCTGGTGGAGACAGTCAGGCATAGGGTAGGAGACTCTGTCTTGTTCTCTCCCAGGAGCTGAGTGTGATGATCTCTGGAACCTGGCCGTTGTTGGAGTTACACGGCAGTTGGTGGGTGTAACTGTCTAGTTACTGGCAGGTCCAGTCCCAAACTGTACAGGCTTGGAGACTCAGCCCCGGGTCCCACACACCTGGGTTCTTCTGTCAGTTCTTTTATGCGTGAGGCTCATCCAAGTGTGTGGAGAGTGCTCTCAGCATGGCCTTGACTGGGCCTCGGTGGTCTTCAGCTGTTGGGCCCTGGTGGAGACAGTCAGGCATAGGGTAGGAGACTCTGTCTTGTTCTCTCCCAGGAGCTGAGTGTGATGATCTCTGGATCCTGGCCGTTGTTGGAGTTACACGGCAGTTGGTGGGTGTAACTGTCTAGTAACTGGCAGGTCCAGTCCCAAACTGTACAGGCTTGGAGATCTCAGCCCCGGGTCCCACACACCTGGGTTCTTCTGTCAGTTCTTTTATGCGTGAGGCTCATCCAAGTGTGTGGAGAGTGCTCTCAGCATGGCCTTGACTGGGCCTCGGTGGTCTTCAGCTGTTGGGCCCTGGTGGAGACAGTCAGGCATAGGGTAGGAGACTCTGTCTTGTTCTCTCCCAGGAGCTGAGTGTGATGATCTCTGGATCCTGGCCGTTGTTGGAGTTACACGGCAGTTGGTGGGTGTAACTGTCTAGTTACTGGCAGGTCCAGTCCGAAACTGTACAGGCTTGGAGATCTCAGCCCCGGGTCCCACACACCTGGGTTCTTCTGTCAGTTCTTTTATGCGTGAGGCTCATCCAAGTGTGTGGAGAGTGCTCTCAGCATGGCCTTGACTGGGCCTCGGTGGTCTTCAGCTGTTGGGCCCTGGTGGAGACAGTCAGGCATAGGGTAGGAGACTCTGTCTTGTTCTCTCCCAGGAGCTGAGTGTGATGATTTCTGGATCCTGGCCGTTGTTGGAGTTACACGGCAGTTGGTGGGTGTAACTGTCTAGTTATTGGCAGGTCCAGTCCCAAACTGTACAGGCTTGGAGATCTCAGCCCCGGGTCCCACACACCTGGGTTCCTCTGTCAGTTCTTTTATGCGTGAGGCTCATCCAAGTGTGTGGAGAGTGCTCTCAGCATGGCCTTGACTGGGCCTCGGTGGTCTTCAGCTGTTGGGCCCTGGTGGAGACAGGCATAGGGTAGGAGACTCTGTCTTGTTCTCTCCCAGGAGCTGAGTGTGATGATCTCTGGAACCTGGCCGTTGTTGGAGTTACACGGCAGTTGGTGGGTGTAACTGTCTAGTTACTGGCAGGTCCAGTCCCAAACTGTACAGGCTTGGAGATCTCAGCCCCGGGTCCCACACACCTGGGTTCCTCTGTCAGTTCTTTTATGTGTGAGGCTCATCCAAGTGTGTGGAGAGTGCTCTCAGCATGGCCTTGACTGAGCCTCGGTGGTCTTCAGCTGTTGGGCCCTGGTGGAGACAGTCAGGCATAGGGTAGGAGACTCTGTCTTGTTCTCTCCCAGGAGCTGAGTGTGATGATCTCTGGATGCTGGCCGTTGTTGGAGTTACACGGCAGTTGGTGGGTGTAACTGTCTAGTTACTGGCAGGTCCAGTCAAAAACTGTACACGCTTGGAGATCTCAGCCCCGGGTCCCACACACCTGGGTTCCTCTGTCAGTTCTTTTATGCGTGAGGCTCATCCAAGTGTGTGGAGAGTGCTCTCAGCATGGCCTTGACTGGGCCTCGGTGGTCTTCAGCTGTTGGGCCCTGGTGGAGACAGTCAGGCATAGGGTAGGAGACTCTGTCTTGTTCTCTCCCAGGAGCTGAGTGTGATGATCTCTGGATCCTGGCCGTTGTTGGAGTTACACGGCAGTTGGTGGGTGTAACTGTCTAGTTACTGGCAGGTCCAGTCCCAAACTGTACAGGCTTGGAGATCTCAGCCCCGGGTCCCACACACCTGGGTTCCTCTGTCAGTTCTGTTATGCGTGAGGCTCATCCAAGTGTGTGGAGAGTGCTCTCAGCATGGCCTTGACTGGGCCTCGGTGGTCTTCAGCTGTTGGGCCTTGGTGGAGACAGTCAGGCATAGGGTAGGAGACTCTGTCTTGTTCTCTCCCAGGAGCTGAGTGTGATGATCTCTGGATCCTGGCCGTTGTTGGAGTTACACGGCAGTTGGTGGGTGTAACTGTCTAGTTACTGGCAGGTCCAGTCCGAAACTGTACAGGCTTGGAGATCTCAGCCCCGGGTCCCACACACCTGGGTTCTTCTGTCAGTTCTTTTATGCGTGAGGCTCATCCAAGTGTGTGGAGAGTGCTCTCAGCATGGCCTTGACTGGGCCTCGGTGGTCTTCAGCTGTTGGGCCCTGGTGGAGACAGTCAGGCATAGGGTAGGAGACTCTGTCTTGTTCTCTCCCAGGAGCTGAGTGTGATGATCTCTGGATCCTGGCCGTTGTTGGAGTTACACGGCAGTTGGTGGGTGTAACTGTCTAGTTACTGGCAGGTCCAGTCCCAAACTGTACAGGCTTGGAGATCTCAGCCCCGGGTCCCACACACCTGGGTTCCTCTGTCAGTTCTTTTATGCGTGAGGCTCATCCAAGTGTGTGGAGAGTGCTCTCAGCATGGCCTTGACTGGGCCTCAGTGGTCTTCAGCTGTTGGGCCCTGGTGGAGACAGGCATAGGGTAGGAGACTCTGTCTTGTTCTCTCCCAGGAGCTGAGTGTGATGATCTCTGGAACCTGGCCGTTGTTGGAGTTACACGGCAGTTGGTGGGTGTAACTGTCTAGTTACTGGCAGGTCCAGTCCCAAACTGTACAGGCTTGGAGATCTCAGCCCCGGGTCTCACACACCTGGGTTCCTCTGTCAGTTCTTTTATGCGTGAGGCTCATCCAAGTGTGTGGAGAGTGCACTCAGCATGGCCTTGACTGGGCCTCGGTGGTTTTCAGCTGTTGGGCCCTGGTGGAGACAGTCAGGCATAGGGTAGGAGACTCTGTCTTGTTCTCTCCCAGGAGCTGAGTGTGATGATCTCTGGATCCTGGCCGTTGTTGGAGTTACACGGCAGTTGGTGGGTGTAACTGTCTAGTTACTGGCAGGTCCAGTTCCAAACTGTACAGGCTTGGAGATCTCAGCCCCGGGTCCCACACACCTGGGTTCTTCTGTCAGTTCTTCTATGCGTGAGGCTCATCCAAGTGTGTGGAGAGTGCTCTCAGCATGGCCTTGACTGGGCCTCGGTGGTCTTCAGCTGTTGGGCCCTGGTGGAGACAGTCAGGCATAGGGTAGGAGACTCTGTCTTGTTCTCTCCCAGGAGCTGAGTGTGATGATCTCTGGATCCTGGCCGTTGTTGGAGTTACACGGCAGTTGGTGGGTGTAACTGTCTAGTTACTGGCAGGTCCAGTCCGAAACTGTACAGGCTTGGAGATCTCAGCCCCGGGTCCCACACACCTGGGTTCTTCTGTCAGTTCTTTTATGCGTGAGGCTCATCCAAGTGTATGGAGAGTGCTCTCAGCATGGCCTTGACTGGGCCTCGGTGGTCTTCAGCTGTTAGGCCCTGGTGGAGACAGTCAGGCATAGGGTAGGAGACTCTGTCTTGTTCTCTCCCAGGAGCTGAGTGTGATGATCTCTGGATCCTGGCCGTTGTTGGAGTTACACGGCAGTTGGTGGGTGTAACTGTCTAGTTACTGGCAGGTCCAGTCCCAAACTGTACAGGCTTGGAGATCTCAGCCCCGGGTCCCACACACCTGGGTTCTTCTGTCAGTTCTTTTATGCGTGAGGCTCATCCAAGTGTGTGGAGAGTGCTTTCAGCATGGCCTTGACTGAGCCTCGGTGGTCTTCAGCTGTTGGGCCCTGGTGGAGACAGTCAGGCATAGGGTAGGAGACTCTGTCTTGTTCTCTCCCAGGAGCTGAGTGTGATGATCTCTGGATCCTGGCCGTTGTTGGAGTTACACGGCAGTTGGTGGGTGTAACTGTCTAGTTACTGGCAGGTCCAGTCCGAAACTGTACAGGCTTGGAGATCTCAGCCCCGGGTCCCACACACCTGGGTTCCTCTGTCAGTTCTTTTATGCGTGAGGCTCATCCAAGTGTGTGGAGAGTGCTCTCAGCATGGCCTTGACTGGGCCTCGGTGGTCTTCAGCTGTTGGGCCCTGGTGGAGACAGTCAGGCATAGGGTAGGAGACTCTGTCTTGTTCTCTCCCAGGAGCTGAGTGTGATGATCTCTGGATCCTGGCCGTTGTTGGAGTTACACGGCAGTTGGTGGGTGTAACTGTCTAGTTACTGGCAGGTCCAGTTCCAAACTGTACAGGCTTGGAGATCTCAGCCCCGGGTCCCACACACCTGGGTTCTTCTGTCAGTTCTTTTATGCGTGAGGCTCATCCAAGTGTGTGGAGAGTGCTCTCAGCATGGCCTTGACTGGGCCTCGGTGGTCTTCAGCTGTTGGGCCCTGGTGGAGACAGTCAGGCATAGGGTAGGAGACTCTGTCTTGTTCTCTCCCAGGAGCTGAGTGTGATGATCTCTGGATCCTGGCCGTTGTTTGAGTTACACGGCAGTTGGTGGGTGTAACTGTCTAGTTACTGGCAGGTCCAGTCCCAAACTGTACAGGCTTGGAGATCTCAGCCCCGGGTCCCACACACCTGGGTTCCTCTGTCAGTTCTTTTATGCGTGAGGCTCATCCAAGTGTGTGGAGAGTGCTCTCAGCATGGCCTTGACTGGGCCTCGGTGGTCTTCAGCTGTTGGGCCCTGGTGGAGACAGTCAGGCATAGGGTAGGAGACTCTGTCTTGTTCTCTCCCAGGAGCTGAGTGTGATGATCTCTGGATCCTGGCCGTTGTTGGACTTACACGGCAGTTGGTGGGTGTAACTGTCTAGTTACTGGCAGGTCCAGTCCCAAACTGTACAGGCTTGGAGATCTCAGCCCCGGGTCCCACACACCTGGGTTCCTCTGTCAGTTCTTTTATGCGTGAGGCTCATCCAAGTGTGTGGACAGTGTTCTCAGCATGGCCTTGACTAGGCCTCGGTGGTCTTCAGCTGTTGGGCCTTGGTGGAGACAGTCAGGCAAAGGGTAGGAGACTCTGTCTTGTTCTCTCCCAGGAGCTGAGTGTGATGATCTCTGGATCCTGGCCGTTGTTGGAGTTACACGGCAGTTAGTGGGTGTAACTGTCTAGTTACTGGCAGGTCCAGTTCCAAACTGTACAGGCTTGGAGATCTCAGCCCCGGGTCCCACACACCTGGGTTCTTCTGTCAGTTCTTTTATGCGTGAGGCTCATCCAAGTGTGTGGAGAGTGCTCTCAGCATGGCCTTGACTGGGCCTCGGTGGTCTTCAGCTGTTGGGCCCTGGTGGAGACGGTCAGGCATAGGGTAGGAGACTCTGTCTTGTTCTCTCCCAGGAGCTGAGTGTGATGATCTCTGGATCCTGGCCGTTGTTGGACTTACACGGCAGTTGGTGGGTGTAACTGTCTAGTTACTGGCAGGTCCAGTCCCAAACTGTACAGGCTTGGAGACTCAGCCCCGGGTCCCACACACCTGGGTTCTTCTGTCAGTTCTTTTATGCGGGAGGCTCATCCAAGTGTGTGGAGAGTGCTCTCAGCATGGCCTTGACTGGGCCTCGGTGGTCTTCAGCTGTTGGGCCCTGGTGGAGACAGTCAGGCATAGGGTAGGAGACTCTGTCTTGTTCTCTCCCAGGAGCTGAGTGTGATGATCTCTGGATCCTGGCCGTTGTTGGACTTACACGGCAGTTGGTGGGTGTAACTGTCTAGTTACTGGCAGGTCCAGTCCCAAACTGTACAGGCTTGGAGATCTAAGCCCCGGGTCCCACACACCTGGGTTCCTCTGTCAGTTCTTTTATGCGTGAGGCTCATACAAGTGTGTGGAGAGTGCTCTCAGCATGGCCTTGACTGGGCCTCGGTGGTCTTCAGCTGTTGGGCCCTGGTGGAGACAGTCAGGCATAGGGTAGGAGACTCTGTCTTGTTCTCTCCCAGGAGCTGAGTGTGATGATCTCTGGATCCTGGCCGTTGTTGGAGTTACACGGCAGTTGGTGGGTGTAACTGTCTAGTTACTGGCAGGTCCAGTCCGAAACTGTACAGGCTTGGAGATCTCAGCCCCGGGTCCCACACACCTGGGTTCTTCTGTCAGTTCTTTTATGCGTGAGGCTCATCCAAGTGTGTGGAGAGTGCTCTCAGCATGGCCTTGACTGGGCCTCGGTGGTCTTCAGCTGTTGGGCCCTGGTGGAGACAGTCAGGCATAGGGTAGGAGACTCTGTCTTGTTCTCTCCCAGAAGCTGAGTGTGATGATCTCTGGATCCTGGCCGTTGTTGGAGTTACACGGCAGTTGGTGGGTGCAACTGTCTAGTAACTGGCAGGTCCAGTCCCAAACTGTACAGGCTTGGAGATCTCAGCCCCGGGTCCCACACACCTGGGTTCTTCTGTCAGTTCTTTTATGCGTGAGGCTCATCCAAGTGTGTGGAGAGTGCTCTCAGCATGGCCTTGACTGGGACTCGGTGGTCTTCAGCTGTTGGGCCCTGGTGGAGACAGGCATAGGGTAGGAGACTCTGTCTTGTTCTCTCCCAGGAGCTGAGTGTGATGATCTCTGGAACCTGGCCGTTGTTGGAGTTACACGGCAGTTGGTGGGTGTAACTGTCTAGTTACTGGCAGGTCCAGTCCCAAACTGTACAGGCTTGGAGATCTCAGCCCCGGGTCCCACACACCTGGGTTCCTCTGTCAGTTCTTTTATGTGTGAGGCTCATCCAAGTGTGTGGAGAGTGCTCTCAGCATGGCCTTGACTGAGCCTCGGTGGTCTTCAGCTGTTGGGCCCTGGTGGAGACAGTCAGGCATAGGGTAGGAGACTCTGTCTTGTTCTCTCCCAGGAGCTGAGTGTGATGATCTCTGGATCCTGGCCGTTGTTGGAGTTACACGGCAGTTGGTGGGTGTAACTGTCTAGTAACTGGCAGGTCCAGTCCCAAACTGTACAGGCTTGGAGATCTCAGCCCCGGGTCCCACACACCTGGGTTCTTCTGTCAGTTCTTTTATGCGTGAGGCTCATCCAAGTGTGTGGAGAGTGCTCTCAGCATGGCCTTGACTGGGCCTCGGTGGTCTTCAGCTGTTGGGCCCTGGTGGAGACAGTCAGGCATAGGGTAGGAGACTCTGTCTTGTTCTCTCCCAGGAGCTGAGTGTGATGATCTCTGGATCCTGGCCGTTGTTGGAGTTACACGGCAGTTGGTGGGTGTAACTGTCTAGTTACTGGCAGGTCCAGTTCCAAACTGTACAGGCTTGGAGATCTCAGCCCCGGGTCCCACACACCTGGGTTCTTCTGTCAGTTCTTTTATACGTGAGGCTCATCCAAGTGTGTGGAGAGTGCTCTCAGCATGGCCTTGACTGGGCCTCGGTGGTCTTCAGCTGTTGGGCCCTGGTGGAGACAGTCAGGCATAGGGTAGGAGACTCTGTCTTGTTCTCTCCCAGGAGCTGAGTGTGATGATCTCTGGATCCTGGCCGTTGTTGGAGTTACACGGCAGTTGGTGGGTGTAACTGTCTAGTTACTGGCAGGTCCAGTCCGAAACTGTACAGGCTTGGAGATCTCAGCCCCGGGTCCCACACACCTGGGTTCTTCTGTCAGTTCTTTTATGCGTGAGGCTCATCCAAGTGTGTGGAGAGTGCTCTCAGCATGGCCTTGACTGGGCCTCGGTGGTCTTCAGCTGTTGGGCCCTGGTGGAGACAGTCAGGCATAGGGTAGGAGACTCTGTCTTGTTCTCTCCCAGGAGCTGAGTGTGATGATCTCTGGATCCTGGCCGTTGTTGGAGTTACACGGCAGTTGGTGGGTGTAACTGTCTAGTAACTGGCAGGTCCAGTCCCAAACTGTACAGGCTTGGAGATCTCAGCCCCGGGTCCCACACACCTGGGTTCTTCTGTCAGTTCTTTTATGCGTAAGGCTCATCCAAGTGTGTGGAGAGTGCTCTCAGCATCGCCTTGACTGGGCCTCGGTGGTCTTCAGCTGTTGGGCCCTGGTGGAGACAGTCAGGCATAGGGTAGGAGACTCTGTCTTGTTCTCTCCCAGGAGCTGAGTGTGATGATCTCTGGATCCTGGCCGTTGTTGGAGTTACACGGCAGTTGGTGGGTGTAACTGTCTAGTTACTGGCAGGTCCAGTCCCAAACTGTACAGGCTTGGAGATCTCAGCCCCGGGTCCCACACACCTGGGTTCCTCTGTCAGTTCTTTTATGCGTGAGGCTCATCCAAGTGTGTGGAGAGTGCTCTCAGCATGGCCTTGACTGGGCCTCAGTGGTCTTCAGCTGTTGGGCTCTGGTGGAGACAGGCATAGGGTAGGAGACTCTATCTTGTTCTCTCCCAGGAGCTGAGTGTGATGATCTCTGGAACCTGGCCGTTGTTGGAGTTACACGGCAGTTGGTGGGTGTAACTGTCTAGTTACTGGCAGGTCCAGTCCCAAACTGTACAGGCTTGGAGATCTCAGCCCCGGGTCCCACACACCTGGGTTCCTCTGTCAGTTCTTTTATGCGTGAGGCTCATCCAAGTGTGTGGAGAGTGCACTCAGCATGGCCTTGACTGGGCCTCGGTGGTTTTCAGCTGTTGGGCCCTGGTGGAGACAGTCAGGCATAGGGTAGGAGACTCTGTCTTGTTCTCTCCCAGGAGCTGAGTGTGATGATCTCTGGATCCTGGCCGTTGTTGGAGTTACACGGCAGTTGGTGGGTGTAACTGTCTAGTTACTGGCAGGTCCAGTTCCAAACTGTACAGGCTTGGAGATCTCAGCCCCGGGTCCCACACACCTGGGTTCTTCTGTCAGTTCTTTTATGCGTGAGGCTCATCCAAGTGTGTGGAGAGTGCTCTCAGCATGGCCTTGACTGGGCCTCGGTGGTCTTCAGCTGTTGGGCCCTGGTGGAGACAGTCAGGCATAGGGTAGGAGACTCTGTCTTGTTCTCTCCCAGGAGCTGAGTGTGATGATCTCTGGATCCTGGCCGTTGTTGGAGTTACACGGCAGTTGGTGGGTGTAACTGTCTAGTTACTGGCAGGTCCAGTCCGAAACTGTACAGGCTTGGAGATCTCAGCCCCGGGTCCCACACACCTGGGTTCTTCTGTCAGTTCTTTTATGCGTGAGGCTCATCCAAGTGTATGGAGAGTGCTCTCAGCATGGCCTTGACTGGGCCTCGGTGGTCTTCAGCTGTTGGGCCCTGGTGGAGACAGTCAGGCATAGGGTAGGAGACTCTGTCTTGTTCTCTCCCAGGAGCTGAGTGTGATGATCTCTGGATCCTGGCCGTTGTTGGAGTTACACGGCAGTTGGTGGGTGTAACTGTCTAGTTACTGGCAGGTCCAGTCCCAAACTGTACAGGCTTGGAGATCTCAGCCCCGGGTCCCACACACCTGGGTTCTTCTGTCAGTTCTTTTATGCGTGAGGCTCATCCAAGTGTGTGGAGAGTGCTCTCAGCATGGCCTTGACTGAGCCTCGGTGGTCTTCAGCTGTTGGGCCCTGGTGGAGACAGTCAGGCATAGGGTAGGAGACTCTGTCTTGTTCTCTCCCAGGAGCTGAGTGTGATGATCTCTGGATCCTGGCCGTTGTTGGAGTTACACGGCAGTTGGTGGGTGTAACTGTCTAGTTACTGGCAGGTCCAGTCCGAAACTGTACAGGCTTGGAGATCTCAGCCCCGGGTCCCACACACCTGGGTTCCTCTGTCAGTTCTTTTATGCGTGAGGCTCATCCAAGTGTGTGGAGAGTGCTCTCAGCATGGCCTTGACTGGGCCTCGGTGGTCTTCAGCTGTTGGGCCCTGGTGGAGACAGTCAGGCATAGGGTAGGAGACTCTGTCTTGTTCTCTCCCAGGAGCTGAGTGTGATGATCTCTGGATCCTGGCCGTTGTTGGAGTTACACGGCAGTTGGTGGGTGTAACTGTCTAGTTACTGGCAGGTCCAGTTCCAAACTGTACAGGCTTGGAGATCTCAGCCCCGGGTCCCACACACCTGGGTTCTTCTGTCAGTTCTTTTATGCGTGAGGCTCATCCAAGTGTGTGGAGAGTGCTCTCAGCATGGCCTTGACTGGGCCTCGGTGGTCTTCAGCTGTTGGGCCCTGGTGGAGACAGTCAGGCATAGGGTAGGAGACTCTGTCTTGTTCTCTCCCAGGAGCTGAGTGTGATGATCTCTGGATCCTGGCCGTTGTTTGAGTTACACGGCAGTTGGTGGGTGTAACTGTCTAGTTACTGGCAGGTCCAGTTCCAAACTGTACAGGCTTGGAGATCTCAGCCCCGGGTCCCACACACCTGGGTTCTTCTGTCAGTTCTTTTATACGTGAGGCTCATCCAAGTGTGTGGAGAGTGCTCTCAGCATGGCCTTGACTGGGCCTCGGTGGTCTTCAGCTGTTGGGCCCTGGTGGAGACAGTCAGGCATAGGGTAGGAGACTCTGTCTTGTTCTCTCCCAGGAGCTGAGTGTGATGATCTCTGGATCCTGGCCGTTGTTGGAGTTACACGGCAGTTGGTGGGTGTAACTGTCTAGTTACTGGCAGGTCCAGTCCGAAACTGTACAGGCTTGGAGATCTCAGCCCCGGGTCCCACACACCTGGGTTCTTCTGTCAGTTCTTTTATGCGTGAGGCTCATCCAAGTGTGTGGAGAGTGCTCTCAGCATGGCCTTGACTGGGCCTCGGTGGTCTTCAGCTGTTGGGCCCTGGTGGAGACAGTCAGGCATAGGGTAGGAGACTCTGTCTTGTTCTCTCCCAGGAGCTGAGTGTGATGATCTCTGGATCCTGGCCGTTGTTGGAGTTACACGGCAGTTGGTGGGTGTAACTGTCTAGTAACTGGCAGGTCCAGTCCCAAACTGTACAGGCTTGGAGATCTCAGCCCCGGGTCCCACACACCTGGGTTCTTCTGTCAGTTCTTTTATGCGTAAGGCTCATCCAAGTGTGTGGAGAGTGCTCTCAGCATCGCCTTGACTGGGCCTCGGTGGTCTTCAGCTGTTGGGCCCTGGTGGAGACAGTCAGGCATAGGGTAGGAGACTCTGTCTTGTTCTCTCCCAGGAGCTGAGTGTGATGATCTCTGGATCCTGGCCGTTGTTGGAGTTACACGGCAGTTGGTGGGTGTAACTGTCTAGTTACTGGCAGGTCCAGTCCCAAACTGTACAGGCTTGGAGATCTCAGCCCCGGGTCCCACACACCTGGGTTCCTCTGTCAGTTCTTTTATGCGTGAGGCTCATCCAAGTGTGTGGAGAGTGCTCTCAGCATGGCCTTGACTGGGCCTCAGTGGTCTTCAGCTGTTGGGCTCTGGTGGAGACAGGCATAGGGTAGGAGACTCTATCTTGTTCTCTCCCAGGAGCTGAGTGTGATGATCTCTGGAACCTGGCCGTTGTTGGAGTTACACGGCAGTTGGTGGGTGTAACTGTCTAGTTACTGGCAGGTCCAGTCCCAAACTGTACAGGCTTGGAGATCTCAGCCCCGGGTCCCACACACCTGGGTTCCTCTGTCAGTTCTTTTATGCGTGAGGCTCATCCAAGTGTGTGGAGAGTGCACTCAGCATGGCCTTGACTGGGCCTCGGTGGTTTTCAGCTGTTGGGCCCTGGTGGAGACAGTCAGGCATAGGGTAGGAGACTCTGTCTTGTTCTCTCCCAGGAGCTGAGTGTGATGATCTCTGGATCCTGGCCGTTGTTGGAGTTACACGGCAGTTGGTGGGTGTAACTGTCTAGTTACTGGCAGGTCCAGTTCCAAACTGTACAGGCTTGGAGATCTCAGCCCCGGGTCCCACACACCTGGGTTCTTCTGTCAGTTCTTTTATGCGTGAGGCTCATCCAAGTGTGTGGAGAGTGCTCTCAGCATGGCCTTGACTGGGCCTCGGTGGTCTTCAGCTGTTGGGCCCTGGTGGAGACAGTCAGGCATAGGGTAGGAGACTCTGTCTTGTTCTCTCCCAGGAGCTGAGTGTGATGATCTCTGGATCCTGGCCGTTGTTGGAGTTACACGGCAGTTGGTGGGTGTAACTGTCTAGTTACTGGCAGGTCCAGTCCGAAACTGTACAGGCTTGGAGATCTCAGCCCCGGGTCCCACACACCTGGGTTCTTCTGTCAGTTCTTTTATGCGTGAGGCTCATCCAAGTGTATGGAGAGTGCTCTCAGCATGGCCTTGACTGGGCCTCGGTGGTCTTCAGCTGTTGGGCCCTGGTGGAGACAGTCAGGCATAGGGTAGGAGACTCTGTCTTGTTCTCTCCCAGGAGCTGAGTGTGATGATCTCTGGATCCTGGCCGTTGTTGGAGTTACACGGCAGTTGGTGGGTGTAACTGTCTAGTTACTGGCAGGTCCAGTCCCAAACTGTACAGGCTTGGAGATCTCAGCCCCGGGTCCCACACACCTGGGTTCTTCTGTCAGTTCTTTTATGCGTGAGGCTCATCCAAGTGTGTGGAGAGTGCTCTCAGCATGGCCTTGACTGAGCCTCGGTGGTCTTCAGCTGTTGGGCCCTGGTGGAGACAGTCAGGCATAGGGTAGGAGACTCTGTCTTGTTCTCTCCCAGGAGCTGAGTGTGATGATCTCTGGATCCTGGCCGTTGTTGGAGTTACACGGCAGTTGGTGGGTGTAACTGTCTAGTTACTGGCAGGTCCAGTCCGAAACTGTACAGGCTTGGAGATCTCAGCCCCGGGTCCCACACACCTGGGTTCCTCTGTCAGTTCTTTTATGCGTGAGGCTCATCCAAGTGTGTGGAGAGTGCTCTCAGCATGGCCTTGACTGGGCCTCGGTGGTCTTCAGCTGTTGGGCCCTGGTGGAGACAGTCAGGCATAGGGTAGGAGACTCTGTCTTGTTCTCTCCCAGGAGCTGAGTGTGATGATCTCTGGATCCTGGCCGTTGTTGGAGTTACACGGCAGTTGGTGGGTGTAACTGTCTAGTTACTGGCAGGTCCAGTTCCAAACTGTACAGGCTTGGAGATCTCAGCCCCGGGTCCCACACACCTGGGTTCTTCTGTCAGTTCTTTTATGCGTGAGGCTCATCCAAGTGTGTGGAGAGTGCTCTCAGCATGGCCTTGACTGGGCCTCGGTGGTCTTCAGCTGTTGGGCCCTGGTGGAGACAGTCAGGCATAGGGTCGGAGACTCTGTCTTGTTCTCTCCCAGGAGCTGAGTGTGATGATCTCTGGATCCTGGCCGTTGTTTGAGTTACACGGCAGTTGGTGGGTGTAACTGTCTAGTTACTGGCAGGTCCAGTCCCAAACTGTACAGGCTTGGAGATCTCAGCCCCGGGTCCCACACACCTGGGTTCCTCTGTCAGTTCTTTTATGCGTGAGGCTCATCCAAGTGTGTGGAGAGTGCTCTCAGCATGGCCTTGACTGGGCCTCGGTGGTCTTCAGCTGTTGGGCCCTGGTGGAGACAGTCAGGCATAGGGTAGGAGACTCTGTCTTGTTCTCTCCCAGGAGCTGAGTGTGATGATCTCTGGATCCTGGCCGTTGTTGGACTTACACGGCAGTTGGTGGGTGTAACTGTCTAGTTACTGGCGGGTCCAGTCCCAAACTGTACAGGCTTGGAGATCTCAGCCCCGGGTCCCACACACCTGGGTTCCTCTGTCAGTTCTTTTATGCGTGAGGCTCAACCAAGTGTGTGGAGAGTGCTCTCAGCATGGCCTTGACTGGGCCTCGGTGGTCTTCAGCTGTTGGGCCTTGGTAGAGACAGTCAGGCATAGGGTAGGAGACTCTGTCTTGTTCTCTCCCAGGAGCTGAGTGTGATGATCTCTGGATCCTGGCCGTTGTTGGAGTTACACGGCAGTTGGTGGGTGTAACTGTCTAGTTACTGGCAGGTCCAGTCCGAAACTGTACAGGCTTGGAGATCTCAGCCCCGGGTCCCACACACCTGGGTTCTTCTGTCAGTTCTTTTATGCGTGAGGCTCATCCAAGTGTGTGGAGAGTGCTCTCAGCATGGCCTTGACTGGGCCTCGGTGGTCTTCAGCTGTTGGGCCCTGGTGGAGACAGTCAGGCATAGGGTAGGAGACTCTGTCTTGTTCTCTCCCAGGAGCTGAGTGTGATGATTTCTGGATCCTGGCCGTTGTTGGAGTTACACGGCAGTTGGTGGGTGTAACTGTCTAGTTACTGGCAGGTCCAGTCCCAAACTGTACAGGCTTGGAGATCTCAGCCCCGGGTCCCACACACCTGGGTTCCTCTGTCAGCTCTTTTATGCGTGAGGCTCATCCAAGTGTGTGGAGAGTGCTCTCAGCATGGGCTTGACTGGGCCTCGGTGGTCTTCAGCTGTTGGGCCCTGGTGGAGACAGGCATAGGGTAGGAGACTCTGTCTTGTTCTCTCCCAGGAGCTGAGTGTGATGATCTCTGGAACCTGGCCGTTGTTGGAGTTACACGGCAGTTGGTGGGTGTAACTGTCTAGTTACTGGCAGGTCCAGTCCCAAACTGTACAGGCTTGGAGATCTCAGCCCCGGGTCCCACACACCTGGGTTCCTCTGTCAGTTCTTTTATGTGTGAGGCTCATCCAAGTGTGTGGAGAGTGCTCTCAGCATGGCCTTGACTGAGCCTCGGTGGTCTTCAGCTGTTGGGCCCTGGTGGAGACAGTCAGGCATAGGGTAGGAGACTCTGTCTTGTTCTCTCCCAGGAGCTGAGTGTGATGATCTCTGGATCCTGGCCGTTGTTGGAGTTACACGGCAGTTGGTGGGTGTAACTGTCTAGTAACTGGCAGGTCCAGTCCCAAACTGTACAGGCTTGGAGATCTCAGCCCCGGGTCCCACACACCTGGGTTCTTCTGTCAGTTCTTTTATGCGTGAGGCTCATCCAAGTGTGTGGAGAGTGCTCTCAGCATGGCCTTGACTGGGCCTCGGTGGTCTTCAGCTGTTGGGCCCTGGTGGAGACAGTCAGGCATAGGGTAGGAGACTCTGTCTTGTTCTCTCCCAGGAGCTGAGTGTGATGATCTCTGGATCCTGGCCGTTGTTGGAGTTACACGGCAGTTGGTGGGTGTAACTGTCTAGTTACTGGCAGGTCCAGTTCCAAACTGTACAGGCTTGGAGATCTCAGCCCCGGGTCCCACACACCTGGGTTCTTCTGTCAGTTCTTTTATGCGTGAGGCTCATCCAAGTGTGTGGAGAGTGCTCTCAGCATGGCCTTGACTGGGCCTCGGTGGTCTTCAGCTGTTGGGCCCTGGTGGAGACAGTCAGGCATAGGGTAGGAGACTCTGTCTTGTTCTCTCCCAGGAGCTGAGTGTGATGATCTCTGGATCCTGGCCGTTGTTGGAGTTACACGGCAGTTGGTGGGTGTAACTGTCTAGTTACTGGCAGGTCCAGTCCGAAACTGTACAGGCTTGGAGATCTCAGCCCCGGGTCCCACACACGTGGGTTCTTCTGTCAGTTCTTTTATGCGTGAGGCTCATCCAAGTGTATGGAGAGTGCTCTCAGCATGGCCTTGACTGGGCCTCGGTGGTCTTCAGCTGTTGGGCCCTGGTGGAGACAGTCAGGCATAGGGTAGGAGACTCTGTCTTGTTCTCTCCCAGGAGCTGAGTGTGATAATCTCTGGATCCTGGCCGTTGTTGGAGTTACACGGCAGTTGGTGGGTGTAACTGTCTAGTTACTGGCAGGTCCAGTCCCAAACTGTACAGGCTTGGAGATCTCAGCCCCGGGTCCCACACACCTGGGTTCCTCTGTCAGTTCTTTTATGCGTGAGGCTCATCCAAGTGTGTGGAGAGTGCTCTCAGCATGGCCTTGACTGGGCCTCGGTGGTCTTCAGCTGTTGGGCCCTGGTGGAGACAGTCAGGCATAGGGTAGGAGACTCTGTCTTGTTCTCTCCCAGGAGCTGAGTGTGATGATCTCTGGATCCTGGCCGTTGTTGGAGTTACACGGCAGTTGGTGGGTGTAACTGTCTAGTTACTGGCAGGTCCAGTCCCAAACTGTACAGGCTTGGAGATCTCAGCCCCGGGTCCCACACACCTGGGTTCCTCTGTCAGTTTTTTTATGCGTGAGGCTCATCCAAGTGTGTGGAGAGTGCTCTCAGCATGGCCTTGGCTGGGCCTCGGTGGTCTTCAGCTGTTGGGCCCTGGTGGAGACAGTCAGGCATAGGGTAGGAGACTCTGTCTTGTTCTCTCCCAGGAGCTGAGTGTGATGATCTCTGGATCCTGGCCGTTGTTGGAGTTACACGGCAGTTGGTGGGTGTAACTGTCTAGTTACTGGCAGGTCCAGTCAAAAACTGTACACGCTTGGAGATCTCAGCCCCGGGTCCCACACACCTGGGTTCCTCTGTCAGTTCTTTTATGCGTGAGGCTCATCCAAGTGTGTGGAGAGTGCTCTCAGCATGGCCTTCACTGGGCCTCGGTGGTCTTCAGCTGTTGGGCCCTGGTGGAGACAGTCAGGCATAGGGTAGGAGACTCTGTCTTGTTCTCTCCCAGGAGCTGAGTGTGATGATCTCTGGATCCTGGCCGTTGTTGGAGTTACACGGCAGTTGGTGGGTGTAACTGTCTAGTTACTGGCAGGTCCAGTCCCAAACTGTACAGGCTTGGAGATCTCAGCCCCGGGTCCCACACACCTGGGTTCCTCTGTCAGTTCTTTTATGCGTGAGGCTCATCCAAGTGTGTGGAGAGTGCTCTCAGCATGGCCTTGACTGGGCCTCGGTGGTCTTCAGCTGTTGGGCCTTGGTGGAGACAGTCAGGCATAGGGTAGGAGACTCTGTCTTGTTCTCTCCCAGGAGCTGAGTGTGATGATCTCTGGATCCTGGCCGTTGTTGGAGTTACACGGCAGTTGGTGGGTGTAACTGTCTAGTTACTGGCAGGTCCAGTTCCAAACTGTACAGGCTTGGAGATCTCAGCCCCGGGTCCCACACACCTGGGTTCTTCTGTCAGTTCTTTTATGCGTGAGGCTCATCCAAGTGTGTGGAGAGTGCTCTCAGCATGGCCTTGACTGGGCCTCGGTGGTCTTCAGCTGTTGGGCCCTGGTGGAGACGGTCAGGCATAGGGTAGGAGACTCTGTCTTGTTCTCTCCCAGGAGCTGAGTGTGATGATCTCTGGATCCTGGCCGTTGTTGGACTTACACGGCAGTTGGTGGGTGTAACTGTCTAGTTACTGGCAGGTCCAGTCCCAAACTGTACAGGCTTGGAGACTCAGCCCCGGGTCCCACACACCTGGGTTCCTCTGTCAGTTCTTTTATGCGTGAGGCTCATCCAAGTGTGTGGAGAGTGCTCTCAGCATGGCCTTGACTGGGCCTCGGTGGTCTTCAGCTGTTGGGCCCTGGTGGAGACAGTCAGGCATAGGGTAGGAGACTCTGTCTTGTTCTCTCCCAGGAGCTGAGTGTGATGATCTCTGGATCCTGGCCGTTGTTGGAGTTACACGGCAGTTGGTGGGTGTAACTGTCTAGTTACTGGCAGGTCCACTCCCAAACTGTACAGGCTTGGAGATCTCAGCCCCGGGTCCCACACACCTGGGTTCCTCTGTCAGTTCTTTTATGCGTGAGGCTCATCCAAGTGTGTGGAGAGTGCTCTCAGCATGGCCTTAACTGGGCCTCGGTGGTCTTCAGCTGTTGGGCCCTGGTGGAGACAGTCAGGCATAGGGTAGGAGACTCTGTCTTGTTCTCTCCCAGGAGCTGAGTGTGATGATCTCTGGATCCTGGCCGTTGTTGGAGTTACACGGCAGTTGGTGGGTGTAACTGTCTAGTTACTGGCAGGTCCAGTTCCAAACTGTACAGGCTTGGAGATCTCAGCCCCGGGTCCCACACACCTGGGTTCTTCTGTCAGTTCTTTTATGCGTGAGGCTCATCCAAGTGTGTGGAGAGTGCTCTCAGCATGGCCTTGACTGGGCCTCGGTGGTCTTCAGCTGTTGGGCCCTGGTGGAGACAGTCAGGCATAGGGTAGGAGACTCTGTCTTGTTCTCTCCCAGGAGCTGAGTGTGATGATCTCTGGATCCTGGCCGTTGTTGGACTTACACGGCAGTTGGTGGGTGTAACTGTCTAGTTACTGGCAGGTCCAGTCCAAAACTGTACAGGCTTGGAGATCTCAGCCCCGGGTCCCACACACCTGGGTTCTTCTGTCAGTTCTTTTATGCGTGAGGCTCATCCAAGTGTGTGGAGAGTGCTCTCAGCATGGCCTTGACTGGGCCTCGGTGGTCTTCAGCTGTTGGGCCCTGGTGGAGACAGTCAGGCATAGGGTAGGAGACTCTGTCTTGTTCTCTCCCAGGAGCTGAATGTGATGATCTCTGGATCCTGGCCGTTGTTGGAGTTACACGGCAGTTGGTGGGTGTAACTGTCTAGTTACTGGCAGGTCCAGTCCCAAACTGTACAGGCTTGGAGATCTCAGCCCCGGGTCCCACACACCTGGGTTCTTCTGTCAGTTCTTTTATGCGTGAGGCTCATCCAAGTGTGTGGAGAGTGCTCTCAGCATGGCCTTGACTGGGCCTCGGTGGTCTTCAGCTGTTGGGCCCTGGTGGAGACAGTCAGGCATAGGGTAGGAGACTCTGTCTTGTTCTCTCCCAGGAGCTGAGTGTGATGATCTCTGGATCCTGGCCGTTGTTGGAGTTACACGGCAGTTGGTGGGTGTAACTGTCTAGTTACTGGCAGGTCCAGTCCCAAACTGTACAGGCTTGGAGATCTCAGCCCCGGGTCCCACACACCTGGGTTCCTCTGTCAGTTCTTTTATGCGTGAGGCTCATCCAAGTGTGTGGAGAGTGCTCTCAGCATGGCCTTGACTGGGCCTCGGTGGTCTTCAGCTGTTGGGCCCTGGTGGAGACAGGCATAGGGTAGGAGACTCTGTCTTGTTCTCTCCCAGGAGCTGAGTGTGATGATCTCTGGAACCTGGCCGTTGTTGGAGTTACACGGCAGTTGGTGGGTGTAACTGTCTAGTTACTGGCAGGTCCAGTCCCAAACTGTACAGGCTTGGAGATCTCAGCCCCGGGTCCCACACACCTGGGTTCCTCTGTCAGTTCTTTTATGCGTGAGGCTCATCCAAGTGTGTGGAGAGTGCTCTCAGCATGGCCTTGACTTGGCCTCGGTGGTCTTCAGCTGTTGGGCCCTGGTGGAGACAGTCAGGCATAGGGTAGGAGACTCTGTCTTGTTCTCTCCCAGGAGCTGAGTGTGATGATCTCTGGATCCTGGCCGTTGTTGGAGTTACACGGCAGTTGGTGGGTGTAACTGTCTAGTTACTGGCAGGTCCAGTTCCAAACTGTACAGGCTTGGAGATCTCAGCCCCGGGTCCCACACACCTGGGTTCTTCTGTCAGTTCTTTTATGCGTGAGGCTCATCCAAGTGTGTGGAGAGTGCTCTCAGCATGGCCTTGACTGGGCCTCGGTGGTCTTCAGCTGTTGGGCCCTGGTGGAGACAGTCAGGCATAGGGTAGGAGACTCTGTCTTGTTCTCTCCCAGGAGCTGAGTGTGATGATCTCTGGATCCTGGCCGTTGTTGGAGTTACACGGCAGTTGGTGGGTGTAACTGTCTAGTTACTGGCAGGTCCAGTCCCAAACTGTACATGCTTGGAGATCTCAGCCCCGGGTCCCACACACCTGGGTTCCTCTGTCAGTTCTTTTATGCGTGAGGCTCATCCAAGTGTGTGGAGAGTGCTCTCAGCATGGCCTTGACTGGGCCTCGGTGGTCTTCAGCTGTTGGGCCCTGGTGGAGACAGTCAGGCATAGGGTAGGAGACTCTGTCTTGTTCTCTCCCAGGAGCTGAGTGTGATGATCTCTGGATCCTGGCCGTTGTTGGAGTTACACGGCTGTTGGTGGGTGTAACTGTCTAGTTACTGGCAGGTCCAGTCCGAAACTGTACAGGCTTGGAGATCTCAGCCCCGGGTCCCACACACCTGGGTTCCTCTGTCAGTTCTTTTATGCGTGAGGCTCATCCAAGTGTGTGGAGAGTGCTCTCAGCATGGCCTTGACTGGGCCTCGGTGGTCTTCAGCTGTTGGGCCCTGGTGGAGACAGTCAGGCATAGGGTAGGAGACTCTGTCTTGTTCTCTCCCAGGAGCTGAGTGTGATGATCTCTGGATCCTGGCCGTTGTTGGAGTTACACGGCAGTTGGTGGGTGTAACTGTCTAGTTACTGGCAGGTCCAGTTCCAAACTGTACAGGCTTGGAGATCTCAGCCCCGGGTCCCACACACCTGGGTTCTTCTGTCAGTTCTTTTATGCGTGAGGCTCATCCAAGTGTGTGGAGAGTGCTCTCAGCATGGCCTTGACTGGGCCTCGTTGGTCTTCAGCTGTTGGGCCCTGGTGGAGACAGTCAGGCATAGGGTAGGAGACTCTGTCTTGTTCTCTCCCAGGAGCTGAGTGTGATGATCTCTGGATCCTGGCCGTTGTTGGAGTTACACGGCAGTTGGTGGGTGTAACTGTCTAGTTTCTGGCAGGTCCAGTCCCAAACTGTACAGGCTTGGAGATCTCAGCCCCGGGTCCCACACACCTGGGTTCCTCTGTCAGTTCTTTTATGCGTGAGGCTCATCCAAGTGTGTGGAGAGTGCTCTCAGCATGGCCTTGACTGGGCCTCGGTGGTCTTCAGCTGTTGGGCCCTGGTGGAGACAGTCAGGCATAGGGTAGGAGACTCTGTCTTGTTCTCTCCCAGGAGCTGAGTGTGATGATCTCTGGATCCTGGCCGTTGTTGGAGTTACACGGCAGTTGGTGGGTGTAACTGTCTAGTTACTGGCAGGTCCAGTCCCAAACTGTACAGGCTTGGAGATCTCAGCCCCGGGTCCCACACACCTGGGTTCCTCTGTCAGTTCTTTTATGCGTGAGGCTCATCCAAGTGTGTGGAGAGTGCTCTCAGCATGGCCTTGACTGGGCCTCGGTGGTCTTCAGCTGTTGGGCCCTGGTGGAGACAGTCAGGCATACGGTAGGAGACTCTGTCTTGTTCTCTCCCAGGAGCTGAGTGTGATGATCTCTGAATCCTGGCCGTTGTTGGAGTTACACGGCAGTTGGTGGGTGTAACTGTCTAGTTACTGGCAGGTCCAGTCCCAAACTGTACAGGCTTGGAGATCTCAGCCCCGGGTCCCACACACCTGGGTTCTTCTGTCAGTTCTTTTATGCGTGAGGCTCATCCAAGTGTGTGGAGAGTGCTCTCAGCATGGCCTTGACTGGGCCTCAGTGGTCTTCAGCTCTTGGGCCCTGGTGGAGACAGTCAGGCATAGGGTAGAGACAGTCAGGCATAGGGTAGGAGACTCTGTCTTGTTCTCTCCCAGGAGCTGAGTGTGATGATCTCTGGATCCTGGCCGTTGTTGGAGTTACACGGCAGTTGGTGGGTGTAACTGTCTAGTTACTGGCAGGTCCAGTCCCAAACTGTACAGGCTTGGAGATCTCAGCCCCGGGTTCCACACACCTGGGTTCTTCTGTCAGTTCTTTTATGCGTGAGGCTCATCCAAGTATGTGGAGAGTGCTCTCAGCATGGCCTTGACTGGGCCTCGGTGGTCTTCAGCTGTTGGGCCCTGGTGGAGACAGTCAGGCATAGGGTAGGAGACTCTGTCTTGTTCTCTCCCAGGAGCTGAGTGTTGTTCTAGAATATTCTAGTAAAAAATTTTTTAATTTTTATTAGTGAAACACCATGAGGTACAGTTGTAGACTTACAATTTTTTGAGCTTGGGTTTCAGTTATACAATGATCAAGTACTCATCCCTCCACTGGTGCCCATTCTCCACCTCTAGTTCTCCCAGTATCCCTCCCACCTCCCCCATCGCCTTCATCCCACCCCACCCCTTTGGCAGGGTATTCCCTTTTGTTTTGTCTCTCCTTTGGGGTGCAGTGGTTTGCAAAAGAGGCACTGAGTGGCAATAATGTTTGGTCTATATTCTACTTTCAGTATGCATCTCTCATCCTGGGAGGCTCCTCCCAACACCCTTTATTTGGTGCCCCCTTCTCTATCTGAGCTGCCTTTTCCCCTAGCATGTGCGGCTGGTGTCCAAGCCATGGAGTGAATCTCCTGGTAGTAATCTCGGCTATTCTTGGGTGTTAGTCTCCCATTTTGTTACTTTATGTTCCCCAGATGAAAGCAATATTTCTATGTCTGTCCCTCTCTTTCTGACTCATTTCACTTAGCATTATACTTTCCATGTAGTACCACTTGTATGTAAATTTCATGACTTCATCTTTTCTAACAGCTGCATAGTATTCCACTGTGTAGATGTACCAACGTTTCTTTAACCAGTCATCTGTTCTCGGGCACTCAGGTTTTTTCCAGATTTGGGCTATTGTGAATAGTGCAGCAATGAAAATAGAAGTGCAAATGTCATTCTGACTGTACTTTTTATGTTTTTGTTTTTAAATCACACCTAGTGCTACTCAGGGCTTACTCCTGGCTCTGTACTCAGAGAGAACTCCTGGTGGGGATCAGGAGGGACCACATGGTGTGCCAGTTATTAAACCCAGGTCTGAACACACGCAAAACCAGTGTCTTACATGCAATACTATGTCTCTCGCCACTATCAACTGAGGAGTTTTTAAAGGAACATCAAGATCCTTTGATGCTCTTAGAAGGGAGAGATTGAGACATTTCCAGAAAGGTATTATTAGGCTCCATAACTGGAGGAAAACAGAGAAAGCCAGCCAGTCACCACGTCAAAGACCACAAGCAGTAGTAAAAGGTTACTGAAGTCCCAATTGCTGAGGAGGGAAAATTACAATAATGGCGAATTCAAAAGGCATTTCTGTAAAGCGAGATTTCAGTGAAAGATTGCAGTGAAAGGTGAAACATCTTTAAACTCATGGAGACCTTCAAATCTTCATATAGAGTTTGGTAGTTGCTGCTCTTATCCTAACAAGAAAAATTTGAACAAGCAAGATCAATGATTTTTCTAAGACTGAACAAAGAACTAAATTCACAGAGCAAACTATTACCTGAAAATGTGGAGGAACAAATTTCATTTTCATCAAAATATCCTTAACTGAGGTAGTGGTCACTGCAAATCTAAACAGGTAGAAATGCTTTTGACCATTTTAATGTTAATTTTGACAATATTCATTTTAAACATTTTCCAAAGATTTGAGTATATGAAGAAGTTTGAGAGTCTTCTGAGATCACAGTCCTAGGTGGGCATCCAAATTTTATGGGAATGCCACCAGGAACATCAACAAATTCTTAGAATGAAAGTCAAAGAAAGATCTCTTTTCTTCTAGTAGGGAAAGGAGTGAGCAATGCTTTTGAAATATGCCAAATCTTGACAACAAAACCTACACTCAAGTTTGCGGAGGGGAAGATTAGCAAATGTTTCTTCTCCAGAGTGATAAAGGAAGAGGGAATTCACTGAGAAGTCTCAGACTAGTATGGGTGTACCAAACTTATTTGTTTTACCACCACTTTTTGTTTTCAGAAAAAAAAAATCATTCAGCGCATCCCTGTAAATTTACCATCTTTAAGCAAACAAAAATAAAGCATCCTCATCCTCAACCATATGCTAATACAGTCCCCTTCGGATATTTCAGGATTCCTGAGTAGTGGAGAGAGGGATGGAATATTACTCACTTTTGGAAACAGTGGAATATTACTCACTTCAGCTCACAATTTGTTACTGTAATAAATTATCCCTGATTTAATGGCATAAGACACGATACCTTTATTTTCTTATAGTTCTTTCAATTAGAAGTTCAACATATGTCTCAGTGGACTCAAATTGATTTATTGACAACACCGTATTCTTTTCTGGACCTCAAAGGGAAAGTCCATTTACTTTCCTTTTCCATAGACCAGCTTCATTCTTTGGCTCATCCCTGATCACTCTTCAACAGATATGTCTCCCTCTATTGAGAAAGATTTTCCATTTTCCATGTAATTATACTTGGCCCACTCAAAAAATCCATAAGCATCTTCCCATCTGAAGATCATCAACTTTAACACTCTGTGATGTTCTTAATGCCGTTACAGACATGCAAGTTATGGTGATCTCACATGTCTTTATTTCTCAAACTCAAAACTCTTTTTGATTAAGTTCTAACATGTTTTACAGTCATTTCAACAATACATCTATGGTCATATATAGTAACCATTATATCCTAGTCCCCTCTAAGAAGTTAAATTTTAAAACATATATGAATTTAGATTTGTTTTAAATGCATACACTTTAGTATAGTGAGTATTGTATCTTCCATCTAGATTTAGGTAAAAATTAGTGGATAGAAACATGATTTTCCTAAAACAGCAACTTTTAAATCCAACAGAAATAAAGACAAAATGGCTTGAGTTTTAAGATGTTCGGAGATTGGGGTTCAGGGAATTTGGACCATCATCCCACCTGCCTCATAGGTGATGGAAATGCCACTGGATGGATTCAGAGTGATAAGGAGACGATCTGGGTCGAATCTTCAATGTTACCACGGGTTGGTTTGCAAGAAGCAAATTTCACTTTCTTCTGAGAGGGCATGAGAGTGGCACAGAGTTAGTACACTGACTGGAACAGGCTCCAGAATATAATGAAGACCCAGCTCAGAGTATCCACCAAAGCAATCTGTCAATGTCCAGGGAAAGACAATGGACGTAAGTGATAGATGTGTCAATGAGGACACTGCCTAATAAGCAGGCTCAATAAGCAGACGAAACTCAGCAAAGGCCAGCAAAGGACAAGGACAATAGCCACAAAGGAGAGGATAGTCCTCCCTCAATGTCCAATAAATAAGAGAACTGATAGATTCATGTGAAAGTTCTTATTTTACTAAATTAGTATCCTGGATTGACTGCTCTTATATAGCAATAACTCGATTATACTACTTTCCATTAGACGGTATTCTCGGCTGCATGTTTATTTCTTAACCTCATGTTCACTCACTTGAATAAGATGACTATGATACTTGTTTTCACTTTGGTAATATCAGTTGTAAAGTCAGATATAGTAGAACAAAGTCTGTCACATTCTGGCTGTGAGACCCTGAGCAAATAATGGCAAATAATACTATGTCTTTGACCTGAGTATATTCATACATAGAAAATTATTTTGCAAGTAATTTTAGATAAAAGTAAGATCCAGTGAGTCTAAGTTTGTATAACCAAGAGAAAACTAGCTAAATCACTTTACTGAAAGTAACAAAATAATAATTCAGAGATTAATGGCAAAAAAATAAATACAAAAAATATAAGCAATAAAACATTGTGACAGGAGATAAAATTTTATTCAATTTTGAGACTTTTATAATCAGTAATGGCTAAAACTGAATTTTCATTTGTGCTATGATTTAAAAAATGCCCCCACTTTTTCAACACCTTGAGTAAAGTCTAAAAAACACGCAAATATTTTTATATTGTTTTTGTAATATCAATTCAATTAATTCTACTAATACTAGGCAGGACAAACACAGATAAAATATCAAAAATAACCTGAAAAGACATATAGGGGCTGGAGAGATAGTACAACGGGTAGGGCATTTGCCTTACACACAGCCGACCTGGGTTCAATTCCCGGTATCCCATGCTCCCCCAAGCACCACCAGGAGTCATTCCTGAGCACAGAGCCAGGAGTAGCCCCTGAGCATCACCAGGTGTGATCCCAAATTGAAAAAAAAAGACATATAGATGGCCTATATATATGTGAAAAAATGTTCACCCTTATGATCAGTGAAATACAAGTCAAAATAACAATGAGACATTACCTCAAACCAGTATGTTTGGCACATATAAAAAAATAAAACAAAACAATGGGAGGAAAGGAAATTTCATCTGCTGTTGGTGGAAATGCTCCCTGGAGCATTTGAGGGAAACTTGAAAAACAAGTATTAGATAACTGATAATGTTAGTATATTCAGATCTAGGCTTTAAGATGATATTGGCAAGTCTCTCTGTTACATATGCAAATAATTAGAAACCAAAATATCTGACCAAAATTGATTGCTAAAATAAAAAGGAAATAAATTAGGGGATTATAAAAGAAAAGATATAATGAAAGTATGTGTGTAATACAGGAAATGTCACAGGGAAGGAGGTTTCTAACGATTATTCCACAGGGAATGAAATTCTATTAAGGAGTTCTGTCAGCTATTATCACAATAATTCTGTACAACAATCTAGCTCAAAGCAGTAGTGAACACTAGCAAGCATTCTTTTCTTCTTCACATATCTACATATCTACAGCTGATGTTGTTCAGTTGACATCAATTTATAAAACATTATTGTAATCTGTAATTATAAATGCACTCTTACATTTTTAAATGATACTAGAAAATATACATAGTAACCATAATTTCACCTCTTTAGTTTTAAGTTTTTAGCATGACTCCTAAAAAAATTTAAATCACATTGTCACGGAGAGACAGTACAGATGTTAAAGTGCTTGACTGGCATATACCTGACTTTGGTTCTATCCCCAGCATTATAGATGGTCCCCTGAGCAATGCCAGCAGTGATCCTTGAGCACAGAGCCAGGAACAAGCCCTGAGTATCACCATATGTAACCAAAAATATTAAAATTAAAATAAAACAATAATAAGACACAATTTAAATTACATATATGACACTTTAAATTTCTGTTGGTTAGTACTGTTACTATTAACCACCTAGTAACAGTGTAGCACTGTCCTCCCATTGTTCATCGATTTGCTCAAGCGGACCCAATAACATCTCCATTGTGAGACTTGTTGTTACTGTGTTTGGCATATCGAATATGTCACGGGTATCTTGCCAGGATTTGCCGTGCAGGTGAGATACTCTTGGTAGCTTGCCGGGCTCTCTGAGAGGGGCGGAGGAATCGATCTCAGGTCGGCCGTGTCAGCAGCATGCAAGGCGAATGCCCTACCCACTGTGCTATTCCTCCAGCCCCAGTAGATCAGAAAAATCAAAATGTATAGATTTCACCAGATATTCTAGGAATTAACTTAGGGCTGGAGTGATAGGACAACGGGTAAGGCTTTTGCCTTGCATACGGCCAACCTGGGTTTGATTCCTCCATCCCTCTTGGAGAGCCTCACAAGCTACAGAGAGTATCCTGCACGTATTGCAGAGCCTGGCAAGCTCCTTGTGGCATATTCAATATGCCCAAAACAGTAACAAGTCTCAAATTGGAAAGGTTACTAGTGCCCACTTGAGCAAATTGATGAACAATGGGAGGACAGTGTTACAGTGCTAACTAAGGTGTGGCATTCATGATTCTGTTTGTATTCTATTGACCAAAACCATCATGTTGGAGAAATGGTTTGAGGAAATAACCAATCCAGGAAGAAACACAAAATATAAATATCAGTGAGCACTTTAATTCCTCAATTTCTATCCTGCCTCTAGCATCTTAACTTGGACTTCTTTCAATAAATCAAGCAAAAACAGAACTGTCATATGATCCAACGCTTCTATTTCTGAGTATTCATCCAAGGAAACTAACATCACTATCTCAGAAGAATATCCGCACTCTCCATTTCACTATATAACTATTAACAATATTAACAATATCAAGATGTGGAAGCAACCTTGTTATTCATTGATGTATAAATGAATTTGGTAGTTGCAGCATAAACTTATATCTCATGGAATATTAATCAAATATTAAAAAAGGAAATTCTACTAGTATGACAATATTTATGGACCTTGAAATCATTATGCTAAGTTAAATTAGTCAGAGAAGACAAATTCTATATTATCTTACTTTATGTTAGCACTGTCCTCCTGTTGTTCATCGATTTGCTCGAGCAGGCCCAGTAACATCTCCATTGTGAGACTTGTTGTTACTGTGCTTGGCATATCGAATACGTCATGGGTAGCTTGCCAGGCTTTGCCATGCAGGCGAGATACCCTTGGTAGCTTGCATCCTACTGCTGTGCTTACGTTCCAGCCCATCTTACTTTATGTTAAGTATAAAAAATTTTAGGTCTATAGGAACAGAGCTCAACTTTTCAGGTCTCAGTTGAACACTGACTGCTTTATCTGCAGGTCAGTTTGCCTGTTGTATAACAAAGGCATGGGAAGGGATCCATGGTCTGAATTTGAGAACTCACCCACCCAATTGCCAGTCTCTTCTCTACTTCTTGGTCACATCCATTCTTGAACAGGTGAAAAAAAGAAAAACTTGCTCCCACCTCCAGCACAATTCTTTCTTCTGCATAATTTCAGCTGTGGATTCTGATCATCTTTGTTTGTGGTCAGCCCGAATGTTTCTGAATTCTCTAATTTGTGAATGTCTCATGGTGATTAGTCAGGGCTTCACACTCTCAATTTGGTGTACTTTTGAGATTGAAGAGGTTGAAGGGCAGGAGAGAAGATGCAGCTTTCTGTGTAGGAGCTGTGTTACTCCATTTTGTTTGACAGTTTCAAAGTGGGAATGGATAAATTTAGCAATGTACTAATATATATTGGGCCAGAGTGATTGCATAGGGGGTAGGACATTTGCCTTGCACGCAGCTGACCTGGGTTCGATTCTTCCGACCCTCTCGGAGAGCCCAGCAAGCTACTGGGAGTATACAGCCCTCACAGCAAAGCCTGGCAAGCTACCTGTGACCTATTCGATATGCCAAAAACAGTAACAAGTCTTACAATGGAGATGTCACTGGTGCCCACTTGAAAAAAATAGATGAACAATGGGAGGACAGTGCTACAGTGCTATAAAAATATAGAAAAAAAATCACAGAAAAAGAAATCGTACTTGTGATTAATTGAGGTAAAGGTAAGGGAAATTGGAGGGAGGTAATCAAAAAATATTAACCGAGTTAGAAAATAAGCTTTAATAAGGATGTAATGTAAAACATTATGGCTATAGCCAACATTGCTATTTGATACATTAGAATGGTACATCAATAATTCCTAACAGATGTTATTAAAGGAAAAACATTTTCCTATCTTCCTGTCTCCCTTTTTCCCCCCTGTTTTATGTAGCTGTATGAGAAGACAAATATTAAGTGAATGTACTGGAATCATCTTTCACAGCATTGCTATATCATTCATCTTGTTATATGTTTAAACAAGATAATGACATGTCAATTAGTTCCCAAAGAAATTGGAAATAAAATATGTACATATAGATATACATACATATGTACTTAGCATATTGGAATAATTCAGTCATAGAAAGGAAAGAAATTCTGCTCTTGGCATTAACACATATTAAAACAAAGAAACATTGAAATAAGTAGACATAAAAAGAAAAATACTATATATCTCATCTATATGAAGATATCAAAAATAGTCAAACTCATAGAAATAGTAAAATGGTGTCCAGTAGGGGTTAAGACTGTGGAAGAGATGGGTAAACCCTGGTCACACATGCCTTCACTTATAAAATAAATAAGTTTCTGAAATGTGACTGATATTAACAATAATATGTTGTATACAGGAAATTTGTTGAGAGTAGACCTTCAGTTTTCTTACACACACACATACACACAAAATGCAAGCATATAAATGAGGTATATCTTCCTGAAATAATAGATGTGTTAGCTTGACTAAAGAATCATTTCATAGACATATTTGCAATCATTTTATAAAATATACATTTATCATGCTAGAGCGACAGCACAGCGGGTAGGGCGTTTGCCTTACATGCGGCTGACCCAGGTTCGATTCCTCTGCCCCTCTCAGAGAGCCCAGCAAGCTACCAAGAGTATCTTGCCTACACGGCAAAGCCTGGCAAGCAACCCTTGACGTATTCAATATGCCAAACACAGTAACAACAAGTCTCACAATGGAGACATTAGTGGGCCCGCTCAAGCAGCACTACATTTATCATACATATTATCACATTTCACACTTTACAAAATATAAAAAAAAAATTGTCAGCTTTTCTTGAATAATGGAAAACAAAAATGTTAAGATGTATCCAGTTTTACCAAAGAAGTTAGAAAATAGTCATCCCTATACCCATTACCTGCTGTTAATCAACAGCTTATTTTTAGTATGTACCAGTCTGTTGGCTGCAGAGTCAGTTTAGCAAACACCTATCACACAAGGAGCAGTAGGAAATAAAATAATTAAAGTGGTTATCCTCACACTAGAATCAATTATAATTTAGTGGAGGAGAGATAATAGACAAAACATGCAGACAGAATCAATAATTACAGCAGATATAAATTTGTACTCATCAGAGCCAAACAGAGTTAACTAAAAACAGTATCACCAAGATATCAAAGTTTGACTTGGTAGCACTGATGGAATCAATTTCATTCATAGGTTAATAGACAGCATATTCTTAGTATTGGTTCATGGATTTGGACAAAAAATAATCCACAGTCTTTCTCAATCTCTAATTTTTAGAAGCTGAACAAATCATTCAGTCTTTCTCTACCCCAGTTCTTCCTTTATAATATAAATGTAGTATTGGTGTCTGCCTTACTAGGTGACTATTAAAAGATTTCATACAAATAATATACTTAGCATATGTCTGGATGAATATAGGTAATTATTATTCATCCTCAAATATTTACTCATGGGCTGGAGCAATAGCACAGTGGGTAGGGCATTTGCCTTGCACACAGCCAACCCGGGTTCAATTCCCAGCATCCCATATGGTCCCCTGAGCACCGACAGAGGTAATTCCTGAGTGCTGAGCTAGGAGTAACCCTGTGCATCATCAGGCATGACTCAAAAAGCAAAAAATACATATATTTATTTGTAATTTAGTAGTTACCAGACATTTATATTTTGCCACCAACACAAAGATGAATAAAAGGATATTGGACTGATAAATCACCTTCAAATTATTCTACCTAGATGTTTAAAGCAGAAATAATTTTCACACTCAAGTTTCTATAAATTGTAAGTTAATGAATTCTGCCAAATTCTTCAAATGTTGAGCATAATAATGAGTCAATGTTGAGAGGGCAAGAGAAAGAACAATCTTAAATTAGACCTTTTCATGGAGAAGAATTAGTCTCATAGTTCTTGTTAAAAATATAAAGTAATCTCTCCTGCCACTCATAAAGTAATCTCTCATAACTATGATAACCTGGAAAATTATGGTTTGAAGTTTAGATTGTTCTAGCAAAACTAGTCACAGTGAAGATATATTTTAGCATAAAACAGTAAACCAGGGAGTTGGAGAGGTAGTACATGATATAGGGCACTAGCACTGCATATAGCCAAACTGTGTTCCATGCCCAATACTTCTTATGATCTCCAGAACACTGCCATAAGTGATTCCTGATCACAGAGATAAAAGTATACCAGGAGCATCACCAGTTATGGCCCCAAATACTCTCCCACAACCCAACACCAATTTATAGGAAACCACATTGAACTAAAAAACACAAAAGACTTAAATGCTTACAGGCTCCACAGTACTTGTCCATAGAAGCAGATTAGAATGAGCAAAACTAAAAGGTTTTCCCTTTGTGGAAAAATAAAACCTGAGTATTCTATAAACTTAACAAACATTTATATGCCAATGTCATTCTGGGGAATGTTCTTTATTGTTTACATTTATGGAGAATCAGTTGAGAAGCACATACAAGAGAAGAAAACTGAGCGAGTCTATAACAGGTCTCATAGCAGATATAAAGGATTGTAAGCAGCACATATGTCAGTTTAGGAAAAGCAACTTGAGAATTTTCTGACAGGTATTTATATTATCCAGTCTCTCATACCTATCCTAAACTATTAATGAAAATCTCAAGCAGACAGGTCAAGGTTTCTATGTAGAACTCCAAACATCATTATAAATAAAGGAAGATCATTACTGAATTATAGATATTTTTGGAAGAGTATTAAAACAAGTTGTAGGTGACAAAGAGCTAATAGAGGAGTTAAGACACTGCACTTATACTCAGTTTACCCAGTTCAATCCTTAACTCCACCTATGGTCCCCCAAGTACCACCAGGAGTGACCCCTGAAGACAGTCAAGAGCAAGCTCTGAACACCACCTGCTATGGCCCAGAACTTTCTAATTAAGACAGTAAAACAATAGGTTCCTATCTTAGAATCTGTTCCACTTTCTATATGCATTAATTCATTTAATGGTCCCCTTGTCTCCATCCTCTTCCTTGGTGGCAAAGAAGGCTTTGGGGATCTCTAGGTAGGACTTGGGATGCTAATGAGGCCAGGAATTAGATTTAATCTTCAGAAAAATGTAAGCAGAGAGCCAGAATTGTTTTTTTCTCCCTGATACATTGACAGTCTTCGAAATCCATAGTCCTAGGTTAAGGTCAACACGTAGCTGCTGTCATACCAAGGCCAAATTGTACCCCAGAAACCCCTGAGGCTCTAGTGAGAGGTGATTGCTGGTGTCTCCAAAGTCCATTGACTTTCCCCTATAACTTTTAAGGATTCCATGCCAGGGTATAGGGAGGCATTCCCTTTTGCAACTTTAAGAAATCTCCCACCAGTACTTAGAGTAGTGCCACCTCTTATGAACTTTAAGAGATTAAAAGGTCCCTCACTACAGATATTATGGTAGTTACTGGGACATGAAGTCAACCAAAGGTTTTACCACCTTGAGAGAAGAATTAAAAGTCAACCTGAGAGAGAAAATGTCAGGCTCACACTCTTTTTAAGTTTGTTCAGGATTTTTTGGTTTCTGTTTTGTTTTAGTTTTTTCATCTTCACTGTCACTGCTGCCACTAAGGATAAAAAGCATGTAAATTTCAGCCTCAGTTCCCAAATATTCCCTGTAGTGTAGGGTTCTTACACTAGAGATCACATTATGCCATAAGTGCTGTAAGGCTCCAAAGAAGCCATACTTTAGTTCCTCTCTCAACCCTAGAGGAAGCCAGTTTTCTACTTCTTATAGTTGACTTGTAATAAATCTTTCTCTGAAAAAGCCTAAAGAAAAAAACTAAAAGGTGGTGATGTTGGGAGAGGGTTCCAGCATCACTTTAAAATGCAAACAGGTCAGAAGTTCTCCCTTGCAGCTTTCACTGGAAATGGGGGACTGGATGAAAAAAAATGTAGGGAATAAAATAATCTTTTTTTTTCCATTTTTTGGGTCACACCCGGTGATGCATAGGGGTTACTCCTGGTTCTGCACTTAGGAATTACCCCTGGTGGTGTTCAGGGGACCATATGGGATGCTGGGAATCGAACCTGGGTCAGCTGTGTGCAAGGCAAATGCCCTACCCGCTGTGCTACTGTTCCAGATTAATAAAATAATCTTTTGTGAGGGGCAGGCCCAAAATAGACCACCAGAATTAATTTAGCTTAGTTTAATAGGAACCCGCTTTGCAAAATAACTTTTTTCTGCCCCTGAGCAAGGAATTCAGATACAGGTGTCCCGAGTTGCAAGTCACGAGAAGGGGGGTGGGGGTTCACACCAGATAACCAGATGTCTCTCACAAGACCCATGTCACAAGACCCAGGACTTCCCTAAAAACCAGGACATTGCTAAGCACTGACGCAAATGCTGATCTTTAAAATATAGGCTAAGAAGTGATGTACCCTTAATTGGATTGGTTAGGAAAGTATCTGTTGTTACAAATCTGTTGACTATGAAATGCGCGGGCTCTGCTGTAATGGCCGGTGAAGTCCTATATGAGATCCCCTTTGAAGTTCGAGGTCTTGCCTGATGGCTTGACCCTGGCTAGCCAGCTCAATAACTACCTGCTTGCTGATTGCATTCCTGCGTGGTCCTGGCTTGTGGTCAGAGATCCAGAGTCATGCCCTAACACTTTAAAAAATTAATTTAATTTTAAAAAATTGTCTTATTTAAAATTTAATTAATTTTAGAATATTTTAATTTTTAAAAATTAATTATTTTAATTTAATGTTAAAGTAAAGTAAAGGCCCTCCCATTGATCGTCGATTTGCTCGAGCGGGCCCAGTAACGTCTCCATTGGAGACTTTGTTGTTACTGTGTCTGGCATATCGAATACTCTCGGTAGCTTGCCGGGCTCTCCGAGAGGGTCGGAGGAATCGAACTTGGGTCGGCCATGTTGGCCGCTTGTAAGGCGAACACCCTACCCGCTGTGCTATTGGTAATTTAATGTTAAAATATTTTTAAAATAATGTTTTAAAGATTAATAAAATAATCTTAAAAATCAATAGTTTGTCTAATAAATAGGAAAATGCTATTGAATAACTTTGCTTCATGTCAGTTTTGTCACAGGTCTTTGAAACTACTTAGTACTAATTTTAGGAAAGTTTAAGTTTCTCTTTAGAGATGTGAAACTGCTTACTTTAAAGTAATACAGAGTTTTAAATTTTTCCCTGTTTTCCTAAAACTGAAAATTCTAAGCTTTGCAGGCTTTGGGGAAATAAAGCCTTAGAAGAAATTGGCCAGCCCTGAAGTTGCCCAAAGGCATGAAGGTCACAGTCCTTGAGATGCAAATTCTGAGCTATTTGGAAAGACTGAGGCCCCAGTCAGGCAAGGATGGACCCTGAAAGTCCTTAAAAGAATATGAAAGCATCAACAGTTCAAGGTTTTCCCTGTGTTAAAATCCAGATTGTTACGCATGCAAAGGACTCCAGACTAAAACAATTTGGAGGACTGTATACAATCTTCTCCCAACAGTTCCATGCTTTTTCAAACCCCCATTCTCTCTTAAGCTGAAGTTTCTCATTTCTTTCTTTCTCTTTTGTGATTTTTCCATCCTGGAGAAACCTGTGTTCTCTCTTGAACACATACTTCTTTTTCTCTCCTCTCACACTTCTCTAAATAAATAGTTTTAAATAAAAACTAATTTTTGGGAGGATCCTCCCAACACCCTTTATTTGGTGCTCCCTTCTCTATTTGGAGCTGCCTTTTTCCCTAGCACGTGTGGCTAGGGAAAGCCATGGAGCAAAATTCCTGGTACTAATCTCAGCCATTCTTGGGTCTTAGTCTCCTATTTTGTTACTTTATGTTGCCCAGATGAATGCAGTCTTTCTATGTCTATTCCTCTCTTTCTGACTCATTTCACTTAACATGATACTTTCCTTGACTTTATGCTGAAAGTAGACTAAAGATCAAACATGATTGCCACTCAGTGTCTCTTTTGCAAACCACAAGACCCAAAAGGAGAGGGAGAACAGCGGAATGCCCTGCCACAGAGACAGGGTAGGATAGAGGGAATGGGGGGTGGGAGGGATACTGGGATCCGTGGTGGTGGGAAATGGGCACTGGTGGACGGATGGGTATTTGATCATTGTATAATTGAAACCCAAGCATAAAATTTGTAAGTCTACAACTTGGTGTCTCACTAATAAAAATTTTTAAAAAAATAAATAAATTTTAAAAAAGAATAATAATAAAACTAATTTTTTGTTTCAAAAATATAAGAAAGAGAAAACAATAATGCATCCAGAAAAAAATCTAATATTACAGAGGAACGATGTAAATAAATCCCACTTGTAAGAAATTCCACTGGGATTTCTTACAAGTGGGATTTATTTACATCGTTCCTCTGTAATATTAGATTCTTTTCTGCATGCATTATTGTTTTCTTCAGAATGCTCATAGGAGAAACTTAAAGAGGATATTCTTCCAGAGTCTCCCAGAGTTTTTATCTTGCCGAATATTGGCACTATGTTGGTTTGCATAAATCCAAACAAGTCTTTCCTCTCTGTAATAGGGTCTAGCCCTCATGTAGACAGGAAAAGCCAGCTATGGGACCCCAAAGCCCTCTTTCAGGGAAACAGTCAGGGAATCTGTCTAATGACAGGAGCAGGGTTTTAACAGGTACTGTTTCAAGTACCTTACAAACCTCAGGGCGACCCCAGAGGCAAGCAGGCTCAAGGAAAGACTGGAAATGATCACTGCTATGGAGAATGAGGAATTAGGACTCTGCAATGACTAACATAGTATGGGCCTACTCTCAGCGTCAAGAAAAAAAAATAAAACCTGGAAACCAGGATTTCTCCCAGCCCTGAAGAAGGGATGGGATGGACTCCTTTCTACCAGAACATTTCTGTAGAAAATGAGGCCCAAAGTCACATCCAGTTCAACCTGAGGGCTCGAGGTCATCCAGTTTGTCATGGGACATCTTATGGCCAGGCCTGGGTAACTCTGACGTGCCAGATAAGATTAATGCCATTATTGGTGTGTCTCCTGTCTTTAGCCGACCTCCAGGACTTTGCAGTAAATAATGGGGTATCCCAAATGGAGAGTTCTCTAATCTTGCTGTATTTATGGAAAAGAACAAGCCAAGTCTGTTAAGCTATCTGGCAAAGTTTTAAAATGAAGGTGGAGAGAAAACCATATTTCTGTAACTTGCTTTTTGTAAGAATCAGATTTTAATTCTACAGAGGTGATTGAATAAATGTATTCTAATCTTGATCTAAAAGGTACTCCCTTTGGGAATTTTAGATAAAAGTTGGTTTAAAGCACATCAATTCTATCCAACTCCTAGACCTGAGGCAACACTACCAGGAGTTGCCACCTACGGAGGAGAGTTACTCTTCGGAATAGGAACATAGGAATCATGGAGGAAGATTCCTCAGTATGAAGCCGAGAAAGGGAGGAATGTGAGGAACAGGTCTAGATAGCCCTTTCAGATCCTCTTTACAGGAACCCGCATTCCAAAATAACTTATTTTCTGCCCCTGAGCAAGGAACTTGGATTTGGGTGTCCCAAGTTGCAAGTCACAAGAAGGGGGTGGGGGTCAGACCAGATAACCAGATCTCTCTCACAAGACCCATGTCACAAGACCCAGGACTGCTCTAAAAACCAGGACGTTCCTAAGTACTGACGCAAATGCTGATCTTTAAATTATAGGCTAAGGAGTAATGTACCCTTAATTGGATTGGTTAGGAAAGTATCTGTTGTTACAAATCTGTTGACTATGAAATGTGCGGGCTCTGCCATAATGGCCAGTGAAGGCCTATATAAGATCTCCTTTGGAGAAGCCTGGGGTCTTGCCCATCCTGCTGGGCCTGCATGTCTGTGTAGGCAGCTCGACCCTGGCTAGCCAGTCTTACAATAAACCCTGCTTGCTGTTTGCAGTCTCTGGTGTCTCTTTGTCGTTAAAGGGAGATCATGATCCGCGTCCTAACAGTCCTGGCTCTACGCTCAGGAATTATTTCCGGTGTTGCTTGGGAAACCATATGGGATGCTGGAGATTGAACCCAGGTTGGCTGCATGCAAAGCAAACGCCCTACCCGCTGTGCTCTCACTCTATCCCTGAGAACATGCAACGTTTAAGGAAAAAAGCAAGTAACATTATGGAGAAATTAGAGAAAGAATGAAGTTATAATTATATGTGGTATATTGAAGTTCTAGTAGAAAATGACTACATGAGAAGGAGACAGCAAAGAAAAACAAAACTCTGATACTATGCTAGGCTTTCCTACTACATTGGAGAAAATTTATTTTCAAGAGTAACTGACAAAATGGTGAGATTTGCTTCTTAATAAGAAACATTTCTGGGTACTGTTGATCAATTTCAGCCAATATAAAACAATTTCTACTTTAGTCTTAGACATGTTTCTCAAGTATCTTCAGATTAGTCAAAACCAAGTCCAGGAGGAAGCAGAAAAGCATGTCCTCCTCCTGCCCACTTCTGCCATTATTTTCCTCTACTTCGAAAAACATTCTATGATCAAAAGTCATGGATGGGTTTATAAAATAGGAAGTTAAGATTTAAAAGACCTGATTCCTTAACATAAGTCATCAGCAGCAAGCATATTCAATTAAATATTTTTGTTGTGGGGGGGGGGGGCTCATACCCAGAGATACTGGGGAGTGACAGCAGGCTCAGTACTTGGGGTTCATTTCCAGCAGTTCTCAGGGGACCATAAGGTTCCCTGAGACACCCACTTCGACACCCACTTACAAAGGATGCACTCTAGCCCTTCACATTATCTCCTGCTGCTAGTCAGAGTCAGAATTATTCTTTACTTTGATTCAAGCTCAAATCTACCCTTACTGCATGAATAACTGATTGAACTACTTAGATTCTCATTTTAACCAAAAATAAATAAATAAAAAAATAATAATGATA
The DNA here is from genome assembly GCF_029834395.1 of Sorex fumeus. Lineage (NCBI taxonomy): Eukaryota > Metazoa > Chordata > Mammalia > Eulipotyphla > Soricidae > Sorex > Sorex fumeus. The sequence continues at coordinate 1,174,666 of NW_026606068.1, read as the reverse complement.
GGACAACCATCTTACTGCAGCTTGCTTTGAAGGGAATGCAGAGGCTACTCAGAAATGGAAGAGCCCCAGCTTAGACAAAATATCTTGCACTCCTCAAAAGCAAAGGAGTATAACAATTATGAAATATCCCTTTGCCATTGACTTGAGGAGAAATTCAGGTTAGAATAGAGCAAGACAGTAATTTCCTGAAGACAGGTCCTCAGCTCCATATATGCAAATTCCCTATGGGCATCGTGAATTCCATGGGCATTTCTCAAATGTGTCCTGCAACTTTCCCAAATACTAAACATTAGTGACACAAGTCAATATAGCCAGGTGACTAGTGTCACATAAGATATTTATTTAATACATTTCTAACTGACCAGACGAAGTAAGTGACATCAAAACACATTACCAAGTGATTTAAAAGAATATAAGATACATGTGTTTATTTTCCCTTCTCTTTCTTCCCAACTGCCTCTGGGTTTGTGTTTTTGAGAGTAAGATAAACAAAGACAAACCATTTAAGCAACACTTTCAGAAAACACTAAAGGATATGTCTTCCGGACAAATAAAGTGACAATTCACTGTTAAAAATGAAGAAAAATTCCAGGGTACTTCGTTATAAGTTTTACTTAGCCTATGGCAAATGCTGCACAGGAGTAATTTAGTTGAAGAATATGGATTTTAGGTCAATTTCACTATTTGTATTTTGTTACAAGGCAAATCAAAGCTTTCTCTTAATTTAGTAGCAGTGTTGCCTTCAGAACTTTGAGGGATTTATTTTCTTAATGCAATAAGGTAAATTTTTTCTAAACATACTCCTCCATTCCCTGTCCCCAAATCCTTATGCTGAAAGATTGTAGTGATCTTGGCTTGTTTCAAATCCATACTTTTGAATATGAAGACAAAAATAATTTTTAAAAGATGCCAGGCCTTTTGTTTATGTTTTAATCTTCCTATTTTGGGGACAAGAAATGCTATTTTAAAGCATTTAAAGCTTTTTTTATTTGAGGACTTGATTTATTTCTAAAAGGAGACTCTTTGTTCTAGGACAAGTCCACACAATTTGGCTCAACAAAAGTAACAACTCATAATGGTATCATGTAAGGTTCTGGGGTGCTTAAGTGCTCCTCATGAAACATTAATGGCAGCATATTTCTTGTGAGTTTCATCATTAACATCCAGAATGTATATCTTCTGTAAATGCTGCTTTTTCTTTCTGATATTCTGTAAATTAAAACTAAACTTCAATTAAGAAGAAGCAGGACCTCTTCAAGTTAGTGCAGTTAGGAGGAGGCAGACCCTTTTTTATAACATGGTAGAAAACCAGATTAAAAACAAAGGAGACAGGAAGAGTCCTATATATGACGAGTCTTATTATAAGAGCTTGGTAACCATGATGTAAAGAAATTGTTTTAGGCTTTTTTTCTCACTGTTCTATAGCTACTATTCTGACTCCCTGAAAATTATCTCAAAACTTATTAGCCAGAAACAGCCATTTATTTAGTTCATTGTTGTGAATTCAAATATGTCCTTTAGAGATGATCTGTCTATGATTGTGATGACTTGGGTTTCAGATTGTAAACTAGAGTCATTGGAAGGCATGTTTACAAGCCAGGCACTTGATACCTTCAATGAACTAGCAGCTTCTCCACTCCAAATGGCTTCCTTCAGCCTCTACACATGGTGGTTTCAAGTCGTTAGACTTCACAGAAGCTCATGGCTTGAAGGACACGTGTTCTAAGAGATAGAGGTAAGGGGAGATGCAGAGTCTTGAAGAGAATGAATCATCTTCTGTGACTTAACTTCATACGTACAGAGCAACACTCCTGTCAAATTCTAAGAAAATAGAAACAAGTCATAAGAATGATTCATCTTCAAGAGGATGATGGGAACCAAACTGATAACTGAAAGTAGAATTATATATAAATCCCTGGCATTCCATATGGTCTTCCAAGCACCACCAGGAGGTATTACTGAGTGCAGAGCCAGGAGTAACCCCTGAGCACTGCTGGGTGTGGCCCAAAAAAACAGTGCAAATCAAATTTAAAGAGAGGACAAAACATAATATACTCCACCTTTCTACCTCCACCCACTGACACATTTTCATGGGAAAATAAGCCTGAATATCAGATATACTCAAGGTGATGCCAGAGATATAATTATCTCCCAGGAGTGTGAACCTTCTGACTTGCTTCTAAACAATAGAATAGGATAAAATATGGTAACGGTAGCAGAATGTCACACCCTTGCATAGATTGTGTTGTTATAGAGCAAAGACAGTATTAATTGATTTGTAGAAAGTATTGCTTAAAGTGCCTTTTTGGGGGGGAGTCATACCTAGTGATGCACAGGGGTTACTCCTGGCTCTGCACTCAAATATTACGCCTGATGTTGTTTGGGGGACCATATGGGATGCTGAGGATCGAACCTGGGTGGGCCGCGTGCAAGGCAAACATCTTCCCTACTGTACTATAGCTCCGGCCCTGCTTAAAGTGCTTTGGATAAAAAGTTTATTCTCCCAAATTTTATGTTGAGTACCTAATCAATAGTGTAATAATAATTGGAGATAGGCATGTGGGAGGCAATTAGGACTCTCATAAAAGGAACAGTGTCTTTATAAGATATAGATATCAAGGACCTTGTTCTGCCTCTTTGTCTTGTGAGAACACAGCAAGAAAGTGGCTGCCTATAAGCCAGAGTCGTTCTTTCGTGACATTAACTATACTTAACATCCTGACCCATTGCTTTCAGCCTCCAAAATGCTAAGAAAATTAATTTGTGTTTCCTGAGCCACCAGTTAATGATACTTTATAGCAACCTACGAAAATTAATACATTATGTTATATGGAAAAAATAATGGGATGTCACTCTGGGATTATATTATGCCATCTTGGCATACTGGAAAAAGATTATCTTGCTACCTTGAGGGAGCAAGTTGCTATGATCTATATTCCTAGTTGACAGATCTACAAGGCAGGCAACCTGGAAGAGTTGAAAGACTAAGTTCTATTGTTTTAAAGTACTGTGAAACCACTTGAGCAAGCTTGAAAGTGGATCCCTTATAGCTAAGGCACCAGATGATAACACAGTTCAATAAGCACGATGATTACAGCCTGTCATGACTTTCAAACAGAAAACCTAACTAAGCTATTCCTAGACTTTTGAGCAACAGAAACTGGACTAAAATAAGGTTATTTTAACTACTAAATTTCTGAAAAATTGTTATATTGTTGCAGAAAACTAATCCAACCACTTTGTAATAACAGCTTGTGTTCTTACAAAGTGGAGGTAAGTATTCTTGTGCAGGTGTGAGTATTCTTGAGGACAGTGTGCTGTCTTAGGAAAATATACTCACCTCAAATTGCTCATATTTTTCTATTATTCCTAACCCTTCAATAAACCTGGATTGTTCATGGCAATTTCAAGAAGAGTAATGCTGTAGTAAGAACAAATCTTACAACCCCAATAAGTGACTGGAATTGGAGTCTTTTGATTGGAGCAAAGGTCACAGTCAAGTAGCTGAATAAAATACCAAACAATATTCAGGATAGCTTTATTCAATATGTGAACAATTTCCTCAAGTCCAAAAAATCCCTGGTAAAGAGAATCTGCTAAAATGTCAGAAATTCTGACTTCCAGTGTGTTTGCGCATCAAACAAGTGTTTTTATTTTGAGCATTATAGCACAGCGGGTAGGGCATCTGCCTTGCACGCAGCCAACATGGTTGACCCGAGTTCGATTCCTCCGCCCCTCTCGGAGAGCCCGGCAAGCTACCGAGAGTATTCGATATGCCAGACACAGTAACAACAAAGTCTCCAATGGAGACGTTACTGGGCCCGCTCGAGTAAATCGATGATCAACGGGAGGGCCTTTACTTTACTTTACTTAGACTAGTATTACACAGACAAAACATTCCTCGAAGGAGAATAAAGTAGGATTTTTCCTTCTTCATGTGACTTAGGCAATGTTCTTAATTCCATAAAAAATATATAGTTTCTTCCCATAAAAATTTTATAAAGTATATAATAATGGTAAAGTACATAACGAGGCCCTCCCGTTGATCGTCGATTTGCTTGAGCGGGCCCAGTAACGTCTCCATTGGAGACTTTGTTGTTACTGTGTTTGGCATATCGAATACTCTCGGTAGCTTGCCAGGCTCTCTGAGAGGGGCGGAGGAATCGAACTCGAGTCAACCATGTTGGCCGCTGGTAAGGCGAACGCCCTACCCGCTGTGCTATCGCTCCAGCCCAAAGTACATAACAATAAAAGTAATGTCATTGAGTGTATTTTTTGTGCCAGACACTATGGTAACTTCATATTCATTTTACTTTAATCCTCACAATTTTTTGTAGTAGGTTTTATTTATGATATCAATTTTACTGATGAAGAAATTTCAAATTATACAGGTCACAAAGGCTGCCTACGTTGACCTGATAACTGAAAGAGATAGAATTGGAGTACGAAGATTTCCTTTCATACTGATAATCATGAAAACTACAAGATCTTTAAAAACCATTTAACCACACTGCCCTTTTAACAGTTATCTTGAAAGTTCTTTTTTAAGTAAGTATGTCAGGGAATCATATAAGTGACACTGAAGTTCTGATAGAAAGAGACTTAAATTCACAATGAGGAACTCAGGTGGCTACAAATTCTGGTGTAAAAATTCTGTGGAATTGTGTCTCAAAGACACCATGATTTTGCTGAGAAGTTTGGGACTCTCAAATTGGCACTTGGAATCGTGCACACATGAAGTAAATATATTAGATTAATACTGCTGACCATTTTCAACTGGCACCAAGGAAATGCTCAACTGATGCAGAAAAAAATTTCAGAATTGGATCACCTGGAGAGTTCTGGTACAGTAATTATCCCAAAGTTCATAATCCCCAGAGACAAAGTGACTGGACTGTTCTACCCTACTTCAGACAATTGGCTATAAATTGACATCACAGTGGTAGAGGATTGAGTGGCAAAGGATTCAGAGGGATTAGAAAAAATGGGGCAGTATGCCTACCATGACCTACCTAGCATCTCCAGGCAAGGGAGTTTGCATTAAGTTAGAAAAATTCTAAAAATAAATAAATAAAATGGTAAGCAGGTACATACTCTTAACAACTGTAGCAATAAAGAAATACTGGCAGAGTTTTGTTAGCTTCAGACACATATACGAAGTTTCTAGCCCATGCCTGCTTCAATATCTCCAATGATTTAAAAAAAAATACCATTACAGCCCCTTCTCTACATAACAAGGCAGAACCTTTCTGAGCTAATTAACTATCTTATTGGCTAGAGAAGGAATAAAGAAAATTCTTCTTGTCAACTATGTGTGATTATTTGGTATCTGGACCTTTATATAATAGGTTTGTCGATTCTTCCTGAACTAAATTAAATCAGTAGCCACAGAAACTATAAATGAATAGATATGATGGAGATAAGTGCTATTTAAGTGAAAAAATCAATTGGAATATCTGATTCATTTGCCTAGTTTTCATTTTTGATATCTCCATCTGTCTTTCGGTCTCTGTCTGTCTCTGTCTGTCTCTGTCTCTCTCTCTGTCTCTCTGTCTCTCTCTCTCTCCCCCGTCTCTCTCTCCCTCTCTCTCTCTTTCTCTCTCTCTCTCTCTCACACACACACACACACACACACGTCAGAGACCCACATTATAGATATGTATAAAATCTTTCAAGTGTCCCTAGGCATCTTTTGATGATTCTTTACTCTAACAAATTTAAATTGAAGCATCATTTTTCAGAAAAAAAATTATATTATGAAGAACAAACAATAGAGTCTACTTAGCACCAAGGTCTGAGAACCAATGCAGAAGCAGTATGCCAGTTGGCTAATACTGTCCTACAGTCATGGGACATTATCAGCCCAGGGGGGCACTTATATAAATCTTCTAAGAGGTTTCCAACCTTTAAATTATTCCCACATTCTTGCTTTCACTACACGCCTTCAGAGATGGCCTAAATCTTTTTCACCTCATTAAGCTGTTCTGCACCAGAGTCCTCAGACAAACTTTTCATCTGAAAAAGTCCCCAGAAAGCTTGAAATTTCTTTTCCCTTCTCTGTGTGGTCAGAACATGAAAGAATGCAATTCAAAGAAAAAATAAAGAACTGTCATGGTCCTTTTTTGTTGGAGTTAATCTCTGAACAGAGGATTTAGGGTGACTATATACTTTTTTTCAGTTTTTGGTTCTCAACTTCCTGTTTGAATATACACTACAAAGTACTGGTAAAGTATATTTATAGGGCACAGTGAACCAGTTGCAAGCCATTTTGTATCAGGACTTGAAAGATTTAAAAAAAAAATCTCCTTTCCTACTTAAAAGAAAAGTAATCTTGTAGGTTTAGAAATATTTCATCTTAGTCATAGCACCAACATACCTACATGGGCACCAAAAGACAATTTAGATATAAAAGTTATTTCTGAAAATGACTTTTTACATTATACCTTGAATGAAAAATTTAAAAACTCTTTTTTGCTCTATATGGAGTAAATAAGAAAGTCAAAGACACAAACTATGGTACTTTCATATTTGAAGATGATTTGACTCAAATATTTAGTTGCTGTAAGAATTTGGAAGAATTTATCCCTACCATGCATCAAATACTCAAACAATTTTGAAAATTAATGTAAGTATTAATATGATAAAAAGCAAACACAGAAAGACTCATATCAATATATAAAACATTTAAAACCTGGATAGCTTAAATAAGATGTTCAAGATTTAATAAAAAACAAATGTGAAAAATATTTCAATGAGTATGAGAGGTTTTACTTTTATCTGTTAATTAGGACACCTAAAATCAGTTCTACAAATGAGCTTGAATATGAAAATACTAATAAAAATTAATATATTAAAATTTTTAAGTCTTATCAAAGATTTGAACTGAAACAGTAACAAAAAAATTTACCTATAGGTTGGCAAAAATATTTTATTTAAAAGAGAGTACAAAGATACACTTGATTGTTCAATTCAAATTTTTTGGTTGCAAATAACAGAACCCCATTCAGAATAAAAACAGTGAAAAAGTAGTGTATTCTCAAAATTTTTTAACTGCAGAAATTGGTTTGCCTGCAGCTATGTTGTAATTAGTGATTAGGTCTAATTCTCTGTAATCTTTACGTTTTTTTCATTAGCATTGTACCAATGCCAACTATCCTCATGAAGATGAAATAGATACAATAATTTTAGTATTGGCCTAGCACCACATAAAAGAAACAGACACACAGAGAAAGGGACAGAGTCAGAGAGAGAAAAATGGTGGTCATGTGTCCAATTGTTAACTATTATCAGAGCCAAAGAAGTTATATGTTCCATTTAATTAAATTTGGTGTAAAATGTGTACATCTGGACCAATCACTGTGGACAGGATGGTAACAATTTAGTAGCACTGCACTGCCCTCCCATTGTTCATCAATTTGCTCAAGTGGGCACCAGTAACAGCTCCAGTGTGAGACTTATTGTTACTTTTCCTAAAGTACAGATATTCTGTACTAAATGAGGGTTAATTTCTCTTAAGTTTGGGACTGGTACAAAATGGGCTGCAGAGATAAAATAGCGGTACAAGGATTCCCTCTGAGATCAGGAACAAGACAAGTATGTTCACTCTCTCTACTTTTTATCTATTCAACATAGTTTTATTCAATATAGCCAGAAGTACTGGCTATAGCAGTGAGGCAAAAAATACAAATCAAAGGGTTTTGATTTGATTCCAATCAAATTGTCAAAGAAGCCAAATTATCACTATTTCCAGATGACAAGATAATATACATAGAAAACATTCCACAAAAAGGCTCCTAGAAACAATTAACCAATATAGCAAAGTAGCAGGCTAAAAAGACAATACAAGAAAATCAGTCAGATTCTTACACAAAGAACAAATCAGAAGAGAAAGCAAACAAGCAGTCTATACCAATTAAAATAGTATCCAAAAACATAAAGTACCTAGGAATCAACTTTAAAAAAGACTTGGAAAATCTATACTTTAACTTTAAATCACTTAAGAAAGAGCTAGACCTTAGGAAATAGAAAAATATCATGCTAATGGATTAGATGAATCAGAATTCTTAAAATTACTATCTTACCTAAAATATCATATAGATTTAATGCAATCCCCATCCAAATTCATACAGTATTTTTCAAGTACCTGGAAAAGTCAATAATAAAGTTTATATGTAATCAGAAGAGACCACAAATAGCCAAATCTATACTGAAAAATAAGAAATTGTTATCAGTACCTAATCTGGAACTGCATTATAAAGCTCTAGTAATCAAAATTGCATGGTACTGGAATAAGAACAGAGAAGAAAATAAATCAAAGGGTAAAGAAGAATATGAGAGAGGAAAGTAATGGGAAACAGTAGTTAGAGTTTTAGTTATATTATTATGGGAGAGTGGTACGTTATATACCTAAAGCAGAGACTCAACAGCACTGAAAATATCTAAGCTGTGAACACCAAACTTTGTAATGTGGATGTCACTGGGTCTCAGCAAGCAGTATTCAGGGCTTACCCTTGGCTCTACACTCAGGGAGCTCACTCCTGGCAATGTTCAGGAGACCATATGGGGTGCTAAGGATCTGACCTATCAGCCACATGCGGGTTTGACCCACTATACTATCACCACATGCAGGCCCTACATGATGTACTCTCACTCTGACCCACTGTGCTGGCTTTGGATAGCAAAAAAATAATGTCCAACAATGGAAACTGGTTAAATAAACTATGATATATACATATATATAATGGCGTATTATACAAACTTTATATATAATGTTATAGAAATAGCTATTGACAATGTTCATGAAAAATGGACTAGTTTCTGACGTTCCATTTGCTCTCAATGGAACAAACATCTCAAAATGCAGCAGTTGTGTATACCTAGGTCGAGAACTCAACATGACGAATGACCTGGCACCTGAGCTGTGCAGAAGAAAGAGAGTGGAGTGAAACCTTCAAGAGCTTTGAAGAAATAGCTAAGAGGACGAAGAACCTCTGGCTCTGGGCACATCTTTTCGACTCCACCGTTCTGCCTGCACTACCATATGCCTCAGAGACCTGGGCCCTACGAAAACAGGATGAGAACGCTATTTGGGTCTCCCAAAAAGAAATTGAAAGAACTATGTTTGGAGTATCATGCTTCACTCAAGTGAGAGAAGGAATTTGGAGTTCCGACCTCTGTCGACAATCGAGAATCAGGGACGTTGTCTCGCTTGCCAAGACGTCGAAAATCAGATGGACTGGACACGTAATGAGATTTGAAGATAACCGCTGGACTCGAGCTGTTACCAACTGGATTATTCCATGGAATGTCAAAAGAATGCCTGGCCGCCCACCTACGCCCACCTTTGTTCAGGGTCAGACTTCTTCATCAAGACCCTGAACGAATGGTTTGGGGCTCTTCAGAGTGTTCATGGAGCGAGCAGACGCCATTGGGCTACACTAGCACGTGATAGGGACAAATGGAGACATTACTGGAGCCCGCTCCAGCAAATTGATGAGTAACGAGATATCAAGTGATCAAGTGATCAGTAGCTATTGACATGCAAAACTATTCAAAGTACTAAGTGATTAAGACCAACAAGATAATCCAAGTTTGCTACATGTTTTTTAATCTTTTAATATGCATTAAGATATCCAGAAGACTTGAGAAATTATAAAATACAAATATATGCATTTAAATATACTCAACATAGTAATGGCTGTCTACAGAAAGCACAGTCAATATCAATTGTAATAATGAAAAACTGAAAGCATTCCCTCTGAGATTATGTACAAGGCAATAATGTCCACTGTCTTGACTTTTATTCAATATAATACTAGAAGTCATCGCTACAGCAATCAGAAAAGAAAAATAAATGAAATGGATCAAAATTGGACAAGAAGTCAAATAATCATTATTAACAGATGACATGATAATATAAATAGAAGACCCTATGAGTCCACATAAAAGTTACTAACAAAAACAGACAAATACCACAGTGGAGCTGAGTATAAAGTCAATATACATAAATTATTCATTTTAATCCTCTATCATCAGTCACATTCTTATATGCAATAATGAATTAGAGAAAAAAGTGATCAACGAATCTATCCCATTCAAAATAGTGCCCCAAAATATCAAGTATAAAAATCAACCAACAACAGGTGAGAGATCTAACCATGGAAACATTGTCATTTAAGACAGAAATTGAAGAATTTAGAAAATGGAAAAATATTTCATGTTTATGGATTGGAAGAACCAATGTTGTTAAAATGATCACTACCTAAATTATTGCATAGATTCAATGCATCTTCATACAAATCCACATGAAATTCTTAAAAACTTATAACAGTCAATAATAAAGCCTGAATGAAAACATAATACACCTCAGATAGCCAAATTCATACTGAGAAATAAAAAATTGGAAGATATCTATCTTATTACCTAATTTGAAACTATACTACAAAATTATAGTGATCAAATCAACATGGTTCTCAAAAGAGGACAGACTCTCTGACCAATGGGTTAAATTCAATACCCAAAGAAAAATCTACATATCTATGGTCAACTGATTTTTAACAAAGTTGCTGAGAACATGAAATGGAGTAAAAACGGCTTCTTCAAAAAATGGTGCTGGGGAAACTGGATAAGCTCATGTAAAAATTAAAGTGAGATCCGTATTTCACACCTTACACAAAAATCATTTCAAAAATGCATCAAAGACCTTGAGATCAGACCAGAATCTATGAAGTACCTTGAGGGAAATATAGGCAGAAAGCTCAAGACTTGGACCTTACAGGTGCCTTCAATGACACAATGCAATTGGCAAAGGCAGCAGGATCAAAAATAAACAAATGGGACTACGTCTAACTAAGAGTCTCTGCATGGCAAAAGAAACACAGACTAAACTAAGACAGTTAACTGAATGTTAATAAAGCATTGCTCTCAACACATCAAACAGAAAGTTGATATCCAGGATATATAAATTACTCACAAATATGAACCAAAAAAAACCAAAAGCTCTATGAAAAAATAGCGATAAGAAATGAATGAAACTTGCCTGAAGAAAACGAATGACCAACAGGCACATGAAAAAGTGCTCATCATCACTTATTCTTAGGAAAATCCAAATGAAGATAACAATGACATATCATCTCATCACAACAGTGAGAATAGTGCACATCAAGAACACTGGGAATAATATGTTGGCGGGGATAACATGAAAAAGGAACTCTCATCCACTGCTAGTGGGTACGTTGTCTGTATCAACTTCTGTGGAAAACGGTATAGAGATTTCTCAGAAAAGTAAGAATTGAGCTGCCTTCGGACCCAGAAATTCCACTTGAGTATCTACCACCAGGACACAAAAACACTTATTTAAAAGGACATATGCACACCAATGACCAACATTTAGCAGGACTGCTAAGCAATGGAATTAACCTTCGTGTTTATGGAGAAATGAATGGATTATGAAGGTATGGTATAGATTCACAATAGAATACTGTGCAGCTTCAAGGGATGATAACATCATATAATTTGCTGCAACTTGGATGGAACTGGAAGATATCTTGTTCAGTATAGTGAGTTAAAAGAAGAACAAACATAAAACGGTGTCATTTATCTGTGGTCTAGGACAATTGGATGAGGAAATGGAAGGGACACTTAAATCATCTAGAGTCCAGAGTATAAGGAGGACTGTAGCACTGTCACACTGTCCTCCTGTTGTTCATGGATTTGCTCGAGCAGGCACCAGTAACATCTCCATTGTGAGACTTGTTGTTACTGTTTTTGGCATATCCAATATGCTACAAGGAGCTTGCCAGGCTCTGCCATACGGGCGGTATATTCTCGGTAGCTTAGTAGGCTCTCCAAGAGGGATGGAGGAATTGAACCGGGTCGGCCGTGTGCAAGGAAAATGCCCTACCCACTGTGCTATCAGGGAAGGAAAAAATGGAGAGGGGAAGTTAGAAGAGGTGGATGAGAAGAAACGGGACAGAGGTCAAGGGCCCCAGTTACATTGGTGGTATAGAGCAGTGACATATCTATATGTCCAAATCACAGAACCAACACTAAGATCCTAACTACAACATCAAAACTTTAACTGTGCCTGTCAAGGAGGCAGGCTTCAGGAGGAATCTGATGGAAGGAAGTTGACACTGGTGGTAAAAATGGTGATGGAACATTGCATGCCTAAATAACTTTGTGAATCATGGTGCCCTAATAAAATTATTTTTTTAAATCCTATCTTGATTTTATAGCTCTAGTAATTTTGTAAATATAGACCAGAATTTTTAAAATACCAATAACATTTTAAATCAACTATAATATTCTACCATCATGTTTTGAGTCTTATAAAATTTATTATGTTTATTTTATATAATTTAATAATTTTATTTAATGTAATCCTTATATGCCTTTTACAAGTTGAATCAAAGGTAGCTTGAAATATACCGATAGAGATATAAATATATATGTATAAACTTTTAGTCTGCCTGTTAACATCTAAATGTGTATAAACATTTTCATGTTAGGAAACTGTCTTTGGCAATACAATATTTCGCCTCCATGCTATTTTCTTTAGTAGATGCATCACAATTTCATCAATCAATTCTACACTGTTAGAAATTTAGGTTAGCTTTCTCCATGTTTTATTAGTTAGAATAACCTGCTTTGGTTTTAATACTGTATAGTTGTTTTTAAATACTATATTTTCTGGTTTTAGAGGCTCCCCAAAAGCCTCCATCCCTCTCAGAGAGCCCAGCAAGCTACCGAAAGTACCCGCCCGCACGGCAGAGCCTGGCAAGCTACCCGTGGCATACTCGATATGCTAAAAACAGTAACAATGATGGTCCTTATTCTCCTGAATCTTAAAGAACCCCCAACATGCCATCAGGCTACACTAGATCGTGACAGGGACGAATGGAGACGTTACTGGCACCCACTCGAGCAAATCAATGAACAACAGGGTGATAGTGATAGTGATAGTGATTTTCTGGTTATATCATCATCATAAAATTCTCCTGTTGGAATTATTAGATCAGAATAAATTAGAAATGCTAATTTTTGATGCATGCATTAATTATGCTTTATTCGATTGCCATAACAAAAAGTCAACAAATAAAATTAAATAATAAAGAATTTTTGCATATCACAAACAATGTCTAAAGATAATTCAAGTGATAGAATTGGTTAATTTCAGTAACTTGACAATGCTACCAAGCACCTGCTAACTTTTTTTCTCCTAGTCTGCATGTTTTACTGTGATGAGTCATATCTCACACAGATTCCAAATAACTGCCAACAACTCCTAGGAACAGTTTTTTTTTTTTAACTCCTTTAGGGTCAGAGAATGATCACAACTTCTTCAAATTTCAAACAAAACTCCTAAACATCTAGATCAGTTTGGATTCTGAGCCCATTCTTGAGCTTTTTAGCAAGGAGGTTAATAATAGAGATAGGTATTACCCATATAGAGTCTCACAAACAGGATTTAAGTTCAGCTTTCTTCCAGCCTGGAACACTGATCTTTAAAAAGCCACGATAAAATCTAAAGATGCCAATTTCACAGGTACAAAGAATAACAGTTATCTTCTTTCTTTCCTACTTCACTCACCTTTCCTTTCCACCGTCACTCCTTTTCTTTACTTTCTCCCACCCTCACTGCTTCCCCCTCCATCCCTCCCTCCCTCCCTCTCTCCCTCTTTCCTTCCATCCTTTCTTCTCTTACCAGATTCTCTCCCTCTCTCTCCCCCCTCTTCTTCTTTCCCTTCCTCTCTCTCCATCTCCCTATTCCTTTCTCTCTGCCTCTCTCCTTCTCCCCCTTTCAGTCTCTGTCTCTCTCTCCCTCTCTCTCTGCCTCTCTCTCTCTGTCTCTCTGTCTGTCTTTCCCTCTCTCATTTTTTTCTTTCCACTGCCAGCCAGCCAAGAATCCATGAACCCAGGACCTTGTCTTGCCTTTCCTCTCTCCTCTTCTCTTTTCTTCACTGCCAGCCATGAGCCCAGGACTCCTTCCTTCCTTCCTTCCTTCCTTCCTTCCTTCCTTCCTTCCTTCCTTCCTTCCTTCCTTCCTTCCTTCCTTCCTTCCTTCCTTCCTTCCCTCCTCCCTCCCTCCCTCCCTTCCTTCCTTCGCCTGAGCTTCACATGCCGTGCAAGTGATCTACAACTAAGCCAAATCCATGGACACAGTCTGAACTTCTTCATGGTGAAAACTTGAACTTTAAAATCAAATAGTATATTTCTGCATTTGATTTACCTTACAAAGTAGAGACGTTTCATCTTTGATAAGTTAAGAAAATGATTTGAGAAAAGAAATAAATTCTTATGATGATAAAATTAATCTTTTTTAAAAAATCTGGTAAATGTTAGCTTTTGATTGCAATTATGCTTTTCTTATTACTAAATTGCTGTGATTGCCTATTCATCCTTGCAGTTATTTTTCTATTGAAGGTATGATTTTTAAAGTAATAAAATGAGAGCACAGTACCTTACTGTTTCAAATGTATATTTTCTCATTTAATACTTACATATTTATATATTATTGATTCTTCCCCCACTAGTTAAGTGGTAACATGAATATCTGAAAAAACTGAAAAAGCTGTGACTTTACCAAGAATTGAAAGACAATCATTGACAAGAGGTGGTAACATTTTAGCACTTTATCTTCCATTTCAATGACAATTTGCATGTAATGGCACTTACATTGCTATAACTTCCTAAAAAAAATCTATAGAATACTAGACCTTCTTCTCTATGTCATTTTCAGACAAAAAGGCAGTAATGAGTTCATAATCAGACTGATGTCAAAGTCACAATGGACTCTAAGGCACAACAGAATCAAAAGGTTACAGATATTATTTGTTTGACTCTATAAAACTTTACAAATAAATTTTAGGCTCTTATTTAAGTATCTAAGTAAGATCTTCCTCTCATTTCTAATAAAAGATTTTTGGAGGGGGAATACATGAAAGAAATCTCCCATTCATTAAGTTATAGATAACCCTATACTAACCTAAAAATAATTTCATTTATAAAAAAAATTAGCTAAAGTCACTACTCTAACATGGACCAGAAATGACAATTTAATGTTTGTTTAATGTGCAATGCGATTCCTGTACAAGTGGTGTTACTTCTGACACACTCGAGCTTTAAAAATTTTGGTCAAAAAGAAGTCGGCTCCCTTCTTCCCTTTTGCCTCTTTTCTTCCTCTAAAATTGTTTAGAATAGAGAGATTTCTCCATTCACCCCCAAAATCTGCAGCTCTGTGAGTCCTGAACAGATGAGATCTATGAAAACAAAAGTTATCACCGCTGTGTCCTCAGAATTCCCCTTTCTATCTTTATATATGCAGGATGTCATAGCTAGACTTCTAATGGACTTTATTCAACCTTCACCCTTCTTTCTCTCACATTACATTAAAAAATGATGATTGTGGAAAGTTCCATTGATACAAATGGTCTTTATTACCTTAAAATTTTTAAATGTCTCTTAAGAAAGTAGAAGGGTACACTGTCCTACAATATTTGGCAATGTTCATTCTAACGGAATCACTTGTTAGGGAAAAATTACTGCAACCTGTAATAAATGTTAAGATTGTTGGATGAATTAATATTTTATAGCTTCTCGGTCCTGTGTGGGTTGACTGTTCTATTGGAATGCTCTAGCACCATGGTAACACTAGGAGGTATTTTCTCTTAATTGTAAGAATATTTGACAGATAACAGTACAGTACCATAGAATTAAACTCAATTGCGAGTGAATCCTGATCAATTTATAACCTGTTTCATTCTAGTTTCTGAGGAGTTTTTTCCTTTTATTTATAAGCATTGCAACATCTTTTCTTATTCACAATCTATTAAAGGTCTTAATGTAAGTGTTTTATTTCTATAATTACAATACTTTCTTAATATAAGTATTGTATCCTATAATAGCTAGATGAACATACTTAATTTTATATTAAAATTTGTGTCCATTGGAAAAAGCAAAGTTGTGAACTATGATGAAAATATTTTCTGAAGAAATGTTTCTTTAAAAAGGGAGAATTCTACAATATATTTCTATTGACATACTTTTGGATACATTTGTTCTAACCTTAAATTCGATGCTAAAAATGGTTGATATCTAGAAAAGAGTCTGTAATTGTAAAAACAAACTCTAAGTAGTATGTGCTGTATATTTTTATTTCTAAAATAAATGTTTTTACCCTTATAGTCTAATGAGGTACAAAAGAAAGTACTTGTCATTTTTCTAAACCTAAGATTTCTGAACTCAAATGTTCTATGTGAATCAAGTTCACAATGGAAACCATGCATCCAGGCAATTTCCCAGAGGAAGAGATTTGTTGGTTTCCTTTTTGCTTGTTTATCTATTTTCTCAAAAATACTTAAGAGGGTCCAAGTAACTATTTATACCACATCATTAAGTGATTTCTTTTCTCCTGTTGTAGCACTATGATGAAACTGAGGCAACTAATTCTCGTTCAGGGGTGCTCTGACACATCACTTTCAGACCTATTGATGAACAAAAGCAAAGCAATTAGCCTGTCTAGACTGTCTTCTCTTACAAATATACCCATTTAGCTCTTACCCCCTTTCTCTTCATGGAGATGAGAAATGAGGCATCACCAAAATCAAGCAAACAAAAACAAAAAAAAAAACGCTCATCTATTTTATTGAAGACTGATAGAAGAAAAGTCTAATTAGTTTTAATATTTTTCCTAGTACATAAAGTTTACAAAGAGATTATTTCATTTTGGAGTAATTGAGAAAGATTTTACAGTAGAGAGACCACTCAATAACTATGACTGTGTGTTAGTCAAGGAGGACAGAGAAAAGAGACTGGTGAAAAGAGACTAATCAAAATGTGGTAGGTAGGGGCCGAGTAACAGTATACAAGGCATTTACCTTATATGAGCCCATCCAGATTCAATCCCTGACATTCTCCAGCCCACCAGAAGTGGTCCCCAAGCACAAAGCCAAGTGTAAGCACTGAGCACAGGACTTTCATGTAGATTTTGTGTGGCAAAAATAAATAAATAAATAAATAAAAATAAAAATAAACAAAATGTGGAAGACAGAATACTCACCCACCAGATGTCTATTTGTTACTTCTTAGAATCTGTGACTATGATACCTTAAGAAAGAAGCATAGTAAGGAATAACAAATGGCCCAAATCAAAAGAATCCAAAATTGATCTACAGAACTGAGCTTGCCATATTGGGGAGATGGTGGGGTGTGTCCGAGAGCTGATGAAGGGGGTTTCCCTGAGACAACAGTAGATTAAAAATGGACAATCTGGTGAGGAACTGTGGAGTTGAATGGTTGCATGAAACATTATCATCAACTGCAATGTAAATTACAGAAAGTAAATTTATTTATTGTTTTTTAGACTTTTTGGGAGTGACTAAGTTACAAAATTTTGAGATGGAGGAATTATGTGTGATGATCCAAGTATGTTCAAATGTAATAACAAGTGTTCTCATTAGGAAGAGGGGGGAATGTGATCTGGATTTGGGGGAAAAGTCAAGGAAACAGATTCTTTATGCTGGCAGAAGATAGCTATGTCACACCTTTGAATTTTAACTTATTGAAACCCACTTTAGACTTCTGATCTCTAAGTAAAAAATAATTGTACTGCTTTAAAGGACTAATTTGTGAGGGAGGAAGACTTGTCATAGCAGCAATAGGACAGTAAATGTGCAAAGGTAAATGGGGAAATGTGAGTTACTTATAATGAACACTAAATGCTTCAGAGTGGATGGCACATAATAGAGAATAGGGTGGGGAAAATCATGACAAAATAACAAACAGTGTAAGACCTTACTTTCTGTTTAGAGGGCTTTTGTACTCATTGTTTCAAAAATAAGCTTCCCATAGCAACCTTTTCATTCAGTAGCATTCTGCTACTCTCCAACTTAAAGATGAAATAACTCCTGTTCTTGGGAGTTAATTGCATTCTCCAGGTTCACAATTCTGTAAGTGTCAGAGCTAGGCAGGAGTTGTTCTACCATCCACTCACCTCTGTCCATTGTGCCACAGCCCCTGCTTGCACCCTGTCACCCAGTTTCAGAGGGAGTTGAATATCAGGACAAAGGGCATACATTTTATTATCTAGTTATAAAGTTTTTAAAGCAAGAGATAGGATGATAAATTAATATAACAGCATAGCAAAAAGTAGATTGGAGAGGGAGCGAAATAATTTCAAGGTAGATTACGCAAACAAAAGTGCTTCCAGGAGACACAAAACAAAGGCCTGAACTAAGGCCAAGAATGGTAATAGATGAGGCATATTATTGTATACACGGCAGAGATAAGGATGGAAGCAAGTTAAAATAGGAGCAGGAAAATGATCTTTCTGGTTTATTACCAAAGTAAAAGTTATGGTATACTACCCAGACAAGTAAGTATGCATTCAAATAAAACCTATAGGCATAAATAATAATTTCCAAAATTAAGTCCATAACTCACACCAAGCTATTTTACTTTATAAATTCCTGTTTCCAAAGATTGAAAAACTGTCTAAAGACTTTTTAAAATCTCACCAAATACATCTCAACACTATATTTCCCAAAATATATGAATTCTTTTTCTCTTTTTTGAGGTCAACAATCTCGCCACCAGTGTAAAATGAGAATAAAAAAGCACTCCTCTGTTCTTCTCCAAGTAGTGGCAATATGTTTTGTAAATAGTCACCTTTCTGGAATATTTTTCTTGACCCTATCCATCTCACATTCTGTTACTTGTTTTTTCATTCCCTTTGTATGCTGTTGGTAAGCTACGAGAATGTCTTTCGGTGGTCATCCTTGTTAGAGATCTGAAACATTTGCTGCTGCATGATGACCTGCTATTTATTGTTGCTATTCATCTGTCACTTCTCATCATGCCCATTTTTCAATCTCTGATTGCATTTTATGACCTTGTTTCTTAGAAGCTTTCACCAACATTTTCCCCCTTTACTAAAAAGAATTTGAAACTGGCCTTGGTAGGTTAAATTCAACATTACTCAAAATGAAATCTTGTATATCGTTAATTCTAACATAAAGGGGAAGTGGAGGAATCTAAAGTCTGCCTGAAATATCTGATGAAATTTCTGGGAGAAGAAAACAATGAAGAAGAATTGGAGAGAAAGAGGGAGAATGACAGATTAATATGGGAAGAGAGATGAGCGAAAGCCTTCAAGATAACATTCAGATACTCAGAAAACTTCTGAACTAAAAATAATGTGTTAATACTCACTTCTATCCCTAGCCAACAGGAGAGATGAGACAGACTAAATGTTCTCACACAGACTGATGTTACTAGAGATGAGACATGTCTATCTGACACCCAGCCTGTATAGATACCAGGCTAGCTTAAACAGGTGAGTGTGTTGGAGAAGAGTAATGATAATAATATTTGGTAAATGTGGAAGAGGGCAAGTAAACAGATTTTAAAAGCAAAAGGAAAAAAAATGTTGAGACATTTCTATGGTAACCTTAATCCACCACAGTTGGACAACTAGGCCCCAACTTCTCCCCATCACTCCATCCCCTCAGAATAAGGGTATCAAGGAAAAGAAAAAGGGGAAGGGAAAAACTAACATTTGAGGTGGTTGGATCACACCCTACTATGCTCAGGTCTTCTGAGTTTGTATTCAGGGACCACTCTTGGCAATGCTCAGGGGGCCACATGTGGTGTCTGGGATCAAACTGGGATAGGCCACATGCAAGACAAATACCTAAACCTCTGTACTATCTTTCTGGTCCCAGGAATGAAAAATTGTTGAGATCTCATTAATGCAGATCAAAATATAAGGTGTTATCATTTGATATTTTATCTCCAATAAAACAAACTGTCTTCAATGTTATTTATGCACTATACATCATGTATTCATAATTTATCTCATCTCAAATGCATAACTATTCTATGGAGCATTGGTGTTTCCATTTTGTCAATGAGAAGGCCAAACTTTACAGAGGTTACATAATTCACAGGTTATTAGGCTGGATTCAAAAACAGGCATGAACAGAAACTGGCACACATCAAAAAGAACAAGAACAACCAGTGCTGGTGTGGATGTGGGAAGAAAGGGACTCTCTTTCACTGTTGGTGTGAATGCCAACTGGTCCAGCCTTTTTGAAAAACAATATGGGCATTCCTTCAAAAACTAGAAATTGAGCTTCCATATAACCCTGCAATACCACTTCTGGGAATGTATCCTGAGCATGCAAAAATGCACAGTAGAGATGACATCTGCACCTGTATGTTCATTGCAGCACTGTTCACAGTAGCCAGAATCTGGAAATAATCTGAGTGCTCGAGAACAGATGACAGCTTAAAGAAACTTTGGTACATCTACACAATGGAATACTATGCAGCAGTTAGGAAAGATAAAATCATTAAATTTGCTTATAAGTGGATGGACATGGAGAGTATCATGCTAAGTGAAATGAGTCAGAAAGAGAGGGACAGACATAGAATGACTGCACTCATTTGTGGAATATAAAGTAACATAATATGAGAATGACACCCAAGGACAGTAGAGACAGGGCCAGGACTATTGCTCCATGGTTGGCAGCCTGCCTCACGAGCTGGGGGAGAAGACAACTGGGATAGAGAAGGGTTCACTAAGTCAATGATGGTCGGAGGAATCATTCAGAATGGGAGATGTGTGCTGAAAATAGATAAAGGACCAAACGTGATACTCTCAGTATCTGTATTGCAAACCATAATGCCCCAAATGAAAGACACAGACAGACAGACTGACATACAGAGAGAAGAAAAGTGTCTGCCATAGAGGTGGGAAGGTGGGGTGGCAGGAGGGAAGCTGGAGACATTGGTGGTGGAAAATGTACACTGGTGAAGGATGGGTGTTGGAACATTGTATGACTGAAACCCAATCATGAACAACTTTGTAACTACATATCTCACTGTGATTCAATTAAAAATCAGTATTTTTTAAATCAAAGAAAGAATATGGTACACTATAAAAAATAAAATGTACATAGAATTTAGTATTTCAGTGACTTTATAAATTGTGGGGTTTTTTATCAAAAAAAAAGGAGTCCTCCAAAACTACATTTACCAACAATTCCTTTATTTATTGTCATTCTTTGTCTGCAAACCGCTAGTAGAGTAAATCTCATTAATTCTAGCTAGAGTAAGAGCTCTGTTTCATCGGTGGACAGAATCGGGATTTAAAACAAGGGTGTTAAAGTCTGGATTTGAAATAATGTATTCTCTCAGCACAGTTGCACTTTGTATTCTTAAATGTGTCTGAAAGCCAAAATTAATGTTACATAATTCCAAGGGATCATTTCTCTGATATCTAACTGACTGATGTGAATTTCAGTGGTTAGAATCTTACTTAAACCTTTAACCAGAGTATCAACCCAGTGGATCCTCAGACCACCCATGGCCACAAGCAAACCCTATGACACAGGGACAAAAATGCCATACGGCTTCCTTCTGTATCCGTTTGCTTCAGCAGCTAAGGCTAAAGAACAAAACTAGGGGTTCTTTCATAGTTCTTCCTTTTGGTTCAGACATATGTTCATGTGCAAAATACACAAAAGCCTATTATGTTTTTGATTAAAGCTTCTAATTCAGGCAAGAGCTAAACTTGGATACCCACAGAAATCCATTTTGTTCCTACCAGTGTTTTTTTTAAATGTGTGTTAACTTTCCAGAGCTTCTAACAGTAAAAATAACTTCACGTGTACCTGTAAGACCTTACAGCTCAAGGAAAATGAAAACAAGGTACTTCATGAGAGTCACATGTGTTCCTGGTGATAATACAAAGGAAGCTACTAATTAGGAAAAACAAAACCGCCATCGATGGAGCAGCTGCAGTAATTTGCTGTGTCTTTCTGGCATTATGGGAAATGGCATGCATTATCACAGTTACTTTTCACAGCATAGAGGGATTTAATTAGCTTATTTTTTTCCCCCATAAATTCATCCATTTTAAACTAGAGAAAAGAAGTTCACAAATATAAGTTTGAAATGCTGACTTTCGGAAAGTAATATTTTAAAAGTGGCTTCTAATGGATTTTAGAAATAGCTTCTTAAATTAATTTTCAATTAGAGTCACCAAGTGTTCAGTTGTGACATTTCCTTACCTTGATGAGAATTCAGAAAGACTACTTTTATTTGCCAAAATATGATAGGAATGTGATTTCTTTCAGTTGACAAATAGACTAAGAATACGGGGAACTGGATGGGGAAGAGAGAAATGAAGTTGCCCAACAAAAAGAACCAATGGGTTTATAATACAGAAATTGCTGTAAATTCAACAGGCCATTCTTACCTCAAGTGGGAGGTGGGGTGAAGTGGGATGCTGAGGGCTCCAGATTTATAGTGCCTCTGATCCAATTCTGGAGTAAAAGACAGAATGACCTCAATCAAAAATGACTCAAAGGACAAATTTGGACAAGTCAATCTAATCCAAGACATACAGAGCTTTGCACTTCAGCATACCAAACCTGCAGCTATGAGTTCTCTGGTTCTGAAAGAACTGTGACCCCTATGTGCTCCTTGCATTTGCACCTAAATTCAAATTTTACTTAAATTAGAGGGCATTGCATATATCATTTTAATAGTAATATATGGCTTAAGCCTAATAGCCAGCTCAGATTTGAGCTTAGTTATCTCCCCTCTTTCCTTGTTTTGAAGGGTGGCTAGGAAGCAGAGCCGACCAGTCCATCTTGCATAGTTAGCATAGAAAAAAGGAAGTTATGCTTTCAATAATTGCTTTCAGAAGCAAGCAA
This sequence comes from Sorex fumeus, assembly GCF_029834395.1. Classification (NCBI taxonomy): domain Eukaryota; kingdom Metazoa; phylum Chordata; class Mammalia; order Eulipotyphla; family Soricidae; genus Sorex; species Sorex fumeus. The sequence goes on along the minus strand of NW_026606068.1, from coordinate 1,151,945 downwards.
CTGGACATCTGCTGCTGTTACCACCAAAACCAATTAGATGGGAGGCTGCATGAGGTTGATTTCCAAGGCTGAACCAAACAAGCTCATCCGAAATAGAGTCAAACAAGGGCATTGAGAAAATACTGGGAACGGAAATGCAAGGGAAGCAGCAGATTGCACCCATAAACAAGAGCTGATCTAACAACTTGAAGTTGTTAATATCCACCGAAAAGTTTTATTTGTCCTAATGCATTCACAGAGTATATCCATACCACTTCGCAGAGTTGAAATATGGTGATGAATCAGGGGGCTATGAATAACTTCTGGGCTAGAGTAGACACCAAGCAAGCTCACAGTCCCAGCTCTTAATCCCTGATACCTCACCAGAACTCCCAGGATGAATCTTGATGGTTCCTAGCACCACTTGTAAGCCCCAAAGTAAATATGTGTGTGTATGTATATATATATATATATATATGTGTGTGTGTGTATACACACACATATATGTGTGTAAATATATATATATACTTATAAATAAATAAACCATAATGCTTTTAGAAAAATAAGTCCAAATAAGCATTTTATGATAGAGAGCAATCATGTGAACCTACATCATTAACATCTATCTATCTTCTTATGTCCTGTTCTTTGAAAGAATAAGAGAACCAAGAATATTAAGATGATAGTAACTATCAATCAATCAGGAGCGAAGTTAAGAAATAAACCTTTTTCAGGTAGACTCACGGGCTAATGGAACAGAGTAAGAGTACTGAAACAAACCCTCAAATTTATTGACAACTGCTTTATGATAAAGAATAGAAGTACAGGAAAAAAATGGATAAAAACAAGTTTCTTCAACGAATAGTGCTAAGAAAACTAGATAGTTGCAAGCAGCAAAATAAAGCTAGAACCATGTATCACAACATTCACAAAAGTTAACTCGAAGAGAATTAAAAACCTTGAGATTAGACAAAATTCATAAATACATTGGAAAATATATAGGCAGAATACTCCAAGAAACACACCAAAGAGGGGTTTTTAGTGACTGACTCCAGGGGTAAAGAGAACAACAACAACAAAAACAAACAAACTGGAGTACAGCCAATTAAAAATATTTCACATAGCATAATTAACTTGAGCCAAATAAAATTACACCCTACTGGATGGGAAAAAGGTATTTGTGCAATACATCAGAGAAAGGACTCATATTCAAGATTTATAAAGAACTTACAAAGCTCAACAACAAAGAATCCTATTAAAAATGGAGAGATGTCTTTCTCAAGACATACAGAAAAAGAAAAAGTATTCAGAATCACTTATGGTTTGGGAAATACAAATCAAAACAACAGATAACATCTCATGCCAGTAATAGTGGCACTGATCAAAAAGATTGAAAACAACCAATATTGACAGAGATGTGTTTCTTTCCCAGGTTCTGTTTGTGAATCATTTCCACCTTCAAAGCATTGTGCGTGTGCTTAGAGCATGTTGATATGATTTCTATCATGCTGTTTTTATGAAGGCATGTTCCGTGACCTAGCATGCCACCTTTGAGAATGACTTGTGTGCACTAGAGATGAATGTGTACTTGAATGCCCATTTTATGTTAGGCCGATCTCTTCCATTGCAGGAGCAGGTTCCTCCAAACAATAAGTGGGTATCAAGAAAAAGTTTCCTAGGTTTGGAAGACTACCATTATACCATTCTGAATTTTATTAGATACTCAGAACACTCCAGATACAATCCTCAAAAGTTAGAAGTCAACATATTGGGCAGTAGGACAATGATTTCAAACTTTCTATTTATTTTTTTAAGTTTAGATTTGGGTTGACACCCGGCAATGCTCAGTGCTTGCTTCTGGCTCTTTGCTCATATATCACCTCTGACAGTGCTCAAAAGACCATATGTGGTAGCAGCAACCAAACTGAGGTCAGCCACATGCAAGACAAGCAAGCGCCATAACCTCTGTGTTATCTTTCCTCTCCTGACTTTATAAATAATAGGTAAACTAGTAGTCAAAGAGGGGAAAACTATATACATATATAGCTCCATAATGGTCCCTTTTTGAGAACACTAGGGCCCTAATGTACAGTGTGAAAAAAAAACACCAGGTTTTACTAAAGGAATATTTGTGGCTCGGTCTAGTTCTCTAGGGTAGGAAAAAAGTGTTGATCTATGGTCATAGTTCTAGATCTATGGTCATAGTAAATTTCACTTATTTGCCAGGTATGATAATATGCATGATTTACATTTACAAGAGCTGTGTTTTTTGCAATCTCTGTATTTCTAAGAATCATGCAGGAGTTACTGAAGTCATAGCAGATAAATGGTTGTGTGCATTTGGAGACTAAAATCCTGTCACCTCACTTCTTTTCTATTAAAGATTTGTTACTAGTAAGAATGTGTTTTGTATATATTCAAAGGGTTATATAAATATTCTAATTTCCGTAACACATAAGCAAAATCATTTCTTCTTCTGCCAATTTTTTTAATCTAATACCCATGAGATAGACCATTACAAAGCTATTCATGATTGTGTTTTAATCATACAATGATCCAACACCCACCTCTCCACCACTGTAAATTTCCCACTAGCAATGTCCTCCATATTCCTCCTACCAATCCCCAACACTCCACCAGCACCTCCAGTCTGCCTCTGTGGTAGGCACTTTTCTTTTTTCTCTCTCTCCTTTTGTGCATTATGGTTTACAACACAGGTACTAAGGTCATTGTGTTTGTTCAGGGTGTTAAGTATTTTTATAAGGAAGGTAAGGCTGAAGTAGCTTTTTTAATTGGGTGGCAGCTTTAGGGTGTGAACACGACTGCCATGGCTTCCAAAAGTACAGGGAGGTGGTGGGGTGGTAGCCCATACTGACTCCCAATAAAGCCTGGAGATTTTAGTCACAAATCCCGCCTACCCAATTTTTCAGCATGTTATATCTCAGTGAAACCTATCCCAAAATGGTAGAGTCTGATCATGACAGCCATTTTGGATTTTGGAAGCAAGTGACTGCCTAGGACTCTGCTTGGGAGGTCACTAAGCTGAACCACCCTCATCCACTTTACCCTGGTCCATTCAGCCTTGAGAGGGTCTGAGATTAACCAAAGCTTTTGATCTCCTTTGATATTTATTTGAGTCTCTAAAACAAAGCCAATAAATGAGCTTGCATAACTGAGCTAGAGGTGTTTTGTGGGCATCACTTCCATATACCTAACTTTTAGCCTTTTAATTTCTCAGGAACCTTAGTCCTGAGTTGCTGGAGTCTGGCCAGAGGCACAGAGGAAATTGGGGGAAGGAACATCAGGAAGCCTGAAGGCACCATCAGGGTACTGATACACTCCCCCCGCGGGTACTGGTTGGCCTGCTGGTGGCACCACACTTCCTATTCTGCCAATCTTGATATAAATAAATCATTTATTCTTTGATAAGAAATGGGTGAAAGATGAATTGTTATCCAATCCATAAACTAAAATTCAAATTTAACCAGATAAGAATTTACTTGAATTAAATACACTGTAAAATTGTGTATGGCAAATATTTCAATTTTCCCTGTATTTACTCAAGTTTTATTAATCAACAACAATTTTTTGATATCCTTTATGGAAGTACTTACGCAAAATGCACCCTCTTAACTTTAGTCTTAGCAATTTTTCTCTAGATTGTAAAAAAGACTCTGCAATGAACATAACTGTTTCTGAGTCACTCTAGCATTATTCCTGCTTTGCAATCACCATTAGAACCAAAAAGATATGCTTGGTAATAACATTTATCCTCATATAAAATAATCTAAGCATCAAACCAATAGGAAATATTCAACAGTCCTGTAAATCAAATTTTAATATTTTAGAGACTCCCACTTTCCACCTTCAAAGTTAAAAGAACATAAAAGGAATTCGTAAATATATATTAATTAATTAATTTAATTAATAGTGTTCATTATAAATATTAAGAACCTACTCAAGTGAAAATTAAAATAACATCAATTAGAACTCTCTTTAAAGTAGTGAAGATATGGAAACAACACAAGTATTAAGCAATGAATGAATATAGAAATTATGGTATTATGCACAATGGAATATTTTTAAGTTCTAAGAAAAAAAAAAGAAACATTTTTATCTTTATCTGAAAAAATTAGATCCAGAGGCATGCAGTGGAGAGGTCTAATGGGTTAATAGTTTACTGGAGAGAGGTTATAATTCAAGGTTTAAGAGTTGAATAGGAGAAAAAAGTAACTATCTTAGAGTCAATTAGAAAAAGGAAGAGCCCATGAAATACAAGAAAATGCATTCAGTTAAGTTACAGTGTACAAAATTTAAAATGAGGTTCAGTAAGGCCCCATATTCTAGGCAAACACTGATGATTTGCAGTGCATTCAGAAAAGAGAATTGCATGAGTAAAATGGTTCAAATATGATTTCACGCTAGAAATGCTTGAGGCAACAGGGTTTATTTAGCCTGAAGAAAAGAATGTTTATAGGTCCCATGATGGCTGACTTCAAATAAATAAATGGTTATGGAAGAAAGAGGAAATAACATTCTGTGTAACTCTAGGAAAGTCATTCACAGAACTTTCACAATAATACCTAGTCTCTTTTGAGATTCAAATAAATAAATTTAACTATAACAGGAAGAGTTAATCTTGTCTGTCCACATGAAATTTAAGCACTGTAGCCTAAAACTGATTATACTATATTACCCTCTAAAACTCTTTCTCATCCTAATCTACCTATATATATATATTTTACTGGACCTGTGTTTAAGTCAAGAAGAGATATTTTAAAATCAAACAAACTACTGATTCCCGAGTACTCCACTAGTACCTAGTATCTCCATCAATTTAGTTACCCTGTTAATATTAAAACATAAAGAGGCTATTCTGTTTTGTTGTTTTGGATTTGGAGGTAATTTTGGTTCTGCTTGTAGATCACTCCTAAAGGTACCTGGAGGACCATACATCTCTAGGCCCTAAAAAAAAAACAACAAAAAAAACAAAAAAAACCACTACACCAATTATTTGGGCTGGAGCATTAGCACAGCGGGTAGGGCATTTGCCTTGCAAGCAGCCAACATGGCCAACCCAAGTTCGATTCCTCCGCCCCTCTCGGAGAGCCCAGCAAGCTACCGAGAGTATCTCGCCGCACGGCAAAGCCTGGCAAGCTACCCATGATGTATTGGATATGCCAAACACAGTAACAATTGTCACAATGGAGATGTTACTGGGCTCGCTCGAGCGAATCAATGAACGGGAAGACAGTGACAGTGACACCAATTATTTATCTCTCCCTACCTAAAGCTTTTAAAGGATCGCTGCACCAATAGATTTTTCCCAAGGCACACAAAAAACTTAGTCCTATAAAGATGATTTGAGTGTGTGAGTTGATATAGGAGTTTAGGAAAGAGGGCTTAAAGATCACAATAAACGTTGGCATGCTAATGTCTGAGAAGTCTTGTGGTAAAGACAATTGTTTAGATTCATGTAATAAGTGTTTCTGGGGGGTTGTTGTTTTTGTTGTTCATTTGTACTATTCAATGCCTCTTAATTTTCCATAGAATTCACTCCAGGGAGTGGTGAAATAGAAGATAAAATAATCTTAAAAACATAAAAATCACTTTTTAAATTTATTTGCTATGGTATTCATAATTAATTCAGAAAATATTTAGCAATTCAGGAAATATTTAGCAAACTATATCTTTGTCACATTATATTATAATGTGACAAAAATTTTATTATAATATATTGTGACAGAGATATAATTGTGGAAGATGATTCCTGTCTTCATATTTGTTAATGTTTCCTAAAAAAGTAAGACTTGTTCATGTTTACTAGTCTATTGTACAAGATGTATCTTAAAAGCCTTTAAATAAAAAAACTCATATCTTTTTAAATAAAAAAACTTTGAACAAAAAAATATTCTCCTTGCTACTCAATGACTTATATCCTAAAATGTGATTTTTTTTTTGCTCTATAAAGCTTACTCATTCTTTATCCCGTGCCTAGCACTGTACTTGATTTATAGTTCTGTTCAATATATGCATATATCTTAATAATGGATAAATGACTTAAGATAATAAAACAAAAAAGAGTGTAGGGCTTCTCTTTCCCTAACTTTAAATTATACCATAATGTAATAGTAATTTGCTCTAGCGGGCCCAGTAACGTCTCCATTGGAGACTTTGTTGTTACTGAAACAGTAGCACTGTAGCACTGTCCTCCTGTTCATCCATTTGCTCGAGTGGGCACCATTAACGTCTCATAAGACTTGTTACTGTTTTTGGCATATCGAATATGTCAGGAGTCGCTTGCCAGGATTTGCCATGCGGGCAAGATACTCTCTGTAGCTTGCAGGGCTCTCCGAGAGGGGCGGAGAAATCGAACCCGGGTCAGCCATGTGCAAGGCAAACGCCCTATGGTACTGGAATTAAGACAGATTCTCAGACAAATGGAATAGACCATTGATGAGGCTAAAGAAAATCAACATGGTATGTCACTAAGTTGAAAAATTACAGAACTAAGTTCTTTTAAAAATTTAGAAAAATGCTAACAAGAGTAAAAATGCCAGCTCTTTTCAGGTCATATGTGTTTAGAATGTTATGGGAAGGAAACATCATTGTTGTGACTTGGAAAAAAATAAAATACATTGATAGAGTAATACTAACACCAGTGAAAATAAAGAGAATGACGAGTATAAATGGAGGTAAATAAGCTTGAAGATAAGAAAAGAGGCCAGAGATTGGCAAGACTGGCAAAACTGGAAGATGGATGAGGAACACAAGGGGTCTTTCTACAATTCTACCTATTTTTGTGTGTAGAAAAATTAGTTTTCCTATTAATTTTTAAAAGAGGGAGAGAGAAAAGATAATTAAGTCATTTCTAAGCATAAAACCGGTTGACTTCAAGCTTTACCATCCCACATATTTATTTTATTTTATATAGGGCTGGAGCGATAGCACAGCGGGTAGGGCGTTCGCCTTACAAGCAGCCAACATGGCCGACCCGAGTTCGATTCCTCCGCCCCTCTCGGAGAGCCCGGCAAGCTACCAAGAGTATTCGATATGCCAGACACAGTAACAACAAAGTCTCCAATGGAGACGTTACTGGGCCTGCTCGAGCAAATCGATGATCAACGGGAGGGCCTTTACTTTACTTACTTTTACTATCCAAATAAAATAATATTGATATAATTATACAAGGAAGAAAGTCAAGAACTGAGACTGGGATACAACTTTATGAGGTCAATGAGGAAGAGAACAGGATCTGGTACAAATAATTGAAAATCCAGGGAGATAACAGAAAAGCCTCTCCAAAAAATGTTTTGTTATGAAAAAGAAATAAGGAAATGTTTGTAAGAAGAATGCTTCAACTGTTACAAATATAACTGATCATTCAAATAAACTCAAGGCTGAGAACCATAGACAACTTCAATGTCAATAAGACCTTGGCAGGAAGAGTTTCTGGTTGTAATTTACCTTCAGGCAATATCCTGACTGAAGTGTCTTCAACGTGGACTAAGAATAAAGGATATTGGAATGTTATATTCCTCATGATAGTTTTGTTTCAAAGGTTTAGTTCAAATGAGATCAAAATTTCTTATAAAAATGAGAATAAGTAGCACTGTAGCACTGTCCTCCCATTGTTCATTGATTTTCTGGAGTGGGACCAGTAAAGTCTCCATTGTGAGACTTGTTGTTACAGTGTTTGGCATATCGAATACGTCATGGGTAGCTTGCCAGGCTTTGCTGCGTGGGTGAGATACTCTCGGTAGCTTGCCAGGATCTCCGAGACGGGCAGAGGAATCGAACTCGAGTGGGCCAGGTCAGCACATGCAAGGCAAACGCCCTACCTGCTGTGCTATCACTCTAACTTGAGATAAAAAGTAAAGCTGTAAATTAATAGGAATAATCCAATAAAGAAAGGGGTATCAAGGAGAAGAGATTTGCTGAGACCAGGTCCTTGAACAGAAAGAAAAATGGAACTTACTCTATAACTTAGGTACACGTAGAAAAGCTTAAATTACAGAATACTGAATATGTACTTAGTATCAAGAAGCATGATAGACTATTTGAACATAAAGTATTAATTATTGACTTTTATTCTTGTGGGAATCCATAAAGTTTTTCTTTTCTTTTCTTTTGACTATTAGGGTCACACCTGAAGATGCTCCTGGCTCTGTACTCAGGAATCACTCCTGGCCATGCTCAGGGGACTATATGGGATGTGGGAGATCTTACTCTGAACCCTTGTCATCCACATGAAAGGCAAACATCCTACCTGCTGTACTATTGCTCCCACCCCATAGAGTTTTATTCTGAGGAAGATCAGAGTTTCACCTCATTTAACCTTGGATAAGCAAGGACAATGTTTTTTTTGGCGGGGGGGGGGGGGGGGGGGGTAGTGGGGTGGGGGGGGCTTCCAAGGTTCTAGTATCTCTCTAAAGAAATGCTAATTAGTTCACAGTTTATATAGAAATGACTCCTTTCTCATTGAGATCAAGGATGTGAAGGGTGATAATGATATCATTTATAAGCAATGGAGGAAATCCTGGAGGTACAAGACATTGGCTGTAGGGTAGTTCAACAATCATCTTCCCTGAGAAAGAAATATACCTTATAAAATTCACCAAAACTACCAAGGGAGTTAATGGCATATGTGAAAAGTGTGTAAACAGTAAGTTGACACTCTTAAAATGCACTGAAAATTTTCTCTAAACCTACCTAACTTCAGGAAGATGTTTACTTCCTCTGGTGGAGGAGGGGAGTGTGGCGAGGGAAGAGTATTTCCAAGTGGTATTCGGGGGCCAAGGACCCCCAGCAATACTTTGGCTAAAGATTAAATGAGAGAGTCTTGGCCAGGAGCAATAGTACAGTGTGTAGGCTACCTTGTACGCAGCCAACCCAGGTTCAATCCCTGGTCTCCCATATGGTTCCCCAAGCACCGTTAGGAGTAATTCCTAGTACAGAGCCAAGAGTAACCCCTGAGCATCGTTGGGTGTGATGCAAAAAAAAAAAAACAAAAACAAAAAAAGAGAGAGAGAGAGTCTTTCTGAAGGAGTTTTGATCCAGGCCCAGGGTACCTGGGGTTTCCTAGGCCACCCAGTGGTGTTCTGGGGCCTCCAGGGCTATATCATTTATAGTAGTAAAGTAAGAGGCTTGAAAGATCATGTAGAATCAGATCATGTAGAATAACCTGCTAGGTGTCTGACCCTGATTCTTTCCAGTCTCTCCAAATGTTTATATCTGAGGAGTGTGTCTCATTAAATTAGGGGAATTGAATAAACAGAATGAGACTATTCCTAGAGACTTCCATCCAACATTAAGTCATTTTTGTTTTGTTTTTCCTAATGATATAAAATCTAAATCAAAGTTTATTTTTTTCCCTTTTTTGTGGGCTGGAGCGATAGCACAGCGGGTAGGGCATTTGCCTTGCATGCAGCCAACATGGCTGACCCGAGTTCGATTCCTCCGCCCCTCTCGGAGAGCCCGGCAAGCTGCCGAGAGTATTCGATATGCCAGACACAGTAACAACAAAGTCTCCAATGGAGACGTTACTGGGCCCGCTCGAGCAAATCGATGATCAACGGGAGGACCTTTTGTGACTACACTAAATAAGTAATTCTCTTATGCACATTAGGTAACAGTCTTGCTTCATAAATATGTTACTAACAGAACTGTACTATTTATAGTCCATTGGCGTCAAAAGACAGTCCCCCCCCCTCATTAATTCATTTTCATTTGATAGCAATCTTCAACCCTTTATATGATGATGTGTAACAGGAACAAATCTTCCCTTATTTTTCCCATGCTCAGAAGGAAGCTAAGAGCCTAGAAAGACATAGTTCATATACCAAGATGATGCCAGTCAAGCCCTGGCAAAAGAATGATTGAACATTCTCAGATTAATTTCATGGTTATTTGTTCCATCCCAGAAACACATCAAGTACGGGCTTCCAAGTTGAAATTACATCACTCTGTCCTTGCTGCCCAGGTAAGGGCAGTGAAAAATGAAGATATTCCCCACCCTCTAATGATAACTAATGACTTTTCTCTTTTCAACTGAGATGCATTTTACAGCATCATAATAGAAGCCTAATTACCAAACAAAATGATAAGATATATCAGGACACATGGTATTTAGATTAAACTCACAAAAAACAGGCATTTGCATCTTCACCATCCTTCAGTGTCACTGCAGTAATAGAAAAGTGGCAACTGGAAGGTGTATAATGAATATTCCATTAAATTTTCATTTGGATTGTAAATAACTTAAAATTCTAAACTACCCAGTAGAAGACTGTTAGAGAAGGATGCTAAGAGAAATGACAAGCATATTTGTAGAGAAAATTAATAATGAATGACTTTGCATTAACTGGATTAAAAAAAAAATTAAAGACCACAGAAAAAGGACAAAAGGATTTGCTTTTACGGATTTGACAGGAAAAATTTCATAATTAGTCAGATGAACTTATAAGGTTATTCTTCTAACCACATATTTCTACACTGAAAAGTGTCTTAACTCTAAAAGCAATTTTCAGTATTTAGGGGTTTCCCTGGTGAGCTTGTTCCTGGTGTCAGACTTGAAAGATATATTGAGCTGGATATTGAATGAGGATTTTGAATAATTTATATTCTTGTTTATTGAGCACAGCCTAATCATTACACTATCAATAAATCCAAGACAGAAATAATAACTTATTGGCACAAGTGACAAGAAATTAAGATTCACAAAATAGATGATAAAAAGTAGAAGTTATAATAAAATATTAATAATAAAAATAATTTTTGTAACTCTGCACTCCCTTTTTTCCTTTGCAAATTTAGGACTCCCTAGGATTAAGAAAGCAAAATTAGACCAGCCAGGGCTTGTAATTTGGAGAATATGACAATACAATCTCTAGAAGAAGGTTTTTATTCTTTTAGTTCTGATTGGGTCCAGACAGAGTGCTAAGAATATCTTTATACAGATAAGGAACCCAGGCCCCTAGTCAAACTGATAGACAGAAATTGCTCAATGAGGAAACCATCTCACACCAGTGAGAATGGCACACATCAAAAATAGTAGGAACAATATGTAATGTCAGGGATGTGGTGAAGAAGGACTTCTCATTCACTGCTGGTGGAACATTGTCTGCTTCAACCCTTACGGAAAACAGTATGGAGTAATCTTAGAATTGACTGCCATATGACCCAATCTGCTACAACCTGGTTAGAACTGGAATACCCATGTTGAGTGAAGCAAGCCAGCTTGAAGATAAAGATAGGTTGGTCTCACTTATCTGTGGTATATAGAATAACTGGATGAGAAACTGTATTATGGTAAAAGGAGAATGCCTAGATCAACCTTCATCCCAGAGTTTAGAGAGGAGAAGGACAGAGAAGAAAAAAATTCAAGGGGGAAAGCAGAAGAGAAAAGGAAGTAATGCAAGAACAGAGGTCAAAGCTTCAGTTATACTGGGGATATGAAAGAATAGTATAGCCATATATCCAAAACACAGACTCAGCAAGACTGAAAACATGAGATCATGCAACCACTGGAACTTTGTAATATATCTGTCAAGGTGGGGGCGGGGGATGGGAGTGGAGACAAAACATAAGAACACTGGTGAAGGGAAGCTGACACTGGTGCTGGAATCACAAAATTGAAATATTATATGCCTAAAAGTTAACTATCAAGAACTTTATCAATCACGGTCTTTAATTAAATAAAAATTTTAAAAGTAATTTTTAAAAACAAACTGCTCAATCAAATCTTCCTAGAATATTGTCATCTTTCTCATCCTTTCCATACACTTCTGATAATATTACTCAAGCATCTTCTGTATGGGCTAGAGCGATAGCACAGCGGTAGAGCGTTTGCCTTGCAGGCAGCCAACATGGCCGACCTGAGTTCGATTCCTCCGCCCCTCTCGGAGAGCCCGGCAAGCTACCGAGAGTATCTCGCCCCCACGGCAGAGCCTGGCAAGCTCCCCGTGACGTATTCGATATGCCAAACACCGTAACAACAAAGTCTCCAATGGAGACGTTACTGGGCCCGCTCGAGCAAATCAATGATCAACGGGAGGGCCTTTACTTTACTTACTTTACTTTACTAAATATAGATTGTTCTATCACCCTAACTCTCTTGGCATAAAACCAAATCTCTACTTCATCTTTTTGAAGCCTGTTGTGTAGTGTATGTTGACTAGACTACTTTTCCACTTAAGATGTTCTTCCCAATAATGCCTCTTTTCTACTCAGTTGCTGGGGAAGATAGAATAGAGAATGTGAATTAACATTCACTGAGTCACCTACCAAGAGCCAAGATATCATCTAGATACTAAGCAGTTACGAAAATAAATTACTTTGTCCAACAACAACCCTGTATGAGATAAAGAAATTTAGAAAAGTAACCTGACAAAATTCACACAAAAGGAACAAATAGAAGTCAAATTTAAATCCAAATTTATGTAAACCTATATGCTTAATTATTTTCATTATCCATAGTCATATTTGTCACTGTGAAAGTTAATATATCAAAATTTTAAAATGTAGAAGAGGGACAGAAAGATAGCTCAAAGGGATAAACACATGCAAGTGGAAGGTCCACGTTTGATCCTTGATGCCACATGGTCTGCTAAGCACTGCCATGAATGAGCCCCAAGTGCAGAGCAGTGAGTAGCTCCCAAGCAGTGATAGGTGTGACTCCAATCACAAACAAAACTGTTAATGCCAATATTTTCAGCAAAGTCAGGTTGGATTCCGTATGCCTGTTCTTCTTAAAGTGCTTGATACATGGTCAGTACCCAATAAACACTTGTTGAAGGAAATGAAGGAGAAATAAAGGGATAGAGAGAGGAAAGAAGAAACAAATGAAGAGAATCACCTGCCACTCAATACTAAACTATCCTAAGTAAAATTCTAAGTATAAATAGAAAAAATAACTTATCAGAAGCAAAATGTATATAAATTCATTTGTGCCAAAATATTTAATGTATCATGCAAGCAAATAAGAAATTAGGAATACTACAAAGGGTATTGAAGTAACCACACATATGTATAAATTAGAAAAAAATGAAATAAATTTGCTAAATAGCTAGATGCAGAACTTCTTAATACCACAGAGCAAACTTCAAGTGGACCGGACTGAACTTTGTTCAGCTTATCAGTGTTAGAAGACAAAAAGATGGCAATGGGGAAAAAAAAGATGGCAATGGGGAAAAAAAGATGGCAATGGGACTGTGTGCCTTTCCACGGTACAGATTTTTAATTTCTATGTACAAGAATCACTTGTATTAATACTCTGTGTGAAGTAGAGTTTTAAAATTGCTCAAAGACAATGAAAGGCACTGATAACTTATAAAAGTCACTGGTCTAAAGAGTCCATGATGATTTATGTCTATAATAATTATGTTTACAGTCCTTCATAATTATTCTGTTAAACAGGGCCAAGATCTCCCCAGACGAATCACAATGAAGACAAGTTGCAGTGCAATAAGCAAAGGGTCTTTATTGGCTAGCTTGAGTTAGGGCCCTAGTCCAACTCACCGACACAGCCTCAGCCTTCTTGGAACGAGCTCCCCAGATCTCAAAAGTGAGGGGCTTTTTTACCATAACATTATATAATAGGGACTTTCTGTGGACCAACCTTTTGGTCACAGTCTTAGGGGCTTTTCACTACTTATACTTATCTGATTGGTCATAAGTTGGAGTAACATAAGGGTTGCATAAGAGTTACATAAGGGCTATATGGAGGAGGGGGTGGGGGGATGTCTCTCTACCAGCCTCTGATAAGTAACCTTAGTTGAATTCACCATGGCTATCTCGCTTTGGGGAAATCATGACTCAATTCCAAGTATCTGTGCTCAATTCCAGGAATTCTGAAACTGAAACCTAGGCCCAGCTTCTACTGGCTTCTTTATGAGTCTGTCATGACACTGCCTTTGCTTGTCTCTCTCTCAATTCTTTCATGATAAACTACTTACATATAAATAATATGCTTATTAATAATATATCTCTATATATTCACACACAAAAAAGTCATTTCAGTTTTCCAAAGTAGTCTCTCAAAGGTTTCACTCAACTAAAGGACAACCAAATTTTCCTGAGCATTACCGTTAATTTACTAGAAGGTACAGGCTGTGTAAAAGGTAAAGGTAAAGGCCCTCCCATTGATCGTCGATTTTGCTCGAGCGGGCCCAGTAACGTCTCCATTGGAGACTTTTGTTGTTACTGTGTTTGGCATATCGAATACTCTCGGTAGCTTGCCGGGCTCTCCGAGAGGGGTGGAGGAATTGAACTCGGGTCGGTCATGTTGGCCGCTTGTAAGGCGAACGCCCTACCGCTGTGCTATCGCTCCAGCAGGCTGTGTAGGAAACAAAAATTGCTGGAGGACATTTATCATTTTGTATGAGTAGAAGACTTTCAGTATCCCATAAAATGGATTCTTTTCTCTAAAGATATGAAGAATCAAAAGACAGCTGCAGGGGCTGGAGCAATAGCACAGCAGGTAGGATATTTGCCTCGCACACAGCTGACCTGGGTTCAATTCCCAGCATCCCATATGGTCCCCTGATCACCTCCAGGAGTGATTCCTGAGTGCAGAGCCAGGAGTAACTCCTGTGCATCACCGGATGTGACCCAAAAAAAAAAAAAAAACCAAACAACTCGAACACCAGAGCGAGAACCAGAACTCTGCCAGTAGTTGGCTGGGCAACCACCTTCCCATTGCCATCTTGTATTCTCTTTTACCACTCCTCATCTGAGCCAAGTTCACATCTGCTCCAGGTTTTCTGGTTGTGGCAATCCTCCTTCACTTTCCTGTTTTACTGGTTTTATAAAGTTCTTTATTGTCTCTCCTCCCTCTCTCCTCTTTGCTTTTCTCCTCCTCCCTTTACATTTCCTCCTTCTCTCTCCCTTTCTTCAAAGGTCTGTGTTTCTAAAATTAAGATTCACTATAAACATGAATCACACAGGAATATGTTTTATAAATTATTTTTGAAAAATGTATATCCATCTACAGATTTAATTACATCTGAACCATTATAGAACTTGAAATCAATTTCTAAGATGCAGAAACACTTAATTCTTAAACATTTTCCTGGGTATTGAAATGACTTTCTTCATATAGTTTCCTTTATAGATTGTATATTAATTCTCCCAATTAATTGTTAGAATTGTTTAACTCTAACAGTTAACATGAGGAAATTACATCATCCAAAACTTCTTTTCAATATATTGTCAGAATAATTAATAAACATCAGAACATATACCTCCTCTGAGATTAGGACATATCTGATAGACTGAGAAACTACTTAAAACAGAATGGTATTCACCTACTTAGCCCTACTTAGCATCAGTGTTTATACTATGCTTGGGCTAATCTTGCCTCCTATTTGAAATGCAAGAATTGTGTAGGCAGTCGAGAATCCCAGCACGATAGAAGAACCGCTTGTTCATCTACAGCTAACTACTCAGCCTAGAAATGGGCCAACCATGGCCAAGCATGTCCACACAACACTGTCAGTTATGCATGAGCAGCAATTTAGGAGCTTTTATAGCAGCTGCTAGAGTATTCCCATCCAGGATTCTGCTATGCCAGTTTTCAAAAGACAATACCAAAATTTATGCCAGCAATCACATTAGGCTACTGGCAACATAGGGATTGTTCTGTCCTAGAAAATAGCATAGGCACAATACAAAGACACTCTACTACTCATTTTACCATAGTGTCCTCCTGAGTACAAGAGAAGATTCCAGATTTATTGTTGAACTACAGCCAGGTCTTTGGGAGAAAGCTACTTCATGAATGCTTTAATAATGCATAAAGATGGAAACAATGATACTTTGAATAACTGAAAGCATAGATGATCAAGAATAGCAGTTACTGCAACATTATTTTCTTTATATACAATTCATACCCAGAATACATCCAAAAGATTTAAGATGGTTCAAAATTAATTTACCTAGCATTTTACTTAACATAAATATGATACGGACTTCGTCTGAGGAATATAATAGGAAAGAAGAGTGATTTGATGATATAAAGTTTAAAGGAAGACAGAGAAGTGCTGGGTTTATTACTGTTAAAGGTAATTCTGGAAAGCTTCTCAGAATTAATTTTGAAGGATGAATATAAATTGGTCTGTTATATCAAGCAAGGATCAGAACAACAGAACAGGAGCTGACAAGGAGTAATATGATACCCTAAACTCAAAACACATTTTTATGAAAGGCATGAAATAGGAACTATTGGTAATAGGCACACATCAAGAATAGAATGGCAGAAAAGGCATCTAGATGTCAGGGAAATAAAATATTTCTAAAAGGGACTGGATAATGATAACAAAGACCACAGAATAATTATGGAAGAATTTTGTATTCTGCTTTTCAACAACTAAAACAAATCACATTTTACTTATATTCAAAGGGCCATGTGTCCACCAAAGAACAGAGTTCACTGCAACAAGTGACCCACTCTCAGGCAACTGGAATTACAGTCAGGACTTAATGTCTCAAATGAGTATGTAAATGTGTATAAATACCTCAGAATTCATACTCAGAGACTATGGAAGGGTTCAATATTACTCAGCATTTAAATAAAGTTGTGCCATGGGTTCTATTACTTAGTTTCTTTTATTTCTTTACCATTGTCTAATTCTGGTTATCCAGGCTCTGTGAGCTAACCAAAATCCATCTTATAAATTTACTTTTGGTTTATTTATATGGCAGATAATATCTAGCACTAGTGTCTAAAAATCCATATCAGTTCCAAAGACTGGATGCACTTTTATGTCTTGAAACTTGGGCAAACATTGGTTTCCTTACTGATAGTATATTCAATAGATTGAAAGGGGCAATGTCCATATGCAAATCGAATAAGGACTTAATATTATGAGAAAAATGGGCACACAAATATAGGTTATTTTTTCAAGTAGTTTGGAAGTTAATAAAGAAAATATAACTTAAAAAACTAGAGTTGAAGGAAACTTTTTCTTTTCTTTTCTTCAATAAAAGATTTTTCTTCACAGGCTGACTAAAACCCTGGTTAGAAAAAGATGTTTAGAAAAGACACAATATTTGATCACATGAAATGTCAAAGGGAACGTTTAAACATGAATGGTTAAAAGATCTTTTTGGAAAGCTTATCCTTTATAAATGGGAAGGAAAGAGAAATATAAAGCAGAGTTAGGGGCAGAAGATATAGAACAGTGAATAGGGTACTTGCCCTGAAGGCAGCTGACCCATATCATAAATGGTCCCAACTACCACTAGAAGTGATCCCTGAGCACAAACCAGAAGTAAGCTCTGAATACCACCAGATATTTCCAAAAAACAAACGAACAAAAGAAGCATAATGGAGAATTATCATTTTTTGAGACTTACTTGAAAACCATCAACTATAGACATATTTTTATCTGTGAAGAGATGAAATAAAAGTATATATCTTAATAATATGTATCTTAAAAATCAATATTTCATAACAAACCAAAGTATTTTCCAAGAATACAACATCTATGGAAAATTTATGACCATAATATTGACCTCATCCAAAGAATAAATGCTTCAGGAAGTGAAATGATTCAATACAAGCATAAATATTTCTTGACACTAACTTTGTAAAAGACAGAGTTTAATAAGAAGTATAAATTAACATGCAATTTATCTCATAATTATTTTCTTTTCACAAAATGTTTTTACTCTAATCACCCAGAGAAGTCCTGTTCATTTGAGAATCATTATAAATGTGATGTCCTCTCTAGAACCTCTTTCTTCTATGACAAGACAATGTCCATTCTTCCTTTATTTATTTTTTTGGTAGCACCTTGTTCACGATGTAATTATAATAATGTTCACATGATTGATTAGTCAATTGACCTCCCATAATAATGGCATGATCTAAAGTATGGACAGCATGTTATTCATGAAAGGAAACTTAACATCTATAATACTCAGAACCAACTAGTAAATGAACGCCATTTCAGTACATTAATTGATAGATAAAATTTTATTGAATCATTTATTCTAGTAAGTAGATTGATAGCATGTTGTAGAGATTTCTGGATACTGACTTTGTCCAAAAAAAAAGCAAGTATCCTTTGACACTCTCTAAATTAGAATCCTTAATGTCTCACTGGTGATATTCGCCAACAATTTGGAAACTACAGTAGATTAGGTTCTATTAGTTCACAGTAGCACTGTAGCACTGTCTTCTCATTGTTCATCGATTTGCTTGAGCGGGCCCAGTAACATCTCCATTGTGAGACTTGTTGTTACTGTGTTTGGCATATCGAATACGTCATGGGTAGCTTGCCAGGCTTTGTCCAGCGGGTGAGATATTCTCAATAGCTTGCTATACCGCTATGCTATCACTCCAGCCCTTTACAGCAAGTATAATGAAATGTTTAGTGAGGAACATTAAAGTAAGCAGTGTTGAGAAAATGACTGCATTCTTTTTTTTGTTTTTATATTTATTTATTGAATCACTGTGGGAAAAGTTACAAAGCTTTCAGGTTTAAGTCTCAGTCATGCAATGATCAAACACCTTTCTCTTCACCAGTACTTATTTTTCACCACCAAGAACCCCAATATACCCCCCTCCAATCCCTCCCAATGCCTGTGAGGCAGATGAATTCTACTTAACACTCTATCTATTTTGATTACATTCATTATCTAGACAAAAGATGCACCATTATTGTTTAGAGTTTACACCCAACAATCAGAACTGCTGAAAAGGCATTGTGAAATAATTTGTTTCCTACAGCTGGTTATGAGAACCATATGATGTCGCACGGCCACTATCCAGATTTTGGATTTCTGATATTTTGCTTATTAAGTCTGGAAAGATTTCTGCCAAGAGCCAGATAATTATGAGATTGGTTTCTATGGCTCTGGAGCCATGGCCATGCTAGAGAGCCGCTCGTGGGGGACAACTTGTAACCTCGGTGGGGCATGAAGGATGAGCTGGGAACACCCCCGTTTCCCATGAGGTTGTAGTTGCCCCGTCACCACCAGCTCATTACCTGGCTTTCCTATAAGCTCCAAGGCAGCTGCCATCTTGCTGCCCAGGGGGCAAAAGGCAGAAGGGAGCAACACCCCTTCCCTCCCAGGGAGGCATGGTACCGTGGATTAACGCCTAGTCCATTCACTTTTCTGCCGCAAGCTGCCAGGCTCTGCATTAAGTCCTTGTGCCTCTGGAGTGATGGCCGTGCCTGAAAATGACTGCATTCTTGAACAGTAACTTTATATATCACATGGACAGTATATATTCTACTTTGCTACATTCACAGCTTCCTTAAATCTTAAAATGACTTCACATAGTCGCAGACCCAGAACTTCTTCCTGTACAGCGGAGCTCTGGAGAAGCTTGCTTTCATACATTAGGTAGGTTTTAGGTTTTATTATCACAATTCCATCCCAATAGTTAAAACAAAAAAGTCATCTTTTGAAGATACTTTTATAACTAAGAACTGGTCTTGACTCTACTAGTATGCTAAGATGTAAAATAAGTACACCTTATCTTAATGGACAATTTATATCTTAAATGTTGTTGAATAAAAAAGTCAAAAACATTTTGACTAAAATTTGCTTACTTAGGAACACTTCCATGGGTTTCAGTAGCACTTTGTGCTTACTTGCTACTATAATTAGAATTGCCTGCAACTGTTTTTGAGCATCTTAAGATGGAGATTAAGTCTTAACTTATCTTTATCTCCTTCATACTTAACATAATCACTGGCATTTAGTAAACAGTAAATCACTTTTTTAAAACGTGAGGTGTGTGTGCGTGTGTATGTGTGTGTGTTTGTATCCATGACAATAATCAAGTTAAAAGAAAGTCAACACTGAGTTTTGTGTTTGTTTCTTTGGGCCACCCCAATGGTGCTCAGGGTTACTCCTGGCTCTTCACTAAGGGATTACGCTTGGCAGTGCTTAGGAGACCATGTGGGATGTCAGGAATTGAACTCAGTTCAGCAATTTGAAAGGCAAGTGCCCTACCCCCTGCACTACCTCTCAACCAACAGTGATACATTTAAGTAGCTGTAAATATTCACATAGTTTTCCATTTGAAAACAAATTAACTGTAAACTAATTCTGTGTTCTCAAATTATTATTCTGTTCCTTTCACCTTTACATTTTATTTAATCAGAATATCTGCTGTGTCTAATAAAAATATGAGAAAATTCAACTGTTTTTCCTGCCTCTTAATAAAAATGCTATATAGTAGCAGAGGGAAAATATCACAAATGGCATGCCAAAATATTATTTTTTATCTCTATATTTATAACATACAAAATTCAAAATCATAAAAATCCTTGCAATTGTTGAACATAGAGAGATTTAGAACCAAAGTCAGAATTTGAGACTGAAATCAGAAAATCCCCTTTGAATTATAACCAAGAAAAGCGAATACAAAATGGAAGCAATTAGTCATATGAAAAAAGTCGTACCTTGTGTGGCTCTGATTCAGTTATCATTCATATACCTGGCATAGTACCCCTTGAGAGGGACAGGCATAATATCCACTTAAACAGTATCGCATGAGCAATACCCACTATAACTTTGTTGCCAGATGAATTTCTCCTGTGAAGTATAATACAGAAACACTTAGAGTTATATTTCATTATTCTCTGAGACTAGTAGATGCAGTGGTTTTCCCACAGCATAATCAGTCCTTAACTAGACTGGTAATAGGACATTTCTAAGCCTACAAGCTGAAGAATACTTTGTGGATCTGTGATGATCCCTGTGCCATTCAGATTCCTGACAACTCAGACTAAAACTTCTCATAGCCTCTTATCATGTTGGTTTCAATAGGCTACAGAATTGTTGAATTGCTGGATGAGAAGAAAAGTATCTCCTGAGATCACAGTGAAGGTTCTGCTGAGACAAACCTGCCTCTCAAAACACTATCTCCCCATTTGGAAAGGTGATGAAGGAATTTGTTTCCTCAAATAAAAATTTTGATTTAATAAATATTTATTAAATAAATAAATTTAATGTTAATGGGAAAAACATTTTGGATCAGTGTAACCAGAAATCTTAATAGTCTGAGCAAGACCGTATAGGACCATGATGATCATGAGAAAAATAAATCATTTCTGAGCGATTAAACTCAGATCTCACAGGGTACAAAATGTAGCTTGTTATATTTCTTCAATATTTTTTGGATTTGTGGGACAGATTGTGGCTGACTACAGTATGCAGGAAACTACATTTCATAATTTTATCCTATGACTCATCTCCTCAATAAGATGGTTGCCTTCTGACAAATGAAATGGTTTCAATTCAAGCAAACAGCACTTCCGTGGCTTCTAAGCAAACACCACATTAGGCTGAGAAGAAGAGCAAACAAATTCCTTTTCAGAGGTTCAACAAGGAATAGGGGCTGCATTGTAGAGCACCCATGGAGGCACTTGAGAAACTCTACAACCATCTGTTCTAGATGATGCAGAAAACATGACCAAGTACAGATGTAAGTCATCTCACACAACTTCAGGGTTGGCTCCTAGTCTTAATTGGCTATAAAATGTAATGGAAAATACAATCACTGTAAACCCACTAAACTTTTCTCTTTGAGATAAATATTTACATCAATTTTCAAGGAAACAAATTATAATGGCCAACCCAATTAGAGGTGGCAGTAATTTGAAAGGCAAAGTCTAACATAAGATTCCTTAATAGGAATGATGATAGAATTGAGAGCAATCCTGACATGCAAAGATCTGTTTCCTAAAGAAGAAATGGCAATTCTTCTCAGGAAACATTGGCATTGATGTTTCCTGATCTTTAAAAATAGCATAAATGTGTAGGAGTCTTTTTCTTTATGAAACCAATGTTTTATTGTTAGGTCTCCTTGGAGAAATATAATTTTTTATGATTTTAACAGGCATCTGAAATCTATTTTTATGGCTTAACAAGAGAAGCAACACTACCCTCGTGTGGCAAAAGAGATTAAATTAAGATTTTTAAGAAAAAATTTACAATCAGTGTTAAATTTTAGCTTTAATTTTTAAAAAAAAAAGCAAAATACCTTTTTTGTATAACAGCTAGGGATTGAACCCAGAGACCTGCACAGGTGAGATATAAGTTTTGCCACTGAGACACATCACTGGCTCCTGGAATGAAATTTAAGTCCACAAATAAAAGTTCTATTCTAAGATAAAATGTTCTTGTATCACTTGGATACTTGCTGTCACTTATAAATTATTTTGAAATATTTATTTACCTTCTGATAAAGGCAAAATCTACAGTCAAAAAAAAAAGATTCTTATCATTTAAATCAAAATGTTAATAGTGAGTTCCTATTTCCTTGTGTACTATCAATAAAGGAAAAAAAAATTGAAAGCCCAGAAAAATAGCACTGATTTTAGAGAAGCACTAGCATCTTAAATACTTAAATAAGCAAGCAATAAAAACTCTCTAAAAAGATAATCAAGAAATGAGCAAGAAGTAGAATTTTGGATATTACCTTCAATTATGAGGTACTTCAACATGCATTAGTTTCATTGACCAACATCAACTCTTTGATGTCACATTTAAACACTATTTTACACATAGAAAAGTAAAATACCAATATAATAATTTACTCCCAATTATTTCACTCAGCCAAGGAGGTGAGATCAGCTCACCAGTCGCTTTTTCAGGATTGTCAAAATACATAGCTCTGCACTGCACTGTCTTCACATCGTTCATTGATTTGCTTGAGTGGGCACCAGTAATATCTCACAACAAATTGTGAAACCTGTTGTTACTGTTTTTGGCCTATCAAATACATCATGGGAGCTTGCTATGCTTTGCCATGCAGGGGAGATACTCTCGGTAGCTTGCCCGGTCTCCGAGAGGGGTGGAGGAATCGAACCTGGATCGGCCACGTGCAAGGCAAATGCCCTACCCACTGTGCTATCGCTCTAGCCCCAAGATACACAATTAATGAAAAATTAATATTTTGTTCTAACCTCTTAGAGTGTTTACCAGTGTTTTATAACCACGCTTCATCTCACACCCTGGGAAGTAGGATTCTTGAATTTGGTGATATTTCTTCAGTAGGAATATGTAGTAGGGGCTGGAGCAATAGTACAGTGGGCAGGCATTTGCCTTGCATGCATCTGACCTGGGGGTTGATTCCCAGCATCCCATATGGTCCCCCCCGAGCACCGTCAGGAGTAATTCCTGAGTGCAGAGCCAAGGGTAACCCCTGTGCATCACTGGGTGTGACCCAAAAAAGAAAAAATAAAAGAATATGTTGCAGTCCTCTGTTCCTTTTTGGCTGGAGCCTCTCTTCACTTAACTGTCCCCTGACATTGGTCTATTGAGCTCACATTTATCAGAAGAGAGAGGGACTATTGCGGGGAAGCTAAAAGGGGAACTTTGGATGGGAGGGGTCATCTACCACTCATCCCATAAGGGTCAAGTCTTGAGGAATCGGTCCTCACCCTAGCTGAACCCCCCCCACTCTGCCTCGCAACCAACGTGTCCCACAAGTCTAGTCAAAGCTTTACTCACAATCAATGTCCTGCGGTGACATTTCAAATAGAGCTTTTTCCCATCCTTGGCTGTCCTCGTGCAAATCCTGAGCCAACAGCACCAGCATTAACAGCATCTGAGAACTGACTAGATATGCAAGTTTTTTGGCCCCTCTCCAGTCTTACTAAATCTGCAGATCTGGAGGTGGGGAAGTCTGTGTTTTAAATAAGCCCTTCATATGATCCCGGTCCTTCCAACCCCGAAGTTGAAGTTGGAAAATCACTTCTCTAGCCAGATCACCAGGGTGGACAGGCCATGTGGGCCCAGATCTACCTGCAGGACAGAGATGCCCCTCTCCTAGGCTGCTCCAAGTTTAGGCAGCTCTTAGCCGATCCTTCTCAAAGAACTTTCCACAAAGAAACATACCCCTCACCCAAGGTCAGACCTAAACACCCCTTCTTCAAGAAGTCTTCCTTAAATAATAGGGAGTAAGGTTCCTTGCTATATACTTCAATAACACTTTATTGATTATTCCATCATAGCTATCACTGTGCCTGGCAAATAAATGATACTCAATAATACATATTTAATGAGTATTACATGCCATGAAGGACTTAAATTGTCTACTTAAGTGCCTATTAATAATTGTCCTCTCTGTTAAGCTCCTTGAAAGCAGAGACAATACCTTATTTATACTAATATTCAATGCCTGTCACATTATCTGATCAGTGCCAAATACTAATCAAATTTATACACATTATTTCTTTGAGGACATGGAAAAAATATGTCCCATTAATGAGGAGCTCACAGTCTGGGGAAAAGAAGCATGTCAATGTATAAATCACAGAGTCACATGATATGTATAATAAAAAGTTATGAACAAGCTGCTTTATGGCATATATAATATCATCTCCTCTCCATTTATTTTCATCCTACTTGTCCTTTACCAAGAATACAAAGTTTCTCCCTTCTCTGAATTCCTACAGTACTGTTTCATACATTTGACCCATTTCATCTCTACCTACCTATATAATTTGATATGCTTAGGTCAAAAACTATGGTATATATAGATATGTGCGTGTGTGTGTGTGTGTGTGTGTGTGTGTGTGTGTGGAATACAACACAAAATGGAATGCAACTCATATCTAAGATGAGTTTCACTATATTTCACTACAACTTGAATGGAACCTTAGGGTGTTATATCAAGTGAAGTGAATTGGAAGAAGTATGAATATGTAACAATTTCATTCATATGCAGCGTATAAGAAACAAAGCAAGGAATCATCATCGGTCAATACTATAATAGGTAGGAGAAGGAAACTTGAGGAGGGAGATGCAGTGGTGAGACTATGGACCTTGCACTTCTACATCATTTTAGTACTAATAGGATCTTCAGTTGTGCTAACTAATAATTTATGTGGAGTGACATATTCATTGTTATTTATACTTTGTTTGATGCTGACATGTTGAACTTATCACCATTAAACAAAATTTGAATACAAATTTGTGTTAAGACTTTGGACAGAAACTATATATTTTACTCAATAAGTCTCTTTAAACAATTTTAACTGCTCTATTTTGACTGAGTCTCCAAATACCTTTCTTTAAATAGCAGGCAAACATGCACAGATTCAAAAGTACAAACTTAGTTTTTCAGTGTGTCTATTTTTAATCTAAAATATTTATGCCATATAAAATATTTTAATATTCTCATACCTTCTATAATTATATCCTTTATTTATAATGAGTTTCCTAGGATTCATGAATTATTTTTACTCCTTCAAATATTCCAGTTTGCAGAAACATATTGTGGTTTATATATAAATGATATTTTAAAACTACAGATTATTAGATTGAGTTCACTTGTGTGGGAATTTATACCCCTAATTTAAAAAAAAATGATGGAACATGCTCCTAGGTAATATAGTGTAGGTATTAGAATGCAAAGAGGTTACAAAAAATGCTCCCAGGAAAGAATTGTCACTGTCACTGTCACTGTCCTCCCGTTGTTCATCAATTTGCTCGAGCAGGCCCAGTAACGTCTCCATCATGAGACTTGTTGTTACTGTGTTTGGCATATCGAATGCATCACAGGTAGCTTGCCAGGCTCTCCCGTGCAGGCGAGATACTTTCGGTAGCTTGCCGGGCTGGGTTCTAAAGGTTTTTGGCTGCCGGGGTTCTTCTTGGGGTGGGGAGGGAAACCCAACTCGCTCCCCTCCGAGGTGCTGTGGTGAAGATAGCCTGACATGGGGTCAGGAAATACTGCATTGCTCTTTCCTGGGAGTTTTATTTTATAGTCTCTGGATTTTGGCCATTGATGAGATTGCATGGTGCCGGGGGCAGTTTGTGGGTATGACTGCCAAGCTGCTGGAAAATGGGGGATGTGGGGGGAGGATGCCCAGTCCTGATCTGAGCAGGCTTGGAGATCTCAGCCATGGGTCCCACACACCTGGGTTCCTCTGTTGGCTCCTTCATGGGTGAGGCTCACCTGAGCGTGTGGAGAGTGGCCTTGAGCATGGCTGCGGCTGGGTTCTGGAGGTTTTCGGCTGCTTGGGTTCTGCTTGGGGCAGGGTAGGAAACTCAACCCGCCCAGGATTTTATATTTAAAAGGTGTCTTCTGATGGCTATGTAAAATACCCAGCCTCTGATCTTCCTGTATCTATTAAATGTTGATGTACTCACTAACTGTCTGAAATATCTCTGCCAACAACGGCTCACCCACAGAGGTGGAGGAACGATGTAATATTGAATAAATGGCTACCTAGGCAACCTAAAGCTTGGACAGTGTGTGTGCATACGTTTGTCCCAGTAGTTTGTATGTCCCATTCTCTGTGACCAGCCTCATTGGCTGAGGCTGCAGGACCTATTTGGCAGGATTCACAGCTTGTAATGTGAAGACTCATTTATCACAATATAAATCTTTAAAATTTTTATCGTATGGTTTTAATTTTTGAAAGCTGATGTCTTTCCAAAATTATGTGTTCTTTTAACTTTTATAGCCCTTAATTTACTGCTTCTTTATGATATATCAAAACAAAATACATTGTTCATGTATTTTGTATTTAATATTTAATAATGTGTGATCATCACGATCACGATCACAATCATCCCGTTGTTCGTTGATTGCCTCGAGCAGGCACCAGTAACGTCTCCTTCGTCCTAGCCCTGAGATTTTAAAAAGTGCCATATTCAAGGCTCTTTCAGGGTAAGGAGAATGAGACCCATCATTGTTACTGGTATTTGGCATATTGGGTACACCACGAGGAGTTTGCCAGACTCTGCTGTGTGGGCGGGTTACATTTGGTAGCCTGCCAGGTTGTCCAAAGTAAGAATGAGATAATAATCAATCTTCAATGTGTGATCATAATTACTGATATTTAGAGAACATGAGAAATTTAGCACATATCGCTCCTACTTAGAACACTAACTTGTCATTTTAGAATACTATTGAATTTTCTTTACAACATTGTGCCTTCACTGTGCCTTGAATATATTCTATTTTTATATATAGGTCTTATTTAACAATATCTGTCAATAAGGTGCGTTTTCCCTAGAGTCACTCTTTTATTATATTCATAAGACTGTTGCCACTGCAAATGGCATCTCAAATTACATTTCCTAATGAGTTGTGTTGAAATATAAAAGGAAATTGATTTAAATATCAATACTATATATTGCAGTCTTAAAATAACTTTCAGTTAATTTAATCATTTCTCTAGAGATTCTTTAAGCAATTAAATTTTCTGAAAATTATTGATTTTTCCATCTTTCAGAAATATTTCTTTAACTGACTTATTAAAAAATATGATAGCTA
Organism: Sorex fumeus; assembly: GCF_029834395.1. Lineage (NCBI taxonomy): Eukaryota > Metazoa > Chordata > Mammalia > Eulipotyphla > Soricidae > Sorex > Sorex fumeus. The sequence continues at coordinate 1,124,716 of NW_026606068.1, read as the reverse complement.
GAAGAATATTGAATTACAGTAGTGATACCAGATGTTTGGTACGCATATTTGTGAATATCTTTATCAGGATAAGAAAGATATTTTCTTCTCCTTTCCTTTTTCTCTTTCCCTCCCATGTACTCCTCATGTGCCCCAAAATACCATAACAGTCATTTTTTCCCTGACTTTTAAAGATTTTATTCCATTTTCAAATGGCTTCCTAATTTGAGCAGTCCTTTGTCAAACCAATTATAATTAGTTGCCAAATATAAATGAAACAAATACTTTTTACATGTACAACAATCAAGAAACTATAATATTTATCAGTCATATTTGGGAGGGAGGGCTGGAGCGATAGCACAGCAGGTAGGGCGTTTGCCTTGCACATGGCCGACACAGCCGACCCGAGTTCGAGTTCAATTTCTCTGCCCCTCTCAGAGAGCCTGGCAAGCTACCGAGAGTATCTCACCCGCACAGCAAAGCTTGGCAAGCTATCCGTGATGTATTCGATATGCCAAACACAGTAACAAGTCTCACAATGCTATTGGGCCCACTTGAGCAAATTGATGAACAAGGGGAGGACAGGCCAGGACAGTGATTTGGGGGGGAAGCAGAAATACTTCTTTAACCCAGCTCTCCTTTTTGGAAGTTTTTCTGTCCTTTATTAAAATAGGTATAATAAACTTATTAGGTGTTTTATCTTGTAAGTTCTATATTGGAAGAACACTTATGTTCTAGGTCTATAGGCCTAGGGTCCTAGTTTTCAACACTTGGATACAACTGAAATCTATGGCTACCTTGATAGACTTATTTAAGCTCTTTTCTGGTATTCACAGTTTGTCTTTATCATTGGCATACATAAAATATGAGACCATATGAAAACAATTTTCTTTTTCAAAAATGGTAAGTTGGGCATGAAATATAGCATAGTGGATAGATGCTTATCTTGCATGTGGCCAACCTGGGTTCAATTCCCAACACTTCAGACATCCCCTCAAACCTATCAGGAGTGATCCCCTGAATGCAGAGCTAGTAATAAGCCCTGAGCACAGTCCAGTATGGTCCAAAGCCCCAAAACAAACAAAAGAAGTAAACTTCATTGTGCCTTTGTAATAATGGAAGGAACTCAAGGGTATGACATGAAGTGAAATAAGTTAAAAGACAAATATTGGATTATTTAACCTGCAGGTGTGCTACAAGGGGGAAAACTCAGATAAACAGATGAAACAAAAGTAAACCAATGGAGATTGACAACAGAACTGAGGCTCCCAGAGGGGAAGGGGATGAGGATGGATGTAAGAGCAGAATAGAGTCTATAAACCAGACTAGCAAGTGAGTGTGGACACTGCAGGTTTAGTCTGAGTGCTGGCCTACTACCAACTGCTCATCTTCAGAGCAGTCATTCATTAACTGGACACACTGTCCTGACTCCCTCACCTGCTCTAACCCACCACTTCCAACGCCATGCTTTTTACCCCACCATCTCAGAACCGGGGCCCCAACTCTTGTGCCCTGGGGTGTACCTTGTTGTGCAAGAGGGTAAAGGATCCACACCAAATCCAACCCTCTAGAAAAAAGGGAAGAATTAGGACTCAGAGTGTGAAATTTCACAAGATTCTCATGGCTCTGGAGAAGTCAAATAAACACTGCATAAAAGGATTATTCCAAACACTTGTCCCATGAGAGCTAAGGTTTAGAGCTACCCTGTGAAGTGGTAATGGATGAGCAGTCTGACCAAAAGAACACCAACAGAGACAAAACTTGTAATACAATTATAATTTGTAAGAAGAGATAATTTACACGTGTTATGGAAATGATAAACTATGGAAATGTAAATTAGATAACAGATAGCACAAAGAACAGGAAGGAGAATGAATGTACACTACTGTAAGGCTTACATTATGAAATGGCTTTGTGTTACTTGAAGATAAACTGTGACATTAAAGATCATTTAAACTCTAAAGTAGCTATGAAAAAGTATCACTGTCACTGTTCTCCCATCGTTCATCGATTTGCTCAAGTGGGCCCAGTAACATCTCCATTGTGAGACTTGTTGTTACTGTGTTTGGCATATAGAATACGATTTGGGTAGCTTTCCAGGCTTTGCCGTGTGGGCGAGATACTCTTGGTAGCTTGCTGGGCTCTCCAAGAGAGGCAGAGGAATCGAACTCAGGTCAGCCATGTCAGCCGCGTGCAAGGCAAATGCCCTCCCTGCTGTGCTATCACTCCAGTCACGAAAAAGTATAACAGGGCAATAATAGTTACAAAATCCTGTCCTGTCCTGTCCTCCCATTGTTCATCGATTTGCTCAAGCAGACCCAGTAACGTCTCCATCGTGAGACTTGTTACTGTGTTTGGCATATTGAATACGCCACGGGTAGCTTGCCAGGCTTTATATTTATGATGAAGAAAGAAAATTCAGAAAAAGAACAAACAACAGTACACAAATAGAAATAAGGAGCTTAAAATAAACCTAAATAAAATACATATTAAAAATCATATTCAATATCTAAAATCAAAAATAAATATAAATTCAATATGCAGCACTGTCTGTAGCACTGTCCTCCCACTGTTCATCAATTTGCTAGAGCGGGCACCAGTAACATCTCCATTGTGACACTTGTTGTAACTGTTTTTAGCATATTGAATATGCTAAAATATGTTTTTAGCATATCGAATGGGGAGCTTGCCAGGCTCTGCCGTGTGGGCGATATACTTTCGGTAGCTTGCCAAGCTCTCTAAGAGGAACAAAAATCTAAACTTGCCAATTAGAATGCAAAAATTATCATGATGATATGATAATGATAAGAATTTTTCTATGGTATTTTATCTTGAAATATAGTATGTCTTTAATTTTTTATTAAAATTGTTTCATTTTTAAAACATTTCTTAAAATATACTTTCAATCTTCAAATAAAATGTTCCTCTGCCTTCCTTCTATAAGAACACTTACTAGAAAGGACAGATGTTGGAACTCAGTATGACTGAAACCCAATAATGAACAGCTTTGTAAATGTGTATCTCATAGTGATTCAATAAAATAATAAAAGAATAAATAAGAACACTTACTGTTAAATTTAAGAATAATCTTTCCATCTGTTACATTTAAGAATAATCTCTTCATCAAAAGATATTTAATTACAACTACAGTGTCACCTTTGCCAAATAGGTAACCTTTACAGGTTTCAGGGAATAGAAGTTGGATATCTTTGGTGCCACTAATAAATTTACAGCCAGTTCTTTCTAGGTACTTTTTTCATTTAGAGTTCATTTTGCATACTTTTCCCACTCTTAATGCGTTTTTAAAAATTTCCATTTTATTATCTAAATATAAAGTAAAGGCCCTCCCGTTGATCGCCGATTTGCTCGAGCGGGCCCAGTAACGTCTCCATTGGAGACTTTGTTGTTACTGTGTCTGGCATATCAAATACGCTCAGTAGCTTGCCGGGCTCTCCGAGAGGGGCAGAGGAATCGAACTCAGGTCGGCCATGTTGGCCACGTGTAAGGCGAACGCCCTACCCGCTGTGCTATCGCTCCAGCCCATTTCAGATAGTTTTCTCATTAATTCTTAAGATCTGAATTTATACTTTTAAGAACTATTGTACCATACCTGAAAAATCTTTTTAAAAGTGTTGCTCTTTAGGTGTATTTGAAAACCTTTGATCCTTTTCCCATTAAGAGTTGAGATCTACTCCTATCACAGGAGTGGCCTCTGTGTCCCAGTGAAGACTGGGCCAGAAGTGGTCTATATACACATAACTGAGGGTCTACCTTCTTTCCTTTGAATAAGGGTTGAAATTGTTGACCTACTAATTAGAAAAACCAGAATTCTCCAAATTTTCTTTTCATTTTTAAAAAAAAATGTTTTTTCTCTTTAGAGATGAAGAGAAAGTATAGTAAATAAGAATAGTAAATTGTCTTGCATACAGTTTAACTGGTTTCAACCCCTAAGATAACTAATTAACAAAATGTAAAAATTAAAAATATCTTGCACTTCAAAAATCCAGCTTTCAGAGCTTTTATAGGAGAAACAAACTTATTACTAATGTGTATATTGTAATTGCTAATTTTTAATATTTATCCAAATCTTATTAAAATAAAGCACACTAAAAGTAGATACCTAAACCACAGCATTCTCTAGTTTTCTCTTGCCCTATCCAATTAACTAACAACCAACCATTTCTTCATAGACATGCGCTTTCTCTTTATTTTACCTGCTTTTACTGAGATCATTATAAATAAAATAATGGGGAAACACACCTTTTGTACTTCTTTTGAAGTTCCTCTAAATGTCATTTGTTTTTATGTTGCTTTCTATACTTCATGCTAATGACATTTAAAGACTAATGTATCTTAGTATTAAATATCAGAAAGAAAATATGGTTTATGATGGGCTAATATATAATCTCACACTAGTAAACAGGAATAATAAAGTTCAAAGTTTACAACAACATGATCTATGTTAATCTATTCTGTGTTAATATTACATTAGTACTAAATAGAAAGATTTATTGGCAGATGCAATAGAAAAAATTTTAAATTAATCTTCAAAGGAGAAATTAGTATAGTGCTAGAAGTACTCACAAAAGAAGTTAGGAAAGAAAAAAAGATATTAAGGACACCAGACAGGAAAGGAAGAAATCAAGATCTCACTATTTGAAGATGACATGATACTATACTTAGAAAATCCTAAAGTCTCTACCAATAATTTCTTAGAAACAGTAGATTTGTATAATAGAGTGGCAGGTTACAAAATCAATACACAAAGTTTATGGCTTTCCTATATGCAAATAATGAACAAAAAGAAAGTGATATTAAAAAACAATCCCATTCACAATTGTGCCACAAAAAGTCAAGTACCTTGGAACTAACTTAACTAAGGAGGTAAAGGATCTGTACAAAGAAAACTACAAAATGCTACTTCAATAAATAAAAGAGGACATGAGGAAATGAAAACTCATCTGCTAATGGATTGAGAAAATTAATATTGTCAAAATGCCAATACTCCCCAAAGCATTATATAGGTTCAATGCAGTCCCTATAAGAATGGCCATGACATTTTTCAAAGAAATTGATCAAACATTTCTGAAATTTATATGGAATAATAAACCCCATGAATAACTAAAGCAATCCTTGGCGGGGGGAGGAGGGCAGAGACGAGAGGCATCACCTTCTCCAACTCCAAACTCTACTACAAAGTGGTAGTAATTAAAACAGCATGGTATTGGAATAAAGACAGATCTGCAGACCAATGGAATAGAGTTGAATACCCTAGCACAGACCCTAAAATATATGATCACCTAATCTTCATAAGGGAGCAAGAAATATGAAGTGTAGCAAGGAAAGCCTCTTTAACAAGTGGTGCTGGGAAAACTGGACAGCCACATGTAAAAAATAAACTCTGACCTCTACCTAATACCATGTATAAAAGTCAGATCAAAATGGATTAATGACCTTAACATCAGACATGAGTCCATAAGGTACATGGAAAAAAACATGGGTAAAACCGTCCGTGACATTGAAACTCAAGGCATCTTCAAAGATAAAACACCACTGACCAAGCAAGTAGAAGCAAAGATTAACAATGGGACTAAACTAATAAACTTCTGCACCTCAAAAGGAACAGTGACCACGATACAAAAACAGCCCATGGAGTTGGAAAAACCACTCACCCAATACTCATCTAACAAAGCATCAATATCAAAGATATACAAGGCACTGGTAGAACTTGACAAGAAAAAAAAAAACCACCCAACCCCATCAAAAAATGGGGAGAAGAAATAAACAGAAACTTCATCAAAGAAGAAATTTAAATGGCCAAAAGGCACCTGAAAAAATGCTCTGCATTGTTAATCATTAGAGAGACAGATGCAAATCAAAACCATAATGAGATATCATTCTCATGTCACAGAGACTGGTGCATATCCAAATGAGAAAGAACTACCAGTGCTGGCAAGGGTGTGAGGAAAAAAGAGACTCTCATTTATTATTGGTAGAAATGCTGACTGCTCCAGCCTTTTTTGAAAACAATATGGACATTCCTCATAAAACTAGAAACTGAGCTCCTATTCAGCCCAGCAGTACAATTCCTGGGAATATACCCTGAGTGCCCGAGAACAGATGTATGGATAAAGAAACCATGGTACATCTATACAATGGAATACTACACTGTTGTTAGAAAAAAATGAGGTCATGAAATTTGCCTATATATGGATAACTTGGAGAGTATCATGCTGAGTGAAAGGAGTCAGAAGGAGAGAGACAGAGATAGAATGACTGAATTCATTTGTGGGATATGAAAACAAACAGTATGAAACTTATATTCAAGGCCAGCGAAAACGGGTCAAGAGGACTAGTCAATGGTTGGTCAACAGTGTAGGAGGTGGAGGGTAGTTAAGATAGAGAAGGGTTCATTATGACAATACTAGTTGGAAATGATCACTCTAGACAAGAACTGAGTGTTGAAAGCAGGTAAAGGAATATAGATAATAACTTTTCAGTTTCTGTATCACAAACCAAAATGCCTAAAATGAGAGAGAAAAAGAGAAAGAGAGAGAGAAGTGAGGTGCCTGCCATAGAGGCAACCTGGGGTTGGGGAGTGGTTAGAAGGAGTGGGAGAGAAACTGGAGACATTTGATCACTTGATCACTTGACATCCTGTTACTCATCAATTTGCTTGAGCAGGTGCTAGTAACGTCTTCATTCGTCCCTGTCACATAATAGTGTAGCCCAATGGCGTCTGCTTGTTCTAGGAACACGAAGAGCTTCAAACCGATCCTTCAGGGTCTTGATGAATAAGTCTTACCATCTCGTAGATGGGCAGCCACACGATCTTTTGATGTCCCATGGAATCCAGTCTGTAAGGGCTCTAGTCCAGCAGTCGTCTCCAAATCTTATTACGTGTCCAGCCCATCTGATTTTCAACACCTTGGCAAATGAGACAGTGTCCCTGATTCTTGATCGTGGACAGAGGTTGGAACTCTGGATTCTTTCTCCCATTTGAGTGAAGCGTGATATTCCAAGCATAGCTCTTTTGATTCTTCTTTAGGAGACCCGAATAGCACTCTCATCCTGTTTCCGTAGGGCCCAAGTCTCTGAGGTGTATGTTAATGCAGGAAGAACAGTGGAATTGAAGAGATGTGCCCAGAGCCAAAGGTTTTTTGTCCTCTTAGCTGTTTCTTTGATGCTCTTGAAGGCATTCCAAGCAGCTCTCTTCCTTCTGCGCAACACAAGTGCCACGTCATTCGCATGTTGACTTCTCGACCTAGGTACACATAACTGTTGCATTCGGAGATGGTCATTCCGTTGAGAGCGAATGGAACGTCAGGAATGAGACTGTTTCTCATAAACATTGTCTTTGTGAGATTCAGCTGTAGTCTGACCTTTCCACACTCACAGTTGAAGTCGGCCATCATTTGTGCTGCTTGGCTAATGTTTGGTGTTTTAGAACGATGTCATCAGCAAAGTGAAGCTGCTGTAGTTGCCAACCATCTATCTTCACTCCCATTCCTTCCCATTCCAGTCATCACATGATGTTCTCGAGGGTGGCACTGAAGAGTTTTGGTGAAATGGTATCACCCTGCCGAGCCCCTCCCTTGACATGTATGATCACTTCCTTGTGAATGGTGAGATCCTGATAGTGAATCCGCAATACAGCTCACAGAGGATCCTGATGTATTGAGTTTGAATGCCCTAATTAGCTAGGGCTTCGATGACCACTTCAGTCTCAACAGAATCAAAGGCCTTCTTTAAATCAATGAACGTTAGACAAAGTGGCATCTTGAACTCCCAAGAAACCTCAATAAGCTTGGTTATCGTGTGGATATGGTCGATCGTGCTTAATCCTTTTTGGAACCCGGCTTGCTCACATGGTTGTCCTTCATCTAGTGTTCTGCCAATTCTATTCAGGATGACTTGAGTGAACAGCTTGTAGATGACAGAAAACAGACAGATTTGGTGATAGTTGTCAATGTCGTAGATGTCTCCCTTCTTGTACAGTAGTACAGTCCTGCTTGTTTTCCACTGGGATGGAACCTTGCATTCAGACAGGCAGCATGTGAACCAGTCTTTTGATGAGTACTGACAGGAGGTTCTCAGGTGTTCGGGTTTGACCTTGTCTGGGCCAGGTGCTGTTCACTTCTTTACTAATGAACTGGCAAGTCGGATTTCAGAAGAGAGAACACGGGAACAACCTATCCATCCTGAGGAATTTGGTATGTGGGCAGGTGGACATGCCTATCGAAGAGATCCGAGTAGAAGTCATGGATAATCTTCTCCATTGCCCTTCTGGAAGATGTTATAGATCCATCAGGAGCAATAAAGGAAGACCTCAAGGAGAGAAGAGCAGCAGTGCTGGCCGATGTGGCAGAAGCTGAGAAAAGAATTCTCAATGCCTGCCTATTCTTCGCCAACTACAAGACCAAGATGGGGACACCAGTGCTGGGAAATTACACTGGTAGATGGATGGGTGTTGAAATATTATATGACTGAAATGCAACCATGAACAATTTTGTAATGCTCTATCTCACAAGGGTTCAATAAAACTTAATTAATAAAAGGAGCAATTAGGAAAAAATTCCTTACACTAATTAAAATTATATTCTAAGAATAGTAATTCTTGGAAGAATGTGTAGCCTCAATTAACATTTTTCATTTTCAGATAATCTCCTCATCGGCCACCCTCCAGAACTCACGGCTGCTTCTCCCAGAAGGGAGCATAAAATGAGGCCCCCATAAGCATGCCACTGGACTCTGTGCCAGGCTATTTTCACTTGGGGCACCCCAGAGGGGTTCGGGTGAGAGCCCTCCCCACCCCAAGGGACCCAGTCACAGCAACCGACCTCCACTTCCCAACCACCACCACACTCCAAGCTGCTTTCCACATGCTCGGGCCGAGCCTCAATATGTGAATATATTCGTGGACACACCATAAGACACTCCCTACCCATTTTCCATAATTATCACACCATATTTTATGGGATTCAGATAGTAGACAACAAATAATAGAGGTAAATATATATATAAATACATGTATATATACCTCTCAGAGAGCCCAGCAAGCTACCAAGAGAATCCCGCCCACACAGCAGAGTCTGGCAAGCTACCCATAGCATATTTGATATGCCAAAAACAATAACAATAACGGGTCTCATTCCCCTGATCCTAAAAGGGCCTCCAATATGGCAACATTGGGAAAGACGAGGCTGCTAAAGGAGAGGCTGCTAAAATCTCAGGGCTGGGACGAATGGAGACATTACTGGCACCTGCTCAAGTAAATAGATGAACAACAGGATGACAGTGATACAGTAATACAGTGAAGAGTAATGCAAAATTTTAGTACCAAATCACTTGTCCTTCCTTTTGTTCTTCTGACCCGTTTTGAGACTTTCAATTAGAAACATATGATACGAGCACTGAAAATCATCTATTCAACAACTTAAGTATATATTTTCATTTTATTTCTTTTCATCATATGCCCTATTTGGCTGGAGAGGATCTGTGGGTGGGGGTAGGAGGTGGATATGGGGAGTAGGACTTAAAAAGATATACACTTACCCAAACCCAGAAGTATCAGGGTGTTGGTGGGCAGTAATATGTCAAAGTGATAGAGATATTGTATGTCAATAGACATTGAAATAAATTTTTTACTGTCTGAATTATATTTATATTTTTTCATTATATATCATCTGCAAGTTCTATAAACATAGAAACTATATACTCTATATATTCTATCTCATTTTTACTCAACATGATCAAGCCATTCTAGTCTACTTTATTATTTCATGAACATCTTTTTTCTTTCCCTTAAAATATAGTCATTGTTTTTCACTGGCTGTTAAGAAACTCAGAGCAATATTTTTATCAATTGATAGATGATCACCAAAAGTTCTCTATACGATTTTTGTCTTCCTTTTTTTATCTTTCTCATTTGTATCGCTAATTATTTACCCTAGTGAGTCATTAGACTTTATATACATCTTCTCCTTTTTTTAATTTTGGTTTTTGTTTCTGTTTTTGGCAATTTTGGGGGCTTACTCCTGACTCTGTGCTCAGCAATCACTCCTGGAGTTGCTCACGGTTCCCTATAGCAGTATAGGGAACTGTGGCTCTGTCAGTCATGCACAAGGCAAGTGCTATACTTACATATTGCCTCTCCAGCATAAGCCTTTTTAGAAGGTCACCAAAATGAATTTTGTGCATATACAAGTAGAATAAATAAAATAGATATTAAAGTTATATGCAATAAATACTAGTTTGATGTAGGATAACATTGCTTTGTCCTTTCTTCCTTGCCACAAGGAACTCAGGTTTATTGCAGTGCTTCTGAGGCACTTCTATTCCATTGTGTTTATCTGTAAACTCTTCCCTATGCTCTCTTCCCCAATCAGTTAATCAGTTTTTCCCCCTAATCAGAATCTATTAACTTGTAAGGTCAGATTCCTCAGAAATGTATGATTTTATATGTATGAGGGAAATATTGTCTTTCTCCTCTCCTTATGTCTCATGAATAGTTAACTTTAAAGCAATGTCCTTTTGTATAGATACAGGAAGACAGTTAATATTATGCTTTGTAATTTAGGATTTAATTGGCTTTGAATATTATTCACTCCTGGGTATCTGCTTTCTCGACTTAAGCCTCAGTTTTCCTTAGTTGCTAGCACCCCAAAATCAGGGTCCTGAATGAGGGATTGAATGGACCCAGGGCAAGCTCTGAGCTACCCTGGCATTGAAATGGGCCAGGCCAAATTGCCATGATTCTTAACTATAAGTTAAAAGCTTGATCATAGACAAATGCTGTCATGATCCAAAAGTAACGACGAGACTAGGACCCTGATAGGGATAGGAAAGACTATCTGGCCTGAGCACTGTAGTATGAGATTAAGATGGCCCTAGGAGAGCAATTCTATAAGCTTAAGGTATTTCTTACTATATCCATACAAAATGATTTATATTATTAATGCATATATGTTTGTTGGACAAGGAGAGGAGAAACACACCCATGGGATTCTGCTCTACGGTGAGTCGACTTGCTAATGAGAATCTGTCCTAGAAGCGGCTTTCCCTGAGGGAAAGAACTTTACCCCTGTTGATTGTGACCACACCTATGCGTAATTGTTACCCCAAACCCTCATGGTTTTGGGATATAACTAGACTGTAAGAGTGGGTTGGGGGATCTGCATCCAGACTCCAGAAGGAGAAGGAGAAAGGCGGATCCAGATCCAGATCCAGAGCTAGATGGAGAATGAAGTAGCATGGGGGAAGAAGAAGCAGGAGGAGAGTCAGAGGAGAATGGAGATGGGAATGGAATAAGCTGCAACTATCACCAACCAGCCTGGTCCTCATTTCCTTCCTTCGCCTGCCCATCGCCATCGATCTCCCCAGGGTGGGGAAAGAAGCTCGACACTACGAATGCAGGCAGCGGGAGAGATAGACCGCTGCTGTCTCTTTGAGTTTACACAGTCTGTATTTCTATAAAAGTTCATTACTGGGACAAAAGAGATCGTACAGCAGGTAGTGAGCTTGTCTTAGCACATGGGCAGCCCAAGTTTGATCTCCTGCATCCCATACAGTCCTCAGGGCCCACCAGGAGTGATATGAATGCAGAGCGAGGAGTTACCCTGAGCAATACCACGTGTGGTCCCACAATAAGCAATAAACCTCATTATTAAATAGACATTCTGTAATGATAATGATAATGATTCTGTAATTTGATATCTTCACTATCCAGTCAGTATGGTATATATATTTACTGAGTCACATGAAATGTAACTAGTATGACTGTAAATTAAAATTTTGCTTGCCTTGCATGCGGCCAACCTGGCCGACCCGGATTCAATTCCTCCTCCCCTCTCGGAGAGCCCAGCAAGCTACCGACAGTATCTCGCCCGCATGGCAAAGCCTGGCAAGCTAGCCATGATGTATCAATATGCCAAACACAGTAACAACAAGTCTCACAATGGAGACATTACTGGGCCCACACGAGCAAATTGATGAACAATGGGAGGACAGTGATACAGTGAGTGATTTTATTTTAATGTAAATAGAAATAACATACTTTTTTGTTTGCTTTTGGGGGTCACACCTGACCATACTCAAGACTTACTCTTGGCTTTGAGTTCAGGGATCACTCCTGACAGGACCATCTGGGTAAAAGGCACGCGCCCTACCTGCTGTACTATTGCTCTGAAACAGCATACATTTTCAATGGCCCTATTATTAGACTTCAAGGCTATTACTTATATTATTACTTCCTCCTAAGATACAAGCTTCTTCAGGAATTCATATACATTTTTTATAATGCCTCAGGCACACCAAGGAAAGCTCATAAAATTTTAAATGGAAAGGTAATATATTCCTTGCAATGGCTAAAAGATTTATATCTCCACAAAATTCATATGTTGAAACTGCCTCCCCAACGTGATGGAATTTGGAAGCAGGGTCTTTGAGAGGTGATTAAGTCATGAAGAAGAAATCCTCATGAATGGGGTTAATGCCCTAATAAAAGTAACCTCAGATATCTAACTTTGTGTCCTTCTACTATCTAAAGACATAGAATAATTTCTGATATATATAGCAAAAATTGATTATATATGAATCAGAAATTGGACTCTGACCACATACCAAACCGCAGTGCCTTGATCTTCGATTTGTGAACTTGCAGAAGTAGAAGACTTAAATGTTTATTATTTTAGTCACCAAGTTTATGGCCTTGCTATGGTGCCCAAATAGACTAAGATATTTGAGTTATTTTTATATTTAATGCAAATCCATATACTATTAGAAATTCATCTCTAAAGTCCAGATATAATCTGATAGCTACTATATCTCACAAAGATATTGAGTTGGTATCATATTTTATTACTGTGTTGAAGACTTAGGAGTAACTTTCACATAGTATAACATTATTATTGTGTTATGACCTCCCTATTATAGCTTGAGTAATGAGCTATTTAATTCCCATAAAACTAAACGATTTAAATAAAACTTTTGGAGATGGCTAAATTAAATGGTTTGATGACATAATGCTTGGAGTTAAGCAAATTAATAAAAATGTAGAGAGTGTCTATAATCAAGCTAGGTAAGTAACACTGACAAGCAGTTATGGAAAAATAGCCTTGATAATAAGCTAATAGGAGAAAAGCAAGTCTAGCAATATCCTTATTAGAATGAAGGAAGGTGTTCTTGAAATTATAAAGACAATCAAGGCAATCTAATATATTATCCATTAGCTTAAAGATATATATAATTCCAATAGCAATCTTAGCTCCATAATTGACTGAGTCCATTTCAGTTCCCTATTGTAAGTTCTAGTATCTCAGTAAAATAGAGGAAGAAAGTATTATATTTGTTTTCAGTTTGTTTATTTACCTTAATACACTGTCAGTGTAAGTTTACAGCTTTAGTGACCAGGGATAAGGGGTATTGAATATTGCAGTTGCTGCATTATTTTACGAAGACAAGAATTTATGATATTTTCAGTACATATGTATTACAATATGTTCTCATTAAAGATGTTATTTCTGGACTAAAGAGATAGTTCAACAGACTGTGGAGAAAGTACATGCTTTACCTGCAAGGGATGTAGTCACTGGTGCCAAACTTGAGGGCCAACACTATAACAGAAGGAATCCCTAATAATAGAGCTGGCAATAGTTGCCAAGCCCTACTAGATATGGACCAAAATCAAAGAGGACAGGGGTTAAGGGAATAAAAGAAATGTTATTTCTTAGCAATCCAAACTAATTTACACTTATTATCTTCAGTATCACTTATAGATTCTTTTATACATTTGCAATTTCACAAGATGTTTTAAAAGGTTTGACCATCCTCATTCTACCTTACAGAAGTTCACAATAAGCTTATCACAAAGAAGCCTGATTTTATGTGCCACACAAACTTGAGAATAAAACTCACAATTTAAATCACTTGGTATGACCAACATACTTAAGTTGGCATGTCAATATAGTATGATTACCTCTTCATTTATTGTCTCAAATATAAAGTAAACATTACAAAACCTACCACTGTGGCATAGAGGATTAAATAAAGAATAGTAATAATTTAATGAATAAGGAATATGCATCATTAGTATTAAGCATATTATTACATTAAGCATGTCATAGATGCGCAAAAACATCTTACTATTAATTCTTTAAGTCATTCATCAGATTGTTTTCACTTTTTTCCCTGCTCTGTATGTTTGATCTTCCTTGTACATCATAACCTAGTCACACAATTAAATCACAAAAGGATGAAAATTCACACACACACACACACAGATATACAATAAAAGTTTAGAGGGAAAAATGAATCATAACTATGCTCCTTTTTTGGAGTATAATCATGTCAGATCCCCTTTGGAGCGGGGCAGGTTGAGTTTCCCTCTCCACCCTGAGCAGAGCCCCGGCAGCTGAAGACCCCGAGACCACTCTCCACACACTAGGATGAGCCTCACGCATTAAGGAACTGGCAGAGGGACCTAGGAGTGCAGGACTGGGGGTTGAGATCTCCAAGCCTGCTCGGTTTGGGACTGGGCCTCCTCCACCCAGATCCCCCATCTTCCAGTATCTAGACAGTTACACCCACCAACTGCCGTGTAACCCCATCAATGGCCAAGATCCAGAGACTATAAAACCAAACTCCGGAAAGCACGTGGCTGCATCTGTGGCCACCAACCTCTTATTGTCTAGTTCTCACTCACAGAGAACCCGGCAGGCTACCAAGAGTATCCTGCCCGCATATATGCCTGACTGGGTGATTAGAGGCTGCCCCAAAAGCCTCCATCCCACTCGGAGAGTCCAGCAAGCTACCAAGAATATCCCGCCTGCACAGCAGAGCCTGGCAAGCTACCCATGGTGTACTCAATATGCCAAAAACAGTAACAATGATGGTCCTCATTTCCCTGACCCTGAAAGAGCCTCCAATATGCCATTGGGCTACACTAGCATGTGATAGAGATGAATGGAGACATTACTGGTGCCCGCTCCAGCAAATAAATGAACAACAGGGTGATAGTGATAGTGAATCATGTCAGATAAATACAGATCATAGGTCAAATTCGATCTCAATCCTGATTTTTATGGTTCAAGATCCCAGTATAATTTACAAAGACAAGAAGACATAGGTTACTAAAGAGGAAGATGAGAGGAAAATGAAGGGCATCATATGCCAAAAATGGACACTGTGATGACTAACACTTAAAAATGTGTACAAGGTGGTTTTTAAGTAAAAATTTTCTAATTTTCTGGACCATATCCTGACTATTTCATTATTAAAGGCTTCCCTCATATCAAAAGGTATTTAAAATTTTGCATCATCAGCTGTACGAAAATTCAAAATTCAATTTTGAAATAACTATGTTTACTAACAATAAAGAAACAAAAGAAAAACTTAATATTTAATAAATATGTGATTATTTTAAAATATCATAAAAAACAACCCTTGATTACCTATAGTATGAATTAACATTAAATTCACTTGAAATGTTGCTGCATTTCATTGGAGGGTTTCCAGTTTTGCAACTGAAAACAAGATCTTTGCATCATATATTATTTTAATATTATGGTAGTGAAAATTAAAGATGCTTAATTAAAATGCCTGAATTGCAATGTTGGTAGTTATCTATTGAGCTTTTATTTTAAAGCTTTAGAGAAAATATAATTTATATCATAAGCAGACAATAAAAACTCAGCATGGAAGTCAAACTTATGACTAGTTATTATTTCAGTAGAAAGTCAACATTCTTACCAAGTCAATTTATTTTCATATATTCTGGCAGATGGAAATGAGCACAGGACTAAGTCAAAAGTTAAAAAATCAAACTGTGGAAGAGGCTAGAGTCATAGCACAGCGGGTAGGGCGTTTACCTTGCACGCAGCCAACCTGGGTTCGATCCCCAGCATCCCATATGGTCCCCTGAGCACAGCTAGAAGTAATTCCTAAGTGCATAGCCAGGAGTAACCCCTGTGCATCGCCGGGTGTGATCCAAAAAGCAAAAAAAGAAAAAAATCAAACTGTGGGTAAGAGACTTAATAAAAATTAGGAAAATAAGTCATATCCATGGCCTTTGCTGTTCTGAGTCCTCTTATTCACCATGCAATAGATCTGAGCCTTTTCTGGAAGCTGATGCATCACACACAAATGTGATCGACTACATGATCCTATCAACCTACTTTAACTTGTGCAAAGTGAATCAATCAAATACTCCTCCTAAAATTGAGTTTCAGATTTATTAATGTCTTAAATAATTGCCTGACCATTTATACATCCAGGAAGAATCACTTTTTTGGCCATACACATAGACAAATGGGAAAAATCTAAAGATTTACTTAACAAAGCTAGGATAGAACATGCCATTATAAATCTAAGAAGGTTCTATATCACTGTCTTGTTTTATGAATGTTTTGCTAATCTTGTTTCCCATCCTTCAAAAGGTTTGACCTTTCTACCTCACATTTGTGTGAAATATTATAGGTCCAGTGTAATAGATAAATTTTTTCTCTAGTTAATTGCAGTTAACTAGAGTTCCTAATTAGTAGTCATTACTAACAAAATTAAGTTTATAGGAGATTCAGATACCTGGAAAGGAATCAAACTTTGAGTATCATTATCCGAAGTCAAATATAAAGTCTTGAGTTGAAGTGATCAGATAGATGATTACAGTGTTTAGCAAATTAGGGAAAGGGCCTATAGTCTTCAGTTCTAAATGTTCCCCTATGGTATTAGTATTAGTTGTCCAATCAACCAAGAATATCTTTTTGAAAAAAAATTATCTTAATTTTTTGTTTTTAGACCACGCTTGGATGTTTCAGCACTTACTCAAAGATCTGCATTCAGAGATCACTTTTAGTCAGCTCGGGAGACCACATATGGTGCCAGGGATCAAAGCTGGGTCAGATATGGGGCTGGAGTGATAGCACAGCGGGTAGGGCATTTGCCCTGCAAGCATCTGACCCAGGTTCGATCTCCAGCATCCCATATGGTCCCCTGAGCACTACCAGGAGTAATTCCTAAGTGCAGAACCAGGAGAAACCCCTGTGTATTGCTGGGTATGACCCAAAAAGAAAAAAAAATAGCTGGGTCAGATACAAGCAAGATAAGTGCCTTACTTCCTGTACAATCTCTGTGGCCCCAAGAATCTCCTTATTGACTAGTATTTCAACTTCTTCTGTGATCAATAGTTCTCCAGAAAATGCTAAAGGATATCCCAAGTCTTTATTTGTAGTGTCAAAACCTACTCATGTTTATGCAAGAATGATATGGGATCCAAGAGCTATGGGTTGATGCAGAACAAGATACTGATCCTTATCACTCCCAACAACCTTCCTTTTTCTATGACACCCTAGCTCAAGGACTCTCCCATGGCTCACCACTTCCACTGGAATTCATCCTAACCTAAAACAGTTAATTTACAGTATCTCAGTAAGTCTAGGTTTCCACAATGCCTATGTTTGATACTCTGTGAAGAAAAGAAGCTACACTTCTTAAAAAGAAGGAAAAAAAATCTCTTCACTAGAAGAAATTTGGACAGATATCAGCTTAAGGTCAGAACTTCAGTGTCAAGACATCTTTAACTCAAAACAATTCCTGAGGATATTGATTCATTCAATATATATTTGCTGAGCATATATTCTTCAGCTTTGTGAAACTTTAATCTCACACTAAGTGAGATAAAAGTGCCTCTTTGGGGCTGGAGAGATAGCACAGCAGGGAGAACATTTTCTTTACATGTGGCCCATCTGGCTTCAATCCCTGACATCACATATAGTTTTATCATAAAATGATACCTGAGCACACAACAAGAAATAAGCCATGAGTATCATCACATATGGCCAAAATACAAATAAACAAAGACTAAAAACTATACGTTTTAATTATAGAATCAACTCGGAAAATATTTATTTGGAATGAGAAAATAAATCACAACAAATTAAAATTTTTACTAACTTCCAATATAAAAATCAGAAAACCATAATAGCATATTTCTTTTAATGTTTTTACTAAATTATCTTTCAATCTCATAATTTGTCACTTGCAATGACATGCAAAATTTTATGAATACTGGCATATTTGTGAAAATATTTATCAGGAAGATCACTATTTTGACTAGATGCTGTTGAGAATTAATTTATCTGCTTATATTTTACTTCCAAATATTTGAAGAAATTTTCTACAAATTGCCTTCTGATTCTGAACATTTCTAACTTTTCCTTTCTCTTCCAACATACTTAGGTGCCAAAGCTGTAGGTCAAATTCATATTATACAAAACTACCTATGTTGAACTCCTATGATTCAACACTGTTAGACTAAGTCAATACACTGGCTATCTTGATATTCTTATAAAGATTACTGCATCAGTATGATTATCAATTATTTAATAATACATATTATTTAATAATACATAGGCTGGAGCGATAGCACAGCGGGTAGGGCGTTCGCCTTACAAGCGGCCAACACGGCCGACCCGAGTTCGATTCCTCCGCCCCTCTCGGAGAGCCCGGCAAGCTACCGAGAGTATTCGATATGCCAGACACAGTAACAACAAAGTCTCCAATGGAGACGTTACTGGGCCCGCTCGAGCAAATCGACGATCAACGGGAGGGCCTTTACCTTTACCTTTACCTTAATAATACATGGAAATGGCTGCAAACTGCATATCTAAGCCTCCTAAAATCAAGTATATGGCCAAAGAAATTTCCTCCAAGACAGATTCCAAACTTGCCATAATTATTTGAATACCAACACAGTACAAGAAGCAGTGGAGACCCATGTCCCACCACTGCCACTATGTAACTCATCTACTATTGTTCCGGAGATTTATAATTAAATCCCAAAAGATATCAAATAGGTACAAAACTTTCTCATACACCTAGTCCTGGTTGAGACTTCTAGGGCAACCTCAGGGGCAAACCCCTAACAACAGCCTCACAACTGAACAGCTGCAGCTATGCCTCCAGCCAAACAGCTCAATTAAATATTCTGGATTTTCTGGAATCCACAGACACATTTGAGGCCACACAACATCTTCAAACTCTAAGATCCCTGTAGTAGCACAAAGATTGGATGAGAATGTAACATGGAAGCCAAAAAATCTTGACTAACATAAACATTAACACAGAAGGTTTATCTAGCAACACCACCTTGGTAAACCCTCAACAAGGACTTAATGTCCCCATGGAGAGATACAACAATTTTCACAAAGTTTCTTCTACTGAAGAATTTCTTGAACATTCCATTAGCCACTTACTGGTAATAAGCAATATAAAATAAATTATTTTGGGCTGCTACCAGGGCAAGCTTGAGGGGTAGTTGGGAAAATGGAGACAATGGTGGAGGGAAGGTGACAGGGATTGGTGATGCAATATTGAATGTCTGTAACAAATTATCACGAATAACTTTGTAAAACATACTGCCTAAATAATGTGGGAGGAAAAAAAGAAAGAAAGCAGTGGGAAAAGTGATCGCAGATTGAAAATATATTTTACTTTTTAAAAAGTTCGCAAAATTTCCCTAAACATATGAAACTGTTAATGCCTCTGACAAGATTTTAGCATGAGCTCATCCAAGCAAGGGTCCTGAAGTTATTTCTTTAAATAATGCTAAATCTATATCTGCACCTGCTTACTAACAAGTGCAGAACTTTATTTTGGAAAAAATGGTGAGTAGTAGCTATAGAAATAGTACAAAAGTAAAGTACTTGAGGCCCTCTGATTACATTGCTGTCCCTGAATCAGTCCATTGCACTGAATATGTTCCATAAGAAGCACCAGGAGCAATTCTTCAGCATAGAGTCAGGAGTTAACCCTGAACTTCACTGTGTGTGGCCCCAGAAACAAAAAGAAAAGACAAGAAAGAAAAGCCATGTGTAAAGGGAACCTGTTCTAGAGTTAGGAAAGCTGGTTAAAACTTGCAGGCTTTCTTGACCCTTTTTGGTCCTGGGCCATGTACTTCACTCCTTTCCTCTTTTCTAAGATAAAACTGAAAACAATAATATCTCCAAAAGGCATAACTTCCTGGGTACAGTTCTTAACCTATAGAGATTTTAATATTTGTTATCTTTCAGCCCATCTGATGGGCTGGACACGTAATTAGATTGGAGACGACTGCTGGGACTGCAGCCGTTACAGACTGGATTCCACAGGACATCAAAAGACCGTGTGGCCACCCACCTACGAGATGGTCAGACTTACTTCATCAAGATCCTAAACGATTTGAGGCTCTTCATGTTCCTAGAATGAACAGACACCATTGGGCTACACTAGCACGCGACAGGAACAAATGGAGACATTACTGGCACTTGCTTGAGCAAATCGACAGTTAACGGGAAGTCAAGTGATCAAGTGAATATCTTTACTACTATTATCATTAGTGTTAGTATGACTAACCAAATTAAGGTTATTAAAATTGCTCTTCATTCTATTTTTTTTTGGGTTCTGTTTTTGTTTGGGGGCCATACCTAGTGATGTTTAGGGGTTACTCCTGGCTCTACACTCAAGAATCACTCCTGGCAGCGCTCAGGGGCTATATGGGATGCCAGTTATTGAGGCCAGGACCACCAAGTACAAGGCAAGCAACTTACCACTAAACTATCTCTCCAGCCTCAGGCCCACCTGGACTCTTAACACCTGACTCTACATTATTTACTTCCTTGTCTACAACTAACCTACAGAAACGAAAATTTAGCATGATTATAGTATTGCTCTACATGCACAGGTCCTAATACACAATTATCCTTTTTCTAGTGAGGGAAAGGTTACCCTGGTAACTTGCTTTTCTTACCTCACTACCCATGGATACCTAAAACAGACAAGCAATCTGATGAGTATGCAAGTTATTTTTTAGCAACTCTTTAAATTTTCAGCATTTTTTTTTCAGAAAGAACATCTAAAAGGTTCATATCTTTTTAAATTTCTAAACATTGGAGAAGTGCATCTGAACAAACGTTCTGATTATCTTTATTTCAGCTTTTACCAAGACATGCAGAGATTTTCTCAAATAAAGTGATCAGGTTAATGTACCTCAAGATGGATCATAGCTGATCTCTGGTAAATATAGGCAATATTCCAGCAGGAGTCCAAAAATTTGGAAGGAAATACAAAAAGATAATTCAAATCTCTTCATCGGACTTTATTCACACATATCAGAAAGATTGGATTTATATTAAGATGTTCTCTTTAGGGGCTGGAGCAATACACAGCCCGTAGGGCATTTGCCCTACACGCGGCCAACCAGGCTTCAATTCCCAACATCCCATATGGTTCCCTGAGCACCAACAGGAGAAATTCCAGAGTGCATGAGACAAGAGTAACTCCTGTGTATCGCCAGGTGTGACCCTCCCCCCCCCCAAAAAAAAACCATGTTCTCTTGAATACCATTCTTAAGAAAAATTTTTTTAAAAAATAATAAATACATTTTAAAAAATCAAGCTTTTTAAAAATAAACTTAAAAGGTAGCCCAAAAGAGGGCTGGAAAGATAGCACAGGAGGTTAAGGTGCTTCCACAGTTCTCTCCCTGGCAGGGTATGTTGTCCTTCAAGCACCACCAGGCGTCACTTCTGAGCACAGACATAGAAAGAGGCCCTCAGAACCACTGTCCTCAAGTCCCCACCACCAACAACCACCAACCACCACCACCACCACCGCGCGTGCGCGCACACACACACACACACACACACACACACACACACACACACTCTGCAATAAAAATAAATAAATGAAAATCGGGGAAATCTGATATTTTGAAGTAAGCTTGAAATTATTATAAAATTATTTTAGTACACAAGGGATAATGTTGATTTGGTTAAGTATAAATAAAAATATTAGTGCATTGTGCCTTTTAGTAATCCTAAGTATATTTGAAATAATTTCCTAGAAATTAATTTATAGCTTAATGCTATAGAAATACAGTAAGGTTTTAAATTTACTCCCAGAGTTCTCATAATTATTTAATAAGTAAAAAGTGAAACCATCACACCATAGCATAGAAGCACAGAACTCCACACAGCACAGACTGTGGTATCAAAGGGACTAATTAAAGAATTTCAGATGTTGTAAAACATTGAGTGGATGACAGCAATATCTCTGGATACCTTTTTGCCGGACTCTGTTTTTTCTATTGTATGCCTCAATTTAGAATCACTTTTTCTATGTTTTATGCTTAACCATTCATTCAACAAATATTTACTGAAATCTGTACATAATTTCTGAAGATACAATAGGAGATACAAAATGAGAACAGGAGAATCCAATATAAAATATAGGGGTGAGAGAGATAGTACAACAGGCAGAGCACTTGCCTTGCACTTTGTCAATCCAGGTTCAATTCCTGGTATCCCTTATGGTCTCCTGAGCATCATCAGGAGTGATCCTTGAGCACAGAACCAGGAGTAAGTCCTGAGCACAATACTTGTGTCCCCTCCCAAAAAATAAACAATATAAAATGAGTACAGGAGAATTTCAGATCTCTCACCACAGTGGGATAATAGGATTACATATGAGATTTTGTTCTGTTTTCCAGGAATTATTACAGACTAAAAATTATATACAATACATACAAGGTATTATAATTTTATATAATTTTAAGCATATAATTTAAGTATATAATTAAGTATATAATTTAAGTATATAATTAATTTAAGTAATTTAAGTACGGGGCTGGAGTGATAGCACAGCGGTAGGGCGTTTGCCTTGCGCACAGCCAGCCCAGCAGAGCCGGGTTTGATTCCTCCACCCCTCTCAGAGAGCCTGGCAAGTTACCGAGAGTATTCAATATGCCAAGCACAGTAACAAGAAGTCTCACAATGGAGACGTTTACTGGGCCCGCTCGAGCAAATCAATGAACAACGGGAGGACAGAGAATTTAAGTATATAATTTTAAGTACATAATTTTTTAAGTATATCATATTTAGCCTCTGGGTTTTTTGGTTTGTTTTTGTTTGGGGGCCACACCCAGAAGTGCTCAGGGATCTCTCCTGGCTCTGTCTGAGGAACCATATGGGATTCTAGAGATCAAACTCATGTGCAAGGCAAACGCCCTGGCTGCTGTACTATTGCTCCAGACCCACTTGTTAAGTTTCTTATATTCCTAGCTCAAGATTCATTAGAGAATGAATTTCCACACTTACCTTCAAGGTAAATTGAAAGAATCCAAAAATCTTCTCGACCAAATTTAATTCCCATAATTTCTGATTTTAAAACTCACAGAAGTCCGGGACATGACGGAATGATGCCTGTAGCAAAACATGTGCAATAAATAATGGCTGAATAAAAAGGAAAAGATGGGATAACACCACCAATTGCTCTTTCAGAAGTGCAACATTAAGAGGACTATTTTACCTCTATTTTTCCATAAATCTGCAAAGACATCTACAAAGATGCAAATCTACTAGGAATGGGCCCTTTCAAAAAAAAAAAAAACCACTTATACAATAGAATTTTGACAGGGAAAGGAGAAAAGTGTCTTGTTTCCCAACTGTCCACTTTTTAACCAGCAAGTTCACTAATCTGCTCTTGTGTCCCATGTACAGGGAAAGAAGGGAAAAAGAGAGGAAAGTGTGGAGGGAGGGGAGAGAGGGGGGTGATGGACACCTCTCAAAGCGACTCGGTCTGAGTTTTTTCCTAGAGACTTCTCCCAGAGGATACAAAAACCGCAGCAGCTCCCTCTCACGACCCATGTTTTGCGCCACTTCCTCTACCTGGCTTGAGCCGGTTGAGGACATACTATTATGACATCTTATTATCCCATTCCTACTTTGTACAAACTGGCAGGTTACCGAATGTAGCCTGCCCACACGGCAGAGTCTGGCAAACTCCCTGTGGCGTACCCAATATGCCAAATACAAGTAACAATGATGGGTCTCATTCTCCTAAAGAGCCTTGAATATAATCTCAGGGCTAGGATGAAGGAGACGTTACTGGGGCCTGCTCGAGGCAATCGACGATTAACAGGATGATTTGTGATTTGTGATTCCTCTACCTGGGGTAGTCAATGGCAATGGGTGGATGAAGGAGGAAATGAGGGCCAAGATGGTTGGTCTCAATTGCAATTTATTCCAATCTCATCTCCATTCTCCTGATTCTCCCTTAGGGTTCTCTTAATTCTCTTCTTGATCATCCCCTTCCCCGATCCTCCTTATCCTCCTCTTGGATTCTGCCCCTTCATACTTTTCCTTCCTGCTTCTGCCTCCTACAGCCTACTCTTAAAGCCTCCATTAATCCCAAAGCATGAGGGGTTGGGGATACAATCACACATAGGTGTCATCATACAATCAAGGGATGTAAGGTCCTTCTCTCAGGGGAAGCTTCTTCTAAGACAGATTCTTATCCAGCAATACAACTGGCCTATGGGCAAAACGTGAGTCTGTTTCTCCTCTTCTTTGTCCAACAAACATATAAATGTTCATAATATTAGTCATTATGTATGAACATAGTAAAAGATATATTAAGCTTATAGGACTGCTCTCCTAGGGGCATCTTGCTATAGATCTCAGTGCTCAGGCCAGATTAATCTTTCCTAAGCCTAGCAGGGTCCTAATTCAGCTGTTACTTTTTGGATCATGACAGAATTTGTCTGTGACCATGCTCTTAACTTATAGTTAAGTATTATGGCACTTTGGCCTGGCCCATTTCGATGCCAGGGTAGCTCACAGCTTGCCCTGGGTCCATCCAGTCCCTGGTTGGGACCCTGCATTTGGGGTGCTAGCAACTAAGGGAAACTGAGGCTTAAGTCAAGAAAGCAGATGCCCAGGAGTGAATATTATTCAGGGTCAATTAACGCCCAAGTTACAAAAGCATAATATTAACTGTCTTTCTGTGTCTATACAAAAAGGACATTGCTTTAAAGTAAACTGTGCAAAAGGACATAAGAGAAGGAGAAAAGCAATATTTCACTCACAAATATAAAATCATAGATTTCTGAGGAATCTGACCTTACAAGTTAACGTAGTCTGATTAGGGGGGAAAGATGATAGACCAGTTGAGGAAAAGAGCACAGAGAAGAGTTTACAGATAAACACAGAGGAATGGAAGTGCCTCAAGAGCTCTGTGATAAATATAAGCTCCCTATGGCAAGGGAAACAGGACATTCCAATGTTATCTTAAAATGTTTAGAGCTATATTACAACAAAGGAGTTCTGAAAACTTAAAATGCACAATGTTAAGTATTACATACAGAAAAGAACTTCTCTAAATACTCAAAGTACCCAAAACATCCAAGATTTATTCCTATTACCTTGGGCATCATTTTCCTTAGAGTTTGGCCCAAGGTATGAGTAATGCTAATAATAATCGAAAAGCAAAATAACTAAGATATGTGAATTGGGAAGGTCTGAATCCCCCAAAAATATATCTAAATGGAAAGGAACATACTTGGTCTCTCTTACTTAAAAATTATAGTAACAATACACAATAGTAATAACAAAACATATTCACGGTCCTCCCGTTGTTCATCAATTTGCTCAAGCGAGCCCAGTAATGTCTCCATTGTGACACTTGTTACTGTGTTTGGCATCTCAAATACGTCACGGGTAGCTTGCCAGGCTTTGCTGTGCGGGCGAGATACTCTCAATAGTTTGCTGGGCTCTCTGAGAAGGGCGGAGGAATCGAATTGGGGTAGGCATGTTGGTCACATGCAAGGTAAATGCACTTACCCGCTGTGCTATATATAGCTCCAGCCCGACAAAACATGTTATTAATTATAAAAATAATAAAATGTATTGAATTCTTACTACTTCCCAGGTATTCCACTGTGTTTTATGTGGGTCATGTAATTTGTCCTTAGGATATCCTAATGTGTTTGAGAGTATCAATTTTCTGCCCATTTTACAAAAATTAAAATTAAAATTTTGAGAATTAAAGGAAGTTTCACCTGCTTCCCAACAGGTAAATAACAGAATGGATATCTAAAGTAAAGTAGTTCTGACTCCAATGATCACTTGCTCAACTGCATCCTCTAAACTTTCTTTGGAACATTTTTAACAATAGCAAGTAGATTTAACTATTTAGAGATGCACAAAGGAAATAAAACCATGAAAAAAAAAACACTAGAAAAGGGGGAGATATTTTAAAAGAGATAAGTGAATTTTGATATATTATAAAAATGAATAGTCAAATAATTAGAAAACTATGAAATTTTTTTTTCCTTGACCAATGTTGAGGGTCAGTTTAGGCAATACCTACTTTTCTGGTGGTCTGGCAGTTGACATATATTCATAGGTATACTTGTTTATTTTCTTTTTCTTTTTATCTTTTTTAGAATCAGATAGGAGCAATTAGGGTATTTCGAGCCCTAATCATGCAGAGATAGGGGCCTGTACCCCTATTTCACGTATGTATTTTTGAAGCTAAGTGAAAGCATGGAGCTCTACAATGCAGTGCTTAATAATGCAAACTCCAATCATCATGAGGTATCTGCCCTCTAGAGGTACAGGTTACCTTACCCGATGATATTACTTGTTTCCTTTTAAAGAAAAAACACTCCCTCTATTAACTATTATATATTCCTTCACAATAGCATCAAGAAGTAAAGTACATGACAATAACTTTTTATAGGTATAAACCTATGTGGAAATGTGCATGTAGTAGATGGGTCTATGTGCCTTTTTAAATATAAAAGTATATTTGTGGATAACATTCTTTTAAGATGACTCATTTTATGGTCAAAGAGCATTCTATATTTTCTATAAGAGGATGCAGTTAGAATAGAATAGAAACAACTGCAATAGAAACAACTAAGGCTGTTGGGGTCCATTTTGTAGTTAAATATACAAAACTATTACTAACGCTTTTATATTATATAACTATATCTTATGTAAGTGGTATTTACTCAGAGTGAAGTTTGCAACATAAGTCAATTTTCCAGGCTACGGGAAGCTTAGCTACTATAGTATCAAGCTGATTCTATTTTAATGATTTTGATAGGAACTTTCTAAACTATATAGTTTGAATTTTTCTTACAAAAGTACATTATAGAAATCATTCTTATAAACATCAATGTATGTGCTGTACTATAACTGAGCAATGCCCCAAGGAGCTATTCAGGTAATTTTCCTTTAGATTAAACTGCTTTTAGCATGATGATTCTGAATAGAGAAACAACAACTAAGAACACCAAGTATCTTGGGTCCAGTCATATATGTATTGTCTTGGCTCTCCCACTTAAGAGTTGGGTTGCTCTTTGAGTAAGTTAATAGCCACATCTGACCCTTTCTTGCCCTGCTAGTAAAGTGGGAGTAAAATAAGAGCTAATTTGGGTATGTTCTAAGCTGGCCACTGTGCTTAAGTCTTAACTCCAGAATGCAAACCTGGAGATACGTACAGTGCATATATTAAAATCACAGACTCTGGAATGAACCATTTATTTGCTCTGTATTTTTATGCAAATCACACAACACAACTCTCTATGATTTAGTTTCCTCATTAGTTTAAAAAAAGATACCACAAAAGTAAATTAGAGAGTTATTGTTAATTGTTAATATATTTAAAACACCTCGATCATGCATCTGTTGAGTATGTGATGATAGTAAGGACTATTTTGTTCATCTTCACAGAAATCATGAGAGTTACTTCATGTTATGATTACTTACTTTGAAGACAAGGAAATTAATCTATAGAGACCTTTAAAATCACAATGTATATTAGCAAGTGCTAACTTCAGACTGTGACAAGCACACTCCACTGTGTACTGCTTAGACTGTTGATAATGACCTAATGTGATGCAGGACACAATGTACACAGGTCACTAAGGCATCCCTACCATGACTTACTACTAAGGCTATACCCCTATTTCCCGCACATATTTTGGAAGCTAAGTGAAAGCATGGAGCTCAACAATGCAGGGCTTAAATATAGCCTTTCAGTACATAAGTACTTGTTATCTCTGCATGATGGTTGAGTTTCTTTAGAGTCCTTCAGAAGCATAATGTAGACAAATACTGTATGCCTAAAGGGAAATGAGGCTGTGAATTCAATAATGGATCCTAAGTTACTCTATTGCCTAAAAAAATCATACTTGTCTGAAACATTCTTGGACTTTTGGACCCATGCCCTCTCACCGGCTCTCCCTGATGAAGAAAAGTCTGCCACATGAGAAAGTGATGGCAGCCTCCAGGCAAAAGCAGCAAAAAATCCAGAAGACCCTCAGTCCAACACAACGCAAAGAATGGAATTCTACCAGCAACCAAACAAGACACCTGTCAGAAGACACTTTAAACCACACTTGGGTTCTTGATGCACAGAAACTTCCAAATAATCAATGCTGGGGTTGTTTGTTTGTTTGGTTGGTTGGTTGGTTGGTTGGTTGATTGGTTAGTTGTTGGTTTGTTGGTTGCTTCGTTGGTTGGTTGGTTGGTTGTTTTGTGGTTGGGGGGCCACATTCAGCTGTGCTCAGCACTTATTCCTCTCTCAGGGATCATCAGTCTTGCAGGGCTCAAGGGACAGTATGTAGTTCTGGAGATCAAATCTGGGTTGGCCACATGCACAGAAATCACCTTATATGCCCATTCTATCTCTCTGCCCCCAGTGCTGTTCTTTCAAATCAGGAAATCTGATAGTAATTTGCTACAAAGCAAGAAAAAAAAAAACAATATGCTGGGGCTTTTTACTATGTAGCTTCAAATACATGCTCACATTTCTTGTGTTTTGAACAAGACTAAATTACTCAAATTAGACACAGAACCAGCAACAATCTAACAAAAAGTTTGCCACATAGTACGTTATTTTCTGATTCCCTTTCTATTGACAATATTACTGTGAGTTCACATCACACAGGATAGAAACTGTGTATCTTCCTTTTATGTTATAAAAGCAGCAGGCTCATTTTCTAGTAATTATATTATCTGCAGCAAAACTAAAAACCAGATTCAAAGAGAAGCAAAATATTGAAGGATCTGAGAAGGAAATAAGAGAACGTTAGTGACCAAAGCAGAATTTCTGAGTTTCAAATCCTGGAAACAAAACAATCAAAATGTGTGAACCATGACCTTTACCTGTTTAGCAAGCAAACTTTTCACAATTAACCTGAGTGGTCGCCTGTGAAAAGCATAACCCCCTAGAGGAAGAATTAGGGATGATACATATTCCCTCCTTTTTTAGAAATCCATTCTAGAGCTAATGCAGATACCTTCACACCTCTCTAACATTTGTTAGATAAACATTTGTCCATCTTTGAAAGAAAAACCCAAGTCTAAAACACCATATTCAGTTTCATTGCCAGATACATCATGACAAAAGGATAGTGGACAAAAAAACATCAAATTAATTTGACTGCCAATTTTTAAAAATCTCATGAATTATCATGATAAAAGAACTGAAAGGTTCATTTTACTTAGCCTTAAGAAAAAATTAGTCTTATGGTTTCCAATCTTTTACCTTGATAGACCAGCACCAGTATATGGACTAGTGACAAAACCCACTGCTCTGATGGAATTTTATGTCTGTGGACTGCTACCAGTTCACAGACCAGAAGTGGAAAACCACAGGCATAATATACTTTATCTGTGCAGTTGGCCTGATGTTTCATAATAATTCATTTTCTTTAACTTTGGGGAACTTTCAGAAGTGTCATTTAAAGAGTTTCTGTTTAAGGGGGTTGGAGTTATAGCACAACGGGTAGGGCGTTTGCCTTGCACGCGGCTGACCCAGGTTCGATTCCCAGCATCCCATATGGTCCCCTGAGCACCACCAGGAGTAATTCCTGAATGCAGAGCCAGGAATAACCCCTGTACATCGCCAGGTGTGACCCAATAAGAAAAAAAAAGTTTCTGTTTAATACATTTTCATTTAAAAAGTTTCTGTTTAATACAATTTTTTTCTGTTTTGTTACAGAGGCCACCCCTAGCACCGCTCTGAGGGAAACTCCCAGCTACGAGCTTGGGGATTGGATCCGAGTGACACAAGGGTTGAACTCTGGGCTTCTGGATGTATGCTCCACCAACTGAGCCATCTCCCAGCCCTTTAGAACTACTTTCATCAGTGAAACAATTTTCTTACTTTATTGTACTTTGTGCTTTTAATATGATATTAAATATATTTCATTTAATATAGTTAATATGGAAAACTTTGCTATATATTTAATAGCGAAACAGTGACCAATCTCATTTAGGTTTCTACTTTTGTGCTTGCATCCCAGCCACATAATAATCAAGTACCCATCCTTCCATCAGTGCCCATTCTCCACCACCAATGATTCCTCCACCACCCCTACCCCATCCCCCCACCCCACCCCACCCCTGTGGCAGGGCATTCCCTTTTGTTCTCTCTCTCCTTTTAGGTGTCGTGCTTTGCAATAGAGGTATTGAGAGGCCATTGTGTTTGGTCTACAGTCTACTTTCAGCACGCATCTCCCATCCCAAGCTGGTCCTCCAAACACCCTTTACTTGGTGTTCCCTTCTCTATCTGAGCTACCTTTCCCTCCAGCATGTGAGGCCAGCTTCCTAGCTGTGGAAAAAACCTCCTGGTACTTATTTCTACTATTCTTGGGTGTTAGTCTTCCATTCTGTTACTTTATATTCCACAGATGAGTGCAATCATTCTATGTCTGACCCTCTCGTTCTGACTCACTTCACTTAACATGATACTTTCCATGTTGATCCACTTATATGCAAACTTCATGACTTCATCTTTTCTAACAGCTACATAGTATTGCATTGGGCTGGAGCGATAGCACAGCGGGTAGGGCATTTGCCTTACAAGCGGCCAACATGGCCGACCCGAGTTCGATTCCTCCGCCCCTCTTGGAGAGCCCGGCAAGCTACCGAGAGTATTTGATATGCCAGACACAGTAACAACAAAGTCTCCAATGGAGACGTTACTGGGCCCGCTCGAGCAAATCGACCAAACTTTCTTTAACCGGTCATCTGTTCTTGGGCACTCGGGTTTTTTCCAGATTCTGGCTATTGTAAACAGTGCTGCAATGAACATACAAGTGCAGATGTCATTTCTATGATACTTTTTTGCCTCTCTGGGATATATTCCCAGAAGTGGTATTGCTGGGTCAAATGGAAGCTCAATTTCTAATATGTTCATCGATTTAAAGAAGGCCTTTGATTCTGTTGAGACAGAAGTGGTCATCAAAGCCCTAGTCAAACAGGGTGTTCAAACTCAGTACATCAGGATCCTCTGTGAGCTGTATTACGTATTCACCACCAGGATTTCACCGTTCTACAAGGAAGTGATCATCAATGTAAAGAGAGGGGTTCAGCAGGGTGATGCCATTTCACCAAAACTCTTCAGTGCCACCCTCGAGAATGTCATACAAAAACTGGAAATGGGAAGGAATGGGAGTGAAGAGAGATGGTCATCAACAACACCACCTCCACTTTGCTGATGAAATCATTCTAATAACACCAAACATCAGCCAAGCAGCACGAATGTTGGCCTACTTTGACCATGAGTGTGGAAAAGTCAGACTGCAGCTGAATCTCATGAAGACAATGTTCATGAAAAACAAACTAGTTCCTGATGTTCCATTTGCTCTCAATGGAACGAACATCTCGAAAGCAGCAGTTATGTGTACCTGGGTCCAGAACTCAACATGACGAACAACCTGGTGTCAGAACTGAGCAGGAGGAAGAGAGCGGTATGGAATGCCTTCAAGAGCGTCAAAGAAATGGTTAAGAGGACAAAGAACCTCTGGCTCTGGGCACATCTTTTTGACTCCACCATTCTTCTTGCACTAACATACGCCTCAGAGACCTGGGCCTTACAAAAGGAGGATAAGAATGCTATTTGAGTCTTCCAAAGAGGAATTGAAAGAGCTATGCTTGGACTATCACACTTCACTCAAGGGAGAGAAGGAATCTGGGGTTGCAACCTCCGTAGACGATTGAGGATCAGGGACGCTGTCTCATTTGCCAAGGCATCGAAAATCAGATGGACCAGACATGTAATGCGATTTGGAGACAACCACTGGACTAGAGCTGTTACCGATTGGATTGCACAGGACATCAAAAGAACATGTGGCCATCCACCTACAAGATGTTCAGACTTCTTCATCAAGACTCTGAATGAATGGTTTGAGGCTCTTCGTGTTCTGGGAGTGAGCAGATGTCATTGGGCTACGCTAGCACATGACAAGGAGAGGAGAGGTTACTAGCATCTGCTCGAGCAAATCGATGAGCAACAGGATGACAAGTGATATTACAAAAGCCATGATTTTGTATTCTATGAGTACTTATACTGTAGCACTGTTGCACTGTCATCCCATTGTTCATTTATTTGCTTGAGCAGGCACCAGTAACGTCTCCATTGTGAAACTTGTTGTTACTGTTTTTGGCATATTGAATACGCCATGGGGAGCTTGCCAGGCTCTGCCGTGTGGGCAGGATACTCTTGGTAGCTTGCCGGGCTCTCTGAGAGGGATGGAGGAATCGAATTTGGGTTGGCAGCATGCAAGGCAAATGCCCTACCCACTGTGATACCGTGATACCACTCTAGCCATGAGTACTTATACCTGAAGGATAAAATGAAAGAGACCACGGAAATAACATAGATCAGAAAACAAAAAATACAGGTTCAAATCTACTATGCCCAACTTAAAAAATAGGTAATTATCTTCTTAGATAATAATTTTATATGCCTTAGCATGCTTAATGTTCCAATTGGTAAGATTATTATTACAGAATCTTGTCTGAGTGAAGCGAGATGATAAATGTGAAAAGTCTTTGACAGGATTAAATTAGTTGTTTCATATAAATTATGCCACAGATGCTAAAAATGCATCCATGACCTCCTTTTAGAAGGAATTTAATCAGTTTTCTAAGAAACTGTCCAACTCTAAATTCATCAGTTCCTCTACTTTGGGCATGGTAAAAATTAATTACAAACATTACATATTTTCAGTTAAACTCAGTTGATGGATGAAGAGACCATCTTCACTTCATTTAGGGTTCCTCTTCCCATCATGATCCCAAATTCACTTTCCCCTGTTTTGACCGGAGGATACTCACTCTCTTCACAAGGAAACTTATCTGAGGATCCTACCTCAACAGCAGCGTGACACAGATGCTCTCTCACTGTGAAGTCATGCAGTGGGCCAGCACTGCAGTCTCCTAACTGCAATCACTGAACCAGATCCTTGAGACTTTCTCACCAGTAGATGGTCTAGGGCAGTGTTTGCAGAATCAGCAGCCTTTCCAAAGCAGACAACCAAATCATTGATTTCAATTATTTCTGGTTTTAGAGTACATTTTGACCAAGACCTCAAAAGCCTTTTTTTCCCATAAGGCTGGAAGCTATTCCTACAAAAATAACTACATTCTATCTATGTGAACCTACTAAAAATATCTTTCATATTGAAATGATCACAGTTTTCCCGTTAAAATAAAAATTCTGCCAATAGGTAACAAATCCTAGCAGATTCTTTCCCCCTCAGAAGCTGTAATCTTTTGAATTTAACTGAACCAAGTGAAACTGCTTTGCAAAGTTTATATGTCTGAACTATCCTTGCTATATTTTATATGCTCAAATGGAAAAATGCTTCTAAAGCTTTATAAAAACATTTTAAAAGAAATTTTAAAACATGAATATCCTAAGACAGTGAATTTATAAATATATTAATCATCTCTTATTCTTGAATATTGTCTATCATTAATTTTAAACATGTACATATCTATACATAAATATATATAATGCATATGTAGATTTTAAGTCTTTGGTTTGGTTAAATATTGCTTTATTCAATTGTCATATTGTGATTATCTAAAAGAGAAAACCTATTACTTCTCATTTATTATTTATTTTATAAATGATGATAGAACAAAATAAGAGTAATTAGAAAGCAAAATGAATATTTTCTACATTAATTATGATTTAAAGACATAATAAAGTCTGATTAAGTAACTGAGTACTTGAGTAACAAAACAGAAAAATTTTTTGAGTGTGAAAAGCTATTCTTTTTTTTGTTTTCAACCATTAACCATAAGGTATTTTTATTCTTAATTGTTTGTTTTATATTAATAATTGAAGGTTTCATAATAATAAAAGCAAAACACAAGTTCAGCCCATGCAGTAATGTTCCCTTTATTCCAGGCTATACATGTCTTTTTAGACTATAATATTCTATAAAATTATTCATGCCAACCAAGCCCCACCCATGAGTGAATCCTGCAGAAAACCCAAATAAATATGAGGGACTTTGTGACTGAAAACTCTGTGTTCAACCATATGTAGTGCTGGGTATTGAATTTGGAACAGAGATCCCCTACCCATATCCCCTGCTTCTGGCAACTAAGCAGTCACACCCATAAACCACCTCAGGCTCCAGCCAGATAATCTCCTCATAGAGAGTCATAATATCCTCATCCAGAGTCATGTGTCCTTCTCTCCCAGAAGGCAGCATAACACAACACATGCCATAACGACACTGCAGGACCTCACACCAGGCTGTCTCATTCGGGATGCCCTGGAGAGGGGCAGGTGAGACCCCTCCCCGCCCCAAGGGACCCAGCCCTTGCAATCAAAAACCTCCAGAACTTAGCCGCTCATGGCTGCTCTCCACAGTTCAGGTCAAGCCTCACCCACGATTAACCTATTCCTGGACCACGTGGCTGCATTTGCGGCTGCACAACAACACATACCTACACCACCCATACTCCAAGAGTACCGCACCACATTTGATGGGGTTTAAAGCAGGAGGCAAACAATCCTAGAGGGAAATATTTATTTTTTACACATTGCTCAACCTTTAACAACATGTTACTGATCTCTTATAAAAGGACTTAATGGCCCCTGGGTGAAATAGAACAATCTTCACACTCTTTCCTCTAAGAAAACCTTTTTATAGCATTTCCAGCAATTTTTCATAACAAATAATACAAAATAATTTTGGTTCTGCTTTGGGGCAGGGGTTGGGGTTCAGGATGAAAACATCCAAAATATGGTGGTGGGAAGGTGTAATGGTGGTGGGATTGATGTTCGAATATATTATATGTAATCCAATATTGTGAACTACTTTATAAAATTTTTAAAAATTTAAAAAAATGATTTGTGCCAAGGTAGAGAGAAAGTGCAGACTGCTTTGCATGCAACCAACCTAGATTTGATTCCTCTGCACCACACGTAGTCAATTATACACATGTGGAATGTGCATATAATATCTACAGGATAATATTATTCTGGAAAATTCTAATGAGTACCATTAAATCAGCAATATAATAAAATTACAAATCAATATTCTTGAGAAATAATACCCAAAAGAAGAGCTAAAAAATATTTTAAATCATTTAGAATCATCCATTGGAGACTTTGTTGTTACTGTGTCTGGCATATCGAATACTCTCGGTAGCTTGCCGGGCTCTCCGAGAGGGGCGGAGGAATCGAACTCGGGTCGGCCATGTTGGCTGCGTGCAAGGCAAATGCCCTACCTGCTGTGCTGCTTTGGAATCATAAAAGAAATCACATTTTATTCGTGTGGAGTTTTTTGTGTTTGATCCACACCTAGGAGTCCTCAGAGTTCACTCCTGTCTCTACACATAGAGATCACTTCTTTTGGGGCTTTGAGGACCATATGTAGTGCTGGGGATTGAACCCAGGTTGGCTACATGCAATATGTACTCTCTGACCCTAAATTTCTGTATTTTGTTTGCTCATATGATCTCTTCCAAAGTAGGTTTTAATCTCTTAGAGAAGATAGATTTACCATTTTATGAGAGTAACTTTAATTTTGGCATTCAATTCTATTTTTCGGGGCTGGAGCATTAGCACAGTGGGTAGGGCATTTGCCTTGCATGCGGACAACCCCCGTTCAATTCCTCCATCCCACGCAGAGAGCCCCGCAAGCTACCAAGAGTATCCCACCTGCACAGCAAAACCTAGCAAGCTCCTGGTGGCATATTCAATATGCCAAAAACAGCAACAACAAGTCTCACAATAGAGACGTTACTAGTGCCCTCTCGAGCAAATCAATGAACAATGGGGGGACAGTGCTACTTCTATTTTGTGGAGTCCAATATACAGTAGATAAACTACTGATCAATCAAAACTCTGTACCAAAGATTAATTTCTTTTAAAAATGAAATTGAGATAGCAGGACAGTTTTCTGACATATTTTCCCCTCACATTTCAGGTAAAATTATGAAAAAAGGAACCAGAGTGGTAGTACAGTGGATAGAGCAATTGAATTGCACACAGTTGACCTGGGTTCTATCCCCGGCATCCCATATGTCCACCAAGACCACCAGGTAGTATAGAGCCAGGAGTAACCTCTGAGCATCACTGGATATGGCCCCTAAACCAAACCAAGCCAAATAAAAAACCCAACTACGGAAAAGTCTGCAATTGCCTTATTAATACAAAGGAAAAAAAAAAACCATTTCCTGCTAAACACCTTTATGTCTATTCCATCCCTTTAGTTTCTCATAGAATTTTTTCTGACAATTACCCCTTCCCACACTTTCCAATTATTCTTTTGAATGTAAATATTCTTGTTAGCTTACATATATTGTCCATGTCCTTAAAACCAAAATATCCTCACCCTGGTTCTCAAATCCTCATTCAGATATTTCACATTTCTCACTTCCCCTGATATCCAAACACACTGAATGTATTCGTGGCAACTGTCTCAATTTTCCCTATTCCCACACTCCTGTCAAGTCTCTCCAACTGGTCTTCATGTTTCCCTCCTAACCTAAGACATGAGGCTACCATTGACCTTCATGTTGCCAACTCTCAAAAGACTTCACTGTGATCCTGCTTGGCTACTCAGGTCATTTGTCAAGGAATTGACAAGAACTCCTTTCTTCAGCTGGCATTTTATTTTATTCTTTTTAATCGCTATGAGATATACATTTAAATTCCACTGCAAAGACTTTATCAACTTCACTCACTGCTGTAACTCGACCAGAACATCATTTTAAAACATTTTTTTCTAGGACCAGAGCAATAGTACGGTGGGTAGAGCATTTCCCTTACATGTGGCCGACCTGGGTTCAATCCCTGGCATCTCATAAGGTCTCCCAAGCACCATCAGGAGTAATTCCTGAGTGCAGAGCCAGGGGTAAACCCTGAACATCGTTGGGTGTGACCTGTTGGGTAACATTCTTTGTCCTTCCACAAGAAGCTTAGGTTTATCTGGTTACACCCATCAATCTGGTTACACCCATCACAGTGCTCCTGAAGCACTTCCACTTCCATTGTGTTTACATGTAAACATGTAAACAGTCTTCCCTATGCTCTCCTTCCCACCCAGTTAATCAGCTTTCCCCTTAATCAGACTTTGTTAATTTGTAAGATCAGTTTCCCAGAAATCTATGATTTTATATGTATGAGTGAAATATTGCCTTTCTCCTCTCCTTATGCCTTATAAATAGTTTACTTTAAAGTAATATCCTTTTTGTATAGATACAGAAAGACCGTTAACATTATGCTTTGTAACTTAGGATTTGATTGGCCT
Source organism: Sorex fumeus (assembly GCF_029834395.1). Lineage (NCBI taxonomy): Eukaryota > Metazoa > Chordata > Mammalia > Eulipotyphla > Soricidae > Sorex > Sorex fumeus. The sequence goes on along the minus strand of NW_026606068.1, from coordinate 1,087,353 downwards.
TGAATATTATTCACTCCCGGGCATCTGCTTTCTCGACTTAGCCTCAGTTGCCCTTAGTTCCTAACACCCCAAAGCAGGGTCCCGACGAGGGACTGAATGGACCCAGGGCAAGCGGTGAGCTACCCTGGCAGCGAAATGGGCCAGGCCAAAGTGCCACGATTCTTAACTATAAGTTAAGAGTTTGATCATAGACAAATGCTGTCATGATCCAAAGGTAACCACAAGACTAGGATCCTGCTAGGGGTGGGAAAGACTATCTGGCCTGAGCACCGTAGTCTGAGATCGAGATGGCCCTAGGAGAGCAATTCTATAAGTTTAAGATATTTCTTACCGTATCCATACAAAATGATTTATATTATATTTTTATATGCTTGTCAGACAAGGAGAGGAGAGGCACGCCCATGGGATTCTGCTCTAGGGTGGGTCCTCCTGCTGAGGAAGGATCTGTCCTAGGAGCGGTCTTCCCTGAGGCTAAGATTTCTACCCCTGTTGATTTCTACCCCTATTGATTATGACCACACCTATGTGTAATGTGTAATTGTTTCCCCAATTCCTCATGGAGAGAGGATTTAACTGTACTGGAGGAGCGGGCGGGGCAGAAGGAAGAAGAGAGTTCAGAGAGGATCAGAACCCAGACTCCAGAGAAGGAGGATAAAGGGGAATGGAGAAGGAGAATGAAGTAGCTGGGGGAGGAAGAATGGGGGCAGAGACAGAAGGAGAGATGAGGAGAGAATCAGAATAAACTACGACTAATACCTAACAGCCTGGCCCTCGTTCCTTCCTCTGCCTGACCATCACCATCGACCTCTCCGGGGTGGGAGAAGGGTGAGACTACTGAATGCGGGTGGCGGGAGAGATAGAGCCACCGCCGCTGAGTTGGGTGCCGTGCCCCCTCTTTGTGTGAGTTTACACAGTGACCCAAAAAAAATAAATAAAATAACACATTTTTTCTTATTTAAGAAAATCTAAATCATCATTGTGTTCCATCCAGAGCACTGCACAGCCCTCTGGAGCACCAGCGGGAGAGGCTCCCACGCACAGAGCCAGCAGGAAACCCAGAACATTATGTGTACTGCACATTCACCCATTTAAAGAAAGAAATGGTCCATGTGAAAGAGGGGGGAGGAAAAACATATCCTTAGATTTCATTTATAAAAAAAACCTTTTTTGTTTTGGGGGCCACACCCAGCAATACTCAGTGCTTACTGAGTGCCGGGGTGCCAGGAATCAAACTTGGATTACCTGTGTGCATTGCAAGTGCCCTACCCCTGTATTATGGCTTGGACTCCTTAGACATTTTTTAATTTTTTTAATTTTTTTTATTCTGTAAGTTACTTCACAATATTTGATTCCATTTAATATTCAAACACCAATCCCATCACCATTACACCTTCCCACCACCAAATTCGGGATGTTTCCACCCCAAACCCCAATCCCTGTCCCAAAACACAACCGAAAGAATACATTTTGAATTGTCTATTAAGACATTTTCTTTTTAAGTCTAGATACTTTCCCAACCTGCAACACTTAACACTGTGTTACATGTCTTCCTAGAATGTCCCAACCACTCTCAAATGAAAAGTTCAAACTTGGTTGTTACCCATTAAAATGTTTCAGACACTTTATACGGTTTAATTCCTTTTCTGCCATCATCAGTATCTTCTGTAACATTTTAGCTTATTTTGAGTCTGATTAAGTATTATCCTAAACTTGGATAGAAGAATTTCTCACCTGGACCAAAAGGCAAAATCAATCTTGACTTCCATATCCTCATCTCCATTTCATTGGAAGGAATAAAATTGTTCATTCAACCATTTTTCTATAAAAGAAAAAATAATTCTTAGGATAATGTGTCTGGAAGCCAGAGTAGGGGGAAATGGTTTAACATTCTTTCATAACATGAGCATGATGGTTTTCCTTAACACAAATTCAGAACTGAATAGATCATTCCTGTTCATCAATACATTTTGGGGGAAAAATCAAGTTTTCAAAGTATCATTCTGCACCCACTAGCCAAGGCGCGCTCTATCTGAAAGTTATTTGATGGAGAATTTTCTTACCTCTCTTTCATACTAAATTCTAGACTTTCTTATTGCTGCTTTATTTCCTAGTGACTTCCGCAGTTTTCCACCAGCAAGCAAAGCAACCCCTCTGTCTGCTACAGGCAGGAGGTCTTTGCAGAATAGCTTCAAGTAGGTGAGAAAACCTTTATCCCCACCCTGACCTGGCCAGCCCTGGACCTCCCTCGTCTCTCTCAAGCGCTCGCAATTTACCGGAGTTGGGTACTTTTGCTTTTAGTTTCGGATATGTGCTGCAACCTGATTTTCCGTCATCTCGTGTGATTTTTAAAATACAACCTGATGGACATCTAGACAGTATTTTTACAAAACGCCCGCGAGACACTTCCTTCAGAGAAAGTGATTTGCTAGCGTTCCAGGCCGGCTTCCCAAGCTTCTCGCTGCGGGAACTCATTTCTTTCAATTCACCAGCGATATAAAGTGATGTGGTTGGTGACTGAGGAGTGAGGTGGTGGCGGGGGAGCCCGGTAGATCGAACCTATGTTTTTTGCACTGGGCGGAACAAAATCCTGGCCCGGCCCAGACGGACCCAGGAGATCAGCTCTGCCCCCATGCACCCAGCAAACTTTTTTTTTTTTTAAAAAACCAATCCGGGTGGGGATGGGAGCCGCAATCCTCGTCGAGACTCTGTTTCGGGGGGTTCACCGATGCAGGAGAGCCTGGAGGCTCTGGGGACCCAGAAAGAGGCTTGGGGTGGCTCGGGGTTGTTGGCAATTGCACCGGCGAGGCTAACCCGCCCTCACCCGTCAGTCCCGAAAGAAAACGCGACTCCTTCTCGCCAAGCACCACCAGGGGGAGAAGCTGCACGGAGGAAGCCAGGGGGTGACCACAACCCGTCGGGTTCCCGCGGCGCCGCGCTCCGCCCAGCACCCAGGGCCCGGGCCACTGCGCCGCGAGTCCCCGCCCCGGGACGCGGCCCCGCCCACGCGATGGTATCACGTGACCCGGAGAGCAGCCAATCAGCGCCGCCGCCCGCGGTATTCAAATCGGCGCGGCGGCCGGAGCCGGGGCGTCTGGGGATGCTAAGGGCGCTTGGGTCGCCTGAGGCTGCCCTGCAGGGCGCCGGGTGCTGAGGGCTCTCGGGACTCGGTGGGCGGAATGGAGACTCGGAACGTGCCTGCCGGGCCCTACCGGGCCACCAAGCTGGTAAGACGCCGCCGCCACCGCCCGACTGACTAGCCGGGTGATGGCAGCCACCGCTTTCCCCGGAAACGTCCCCGCTGCAGCTGGGGGCTGGGCTCGGGCACCCCTGGGTGGGCAGAAAGGAGAGTGAGGGGCATTTGCTGGCTTGGCGGACCCCCCTGGGCCTCATGGTTTATCTCCCTCTCCGGGGTAAAGTCCTTGTCGCCGGCCGTTAGGTGCGAAGTGCAGCCGCGAGACCTCGGACCCTTGCTGGGGGGCGGCGGCGCCCCACCATCCCCCAATGTCCTGGGCTCATCTGTCCCCCGTTTGAGTGACCATCGGTCACCGCTGTTGGAGGCCGCGGTGCAGCTGGGTCTGGAACAGAAGGTGGGGTGCTTTCCTGCTGCATTAGCGGGGTGCAAAGTGCTCGCCCCCCCCCCCCCCCAGAGGGTCTTCCCAGGAGGATCTCTGTGATCCGGGGGGTCATCCAGGGTAAAAGGCACTCGACTTCTCGAGGAGACCCGCCGCGAGTGGACACGTTAGCACTAGCCGGGTTTCTGGGTATGGCTGATGCGGGGTTGGAAGGATTCCCATCTTCCCAGAGAGGTGACTTTTACAGAGATGCTACTTTGTAGCTTGATGGAGCAGTCCTGCAAGTCATCTTAAGTCAGGTCGTCTTGTCACCGTATTTTACTTCTTTACTTGGGGGGTGTAATAACACAGGCAACCCCGGCTGTGCTCAGGCTCTGTGCTCAGGGATCACTCCTGTCTCTGTGCTTAGAGATCAGTCCTGCCTCGGTGCTCAGGGATCACTCACGCCTGGCGTGGCTTGTGGGGGAAAGATGACGTGCAGGAGATCGAACCCCGGGCGGTGGCTCGCAAAGCAAGTGTCTTACCCAGGGTTCTATTTACCCGGCCCTGGAACCTGTTTTTAACTTTCGTTAAAGCAGATTGGAAAATTACCAGCACACCGAACAGGAAAGTGCTCGGGAGGCCTTTAGGAGTAGTCATTCGATGTTGGCATTGCTCCGGAGCCCCATTCGTTAATTGATTCATTGTTTCCGTTTTGTGGTCAAGAAAAGTGCAGCTCAGGTTAATAATTTGGCAGAAACTTGAAGCTCCTCCACCCCACCCAAACTCATAAACATAAACAATGGAACTAGCAATAGAGACTAGTGGTCTGGCTGCAGCACCTGCTCGTGTTGGAAAAGCTGTTTGAGTCTCCTAAATTCAGGGATTCCAGTTTGTCATAGTCACTTCTCTGTCCCAGATCCCGCCCTTAGTAGGTTTCTTAAGTAGGAGATGGGAATGGATGGAAAGAAATGCCCTTAAATGTTGCCTTCTGATGGACATAAGTGGGGGCCATGTATATTGCATAAGTGATCACATAGCAAGTACTGGAAAGTGTGGAAGTAAATAAAAGGTTTTGAAAAGTTATTGGTACATCAAAGTATCATTAAGTATACAATGGATTTACTCCATCTCTTCTGTGGACACTAGGGGATTGTGCACATAAAGATACTTAGTAAATATATAAGCTATTTTAATATTAAAGGCACGTAAGCAGTAAAAAGTCTGCGTGCTGTGAGTTTTCTTGGTCAGCATAATTCTAAAGTCAAATAAACCTGTATTTGAAGTGCCTGGTATTAACTGCTTACTGTGTGAGTTATTAAAGTTGTGTCAAGTTATTAAAGCTCTCTGCTTCACTTCTTCAGCTGGAAATAAATACTTCCTAGCATGTGAATTAAAACAAATAGTAAATGTAAAGTAATTATCGACATAAACGCTTTCAGCATGTTATTATTAAGGTGAGAAGCAGGAATAAATGCATTCTCTATAAATAAATATGGGAAGGATAGGCAAGTTATTGTACTTCTTTGTTAATCTTATCTTTCCTCAATAAGCTAATCAAACACTAAAGTACATTTCAAATGAAAACAATTACATAAAAATATTTCAAAACAATTTTAAAAACCAGCATGAGATAGAAACATTTTTATAGCACAAAGAAAGCACATTTTTTTGTGAATTTTTGTGATGTAATAGATGTGAATAAAATTTTAGGTCATATTTCAGTAGGGCATTTGCCTTGCGCACGGTCAGCCCGACGGAGCTGGGTTCGATTCCTCCACCCCTCTCGGAGAGCCCGGCAAGCTACCCGTGACATATTGGATATGCCAAACACAATAACAACAAGTCACACAATGGAGACGTTACTGGGCCCGCTCGAGCAAATCGATGAACAACGGGAGGACAGAGCTATAGTGTAGTGCTATTTTAAGTCAGTGAGGGTATTGATTGTTTAATTTTTTATTTTATTAATTTTGCAGTGGAATGAAGTTACCACATCTTTCCGAGCAGGAATGCCCCTAAGAAAACACAGGCAACATTTTAAAAAACACGGCAATTGCTTTACAGCAGGAGAAGCAGTGGACTGGCTTTATGACCTGCTAAGAAATAATAGCAATTTTGGTCCGGAGGTTACAAGGCAACAGACTGTTCAATTATTGAGAAAATTTCTGAAGAATCATGTAATTGAAGACATCAAAGGCAAATGGGGAACAGAAAATTTTGATGACAACAATCAGCTCTTCAGGTAATGAACAGATAAGTAACTAAGAACTTTGGTTCTTTAATAGCAAAAGTTGTATATCCATATCTACTGTACTAAAACTGATACTTTTTTAGGAGAAGTAATACTTTCTTTAGAAAATATACTGATCTTGGTCCAACTAACCGATTCAGATGTTAATGGTACAAATTCAAACATGTTTAATGTGTCTAACATCTATACTAAATATATATAATAAAAGGATTTGGGAAGAAAGGATGAAATAACTCTTCTGCAGATTTCAAAGCTCTGTAGTATTTTAAGAAAAGTGTAATATTTGTTTCTTAAATTTAAGAATTATAAGACAAATTTTCACAGGCTCCTAGCTTCTAGTAACTTATAATTAATCATATAATTTTAAGAATACATGTGGTAATATAAATAATAACAAGCTTCATATGCTAAATAATAACAAAAGAAATATGCTACATTTTTTAAGACAGTATTAAGTATTTATCATGTAATAGACTCATGAGATTTAAATGTTTTCTTATTTAGTTATTTAAATTAGCTAAGCAAGGTGACTCTGGAAAGAGAAATCATGCTTCAAGAAATCTTACTCTACTTAAATGTTCTTCCACCTTGAAATACTGTTTAGATTTGTCAGAGTAGTAAGCACATTGCTTTTCATCAAGCTCTATTATTTACTCACTGCTCTGTGAGACCTTTCTAAATTTCTCAGGCTAACATAATTACGTTTTTCTCCCAGATCCTATAGACCAGATCTTTAGATTGTAATACCAATGGATTTTATTTTGCTACAAATTAGCGCTTTTCAAATGAAATGCCTCTAAACAATGATTCTTGTCTATGTGTCAAAGATGATTTTCTATTGATTAACTAAACTGCAGTGACAAGCATATAAATAGCTTCTTGTGTGTAACATTATACTTTTTTCAGAAAATCTTTTCTCCTTAGTCTTTTTGTTGTGTTCATTTGTTACTGTTTGTTCTGTACCTATTACTTGTCTTCTAGGTTCTGGATTTATTCTCTCTCTCTCTCTCTCTCTCTCTCTCTCTCTCTCTCTCTCTCTCCCTCTCCCTCTTTCTCTCCCTCTCTCCCTGGGCAATCTTAGACTACTTTTCCTAAAACTTTCAACTTCCAAAACAAATATCTCCCTTGAGCATTAAAACCTAATTATTTTTTAAACAGGGACTTAAAATGTAACATGTAAAACTCACTCACATCTTAACATAAGTCTTAAAACCATATTTATATGGATGTCTGTCATCCTTATGCTTGTATTGATCAGTTCACCCTTTATCCGCTGTGCATATGATTCTGTTACCAATCGATGCCTGTTATGTTGCCTAAGTAGTTAGCTATCTGCCCACTATTCAACATGAATGGTTTTTTGTTAGCTTAGGTCTTTGTTCTCTCTTACCTGGAATTATACACAACTCTTCATCTGATCTTCCTGCCTCAGTCTTTTGCTATTGTAGTAAATAGTATTTAGAAAAAACTTGCAGGGCCAGAGCGATAGTACAGCGGGTAGGTTGCTTGCCTTGTCCACAACCTACCCACCTAAGTTTGATCCATGGCACCTATGGCCCCCTGAGCAAAGAGTAAGTAGTAAGACCAGAGCACCACTGGGTGTGGCCCTAAAACAACAAAGTACATGGCAGACCAGAGTTTGATCCCCAGCACCATATATGTAAAGAAAAAAAAAAAGAACCAAAAAAGTTTGCCAAAAATATATGACATTACTTGGAGATATTTAGAAATTTGTTTTGACAATAATTGAAGACACAGTGGTCTGTTCATAATGAGAACAAAATTAGTGTCATACATAAATCTTATCTTCATAAGTAGATAAATTCAGTAATTTTCATTCAGAACTCCTAAGGAATATACTGGTCAGTATATTAGGAGGAGAGAAGTAGTTAAAAACATATATATATATATATTCATTTTTTTAATTTAAAGCAAAGATAATGAAGTTTTTGGTGAAAATGCTTTAAAAGCTTAGTTGATGGTTGATACATGAATATTGTTATAAATTTCTGTCCTTTTTGTATCTTTTGAAATAATGGAAGGGAAAGCATAATCAGGGAGAGTAATAGAAGAGTTCCAGAGAATAAAATAGTAACAAATTAGATATCTTCCTAAGAAATTCTTTCAATTTATATATTTTTTTCTTTCTGTATTTTTATTTCAAATCTTAATGTCCAAAAGGAACGACTGCCATAGAGGCAGGCTGGAGGGGTGGCAGGAGGGAAATGGGACACTGGTCGTGGGCTGGGTATTGTAGGTTCCAACATATGGCAGACCATGGCCAAAATAGCATAAGTCCCTGGAGAGCACTATATAAGTAGATCTGGGGAAGAATTCAGTGGCATGAACCAACACCACAGTGGGCCAAAACACGGTATCACAAGATTTATTACCAAGTTAGTAACAAGGTACAGAAGCTAGAGAAGACGAACGAATTCCCTAATCCAAGAAACATGACTTCAGACTTGTGCCTTTCAGCCTGCTGTGTTCAAGATACCAGCAGCCTGTCACAGCAAATATGCATGCATCTCGTGTGACTCTCCTTGCAGACCCAGCTTGGTCCTTCTCCAGTGCCTCCTCTTGGAGTTGTACCTGATCTTATCATCAGTTTTCATCCGAATCCATTGAGGGTTAGGCCAATTCTGCTTTTGTTTCTTGGCCAGGAATCGCTTGATCCCAAAAGTCTTGTGGGAAGACGTGGTGAAGAGCCATGTTCACACCGTGACAATGGTGGAGGAAAGAGAGAAAGGGCAAGAAATTTTTTTTAACTAGAACATTGTAGAACCATATTGATGGTGATACCTTGACAACAGAATTGGATAATATCCTAATAGTAGCCTTGAAGTATACACAAATAAATGTAGAATCTTCATCTCAGTATAAGTTCAGTTCTTTGTGTGATTTGTAAAATAAACGTATTTGTTTCTGATCTCACGTTACTGAATACATATAATTCTTTTACTAGATTTCCAGCAAATTCTCCACTTAAAACTCTTCCACGAAGGCATCCAGAATTGAGAAAAAACAGCATAGAGAACTTGTCCAAGGATAAAGAAAGTCTTTTTAAATTACGAAATTTATCTCGTAGAACTCCTAAAAAACATGGATTACATTTCTCTCAGGTAAGATATTCTTTTTTATCAATCACTGGTTTAAATTACCATGTGCTTGATGTTAGAATAATTAAATGATCCATTTGTATTCTAAACAAATGCTGAAATCTTGTTATCTACATTATGTTCTAAAATATTTATAAAGGATTAGGGCCAGAGCAATAGTATAGTGGGTAGAGCACTTGCCTTCATTCCTGGCACCCTGTATGATCCCCTGAGCCTACCAGGTGTAAGCTCTGAGTACAGCCTTGTGTGGCCCCAAATAATATATACATATAACATATGTAACAATAAAATATAATATATAAATATGATAGAAAATAAAATTATGTTTTATATAATTATAAAATATAATATAAATATAATACATATAACCAAAAATGGCATATTGAGACACAGTTGGAAAAGTATTTGAGTAATATAAATATTTTGTTTTAAATTGATTTGAAAGTGGTAGAGGCAAGTACCAAATCAAATATTCTTTTAAACATATTCCACTATATAGGGGTGACATAGTTCCACAATTAACTCATACTGATGGAATTACTAAATATTAAGAGTACTGTCAGTTCATCGTTTCCTTAATTTATACATAGCAAAACTGTTAATTTTTTTTTCCAGGAAAATAAAATGAACTGTGAAGCAATTAATGAAGATCAAGAAAAATCCGTTAATAACAGAGAAATAAGCCAGGAAGATGTTGAAGAAGTTTGGAGATACATTATTTTGATCTAGTAAGCTGTCACAAGCTCTTGAGATGTTTAGAATATTGATTTGGCATTTTTATCAAATCATGCAGATCAAAAACAACATGTTTGCCTTCAAACATTAAAAATTCGCCCTTAGAATGCCCTGCCACAGAGGCGGGGTAGGGTGGAGAGGACGGGGTAGGTGTGGCGAGAGGGATGCTGGAACCATTGGTAGTGGAGAATGGGCACTGGTGGAGGGATGGGTGCTTGATCATTGTATGACTGAAATGCAAGCACGGAAGTTTGTAAGTCTATAACTGTACCTCACGGTGATTCACTAATAAAAAATTAAAAAGAAAAAATTCTCCCTTAAGGGCTTGGAGCTAGCCAGCTGATTAGTACAAATGTCCAGCATGCATCTGACTTCCGTTCTATCTGTTCATGGAACGTCGCCCAATGTGCTCCTGGAGACCCCTTAGCACTGCTGGGTGGCCTGGGTAATCCCTGATACCACAGCACCCCAACAGCCCTGCATCCTCAGGCTCTTGCTTGAACCCCATCCAGTTAACCAAGAGCCACTGGTAGCCCTTGGACCTCCTGAGCACCATTTGGGAAATTCTCTGTCCCCAAAATAAAATTAACCCTTATCTTTGTTCCCTAATGAATGTTCACAGGATAATTCTGAAATAGTGGACAATAGATTATTTTCAGTATGATTTACGTTTTTCCCTGAATCAAAGTCATAATGATAGTTTGGGGTATATATTGGAATCCTTTAAATGTTATTAAGGTAAAATGAACACTATGAACTTTCAAGTATACTTGAAAATAAACATTCTGAACCTTCAAGTTTTGGTTTAAGGGAAAAAAATTAATCTGGTAGCTTTGTTTTCCAGTTGTACTTGTTTATATTTATATTTTGTTTTTCTTATTTTATGGGGGCTGGAGCCATAGCACAGCGGGTAGGGCTTTTGCCTTGCACATGGCCAACCTGGGTTCAATTCCTCCGCTCCTTTCGAAGAGCCCGGCAAGCTACCGAGAGTATCCAGCCCGCATGGCAGAGCCTGGCAAGCTCCTCGTGGTGTATTTGATATGCGAAAAACAGTAACAATAAGTCTCACAATGGAGACGTTACTGGTGCCTGCTCAAGCAAATCGATGAACAACGGGAGGACAGTGCTACAGTGCTATTTTATGGAGTTAAAAATAAAAGAGAATTGTATTATTTCTCCTATTTAGTCTGCAGACCATTTTAGGTGTGCCATCCCTAGAAGAAGTGATACATCCAAAACAAGTAATTCCTCAGTATGTTATGTACAACATGACCAATACTAGTAAACATGGAGTAGTTACACTACAAGACAAATCAGGTAAGTATTAATAAAAGTTGGCGTCTCTTTAAACTTGCTAAGGATATGGCTATAGTGGGGTACAGAAACACCGAAGTCTAGAAAGCATGATATCATGATATTTTAGTTGGGGAACATCAGATTTTTTTTCTGCATACTTTAATAATAGTAATCTCTGTGAAATAAGTTCATAAGGTATGAATAGCTTTTTTTTTTAATTGCAAAGTTAAGTATCTAAAGCTATGGGAAGATAATTTGAACTGTTGATTAGCCTCCTTTTTAATAGGTGGCCTAGAATATGTGAAGTATTGTGTCAAGGAATCAGTGATAAACAAGATAGAAGCGATTTGTGCCTTTATAGAATTTAATGAGTAATTATGTACAGATTTATAAGGGCCAAGACATATATATATAGAACCATAATAATATGCTACAAAATAATCCCAACTCTCAAAACTGGCTTTTTAAAGAGCACTTATTTTTGTATTACTGGCTATATAATGTTTTAATTTCAGATGGGAAAATTAGGAAAATAGATCAAGCCAGATGCAATAGAAAATTTGTATTACAAGGAATATATTATATATATTATTTATATTTAGAAGTTATTAATTGTTATATGTTATTAAATGTTATATTAGTAGAATTAATCTATTCATGTTTAGAATGTTAACTTTTCTTTAATATTGGTTGTTCTCTGTAGAATTAGTTGATGTTCCTTTTTTCTTTCTCTGAATAAGAACTTGAAGATATTAGTTATAGGGGGAAAAGTAAATCTCAGAGTTTGTTATATTGTATTTTCATGTAACATTGGATCAGTGACAGATAATAGTCCTTGTGTTTTAAAGCCTAAAATAGTCTACTGAACTGTGTATGCTGTAAGGTTTAGTATTTGTGTCCAAAATAAAATACCCGGTTTTATGTATACTGTTTTAGTTTATGACAATGGAAAGACGTTAGGCAAATTTCATTTAGAAAGAACCTTAATATCAAATATAGTTCATCTTGGTCATAGGTCACACTCAAATCTGTAATATTTAAAACATAGCTATAATGTGTGGAGATACTGGTAGTAAATAAATATGACTATTTACTTATGATCCCCTGCCCCAAAAATAATTAATCTTGATTTGGGGACAGCTGATATTTTCATGTGGCAGATCAAAATCTCTATAACTCTTCTAACTTGTATTTTAAACTATTGGCTTGACCTTTACTTTTTTTCGGCATATAATTTGAGATCTGTTAATACATGAATGGTCATGTATGTATACTAATTCATGTGGTTAATTTTTAAATGTACAATTATTATAACTGTGTGATCTACTGAACAATATAATTTTGTGTATGTGTGTATACAGATGACCTTCCTCACTGGGTATTATCTGCCATGAAGTGCCTAGCAAATTGTAAGTTAAACCAAAAAATGTGTGTATATGTCTGTGTATCATTTTTTGATGTTTAAATGAAAACCCAGCAAACTGGTGACATTTCTTTGTAAGTGGAATGTGTTATAGAGCCCTGAGCTTTTTTCACTGTACAGGTGATTTTGTCATTTAAGTCCACCGCTGATGACTTAGTTCTCATAAATTATGAAATCATAAACTGAAGAGAAACTCAGGGGATTTTAAAGTCTGAAGTCCGCCCGTTGCCTCAGTGAAGCCCAGGGAGTTCAATCACAAATAATGACTAGAGCAGATTGTGAAGTGGAAAAGGGTCAATCACATATGAAGTTTCATCAAACCCATTTATTTCAGCTCCCTTTGTGCTCAGTGTCAGCATTCATGCACTTTATGGCTTGCTGCTTCAACTCCATAGAATCTATCAGTGGAATTTCTTGTTACTAAAAACAAAAAATTGTCAGTAACTAATTATCTTCTACAGTTTCAATCCTTAACTTTTCTCTATAGTAATCAATTTTAATTGCTCTCATCTGAAACCATGGTTCAAATACCAAACCCTTATTGCTTTCAAAATCAGCTTCCAAAATGTACGAAGATGGTACCTGTAAATAATTAAAAATTACTAAATTTGCTACTAAATAACCTTTCTGGTTTTTGTAACATTAAAACTAAATTTCTAGTAAAATTTAAGGTAAATTAAAGATATAAGGTAAATTAAAGATATAATCCTTTGTATCTTATTAATGGTCAAGATAAGTATAAATTCCCTTGTTGTCCACTGGGTGTCAATATGACAAAAATAACCAGAAATAAAGTAAGTTAGAGAAACTTTTTTTATCAAGTCGAAATGAACTGTTAGATCATAAGCTTAAAAATTTAGTTTCTCTACCTTTCCCACTATCTTAACTGCCATTCTCTCGTATTCTATAGCTGGTGACATTTCTTTGTAAGTGGAATGTGTTATAGAGCCCTGAGCTTTTTTCACTGTACAGGTGATTTTGTAATTGAAGTCACCGCTGATGACTCAGATTTGCCTACTTCAAATGAAGTCTCTGATGTCACATCTCAAGGGAGTTACATCTTTCTTCCCAGTTCATGTTTTGGACCAAAGACAGAGCTTACTGAATTTGTTTGATAAGAATATATATCTAGTCAGAGACCGTGTTAAAGCTTCTACTTAGCTTGTTATTTGGCCTCCCATGCTAATTTTGTGGTATAAATGAATCAGTGGTATACATGCTAGTGGTATACATGCCAAATTTGTTTGCAGAAGAGAAAATAAAAACTCCGAAAGCTTCCTGCTAATACATAGGAGCTAGGTACCCAAATTGAGATTTTCTTAGTACAAATTCTGTATTTTTAATCCCAGTATTTTCTCTTTTAAAGGTTTCTATTAACTTTCAAGCTAGTGTGTGTGTGTGTCTTTGGCTATACAGGTTTGGAGACAGAAGGAAAACAATTTGAGTTTGGGAGGGAAAAGATTTAACTTGAAAGATGCCAGAGTCACTCAGATTTTAACTTTTGTATGTTTATTTTAGGGCCATAGCTATTGGTGCTTAGGGCTGGCTCCTGGCTCTGTGCTCTGAGATTACTCCTGGCCATGCTCAGGGGGCCATACGTAATGTCAGGTTTAGATTTGGCTGCAGCTTTGAAACGCCTTACTCACTGGACTATCACTTGGGGCCCAAATCATATCTCTTTCACTCGCTCACTCTCACTCTCTCTCCCCACGCCTTGCTTTATAAGTGAATTGCTGTTAAATTAAAATCAATTTACCTAAATATACTTTCAAAGTATATTTTAGAATTTGTTCTAGATATAGTTTTTGAAGCATCTAAGCAGTTTAATAAAACAAAATGTTAATGATTGCTTGCAGTAATTTCTAATAAAGAGATAAGAAGGGCATGGGGCCAGAGAGATGATATGGCAGGTAAGGTGCTTATCTTGCATGAGAGTGACCTGGGTTTGATCCCCATACTGCTGGGAGCACTGTCAAGAGCAATCCCTGAGAACAGAACCAGGAGTAATCCCTAAGCATTCCCAAAAAAGAAAAAAAAGATAACTAGAGTAATGAGATAGGTATAACCTTTTGAATTTTTTAATTGTGGCAGAATCTGTTGTTAAACATAGCTCCATCATGACATACAGTTTTTGTAGTTTTAAATTGTTTTTAAATATATTTTATGTTTCCCTACCCTTCTATTTCTTAGGGCCAAGAAATAATGACTTGAATAATCCAACATATGCTGGATTTGAGCGAGATGTATTCAGAACAATTGCAGATTACTTTTTAGATCTACCTGAACCTTTGCTTACTTTCGAATATTATGAATTATTTGTGAACATTTTGGGTATGTATGGATTTTCACTTGTGTAAGTCTTCATAATCTAAAAGACAAAAGAATGGGTAATTATGAAATTGGCAGACTACATTTTTTTAATTCAGTAATATGATAATTGCCCATGTGCTTTTGAGTATTGGGAATTATTTGTGAACATTTTGGGAATGTATGAGTATTGACTTTTGTAAGTCTTCATAATTTAAACGATAAAAGAATAGGTAAATACAAAGTTGGAAGACTGCAATTTTTTTAATTTGGGAATATGATAATTAGCCATGTGTATTTTAGACAGTAACTTTTTTTTATTCATTCAATAATCTCTTTAATGTTTAAAAATTCTTTTTTAAAAAAATTTATTTATTTATTGAATCACTGTGGGAAAAGTTACAAAGCTTTCAGATTTAAGTCTCGGTCATGCAATCATCAAACACATTTTCCTTCACCAGTACTTATTTTTCACCACCAAGAACCTCAATATACTCCCCCTCCAAACCCTCCCAATGCCTGTGAGGCAGATGAATTCTAGTTAACACTCTATCTACTTTGATTAGATTCATTGTTTTGACAAAAGATGCACCATTATTATTTAGAGTTTACATCCCAAAATCAGACCTGCTGAAGAGGCATTGTGAAATAATTTGTTTTCTACAGCTGGTTACAAGAACCAAATGATGTCGCGCGGCCGCTGGATTTCTGATATTTTACTTATTAAGCCTGGAAGTATTTCTGCCAAGAGTCAGATAATTATAAGATTGGTTTCTGTGGCCCTAGAGCCATGGCTGTGCTGGAGAGCTGCTCGTGGATGCCAACTCGTGACCTTGGTAGGGCGTGAAGGACAAGCTGGGAACGCCCCCCCTCCCATGAGGTTTCTGTCACCCTGTCATGACTGGCTCATACCTGGCTTTCCCAACCATGTGTATTTTTACAAATAATTCAAATTCATCTTTTCAATACCAAATTTCCCATGAGAAGTTCTACGCCAATTGGTATTTTACAGTTTATTTCAATTCAGTCTTGGTACTAGACAGCCCAGAATTAGCCTAGACCGCCGCCAGTTAAAGGCAGGTCCTTTACTCTGTCACATATTCAATTAGTGGATCTTCCACAGAATAAAGGGGCAGTTCAGCAAAAGAATCCAAATTTTAGCGCTGATTGCAAGTGGATAGCTTAGTCTACTTGAGCTCTCTGGCATGCCCCTATGTTCAACTCAGAAGCTTTCTTAGTTTTCTTTCAGAGTTTTATAACTGAGACTTCATTACATTTCCTTCGATTTAATGAATGACATCATTGACCCTTGGTGATTGAACTCGATCTCCAACCCCAACACCCTCCAGGGCGGTCTGGGTTTAATGCTAGAAGTCCCAAGCATGAGTCACCTCATTGTCTTAAACTTAGCAGTGTTCAAATCCATTTTTTGGTTTGGTTTTTGTTTTTTTGCTTTTGGGGTCACACGTGACAATGCACAGGGGTTACTCCCGGCTCTGCACTCAGGAATTACTCCTGGCGGTTCTTGGGGGACCATATGGGATGCTGGGAATTGAACCTGGGTCGGCCGCATGCAAGGCAAATGCCCTACCCATTGTACTATAGCTCCAGCCCCACAAATATGTTCATTTTGAATAACAAAAACACTAAAGAATCCCACATTGAAGAAATTCATGGCTAGAGACACAGACCCTATCTAGGATGGGAGGGTCATATATCTGCAACATCTGTCACCCCACTCATCAGCAGGGTTGACAGCTCATGGGGCTGGCCAGACAAGTTGTCTTCTTCTCTCCCGTCCCCCCGGCCCCCGTGCATCCCTCCTGAAGCCTTGTTTCAGTGGAAAAGAATGGCCTTCCTGAACTAGGTACCAACTCTCCTTCATTCTTCAGTGAAAGGTACACTGGTAGCTGTGTGCCTTGGTTTGAACCTCCAAATGTTCTCTCAAAACCAAATGGGTGGGGGCAAGGGCACTTGCCTGTTATAGTACAGACCTGGGTTCAATCCCCGGCCCTACATATGGTCCCCAAAGCACACCAGGAGTGAGCCCTGTGCCCTGAACATTGCTGGGTGTGGCTGAAAAACTGAAAGGGAAAGACGTCTGGGATCCACATTGATGGTCGAACAGGCCACTTGTTCTTTGCATGAGGGAAGCCTGAGTTTGATCAGAGGCAAAACTCCAAACTTGGGTTTTAATTACTGGACCACAATTTCGTGAAAATTAAGAGCTTTGTAATACTTATAGACCGAGGAGGCGGCTTTTTTTTTTGCATGTATTTGATCCAATACCTATAACTAAAATGTTGAACTACATTTCAAAGTTATTTATATCACAAGTTGAAAAAACTAGTCTTGCACTTTGTAACTGAATGTTGCACGTGTCCTGTATAAGTGGCTTCTGAGCAACTGGCTGTTTGTACCATACTAACAACATATGGTAATGCTTTCTTTTTTTTTTTTTTACTATTGTGTTTATTTTTGTCATACAGTTTTATTTTGTCCACTGTCGTACAGTTGCATCTTAACTTTTGTTTCATTTCCTGGTAGTTGTTTGTGGCTACAGCACAGTTTCAGATAGACCCAGTGGGATTCCTAAAATCCGAGATGATCCACAGTCTTCAAAAACCAGGCATTTAAATGGTTTGAATTCCTTCAAATCAACTGAGTGTCTCCTTCTCAGTCTTCTTCAGAAAGATGCAAACAAAGAAGAATCAGATACTTCTGAGCAGCCACAGATAAGTGATCGAGGACCTCCAGAAAAATGTGCTAAGAAAATGCAGCTAGTTCATCTAAAAAACAGAAGAGCCAGTGCTAATGACATAATGGGAGGAAGTTGTCGTAATTTAACAGGTCTAAATAGTATGCATGTTCTGTCCTCTCAAATCAAGCCAAAGTGCTATTCTTTAGAAGGAATTGTAGATTTACCAGGGAGTTCAAGGAAAGAGGTCGCCAGCATCTTTCACCAGTCTGTCCTAAATATCGGACAAAATAGCAAACAGTTTATAGAGTCTCAAGCCACGCAGGAATCCCTCATGAATCTCCAGGCGGAGGAAAGGATTCAAAAGACAGTTGGTGTCGGCGTTAAGAGAACCTCTGCCCTGAGTATTCACGATCCAGAGGAGTTTTGTGATGGAAAGAGCAAGTCAAAACAGCTTTGCAGATCTCAGAGTTTACTTTTAAGAAGTAGTACAAGAAGAAATAGTTCTATCAATACGCCAGTGGCTGAAATTATCATGAAACCAAATCTTGGACACGGCAGGACCCGAGTCAAAACAGCTATGGAAAGCGAAGGTGCAAAGTCTAGTACCACAGTCAATAAAAGACTCTGCAAAAGTACCATAGAACTTTCAGGAAACTCTTTGCCTCCAGCTTCTTCTCTGTTGACTGGCACACAAAGTAAGGTCGATGCTTTGATGCATGTCATATTAACTTTTAATGTTTACTAACTTTCGCTCACCTGGCTCTTCTTTTCTGACCTGGCTTTCTATATTTCTTCAAAATTGAATGTTTCTTTTCATAAAAGGCTTTTGTCGTGGCATAACCCAAATTTACTCCACTCCCCTCAAGTACTTACTTTCTTCCTTAATTTCACTTCTTCTGGGGTGCGTAATAAGTGAAGGGTTTGAATACTCAGAATCAGGTTGTAAAGCAAATCGCAAAAGTCTTAGAGTGCTTTTGAAGAAAGTGGAAATTTTTAAGAGTGGTTGAAAGGAATGGAATGCTAAAATATTTGCTCTGTCGATAACTGGTAATAGAAAAGCAACTATCGTCATTAATTTTTTTGTTTTGTTTTGTTTTGTTTTGTTTTGTTTTGTTTTTGGTGTGGGGCCGGCTGGTTTTCTAGGTTTGCTGCAACCTCACTTAGAGAGGGTTGCCATTGATGCACTGCAGTTATGTTGCCTGTTACTCCCCCCACCAAATCGTAGAAAGCTGCAACTGTTAATGCGCATGATTTCTCGGATGAGTCAGAATGTTGACATGCCCAAACTTCACGACGCCATGGGTACAAGATCACTGGTATGTTTGTTTTTTTATCTTTTTAAGGAAAGAGTAAATCTTGTTCATAAACAAACAAGGTGGGGAGAGGGGTGCTGGAGTGATAGCAAAGAGGGTAGGGCATTTGCTTTGCATGCGGCCAACCTGGGTTCAATTCCTAGCATCCCATATAGTCCCCTGAGCACCTCCAAGAGTACATCATTGGGTGTGGCCCAAAAAGCCAAAAAAAAAAAAAAAGGTGAGGTGAAGGAGGAAAGAAAAGTCAAGACGTAAAAAAATAATAACTTGAGTTACTATGGTCTTGGGCTAGAGTGATAGCACAGCAGGTAGGGCATTTGCCTTCCACATAGCCAACCCGGGTTCAATTCCTCTGCCCCTCTCGGAGAGCCCAGCAAGCTACCGAGAGTATCCCTCCTGCATGGCAAAGCCTGGCAAGCTACCCATGTCATATTCGATATGCCAAAAACAGTAACAACAAGTCTCACAGTTTGTTATGAGACATTACTGGTGCCCGCTCGAGCAAATCAATGAACAATGGGAGGACAGTGCTACAATGCTAGCATGGTCTTAAAATCTTAGTTTCTTATATTAAGCTCTTCAAAAAGTCGACTCCTAGAACAGAATGTTGATGCATTTGTCTTTTGTGCCCAGTCTGTTATATTTCCACATCTTAATCTTTCTCTTGGGCTGGAGCAATAGCACAGTGGTAGGGCGTTTGCCTTGCAAGCCGGTGGCCCAGCCGACCCGAACCGAGTTCAATTCCTTCCCCCCTCTCAGAGAGCCCGGCAAGCTACTGAGAGTATTTAGCCTGCATGGCAAAGCCTGTCAAGCTACCCAGGAAGTAATCGATATGCCAAACACAGTAACAACAAGTCTCACCATGGAGATGATACTGGGCCCACTTGAGCAAATCGATAAACAATGGGAGGACAGTGACAGTGTAGTGACAATCTTTCTCTTTTCTGAGCTTTTTTTTTCTTTTGTTTTGTTTTTTGGGTCACACCCGGCAATGCACAGGGCTTACTACTGGGTTTGCACTCAGTAATTACTCCTGGCAGTTCTCAGGGATGCTGGGGATGCGGGGAATCGAACCCGGGTCGGCCGCATGCAAGGCAAATGCCCTACCTGCTTTACAATCGCTCCAGCCCCAGATCTTTGCTTCTTTACTTCCTGTACCAGATCTAGTAATTGATCCCAGACTGCCACATAACGCCTCATGCCAGTTCTGTTCAATGGGGAAGAAAGAGGACACTGAAAATCTGTGAAGTCAAGAATTAGTGGAAAATCCATGTACAATAAACCAAAGCACATCAGAAATTGCAATAGTGGGGAAATTAAGCTTAGAGAATTATGTTAAATAGGATGGCGTGTTATTGTAGACATGAAGTTGGAAGAAACTACCATAAGGCTGCTGAGCTCTGCATGCGGATGAGATAGAGGCATTTCCCTGCAGCTATTGGTTGGAAGTGAACTCTGAGACACTCTCTAATGTGTCTTTTTCCCTCTTTCGTTCAAGAGCCATCATCCTGCCAAAGAGCAGTTGCCACTTAAAAGAGCTTCTCATAGCAAGAAATCAGGAACTGAGAGCTATTTCACTCATTAGCTAAAGGTCTTTAACCATGTCGAACTAAATATAGAGAAAGCATTATTCTTGAGTCATCGTGATACCATTGCAGAGCTTAGGGAAGTTAGTAGAGAAAGATATTTTGCAAGACACAAGTATAGAGAATAATTTTGGTTTTTACACTTTTTGAGTTTGAGGTTATACAAAATTCAAGGGAAATTTAACAAAATTCAAGGGAAATTTAACAGAATATTGGGAATGTAAGGCCAGTGAAGAAAGGTCAGAGCAGAGCAAATTTTTTTGGAAAGGTAGTTGTTGAAGCTTTGAGAATAGATGTGCTTTGCCAAGCTGAGAAAGAATAAAAAGCCGTAGGAGGGGATAGAAAAAATATTGGAAAGGATAGGAAAACCTGGAGAAATAAACCAGAATATCTCAATTGTCAATTTACTTATCATTTATTATATAAATTAGAATTTTGATATTCAAATTATTTAGAGTGAGGGGTGTTTGTATACACCACTGATCTGTGTATGTTGTATATTTGGGTTTGTATTTTTCCGTATTAGTATATAAAAGCAGTTCTCTATAACAGTTTTTTTTTTATTAGTGAAACACCATGAGGTACAGTTATAGACTTAAAAATTTTTTGTGCATGGGTTTCAGTTATACAATGATCAAGTATACATCCCTCCACCAGCGCCCATCCTCCATCACTACGGGTCCCAGCATCCCTCCCACCCCCCATTCCCCCATCCCACCCTGCCTCTGTGGCAGGGCATTCCCTTTTGTTCTCTCTCTCTCCTTTTGAGTCCTGTGGTTTGCAAGAGAGGCACTGAGTGGCAATCATGCTTGGTCTATAGTCTACTTTCAGCATGCTTCTCCCATCCTGGGAGGAGGATCCTCCCAACACCCTTTATTTGGTGCTTCCTTCTCTATCTGAGCTTCCTTTTCCCCTAGCACGTGTGGCTGGCCTCCAAGTCATGGAGCAAAATTCCTAGTACTAATCTCGGCCATTCCTGGGTGTTAGTCTCCCATTTTGTTACTTTATGTTCTCCAGATGAATGCAATCTTTCTGTGTCTATCCGTTTCTTCTGACTCATTTCACTTAACATGATACTTTCCATGTAGTACCACTTGTATGTAAATTTCATGACTTAATATTTTCTAACAGCTACATAGTACTCCATTGTGTAAATGTACCAGAGTTTCTTTAACCAGTCATCTGCTCTTGGGCACTCAGGTTTTTTCCAGATTCTGGCTATTGTAAAGAGTGCTATGGCAATCCTTGTGTTTGCTGATAAAATTAAAGAAAAATTTAGTTCTTTTTTATTGCTCGGAATATGTTAAGGAAAATTGAACAAGTTTATAATGTCTTCATTTATAATGTCGCATCTGTAAGCTGAATTCCACTTAACACTTAATCTCAGTACTTCAGCATACTGCTAACTGGAATCACATCCCTTCATATGTTTCTAGATGATACACACATTTTCTAGGTGTGTGCTATGCTGTGCCGAAGAAGTAGATCTTGATGAGCTTCTTGCTGCAAGATTAGTTTCTTTTTTAATGGATCATCATCAGGAAATTCTTCAGGTACCTTCTTATTTACAGACTGCAGTGGAGAGACATCTTGACTACTTAAAAAGGGGCCAGGTAAGTTTTATTCGACTTAAAATAATTCCTATTAGTTGCAAGAGGCAAGCTAACTCAAACTAGATTCATCAAAGATGAAGAAGATTGAGCATCTCATATCAATTGACAACTCAAAGGAATGTAGACAGACTGCAGATTCGAGTAGCAATTCTACTTCTTTCCTTCAATCTCATATTTCCACAGTGCTCCTTTAATTAACCAATGATTCTTTCATATGATGGAAATAGAATCACAGACTTTGGGCTGGAGCGATAGTACAGCAGGTAGAACATTTGCCTTGCATGTGGCCTACTTGGGTTCAATTCCCAGGATCCCATAAGGTCTCTTTAGCACCAGGAGTGTTGCAGAGCCAGGAATAACTCCTGAGCGTTGCCAGGTGTCACCCAGAAGACAAAATATATATATATATATATATATATATATATATATATGTATATAATCATCACAGACTTAGTTTCCTAAACAAAGAAAAAAAGAGCCATTTTTTCATCTTTGATCCCATATAAGTTCAAGGTCCAGCCTTTGGGTAGTGGATGGTAAAGACGGGAGAGGGCCTTATTCTGATGGACTCTGTCTAGACAATAATCTCTTTCAAAAAGAGACACAGAAAATGAGGGTGAAATGAAAGAAAATGAATACCAAAAGGGGGAAAAAAATACCTACTAAGTAGCCCAAAGCAACAAATGTCTATTTTTTTGTTTGTTTGTTTGTTTGTTTGTTTTTTTTTTGATTCACACCCGGCAATGCACAGGAGTTACTCCTGGCTCTGCACTCAGGAATCACCCCTTGCGGTTCTCAGGGGACCATATGGGATGCTGGGAATTGAACCCAGGTCGGCTGCGTGCAAGGCAAATGCCCTACCCGCTGTGCTATTTCTCCAGCCCCGCAACAGATATCTGTTATGTTCAATCTTTGTCTGCATTGTTTCTTTTCATACTTACATTCTGCTATCACCCTGATTTATTGTTGTCACTAGCACCTACAATTTCATTCACTTATCAATAGATATTAGAGACTTCGCCCATGCTCTTCACCTCAAAATGACATGATACTTTGATCTTTACCTTGGAAGAACATTAATATTTTACAATGAATCAAAATACTGTCTTGTCATTGTTTCATAGATAAGAGAACAAAGTCCATGACCAATGGTATGACAATTGACAATAATGGATGTTTTATTTAACACTTCACTGAGTGCTAGGCACATGGTGTATGTTATCTCATATAACTCCCTCTTACAGTTGAGGCAAAATAGACCCAGAGAAGTTAAATAACTTGCCTAAGATTACAAAACTCAAAGGTGGGAGGCCCAGGATTTAGAGACCTCTATACCCAATTCACCAGTTTTCTTAAAATGTTTAATGCTTGGAAGCAAAATAATAGGGACCAATTCCCACCCAAAAAGCATGTCACCGAGTATGAAGATGAGAATCATGTCCTTGTATTTTGTCATTTTTCTCACTGCAGATCAGAAACCCTGGAGATGAACTCAGTCCTCCTTTGCCAACATATTCCTATTGTCAGCAGATCAGCACACGGGAGTTCGACGAACAGAAAGTTTCTACCTCACAAGCTGCAATTTCAGAACTTTTGGAAAATATTATCAAAAACAACAGTTTGCCTCCAAAGGAGAAAAGAAAAAAACTAAAACAAGTAAGCAAGGAAACAAGACCTAAGGCATAAATATTTTCTAAATTGTCATTGTTGATATCGAATATTATTTAGCATCTAATTTCTTATTTTGGATTTTATGCTTGGATACGTAGACTAGGACTATCTACTTTTATTCTTTTTTTTTTTTTTTTTGCTCTTCGGGTCACACCTGGCGATGCTTACGGGTTACTCCTGGCTCTGCACTCAGGAATGACTCGTGGCAGTGCTCAGGGGTCCATATGGGATGTCAGGGATCGAACCTAGGTTGGCTTTGTGCAAGGCAAACACCCTCTCCACTGAGCTATCGCTACGGCCCCTATTTTTGTTCTTTACTCTGAGAGTTAAATAATAGTTAGAGATGTTATCTTTTACTTTGGGTATTTTATATAATTAAAGATTCACCTGGGAAGACAAATCATTTGAATTTTTCTACATAACTCTTTAGTGATTCATCACTAAAATTCAGGATTTTTTTTGTTTGTATTAAAACTCATTAGTCAATGGATTCTGGCAAATCCAATTCAAGATCTGAAACAAAAATATAAGATAATACTAAATCACTGTTGCCTTTCTTAGCATTGGAAAACAAGAGCAGAGGGTGGAAGAGAATTAGCGGCAGAAGAGAGAATCTTACGACATTGTTAGCTGGGGTTTAAGAAATTGTATAGTGTCACCAAGACCCTATTTATAGGAGGGTCTAACGAAGGAAAAGTGAAAGGATACTAATCTCTAATGATATGCAAATGGTTCTGAATTCTTATAAAATCTTGAATTCTGACTTTACAAATACCTTCTAACCCTTGCCTTATTTTTTAGTTTCAGAAAGAATACCCCTTGATATATCAGAAAAGATTTCCAACCATGGAGAGTGAAGCAGCAATTTTTGGTGATAGACCTACAATTAAGCAACCAATGTTAATTTTAAAAAAGCCAAAGTTTCGTAGTCTGAGATACTAAATTTAAAAATTATGTTATCCTTGTGGAACCACAGTAAAGAAGCCATATCTAGAACTATAGAAAAAGCTATTTAATAAATTTGTTTATAGAAAAAACCCTATAAGATGCTGCCAAAATAATTTTATGGGTTTTTTGCATGTGCTTTTGTTTTTGTAGATATTTTTTTTTTTTTGGGCCGGGGGAAGCTACACCCCTGAGTATTTTGGATTTTATACTGGGGCTACTCCCAGTGCAGTGCTCAGGGATTGATCCCGAGCCTGCAACATGCAGAACGGATGCTCCAGCCCTTTGAGCCATTTCCCTGGACCCTGCATGCATGGGTTTTGTGGATTGAATCAAGGATTCCCCATACCATGCAGCAGTCCAGGGGGCCCTGCAGCGCTGCCCTCACACAGAGACCAGGTGGTGCTAGGGATGGATGACAGTGCCAGGATGGATGTGTGCAAGACATTTGCCTTAACCCAGGTACTATCTCTCCAGTCCCCTAAAAGTGTGTTTTGTTTTTTTGTTTGTTTGTTTTTATTGTTTTTTTAACCAATGTGAGACTATAAAGAAACTAGTGGATCTGAACAAATAAAAGTAGATCAGACCAGCTATTTTAACTGGGAGCAGTGTTTTGTTTTTTTAATTTAACTATCTGTAAAAGCTATCAAGGACTATGCTTAACTATTACTTGAATTTTGAAAAATGATGTTTTCATCAAGATTAAGCTAGAATTCTGTTTTAAAAGAAGACATTCCTGTTCACGTGCTTTTGGACAGTAGCATGAAGACCTAGTTTGGAGAATGTGAAGAAGTATTTGAAAACAATTCTCACCTACTAAATGTTGCACTCTTTTGTATATTATTTTTCTACTTTTGGTCTATTTATATATGTGTGTGTTTTTAAAATAAGTGTATATTTTGGTTTTTCTTAAGTATCATCCTAACTTTGTTAGATACCCACTTGTCCCTAGT
Source organism: Sorex fumeus (assembly GCF_029834395.1). NCBI lineage: Eukaryota > Metazoa > Chordata > Mammalia > Eulipotyphla > Soricidae > Sorex > Sorex fumeus. The sequence goes on along the minus strand of NW_026606068.1, from coordinate 1,061,886 downwards.
GTCTTTCGCTTTCCGGTATCCCTGAGTCCTCTAGAAGATATTATAAAAGAAGCATAAGGCAATCAAGTATGTCATAGATTCATCCAAAAATATTTGTTAGCAAGTATTTTGTGCTTTTTATTATTTCAGATAAAGACAATAATGAATAAAGCAGAAAAAAAATATTTTCCCTTAAGTGTTTACTTCCTTATCAGGGAGATACACCAATGAGATAAAAATAACAGATACACTCTGAAATCAAGTCGTGGGGATTCCTATAACTGAGGACTGGAAGTTTGTTCCAATTAAATATGAACTTTAACTAATGAACATAGCTTTGTTTTGTTTTTTTTTCAAACTCTGGGTGATTCCAGTCCCTAACCAACTTTGAGAGTCAGAGCTCTCGCAGATTTTAAAAACATTTAAGTAAATGTCAAGATGATGACATGCTGCTTATTTCATTAGAATAAAATGCCAAATATAAGTTCCTCTCATCTCAGTACCAGGCTTTCTGATTTCTACTTGACTGACTTGGTACAAACTTGAATTAGTTTTATTTCCCCACATCTTAATCCAGGATTACATAAAATCTATTACTTTAATATAAAGATAATTGTAATGTCCAATGACTTCCGTACCTTTATGTCATGACCTGTCATTTTTCTTTGAAATGGATGTTCCATCTGAAATTACTATTTTTTTTACAAAAAATTAGGGCAGGAAATGGTAACTATATCCTTTGCCCAAAACCTTAAAGGTAAAAGGCCCTCCCATTGATCATCGATTTTCTCGAGTGGGCCCAGTAACGTCTCCATTGGAGACTTTGTTGTTACTGTGTCTGGCATATCGAGTACTCTCGGTAGCTTGCCGGGCTCTCCAAGAGGGGCGGAGGAATCGAACTCGGGTCGGCCATGTTGGTCGCGTGCAAGGCAAACGCCCTACCCGCTGTGCTATCGCTCCAGCCCAAAACCTTAGTTATAAAATTATTGAACCTAGGGCCAGAGTGATAATACAGTGGGTAGGGCACTTGCTTTGCATGTGTATGAGTGACCCATGTTCTGTCCTCAACACCCCAGCTGGTTTCCAGCAGGAATTATCTCTGAGCACAGAGCCAAGAGTAATCCCTGAGCACAGCTGATTGCAAGCCCACTCCAACCCCCCAAAAATTATTGAATCAAATTAGAATTTTTCTCAAGGTATTTGTAAGCTGAAACTTTCCTTGTTTAAAGGTGTGTATTTATGTGAATTATATTGCATATTGATTAAAGTTATTGTTGGTTTTATAACAACATTTGTTTCATTTGTTTTATATTTATTGATATTAAACATTAAAATGTTATAAAAACATTCTAAATTTTCATCTACATTCCTGTGCTTGCAGCTGAGAGTGTAAAACATGTGTTGACATTTTCATAAGGCAAATTCTGAGGTTAGGTTCGAAACCTAATCTTAGGTTAATATTACACCTGTGCTATTTACTATGTAAACTCAGACAAGTTACTTTTCTGGTCCTAGTTTCCATATCATCCGGTAATGTTTTATTTAAGATGATTTAATTATAAGACAGAGATGGGCGGGGGGGCTGTAGCAATTAGCACAGCGGATAGGCCTTGCACACGGCCAACCCGGTTTCAATTCCCAGCATCCCATATGGTCCCCCCAAGTACTACCAGGAGTAATTCCTGAGTGCAGAGCCAGGAGTAATCCCTGTGCATTGCTGGGTGTGACCCAAAAAGAGGGGAAAAAAGACAGTTTTGGGTTTGAAATTTTGATTCTAATATTTAGAGGAGATATAATAAGGAAGGAAAAGTATGAATATTTTCAAAAGCAATATCCTTGAGTGACCGGAAGCATGTGGCACACTGGACAGAGCTAGAGAGCTTAGCCTTTGTCTAGAGCCACACAGATTCCATTAAGGTCAGTTACAGATGGGGCAATTGAATTTATGTTGGTTTCTTATAGAACTAACTTCGCAGGAAATAAAATCATCTGGTGAAAGTAAAGCAGGTCAGGAGTAGGTTGCACCTTTGAAAAGATGTATGAAATCATTAGCAAGCTGGGGGGAAAGTACTGGTTGCACCAGATCTGTATTATAAGTTGGAGTTCTGGCCCCAGAAGTAACTGCCCTCAATCATCCTCGATAGCTTTGGCTGATTGTTCTATCACGATGATCTGCTCTTGCCATAGATTATTCAGGTAGGGGGAAATGCATGGAGCCCCATGATTTCCTTTCTGCTGTTGGACAATTTAAACTCTCATGTTTGTTCATCTATGACACATAAGTAATGCCCTCTATCTAATGAAATTTTATCATTATTCAGAGATAATTAAATCTTGAGATTAGTGAATCTGTGCTCAGTTTCCCAGTATTTCCTCTTTAATTAAGCTGAACAAAATAGGCACTGATTAAAACGTCTTTCCTTTCAAACTTCTTGGGGTATAATCAATAGAAATACACAAATTACAGGAGTGGTAGAATTAAGAGACATTTAATATGTAACTTCTAGGATATAAAAGATTTGTGGTGTTAAAGCAGAAGTCTGCAACAGCCTTGGATTAAAAAGAGAGAAACAAAAATTGTTTTAATAGATGAATTTCCCCACACGGCAAAGCCTGGCAAGCTCCCCGTGACATATTCGATAAGCCAAACACAGTAACAAGTGTCACAGTGGAGATGTTACTGGGCCCGCTCGAGCAAATCGATGAACAACCGGAGGACAGTGAAAGTGACAGATGAATTTTAACCGATGAAGACCATAAGCTCCAGTAAGCCCTAGAAAAAGAAACCAAAATTACACATCCAAAAAGTTGTAAAATAGATTATTACCATTACCTTTTTAGAGAAAAACAGTATGAAGGAATGTCTTCCTAGAATAATTATTAGCCGTTCTCTCTTCAATCTGTTTTTTTGTCTTTTAAACTTTGAATATGCTGACATATGCATACAACAATTCTGCAGAAAAATATCTTCCTTGGGGGAGTTTATCATCTAATCTGACAATAAGCGCAATTACCTTGATAAATTCTATACCAAGACAAGATCCATTACCCACCTAATAAAACGTTTAAGACGTATTATGGACCTGAATTGTCCTATGATGATCCAGAAACTTCAGTTTCATCTAATTGAGTTAAAGTAAGATCAATGCAGTTCCAAAGGCAGGCTAGATAAGTAATTACCTACCATTTGGCTTTTTGTTTCCCAAGACTTCTAATCCAAATTCATTAGCTTTTGTTGCTACTCAATGTTTCTGTGTATTCACTATCACAGACATCACGCCTTCCTGCCCCTCTCGCTGAATCAAACTGTTTGTTTTAAACTTAGTTGAAGTACCCACTGCTTTACTAAGTGGTTCTCCTATGCTACTAAAGACACTATGCCCAACTACCACCAGGCTTTCTATAGTTTGTTTTAAAAAGACTTATTCATACACCTGTCTCATTCAATTAAAGCACAAATTAATTTTTATTTTATTTATTTATATATTTATTTATTTATTGCTCTTTGGATCACACTGGGCGGTGCATAGGGGCTACTCCTGGCTCTGCACTCAGTAATGACCCCTGGTGGTACTCGGGGGCCATATGTGATGCTGGGAATCAAACCCGGGTTGGCCATGTGCAAGGCAAACGCCCTACCCACTGTCCTATCACTCCAGCCCCCTAAAGCACGCATTTCTATAGAAACAAACTTCTTATTTTTTCTTATCTCCAATATCTGCTAAAATGCCTACTTCTTTTTTCTCTTCTTGGGTCACATGGGGTAATGCTCAGGGGTTACTCCTGACTCTGCACTCAGAAATCCTGGCAGCGTGTGGGGTACCATATGGGATGCCAGGGATCAAACTTGGGTCATGCCACATGCAAGGCAAACGCCCTTCCCACTGAACTATTACTCCAGCCCTAGAGTGCCTAGCTTATTCCTAAGAAGTAATCAAGATATAATAAATTAAACAAATGGCTCTAGGATAATCTGGGCCCAACATAAGAAAACTTTTGCAAGTGTTTCTAAAAAGTCTTCTACTACAATGACTGTGAATTTGAGAGGCTAGTCCATATTCTGAGTCTCAGAGATGAGTCGGTCCGCACTATACACAATTCTGTGTTTGCCAGTTCATCTGCTTGCTAAAATATATTCAGAAAATCAATTTATGCTTCTAAAAATCATGACACTGTTGGCAGGAGGGTGGCTGGGGACATTGGTGATGCTAAATATTACATGGGTGAGGATGAAAAAAACTGTTGGAACATTGACTAAAATCCAATCATGTACAACTTTTTTTTTTTAGATTTTTATTAGTGAAACACCATGAGGTACAGTTGTAGATTTACAAATTTTTGCGCTTGGGTTTCAGTTATACAATGATCGAATACCCATCCCTCCACCAGTTGGGGAAAAGGCAACTCAGATAGAGAAGGGAGGACCAAATAAAGGGTGTTGGGAGGATCCTCCCAGGATGGGAAATGTGTGCTGAGAGTAGACTTTAGACTGAACATGATTGCCACTCAATGCCTCTTTTGCAAACCACAGCACCCAAAAGGAGAGAGAGAACAAAGGGCAATCATGTACAACTTTTTAACTGTGTAATTCAACGGAGGGAATAAAAAAATAAATAAAAATGACACAAGAGACCAGAGAAATAGTGTAAGGCTATTGCGTTGCACTCAGACTACCCTGACTCTTTCCTATATATTATCCCCCCCAAGTAGCTCCAAGAGTAACCCCTGAGCACTGCCAGGTGCTAATAATGATACAACTGTTAGTTCTACTTGGCCTCACTACAGGAAGCAGTAGCACTATTTTTATGTGTCCCTTACCCCCAGTCATGATCTATCAACGTTGTGGTCCTTTTTCATAGAATAATGACATTGGAAGTGACCCAACCTATGGTCCCATTGAAAGTGGGAACACCTAATTCTAAGTTATCGTGAGAGCGGGTGATGGGTGAAGAGAGTTTTATTGACAACAAGCCAGCAGGCAGATTGGAAGGCTGGAAGACAGTGGACACATGTCCTCAAAGTCACCATCCTTGCTGCACTGTCACACAAAGCAATTTTTATTTCTAAAGAAGCAGGCAAGGAAACCCAATTTTAGAACTGCAAATCGGAGGCTGGTGGATACCAGAGTGATCAATGAATACCCTCTCGGACTGGTCCCCAAGCACACTCATCCCATAACTGCAAATATAAGCAGGTTCCTGAGGCAGTTTAACCTGTCTTTATCTGGGGAAAGACAAGATAAATCCAAAGTCCCTGCTCGGAAGAGGTATTGTATTTTCTTCTTTTGGATTGGGGGTGGAGTAGGTTATTTGTTTGTTTTGGTGGTTTTGCTTGTTTTATTTTGAAGCTGTACCCAGTGATGTGCAAGGTTTACTTTTCATTCTGCACTCAGAAATTACTCCCTGCAGTGTTCTGGGGACCATATGGGATGCCAGGGGTTGAACCCAGGTTGGGCACGAGCAAGGCAAAGCATCTTACCCTTTGTGTTATCATTGCTCTTGCCCCTAGCCGTTGTTTTTTTTTTTTTAATTTGGCTCTTGGTTTCTTAGGGGCTGATAGATCTCTAACATCAACCAACACAGGCAGAGACAAGTAAAAGTGAAGGACGTAGGAGAAGTATATTGGAGTGCACTCCTAGACGGAACTCTAGGAACCTCTGATGAGGCTGAGGTAAAGCTGTGCCCTGGGAAAGATTAAGGGGACTTTTACATTGTCTTGGGGGGAAGAGGGGAGGAGGGAACAAAGACCAGTGGAGCCAATGTGCTTGGTCTGGCCTGTTATCTGTAGAGGGTGGATGTGAGGAAGGCATAAAATTCATCCTGCTGACTTCCTGTTCAGCTGGGTCACAATTCCTGTCTTCCGTGCTGGGGCCAGGATCATCTTTGATTCTGGGAATGTCACTATTTCATGACTGGCCGCCCTCCTGAGCAAACCTTCCAGGGACTGGTTTCTCCATGTGTTGTCAAGAAGCTGAGTTAACCCTGTGGGTCTGCAGCCATGGCTGAGGTTATAAGCACAGCTCTGTTGACTGCACTAACGGCTCGTTGTCCTTCTGCATTTGTTGTCTTCCTCTCATCTCGGTTTTTCTGCTGCATTCTCTTCTCTCCGACATGCTGCAGTGTCCTCTCTGCAGCCTCATTTTCTCCTTCAGTTCTCAGCTATGTGGGAGAAGCCACTTTGGGGAAATGATTTTATTTTGCCTTTAGACAAACCCAGTCCTTCTCTAAAGCTTCTCCCCACCGGATCTGGGGAACCAGAAACTGTAAGTAGTTTTGCTTCATTCCAGATCTACCTGGGCCATCACACCACAGCAGGGATCAAAGGAGACACACATCAAAAAGACCCCGGCTGAGAGAGGAGCAGCCCTTCAGCATTCTTGCAGTGCCTGGGGCTCTGGTTAGCATCATTACCTCTATGTCATGCTCAGCTTTTCCTGTTTGCTCTCTACCAGACTCAACAATTCAAGAATGAAACTCCAAAAAATTGCAGAGGCTATAAATGTTCAGCAACAAGTATCTAAAAGAGTTAAAAGGACAATGCGTGTTTCTGGTTTATCCCAACAATATAGTTTATTTATTACCAGATCGATGCAATTCCCTATAGAAGCAAACTTTTTTTAAAAAAAAAAAAGTTTAAAATAATAAGTACATTCTTATTAGACGAACAGAAATGTGTGGATATTCACTTCTTATTAACAATATCATCCTGTTCAGATGCCTATTCTTCTATTATCTCAGAATGACCCCATTTAATAATTCCATGACCCAGATCAGTACAGATTGCTCATGCAATTAAAATTATTCTTTGTCTGATGTTCATGTGCCTGTAGTTAAGAAGATAAGTCATTCTAATCCACATTTGCTGTTCTTTTTGTCTAATAAAACAGTTCTTTGACTCAGAGAGTGGGGAAAGTTTCTGCTAAAAGATTTTAGCTACTTATTCTTTGCATTTACACCAATTAGCAGAAACTAAGAACTTACAGGTGCACTGGGACAGTCAATGAACAGAACAGTCATCATTAATCCAATAGGACTTACCCAGAATCCTCTTTTGTGTCTTTTTTTCTGTCTATGTATGTGAATCAAGAACTGATTAAAGTAATAGCATAATCAAGATTAAAGTTAAATAGTTCACATGCTTTAAGAAAGACAAATCCAAATTCTTAACACCCACTTATAAACACTCTTTAAAGATTATTTTTGTGGTTAATTCATTAAAGAAGTTTTTCCGGTGGCTTGTAGTAACTTGGTTCAACAACAGGTCAGATTGAATTCTAGTGCTAATGCTTGAGCATAAAAAAGGTAAAAGGTAAAGGCCCTCCCGTTGTTCGTCGATTTGCTCGAGCGGGCCCAGTAACGTCTCCATTGGAGACTTTGTTGTTACTGTGTTTGGCATATCGAATACGTCACGGGGAGCTTGCCAGGCTCTGCCCTGCAGGCGAGATACTCTCAGTAGCTTGCCGGGCTCTCTGAGAGGGGCGGAGGAATCGAACTCGGGTCGGCCATGTTGGCTGCATGCAAGGTAAACACCCTACCGCTGTGCTATCACTCGAGCCGCTTGAGCATAAGGATACATAAATCAGCATGGTCAGAGAAATATTACCGGGGTTAAGGTGCATGTTTTGTATTGCAGTCAACTGCAGCTGACCATCAGCTCTACAAAGTCGCCAAGCAATGCTATGGTGGCCTGGGTAATACCCAGCATCACAGGGTTTATTAAGCAGCACTGCATCCTACACAGTGAAGCACCAGTCTGGTGGGCTCAGAACTGTCAGGAGGAGACCCTGGGCTTCTAAGCATCCCTTGGAAGTCCCCCCATCAAAGATGTGTGTGATAAGACTTCTGTCAACTTGAACTACAAAATCAGATGATCAAAAGGTGAGGGAAAGAGTGGGAAGAATGAAGAGGTAGACTAGAGGTGACAAAAGGACAATGGCAGAGGGTCTTGGGCACTTTCATAGGAAATAAGTATGTTCATAAAAACTTTTCCCTAAGTTTGGAATATATTACATTAATAATACATTGTCACTATTGTAACCATGTTAATACCTAAATTATATTTTTAGAAGTTAAACTATAGCTTTTTTAAAAAAACTGCTGTCAGGCATGCATTGTTGGTGGTCTATAAATAATTCCCCACCCCCTGCATGTTTTAAGGATGTAGGGACACCACCTTTTTGTTGGTTGTGTGGACTAGAAGTCAAGGGTGATTTCTTTGCATACAATTTGTGAGGGTATAGCTGAAGTAAGTGCAGATTTTTGTGCAGTTTATTAGCTTTCACCTTGAGAGGGTAACTGGAACGCCTGCTGGTTTTCATTTTGTTAAGTACTGAATGGTGTTACCAAATGTCATTATTCTGAAGTGATTTAACTATATTTTCTGCAATAAACAAGTTGCTTGTGACCTAAGGAGAAAACAGACATGCAGACAAAGGAAACAATATGTGATCAACACAAAATTTTGTGCACAATCACACACACATTTATTTATTTATTCTAGGAAAACATACCAAAGAAGCATTTGCCTCTGTCTGAGGCACCCCAGAAGGCTTCTTGCCCCTATCAGTGTTGTGGTGAAAACTGGGAATTTACCAGGCAGACAAGGGGAAGATGTAGCCAAGTAAAGGGGATATAAGGAAGAGGAATTTGAGGGCATTCTAGCTGGAGCACTGAACAGTTCGCTACTATAGAGCACAAAGGAAAGTGGGAGTGTACAGGTAATGACATTGAAAAGTAAGCAGGAATAGGGGTGTGGAAGATCTTGTACCCAAGCTAAAGTACCTGGACTTTATCTAGTACATGCTGCAGATGTCTTGAACCTTGTAAGAGCTCTACCAATAGAGAGGTCATGATCTGATTTTCTTTTACTGCAGTATGGTTGTAAATGGCTAAATGCAAAAATTAGGAGCGAACCAGCTGGGAAGTTTCTGGGAACATCTGTCCACAAAGACCACTTACAATATTATTGGTCGTGTTATGAAATCAAGAAAATGTGATTTAACAGAACTTCCAGATGTCGGTGGAAATATTATTAAATGAGTGAAGATTCTGGAATCAGTATTTTGGTTTGAATACCACCTCTCTTAAGTTCCTTTCAGGTAAGGTAGAAGTACTCCAGGACCCAAGGAAATGAGGAATAGGGAAGTCAGATTCATGTCTTACTTTCAAATTTCATTTAGAACTCTTGATATAGCTATTCCCACTCAACCATCCCATCTTACAGAATTGTATGATACTCTTACTTATGTCCAAGCAATAACCTAGAAATCCTGTTCGGCTTTGCCTCAATTCTTCATCTTTCCCTGTATCCTTGCCGTTTGCTATGTAGCACTATAATTTTTAATGGAAGACAAAAATGTTAGGGGCTATTTTCACTCCCCTTGAAGTACAAGATGACCTTATGATTTCTTTGAGCTAATAGTCAACAGCCAAGAAAACTCCACTTCTGATAGTAAGTCACTGGATATATGTATCAAAATGAAACCGTTTATTTGGCAGACCTAGAAACTAAACATGAAAGTCTGATTTTACCAAAATGTCAAAAAATTAAGGTGGAGAATAAGAATGGAAGATGAAAGGAAAAGGGACATTTGATCAATATACTTCTCTGTCAGTGTAGATTCAATATGTCACAGAGAAATTACAGATGGCTCTAGTTAGACCTTTAAAAGGAGTTTTATATTGGGTATTAGAAGCAAAGAGATTTTTTATAAAGCTGTTTAATGAATATAGGATACCTTTAACATCTTAAAGTCAAACCAACAGAAGAATATGAAGGAAAGGGGTACCTCGGAAGTGGGAACCCTGAGAGATATAAACTAGAACATTAGACATGAAATCAAACTTCCTGACAATAAACATTGTGAAGTATAATTTATATATAGTGCTTTTGGCTAAATGCTTTTGCATGTCTCCCTGTTTCATTCCCAAATAATGGGAGTAAAAATGAGGCTGCAGTGATGTTTTATGCACAATAATTAATTTTCATCCTGACTTTAATCGAGAATGCACCTTTTATGACTCAAATAATCTCTGAGTCAGTAAGTCTTCCAGGAATAAATTATTATGGTATTTTAAAAAGAAACAGACTTCAAAGAATTAACTTTTAAGCTCAATCTAAGTTAAATATCAGAGCTACTAAAGATGTAAAAAGAGAGCAAAAATAATCAAAATCAGAATCTGTTCTAATATGGCTACAAAACCCCAGAATACCAAAGACAGTGCAGGGATGCCCAAGGAAGATATTTGCTGCAGTTTGGACACTGATAAAACTTATTTTCATTTCTCAATAAGTGACCTTCAATATAAAATGCAGTTGATCAGTGTTCTATCACTCAGCCGATTCAGGTTTTCTGACATGTGGCTGCCCTCTGATCCTTTGAAATGAGAGAATGATTTTTAAAAAAGGGTCCTAGAGTTTCAGGCATTTATCCTAAGTGGAATGACAGCATACAGACAATCACACATGGCCCATAGCACTCCCCAAGAAGACTTTCAACAAAACGAAATCCAATTGAAAAGTGTAAGAGACAGACAGTTATTTTAACGTATGTCTCCCAAACTTCCCATTCAACCTTTTCTTACACTTTACCTTTACCAAAAATGCCTCTCCATCATCTGTGCCCACATGCTGCTTATTCTTCATATCACAACTTACACCACCTCCTACAGAGCCTTAGAACTGAGTCCCCAGTGAGCCTTTTTATAATGAATAACTCAAAACTTGGCATTCATAAACAACAACAAAATGGTCAGTCCCATTAAAAGAATGGGGACAGGAAATGTGTAGACACTTCCTTAAAGAAGACATATTAAGGGCTGGTAAGTGATTAAAAGATGGAATTTATAGTCAATACAGCCAGTAGCTTCCCTGTAGAATGGAAATAGTGCAAGCAACATAAGTGCCTTGGATGGGTAGACAACAACGACACTGTGCCACCACCAAGACCTCTGTCCCTACCTCTGATTGGCAAAGCCTTTGTCACATGCCTATGACTTCACTGCAAAGTAGGTTGGGAAAGGAAGCTCTTCTGTCCTATCTTGGGGGATTTTCAGATTAACCATGACATAATTTTGCTTAAGATTTCTTTGAAGTGGGTCCAGAGCAATAATACAGTGGTTAGAACATTTGCCTTGCATGCAGTGGACCCAGATTTGATCCTTGGCATCCCATATGGTCCCAGGAACACTGCCAGAAGTAATTCCTAAGCAAAAAGCCAGGAGTAAACTCTGAGCACCACCTGGGATGGCCCCAAAGCAAACAAACAAAAAAAAAGTCCTTCGGAGAGTAGCCATACTATTTATTAGTTAAATTTATTTGCTTGGGTGCCACATTCAACAGTGCTCAGGCGCTGCTCCTGTTTCATCCTCAGGGGACCATGTAGTGAGTTCTGTGGATTGAACTCAGGCCTCCTATATGCAAAGCATACCTCCAGCCCATCGAGTCCTCTTCCCAAACACACTAATTTTGGGTAGGGAGCCACACCCAGCAATGCAAGGCAGCCTGTCAGGGCCATATTCAGGATTCCTCGGTGAGAAGGCAAATGGGAACTTGAACATGCCAGGCATATGTTCTACCACTTGAGCTCTCTCTCCAGGCCAAAAACTTATTAATTTAAAAATTGTTGAAGCACTGGTGAAATATTGAAGCCTAATAAAAAGGTGTGGAAGAGGAGTAGAATAGAATAGTTGCATCTGCAGAATACACACCAATGTATTGGCATAGGAAGGTGAGGGCAAGAGTAAGGAAGCTTTAGAAGTATCCTCAGCAAATCAACAGGACAGAACTGAATTCCTCAGCCTGGTGAGAAATATGGTACTGAAAGGGTCAATATGGTGACCAAAGAGGGCTAAGAGGTTGCCCTGCATTTCCAAAATATCTGTACTTCTGTAGCACTTTAAAAAATTATACCGAATAGTTGTTACTTTCCTATAATCTATGCGGTGACAAGATCTATAAAAGCAGGGACAATGTCCATCTCTGTCATGTCTATAAATGATGCTCAATATTTTTTAAATCAGTAGGTAAATAAATGAATGAGGGTGAACACAAGGGTTCAGTGATAGTAGAGAGATGGGCAACCAGGACAGGGGTCAGGGGACAATGAGGTAACCCGGATCAGCTCAATTCCCATTCTAGCCACTCTCACAGAGCTTCTTTCTTTCCAATTAACTTTGCTTTCTCCTTGGGAAAAACGAATGTCTCTCAAAAACAGTCAAGCTTAGGAATATGATGCTGCCACAGGTCGACCTATACATGTAGGGTGACTGCATCAGCAGCCTGGTGGTGCCTTCAGACTTTCTGATGCCCCCAAATTGCTGCTGTGCCTTTGGCCAGACCCCAACAACTTGGGGCCAAGTTTACCAAGAAATTAGATGGCCAAAAGTTAGGTATGTGGGAGCCACACCCACAAACCATCTCCAGCTCAGCTATACAAGCTCATTCATTGGCCTTATTTCAGAGACCCATAAATCACAAAAGAGATCAAAAACCGCAATTAGAAAAGTGGCATGGCGTGCCCTACAGGGCATATTCCAATAGTTTATTTCTCTGGAAAAGACGGAAACAAGGGTTATGATCTAGAAGCACACAAAAGAATCTCCAAACCAAGCAGCTCACTGCAGAGATGCCTCCAGACTTTAAGTCAATCCATCTTCACTAGGGTGCCTCAGATGGGAGTAGGCGTTGTCCCTCCACCTGCCCTCTAAAAACCACCACGGCCACCGACTTACAGAACCCAAAGAGAAGTGCAAGTACGTGAGTACATTGACAACAAACTCCAGGCCTCAAGGGATAGGAGATGGGCCAGTCCCCTTCCCCACTGGACCCTGGAGGTCATGCCCACAAACTGCCTCTGGCTGCTACTTAAACTCCTTACCGGCCATGATCCAGAGACACAAAAAAGAATCTTTGAACTGAGCAGCTTTCTGCAGAGATTCCTCCAGACCCTAATTATATGGAATTTTGGAGTTCCAGGAGTACGTGGCCACTCTTGCAGCCATGTGATATTTTATGCTGTTCATAACAAGCAATACAAAAGAGAGTATGGGGAGGAGTGGGATGGGGGGGATACAGGGGTTATTGGTGATGGAAGATGTGCACTGGTGGAGGGTTGAGTGATCAATCATTGTATGACTGAAACTCAAACAGGAAAGCTTTGTAGCTGTATCTCACAGTGATTAAAATAATAAGAATAAAATAAAATTTTATTTCATTTTATTGTTATTATTTTATTGAGAACATCATGCAACGACTGGAATGAGAAGAAATGGGAGTGAAGATAGATGGTCAGCAGCTACACCACCTCCACTTTGCTGATGACATCATTTTAATAATACCAAACATTAGCCAAGCAGCACAAATGCTGGCCAACTTCGATCACGAGTGTGGAAAGGTCGGACTGCAGCTGAACCTCACCAAGACTATGTTCATGAAAAATGAACTAGTCCCTGATGTTCCATTTGCTCTCAACAGAATGAACATCTCTGAATGCAGCAGTTACGTGTACCTGGGTTGAGTACTTAACATGAGGAACAACTTGGTGCCAAAACTGCAGATGAGGAAGAGAGCAGTGTGAAACGAACGCCTTCAAGAGTGTCGAAGAAGTTGTTAAGAGGACGAAGAACCCCCGGCTCCGGGCACATCTCGACTCCACCATTCTTCCTGCACTAACATACACCTCAGAGACCTGGGCCCTACAAAAACAGGACAAGAACGCTATTTGGGTATCTCAAAGAGGAACTGAAAGAGCTATGCTTGGAGTATCATGCTTCACTCAAGTGAGAGAAGAAATTCGGAGTTCTGACCTCTGTCGACAATCAACAATCAGGGACGTTGGGGCTGGAGCAATAGCACAGGGCATAGGGCATTTGCCTTGCATGCTGCCACCCAGGTTCAATTCCCAGCATCCCATATGGTCTCCCAAGTACTGCCAGGAGTAATTCCTGAGTGAATTAGCCAGGAGTAACACCTAAGCATCACTGGGTGTGACCCAAAAAGAAAAAAAAAGAATCAGGGAAGCTGTCTCATTTGCCAAGGCGTCGAAAATCAGATGGGCCGGACACGTAATTCGATTTAGAGACTACCACTGGATTAGAGCTGTTACTGACTGGATTTCATGGGATGTCAAAAGGATGCGTGGCCGCCCACCTATGAGATGGTCAGACTTCTTCGTCAAAACCCTGAACAAACAGTTTGAGGTTCTTCGTGTTCCTGGAGTGAGCAGATGCCATTGGGCTACACTAGCACGTGACATGGACAAATGGAGATGTTACTGGTGCCCGCTCAAGAAAATTGAAGATCAACGGGATGACAATTGATACAAGTGATACAAAATAAAATTAACATTCTGAATTAGAAAACAAGTAATGTGGAGTTCATGCCCAATTCAATCAGCTTAATCAGAGGCTGAATAAATAGCAGTAATACTACATTTAAAAAAAAAAGCAGTCAAACAACTGTTATGGGAATCACAAGCCCAAATAATGCTCAAGTATCAGAAGGATCTGAATGATGAAAGCTACTTCTGTTCTCCCCTCCCTGAGCTGCAAGCAGGGAAAAGACTCCCAAAGCCATAATTCCCTTGAGGGTGGGAGGGGAATTAGAAGGAATAAAGAACCCTGGTTGATGACTTGCTTCCTCACTCTGCCGTTGGTGCCAGAACTTTCAATCCTCTGCTGAGAAAATGTCCATCCAGTAAGTAACTCTGGGAGATTTTGTTCCCATGCCTCAGTGGGTTGCTGTTAAATGGACTATTTTGGGATCTCCTGAAAAGTACTGATGACCTGTTTAGGATGGCTCTAGCTGTTGTTGTGGGATTTCTTCCTATTTATAAACTGAATTAATGATCCTGATCTCAGGTCTAAATGATAGTGGGATGTATATGCTTGTAGAGGAGGCCTTGGGAATGTCTGTGAGCATGAAGATTTTAATGAGGCAGAGCTGGGTTTTCTGCTTATTACCTAGCCATTTTCGATTGTGGACTTTGGACAAATTATTTAACTCTTTGAAGTCTAGGAGTTTCCATAGATAAAATGAGTGCAAGAGTAGTACTAGTCACATTGTGGTTGAAAAGAAGGAAGGAAGGAAGGATGGAAGGAAGGAAGGAAGGAAGGAAGGAAGGAAGGAAGGAAGGAAGGAAGGAAGGAAGGGATGGGAAGATGGAGGGAAGGAGGAGAAAGAGAGGGAGAGGGAGGGAGGGAGGGAGGGAGGGAAAGAGGGAGGATGGGCATGGTGATAAGCTGGTGAGTATCAAAGCAATCATCTCCCTACTCATGGAAAGAAAGAAATAAGTCTAGCTGGGCAAGAGAAAGTCCTGTGCTAAGAGTAGATGCAGAACTGAGTAATTCTGCAGGAAGGACTTGGGGTAAAAATGTGATCAGAGCAGCATCACTTGATACCTGATGTTCAGAAATATGGGGAATCTGCAGAGGGCAGGATTACAGCTGGTGTGACATTAAATGGGAGGTCACTTCCTCCTGACATCAAAGGAGCACTGATCCACACTTGTCTTGCAAAGCCGAGTAGAGGTCTATCCACGTAACTGCTGTAACGCTCCAGCCCTGGTCAGACAGAGGCAAGCACTTGGAGCAGTTTTCCCCTGGAGCTCTGCTTCTGTCACTCCCATTACTTAGTGTCTAACCTGAGCTTTTTCATCTTCATTCTGCCCTTTCAGAGTTGAGCATCCTGCAGGTGGTTACAAGAAGCTGTTCGAAACTGTGGAAGAACTGGCCTCGCCGCTGACTGCTCACGTCACAGGTAAGTCCCGTTTTCTTAACTAGCTACCTCCTTGCTTTTGTTGAACTCTCTCTTTTGTCTTTGTGGGCACGTCTCGGTGCTGGTTCCTCCTGCAAGCAGCATAGAAGAGAACCTGGAGGTCTGGGCATTGTACCGCTAGATACACGTCCTCTTGTCTATTTTTGTTTTATTTCTCTACTGTAGGAAAAAAATATTACCTGTTTGTACACCCTGTAGGACTGAACTGTGCCTTTGTGATCTTTAAATAGTCAGTGTCTGGCACAGAGTAAATAGTCTGTAAATGTTGCTTCCATCAGCGTCTGGATAAACGAAGTCCCAGAAACAGTATCTGGGAAGATCACGCTAGAGGGCAGCAGATTTCATCCCAATTCCATTGGAAGAGAGTCCTGGAGTCAAGCAGATGTTGCTGAGTGCAGCTCAGGGAGTTTACGTGCTCAGAATCCTACGTCCCCATCCTCAATGCTATCAACTGCCAAAAAATTAAAAACCAAACTTTAACTTCTGGAAATGTAGAGATTAAATTATGGTAACTGTTGTTACTGTGTTTATCATTATCCAGTGAGAACAAAACAGGTGCTATAGCCCCTTATAGCATCCTTGCTCGCATCTGATGGCTATGGGAAAGATCAAAGCTGGGACAAGTCTCTTTTCTCCCATTTCCTCTTTTGTGAAAAAGAAAGAATGAGGCAAACACTCTTTATTGATTAGATTCCAATGCTAAAGATGCTAACACTCTGGGTTTTAGCAGTTGAAAGAGTGCTGTGCTCTTTAATTAAACTGCTTTGTTTCTTAAGGTTTGTTTTGCTTTTTTTGAATCACAACCCATGTTGCACAGGGGTTACTCCTGGTTAATGCACTCAGGAATTACTCCTGGTGGTGCTCAGGGGACCATATCAGATGCTGGAAATCAAATCTGGGTCAGCCACATGCAAGGCAAATGCCCTTCCCTCTGTGCTATCACTCCAGCCCCCTAAAGTTTGTTTTGGTTTGGGGGCTATACTCAGTGACACTCGGGGGCTACTTCTGACTCTACACTTAGGAATTACTTTTGTAGCACACAGGGAATCATACGGGGTGCCGGGGATTACAGCCAGGTTGTGTCACATGCAAGGAAACCCTGTACTATTTCTCCAGCCTCTATTCTTTAGGTTTTTTTGGTTTGTTTTGTTTTTTGCTTTTTGGGTCTCACCTGGCGATGCACAAGGGTTACTCCTGGCTCTGCACTCAGGAGTTACTCCTGGCGGTGCTCAGGGGACCATATGGGATGCTGGGAATCGAACCCGGGTCGACCGCATGCAAGGCAAACGCCCTACCCGCTGTGCTATCTCTCCAGTCCCTCTTTAGTTTTTTTAAGAACTAGAAATCCTTATTGGATGGGCTTATGGAATTTGCTGCAGGTTTTTTTTTTATTTATTGAATCACTGTGGGAAAAGTTACAAAGCTTTCAGGTTTAAGTCTCGGCCGTGCAATCATCAAACACCTTTCCCTTCACCAGCACTTATTTTTCACCAACAAGTACCCCAATATACCCCCCTCCCACTCCTCCCAATGTCTGTGAGGCAGATGAATTCTAGTTAACACTCTATCTACTTTGATTAGTTTCATTGTTTCGACACAAGATGCACCATTATTATTTAGAGTTTACACCCCAAAATCAGACCTGCTGAAAAGGCATTGTGGAATAATTTGTTTTCTACAGCTGGTTAGAAGAGCCAAATGATGTCGCGCGGCCACTATCACAGCTGCGCGATTTTGGATTTCTGATATTTTAATTATCAAGCCTGGAAGTATTTCTGCCGAGAGTCAGATAATTATGAAATTTGTTTCTGAGGCTCTGGAGTCATGGGCGTTCTGGAGAGCTGCTCGTGGGGGGCAACCCGTGACCTCAGTAGGGCGTGAAGGACGAGCCCAGAACACCCCCCTGCCCATGAGGTTTCAGTTGCCCCATCACCACCGGCTCATACCTGGCTTTCCAAAAAGCTCCGAGGCGACCGCCATCTTGCTGTCCAGGGGGGAAAAGGCGGAAGGGAGCAACACCCTTTCCCTCCCGGGCAGGCATGGTGGCATGGATTAATGCATAGTCCATTCACTTTTCTGCCGCAAGCTGCCGGGCTCTGCATTAAGTCCTTGTGCTTCTGGAGCCATGGCTGTGCCAGAGAGCCTGCAGGATTTTTTTAATTGGTAAGGATTAAACAAATGTTGCTTTTCAAAGGACAAAAAGACACAAACCTAATTGCTTAAATGAAGATTTTCTGGGTCGTCATTTTGCAGATGAAGATGCTGAGTCCCAGAGATGGAGAAAGGCAAACCCTGAACCAGAATCCAGGTCTCTGACACTTGACTCTGGATTTCCTGCTGCAGCATGTTGACCTTCATCTGAGTAACAGCTCAGACTCTCAATGAGGGCAGCCATAGAAACAGTAGCCAACATTCCTGTTTTATTTAAATAGCCTCCTCTTTTTAGATCCCTGTTCTCTGATTTGATCCCTGTTCTCAACCCACCCCTCCTTCCTACATATCATCAAAATATAGAACAGACATTCAAATTTATTTTCCTGCAGTGCCAAGAGCTTCACACAGGTGAGGTCTGTGCTTTATCATGGAACTACAGCTTTGACCCTTAAGTTTTTCATCTTCAATAAGGTCTTGCTTATTGGCATACTGTTCAGGAGTTATTTCCTATTGTGCTCAGGGAACCCAGGATTCCAACACACTGAGCATGCAATGCACTTCAACCTTTAAGCCATCTTCCTGGTCCTCAAATTCAGGCAAGGTGGTGAAAAAGGCAAGTATAGGGCCAAACCAATAGTACAGCAGGTAGGGCGCTTTGCCTTGAGCATGGTTAATCTGGGTTTGATTTCCAGCATATGGAGTAAGCTGTCAGCATCTCCAGGAATGGTTCAAACACACACACACACACACACACACACACACACACACACACACACACTGCAAATTCGCTGGTATGTGGGAAAGTCTGTTAGGTGGAAAATTCTATTTTTCTTCTCCTCTCAGTGCTTTATCTAAAATATGTGCCATTGCCCGGTTTCCCATTGTTGGTCTCCTAATGAAAGCAGGGGCAAATGTCAGAAAGAGAACCTTTCCTAGTGGTGACATCAACTGGGCTGGAGTGATAGCACAGCAGGCAGGGCATTTGCCTTGCACACAGCCAACATGGCCGACCCAAGTTCGATTCCTCCGCCCCTCTCGGAGAGCCCGGCAAGCTATCGAGAGTATCTCGCCCGCACGGCAAAGCCTGGCAAGCTACCCATGGCGTATTCGATATGCCAAACACAGTAACAAGTCTCACAATGTTACTGGACCCTCTTGAGTAAATCGATGAACAATGGGAGGACAGTGACAGTGACAGATCTCGACTAAGAGCTGGACATGATAATTAGTCACAGCATTATAAACAAGAAGCTGCTCCATCAGCAGTCATAGAAGACAGGTGAGAACAAGGTTCTGTTCTTCGTTGCAGGCAGGATCCCCCTCTGGCTCACTGGCAGTCTCCTTCGATGTGGCCCAGGACTCTTTGAAGTTGGATCTGAGCCATTTTATCACCTGTTCGATGGTCAGGCCCTCCTGCACAAGTTTGACTTTAAAGAAGGGCATGTCACCTACCACAGAAGGTATGGACTGCCAGGTTCTCTTCTGCCTCCTAGTGGGGGTACCTACCACAGCTACTCTCTCTAGGTACTGCTCCATCACCTGAATCCTAGCAAGGGCTTGGACCCTGGATTTCTTTCCGAAGCCCTCTTCGCAGGTGTGTGGCATGGCCTCTGGTTGGCGTGCTGGGAAATAAAGAAGCATCCAAGAACCCAAGCTTTGGCAATTGACATGCCTGGTTTCAAAGCTAAGATCATTTACCATTACAAAATCATTACAAAATTCTATAAGATACTAGCACAGAGGGTAGGGCATTTGCCTTGCACGCGGCCAACCCAAATTTGATTCCTCTGCCCTTCTTAGAGAGCTTGGCAAGCTACCAAGAGTATCTCACCACATGGCAGAGTCTGACAAGCTCCCCATGGCGTATCTGACATGCCAAAAACAGTAACAACAAGTCTCACAATGGAGACGTTACTTGTGCCCGCTCGAGCAAATCGATGAACAACGGGAGGACAGTGCTACAGTGCTACTACTCTCTGATTCTTTATTTGGACACCCATAAAGGGGGGTGTAGGCCAGGAGAGATTGTACAGTTGGTAAGGCATTTGCCTTACACTCGGCCAACACAGGTCAGATCCCCAGCATCCCATATGGTCCTCTGAGTACCACCAAGAGAAACCCTGAGTATGGCCAGGTGTGGGCCAAAAACAAACAAAAAGAGAAGTGGAATGGGACAATGCTTTGATATTCATTGCAAAGAGTAAGTGAAAAGGCCCAGGGTCCTGCCTGTTGGAAATGATCATTGTTATTCAGTAATGATCATTGTTAGGTCTGTTACTACACCTCTCACTCTTTTTTTTTTTTAATTTTTATTAGTGAAACACCATGAGGTACAGTTGTAGAATTACAAATTTTTGTGCTTGGGTTTCATTTATACAATGATGGAGTACCCATCTCTTCACCAGTGCCCATTCTCCACCACCACTAATCCCTGTATCCCTCCCACTCTTACCTTTTTTTCTCCTTTTATAATAAGGCCTCTGGGAGGGGAGTAGGGAAAGAGCAACTATGTGATAGTAATGTATGAAAGAAGTTTTCTAAAAATCAGATTAATTCTTTTTAGAATTAGAAAACTTTTGGCCTGAAGTTCTATGTCATCTTTCCAAGAAACTGCTTTTTTTTTATGCTTTTTGGGTCACACCCAGCAATGTACAGGGGTTACTCCTGGCTCTGCACTCAGGAATTACCCCTGGCGGTGCTCAGGGGACCATATGGGATGCTGGGAATCAAACCTGGGTTGGCTGCGTGTAAGGCAAACGCCCTACCCGCTGTGCTATTGTTCCAGCCCCTCCAAGAAACTGCTTTTAATACTACAATAAAAGTTTGCCTTAAATTTTTATATCCAGACCTGTGAGATCACCCCCATATTTTGGGCATTCTGAAGAGATATCAGAAAAAAGAGCAAACGGAGGTTTGGGGTCATTGAGATAACTTAGTAATAGAGCAGAAACATACTGTTAAGTTTGGAAGCCTAAAGCGTAGAAGCCAAACAGAGCTGCCACATGCCCTTTAAAGACCTTGGTGATTCTCTTTGTAAGATACTCTTGTAAGAGTACAATATAATCTGAGATTGAATATAATCTCAGGGCTAGAATGAAGGAGACGTTACAGGGGCCTGCTCGAGGCAATCGACAAATAACAGGATGGTCGTGATTCGTGATTCGTAAGAATACAAAATTCAGATAGTCACAACC
Organism: Sorex fumeus; assembly: GCF_029834395.1. NCBI lineage: Eukaryota > Metazoa > Chordata > Mammalia > Eulipotyphla > Soricidae > Sorex > Sorex fumeus. Next base: position 1,040,785 of record NW_026606068.1, on the reverse strand, counting down.
ACAGAGGCAGGGTGGGATGTGGGGGATGGGGGGTGGGAGGGATACTGGGATCCGTGGTAGTGGGAAATGGGCACTGGTGGAAGGATGGGTATTTGATCATTGTATAATTGAAACCCAAGCACAAAAATGAGTAAGTTTGCAACTGTACCTCATGATGTCTCACTATTAAAAAATTTTTTAAAAAATCAGATAGTCAAATCTGAGCTGGTTCTCCATATATAAAAAAAAAATCTATGCCCTCTCATACATGGTCAGGGGAGCAAGAGAGTGGATTCAAAAATACCTACTTCTTCTTATAAAAGGGTATAATGTCCCTTGGTGAAATACAAATCTTCACATACTTTCCTCTAAGGAAAAATTTTTTGGGAGGACTTTCAGTGGTTTATTCATAACAAACAATACAAAATAAATTATTTTGGTTCTGCTTTGGGGCAGGGCTTGCGATTCGGGATGGAAACATCCAAAATATGCTGGTGGGAAGGTGTAATGATGCTGCGATTGGTGTTAATGTAATATTAAATGTAATGAACTAGTTTATAAAAATAAAATAAAATTTAAAAAATAAAAAATATCTACTTTTATTTTATTTGTTTATATAAACAAATGGCTTTGGGGTCACACCTAGCAGTGCTCAGGGGGTTATTACTGGCTGTGCACTCAGAATTACTCCTGGTGGGCTCAGAGAGATATGTGGGATGCCAAGGATTGAATTTAGGTTGACTATGTGCAAGGCAAGTGCTCTATTCACTGTCCTCTGGCTCCTAAAAATAAAGATCTACTTTTAAAAGTAGGGGAGTATTTTTAAAAACAAAGCGGTCAATTAAAATTAAAAAAAAAAAAACACCAAGGCAGGCATAGGGAGATGCAGAGGAACAGAATTCAGGACCATGAACTGTATTTTCCTAGGAACTGTGTTGATGAATGAAAGACTCAGGAGGTCAGAAGTCTTACGTGAACCACACACAGAGGCTGTGTGGTATGTGGAAAATGCATGTCAGAACATTTTTTTGTGTAACTTTTTAAATTTTTAAATTGAAGCACAGTGAGAAACACAGATAAAAGGTTGTTCATGATTGATTTTCAGTCATATAATGTTCCAACATCCATCTTTCGTCAATGTATATTTCTCATCACCCACATCCCCAGTTTCCCTCCTGCCCCTGCCCTCTTCCCACCCAGTCTCAAGGCAGGTTCTCTGTTTCTGTCTCTGTCTCTGTCTCTGTCTCTCTCTCTCTCTCTCTCTCTCTGTCTCTCTCTCTCTCTCTCTCTTTACTTTTGGGCATTACGGTTTGCAACACAGAAACTGAAAGGTATATCCCTTTATCACCCCCTTTTCAACACTCAGTTCTTGTTAGTTCTGGACACCTTGAGTTCTAACTTAGCTGTACTGTCCACGTGAATTCCTTTACTTCTCTGAGTCTGTCTCCTCATCTGTCACTGAGAAGTTTAGAAGACATAAATTTAAGTTTCTGGTTCATTGTCTCATTCCTCTTGGGTCACCTCAGGAAAGGGACCTGACAGTATTCTTCATTTTTCATGGATTGATTTATGATTCCAACTCAAACAGGGGCCATAAAATGACCACTCTAAGCTCTATGTGACTGACACAGTTGCCCTATTCTATGACCTTCCTCTATTTATCACTGTTCTCCAGGTTCATTCGCACAGATGCTTATGTTCGAGCCATGACCGAGAAAAGGATCGTCATAACAGAATTTGGCACCTGTGCTTTCCCAGATCCCTGCAAGAACATATTTTCCAGGTCACTGAACCCAAACTGCATATTGTTAGACATTCTATATTAGTTCTTTTTCTCTTGTGGCTTGAAAGTTATAGGAATGAAGAAATCCATTTGCTTCTGCAGGTTTTTTTCTTACTTTCGAGGAGTGGAGATTACTGACAATGCCCTCGTTAATATCTACCCAGTGGGGGAAGATTACTATGCCTGCACAGAGACCAACTTCATTACAAAGATTAATCCTGAGACCTTGGAGACAATTAAACAGGTAGGACAGAGTGCTTGCTGATATCGCTCAGGAATTTAGAATGTGCAGCTTAGAATTAAACCCACTAATGCCACTTAGTGGAAAGAACATGAGAGCCAGATAAATTACATTTCAAAGTTTTGATTGGCCATCAACTAATCTCTGGCTGACATATAGAAATATTTCTTTATCTAACAAGAAATTTTTTGTATTTCTTATTTGGACTGGAGGAAAACCATATTAAATGCCTAAAATATTAATTTGTTCCCTTTGTGTCACAAATATTGATTTAATCTCCTCTATGTATCAAAATTTACACAAGATGTAAAGGGTGCATCTGGTCTCTGCCTTCCATGGCTATTGTAAGCTACCAAGTACCTGGCATATGTTGGACACACAAACAAAATTAGTAGCTATTAATCTTGAAACCCTGCCATATTGTAAAACTTGCCATCCATGGTGTGTTTCACAAATTTTCCTTTTCTTGTAGACTCCTTTTGATAATAAATATGGCTATAAATTAAATAAAAGAGCATTGAAAAGAATATCAGCAATATTAGAAAGTATCACATTGTGTTGAGAGTGAAGTCAATTCTCAGGCAACATTCAATAGATTGATCCATATTTTCAGCGTATATATACCAAGATATTCTTATTTGCAAGCCATTATGCCTATTCAGGAAATATCCAGTATACAAGCTGAAAAAATCAAACAAACACATAGCTGAACTATAAGAAGTGATCATTACTTTAGGAGAAGGAAATTCTTCTATGAAAATACAGAACAAAATAAATTTCTTCTGTCAATAATGGGATATGTAAGAGGGGAAGAGCAAGGAACATTTTGAAGGCTTATTTTTGAGCTGGAGATTAAAGGAGGGACCAAACTTTAATGGATTCAGAGGATGGATACTTCAGACAGATGGAATTTCTGAAACATGATCGAAGGCATAAGAGGTAAAATAGAGTATACTTTCATGAAAATAAAAGAATGATGATCTTGGCTATGTGCTCAATGAAGACACTATTGGTACAATTACAAAGTAATTCACCATCGTGGGGACTGCCTCAGACATAGCGTTTTGTAATATCTGGTCCCATTTTCTGAATACTCTATCTTTATGGAAGCCCAAAATGTTCACCATCATTTCCAACAGGCTCTCTAGGGGTGATAGAATCACCCAATTGAGAACTTACACCATATTATGTTAAAGGTTATACTGGGACAGGCTGGAGTGACATCAGAGTGGGTAGGGCGTTTGCCTTGCACATGGCCAACTCGGTTTCAATTCCTCTGTTCCTCTCAGAGAGCCCAGCAAGCTACCAAGTGTCCCGCCCATACAGCAGAGCCTGGCAAGCTCCTCGTGGTATATTCGATATACCAAAAACAGTAACAAAAAGTCTCACAATGGAGATGTTAGTGATGTCTGCTTGAGCAAATTGATGAGCAACGGGATGACAGTGATACAGTGAATACTGGGACACAAGATAGGAAGAAACTAGAATTTTGAACAATGCACAAAGAATTGGCATAAGTCATTTGGCTAACAGGGAGCTACTAAAAATTTTTGCTTTCGGGACAATTCATTTCAAATCCATGCGTGTTTGGGAAGACAAAAGAGATAACTAGGGGACAAATTAAGTGAATTCAAAACCAGAACAAGAGATCTAGTGTAGTACAAAAGGAAAGAAAAAAATTTCCAACATTGGGTCTCAATATCACAAATAAATTTGGTGATTCTTAATATGCTATTTACTTAAGTTTAATTATTCATAATTGCTCTTTCTTGGTTTGATATACATATGTAATAACTGGAGTGATAGCACAGTGGGTAGTTTGCCTTGCATGCAGCTGACCCGGGCCAACCCCAGTTCAATTCCTCTGCCCCTCTCAGAGAGCCTGGCAAGCTACTGAGAGTATTGCGCCCACACGGAAAAGCCTGGCAAGCTAACCACGATGTATTCGATATGCCAAAAACAGTAACAAGTCTCACAATGGAAACGTTACTAGTGCCCGCTCAAGAAAATCAATGAACGATGGGAGAACAGTGTTATACAGTGTAAACATATGTAATAGCATATTTTTATGAATGTGGTGTGTGTGTAAATAACTTAGAAAAGAACTGTGAAGCTAAGTTTTAAACCATCATTTGCCTCTGGTAATTAACGGGTTTTCAAATTGCCATGATTCTTTAATAGAAAGTCCATGCTATGGCTTCAGAATGGATCTATGTTGTACATCAGCTTTCATTCTGAGCCCCACTCTTCTTGACTTCAATAAAAATTTACTTTGGAAGTGTTGAAGGATTTTTATGTGTGTCTGTTTGCTATTATAGTCAAATTAGTGCCCCTCCTTGTTGCCTTATACACAGTGTTCTTAATTCCATTTTCTAAAATGCAAATATAGATGCATTATTTTATTTAGGGCACCCCTTAGTTTCCATGTAAAATGCAAAGAAGGGACTTTGAGACTAGCCCATTCTCCATCCCCCTCCTTTATACATGACCTTCAATGCAGTCATGTTAAATGACAAGTAATCCTCAAACAGCATGTGATATTTTACAGTTTTCCCCCTGTACAGTAGGGGTTCTGCTCCCTGGAGCACACTGTCTTCTGTCTACAGCTGGCTAGCTTTCACTCATCATTCAAGCATCAATTGAAGGCATGCCCTTGGGAAGCTCTGCCTAATCTCCCAGTCTAGGTTGGATGGCCTTTCTCTACAGAAGAGATTTGCCTGTGCCGTTCTAACTGCCAGTTTATTGGCCCAACACAGTGCTCTCAAATAGAACTTTCTACAATGATAGAAACGTTCTTTAGCTGCATTGTTCAAATGCCAGTGAGCCCTTGAAATATGGCTAATGTGGTCAAGAGATAAAATTTGAAGTTTAAATATAATTAATATCCATTTAAATCACTGCATACAGCTACTATATTGGAGGACACAAGTCTAGTCTGAAATTTTTGAAAGCGAGAACCAATCTCTGTTTTCCTAGGCCCTGGCATAGCTCCTGGTAGCTCCTCACAGAAGCTCAATGAGTACTTATGATGATTAAACGAATTAATGCCTTGCTTATTATTTAAATTTAAATACAAACAAACTGTCCTCCCGTTGTTCATCGATTTGCTCGAGCAGGCCCAGTATCATCTCCATCTTCTGGTTACTGTGTTTGGCATCTTCTGGTTACTGTGTTTGGCATACTGAAATTTAATTTACTGAAATTTAAATACGGGTGCTAAAAATTCTCAGCTTTACAACATATTCCAATCAAGTAGAAGGAATTTTTGTCAGCAAATATATACTTCATCATTTATTCTTTCAATAAATATTTGTTGAGCAAGACCCAGATAGAAATCTCAGAGCTGAATTTGCCTGTGTGTGGCTTTGATTCCTTAAACAAGTCACTTTACTTTTTTTTTTAGTTTTTAATATTTTTTGCACTTTATTATTGAGGTTTTTAAATTTTTTCTACAATTATAGAAGAGAGTAAAAATATACACTAATTTACACAAACCATTGCTGGTATATAATGAACTTTTTGCGTCTTTATCTTATTGAGTCATAGTATGAGACAAGTGGAAAGAGATAATGTTATTATCATAATAACTTAGATATGGTATTGACTTATAAGAAAAAAAGGAAATTAGAAATACAAAAATAATAAAACTAATACAAGTAAATTAAAACTAATAAAATAACTTCATACTATGACTCAATAAGATAAAGTCACTTAACTTTTATGAGACTTCAATTTCTCCTTCTGTGCATTGAAAGGTTTACCTTAGATTTGTGATTCTAAATTTTTTATGACACTTCAGACTTAACTATAGCACAAAATTCCCTCTCAAAATTGTTTGCGTTAAGTTCCAGGAAACTTATGTCTCCCCTGGTCTTTTTGGGTTGAGAGTTCCTATATTTAATGAATTGTGATGCGCTTTACTGTTTCAGATTCATACTATGTACAAGACACTGAGTTTGCTGGTACAATATGTCATTGTCATTTTTATAAAAGTGGAAATTATTGAACATCAGAAAAATAAAGAAGACAAGGGACTGGGGCAACAGTGGGTAGGGTGTTTGCCTGCCCCAATCACCACCAGGAGTTATTCCTGAGTGCAAAGACAGGAGTAACCCCTGAGCATTGCTGGGTGTGATCCAAACAGAACAACAAAAAAAAAAAAATAAAGAAAGAAAGAAGTCCATCTGATTTAAAAATAAGAAAATAAGAATAAGAAACAATCTTACAAAATAAGCAAATCCCAGAATTTATGTTATCACTGTTTAAGAAAAAGCTGCATATTCTAAAATAAGAAGAAAAGACATCTGAACACTTCATGGTATATATAAATTATATGTATACCATATATATAGGTATATATATATATAAAGATCACAGTCAGAAAGAAATCTAAGATTTCAGAGTTACGAGGGTTCAGCAAGAGATTTACAGAGGAGCTTCACCCCAAAGACAGGAATTCAAGCTGATCTGAAACAGGGTAGGACCCAGGGAAGTGAAAAGACAAACTGTATATAAGGTGAGGACGCCAAGAGTCAAGCCAGGCTTAGGACACAATAATAATCTCTCTCTAACAGAAATAGCATCTGCTTTCTTCCGTAGGTTGATCTTTGCAACTACGTCTCTGTTAATGGAGCCACTGCTCACCCCCACATTGAAAAGGATGGAACTGTTTACAACATTGGTAACTGCTTTGGGAAAAATTTTTCAATTGCCTACAATATTGTAAAAATTCCTCCACTACAAGCAGGTCAGTTTACCAATTTGACTCTCTTTAAAATAAGCATTGATTTTGTAAATATAAATTAATATATGTGTACGTATGTTTTATATATATATGTTGCTGGAAATGCAGTCTGCCAGATCAGATAAACAGGGTAAGCACTATATATACTGTATAGTATCACAATAGTGATAGCACATTGGTAGTGCGTTTGCCTTGCACGCAGCCATCATGGCCGACTCGAGTTTGATTCCTCCGCCCCTCTCGGAGAGCCTGGCAAGCTACCGAGAGTATCTCGCCCGCACGGCAGAGCCTGGCAAGCTACCTGTGACGTACTCCATATGCCAAACACAGTAACAAGTCTCATGATGGGGATGTTACTGGACCCGCTCCAGCAAATCGATGAACAACGGGAAGGACCGTGACCGTGATCCCAATATCACAATACAGTATAAATTATCACAGTTACTTTCACCCCTACTCTACCCCAGGACCAATGCATAAAGTACCATAACAAGAAATGACAACTTGAAAGATATAGGAAGCAAGTGACTAAATTCAGTTCTACACTGGTTTAAAGATGTCTATGTATGTCCATGGAATATCTATGCAAATTTGAGTATTTATAAATTTATATTCAAATAAAAGAAACTTTTACAGAGTACTTCACTCACTTGCTAGGCAAAATGAAACTTTTAAACTAATGCATGTTGTATACATAATCGTACTCCCAAACAACAAATTATTAATTCCACTATAGAAAAGTAAACTAAAACAGAAAGCTTTTAATATCCTTTGATATCCTCTACTCAATATCAAAATTTTATAACCATCTTCACAGAAAATATTATTGAAGTAGGTAAGTGGTTTTGTCTAGCATTATTTAATTTGTCTAGCATTATATGTCTAGTATAATTCTAAGCAGAGTCCTTGGACTGGAAGCATTATCCAGGAATGTTTTGGAAATAAAACTCTTGAGCACCACCTGAGGCAGACTGAATGAATAATTTGAATAAGTGAATCTATAATCAGTCTTTTAGTAGTCCGTTATTCTGATGCACACTAAGTTTTGAGTACCCACTGACCTGGTAGTGAACAAACTTTAATGTGCATAAGAATGACTGGTCTACTGGCACGACCCACAGGTGGTAACACTTCATAGGTATTTTAAGAGAATTGTAAAAGGCACTTGGTCATCCTCAAAATAAAATAAAACTTGAGAGTCATCCTCAAGTTTTGCCTTATACCTTGAGAAGTCACCTCCATTTGTTGTCAAGAGTTAACTCTAGTTGCCACAAGTCTATTTTGGTGCAGTTTTCCAAATCTGCTGCTTTTTGGGTTTTACTAGGTGATTGCAGCTTAACATAAAGTTTTACTAAAAGGAACGTTAAGACTGAAAAAAATGAAAATAAGCCCTAGGTAATATAAAGATTTAAACATATATTTCTTTGTTTGTAATGATTATAAATGATGCATCATTAAAATGATTTATAATTTAAATGTTATAAATAGTTTGCAATGAAAACTTTAAAATGGAGGCTGTTCCAAAGCCCTCTAAATCCACTTTATTTCAGACAAGGAAGATCCAATAAGCAAGTCAGAGGTCATTGTACAATTTCCCTGCAGTGATCGATTCAAGCCATCTTACGTCCATAGGTAACTTAAACGATCTTCAGAAAAGCTCAAGTTGAAAAATCTGCTTTGCCTACCTTGGTCCCAATCCCAGTCACTACCTTTTCTTGCAAAAATCTAAATTCAAAAATAATTTCATATAGGCACTGTTGATTCCTATAACTGAGCATATCTCATGCATATATTTCTTTGTTCTTTATTCTGCCCTTTCCAATTCACAAGTCCACTTGTGTTTATAAACAGTTTTGGTTTGACTCCCAACTATATTGTTTTTGTGGAGACACCGGTCAAAATTAACCTGTTCAAGTTCCTTTCTTCATGGAGTCTTTGGGGAGCCAATTACATGGATTGTTTTGAGTCCAATGAAACCATGGGGGTAAGTCTTACATCTGTCAGGTTTGTGATTCTGAAGATGGTGCATTTTTAAAAACATACTATTTTCTCTTTAAAATGCATCCAAAAATTTTTTCTGCACTTTTGAAGGTTTGGCTTCATATTGCTGACAAAAAAGGAAAAAAATATCTCAATAATAAATACAGGACCTCTTCTTTTAACCTCTTCCATCACATCAATACTTATGAAGACAATGGATTTCTGATTGTGGATCTCTGCTGCTGGAAAGGGTAAGAAAGACATTGGGAAAATGTCACATTTCTGGTTCTTTCTGGAAAGAAGGGGTCTTTTCTTCCTTCCTTCCTTCCTTCCTTCCTTCCTTCCTTCCTTCCTTCCTTCCTTCCTTCCTTCCTCCCTTCCTTTCTTTTGCTTTATGGGTCACACATGGCAATGCAAAGGGGTTACTCCTGGCTCTGCACTCAGGAATTACTCCTGGCGGTGCTCAGGTACCATATGGGATGCTGGGAATCAAACCTGGGTTGGCCATGTGCAAGGCAAATGCCCTACCTGCTGTACTATTGCTCCAGCCCCAATAAGGGGCCTTATCCAGAGATGCTTATGGTGCTTAATTAAAATTACAGCTTAATTTTTTTGAAACGGCTAGAAGTATATTAATCCATAAAATATAATTGAAAAAGGGGTTAGAAATTTAGATATTCAGAAGCATTCCTAACTCTAACATCAAAATGAAAGCCAACGAAGTCCATGAAACAAACCTGACAATAAAAGGTTCTGCGATCTGGGGCTGAGAGAAAGTACAGGGCTTAGCATTGCCTTGTATGAATCAATCCTGGTTCGAGCCTCATCATGCCACATGCTCCCCGAAATACCACCAGGAGTGATTTCTAAGCACAGAGCCAGGAGTAAGTTCTGTGCACTGCTGGGTGTGGCTCACAAACAAAAAATTAAAAAGGCTTCTGTGACCTGATAAAGTGAATTTAAACACAGTTTCATGTAACTCATCAAGATCCCTGAATAGGGCCTTGAACTCTTCCCAGCCAGGTTTAGGGGGTGGGGAAAAGGCATGCTTTCTTCAGCAGATGCAAGTCAAGGGACTGGAGATTTATCTCAACTGTAGAGCACATGTTTTTCATATATGAGTTCCTGGGACCACCCCTTCTCATCGCACCCAAATGCCTAAGTCACAAAAAAGGGGAAAAAAGCCCTTAATGACACATGAAGTGGAGGTAAAGAAACAAAACAGGAAGTATCAAAGTTCATTGTTCTTTATATGAGATAATTAAAGGGTCAGTTATGTAATACAGAGGTTAAGCTACTTCCCTTGTATCCCACTGATCTCTTTTCAAATCCAAGCAAATTCCTGAATAGAGAACCAGAAATAGTCTTGAGCACTCACCAGGTATAGCCTCCAAGATCCAAATAAATACATAAACGTAATCACTGAACAGATTTTTAAATTTTGTTTTTGCCCCCACAATGTGGGCAGGAGAAAATGATTATAACATGCCTGAGTCATTAGCAATTTCTGGTTGTGAAGTAAAGAATAGTCAGGCTTTTAAAAGAAATGAACCCTCTCTCTAAAATGATTTCTATTTCTCTGTGCTGACATGTAATCTCTTGTCTTTGCAGATTTGAATTTGTTTATAATTACTTATATTTAGCCAATTTACGTGAGAACTGGGAAGAGGTAAAAAAAAATGCCAGAAAGGCTCCCCAACCGGAAGTAAGGAGATACGTGCTGCCTTTGAATATTGACAAGGTAAACCACCCTTACTTCACACAGAGTTTTAAGTTCAGGATATCTGAACTTTAAGGACTTAGTTTTCCTACACCCTGACCCCAGGACTTTTCTTGCAGAAAGTAAAATGCAAAAGTAATTTTGAGTAGGCCCTGTTGATTTGTATAACCAGAATATTTCATGCTCTTTATGATTTGTTCTCCTACTGGATGTTTATACATAATAACTTGAAATTTCAGACATAGAAGGAATTTTTTTAAATAAACGAATTCAGCTCCTTTTATTTTACAAACAAGAAAAACAGTTCAGAAAAGTAGCATGACTGATCAAGAACTACTGTAGCAGAGCCAACAGAATCTAAACATACGCAAAATTCTTTCTAGTGGCTGGAGAAATTAATATAGAGGGTAAAGTGCTGGCCATATGGTCAACCTGGGTACAGTCCTAGGCACCTAGGATCAAATCTGTGTCTTGAAACATCACTCTAGTAGTACCATAAAGACCATCTGAAAAGTGAAGGATCTAAAAGCTAGATGCTCTGCTTATGCACTAATGTGATAGGGAAAATAAAAGAGGACAAATGTCTAAATATCAAAAATGAAAATTTAGAGATACAGGAAGGCACAAAGTTGAGAAACATTTAAGTAAGTTAGCAGGTATTTGTGTCCAGTTGCATGTGAGGGGTAAGGGATTTCCAGATTTCTTTCTGAACAGTTGAATATAAGATGATAGAAAAGAACTGAGTTGGAAACTCAGGAGTAGATTGTGCTAGTTTGCATAATAAAGATAAGATTTGCAAGTTTAAGATACTCACTGGTTATTATGACAGAACTGTTTAATGTTTAAGGAATAAGTGGTATATAGTATACTAAGTATTTGTGAATCTGGAACTCCAAAGAGAAATAATGGAGAAAAATGAGTCTGAGTATCTTAAACATTCTTACTTTTTATCCTTCAGGAAGCATATTTCTATTATGTTGTTGTGTCTGCACCAAAGATTTAATGAAATAATTACTTTTAATAAAGATTATCTTGTTAATAATGGTAAAAATATCAGTTACCTTTATGAGGATTATTTAATATTCTCTATAGCACAGAGGTAGGGCATTTTCCTTGTGCACAGTTGGCCTGGTCAAGTCGGGTTCAATTCCTCCGCTCCTCTCGGAGAGCTCAGCAAGCTACTGAGAGTATCTCGCCCGCACGGCAAAGCCTGGCAAGCTACCCATGATGTATTCGATATGGCAAACACAGTAACAACAAGTCTCATGATAAAATGTTACTGGGCCCACTTGAGCAAATCAATGAACAATAGGAGGACACTACTACAGTGCAGTGCTACTTCCTCTCTGAATATTTCAAAAATAGTAACAAAGGAAGGTCCTTTTCTAAGTGAGTAATCATCAATATCTAAAGACTTTACAGTTACAAAATGGGTAAGTTAAATAATGATGAAAAAATTTCTAATGACTCCTTAGACAATGCCTTTTCTTTCTTGCAAGGGACTTCAAGATGTAAACTCTACAACCAATATGCCCCATACTTACTGTTCAGAGGATATACCAATAGAATATGCATGTTATTGTGGAACTCATTCCCTACTGCAGTATACTGGGAAAAGGAACATAGTTCCAAAATAATTAGAATGTCCTCATAGAAATAAGGGAGGGATAAATTGCTTTAGTTGTTGGGGAAATGAACCAGTCATACCCCTTTAGGAATATTGATGTAGCTAAAGCATTTGCAGTTATTTTGGCAAATAGGGTAGGATTAAAGCAGAACAAGTGAAGATGGAGATAGTTGGAAGAATGGCAGATATGAGAAGGGACAGAAAAGCAGAGAACACTGATTTCATTTGGAATGGTTAGAACTTTATTTAAAGCAGTGGAATAAAGGTTAAGAGGTGTGGGGAGATTTAAACACCTAGGTGTGTAATCTTCAAAAGGTCTAAAGTCAAACTAAAAGTTTAATACATTGCAAGGCAGGGGATGATGAACCAATAAAGTTTTTAAGAGAAGAAAAACATTTGGTGGTGGCCTGAATATCAGGTGTGTGAATTCTAGGAATGTTCCTGCAACTGTCTTCTTTCCTGAAGAATTCACTCCATAGCCTTAAAATCCCGTTGCCTCTTGTATAGTGTAAGAAAATTGAACTGAATAACTAAGATCATCAGCAGCTATTTGCTACTAAGTTTTTTAATCCAAGAACGGTGTTGCTATTCTTCAGTATAGTGGAGCAATACTTAATACTAATGGGCTAGAGCAATAGCACAGCGTAGGGCGTTTGCCTTGCACGCAGCCAACATGGCCGACCCGAGTTCGGTTCCTCCGCCCCTCTCGGAGAGCCTGGCAAGCTACCGAGAGTATCTCGCCCGCACGGCAGAGCCTGGCAAGCTCCCCGTGACGTATTCGATATGCCAGACACAGTAACAACAAAGTCTCCAATGGAGACATTACTGGGCCCGCTCGAGCAAATCGATGATCAACGGGAGGGCCTTTACCTTTTACCTTTACCTTTACCTTGTAAAGTGTAAGAAAATTGAACTGAATAAATAAGATCAGCAGCAGCTATTTGCTACTAAGTTTTTTAATCCAAGAACGGGGTTGCTATTCTTCAGTAATGTCTATTTCCTTTGTTTGGTCCCTCTATATTTCACAGATGAGTAAGATCATCTGGTATTTGTTCTTCTCCTTCTGAATTAATTCATTAAATCTGATACTCTCCAGTCCCATCCACATTGCAGTGAGCTAAATGTTTTCATCTTTTCTTACTGTTCATAATATTCTGTGTGAGTGTGTTTGTGTCTCACAAGTTCTTGACCCACTCACATGTCGTTAGATACTTGGGTTGCTTTCATTTCCCGGTTATTGTAGTAAGCACTGCAAAGAATATAGGCGCACAAATATCTTTTCAAATTAATGCTTTTGTGTTTGGGGTAAATGTCAAAAAGTTGAATCAGGGCCGGAGCGATAGCACAGCGGGTAGGGTGTTTGCCTTGCATGCAACCGACCTGGGTTCGATCCCTGGCATCCCATATGGTCCCCCAAGAACCGCCAAATCCTGAGTGGAGAGCCAGGAATAACCCCTGAGCATTGCTGGGTGTGACCCAAAAAGCAAAAAAAAAAAAGTTGAATCACTGGGTCATATGGAAGTTTTACTCATACTTTTTCAGTGAATCTCCATAATTTTTTTCCATAGACAACGAACCAGACAACATCCCCATTAATCAATGAGGGTTTGCTTTCACCACATCCCCTCTAACAGAGGTTGCTTCTAATCTTTTTGGTGTAGCCTATTCTCAATGGTGCAACATGGTCTACTTTCTTCTAAGTAGCGTCATCATTAAGAGCCTTAAGCTCCATTTCATAACATCTATTCTTCTATTTTCTTCTCACCTGCAATCATATTCCATCTAGAAAATCTTCCATTGGTTCCTCGTAAATCATTGTATAAGACCAGAAAAGTTCTTATCTCAAACGGTTACCTTCTTGGGACCAGAGCAATAATACAGTGGGTAGAGCATTTGCCGTGCATGCCACCAACCTGTGTTTGATCCCTGGCATCTCATGTAGCCCCCTTCTAGCACTTCCAGGAATAATTTCTTAGCACGAGTAATCCCTGACCATCTCCAGGTGTGGCCCCCAAACAAACTAAAAAGGTTCCCTTCTTATTTAACCAAACTACCTCTCTCCTGAAGACAGTGGTATGTTGTAGAGGAATTTCCAGGGATGGTGGTCTTTTTCTCTACAGCTCTTGAACTTCTGGTAATGCAGCTAGAGCAGTGTCCCTTTTATTCTACTCTGCTACTTTCATACAGTTATTCCTTCCATCCTCTCTTCTCACCTTCAAATTTTCAGTTTAATTTTAGCTAATTATTTAGCCAAATGTTATATACACATATGCATGTCTGCACCTTCTATCACAGTAATCTACTATCCATCATTCCCTATACCCTAGGGCTATGTCACACACTCTAGATCTAGTCCTGACTCTTCCAAAATCCTGATTTCTCAGTTCCTTGATGTCTTCCAGTGATTCTGTTTCTTATGGTCATGCTCACTCTTCAAAAGCACAGTCTGCACACCCTACCCACTGTGCTTTTGACTGTGCTTCTTCCATAATCTGTTTCATTCATTTCAAACTCTGAATACTACCTTTTACCTTTCAAGATCACTTGCACTTGTTTATTTATTTATTTATTTATTTATTTAACTTTTCGGATCATACTGGCGATGCTCAGGGGTTAGTCCTGGCTCTGCAGTCAGTAATCACTCCTGGCAGTTCTTGGGAGACCATAAGGGATGCTGGGGCCTGAACAAGGGTCGGCCATATGCAAGACAAATGCCCTGCCCGCTGTACTATTACTCTGGCCCCAACTTGTACTTTTATGGGTGCACCAAGATCCTACAGTTCATTGAATTTACTAACTTCTCACTATCTCTCTTTCCTAAGGATTTTCTTTCCTTTATTTTTCAAATAAAATCCCATTGTTAGTAATTATAATCACCCCCGTCTTTATATATGTCTTTTTTTTCTCTTGCCTCTTGATTTTATAGAACTCACAGTTCAAAACCTCAATCCTTGTTAAATCTAGCTCTCCACCTACTCAATGATTGCACCGTTGGAAGCTGAAATTAAGTGCTGAAAAGACACAATCATGCTAATTGTCTCATTTTAAAATATCATACATATTACTGCTACATTCCCAATTTCATTTACTTTCCATTTTCCTAGTTAAACATTTAAAACTCTTAACACCTCCCACCTCTGTACTCAATCTCAGCTTACTGCTCTGCTACCCAATTCAATGAAACAAATGAAAGAAATCAGTAAAGAACAGAGACTCCTGCCACCATACCCACCCACCCACTAGCATCTGTACCCAGACTGAATTATCTATCATCTGTCCCTCTCCCCTCTTCTGCCACCCACTCAAGGACATGATTTTAACAATTCTCAATCTCTCATATTTAATTACTATATTTCCATTATCATTGATGACTCACCATGCTATTATTTACCTTCTAAGTAAACGATGCCTTGACTTCTCTTGTTCTTCCTCCAGCTAGCCATCTTTCATTCCTCTTCTCGTAGACCTCTCAGAGAAGTTGGTGAGCACCAAACTTAGCCCTTAATTCTACCATTAATCTATATACTCACTCTATTTGTAAAGATCACTTGCATGACCTTTAAAGAAATCTACATTTTCAAATTTTTTTTTCAGCTCAAGGCTTTTATCTGTCTTGGCCAACTCCATGTCTTTATTTAGATGTGCAATAGACATGTCTTAGTAAGATAAAACTAAATTTATATCTTCCCTACCCACAAATGTCCCCTATTGACAGTAGCCTCATCTCTATTGTGATAATGACAACTTTTCGTTATTCAGACAAAACACTTGGGTGACATCTTGGGCCCTCACTTAATTTCTTTTCTTTTTTTAAATCACACCCAGCGATGCACAGGGGTGATTCCTGGCTCATGCACTCAGGAATTACTCCTGGTGGTGTTTAGGGGACCATATGGGATGCTGGGAATCGAACCTAGGTCAGCCGCATGCAAGGCAAACAGCCTACCTGCTATGCTATCGCTCCAGCCCCCTCACTTAATTTCATGCGTCTTTCTTAGTCTATTTTAATATATCAGGATCTTCTTGTCATCTCCTTCCCTTCTCTTTAACTATTATACATAGTGTTTATGGCCCCAGACTAAAATGTATGCTTTCTTGATACAGAAACTTCATTTTTAGAAATATGCCAATGAATAGCATAGAGTCTAATCTAAAAGACGCACTCAAGTGCTTAAGAAATTTGACTAAATGAATATATTCTTAGAAAGAGCTCTTTTTCTTCATTCCTTTTCTAAAATAATCTGAAAAATTACGAGTCTTGGGGGTGGGAATGGATAACAAGAGATCTTAGAAAATACCTAGATCCAGTAGTTTTTCTAATTTTTATTTTCTTTTTTAAAATATTAGTGATTTTTTCAAACAAAATTCATGTATATATTAGTATTAAAGAAATAAACATTAAAATAGATCCCTGGGCTGGGGGAGAAGGTGGCAATCGTTTGTTGTTCTATAGAAAACAGTAATATTTTTTGAGAGCGCCTTCCTCACCCCTCCGTTATTAGACAACAGATTGATTTTTCAGATAGGTAAGATTGAGGGCCTGTAAAGGTATGTGACTGTTCATGATACCCCACCAATGAATGACAGACCACTTCTTCAGGGACCCTCACAAAAAATCCTTCCTCAAGGGATCCTTTGTGAGCTGCTCCTTCACATTCACTAAAGAAACAAAGAACCCAAGAAACAAGACTGCAGTCTCTGCATTAATGCATTAATGATTTCTTAAATTTTCTCTCTGCTCACTGAGATTTCCATCACCTTTCTTAGGCTAACACAGGCAAGAATTTGGTGACACTTCCCAATACAACTGCCACGGCGATTCTATGCAGTGATGAAACCATCTGGCTGGAACCTGAGGTTCTCTTCTCTGGACCTCGCCAAGGTGAGAGTTCTTAGAGGAAAACTCTCAAGAGAGGGTACAGAATGTCTCATTTCCAGAAGTGTCCTGAGTTTTCCTAAGTAACTATTCTATTTTGTACTGTTCTTGTAGCCTTTGAGTTTCCTCAAATCAATTACCGAACATATGGTGGGAAACCTTATACATACGCATACGGACTTGGCTTGAATCACTTTGTTCCTGACAGGGTAGGGTATCTATTTTATAAATATTAGAACATAATGTTGAGCATTAGTCTAGTCTAGTCCCATAAAATATACTGATTGATTTTTTTTTCTTTCTTGCAATCAGCTCTGCAAGCTGAATGTCAAAACTAAAGAAACTTGGGTATGGCAAGAGGCCGACTCTTACCCATCAGAACCCATCTTTGTTTCTCACCCAGATGCCTTGGAAGAAGATGATGGTAATAGCATTGTGCAAGTAATGAAAGTAGAGAATGTGTCTGAACACTCTCTCTCTTTTTTTATTAGTGAAACACCATGAGGTACAGTTGTAGACTTACAAGTTGTTGTGCTTGGGTTTCAGTTATGCAATGATCGAGTACCCATCCCACCACAAGTGCCCATTCTCCACCCCCACCAATCCCAGTATCCTTCCCACCCCCCCATCCCCCATCCCACCCTGCCTCTGTGTCAGGGCACTCCCTTTTGTTCTATCTCTCCTTTTGGGTGCTGTGGTCTGCAGAAGAGACATTGGGTGGCAATCATGTTCGGTTCATAGATTACTTTCAGCAGGCATCTCCCATCCTGCGCAGATCTTCCCAGCACCCTTTATTTGGTGCTCCCTTTTCTATCTGAGCTGCCTTTACCCCTAGAGTGTGCGGCTGGCCTCTAAGCCATGGAGTGAACAACCTGGTATTTATTACAGCTGTTCTCGGGTGTTAGTTTCTTATTTTCTTACTTTATGTTACCCAGATGAATGCAATCTTTCTATGTCTGTCCCTCTCTTTCTGACTCATTTCACTTAGCATATTTTCCATGTAGTACCACTTGTATGCAAATTTCATGACTTCATTTTTTCTCACTGCTACATAGTACTCCATTGTGTAGATGTACCAAAGTTTCTTTAGCCAGTCATCTGTTCTCAGGCACTCAGGTTTTTTCCATATTCTAGCTATTGTAAACAGTGCTGCGATGAACAAACAAGTGCAGATGTCACTTCGACTATACTTTTTGGCCTCTCTGGGGTATATTCCCAGGAGTGGTATTGCTGGGTCAAATGGGAGCTCAATTTCTAATTTTTTGAGAGTCGTCCATACTGTTTTCCAAAAGGGTTGAACCTGTTGGCATTCCCACCATCAGTGAAGGAGGGTTCCTTTCTTGCCACATCCGCACCAACACAGGTTGCTTTTGTTCTTTTGAATGTGGGCCAGTCTCTGTGGTGTGAAATGATATCTCACTGTTGCTTTGATCTGCATCTCCCTGATGATTAATGATGTAGAGCATTTTCTCATGTGCCTTTTAGCCATTCGAATTTCTTCTTTGAGAAAGTCTCTGTTCATTTCATTGCCCCACTTTTTGATGGGGTTAGTTGTTTTCTTCTTGTGGAGTTCAGCCAGTACTTTGTACATCCTTGATATCAATCCCTTGTCAGATGTGTATTTGGAGAATATCCTTTCCCATTCTGTAGACTGTCTTTGTATTTTGGTCACTGTTTCTTTTGAGGCGCAGAAGCTTCTTAGTTTAAGATAGTCCCATTTGTCTATCTCTGTTTTGACTTGCTTGGCCAGTGGCGTGACATCTTTGAAGATACCATTAACTTCAATGTCATGGAGGGTTTTGCCAACTTTGTCTTCAATGTACCTTATGGATTCTGGTCTGATGTTGAGGTCTTTGATCCATTTCGATCTTACTTTTGTACATGGTGTTAGGCAGAGATCTAAGCGCAGTTTTTTGCATGTAGTCGTCCAGTTTTGCCAGCACCGTGTGTTAAAAAGGCTTTCCTTACTCCACTTCGCATTCCTTGCCCCTTTATCAAAGATTAGATGATCATATGTTTGAGGGGAGATGTCAGTATATTCAACCCTGTTCCATAGGTCTGCAGCTCTGCCTTTGTTCCAGACCATGCTGTTTTAATTATTACTGCTTTGTAGTAGAGTTTGAGGTTCGGGAGCTTAATTCCTCCCATTTTCTTTTTCCCAAGAACTGCTCTAGCTATTCGAGGGGTCTTATTGTTCCATATAAATTTCAGTGAACACCCTCTTTTTATCAGAGCTCTCTCTATATTAATTTAAGAGTTACAGGGACCAGAGCAATAATACAGCGGGTGAGGAGCTTGTCTTCCACTTGAACAACTTAGATTTGATCCTCAGCATCTCATATGATATCCCATGCACTTCCAGGTGTGATTTCTGAGTGCAGAGCAGGACTAACCCCTGAGCATCACCAAGTGTGGCCCAAAAATAAAAACAAAAGAGAACCCTCCCAAAAGAGTTATACTAACTATTCCCAAATGTTCACATATGATCCCTAATACAATTACAAATAAAAAAGAACACTAAAGAATTTAAACTTATTTGCAAAAAAAGTTTCATCTGTGGTGAGGTCTTTTTGATGACACACAAAAAAATTGCTAAAGATTGTCATTGTCGTTATTCTGGGGTCACCATCCAGGTCTCCCCAGGTGCACTCAGGGCCAATCAATGTCCCCCTGGCCAGCTGATAGATGAATGAAGAAACAGGGACCACCAGGCTGGTTGGTAATCAGGAGCCATTTATTCAAGTCTCACTGTGTTAGTTATAGAGAAATCAATCATGAAGTGTTGGTGGGCTGAACATTATCATAAACAATGAACAGATGTAAAGCCCTTCCTTCAGGGGAAGTTCTTCTAAGAGATCCATCCAAGGATAGAACCTCATCTAGGGGCTCCAGCACTCTAGATTCCTACTAAGAGATTCACCCAAGGGTGGAGTGAAATTCCATCTAAGAGCATATCCCTTTCATTTGCTAGCAATCCATTTAAACAGTCATATTAAATTTATTCCTTAATAATATTTCTAGTCATTTCGTATGAACACAGTTAGAGATATATTAAACTTAAAGGGTGACTCTTCCTGGGAACATCTTGCTGCATATCCCAGACTACAATCCTCAGGCCAACTTAATCTTTCCCAACCCTGTTAGGATCCTTATTCAATCACTTCTATTTGAGTCATGTCAGAGTTTGTTCCATGACTGACTGTGCTCTTATTATACTTCTTATGGTGCTTAGCCTGTATCTTTTCAATGCCAGGGTAGCTTACAGTTTGCCCTGGTTTCGTCCTTGTTCCTCAGTGGGAGCCCCCCCCCCCCCTTGGAAGTATTAGGTAACTGAGGCTTAAGTCAAGTAAATATGATGGATGCACAGTAGTAAATATTATTTGCATGTTACAAAAGTATAGCATTAAATGTCTTCCTGTGTCTATACAAAAAGGACAATTCTCTAAAGTAAATTATGCGAAGGACAGAAAGGAAAGAGAAAAGAAATATTTCACTTACATATGCAAAATCCAGAGCCCTCAGAAGATTTGACCTACAGGTTACAGGGTCTGATTTGGGGATATATGTGATTATCAGATAGGGGATGAAGAGCACAAAGGAGAGGTTAAAGATAAGCACAGAGAATAGAGAATGCTTGATGGAATTGGATGTGCCTCAGAAGTACTGTTGTGGGTATAACTCAATAAATCTAAGCTCCTTGCGATGAAGAAAGGACAAACCAATGTTACTTCTTAAAATACTTAGAACTAAATAATCCAATGAAAGCTTTATTGGTATCATGACTGAATGTTTATGAATGTTCTGAAGGAGGGAGGGAATAAGTAAGAAACAGAAACAGGAATTCAGGATTTTTCACTTCCTTAATTTTTTACTCTCTTATCCTAAGTATGTGTATGGGGAATATCACCGATTTCTAAGGTGGAAAATTGAGTATTTTAACAGACCAGAGAGTGTGGAAATGCACTGAGACCCTGTTTTGGGTTTTTATGCTCAGCTGGGACTAGAAAGGAATCCAGAAGTACAGCCTACCCAATAACTCGTTTATAAGGCATCAGTTTTTCTAAGCTATTGTCTAGCTGATTAAAACCTCTGGGGTTAAAAATATGAAAATTAAAGAGAAATAAATAAATGGAGAATTATAGAGGCATTTCATGTTCAATAATTTTACATATGCAGTTTATCCAGTCAAAAAACCAAAGATTTGTTAATATTTTATTTGATGGAAGTAAACCAATAATATCACTATTGCTTTCCATAGTCCTTTAGTATACATTTTTATTTGAATGTCACACTTTTTATAGTTTGTAGAACAGCTATTCAATCTTAAGTTTCAGATAAGAACACATACCTATTCACTTAGTAAAAATTTTAATGAACACCTTCTATGTTCGATATGCCAGACACAGTAACAACAAAGTCTCCAATGGAGACGTTACTGGGCCCGCTCGAGCAAATCGATGATCAACGGGAGGGCCTTTACTTTACTTTTTACCTTCTATGTTCTAATCATTAGTATCAGCAATGGAATACAACAAAGGGCAAGCTATATAAGCATTCCCTTCCTACAACTTATAGTTGAGGAAACAGGAAGATTTTAAAAACTCTTTTTGGCTAATCACACAGCCACGTGGTAGAACAGCCCAAACAATATTAACAAGTCATATGATTTTTTGAACTTGTCGGTATAATATAACATAAATTACTTCAATTGGTCCTACCTTTGTCCTCTGAACATTCTCTTATTTCCTTCTATGATTAACAGGTGTGATTCTCAGTGTGGTGGTGAGCCCTGGAGCAGGACAGAAGCCAGCTTATCTCCTGATTCTGAATGCCAAGGACCTGAGTGAAGTTGCCAGGGCTGAAGTGGAGATTAATATCCCTGTCACATTGCACGGGCTGTTCAAAGAATCCTGAGCATGGTCTATCAAGATTATTCTCTCTTGATGAAATCAAGAAAAGCATAGTCAGGTCTGCAATCAAATTCTGTTCAACTTTAGCGGCTGAATTCCATGATTTTAATGTAATTTTAAGTTGTAGATGCATTTAGCTTTTGCAATGTTTTACAGAAAGTAGTTGAGCAAGCAATTCTCTCTTAAAATGCATATCTAGAGAAGCATACTTTCTCTGTGAGACAGACTATAACTGAAATCTACAAATTTTCATTTAGAAAATTGAAATGAATTTATCAAAATGTTAATTATTCTTAATATAAAAATACATCTTACGTACTAATATGCTTCAATTATTTTTTAACATTTAAAAGCCAAAGCCCTCTGTACCTGATTTACAGGATCAAGGCAAAAAAATTTAATTGCTAAATGTCAACCCCAACTTTTCTCAAATCAGTGAGTATCATCTAAAAAGCAATTATAGTAATTTTGTGCATAAATATATTTTATACAAGTGCTCAAAGATTCTCAAGCTTTATGAACTTCAACATTCCCATTTAATATAGGAAATTACTATGATTTCTGATTTTACAGTGGGGAATTTATCTCTAATCAATTTAGGGCTCTCAAAAGTTAACACTTCAGAGATTAAAATATCTATTAAAATATTATGTGACACCAAAGCAAATACATATAATAGTAACTAATTTTTTGTAAAACAGCAGAATATACATACAAATATAATTTCTGCTTAAAATGGGAGCACAGAGTTAGAGTAGGAAGTTATACTTTGTTTTTTCCTCTGTTTAATTATGTTTAAGGATTGTGTAATCACCTGAACAAAGAAAGAGATAAATTAACTACTTAATATTCAGATATTAATAAATTTTAATTGATTTTATGTTTTGTTTCACCTCTGTGTTACATTTTGCTAAACATGATACTAAAAATATTATCCTGTATGTTAATCCTGATATATGTTTTATGCTCAAAAGCAATTACAAATAATTATGTTCAAGATCACCAGCACGGTATTTGACTACGAAAAGTACCTTAAACAGCATATTAACCAGGGGACTTGATGCAGCCACTTAATCTTTTTATTTAGGTGAAGCATAAGCTCATTGAAGCATCCATATTCACAAAAGCATACTCTTCAATGTAAATATAAAGTCGCAGAAAAACAGAAAATATAGAGATACACAGAGTTCATATAACCACCATCAAGATTTGGGTACTGGTTTTTCCTGTTTTTCCCCCTTCCCGTGAGATTTTTCTCATTTTGCTTTGGGGCCATACCAGGCAATGCCCAGAGATTACTCCTGGCTTTGCATTCAAGAAGCACTTCTGAAGAAGCTCAGGGTTACCATATAGGATGCCAGAGATTGAACCCAGATTGGCCATGTGCAAGGCAAGCACCTTCCCCTACACTCCCTCTCTCTGGTCCCTCCCATATGGATTTTAATGTAGTCTTTATTTTTCATGAGTAATTCCAACTTCAAGGTATATCAAGAAAGAAAACTGCCAAAGAGTTTCATGGTTGGGAGTATGGTGATCCCAACAGGTCAATCTGTACCTGTGAGGCGAGTGCATCAGCAGCCTAATAGCAGCTTCAGACTTCCAGATACCCCCAAATTGCTGCTGTGCCTTTGGCCAGACTCCAAAAACTTGGGGAGAAGTTTACCAAAAAAGTAAACGGCCAAAAATTAGGTATGTGGGAGACACACCCACAAACCCACCTCTGGCTCAGCTATATACTTGGAGGCATGGCCTCTCTGGTTCCTGATCAAACTGCTTAACAAACATGGTCCCAGAGACTCAGAAACAAATCTCGAAACCCAACGGCTTTTGGCAGAAGTGTGTCTAGTCTCTGCAGTAGGTTACTGGCGCCGGGCCACCTCAGGGGGGAAAGGGTGCTGTCCCTCTGCCTGTTCCCCCTGGTGGCCCGGTGGCCACCGTCCTCCAGAGGCCACTGGACAGTCAGGTTTGGGCCCTCAGTGATGAGACACATGGGGCCTCACAGGATGCGGGTGGAGCCAGCTCTTTCCTCCCCGTCCGAACGATACCCCGAGTTTCCACCCACAAATGGCCTTTCTGGCTCCTGATCAAGCTGCTTAATGGCCATGATCCAAGAGACTCAGGAACAAATCTCGGAATACAGCAGGTTTTGACAGAAATCCCTCCAGATTTAAGTGTTAAAATTTCGGAAGTTCAAAATCTCGCAGCCACTACTGCAGCCATGCGACATCATATGTAATTCATAAGCAGCAATAGAAAACAAATTGTCTACTGTTGCCTTTTCAGCAGATCTGAGTGTTGGGGTAAAATCCCAAATAATAATGGTGGGTTGGTGTCAAAATATTCAATGTAATCAAAATAGAGAGAGAGTAATGTGGAAATCATCTGCCCCACAGGTGGGGGGGGGGGTGTAGGATGGGGATTTACTGGGGGTTTTGGTGGTAGAGAATGGGCACCAGTGAAGATACGGGTGTTTCATTGTATGACCTAGACTTAAACCTGAAAACTTTGTAACTGCTCTCACGGTGATTCAATAAATAAAATTATAAAAAATGAAAAAAATAAAAGTAAAGTGAAGTTCATACCCAATTCAATCAGCTAATCAGTGGCTGAATAAATAGCAGTACTCCTACATCACTTAATCACTTAATCACTTAACTTCCCGTTAGTCGTCGATTTGCTCGAGCGGGCGCCAGTAACGTCTCCATTTGTCCCTGTCGCGTGCTAGTGTAGCCCAATGGCATCTGTTCGCTCTGGGAACATGAAGAGCCTCAAACCGATCGTTCATGATCTTGACGAAGAAGTCTGACCATCTGGTAGGTGGGCGGCCACGCGGTCTTTTGACATCCCGTGGAATCCAGTCAGTAACAGCTCTAGTTCAGCGGTCGTCTTTAAATCTCATTACGTGACCAGCCCATCTGATTTTTGACACCTTCGCAAATGAGACAGCGTCCCTGATTCTTGATCGTCGACGGATGTCAGAACTCCGGATTCTTTCTCTCATTTGAGTGAAACATGATATTCCAGGCATAGCTCTTTCTATTCTTCTCTGGGAGACCTGAATAGTGTTCTCATCTTGTTTGCGTAGGGTTCAGGTCTCTGAGGCATATGTTAATGCAGGAAGAACAGTGGAATCAAAGAGATGTGCCCGGAGCCGGAGGTTCTTCGTCCTCTTAGCTATTTCCTCGACGTTCTTGAAGGTGTTCCAAGCCGCTCTCTTCCTCCTGCGCAGCTCGGGTGCCAGGTCATTTGTCATGTTGACTTCTCGACCTAGGTACACATAGCTGTTGCATTCGGAGATGGTCATTCCGTTGAGAGCGAAAGGGGCATCAGGAACAAGGCTGTTTCTCATAAACATTGTCTTCGTAAGATTCAGATGTAGTCCTACCTTTCCACATTCACGGTCAAAGTCGGCCAGCATTTGTGCCACTTGGCTGATGTTTGGTGTTATTAAAACAATGTCATCAGCAAAGCGGAGGTGGTGTAGTTGCCGACCATCTATCTTCACTCCCATTCCTTCCCATTCCAGTCGTCACATGATGTTCTCGAGGGTGGCACTGAAGAGTTTCGATGAAATGGTATCACCCTGCCGCACCTCTCTCTTGACATCAACGATCACTTCTTTGTAGAATGGTGAGATCCGGTAGTGAATCTGCAATACAGCTCATGGAGGATCTTGATGTATTGGGCTTGAATGCCGTGATTGGCTAGGGCTTCAATGACCGCTTCCGTCTCAACAGAATCAAAGGCCTTCTTTAAATCAATGAACATTAAACAGAGCAGCATCTTGAACTCCCGAGAAACCTCAATGAGTTTGGTTATTGTGTGGATATGGTCGATGGTGCTGAATCCTTTGCAGAACCCGGCTTGCTCGCATGGTTGTCCTTCATCTAGTGTTCTGCCAATCCTATTTAGGATGACTCAAGTGAACAGCTTGTAGATGACAGACAATAGGCAGATAGGGCGATAGTTGCCAATGTCATGGATGTCTCCCTTCTTGAACAGTAGTACGGTCCTGCTGGTTTTCCATTGGGACGGAACCTTGCATTCAGACAGGTAGCGAGTGAAGAGCCGAGCCAGTGTGTTGATGAGTACTGATGGCAGGTTCTTCAGGTGTTCAGGTCTGACCTTGTCTGGGCCGGGTGCTGTCTGTTTCTTTACCGAAGAAATGGCGTGTCGGATTTCGGAAGGGAGAATGTTGGGAACGACATATCCATCCTTTGGAATTTGGTAAGTCGGCAAGTGGACATGGCTATCAAAGAGATTTGAGTAGAAGTCATGGATAATCTTCTCCATTGCCGTTCTGGAGGATGTGATGGATCCATCAGGGCGTTGGAGGGCAGTCATCTTGGTCTTATAGTTGGCGAAGGACAGGCAGGCGTAACGAATACTTTTCCCAGCTTCTGCCACATCTACCAGTACTTCTGCTCTTTTCTCTTTGAGGTCTTCCTTGATTGCATCTCTGCACTGCTTTGCAAGCTTGGATGTTAGCTTGCGGTTGCCTGAGGCATGCGCCAAACCACGCTGGCGAATTAGCTCAAAAGTTTTCGAAGACAGGCGTTTTTTTGTGGCTATCTCTCTCTTGGTGTTCCTCGCACATTCATGGAGGTGCTGAACCAGTCGATCGTATTCCTCATCAATGTTGTCAACAATGGCATCTTCCCATGTTGCCGCAATAGTGCAAAAGAGTTCCCAGTTGGTGGTCATTCTGGGAGTTCTCTTTTTGAACTTTGCAGCCCTTTCTCCCCACTCTGTGAAGTAGAATTTTGCATGAAGGAGACGGTGGTCCAATCCCATTCGAGATTTTGGGACAACAGCGACATCGGTCAGGCAAAACCGTCGATTGAATATGATGTGGTCTATTTTGTTGTGGAATCGTCCACCGGGAGACTCCCATGTCCAACGTTTAGATTCTGCCTTCTGGAACTGTGAGTTACCATGGATGGTCCGAGACTCACGCACAACTGAAGACCTACAGAACAAGATAAGCGGAACTCTCTGAGACCTTGGACTCCAGCTCGGCGGACCCAGGGACAGAGTTTCTCTGCTTGCTCCCACCAACCACAGGTGACAAAGGGATTCTAATCAGGAGCCCCACCCTACCCTGCCCTGTCTGCTTCCATCAACCACCCAGGGATCGTATTGGGCACAGAAGACCCACCCTACCCAGATAAATACCCCACTGGCAGACTTCCACTATCGACACTACCTCCACTACCCAGCCATCGCCACACTCCAGGACGCACGACACATAATAAGACACTAAATACCCATCTTCCGGAATTGTCATACCATATTTGATAGGGTTCAAATATGGTAACACCTACAAGGATGATTAGAGGTCGCCCCAAAAGCCTCTATCCCTCTCGGAAAGACTGGCAAGCTACCGAGAGTATTCCGCCCGCACAGAAGAGCCTGGCAAGCTATCCATTGTATATTCGATATGCCAAAACCAGTAACTACAACTGGTCTCATTCACCTGACCCTGAAGGCTTCACTGACATGGCAGCACTGAGAAGGATGAGAAAGGAGAGGCCGACAAAATCTCAAGGCCGAACTAGGCTGCCACAACGAAGGAAGACAAAAATGATCATCTGTACTTTCAATGCACGTACGCTAGCATCAGATACATCCATCGAGGACCTGATGGTACAAGCGCGAATGATCAAGTACGACATCATTGGTCTGACCGAGACAAGAAGGCACGAATCTCACCATGCCGTTTTCGACACTGGAGAAGAATTGTTCCTCGGAACAAATGATAAAAGAGGTGTCGGAGGCGTAGGTGTCCTTGTCAACACAAACTTGGCCAAGAGCATTGATTCATTCGAATGCCTAACAACCTGAATCGGACATTTACATTTGAATAGATGTGGCTCACTGCCTGCAGTTTCTGTCTTCGTTGTTTATGCACCAACATATCATTATGATGAAAGAGAAATCGAGAAGTTCTACATGGAGCTGGAGAAGTTCTATAAAGAAGACCACACCTTCTACAAGATCATTGTGGGTGATTTTAATGCCAAGATAGGACCGAGAAGATCAGCTGAAGAACTTCACATCGGAACCCATGGCCTAGAATGGAACGAACAGGGTGAGAGACTGTCTAAGTTCATCATGTCGACCAGGACCATCCATGGTAACTCACAGTTCCAGAAGTACTCTTACATAAAAAAAAAAAGAGTTTCATGGGATATGTGGTCCATACATAAAAGAACATTGTATTTATTTTTGTCTCTAGACAAACACTATTCCACTAAGAAGGTCTTTTTATCTATTTTTAAATGCAAAAAAAAAGATTATGAAGTTTTATATTTAATAAAATATCCAAATTTAATAAAATCCCTAAACTGCCATTTTCTACACTTGTCAATCACTTCCTGCCTTCTTTCCATCCATTTTCCATGAGAAGTGTACAATCCGTGTGCAAGTGTACAACCCAGGGCCACTCCTTGTGATTTTTAGCCAACCCCAAGGTTACTCTATGCAAGGACCTGAGGATGTGGTGCCACTCTGGCCTCACAATACCACAGGCTATTCAGGTCACTGTGGGAAGGGATGGAATCAAGCCTAGATCAGCTGCACGCAAGGCAAATACCTTCACTCCATGCTATCTCTCCAGCCCCTGTAACTAATATTTATTTTATTTTATAATTTTAAATTTTATTTTATTTTTATAAAGTTCACAATAATTTATTGCATTCCATATCCCACCACCATTACACCTTCCTACTACCTTTATTTCAAATTTTACCACCACCACCACCCAAGCCTTCCCCCAAAGCAGGACCTAATTTATTTTGTATTGCTTGTTATGACTAATCTGATAAAAATGGTTCCAAAAAGTTTCCTTAGAGGAAAGTATGTGAAGATTGTTATATCTCCTCCTGGGGCTATTAAACCCTGAAGTTAATTTTGGTTTTTGTGGGTTTTTTGTTGTTGTTGTTGTTCTTTTGCTTTTTGGTTCACACCGGCATTACACAGGGGTTACTCCTGGCTCTGCACTCAGGAATTACTCCTGGCGGTGCTCAGGGGACCATATGGGATGCTGGGAATCGAACCTGGGTCGGCCGCATGCAAGGCAAACGCCATCCCTGCTGTGCTATTTCTCCAGCCCTAAACCCTGTAGTTAATTTTTAAACAAGTTCTTAGGCGTCCACATCTTCTATTCCAACACCTTATCTTGGTTACAGTTAAGGGAAAGTATAATATAACCTTTGACAAAAACAACAAATGATAATAATAATTGATGACTGTCTCACATTACAAGCAAAATTTCTGTACTGTACAACTAGAAAAGATACATACCCTTCCGGGAATTCTGAGGCATAATTATTCCATCATTCCACAGTCTGTCTGAAGAATAAAATGCAGTACTTTCTTCTCTTAGCCTTATAGAAAGAGTTTCAATTATTAGTAATTATAAGGGAAATACCCTCCAAAGGAGCTCCTCCAGATCACCCCTAAAGAATATCATGTCTGATAAGATTCAATCTCAATGGTAAAAATAAATCTAAACAAAATTGGCGGTAACTTCTGTTACAAACACTTATGTATCTTTTACAGAAAAGGGAAATTATTCCTAATACTGCACCATAGCATTCCTAATACTACTATCATGTACTATCTTCTCCATTTAAAAGACAAAAAAAGAGAGGACAAGTCATTTTCTAACAAATAACAAACATTAAACTGAAATCTAAATGTAAGAATTTCCCCCATTGAAAACATTATTTCTTTTCCTTTTCTTTTCTTCCTTTTATTTCTCTCCTCCTCCTCCTCCTCCTCCTCCTCCTCCTCCTCCTCCTCCTCCTCCTCCTTCTTCTTCTTCCTCATCATCATTCTCATCCTCATCTGTCCTCATACTCCTCCTCCTCTTCTTCTTCTGTGGTTGGTTTTGGGGCAACACCTGATAGTTCTCAGAGCTTACTCCTGGTTCTACGCTAAGGTATCACTCCAGACTGGCTCAGGAAACCATATGGGGTTCCATGGATCAAAACTGGGTCAGCCACCCATGTGCAAGAAAAGCACCTTACTTGCCATACTATCTCTCTTCTGCCCCCGAGAATGTGATTTCTGATACTTTCTACCAACTTAAATTTTTATTTAAGTACAACCACAATTCTACTATAAATTCATCAGGTTTGGAAACAAATAAAATCTTTGACAGTTAAACAAACCCTTACGATTGATTTGTGGGCCAAAATGATCCTCAAATAACAGTGACCACATATACACTAATTATTGTTCCAGGAATTTCATTAAGCACTATAAAAATAATAAGTGCAGATTTTCTCTTTTTTGGGTGAGGAAAGTGAATATCAATAAAGTTAAATAACTTGTGTGCAAGCTTCCACAAAGAACAGAGATCTGACTCCCAATGATGAAGTATGAAAAATCTTTAGCCACAATATTCCTTTCAATATTCCAAAAAGCTAGATCTTCAGTAGTTTCTGTGACAAGGTAAGTACAACACAAAAATTAAATGTAGACAAAATGGTTGTATTCATTGTTTGCCAAGTTTGAGATGTCACACAATGCTCCAAAGAGGCTAAGGTGGTAGAACAAATACATGTGCTTTACTTCATTTGAGCTTAACTAGCACTTAATAAATAGTATCATTAAATATTTCTTTCAGAGTGCTATAAAAAAAGTTATTAAGACACGAAAAACTTTGTGAACCAAGAAATCTTGAGAACCTCTGTTCAAGATTGACTTTCTTTTTTTTTTAAATTTTTTCCCGTTTTTTATAATTTTATTTATTGAATCACCGTGAGAGCAGTTATAAAGCTTTTGGGTTAAAGTCTTGGTCATACAATGAAACACCCATACCTTCACCAGTGCCCATTATCTGCCCCCCAAAACCCCAGTGTACCCCCATCCCATACCCTCCCCCTACCTGCAGGGCAGATGATTTCCAAATCACTCTCTCTATACATTGATCACATTCAACATTTCAACACCAGACCCACCATTATTTTTTGGGATTTTACCCCAACACTCAGATCTGCCAAAAAGGCAACAGTAGACAATTTGTTTTCTATTGCTGGTCATATTGCTGATACACTCTATTGCTGATACACTCTATTGCTGGTCTATTGCTGATACACTCGCCTCACAGGTACAGATTGACCTGATGGCGGCACCATACCCCC
The DNA here is from genome assembly GCF_029834395.1 of Sorex fumeus. Taxonomy (NCBI): domain Eukaryota; kingdom Metazoa; phylum Chordata; class Mammalia; order Eulipotyphla; family Soricidae; genus Sorex; species Sorex fumeus. Next base: position 1,009,773 of record NW_026606068.1, on the reverse strand, counting down.
AAGATTGAATTTCTAATAAGAGGTAAAGTTCTAATCATGCCGGAACATGGCTAGACAAGTGTTATTTAAATAAATTCATACTTGAATCAAATAATTTTCAATCCAAAATCACACTAGTGTTTATTAATATGATTAAATTAAAATTAAAAATCGAATCTTTTATGGTATGATTGTTCTCAATTGATCATAAAATTTATAACATAAATCATACTAGATGCTTAATAAATTGGCACCAAAAAAATCTCAAAACTTACTTTTCCTCAAGTTCCTTAAACTTGGATTTATCTATATTTATATCTTCATCTTCTTCCAGATGCTGAGAAAAATTGTCTCTCCAATCCATAAGTGCAACTCTTGCATTGGACCGTAGGAATAGGAAATCAGGATCAAAGGATCTTCCACACTATAATAAACATTTTATGTGTTAACAACATTATTCAGATGTCAGTACAACTCAAATTTATCTGCAGGTATTTTGTAATCTATATCATAGCCCCAGTTTCTTTTATAAAAATGAAAGATTTGACAAAATCCTTGTTAAAATCAAAAGATCAAGAATGCACAAAATAGGTTTTAAAATGAAGAACAAAACTGAAATATTTATATGCTCCCACTTCAGAATTCACTATGAAACTATAGAAATCAAGACAGTGCGATACAAAGTTAAGGACAAAGATTAAATGAGCAGAATATAAAACACAGATCAGCCTTTGTCAAACAATTTTAAATATAGGTATCAAAAACAATTAAAAAAGTAAATATTTTTAACAAATGGTGCTGGAAAATCTGGACATCCATAAGTAAAAGAATGAATCTGAACACTCCCCCCAACACATGTTATGTGAAAAAAAAGTTGAATAATGATCAGAGGACTAACTATAAGTACAAAAACTTTTAAACCTCTTGATCACTTGATCACTTGACATCCCGTTACTCATCGATTTGATGAAGCAGCTGCCAGTAACGTCTCCATTCATCCCTGTTGAGTGCTATCCCAATAGCGTCTTCTCATTCTAGGAACAAGAAGAGCCTCAAACCAATCATTCAGGCTCTTGACGTAGAAATCTGACCATCTCGTAGGTTGAGGGCCACGTGATCTTTTGACATCCTGTGGAATCCAGTCGGTAACGACTCTAGTCCAGTGGTTGTCTCCAAATCTCATTATGTGTCCAGCCCATCTGATTTTCGATGCCTTGGCAAACGAGACAGTGTCCATGATTCTTGACCTTTGACAGAGGTCGGTACTCCGGATTCTTTCTCTCATTTGAGTGAAGCATGATACTCCAAGTGTGGCTCTTTCAATTCCTCTTTGGAGACCCAATTAGTGTTCTCATCCTGTTTTCCTAGGGCCCAGGTCTCTGAGTCATATGTTAATGCAGGAAGAACAGTGGAATCGAAGAGATGTGCCCGGAGCCAGAGGTTCTTTGTCCTCTTGGCTATTTCTTCTATACTCTTGAAGGCATTCCAAGCCACTCTCTTCCTCCTGTGCAACTCAGGTGCCAGGTCAATGGTTATGTTGGCTTCTCAACCTCGGTACACATAACTGTTGCATTTGGAGATGTTCAGTCTGTTGAGAACGAATGGAATGTCAGGAACAAGACCGTTTCTCATAAACATTGTCTTCGTGAGATTCAGCTGTAGTCCGACCTTTCCACACTCACAGTCAAAGTCGGCCAGCATTTGTGCTGCTTGGCTAATGTTTGGTGTAATTAGAATGATGTCATCAGCAAAGAAGAGGTTGTGTAGTTGCCGACTGTCTATCTTCACTCCCATTCCTTCCCATTTCAGTTGTCGCATGACGTTCTCGAAGGTGGCACTGAAGAGTTTTAGTGAAATGGTATCACCCTGCTGAACCCCTCTCTTGACATGGATGATCACTTCTTTGTAGAATGATGAGATCCTTGGTTCTGAATTTGTAATACAGCTCATGTAGGATCCTGATGTATTGAGCTTGAACGCCCTCTTTGGATAGTAAGGCTTCAACGACTGCTTCCGTCTCAACAGAATCAAAGGCTTTCTTTAAATCAATGAACTTTAGACAGAGAGGCATCTTGAACTCCTGAGAAACCTCAATGAGCTTGATTATCGTGTGGATATAATCAATCGTGCTGAATCCTTTGCGAACCCGGCTTGCTTGCATGGTTGTCCTTCATCTAGTGTTCTGCCAATCCTATTTAGGATGACTCAAGTGAACAGCTTGTAGGTTACAGACAATAGGCAGATGGGGGGATAGTTGCCATTGTTGTGGATGTTCCCCTTCTTGTACAGTAGTACAGTCCTGCTGGTTTTCCATTGGGATGAAAACTTGCATTCAGACAGGTAGTGTGTGAAGAGCTGAGCCAGTTTATTGATGAATACCAACAGCAGATTCTTCAGGTGTTCGGATCTGACCTTGTCTGGGCCAGGTGCTGTTCGCTTCTTTACCGACAAAATGGCGTGTCAGCCCTGGTGCGGCGGTGGGAGAGCTGTTGGCTGGAGCCGCGCTGCCGTCGGGGCCTGAGGCTGACCCGTCTGACTTCCCGTTCATGCCGTGCCCACTCGAGCCGCAGCCATGTCCGGGGACGAGATTATTTTTGATCTTACTATGAGCAAGAAGAAAAAGAAGAAGAAGAAGCCTTTTATGTTAGATGAGGAAGGGGATGCGCAGACAGAAGAAAGTCAGCCCTCAGAAACAAAAGAAGTGGGACGAGAGCCAGCCGAAGACAAAGATGTAGAAGCTGATGAAGAGGACAGTAGGAAAAAAGATGCTTCTGATGATCTAGATGACTTGAACTTCCTCAATCAGAAGAAAAAGAAGAAAAAAACAAAAAAGATATTTGATATTGATGAAGCTGAAGAAGGTGTAAAGGATCTTAAGATTGAAAGTGATGTTCAAGAAACTGCTGAACCAGAGGATGACCTTGACATTATGCTTGGAAATAAAAAGAAGAAAAGGAAGAATGTTAAGTTCCCCGATGAGGATGAAATATTAGAGAAAGATGAAGCTTTAGAAGATGAAGACAGCAAAAAAGATGATGGTATCTCATTCAGTAACCAGACAGGCCCAGCTTGGGCAGGCTCAGAAAGAGACTACACGTATGAGGAGTTACTGAATCGAGTGTTCAACATCATGAGGGAAAAGAACCCAGATATGGTTGCTGGAGAGAAAAGAAAATTTGTGATGAAACCTCCACAGGTTGTCCGAGTAGGAACCAAGAAAACTTCTTTTGTCAACTTTACAGATATCTGTAAACTATTACATCGTCAACCCAAACATCTTCTTGCATTTTTATTGGCTGAATTGGGTACAAGTGGTTCTATAGATGGTAATAACCAGCTTGTAATCAAAGGAAGATTCCAGCAGAAACAGATAGAAAATGTTTTGAGAAGATATATCAAGGAATATGTCACCTGTCACACATGCCGATCGCCAGACACAATCTTGCAAAAGGACACCCGACTCTACTTCTTACAGTGTGAAACTTGTCACTCTCGATGCTCTGTTGCCAGCATCAAAACCGGCTTCCAGGCTGTCACAGGCAAGCAAGCACAGCTCCGTGCCAAAGCTAACTTATTTGCTAATCACCACTGATTTTTCAAAGTGTGTTGTGGAGATTTGGCTGGACAGGTTTACCATCAGAAAGGATATACCATTGTATTAAAACAAGATAGAAAAGCTGCCAACGTCTTTGGCACATGGCTGGTTGGTCCGAAATCCTTGGCGGATGCTGATGCGCAAGCTGTTGACATACTCATTGCCTACTTTAACAACTGTCAGAAACATGATGGGGTAAGGAGATGCTTTTTTAAAATCCTTCATAGACTTCTGTAAAATGCAAGATAAATTAAAGTTATTATAACAGTGGGAAAAAAAACAAAAAAAAACAAAAAACAAAATGGCGTGTCAGATTTCAGAAGGGAGAATGTTGGGAACGACATATCCATCCTGCAGAATTTGATATGTGAGTAGGTGGACGTGGCAATCAAAGAGATCCAAGTAGAAGTCATGGATAATCTTCTCCATTGCCCTTCTGGAAGATATGATAGATCTATCAGGACGTCGGAGGGCAATCTTCTTGGTATTGTAGTTGGTGAAGGACTGGTGGGCATTGTGAATGCTTTTCCTGGCTTCTGCCACATCTGCCAGCACTGTTGCTCTTCTCTCTTTGAGGTCTTTCTTTATCACTTCTCTGCACTGCTTTGTGAGTAAGGACGTTCGTTTGTGGTTGCCTGAGGTATGCACCAAGCCATGTTAATGAATAAGCTCAAGAGTTTTTGAAGACAGGCGTCTTTTTGTGACTATCTCTCTCTCGGCGTTCCTCACACAATCATGGAGGTGCTGAACCAGTCAATCGTATTCCTCATCAATGTTGTCAATGACAGCATCTTCCCATGTTGCCGCAATAGTGCCAAAGAGCTCCCAGTTGGTGGTTGTTCTGGGAGTTCTCTTCTTAAACTTTACAACCCTTTCTCCCCACTCTGTGAAGTAGAATTTTGCATGAAGAAGACAGTGGTCTGATCCCATTTGGAATTTTGGGACAACAGCAGCATCGGTCAGGCAGAACCGTTGATTGAATATGTTGTGGTCAATTTTGTTGTGGAACCGTCCACCAGGAGACTCCGAAGTCCAATGTTTAGATTCTGCCTTTTGGAACTGTGAGTTACCATGGATGGTCTTGGTCTACATGATAAATTCAGACAGTCTTTCACCCTGTTTCTTCCATTCTACACCATGGGTTGCGATGTGGAGTTCTTTGGCTGATTTTCTCGGTCCTATCTTGGCATTAAAATCACCCACAATGATCTTGTAGAAGGTGTGGTCTTCTCTATAGAACTTCTCCAGCTCCGTGTAGAACTTCTCAGTTTCTCCTTCATAATAATTTGATGTTGGTGCATAGACAATGAAGATAGAAACTGCTGTCAATGAGCCACATCTATTCAAGTGTAATCATCCAATTTGAGTTGTTAGGCATTCTATGTATCAATGCTCATGGCCAAGTTTATGTTAACAAGGACACTGACAACACTGACGCCTCTTTTGTCGCATGTTCCGAGGAACAGTTCTTCTCCAGTGTTGAAAATGGCATGATGTGATTGATGCCTTCTTGTCTTGGTCAGATCAATGATGACTTGATCTTCCGCACTTGTACCATCAGGTCCTCGATGAATGCATCCGATGTCTTTCTTCGTTTTGGCAGCCTAGTTTGTCCTGAAATTTATCAGCATCTCCTTCCTCATCCTTCTTAATTCTGCTGTATTTGTGGCTCTTTCAGGGTCAGAGGAATGAGACTCATTGTATTTACTGGTTTTGACATATCGAGTACAACACGGATAGCTTGCCAGGCTCTGCCGTGTGGGTGGGAAACACTCGGTAGCTTGGCAGGCTCTCTGAGAAGGATAGAGGCTTTTAGGGTGGCCTCTAATCACCCTTGCAGGTGTTCCCATGGTTCAAACCATATTTGAACACTATCAAATATGGTGCGGCAATCCTGGAAGATGAGTATTAAGTGTCTTATGATGTGTTTTGCAGCTGCTTTACGGCCACGCAGTCTGAAAAGCGTCCTGGAGCGTGGCAGCCGCTAGGTAGTGGATGTAGTGGAGATTTTCCAGTGAGGTATTTATCTGTTACCGGTAGGCTGGGTCGTCTGTGTGGAATCCTTGGGTCGCCAGTGGTTGGTGGAAGCAGACTGGGCAGGGTAGGGTGGGGCTCCTGGTTTTAATCTCTTGGTCCGTTGAGGTTGGTGGGAGCAGGCAGAGGATATCTGTTCCCAGGTCCGTTGAGCCTGGAGTCCAAAGTCTCAAAGTTCCACTTACCTGGTTCTGTGGGGCTTCACTCCTGCTTGAGTCTTGGCCCGACCATCCAGAAAGCGTCCTGGAGAGTGGCTGGGTAGTGGAGGTAGTGGAGAAGAAGAAAAAAATGAAGATTAATTTCTGTAACTTTGGTTTAAGCAACACTTTTTTATTTGTGATACCTAAGGCATACAATATATAACAAACAAAAGATCAATTTTATAGAAAATTTTAAAATTTTTGTTACAAAGGTCACTATAAACTGAAAAGTTTTCTTTGAGAATATAAGAAAACAATTGTAAGGCATATGTCTAAGAAATAACTTACATATACTATGTATTCTAATCAGGAAGGTATTGGAAGTCCAGATAGGATAGTCAAGAAAGGTCTTATTGCAGTGAAATTTTATATATGTCTGAGGTGAGAGTATGTGTTGGGTAACATTGCTTTGTCCTTCAAGAAGCTTAGGTTTTATCTGGTTACACCCATTAATCTGGTTACACCCATCAATCTGGTTACACCCACCACAGTGCTCCAGAGGCACTTCCACTTCCATTGTGTTTACATGTAAACATGTAAACAGTCTTTCCTATGCTCTCCTTCCCACCCAGTTAATCAGCTTTCCCCTTAATCAGACTTTGTTAATTTGTAAGATCAGTTTCCCAGAAATCTATGATTTTATATGTATGAGTGAAATATTGCCCTTTTCCTCTCCTTATGCCTTATGAATAGTTTACCTTAAAGTAATATCCTTTTTGTATAGATACAGAAAGAACGTTAACATTATGCTTTGTAACTTAGGATTTGATTGGCCTTGAATATTATTCACTCCCGGGCATCTTTCTCGACTTAAGCCTCAGTTGCCCTTAGTTCCTAACACCCCAAAAGCAGGGTCCCGACGAGGGACTGAATGGACCCAGGGCAAGCGGTGAGCTACCCTGGCAGCGAAATAGGCCAGGCCAAAGTGCCACAATTCTTAACTATAAGTTAAGAGTTTGATCATGGACAAATGCTGTCATGATCCAAGGTAACGACAAGACTAGGATCCTGCTAGGGGTGGGAAAGACTATCTGGCCTGAGCACCGTAGTCTGAGATCAAGATGGCCCTAGGAGAGCAATTCTATAAGTTTAAGATATTTCTTACTGTATCCATACAAAATGATTTATATTATATTCTTGTATGCTTGTCGGACAAGGAGAGGAGAGGCACGCCCATGGGATTCTGCTCCAGGGTGGGTCCTCCTGCTGAGGAAGGATCTGTCCTAGGAGCGGTCTTCCCTGAGGCCAAGATTTCTACCCCTATTGATTGTGACCGCACCTATGTGTAGTTGTTTCTCCAATTCCTCATGGAGAGAGGATTTAACTGTACTGTAGGAGTGGGGCAGATATAGAAGGGCAGAAGAAAAAAGAGAGTTCAGAGAGGATCAGAACCCAGACTCCAGAGAAGGAGGATGAAGGGGAATGGAGAAGGAGAATGAAGTAGCTGGGGGAGGAAGAATGGGGTCAGAGATAGAGAGACAGATGAGGAGAGAATCAGAATAAACTACGACTAATACCTACCAGCCTGGCCCTCGTTCCTTCCTCTGCCTGACCATCACCATCGACCTCTCCGGGGTGGGAGAAGGGTGAGACTACTGAATGCGGGTGGCGGGAGAGATAGAGCCACCGCCGTGTGGGTGCCGTGCCACCTATTTGTGTGAGATTACACAAGTATGCAGTGCATGAACGAAGGGAAGCAGAAATTAAAGGCAGAGATCTTGGGAGTTGGAAGGAGGTCAGGCCACGTGAACTCTTTCAGGTCATCATTGGAAAGCCGTAAACAAACTTGTGAGACTATCTGATTTGCATTTTATCAGTGTCTCTTGGGTAATTCTTCAGAGACTAGACTACAGTGGGACAAAACCAGAAAGAAGTGGTCTAATAAGCTGCTGCAATCATCCCTGTAGAGCGCATGGAGATTTAACATACAGAAATGGTAATGCAAAGCAACGGAAATTTGAATGTGTGAGATTGTAATCGATACGCTTTGCCAAAAGGAATGGTAAAATGTTTGAGATAACAGCTGTCTTCTTCCTCAGCACCTAGAATGATAAAATTGCCATTAACAGATAAAACTAGAGACATAGTTTAAATGACTAGCACACACATTTTTCATGCAAGAGTCCAAGTTTGCTCCTTGACAACACATAATCCCCCAAGCCCAATACCACCAACCTGGATGTAGCTCCTGAACACTACAGAGCACAGGACATAGTCCTCCACCCTCAAATAATTACCAATAATGGATGTGGCAGCCTGAGGAGTTGTTTTTAATGACAAACATATAAAACAATGTTTGACCTGCTATATCTAAATGTCCACAGAGATCCACATGACATGTAACAAGTTGCTGTTTTAAGTTTCTAGAGTTGAGGAGAAGGCAAGATTGCAAATGTACATTTAGGAGTCATCAACACATGTGTGATGTTTTAAAGCTATTATATTAAACATAAGGAACTAGGGGCTGAAGTGATAACACAGAGGGTAAGGTGTATGTCTTGCATGCAAGTCGACCTGGGTTTGATTCCCAGCATCCCATATGGTCTCCCAAACACCACCAGGAATAATTCCTGAGTGCAGAACCAGGAATGCATCACCGGGTGTAACCCAAAAGAAAAAAAAGTGATGAACTAGGGCCTTCTCCAGGGATGGAAGGAAAGAGGTTAAAAGACTGAACACTTCGCTTGATGTATTAGAAAATACAAAGATGAGGAGGAATCAACACACAAATAGTAGACAGCCTCTGATTCCTGACCCTTGTTTCAGCCTGAGATGAGACAGCAGCCCTTCACCCCACCTGCAGGCTGTGGGATCCTGCCTCTAGCCCTGTTGACACCAGTCCTGTTCCTTTAGACCACCCATGCTATATGCCTCAGAAAATTCCCACCTCAACCTACTCAGGTGTGTTACAAGGCATTGCTGCCTGCAACCCACTCCTCCTCACCTCCTCTTCCCCCTTCACATTTCAACCTGAGCTGAGACAGTAACTCTTTCCCCCACCTGCCAACAGTGGGGAACCAGATGCCCCGAGCCCTGTGGGGACCCTTCGTTTAAACCCAAGCAGTTCCAAGTGGCTCTCGGTGGCCCTGCAAATACCCCCCAAGCCATATAGATGCTAATGCGTGAGAACTCTCCTCCTTCAACTCCACTAACTCTCCAGTTGGTGGATAATAGAAAGTTCAATTCTTTCTTAATTACCATGCTATCCACAAATAATGAGATCTACACTTTGCCAGTTCACTGAAATGCCAAATTAGGGTCATGGGAATAGTTAGAATAACAGACCACAAGTAGTAGCCCCTTAAAAAATGAATCAGATTAGTGTAAAATAATGAATCAGATAATTATTCAAGTAATTGGGAATCTAAAACTCAATTGTCAGCACCCACAAAAATCTAAAGGCCATGGGGAGGCATCAGAATTCATCTGCAAAGGCAGACAAGGATAGAAGGCCAGGCAGATCCTCAAGCCCATGAAAAATTTTGAACCTCACTGAGGAGGATCAAATCAATGGCAGTGGAAAATAAGCAATTACTGGAAGAGAAATTTAATCAGCTCAAGACAGAATTGATTCATAGTATCAAAGAGTTCATATAAATGGAATTGAAGAAGTTAAGGAATATAATAGCAAGCTTCAGCAGCAGAAATTAGCAAGCTGAGGACCTTATCAACAAAACTGAAAATATAATGCTATCAACAATAATGAAGTGGCAAAAAAGAAAGAAGTAAATAGAAGAGAAAGTATGATTCTTCATGGATAACAGCAAGAGGAATAAATTCAGAATTATAGGAATACTAGGAGAAGAAAAAGAGAAAGGGAAAGAACCACTTACTGAAGAAATAATATCTGAGAACGTCCCCGGTATATGAAGGGAGATTCAAGAAGTCCAAAGAGTACTGAACAAAATGAATTCAAACAAAACAACACCAAGACACATAGTAATCAAAATGGTAAAAACAAAAGATAGACTATGTAAAGCATATAGAAAAGAAAATCCTCAAATACAAGTGAAAAACATAAGAATTATAACAAATTCATTCATTCATTCATTCATCATCCTGTTATTCGTCGATTGCCTCGAGCAGGCCCCAGTAACGTCTCTTTCATCCTAGCCCTGAGATTATATTCAAGGCTCTTTAGGAGAATGAGACCCATCATTGTTACTGGTATTTGGCATATTTGGTACACCACGGGGAGTTTGCCAGACTCTGCCCTGTGGGCAGGCTACATTCGATAGCCTGCAAGTTTGTCCAAAGTAGGAATGAGATAATAAGATGTCATAAAAAGATGTCCTGATATATACAAATATCATATGTGATAGCAAATATCATATATGATACCATATAAGCAATAAAAGAGTAGAATGGCATGTTCAAAGTACTGAATAATAAAAAAGTCTTTCAACCTGCAGTATATTGCCCTGCAAAGCAGTCATTTAGATTTGAGGGAGGGATTAAAACCCCTTTCAGACAAAAAACAACTGGCAGCATTGTAACAACTAAACCAATTCTGAGAGAACTACTGAAAGGCTGCCTCTTAAAAGAACTGCCCTGGCTGAAGATATAGTTTAGCAGGCAGAGTGCTTGTCTTACATGGGTCCCACTGGAGTTCCATCCCCACATCCCATATGAATCCACTAGGAGTGATCCCTGAGTGCATAGCCAGGAGTCAGTCCTTAGCACAGCTGGGTACGTCAAAACAAACAGAAAAAGGGCAGTCATTTGCAAAAATAACTAACCTCCTCCCGCTCCCACAAACACAACAATCCCTTATATCAATAATCTCTGAATGTCAATGGACTAAACTTTATAAAAAGGCATAGAGTAGATGGATGGAACAGGAAGGTCAATCTGTTTATTTTCGGCTTACAGGAAACACACCCGATCTTACAGAATAAATACAGTCTGCAGTCTGCAGTCTCATGGGAAGGGGGTGGTACCAGCTCCGTCCTTCACGCCCTACCGAGGTCATGAGTTGCCCCATCCACGGGCAGCTCTCCAGCACAGCCATAACACCAGACGCACAGAAACCAATCTCGTAATGATCTGGCTCTTTGCAGAAATCCAAAATCATATGATTCTCATACCAGCTATAGAAAACAAAGTATTTCACAATGCCTTTTCAGCAATTCTGATTGTTGGGGTGGGGGTAGATTCTAAACAATAATGGTGCATCTTTTGTCGAAATAATGAATGTAATCAATGTAGATAAGAGTTAAGTAGAAATCATCTGCCTCACAGGCATTGGGAGGGTGGGAGGGGGGTATATTGGGGTTCTTGGTGGTGAAAAATGAGTACTGGTGAAGGGAAAGGTGTTTAATCATTGTATGACTGAGACTTAAACCTGAAAGCTTTGTAACTTTTCCCACAGTTATTCAATAGATAAAAATAAGATATAGATCTAGTGTCCTTGTCAACACAAACTTGGCCATGAGCATTGATTCATTCGAATGCCTAACAACCCAAATCGGACGTCTACATTTGAAAGATGTGGCTCACTGCCGGCAGTTTCTATCTTCGTTGTCTATGCACCAACATCCAATTATGATGAAGGAGAAATTGAGAAGTTCTACATGGAGCTGGAGAAGTTCTATAGAGAAGACCACACCTTCTACAAGATCATTGTGGGTGATTTTAATGCCAAGATAGGACCGAGAAGATCAGCCGAAGAACTCCACATCGGGACCCATGGCCTAGAATGGAACAAACAGGGTGAGAGACTGTCTGAGTTCATCATGTTGACCAAGACCATCCATAGTAACTCACAGTTCCAGAAGGTCGAATCTAAACGCTGGACATAGGAGTCTCCCAGTGGATGGTTCCACAATGAAATAGACCACATCATATTCAATTGGCAGTTTTGCCTGACTGATGTCGCTGTTGTCCCAAAATTCCAAATGGGATCAGACCACTGTCTCCTTCATGCAAAATTCTACTTCACAGAGCGGGGAGAAAGGGTTGCGAAGTTTAAGAAGAGAACTCCCAGAACGACCACCAACTGGGAGCTCTTTGGCACTATTGCTGCAACATAGGAAGATGCCATTGTTGACAACATTGACGAGGAATACAATTGACTGGTTCAGCACCTCCATGATTGTGAGAGGAACGCCAAGAGAGAGATAGCCACACACAAAAAAGCCTGTCTTCAAAAACTCTTTTTTAAAAAAAAATTTATTTATTTATTGAATCACTGTGGGAAAAGTTACAAAGCTTTCAGGTTTAAGTCTCGGTCATGCAAATATCAAACACATTTCCCTTTACCAATACTTATTTTTCACCACAGAAAACCCCAATAAACTCCCCTCCAACCCTCCCAATGCCTGTGAGGCAGCTGAATTCTAGTTAACACTCTATCTACTTTGACTCGATTCATTGTTTCGACAAAAGATGCACCATTATTATTTAGAGTTTACACCCCCAAATCAGACATGCTGAAAAGGCATTGTGAAATAATTTGTTTTCTACAGCTGGTCACAAGAATTAAATGATGTCACATGGCCGCAATAGTGGCCGCACAATTTTGGATTTCTGGTATTTTACTTATTAACCCTGGAAGTATTTCTGCTGAGAATCAGATAATTATGAGCTTTGTTTCTGTGCTCTGGATCCATGGCCATGCTGGAGAGCCGCTCCTGGGGGGCAACTTGTGACCTCAGTAGGGGGTGAAGGACGAGCTGGGAACGCCTCCCTTCCCATGAGGTTTTAGTCATCGCATCACGACCAGCTCGTACCCGGCTTTCCACAAAGCTCCGAAGCAGCTGCCATCTTTCTTTCCAGAGGGAAAAAGGCGAAGGGGACCAACACCCTTTCTCCTCCGGGCAGGCATGGTACGTGGATTAACGCATAGTCCATTCATTTTTCTGCTGCAAGATGCTGGGCTCTGCATTAAGTCCTTGTGCTTCTGGAGCCATGGCCATACCAGAGAGTCGCTCATGGAGGGGGGGGGGCAACTCGTGACCTCGGTAGGGCGTGAAAGATGAGCCGGGAATGCTCCCCTTCCCATGAGGTTTTAGTCGCCCCATCACGACCAGCTCATACCTGGCTTTCCACAAAACTCCGAAGCGGCTGCCATCTTTCTTTCCAGAGGGAAAAAGCTCTTCAAAAACTCTTGAGATTATTTGCTAATGTGGTTTGCTGCATGCCTCAGGCAACCACAAGCCAACATCTGAGCTCATAAAGCAGTGCAGAGAAGCAATAAAGGAAGACCTCAAAGAGAGAAGAGCAGAAGTGCTGCTGATGTGGCAGAAGCCGGGAAAAGCATTTGTAGCGCCCGCCTTTCCTTAACCAACTACACGACCAAGTTGACTTCCCTTCGATGTCCTGATGGATCTATCACATCTTCCAGAAGGGCAATGGAGAAGATTATTCATGACTTCTACTCAGATCTCTTCGATAGCCATGTCCACCTGCCCACATACCAAATTACACAGGATGGATATGTCATTCCCAATGTTCTCACTTCCGAAATCCGACACACCATTTCGTCAGTAAAGAAACGAACAGCACCTGGCCCAGACAAGGTCAGACCTGAACACCTGAAGAACCTGCCTTCAGTACTCATCAATATGCTGGCTTGGCTCTTCACACACTACCTGTCTGAATGCAAGTTCCGTCCCAATGGAAAACCAGCAGGACTGTACTACTGTACAAGAAGGGAGACATCCACGGCATTGGCAACTATCACCCAATCTGCCTATTTTCTGTCATCTACAAGCTGTTCACTCGAGTCATCCTGAATAGGATTGGCAGAACACTAGATGAAGGACAACCATGTGAGCAAGCTGGTTTTCGAAAAGGATTCAGCACCATAGACCATATCCACACGATAACCAAGCTCTCGGGAGTTCAAGATGCCACTCTATCTAACGTTCATTGATTTAAAGAAGGCCTTTGATTCTGTTGAGAAGGAAGTGGTCATTGAAGCCCTAGCCAATCAGAGCATTCAAACTCAATACATCAGGATCCTCCATGAGCTGTATTGCGGATTCACTACCAGGATCTCACCATTCTACAGGGAGGTGATCATTGATGTCAAGAGAGGGGTTCGGCAGGGTGATACTATTTCACCAAAACTCTTCAGTGCCACCCTTGAGAATGTCATGCGATGACTGGAATTGGAAGGAATGGGAGTGAAGATAGACGGTTGGCAACTATACCATCTCCGCTTTGCTGATGACATTGTTCTTATAACACCAAACATGTCAAACGGCACAAATGCTAGCCGATTTTGATCATGAGTGTGGAAGGGTTGGACTACAGCTGAATCTAACAAGGACAATGTTTATGAGAAATGGTCTCATTCCTGACGTTCCATTCACTCTCAACGAATTGACCATCTCCGAATGCAACAGTTATGTGTACCTAGGTCGAGAAGTCCACATGATGAATGACCTGGCACCTGAGTTGCGCAGGAGGAAGAGAGCGGCTTGGAATGCCTTTAAGAATGTTGAAGAAATAGCTAAGAGGACAAAGAACCTCCGGTTCTGGGCACATATCTTTGATTCCACTGTTCTTCCTGCATTAACATACGCCTCAGTCTCTGAGGTGTGAGATGGTATCTCATTGTGGTTTTGATCTGCATCTCCCTGATGATTAATGATGTAGAGCATTTTCTCATGTGCTTTTTTGCCATTCGGATTTCTTCTTTGAGAAAGTTTCTGTTCATTTCATTGCCCCATTTTTGGATGGGGTTGGATGTTTTCTTCTTGTGGAGTTTAACCAGTATTCTGTATATCCTGGATATCAACCCCTTGTCAGATGTGTATTCAGTGAATATCCTTTCCCATTCTGTAGACTGTCTTTGTATTTTGGTCACTGTTTCTTTGGAGGTGCAGAAGCTTCTTAGTTTAAGATAGTCCCATTTATCTATCTCTGTTTTCACTTGCTCGGCCAGTGGCGTGGCATCTTTGAAGATACCATTAGCTTCAATGTCATGGAGGGTTTTGCCAACTTTATCTTCAATGTACCTTATGGTTTCTGGTCTGATGTTGAGGTCTTTAATCCATTTTGATCTTACTTTTGTACATGGTGTTAGGCAGAGTTCTGAGCCTATTTTTTTGCATGTAGCCGTCCAGTGATGCCAACACAATTTATTAAAGAGGCTTTCCTTACTCCACTTCACATTACTTGCACCTTTATCAAAGATTAGATGAGCATATGATTGAGGAGAGATGTCAGTGTATTCAACCCTGTTCCATTGGTCTGCAGTTCTGCCTTTGTTCCAGTACCATGCTGTTTTAATTATTACTGCTTTGTAGTACAGTTTGAAGTTCGGGAGGTTGATTCCTCCCATTTTCTTTTTCCCAAGAATTGCTTTAGCTATTCGTGGGGGCTTATTGTTCCATATAAATTTCAAGAGTGTTTGCTCCATTTCTTTGAAGAATGTCATGGGTATCCTTATAGGGATTGGCTGGCGTGGATGTGGCGAGAAAGGGACACTCCTTCACTGTTGGTGGGAATGTCCACTGGTTCAGCCCTTCTGGAAAACAGTATGGACGATTCTCAAAAAATTAGAAATTGAGCTCCCATTTGACCCAGCAATACCACTCCTGGGAATATATCCCAGAGAGGCAAAAATGTATAGTCGAAGTGACATCTGCACTTTGTTGTTCATTGCAGCACTCTTTACAATAGCCAGAAACTGGAAGAAACCTGAATGCCCAAGAACAGATGACTGGTTAAAGAAACTTTGGTACATCTACACAATGGAGTACTATGTAGCTCTTAGAAAAGATGAAGTCATGAAATTTACATACAAGTGGTACAATATGGAAAGTATCATGCTAAGCGAAATGAGTCAGAAAGAGAGGGATAGACATAGAAAGATTGCATTCATCTGGGGGATATAAAGTAACAAAGTATGAGATTAATACCCAAGAATAGCTGAGATCAGCACCAGGAGGATTACTCCATAACTTAGAGGCCAGCCGGGTATCCTAGAGGAAAGGGCTGTCCAGATAGAGAAGGGAGCACCAAATAAAGTATGTTTGGAGGATCCTCCCAGGAGGGGAGATGCATGTCGAAAGTAGACTATGGACTGAACATGTTTGCCACTCAATGCCTCTTTTGCAGACCACAACACCCAAAAGGAGAGAGAGAACACAGGGGATTGCCCTGCCACAGAGACAGGGGGGATGGGGGGATGGGGGTGGGAGGGATATTATCCATGGTGGTGGAAAATGGGCACTGGTGGAGGGATGGGTATCTGATCATTGTATAATTGAAACCAAAGCACAAAAAATTGTAAATCTACAACTTTAAAAAAAAATAAAATACGCCTCAGAGACCTGGGCCCTATGCAAACAGGATGAGAATGCAATTCAGGTCTCCCAAAGAGGAATTGAAAGAGCTATGCTTGGAGTATCACGTTTCACTCAAATGAGACAAAGAATCTGGAGTTCTGACCTCCGTAGATGATCAAGAATCAGGGACGCTGTCTCTTTTGCCAAGGCATCAAAAATCAGATGGCCTGGATACATAATGAGATTTAGAGACGACCTCTGGACTAGAGCCAATACCGACTGGATTCCATGAACATCAAAAGACTACGTGGCTGCCCACCTACCAGATGGTCAGACTTATTCATCAAGATCACGAACGATCAGTTTGAGGCTCTTAGTGTTCCTAGAATGAACAGACGCCATTGGGCTACACTAGCACGTGACAGGGACAAATGGAGACATTACTGGTGCCCGCTCAAGCAAATCGATGATTAACGGGAAGTCAAGTGATTAAGTGAATAGCATATATAAATATATATGTATATATATGTATATGTATGTATATATAACACAGAGAGTCACTTAAAGATTAAGTATGGGTCTTGCCTAGAATATGTAACAGATGACCAATTATGACATGCAGTGACAAAAATAAAAATAACAACAAAAACTTGAAATTGCCACCTTTTGCTGCATTCTATATGCCATTGCAAGATATTTACAGGATTTGCATATTAAGTCCTACAATTGGGTTTGAAAGCTTTGCATTCTTATTTTCCAGCTGAAGACAAGTAATTTCAAAAGCATTAAGTAACTTCCTAGTGATATAGCTCTGTTTTGCATCTAGGTTTACCTCAATTTAAATCCTAGATAGTAACCACCATAGAGACATAGAGACAAGAAAAAAAGAACATTTTTCAGAAGGAAAAAATTATTTTCTAATCTTTTTATGTTTTTGCTCTTTGAGTCACACCAGATAGTTCTCAGAGCTTACTAGGGACGCTGTGCTCAGGTATCACTCTTGGCAGGGTTCAGGAGACCATTTGTGGCTCCAAGTATCAAACCTGGGTCTGCAAGGAAAGTAAATTAGATCCTACACCATCTCTCTGGCCCAGAGGGAAAAATATTTTAAATCTAAATGTAATAGTGCTACCATGATTTTCCTTTTTTCAAGTAGTAAAGAAAATATTACACTCTGCCAGAGTCAAAATAACAAGTCAACTTAGAAACTATTTTGTTCCTGGAGCTAATAAAAAAGAGACCTAAATATAAATATTAACTCTGCTTTTTATAACAAGTCCACTGAGGACTTTATCCTGCAGTACACTCTACACTCTCAAAGAAGATGAGCCTGAGCCTCAGGCAGTAATGGAAATATCTACTCTACTCCCTGCCTCCCACTCCCATCTCAAGCTGGGTACTCTGAAACCATGCAATAAACATATCAGTCGAAAGAACAAATTCCAGAGAAATATATGAATGCCAAGGCAAAAAGTATCAGAAATAATTAGTATGCTGCATTTTAAAGAGAGAAATGCAGGAATCCCATGGATGAGCAGACCCAAGTCTTTGCAACTGCATTTTGGAAGCCCTATGACATACCTGTGGAAGATCAGCTATATTTTGATGCCGAAGTACTGTGTTCATTAGAAACAGAATTGGGGTGATTTTGTGACTGCATATGTTGACAAAATGAGTCCCTTTCAGAGCTGCCTGATATGTTAATTCACCATTATTGGCCTCAATTCCAATGAGATGTCTGGCAAAAAGGAAAGCACACCTTTGAATATTGCAAAATTATTAGGATAACCAAGACATAGAAACAATCTAAGTGCCCAACAACAGATGGGCGAAGAATGAAATCATGTTATATACACACAATGGATTATTACATAGCTATGAGAAAAGATAAGGTCATGCAGTCTGCTGCAGTATGGATGGAACTGGAGGAAGTAATGCAAAGGAAATGAATTAGAAAAAGATAAATACTAGATGATCTTAGGCAATTTTCCCAATAGAGCAATACTGAAATACAGCTAAGAAAGCTGAGATCTGAAAGTGAGGTGGGGATGGGGATGGAGTGGGGGAGGAGGTAGAGATCTTGGGATAATGGTGGAAGGATCCAAGCACTGTGATGGTGGGTATGGTATAGCAGCACTCTAAGAATGAAATAATAATATTGATTAAAACAAAAGCTAAAAATGAAAAACACAAAATCTTCACATAGTCTTACACATTTCCTCCTCTGGTTTTAACATTGCCAGTTCTTAACTATTCCTATTCTGGCTTTGTTTTGCCCTTTCCACCATTTTTATGAAGTGCCATGACTTCTACAATTGTTAATTATACTTTTCATGCATACATTATTCAGTCTCATACCCATCACCAGAGACACCACTTCCCTCTACCATTGTTCCAAGGACCCTTTCCAACCCGCCCATCATGTAAACTCAGCTCTATAGACAAAATCTTTACCTATGATGACTTTGACTATTTGTTGTTCACTTACTATGCGTCTGTATCTTTTTCATCCCATTTATGAGAAATCTTGTATCACTGTATCACTGTCATCCCGTTGTTCTTCTTTTACTCAAACAGGCGCAAGTAATGCCACCATCATCCCAGCCCTGAGGTTTTAGCAGCCTCTCCTTACTCGTCTTTCCCAAGGTATTGGAGGTTCTTTCAGGGTCAGGGAAATAAGGCCCGTTATTATTACTGTTTTTGGCATATCAAATATGCCATGGCTAGCTTGCCAGGTTCTGCTGTGCAGGCGGGATATTCTCGGTAGCTTGCCCGGCTCTCTGAAATATATATATATATACATATGTATATATATAGATATATATATATAGAGAGAGAGAGAGAGCTGATCTAAAATTTCATAAAGTCGTAAATCAAGGGTATGTTGATAAAGCAATTTTTTTTCAAAAACCGTACGTGTTAGGGTTGGAGCAACAGTACAGGGAAAGGTACTTGCTTTGCAATGTGGCAGACCTGGGTTTGATCCCCAGTACTCCATACAGTTCCTCAAGCTCCACTTGGAGTGATCCCAAAGCACAGAGACAGGAGTAACCTCTGAGCTTGGCCAGATATAGCCCCCAAACAAAACAAAAACTGTCTATCTTTATATTTTACAGGTATATAAATTTTAGAATTAATATTATGAAAAAAATTTTTGAATAGATTTTAAAATTTGCATATACTATTTACAGTCTACAAATGTACAATTTAGTAAGAGTGAAGAGAATTAAGAAAATCTGAATAGGTTATAAAAGTATAAAACTATGCTTTATCTTATGAAAGGGTGCATTTGCTTTATGTTAGAAAATATTACATTATAGGTACTGCTGAAGTACCTGCACAGATAAGTAGATGGTTATAATAAAAATCTCCATGGGTATGATACAAAGACAAAAATAAAACAACGAAGCAACCAATAAGACATAAAGCATTCAATATATATGAGACCTTAATTCATTATTGAAAACATATAAATATCTTAGCAAGCAAGGTGTAAACAAACCTTTCTAATTCTAGTGGAAGATAACCATAATTACACTAAGTGAAGGCCAAGTGCTGAGAACTTTGCCTTGTCTTTAAAGAAGCTCCTTAAATGATTCTTACAAACTGGTTTTAAGACTAAGAGTTTCCTCAACTGTTGTCTATCCATGAAGTTATGCATTGTTCCTTCAAATCTGAATGATAAGCTAGCTGGGCAGGGTATTCACAGTAATATATTAATTTATTGAGTTTTTGTAATATATACCTCCATTCTCTTCTAGCTTGGAAAGAGTCATTTGATAGATTCTCTGTAAATCATATGGGCTTTGTATGTAGGTTCCTTTAAAAACTTTTTTGATTATTTTTTAAAACTGAATCACCCTGAGGTACACAGTACCTCATCATTTATGAACAAGGTTGTGAAAATTATATTTTCCTCCTATGAACCATAGAAGAGCAACCAGACAAGAAATAAAAATTTACATATTATTTTAAGTAAAATCTATAAACTGAGGATTCCAAAATAAGCACAAATCAGAGAGAAAATCTGGACTAAGTCTTGTGGCAACTCCTTCTCCTCCCTTCCATCCTATTACAACATCATATTAGTTGACAGTACCTTGACTGATAGCAGGTTGTTCTTGTTTAAAATTCATTGTCTGGAATACTACTCTGCTATAAGAAAAGACAAAATTGTGCAACATTTAGCTGTGTGGATGCATCTTAAAATTACTATGCTGAGTAAAGTTAGTCAGAAGAGAGAGACAGACACTGAATGATCTCCCTCATATGTGTGATAGAAAATAACATAGCAAAGAAACCATGAATTCTCAAAGGCAACAGAAACAGAACTAATCCTGAATAGGAAGCACATCCTATTAAGGGAGATGGAGGGAGATAACGGTGGTGGAGGAACACTGGGACATGATGGAAGGAAGCTGACACTCTGGTGGTGGGTGTGATGTTGGAATATTTTTTTGCATGAAACCCTACAATATTTCAAGTCATGATACCTTAAATTAAAAAAAATTTATAATAATAATAATAATAAAGTACGTGGCCACCACTCAGTACTAGACTGGCAAGATACCTAAATCTTCTATTCCTTAATTCTACCCATGAAATGAGGATGAATGGGGTATCTACTTCAACAGGTTTTTCTGACTATTAAATATGATAACTATATAATATACATAAAACATTTAGAAAAGGTCCTAGTATATAATAAAATATGGTATTTTTACTCAGAATATGGTATTTTAGTACTATTTCAACTTACCTGCAGTTCATATAGTCATCTGAAAGCTTGTTTGTAGTTTGTTTTAATGCATCTGTTTCAACTTTTTCCTAGAGCAACATATAAGGAAAATCATTAACTCCAACTAATATATAACTTCAAAAAAATACATTTGGATAAGAACACTGTTTTTATTAAGCCAGCTGTTTTCACACTTCTCTAAAAATCATGATGTACCCTGAACATTTAAATATACCGTGAATATTCATTTAATATCTGTGATGATGATACATAGTACAGTATAATTTGCTTCTTAATTACCATGAAAACTTGTAATTCAAGCACTAAACAATAAATTCCCCCCTGGAGAAAATAAATTCTGCTGTGAGCAAAGCACTTTAAAGCAAGTGACATGTTCCTCAGTGCAGCCTAACTTTTTTGCTTTGAGCTGTTAAAGATTTGGATGTCAACACAAGTTTCCAACCTCAGAATCCTCTGTCACTTGGAATGGAAATAATATTCACACTGTCAATCTCCCTAAGGGAACAAAACCTAAACTCTGCTTCATCCTTAAAGATATTTAGTTCTTGGGTCCCAGCCAGAAAAGGGTGGAGTGCTCCAGAAAGGAGATGCTATAGAAGAATCTAAAGGTCTTGATCAGAATATGAAAGGACCATCAACGGTGCCCTCTATTAATTCTTTTGTGACAAGAAATTCAGGCCAAGAAAGACCATTGGAGGAACTGGGATATCCGATTACGATCATGATCACGATCATCCTGTTGTTCGTTGATTGCCTCAAGCAGGCCCCAGTAACGTCTCCTTCGCCCTAGTCCTGAGATTCTAAAAAGTGCCATATTCAAGGCTCTTTCAGAGTTAGGAGAATGAGACCCATCATTGTTACTGGTATTTGGCATATTGGGTACACCATGGGGAGTTTGCCAGACTCTGTTGTCTGGGCAGGTTACATTAGGTAGCCTGCCAGGTATGTCCAAAGTAAGAATCTATAATTTTAAAATGAAAATATGGTTATCTACACAGTGTAGTTGATAGTTTTTCTAATTTTGCATGTTCTTGAGTTCGCAGAAAGTGAGAACTAGATTGATATAATCTCCTCCCAAAAGAATCATTTTAGGCCTGCTTGCTTTTGAAATTCTCTCTCTCTCTCTCTCTCTCTCTCTCTCTCTCTCTCTCTCTCTCTCTCTCTCTCCTATCTCTTCACATATCTCTACATGTTGTTCCATGAGAATAAGAAAGAGAATAGGTCTCCCATGTTGATAAAAAACAGGGTCTATAGCTAGATCTAAGCACAATGGTGAAATTACAGGGAAGAAGGAAGGAAACTTTTCAGGTCACTCACTTGCTTCAACAAGAAGGCTCCCCGGAAGTAAACCTTACCCTCCCAGATGAGCGAAATCTGTTACAAGAGTTGTTTCATATACTGCTTTGAATTCATGGAACCGACTTCCATCTGTCAACAGGCTCAAAATCTAAAAAAAGCAGGTGATAATATGCATGACTCAGTTAATTCAAATAGACTTAGATCTATTTAAGAGAAATTCATTAGTAATAGTTTTCAATTTATGTGTAAGCTGACTTAATCAATGCTTGTCTCTTCAATTGCCAAATAAATTCATCTGCTGCATAGCAGATACGCAGTAACTATTTGCTGAATAAATTAACAAATTTAAAATTAATTTTATTTAGACATTAATTCATTTGTTCAATAAACAAAATGTTCTAGTCACTTTAAAGATACAAATCTTAGTAAAGTACTAGTTATTTACTTCTTGGTTTGTTAAACAATAACAATTTTCTGACAGAAGTTTTGGCACTCACACAGTCACCAAAAATAATAGCTATATTTTTAAATCATGCTGTCAGCAATGTACATGAATATTTGGTAAAATTCTTACAGTAATCCTATGAAATAGGTGTTATCTCTATGCCTCTTTCATGGATAATAAAATAGACCTGAAGAATACTTTGCTGAAACACATGATTTCAAGCGGTTGGTTGGAAGGGAATTTAAAATTGGGATCTTTGAATTTCAAAGACTATTGGCTACCATATTTTTTTTTGTTTCATTAGAATAAACCCTAATTTGATAGGGCCTGTAGAACTACTATAAGTTAAATATCTATTTCAGGCCACTAATTATTTTTTCTCCTTTTGGTCCTAGGATTAGACTATCACAAATTCTGAACTTCATAGCTATTTTGTTGTGCATGGGTATTTAAAATATACTAGCAAAGTTTGAAGACAATGGTTAGAAGAGCATCACATTTAAGATTCAAGTTAGTCACTGGATGATTAATCAAGTACAAAACTTTCTTTATATCATGTCCTTATAAAAAAGATAATTATTCCCTGTCACTAAATTTTGCCATCTGCTGTCATTTATTATAATTCATCTAAATACTTGACATAAGTGCACTATAATTTTCAGTTGAAATGACTTATCACTTGCCCATGCAATTCATTTGAAAAAATAATCACATTTTTTCTTATCAAATTTTTCCTTATCAATTTAATATTTAAATAAAACTCAAAATATTGAGGAGCTAGCTCATTTAGCTCTTCTGTACTATATGATATATATATACATACATATAATTTATATGCATCCTCCACCCAGATCCTCCATCTTCCAGTAGGCAGGGGTCACAACCACCAACTGCCCCCCACGGTGCCATGTAATCCCATCAATGGCCAAGACCCAGAGACTATAAAACCCAGCTCCTGGAAGCGCAGCCACAAATCTTATTATCTCATTCTTACTTTGATCAACCTGGCAGGTTACCGAATGTAATCTGTCCACATGGCAGAGTCTGGCAAACTCCCCATGGTGTACCCAATATGCCAAATACCAGTAACAATGATGGGTCTCATTCTCCTAACCCTGAAAGAGCCTTGAATATGGCACTTTTTAAAATCTTAGGGCTACGGAGGGGAAAGGGTGTTGTCCCGCTCGCCCGCTCCTCTCTGGAAAGAAAGATGGCGGCCGCACGAGAGCCTTGTGGACAGCAGGTTTGAGCCGGGGGCAGGGGGCAGCGGGGGCCTCATGGGAAGGGGGGCGTTCTGGGCCGTCCTTCACGCCCGACCGAGGTCATCAGCTGCCCCCCACGAGCGGCTCTCCGGCACGGCCACGACTCCAGAGCACAGAAACCAATCTCTTAACTATCTGACTTTTAATAGAAATACTTCCAGGGTTAATAAGTAAAATAGCAGAAATCCAAAACCGCGCGGCTGCGACATCATTTTATTCTTAAACCAAGTTGTAGAAAGCAAATCATTTCACAACGCTGTTTTAGCATGTCTGATTGGGGGGGGGTCGTAAACTCTAAACAATAATTGTGCATCTTCTATCGAAACAATGTATCTAGTCAAAGTAGATAGAGTATTAACTAGAACTCATCTGCCTCACAGGAATTGGGAGGGGTGGGCGGTGGGGTTCTATTGGGGTTCGCGGTTAAAAATAAGTATTGGTAAAGGGAAATGCGTTTGATATTTACATGACTGAGACCTAAACCCGAAAGCTCTGTAACTTTTCCCACAGTGATTCAATAAAGAAATAAACTATTAAAAAAAAATTAAAAAAAAATAAAATCTTAGGGCTAGAGCGAAGGAGACATTTCTGGTGCCTGCTCCAGGCAATCGACGAACAACAAGATGATCGTGATCATACTATACAAAGGATCATAACATTCCACAGGATTTTCAGGTACATAGCTCTCACTTAATATTAGAATGAAATTTTTAACCTGACTGTAGGCTTCCTCTTCAGTAGATGCAAAGTGGTCAACAACACCAATGACTCTAAATGAAAACAAAATAAGGTTAAAATATAAAAAACAGGGGCTGAAGAGACAGTGTAGCAGTAGACCCTGGCTTGACTGTGCTTGACTTGGGTTCAATCCCCAGTACCTTGTATGGTCCCCTGAGACCAGCCAAGAGTGATCCCTGAGCACAGAGTCAGGGGTATGCCCTTAGTAAAATCAGATGTTGCCTGAAAGAGAGAGAGAGAGAGAGAGAGAGAGAGAGAGAGAGAGAGAGAGAGAAAGAGAGAGAGGTTATGGGTAAAATTTTAAGAACATACATTAGTAAGTAATTATATTATCACAAAATCCATACATATTTATTGTGTGTTTTTATCAAGGAAAAAAAACCCCTACCTGATCTTATAATTAAAAGGAATTATGTTTCTTTTGAACTAGTACAATTTATATAACTTATAAAGTTGATTGGAATTCCATTTGCTGCATAACACTGGAAAGATTAGAATCAAGTTTGCATTTGGTGATTAGAAATATATGGGATCCTGTGTTTTAACCTGACTTGACATAAGTGCACCATAATTTTCAGTTGAAATGACTTATCACTTGCCCATACAATTCATTTGGAAAAATAATCACATTTTTCCTTATCAATTTAATATGTAAATAAGACTCAAAATCTTGAGGAGCTAGCTCATTTAGCTCTTCTGTACTATATAATATATATACATACATATAATATATATGCATCCTCCACCCAGATCCTCCATCTTCCAGTAGGCAGGGGTCACACCCACCAACTGCCCCCCACGGCGCCATGTAATCCCATCAACAGCCAAGACCCAGAGACTATAAAACCCAGCTCCCACATTAGTGTTTTTATATGCCTCTACCTGAATCACTTCATCTTCTTTTTCTCTTTCTTTGCTTTTTTTATCAATAGGGATAAAATTCAGTAAGCTTGGAGAGCAGGGTCTCTCTGGGGGATGCTTGGCTCTGGCAATGCAGACCTAATGGTACTTAGGCCAAAGGCACTTAGCAGGTCATGAGTTTCTTTCCTAGGGCCTTACACATGATAGACAACCATCTTGCCTATTCAGGCCATATTTTTTATTTGCTTTTCATTTGAATTATTCCTTATACTTCCAAGACCTTAGCAAACTGTTTTATAGTAACTGGGCAGAGAGATAATAAAGGAAGTGCTTCCCTTGCAAATGAATGACCCCCTTACCAGGAGTGTCTCCTGAATTTAAGACTCTTGCCTTGAACACTGTTAATCTCTGTTAAATACCCAGCCTCACATATAGTTGCTTGAACACCAACAGAAACATATCTAAAACAGACCCAGTAGAAAGCCCTGAGCACTGCTAGGTATGATCTAAAGACAACAATAGTGGTAATGATAATAATAGTTACATTATAGAATCTAAATAAAAGACAAAAATTAATTCTTTGCACTATTTTTCTAACATTTTATAAACCTAATATTTTCGAGTGAAAGTTTTGAAATTCCAAATTGAAAAGATCAAGAAAGATTGAAAGCACCCAGAAGAAGAAAAAGAATTCATTGGCAGTGCCATTTGAACTTGTATTTTTCTGCAGAAATAATTAATTGCACTTTCGATTTCTATATTTTGAGGAATCAAGAATTCATTGATTTTATATACATTTTACTTTAACATTTGATATTTTACTTTGCTAAACCTTTAGCTTGTAATCATTTTTTTAAAATTATGGACGTATATTTGTACTGCATTTTATGGTAATTTTAACGCTTCGTTTTTCATTTATTTTCCAACTTTAATAATTTCTCAACTTTCCTTTTGACAATTTTCATCAGATAATTATTGGTTTTATTCATCTTGTCAAAGAGATAGATGAAGAGACTGTTGACATTTTTTTAAACATAAATTTGCAAGCCTGAGAGGTAATACAAGCAATTGCCTTGCATGCTGCTCAGCCAGATTTGATCCCTGACACCACATATGGTCCCCTGAGCACTGCCAGGAGTGATCCCTTATCACAGAGCCAGCACTAAACTCCGAGCACCATCAAGTGTGATTCCACTGTTTTTGGATTGGTGACAGAGTTGCTTGTTTAGATCTTATCTTGTTGTTTTTTTTATTATTTCCCAAAACTCATTGCCAAGGATCTACCTACCGGCCTCAACAGTTAACCAGAGAAAGAATATGATGAGTAATGAAAAAATACTGAACAGGAAAAGAAGTTTATAGTTTGCTGATGCTTTGTGGAGCTCAAGGACCCGATCATCCATACCATGCAAGTGTCCATGACAGGTTTTATCATTCTTATCCAAGTCTTCACCCTCAGTCAGACACTTTCCTAGGATTCTGAGGAGTGTCCAGCAGGAAGGCAGTAGAGCCCTCTGTATCAAGTCCCTCCATTCCTCACTTCCTACCCTTCCACTGAATTCATTCTGTTTTTTAATTTGTTGTTCTCTAACAGCCTGAGTGGACCCCTTAAACCATTTATCTGCTCTTTTTACATGATTTAATCTTGGATTTTGCACGAGAAGCTGAGTCTCTCCCAAATCCTCAATGGATTATCACTCTACAATCCTCAACAATGAAGTGATCAGAAGAACTATTCTTTCACTACTGGCATTGGATTTCACTCAGTCTTCAGAAGACTAGCTGCAGCTTCACAGTGTTTAGAATACCACTTTCTGAGAACATTTTTTATTATTTTCCATCTCATTTTCCTACCAAGAATGCAGAACAGTTCCACCTAGGTCTTCCACTGAGGAATGTTCATGTGTAGCAGCTTTCACCAAACCTGGCCCACCTAGGAACATAGACCCAATTTTGTTTACAATTATGCATTCTTCAGGGAGGCAAGACATGAAGGCAGCTCTACATATACAAGAACCACATACCACTGATACCGAAAGAGAGTGAGAGAAGCAAACAAAGCATATTACCTTTTAGAACTTATGATGATATTGTTATTTTTACCTGAAGTAAAGCATGAAAAATATCATCTTATGAAACAATAAAGTAAAACTTTCAAAAATGGCAAAATTCGGTGCTGGTGAGGTTGTCATGAAAAGGTTCTCCTCATACATTTTCAGTAGAATTGCAAGTAGGTATGTTCTTCAATAAAATTATTTGGCACCTTGTATCAAGTTAGTATGTAACCTGGAATAAAGATTCTAGAAACAATTTGTAAAAATATATCAGGATGAAAAAGAAAATTGATGACTCTTTTATTCAATACTCCCATTACAACTATATAATCCACTCTTCAAAAATTATCAAATGGAAAAAATTATCAAGTGAGATCAGAGAGTTAATGCAGTGGGTAAGGAGCTTGCTTTGTATGCTGCCAGCTCTGAACCAGTTCCTGGGACACACAGCATTTGGTGCTCCAGTCTCCACAAAGAATGATCCCTGAGCAACAGCCAGGACTAAGTCCTGAGAAACATTAGATATGGCCTAAAGCACTCAAATTCCCTCAAAAAAACATCAAATGACTTTTATTGTAGTGGAAGAAATTAAATTTTAAAATGAGATGCAGGACTTATTTATATTATGATTCATCTATTAAATTTGATATTATGTAGCCATTGATGATGGCTATGAAGATGACTTAGCAACTGAGGAAAACATATATAATATGTTTATAACAGCTGAACCACATAGTTTAAAAGATAGTAGAACAATCTCAGGACCCTAGAGAGAGGAGTTACCAAATAAGTATCAATCACATGTCAGATAGCCATATGGACTTCGTCATAACTGACTGACTTCAGCCTTGCAGATACAAATTTTTTTTTAAAAAAAAGATAATATAAGAGTTTTGGGGGCTGGAGCAATAGCTCAGAAGGTAGGGCATTTGCCCTGCACATGGCCGATCCGGATTCAATCCCAGGCATCCTATATGGTCTCCCAGGTACTGCCATGAGTAATTCCTGAGTACAGAACCAGGATTAACTCATGAGCAACTCCTAGTGTGACCCAAAACTCCCCCCAAACAAGTAAATTAAACTAAATAATTTTTAATGGGTCTATTGTGAGATTTTACTCCTTTCCAGTTTTCTAGGAATTTTTTTCAGAGTACAAATCAGGTATCATCAGCCAGCTGAAAATCCTGTCTGGTCTCAAACTAAACACTAGCCTTTGAGACCTCAAGAGTAAGCTCAACATGATGGTCTCTCAGTATCTGTATTGCAAGCCATAATGACAAAAAGTAGAGAGAGAGTTAAAAGGAAAGTGTCTACCATAGAGGCAGAAGGAGGGATAGGATGGGAGGGGAGGGGAGGGATACTGGGGACATTGGTGGTGGAAAACGTACACTGGTGGAGGGATGGATGTTCGATCATAGTATGACTGAAATTCAATCATGAAAGCTTTGAAACTGTATCTCATGGTGATTCAATAAATTAAAAAATTTTAAAAGAGTAACCTCAACATCATTAGCATGCTAGGATCTTTGAGACCTAAGGCATGTAGGTGCACTTCGCCAGTCAGCAGTCTGTCAGAACATTAAAGGTCTATATATGTTCAAGGAATAAAGACTCTAGTAGACAGTGCTTTGAGACATGAAATTCTCTGTCTCCATTACTTGTATCACATAATAAGCTTTTCCCTGTAACATAACTATACCAGATTGTGTCTGCTAGCACAATACATACCAAGTAGAAACCAAAATTCAGGTCATCCATTCCCTGATTATAATTGTGTAAATACATGTATAGAAAGGAATGTATCTGATTAACATTTTTTCAACATTATGGGTGGTTGTTTCCTTTTCCTTGAATTATGATTTTAACTTTTCAAAGCCACATGGTCATTTAAATAATAAAGTACAATCACGATCACGACCATTATTATGGTTATTCATCGATTGCCTCGAGCAGGCCCCAGTAACGTCTCCTTCGTCCTAGCCCTGAGATTTTCTTTTAAAAAGTGCCATATTCAAGGCTCTTTCAGAGTTAGGAGAATGAGATCCATCACTGTTACTGGTATTTGGCATATTGGGTATGCCACGGGGAGTTTGCCAGACTCTGCTGTGTAGGCAGGCTACATTCGGTAGACTGCCAGTCTGTCCAAAGTAGGAATGAGATAATAAGATTTGTGGCCACGCTTCCGGGAGCTGGGTTTTATAGTCTCTGAGTCTTGACCGTTGATGGGATTACACGGTGCCAGGGGGCCAGTTGGTGGGTGTTACCCCCCTCTACTGGAATTTGGAGGATCTGGGTGACGGATGCTCAGCCCCGATCCAAGTAGGCTTGGAGATCTCAGTCCCGGGACCCACATGCCTTTGTTCCTCTGCCGGTACAAAGACTATAGAGACTATAAAACCCAGATCCCAGAAGAGAACAGCGCAGAGTCTCCTGCCCCCGCGCCTGGTTGTCCTCACTGGGGCCCCTTGGAGGGGAGCGGGTTGAGTTTCCCTCCCCACCCTGACCAGGGCTCCATCAGCCAAAGACCTCCAGAACCAGCCACCAAAAAAATGCATTACTTCAAAAATTAAAATTGTATTTAACTTTTATAAATAAAATATATCATTTATTAAACATAGAATTTAAAAGGGCTGAAGCGATAGCACAGTGGCAAGGCATTTACCTTGCACGCAGCTGGCCTGGCTGAGCCGGTTAGATTCCTCCACGATTCCTCCGCCCCTCTCAGAGAGGCCGGCAAGCTGCCGAGAGTATCTCACCTGCACAGCAAAGCCTGGCAAGCTACCCGTGACTTATTTGATATGCCAAAACACAGTAACAACAAGTCTCGCAATGGAGACATTACTGGGCCCGCTTTAGCAAATCGACATTGAGCAAAACAACAGGAGGAGAGTGACAGTGACAGAATTTAAAATTTTCTATATAACCAAAGATTCTACATTACCTGTGAAATTTTCATTGAAGACATTAATGCTATGTTATATATTATTCTGCCACCATACTTTTCATCTGCAAAACCATCTGCCTGGGAAGAGAAGCAAACAGACATAAATTAAGAAGTTTAACAGAAGATTTCAATAAAACTTTTAAAAAAAGAATCAGTTTCTACAAAAATTTTACAAGTTGAAAGACATACTATTAAACATTTGACATACATAAAATTTATATCTTACACCAAGAAATGTGAACATAGGGAAGAACAGTAGTTTGTACTGAAGTTTCAATAGCACAGCACAAATTGTTGCATAGATCATAGAATCAGTGAGAGTGAACAGCCTCACAGTACTCAGTGAAGAAGTACCCAAACTAATGGAAGAAAACAAAAGTCCTGTAAGGTCCCCAAGTATTCAGAGGTTATATACCTTAGATGAAGACTTCAAAGTAACAGTATTTTCACTGTTCAACAAATGGAACAGGACAGACCCACAACCAAGAAAGGGAAAACATGAGGGAGGATAAAAACAACAATTATAACTCAATAAAATGAAGAGCATGGCTGGTAAAATAGAAAAGTCTGAAAAGAGGTATTGGTGGTGTTGGTGTCCTTGTCACACGAACTTGGCCATAAAAATTGATTGCCTAACAACCAGAATCGGACCTTTACATTTGAATAGATGTGGCTCACTGCCGGCAGTTTCTATCTTTGTTGTCTATGCACCAACATCCAATTATGATGAAGGAGAAATTGAGCTGGAGCTGGAGAAGTTCTATAAAGAAGATCACACATTCTACAAGATCATTGTGGGTGATTTTAATGCCAAGATAGGACTGAGAAGATCAGCTGAAGAACTCCACATCGGGACCCATGGCCTAGAATGGAACGAACAGGATGAGAGACTGTGTGAATTCATCATGTCGACCAAGACCATCCATGCTAACTCACAGTTCCAGAAGGCCAAATCTAAACGCTGGACATGGGAGTCTCCCGGTGGACAGTTCACAATAATATAGACCACATCATATTCAATCGATGATTTTGCCTGACCGATGTTGCTGTGGTCCCAAAATTCCAAACAGGATCGAAACACCGTCTCCTTTGTGCAAAATTCTACTTCACAGAGTGGGGAGAAAGGGTTGCAAAGTTTAAGAAGAGAACTCCCAGAACGACCACCAACTGGGAGCTCTTTGGCACTATTGCTGCAACATGGGGAGATACCATTGTTGACAACATTGACGAGGAATACGATCAACTGGTTCAGCACCTCCATGATTGTGTGAGGAAGGCCAAGAGAGAGATAGCCACAAAAAAAAGCCTGTTTTCGAAAACTCTTGAGCTTATTCGTCAATGTGGTTTGGCGCATGCCTCAGGCAACCACAAGCGAACATCTGAGCTCAAAAAGTAGTGCAGAGATGCAATCAAGGAAGACCTCAAAGAGAGAAGAGCAGAAGTGCTGGTAGATGCAGCAAAAGCCGGGAAAAGCATTCGTAATGCCCGCCTTTCCTTAACCAACTACACAACCAAGTTGACTTCCCTTCGATGTCCTGATGGATCTATCACATCTTCCAGAAGGGCAATGGAGAAGATTATTCATGACTTCTACTCAGATCTCTTCGATAGCCATGTCCACCTGCCCACATACCAAATTACACAGGATGGATATGTCGTTCCCAATGTTCTCCCTTCCGAAATCCGACACGCCATTTCGTCGGTAAAGAAACGAACAGCACCTGGCCCAGACAAGGTCAGACCTGAACACCTGAAGAACCTGTCGTCAGTACTCATCAATATGCTGGCTTGACTCTTCACACACTACCTGTCTGAATGCAAGTTCCATCCCAATAGAAAACCAGCAGGACTGTACTACTGTACAAGGAAGAGAGACATCCACGACATTGGCAACTATCGCCTGATCTGCCTATTGTCTGTCATCTACAAGCTGTTCACTCGAGTCATCCTAAATAGGATTGGCAGAACACTAGATGAAGGACAACCATGCGAGCAAGCCGGTTCTGAAAAGGATTCAGCACCATCGACCGTATCCACACGATAACCAATCTCATTGAGGTTTCTTGGGAGTTCAAGATGCCTCTCTGTCTAACGTCCATTGATTTAAAGAAGGCCTTTGATTCTGTTGAGACGGAAGTGGTCATTGAAGCCCTAGCCAAATAGGGCATTCACACTCAATACATCAGGATCCTCCGTGAGCTGTATTACAGATTCACTACCAGGATCTCACCATTCTACAAAGAAGTAATCATTGATGTCAAGAGAGGGGTTCGGCAAGGTGATACCATTTCACTGAAATTCTTTAGTGCCACCCTCGAGAATATCATGCAACAACTGGAATGGGAAGGAATGGGAGTGAAGATAGGTGGTCGGCAACTACACCACCTCCGCTTTGCTGATGACATCATTCTAGTAACACCAAACATTAGCCAAGCAGCACAAATGCTGGCCGACTTCAACCATGAGTGTGGAAAGGTCAGACTACAGCTGAATCTCACAAAGACAATGTTTATGAGAAACAGCCTCATTCCTGACGCTCCATTTGCTCTCAACGGAACGACCATTTCTGAATGCAACAGTTATGTGTACCTAGGTTGAGAACTCAACATGATGAATGACCTGGCACCTGAATTGCGCAGGAGGAAGAGAGCATCTTGGAACACCTTCAAGAATGTCGAAGAAATAGTTAAGAGGACAAAGAACCTCTGGTTCCGGGCACATCTCTTTGATTCCACTGTTCTTCCTGCATTAACATACACCTCAGAGACCTGGGCCCTACTTAAACAGGATGAGAATGCTATTCAGGTCTCCCAAAGAGGAATTGAAAGAGCTGTGCTTGGAGTATCACGTTTCACTCAAATAAGAGAAAGAATCCGGAGTTCCGACCTCCGTCAACAATCAAGAATCAGGGACGCTGTGTTGTTTGCCAAGGCATCAAAAATCAGATCGGCTGGACACATAATGAGATTTGGAGACGACCACTGGACTAGAGCCATTACTGATTGGATTCCACTGGACGTCAAAAGACCGCGTGTCCGCTCACCTACCAGATGGTCAGACTTCTTCATCAAGATCCTGAACGATCGATTTGAGGCTCTTTGTGTTCCTAGAATGAACAGACGCCATTTGGCTACACTAGCACGTGACAGGGACAAATGGAGACATTACTGGTGCCCACTCGAGCAAATCGATGATTAACGGGAAGTCAAGTGACCAAGTGATTTCTCAATTATATGTTTTAGTCAGAAAGATAGACCCATAGTGTTGAGATACAATATCAAAGCCAGGCACATATTCTGCCTGAGCCCATGGGCTGCTTGTGTCCACATGGCAGAGCAAATTGTGGTGCCCAAGCACATGTGTCACCTGCATCTCCCCTCTTGACATGTATGCTTTCATGTTTTCATGTCTAATGTTGGAATGTGTGTAGGGGTTCTCTCCGCCCTTAGAGAAGCCGGTGTTCTGTTTTGAGCGCATTACTCTCTCTGTCCCTTTCTTTCTTACTCTCTCTCTTTATACCTTCAAAAACCCTCCAAATAAAATCTGTTTTACTTCAAAAAAAATACCAAAGCTGACAAAACAAACAAAAAAAATCAAAGTCAACGTTTTGAGAATATATATATATATATATACATATATATATATATATATATATCAGTGGTAGGGCATTTGCCTTGCATGTGGCCGACCCGGCCGACCTGGGTTCGATTCCTCCACCCCTCTTGGAGAGTCCAGCATGCTACCAAGAGTATCTTGCTTGCATGGCAAAGCCTGGCAAGTTCCCTGTGACATATTCGATATGCCAAACACAGTAACAACAAGTCTCACAATGGAGATGTTACTGGGCCTGTTCAAGCAAATCAATGTACAATGGAAGAACTGTGCTACTGTAACACTGTCCTCCCATTGTTCATCGATTTGCTTGAGCACGCCCAGTAATGTCTCCATCCTGAGACTTGTTACTGTGTTTAGCATATTGAATATGTCACAGGTAGGTTGTCAGGCTTTGCCATGCAATACGTTAACCGTAATTGCAATCACTTTAAATGTTTTCACTAAGGACTTAATATAATGCCACGTTTGACACAAAACACTTTTCCATATTCTAAAACAAGACTGACCACTACGTTTTATGGAGTAGCTTTAAGGTACTGTATCAGGCAACTATTCCTACTTATCTCAGAGACTTTGCTCTTATCTACTCTTATAATCTGATTTATTGCTACTGAACTTTTAGGAATGACTTTCTCTAACTCTCTAGATTAAAATATATTCCATTGTTATGAATTTTTATTATCTTAAACATCCTTCATTTTATTTATTAAGTAAATATTTATATTTAAGTTCATCTACTCTGATATATTATAGTATCCACTGGAAAGAATGGTCAGAATAATCTTATCAACCCATGCATTCACATTGACCAGAACACCCTGCAAATGCATGTAAATTTCAGTGACACTGTGTTTTAGCCTTTTTCTGACCATGGCCTACTTGCAAGCTAATTTCCTTTCTGTGGTCCCTCTGTCCGACTGGTTGGTTACCTAGATTTGTGCTGTAAACCTCATTTATGTGATTTTCCACCTGTGGCCTCCTTGAAATACCAATATGGCCCCAACTGAGAAATGCAAATTAACTACATGGAAAATAGTTGTTGATTAATTTTGGTTCCTCCATCAAGAAATAAAGTCAATGTAATTGTATCACCTCATCTCTGCCAACTGTAGTAATTTATCAAATTGCAAAGATGTTCTCTTATCTTCTAATTTTTCCATACTGTCCTACACTCTTTCTTTACAACTATGATTCTCCTTTTTAGAACTCAATGCTCTGCTGAACTATTGATTTCAATGCAACAAATCGTTTCCTCTCCCAAACCAAAAGACTTTTTCTTACCTTACTATTTTTCCCAAAATTTCGTCCCTCTCATGAACTTGTTCTCCACTAAATTCTCTCAAAATTGTCTATTTTCTCATACTTCAAGTACTATGAGGTCCAGGTGGTATACAAAGGTACGGATAAAAATGGTTCTTCTGTAAACTTTTCTGC
This sequence comes from Sorex fumeus, assembly GCF_029834395.1. Taxonomy (NCBI): domain Eukaryota; kingdom Metazoa; phylum Chordata; class Mammalia; order Eulipotyphla; family Soricidae; genus Sorex; species Sorex fumeus. Next base: position 974,313 of record NW_026606068.1, on the reverse strand, counting down.
CTCATCACTTTTTCATACTTAGGTCAAATCATGTACTGCTTTGAAGTCTGACTATGCTGCACTCTGAAATTCTTGCTATAGTCCAGACATCCTAACTATTCTTCCCCATTCACTCAGCTCTTAGATATTAGGCTTTTTCTCTTCTTTTTTTTAATTTCTTCATCTATAGGCTCAAATTTCCATTTAAGGAAAATCTAAAAAGCCACTGATAAAGTTGGATACCATCTCAATACACACCTTCCATTCCAGAGAATCATCTCTGGATTCTCATATGCAAATGCCTAGGAAACATCTCCCATTGTATATCCATATGTTAAATTAACAGATAGTCTTTCATTTCTAGGTGCTAGGATGAAAACAGATATATAATAGCTATGGTCTCAAGAACACTCATATCCTTGTTGTAGAAATCAATAACAAGAAAATAGACGATTCTCTTCTCATGTTGAAATAAGAATATATGTGGTTCAGAATGGTTTCTCTTATATGCAGGGGGATATAAAGAGACAATGGTATAATAACAAATACCCAAAGACAATGGAAACAAAGAACATGAAAATTGGTATTCAGTAGAAAACATGCCACTTACAGGGGTTGGGGGATAAGATAGGGAGGGAGAAATAGCTATGGTTGAGGAAAGCATTCAACTGGGAGGAGAAGGTGATGCTGAAAGGTGGTAAAGGTAAAGGTAAAGGCCCTCCCGTGATCGTCGATTTGCTTGAGCGGGCCCAGTAACGTCTCCATTGGAGACTTTGTTGTTACTGTGTCTGGCATATCGAATACTCTCGGTAGCTTGCCGGGCTCTCCGAGAGGGGTAGAGGAATCGAACTCGGGTCGGCCATGTTGGCTGCGTGTAAGGCGAACGCCCTACCCGCTGTGCTATATGAAACCCTATCAGCAACAAGGACTGTCAACCACAGTGAGAAAATTTACATTTTAAAAAAAAGTGCCTCTCAGCACTCTTTACAATAGCCAGAATCTGGAAAAAACCTGAGTGCCCGAGAACAGATGACTGGTTAAAGAAACTTTGGTACATTTACACAATGGAGTACTATGTAGCTGTTAGAAAAGATGAAGTTATGAAATTTACCTACAAGTGGTACTACATGGAAAGTATCATGTTAAGCGAAATGAGTCAGAAAGAGTGGGACAGACACAGAAAGATTGCATTCATCTGGGGAACATAAAGCAACAAAATGGGAGACTAACACCCAGGAGTGGCTGAGATTAGTACCAGGAATTTTGCTCCATGACTTGAAGGCCAGCCACATGTGCTAGGTGAAAAGGAAGCTCAGATAGAGAAGAGAGCACCAAATAAAGGGTGTTGTGAGGATTCTCCCGGGGTGGGAGAAGCATGCTGAAAGTAGTCTATAGATCAAACATGATTACCACTCAGTGCCTCTCTAGCAAAACACAGTACCCAAAAGAAGAGAGAGAGAGAACAAGGGGGAATGCCCTGCCACAGAGGCAGGGTGGGATGGGGGGAATGGGGAGTGGGAGGGATGCTGGGGCCCGTGGTGGTAGAGGATGGGCACTGGTGGAGGGATGGGTACTTGATCATTGTATAACTGAAACCCAAGCACAAAAATTTATAAGTCTATAAAATAAATAAATAAATAAATAAATGTGCCTCCCATAGCAGAATGGTGGGTGAGAGGCATTGGTGGAGGAAAGAAGACCCTGTAAAAGGATTGGTGTTGAAACAGTGTGCCTGAAAGTCAATCATGAATAACTTTGTATTTTCACATAACTAAATACATTTTTAAAAAGCATTGGTATGGGATGGGGGAGGGGTGTGGAGGGAGGAACAGTACTAGTTTCACCAGTGATGACACCTGCATTCTGGACATTGCGATAGATTAAGTCATGACCTGCTAAGGGTGACAACTACAAAAACTCATCATCATCCAAGAGTAATCTGAATCGTTCAGACACCAAGAGCTTCTGATTTCTGATCTGGTGTCTCAGGATATCCTTTTCTTTTCTCTGTTTGGATGCCAGCAGTAACTCAGAATATCTAGGGATTAAAAATATAAGAATGAGAATTAGTGATAACTTCATTGACATATTCCAGGTACAAGATAATTTTTTGTTGGTTGGGGGATTTTTTTGTTTATTTCAATGTTGAAGATAGGTGGAGTACTTAATATTTGCAGGATCATATCTTCTTTTTCACACCTTACAGTTTATGGATCCAGAATACCCTGGGTACTTGTAATTTACAAAATATTTGTTTCATGCCTCTCAGTATGTTTTGTTTGATTGAAATTCCATAAGCCTAAGCAATTCCTTTTATTTTGTTAAGAGCCAACTCAGCATCTTTATCTCCAAAAGTGCTTGGGATTCCTTCTTCTATACATTTGTAAACCTTTTCACATGCTATTAAACTTCTCTGTGTTTCATCTATAAGATTGCATGCATTTACCCAATTAAAAGTGTAATAGCATTTACTAGTCAGATATCTGTCACTGTCCTCCCATTGTTCATTGATTTGCTTGAGCGGGCCCAGTAATGTCTCCATGGCCAACCCGAGTTCAATTCCTCTGCCCCTCTCAGAGAGCCCGACAAGCTACCGAGAGTATCTCGCCTGCATGGCAGAGCCTGGCAAGCTACCCGTGATGTATACGATATGCCAAACTCAGTAATTAGTCAGATATGTATTCAATAATACTCATTGAATAATTATAGGAACCAGGTCTTTGTTTTCAGTGCCCAAGATGCAAAAGTGAACATGGCATTGGATGCCCTCTCCTTATGACGTGACATTTTCTTGTAATGTCTCGAAAAATGAACAAATACTATGAAGTGGGGTAGAGTTAATCAGTAGCTGGTGATATCTGATATCATGCACTTTTGAGAAAACATTATTTGAAAAAACATCTGTGAAGTTGATAAATGAGGGGAAGAAAATCTCACTGGCAAAGAGAAAAATCAAGGTATTGAGGCAAGAAGTAATTATGGTATTCCAGATGCAACAAGAGGAATGATATAGTAGGGGCTGGAGCGTTAGCACAGCGGGTAGGACATTTGCCTTGCATGCATCCAACCAGGTTTGATTCCCAGCATTCCATGGTGGTCCCCGAGCACTGCCAGGAGTAAGTCCTGAGTACAGAGCCAGTAGTAACCCCAGCACATCATCGAGCGTGACCCAAAAAGCAAAAAAAAAAAACCCAAAAGAATGATAAATCTGGAAGGGAGTGAACAATTCAGAAACTGTGAAGATGAGACTACATCACATTATATACAACCTCAAAGGAGCTGGGATTTTTGTCTGAGGGAGATGGGACATTCTGCAGCTCTGACACGAATAATAACTTGACCAGATAGTTTGAAAAGCAATGCTTGGCATCTGTGTGAATAAGAGACTAAATGAGGAAAACTTCATGCTCAGTATCAACAACGTGACAATAGACCAGGAAAAATATGAACAGAGAGGCACATGAGTGTCAAAGAAATGGACCGTAACTATTCTACCTGGTTTGAACTTTGACTCTGCTCTGATGCTGTGTGAATTTGGACAACATATTAAAGTTTTGATGCTTTTGTTAATTATGTAATAGGAATAACAATAATAAGCACTTAGGTCTCAGGATTGCTGCAAAGATAATGATCTAAAGCAGGTTTGGGGCTTTAACCTGGAGCCTGGCACCAAATACTCACTGCAAATATTAGTTATCAGCATTATAGAGTGGAAGAAGCTGCAAATCCATTATTTGGCAATGAAACTGATTGGAACTAATAAATCACAACAAAAATAATACTTAGATTCTACAAAAATATGGAATAAAGGGGAAGAGAATGGGTGGAAAGGACAGAGGACAATATGGTAATGAAAATAAAACTAGAATTTTGGTGTTTGGTTTACTAGTTACCTTCCAGTAGCTAGACAGTTACACTCACCAACTGCCATGTAACCCTATTAACGGCCAGAATCCAGAGACTCTAAAACCAAGCTCCCGAAAGCTCTCTTATTCTTTAATTCTCACTCTCAGAGAACCTGGCAGGCTACAAAGAGTATCGTACCCGCCTATATGCCTGACTAGGAACACCTGTAAAGCTGCCCCAAATGCTTCCATCCCTCTTGGAGAACCCGGCAAGCTACCGAGAGTATCTCGCCTGCACAGCAGAGCCTGACAAACTAACTGTGGCATACTCGATATGTCAAAAACAGTAACGGAAGTACTTACAATAGCGATTAGGCAAGAAAAAGATATTAAGGGCATTCAGGTAGGAAAGGAAGAAATCAAGCTCTCACTATTCGCAGATGATAGGATACTATACTTAGAGAACCCAATAACCTCCACCAAAAAACTCTTAGAAACAATAGACTTGTATAGTAAAGTTGCAGGCTATAAAATCAATACCCAAAAGTCCATGGCTTTCCTATACGCAAACAGTGAGAGAGAGGAAAGCTACATGAAAAAAACAATCTCATTCACAATTGTGCCCCAGAAAATCAAGTACCTAGGAATCAGCTTAATTAAGGAAGTAAAGGACCTGTACAAAGAAAACTACAAAACGCTACTTCAGGAAATAAAAGAGGACATGAGGAAATGGAAAGATATCCCCTGCTCATGGGTCGGGAGACTTAACATTGTCAAAATGGCAACACTACCGAAAGCATTGTATAAATTCAATGCAATTACTATAAGGATACCCATGACATTCTTCAAAGAAATGGAGCAAACACTCCTGAAATTTATATGGAACAATAAGCCCCCGCGAATAGCTAAAGCAATTCTTGGGAAAAAGAAAATGGGAGGAATCAACCTCCCTAACTTCAAACTCTACTACAAAGCAGTAATAATTACAAAGCAGTAATAATTAAAACAGCATGGTACTGGAACAAAGGCAGAACTTCAGATCAATGGAACAGGGTTGAATACACTGACATCTCCCCTCAATCATATGATCATCTAATCTTTGATAAAGGTGCAAGAAATGTGAAGTGGAGTAAGGAAAGCCTCTTTAACAAATTGTGCTGGCATCACTGGATGGCTACATGCAAAAAAAATGGGCTCAGAACTCTGCCTAACACCATGTACAAAAGTAAGATCAAAATGGATTAAAGACCTCAACATCAGACCAGACACCATAAGGTACATTGAAGACAAAGTTGGCAAAACCCTCCATGACATTGAGGCTAATGGTATTTTCAAAGATGCCACGCCACTGGCCGAGCAAGTGAAAACAGAGATAGATAAATGGGACTATCTTAAACTAAGAAGCTTCTGCACCTCCAAAGAAACAGTGACCAAAATACAAAGACAGTCTACAGAATGGGAAAGGATATTTACCAAATACACATCTGACAAGGGGCTGATATCAAGGATACACAAAATACTGGTTGAACTCCACAAGAAGAAAACATCCAACCCCATCCAAAAATGGGGCAATGAAATGAACAGAAACTTTCTCAAAGAAGAAATCCGAATGGCAAAAAAGCACATGAGAAAATGCTCTACATCATTAATCATCAGGGAGATGCAGATCAAAACCACAATTAGATACCATCTCACACCTCAGAGACTGGCCCACATTCAAAAGAACAAAAGCAACCGTTGCTGGCACGGATGTGGTGAGAAAGGGACACTCCTTCACTGTTGGTGGGAATGCCGACTAGTTCAGCCCTTTTGGAAAACAGTATGGACGTTTCTCAAAAAATTAGAAATTGTGCTCCCATTTGACCCAGCGATACCACTCCTGGGAATATAACCCAGAGAGGCAAAAATGTGTAGTCGAGGAGACATCTGCACTTGTTTGTTCATTGCAGCACTCTTTACAATAGCCAGAAACTGGAAGAAACCTGAGTGCCCAAGAACAGATGACTGGTTAAAGAAACTTTGGTACATCTACACAGTGGAGTACTATGTAGCTGTTAGAAAAGATGAAGTCATGAAATTTACATACAAGTGGTACAATATGGAAAGTATCATGCTAAGCGAAATGAGTCAGAGAGGGATAGACATAGGAAGATTGCATTCATCTGGGGGATATAAAGTAACAAAATATGAGATTAGTACCCAAGAATAGCTGAGATCAACACCAGGAAGATTACTCCATAGCTTAGAGGCCAGCCGGGTATTCTAGGGGAAAGGGCACTTCAGATAGAGAAGGGAGCACCAAATAAAGGGTGTTTGGAGGATCCTCCCAGGAGGGGAGATGCATGTTGAAAGACTATGAACTGAACATGTTTGCCACTCAATGCCTCTTTTGCAGACCACAACACCCAAAAGGAGAGAGAGAACAAAAGGCATTCCCCTCCCACAGAGGCAGGGTGGGAGGGGGGGATGGGGGGGATATTATCCATGGTGGTGGAAAATGGGCACTGGTAGAGGGATGGGTATTTGATCATTGTATGACCGAAACCCAAGCACAAAGATTTGCAAATCTACAACTGTACCCCATGGTGCTTCATTAATAAAAAAAAAGAGAGAGAGAAAATAAAAGAAATACAACAAAAGCGCAGACCATATATCTCAAAGAATTGGTGTCCATGCGTGGCATGTGGAAACCTGAGTTTAGTTCCCAGGGTCACATATGGGTAGTGATGTAGCCCCTGAGCATTCCTGGCAAGGCACAAGTGACCAAGTGCCCCCAGCACTGAGCAGCACTACGTTGCAAGTATTGGAGCCCCCCAAAACTATGATAGTCCCTTGTTCTAAGACCCTGAGTGGATGCCTGCCACACACTCACAGAACAGACTCACAAGGAAGGTGTTGATAACTGCTAGACCTGCAGTAGATGATGCGGCAGATGAGGAAGAAAAGAAAAATTAATAAACATCCATATTAATATGCTTATGTGAAACTAATAAATATAAAGGCAATTTGCACACAATCTTAAAAAAAATGGGGCCGGAGCGCTAGTACAACTGGTAGGGCATTTGACTTGCAAGTGGCCTATCAGGGTTCAGTCCCAGGAATACTTGACAACCGCCAGGAGAAAACCCTGAGCACCACCAACAGTAGCCCAAACCTCCATCCCACCCCCATAATGAACAAATAATAAAATAATAAAAAAGGTGAAATGTAAAAAAAACAGTAACAATGAATGGTCCTCATTCCCCTGATCCTAAAGGAGCCCCCAATATGTCATCAGGCTACACTAGCACATGACAGGGACAAATGGAGACGTTACTGGGCCTGCTCAAGCTAATCAATGAACAATGGGGTGATAGTGATAGTGATAGTGGTTTGCTGAAATTTATATAGAGAGGTGTGTAAATATTTCCCTATAACTTACCCTATAACTTTATACAACATTGTTAAGCAATGGTAAATAAACAAAATGCAATTTAAAAAAGAAAAAAGGATCAGTTGGGGCTGGAGAAATAGGGCAGGCTATCTGCAGTAGCACTGCAGGGTGTGGCCCCAAAACAAAACAAACCAAAAAATCAATCATTTATCAGAGCAGCTATAAGTATTAATAAAAGGTGTCTAAATATATATAATTCCTACTTAATTGGGGTAAACTGTAAAGTGATTGATCACAAAGTAAAGGTAAAGGTAAAGGCCCTCCCGTTGATCGTCGATTTGCTCGAGCGGGCCCAGTAACATCTCCATTGGAGACTTTGTTGTTACTGTGTCTGGTATATCGAATACTCTCGGTAGCTTGCCGGGCTCTCCGAGAGGGGCGGAGGAATCGAACTCGGGTCGGCCATGTTGGCCGCTTGTAAGGCAAACGCCCTACCCGCTGTGCTATCGCTCCAGCCCTCCAGCCATCACAAAGTAAGTACACAAATAAGTACTTTTCAGGGTTGATTATATGGTCTTTTCTTTACAGATGGGCTTTTGGCTGTCATTTTTAACTCTACAATGAGCAATTTCCCTTAGAATTTCTTATACATTCCTTTAAGCTTTTGTATTCTTCTAAGAAAAATAGTTATTCCTTGATAACAATAGGGGACAGGGCGATGATCCAGTGGGTAGAGTGCTTCCTTTGCACACAGCCAACTGGAGTTCCATCCCCAGCATCCTATATGATGGTTCCCTGAGCCCACCAGGACTGATCACTGAGCACAAAAACCAGGGAATAAAAGGAAAAAAAGAAAGATAAAATAATCTCTATACATTAGATTATAGTTGTGAATCTGTACCAATGATTTACTGAATGTAGCTCTCACCATCGATCTGCAAGTATCTTTGAGTTTCTAATTAATTAGCAATGAGTCATTAGAGCGAAAGAGCAGTTTGGGAATAAAATGAAGTGAAGAAGTAGCCTTATAAGGAAATACAGTGAATGACTCTGTATTACTAACAAACCACCACCGGGGGGGCCCAATGGTGTTTTGGGTTTTTTTTTTTCCATTTTTTTTCCCCCACTGTGAGAGCAGCAGTTCTTAGGAGGAAAGACCTCTAAGTTTCATGACTCTCAAGGACAAACACATAAAGGAGATGAATCACTTTCCACTTCTCATCAGTGAATCATGGTTGAGATCACCACCACTTAATTTGAGCTTTTCAAATGTGTGAGTCACCACACAAGTCTCTGCATTCTAAATAAGACCAAGAGCAGATTGTGTGACGTGTGATCAAGTAGTAGCTCCAAAAGGGTCTTTCTTCCTGGAACTAGGGTGGTTTGCTTGAACTGGAAGAATGGTGACATCGGATATATTTCAAGTAGCCAGATCAGGTCTAAAGACACTTTCCAGAGCTCTCAACTAACTGGCTAAATAGGGTCATTTCCTTAAGTTAGAAAGAGAAATCTTCCAACAGTATGAGTATTGTACAAAATAACTCCGTGAAAATCACAGGATCCAAAAATACGCTCAGGCAAGGAACCCTACCAACAAAGGTCAGAAATCTTCTCTTACTAACTACTTTAGCATTCGTTTATAATTACCTTCTCTCATCCAATTGTCTTCTTTAGAGAACTCCATAGTCACATGTATGATCCACCAGATCCTCTCTCTCTCTCTCTCTCTCACTTCTTTGATCTCCTTAGTGCTAACATCTCCCTTCCCAGCTCTCGCGTCCATCCTCAATTGTTATACTCCTTTTGTTGCTCTAAATATTCCATTTCTAGAGCTTAAACTCAAACCATCTATTCAATCGCAATCTTTCCATCTCTCAGTTACTGCCACTCTAATGTTGCTTTGACCTCATCTGCCTTCCAGATGCCCTTTCCTTCCCCACCCAATGTCTGTTCTTTTCTTCACTTCTTTTTAACTGCACTAACAGTTTCTGCAGTGTTCTTGGTGATAATATCAAACAAGCAAAAGCAAGGAACAACAATAGCAACTAATATTTATTGAATTTCCGCTTTTTACCAAGCACATATTACACCTTTTGATGTCTTGTGTCATTTCACTCTCAAAATCATTCTGTAACTAGATGTTGAGGGCCTTAACTTAGAACTTAGAACTTGACTTAGAAGTCAAGTCTTCCAAAGGAAGCCCTTTCTAGATGCTGAGTTGAATCTTTCTATATAGCTTATTATTTAATGTAGCTTTATACACTAGACTACATAATCACCATTCTAAAACCAGAAGAATGGATCTAATGTCTCACACAGGAATTGTATCTTGAATCCATGCTATTTAGACTCAGGCAATGGGGCTTGCTAAAGAAAGCTTTTTCAACCTCACAGCGGTAGGGCGTTTGCCTTGCATGCAGCCAGCATGGCCGACCCGAGCTCGATTCCTCCGCCCCTCTCAGAGAGCCTGGCAAGCTACCGAGAGTATCTTGCCCGCACGGCAGAGCCTGGCAAGCCACCCGTGATGTATTCGATATGCCAAACACAGTAACAACAAAATCTCCAATGGAGATGTTACTGGGCCCGCTCGAGCAAATCGATGAACAACGGGAGGGCCTTTATCCTTTTTTATCCTTTATAAAGGCCCTTCCATTGATCGTCGATTTGCTCGAGCGGGCCCAGTAACGTCTCCATTGGAGACTTTGTTGTTACTGTGTCTGGCATATCGAATACTCTCGGTAGCTTGCCGGGCTCTCCGAGAGGGGCGGAGGAATCGAACTCGGGTCGGCCATGTTGGCCGCTTGTAAGGCGAACACCCTACCCGCTGTGCTATCACTCCAGCGATATTTATTCCTTTATAAATAAATTATACTAGAATTAGATATGGGGGCTATTTTAGGATATAAGAAACATGGTAAGCTCTTCCTCAATGGTTGCTATAATCTCATTTTTGTGAGATGAAAAATCATCAGCACTTGGGGCCAGAGAGATAGTACAGTGGGTAGCATGCATTCCTTACATGCAGCCAACCTGGAGTCTGATCCCTGGCATCTCATATGGTCCCCTGAGTATCGCCAGAAGTGATTCCTGAATGTAGAGCCAGGAGTGACTTTTGAGCATGGCTGGATATAACCCCAAAACAAAATATCATCACCAGCAGTGTACCCACGCTGCCATTTACCTCTCACAAAATTTAAGTGATATATCCAGGCATACTTTGTTTAGAATGCACCCATTGCTTTCATAAAGCTACGCACTCACATGTCTTTGTCTTAATTGTCTTCAAGTTTACTACAATAAGTTTTGAAATCTGTTTTATTGATAACTAGTATGGATTTTACTACTTGAAATTTTCTCTTGTCAACAATTTCAATCTCCTCTCCCAATAGTAATTTCATTATATCCACCTACCAAAACTCTTTCTACTTCACATTGTTATCCTTAATTGGAAAATATAAATAAGTTCTTATTTGGCTTATCCTCCTGGCTTCCCTATGTAAACCCCCAATGTAACCTGTCCAAATCTGACCTTATCTCTTTGCCCAACTTGTTACTCTTCTTGGTTCCTGTCTACTTAACTAATGCAACTACTTATTCAACCTCACAAGCTAAAAACATAGATATCAATCTTTGCTCTTCCCCTCCATAGAGCACAGATCCTATCAAAGACAGGCTGATCTTTTCCCTGCTGCCTCTCAAACCCATATGCTTTTCATTTACATTCTCATCTTATGCCACTATCTCCAATGTGGAAGCATTTCTCTGATGGCATTACAGTTTGGTCTTGGACTCATCTGTTCATTGCCAACAGATTTTTCTTTCTTTTTTAATTGAATCTCTGTAAGATACAGTTAAAAAGCTTTCATGTTTGAGTTTCAATCATACAATAATCGAACACCCATCCCTCCACCAGTGTACATTTTACACTACCAATATCTTCAGTATCCCTCGTCCTGCCCCCATTCCACTTCTCCCCCTGCCTCTATGGCAGACAATTTCCCTCTTATTCTCTCTTTACTTTTGGGCATTATGGTTTTCAATACAGATACTGAGAGGGAGAGGCCATCACATTTGGTCCTTTATCTACTTTCAGCACACATCTCCCACCCTGAGCGATCCCTCCAACCATCATTGATTTAGTGATCCCTTCTTATCCCAGCTGCCTTCTCCCCTAGCTCATGAGGCAGGTTTTCAATCATGGAGCAATCTTCCTGGCCTTTGTCTCTACTGTCCTTGGATTCCAACAGATTTTTCTAAAGGGAAAACTTTTACGATATTCCTTCTGAGAGTAAGAATTTCAATGAGTTTTCTCATTGTCCTGAGGACAGGAATCAATATAGTATGTAAACATCTTCCTAAGTGGCTAATATTTTCCTCCTCCTCTTCTCTTCCTCTGGCCACACACTCACCCTGGTATTCAGGGTTCGCTAAAATTACTTGCAACTCTAGCAAATGCGCTCAGAATTTCAGGCACTTTTGAATGTATTTACTGTGCTCAAAACACTTTTCCAAGCACACACATATGCATATTTCTCTCCTGCACATCTCCATATGCACGCTCATCATTCCCCAATTTTGTTGTCCCCTCTTTGTTCCTCTAGAGACTTCCCTACCCCCACACCTCAACAGGTTTAGATTAGAAAATCTTCTTTTGTACTCCAGGAATACATCCCCCAACAGTCAACACACCGTAGTGCCATTAGATATTGACTTGACTGCTTCTCCCTGGAGGACAAGAAATGTTTGTCATTCAATCCCCACTGCTAAATCCAGGAACACTATGTACTCACTTACTGTTTGTTGAAGTAATTTGGTTTGATTGAGATCTTAATGGTCCGAGAGTACATATTATTAGAGTACACTTTAGAGTAATCACAGAAACTCCAAGAAGGATAAAGCTATAAGAAATTTAAATCTAAAGTTATCTTTATTAAGGGCTTTTAATAAATTACTGCAATTCTTGGTGTACCACAAGATTCATTTTTATCACCGGCCTACAAGATTATTTACTAAACCTCTGGTTAGACTTATTTTATAGGATTTAAATAAAAATGTAGCCTCTTTAAGAGAATATATGTATAGAATGATAATTACACACATGCACAGATTTATGTGTCCTCCATTGCGATATTACAAATGACCAGATAGAGTCATAACTTACAACTGTATAAATAATGCAGCTACTATCTGATTTTCTATGAATATCCATATACTTTAGCTGGATCCTCTTCTGTGGGCTGAATAAAATAAAAATGTCACCTAAACAGTGTTCTCAGCAAGAGTTTCTGGAGAAGACTCTGTTTCCAAGTTCATTCACATCAATAGCAAAACCCAGTTCTTCTGGTTGCAGAATGAAAGTTTCCATTCTCTTACAAGTGATTATTAACCAGGGTCCACTGTCAATTCCATCGATCACTCAACATTCTTTGACTTGTGGATTTATCTATTTTAAAGCGAGCTATGGAAGTTTTAATTCCTCTCAGGCTTTGAACAGCTTCTACTTCTCCAACTAGTTAGAGAAAACTCCTTTGTAAAGGATTCATGTGAATTACCTGGACGCCCTCTATTTTAAGGTCATTTGATCAATAACCATAACTATATCTTTAAAATAATCCCTTTTCCTTTCTGACATAATATAAACAGAAAATAATAAGAAAGAAGGAGATATCAAAGACCATCTCAGAATGCTGCCTACCCCATTAAATTCTGAGCCCCCTGATTCACTATTGTTATAAGTCTCTAAAGTCATATTAGTACCAACTCAAAGTCAAATTTTTTTATCTAGACCTGAAGGGATTGTCCAGAGGTTCAGGCCTTTGCCTCGTATAGGGCCAGCCTCAGTGCAATCTCTCATAGCACCACATATGCTCACCAAAGCATCGCCAGGAGTGAACTCTGAGCACAGCCAGGTAAGGTTCAACCTGCACCTCTCCCAAATTTTCATCTAAACATTAACCCAAAACCTCATCATATATGTACTACAATTCAAGAGGGAAGAGGTTCCTAAGCACAAATTCCCTTCTTATATAGACCTGTAAAACTAGACTAAAAAGACTGAGTATGACTCTCTTTGAAAAGAAAAGCTAGCTTCCTGCCCCAAACATCCAAAAAGTAATGGTAAGAAGGTACAAGGTAAATGATTTGCATTGAGTTTAAAAAGAAGAGAAGTAGGTGCCGAAAGAGAGAGAGAGAAAGAGAGAGAGAGAGAGAGAGAGAGAGAGAGAGAGAGAGAGAGAGAGAGAGAGAGAACTCAATGGAATGACATGATCCTTTACATGATGCTGATCTGGGTTCTTCCACCATCGCCTGTTTTGCTGAGCACCACCAGGAACAACTCCTGAGCACAGAGCTAAGACCAGCCTCTTAGTACATACAAGAGTTCAAAAGAGGGAACAAGAAAGGTTGAGAAGACACTGTTCCAAACTTAGCACCAGCCAGGATTCCTTGATTAAGTTTCAGAGCTGGGAATGATCTTCATAGTTTTCTACTTTGTACTCTGGATTCTTGGTTTGGTCAACTAGGCTCTTGTTCTTCTGTATTTGGTCTTCTGTCCTGAGAGTCATCATTCCCTTTTCATTAAAGAAGATGCATGTTTTCTCTTGAGTTGTTTTATTAACTTGTTTGAGGCAATAAAATGGGTGTGGGGAGGGACTCCAAAAGCCATCTTCCATTTTGTACCTATTGTGCCTTTCTGTCAAGCTAGCTGTGTTTCTGATGATATAATTTTCTTAAAAACATTATGTCCTGGGGGATGGAGCAATAGTACATCAGGTAGGACATTTGCTTTACACATGGATGATCTGAGTTCAATCTTGGCATCTCATTTGGTCCCCTGAGTACTGCTAGGAGTAATTTCTGGGTTCAGAACCAGGAGTAAGTCTTGAGCATAACCAAGTGTAAACCGCAAACCCTTCCCCCAAAAAGAAAGACTCATTATGTTCTTTACTCATTTCTGGGATTGCTCTAATGCATTATCACACATGGGGGTCTAATCTCAAAATAACTGAAATATATTATTCTTTCCCAGATTTGGATGTTACAAATCTTACCTTGAAGTGTCAAAAGGTTGTGTTATCTCTGAGGACCCTTTGGGGAGGGTCTTCCCTTGCCTTTTCTGATTGTCTTGGCTCAAAGATGCCTCTCTCTCAATCCAGACCTCTCTCTACACCAGTCATGTGCTCTCAGAAAATCTGTGCCCAAAATTTCTCCTTCCTCTAAAGATATCAGTCATCAGATCCATCATTACACTAATATGATGACCTCTTCTTCACTTGATTACCCTAAACACATACTAGAAACATATTAACAGTTGAAAATCAGAGTTTCTATTCTTATGCCTTCCTCATTGTGTGCAATAAAATGCATGTGCAATATATGTTATCTTATAACCAGAGGAAAGACAGAATATGAAATTACAGTTTTGGAACTATCTCTTACCCATTTGCCAAAAGGGTAACTGCATGAAGTGCTGATTACAAAAAGAGAAGAATAGAGTTTTAGAAAACCAACTCTTGTTGCATCATGTTGTCCTTCTGCAAACACACACACACACACACACATGCACACAAATGTATTTATAATAAAAACATATTTCTAGAGAAAGGCAATTTTGGAGAGTAAGTTTTTTAATGGTGTGTCTACCTTCTTCCTTCACCTACTCTTAGAGCAACAGACACCAAAACTTCAAATCCTGTTATCTATAACCAAATAGCTGCTTCCAATGGAAACAACAAAGCTAATTGCATAGTGTAATTGGCTTCTCACAGTCCCCATCAGTCTGTACATGCATTTACAGACTCTATACATGCCAAGAACCTGGGTACAGAGATACAGATGGCATCACCATGACCATAAATAGGAGCTCAAATTTCACCATTTTACCCCGTAGGTAAATTCCTTATAGCACTTAAATATTTATACTTTAAATATTCGAAGTCACAGTCACGGCCCTCCTGTTGTTCATCGATTTGCTCAAGCGGGCCCAGTAACATCTCCATTGGAGACTTTGTTGTTACTGTGTTTGGCATATCAAATACGTCACGGGTAGCTTGCCATGCTTTGCCGTGCAGGCGATACTCTTGGTAGCTTGCCGGGCTCTCCAAGAGGGGAGGAGGAAAATTTTGAGGACACTTTAGAGATCCTTAAAATGCATTTACAATTAAACAAAAAGATATATGTATTCTTATCAATGTTTATTTCTTGCTTATTGATTTTTTAAAAAGCTGTCTTTAAACATTTAAAAAATATAATTTGGCAATGTTAGTAGTAGGTATGGTGTACCTTGTACTCAGAAAGAACATAATCATTTTTACTCTTGTAAACCAATGTTATAGCAAGAAAAGGGGGGCTAAAGTGATAGTGCAGTAGGTAGGAAACTTGCTTTGTACATGAAGACTCAGGTTCAACTCCCGGCACCCCATATGGTCCCCTGAGCCCAACCAGGAGTGATCCCTTAGCTCAAAGTGAGTAGTAAGCTCTGAGCACTGCTGGGTGTGGCCAAAAATCCAAAACATAAATAAATTTAAATAAATAAATGAATTTAAGGTGCAGGAAAATGACTGAAAATCCTGTAACACAAACTTTGTATGACGGAGTCCAGGTTCAATTCCCCAATCTTGCCTCTCCTGAGTGTGGTCCCCAGAAGCCACTCCTTACCATAAAGCCAGGAGTAGCACCTGAGGATAGTCAAGCGGGACCCAAAATGGTCACGGTCAAGGTCCTCCCATTGTTCATTGATTTTGCTGGAGCGGGCCCAGTAACGTCTCCATCATGAGACTTGTTGTTACTGTGTTTGGCATATCGAGTACGTCAGGGATAGCTTGCCAGGCTCTGCCGTGCGGGCGAGATACTCTCGGTAGCTTGCCGGGCTCTCCGAGAGGGGCGGAGGAATCGAACTCGGGTCGGCCATGTTGGCTGCGTGCAAGGCAAACGCCCTACCGCTGTGCTATCGCTCCAGCCTGGGACCCAAAATGCAATTAATTAATTAAAATAAAATTTCAAAAATAATCATTTGTAAGTCAGGGATGTAACTAGGCAATAGTGCACTTGCCTTGCATCACGTAAGGCCCTGGTTTTTATCCCTGGTACCACAAAATATTAATACTAATTAACTTATGAGTTTTTTGCCACATCCAGCAGTTCTCAGGGATTACTCTTGTCTCTTGCTTACTCTAGTGTTCAGAAGTTACTCTTGAAGGGCTCAGGGGAGGTGCTGGAGATAGAACTAGGGTTAGCTACATGCAACCTTGGTTTCACATAGCTCAACCCCCATACTATCTCTCTGGTCCCCTAATTTCCTCCCCGCGCTATCCCTTTTCCTTTTGCTAAAGCTGATGTTGCAATGACACAAGCTTGCACACATGCCTAGCTGTAACAGAGACATACTATGATGCTCATCAAGGCTTACACTTCTTTAGCTAAGATGTTTGCACATGTGCTCTCCATAGCATGCACTTTCAGTCACGTGTACTAACTGTGCACATATTTTCAGGTGTTGTATTCACTTGAGGTCACACACAGTTGTAGTGCTCACACACAGTTGACTGTTTTGATGCTGGAAGTCACTTGAGACACCAAGGGATCACCAAACAATGGAGCTGCCAGGACCTTACTCAGTTTTGTAACAACACGAGATTTGAACAAATGATTATACTCCTGCAAGGGGGCTACGCTAAAACCACCATGTTGGAACTGAGTATTGAAAGTAGGTAAAGGTACATACCTGATAACCTTTTATTACTGTACTGCAAACTATAAAACCCAAAAATAAAGAGGAGAGGAGAGAAGAAAAGTTCCTATGCCTGTCACAGTGGTAGGTATGGGGTGGGGAGCAAAATTGGGGACATTGGTGGTGGGAAAAGTACATTGGTAAATTTTTTTTCATTAAATAAAAAATTATATATATTTTCATTATATGACTAAAATTCAATCATGAACAACTTTATAAATGTGTCTATCACATTTGCAGACAATATGATACTTAGAAAACCCTAAAGATTCTTCTACAGAAAAGCTCCTAGAAACAATAGGTCAGTATAGTAGAGTGGGAGGCTACAAAATCAACACCCAAAAGTCCATGCTTTCTTATGTACAAATAATGAAAGAGAAGAAATAGACATTAAAAAAACAACCCTGTTCACAATAGTACCTCAGAAAATCAAGTACCTCCGAATCAGCTTAACCAAAGAGGTGAAGGACCTATACAAGGAAAATTACAAAACACTACTTCAAGAAATAAAAGAGGACACTAGGAAATGGAGACACAGTCCCTACTCATGGATAGGGAGGATTAACATTATCAAAATGGCAATACTGCCCAAAGCACTATACAAATTCAATGCGGTCCCTATCAGGTTACCCATGACAGTTTTCAAAGAAATAGACAAAACACTCCTGAAATTCATGTGAAACAATAAATCCCCACGAATAGCTAAAACAATTCTTGGGGAGAAGAAGTTGGGTGGCATCACCCTCGCAAACTTCAAACTGTACCGCAAAGCAGTAGTAATTAAAACAACATGGTACTGGACTAGAAACAGACCTGCAGACCAATAGAACAGAGTTGAATATTCCGTCACAGACCCCCAAATATATGACCACTTAATCTTTGACAAAGGAGCAAGAAATGTGAAGTGGATTAAGAAAAGTTTCTTCAACAAGTGGTACTGGGAAAATTGGATAGCTACCTGCAAAAAAGTGAACTCTGACCTCTGTCTGATGCCAGGCACAAAAGTCAGATCAAAGTGGATTAAAGACCTCAATATCAGACACCCACCACCTGGCCCCCTGGCGCCGTGTAATCCCATCAACGGCCAAGACTCAGAGACTATAAAATCCAGCTCCCGGAACCACACGGGCGCATTCGCGCCCGCGCGATATCTTATCAGTCCATCTTTTTATGACATCTTATTATCTCATTCCTACTTTGGACAAACTTGCAGGCTATCGAATGCAGCCTGCCCACAGGGCAGAGTCTGGCAAACTCCCCGTGGCGTACCAAATATGCCAAATACCAGTAACAATGATGGGTCTCATTCTCCTAAAGAGCCTTGAATATAATCTCAGGGCTAGGATGAAAGAGACGTTACTGGGGCCTGCTCGAGGCAATCGACGAATAACAGGATGATGAATGAATGAATGAATCAGACATGAATCCATAAGGTACATAGAGGAAAATGTAGACGAACTCTCCACGACATTGAAGCTAAAAAACATCTTTAAGGATGAAACAGCACTAACCATGCAAGTGGAAGCAAACATAAACAAATCAGTAAGGGAAACTGATGTTTAAGTCAAGTAAATATGTTGGATGCCCAGGAGTAAATATAATTCAGAGCCAAATAACTCCTATGTTACAGAAACATAGCATCAACTGTCTTCTTGTGACTATACAAAAAGATAATGCTAAACCATGCAAAAGACTGAAGAAAAGAGAAACAAATGGCTAAAAGGCACATGAAAAAATGCTCCACATCACTAGCCATCAGGGAGACGGAAATCAAAACAAAAATGACATATCATCTCACACCACAGAAACTTGGACACATTCAAAAGAACAAAAGCAACCAGTGCTGGCGTGGATGTGGGAAGAAAGGGACACTCTTTCATTGTTGGTGGGAATGCCCACTAGTCCAGCCTTTCTGGAAAACAATATGGACCGTCCTTCAAAAACTAGAAATTGAGCTTCCATATGACCCTGCAATACCACTTCTGGGAATTTATCCGGAGGATGCAAAAAAGCATAGTAGAAATGACATCTGTACCTTATTGTTCATTGCAGCACTGTTCACAATAGCCAAAATCTGGAAACAACCCAAGTATCCTAGAACAGATGACTGGTTAAAGAAACTTTGGTACATCTAAACAATGGAATACTAAGCAGCTGTCAAGAGAGATAAAGTCATGAACTTTGCTAATAAATGGATAGACATGGAGAGTATCATGCTGAAGTGAAATGAGTCAGAAAGAGAGGGACAGACATAGAAGGACTGCACTCATTTGTGGAGTATAAAACAACATAACATGAGGCTGACACCTAAGGACAGTAGATACACGGGAAGATAGATTGCCCCATAGCTGGAAATGGAGCAAAGGGGAGAAGGCAGCCTCATGAGCAAAGGGGAGAAGGCAGCTGGAATAGAGAATGGATCACTAAGAAAAGAGAAAAGCAATATAGTAATAAGAATGCCTGATGGAATTGGGTATGCCTCGAGAGCAATAATTCAACAAACGAAAGCTTCCTGCGGGAGGAGCAAGGACAAACCAGTGCTATCCAATATATCTTATCTAGGCCAAGAATAAGGAAATGTAACCTCTTTGCAAGCCAAATAATAGAACCCCAGAGACAGAACTGGTGAGACCTAGAGGTCACTTCTCTAAAATCCATATAAAGTATTTTTTAAAAACTTGAGTACTAGAGAGATAGTACAGAGGGTAAGGTGCTAGCTCTGCATGCAGCCAGCCCAGGTTTGATCCCCAGAACCCATATGGTCCCCAGAGCCTGCCAAGAGTGTTCCCTGAGCATAGAGCTAGGGGTAAGCCCTGAGCACAGTTGGAATTGCCCCCAAAACAAACACAAAATAAAAGAAAGGGAAAAAATGGTATTCTTTTGCAATGTTATAAAGACTGTGGTTTGTAACCACATCAAAAGTCTCTTCCATAAAAAGATCTGTCTCAAAAAAATCTTTCTCATTATTTATTTCTAGAAAAATACATATTTTCAAGCTGACTCTAGGTTTGAAAGTCATGAGTTTGAAATGCTGCCCTAAGCGTGGCCCGTCATGATTTATAATAAATCTGCTTATTGGAAGATGAGCTTAGGAACCAGGAAGTGGTTCATCTGCCGAGATGCCTGCCTTGTAAGGTGAGGCTTCTTGTTTAAATGGAGTACCATCCGCATGCACCAAATGTGACCCTGGCAGCTTTGCTTTCTCTTTGGTCCCTGGTGCCACAAGTGACTCAGTGCGTATGAGTACCAAAATCAACATGTGACCCTGGTGAGCATCTCCTCTTGGCATGTGACTCCCTGAAAGCACCACAACCAATTGTGCCAAAGCTTTGGGAAGCGTGTGTGTGACTCCCATCACAGCACAACATCATTGATGAAGAAAGGAAAGGGAAGGGGGAAATATGGATTGATTTTTCCATAAATGAATGTTTCCACACATCCTACCAATGGTGTAGCAACTCAACTAACTGGGGGACTCAAGGATGGCTGGCCCCTTTTTATTCTTCGTTCAGTCATTCCTTGGTTATTACCTTCACTACGTTTTATATTTGACTTGTTGAGGTGTTTTTGCTTGTTTGGAGGACATACCCAGCAGTGCTCAGGAGCTACTTAAGGCTTTGCAGTTAGTAGCTGCTCTTGGAAGTAACCAGTAAGAGTAACTAGGCTGGAGGTGAAACCTAAATCTTCTGCAGGCAAAGCATGTGCTCAACTCTGTAGAATTCTCTCTCCAGCCCTCCTGTTTATTTATTTTTTTTAACAGCTCTCTTTTCTCCTTTTCTTTTTTTACATTGAATCATTGTGGATTGCAAAGTTACAAAGATATTTATGATTAAGATTCAGGTATATAGTTTTCCAATACCACCCCCACCATTATCCCTAGTTTCCCTGCCAACCCACCGCCTGCCTCTGTGGCAGGCACTCCCCCATCACCATGGTCCTAGTCAAACTCCCATTCTGAAACACATACCATTTTTTCCAATATTTAATCTAGTTTTCTCTGTGCTCTACCTCATCTTCATCAAAAACTTATGAAGTTTCCCATACATCCCTCAAGAAATTTTAGTCGTGGCTGGAGTGATAATACAACGTGGACAACACATGCCTTACACATGGAAGACCCAAGTCTGATCCCTGTCACCTCATGATGTTTCGGAACCCTGCCAGGTGTGATATCTGAGCACAAGGCCAAGAATAAGCCCTGAGCACTGATGATGGATCAAATAAAAGGCCCTAAAGGCCCTCCCGTTGATCATCGATTTGCTCAAGCGGGCCCAGTAACATCTCCATTGGAGACTTCGTTGTTACTGTGTCTGGCATATCGAATACTCTCGGTAGCTTGCTGGGCTCTCCGAGAGGGGCAGAGGAATCGAACTCGGGTCGGCCATGTTGGCCGCATGTAAGGCGAACGCCCTACCGCTGTGCTATCGCTCCAGCCCAGATCAAATAATAATAATAATAATAACAATAATAGTAATAGCAACAACAAGTGTCACTGTCACTGTCCTCCCATTGTTCATCAGTTTTTTCGAGCAGGCCCAGTAACGTCTCCATTGGAGACTTTGTTATTACTGTGTTTGGCATATCGATTACATCACGGGTAGCTTGCCAGGCTCTGCCGTGCGGGCGAGATACTCTCGGTAGCTTGCCGGGCTGTCTGAGAGGGGCGGAGGAATCGAACTGAGGTCGGCCATGTTGGCTGAGCGCAAGGCAAACGCTCTACCACTGTGCTATCGCTCCAGCCCAGTAACAACAATAATAATAATAAATAAAGTTGCAGCCCTCCTGTTTATTACTGAATTTTTTATTAAGAACTTTCCAGTGACAATCACTGTATATGTGTGTAAATGAATCAACTATTCAATTCAGCTCTTCAGATAGTCTTCATCCAAGAGTAGGGGAGGAGGGGAGATGGGATCATACTACAGTATGGACCAAATGTCAGAGAGGAGGTCAGTGCCCAACTCCGAGCAGCCCAAGGGTAAGTGTGAACATTAAGGTTATGGGCCAAGGGAAGCTTCTGGGAGGAAGGCATATCTGAGGTAAATCTTGAATTGAATTCTGAGTAGAATCTTGGAATTTCCCCAGAGTGAAGAGGAAGAGAGATAGAACACAGTAGGAAGATGTGTACAAAGTCTGGAAACACAATGCAAAGATGGTGGGAAACAAGATAATTCAGTTAGATCCTTCCTGTCCACAATTTCCATCTCACAGTCACAATGATTCATGTTCTCATAGCTCACTTTGGGCTGGAATGTATTCACAAATCCCACTGGGGACCCTCTAGAACCCCCACACTGTGTGACAGGCTTACCTCTTTGTGCAGGCTTCAGTATTCTTGAAGTTTGCCTCCAGAGTGGAACTCTGGGTTGGTGGAAGGTGGCCATCCAACACCGGGAAGGACTGTGCGACCCTGGGCTTGTTCGTTAAGGGGTCAGAGGTGTCATGATTCCTGGCATCCAGGAGAATTCCTGTCTCCAGTATCCCCTTCCCAGATTCCAAGCAAAGATCAAGGAGCTTCTTGCCTCTGGTGAGGAAGAGTCTGAAACTTGGGCCTTCCTTGGATCTTGGGAAGGAAAGACCTTGAAGAGTCTGTATCCTCAGGAGAATGTACTTTCACATCATACGGCAGGGGGCACAAGAGGAAACCTTCCAGGGGTTCACTCAATATGCCAAGGGCTCCCCAACTCTAAAAAGGAAAAAGGCAAGGAAAGATGCATTTTAAGTTCTCAGAAAATGGGTAGAAAATGTGGAAAAGTAATGCAAGAGGGAGGAAGAAGAAAGAAAGAAAGAAAGAAAGAAAGAAAGAAAGAAAGAAAGAAAGAAAGAAAGAAAGAAAGAGAAAGAAAGAGGGAGGGTGAGGGGGGGAAGGAAGGAAGGAAGGAAGGAAGGAAGGAAGGAAGGAAGGAAGGAAGGAAGGAAGGAAGGAAGGAAGGAAGGGTGGGTCAGGGGGCTGGGGAAACAGTTCAAAGGGCTGGAACACACATCTTGCATGCACAAGACTGTGGTTGGACCCCAGCATTGCCTGACTCAACTGATGTAACCCTGGTGACCCATAGCTTCACCAGTGCAAACACTGAGCTGACTGACCCACAAAATATGCTAACCCCCAGCCCCTGAAATACGCATGGGATGTCATCACCCACATAAGCATAAAGTGACTGGTCTCTGATGAAACGGGCCCCTGGGCTGGCTCCTGTCCTGGGTCTTTAGTTCATAATCCTGAGCCGCAGGAACTGAGACTGACTGAGGTGTCCCCTTATCCTGCAGAGTCTCCTTTAGAGTGGGGCTCAAAGGGTGCAGCAACTCACTAAGGGTCTCTTTTACTCACTTGCTTATCACCTCTTTCAAGGACCCCCAAAACCATTCTAATTCCACAGAAAAAGTGTCATGGAGAAAAGTGCTCATTGAGGGCTGGAGCGATAGCACGGGGGGGGGGGGGGGGGGGGGGCGGGGCATTTGGCTTGAACGCGGCTGGCCTGGGTTCAATCCCCGAATCCCATATGGTCCTCTGAGCACCATCAGGAGTAATTCCTGATTGCAGAGCCAGGAGTAACACCTGAGCATCGCTGGGTGGGACCCCCACACAAAAAAGAAGAAAATAAAGAAAGAAAAGTGCCCATATAGGAGCTTCTGGGAGCAGGAGGGGCTTCCCGGCAATCAGATCCGTCTCCAACTCCTCTACCACATACACTTGTTTTATGTGCTTTGGTCTCAATTCATTGCCAGTCACTGCTACTGGTCTTTTAGCTCACTGCCCCACCCCCTCCCCCTTTCCCTGTCCATCTTCACCCCCCAGGCTAGTTCCAGCAACAAGGAACCTCATTCTTTAGGATGCTTTCCTTTGCCCAGGTGAATCCTCACAGCAGCATGCATTTGGGCAATACTTTCTGAGCTATATGACTTTGGAAAGAAACGGCAGAAACCCTGGACAAAGTTCAGTTCTTGTATGAGTCACCTCCGGCATCAGACTGGCAACCTCCAAGAAGTGATTCTTCAAAAGTCTTTGAGCCAACTTGGCTGAAATTCGTCTGGGCTTTGCCAATGGGTCTTTTACAAGTCCCTTCATCTATAAAATGTTAATCACTGATAATAATATTAAAGAAGCACCTGGCACAGCCTAATTAATACTACCACTCTTTTTACTCTTATTTGCGTTAAGATAATCACTGTCATTGTCCTCCCGTTGTTCATCCATTTGCTCGAGGAGACCCAGTAACATTGTGAGACTTGTTGTTACTGTGTTTGGCATATCAAACACATCATGGGTAGCTTGCCAGGCTTTGCTGTGGCGTTAAGATAATACATTTCATAAATACTTTTGTCAAACTGTGCAAAGACACTGTCTTTATATTTCTCCTTCTGGAAAATTCTGGTTCTGAATGCCGGGTAACCTGGAAGTTTACCTGTAGGGATCTGAGATTAGCACATGGCCAGAGATCCAGCAAAGCCTGTCACAATCTCCCTTGCCTGTTAACACACATGTCCAGAAAACCTCCAGATAAAAAGGATTGATGCTTTTTTCTTACTTCCCATTGTTGATTCGCTCTGTGATTTGTTTCTATTTAGTCATTTAGCTTAGGTTTATCAGGTTACACCCATTACAGTGCTCCTGAGGCACTTCCATTCCATTGTGTTTATCTGTAAATTCTTCCCTATGCTCTCCTCCCCAACCAGTTAGATTCCTCAGAAATCTATGATTTTTATATGTATGAGTGAAATATTGCCTTTCTCCTCTCCTTATGCCTTATGAACAGTTTACTTTAAAGCAATGCCCTTTTTGTATAGATACAGGAAGACCGTTAACATTATGCTTTGTAACTTAGGATTTGATTGGCTTTGAATATTATTCACTCCCGGGCATCTGCTTTCTCGACTTAAGCCTCAGTTGCCCTTAGTTCCTAACACCCCAAAAGTAGGGTCCCAATGAGGGACTGAATGGACCCAGGGCAAGCGGTGAGCTACTCTGGCATCGAAATGGGCCAGGTCAAAGTGCCACGATTCTTAACTATAAGTTAAGAGTTTGATCATAGACAAATACTGTCATGATCCAAAAGTAACGACGAGACTAGGATCCTGCTAGGGGTGAGAAAAACTATCTGGCCTGAGCTCTGTAGTCTGAGATCGAGATGGCCCTAGGAGGGCAATTCTATAAGTTTAAGATATTTCTTACTGTATCCATACAAAATGATTTATATTATATATGCTTATATGCTTGTCAGACAAGGAGAGGAGAAATACACCCATGGGATTCTGCTCTAGGGTGGGTCGTCCTGCTCTCAGAGGATCTGTCCTAGGAGCGGCTTTTCCTGAGGGAAAGAATTCTACCCCTATTGATTGTGACTGCACCTATGTGTAATTGTTTCCCCACCTATGTGTAATTGTTCCCCCAATCCCTCATCGAGAGAGATATAATGAGACTGTAGAATGGGCAAGGGGAGGCAGAGGCAGAGAAGAGAGACTGGTGTGGATGGAATAATCTGCGACTAAGACCAACCAGCCTGGCCCTCGTTCCTTCCCTTGCCTGCCCATCACCATCGACCTCCCCTGGGTGGGGGAAGAAGGGTGAGACTACCGAACGTGGGCGGTGGGAGAGATAGACCCACCGCTGCTGTGCTGTGCCCCTTTTTTGAGTTTGCACACTCCTGTTCCTGTGTCATCAGCACATCTTGATTGATAGGTAGAATTTAGTCCACCAACCATACAAAAGCCAAGTAGAAGTAGACAAATCTGCTTCTACCTAAATCTAAACCTACCAAAAGCTGGAGACAACCCTATAAAAATCTATCTGGTATATTGCATTGGGCACTGTGGACCTTGGAAAACTTCCTATCATATAGTTTCTTCTGGAAGTTCAGTGTGATTTGCACTTGTACATTGGGAAATTATTTGATTAAACAGTTTTATGAGATGGGAAAAATGCACAGAGGTTAAGACACTTGTATACAGCCAACCAACATTGTATCCCTAAAATTGAATATGATATTCCCAGCATGATCAGGGTCAGTCATGAGCAAAGAGTTAGAAATCACCACCTGAACATAGCAGAGTGTGACCCCACTCCCCACCTCCACCCAAATTAAAACCCTTTCTTTCAATAGATGGAAAGGAATGTATAGAAAGAGGAGTATTCATAAGTCACTAGTAGAATGCTTTGTCCAAGAACTAGCTCCCATCATGTCTCCCCTGCCACTCTGATTATGGGAAGAGAGAAAGATCAGGGGAGATTTTACCACTCTTGCCCTGACCCACCATAGATCTGGTGTCACCACTGAGGTGTGGTGATATGTCAACTACTGATTTCTATGAATTCCTCAAGATCTTGGTTTCAGCCCCTGAGTGAGTCTCCCTGGCAGTGCCCAGTGCATTATCCATTATGCTGAGAGAAACAGCGTTCTCTTAGGGACCTGCTGTGTGCAAGGCAAACATCTAAACCTCTGCACTTTCTCTCTGGCCCTGAATATTGTAGAGTAACTGAAACAAGTGAAGAAGCTAAAGGAAGTTAGGAATTGTGTGACAGAAATTTGGTTGTACAGGATTCTCTTGGACATCTCTAGTTCCTGGTCTTAAGAACATTTACTTTTGACTGTTATGGAAAGTTTTGACTTCCACTTTCATGAAGAAAAGGGTGTTGCCAGGGTCTAGTTCTTATGTCAGCTGTTTTGTTTGTTTTTCGGGGTGGGGGATGTGTGGGTAGAGGGCTCCAACACAGTGTTCAGACAAGACTGGAGACCAGTTCTTGCAATTCTTCAAATCCAATGTTCTACTGAACTGTGAGAATGGTTGAGAGTTCAACCTCATGTCATGCCATGCAATTTGGACCCAACAGCGCTCCTGTTGAATTCCAGGACCTCGTACACACCTCCTGAGCCACTTTTCCAGCTCATATCCTGCTGCTTTAGAAGTGCTTGTTAACTCAAATAATGAACTCAAATAACATGTCTATTGACATACACAAAGGCAGCTTACTTCAAGAAAACCTGTCCTTGCTAAGCTCGGGACTATGGGTTTCCAAGCAACGAGGTGGACAGAGACACTAACTCTGTCTACAATGTAAAAGCAGTGGGAGTTTTATTCCAGTATACTGGGGTCAACTATCTTACCCAAAGAGTTGTCTCTTGATAGCGACCCCAACTTCAGGCAACAAGCAGTTTATATAGGGTTTGATTACATAAGCAGTACATGCCTTATTGTTTCAGAAAAAATCTTACTTAGTTACCAAACAAAGGTGTTTTGGCAAGTGTCTAGGGTACCAGTGATCAGGCAATAGTTAAACAATAGTTTCCACTAGCAGTTTATGGTTACATAAGCTACTTACTTTTTTAGGGTTAACAAAAGGCAATTTCTGGGGCATTGTGATTAATTGATAAAGCCCACTTGCTGAGCCCAGGTGGGTTCAGGTAGGATGGTTACACAATATTTTAGGTAAAAGGTAAAGGTAAAGGCCCTCCCGTTGATCGTCGATTTGCTCGAGCGGGCCCAGTAACGTCTCCATTGGAGACTTTGTTGTTACTGTGTCTGGCATATCGAATACTCTCGGTAGCTTGCCGGGCTCTCCGAGAGGGGCGGAGGAATCGAACTCGGGTCGGCCATGTTGGCCGCTTGTAAGGCGAACGCCCTACCCGCTGTGCTATCGCTCCAGCCCCTAAAGGCCCTCCCATTGATCATCGATTTGCTCAAGTGGGCCCAGTAACGTCTCCATTGGAGACTTTGTTGTTACTGTGTTTGGCATATCGAATACATCACGGAAAGCTTGCCAGGCTCTGCCGTGCAGGCGAGATACTCTCGGTAGCTTGCCAGGCTCTCCGAGAGGGGTGGAGGAATCGAACTCAGGTCGGCCATGTTGGCTGCGTGCAAGGCAAACGCCCTACCGCTGTGCTATCACTCCAGCTCCACAATATTTTATTGATGGGAAATCAAGACTGTTTCAGTTCCTGGAACTGAACCTGAGGCCTCGATGATTTTGCTGATTTCTGCCGCCTGTCATTGCATCAGTTTCACCCTTACATCCTGAATCCTTTCTTTTTCTAATTCTGGATCCCACTTCTCTGGACGTGTTTGGTTTGACTTGGGTTTGATCTTTGGGCACGTCATTATTTTTCCAGTGGAACTTTACAGATAATGTACTGTAGGCCTGCACAATTCCGGACTCATACCCTTTGGGGTTAGTTGTTCCTGCTGCTTGTTAGTTGTTTAATGACTTTTCCTGGATTAACTCTGAAGAGTCTGTCTTTCCCTCTGTGTGCAACCACCAAGATCTCTCAAGTGGCTAAAAAGTTGAGTTTATTCCTTATTTATTCATAATTTTTGTTCTTAAACACTGTTCCCTGGGGGTCAGCAGGGCTTAGTGGTCAGTCAAGGACTGATCATAGGAGTGCTGGATAGATAGCACAGCAGGTAGAGTACCTACCTTTTACCCAGCCAACCCAGGCTTTATCCTTGGCATTCTATACGATCTCCCAAGCTTGCCAGGAGTGACTCTTGTGTGTAGAGACAGGAGTGATCCCTGAGCACTTCCTGGGTTCAATCCCCAGCATCCCAGATGGTCTCCGGAGCAATGGCAGGAGTAATTCCTGAGTGCAGAGCCAGGAGTAACCCCTGAGTATCACTGATTGTGACTCAAATATTTATGCACTGGAGAGTCATTGCCCATTTCTCTGGGTGGGTGGACACCTTCCAAGTCATCAGGGCTAAGTCAACTGTTATGACGACCGACTAGGAGCCATAGGAGTTCTGGCCCTGTATGTGGCCAACCCAGGTTCAATCCCTGACATCATGTATGGACCCCTGAGTACAGTGAAGAGTGACCCCCTGAGCACAGAGAAAGGAGTAATCCCTGAGCACTGCTGGGTATGCTGAAGCACACAGCTCAGCCAGAAGTCTCCCTTTAATTTGTGAGGAAAAATTTTGTCTCCAGCTCTGGGGCTTGTGCCTCCAGATTGGGCCATTTTTGTTTCTGGGGAGGAGACTGGTGGAATGTATCCTGTGTCTCTGCATCAGCCACTTTGTTTGAGTGTGAAGAGGTAAGCAGAAGGCTCTACATTCCCACCCGCCCCAGTTTGTGAAGCGAAAATCAAGAATTTTATACCCATTCCTATAGCTTGTCACTGGGGTGGGCCGTTTTGTTTGTATGACTCAGTGAAGGTCCCAGGGCTTCTCCTAAGAGCCCCATGACTCAGTAGTTACCTTTGCCCTCAATTCATGATGCGGGGGCATCAAAATCCTAGCTCCTGCTCTAAGGCTTATACTCTGAGTTGGGCAGTTTAGTCTGAAGTGCACAGTAGTAGGGAAGGCGAACGAACTGGACTGCAACAAGCTGGGATGACACACAGTGGCCATTGCCTGGCCCTAGTTTGTGAGAAAAAGACCAAGAATTTTGTTGCCAGCCCTGTGCTTGGGCCCTGGGTCAGGCCTTATTTTTGCAGGGATGGGAGGAAGCACTGGTTCTGTGACCTGAGTTGTTAGAAAAGATTGAACTCAATTGTTAAATTCAATTTTTTGTACCATAACACTGTGATTTACCAAATTGTTCATAATACAGTTGTTTCAGTCATTCAATCTTCCAACACCAATGCCACCATCAATATGACCTTCCCTCCACCAAAGTACCCAGTTTCCCACCCATCAACCAGCCTGCCTCTTCAGTACGCACAAACAGAATTACTTCATATTGTTGGGCACAACACAAATCTGCCCTCATTTTCTAGTATGATTGTGTGTGTATCTTTTCCAAGGCAAATCCAGTCCCTCAAGGAAGGAGGCACCCTGCCCCAAAGCTCACCCTGCTCTAGGTAAGTGATTGACCAGCAGAGCTGAGCTCTGGTCTAGAGGACCAGGATAAATTGCCATGGAAATTCCATTCTTACCCAGGCTTAGTGTTTTTTTTGAATGAATGAATGAGGTTTTCAGTTTGGATTTTTTTCAGTTGGTTTTCCTTGCTTATCAGTAACCTTAATTTCCAATTTCACATGACAATAAAAAGTGACATAGAATGCAGCCAAAGAACTCATTGAGAACTTTGCTTTTAGTTATTATTGGTTTGTAATCTTTCCTAACCCTAGCAAGGTCCAAATCTAGTTATTACTTTTTGGATCATGTCAGAATTTGTCCATGACCATGCTCTTAACTTATAGTTAAGTATTATGGCACTTTGGCCTGGCCCATTTCGATGCCAAGGCAGCTCACAGCTTGCCTTGGGTCCAACCAGTCCCTCATCAAGGACTGCTTTGGGGGTTCTAGGAAGTAAGGGCAACTGGGGCTTAAGTTGAGAGAGCAGATGTTCAGGAGGTAATATTATCTGGAGTCAATTCCAACTTACAAACTTGTCTTTTTAACTGTCTTCCTGTGTCCATACAAAAAGTAATTGCTCTGAAGTAACTAACCATGCAAACGATATTAAGGAGAAGAGAAAAACAATATTTACAAGTCAACAGAGTCTGATCAGAAGACAAAGGTAATTGACAGGCTGGAGGAGCAACAAATCCAAACTCCCTGTGGCCAGGGAGGAAGGGCAAACCAATGTTATCCTACAGGTTTGGTTTTGTTTTTCTCCAAAAATCAGTAATTTAAAATGAAGGGCCCAAAGAAATATAAATCAATAAGTCAGATATTGGAAGATGGGGGCGTCAAACAGTAGATTAAGTCACCATCACACTTCATAGTTCCTGATCATCCCTCTTTCCTGGAGGTGAGCGCATCCGGGCCCTTCACTTGGACAATCTACTGATCAGACCCACCTCCTCCCTCTCCCGCACTAGTACTTCAATGGAAATAAGTTCAGACGAATCCCTAGGTTCTGGAGGGACAGAAACTCCATATCCATGCAACTTAATTTTTCTGTCTGCAGTCTGAAGGAGTAAAGCTTGTCTGCTTTATTCACAGGTAAAAGGCAGAGGTAAAGTTGATGATAAGGGGACAAATGCGTAATCCAATTACCATACCAAAGTGGCTATTTTTGAGAACTTTGTATGCTTTTATATCTGCTTTGGGGGGAACTTACTTGTTTACCTCGACACTCAACCATCCCCAAAATCCTACCTCAAAGAACAAATATTTGCTTTGGATAAGAGGTGTTTGTAATGTTCCGTTATATAAAAAAAACGAAAGAAAGAAGGAAAAGATATAAAAGACTGATAGAGAAACTCAAATAAGAGTATATATTACATTTTATTTAAATAAAAAGACAACTACCGAAAGAACCTTATATATCCAATGCAAAACCAACTAAAATACCAGTGAGATTCTTGGTGGATGTTGAAATATAATGTCTGGGTCTTTTTGTTTGTTTCTTTTCTTTTTGTTATTGAGCCATACCTAGGAATGTTCAGGGATCACTTCTGGCTCTGTGCTCAGGAATCACTCCAGGCAAGGATTGGGTAATTATATGGATGCTAGGGATCAAACCCAGATTGGCTCTGTTGAAGGCGAGCACCACTGGACCATGTCTCCAATCTCCCTAGATAATGTGAATCTTGACATGAAGATAAATCAATGATATAGGTCAAAAGTCCACAGTGAAAAGCAGAATTTTAAGAATGGTTTCCAATGACCCTTATCTTCATAAAATATTCCTGCTTTGATTGAGGTGGAACATTGAAAATTCTTTTCTGCAATTCTGCTATAGAAAAAATAGAGATGATCTTGGTAAGCCAAATCCAGTGATCCCTTTAGAAGCAGACAAATGGGGGTCATCGAGATAGTACAGGAGGTAAGGTACTTGCCTTGAATGTAACTGCTATGACCACAACCCCAGTTTGACTACCTAGAACCCCAAACTGCCAGGACTGATTCCTCGAATAGTCAGAAATAGCCCCTAAGCACTACCAGGTGTATTCCCAAAACTTTAAATAAATAAATGCTGATGAATTTCTCTGACTGGTGGAAGAGAAACCCAAAGATTTGGAACATGAGGAGAATTTTGATAAGTCACTACTGATTTTGAAGTTAGAAAGAGTCCTTTGCCTAGAAATAGTGAACTTTCAGTTGATGAGAGTGGCCCCAGGTTCACATGATCAAATAAATGCAGCTCTCATCTTTCAGTATCAAGGAACTAAAATCTGCAGCAATCTGAATAAGCTTGAAAGCAGATATTTTTATGTGACTTTGGTGTTCAGAGCTCAGTTCAGCCTTCCTTGTTCTCAGACTTTGACATTTAAGACTCCTGGTCTTCAGAATTGTGGATGATAGACGGGTATTGGGACAAGAAGATGACTCTTGTGCACGTGCTTCACATATCGGAGCCCTGGGATTTGTTCTCCAGCACAGCATGTTCCTCTGAGCTCTGACTCTGAGCTCCAGGACACTTCTGGTGTGGACCCCTAAATAAATAAAGAGGATTTTTTTGTAATTTGGGGGAAGTATTGTTTCAAATTAGAAAACTGTAATTATTTGTTATGTACCAATGTAAAAATAACACAGATCTATACTTACATGTACATACATATTTGATATGTATGTACTGGAGCGATAGCACAGCGGTAGGGCGTTTGCCTTACAAGCGGCCAACATGGCCGACCCGAGTTCGATTCCTCCGCCCCTCTCGGAGAGCCCGGCAAGCTACCGAGAGTATTCGATATGCCAGACACAGTAACAACAAAGTCTCCAATGGAGACGTTACTGGGCCCGCTCGAGCAAATCGACGATCAACGGGAGGGCCTTTACCTTTACCTTACCTTTACATATTTGATATAAAACAGAGCTAGCTATGTATGATTCCCCATTGATAAAAGGAGGATCTATTCAGTGATCAACACTGAGGGGAATATTCATACATATAGGAAAAAGAAATTAGATCTCTACTAAAAACTTGACAAACCAGGTAGATGAGAGAGCTTAATGGACTGACACATGCTTTGCATGCAGTAGCTCTGCGTTTGAAGCCCTGGAACCACATGATTTTCCAAGCATCACTAGGAGGGACATCTGGAAGTAGAATCAAGCATCACTGGGTATATGTGCCCCTCCCAAAAAATTGACTATAGAAACTTATAAATGTTTATAAGAATTCTAAGCATATTTCATGAACTGTGAATAAGAGATTCCTCAAAGCTATAAAACCCGGGAAAGATAGAAATTCAAGTAAACAAAAATATTATATTTGCGGAAGGTCAATATTTAAAATGAAAGTAGAATATATGAAAGATATAAGGAGATTCTCAGGACTAAAAATAGAAGCATATTTGGGTATTTTTATTTGTTTTTGTTTGGGGGTACGGGGGACACACTTGGTAATGCTCAGGGCCTACTTCTGGCTCTGCGCTCAAGGATCACTCCCAGTGGGGCTCTGGGGACCACATGCCATGCCAGGGGTGGAATCCAGATAGGCTGCATTC
Source organism: Sorex fumeus (assembly GCF_029834395.1). Classification (NCBI taxonomy): domain Eukaryota; kingdom Metazoa; phylum Chordata; class Mammalia; order Eulipotyphla; family Soricidae; genus Sorex; species Sorex fumeus. The sequence continues at coordinate 941,061 of NW_026606068.1, read as the reverse complement.
AAGGAAAGTACCTACCTGCTGTACTGTCACTCTGGCCCAAGAGAGAAGCATATTTGTGTTTTGGGTTTTTTTGTTTGTTTGTTTGTTTTTATTTTTTAATCTTTGACACCCCTATTTATTTTTTTATTTTATTTTATTCTTTTAATCAAATCACCATGAGACACAGTTACAAGCGTTCATGTTTGAGTTACAAGCACACAATGATCAAACACCGATCCTTCCACCAGTGCGCATTCCCCACCACCAGTCTCCCCAGTATACACCCCCTTTCCCACCCTCCCACTGCCTTCATAGCAGGCAATTTCCCTCATACTCTCTACTTTGGGGCATTATTGTTTGCAATACAGATACTGAGATGTTATCATGTTTGGTCCTTTATCTACTTTCAGCACATATCTCCCATCCCAACTGATCCCTCCAACCATCATTTTCGTAGTGATTCCTGAGAGAAGCATATTTGAATAAAATAGGGTTGCCACCTGTGTTGAACTCAGCTGAGAAGTTGGAATTAGAGCAAAAGAGCAAAGTGGGCTCTAAATTTGAAGACCCCCAAAGCATGGGGAAAGCAGAATAAAACCAGTTTCGATTAAGGAGGAGAAAATGTAGTGCAGGACGTAGATAGCTACAACTCCTCATCTTCCTTCCAGAAACCACTACCTCTTGCTAAATATCCCCTATTCCCTGTCACCTGTATATTCACGGAGCTCCTGATACACCTGCACTTGATACAATGTCTTCCTAGTGGCCCCTGTTGTGTGACAGAACAGGGACAGCTAGCACCTATTTCTCCACTTGGTTGATTGCATGTGCTTTGACAATTCTGTCATTTTCCTGACATTGCTCCTTTTTAAAGAAGGTGAGAAAAGAAAAACCACAACAAAATTATGGCAATACCCACAGTAAAAACTCAATTATTGTCGACATCTGAGCATCCTGGAGAGTCAAGGAATGCCAAGTGTGAGATGCATTCAGTTAGTGCTAAACACTAAAACTCATCTATGTATATGCAGGGCACACACACATACACACAAAACCTAAAATGAGTCTCCTTCCTTCCTTTCTCTTATTTTCCCTTGCACATTTGATCCTAAGGGTCATTTGGACCCCAGTACTTTAAGTTAACAGGGTGAAGAGGAAACGGTTAGAGGCCTGCTCCTATGAGTCCGAGGAAGGAACAGTCCCTCAATCCACGGAACCCTGCAAAAATTCTTCCTTTTCAAAATTAATCTCTTTGAGCAAAAATAGCTCCCAAACTATAGATGCTCTGGATGTGCAAAAGGATTTCAAGATTTCACTAATGAAGATTATAATTAAGACATTTAAATGGATTTTTAATTTTCTTTCTGAGCCCTGCTCTTTCCTCGTCCCCTTCAGGAGCTGCTATTGTTCAATCCTGACAGAATTCTCTGTTCAAAATTATAGCCTGCTGCCTTTCCGCATCTTCATTAAAATGCAATGCTGCCAGATATATCTGCATGCATATGAATGAAGCATCTATAGAATAATTAAGTCATGAATAACACATTGCTGAGTGTGGCTTTTCCTGAATAGGGAAAGAATGTTATTTATGAACCCAGAGATTTTATATTAAAAAATAATTGGCAATAACAAGTGTTATTTGAGGATTCATTTATTTAAATCATGAGTGCCCTGAGATGGACTCCATTTTTAATAAAATGGTGATTTACATTAGAAATGGACTTAAATTTATGTGTCATTTTTCTTCATTTTGCTCCCAAGTCTATGTGAATCCTTTTGGCAATGGGGGTTGCATAATTTGAGAATCTTCTTTTAGGTCTATTATAAACAAAAAGGTCATTAGCATCACAGCAACCTCACAAGCCTGGGTTCAAATTAACAGTGACATATCAATGGAAAAACCATAGATTCTTAAGCAGTTGATAGGCATTTTTAAGGACTATTGGGGAAGCAAACATTGAGCTCTCCTGAGTCCACCCTTCCCCCAAGCCGTGTGATTGAGTTAAGGAGCCATTCTTTACCAAGACCGCAGCTTAGCAATGACCACATTCTAGAGTTAGCCGGGCTGTAGATTGAGCACTATTTTGAATGTTTAGCTGCAAGTTCCCCTGTTACCATCAACTACAGGGCACTCTTGCTGAGGCCAGGAAGACAGAGAAAGATTGAGCAAGAAGGCACAGGGAAGGAGGCATTAGACTTAAGACAAAAGAAAGATATTGGGTCTACTCCTTGATCTTCTTCAGGCCTGAGCTGATTCTCTGTTATAGTTCTTTGTGATTCATTTTACATTTGGGGCTTTCATCTTTTGGTAGATAAGCACAAGTGGTCAAGTCCCCCTGAGCAATCAGAAGACACAAATGCCAATGATGGACACCACGTTAGGTTGCCCAGCCAAATCCTCCGATTTGTTCCCAAGGTAGCTCAAAGAATCTTTTCACTGTACTGTCCAGGGGACACTCTCCCGGAAGTTCATGATCTCTTTTTTTGTGTCTCGATTAGTGTGGTCATCTGCAATCTTTCATCCTCCATTCAAACTTTCTAACATTCTAACTCTCTAACACCTACAATGCCTCTTATGTGCAAGAACTTTCCTCTAACCACCCCTGACTACTAATTGTTTCTGATGAAAGTTTAGCTTCTCTTGGCTCTCTGGATCAATTCCAGGCTGCTCATCAAAGTTCAGACAGTCACACGGGACGGCCCCTGGTACACTTTCCACCCCTCTTAGCAGCTGCCATGACCTTTTTCACCATCCTTTGAGTTATTTGTGTTCTATATTCTCAAGCAGTTTCCCTACTCCCTAGGTATCTCTCTTTCAATATTTGTCTCAAGGGTCCGCTGGTCTTGCCACCATTCCTGATCCTCCTAACCCCAGTTGACTTTGATATCCCTCACAATACCCTATGTTTGATACATTTGTACCTCAGGAAAACGTTCTTACATGTAAGACAATGTAAGACAATGGATGATCTATTCCTGCACCAGACGACAGATTTGTTGAAAGCAGAAAAATGTTTTCTTCCACTTCGTGTTCCTATCACCTGTCTTAGTTCATGACAATAAGCACTCCTTTAAATAAGATAATAAACTATATCTATTTCTTTACATCTCTCTCTTTACATATATATAAAAATCCCCATACCTGTCACTATCTCAGTGTCTATCAGTGCTATACATCCCGAGGCAGAATGAAGACTGCACTATCCTTTTTGGCCAATTCAGCAGGGAGTAAAAGACTAGATTTTTGAAGACCAGAAGTCTTGAGCTGTGACTCTGGGACTAGAGAGATAACATGGGTGTAAGGTGCTGCCTTCTTGCAGCCAACCCTGCTTTGATCCCCAGCACGCGTGGTCCGAGGAGCACAATCAGAAGTCAATCCTGAATAGGGATTTGGGAATAAGCCCCAAGCACCATGTGACATTGTCCCAACCCCACTCCCAAAGAAAATAATAATAGTAAATTGTGGATCTTCTATGCACTGGCAATTCATTTTCTTATTCCTCTGAATATATTTCCTAATCAGTGGATATAACTAGCTAACTACATACACTCATATTTCATGGAGTTGTTTTAAAAAGAATTAGAGTTCTTTAATTAAGTGAGAGTATACATTTAGTGGTTTCCTTAGTACATAAGATGTAACCAGTACAAGTAGCTATTAATTGAAACTACTTTATTACTATTAAAGTAGAGCCAGTAAAAAATGGAAAAGGCCATGAAGTGAAGCAGAATACATTAACCTTCATTTGAAAGGTTCATGATAAAATTAAATAGAGCATTACACCCGCAGGTATTTCATAGTGAAACATTACAGCTAAACAGCATCCACCGATGGTCAGATTGACCTTATTATAGTCCTGTGGCAGCCAATCATTTGCCATGGTGTTGAGGGGAGCCAGATTCACTCACATCCCTGGTACATTTCCAGTCACATCATGTTTGCTTTCCTATATGCTACATAAGCTAGAGCACTTCTTGCCAGTGGCACCATATTGAGGAGCCTATGAGGAGTGTAAAGAGAACAGAACCCTGGGTGGTATCTATATCTATATAAGAAGGTCTGATTGAACTATGATGCTGCCCAGCAATGTGACATGGAGTCACAGACATGGCCAGCATTGAGCCCTGTACATGGATATGTATCCATCCGACAATTTTCGAACATTTGTTGCCACTTCATCTCTCTAATTCAGGAGGTAGATTACCAGATCACTAATGTTCTTCACATCACCAAACCAGACATACAAGTAGAAGTGTGGCACCGTGCTACAAAGAAAGTTGTACTTCTGTTCTGAGAGGACTCAATTAGGAAAGTATGGGTGAACTCTTTGCCCACTTGCATCCACTCCATCCACTCTTCACCTACTCTCATGACATTGCCGGATTAATGCTTAGAGTTCATGTCATGGAGTCCCTGGGACTTGGGAGGTACAAAAATAACAAAACTAAATGGGATGGTTTATCAAAGTGCCAACTGGTGCGTGGGTTGGGGATTGAGGGCTATAATAAAAGAAAAGTGGGCAGAGTGGAGAAATGAGAATAAGAAAGAACAGAGATGAAATTACTTTTCTAGGGGAAAGTTCCTGGGCACAATGAGAGGAAGTTGGGGATTTTCATTAATCGGTCATAGGTGATGCTCTCAAGCTCCATCTAAGTACTCAAGAGAGTTCTGTAAAGCAGAGAGATTCAGGACTGTGCTTGCACAAAAGCATTTCCTGAAAAAATAGGTTGAATGGGTTGAAGTCAATGGACTTACACCAAACAGGAACACTAAAAGAAACATCTATTGGTACACCGCAAATCTGTGTATCCTGGGGACTCTGCATGTAGCCCATTGGAAGAACACTTGCTTTGTATGTGTGATGCCTTGAGTTTAGGCCTGAGAAGGGTTTTAAAAAGTTTCTAAGCATTTGTGTAGGCACACATATGTGTGCTCTCTGTTTCACTTTTGGGTAAAGGCTAAATAAAATCAATAAAATATGATTTGAGGGACTGGAGAGATGGCATAGCATGTAGGGCATTTGCCTTGCACACGGCTAACCGAGTTCGATTCCCAGCATACCGTATGGTCCCCTGAGCACTGCCAAGAGTAATTCCTGAGTGAATGAGCCAGGAGTAACCCCTATGCATCGCTGGGTGTGACCCAAAAAGAAAAAAATATTTGAGGTGCCTTTGGGGAAAAAAAAGTAAGAATGCTGAAATTTTAGAGATGAGGATAAAGTGATGAAATTTACCATGGTCTCCTGGTAAGATGGTTGGAACTAATAAATCCACTTAGAAGCCATAATCAACTAAAGAAAATTTCCATGATGTGGACAGGATAGACATTCCTAACATATTAAGATCCCTCAAAATCTTCTCTTTTGTAAACAGATGTTAGTTTCTAAGGCAAGTCTGTATCCCCAAAACAGTATGGTTACTTTACTACTCAATATGTTTGACCCTTCAGCTGAAATTTTAAGAATAAACAAGTGCCCACTATGGAGGCAGGGGACGTCTCAATGATAAAGCACCTTAATGGCATGAGGCCATGACTTCAGTTCCTGGGACCACCCCACATGCCAAGTGCCATCCCAGTAGCACTGTCCAGGTACCACAATGAAGCATGTGGTATTATGGACAAGACAAATTACTTCACTTATCTGAACCTTATCTATAAATTGTGGAAAATAGTGCAAAGGGTTGTTGAAGAAGTTTTGAATAGATAAGGTATGTATGAGCATAAACCAATCCAGCTCATGCACTGAGAAATATAGACATGAAAGTAATCAGCAGATATGTGGAGGTTAGCTTATGAGGTTGCCACATAGCAGCAAGTGTAGTATAGGGCTCTGACTCCTTAAATCCTAAACTTCCTACTGCTCCAGAACTCCCCCATAGCTTTTCCAGAAAACTGGGTAAATGAGCCAGCTCTTTGCTCCTTGGCAGCTCTTTTTAGAACTAGCAGCAAGAAACAAGAACAGTAGAAACAAAAACCAGAGCAGGACTGGCTCTCGGGTGGAAGCTTGCTACAAGTGGTGGGGCAGGGAGGGAAGTTAGGATAGAGAAGTTCACTATGCACTATGACAGCGATAGCTCAAAATGATCCCTCTGGACAAGAACTGAGTGCTGGAAGTAGGTAAAGGGATAAACACGATGACCTTTCAGTATCTGTGTTGCAAGCCATAATGCCCAAAAGGAGAGAGAAAGCAAGCAAGGAGCACAAGAGAGAGTGAGAGAGAAAGAGAGAGAGAGAGAGAGAGAGAGAGAGAGAGAGAGAGAGAGAGAGAGAGAGAGAAGGAAAGTTCCTATCACAAAGACAGGCTGGTGGGGGAGGAATGGGGGAGGGAGGGAAAAGGCATTGGTGGTGGGAAATGTTCACTGGTGAAGGAAAGGTTGTTGGAACACTGTATTATTGAAACCCAATTGTAAACAACTTTGTAACTGTGTATCTCACAGTGAGTCAATATAAATAAATAAATAAATTTAAAAAATAAAGAAACTGGAGGCAGAAAGTGAAGGAGAATGGTCTGCCATCTTGTTCTATCCAGCCAGCCCGCATTTGACCTGATGATGCTGTATGATTTTTCTCAGTTGCTCAGATGAAATGGAAAAATGAGGTCTGCTTTTTTATGCTGTTTTGATTTTGAGGTTTAATTACTGTTGTTTCTGGGGAATTCATTGCTTTAATTAATGATGTGCCCTGAATAACTTAAGTGAAGAATGCCTTTGCAAACATGAATATGTAATGAGCAAAACTTTATCCCAGTTGGAGAGCATGGATGTAAGCTGGCAATTCTCTCTCAGTACAAGTACCATGGCCTTGGATACTAAAACCTGTGAACTTCTCTTTGTCTGTGAGGTTCTCTTTGTGTGTCTGGTTTGCTGTGGTGGTGGTGGTGGTGGTTGTTTTTAGCTCAAATAGCCTTTTTCTTTATTTAAATGTTGTGCCATTTAACAGGGAAATCAGAAACAACCAGCTTGCATTAGACTTTATCTTTCAGACTTTATCTTTTGGGGGAACCACACCTTGCAATGTTTAGGGGTTATAACTGGCTGTATGCTCAGGAGTAACTCCTGGTTGTGTGTAGAAGATTATATGTGGCAACAGGGATTTGAATCAGGGTAAGCCATATGCAAGGCCAGCACTCTACTTCCTTTTCTATTTCTCTGGTCCTTAGTCTTTCTCTTAACTTATAAATGAATCTGAGGAGCCAGAGAAATATCTTACACTGACTTAGTTCATGCTTTGCGTGTTGGACACCCAGGTTTGATCCTTAATATTGCATGGTTCTCAAAGCACCACTAGGAGTGGTCCCTGTGCACAGCAAGAATTGTCCTCAAGAATGGCTACAGGTGACACTTAAGAAACAAAATAGAACCCTAAGCTTTATTTCACATTTTCTTTATCTGCTTTTTACATTTTAAGTGATAAATGTAAGCTAAGTCTTGGTTTTAGGAGTCTTCACTGTATATTTAGCATATCCCTGGCCTCTACCCAATAGATGTTTGTGTGTGTGTGTGTGTGTGTGTGTGTGTTGAATTTTTTTTTAATTTTATTGAATCACCGTGAGAAAGTTACAAGCTTTCATATTTGGGTTACAATTACACAATGATCCGACACTTATCCCTTCATCCCTTCATCAGTGCACATTCCCCACCACCAATCTCCCCAGTATACCCCCCTTTCTGACTCTCCCCCTGTCTCCATGGCAGACAATATTCCCCAGAATCTCTCTACTTTTTTCCCAATATATGTTAATAGCACCACCCATTCATGAAAATAAGAATATCTCCAGACATGGTACATATCCTCTAGATGCAAAAAGTAATCACTCTCAGTTGAGAATCCCTAATACAAATGAAAGACTTACTTCTTAAGGACAAGGTAAGGCACATTAATCAATAAATATCATGTTACTGGTAAAATATTGTGCATGGTGTTGTAGAAAATTCAAGAATGGAGTATTCACATGTTGGAGCGGGCCCAGTAACGTCTCCATTGGAGATTTTGTTGTTACTGTGTTTGGCATAGCGAATACATCACAGGTGGCTTGCCAGGCTCTGCCGTGCAGGCGAGATACTCTCGGTAGCTTGCCGGGCTCTCCAAGAAGGGCAGAGGAATCGAGCTCGGGTTGGCCATGTTGGCTGCTTGCAAGGCAAACGCCCTACCACTGTGCTATCGCTCCAGCCCAGAGTATTCACATAAAAGTATGATATCTAAAGTCACATCAGTTTTTTACTAGCCATGTGTCCTCAAAGAACAACTTTATCCTTTCTGAGTTTCCTCATTTCCAGAACAAGTTTGGGAAAAGTAGGATGAACCAAAGTAGATGTATGTGACTGAATGAGTCATCTCTGTGGCCAAATCTATAGGCCTCTAGTTGTGAGCCAAAGGTTCACAAAATTGATCTGTTCAATGTCTTTTTTTAACTGCTCCTATGAATGAAGACTTAGTTGTCATGCTGATCAAATATAAGCATAGCCTACAGTCAGAATGGTCATTAGCTGGATGAGAGCACCATAATTTAAGAGGATGTGTGAGATTGCATCTAAGTAGATGATATTTGCATATAGAGAATGAAAGATCATGCCTTTGGACTCAAATGGCACCATAGCACAAATGCCAGGGTGGGGGAGTCAATATGCTTATGCGGTCCAGCAAGGAGAAGAATAATAGAAGATATGAAAAGATATCTAGGAGTTCAAATGACATAGTACCCCTCAGTTTATCTGAAGAGAATTTTGTCAATTACTCTTGAGCAAGATAGACAGATATTTGAGCAGGTGAGGAAAGGAGTTACAGATTGGATTAAAATTTTGAGTTTTTTTAAATCAGATTACTTTGGCTGATGCAGTTAAGCATAAACTAAATGCAAATAAACACAATGACAGGACCAGAGAGAAATACTGCAGTTATAGTGCTTGCTTTGCATGAAGTTGATCTAGGTTCAACCACCAGCACCACATAAGGTTCCCCTAAGCATTGCCAGCAGTAGCTCCTGAGTGTAGCTAGAGCCAAGAATAAAATCTGAGCACAGCTGAGTATGGACCAAAACCAAAACCAAAACAAACACAGGTACAGAGACACCAATTAGAAGGTTACTGCAGTAAGTGACTTGGATCAGATCCAGCCAATGTAACATTTTCGATTCAGGATTTTAGGAGCAGAAAGCACTCAACACTGACTCTACGACTTATTATCTAATCCAGTGGAAATATGGAGGCCATGTACAATATGAGAGAGACTTGGGTAATGTTGTACAGGAGAGTTATCATATAAAGGTACTAAGAAGAGAGAATGGCCATGAAGGAAGAATTTGGTTCATTCTACGTGCCTTTTGAATGAAAACAAAGATGCAGAATTTATAGGAATAACCACCTTATTTAGGATTTTTAAAAGTGGCACAAAATGAAATGGAAAGCCATGTAAAATAATGACTTAATATCACCAACCTTATTCATAATTCCTCTGAGCCAGATACTGGCAAGGACTTTGTAGTCATCTCACGTAATTATCAAGTTAAATGATGATATATCCTATTATAAACAGGAGTAAACCAAAATTTCTAAGCGATTAATCTATTAAAAAGCTTATCTAGGTTCAGATTGACAAGACTGGCCACCCTAAGTAAGGTAAGATTAATGTGTTGTTATATCTTCAACTAATGAAAAAAAATCTATACATAAGATCAAGATGGAAAGGAAATAAGTCTTTCCAGTGTAAACACTTTTTCCTCACAGAGGTTTTAGCAACTCATGTGGTGTTCAGATCCTCCAATTTGGGAAAATCTACAAGCTTACTTGACTGTATTTATTTTAGGCTAGAAATAAATTTTTACTGAGGCTCCAGATTCTTTTTTTTAAATGAAAATAAATTCATTTTATTTGCAATAGTTTCAACAATTGCACATACTGGCCAATGACCTGAACTTTCCAATCAAAAAGCACAACAAATGGATCAGATGGATCATAAAACTAAAACCAACCTTCCTATAATTTTTTAATTTGTTAATGAATCACCATGAGGTACAGTTACAGACTTACAAACTTTTGTGCTTACATTTCAGTCATACAATGACCAAGTACCCATTCCTCTACCAATGCCCATTCTCCACCACCAATGTTCCCAGTATTCCTCCCACCACCACCCCGCAATCCCTACCTCACTCCCACCTCTGTGGAAGGCACATTCTCTTATACTCTCTCTCTGTAGTTTTGGGTGTTATGGTTTGCAATACAGGTATTAAGTGGCCATCATGTTTGTTTTTAGTCTACTTTCAGCATTCATCTCCCACCCTGAGAGGAGGCTCCAAATTCTTAATCTCTGGTTGCACTACCATATTTTTTAGTTATTTTTATTTGGGTTAATACAACACTATGTTCGGGGCTTACTCCTGGCTCTGTGCTCAAGGATCATTCCTGGCAGGGTCCATATGGAGTGTTGAGTTTGAACTAGGATTTACCATGTGCAAAGCAAGAGCCTTACCTGCTGTACTCTCTTTATCTGGCTCTGAGCTTCTATTTATCACCTAACTTAACTTCTTCTACACTTTGATTCTTGGTTGACCAGTGTACCCACTTTTGTACTCTTTATTGCAGTAGGTCTGGTCATGGTCTGCCATCGTAATGAGCAGGACTTGAACCCAGGAAATCTGTCTCCTGCCCCCATATCAACTACACACAAAAAAAGTTACTCAAGAAAAGATTTAAAGACCACTTAAAATGATGCATTGAGAAATTTTAAACCTTAGATTTGCAGAAACCAAATAATTAACAAGGTAACTTCAACTATCTACAACTTAAACAACCTTTCTACCAAACTCTCACATTGTTGAACTATGATAAAATATAGTTAGCACTGGAAAAGTATTATTATTGCTACACTTTCCTATACTACAGAAGTCCAAATGGCAGATACATTATTTTTCCATTGAAAAGTAATTAATAACTTTTTGTTCTAAACTTTTTTGCTTGATCACTTGATCACTTGACTTCCCGTTAATCATCAATTTGCTCAAGCAGTAATGTCTCCATTTGTCCCTGTCACGTGCTAGTGTATCCCAAAAGTGTCTGTTTGTTCTAGGAATATGAAGAGCCTCAAACTGATCATTCAGGGTCTTGACAAAGAACTCTGACCATCTGGTAAGTGGGCGGCCATGCGATCTTTTGACGTCCCGTGGAATCCAGTCAGTAACAGCTCTAGTCCAGCGGTCATCTCCAAATCTCATTAAGTGTCCAGCCCATCTGATTTTTGATGCTTTGGCAAATAAGACAGCATCCCTGATTCTTGACCATCAATGGAGGTCAAAACTTTGAATTCTTTCTCTCATTTGAGTGAAACATGATACTTCAAGCATAGCTCTTTCGATTCCTCTTTGGGAGACCCAAATAGCATTCTCATCCTGTTTAAGTAGGCCCAGGTCTCTGAGGCGTACGTTAATGCAGGAAGAACAGTGGAATTGAAGAGATGTGCCCGGAGCTGGAGGTTCTTCGTCCTCTTAGCTATTTTTTTCTACACTCTTGAAGGTGTTCCAAGCCACTCTCTTCCTCCTGCGCAACTCAGGTGCCAGGTCATTTGTCATGTTGACTTCTCGACCTAGGTAACTGTTGCATTCGAAGATGTTTGTCCCGTTGAGAGTGAATGGAACATCAGGAACAAGACCGTTTCTCAAAAACATTGTCTTTGTGAGATTCAGCTGGAGTTCGACCTTTCCACACTCATGGTCAAAGTCGGCCAGCATTTGTGCCGCTTGGCTAATGTTTGATCTTATTAGAATGATGTCATCAGCAAAGCAGAGGTGGTGTAGTTGCCGACCGTCTATCTTCACTCCCACTTCTTCCCGTTCCAGTCATCGCATGACGTTCTCAAGGGTGGCACTGAAGAGTTTCGGTCAAATGGTATCACCCTGCCGAACCCCTCTTTTGACATCGATGATCACTTCTTTGTAGAATGGTGAGATCCTGGTAGTGAATCCGTAATACAGCTCATGGAGGATCCTGATGGATTGAGTTCTGACTGGCTAGGGTTCCAATGACCACTTCTGTCTCAACAGAATCAAAGGCCTTCTTTAAATCAATGAACATTAGACAGAGCGGTATCTTGAACTCCCGAGAAACCTCAATGAGCTTAGTTATCATGTGGATATGATCAATCGTGCTGAATTCTTTTTGAAAACCGGCTTGCTCACATGATTGTCCTTGATCTAGTGTTCTGCCAATCCTATTCAGGATGACTCAAGTGAACAGCTTGTAGATGACAGACAATAGGCAGATCAGGCGATAGTTGCTAATGTCATGGATGTCTCCCTTCTTGTACACTAGTAGTCCTGCTGGTTTTCCATTAGGACTGAACCTTGCATTCAGACAGGTAGCGTGTGAAGAGCCGAGCCAGCGTATTGATGAGTACTGATGGCAGGTTCTTCAGGTGTTCAGGTCTGACCTTGTCTGGGCCAGGTGCTGTTCATTTCTTTACCGACAAAATGACGTGTCAGATTTTGGAAGGGAGAATGTTGGGAACGACATATCCATCCTGCGGAATTTGGTATGTGGGCATGTAGACGTGGCTATCAAAGAGATATGAGCAGAATTTATGGATACACTACTCCATTGCCCTTCTGGAAGATGTGATAGATCCATCAGGATGTCGGGGGGCAGTCATCTTGGCCTTGTAGTTGGCGAAGGACAGGCAGACGTTACGAATGCTTTTATACAACTTCTTGAAATAAACCATACACAGTGCTGTGTTACCATATACAGTTTGTGCTCCCAGAAGAATATTATCTGCTATGCTCTTTTCACTTGGATTAAAAACTACTATAAGGCTTAACTGAAAGCTAGTGAGACAGCTCAACTAACTGAGCACACAATTTTTAAGCAAGAAGCCAGTCTGATCCCCAGCATCATGAGAACCATGAGAACCATTAGAACTCCCAGCAACAGTTCCTCCTAATGACAAAGCCAGGCCTCCAAATAATTAAATTTACAAAGTCGATTGAGTAACCATACTTTCTGTAAAACCATTCAGAATCTCACTGCTCTCTTTGAAGCTTTGATCTCTTCTTTCTCTCTAAACCCAGTGGCAGCCTTACAGACCTGCTTTGCAACAAGGCTTATCTGATTGTTCTACATGTATATTTACCCACTTATCTTCCATAGCATAAACTCCCTCCTTTTGGGATTGCTAATGAGTTTTTCTAAGTTTGCTTCCAAGATGCTGATGCAAAATGCTGTTATTTACTGTTTAGCATTTCACTGGTCTAAGGATTTTCAGCTACCACATCAGGATGAACTGGAGAGGGAGATAGGGAGGTCCATACTGAAGGCCTTTGCAGTTGTACAAGTAAAAGTTTCAGAAGAGATGAGAGAGGACCAGAAAGAAAATAGAAGGAACAAAGGAAAGTGCAATGGGTGCTATGAAAGAAAAGAGGCGAAATAAGTATATATAAATAAGGAAAGAATCTACTTATATAAAATATATATAAGTAAAATATATTTTTAAGAAAGAAAAGTGGGCATTTCGGGAAACATGGTCTATAAAGTTGTGAAAAATAAGTGAAATCCCTTTCAGTAAAGTGCTCTATAAAATATTAGGAAAAGTTGTTTGCTTTTGTTTTTGTTTGGGGGCCATACCTGGTAGTGCTCAAGGATGACTCCTGGATCTGTGCTCAGGGATCACTACTGGTGTGACTCTGGAGACCATATATGGAGCTGGAGATTGAAATTCAGTTGGCTGCATGTAAGGTAAGTACCCTTCCTTCTAGACTATTGCTCTGGCCCCCAAAAGTTTTTTCTTAGTCCAATGAAATATTTAAAGTGTAACTCAGTTGCAGTTGATGGAAACTAAACAGAATTCAGTTGATGGGTACTGAACAGAATTCAGAGGAGTTTAAAAATGTGAAATTAAAAATTGATAGCACAGCGGGTAGGGCGTTCGCCTTACAAGCGGCCAACATGGCCGACCCGAGTTCGATTCCTCCGCCCCTCTCGGAGAGCCCGGCAAGCTACCGAGAGTATTCAATATGCCAGACACAGTAACAACAAAGTCTCCAATGGAGACGTTACTGGGCCCGCTCGAGCAAATTAACATAAGATTGTACCAAGCTCAAAATTTTTCTTGAAAGCATTTTTTAACAATTTCTGAAGGCCAAAAAAAATAGAATTTTAGTGATTTTACCACTGACAGTAAATAAAAGGCAGACCCATAAATCTAAATAAGATGGGAAATTAATTGGACCTAAGACTCCTCCCATAAAATTTAGGATCTCCAAAGGGCAGTGTGCAGAACTAGGTGACCAGAAACCATTTTCTCCTTGTAGGAGCCCTCATGAATACATGTATCTTCTCAGACTTAGTTGTATATGCTAAAAAAAAGTGGGACTGGAGAGAGAGTACAACAGGTAGGATACTTGCCTTGCGCACGACTGACCAGGGTTTGATCCCCGATATCCCATATGGTTTCACAAGCACCACCAGAAGTGAGTCCTGGGTGCAGAGCCAAGACTAACCCCTGAGCACTGCCAGGTGTGGCCCCAAAACCAAAATAAAATTAAAGGGAAATACATAAAGAAAACCTAAAAATACTTGCACCAATCTGCATTCTTAAAACTTGAGGGCCAAAAGCCACACTGCCCATGTATTTGGAAACCACAAGACAGGAATAATTAAAGCATTCCCTGATTGGTAGCATTCCCAGACACCATACAAGAAAACTTAAGTTCACACAGAGAAATTAATTTGAAGCACAAACTCAAAGAAAATTCTCTGAGATGAAGTTCTAAGATAAGTTCAAAGTCAGAGTGATCAAACAGAGAAAGAAGAAAATCATGATGAGTGATAGTTAACAGATGGGCAAGCAGAGTAAGACAATAAAGAGTAGAGAATGTAATAATCAGAACTCAAGATTAAATAATTAAGCCTAAATGTAGTTTGGAGGCCCAAACTGGCAGTTCTTGTAGGTTGTTCCTGGTTCTGCGCTTGGGGTGGGGGTGGGAGGTCAATCCTGGTAGCGCTCAAAGAACTAAGTGTGCCATGAATGGAACCCAGGTCTCTTACATGCATATCATGTGCTAAGCCTATTGGACTATCTCTCTAGCCCATGTTTTAAAAACATGAGCCTCGAAAATAGAGAAAAAGACACAAAGACTATTAGAATGGACCAGCAAGATACAAAAATAAGAGTAAAATCTTTAGAAATAAATAGAAATCAAAATAAAAGAACCACAGATTAGACTCAGCAGTGGAGAGGTTTAGTGAACTGGAAAATAGAGATTTGCAAAAAGGAATGGAGAAAACATTGTTCAGGGAGACAAAAGAAAATCACAAAGTAGTGACCAAGAAACAAGAAGGAGGCAAGTGAGAAAGTCTGCCCTTCTTAATCAAGTGGATGAGAAAGTCTAAATATGAACGTGTCAACTGCAAAATTCAGGTAGACTTCAAAAGCTGCCCCCTGCTGTGTATATTATTAATATTAAAAGAGCATAGATCATGTCTGAGTCCCAAAGCAGAGGAAAGGCTGCCAACTTGAGGTAAAATATAGATGAAAGGAGAGATCTGACTGCCCTTCTCTCCCTCCCATTCAAATTGTTAATATAATCCCCCCAAAAGAAAGGGGGAGCTGGATCCCACAGGCCACAGGACTAAGAATGAAGTTATAATGAGGCCATGGGACAGGATAGGTACAAGCAACAGAAATTGATGCTCAAAAAGAATAAAATACACACACAGAGAGAGAGAGAGAGAGAGAGAGAGAGAGAGAGAGAGAGAGAATGGTCTTTCTCCCTACTCAGGCAACCCGATGTGAAAAGACAGAAAATAATAACATGCCCCCCTCTTCTCCTGAGAATTGGCCTAATGCCTGTCTCAAAAATAGTTCTGAAAAACTCTCTTTGTCATCCTAGGTGTGGACATTCTCCCGCAGAAATAATCACACCGAAGAAAAGAAACAATTAACTTTTCCTTAAAGGATCACAAGATAAATTAAATTCAAAAAATTATTTCATTCATCCAAAGACAGTGAACACAAGGGCTAGGAATATTGCCCCATAGTTGGAAGCCTGTCTCATAAGCTGGGGGAGAAGGCATGGAATAGAGAAAGATCACTAAGACAATGATGTTTGGAGGGGTTCTTCGGGATGGGAGATGTATGATGAAAGTAGATAAAGGACCAAACATGATAACCTCTCAGTATCTGAATTGCAAACCATAATGCCCAAAAGTAGAGAGAGAGTACGGGGAAAATTGTCTTCCATGGAGGCAGGGGGAGGTTGGGAAAGGGAGGGGGGGGCATACAGAGGAGATTGGTGGTGGGGAATGTGCACTGGTGGAGGGATGGGTGTTTGATCATTGTATGATTGTAACTCAAACATGAAAGCTTATAACTGTATTGCACAGTGATTCAATAAAAAAGAATTGTGTCATTTTTGCTGGGGAGAGCTACACCGAATAGTGTTCAGGTTCCAGAGAGTTCCAAGGACTAAACCCTAGCCCTTGTCCATGCAAGCCCAGTGCCCTTGAATCCCACCCACACCTCCAGCAAGGCTGCAGTCTTCCCAGATTTGATTCCAAGCACCCCAAACCCTGCAGAGAGTGAACCAGGAGCATGAGCACTGCTGGGGATGTTCTCTTCTCTTCTGCTCACCCTTCAAAAGATTATTTATCTAGCAAAACAAATACTGACAGAATTCAAGAAATAATACTGCATAAAGATGATATTTAATGAATTTAAAACTTAGAAACCCCTATAGTAATTGATGAAAACTGTGTTGTATAAACCCATGGACATAGGGAGAATACACAGAAGATTCCAATCCAGTGGGACACAGGGATCCAGTTTAATCATGCCCATTGTGGAGTGGCATGACCAAGTGGGTAAAGAATAAACTACTTAACACTCTATGAATAACATACCTGTGAAAATGAAACAGAGAACACCATGTACCAAACTCCACACTATTTGCTGCTGAATCACAGAAACATCAGTGTGTAGACTGAGGAGAAATTCCAAAGGGAAACGCACTCAGAACAGATGCTTGAAGGCAACTTATCACACGGGCCATCTCCTTTCAATTCTGTATCTGCTACCATCAAAGTTCATATATGTAATATTATCACACCTGAGACTACAAATGAGAAAGGTTTTTCCAGTAGGTCAGAATTACCTGTTTTTTTAAAATTAATACAACATAATGCTTTCTCTTTTCTTTTTTTGAATATTTAATTCAAACCCATTGAGGGGGTGCTTTCCAAATTTTCCTTTTTTGCTGGGGAAAACAATAAATATACATTCTATGATATTTTTACAATAGAGTGATTACTATTTTCAGCTACATTTTAAATCTAGACAAAATAATAGCTGATGCTACTGTTTGTTTACTATGAACATTTTTAAATGTATCCTCATATATCATTTAATCCCCATAAGTCAATAGGGTGGCACTAAAACAGATTTGCAAAGTGTGTTAGCTAAGATAGACACTTTGGACATCAGTTTTACTTTTCTGTACTGGTTCTTTTCATACTCAGACCAAAACATCGTCGATTAAGCTCAGTGAAAAGTTACTATGTGAGACCAAATGAAAAGTCAGTCTGAGCAAATTGGTGTGATTCATTTTCCCAGTCTCTTTTCCCCCCTTAGAAGAGAGCTGTAGCAATGTAGCACTGGCCTTCCGTTGTTCATCGATTTGCTTGAGCGGGCACCAGTAATGTCTCACAACAAATTGTGAGTCTTGTTGTTACTGTTTTTGGCATATTGAATACGTCACGGGTAGCTTGCCAGGCTTTGCCATGCGAGCAAGATACTCTTGGTAGCTTGCCGGGCTCTCCAAGGGGGGTGGAGGAATTGAACCCGGATCGGCCGCATGCAAGGCAAACACCCTACCAGCTGTGCTATTGCTCCAGCCCAGAAGAGAGCCAATAATCAATAATGATAAAATGAGATGAAGAATAGGAAGACTTCCTTTGGGGTCAGAATCAAATTCTAGGATGTTAGACTTTGTTGCACGTATCATCGTTCCCTCCTAATTTAGGGAGTTTCTGGAAAGATACAGAGAAACTCTAAAAAGAGGAGATAGCTTCTTTTGGGGCAGGGAAGAACAGTGGGGTAGAGGGGAGAGGTCAGGCTGCCCTTTCAGCGCTAAGGGCAGGGTTTACTCCTGGATCTGTGCTCCTAGGTCACTCCTGGCTCAAGGGACCAAACAATGTACCAGGAATTGAACTGGGATCAGCAGCATGCAAGAGGAGTGCCTTAATCCCTGTATTATATCCCCAGTGCAGAGACTGGCACCTTACTCACTAACTGCTTCTCTGTTGAGACCCAAAACTTGCTACAAGAACTTGGAGAAAGAATTTTAGGGAAGAAGGGGTGGTATTGGCAAAATACCTGCAGAAAAGAACAAGTCTCAGGCTTGACCACACCATCACCATTTTCCACTTCCCTACCACACACACACACACAAACACACACACACACTCCACACACACATATACGCACAGACACACACAGACACACACTCATACACATCATATCAAAGCCACACCCACAAAGTTTAAGATAAAAAATTTCGGGTCATCAAAAATGGATAGGAATGGAAGGGAAAAGCTGGGGAGATAGGCATCAGGTAGGGCACTTGCCTTGCAGGTAGCCAACTTGAGTTTGATCCCCAGCACCCCATATGGTCTCCTGAGCACTGCCAGGAGTGCTCCCTGGGTACAGAACCAGGAGTAATCCCTCAGCATCACTGGGTGTGACCCAAAAAAGTAAAAAAAAAAAAAAGATTGCTATCAGGTGACATATGGACACCACAGATACCTTGATACTCACCACCCACATCTGAGCATTAGAAAGGATTGGTGGTGAAGTGGGTGCTGATCACCTCAGGAATGTTAAGCCAATCAATCACCACCAACACCCAGGTGGGAAAAGTCTCCTCTCTCCACCTTTCTACCCGCTTTCCTCTACATCTGTTGAAAGGAGAGAACAAAGCATTCCAACCTCCTTCTTCCACCAGCAGTTCCCAGCAGCTCCCAGTAGAAGGTATGCGTCAATTCTGCTCAAATCCTCCAGCAAACAAATGCCAAGACAGAACTAGTCACACAAATGATGAATCGGGATAGAGATGGGGAGCAACTATGAAGAGGAAGAGAGAAGTATAAGAAGATCAGCCTTCAGATCATGATGCTCTTCTGATACTGGTGAAGAGAGCAAGAAAGGAGAGTCAATGGACAGAGTTCCTGAATGGCAGTGCAGACACGAAAATATTCATCAGGCAATGGGGTACCGCAAATAAAATTTTCTTTTTGGGTGGCACGGCAAGGCACATCTGGGAGTGTTCAAGAGTTACTCCTGGCTCTGTGCTCAGTAATTACTCCTGATGGTGCCCAGGGGACCATATGGGGTGCCACAGATTGAACCTGGGTTGACTGGATGCCAGGCAGTTGCCCTACCTACTATACTATTTCTCCCACCCCAGAACAAAGCTATCTTACTAGATAAGTCCTCTGTTGGGTAGGAATGGCCTAGCTCCTTCTCACCTGCCCTGCTTGGCTTGAAGTTTTGATCAGCTTAGAGCAATAAGGAAGCACGGCAGACAAGTTGAAGCCGAGCCAATCCTGCCCAACACACTATCCCTGGTTTAGAGTTACCCAGGGAGAACAAAGCCTCCTTGTCATAAACACTTAACGGATCCCCAAGGTCCAGCATCTGGAGGCTCTCAACTAATTATTCTCTTGGCAGCATGTTCCCACTTCAAAGAGATATGAGCAACATAATCCATTAGCTGCCGCAGATCTATGAACTCTATTCTGGGACAGCTGTGTGGGCTTCACACTTGGGTATTAGAGTAAATTACTAACATTTTACTCAAGCCTGGGTTGATAAGATCAGTCACAGCAGCCTCTTCCCGTTCTGTAGACTGTAAAACAGAGCTAGAACACCTGACGCCTTTCTTCTATCTCAATTCTTTTCTACAGTGCTCCCCTCCCCCTTGTCTCTTAACTGCTTCCTCTCACCATGCAAATTCCAAATTCATACCTATCCCACAGAACTGCTCTGGGATTAGGACCCCCTCCAGACAAATGGCAGGACAAGTAACATCTAAGCATAGTTTGGACTTTACTATTTTTTAGGGGGTGGGAAGGAAGTCCACACCCATCTGTGCTCAGGGTTTACTCCTTAGCCTGTGCTCAGAGATCACTCCTGGAGAGCTCAAGGGACCATAAGTAGTGCTGGAAATCCAATATGAGTCCGTTGTTTACAAGGCAAATGCCCTATCCACTGTACTATCTCTCTAGCCCTGATATTACTTTTCTGCATTGAAAAAGAATATGTGTATTTTTTTTTTGCATGGATGTCTTTCTTAGCATCCATTCCTGCTAAAAGAGTAAATTTGGTCAGAAAATAGGAATCATCTCTAATCTGGAGCAGATCTCAAACAGTGAGATGAGAGGCTATAATAGTGTTATTAACCTGATCAAAGCACCCAAGAGATCTTTATTAGAGAAAATGGCCCCAAATTAGGGCTTGAAAAGGAAAGTAAAGAATATTTCAGGCAGGAGAGTCAATATGCAGAGGGTCATTCCTAAGTGACTAAGGTGGGGATGTAAGATAAAACTAAAGAGGGGGGTGAAAGCCAGACCTTCTGCCATGAGTTTCACTATCCTGACTTATAGGGGGATTTCAATTAAAGGTTGAATGGGAAAAGGATTATGTGATCAGAAAGGGTCTTCAGTAGTGACCCCTGAGCACAGAGTCAGGAGTAAGCCCTGAGCGTTGACAGACATGATCTAAAAAAATTTAAAGAATCAGTTCTTTCCCTGGACTCGACCTCCCAGGGTTGCTTCCAGTGGGTTGACTGATTCTTGAACTTTACACAGTGTCTCCCAGAAGCTTCTGGCTCACACCATCACAAGGCTTAATTCAGTGCAAGAGGAAATTCTCTTCCCAAACAGTTGAATTAAATTTCAAAATCAAATCGCTTAAACGTCTATGGTCTTGATTTGGACATGTGCCCAAGCTTTAAACCAATCACTATTACTAGGATAATGAAATATGCTGATTGGATCCCGGATCCAATTAAGCCTTAAGCCTAAGGCTTAAGTCATCTTCAAAAGAAGTTCATGGCTAAAAATTAAAGGAGGGTTAACAAAACAAAATCAAGTACCAAAATCAAGTGCCAGATCAAACACTGGTCAGCCACGTGCAAGGCAAATGCCCTACCCACTGTACTATTGCTCCAGCCCCCAAACTATAATCAATTCTTATAGGTGAACATAATTCTTAGAGTAACAGGGAGGTATGACAAACTTTTAAGAAAATTAAAACATACAGCTGGAGCACCACAAGAAGTGGTCTCTGAGCACAGAGCCAAAGAGTAAGCCCCAACTACCACCAGGTGTGACCCAAGAGGAGATAGGAAGGAAGCTGGAATGAAGGTAAGAAGGAAGGAAGGAAGGAAGGAAGGAAGGAAGGAAGGAAGGAAGGAAGGAAGGAAGGAAGACTTGCTTCATCTATATAGATGGGTTTTTATGTTTTATTATATTTTATTTATTTTATTGAATCAATGTGAGATACACAGTTGCAAAGTTGTTCATGACTCAGTTTCAGTCATACAATATTCCAGCATCCATCTAAAGAAGAAATTTTTTCAATCAACTCTAAACATTGGCAAACATAAAGACTATGGGTTTGGAGGGCAGATCGATGGTATAGGAGGTAAAGCATTTGCCTTGCAAACTGTAAACTCAGGTCAGTTCATTCTGGTATTGCTAATGGTTCCCAGAGCACCGCCAGGAGTCATTCCTGATCACAGAACCAGAAGTATAGGAATAGTCCCTGAACTCTTCCCAGTTGACCCAACTCCTCCATCCTGCAAAAATAAAGATTATGGGTTTTCTGGAGCATCTGACTTGAGGAGAGAACACAGATAATGGGGAATAAAAGCAACATAAAAATACATCCAGGGAACCAGCATGTCCTTCCCACCACGACGAGACCACAAGCTGCCCCCCACAAGCAACTCTCCGGCATGGCCATGGCCGCAGAAGCACTCAGGCCTAATTCGGAACCTACCAGCTTTTGGCAGAAATGTTAATGGACTATGCAGTAAGCTATGGCGCCATGCCTCCTAGAGAGTGAAAGGGTGCCAGTCCCTTCTGCCTATCACCCCACCCCCAGCAGCACGGTGGCCACCGTCTCAGAGACTGCTGGATAGCTAGGTATGAGCCTGTGGTGACAGGGCAACTGCAGCCTCATGGGATGGGGACGGAACCGGCACGTCCTTCCCGCCACGCCAAGACCAGGAGATGCCCCCCACGAGCGACTCTCTAGCACTGCCATGGCCCCAGAGACACACAAACCAATTTTGGAATTATGAGGCCTTTGGCAGAAATCCCTCCAGACTTAATTAGCAAAATATCAGAAATCCAAAATCACATGGCCATCATAGGCTCTTTATAACTAGCAATAGAAAACAAATTATTTCATGATGCCTTTTCTGATTGTTAGGGGGAAAATTCCAAATAATAATGGTGCATCTTTTGTTGAAATAATGAATGTAATCAAAGTAGAGAGAGAGTTCAGTGGAAATCATCTGCCTCACAGGCAGGAGGAAGGGTGGGATGGGGGTATACTGGGGTTTTTGGTGGTGGAAAATATGCACTGGTGAAGGGATAGGTGCTTGATCATTGTATGACTGAGACTTAAACCTGAAGCTTTGCAACTGTTCTCACGGTGATTCAATAAATAAATAAATAAATATAGACAAGTGACAAAAAAAATACATCCAGGAAAATCTCTTTTGGGTGAAGAGTCTCTAAGAGGTCCATCAGATAGATGTCTCGCTGTGAAGTAATCAGAATTGATTTTCTATTTATACTGAATTTACGTTACAAGACGTAGGTCAGTTAGCCTTTTTTCTATTTTGATGTGTATCTCCCAAGGTGACAAAAGAGATTTGAGCGATCAAAATGGGAAAAATGAAAATTAAAAGCAATCAAAAGCAAGAGCGCAACCTTCTTTGTTTTCTGTTGTGGCCAGACGTATTCCTGCCTGCGTATGCTAAGGGGGACACGCAAAAAAAAGATCGTTTGGTGCAAGTAGCACTGTAGCACTGTCCTCCCGTCATTCATGGATTTGCTTGAGCAGGCACCAGTAACGTCTCCATCGTGAGGCTTATTGTTACTGTTTTTGGCATATTGAATACGCGACGGGGAGCTTTCCAGGCTCTGCTGTGCGAGCAGGATACTCTCAGTAGCTTGCTGGGCTCTCCGAGAGGGAGGGAGGAATTGAACCTGAGTCGGCCGTGTGCAAGGCAAATGCCCTACCCACTGTGCTATGGCACCAGCCCAAGTAAAAGTGCAAGTGAAAGTGAAAAATAATTTTTCTAGGGGGCGCTAAGCCTCGAAATTAAGCTAAAACGCTAGAACTGATTTTCTCCTATTTTTCATTCATTAAGCAACTAATAAGTATTAAAACTTGGATTACCTTGAAGGTAGAGCCAGAGACAAAGGTTGTTGGTTAACACTTCATTATAAAATGCAATCAAGAGCATGAGACTAAGGAGAAAGGGAGAGCAAGATGGGACAAAAGAACCAATTCAAGATGTGTTACTGAGTCGGTCACTTATTGGATGTAACACAACTGGTTCTTAAATCTTATGGTTCCTCCCATGAAGAGGCATAGGAAGAATTGCTTCATAGCAGTCCATTTAAACTGGCTCATTCTCTCATCAGAATTTCACCCATTGCCATACTAATTTCTTCTCTACAACTGAGTTCCATAGACGCTGAGCACATCTTCAAGGTCTGTGTCTAACAGCAGGAGATGAAAAACGCATGCAGAGGACAAAGGTCAAATTTCATCAGGTTGTTGGGGGAACTGACACTGTTTAGCACCGCTGGCTAACCCAATACTGGGACTAAAACAAGCAACAGACAAAAAGGTAAGGTCCAAGGGTAAGAGCTAACTATACGAATAAACACACACACACACACACACACACACTCACACACAAATATATATGCCATGCAAAAAGCTTTTGGGGGATGTTTGTTCTTTGATGCTAAACATCAATTACCACTTCCCATTTGATAAGACAACTACTCGTGAGTTATTAAAGTTAAAAATAGCTCCCATTAAGACTTGATAGTCCTAGAAATTACTTTTGTTGTTCGTATCTGAATTAATCTTGTTTACCTTTGGCAAATTAATGTCATGTCATAATTGAGTTAATAAACAGTGTATAAAGTGAGAGCATTTTCATTGTTTTTTCAAGCTGATTCACTTTAAAATATATATAACTTTTCCTGCAGATTATAAACAGACAGATTAGGAAGAAAAGACACTTAAGCTGTGTCCTTAAGCAACTATTGTACAACACTACAAGTTTATTTTCCGTTTGTCTACTTAGAAAATCAAGCAAATGACTTATAGAGGGTTTTATGTAACTGCCATAATAACTTACATACATTTGTCCTACCGGTAAATAATATCATGTTTTGGATCCTCTTTTGTTATTTTTACCACTCAAAATATGCCATTATATCTGAAAATAATTTTTATCTGGAAAAACTAACTTTAAAACAGTTGCAAGTACAAAGATAGTACAAATTAATCACCATTTTTTATCTATACGAGTTCATAGTTAACATTTTATACCATATATGTTGCTGAATATTATGGTCCTTTTCCCTTAACTTATACAGTATATCTTTCCTAGGACTATGAACAGTGTCTCAAATAATCAGTTACATAACCTATTGTCCATATTTTAACAGTTAATCAATTTGTGGCCTTTATCTCATTTTTTCCTTCCAATAAAAGATCTAATCAAGGACCAGGTATTGGATTTAGTTCTCATTTCTTCAGCTTCTTTAGTCTGCATAAATTCCACTGGCTTTTTGTTTTATAACATTAACTTTTTGGTTTCTTTTTGGGCTAAACCAGGCGATGTTCAGGAGTTACTTCTGGCTCTGCATTCAAGAATTACTCCTGCTGGTGCTCAGGGAATTATAGGGGATGCCTGGGATTGAATCTGGGTTGGTCTCATGCAAGGCATATGCCCTCCCCAATGTACTATCGTTCTGGCCCTTATAACCCTAACTTTATAGAAGAATTTAGTCCTACCTCTTTTTTATTAGGCAGAAATTTTCTTATTGTGTAGTCGTCTGATGTTTCTATGTGACTAAATTGATCCTCTGCCAGACAAATGAAGAGGTAATGCTATGTCTGCTCAGGAAGGCACAGTTGAGGTTCCATAACTTCTGACTTTTGTTCACAATGATAGCAATTTTAATCACATGGTCAAGTTGTTTTCTTACTCTTCTACTATGTAGTTTTTGGTTTTATTTATTGGCTTTATTTTTTCTTGAAACTAACAAGTAATTTGTAAAGTGGGACTAAGAGATTGTACAAACATCCTGCTCCTCAGCTAAATTTCTAACTTAACATCTAGTGATGATGTTTACCTAATCCCGTCTTTACTGGGAGAGCAGCAATATTTATGATTTTTTTCACTTTAGAACACTTAGTCATTGACATTAAAGTCTAAGAGAGAAATCTTCCTTTTCCCCGTGTATCTATCATCACAATAAACTCCTAAATTACTAGGCTTTTCAGTGATTTAAAATTCATTTCTGTACTTGATTATATTTTGTATAAGTTACTCAGATGTAACTACTGCCATCTGATATTTTAAGTCATTGCCATTTAAACATAAGTTCCAAGATGTAATTACTTTACATATAAATAAAAGGTGGCTAGATCAATAGCACAGCGAGTAGGGCATCTGCCTTGCATGTGGTTGATGAGGGTTCGATTCCTCCATTCCTCTCAGAGAGCCAGCAAGCTACCAAGAGCATCCCGCCCACACAGCAAAGCTACTCATGAAGTATTCAAGATGCCAAAAACAGTAACAACAAGTCTCACAATGGAGATCTTACTGGTGCCCGCTCGAGCAAATTGAACAATCAAAGGACAGTGCTACAGTGCTATAGTGCTATAGATATAAAAGATAGATAACATTTTTGAGCAATAAGTATTTTTCTATACCCAGCACAATTTTCCTTTGACCTAGAAAATTCACTCAAAAGTCCTGAGCTTCCAAAATCACACTTGCACATATTAAAACTTACTGATATAAAAATAGTCACATGCAGTTATATCTTTCAATAAGTTTTACTGTATACATGAATGTCAAAATACAAGGCAGTCCCTAAATATAAGGAAGCCATTCGAACTATACTGACATTAAAAAAAAGAAAAAGAAAACTCCAAGACAGATAGCAACAAAACAAGAGCAAAAGACAAAAACAGAACATGAAAGAGAATAGATAAATATCATAAAAAGATCTAAGATGAAGTTACATTTTTCCTGGTGAACATGAAAAATACTGTGGATACAATAGATGCTGGTTTTACTGATGAATATGAATCTTACAATGTTCAATGGTATCTCAATCTCAAAAATACTAGTAGAAAAAGGTAAGGGACAGAACAATGTGCATAGCATGTTACTATGGAATCAGAACGGGTGGACTTATTCATAACTATGTTTGTCAATGCTGAAAAACCTCTCTGGGAAAATAAACATGACATTGGTAACAATAATCAACTCTATGAGAAGACAGGGACACCACGAACAGGTATACACTCGTTAGTGTGTATTTAGAAAGACATTCTCTGCAGGAAAATAAATGAAAAATACTTTCTTATGTTGGGCTGGAGCAATATCACAGCCGGTAGGCCGTTTTCCTTGCACACGGCCGACCCAGGTTCGATTCCTCCCTCCCCCTCGAAGAGCCCAGCAAGCTACTAAGAGTATCCTGCCCACACAGCAGAGCCTGGCAAGCTACCTGTGGCATATTCAATATGCCAAAAACAGTAACAACAAGTCTCACAATTTGTTGTGAGACGTTACTGGTGCCCGCTCGAGCAAAATCGATGAACAGTGGGAGGACAGTGCTACAGTGCTACTGTCCTATGTTGCCTCTCTCTTCTCTTCCCCAAACCTATGTACCAGTGCACCTTGAACAACACTTAAAATATAATGGGCAGAGTCTTTGACAGGCTGGAGAAAATCCAAGGGAAGTAAACCAGGTTTAGTTTTCACTACAAGCTGTACCATGAGCATGAATAAACTATTCTTAATAGTTGGTTAGATGTATAGATAAACAATTATCTTTGATTCCACCAAAGAAGTGAGAATTGTTGTTAGATGCTCTGACCCTCACTGTCTTCTCAGATAACTTCTAAGTTCATCCACTTTTCCTGCTAGGCCCTCCAAACCCCATTTTTTTAAATTTTTTAATTTTTATTAGTGAGACACCATGAGGTACAGTTGTAGACTTACAAATTTTTGTGCTTGAGTTTCAATTGTACAATGTTCAAATACCCATCCCTCCACCGGTGCCCGTTTCCCACCACCACAGATCCAAGTATCCCTCCCACCCCCCATCCCCCATCCCACCCTGCCTCTGTGGCAGGCCATTCCCTTTTGTTCTCTCTCTCCTTTTGGGTGTTGTGGTTTGCAAGTGAGGCATTGAGTGGCAATCATGTTTGGTCTATAGTCTACTTTCAGCAAGCTTCTCCCATCCTGGGAGGATCCTCCCAACACGCTTTATTTGGTGCTCCCTTCTCTATCTGAGCTCCCTTTTCCCCTAGCATGTGTGGCTGGCCTCCAAGCCATGGAGCAAACCTCCTGGTACTAATCTCGGCCATTCTTGGGTGTTAGTCTCCTATTTTGTTACTTTATTATCCCCAGATGAGTACAATCTTTCTATGTCTATCCCTCTCTTTCTGAATCATTTCGCTTAATATGATACTGTCCATGTAGTACCACTTGTATGTAAATTTCACGACTTCATCTTTTCTAACAGCTACATAGTACTCCTACATTCACAAATATCTGTTTGGTTCCCCATTTTGATAGCACCAACTCAAAGTTGGTAGGTTCAAATTGAACTATACCTTAATAAGTTACTTCATCCTCTTGCCTTAATCTCATTCTTTTAATCACCTTTCATCTTGAAATTTTAATTTATCTTTGTCTCCTTCCTCCATCCCCCCACCCCAGTCCCCTGTCCCATTTCCTTGTTGTCAACTCTCGAGTAGATAAGACACAGGATTTAGATTTAGATTAAAAATCTAAAATTTAGATTTAGATTAAAATTAGTTTTGGTTCTATTCTATACTTGTGACCAAGAAACTTAACTATCTGAGTTTTAGTTTTCTGATCCTTAAATGGGAAAAAAATAATTTTACTCTGCAAGGATTCCATGAAAATTACATGAGGGAGATTTTGTAAAGTTCCATTTGGTCAGGTAGAATTCAGTAAACATTATCCGATATCTCACTCCAACCACTTTCTAAGTTCTGTGTGATCAGTTACTTTTCCAAGAATTCATTTCTTCAGGGAACTTCAGAATTTTCATTTCTCCCTCTTTCCTCTGCCTTCAAGAAGAAGACAATCACAATCACAATCACAACCATCCTGTTATTTGTCAATTGCCTCGAGCAGGCCCCAGTAACGTCTCCTTCGTCCTAGCCCTGAGATTTTTTTTAAAAAGTGCCATATTCAAGGCCCTTTCAGGGTTAGGAGAATGAGACCCATCATTGTTACTGGTATTTGGCATATTGGGTACGCCACGGGGAGCTTGCCAGACTCTGCTGTGTGGTCAGGTTATATTCGGTAGCCTGCAGTTTGTCCAAAGTAGGAATGAGATGATAAGATGTCGTGCAGCCGCCAATGCTGAGTGTGATAATCTCTGGATCCTGGCCGTTGTTGGGGTTACACGGCAGTTGGTGGGTGTAACTGTCTAGCTACTGGCAGGTTCAGTCCCAAACCGTGCAGGCTTGGAGATCTCAGCCCCAGGTCACACACACCTGGGTTCCTCTGCCAGTTCTTTTATGCGTGAGGCTCATCCAAGTGTGTGGAGAGTGGTCCCAGCATGGCCTTGGCTGGGGCCCGGAGGTCTTCAGCTGTTGGGCCCTGGTGAGGACAGTCAGGCACAGGGTAGGAGACTCTGCCTTGTTCTCTCCCGGGAGCTTGGTGTGATAATCTCTGGATCCTGGCCGTTGTTGGGGTTACACGGCAGTTGGTGGGTGTAACTGTCTAGCTACTGGCAGGTCCAGTCCCAAACTGTGCAGCTTGGAGATCTCAGCCCCGGGTCCCACACATCTGGGTTCCTCTGCCACTTCTTTTATGTGTGAGGCTCATCCAAGTGTGTGGAGAGTGGTCCCAGCATGGCCTTGGCTGGGACCCGGAGGTCTTCAGCTGTTGGGCCCTGGTGAGGACAGTCAGGCACAGGATAGGAGACTCTGCCTTGTTCTCTCCCGGGAGCTGACAATTCTTCTTAATAATGGGAAACTACTCTAGTAAAGGTCCTCAGAAAATAGATTTCATGGAGTTAGAAGTCTGACTTCATTTAAGGTGAAGTCATGGTGCGTGCTAAGTGACAGCTGGGGGTGGGTGTCCTAAACTCCCATAATCATCATTCTATTTTAAAAAATTACATATAGGTAATTGATACTTTGGCCAATTTTTTGTATACTGTCAATGGAGGAACTTTGCTTTTTTTATTATTTTATTTTGTTTATATGTCTTCATTTAATTTGGTTTGGTTTGATTTGGTTTGGTTTGGAGGCCATACCTAGCAGTACTCAAGTAATTCTTACCTCTGTGCTCTTTCCCTGACAGCGCTCAGGGAACCAGGTGTGGTCCCTGATTTGAACAGTGTTGGGCCATACAAGACAAGAACCTCAAACCCTGTACCCGTATTTTTACTGTTTTCAAATTATTCCCGTGACTTGACTATTTCTCTGAATGCATCTATAAGTGCATTTCTTCATTTGCTTCCCATCCTTTCTTCTTCCATTACTTCTTATTTTGGATTATGAACTTATATCCCATTCTGTATGATGCTACCAAAAAGAAAAAAGTCTCCCTAAAAGTATACTCACATGCATACCCATAGTTTTATTCACCACAGTTTTGAATAACTTTCAGTTCCTCAAGGGAAAAAAACAAATTTCTCTTCTAAGCCCTTTGTAAAGGTAAAGGCCCTCCCGTTGATCGTCGATTTGCTCGAGCGGGCCCAGTAACGTCTCCATTGGAGACTTTGTTGTTACTGTGTCTGGAATATCGAATACTCCCGGTAGCTTGCCGGGCTCTCCGAGAGGGGTGGAGGAATCGAACTCGGGTCGGCCATGTTGGCCGCGTGCAAGGCGAACGCCCTACCCGCTGTGCTATGGCTCCAGCCCTTTGTAATAGGGTTTGAAATTAGTGGACCTGACTTTGTTTCCCACATTAGAATTTCATATTCTCTATATCCTTAATCCCATTATTTTAATCTCCTTTAATCATTTTTCTTGCCAACTATATTATTTGATGTTTTCTGAACAGTCCTATACTATTTTTTCGTATGGAGTTCCCTTTCTCCAGGCCTTTCATTATTAAACCACTTGTGAAATCCTATCAAGGCCTTCAAATTCCATCTCTAATACAACTTTTGTAATACTGGCTTTTATTTTTAAACTTATTATGGTTTGAGTTATGGTTGAAACCATATGGTTTTGGTTATCCCTATATGAATTTATTGAACAAACAGTCTTATCTACTAAATATTGAGAGGATTTGATATTTTCCCTTTAGAGAAACAAGCATATTGTTGGATCCCAATTGCATTACCTGGCACACAATCTCTCTAGTCTCAAGATGAATAAAATAGGTATCAAAAGGTGAGTGGTGAATTACTATGGATAGAAATGGTCTTGATCACAGTAGCCTATTTGTCAGTGTTGATGAGCTTGCTTCATAAATGTCTCGGTGAGGAAGAATCTAAGAAAGACTAGATTTGACTTCTGGCTCCATCCAACCTTGGACATATCATGTCATGTCACTAGGTCTCCCTCCAAGCCATCATGTGTCAAGCAAGGGGATGAGTGAAGGTCCTGCCTGTTTCCCTGGCATCCTCCATAGTTAGTTACTCCCTAGGCTACACTGTCCTGCCTTTAGGTCCATTCCTTGAATGACCACTAGCTGGCAGGATTGCTACATGGTGTGCTGGCCATCACCTCTCCACCTCTAATTCCATTTCCTGGAAGGATTTGCCTTTGGTGACTGGAGCAAAACAAAAGAACATTCCAGCCTGGCAGCAGCCAAGATCTAAGCGCTGTCTAAATGGGCTCTAAATGGAAAAGGGGAGGCAAAATTCTCCGAGGCTTCTGTGTGAAGAAGACACTGCTTTGCCTCCAGCCTGGAGAAGGGACCAGGATTCCTAGGGCCAGCTGGCATCTTCCCCAGTGGACGTGACCTAAACCAACACAAGGCGTATTATGAAGAATCCGATGCTGCCTTGTCTTAGAAAACACACCATAAAGCCCACGCAAAAATGGGGTTTGGGTTCAGAATGTCCAGATGTGTGGGCAAGTCACTTTCATGTCTCTAGTTCCCAATGAGCTCCTTTGTATAAAGAGCGGAAGTCAGCTTTCAGAACTTTGTGTCCTGCCTGCCAGTACCATCGGCCCTGAAGAGAATACACACTTTGTGAACACAGGGATTTGCTTTAACTCCTGTTGGCACCATTTCTATGAACCTAAGTACATTACTTCTAAGTCTCCTCATCTACAACATTTAATAGGAGATATTAAACCTATTAATTCAGAGATCTTTCAATTTCCGTTCCAAGAATGGAATGAGGTGAGATTTCACAAAGAGGTGCTCAGCGTATTCATTCAGATTCCTGTTACAAAACTCAAGACAGCAAAATTCCAACATCATTTAAAATTTTGCACATATGTACAAGAAAAGCAGCCATATTGTTTTTCTAAGGCATTTATTTCTTTTTTCTGACTCTATAATTTCTCTTTTCTCAAAAATGAATTCTTATTACTTTTTTTATTGTGGTAGAGTATACCTGTAAGTCTCTATCTACTGTCACCCTAAACTGTTACTGCCACTTGATCTCTTTGTCCGGCTTCTATGAATTTAACCATTCTGGACAACTCACACAAGTAGAATTTTGCAATATTTCCTTCTGTGTCTGATTCACTCTGATTCACTTATTTTCTTTTTTCATTTAATATAAAGTCCTCAGTGTTCATTCATGTGGCAGCATTCAACAGAATTTCACATATATATATATAAACAAAACAATAGGTAAGACAATATGTTTAGACAGCATTTTTAATAGACATGTAAGATTTTGTTTATTAAATAACTCACTGCTGTATTTTGTTGTTTCAAACTTAAAATTTTTGTGAAGAATGTAAACATGGGGTTCCTTCTTTTTACTTCTTTTGAGTAGCTATTCAGAAGTCAAATTGCTAAATCATGTGAAAATCTATGTTATCCATGCTAGAACTATGCTAGATACCTATGCTAGATCTATATTAATAGATAGATTTTGAAGAGCCAAAATACTGTTTTCACAGCTGCTGTTCCCCTTTACATTCCTTTATTTTCTTAAGCTCTTTCTTTCACTCTTGCTTGGTTCTTTTTCTCTTTTTCTTTCTTTCCTTCTTTTCTTCTTCCTTTTCTTTCTATCCTTTCTTTCCCCTTCCTTCCTTCCTTCCTTCCCTCCCACCCACCTTCCTTCCTTCCTTCCTTCCTTCCTTCCTTCCTTCCTTCCTTCCTTCCTTCCTCTCTTTCTTTCTTTGGCCACACTCAGTAACCCTGAGTAGTCCTCAGGAACTACTACTGGCTTGAAGGTAGTTCCCTGATGTGTTTGGGGAACCATGTGCTTCTGGGGACAAAATGCTCCTACCATTTGAACTGTCTGTCCAGTCCCCTTTCATATTTGTTTGCTTATTTTGTTTATAATATCCACCCTAATGGTTATGAATTGGTATCTCATTGTGGGGTTGTTACAGCTGACGAATATGCTGATATGTATTCCCCTAATAATTAGTAATATTGAGCATCTTTTCATGCTGTTAAATAACCTTTTCAAGTGTTTTTACTAAACAAATGGACATGGTATGAAATAAAATACAACATTTGTACACATTTCCAAGCTGAGACATAAGATGTCCAATAAGTTTCCCACAGGTAGTGGACAACTTATAGCTATAACCTAGAATCCCAGGCATCTATTTCTTCTTCTCCATGAAGAGAATGGGTCCCAGTTTGAGATGCCTCTTTTCTCTGCAGTCACATGAGGAGATGTGGTCCAATGTATCTAGATGGTCACAGCTACCTCACTAGCCTATGTTTAATAAGAAACTGTTTCCACTGATTCGAAAAAGATCTATGCCCACCTCTGTTCACTGCAATGCTATGTACAATAGCCAGGATCTGGAAGTAACTTAACTACCCAACAACAGATGCGTAGATAAAGAAATTGTGATCTACAAAGAAGAAACCCTGCCTTTTGCTATATTTGTATGGAACTAGAGGGCTCTGTGTTAAACAAGGTAAATCAAAGGGAGAAGGACAAATACTGAATAATCTCACTCACAGGTTGAATATATAAAAGGAGACTGAACAATGGCAAATGCAAACAAGCCTTTGGATTGTGATAACAGAAGTGATATTATCAAATTGGGTGATGGGCAGGGAGAGTTGGGGTGAACTAGAAGTGACATAAAGACAGTGGTGGAGGGTTTGAGACAGTTTGGTGGTGGTGGATGTGTAGCATAAACATTAACCCTGATGTAATCATTGTTGGTTCTTTAAAACAAAGGGGGGGTGGGGGAGCACTTTCAAAGGAATGTCAACCTCAAATTAAAATTAAATCAATTCACCTAGAAACCACTCTGCATCTAACAGTGACAGATATGAAAGCAGAGGAATCCCTCTGGGGAGGGTGTAGGAGGAATTAATCCAGAAAAGGATTACAGGAGGTTACTCAACAATTGGAATGGTGTTTCCCAAACATTAACCTGGGGGTTGGAGTGACAGTACAGCAGGTAAGGCATTTACCTTGCACATGTCTGACCTGGGTTTGATCACTTGCATCTCAAAAGGTCTCCTGAGCACCACCAGAAGTAATTTTTGAGTACCAAGAGTAACCCCTGGCATCACTGAGTGTGACCCCAAAAGCCAAAAACAAACAAACAAACAAAAAATCTATCCATGGGGAATGCAGTAGTTGATTAGCAGCAAATAAAAGAAAAAAAAAATAAGGACATTTTAGGAGTTTTCATGGAGATTAGTTTACTTCATATAGGCATTATAATTCAGGATAAAAATGTCCTTTCTTTTATAAACAAATACATCTTGAATGAGTCCAAATAAGAAATGCAAGCCTACATTGCTTCTGAGTTTATGTTGTGAGCTTTGAACTGGATGCTTTAGCACTCCCAGTACCCAGGAATTTCTGGCAAAGAGCAAGCAGGGACTGGAGGGCTGTTGCCATGGAGAAGGACAAGTGGGCTGAGATGAGGCCCAGAGAAGGTTTAGTCTAGAGTGACTCTCATGCTCAAGCCTTTCCAGAGAAGCCCCTTGTATGGGCTGATAATCCTCAGCCATTTTGCAGGCCCCTCTCCTCTTTGGCCAGGCAAGAGGATTTAAAGAGACAGGAATCAGAGCCCAGGGATATAGCTCAAAAGTCTGGAGCACATGCTATGAAAGGCAAAGCCTTGAGTTTAATCCTGGACTGGCTCCCCAAAACTGCTGGATGTGGGGCTGGAGCAATAGCACAGCGGGTAGGGCATTTGCCTTGCATGCGGCCAACCCGGGTTCGATTCCCAACATCCCATATGGTCCCCCAAGCACCGCCAGGAGTGATTCCTGAGTGCAGAGCCAGGAGTAACCCCTTAGCATCGGCTGGGTGTGACCCAAAAAGCAAAAAAAAAAAAAAACTGCTGGATGTGGCCCTCAAACCAATCAACTAATCAGTAAGAGGTGGGAATCTGCTAATGTCCTTTTGGAGTCGTCTGATCCAACCTCCAGAGAAGGGTGGGCAAACTTTCTCTGGAAAAGGCCAGATAGTATTTTGGGCTCCGTGAACCATATGATCTCTGTTATATAGGACTCAATTGTAGTCCAGAAGCAGCTAGGCATAATGCAAATACACAAATGCATAGCAATGTGTGCCACTAAGTTATATTACCAAACTGGGTAATCAGGGAGTCAGATCTGGCCAGCCATCCACTGTTTTCCAAGAACCGTTAAAAACCATTGTAGATACTGCCGAAGAGAAGGGCCACATGGAGGGCGGGATCCACAGCTCCCAGAGGAAAAACAAAAAACAGGTTCCAAAAAGAGCCGAGATCATCGGGAAGTCCCAGAGGGGGTAGGTACCGCATCCCACCTCCCCCAGATGGAACCCTGCTGACCAGAAGCCTCTACAAACACAGTTCGAGTATGCGGGAACTAGGACTTTTTCTCAAGACCGAGTGGCCGCTTACGTGGCCGCGCGACATCTCTCTATATACAAAGTGATCAATGGGAAGTAAACCACCCAACGTTTCTCCCTGAAAATCAGAGTTAAGATTGGAGCACGGCCACAGCCCCAGAAACACAAGGACTAAATGCAGAACCCAGCAGCTTGGAGCAGAAAAGTGAACGGACTATGCGTTAATCCAGGCCATCAAGTCTGCCCGGAGGGGAAAGGGTGTTGCCCCATTCGCCCTCTCTTCTCTGGAAAGAAGGAGAGCGGCCGCATGGGTGCCTTGTGGACAGCAGGTATGAGCCGGGGGTGTGGGGGCGACTAAAACCTCATGGGAAGGGGGGCATTCCGGTCCGTCCTTCACGCCCTACCAAGGTCACCAGTTGCCCCCCGCAAGCGGCTCTCCAGCACAGCCACAGCCCCAGAAGCACAAGGACTTAATGCAGAACCCAGCAGCTTGGAGCAGAAAAGTGAACGGACTATGCGTTAATTCAGGCCACCATGTCTGTCCGGAGGGGAAAGGGTGTTGCCCCATTCGCCCTTTCCTCTCTGGAAAGAAAGATGGCGGCCGCATGGGAGCCTTGTGGACAGCAGGTATTGTTGCCTACTGACCAAGTAAAAGAATGCTTGATTTTTCATTCCCCCTTTGTCCTGCTCAAAGCTGGGCAACTTCCCAGTACAGGAGGTTTCAGTTTGGGGGACAAAGCTGGGCAGCTTCCCAGTACAGGACGTTTCAGTTTGGGGAAAATGCACCCTCGTAAATGATTTGTAAATGATGTACAAGGAACAGCACAGTCTCTATGGATATGTCAAAACTGTAACAAAGCAGGCCACTCCGACCGGTAGCGTTAGGTCGAAAGGGTCACCAGGTGGCTGACCAACGGTGCATGGCTCTGCCCACTGTGACTGACCAACGGTGCATGGCTCTATTCATCGTCCCATCCACTTTCCCACGTCCCATCCCCTTTCCTTTCTTTCGGGTGGGTTGTGGAAACATACTTAAGTCTGTACCTGTCCTCTGAATAAACGCACACATTCATGCCATCTCCTGAATGACGGAACCCTGTGTGACTCGAGTGCTGATTTCACCCTGACAGCCCTCCCCTGGCTCGGCTCCGCAGCGCCGGATGCGGCAGGTATGAGCCGGGGGTGTGGGGGCGACTAAAACCTCATGGGAAGGGGGGCGTTTCGGTCCGCCCTTCACGCCCTACCGAGGCCACCAGTTGCCCCCCACGAGCGGCTCTCCAGCACGGCCATGACTCCAGAGCACAGAAACCAATTTCTTAACTATCTGACTTTCAGTAGAAACACTTCCAGGGTCAATAAGTAAAATAGCAGAAATCCAAAACCAACATTTAATTCTTGAACGTAGCTGTAGAAAGCAAATCACTTCACAATGCTTCTTCAGCATGTCTGATTTGGGGGTGGGGAGGATAAACTCTAAATAATAGTGGTGAATCTTTTATTGAAACAGTGAATCTAATCAAAGCAGATAGAGTGTTAACTAGAATTCATCTGCCTCACAGGGACTGGGAGAGGTGGGGGGTGGGGTTTTATTGGGGTTCTTCATGGTAAAAAATAAGTATTGGTAAAGGGAAATGTGTTTGTTATTTGCATGACTGAGACCTAAACCTGAAAGCTTTGTAACCTTTCCCACAGTGATTCAATAAATAAATAAATAAAATATATACAAACAAACAAACAAACAAAAAAAACATTGTATGGTGGAGGGATGGGTCCTCGATCATTGTGTAACTGAAAACCAAGCACAAAAATTTGTAAGTCTACAACTGTACCTCATGGTGTTTCACAAATAAAAAAATTTTTTTAGAAAAAAGAAATAAAACATAGATGAATAAGAAAAAAAAGAACCATTGTAAAGCTATAGAGGAAAGTTTCACACATCCTGGAGGCTAGAGCAATAGCACAGCAGGTAGGGCATTTGCCTTGCATGTGGCCAACCCAGGTTCGATTCCCAGCATACCATATGGTCTTCCGAGCACCACCAGGAGTAATTCTTGAGTGCACGAGCCAGGAGTAACCCCTGTGCATCGCCAGGTGTGACCCAAAAAGGAAAAAAAAAAAAAGAAAGTTTCACACATCCTGGGTCAGAGGCACGGAAAGCTATATCCTGGTCATCCTACAGGAAACCACATACCACAAAGGAACTTGTGGTTTGAGTTTAGCATAAACAGAGTTCTCCAAACACTGACGGTACAACTATTGCCAGAATTTTGTAACTAGTTGCTTTGTGTCAGTCCATCTATTAAGTCCCTCCAGTGGGTTATTTTCCCAACCACACTGTACGTAGATGTTACTATAATTTCCACTTTACAGAAAAGGAAATAAGAATTGGGAATAACAGAGATCAGACTTATCTTCCATCTTAAACTTATACATGAATGTGATTTCCAGAGATTCATTAAGAGGCAGGGCCATACAGAAGGCAACCCGAGAGGAGAGCTCTCCTGTAGCCTGGCTCAGTGTCTGCCAGGCCGACAGAGGAGCTTCCAGATGGCTCGACTCTCATCCGAGGCAGGATAAAAATTCTCCTCGAGCCCTAGAGAGGAGAAGCCATGCAGAAAAGAGCATCAAAGACCTGCAGAGGTTCTCTTTGCCTCTAGCTCAGAATGAATAAGCAAGTTTATGCGGAAGAACCATCTGGACTGGAAGAGAACCCGCAGAAAGCAGCTCGCACTCTGGATTGGGGATGGTGGATGTTCCTTCAGCCAGAGTACAAAGGCATCCAGTACTCAAAGGTGTCTGCTACCTTGTAGTGACACTAAATCAGCCCAGGACTGTGCTGATATCACTGGTATCACCTATAAAACCCCCAATGTAGGGGCCAGAGAGATAGTACAGAAGGTAGGGCACTTATCTTGCACCTGGTCAAAATGAGGTTGATCCCTGGCATCCCATATGGTCCCCCAATTCCTTCCAGGAGTGATCCCTGAGCATAGAGTCAGGACTAAGCCCTGGACACCATCAGCTATAGCCCCAAAACACACACACTCACACACCACACACACACTCACAAAAATCCATTTTTTAAAAGCAACTCAATTTTATCCTTAAAAGGGGGGATATAAAAAATGGAAAAAGAGGGGCTGGAGCCATAGCACAGCAGGTAGGGTGTTTGCCTTGCATGTGGCCAACCTGGGTTTGATTCCCAGCATCCCATGTGGTCCCCTAATCACTGCCAGGAGTAATTCCTGAGTGCAAAGCCAGGAGTAAACCCTGAGAATCTCCAGGTGTGACCCAAAAAGCAAAAAAAAAAATAAATAAATAAAAAATAAAAATGGAAAAAGATTAAAAGCATATCTGTCCCCCAATAATATAAAATTTACAACATCTGCCCATCCAATAAAAAATCAGCATGCACACAAGAGCCAAACCCTAGGAGAGAAAATCTGTCTACAAAAACAGACATAAACACCATCGATGAGACAGTGAATAGACGTGGATATTCTATATGCTTCCTTAAATGTGCTCCCTTTTTTCACCAAGGTGGAGATAAACACAGCAAGCACAGATGTAATGAAAAGAAAGGTTAGGTCCAGTGAAGATGTTTGGAAAAGAACAAACATCAGTGCTCAGATGCTTGCACACACACAAGTTTTGGTCGTAATTCTTCCCAGGGGTTCCAGTGGTGATCACACTTGTACTCACTGGAGGTGACACTTGATGGCTGTGCTGTTAGTGCATCTATTTAGTAATGCTGTTCACCAGGGATCACACATACACAGTACAGCCAAAAAGCGCTCGTTGTTGCCAGAGAATGCAGACAGTCGACCTGTCAGGACTGGACTTCGTAGGCGTGAGATACTGGATATTTCATTCATAGCCATAGGCTCACAAGGAAGAACCCTAAGTCCTTGTGCTATTTATCTCAGCCGCTTGAATATTTGCAAGAGCGACATTTTTCAAAATTTACTTTGAAAAAACAATATTTAACCTGCAGAATGGAATAAGGAGCTTTCATGCCCCTTTGCCATGTTGATGTGCACAATACACAATGCTAATTATACCTAAGTTTATCTATTCAGAAAAAGCAGACTAAGTAGGACGGGAATACCATACATAATGCATAAGATCTCAAAATTAAATGTAATCTTAAGGTTCATCTAATCCACCCCTCTCATTTTGCAGGTGAAGAAACCAAGGCCACACGCAGAGATAATGGCAGAGTTGGAATTAAAATCTTTTCTTTGCTTCTGGGAGAACAGGAGTGACTGGGAATCAGTGATTACCTTTCAGAAGCTGTGGGCACTAAGTGGTGCCAGATCCTAACCTCTTAATGCAAAGAATACTGTCCATGGAGTGAATAAAATAGTGAAGGCATGCGACATTTTTTGCATTTATCTCAGTGGCTGCCACACAGAAAGATCTTACCAAACGGTCTTATAAAATTTTTCTCTCAGAATTTGTTGACTATTAGCAGTCTGTAAGAAGGGAAAATCTTTTGGATTCTACACAAAATGAAAGTCCTAATAAACTCAGAACTTTTCAAACTCCAGTTAAAATCACCGATATGAAATCTCAGCAAGATGTAACTAGAATTCAATATACAGGGAAGAAAGAGCTGTCACCTTTTTAACTTTATTGCAGACTTCCTAAAGAAAGATGACAAAGAAGATTAGAGCGATTCTCAAAGGAATAGAGTGCATGCTAGATATGTAAGACAAGGTTTTATCTCCGGAAAGACCCCTGAGCACAGAGCTTGGAGTAGCCCACAAGCTCTGCTGGGGAAGAAAGGAAGGAAGGAAGGAAGGAAGGAAGGAAGGAAGGAAGGAAGGAAGGAAGGAAGGAAGGAAGGAGAGAAAGAGAGAAGGAAAGGGAGGGAGGGAGGGAGGGAGGGAGGGAGGGAGGGAGGGAGGGAGGGAGGGAGGGAGGGAAGGTTGTTAGCTTGTTCGGCGTTGGGAAATGGGCAATGAAGAAGATGCATTGGTCATTTTGCTTCCATCTCTAAGAGAGGCAAAACAGTGAACTGAACAGTAGTAACTTCTTTTCGTCAAGAAAATTCTTTCCTCTCCAATTTCTCTGCTTCCCAGGCACCTTTACAAGAGGTTGTACATTAGGACAACATCATTGCCCTTCAGCCTCTTATCCTCTTCTCTTCTTTCCTTTACTCCTTTCTCTCCACTCCTCTCCTTTTATTCCCCCCCCCAACTTCTCCACTCCACTCTCTTTTGGGTCATATGGCATGCACATGTAATACCACTTTGCCACCATATGAGAAGCCATCTAAGAATTATAGTGACATTGAAAGAAGGCAGAAATAAGACATATGAGCACACACATCCACACCACACAAAACCAGGAACACTAAAACCATACCACAGTTGAGCTCAAATCAAGTCAACTCCAAGTTTCCCTTTACTTTCAATTTCCAAATATAGGAACCACCAAATCCTTCCATTCACATCACCTATGAATTGTGGTTTCTATTGCTTGCAGCAAAATTAAATTTAATGAATCAGAATTGTTTTACCATGAGGATTTTCTTACATTGATGCACTAATTAACCACTATAAATATTTCATCCACCTAGAATATTATTTTCAAGGAAAACTAACAAATTCACACAAGATTTTATGTTGAAGACTTATATGATTGTATTTAGCAAGATTCGTGTGCTTGTTTTGTGGGATGTGTCTTTTAATCATATAAAGCATATCACATCTAGGAATGCATAACAATTCCATATTTCTAGACTTGCAAATCTAAAGACTAGACTCTGAGATATAACAGCTACGCCCCAAAGTATATTTTGTGTGACCTACACCATGTATTGGGCTAGAATGATAGCACAGCAGGTAAGGCGTTTGCCTTGCACGTGGCCCACGCGGCCGACCCGAG
The DNA here is from genome assembly GCF_029834395.1 of Sorex fumeus. Taxonomy (NCBI): domain Eukaryota; kingdom Metazoa; phylum Chordata; class Mammalia; order Eulipotyphla; family Soricidae; genus Sorex; species Sorex fumeus. The sequence goes on along the minus strand of NW_026606068.1, from coordinate 899,919 downwards.
TTTGATTCCTCCGCCCCTCTCGGGGATCCCGGCAAGCTACTGAGAGTATCTCGCCCGCCTGGCAAGCTACCCGGGACGTATTCGATATGTCAAACACAGTAACAACAAGTCTCACAACGAAGATGTTACTGGTCCCACTCGAGAGGCCAACGGGAGGATAGTGCTACAGTACAGTGCAGTGCTACAGCATGTAATCTCCTTCGCTCATCTCATCTGTCTCCCTGACAAAGTGTAGCTTACAATGCTCCCATTACAGTGCTCTCTCCACCATGACCCATGTAATTAGTTAATTGCATGAAGAGCTTAAAAGTCATAAAATAGCATTTCTTCCTTTTGTTTAATTCAGATAACTCCTCCCTCCAATTAATGAAATGATTGAGGTTTTATTATACACATACTTGTGAGTTTGTGTCTGCAGCATTTCATTGATGAATAATGACTGTGTAGCCACCCACAGACCAGATGGAAATGATTGGAGATTATTAAATAAAATATTGTTAGGTCATTTCCAGCATGTAATCAGCAACAATGGCTGTGGTTAGACTTGTTACATAAACAGATGGAGGAGAGAATGACTCACTGAATACAAGTATTATAGAGCCTTTGGTGTCCCCAATACTTCTGAGCATGGTTTGGTGGTGCAGAGGTTGAAGAGATGGTGACTAGCAATAAGGCTTTGCTTACCAAGTATTATCCAAAGTTCGAGGGTATGGAAAGAGACTCTCTATTCTTCCTCCTTCCTACCTTTGTCCCTTCTCTTATTTTCTTCTTTAATAAAAACACTTACTAAGGGGCTGGAGCAATAGCACCGTGGGTAGAGCGTTTGCCTTGCATGTGGCCAACCTGGGTTCAATTCCCAGCATGCTATATGGTCCCCTGAGCACCGCCAGGAATAATTCCTGAGTGCATAAGCCAGGAGTAACCTCTGTGCATTGCCAGGTGTGACCCAAAAAGCAAAAACAAAAAACAAACAAACAAAACACTTACTGAATGTAAAGCCTGTGCCACCCACTTGTTGAGAATTGAAAAAGACATCATCTGCTTCCACTAGTTTTTCCTGGCTCTATGCCATTGATCAAGTCAGCTTATTCCTAAAAGCTCAGTTTCTGCAATAAAAGCTAAAGAATGGGGGTGTGTCTCAGAGGCAGTGTTTGCCTTGCTACATGTGAGGCTCTGAGTTGTGTACTTGTCACCACACACACTAAAAAAAGATACAAATGGGAACTAGAGTGACAGTTCAATGGGTAGGATGCTTATCTTGCACATACCAACCCAGGTGCAACCCCAGGACCCCATATAGTCCCCTGAGCCCACCAGGGGTGATCCCTGAGTGCAGAGCCAGGAGTTAGACCTGAATTCACTAGGTGTATCCAAAAAAAAATTTTTAAAGATATACATTAAACAGACATGAAAGCTGCCTCTGTTTACTCCACATGTTGACTTCTAAGAACAGTAAAATGGAAAGAATAACTGATATGTTTATTCCATAACCAACGCAACTATAGCCCTCTAGCTTAGAAGGTCATCCTGTGCTTTGATTCTCAGCAGATGGTCATGAGTAGCTTGTTTTATTTTGTTGCTTTTTGGGTCACACCCATTGATGCACAGTGGTTACTCCTGGCTCTGTACTCAGGAATCACACCTGGCAGTACTCAGGGGACCATACAGGATGCTGAGAATCGAACCCGGGTTGGCCAAGTGCAAGGCAAATGCTCTACCCGCTGTGCTATTGCTCCAGCCCCATGAATAGCTTTTAGTCCTTTGGCATGAGACATCTGTTACCAGATGAATTAGGGTGAAGTCCCAGAGCCAACATTTAATAGCTTTGCAACATGAGACAAAACTCATCTTTCAGCTTCAACAATCAAATTAAGTTTTTTTTTTTAATGGGGCAGTTGAGAAGTGAGAGCGGGGGATAATGGTTTGAAATTAAAATCAGGCTTGGCTGACAGTTTGGTTGGTTAATTGGTTGGTTGGTCAACTACAAGGACCCTCTTTAGAAAGGGAGGGGTATTTATTTTCAACCTGTATTCCAACAGAGCAGGAACAAGAAGAATTCAAGAATCCTCTGAAGAGATAGCGCAGGAGTAGGGCATTTGCCTTGCATGAAGGCAACCCTGGTTAAATCCCCAACAGAACATGATCCACTGTCAGGAGCAACCCACAAGCACAGAGCCGGAAGCAGCTCCTAAGAACTTCCAGCTGTGACCCAAAAGCAAAAAGATATTTTAAAAACTTCTCTGAGGGGCAAAAAATGTTTTTTCATTTCTCCCCATTGCTGCTGTTTCTCTTCACCTAGCAGGTTAGTGCTGACTCTATAATCTAGACAGAATCCTATGGTGAGCTGCTCTGAGTGGCCAAGCGAGTTTTACTGTGTTACTTGGCCAAGGGGGATTACTTGTCCGCATACTGACCTCTGAGAGTCACTTCTGCTCACAGTACACACACACACACACACACACACACACACACACACACACACACTCCCCAAGCACTGTTCTTCTGATGAAGAGCCTGTGGAATGGGCAGAAGAAATGGAATCGAACATAAAGCATTACTGACTGGACCAAACAAAATAAGACAGAAAGGGCTGGAGAGACAGGTCAGGAGTTAAGGTAGTTGCCTGGCATTGGCTGACCCTGGTTCAACTCCCTGGTATCACATATGGTCCCCTAAACACGTCCAGGTTTATTCCTGAGCACAGAAACAGGAGTAACCCCTAATATCACTGGGTGTGGTTTTTGGGTGTGATCCAAAAACCAAAAGAAAAATGACAGAAAGTCTTACCTTATTTCATTGAGCAAGTTGCAGCATCACAGTGAATAAACTTGAGCACTCTGAGGATGGGTTTAATGCTCATACTCAGGGCTGCCATGATTTGGGGATGATGGGATTCAAGTCTATCCAGAAAATCACTCTTTACATTCAAAGTTTCCCCCTCAGTGCAATAAGGAGAGAAAGGGCACATAACCTTCTATGTGCAAGGGGAGGAGAGGGAAGGAGTAGCATCCAGTCTATAAATTCTGAATCTAAAGCGTTGACACAAAACAAAGGAAACAAAGAGAAAACATCTGGCACCCATTCCCACAGCATGTTGGTTGTGTTTTCCAGTGGATTTGGGAGATGCTGAATCTCCAGAAACATTGATGATACAATCTGAATCCTTAAGGAGCATTCTGAGTTACAATACAAGCAACTCTCAAAAGTCCTGAAAAATGAGTAAGAGGATCAGGTGGGAAAGGGTGCCCTGAGCACCAAAGGGGAATGAAGTAACCGAAAGATTCATCTAAGTTGTATGAAATCAAAGTTCTTTCCTCCACGGTGTCCATATGTTCCCTGCTAAGCTGTGTCACCCCCACCTTGACCCCCAAACAACAAGATGCTGAATCTCACTCCCCGAACCTCAGAACATGATCTAGTTAGGAAATAGGGTTTTAATTTTTTTCTTTCTTTATGCTCTGGGGCCACACTCAGCAATGCTCAGGGTATACTCCTGACTCTGTATTCAAATGACTCCCGTGATGCTTGGGAAAACATATGGGATGTCAGGGATTAAATCCAGGTTGACCATATGCAAGGCAAGCACCCTATGCCCTACCCTATCTCTCCAGCCCTGGAAATAGCGTTTTTAAAGTGGTAAATCTAACATGTCCTTATAAACGGGGGGAGTTTGGATACAGAGACAAGTGTAGAAGATATGCAAACAGTGATAATGTTGAAGATACAAGTCAAATATTGCCAGAAAGCCACTGAGCATGAGGAGAGGAGCTGAAACACATCGGCTTACAGCTTTCAGAAACAACCAAGCCCACTGTTTTTTTCCCTTGCTTTGCTTTATGTTTTCTTTTGTGGCCACAGAAGTAGGTATTCAGGGCTTACTCTTGGCTATGAACTCATGGATCACTTCTGGTGAGGCTTGGGGGACCACACTGGGTATTGGGAATTCAAACTCAGGTTGGTGCCATGCAAGGCAAGAAAGTTACCCCATTGTACTGTCTACCTCATCCTCACTGATTCCTCCTAGCCTAGAGCAGGAGAAACAGTACAAGGGGTTAAGTTCTTGCCTTGAGTGCAGCAAGTTTAGTTCAATCCCTGGCTCCAAATATGGTTCCCCACAGACATAGAAGGACTGCACTCGTTTGTGGAGTATAGAATAACATAACATGAGGCTGACATCCAAGGACAATAGATACAAGAACCAGGAGGGGAGAAGGCAGATGGAATAGAGAAGGGATCACTAAAAAATGCTGGCTGGAGGAATCGGTCTGGGTGGGAGATGTGTGCTGAAAGTAGATAATGGACTAAACATGATGACCTCTCAGTGTCTGTATTGCAAACCATAATACCCAAAAGTAGAGAGAGAGTATGGGGAATATTGCCTGACATGGAGGCAGGGGGAGGGGAGGGAATGGAGGTATACTGGGGAGATTGGTGGTAGGGATTGTGCACTGGTGGAGGGATCAGTGTTTGATCATTGTGTGATTGTAACCCAAACATGAAAGCTTATAACTTTCTCATGGTGATTCAATAAAATTAAATACATACATACATATATATGTATATATATGTGTATATATATGTATATATACACATATATGTATTGTTCCCCAAACACCACCAAGGGTTATTTCTGAGCACAGAGCCAGGAATAATCCTGAATTGGGCCAGGTGTTGTATAGCCCAATCCACCACAACCACTAAGAAAAAGAAAAGATTTCTATCTTCATCTTCTTTTGGTTAAGATACCTCACTTCTGGTCCTAGTTAGAGCCAGTCCTGACAATGAATTCACCATCGAAAAAAGTTTCACCGACTCCTTAAAGAGAAGGAGAAAAGAAAGTGACACTCAACCTCATTGAAGGACACACAATCCTATGGCCTATTAGTCATCTTCACCTACAGCTTTGTTAAGGATAGTAGTTCTCAGTTTCCAGCACTAGCCTATTCCTGAAGCATCTCCTAGTTTAGGATGCTCTCCAGGGTGTCTTGTAAGCACCTGAACATTTCACCTGAGTATTACAACTAGGGTTCCTGAAGAAGTATCCCACGGAATTCCTTTTAACTAGAATGACTCATAAATCTAACTGAGATCTCCAAGCCTGCTCGGAACGGGGCTGAGCATCCTCCATCCAGATCCTCCATCTTCCAGTAGTCAGGGGTCACACCCACCAACAGCCCCCCCTCCCCGGGCGCCAGGTAATCCTATCAAAGGCCAAGATCCAGAGACTATAAAACCCAGCTCCCGAAAGAGAACACCGCAGCGTCTCCTGCACCGCCCCCCCCCACACACACACACCACTCCTGGCTTTCCTCACTGGGGCCCCTTAGAAGGGAGCAGGTTGAGTTTCCCTCCCCGCCCTGAGCAGAGCCCCGGCAGCTGAAGACTTCTAGAACCAGCCACAACCATGCTGAGACCACTCTCCGCATGAAGGTACTGGCAGAGGAACACAGGCATGCAGGTCCCGGGGCTGAGATCTCCAAGCCTGCTCAGATCGGGGCTGAGCATCCTCCACCCAGATCCTCCAAATTCCAATAGGGGGGTCACACCCACCAACTGCCCCTGGCGCCAGGTAATCCCATCAATGGCCAAGACCCAGAGACTATAAAATCCAGCTCCCGGAAGCGGAAGTGCGTGGCCGCGAATCTCGTTCTTACTTTGGACAAATTGGCCAGCTATCAAATGTAACCTGCCCACACGGCAGAGTCTGGCATACCCAACATGCCAAATACCAGTAACAATGATGGGTCTCATTCTCCTAACCCTGAAAGAGCCTTGAATATGGCACTTTTTAAAATCTCAGGGCTAGGATGAAGGAGACGTTACTGGTCTTGAGGCAATCGACGAACAACAGGATGATCATGATCATGATCATGAATCTGATTTATGCTTTTTAATATTCCACTGGGCTCTATGATCCATAAGCACTTCATAGATGGTGAACCACTATGAGATAACAGGAATATATATTTCATCAACAAAAATACTATTTTTCTTTAATTTTTCTTTCTTCTTTATTTTTAATGTGGGGCTTGATCAATTGGGATAATTCTCAAGGGACTATAAAATGAAAGGGTCAGCCACATGTCAAGCAAGTGCCCTAACCCCTGAATTATATCTCCAGTCTTGCCTCTTTCTTCTTTGACTAAGATTGTTCATGACAATTCTAAGAAACTTGGGCCAGAGAGATAGTACAGTGGGTAGGGTGATTGCCTCGCAGGTGACTAACCTGGGTTCAACTCAGGTTGAAAATCCTTGGCATCCCATACGGTCCTCAGAGCAGAGCCAAAAGTAACCCCTTAATATTGCTGGGTTTGACCCCAAAACAAAAATAAAAAATAAAAAAGGAAAGAAAATCCTAAGATATTCCATGAAAGGAATACTAGGAACACTGTAAAGGTCACATATACTTCTAGGAGAAAACCAACTGTATGTAAAAACCATGACAAAGTTAAGTCATACCAGAAATATCTTTACAGTAATCTACTAATTCCCTCTGGGAATCTCTCGCCACTCTCCTCTCCCTGCCTGCTATTCAGCATACCTGAATGAGCTCCGGCAAGTCCCCAGGTAGTAGAGACCGGGAGATGTTCCTCACCATTTCTATTCCTCTTCTTTGGTAATAAACCCTGAGATCACTATGTGGAGTTATAACAAACCAAAGTTAAAAAAAAAAAATCAGGCAAGCTTCCAGGTATGTGTTCTCAGGTAATTAGGTTCTGACCAATGGCTTATATGTCAACGTGTTTAATGTGGTTTCTATGTCCATAAAAGGGGAGAGGCATGAGCTGCACCCTCTCATTCTCCTGGTTGGAATGAGGATGTGATAGTTTCCCCTGTCATCCAACCCCAAAGTCAAATTGTGGAATGTGGCATGCAATGTTGGAAAGGACTCCAGGCCCCTCCCACCACAAGTGCCTCTTTTGGACAGCTGAGTTTCAAAAAATTCAGGTAAAATTTATCCTATATGATTCTTTGACTTGCACATATCCATCCTATATGATTTCTGTTCTTTGTAAAGAACAAGAAGCTAATATCATTGGGATTCATAAAATCTTGAAACATTTTATATACAGAAGATATAAAAAGCAAGACCAGTTAATTCAGTAATTCTAGGAGGTCAAGGCACCAAATTTGGAGCATTTTCCAGTATATGTCCTATCACCTCCTTGAATACATTCTAAACTTCATATCTAATAATCTACTGCTGGTTTTCTAAACATGCTCTGTTCCTTTCATTCTCCTTTTACTTAAAAATGCTACTGCTTGTCCTGATGTCTTCTTCCTTACCTTTTTAGCTGGTCTCTTGATTAGCTCAGCCTGCCATAAAGAAATAAAGGCAAAAGTAAACAAAGCAAAAATACAACAGACTAAATGACTTAAACGACACACATCAATGTTCTCAGTTCCTGGCAATCAAAGATCAAAGATCTGTCCAATTCCATTTCTGGTGAGAATTCCCTGCCCGACCTGCACCACCTTCTTGTGCATGAAGGGAACTTGGAGTCTAGGGAAAAAGAATAGAGCTGGTTTACTTGTGTCTCTTCTTTATAACGATTTTCCTGTCTCCAGCTCATAGCGTATCCCTACAAATCTTGTCAAAGTTTGGGGCTGGAATGATAGTACAGCAGGTAGGGCATTTGTTTTGCACACAGCTGACCTGGGTTCAATTTCTGACATCCCATAAGGTCCCCCAAGCACCATCAGGAGTAATTCCTGAGTGTAGAGCCAGGAGTAACCCCTGAGCATCAGTGGGTGTGAACCCTCCCCCCAAAATTGATAAAAGTCCAATCTCTAAATTGGGTCACATAAGAGGCTAAGGTTTCAACAAAAGAGCTTTGTAGGGACACAAAAATTCTAGGCTTATACACTCAGTGAGCCCCTCTAAACACTATAAAAAATGATTTAAAATATTTTATTATTTTCTCGCCTGTCCTTCGCCAACTACAAGACCAAGATGACTGCCCTCCGACGTCCTGATGGATCCATCACATCCTCCAGAACGGCAATGGAGAAGATTATCCATGACTTCTACTCAAATCTCTTTGATAGCCATGTCCACTTGCCGACATACCAAATTCCAAAGGATGGATATGTCGTTCCCAACGTTCTCCCTTCCGAAATCCGACATGCCATTTCGTCGGTAAAGAAACAAACAGCACCCGGCCCAGACAAGGTCAGACTTGAACACCTGAAGAACCTGCCGTCAGTACTCATCAATACACTGGCTCGGCTCTTCACTCGCTACCTGTCTGAATGCAAGGTTCCGTCCCAATGGAAAACCAGCAGGACCGTACTACTGTTCAAGAAGGGAGACATCCATGACATTGGCAACTATCGCCCAATCTGCCTATTGTCTGTCATCTGCAAGTTGTTCACTCGAGTCATCCTAAATAGGATTGGCAGAACACTAGATGAAGGACAACCATGCGAGCAAGCTGGGTTCTGCAAAGGATTCAGCACCATCGACCATATCCACACGATAACCAAGCTCATTGAGGTTTCTCGGGAGTTTAAGATGCCGCTCTGTTTAACGTTCATTGATTTAAAGAAGGCCTTTGATTCTGTTGAGACGGAAGCGGTCATTGAAGCCCTAGCCAATCAGGGCATTCAAGCCCAATACATCAGGATCCTCCGTGAGCTGTATTGCGGATTCACTACCAGGATCTCACCATTCTACAAAGAAGTGATCGTTGATGTCAAGAGAGGGGTGCGGCTGGGTGATACCATTTCACCGAAACTCTTCAGTGCCACCCTCGAGAACATCATGCGACAACTGGAATGGGAAAACATGGGAGTGAAGATAGATGGTCGGCAACTACACCACCTCCGCTTTGCTGATGACATTGTTTTAATAACACCAAACATCAGCCAAGCGGCACAAATGCTGGCCGACTTTGACCGTGAGTGTGGAAAGGTAGGACTACAGCTGAATCTTACGAAGACAATGTTCATGAGAAACAACCTCGTTCCTGATGCCCCATTTGCTCTCAACGGAACGACCATCTTCGAATGCAACAGCTATGTGTACCTAGGTCGAGAGGTCAACATCACAAATGACCTGGCACCCGAGCTGCGAAGGAGGAAGAGAGCGGCTTGGAACGCCTTCAAGAACGTCGAAGAAATAGCTAAGAGGATGAAGAACCTCCGGCTCCAGGCACATCTCTTTGATTCCACTGTTCTTCCTGCATTAACATATGCCTCAGAGACCTGGGCCCTACGCAAACAAGATGAGAACGCTATTCAGGTCTCCCAAAGAAGAATAGAAAGAGCTATGCTTGGAATATCACGTTTCACTCAAATGCGAGAAAGAATCCGGAGTTCTGACATCCGTCGACGATCAAGAATCAGGGACGCTGTCTCGTTTGCCAAGGTGTCAAAAATCAGATGGGCTGGTCACGTAATGAGATTTAAAGACAACCGCTGGACTAGAGCTGTTACTGACTGGATTCCACAGGATGTCAAAAGACCGCGTGGCCGCCCACCTACCAGATGGTCAGACTTCTTCGTCAAGATCATGAACAATCGGTTTGAGGCTCTTCATGTTCCTAGAGCGAACAGATGCCATTGGGCTACACTAGCACGCAACAGGGACAAATGGAGACGTTACTGGCGCCCGCTCGAGCAAATCGATGACTAACGGGAAGTTAAGTGATTAAGTGATTTATTATTTTCTCATTGAATCATCATGAACTACAAAGTTATAATGATATTTATGATTGAGTTTCAGGTGTACAATGTTCCAACACTAATCCCGTCACCAGTATCTACAACCAATGTCCCCAGTTTCCATCCAGCCCCCCAGACTGCCTTTGTGACGGGTACATTTCCCTCCTCATGTGCTAGAGTTCCTTTTCCTAAATTATTCCCAACCCTCTTCACAGTGGCAAAGTTCCTACTGAAGGCCAGTTCTGTTCTTCATTTCTATTGCCATTGTGCATTTGATATTCAGACCAGGAAGTTGCTTTATATCTCACATATGAGAGATCATTCTGAGTTTCTTCCTCTCTCTCTCTCTGAATGATTTCACTCAACATGATACTCTCCAAATTCATCCACATAGCAGCAAATTGCATCGTTTTATCTTTTTCATGACTGTGTTGTGTTCCACTGTGTATATGTATCATAATTTCTTTGTCCAGTCATCTGTGCTAAAACACTGGGTTGCTTCCAGGTTTGGACTATGGCACTCCAGTGAACACAGAAGTGCATTGTAGCCTTAGACCCTTTTATGTCTTTTGAAAACTTTTCCCAGACCTGTAATAGAGGCAATGAGGAAGATGATATTAGGTGTTTCATTTCCTGTGTCCATAGCAGTGCCTGTCAATGCAACACTATCATACTTAACAGTAGCTAATTACCTGCATTCTCCCTTTCATTAGAACCCGGGACATTTTATTTATGTGTTCATTTACTTTGGTTTGGGTCCCTACCCAGTGGTGCTCAGAGGTCACTCCCAAAGGTGCTTAGGGTGCCAGGAATCTAATATGGAGCCTCATAGACAAATTATGAACTCCAGCTCTTTGAACTCTCCCCAATCCAGAAACTGAGACTCTTAAAAGTAGGGGCAGTCATTTTTTGTACTTTCAATCCATAACTCCTAGAAGAGTACCTACTCGTGATCTACCTTGGTGGAAACAGAAAATGAAATTAATGATTTCTTCTCCAATCTAATACAAGCTCACATTGATATTGGAGTGGAAAGCAGGGCTTAGGGAGAAGCAACAGTAGAGTTTGTGACAAATGAGGATGCAGTAGCTTCCATGTCTGAAAAAAAGAAGGGCCAGAGAGATAGATAGTTCAGAGATCAAGGCTCTTGCCTTGCATGCACTCAACCCAGGTTCAATATCTAGCACCACATACAGACTCCTACATCTGTACTCAGGGATCACTGCTGGTAGTCACTGCTGCATCAGTAGTAGCTATTCCTGAGCCTGGAGCTAAGAATAGTTACCTGACCATAAGTGTAGCCCACCTCCCTCCATCTCCACTTCTTAAAAAGAAATAGTAAAGGGGCCAGAACGATAGTACAGCAGGTAGGGTGTTTGCCTTGCATGCAGTCGATCTGGGTTCAATCCCTGGCATCCCATGTGGTCCCCCAAGCACAGCCTAGAATAATTCCTGAGTACAGAGCCAGGACTAAACCCTGAGCATCTCTGGGTGTGATTCAAAAAGCAAAATGAATAAATAAATAATTTTTTTAAAAAATAAAAATAAAAAATAGTAAAAAATAGAAGATGAAATATATATCTAAATCTTGAACTCTCGTTGAATTGTACTCCTAGAGGTAGTTCTGGAATGAAAGATTCTGGAATGGGAAGTTCTGAAGGGAGATACTATGGCAGAAACTGAATAAATAACCAAGGAGATTATGAGTGAGTAAGAAGAGTGGAAGTGAGGACCAATTACAGTGGAAGATATTGTATTCCTTCAGCTCAGCACTCTTGTACTAGTTATAACAGGATCTGTCTGTGAGCAGGTAGGAAGAAGTCAAAGTTCTCTGGGACCACTTAGCTATGTGGAATCTCAAGCCACATCCCCCGGAGAGACAATGCAGTAAGAAATCTGCCTGACCTTCCCATGTATGGGTCTAGGACTCCTGGGGTCCAACAGAATCAACTGCTATGCCCAGTTCAAGTTCATAACCCCCAAAGCATTCGATAATAATAAGTTGGTGTTGTGTGTAAACCACAAAATATTGGAATCGTTTTTGAAGTGGTAATAGATGATGAGACATTGCTAGGACTTGGTTTTCTTGATGGAAAAGGGAGATATGAATAGTTTCTGACACTTGGCAAAACTAGAAAGAATTAAACAGGTTCGACCTTGTAAAGCACTTGAAACAATACCTGGCCCAAAGTAAGTGCTTTTAATAATTAGATATGGGGGCCAAAGAAATAGTACAGAGAGCAGTTAAGACGAATTTTCTTGTGTGTGACTGACCCTGATTAATCCCAGGCACCACCTGGTCCCCTAGAATCACCAGGAACCCTGAGTACAGAGCTGGAACTAGCTAGAATACTGTTGATTCTGGCCCCAAAACCCAAGAAAGAAAATACCAGGTCTTATTTGTACTAGTTTCCAATCTTTATTGATTTACAATATTTCTGATAATATTATGGAATTTTAGGGATTTAGCACCACACTTCTATGTATATGTGATTCTCAGCACCCCCATCACTAAAGTTCCAGGGACACCCCACACCTAAGAAGACCCCTTTGTTCATTCCCATCCTCTTCCCCTCTGGGATCACCCAGAGCTTTCGCCAACTCAACCTAGCTTTGTTGAGTTTTGCCAGTTTGGGATGAATGATGGCTCAGAGTCATATTTCTAATAAGATCGCATTGCAATTATGAGACCTTATTTAGTAATGATGTGAGAGGCGGGGGTTGGGGGACAGACAGCAGTGCTTGAGGGCTACTCCCTGCTCAGTGCTTCGGGGGCACTCCTAGCAGTGCCAGGGATATTACCCAGAGTTCTAACATACCAAGTGTTTGTGCCAGCCCTTTGAGCTATCACCCCGGCCCACACTTTTGATGAGTTTGATTGACATTTCATTAGTAGAATGAGATGCAGAGTCTGTGCAGGTAACATAATTTATTGCTATAGGTACAGAGGGTGAAGAAGAAGGAGAAGCCCTGTCCGAGAAGACCAGCTTCCCCAAAACATCAAAGCCATGGCCTGGGCTGAGGGAGGAGTCTTCCTGGTAAGCTTTGAATGCTTTTTTTACACTAGGTTTCCTCTTGTTTCTGGTCTTAATTTTTTTCTTTTCTTTTTTCCTATTCCTTCCTTCCTTCCTACCTCCTTCCTAACTTCCTTCCTTCCTAACTTCCTCTCTCCCTCTCTTACTCTTTCTCTTTCTTTCTTTCTTTCTTTCCTTCTTTATTTTGTTATTTCTTTCTTAATGTTTTCTTTCTCTCTTTCTTTATTCTTTCTCTTTTACTTTCTCTTTCTTTATTCTTTTTTCTTTCTCTCTTTCTTTTTCTTTCTCTCATTTTCTTCCCTCCCTCCTTTCTCTTTCTCTCCTTTCTTTATCTCTTCCTTCCTTTCTCTTTTTCTTCCTCTCTTTTTCTTCCTTCTCTCTCTCATTTCTTTCTTTTTTCTCTCTTCTTCTTTCTCTCTCCCTTCCTTCCTTCCTTCCTTTCTCTTTCTTCCTCCATCCTTCCTCCCTTTGTTCCTCCTTCCCTACCTCCCTTCCTTCTTTCCTTCTTCCCTTCCTCCTTCCTTCCTTCCTTCCTTCCTTCCTTCCTTCCTTTCCTTCCTTCTCCCTCCTAGGATAATTTGATACTAAAGGGCAAAGCTCTTGAGGATGAAAATTGTTGGTCTTTTCTCCCTGGGAGCCTGGGATCCAGCTTCAGAAGAAAAGAAATGCAAACACGACACTAATGGATTTGCCTTGTTCTCAGTTCTTCTCATTTCAAGACGCCATCCTCTTGGCATCAAAGCTCCTCACTTCAAATCCATTAGTGTCGGCAAATGAGCTGTGTGGTTTCTCTCATCTCCTGCCCATAAACCACCCCCGTCCCTCTCTCCTGGCCCCTCCCTCTGGTTAACATTGTTTAACAGACTCAAGGACACAGTTGCGGTTCTTTGATTCCTAGAAGAGCAAACTGTACCCATGCTTCCTGGGCTGGCACCTTGGGAGGTACTGACTCAAAAGGCCTGGGCTGTTGGATGCTTCTATTTCAGGACCTAATTACACTGTAACTGAGCTCAGAGGGCCAGCCAAGAGTCCCTGAAAGCTCTGATATGCCTGCGTGTCTCCGACTCATCCTGAACACTTGACCCTCTCTCATCTCCCAATGCTGCTCTGACTTTACTCAGGTCCTTCAGGGCAGCCTGAGGACCCCATACCCCTGACGAAGGACTCAGAAAAGGAGTAGAAGGGCTGGAGAGATAATACGGTGGGTCAGGTGCTTGCCTTGCATTGAGGCAGAGGAGGGTTCAATCCCTGGCATCCTGTATGGTTTCCTCAGCCACACCAGGAGTTAATTCTTGAGTGCCAAACCAGGAGTAGCTCCTGAGCATCACTGGGTTTGGCCTTAAAACCAAATAAAGGGACTGGAGTGATAGCACAGTGGGCAGGGTGTTTGCCTTGCATGTGGCCAACCTGAGTTCAATTCCCAGCATCCCATATGGTCCCCTGAGAACCGAGGAGTAATTCCTGGGTGCATGAGCCAGGAGTACCCCTGTGCATCTCCGGGTTTGACCAAAAAGAAGCAAAAAACAAATAAAGAAAAAAAGAAAAGTAAAGGGATAGAGAACTTCAACAATACCACAACTCTGAAAGAATGGGAGGGAGCATTAGGACTGCACCAGGTGTTGAAGCAACACCACCAGTAATGGAAAGTGAATCCATTTCAAAACCACAGGCCTGGCTCTCAGACTCTGTGTTGTGCTCGCTGGTTGGCTGGAGCAGGCAAAACGCTCGAGAGCTCAGCCTGCTTCTTTGTATAAATGGGAGAATAATATTCAGCTCAGAGAACTGTTCTGACATTTGGCTGCAATGCAACATTGCCTGGATGTAGCAGGACAGCATTTGGAAAGGAATGCAAATATTCACCATGACCAGAAAGAGTCCACATTGCTGATACTGGGTCAGAAATTTCCTGCAAGGCCAGAGAACATTGCAAATTTTGCAAATTGCTTTGTATATCACTGTTCCTGACTGCAGCTCGTGCTCTCTCTCTCTCTCTCTCTCTCTCTCTCTCTCTCTCTCTCTCTCTCTGTCCACAGAGTTTGCCTTCTCCTTTCCCTCCATACTTCACTTTCCTCTCTTTTTTTTTGGGCCACATCCAACAATGCTCATGGCTTATTCCTGATTCAGTGCTCAGGGATTATGCCTGGTGGTACCTGGTGGTACTCTAGATATGGACATAAGGATTGAACCCAGGTCAGCTGTGTGCTAACCAAGCACATTGCCCCTCTACATCTCTTTGGTCCCTTCCTTTTTTGATTTAGTTTGGGGCCACACCCACTGGTACACAGAGCTTTCTCCTGGTTCCGTGCTCAGGGATCATGCCTGGTGCACTTGGAGAACCATATGGGATGCTGGGGAGTGAATTCGGGTTGGTCACATGCAAGGCAAATAACTATTCACTGAATTATCTCTCCAGCCCCAATCCTTTTGCTTTTCTGTCCTGGGTCCTGTCCTGTCATAAAGTGAAAGGCTCTATTCCAGAGGCCTCCTGAGTAGAGTTCCTGAAAATAAAGCTGGTTTGCTTACATTTCTGGCTGAGTTCATCAGAGGAGCTTTACTGAACCAGGCTATTGAAAGAGCCATCTCCACCCTGGTGAGAAAGCAGCAGATGAAAAGAACAAAGAACTGGACCCTATAAGAAGTGGACACCTAGTAGGTGATAACCCTACATTATCTTAAATCTTCAGTCTAAGAAATGGGTGACCTGGAAAAAGTCAATGAATTCAGTTTCTTCATCTATAAAAAAGGAATAAAAACAGAATCCAGGACATGGGGTCATATGAGAAGAATTTACAAATCTAAAATGGTCAGTAAATAACAAATAACATAATTTTGCTGATAGTACTGCCATTATTAAGTATTTTGATTGCATTGGTTTTTTTTATAGGATTTTTCTTGAGTGGGGGATGAGGGTGGGCTGTTCCATACTTGCTTGGCCAAGTTCTGAGGCTATTCTTGGCTCTGTACTTAGATCTGGTGGTAGTCAGTGGATTATAGTTGATGCCAGGATATAACTGGGATCAGCGCTTACAAGGAAAGCATCTTAACCCCCATAATGAAACCATCTTAACCCCCATAGTGTCTCTTCAGACCCTTTGAGAAAATAGGCTTTGTTGGGGGAGGGGTAGGAAGGAGGCAGACTTGGTAATGCTCAGGCAACTACTACTGGCTTATTGCTTGGGGGTCTCTTTCAGCAGTGCTCAGAGAACCACAAGGTGCCAAGAACTAATCCTGGGGTCTCTTGCATACAAAACATACATTCCCACACTTTGAACCAGATCCCTGACCTTGAAATAGGCTTTAATGTACAGGTTGATGCAATTCAAAATTGGTGGCTCACAAAATTCAATCTCAGCCTGTTCTATAGATGATAAAAGGCTTGTTTCTTGGCCAGTTCTCACCAGTTATGAGGCAGGGAATCAGACCAAGGGGCTGTGTGGGTCTCAGCATGAGTGTGACCTGGGGCCAGACACGAGGTCAGCTGCATCTTCCTCTGATCTATACAGGGGACAGCAGGCTCAGACCAGGTAGAAACAGCTCAGCCCAGAGGAAGCACAGGGTCCCTTCAATAGTGCATCTTTGTTTTCTCTGCTCCCTTATAGGACCCAGGCAGGACAGAAATAGCCTTTCAGCTTGCTCAGCTCCTAAGAGAGGGGTTTTTGCTTCCACACTGCCTTAACCCATGGTAACCCCGCCCCCCAGCAAGACTCCCTGATGACCAAACAGGTCAGTAGCCTGGAAGCCTCCCGTGGGACATCAGCAAACAAGGTCTCCAACACCCAGGGTTGGCTAAGCACAAAGTCTTTGTGCATAAGTGCATCTGGCCTCAGGGAGCTTCAATGCCCCCCGTGCCACCCCCAGCAGGTGACCCCTATGTTGGGGTCCTTCCAGGGAGCAGCATTCACTACCCCTTGCAGAAAACCAGCCTCCAACAGCTTGATATTCTTTCAGTGGTACCTGGAGAATTCAGACTCCCCACCCCCCAGACTTCCTTTCCTTTTATCTCTCTTTCCAAAGTTGTCCTGAGCTCCTGCTATGCAGTGGATACTGTGTTACTGACAGTTACATAAGGAAGATTAAGACAAAATATTCACACATCAGTAGGAACAACTAAAATATGAAGAATTCTGTAATACAATACGAGGCTAAATCTGGTTCCTCTGCTAATATGCTGAGAACGCTGAGTAAGTCCCCTCCCTAACATGGATCCTAAATTAGAAAATGAATTTTTTTCATGGATTGATATCTTTCTATTGGTGTAACTGTGACCCCTTCAGTGAATATCCCTTTACCCCTTGAACTTGTATTTATTGTACCCCAGACTCTATTTTTTGTGTGCTAGGGTCACACCCTGCCATGATGCACAGGAGCTATTACCGGTTCTGTGCTCAGAAGTGACCCCTAGTGGTGCTCGGGCAATTCTGTGTGGTACCCAGAACCCTACCAGGGTCTGCTGCATGTCTTACTTCCTGTACTATCTATCTCTCCAGCACCCAGGCTCAGTTTCAAGAGCCTTCCATAGCAGCACTGTTTACAATAGCCAGAATCTGTAAAAAGCCCGAGTGCCCGGGAACAGATGACTAGCTAAAAAAATCTTTGGTACATCTACACAATGGAATACTATGCTGCTGTTAGAAAAGATGAAGTCATGAAATTTGCATATAGGTGGATCAACATGGAAAGTATCGTGCTAAGTGAAATGAGTCAGAAAGAGAGGGACAGACATAGAAAGATTGCACTCATCTGTGGTATATAAAGTAACAGAATGGGAGACTAACACCCAAGAAAAGTAGAGATAAGTACCAGGAGGGTTACTCCACAGCTTAGAAGCCAGCCTCGCATGGTGGGGGAAAAGGAAGCTCACCAAGTAAAGGGTCCTAGGAGGGCCTGTTCAGGATGAGAGATGTAGACTGAAAGTAGACTATAGACCGAACATGATGGCCACTTAATATCTCTACTACAAACCACAACACCCAAAGGAGAGAGAACAAAAGGAAATGCCCTGTCACAGAGGTGGGGTAGGATGGAGGGGACGGGGCGGGAGTGGTGGAAGGGATGCTGGGACCATTGGTGGTGGAAAATGGGCACTGGTGGAGGAATGGGTACTCGACCATTGTATGACTGAAACATAAGCACAGAAGTTTGTAAGTCTGCAACTGCATCTCACAGTGATTCACTAATAACATTTTTTTAAATAAGACCTTCGTATATCAACTTTTATTTATTTTGATTTGGGGGCCACATCCAGAAGTGCTCAGGTTTTACTCCTGACTCTGCGCTTAGGGTTTACTCCTGGCAGAACTCCCATGCTGGGGTGTCAGGGATCAAAGTCAAGTCAGCTGCGTGCAAGGCCAGCACTCTACCCACTGTACTACCTCTCCAGTCCCGACGCCCCCCATATATCAACTTTGAATCCTCACAACTCCTTTAGGGTGAATGCACTCATATATCTCTCATTTTACAAATGAGGAAACAACAAAGTTTTATGCATTGGACAGCAGAGTGGGTAAGAATCAGAGCAAGGTCTAAAACGAAGGAGTTTGGACTCAAACTACTGTTCCAGATCACCAGATTCCGTGTGGCAGGGAAGATCCCAGAGCTCCAGGTATAGCAGGAGATAAACACTGTAAAACTTCAACATTTTTTTTAAATCGGGGTTTTTTTTGGGGGGGGGGGACACACCTTGGCAGTGCTTAGTCCTTACTCATGGCTCTGTGCTAAGGGGTCACTTCTGGCAGAGCTCGGGGGACCACCTGATATGCCAGGGATTGAACCTGGGTCAGCTACATGCAAGGCAAGTACCCTCTCCACTATCCTATCACTCAGTCCCCATCACTGTAAACCATTTAGATAAATTTCCTAGATTTTGATAATTCAGGTAAACTTAGAAAAATTCTCATGTCACATTTGAGATAAAGAATAGGAACAAAACAGCATTGTTGAGGTGGTTCAGATTGAGAGAAATAGGATTCTGAAAGGGCTGAAAAGAGCACAATGGACTGGCCTCACGCTTCACACACTGAAGGCCCTAAGTTCAATGCCCAGCACCATGTGGTCTCCAAAGCACTACCAGGTGTGACCGCTGAACACTGGGAGTAGCGACAGAACATTGCCAACTATCTCCCCTTCCAAAAAGTAAAGAAAGAGAAAAAGAAAATAGTTAAACAGGACTGTATACACAGAAGGCAAAGGGCTGTGTGTTGTCAGATAAATTGACTTGATCTGTTTATGATTTAGAACTTCGAATGGCTTTTTCTGGCAGAAGACATGCACCTTGACTGCCAGAATGACCCGTTTATGGGTTACACCTAAGTTTGCAGATCCCAGACATTGTTGTGGGGACTCTTACCATCCCGTCAATGAAAATGTCTCTCAAAAGAAAAGCAATTTTGTTTTATGCAACTCTGCCATTTAAAGACTTAATAGATATCAAAACTGTTTAATTGTTCATGCCTTTTGAAATTACAACAGGGAGAACTTTTTAATCTCTATATGCTAAATTATTGTTGGTAATTTAAAGCATGAGGTCACACTAATTAGGTTGCAGCCCAGCTGTCTTGCAAATCATCTACATAGATTGAACCATCATTGAGACTCTCACATCTCAGTTTACTTAGCTGAAAAACACATGGTGAAATTAGATGGATCTTCAGACTGCTTGGCCCTCCTCTAACATTCAGAGATTTGATGATATATTGCGTTTCTTCATATATACTTGTATAATGTTTTATTTCCATTAAATGTTTAAAAATATTCATGTTTGACTCCAGTTCAAATTCTTTCCATGAGCATTTACTCTAATAAAAAAAAAACTGAATTCAGCTGGAAAATAAATTGCGAGTTGGGCTCAGTGTTCAACAAAGTAATGTGGTTCCCAGAGCATCAATAAATAGCAGAAAGGGGGACATCTGTTGTAGAGCTCGATGGTGTTTACAAATACCAGTGCTTTGCTTTTTCTTTTGGGCACATGGCTGGACCACATCCTGTGGTTAGTGGGGCCCCTGTGTCTTAATTTCCAACAATGGAATGTGAGCTTCTAGGCTTGAAACATACATTTCTTTGATACGTTTCTGGTGCTCCTTCCGGCTCCATTAGCTAGTTATAATCTGGAAGGTGAAGAGAGGATCCAGACGCAGTTATAGGGAGTCTGTGTTCCTGAAATACCCCATGGAACAGAAAGCCACTTATTATTGCATGAGAGGGAAAGAAACATTTGTTGTACTAAGTCACTAAAGGGGGGGGGGGCAATAACATATTTGAACTTCTCCATTAGCTGCCTTTAGATTTACATAAAAGTCAACTGGACCAGAGAGATAGCAGGGGTGTAAAGGCACTTGTTTCGCATGCTGTCCACACCCAGGTTTGATTCCCAGCATTGTTTACAGCTCCTTGAACCCCAATCGGAGTGATCTCTGAGCATAGGGACAAGAATAAACTAGGAGCACACCAGGTATAGCCCAAAACAAACAAGTAAATAAAAAATAAGGGAGCTGAGAGGTGATATGATACACAGGTTAATGCACTTGCATTAAATGCAGCCTACCCCAGTTTGATCCCAAGCTCTACCTTTGGTCCCCCTGAGCATCACTGGGAATTTGATCACAAAGATGGAAATCATTCCTGAGAACCATTGGGTATGGTCCCCAAAATAACCAAAACCCAAACAGGCAAATTTAGATTATAATGAGCTTCTGGCTAGACCTTAAAGGAAGGCAGCTTGTGAAATCGTCTGAGTAGTAATTGTAGCAGGGAAAGTCCTTTTGTATCTCTCTCTGACCCTAGTTCGTTCTGTGACATCAGATCTGCTAGCCTCTTTTATTCTGGGTCCCATGTGAAAGAGGCAGATTTCTGGGTACTCTGCTGAAGGGTTGGAGCCTTGTACCCAATTGCAGCTTCTGCAGTTCTCCAACCCAGGAGGTTTGGAAGCCTGCCTCATGAGTTAGGGGAGAAAGTAGTTAGAATAGAGAAGGAATCACTAAGTCAATGATGGTTGAAGGGATTGTTTGGGATAGGAGATATGTGCTGGAAATAGATAAAGGACCAAACATGATAGCCTCTCAGTATCTATATTGCAAACAACAATGCCCAAAAGTAGAGAGAGAGTATGAGGGAAATTGTCTGCCATAGAAGCAGGGGAAGGGTGGGATGGGGTGGGGGTGGATACTGGGGACATTGGTAGTGGAGAATGTATACTGGTGGAGGGATGGGTGTTTGAACATTGTCTGATTGAAACTCAAATATAAAAGCTTTGTAACTGTATCTAACAGTTGGAGGACAGTGACAGTGACATCTTACAGTTATTAAATAAAAAGAAAGAAAAGATATTGAGTTTTGGGGGAGAAAAGAGAGATGTGAAGCAAAGAGGGCAGAGGTCAAGGAGACTCAAGTACATTGGTGGTTTTAAGGAATTATGGAGTTAAATATACTAGCCGCAGAGTCAACAACACCGAAGTCAATGAGACACAAACTTTCACAACCAAACTTAAAAAGGTGTCTGTCCAGATGTCAGGCTTGTGGGGGTGGGGGGGTACGAGACAGAACCTGGAAACACTGGTGGAGGGGGGGTTGACACTGGTGGTAGGATGGAGCTGGAACACTCTATGTCTAAAATTCAACTATGAATAACTTTGTAAGTTACAGTGCTTTAATATTTTTTTAATTTAAGAAGGGTTAGGTTTAAATTTGCTCGAGTGGGCCCAGTAACGTCTCCATTGGAGACTTTGTTGTTACTGTGTCTGGCATATCGAATACTCTCGGTAGCTTGCTGGGCTCTCCGAGAGGGGCGGAGGAATCGAACTCGGGTCGGCCATGTTGGCCGCTTGTAAGGCGAACGCCCTACCTCTGTGCTATCACAAAGATTGCCTTCCCGTAGTCGGCAGGATTCGAACCTGCGCGGGGAGACCCCAATGGATTTCTAGGTTTAAATATCTAAGAGTTTAATATACATCTTTTTGACACTTCAGAAGTCAATGTCACACTCTTGACTGCTGCTGGGCTGCCATTCCCAACTCATCATCCTTCAAACAGCACAGTCAACAGACACATAGAGATTCCCAGAAAAGGAGAGGGTCAAAAAGCAAAAGAATCATTTCGCTTAACATGATACTTTCCATGCAGTACCACTTGTATGTAAATTTCGTGACTTCATCTTTTCTAACAGCTACATAGTACTCCATTGTGTAAATGTACCAAAGTTTCTTTAACCAGTCATCTGCTCTCGGGCACTCAGGTTTTTTCCAGATTCTGGCTATTGTAAAGAGTGCTGCAATGAACAAACAATTGCAGATGTCACTTCGACTATACTTTTTTTCCTCTCTGGGATATATTCCCAGGAGTGGTATTGCTGGATCAAATGGGAACTCAATTTCTAATTTTTTGAGAATCATCCATACTGTTTTCCAAAAGGGCTGAACCAGTCGGCATTCCCACCAACAGTGAAGGAGTGTCCCTTTCTCACCACATCCGCGCCAGCACCAGTTGCTTTTGTTCTTGTGGATATGGGCCAGTCTCTGTGATGTGAAGTGATATCTCATTGTTGTTTTGATCTGCATCTCCCTGATGATTAATGATGTGGAACATTTTCTCATGTGCCTTTTAGCCATTCGGATTTCTTCTTTGTGAAAGTTTCTATTCATTTCATCTCCCCATTTTTTGATGGGAAATGACTCAGAAAGAAAGGGATAGACATAGAAAGATTGCATTCATCTGGGGAACATAAAGTAACAAAATAGGAAACTAACACCCAAGAATGGCCGAGATTAGTACCAGGAATTTTACTCCATGACTTGGAGGCCAACCACACATACTAGGGGAAAAGGGAGCTCAGATAAAGAGGGGAACACCAAATAAAGGTGTTGGGAGGATCCTCCCAGGATGGGAAAAGCATGCTGAAAGTAGACGACTATAGACTAAACATGGTGGCCACTCAATGTTTCTTTTGCAAACCACAACACCCAAAAGGAGAGAGAGAACAGAGGGGAATGCCTTGCCACAGAGACAGGGTGGGATGGGGGGTATGAGGGGTTGTAGGGATACTGGGTTCTGTGGTGGTGGGAAGCGGGCACTGGTGGAGGGATGGTATTTGATTATTGCATAATTGAAAGTCAAGCACAAAAATGTGTAAGTCTGCAACTGTACCTCATGATGTCTCACTATTAAAAAATGTTTTAATAAAAAAAAGGGAAGAAAAAAAAGAAAAAAGAAGAAAAAGAAATCCTGACTAAGAACTGTGCCCTGGGCTGCAGACCTCCTGTACTGATCTCCCAGCATTGTTATCCATTTCACTGAGGGAGGGAGCCCTGGAGGCCGCCCAACATCACCCTATTACCAAGTGCTTGTAGGAAACTCCATTTTGCCCCCCCATAAGTGCAGTTTTCTCCTGAATGGATTTCTTTGTTGAGAATGAGTTAATAGATAATAGTGCTCTACAAACTCATTTGATCCATATTAAAAAAAAGTTGATGTTTGAGAATTACTCCCTGCCACCCCCCAAAAAAAAAAATTAAAATCCTGTCTTAACTAAAAGAAAACTTATAAATGCAGTTAGATGTAAAAGAGAACATTAAGAATCTTGGATTTCATTTGTCCAAACCAATAGTTTCAAAGATTATGACACTAATAGTTCAGGAAGATCATATAGGCATCCAAAACTTTTTGGATGCATTACTAAATTTTTAAATCAAAACTCACGATGACCAGGGATGGAGCAATAGCACAGCGGGTAGGGCGTTTGCCTTGCACGCGGCCAACCTGGGTTCAATTCCCAGCATCCCATGTGGTCCCCTGAGCACTGCCAGGGGTGATTTCTGAGTGCAGAGCCAGGAGTAACCTCTGTGCACCGCCTCTGGGTGTGACCTAAAAAGCAAAAAAAAAAAAAAAAAAAAAACCTCACGATGACCATGCCCATGATGAGGTTCTTCACAGCAATGCCTTTCAGATTATGTATTGCATTCAGAGAATTGTACAATTGGGCATGTTCAAACTTGCTGGGAACCAAAAGGATGATGTCACAGATTCACAAAAGTTCCAATAAGAAGTGTTTCCTGGAACACTGGAGAAAATTGTTTACAAGTGTACACAAGAAAGGATAGCTAGGAGGATCCATGTTTCTGTCTAACAGCAATAGCAAAGATCCAGGGAATGGAAATAGTGGAGGAAACTTTAAGGACACAAGGACAAAAACTTTAACCAGAAATCTTTACTTGTGATCACATCCAAAGCGTGCCCTGGGGGGATGAGTGTCAGTGAAGTTATTGATCACATCATCCTACCAGTCTGTAACCCATCCTTTCTGAAAACGTGCTTCCTTCTCTTTTCCTAAAGCTGTGTCTTGCGACTGTGCAGACAAGATGATTGCTTTGAAGACATGAGTCCACCATTCTGCAGCCATGCTGCCTCTCTCAACTCATCAACGTATCTCTCCTTTGATTGGCCTTTGAACAGAAACAGAACTGAACCATAACAATTACAAAGGTGGATTTCAAAGACTCCAGCTCATGGTGGTTGCCCAAAAAACAGATGGGGCTGGGGAAATCTTGGGCACTGCTTATGGTCCCCCAAATGTGACCAGGAGTGACTCCTGAGTACAGATACCAAAGTAACCTTTCAGTACTGATGGGTATAGGACCTCCCTCTCAAAAATAGCATATCAGGCAGTGCTCATGGTTTACTCCTGGCTCTTTGCTCAGAGGTCTCTCCTGGATGTGATGGAGGGACCATATGCAGAGTCCATAATGGAACTCAGGTCATTATTAATACAAAGTAAATGCCCTAATCTTCCTATTATCTCTGATCCTAACAAATGGAAATTATTTTGTCCTGGATGCAGTTAAACTTAGGGCTATCTTTAACCGTCAAAGCTGTTGGGGGTGGGAGGGACTAGAGAGAGGAAAGATAGTAACCTAGTTCAATCCCCAGCACCATACTACCCAGTGTCATTCCTAAGCAAAGTCAGAGTTCTCTCTGAGCTTGGCCAGATTGGCCCAAGATTCTTTCCCTGCCCCACAAAATAGAGTTGAAAAAAAACTGACTCTTTCCTGGGAGAACTTCTGTCCTCGTAAATCTAATGGCCCATCCCAGTAAATGTAGTGATGATGACAATGCTAAGAAGAAAATAAGGCGACACTAAGTATTGGACACTGGCTGTATGCACAATCATTTTTTTAAAAAGCTGGTCTGGGCCAAAAGTGAGACAGCTAGAGAACTCAGGAAAGATGCTTCAGGATGAGATACCTCCGAGGACCAAGACTGCAAGGAGGAACATGCTGCTTAAAGGAAGGCAGGGATAGAGTGTGCCCAGTCAGGTGGGGCAGGTTAGGAAATAGAAGAAGCATTCAGCAGTCAGGAAGACAAAAACAGGAGTTAAGGCACTTATTTTGCATGTGACCAGCCCGGTTTAATCCCTCGCACCAAACATAATCGTCAAGTCCCACCAGGACCAACCTCTGAGCACAGAGCCCCACATCACCAGGTAATGCCCCCAAACTGAAAAATAAAAAAAAAATTAAATAAAAGAAGCTCAAGGCCAGGGTGATTATACAGCAGGTAACGTTTAACTTGAATGAGGTAAACCAACCCAGGTTTGATCCTCCACATTCTATATGGTCTCTGAGCACCTCCAGGAGTAATTCCTAAGTAGAGAACTGGGAGTAACCTCTGAGCATCTCTGGATGTGACCCAAACAAACAAAAAAATAATGATAATCTAAAAAAAATGAAGCTCATGTGGGACTAGCTACTCAGGGCTTCTGAGGCAAGGAGCAGCTCCTAATTTTACTCTGTCAGATGCAAAACCAATGGCTAGTTGAGCAAAAACAGCAACACAATCTTAAGTTTGTTAGAATGTTCCTGGCAGCTTGGAAGTGTCAGGTCAGGGACCTGGGGAAACCCAGAGACCACACACAGAGGAGGGAGTCAGAGACTTGGAGCAGATGGTAGGAACACAGTAAGGAGACCTGGCTGGTTCTGAACAGATTCCTAATAGGTTCAAAAGAACGTTTATGGGGAAATTTGAATGTGAGCAATTGACAGAGAGGTGTTGAGGCGAATATCACAGTTTTGCAACCACTTTTAAAGACACCACAGATGGGGACTGGAGCAATAGCACAGCGGGTAGGGCGTTTGCCTTGCACGCGGCCGACCTGAGTTCCATTCCCAGCATCCCATATGGTCCCCTGAGCGCCGCCAGGAGTAATTCCTGAGTGCAGAGCCAGGAATAACCCCTGTGCAGGAAGGAAGGTGTGACCCAAAAATCAAATAAATAAATAAATAAATAAAAATAAAGACACCACAGAGAATCCGCGATGGTCCAGGGAGATGGTCCAGCAGACTGGAGTGTACGTGCTACATGCAGTGGTCCCAAATTTAATCTCTGGTGACACAAGGTCCTTCCTAGAAGTGGTGCATCCCTTTACCTTTTGCCATATACTTTGCTGGAAGCTCTGCCCCAACAAGACTGGTACCATCGCAGCCCAGCATTAGGCAGGGTGTCCCTTTCCTTTTCTTCCTTCACCACCACAGTGTCCAGAGGTACCAGCCCTCTTTCCCTCCAGGCTTCTCTCACACCAGCCAACATATTTCTAGGGTGAAGTTTCTCCTCCCTATCAAGTGGAAATTGTTTTGGAATAATTAAAGCACCTCCTCCCTACCTCTTCAAGTTTCATTCCACTTTTCTCTTGATTTTTTATTCCTCCCTCTTTCCTCCTTCCAGAGGCCAGAAGAGCTTAGAGGAGAGACATGGACACCAGTTGAATGAGAAGTTTCCTCTTTCTGGACTGTGCTGTCACACATTCGCAGTCCCTCCCAGGGACAGAGCACCAGTGCTAGAGTCCATTTCTGGGGAAAAGAACCTGCATCCCAAAAAAGTACAGTAAAAATGACATCTGCACTTGTATGTTTATTACAGAACTATTTGCAATAGCCATAATCTGGGGGGGGGGAGTGTCTGAGAACAGATGAGTGGTTAAAGAAACTTTGATAATCTACATAATGGCATTTGCCTTGCGCACAGCCAGCCCAGCCGAGCTGGGTTTGATTCCTCTGCCCCTCTTGGAGAGCCCGGCAAGCTACCAAGTGTATCTTGCCCGCACAGCAAAGCCTGGCAAGCTACCCATAATGTATTCGATATGCCAAACACAGTAACAACAAGTCTCAGGATGGAGACATTACTGGGCCCACTCAAGCAAATCGATGAACGAGAGGACCGTGACCGTCACCATGACATAATGGAATACTATGCAGCTGTTAGAAAAGATGAAATAATGAAATTTGCATATAAGTGGATGGACATGGAGAGTATCATGCTAAGTGAAATGAGTCAGAAAGAGAAGGATAGACATAAAATGACTGCACTCATTTGGGGAATATAAAGTAACATAATAGGAGACTAACACCTAAGGACAGTAGAGATAAGGGTCAGGAAAATTGTTCCACTACTTGGAAGCTGGTCTCACGTGCTGGGGGAAAAAGCAGCTAGGATACTGAAGGAACCACTAAGTAAATGATGGTTGGAGGACTCGCTCAGGATGGTAGATGCATGCTGAAAGTAGACTATTAACCAAACATTTTGGCTGCTTAGTACCTGTACTGCAAACTATAACACCCAAAAGGAGAAAGACAGTAAGAGGGATGAAAAAAGTGGGGGTGGCAGGAGGGATACTGGGAACATCGGTCGTGGAGAATGGGCACTGGTGGAGAGATGGGTACTTGAATTGTATGAGTGAAACATAATCACAAAAGTTTTTAAATCTGTGACTGAATCTCACAGTGAGATAAAATACAATTTTATTTTATTCATTAAAATAAAATTTAAAAAAAAAAACCCACATCCTCAGGAACCAGCTGCCTCTCCTTGCATTCTATCTTGGCTTTGGTGGAGCCCTGCCCATGAAAGTTAACAAAACTACCTCTACAAATTTTCATATTTTAGAATTTAGTCCATTGTGGAGATATTCTAGTGATTTGAAATCTAAACAAAGATAAATTCTAGGAAATAGTAATTTTTCATGTCTGGGTCCCTTAGAAAATCCTGTCAGGGGACAAAGAAATGATTCAATGGGCAAGCTGAGCACATGATTTGCATGGAAGAGGCTAAGGTTTAATGTCCAGTACCACATGGTTCCCTAAGCAACTGAACAAACTGAACAAAAAGCCATGCACAGTCCCAGAACACCCCT
The DNA here is from genome assembly GCF_029834395.1 of Sorex fumeus. Classification (NCBI taxonomy): domain Eukaryota; kingdom Metazoa; phylum Chordata; class Mammalia; order Eulipotyphla; family Soricidae; genus Sorex; species Sorex fumeus. The sequence continues at coordinate 872,049 of NW_026606068.1, read as the reverse complement.
AGGTGTGGCCTCCATTTCCTCCAAAGAAAGCCCACTTATATTTACTCCACTACTTAAACCTTCAGGTAACCCTCAGGATCACGATCACGACCATCCTGTTGTTCATCGATTGCCTCGAGCAGGCCCCAATAACGTCTCCTTCGTGCTAGCCCAGAGATTTTTTTAAAAAGTGCCATATTCAAGGCTCTTTCAGGGTTAGGAGAATGAGACCCATCATTGTTACTGGTATTTGGCATATTGGGTACGCCACGGGGAGTTTGCCAGACTCTGCCGTGTGGGCAGGTTACATTCGGTAGCCTGCCAGTTTGTCCAAAGTAGGAATGAGATAATAAGATGTCACGCGGCCGCAAATGCGGCCGCGCGCTTCTGGGAGCTGGGTTTTATAGTCTCTGAGTCTTGGCTGTTGATGGGATTACACAGTGCCAGGGGGCCAGTTGGTGGGTGTAGCCCCTGCCTACTGGAATTTGGAAGATCTGGGTGGAGGATGCTCAGCCCCAATCCGAGCAGGCTTGGAGATCTCAGCCCCGGGACCCGCATGCCTGTGTTCCTCTGCTGGTACCTTCATGCGGCAGAGGTAACCCTATGTAAAAGGAATTCTCTTCTTTTTCCCACTTTACCAATAAAGAAAAAATTTAATTACTATTACTTGTCCAAGGAAACTATTGTTTAATGGCAAATCTACACTAAAACCACTGTGTGGAGGGGAAATAAGTTTCCTGGTTTCTAAGACTAATGTTCTTATGTAGTAATGGCTGCCATTTGGATTGGAGAAATAGTATTGTGGGTCGGGCACTAACCTTGCACATGACCACGCAGATCTGATCCCCAGTACATCATCCTGGGAACCCAGCCCTGTCAGGAGTGATCCCTGAGAGAAGAGCCAGGAGTAAGCCCTGTGGACCACCAGGTGTGGCCCAAAATAATAACAGAAACAATTTATTGCTACTTATTGAACAGTAAACCTAGTATTCTGCGGTACCTTTCTTATAAATGGATTAGTGAAAGGTAAAAAGGTAAAGGCCCTCCCGTTGGTCGTCGATTTGCTCGAGCGGGCCCAGTAACGTCTCCATTGGAGACTTTGTTGTTACTGTGTCTGGCATATCAAATACTCTCGGTAGCTTGCCGGGCTCTCCGAGAGGGGCGGAGGAATCGAACTCGGGTCGGCCATGTTGGCCGCTTGTAAGGCGAACGCCCTACCGCTGTGCTATCGCTCCAGCGATGGATTAGTGAATGTTTGGAAATGCTTGCTAAGTGCAGGTACTATCCCAGTTTTGCAAATGAGAAAACTAGCACTCAGAAAGTTAAACTAATTCAACTGTACCGCAATGCAGGCATTTCTTTTAAAGTTCTATTTAGGCTTATTGTTTTACTTTTTTTTTTTTTGAGCCACATGCATCTGTGCTCAGGGCTTACTCCTAGCTCTGAACTCCAGAGTCATTCCAGGTGGGACTCAGGCAATCATATGAGATGCCAGATATCAAAACCAGATCAGTTGTGTGCAAGGAAGCGCCTTGCCCACTGTGCTATATCTCCAGCCCCCAAGATTCCTATCTAGGGGTCAGAGAGAGAGTACAGGAGCTCAGATGCTTTTACTGCTTGTGGTTGACCCCAGTTCAGTTCACTTCTCTGATCACCACTAGGAGTGACCCCTCAACACAGGACCAGGGGTAGCCGCAGAACACTGCCTGGGGGCTGGAGTGATAGCACAGTGGGTAAGGCATTTGCCTTGCACTTGGCCGACCTGGATTCAATTCCCAGAATCCCATATGGTCCCCCAAGCAGAGCCAGGAGTAATTCCTGAGTGCAGAGCCAGGAGTCACCCCTGAGCACCACTGGGTATGACCCAAAAAGCAAAAAATAAATAAATAAATAAACACTGCCTGATGTGACCTAACCCCTCCTCCAAATTTCCTTTGGGATTTCATAAAGGAAAAGAGGGGCCCAGAGAGAAAGTAAAGCAGGCAAGGCTCTTGCCTCGCATGTGGCAGACGCAGGTTCAATCCCCAGCATCCCATTTTCACTCATGCACCACCAAAAATTATTCCTGAGCACAGAGTTAGGCATAACCCCTGAGTATACCAGTGTGACTCAAATCCTCCCACCAAAAGGAAAAATTAAACAAAGGGACCCAGGGGTTGGAGCGATAGCACAGCAGGTAGGGCGTTTGCCTAGCACGCAGCTGAGCCAGGTTCAATTCCCAGCATCACATATGGTCCCCGAATTACCGCCAGGAGTAATTTCTGAGTACAGAGCCAGGAGTAACTCCTGAGCATCACTGGGTGTGATGAGAAAAAAAAGTTTAAAAGGGGGGCCCAGAGATAGTGCAGGGTTAAAGCAGCAACGGTGCATACAGTCCACCACTGTTTTGATCCCTGGTACAGTATAGCTTGATCTCTGTGCAATTCCAGGGCTAGCCCCTGAGCACTGCTGGGTGTACGCCAAGCCCCTGCCACCCCGCTCAAAGAAAAGTTAAATAAATTTCCCCTCTGACATCTGAAAGCAATTTCACCAAGACCATCATGCCCCACCTACTGGCTGCCATTGGTTAGAGTGTTAAGAGATTGGGGTGTTGTAAATGGATTATGATCCAGTCATCAACTCCTTTATTTCTACACCACTTACCTCTCCTGGGCAATTATTTGCACAGTCATCACTTTTGCATTCTCTCGTATCTCATCAGGACACTTGTGTTTTTGTTTCCTTTGTGATTTCTTTTTGTCCAAAATCACTAGATTTTGCAGTTCCCCAGGATGAACCTCAGACACTAGATTTTGCAGTTCTCCGGGATGGTCCTCAGACTCCTGTAACCGATTGAGCTATCTCTCCCGCCCCAGTCACAGACAATCTTCTGAAGATCTTCAGACCTCTCTCCAGCCTCAACGCCAACTTCTTCTCCAAGGTCTAGACTTCCTTTCATAGCCAAGTTGTTTAGGACAAATACACTTGGTGGTTTTATTACTTTCGTTGACCGAAGTGGAATAAGAAAATGCCTCTTATGCCCCAAACCAAAAGAAATCCTACATCAGGTTTTCCTCTTCGAAAATGACGGATCACAAGTTTAATTGCTAAAGCTAAAGACGCAGCTGCTCCCTTTTCTCTCGCTTCGTCAACCTGCAGGAACGGCTGCAGCATGTCTCTGGCTGTCATGAGCCAGTCGCCCCCCACCCAGCCTGTTCACTGTCCATCACACCTCCCTACCTGCTCTGCAGTGATTTGTTCAATGTAAACCTTCTGTGTCTCTCTCTTACTTCAAAGACCTTGATGGATTTCTATCGAATCGGAACATCTTCCAGTAAGTGGGGCTGGGGAGGTGACGTTGTGATTCAGCATGTGCCTCACATATGTGAGACCTTAGCTTCCAACCTGGGAAAGAGGGAAAGAAACAGAGGGAGGGAGGAAGGAAGGAAGGAAGGAAGGAAGGAAGGAAGGAAGGAAGGGAGGGAGGGAGGGAGGGAGGGAGGGAGGGAGGGAGGGAAGGAGGGAGGGAGGGAAGGAGGGAGGGAAAAAGGGAGGAAGGAAGGAAGGAAGGAAGGGAGGGAGGGAGGGAAGGAGGGAGGGAGGGAGGGAAAAAGGGAGGAAGGAAGGAAGGAAGGAAGGAAGGAAGGAAGGAAGGGAGGGAGGGAGGGAGGGAAGAAGGGAAGGAAGGAAGGAAAGGAGGGAGGGAGGGAGGGAGGGAAGAAGGGAAGGAAGGAAGGAAGGAAGGGAGGGAGGGAGGGAGGGAGGGAGGGAGGGAAGGAGGGAGGGAGGGAAGGAGGGAGGGAAAAAGGGAGGAAGGAAGGAAGGAAGGAAGGGAGGGAGGGAGGGAGGGAGGGAAGGAGGGAGGGAGGGAGGGAAAAAGGGAGGAAGGAAGGAAGGAAGGAAGGAAGGAAGGAAGGAAGGGAGGGAGGGAGGGAGGGAGGGAGGGAAGAAGGGAAGGAAGGAAGGAAAGGAGGGAGGGAGGGAGGGAGGGAGGGAAGAAGGGAAGGAAGGAAGGAAAGGAGGGAGGGAGGGAGGGAGGGAGGGAAGAAGGGAAGGAAGGAAGGAAAGGAGGGAGGGAGGGAGGGAGGCAGAAAGGGAGGAAGGAAGGAAGGAAGGAAGGAAGGAAGGAAGGAAGGAAGGAGAAAGGAAGGAAGGAAGGAAGGAAGGAAGGAAGGAAGGAAGGAAGGAAGGAAGGAGAAAGGAAGAAAGAAGAAAAGAGAGGAGAGAGGAGAAAAGGAAAGAGAGAAAACAAATCTTCCAATAACTTATCATGATTACAAAGGCTGACAGCCCCTATCTCCAGCCTTCTTTTAACTTTTCCTCATTACACTCCAACGACACTGGCTTTGTACTTGACCCAGGAGAGGTGTAGCATATACCCACAGTGCTCAGGAGCTACATCACCACTCCTAGTATGGTGCTCCTCGCTGTTTTCGGGGTTTCATGTGGCGACAGCAGTTGAAGCCCAGTGCACAGGCAAGGCAAATGCTCTAATACTGAACCACGACCCCAGTTTCTAGAAGTTTTAAAAATGTTCCCATCTCATTTCCACCTCACCACTCTGGCTATTGCCACTCTCCTGGAAATTTTCTCTCTTCCTTTGACTAAGTTTTTGGTCTATCATGAATTCCTTTTTCCATGAGAAACGACTATAACTCCTGTTCTTGGGCTTTTTCAGCCCTGTGTTTACTTTCTCAGAACACTGAAGATGGCCTGGAATGCCGAATTGAATGATTGTCTGACCTCGCATGTGCCTGAGTACTGTCCAACCACAACCCCATGTCTGCGCATATGTAGCACTGTCCTCCCGTTGTTCATCGATTTGCTTGAGCGGGCACCAGTAACGTCTCCATTGTGAGACTTGTTACTGTTTTGGCATATTGAATATGCCGTGGGGAGCTTGCCAGGCTCTGCCGTGTGGGCGGGATACTCTGGGTAGCTGCGCATGTGTAGTAAATGTCTACTGTACAAAGGGGAAGTCTTCTGAAAATATTACCATTTCAGACTCAATGGTCATGGTGTCTTGAACATTCTGTGCATCCTCTGTGATCTCTGCTCTGCAGAATCATGGCTGTATCCCAGTGACAGTTATGTCAGAATGTACTGTGGACCTAACTTCTGTTATATAAAAACAGAGGACAAATGATACTGACCTAGAGAATCTAGGCCATTAGGCCAGATGCCAGGAACTTTCATTTCCTTAGGTGCAGAACAGACTAGAATTTCTGAGAAGTCATCCAAAGTATGATTACATATTACAAAATCCATTTCCTTTAGTCCTTCAACACGCACCATTCATATTTCAGTATCACCCAGACCTCTCATCAGGGTTGGAATTTATATCTGACCTCATCTTTGCCCTTGTCACCCAAAATGGGCAAACAGATCATCATAACTTAACTGTCTCACTACTGACAAATAGTACCAGCTGCTACATGCTCTGCCTGTTCTTTCTGTTGAATCTTTACCACAAATCCAGGAGGCCATAACGCAGGACTTATTCCTGGCTCTGTGCTCAGGACCACTCCTGATGGTACTCAGGGGACCAGACGCAGTGTTGAGGTATCAAACTAAAGTCAGCCACAAGCATGGCAAAAGTTCTAAAAAAAGAAAAAAAAACATTTATTGGGGCTGGAGTGGTAGTTCAGCAGTTAGGGCATTGGTATTGCACGGAGTCGACCCGGGTTTGATTCCCAGCATCTCATATGGTACCCTGAGCACTGACAGGAGTGATTTCTGAATGCAGAGCCAGGAATACCCCCTGAGCAACACTAGGAGTGACTCAAAGGCAAAAGAAAAAACTTTTATTTAATGATTTAAAGCCAGGTAAATGATACAATGAGTTGAGCACATGCTTCGCATGTTGAAGTCCCAGGTTCAATCCCCAGAACCACATGGTTCTCTGAGTACTGGAGTACTGTCATGAGTAACCAAGCACAGAGCTCCAGATAGCCTCAGCCATGCTCAGTGCTTCCTCCTGGCTCTGTACTCAAGGATCACTTCTAGGGGTTCTCAGGGAACCATATGTAGTACCACACAGAGATAGAACCTGGGTCAGCTGCATGCAAGGGAGGTGTTTTCCCTGTTGAACTACCTTTCTAGACCCAAAGCAATAAATTAAATCATTTTTGGATCAATTCTCAACACACACACACACAGCTTTCTTTCAGAGACAATACACCCCACCTCTAGGGTCCTGACACAGGGAATATCTTCACTTACCTCCTCTAGGTAAATATTTCGCTAATAGGCATCAGAGTTTTTCTCTGCCTAAAATCTCACTAGAGGAAAGGAATCCTCTTCAGCAATGACTGGGATCACCTGTGAACCCTGAATTTCAAATTTTTGTTGCTTGAGACCCAATAACAAGGGGGCAAACGAAGATGACCCTCTCATTGGCTTTCTCTATTTTAAGGTGTTTTTTGTTTGTTTGTTTGTTTGTTTTCTATTTTAAGTTTTAACTTAAAATTTCATCTGGTCTTGAGACTGGAGTGATAGCACAGTGGGTAGGGCATTTGCCTTGCACACGGCTGACCCGGGTTCAATTCCCAGCATCCTTTTTGGTCCCCTGAGCACTGCCTGGGGTAATTTCCTGAGTGCAAAACCAGGAGTAACCCCTGTGCATCGCCGGGTGTGACCCAAAAAGAAAAAATCTCATCCGGACTTTAAAAACCAGAGAGATTGTACAGTAGGCAGGGCACTTGCATTGATGTGGCCAACCCAGGCTTGATCCTGCTACCACATATTGTCTCATGAGCCCCACTAGGAATGGTCCCTGAGCACAGAGCTAGGAGTAATCCCTGAGCACTTTCAAGTCCCTGAGCACAGAGCTACGAGTAAGCCATGAGCACTTTCAGGAATGGCTTACACATCTGAGCACTTTCAGGTGTCTCCATCAACCCCGAAATAAAAAATAAAATCACTGCTCATAGTGTCATGCAGAGATGAGACAGCCCTGCTGGAGACATGATGCAGTAACTCTGAGCTCTTGCTGGCACGACGCATGGTTGTGGAGTCATCCTGCACCACAGCAAACTGAGAATAAGAAAAAAAGAAAAGGATGTTATCAATCTTGGAGAACTGAAAGAATGTGATACATTTTGGAGGTATGACCACAGAGAATGTGGAGTGTGAAGAAGGGAGAAGGGCAAGAAAGATTCTGAAAGTTGGTTGAGTCCAGGACTGACCCCAGAAGGTTCAGGACTGACCCCAAGAGAAACCATCAGAAGAATTGAAGTCAGCCCAAAAGAGCTTTATGGACAAGACATTTATAAAACTATGAACGATCACGATCACGATCATGATCATCCTGTTGTTCGTCGATTGTCTCAAGCAGGCACCAGTAATGTCTCCTTCGTCCTAGCCCTGAGATTCTATAAAGTGCCACATTCAAGGCTCTTTCAGGGTTAGGAGAATGACACCCACCATTGTTACTGGTATATGGCATATAGGGTGCGACACAGGGAGTTTGTCAGACTCTGCCATGTGGGCAGGTTACATTCGGTAGCCTGCCAAGTTGTCCGAAGCAAGAATGAGATAATAAGATGTCTCACGGCCATGAACACGCCTCACTCTTCCGGAGCTGGGTTTTATAGTCTCTGGGTCTTGGCCATTGATGGGATTACACGGCCCGGAGTGGGGCGGGGGGAGCAGTTGGTGGGTGTGACCTCCGCCTACTGGAAAATGGAGGATCTGGGTGGAGGATGCTCAGCCCCGATCCAAGCAGGCTTGGAGATCTCAGCCCCGGGACCCACATGCCTTTGTTCCTCTGCCATTACCTTCACGCATCTCACAGAGATGAGATTACTATATTTATCAAGAACCAACAAGAACCAACACTATTGTAAATCACGATGATCACGACCATCCTGTTATTCGTCGATTGCCTCAAGCAGGCCCCAGAACGTCTCCTTCGTCCTAGCCCTGAGATTTTTTTAAAAAGTGCCATATTCAAGGCTCTTTCAGAGTTAGGAGATTGAGACCCATCATTGTTACTGGTATTTGGCATATTGGGTACACCATGGGGAGTTTGCCAGACTCTGCCATGTGGGCAGGCTACATTCAGTAGCCTGCCACTTTGTCCAAAGTAGGAATGAGATAATAAGATGGGAGCTGGGTTTTATAGTCTCTGAGTCTTGGCCGTTGATGGAATTACATGGAGCCAGGGGGGCAGTTGGTGGGTGTGACCCCTGCCTACTGAAATTTGGAGAATCTGGGTGGAGGATTCTCAGCCCTGATCCGAGTAGGCTTGGAGATCTCAGCCCCGGGACCCGCATGTCTTTGTTCCTCTGCCGGTACCTTCATGTGTGCGGAAAGTGGTCTGAGCATGGTGGTGGCTGGTGAACTATGAACAAAGAAATGGAATAAAAGAAATTGATAGAGTTCACTTGATCACTTGATCACTTGACTTCCCGTTAATCACCGAATTTGCTCGAGCGGGCACTAGTAATGTCTCCATTTGTCCCTGTCGCGTGCTAGTGTAGCCCAATGGTGTCTGTTCCTTCTAGGAACACGAAGAGCCTCAAACCTATCGTTCAGGGTCTTGACAAAGAAGTCTGACCATCTGGTAGGTGGGCAGCCACACAATCTTTTGACGTCCATGGAATCCAGTCAGTAATGGCTCTAGTCCAGCAGTTGTCTCCAAATCTCATTACATGTCCAGCCCACCTGATTTTCGACGCCTTGACAAACGAGACAGCATGCCTAATTCTTGACTGTTGATGGAGGCTGGAACTCTGGATTCTTTCTCTCATTTGAGTGAAACGTGATACTCCAAGTATAGCTCTTTCAATTCCTCTTTGGGAGACCCGAATAGCGTTCTTGTCCTGTTTTCATAGGGCCCAGGTCTCTGAGGCATATGTTAATGAAGAAAGAACAGTGGAATAAAAGAAATGAGCCTGGAGCCAGAGGTTCTTCATCCTCTTTGCTATTTCTTTGACGCTCTTGAAGGCGTTCCAAGCCTCTCTCTTCCTCCTGAGCAACTCAGGTGCCAGAGCATTCGTCAAGTTGACTTCTCGACGTAGGTATACATAACTGTTGCATTCTGAGATGGTCCTTCCGTTAAGAGTGAATGGAACGTCAGGAACGAGACTGTTTCTCATAAACATTGTCTTTGTGAGATTCAGCTGGAGTCAGACCTTTCCACACTCATGGTCCAAGTCAGCCAGCATTTGTGCTGCTTGACTAATGTTTGGTGTTATTAGAACGATGTCATCAGCAAAGTGGAAGTGGTGTAGTTGCCGACCATCTATCTTCACTCCCATTCCTTCCCATTCCAGTCGTTGCATGACGTTCTCGAGGGTGACACAGAAGAGTTTCGGTGAGATGGTATCACCCTGCCGAACCCCTCTCTTGACGTCAATGATCACTTCCCTGTAGAATCGTGAGATCTTGGTAGTGAATCCGTAATACAGCTCACAGAGGATCCTGATGTATTGAGTTTGAATGCCCTGATTAGCTAGGGCTTCAATGACTGCTTCTGTCTCAACAGAATCAAAGGCCTTCTTTAAATCAGAACATTAAACAGAGCGGCATCTTGAACTCCTGGAAAACCTCAATGAGCTTGGTTATCGCGTGGATATGGTCAATCGTGCTGAATCCTTTTCAAAAACCGGCTTGCTTGCATGGTTGTCCTTCATCTAGTGTTCTGCCAATCCTATTCAGGATGACTTGAATGAACAACTTGTAGATGACAGACAATAGGCAGATCGGGCGATAGTTGCCAATGTCATGGATGTCTCCCTTCTTGTACAGTAGTAGTCCTGCTGGTTTTCCATTGGGACAGAACCTCGCATTCAGACAGGTAGTGTGTGAAGAGCCGAGCCAGCGTATTGATGAGTACTTATGGCAGGTTCTTCAGGTGTTCAGGTCTGACCTTGTCTGGGCAAGGTGCTGTTCATTTCTTTACCGATGAAATGGTATGTCAGATTTTGGAAGGGAGAACGTTGGCAACAACATATACATCCTGCGGAATTTGGTATGTGGTCAGGTGGATGTGACTATCAAAGAGATCTGAGTAGAAATCATGGATAATCTTCTCCATTGCCCTTCTGGAAGATGTGATAGATCCATCAGGACGTCGGAGGGCAGTCATCTTGGTCTTGTAGTTGGCGAAGGACAGGCGGGAGTTACAAATGCTTTTCCTGGTTTATGCCGCCATCTACCAGCACTGCTGCTCTTCTCTCTTTAAGGTCTTCCTTTATGGCATCTCTGTACTGGTTTGCGAGCTTCAACGTTGACTAGCGGTTGCCTGAGGCATGCGCCAAACCACATTGGCGAATAAGCTTAAGAGTTTTTGAAGACAGGTGTTTTTTTTGTGTGTGTGGCTGTCTCTCTCTTGGCGTTCCTCGCACAATCATGGAGGTGCTGAACCAGTAGATCATATTCCTCATCAATGTTGTCAACAATGGCATCTTCCCATGTTGCAGCAATAGTGCCAAAGAGCTCCCAGTTGGTGGTCGTTCTGGGAGTTCTCTTCTTAAACTTTGCAGCCCTTTCTCCCTGCTCTGTGAAGTAGAATTTTGCACGAAGGAGATGGTGGTCCGATCTCGTTTGGAATTTTGGGACAACAGCGATATCCGTCAGGCAAAACCATCAATTGAATGTGATGTGGTCTACTTCGTTGTGGAACCGTCCACTGGGAGACTCCCATGTCCAACGTTTAGATTCGACCTTCTAGAACTGTGGTCTTGGTCAACATGATGAACCCAGACAGTCTCTCACCCTGTTTGTTCCATTCTAGGCCATGGGTCCCGATGCGGAGTTCTTCAGCTGATCTTCTCGGTCCTATCTTGGCATTAAAATCACCCACAATGATCTTGTAGAAGGTGTGGTCTTCTTTATAGGACTTCTCCAGCTCCATGTAGAACTTCTCAGTTTCTCCTTCATCATAATTGGATGTTGGTGCATAGACAACGGAGATAGAAATTGCCGGCAGTGAGCAGTTTTCTCCACTACTCAGCTGCCGCCACACTCCAGGACGCTTTCCGGACGCTTGTGCTGAGACTCACGCATGACTGAAGCCCCACAGAACAAGATAAGCGGAACTCTGAGACCTTGGACTCCAGGATCAACGGACCCAGAGACAGAGATCCTCTGCTTGCCCCAACCAACCACAGGTGACAAAGGGATTAAAACCAGGAGCCCCACCCTATCCTACCCTGCCCCGTCTGCTTCCACCAATCACCGGAGACCCAGTTATTGGATTACGCACAGAAGACTCACCCTACCCCTACTGGTACCAGATAAATACCTCACCGGCAAACCTCCACTACCTCTACTACCTCCACTACCCAGCTGCCACCACACTCCAGGATGCTTTCTGGACCACGTGGCCACTTTGCAGCCATGTGACACATTATAACACACTTTAATACCCATCTTCCAGGATTGCCGCACCATATTTGATAGGGTTCAAATATGGTTTGAACCATGGAAATACCTACAAGGGCGATTAGAGGCGGCCCCAAAAGCCTCTATCCCTCTCAGAGATTCTGGCAAGTTACCGAGAGTATTCCACCCGCACAACAGAGCCTGGCAAGCTATCTATTGTGTATTCGATATGCCAAAACCAGTAATTGATAGAGTTATAAACAAGAAATGATTTCCTGTTTTGGGGGGATCCCACTTGACAGTGCCCAGTACTCACCCCTGGTGTGTAGGAGTGATGAGATGTAGTGCCACAGATTGCAGCTGAGGTCAGCAGGATGCGAGGCAAGTGCCTTACCCCTCTGCTATTTCTCCAGCCTCTTAGTTATTTTAAATTGGTACTTTGGGGGTGGGGAGTGCTTTCTGGGTCACACCTGGCTGTGCTCAAAGGTTTCTCCTAGGTCTGCACTCAGGAACTACACCTGATGGTGCTCGGGGGACCACGTGGGATGCCGGTGATTGAGCTGCGTAAAAGGTCAAGACCCTACCTGATGTACGATTGCTCTGGCCCTTAAATTGGTAAGTTTTTGAGGTCATCTGTTACAGAGCAATAATAAAAAAAAATCTCTAAAATAAAAATACGGAAGTCATTGTTCTTGGAGAGGAAGGAAGGAAGGAAGGAAGGAAGGAAGGAAGGAAGGATAAAAGGAAAGACAAGGGAGGGAAGGAAGGATAAAAGGAAAGACAAGGGAGGGAAAGAAGCCATAGCACAGCAGGTAGAACGTTTGTCTTGCATGCGGCCAACCTGGGTTGGATTCCCAACACCCCATATGGTCCCCCGAGCACTGCCAAGAGTAATTCCTTTGTACATGAGCAGGGAGTAATCCCTGAGCATCACCGGGTGTGACCAAAAAAAAAAAAAAGGAAGGAAGGAGGGAAAAAGGGAAGAGGAAAGAAGAGAGAGAAAAGGCTGAATGGAGTTTTCTTTGTCAGGGAATGGCTTACGCATTTGAGATATCCCAACACTGTACCTGCCAAAGAAGCAGAGAGGAAAGATCAGGAGTGGCATCGCCTTGCCTAGGAAGGTAGAAGTAGATTTTTCAACAAACAGACCTACTCCATAGCTCACTACCTAACATCTCCAAATAAAACATGGTACAGGTATATACATCTAAAATTTGAAACATGCAAATTAAAATTTCCACCTTCCCCACATTTGGGGGGAATTGATCATCTTCTATTTTTTATTTTATTTATTTTGCTTTGGGGGGCACATCCAGCGATGATCAGGGATTACACCTGTCTCTGCACTCAGGAATTACTCCTGGCGGTACTTGGGGACCATATAAGATACCAGGAATTGAACCCAGATCAGTCATGGGTAAGGCAGACTGGGTCCCCCACTATACTATCACTCCGACCCCTTTATTTTACATTTTGTAATCTCAGCAAACATCTTCACCACTCAATTTTCACAATCTCACTGAACACTACCAAGTTTCAGAATCTCTGTTGCCCCTCTCCCTTCTTCACACCCCACAATCTCTGTGGGTCTTACCTCCAAAATTTACCACGTTCTTGCAGTTCTCCACACTTTCTAGCATTGTTTCACTTTTCTCAGTCTTTTTCTGCTACCACTCTCATCCAAGACGCTTTTGTTTCTCCTCTGGACAAAAGGCAGTTACTTTCTGTGTTGTCTCCCTGTTACAACGAAGACTCAATTCCAACCACTGCTCAGGGGCCAGTCCAAGAAGAGGCACAATAGTGGGTGGAAAGAAAAAGTTTTATTGGCAACGTTCTGACAGACTGGAAGATTGCAGACGCGTGTTCTCCAAACAATTATCCCGTCTGCCTGGTCACAAGAAGCAGTTTCATTGGAAAATAGAACAAGGAGCACATTTTTAGGAAGGTTGGTGGGCACAAGGATGATCAATAAATTTACTCAGGGGCTTTTTCTTTGAGGCTCCCTTCCTACTGGGCTCCAAATAAAACTTTAATATTAAGTTATCCTTTGACCATTAAGGGAGAAAAAAATAAGAGGACATTTTCATTCTTAACCTGACAGGATTTCTGGTTTCTAATATTAAATTCACCACTTAATTTTTTTGTTTGTTTGTTTCTGTTTTGGGGCCACACCAGCGAAGCTCAGTTTGTTCCTGGCTCTGCACTCAGGAATCACTGCTGGTGGTGCTCGGGAGACTGTATGCGGCACTGGAGATCAAACCCAGGTTGGCCACATGCAAGGCAAACGCCCTACTGACTCAACTATCACTCTGGCCCCAGCATTCACCACTTAATTTCTTTTTTTCCTCCCCCCCTCACCCGCCTTTTTTTTTTTTTTTGGCTTTTTGGTAATGCTCAGGGATTACTCCTGGCACTGCACTCAGAAATTACTCCAGGCAGTGCTCAGGAGATCATATGGGATGCCGGGGGTCGAACCCAGGTCGGCCACGTGCAAGGCAAATGCCCTCCCCACTGTACAATCGCTCTTGCCCTTCACCACCTAATTCCTTTGGAACAATTTCATCTCTGCTGCTACCTTGCCCGAGTACTGCTAGTACACATTTTTAAAATTTTTTTCTTTTATTGATTTAGATTCTGTGGTTTATGATATTATATTGGTTTCTCATGCACATAATTCTACACCACACACCCCTCACCAGTGCACCCACCTTCCTCTCCCCAGGACCCCAACGCCCCTCCCTCTCAACCCCCCACCTTACAATTTCTCCCTGTTTTGGGCATCAAGGGATCCTTCCTATCACTCTGCTCATAAGACACGTAACCTGCTCAGCAAGGTCCTGCTCTAGTGAAAGAGTGCCTGTTTCTCTCGCATACTGTTCTGCTCCCCCAGATCTTACATACTTACATACTTACAGGTTTGGACTTTGTCTTTCTCAGCCCTTCTGATGTCACAGCAGATGCCGGCTAACTTGGGGTCCTTGTGGAATGTGTGTGAAGTTATCACGCAAACCACCAGATGTCTTCAAGGCTTCGAGATTTGATCAGCTTTTGTTTAACAGCTTAAGCGGGGGATGGGGGGGTGTGGGCGGGGGGGGGGTCCATGTATGGCGGCTGTGGCAGTCACACAAAGAGGAATTTGCACGTGTGGAATGGTGGCCCCAGTTGGCCGTTTCTCCTCGTGGCTTTGCACGTCATCTAGGACCACCTGGCTCCTTGTCCATGTTGTCCTGGTCCAATGAGACCTCCAGGTGCACGAGATCCCACAATGTCCTGCTCGAAGGCCCACTGTCAGGCTGCTGGGGCTTGCTCCCTCTCCTTGCTTCCCCTGCCCTCACCTCCATTCATTGCTGTCGTCTGTCCATGTATGCGTGTGAGAGACAGAAACAGAGAGACAAAGACAGAGGAACAGAGACAGACGGACAGAGGAGGAAAGTCAGGCAGCTCCTATCCAGTGCTCCCTCTTCTAAATCTTCCTCATTCTATCTTTAAGTATTTCTGTTCTCTGACTTCCAATTGAGATTATCTTTCGTTTACTTATGGGGCAGGGGCAGAATGGAAGGCACACTTGGCAATGTTCAGGGCTTACTCCTGGCTCTGCACTCAGGGATTACTCCTGGCAGGGCTCAGGGGACCATATATGGTGCTGGGGCTTGAATCCTGCATCCACTGTGTACAAGACCAGCCCTCTCTTTGCTGTACTGTCTCTCCAGCCCCAACAGGTGAGATGATCAGTGACTCATCGGATCATCTTAATGATGTCACCCCCACATTGACATGATCTGACACCCCTGCGTTCACTGTGTACAAGACCAGCCCTCTCTCCACTTCACTGTCTCTCCAGCCCCAACAGGTGATGTTCACTGACTCATCGAATCATCTTGATGATCTGTCACCCGTGCATCTCACTGACATGAAGCCAGGGACCCTGGCTGTCTTGCTCATCCCACTCGCAGTCACCTGAGACAGCATCTCAGTGCACAGGAACTGACCCTCAGTGGCCTGTTTCCACTCCCCTTGCATTCTCACGAAGCGGGGGCACATTCTCGTGAAACCCTTGGTGACACCACCATGAAAACAAAGAAGCCACCGCTGAAGCAAGGCCCATGGGAGAGCCAGAAGCGTTTCACTTGCCAGCCAGTGGCTACGACCCCAAATATCGCGTGATTTCCTGGCGTGCCAGTTGTGAGGCTGCAGCTGACGGGACCTGGGCTGTGTGCATGGCCAGCGCCTCGGACTGCAGAGAGCACAGATACTGCCAGAGCTAAGGGTCAGAGCAGAAGTGGTCACTGCGAGCTCTGTCTGTGGGGACCCAGCTGTGATCACAGCATCTCCTGCTCCCCTCCCCTCCCCCCTCCCCCCTGCACTGCCAGGAACAACCCTGCCAAGGGGGTGTAGCTCCTGAGCACCACCAGGGGTGCCCGGTCCACCTCCAAATCAAAAGTGCTCATCCTAAAACCATAGAAACAGAAGTAAAAT
The DNA here is from genome assembly GCF_029834395.1 of Sorex fumeus. Lineage (NCBI taxonomy): Eukaryota > Metazoa > Chordata > Mammalia > Eulipotyphla > Soricidae > Sorex > Sorex fumeus. The sequence continues at coordinate 856,284 of NW_026606068.1, read as the reverse complement.
CTCCACAGCATACGCTATGGCACAAAGAAGGAAAAGGATGCCTCCCCCGCCCCCCAGGAGACCACCAGGAGGAGAAGAGGGGGCAGGGTGGGAGTGGAAAATGGCCCCAGGGAGTCCAGCCCTGAAGTAGATTACAGAGTCGGAGGGAAGGGGGCCCCCATTCCCTTCCCAGCCCCTCCAGCACGCCCTCCCAAAGGTTCTTAGGATTATCGCCTTGATCTTTATTTAATTCTTTCCAGGTGCCCGACCATAAAAGGGGTTGGTATGCTAAGCTGAGGAGTTTGAACTTTCTTTCAAGGACTGTGAGGAACCTTTGAAGAGTGCAGGCAAAAGGAGTGACCCTTATTTGGGGGGTGTCTCTCCTGGAGAGATTCCTCCTGGTGGTCGGTCACGGCGCAGGTGGGGGTGGGGATCTGCATTCCTGGAAGCAGGAAGCCCATGGCAGACAATTGTGGTGAGAAGCAAGTCTGTGGTTTTCATCCTTCTGGGTTTTTTTTGGGGGGGGGCGGGGGGAGGAGGGGTTGGGGTACCTACCCAGCAGTGCTCAGAAAGCCTAGTCTGCGATGCATGTAGAGGGGTTTCCAGGGACCTACAGGGGCTGGAGTGATAGTACAGCAGGTAGGGCATTTTCTTTGCACGCAGCTAACCTGGGTTCGATTCCCAGCATTCCATATGGTCCCCCGAGCACCGCCAGGAGTAATTCCTGAGTACAGAGCCAAGAGTAACCCCTGTGTATCGCTGGGTGTAACCCAAAAAGCAAAAAACAAAACAAAACAAATTGAGGGACCTGCAATGGAATCCGGGGCTCACATGTACAAAGGACACATCCCAATCCCTTGAGGTAGCTTGGCGGCCGGGTCTCATATCTTTCGGGTCTCATACCTTTACACGTGCATGCTGTACCACTGTGCAGACCAGAGTCCATTGTAGGAAATTATAGTGCTAAGCTGCAACTGCTGTGTGTGTGTGTGTGTGTGTGTGTGTGTGTGTGTGTGTGTGTATACACTGGACCCTAAACCTTTTGGCTTTTTGTAAAAGTAAGGAGCAGCAGCTTCTGAGACCACAGTGAACCTGCAAGGTGGCTTTCACTGATGCTCCACGTACCTGCAAAACTCTCCCTTGGTGAGATGCTTTAGAAGGCAGCCCACCGGGGCGGGACAGACGCCAAGGCCAGCAGGAGCAGCCTGACAGTTTGCTCTGGTCGTTGGGACAGCGGCACCGGAAAAGCAGACTGGAAACTGCCTTTGTGTGGAGGGTAAACAAAGACGAGAGCCTTCCAGGGGGCAGGGGGAGGCAATCCCCACGTCGCCGGGCTTCAATTTCTTCCTTTCTGAGACCAGACTCTGGGCCTCAGCTAGGAGAGGGGCCACCGTCCCGGCCCACAAAAGCTCAAGGGTGGAGGGCCCCTCAGCGCAGGTTTTTGTCTGCAAACCCAGCTTCCGAGGTGCCGAGCAGTGTGCAAATAGTAGCGCCGGGCCCAGCCGAGGGGATTCGCCGGGGGGCCTCCGCGCTGCATGGAGATTATTTGCTCTCCATATCACCTCTCCGCAGGGGGCTCCCAGGAATCAGCAAATCCCCTGGGCTTCAGAGCCCCGAATCCCCAGCACAACCCATTCACGCGCAGCGGGTGGCTGGGGATTAATTGGAGAGGGAATGCGGTGAATTCCAGAGAGTTCTTTCTCTCCGCCTCACAGCCGGTGGCCGGGATATTGCTACATGAAAGCTCCCTTGTCAGTATCCATCATCCTTGCCCGCTGCTACATTCCAGAGAACGAACCGGCCTCATTTGGGAGCTCATGCCCCAAGAGGGGGGTTACTGGTGGTGGGAAGCGGGTGGGGTGCAGTCATTCCCAAAGGGTCCACATTTGGAGCCCCCCTCCTCCCAATTCTAGCTTCCACCGAGAGGGTTTCCGAAAAAACAAACTGGAAAGCAGGGAGGACCCGACTTTCTTCTTTTCTGGATCCTCCTGTTTAGAGCGTGCTGGGGGTTCTGAGCGATAGTACAGCGGGCAGGGCATTTGCCTTGTTCGCAGACAACCTGGGTTCCACTCCCCGGCATCCCATATGGTCCTTCCAGCACTGCCAGGAGTAATCCCTGAGTGCTGAGCCAGAAGTAACCCCTGAGCTAGGCTGGGTGTGACCCCAAAAGCAAAGCAAAACAAAACAAAACAAAACAAAAGATGAAAGAGAGTGCCGAGTTAGGGCAGGGCAGGCAGGCAGCCCGCTAGGAGGATAGAGGAACCCGGAGTTTCCTTTACTGCAGGGTGTCAAGCCCTCCTCTCTCTTTGTGATGCCCAAACAGCCCAGCGGGAGGCCCAGGACTGTCCCCCCCCCCACCCCCATCTCCCACGCCCACTCTCCAGGCTAAACGGAGTCAAGGGTCTAGCAGCAAGTCTGCAGCTCTCCGGAGCAGGGGTACCCCCGCAGGGCAGTTTAAAAAGAAATGCAAACCTCAAAAATTTGGTTCCAGCCCCCTCCCCTTCCCCCCCCCGTCCCCGAGAAAAGGCAAGTCCCTGTCACTTCCTGACCTTCCAGCTCTGAGCTCTGAGCCCCCAAGGGTGCAGACACTAGGCCTCCGGGCTCAAACCCCGGGCTCCTGCTCTCGCCTTTTCAAAGGCAAATTCTCCAGACCGCCTGCCCCTCCCCCAGCGCCCTCTGAACTCCGTTCCGCCAGCTGCGGGCCGGCGCTTCACCGGGCTGCTGCCCAGTTTTCAAAACTTCCCTACACTGGCACCAAGTTCAGAGCTCAAGAGACCCGAGCCCCCCCCACCCCCCCACCCCCGGGAGTCGCCCGCCAGCGCCGCTGCTGAGAGCTGGAGGGATGCTGCCGACCCGCCCGAAGGTGCAAAACCAGTCCGTGTCACCACCACCCCCACCCCCACCCCCGTCAATACACACACACACACATACACACACCAGCCCCAACACAAACCACTCTCACGGACCGCACCCTTGTGATGGATAAGGTACTTGCCTCGCCGGGCTGCATGGAACGCAAGGGGAGCAGAGATTACAAAGTGCTTTGTGCCTTGCAAAGTTAGCATCAGTACCGGGTGCAGTGACTGGTGAGTGATGTTCATGAAAACTCTAGTCTGCCTGAATTTGGTGCTTGGTTCCAGGGGGAAGTGGGCATCAGGAGGGACAGGGATAAAGAGATCAGCCCAAGACACACAAAGAAAACAGAAACAAACTCAAACCCAAGATCATTGTGACTGTTTAGAACAACAATAACAAAGAAACAACACAATGATGTCTCCACGGTACTCTTAATTCATCTGGGCCTGTAGTTCATTTTTTTTTAAGGTAACGGGTAGGCATTCTACTCTAACACGGCAACCGGTAGGCATTCCTGTGAAATCCATACTGTGCAAGTTGCTTTTTCTCTCCTATCTTCAGTTTCCCCACTTCCAAACCAGGTAAGCAGGACCAGACCTCCTTAAAATCTACTTCAACCCTTCCCTGGCTTCAGATGTCCTGGATGCCTCAGTTAGTTATTCCAACAGAGTCACAGTGGGGGCTCCAAGGTAATTTCATACTTGATAGAATATCAAAGACTTTTCCTAATCCTCATTCTGGGATGAAGGACTAAGTGAGCAAACAATCTCAAGCGACCCCCACCCCCCTTGCCAACCACTTAGGGACCCTCAGATCTATTTGATCATGATGAGAATTGTTCAACATTTGGACATTAATATGGGGAGCAGCTTGACGTCATGCTTAAGAACACACGCGGGCGCCATGCTGTTGGCACAGGATCTTCACCACAATTAGCAGTGTCCCCACCCCCTAAGGGTTTTGATATTAAAAATGCCTGCTTCCCTTAGTAACTCCACCACCTGCATCTTTAAAGCTTAATCTCTGTGTTGCAAGCACCCTAAAGCGCCCAAGGTCAGGCTCCCGTTTGTGCCAAGGAGTTGCACAAACTCATCTGGAGATGCTCCCTGGAGGCCGTAATCTCCCAGATGCTCACTGACACCCAAAGAAACATTCTGCCTTTCTTCCAGCTGCTGTCAGCTGGCTTGTTTGTCCACAGCAGGTTCAAGGCTCTTGGCAGGAGTACGCCTACACAGCCTGGCCCATTATTGGATGGTTTTAATTCTCCTCTCGCTTTGATCAAGTCAGTTTCCACAACAAATCCGTCTCACCAAAAAAAAACATTCCTGGGTTCACAAAGACAATACCCCCTGGCTTTGCCTCACATGCGCCAAAGGGCAGAATTCTCCAGCTTGGGCTCTCAGGCCATTTTAACCCTTCACAGACTGAGTTTGCCACAGAAGATGTTTTCCCTTTGGTTGCCTGTGACCAGAGACAATGGCTTAGGCTCCTCCAGAGAAATGGGATGGTGTGCAGCCTTGAATGCAATTAAGATCCAAGTGGCAGATGCAGTTCACACGCGCTGGAGCCAAGCCCTGGCTGAGAAGATGCTTTTGCTCCAAATGCTCTGCAGTTCACCAAGAGTAGCTTCAGCTAATAAAAATAACTTCATCTTTAGAGTGCCGGAAGTATTCGAACCCAATTTAAAAATATTATCTCACTTAATTTTGGCCAAACTGTTAGGATGAAATCAGGCTTGTCTCAACTTCATGAGTGAAGTAACCCAGAAATCTCCTCTGCTCAAGGCCACACAGTTAGCAGGGCTGGTGCAGTGGCAGAATTAACCTGCTTCCAGAACTGCCCTTCAGACTGGACAGTCAAATGCAGGACATTGGCACTGCATATGAATAGAGGGAGCCCTGAAAGGGGAGTAAAGAGGGCAGGGTTCAAATCTGTCTTGGGTTCCCTCATGCAAATACATTTTCACCATGCCTTCCTTTCTGTACCTGTAAACTTGAAGATAGAATTGAATCCATTTATTCTACCAGGCCTTAGTTATTTACCTCATTACTTTTACTATATGCTCATACCATTCATACTAATATTTAATTGCCGTTTTCTTTAAATCCATGCACCTTTAAAAACCAAATGTTTTTAAACTTTATGGAATGAGGAATGATTGGCCTTAAATAGATCGTAATAATAAAAAATACAAGTGATAAAAAAAAATGGGTAAATTCCAGCTAAATATTTTACTGGAAGGAGGGAAAGAGGTTTTGGTCACACTCAGTGGTTCTTAGAAGCTATTACTGGCTCTAGGCTCAAGCATGATGCCTGCAGAACTCAGGGGACCACATGTGGTTCTGTGGATCAAATCAGGATTGTCTGGATGCAAGGTAAGTTACTTTCTTCCTGTACTATCTCTCCAGCCCTTTGCTAGATAGTTTTTTCTTTGTCTAGTGGGTTGGTGGGGATGCATATCCAGCTATGCTAAGGCCTGACTCCTGATGGGGCTCCTGGGACCAAATGCAGTGTCAGGGATAAATTGGAATAACTGCATGCAGGCAAGTGCGTTACCCACTATACTATTTCTTTGACACCCCTTGCCCAAGCTAAATGCTTCTGCCTATCTAAGACTCTGAGTCTTAGCCTTATGATAAAATGAAAAATATGGAAGTTGAGATATAGCAAGTTAGTTATCATACAATATATTAAAGTCATACTAATAAGCACAGCACAGCACTGTCCTCCCACTGTTCATCAATTTGCTCTAGTGGGCCCATTAACGTCTCCATTGTGAGACTTGTTACTGTGTTTGGCATATCGAATACGCCATGGGGAGCTTGCCAGGCTTTTCCATGCGGACGAGATACACTCGGTAGCTTGCCAGGCTCTCCAAGAAGGGTGGAGAAATCGAACCTGGCTCAGCCGGGCAGGCCGTAAGCAAGGCAAACGCCCTACCTATAATAAAAAGCTAAAGCCAAAATTTTCTCCTCCGTATAGATAGGTGGGTAGAGAATCTAAAATATTCTTTTGAGCTGGAGAGATAGAACGGTGGGTATGGAGCTTGCCTTGCACATGGCCAACACAAGTTTAATGCCTAGCACCCCGTATGGTCCCCTGAGTATTGCCAGGAGTGATCCCTGAGTGCAAAGACAGGAGGAGGTCCTGAGAACCATTGGATGTGGCCACAAAACCAACTAAATAAATGAAAGTTAAAAAACTTTCCATCTTACTCAGTGTTACATAACATCTGGACCGTATCTACCTAGTTCTTGTAACTACAAGTTTTTTTCAGAGCGATAGCACAGCCAGTAGGGTGTTTGCCTTGCACCAGCCGACCCGGGTTTGATTCCTGCGTCCCTCTCGGAGAGCTCGGCAAGCTACTGAGAGTATCCCACCTGCATGGTAGATCCTGGCAAGCTCCCCGTGGAGTATTCGATATGCCAAAAACAGTAACAACAAGTCTCGCAATGGAGATGTTACTGGTGCCTGCTCGAGCAAATCAATGAGCAACAGGATGACAGTGCTAGGGTGCTGCAACAACCTCCTATTTGGTCACGTGGTTTTCCTTCAGAATTTTCAGATCTTAAACACTTTTAACCTTAAAGGAAAGAAGAGTGATAATTATGGCACTGAATTCACTATTTCCTAATATCTTCCAACCTGAAGAGAAAATGAAATAGAAGAAGGAGATCTTGAAAACAATCACAGAATCAATTTATTTGAAAAGAAAAATTAAAACTTCTCTGGTAGCATTGTGGGTGTGCAAACACAGATCTTGTATAAGGAAAAGACCTTGCCTTGTGACCAACGCTGGTTTGACAATTACACCTCATAAGGCCTCCTGAGCACCCCCACGAGTGATCCCTGAGAATAGAGCTAGGAATCAGCCCTAATCACCTCCCTCAACCCCCCTCTCAACACAGACACACACACCAAAGACTTCTCTGAGAAACGTCTTCCAAGTTTCCTGACACCATTTTTCCTTATTTTGTTTTTTGTTTTTATTTTGGGGAGTCATATCCGGTGATGCTCAGGGGACCACATGGAATGGTGCAGATTGGATCTGGGATGGCTGTATGCAAGGCAAACACCTTACCCACTATGTTATCACTTCAGTTCCAAGGTAGTCATTTTTCTGTCCTTTGGTGTGTACCAAAGGAGCATCCTCCACCCAGATCCTCCATATTCCAGTAGGCAGGGGTCACACCCACCAACTGGCTCCCTGGCGCCGTGTAATCCCATCAACGGCCAAGACCCAGAGACTATAAAACCCAGCTCCCGGAAGCACGCGGCCACATTTGCGGCCACGCGACATTTTATTATCTCATTCTTACTTTGGACAAACTGGCAGGCTACTGAATGTAACCTGCCCACATGGCAGAGTCTGGTAAACTCCCCATGGTGTACCCAATATGCCAAATACCTGTAACAATGATGGGTCTCATTCTCCTAACCCTGAAAGAGCCTTGAATATGGCACATTTAAAAAAAATCTCAGGACTGAATGAAGGAGACGTTACTGGGGCCTGCTTGAGGCAATCAACGAACATTTTTCTATCCTTTGGTGTGTACATGTGGGTTTTTCAAAGTGTAGTTGCAAGCCGAATTGTTTTCATGATAAAACGAACATTTCTTTTTGTTGTTTGGGGGCCACACCTTGCAATGCTCAGGGGTTATTCCTGGAACTGTGCTCAAGAATTACTCACAGCAGTACTCAGGGGACTGTATGGGATGCTGGGGATCAAACTTGAGTGAGTTGTGTGCAAGGAAAACACCTGACCTACTGTACTATCACTCTGGCCCTAAAACTAACATATTCTTTTTTTTTAATGTCCCCAGTTTCCTTCCCATCACCCCCACCCCCACCTGCCTCCATGGCAGGTACTTTTCTTCTCTTTCTCTGTCTGTCTCTGTTTCTCTGTCTCTCTGTCTCTGTCTCTATGTCTCTACTCTCTGTCTCTGTCTCTCTCTCTCTCCCTCTCCCCCCCCCCCATTTAGGCATTATGATTTGTCAGAGAAGGGACTCTATGACAATGATAGTTGGAAACGATCACTCTGGACAAAAACTGTGTACTGAAAGGAGGTAAAGAAATATCCATGATAATCTCTCAACACATGTATGTAAAACTAACATTTTTGAGTCAGAGCGACAACACAGCAGGCGGGGCTCTTGCCTTGCATGTGTTGACCCAGGTTTGATCCCCAGCATCCTGTATAGCCCCCAGCACTGCCAGGAGTGATCCCTGAGTGTAGGGACAGGAGGCAGCACTGAGCATCACTGGATGTGGCCCCCAACCCTTTTTTTTTAAAAAGAAAAAAAAGAAAAAGAAAGGACTAAAATTTTCATAAGTTTTTCACTCAGCTTTCTCAAGCTTAGGTATTGCAGCCAAGGGAGAACAGAAGATAGGAGAATCTAGTGACTCCCACAGACACAGGCAGTAAATAATGAAACAGTGTCATTCATGCACTTTCTTTTCTTTAATTACTATTATTATATGTTTTGGGATGGAGCGATAGCACAGTGGTAGGGCGTTTGCCTTGCACGCAGCCAGCCCAGCTGAGCCGGGTTCAATTCCTCCACCCCTCTCGGAGAGCCTGTCAAGCTACTGAGAGTATCTTGCCTGCATGGCAAATATGCCAAACACAGTACCAACAAGTCTCAAAATGGAGACGTTATTGGGTACTGGGTTACTGGGCCCGCTCGAGCAAATCAATGAACAACGAAAGGATAGTGTTTGATAGTTGTTTGTTATTATATTTTTAGTCTACTTTACTTTGTTTGCTGTTTGGAGCTTTTTGTTTGGTTGGTTTCTTGTTTGCTTTTTGGGGAGCCATACCTGGCGATGTTCAGGGGTTACTCCTGGCTCTGCACTCAAGAATCACTCACTCCTGGTGATGTTCAGAGGAAACTGGGATTCCAGAGATAGAACCTGAATTGGCCACATAAAAAGCAAGTAATGCCTTACCCCCGACCCTCTACTTTTCTTAATTTGAAAAAAAAACCCACCTGTTCTTCATAAAAATTAAGTGATTTGTTTACAACAAATGCCATTATTATTTTAGAAAAATGTCTCAGTTTTATTTCTACCATGGTACTCATACTGCACACCAGTAAAATGCCCTTTGTATAATCATTCAAGTAATTTTAGTAATTTATTTTTCTTTTCAGGTCACACCCGGTGATGCTCAGGGGTTATTCCTGTCTCTGCACTCAGGAATTACTCCTAGTGGTGCTCAGGGAACTATGTGGGGTGCCTCAGGAGAACATATGGGAGGCCGGTGATAAATCCTGGGCAACCTCATGCAAAGTAAGTGCCCTACCCACTGTTCTATCGCTCTGGCTAGTAATTTCAATAATTTTTAAGAATATAGATTACAGGGCCAGAGCAATAATACAATGGATAGGGCATTTGCCTTGTATGCAGGTAATCCAGGTTTGATCCCAGCATCCCATATGCGGTCCCCCGAGTACCACCAGGAATAACCCCTGTGCCTCGCCAGGTGTGATGCAAAAAAGATTATATATATATATATACATATATATATATATATATATATATATATGAGCATATGGTCCCCTGAGCACCACTGGGAACAAGGACAGAGCCAGAACTTGCACTTTAGCACTGCTGGATGTGACCCTCACCCTTATAAACCTCCCCCCTAAAAGAATATAAGGATGCCCTGAGACCTAAAATGTTTGAGAAAGTTTGAAGCCATTATAAGTAGCAGATGTTGGGCTGGAGAGATGGTATAAGGGATAAGGCATTTGTCTTGCTTGGAGCCAACCCCATTCAGTTCCCCTGTGTCATATGGTTCCCTAAGTCCCCCAAGGGTCACTCCTGAGCACAAAATCAGGAATAATTCCTGAATGGCCCCTGTAAGTGTGACCCAAAACATCATTCCCAAAACCAACAAATTGCAGTTCTAGAGTCTGTGAACTGGGATCTGATGTGAATGAAGTAAAAGAACAAAAGCAAGAACAGTTTACTAAAGTACTAGTCCAGTTTAATTTGGGTGTATTTTTTTTGGTGGGGGTACACAGGCTATTCCTGACTGCACTCAGGTATCACTCAAAGTGGGGCCCTGGGGCCATCTGGGGTAATGGGAACTGAACCTGGGTTAGCTGTGTGCAAGACAGGCACCCTACCCACTATACTATTTTCCAGTCAAAATTTTTCTTATGTGATAAAAAAAATAGCAGCAAGTTGAACTTATTAACCTTAGGGATTTTACTAGCTAAATGCCTTCAACTATATGGTCATATTTTGATTGTCACTATCAGCTGTGACCATAACCAAAGAAGAGTAATTGTCAATTAGTGTGTTTCACATAGACAAAGCCAAAGTGTATTCACTTCTGGACCAACTGTCTGATTTTCATCTTGATTCTGAGAGCTCAATTTGCAAATGGAATTAACATTTATTTTTATTTTAAGTGGTTTCTATGGATACCTTGGATGAAGCATTTCATTCATCTCTACCCAATTTAAGCTTCTCATTTTAATTTAAATATTTTCCATTTCTCTAGAATTTGTATATGATACAGTTCACTTCCTGACAATAACCAATGAAAAGCATTTACACACATCAAACTTTACATTAGTGTCTATACAGGTTCAAAAAGAGTATGAGAGACATAGTAAAGGGGTTAAGGCACTTTCCTTGCATGCTACAGACTTCAGTTTGATCCCCAAGCACCTGCCAGGAGTGATCCTAAACACCGCTGGGTGTGGTCCAAAAAAACAAAACCAAAAGAGAGACAGAAAGAGAGGAAGAAAACTACACATCTCAGAGTTGGAAGTCTGTTTTTTACATGTCCCAGCTTCAAGCAAAACCTTACCTTTAATGCTGGAGAGATATTAAAGAAGGGAGGACACTTGTCTTGCATGTGACTGATCTGGGTTCAATCTGCAGTCCTGAGTATGGAGTGATTCTTGAGCACAGAGTCAGGAATAAGCCCTGAGCACCATGCCTGTGTCCCCAAATACAAACAAAAACACAAACAAAAAAACTTTACTTACAATCCAGAAAATGTTTTTCTAATTTCAGTATATATATTTTGGTTAACAATTGAGTGTTTTTAGTCCTTTCTTAATCTTATTTATTGTCATGGTTCAGTTTTCTAAACAGAGTTAGTATGAAATCTTTTTACTTTCTAATGAAGTTAAAATGAAAAATAAACATTTAATCGATAGCTAAGGTTTCTAATAAGGATAGAAAATTTGAAAAATAATCTTTCTTTTTAAAGATTACAACCATAAATATCTGATATAGTATAGTTGGCATTTGTAAACCTAACAAGCACTTGATTTGATCTCACTTTCCCAAGAAAACTATGATATCTAAATTTGTTAGAGAAGAAAAAAATGAAAGCCTTCCATTTATTACCTACTAGGTAAACTTTCTATGCCTAGGGCCGGAGTGATAACACAGCTGTGAGGGCGTTTACTTTGCAAGCGACAGATCCAGGTTCAATCCCTAGAATCCCATATGGTCCCTCAGGAGCAATTTCTGAGTGCAGAGCCAAGACTAACCCCTGAGCATTGCCAGATGTGACACCCGCCGCCTCCCCCCCCCCCAAAAAAAAACTTTCTATGCCTGAGCCTACTGCCTAAGGGTTAATTCAGATGGAGGAAACAGAATGGATAGATTGAAAAATAAGAACATGGCAGTGAGAACAATGGCAGTGGCTGACATGGAACACCACTGAGGCAGCGGTGAGAAAACAGAACAGAGAAAGCCCACAAGAAAGATTCTGTCTCCAACTGCTAAGACATGACATTATGTCATTGATTATCTTAGAATAGTTCTTATAAAAGTAATTATGCTTAGAATCAAAGTATGCTCTTCCCCTGATAAAAATGTTGCCCCCTCTTCTGGTTTTCAAGTGTCGTACAATAAATATGTTATATGGGAGGGGCTGAAGCTATAGCACAGCGGGTAGGGCATTTTCCTTGCACACGGCCAACCCGGTTTCAATCCTCAGCATCCCATATGACCCCCCAGCACCGCCAAGAGTTATTCCTCAGTGCATGAGCCAGGAGTAACCCTTGTGCATCGCCAGGTGTGACCCAAAAAGAAAAAAATATATGTTATTTAAGAGACTTACGGGACCCAGTCCTGGAGACTGTTAGGCCCCTTACTCCACTCTTTTTTATTTTCCTTTCTGTCTACTTCCTTAATCTTCTGTGGTGTCCCTGCTGGTCTGGGGTTGGTCCCAGGCACCTACCAACCAAGGACTTCCACATACGGCTCCAGACTCTCACCAACTTTACCCATCTCACTCATGGAGACCTGCTCAGAGACCCTCAGAGTTCTCCGGGAAGAGTTCTGCTCCTAATCTCTGGCCTTAACTCCCACTATACTCTAAAAGGTAAGGTAAAGGTAAAGGCCCTCCCGTTGATCGTCGATTTGCTCGAGCGGGCCCAGTAACGTCTCCATTGGAGACTTTGTTGTTACTGTGTCTGGCATATCGAATACTCTCGGTAGCTTGCCGGGCTCTCCGAGAGGGGCAGAGGAATCGAACTCGGGTCGGCCATGTTGGCCGCTTGTAAGGCGAACGCCCTACCCGCTGTGCTATCGCTCCAGCCCTCACTATACTCTATCCCCATGAAATGTCTCCTTCAGTCCTCCTACTGCCTCTTGACTAAAATCCTAGTCCTCCCCCTTCCCAGACTGATGACCACAACCATCTTCAATGACATTTTTTTAAGGTTTTCCAAATGAAGCAACACCTGGTGAGCACCACCACACTATGGGCTGGAGAGATAACACAGAGGGGTAAGGGGCTTCTTGCTTTGCACTCAGCTGACCCCCATTCTATCCCCAGCATCACATATGGTCCCCCAAGCATCACCAGGGTTGATTCCTGAGCATAGCCAGGAGTAAGCCTTAAGCACTGCTGGGTATGGCTCCAAATCCAACAAAATCCAAACATAAAAATTAAAGAAGTTGGGGCCGGAGCAATAGTACAGCATGGAGGGTGTTTGCCTTGCATTTGGCCAACCCAGGTTCAATTCCTGGAATCCCATATAGTCCCCCAAGCACTGCCAGGAGAAATTCCTGAGTGCAGAGGAACTCAGGAGCAACCCCTGAGCATTGGCAGGTGTGACCCAAAAAGCCAATATAAATAAAGAAATAAAATGTGTGAGGATCCTCATAATTCGGCACATGTGTACCCCCTCGTTATCACAACATCAACAGAGGAAACAAAGGGGAGAGAGGAGAAGGCCATAAAAATACCAGTAATCGTATTTATTGCTTACTATGTTTTTGTTTTAATTTTGGGGTTATATCTGGCTATGCCCAGGGGTTACTCCTGGCTCTGAACTCAGGAATTACACAGGTGGTGCTCAGGGGTTATATGGGATGCCAGGGATTGAACTTGGATCAGGCACATGCAAGGTAAACATCTTCCCAGCTATACTCACTCCAGCCTTGGTTACTATGTTTTGAAGTTAGAATTTAAGATTGTTGATATTAAACTGGTTGGTTGGGGTTTATTAAGTTAGAAAAATATGCACTATGATAACCGTAGCTTTGTTTTCCCCAATCAGCCTAAAATAATTATTCTGCTTGAGACTAAAATATTAAATTTAAAAAAATCAAAAAACAGAAAAGAGCTGTTTGCATACCTTGAAGGCTCACTGAGTGTCAGTTGCAGAACATGTCAAAATCCCAGGCACTTAGAGTTCCCCCAAATATTTATTTTTAATGCTGTTCACTCCAGGGGTCCCCTTTTGATGTGTTTCTGCCCTGATTTTCCAATAGTTAAATCTCAACCTGTGTCGAGTTTTGACAGTTTTATCCTTCCACTTTGGAGTTTGAGATTGCATGCTAGGACTACAGTTCCTGGAAATAAAAGCCATCTAAGCCCCTGTTTGTCTTTCTTAAAACTACCCAGACTATAAGACTTAGATGTATCCCTCTAGAAATTTCTTTTTTTTTTTAAATTTTTTAATTGAATCACTATAAGATAGACCCTTACAAAGTTGTTCATGATTAGGTTTCAGTCAGTGTTCCAACAGCCATCCCTCCACCAGTGTACATTTCCCACCACCAATGTCTCCGGTCCAGTTTCCCTCCCTGGAATTTCATTTTAAATTACTTTAAATGGCCTTGTTAATCTGCCTGGGCATGTGAATCTTAGGTCTGAATCTCCAGGAGAAAAAAATAACCATTATCCCCATTGCCCCATGGATTATTTAGACCCTAACAAGGTGAGTGCAAGGAAAATTTTAATGCCAAAGGGAGTGTTTACTCTTAGTTAATGACATTAGGTATTTTTTCATTTTTAAATGTCTGATATAGAACAAGAAAATGTTGCCAGTGATCATTTGCCACTTCAGTGCTAAGCTTATTCCTCTTCCTTGAAGGGAGGTGGAGGAGGAGGAGGAGGAAGAGGAGGAGGAGGAGGAGGAGGAGGAGGAGGAGGAGGAGGAGGAGGAGGAGGAGGAGGAGGAGGAGGAGGAGGAAGAGGAGGAGGAGGAAGTAGTGGAGAATCAGAAGCAGAAGAGCTGGAAACTTGATGTCCAGACTTCTGAGGTCTCCTAGTGTCAGGGATTTACAAGTGTCCTGTAAAAACATTCTACTTCATTTAAAACAAAATGCAATCCTGGCCTATTTTTCACGAAGCAGTTAAAAGTATTAAGGCATTAAGGCCTTCCTCGGCGTCGAAGGAGTCCTGAAAACTTCACCGTGGCATTAAAATCATGTTGAGCTGAGGCCCTTGAGAAGGATTTTTAACTTAACCCTCTTATCTGCCTTGGAACATAGCCTCCCTAAAGAATTCAACAGAACTCAAATGTCATAAATCCCTTCCCCAGGAGCAGCCAGGGAAGCTTGGCTCTCATCATTGGTGACTAGCCATGAAGATGGCATCTAAACAGACCTGCCACAAAGTGAGCACATCTCCTGGTGAAGGATCCTTTCTAAACTCCAGCTGCTCTCTGGCTTCTGTCAGCTGGATTCACAAAAGAACGACAAACTAAGAGGATAGAGGGTGGGGGTATGGTGCTGCCAGCAGGTCAATCAGTACCTGTGAGGCGAGTGCATCAGCAGCCTCATGGTGACTTCAGACTTCCGGGTACCCCAAAATTGCTGCTGTGCCTTTGGCCAGACTCCAAAAACTTGGGGCAAACTTTACCAAGAAACTAAACGCCAAAAGTTAGGTATGTGGCAGACACACCCACAAACCACCTCTGACTCAGCTATATAATTGGAGGCATGGCCTCTCTGGTTCCTGATCAAACTGCTTAACGACCATCATCCATAGACTCAGAAACAAATCTCGAAAACCAACGGCTTTTGGCAGAAATGCGTCTGGTCCCTGCAGTAGACTATCGGCACTGGGCCACCCCAGGTGGGAATAGGTTTTGTCCCTTGGCCTGTTCCCCCTGGCAGCCTGGTGGACATCATCCTCCAGAGGCCACTGGACAGTCAGGTTTGGGCCCGCAGTGACGAGACACGCGGGGCCTCACGGGATGGAGGTGAAGCCAGCCCTTTCCTCCCCATCCCAACGAGACCCCAAGTCACCGCCCACGAACAGCCTCTCTGGCTTCTGATCAAGCTGCTTAATGGCCATGACCCCAGAGACTCAGGAACAAATCTCAAAACACACCAGGTTTTGGCAAGAAATTCCTCCAGATTTAAGTGTTAAATTTTCGGAATTTCAAAATTGCGCAGCCACTACTACAGCCACATGACCTCATACGTTATTCATAATGAGCAATAGAAAACAAATTGTCTACTGTTGCCTTTTTGGCAGATCTGAGTGTTGGGGTAAAATCCCAAATAATAATGGCGGGTGTGGTGTCAAAATGTTGAATGTAATCAAAGTATAGAGAGAGTAACTTGGAAATCATCTGCCCCACAGGTAGAGGGAGGATGTGGGATGGGTGTATACTGGGGATTTTGGTGGTGGATAATGGGCACTGGTGAAGGTTTGGATGTTTGATTGTATGACCGAGACTTAAACCTGAAAGCTTTGTAACTGCTCTCACGGTGATTCAATAAATAAAATTATAAAAAATGGGGAAAAAAAGTAAGGTGAAGTTCAAGCACAATTCAACCAGCCTGAACAGTGGCTGAATAAATAGCAGCACTCATATATATATATATATATATATATATATATATATATATGGATAGAGGGAAAGATTTCTGCCATGTGGCTTGGTGGCCATGCATGTGTGACACTGTGAGTTGGATTCCTGGCTACATCCACCTATTGGGTGTAACCTTGCATTGTGATACCTGCTGCCACAAGTATGCCACCCCAACAAGCAAGAGTGGAAGCACCCTGGTTATCTCAACAACAACCAGAAGGTGAAGCAAGGGCCAGGAATGTGGCCCAAGTGGTAGAACTTGGAAGAAGGTGGATAGCTAACAAAACAATGGGGCAGGGGGGATATCTCATCCCTGAATATTTGGTAGCTGGGATGGAATGGCTGCTCTTTCTGCACAGACTAAAGCTGTAACCTCCAGACCTCAGACCTCAGATAAAGTTTTTGAGGTTTTTTTGTTTGTTTGTTTGTTTGTTTTTTGGGTCATACCCGGTGATGTACAGGGGTTATCAGGGGTTATTCCTGGCTCTGCACTCAGAAATTGCTCCTGGTGGTGCTTGGGGGAGCATATGGAATGCTGGGAATCAAACCCTGGTTGACTGCGTGCAAGGCAAATGCCCTACCCACTGTGCTATTGCTCCAGCCCCCTCAAATAAAGTTTTTCTAAATCAAGGAATGTTCTAGGTGCTATCTTTTTTTTTCTTCTTTTTGAGTCACACCTGGCAATGTACAGGGGTTACTCCTGGCTCTGCACTCAGGAATTACTCCTGGCAGGGTTCAGGGGACCATATGGGATGCTGGGAATTGAACCCGGGTTCGCCGCATGCAATGCAAACACCCTCCCTGCTGTGCTATCCCTCCAGCCCCAGAAGGTCCTCTTTACCAGCTCATCTGCTGAATTTTTGTGTGGAATCCAGTTGATCGAGGGGTGGGCCTGGGGGGCAAGTCTCTTGTTTATTTTTTTATAGATTTAGATGATGGTGAGAAAACACTCAAAGAACCAGTCTAGTTATATCATGACTCAGGTTACTTCCTCAGTCTTGACTTTTTCTTTTCTTTTTTTTTCATTTGGGCAGGAACGATAGCACAAGGGCTGGAGCAAGATAGTAGAGCAGGTAAGGCCTTTGCCTTGCACACGGCCGGCCGACATGGCAGACCCGGGTTCGATTCCTCCACCCCTCTTGGAGAACTTGGCAAGCTACTGAGAATATCTCGCACACACAGCAGAGCCTGGCAAGCTCCCCATGTCGTATTCAATATGCCAAAAACAGTAAAAGCAAGTCTCACACTTTGTTGTGAGACATTACTGGTGCCCGCTCGGGCAAATTGATGAACAACGGGAGGACAGTGCTACAGTGCTACTCGTTTGTTGATTTGTTGAGGTACTGCAATTTCAATTTATGAATGATGTTTTCCCACACCACACCCCTCATTTGCGTACCCATTTCCCTCCCACTAGGTTCTTACTCCACCTCCAAACTCAGTTTTGAATCAGTTTCCTTAGCTAAGGTCCTATAATATAAATTATGAAACCAGCACTAAAGAATCAAAAAAAAAAATTAAAACCAGCAAATTCCAATGGGTTTTGACTGTTGAGAATAGATGATTTCCTTTATCTTGTACTTCCTCAACGGCCGATTGTTTAATAGGCCTGTAAAATGCAGACTGACTGCCCACAAATACATTGTGTATGCCCCCAGTAGACCAGCCCGCAAGGGAATTTATTGATGACCCTGGCACACACGAGTCTTCAAGTGGCCTTTTATAAAAATAGACTTCTCAGTTCTTTTGGTTGTTGATTGGCTTGAGGGGCACAGTCAGTGGTATTCAGGGTTTACTCCTGCCTCTGCCTCTGCACTCAGGGATTATTTTTGGCGGTGCTAAAGGGACCATACAGGGTGCTGGGAGTCAATCTCTAGCACCACCTGTCCCTTTAAGCACACTGGGGATAGCCCCCAAGAACTTTCAGGTATGTTCCCAACAAAGCAAAACAAAACTGATACTTCAATCACCTTTTCCCTCAGATTTTAATTACTATAAATAAATTTATTTTGATTTGTTTTGTTTAGGGGCCACACCCAACAGTGTTCAGTTAGTTACTCCTGGCTTTGTGCTCAGGGATCATTCCCGAAAAGGTTCGGGGAACCATATAGAACACCGGGGATCAAATCATACAGAATTCTGGGGATCAAACCTGGAGATCAGCCCCATGCAACACAAGTGCCTTACCTGCTGTTCTTTCATGTGGATTCTGCTAGCTTGGTTTTTAAAGTTAAATTTGATAGCAAAGATGCTAGCTCTTCCTTCCTTTCTCTTTTGTTCTTCCTTCCTTCCTTGCTTCCTTCCTTGCTTCCTTCCTTCCTTCCTTCCTTCTTTCCTTCCCTTCCCTTCTTTCTTTCTAGCTTTTTTCTTTCTTTCTTTCTTTCTTTCTTTCTTTCTTTCTCTCTCTCTCTCTCTTTCCTTCTTTCTTTCCTTCCTTCCTTATTTATATTTTTGGTTTGGGACCACACAAGCAATGCTCATGGTTTAACCTGTCTCTGTGCTCAGGGATCACTACTGACAGTTCTCAGAGAACCATATGTGGAGCTAGGGACCAACTGTCTGTTGTCAAGCATCTCACACACAAAACATGCACTCTATCCCATTGAGCTATCTCTCTGTTCGAAGTCTTTGTTTTGGGGTGGGCCAAACCTGGTGATGCTCACAGGTTATTCCTGGTTCTACACTCAAGATATTCCTACTAGTGTGCTTGAGGATCATATAAGATGCCTGGGATCAAACCCAGGTTGGCCTGGTACAAGGAAAGCACCCTGCCCGCAGCCCCTAAATGTTAGAAGTCTAAAGAGATCCCATAATAACTGCACTCTCTTTTTTGGGAAAAACTGATTACATATAATTAGACCTATTTGAGGGCCTGGAGCAATAGCACAGTGGGTAGGGCGTTTGCCTTGCACGCGGCCAACCCGGGTTCGATTCCCAGCATCCCATATGGTCCCCTGAGCACTGCCAGGGGTGATTCCTGAGTGCAGAGCCAGGAGTAACCCCTGTGCATCCCTAGGTGTGACCCAAAAAGAAAAAAAAATCATACCTATTTGATATGCTTAAAGTTTATGGGAATTATCCCTTAAGAGCAGATTCTTACCTTTTATTTGTTTGTTTTGTTTTGTTTAGCCACATCTGGCAGGACTCCAGGCTTATTCCTGGTTCTGTGCTCAGGGATCACTCCTGTCAGTGTTAAGGGGACATATACAGGGTCAGGGATTGAATTCTGGCTGACTGTGTGCAAGGCAAGTGTCTTCCCACTGTACTATTCTCTGGCCCGGATTCTTACTTTCTTGGTATACATGTGAATACAATACAGCTGCTCTAAAATTTACACAAAACTCTTAAAGGTCTGATATATTTTAGTCAGTTCTGGATTTCTAAATTACTGCTTGTCTCAAAATTGATAGCACAGCGGTAGGGCCTTGTGCGCAGCCAGCCTGGCCGAGCCGGGTTCTATTCCTCCGCCCTTCTCAGAGAGCCCAGCAAGCTACTGAGAGTATCTTGCCCGCATGGCAAAGCCTGGCAAGCTACCAGTGAAGTATTCAATATGCCAAACACAGTAACAACAAGTCTCAAAATGGATACAGCCGCTGGATAGATGAACAACAGGGAGGACAGTGACAGTGTTACCATGTATAGAATTGTTGTGATATTTTGTACACTTAGACATTTCAAAGAAAAAAACAATGTTTTATTTTTGTGTTTAGGACATACCCAGTCATTCTTAGGGCTAGCTTCTGCATCTGCACTCAGGAATCACTTCTGCTGGGGCTTGGTGATGTGCTTGGAACATATGGGGAGCCAGGAACCCCCCATACGGCAAGTACCTTACCCACTATGCTATCTCTCCTGCCCCACAGGGAAAAAGACAGATATTGGAGAATACCAGTTATGGAATTAAGGAAAAAATTAATTAAGGAAGGGGGTGGGGCAGAGAGATAAATGGCACTTTCCTTGCACACAGCTGAACCAGCTTCAATTCTTGGCTTTCCATATAGTTCCCAGAGCTCTGCCAGGAGTGTAGCTGAGCACAGAGCCAGGAGTAAGTCCTAGGCACCTCTCTGTGTGGCCCCAAAATAAGAAAGCAAACATTTGCAGAGGATGGAGATATTGTGGGAGATGAGACACTTGTCTGCCTAGTAGCTGACTTCAAATTTGATCCCAATTCCCGGGCTCCACCTGGTATAAGGCCTTAGTGCTTCTAGGGATGCCCTCACCCCCCCAAAAAAAACTCAAACAAAAAACAAAATATTTCCAAACATGAAAAAGAGCCCAGCTTCAAGGCAAGTGGCTAAACCACTGTACTATTTTTCCAGCCCTCTTTATCATCTTTTCTAAAGAGAATTTTTTAGACATTATCCCCTAATCACCTCCTCCCTTGATTTTTTTTTTTTTTGCTTTTTTGGGTCACACCCAGCAATGCTCAGGGATCATTCTTGGCTCTACACTCAGGAATCACTTCTGGAAGTGCTTGGGGGACCATATGGGATGCCTGGGTTTGAACCTGGGTCGGCCACATGCAAGGCAAATGCCCTACCCGCTGTACTATTGCTCCAGTCAGTCCCTTAAATTTTTAATATCACAGATATACTGTGTTTCTATTTGTACACTGTGAAGGGCTATAAACCTTGATGATACCTAATTTTTTTTGGGGGGGGCGGTGGTTATCTTCTAAAAACCAATTTTTCACCTCTATGTTGGTAATAGTGTCCCCCTCTCCCCCTCCCCACCCCGCCACCATTGAGAGTAAATGTCCTAAAATAAATTATTATGGATAGTACAGGGATTAAGTCCTTGGACTCTGCAGATCTGGGTTTGATCCCTGGCACTGCATATGGTCCCCTGGGCATCATCAAAAGTGATCCCCGAATGCAGATCCAGGAGTAAGCCCTGAGCACAATTGGGCGTGACCAAAAAATGAAAAAGAAGAAAAGCAACAACAAGGAGAAAGACGACCGTTATCAAGCGATTTCTGTAAATGCTTTATATATGTTCATGGCTTATCCATACATTACAAAAATGTGACACAAGGACAGTAGCAACAAGGGCCAGGAGTACTGGTCCACAGTTGGCAGCCTGGCATAGGTGGGGGCGGGGGAGGGCAGTTAGGATAGAGAAGAAAAGAACCACCATGACAATGATAGTTGGAAGTGATCACTTTGGTTACGAACGGTGTGATGATGAAAACAGGTGAGGAACAAACATGATAACCTCTCAGTACCTATATTGCAAACAGCAATGTCCCAAAAGGAGAGACAGACAGACAGACAGATAGACTCACCAGACAGACAGACAGACAGACGGAGGAAGTGCCTGCCATAGAGGAAGACCAGGGAGAGGGGGATTGCAGTGGGGGAGGGGAAACTGGGGACATTGATGGTGGGAAATGTATACTGTGAAGGGACTGGGTGTTGGAACATTGTATGACTGAAAACCAATCACAGAACAACTTTGTAAGTGTGTATCTCAGGGTGATTCAATTAAAAAAAAAAGTGGCACAAAACTGAAGTCTGCATGGGCCATGATCTTAGGAAACAGTATCGGCATCTTCAGTTCTTTCTCCCTGGCTGCTGAGGGTGTGCTCTTGAGATGGTGGCTGCGGGTGTGTCTGGAGAGAGCGAGGCATAACACTGAAGGAACTGTCTCTGCTGGAGATTGAAGTTGCCCTCATTATGCAGAGTCAGTTTTCAATTACGTGTGCTAATGAGGTCCAGCAAGAGGATGGGTAATTGAAATCCACAAAGAATTCCCAACCCTCATTTAGAAAACTATTTCAAGCTCCTTCTTGAGCCTGTGAACATGTAAGAACCAGACTAGGAGAGTTGTTCATTTTCTTCTATTGCTTCCAGCCTCTGATGAGATGAGAATAATACGGAATAATGCTCACGCCGCGTTCTCTGTGCTTCCATTTACTTGGGCCTTCTCCTTCCAGGACCCTTTTTCATTCACTGACCAGTTAAAGCCCGTAGTCTCTTTATGTGAGTGGTACCATCTATTCTCATCAGTTTTTCTTTCTTTTTTTTTTTGCACATGTATGGAGTCGTAGCAGGGATTAAATACAGAATCTCATAGATGCAAGGCAGGCAGGCACTTTAACAGATAGCAATATTGTCCTCTTTTTCTGTATTAAATATGTGAAAACTAACCTGCTCCAAGGGCTTCCAGGAGGAAATGACAGAATCAAAGTTTGAACTAAGGTATTTCTGGGTAGGAGAGATGACTCAATGAACTGCAGTATATGCCTTCGCTTGGAGAAGGCCCAAACTTCATTCCCATCCCCAGGACTGCATGCTCCCCTGAGCACTGAGCCAGGAGTAGCCCTGGAGTACAAACAGTTGTGGCCCAAAAATCAAAACAAATAAGAAAACAAAAAAAGCTACTCAAATATTTCAAATATTTCAAAGGACGTGCCTTTGTGGGGTCTTCAAAACATTGTGAAAAAAATAGAAAAAAGCTGACAAATGCTTGTCAATGGAATTCAGTGCAATTTGAATTGCTAATCTTCACAAAACTATTTCTTCTAGTTTCAACAGTTGGGTAAACTGTACTTATTGCTTCCTAATTGGGTGTCCATAATCTAGTTTCTTGACAGTTCTGGGCTTCATTCAACATTTTAATCTATGAAGGAACTGCAGGACTGAGAATAAAATAAAATGATATTTGCAAGCACCTACAGTATCATCTCTACCAAAACATTCCATTTTTGACCCCACTGATTAGTTTAGTCCTGATTCAGTATCGCTTACTTACTAGCATGATGGATGTAATATCATGCATTAGGTTTTTGTCCTATGCTGACCTATATTCTACCTTACTACCTTTCATTTTATGCAGTCTGCCTGATCTTTGAAACTGAATAATAAGAGCTTTGGGATCAGCAGATTGTTCTTGTGAGGATGGTGCCCAAAGTTTTATATTGCTGTCTTTTTGGCTTATGGAATTATATTTTACATAAATATTTCATGTCATTTTCATAATATTTTATGTTACATAAATATTTCATTTCATGTCACACTTAGAATGTCAGTCTTAAACTTCTCTTATTATTCAGGGGCTTGGGGGGAGGGGACAACCACACCCAGCCATTATCAGGAGCTTAGGAATCACCCCAGGTAGTACTCAGGGACCATATGGGGTGTGAGGGTCAACCCTAGGCTTCCTATAGGCAAAGCATATGCTCCTGACCAGTAGAGCTGTCTTTGTGTTCCTCTAAATTTATTTTATATTTCTTCGTATTACAATACATAATCAAACCCTAAAACGATGTGCCTTTTGCCAGGACAGTTACAATTTTAAGTTGTTTATAAATAGCTATTGCCTTTCTCTTTTCATTTTTATAATGAGCAAGAAACAACGAAAAAGTGAAAATTAAATTATGAGATTCCCTCAAAGGGATGTTTGTTTGTAGGATTTCAGTCCCTGGGAGTTCAACTTTGAAGACCTAAGAATCAAACGAAAGGTCATTTGGGAAACATCTGGAATTTGTCTTCCCAGATACAGCCTAAAGGAGGGGAGTAGCTGTGGAATATTTGAGAAAAATCTTCAGGCCATCAATTATCAACGTGCATAAAACCCATTGCTCAATTCAAATGCCCAGAGAAGACCGCAGCTGAGAACAGTGACCAGGATCTCACAGGGGAAAAGCACACAGATCCCTCACTCAAGGCTAAAAAGTGATAAAAACTCGATCACTTTTCTATGGTTTCTTGCTCAGTTTGATTTTCCTTCCCCACAACGTCTAATGGGGATTGAGTGAAAGGGAATGAACCCAAATCAGTACTAGATCCATCAGTAGACAATGCAGCAAGAATAGAGACTCCATTAAGACTGAATGCCAGGTCAGAGAAATAGTACAGCAGGTAAGGTGGTTGACCTAGGTTCAATCCCTGGTGCTGGTACTGGGTGGATACTCAAGATACAAAACAGTCTCATACGGTCCCCCAAACCCCACCAAGAGTGATCCCTGAGTGAAGAGGCAAGAGTAAGCCCTGAGCACTGCTGGGTGTGACTCCTTTAAAAAAAATTCTCTCTTCTTGATAATGCCCAAGCAACACACTTATCAGCACATCTCAGGACACTCCACTTAGGGGCTTGTCTTCATCCCAAATGAAGATGTGAGATCTTCCTTTACTATATATAGGTCCTCACCCTGGGATTGCCTGAGTTTTCCTTTGTTCTATAATTCTCTACTCTTACTGGAGAATCCAACATTCTCCTAAAGGTTAGTATACTGTGGGCAGAGAGATGATACAGTGGGTAAGGCACCACACAGCCAACCTGCATTCAATCTCAGGCACTGACTATGGTCCCCCAAGCCTGATCAAGAGTAATCTCTTAGAGCAAAGCCAGAAGTAAGCTTCGAGCATCACTGAGTGTGAACCTAAAATAGGAATAATTAATAGCATCCTCCATGAATATAACTATTTTAATACAATCTGTCTTCTCGGAAATTCTAAAAATCAAAGAGCCTAATTTTGAGTACAGATGGACACTGACCTTCCAATCACTGTGAAGACACTAACCTCTCCCCAGTCTGAAATCCACACTTCCCCAATAGCTTGATATTAGGGACCAGACTCCACATTGCACTGAATAGAGAAATTTGTCTTATTTATTGATGAGTTCCCAGAACACAGATTGTGGCACAGACATCATTTAGCAAATATTCTTGAAATGTATTCAAGTAAGCTGAAGTTGAAATAAAATATTGCTTTTAGTCACTATTTTCCATGTCCAATTTCTTATATGTTTAATGGTCATAAATCTTGTGTAACCCAGAGCTTAAGCCTAAACTGAACACTACCACTTGGGATTTTAACTTTAGCTCTCTCTGGTTCAAAGAAACTGGGTAATAAGTGGGTCTGTGTCTTGCATTCATGATCACGATCATCCTATTGTTCGTCGATTGCCCAAGCAGGCACCAGTAACGTCTCCTTTTTCCTAGCCCTGAGATTTTAAAAGAGCCATATTCAATGCTCTTTCATGATTAGGAGAATGAGACCCATCATTGTTACTGGTATTTGGCATATTGAGTATGACACGGGAAGTTTGCCAGACTCTGCCGTGCAGGCAGGATACTTTCGGTAGCCTGCCAGGTTCTTCAAAGTCAGAATGAGATAGTAAGATGTCATGCGGCTGCAAATGCAGCCGTGTGCTTCTGGGAGCTGGGTTTTATAGTCTCCGTGTCTTGGCCATTGATGGAACCAACCTGGCACCGGCGGCAGCAGCTGGTGGGTGTGACACCTACCTACTGGAAGATGGGGGATCTGGGTGGAGAAGGCCCAATCCCAATCCGAGCAGGTTTGGAGATCTCAGCCCCGGGACCCACATGCCTGGGTTCCTCTGCTGGTTTCTTCATTCATGAGGCTTGTCTGGACGTGTGGAAAGTGGTCTCACCATGGCTGTGATCAGCTTACTAAACATGTTTTATCTGGTCTTAAGATTCATAAAGGTTAATATCATAATGTAGCAAACTAGGGCTGGAGCGATAGCACAGCGGTAGGGCGTTTGCCTTGCACGCAGCCAACATGGCCGACCCGAGTTCAATTCCTCCGCCCCTCTGGGAGAGCCCGGCAAGCTGCCGAGAGTATCTCGCCCACATGGCAGACCCTGGCAAGCTCTCTGTGACGTATTCGAAATGCCAAACACAGTAACAACAAAGTCTCCAATGGAGACGTTACTGTGCCCATTCAAGCAAATCGATGATCAACGGGAGGGCCTTTGCCTTTGCCTTTACCTCCAAACTGAGTAGGATGACTTCATGTATCTAACTGCACACTGTTTGTGACACTCATCTTTCCTCTCCATTCCAATCTTTATATTCACCATGGGAGATAAATGGGTTTTCCCAGGGTTGACACATTGTTAATTGTATAAAAGGATGGCCACTAATAATTTCTCTTATGCCAACACATGTACTGTGCCTCTCTTTTAGAAAGAGTCTATTTTGTTATTGTTGTTGCTCATTGAGCCTGTTGTAGTTCATTTGAGCCTAGGATATCCCTGTAATTGACTTTGACAGAATGATAGAGCAGTAACAGTGCCAACAAACTATGAAGCATCAAAACTTACCATTTTATTCTTGTAAAGGGTGAGACATCCTAAGACTCCATAAGTTAGCCTAAAGTTAGGCCTAAGATGCTATAAATTAGCCCTGAAATGCCCTAAGTTAGCCCTCAGACATCATGTAAGGGAGTGCATTATTTGGGGTCAGAAAGATAGTACTGAGGGTAAAGCATATCCCCTATCTACAACATAGAGCAAATCCCAGAACCCCATATGATTTCCTGAGCACTGCCAGGTGTGATCCCCAAACATAGAGCCAAGAATAAGCTCTGAGGGGCCGAACTGATTGTACAGCAGGTAATGCATTTGCCTTTCATGGGGCTGACCCAGTTTTGATCTCTGGCATTCCATGTGGTCCCCTGAGCACCACTAGGAGTAATTCCCAAATATGGAGTCAGGAGAAACCCCTGAGCATCACTGGTTGTGATACAACTCCCATCCCCAAAAAGAATAAGCCTTGAACACCATGAGTGTGACCCCCAAACCAACCCCTTTCCAAAAAATGAGTCCAATACTCTGCCTGTCAGAGAGGCATTATGAAGAGAAACAAATTGAGCCATCCTGAAGCCCTCTAACCATCCGATGGAAGTTCCACATATGTGAGCCAGACCTACTGAGCTCCTCTAACCTGGGAACAACTCCAGCCCAAACAATTTGGAGCAGAGATGAGCTACCCCTCTATGCCCTGTCCAGGCTAGAGCAAAATGGAAAAAAATAAGAAAAAGAAAACACAAAACATAAAACAATGGCTGCTGTTTCAATTCCCTGATTGGGGGGGGGGGGGGATGTTCCTTGTGTGGCAGTCTGTGAACAGTGCTAAGAAGTGCACTTCTGTGGTTTTTGTTTGCCTCACCTTTTATCTGTCCTACGCAGGGGAATTGCCTATCTAGAGAACACACGTACCAAGTCTAAAGAACCAGATTAGAGATGAAAAATAAAAAGAAAGGAGAAATGGTTGTTAGATTAAATAGTGGCTGAGAAGCTATATATCAGAGGAACTAGTATGCAAGCTTTAGAGTACTTTAGAATTGTGGTCTGTATGATTAATGCTTCTAGTTGGGATTTGGGTCTGCTAAACAAATTATATCACCATCTCCAGAGACATTATATATTCAGTTTATTTAATATTTATGGCAAGTTTCTTATCTCAGCATCCTCAAGGAGACCAACATTGTTATTGGGATGGGCTTCGATCTCAGGAGTGTGGGATAAGAGTCTTCTTCCACTCTCTGAGTCCTAGATAAAGCAACACATATTGAGTTAAATTTGGGTGCTCTGGTAGGGTTACGGGTGTATTCTAGGATATTTGAAAAAGACATATCCTTTCTTGCACTTTCTGCATAAAATACTGGCAGAGATCTTGAAAGTAGATTTGCTATTGCCAGGAAAATAAAAGCCATATTCTAGAATAGAAGTAAAAATAATTTTTAAAGTCCCTGGCTTAAGTGAGATAAAAATATATTGTTGCTCTAATAATAGTCTACAGATGGGTAGAAAGGCTAGCAGAACACAATAACAGAGACCTAGATTTATTTCTTCCTGTTGATTTATCACCCCCTATGAAGGCAGTGTTCTCCATGTTAATAAGCAGTCACACCACCTGTGGCTCTACTTAAAAGGCAGACTCTGGGTCCAAGTTTCTATTTTTCTAAGAGTCTAAGCGACATTGCAGTAACTGGTCCACAGCACTTTGGGCCCTAAGGCATAGTCATTATATGCATAGTCAAAGCAAGGTTGCTAGCTTATCCGAAAGAAAATTCAAGTCCAGAAAGAAATTCTTTTAAGCTAACAATATAGAAATAGCCTGCATGCTCTGCTCACATTCAAAAGTCAAAGAGCATAGAAGGCCCAGCCTGCTTTTAGGGCGCTGCAGGAATAATCACAAGGCTGTAAACTAGGGGAGAAAGCACCATTGCCACTTGGAAAGAGAAAATGAATACTGGGGAACCTCGGTAGTCTGCGCCAGAAAAAATGGAATCATGCACTTGTCATAAAACAACAGTGTAATGAAGTGAAGTGTTGAGAAGTAGGGTGCATAAGATAAACCTCTGAGGACAAAAGAGCTACCGCATCGGAAATTATGGGTGTTCTAAGCAGGATTCCAGCTTCAATAGACAGTCCCCATGGATCTCTGTTTGCTTGTCTTCTGTCACTCGGTTTTGGGAATTGCCATCAAGATGTCAGAGAGTTGGTAGTGATTCAGAGCCTATTTTGCTTTATTTTATTTTACACTTTTGTTTGTGAGCTATACGTGGCTATTCTCTCTCTCTCTCTCTCTCTCTCTCTCTCTCTCTCTCTCTCTCTCTCTCTCTCTTCCTTGGCTTTCTGGGTCACACCGGGCAAAGCTCAGGGGTTGCTCCTGGCTCTGCACTCAGGAATTACTCCTGGCGGTGCTCAGGGGACCATATGGGATGCTGGGGATCAAACCCAGATTGGCTGCGTGTAAGGCAAATGCCCTACCCACTGTGCTATTGCTCCGGCCCCTAACTGGCTTTTCTTAAGGATTTCTCCTGTCTTGGTGTTTGGGGGGAGGGTTACTCACTCTGGTACTCAGAGAACCATACATTGCCAGGAATCAAGTCTAAAACCTTATACATGCTAGGCAAGTGATCTACCACTGAGCGACAACCCCAGTCCTTATTTTATTTTATGGTGTCGTTCCCAGTGGTGCTCAGGAAACCATGTGATACTGGGGATTAAACCCAGG
The DNA here is from genome assembly GCF_029834395.1 of Sorex fumeus. Lineage (NCBI taxonomy): Eukaryota > Metazoa > Chordata > Mammalia > Eulipotyphla > Soricidae > Sorex > Sorex fumeus. Next base: position 827,582 of record NW_026606068.1, on the reverse strand, counting down.
AATCCCTCAGGCAAAACATATGCTCCAGCCCTTTGAACCATCTCTTTTGCTATTTTATTATTGTTTTTATTATTAATATTATATTATTACTGGGTTTTGGAGACACAACTGGGGTGGTGCTCAGGGTTTACTCCTGGCTCAGTGCTCAGGAATCACTCCTGGCAGTGCTCCAGAGACCATATTCAGTGCTGGGAATCGAACCCAGGTGGTTCAAGTACAAAGTAAGAGCCCTGTCTGCTGAACTAGCTCTCTGGCCTCTCTGCTTCGTTTTATTTTATTTTTTATTAAATCACTGTGAGATACAGTTACAAGCTTTCATGTTTGAATTACAATAATATAATTATCAAACTCCCATTCCTCCACCAGTGCACATTCCCCACCACCAATCTCCTCAGTATATCCCTCCTTTCCCACCCTCCCCCGGCTTCCATGGTAGACAATTTCTCTCATACTCTCTCTCTACTTTTGGGCATTATGGTTTGCAATACAGATAATGAGAGGTTATCATGTTTGGTCCATTATCTACTTTCAGCACATATCTCCCATCCCGACCAATTCCTCCAACCTTTAATTTCTTAGTGATCCCTTCTCTATTCCAGCTGCCTTCTCCCCCCGCTCCTAAGGCAGGCTTCCAACTATGGAGTAATCCTCCTGACCCTTGTGTCTACTATCCTTGGGTGTCAGTCTCATGTATTGTTATTTTACACTCCACAAATGAGTGCAGTCCTTCTATGTCTGTCCCTCACTTTCTGACTCATTTCACTTAGCATGATACTCTCCATGTCTATCCACTTATAAGCAAATTTCATGACTTAATCTCTCCTAACAACTGCATAGTATTTCATTGTGCAGATGTACCAAAATTTCTTTAACCAGTTGTCTGTTCTCAGGCACTTGGTTTGTTTCCAGATTTTAGCTATTGTGAACATAATAATTTATATTAATAGTTTATGCAATATATTAATATATGCACAAATAATATATGTATTGGAGCAATAGCGTAGCGGGCAGTATGTTTACCTTGCATGCAGATGACACGACCAACCCATGTTCGCTTCCTCCGTCCCTCTTGGAGAGCCCAGCAAGCTACCAAGAGTATTTTGCCTGCATAGCAAAGCCTGGCAAGCTACCTGTGATGTATTAGATATGCCAAACACAATGTCACAATGGAGATGTCACTGGGTCTGCTCGAGCAAAATCGATGAACAACGGAAAGACAGTGACAGTGATTATATATGCACATATACGCATATATTAATATATATGCAATATATTAATAATGTATGCAATAAACATAAAGGTATAGATGTTATTTCTACTGTGCTTTATTGCACCCTCAGGATATATTCCCAGAAGTGGTATTATGGGATCATATGGAAGATCAGTTTCTAGTTTTTGAAGGACTATCCATGTTGTTTTCCAGAAAGACTGGACCAGTCAGCATTCCCACCAACAGTGATAAAGCGTTCCTTTCCCCACATCCACACCAGCACTGGTTGCTTTTGCTCTTTTGAATGTGTGCTAGTATCTGTGGTTTGAGATGATATCTCATTGTTCTTTTGATTTGCATCTCCCTGATGATTAGCAATGTGGAGCATTTTTCATGTGCCTTTTGGCCATTTGTATTTCTTTCTCGAGGAAGCTTCTATTCATTTCTTCTCCCCATGGGATTTGTCGACCTCATTTTTAACACTGCATATATTCTGACCCAACCCCCACCTCTGTGGCAGACACATTCCCTTTTACTCTCTCTCCTTTTGGGTAATATGGTTCACAATATGGGGATTAAGTGACCATCATGTTCGGTCCATAGTCTACTTTCAGCACACATCTCCCACCCTGAGCAAGCCTCAGTTACCTTCTAACCCTCTAGACCATACAACCTGTATTTTCCTTTCTAGCCCAGTGCTCTTACCTAAACATGGTTATGTGGGGGCATCACAGGTTGAATATTACAGAATCAAAACCTATAAGAGGCCCTAGAGTTAAGATAGAGAAGGGATCAGTATGACAAGAATAGTTGGAAATGATCTCTCTGGACAAGAACTGAATGCTGAAAGTAGCAAAAGGGTTATACGGGATAACCTTTCAGTGTCTGTATTAAAACCATAATGCCCAAAGGATGTGGAGGAATAGAAAGAGAGAGAGAGAGAGAGAGAGAGAGAGAGAGAGAGAGAGAGAGAGAGAGAGAGAGAAAAGTACTCACCATAAAGGCAGAAAGGCAGGCAGGTGGGTTGGACTGGAGGGAACCAGGGACATTGGTAATGGGAAATATATACTACTGAAAGGACGGGTGATGGAACATTGTATGACTGACACCCAACCACCAATCATGAACAACTTTATAACACTGTATCTCACTGAGATTCAATTAAAATGTAAAAGAAAAAAATTCATCCAACTATTTAAAAAAATGAAAAAGAAAAAGAAGAGGCCCTAACCCTTATTTGGAGGAGAGATACTTTCTAACCTATTTAGACTTAATAGAGTGAGAAAAAAACTACCTTTTGATTTTGATATCTGTCTGCTAAGCTTCTAGCAATTCTTTAACGTTTACACAGGAAGAAGGCATTATGGAAATTAGAGATAGAGCTTTAATATCAAATCCAACTCTGAATGTTTAGGAAAATGAGGCCCAGGTTCAAGGATGGCTCGGTAGTAGACTGCCTGCCTTGTGTGAGACCCTTGTGGCCACGAGTTTGATCTTCAGCACCCCCACGTGCTGAGTGTAATTCCAGAACTTGCACACAGGATTCCTGGCACCCTAACAAAGTGTGCAGTCGGCACCACCCCAATCATCATGGAAACAGAAGCAAAGAGAAGGATGTGAGGTTAGGAAAAAAAAGACTCTCCTCAATGAACAATTTAGTTCTTAAAACCCATGTGTTATTTATTAATCAGCCTGAACTAAAATTTTTCTAAACAGAAAGATTCATGTGTTGGCTCACTCCCAAGTGGAAAAGGTCATGGGTGGGGCTGGATCCGAGGCTGAGACAATTTCTTATAGTTCTGACCTCTCTCTCTCTCTCAATAATTCCTTCCTCTGGGTGGGCTCCGTTCTCAGGCAGACTCTCCACTTCTGGGAGGAAAATATCTGCGGGCAAAGAAATAACCTGACAGAGAGAGACCTTCCCCTTACTCACACAATAAACAAAAGTCCAAGAATGTCCCTTCCGACAGATCCTGCCTCACTCACATGCCCATCTCTGACTTATTTGCTTGCATCCACCACCTTCATTGCCTATCTTATAACTTTTATGCCAGTCTGTGAATTCGTAGTAGACCAGACTTAGGGCCAGTGATGCAACTCAGTGTAGAGCACATGCTTTGCACGTATGAGGCCCTGAATTTGATCTCTGCTACCACCATACAAATGAACAAACAAAAAACAGAGATCAAGTACTCCTCTTGCTTGTGTAGGGGTTCCGTTTGTCTCTTACAATAATATTGACCATGCAATTACCCATGGAGATCTTTGCAATTGATTAGGCTTGATGCAGGATGTTGGAGAAGTGAAAGGGGTGAATAAGACACAAGCCCTAAATCATCCTCTGTGTCCATCAACAGATGAGTAGATTATGAAGACATCATATAAATAGACAATGGAACATTATGCAGCTGCAAGCAACAATGAAATCATGCAATTCGTTGCAACTTGAACTGGAGGATGTCATATTAAGTAAAGTAAGTCAAAAGAAGGACAAATACAGGATGACCTCACTTGTCAATTGTACATAGAATAACTGGACAAAGGAATTCAAGATATTAAAGGGGGCATAATAGTTCACCCTTGATCCCAGTGTATAGACAGGAGGAAAGAGAAAGGAAGAAATCAAGGAGGGAGGCAAGGAATGGCAGATGTAAGGGAGCAGAAGGCAGGCGTCTGAGTCGTCAGGTTCATTGGTGGTGTAGTGCAGTGGCTTATTTATTTATTCAAACCACAAAGTCAACAACGCTGAAAGAAGGAGATTCAAACTACAACACCCAAACTTAAAAACGTGCTGTCATGAAAGCAGGTGGGTGTCAGGGAACATGTGAAATAAGTTGTCACTGGGAGTGGGAATCACTGTATCACTGTATCACTGTCATCCCATTGTTCATCGATTTACTCTAGTGGGTGCCAGTAATGTCTTCATTCATCCCAGCTTTTTGAGATTTTTGCAGCCTCTCCTTACTCATCTTGCCCAATGCTGCCACTGCCGTATTGGAGGCTCTTTTAGGGTCAGGGGAATGAGACCTGTTATTGTTATTGTTTTTGGCATATCGAATACACCACCGGTAGGTAGCCTGCCAGCTTGTCAGGTGGGAACAGTACTGGAATAGTGTATGCCTGAAACTCAACTATGGATAACTTTGTAAATCATGGTGCTTTAATTAAAAAATAAAAATTTAAAAATTAATGAAAGAATTTTACTGGAAGGAAAAAATGCTCCAGAAGCCAGTGATCTTGTCTCGCATATGTGAAGACCTGGATTAAATTCTGGGTTGGTACCACATGGTTCCCAAGCACTGAGCCAGGAGTAGCCCCCAGTACTTCTGAGTGTGACCCCCAAATTTTGAAAAATGTTCAGCCTTGTGTATACTATAAAACAAGTACACAAGTAGTAGCTGGCTACCAGCCAATCATAGGAACAAGCCAACTATCAACCAGAACTAGGAGATGCTTCAAAATTCTTATTGTATTTTTCCTACTGTGAAACCCCAGAGGTTTTTTGAATCCACAGAGAAGTAGTACCACTAAAAATGAATAGACACAGTTGAAGGAGGGATTTGATACAGTTAGGAAACTCCGATTAAACTTGGCTTTCCTTCATTGCTTCATTCTGAATTCTAATTTTGCCAGCTAAAACCAAAGTCTGATTTATCAAAGGTAGTTTATATAAAAGTGGAAAATCTCCCTCTTCCCAGAAGCAGCCACTGCTAACAACTGGTATTCATTTTTAACAAATGTTATTTGATTTATTCATCAATTTTCAATGACTGTTGACATTTATTAAAACAATGGGGTTCCCGGCAAGAATTTGGGGTCGCTGTGGTGGGACTAAGGAAAATAAAGGCAGAACTGCAGAACTACACTTAGTCATGGAAAACTGGGGTATTTCTTCAGTGAGGAAACTTTGGAGGTACTTGATGCTAGGCAACATTGAAAAACTATCCAATGCAGACACTGGAGGAAGGGGAAGGGACAACTATTTCTGTCATTCTGCCATCAGCAAGACTGATTCCCTCTTCAACCTCCTGTCCTAACCCCCCACACCCTGTTAGTATCCTTGGTGACACCGCCTGGTTTCTGCTCTGCAGACCCGCTTCCTCAATCAAGTTCATCAGCTGGGAAATGTTAAAGGTGGAGACCTAGGGAGAGGAGGGGACAGGAATTTCCACATGATTCCCTAACCACTGGAAACCCCAGGAGGTCATTTGTTTTGCCAGTCAGCTCCATGTCCCTAGAACACAATGTGCTCGATGGTGGAAGAATGGAGTTTACGGCCACGAGTCATCATGGACAATATAGGGGCCTCATTGTAACAAGTCACTTAGCTCCCAGAGCCTTAATTCCTGGAGATGAGAGAAGGAATATCATAGGGTGAAGGAAATCAATATTATATAGCTCTTGGGGGGCTGGAGCGATAGCACAGCAGGTAGGGCATCTGCCTTGCACGCAGCCAACATGGCCGACACAGGTTCGATTCCCAGCATCCCATATGGTCCCCCGAGCACCGCCAGGAGCAATTCCTGAGTGCATGAGCCAGGAGTAACCCCTGAGCATCGCTGGGTGTGACCCCAAAAAAAGCAAAAAAAAAAATTATATAGCTCTTGGAACTAGAAATTTTTGTGAAAGAGAAGGTGTAAGGATTATCAATCACTGTATCGCTGTCATCCTGTTGGTCATCGATTGACTTGAGCAGGCACCAGTAACGTCTCCTTCGTCCTAGCCCTGAGATTTTAAAAAGTGCCACATTTGAGGCTCTTTCAGGGTCAGGAGAATGAGACCCATCATTGTTACTGGTTTTTTTGGCATATTGAATACGCCACGGGGAGTTTGCCAGACTCTGCCGTGTGGGCAGGATACTTTTGGTAGCTTGTCAGTTTCTCCAGAGTAAGACCTAGGGTTTTATAGTCTCTGGGTCTTGGCCGTTGATAGGATTATATGGCGCCAGGGGGCAGTTGGTGGGTGTAACGCCAGGAAGATGGGGGATCTGGGTAAAGGAGGCACCAGTCCCAATCTGAGCAGGCTTGGAGATCTACGCCCTGGGTCCTGCACACCTGGGTTCCTCTGCCGTTCCCTTCATGCTTGAGGCTCGTCCAAACGCATGGAGAGTGGTCCTAAGCATGGCTGTGGCTGGAACCGGAGGTCTTCAGCTGTTGGGGCTCTGCTGGGGTGGGGAGGGAAACTCAACCCACCCTCCTCCAAGGGGCCCTGGTGAGGACAGCCAGGTGCGGAGGCAGGAGACTCTTGATATAGTAGTGTCTTCTGTAATATACTTGATATAGTAGTGTCCTCTGAAATATCTTTTGGTGACATTAACTGAAATAGTTTGCTCAGTCTTGCCCAATGACAATATTTGGAAGCTCTTTCTGAATGTGGTACCTCTGAAGGGGGGACATAGGCTCAGTAAGGGAGATTTATGATTTAGGGAACTAATCATAACATTTTTTAGCATTTTGAATTTCTAATGGAGAATACAGACTCTCACTTCATTTTGTTTACAAAAGAAATTAAAAATACTGCAATTAGAAGTACAATCGCAGAGCTCTGTATTTTAAACTCTGTAATTTCCATCTATGACTATATCGTGTATATAAATACACTGAAGGTGACCTACTGAAAGATTAGAATGAAGATGGTCAAAAAAGGAAAGAGTAAGACAAAAAAGAGTACATGGGGCTGGCGAGCTAGGACAGGAGATAAGGTGCTTGCTTTGCATGTCACTGACCCCAGTTTGATCCATGGCTCACATATAGTCCCTTGAGCGCTGCTAGATATGGCCCCAAAACTGGAAAAAATAAATATGAAAGATTAGAAAGATAATTAAATTTACATCTGTGTATTTATATTACTTTAAAAAGTGATACACATGGCAGAATGTTAGGAGCACTACTAAAACGTAACTCTGAGGCAGTAATTCCATTTATCATTATTCTTTATAAAATAAGCATGTTCTTCCTTGCCTCTTTTACCTTTGCTGTTATCAATAGGTTTGACTATATTTTGCTGTTCTTTTTTATTCGGAGAGACCAGCAAGCTACCGAGAGTATTCGATATGCCAGACACAGTAACAACAAAGTCTCCAATGGAGACGTTATTGGGCCCGCTCGAGCAAATCGATGATCAACGGGAGGACCTTTACTTTACTTTACTTTATTAGTGAATCACCGTGGAGTACAGTTACAAACTTACAAACTTTCGTGTTTGCATTACAGTCATACAATAATCATTTACCCATCCCTCCACCAGTGCCCATTCTCCCCCACCAATATTCCGAGTGTTCCTCCCAACCCCCACCACCCCACCCTGCCCCAGCGGCAGGGCATTTCCTTTTATTCTCTCTCCTTGTGGGTGTTGTGGTTTGCAATGCACCTGGCTCAAGGACTGCTCTAAGCTTGGTGCTTAGGCATTATTCCTGATAGTACTCGGCAGACTGGGGTTCCAACCTGAGACTTCTGAATACAAAGCATGAGCTCAACTTATTGCAGTAGCTCTCCATCCCTACTTAGACTGGTTTTTGTGCATGTAATTAGTGCCAGGGATAGGACCCAGAGCCTAACCCATGGGTTTGACCTCTAAGCCCTAGCCCCAGCAGAAACTTTTCTTTCTGTGAATCAGATAATTCCAAAAAGACAAAACAAACTCAAACAGCATTGATATTCGCTGACAAATCTATACAATCTGATTTATAAAAGTATTTTGAAAAATGAGGACAGAAGAAAAAACACCAAACCAAATTGTTCTTTGAGACTTAATAGGTTCTAGCATAATAGACTGGCTGGAGCGATAGCACAGCTGTAGGGCATTTGCCTTGCGTGCAGCTGGCCTGGCCGAGCCAGGTTTGATTCCTCTGTCCCTCTTGAAGAGCCCGGCAAGCTACGGAAAGAGAATATCTCGCCCGCACAGCAAAACCTGGCAAGCTCCCCGTGACATATTCGATATGTCTATCACAGTAACAACAAGTCTCATAATGGAGACATTACTGGACCCGCTTGAGCAAATCAATGAACAATGGGAGTACAGTGCTACAGGATAATAGACTTGAAGTGCCCTGTTTGTTTCCAATGATTTATAATACGATTTTTTTCTTTTTGAGTCAGATCCAGCAATGCTTAGGGTTTACTTCTGGCTCTGCATTCAGGAACCACTCCTGACAGAGCTTGGGGGACAATATGGGAAGCTGGGGATTGAACCCAGGTCAGTCACTTACAAGGCAAACGCTCTGCCTGTTGTACTATCACTCCAGCCCCTGTAATAAGATTTTTTTAATGAATAGAGGATATTTTGCTGTTTTTTTTTTAATTAGTGAATTACCGTGGAGTACAGTTACAAACTTACAAACTTTCGTGTTTGCATTACAGTCATACAATGATCATTTACCCATCCCTCCACCAGTGCCCATTCTCCCCCACCAATGTGGGGGTCACTCCTGGCAGAATGTGGGGGATCATATGTGGTGCTGGGGATTGAACACGCAAGTGCCTTAAGTCTTCTACTCTCTCTTCAGCTCCCCAAGTCATTCTTGATGAGGGGGTAGAGTGAATTTAAAACAATACCATCATGTGGTTTGGGTAGAAAATGTGGTGGGGGAGAATCAAAAAATTAATAAAAAAATTAAAAAAAACCAGTCCATTTGTACATCTTATTGGGACACTGATTTTCCACACAGTATTTATTTAAGGACTATAATTTCATACCTCTCCTCTAGGCATGTTACTATACCACACTCACCAACCAAGTTCCATTATTCCAGCAGCACATCCATCGGACCCTTCCGTTTTCAAACTCCCATTACTCCTTTCCCATGGGTAGCCTCAATTCTAGGATCTAAATCCAAAGGTTTCTTTTTCCATTTGGTTTTGTCTATTCTTCTGTTTTGTTTCTTTATACCCTACATGAGTGAGATCCCCATTATATGTCTTTCTCCTTCCGACTGATTTCACTTAACATAATTCTTTCAAATTAGTCAAATCTCAGATCCAGCTTAGAGGGACTCGTCATTTTTGCTGTTTTATTATGGCACTCATATAATTTCTAATTTTAGCTCTGAACTGCATATGAGAATTATTGGGGCCATGACTACACTGGCAAGAAAAGGAATGGGTTGGGGCTGGAGGGATAATACTACAAGTAGGGTGCTTGTTTTGTTCATGACTGACCTGGGTTATCCCTGGCACCCCATATGGTCCCCAGAGCCTGTCAGGAGTGATCCCTGAGTAAAGAGCCAGGAGTAAGTCCTAAGCATTGCTGAGTGTGACCCCAAAGCAAAGAACAAACTGAGAGAGCAGGGGGAGAAGGAGAGAGAGAAATGGATTGAGGACTTCTAATACCTATGGTTGGTAGTCAGCAGGATCATTAATTCATCTTAGGGATAGTTTAAAACTGATTGCTCTTCACCCTACCCATTTCCAGGCCTCTGATTCATCAGTACCAGCAATAAATACTACAGAGAACTTGGCATTTTAAAAGTAGATTCAGGGAGCTTGAGAGATAGCACAGCAGGTAGGGCGTTTGCCTTGCACGCGGCCGTTCCGGGTTCAATTCCCAGCATCCCATATGGTCCCCTGAGCACCGCCAGGAGTAACTCCTCAGTGCAGAGCCAGGAGTAACCCCTGTGCATCACCAGGTGTGACCCAAAAAGCAAAAAAAAAAAAAAAAGTAAATTCAATCCAAATTTCAACTTTTTGGTGGGAAGAGGGCAAATTATGGGCCATACTGAGTATTGTTCAGGAGTTACTCCTGGTTTTATGTTGAAGGGTCACTCCTGGCAGAATGTGGGGATCATATGTGGTGCTGGGGGTTGAACAGGCAAGTGCCTTAAGTCTTCTACTCTCTCTTCAGCTCCCCAAGTCATTCTTGATGAGGGGGTGGAGTGAATTTTAAAAAATACCATCATGTGGTTTGGGTAGAAAATTTCTGTTTGCTTATTTTTATTCTGAGGACACACCTGGTGATGCTCAAGGGCTTCTCCCAGCTCTGAACTCAGGGGTCACTCCTGCAGTGTTAAGGGCATCATGCAGTATAGACAGTAAAGGGCAGACCTCCAGCATGCAAAGCATGCTCTAAGGTCTTTGAGCAAGCTCTCTAGCCCAGGTAGAGAGTTTTATGTCAAAAGTAGTTATATTTTTCCACTCTCCAAATGATTTCATTTACAAATTGATGAAATTGCCAAGATTGGTTCTTGAATCTGGACACTGCTTTAAGAATCGTTAGGGGCTTTCAAAATAAACAAATAGATCAACATCCTTCCTCTTTCTTTCTCTCCTCGACCCCATTTTTAGCAAAGAATATAAAAAGGATCAGGTGTATACACATTACCCTCAAAGATAATTCTGAATCTCTCTTTTTAGTTAAGATTAAATCAAACAATCAAGTGCTTGTGTGTGTGTGTGTGTGTGTGTGTGTGTGTGTATGTATGTACATTCTCTGAAATATTTGAGCTAAGCAAGTTGTAATTGGTAAATTAGTTTTCATTTTTTGGTTTTTGGAACATTTTAGGCTAGTAACTAATTAAAAAGATTGTCAAAGACTGATGGGTTAATTCAACTAGCTGAGAACTTGCTTTGCATGTTTGATCCTCAGCACTACATAGAGTCCCCTGAGTTCTACCAGGGCTGACCTTTTCAACCACCAATTCAGGAATAGCCCCTGAGAACCAGTGGGTACGATCCCTCACTAAAATGATGATTTCCAAACTTTTTCAACCAAACATTTAAAATCTTGCCTATTCTTTAGCTTCTGAATATTTTTTTAAACTTTTTAATTCAATCTATTTGAGAGGGGTTACACTTGGTAGTGCTTAGGAGCTACTCCTGGCTCTGTGTTCGGGAGACACTCTCCCTACCCCACCCCCCTTTTATTGATTCACCATGAGGTATAGTAACAGAACTTTCATGTTTGAGCTTTGATCACACAATCATCAAACACCCTTCCCTTCACCAATGCACGTTTTCCACCACCAAAATCCCTAGTATCTTTCCCACCCCAATTCCACACCTACCCCTGCCTGTGTGGCAGACAATTTGCACAATACTCTTTCTCTTCTTTGGTTACTTCGATATTTCAAGCCCACTTCCATCACCACTCATACCTGCTGAAAAGGCAATGCTAGACAATGTGTTTTGTATTGCTTGTTATGGATACAATATAATGTCGCTCTAAGAATTCTAAAATTTTAATAATTAGGGTCTGGAAAGGTTGCTGCAGCAGGTTGCTCAGGTCCAAGATTCGTTTGTGTGTCTCTGGTTCATGGCCGTATGTGGGCATCATCTCAGAATCCCACTGGGGCCGAGGGAAAGGAGAAGGGCTGGATCTTCTCCTGTCCCGTGAAGCCTGGCGTTTGCTGCCACCACCACCCAGGTAAAGGCCCTCCCGTTGATCATCGATTTGCTCGAGCGGGCCCAGTAACGTCTCCATTGGAGACTTTGTTATTACTGTGTCTGGCATATCGAATACGTCACTGGGAGCTTGCCAGGCTCTGCCCTGCGGGCTAGATCCTCTCGGTAGCTTGCCGGGCTCTCCAAGAGGGGCGGAGGAATCGAACTCGGGTCGGCCATGCATGCGTGCAAGGCAAACGCCCTACCACTGTGCTAGATCTGGAGCTTTTTGCTGAGTTCTAGAAGATGGTGGCCACCAGGATTCCTAGGTGGCAGGTGGAGGGATCGCACCTGCCCCATCTGGAGTAGCTAGGAAAAGGTGGCCTATTGCAAAGTCCAGAGCCATCTCTGCAGCAGGTTGCTCAGGTCTGAGATTCTCTGTGTCTCTGGATCATGGCCATGTGGGAGCTTAAGTAGATGGTGGCCATAGGTAGACATCATCTCAGAGTCTCGGGGGGCATTCTTGGTGATGCTGGAGGACCATTTGGTACTAGAGATGAAATTAGAGTTGGCTGTATGCAAGGCAGGTGCCTTAATCCCTGTACATTTTTTATTACATTTTATATGACACAAAGGAAAGAAAATATTGAGGTAAATTTTGAAACTCAGAAATTACTTTTAAGTGAGTTAAACAGTCTGATAAAGAAATACACAAAATTCAAACTGTGAGAAAGTAAGAAATTCAGGGAGCACAACAATTTCTATCACAACTGAATCAAAACAATGAAGTATTTATATCACTGTGTTCCCAGACCTAGAGAGCTTAAAATAAACATGAACATTTGAATTATTATAAACATTTGAGTATTCCCTTATTAGTATCTTTCTATAATATAATAAAGAAATCAGTAGTTAGATTTTGTGAAATTGTGAGTGATGAGTTGCTTTATTATCACCTCAAATATTGCTTTTCATGCAGGGGGCCATATTTTTATTCCTAGCACTACATGGTCTTCTGAACACTGAACCAGAAGCAGCCCAAACTTATTGGGAGTATGGCTAAAACGTTTAAAAAGTTGGTGTTACTTTTTTTCAGATTACAAAAATGAGATATCACAAAGTAATTTTTATCATTAAACTATTAGAGTAGAGTATTAGTTTAGATGATGTCATGCTGATCCCACTGCTTTGCAAAGCTTCAAAAACACAAAGTGTGAGAATGAACAGCTGTTGACATTGCTACTGTCCTCTACTGTTCACTAGAACTGATCTTAGAAAAACTTCTAAGGAATGTCTCTTTGTTGGCAAGTTACCACAATTCTGAAGTCATGAAGCTTTCATGAAATTGAATATTTATCTTATGCACTAAGACTCAGGAAGGTAATAAGAGACAAAGTAGTCAAACTAGAAAGTCTTCTAATGGGAGCTAAATTTTCTAATTTTTGTTTCATTTTGTCTTATGCCCACTCTATGTGCTGTTCATTCTCATTGCTCTCAGTTTGATAGCCTCAGACAAAAGAAGTTGAAATATAGAGCCAGAATTGATATACAGGGCAAGCACGGGCTTGATCACAGGAAATGACACAGAGCACAGAGCTGGGAGTAGTTCTGAACCCAGCCAGGTGTGGTCCTCCCCCCCCCCCAAAAAAAAAGCAAGGGAGAAAAAAAATAAATGGAAGTAGAACTAGTCCAAAAGTTTAATCAAATTTTAGCCAAGGCTGGTTGTTGTTCTTTTTGTTTTGTTTGTTTTTGTTTGGGGGCCATACCCAATCATGCTCAGGGGTTTCTCCTGACTCTGCACTCAGGAATTACTCTCTGCGGTGCTTGGGGAACCACATGGGTACCAGGGATCAAACCTGGGTCAGCCCATGCAAAGCAAACACCCTACCTGCTGCTCTATTGCTCTGACCCCAGACTGCTGTTCTTATGATGAATGCCAGTCTCTCTTATGTGAGGTAATAACTCATTATTTTTTTTTAAATTTTTTTATTTTCACATTTTTGTGCTTGGGTTTCAATTATACAATGATCAAATACCCATCCCTCCACCGGTGCCCATTTCCCACCACCACGAATCCCAGTATCCCTCCCACCCCCATCCCCCCCCCCCCATCCCACTCTGCCTCTGTGGCAGGGCATTCCCTCCTGTTCTCTCTCTCTTATTGGGTGTTGTGGTTTGCAAAAGAGGCAATGGGTGACAATCATGTTTAGTCTATAGTCTACTTTCCGCATGCTTCTCCCATCCTGGGAGGATCCTCCCAACACCTTTATTTGGTGTTCCCTTCTTTATCTGAGCTCCCTTTTCCCCTAGTATGTGTGGTTGGCCTCCAAACCATGGAGTAAAATTCCTGGTACTAATCTCGGCCATTCTTGGGTGTTGCATTTTTCCTAATAATTAGTAATATAGAGCATTTTCCCCATATGCGTTTTGGTCATCTGTATTTCTTCTTTGAAGAAGTTCCTGATCATCTCTTTTCCCCATCTTTTGATGGGGTTGGACGGTTTCTTCTTCCAGGGCTCAACCATGCTTTATATATCTTGACTATTAACTCTTTATCGGATAAATGGTGTGCAAATAATGTGTCCCAGTCAGTTTGTCTTTGCATTCTGGTCTTCATTTCCTTTGAGGTGCAGAAGCTTCTCAGTTTAATGTGCTCTTGTTCATTTATCTTTGCTTCTGCTGTCTTGGTCAGTGGTGTTTCAGTCTTAAAGATGTCTCTAGCTTTAATGTCGTGGAGAAATATGATACATATACACAATGAAATACTCTTCCTCCATAAGAAAAATTAAAGTCATGCAATTTTCTGGACCTGGAGAGTTATCATATTGCGGGAAATCAGTTGGAGAGGAACAACCTTCGAATGATGTGGGACATAAAGAAACCCTGTAGGGAAATATAGCACAGCGGGTAGGGCGTTCACCTTACAAGCAGCCAACATGGCCGACCCGAGTTCGATTCCTCCGCCCCTCTCGGAGAGCCCGGCAAGCTACCGAGAGTATTCGATATGCCAGACACAGTAACAACAAAGTCTCCAATGGAGACGTTACTGGGCCCGCTCGAACAAATCGACGATCAACGGGAGGGCCTTTACCTTTACCTTTACCTTTACCTTTACCAACGGCAATAGAAATGAACAGGAGAGCTCTTCAGAGTTTTGCCACTGAGGAGGGAGGGATAAGTTAGGGAAGAGAACGCTAGGACAATGGTGGAAGAGAGAAGTCACTGCCACAGAAGCAGGCTGGATGGCATGAAGGAAACTGGGGACATTGGTGGAGGACTGGGGACACTGGAGAAGGGATTGGTGTTGGGATAATAGCACTGTCCACTGTAGCACTGTCCTCCTGTTGTTCATCGATTTTCTCAAGCAGGCACCAGTAACTTCTCACAACAAATTGTGAGAATTGTTGTTATTGTTTTTCCATATCGAATACGTCGCGGGGAGCTTGCCAGGCTTTGCCATATGGCAAGATACTCTCGGTAGCTTGCCAGGCTCTCTGAGAGGGGCAGAGGAATCAAAACTGGAATGACTGCATGGAAGGCAAACGCCCTATCCACTCACTGTGCTAGGGCACCAGCCAGTTGGGATAATGTATGCCTGAAATTCAATGATAAATATCTTCATAACTTTGAAATTCATGGTGATTCAATTTTAAAAATCTTTAAAATTTTAATTCCCATACTTAGAATTGGGATTCTGATGCTTGCAGAGTTGGGGTTCAAATTCAGGATGCCCTTGCTCTTCTCTAGCCTTGTGATAAACATATTTTGCAAACAAAGCAGTTCATGTTTTGTTAATACTGGGCCATAAATCTACTGGGAGGTGGGTGGGTGCTATGTGTGGTGGATCTAGGACGTTTCCAACTATCTTTGGAGCTATGGAAGTTCTGGCATCAGTTTTGTTTTTCTCAATGCCTAGTCGTCTGTGAGCTCCTGAAAGTCTGGAAGGCGCATATAGGTCATTACACTCCAAGCATCTGGCACAGTGCCTGCCAGATAGGTCAAATAAATATTTGTTGAACAGAATGAAGGCCCAAATAAGTAAGCCACACTTAAATAATTAATGCATCATAAACACAGGCCTTTAAGGAAGTAGTTTGTAAAGCCCTATCAAGTTAGAGTATTTCCTCCCTCCGTGCTTTCACTCTCCAGTTCCTATTCCTGAAACTCAGAGCGGCAGCAAGTAGGGAGGCTCTGCTCAGCTCAGGGCAGGCTAAAGCTCCTGCTGGCACCTACTGCTCTAATGATTCCTAATGTTCTTCTGAGCTCCTTGGCTGTTTCCAATTTCATCCACTTCTTTTGTTGTAGGGATGAACAGAAGCTCTCGGCCCCAAATAGAAATGCTCGTTCAATTGGATTATAACTTGGGTGAAGTGTAGAACCAAAGCAAGCCAAGAGAGAGAAGACTCGAGGAGTGCATGGCCCCAGGGACATTCCAGGCATTCAGTGAGTGAATCTCCACTCCCACTCTATAATTTCTCTGCTGAAAGAGAATCTTAACAATTTGCCATTCTCTTCACTGAATTCCACATTCTCCACTTATTAACTTAAATTCCTATTACCATGTTTTACCATCCCAGAGTGGGATAGCTACTTAGGCTATCAATAGTCACTGAGAATATTCCATCATATTCTCTTAAGGAAAATGAAATGTTGGAGTTAAAGGTGTACTCACATCTAAAGCCTGCTAATAATTAGAGACTATACTATTTTTCCAGTTTCTTCCTTATCTGAGAATCAAGTTTCTAAGGAGATTTGAATGAGGACTGTGAGCTTATGTTTAAAGTGGAATGTTACCCAATAACAGTGCTGTCTACTATATATTTATCCCTAACCCGCCTAAGCCAAGACTGTAATTAAAAGAGGGTTATTACAACTAGATAGTAATTACTTGTTTTGTATATATTACTTGTTTACAGTAGGTTGGTGTCTTCCTGAAAAGTAAAAGAAACCAACCTTAAGCTCAGAAACTTTCTAAATTCTCCCCAATGCAATGCTGAATATGCAACATTATGATTTCTCAACGTTTTGATGAAGATTGAATAAATTCAGATATTTGTGAAAGAAAGACAACAGAAAACACTTGGGGCAGGAGAGACAATACAGCAGGCAAGATACTTGCCTTCCACACTGCTCATCCAGGTGTCACCCCTGTCACCATTTAGAGCTCCCCAAGCTCCAACAGTAGTGATCCCTGAGCACAAAATTCAGGATTAAGCCCTAAGCATTGCTGAATGTGGAAGGAAGGAGGGAAGGAAGGAAGGAAGGAAGGAAGGAAGGAAGGAAGGAAGGAAGGGAGGGAGGGAGGGAGGGAGGGAGGGAGGAAGGAAGGGAGGAAGGGAGGAAGGGAGGAAGGGAGGAAGGAAGGGGAAGGAAGGAAGGAAGGAAGGAAGGAAGGAAGGAAGGAAGGAAGGAAAGAAGGAAGGAAGGGAGGGAGGGAGGAAAGGAGGAAGGGAGGAAGGAAGGAAGGAAGGAAGAGAAAGAAAGAAAGAAAGAAAGAAAGAAAGAAAGAAAGAAAGAAAGAAAGAGAGAGAGAGGGAGGGAGGGAGGGAGGGAAAGAAGGAAAGAGAGAAAGAAAGAGAGAGGGGGAAGGAAAGAAGGAAGGAGAGAAAGAAAGCAAGAAAGCAAGAAAGAAAGAAGGAAGGAAGGAAGGAAGGAAGGAAGGAAGGAAGGAAGGAAGGAAGGGAGGGAGGGAGGGAGGGAGGGAGGGAGGGAGGAAAGGAGGAAGGGAGGAAGGGAGGAAGGGAGAGAGGAAAGGAAGGAAGGAAGGAAGGAAGGAAGGAAGGAAGGAAGGAAGGAAGGAAGGGAGGGAGGGAGGGAGGGAGGGAGGGAGGGGAGGGAAGGAGGGAGGGAGAGAGGGAGGGAGAAGGAGGGAAGAGAAGGAAAGAGAGGGAAAAGAAAAGAAAAGAGGAGAGGAAAGAAGAGAAGGGGAGGGAAAGGAAAGGGAAGGAAAGGGAAAGGAAAGAAAAGATCAAAGACTGCATATGCTTGACAGTGATGCTCCCACATTTTTATCTGTGATGTTCACCACGGGTCACACATCACCTTCTGGTGACTGAATACTCAGTCAATGTGCTCACTGAGGTTTGTACTCTTCCACTTTTGGTGTCTCCACGCATGCTTACTAGCGATCACACTTTGAGTTGCAGCACACAAGTTATGGCTCTGGTGCTCATCGGGAGCCAGTGTTGTTCATCCCTGTGCTCACTAGGGGTTATTCCTCCTTACTGTGATGCTTGCACCTTTTTCACGGAACCTCACCCTTTTGTGGTTCTTATGCATACCTGACTACAGTGTGGCTAGAAATTTCTTGTGGAACTGCTACTCTTGTCTCTGCACTCAGGAATCATTCCTGGCAGTTTCAGGGGACCATATGGGGTGCAAGGCAAACACCTATCTGCTGTACTGTCACTCTGTTCCCCAACAATGACATTTTAATTCTACATTGCACTGGAGGATTTAGCCACATCAGTGCTAAGAAAGAAGAACATGGAAAAAAAAAAAACAAGAAATCCAAATGTTTTGGAATAAATTTTGCTCATGCGGGTACCAGTAACGTCTCACAACAAATTGTGAGACTTGTTACTGTTTTTGGAATATTGAATACGTCACAGGTAGCTTGCCAGGCTTTACTGTGTGGGCCAGATACTCTCGGTAGCTTGCTGGGCTCTCCAAGAGGGGCGGAGGAATCAAACCTGCTCCAGCCCCCTCAAAACAGAAAACAAAACAAAAAAAACCACCAAAACTTGATCTATTTTAACAATTTCTATGGAAGGTCTAGAATTACCACCAAATACAACAACTTGAACAACACAAGTGGAAGCAAAATGTTTCAAGAGTGTAATGAATGTGAACAGACAGGAAGCCGAGGTTACTGGAAAGAAGAGACTGTGAATCACAGAAATGTCTGCAGAGCAGATGAAGATCTTCAAGCTTACCACACCAGAAACGACCGCTAGTTTTCGTCTTTGCATCTCCATCTGCTTGCTTGCTTTCTTCCTCCTTTCCTCCCTCCATCCCTTCCTTCCTTCTCTCCTTTCTTTCCTTTCCTCCTCCATCCCTCCCTTCTCCCTCCCTCCCTTTCATCCATTCATCCTTCCCTCCCTTCCTTCTCTGCACTCAGGAGTTCCATTCCTCCATTCCTCCCTCCCATGGGCAAGTCACTTACACTTACGTGCACCACCTAAATGTCCTATCATCAACCTCTTGGTCGAGTTGGAACAGGAATGCAGACACAGAACACCCACCCTCCAGCTCTCTGCAGACCTTCCCTGCCCAGCTGCCCTTTGGGGCTGTGCCACCAAGGGCACCAGGCTCGTGCAAGTTCACTCCCGCCCCTTTGCGAAGAAGTGATGAATGAAGCCCACACCAGCCTTGCCCCTTCCCTGCATCCAGACTGATGCTCTCCTCCCAGACCTGCAACAAAACAAAAAGAAAGCCAGGGGAATGGGGATTTGGGGAGGGGGGAACAATATGTGAGACTCCATAGTTCCAGAGAATAGTATTGGTGCTCATATTTCAAAGGAGAACCATAAGGATTGAATGCGGTTTCCTGGAGCTTCAGAGTCACCCCATCCAGGACCCCCAGATGGGGGAGGGGCAGTAGTCTGTATTTGTCAAATTTATTTTTTATTTAAAAAGATATTGGAGGGGCTGGAATGATAGCACAGCAGGTAGGGCGTTTGGAATACATTTACCAAAATAAATGCAAGTCTTCTTCCCTAAAAAAAAAAAAGAAAGAAAAGAAACAAACAACAAAAAACCACTATAAAATACAGGGATGGAGAGAGGGTACAGCAGGTGAGCACTGCATGCAGTTGACCTGGGTTTGCTCTCTGGTACCCTATATGATCCCTCAAGCCTGCTGAGATTGATCTCTGAGTGCACAGGCAAAAGCAAGACATGAACAGCTTCCACCCTGATCGACCCTATGTGGGCTCGAGGATGCAGCACTATGCCTAGGACTACGGAAGCAATGTTCTAGGGGCTGTGCAGTGGTAGGGATCAAATAGAAGCTGTCTGCATCTTCCTGGCCCAAGAAAGAAGTTCCAGGAAGTCAACCAGTTTATATAAAAACAATAACAAGAGGAGCCACTAACCTGAGAGATAGTTCAGGGGCAGAGAGCTTGCCTTGCTGCTGGCCAATCCTCATCCACTCACGGATAACTGCATCCTGGTCCCTTGAGCATCCCCAGGTGTCATTCTGAGCACAGAACCAGGAAAAGTCCCTAAATACGATCTGGTCAGGCCCAAAGGCTCCCCTAAAAAAAAAGGAGGGCCAGGGAGATGACTCAAAGGAAACAAAGGTCTGGAGTGTGTGCTCTTCATAGAAAAGTCCCAGGTTTGATCCATGGCATCTGCTGGTCCTCAAACTCAGTTAGGAGGTAAGGTGACCATCAAGGTCAAAGTAACTCCTTAGCATCACTGCATGTGCCCCCCCAAAACCCCTCCTTACTCCCCAAAAGGGAAAAAAGACAAATAGATATTTCACACAAAAGGATATGAAATAACCAAATAGGTCCAGTACTCAGCTCTTGGTTATCTACTTGTGAGAAAGACTGCAGTCATATATTAATAAATAACATGAGAATGGCTAAAATGAAAAAGAATTGATATACTAAATGTTGTTGAAGCTGTGGAACACTTGGACCTTACATTGCTGGGTGTGAGTGTGTTGGCATATTTACTTTGGAAAGTTTTTCTCCAGTACCAATTAATGTTAAGTTGATAGCCCAGCAATTTCGCTTTTGCATATTACCTCACAGAAAGGAATGCTTATGTCCACTTTTTATTGCACCTTTACTTAAAATAGCACAAACTGGAAGCAATTCAAATATCATGGAAGTGGTAAGATAGTGACACAATGAAATGAAAGAAACAAAATCCTGTTACTTGCAATAACATGAATGAATCTTACAGACAATGCGGGGTCAAAAAAAGAACCAAAGAAAGTTATGAAATCCATAAACAGAAGAAAGCATATTGTGGTGATGAAAATGAGAAGAGATTAGCACTGGAGGAAAATTGCCTGCAAGAGAGCATAGAGGAATTTGGGGGATGATGGGAATATTCTATATATTGATCTGAGTGGCTATGTATGCTATATATGTACTTTTTGTTCTTCATGCCCCCCAAAATCTTTTTTTTTTGCTTTTTGGGTCACACCTGGCGATGCTCAGGGGTTACTCCTGGCTCATGCACTCAGGAATCACTCCTGGCAGTGCTCGGGGGACCATATGGGATGCTGGGAATCGAACCTGTATCGGCCATGTTGGCTGCATGCAAGGCAAACGCCCTACCCGCTGTGCTATCGCTCCAGCCTCGCCCCCCCCAAATCTTATGTCAAAAACCCAACCCTAGAACCTCAGAATAGTTGGAGATAAGAAGCGATTACATTTTTTTTATTGAATCCCCGTGAGGCACAGTTAAAAAACTTCCATGTTTGAGTTTCAATCATACAATGATCAAACACCCATCCCTCCACCAGTGTACATTCTCCACTACTAATGTCCCCAGTATACCCACCCCCCGCTTTGAAACCCTCCCCCTGCCTCCATGGCAGAGAATTTCCCCCACTCTCTTTCTACTTTGGGGCATTATGGTTTGCAATACAGATACTGAGAGGCCATCACATTTGGTTCTTTATCTACATTCAGCACACATCTCCCATCTCGAACGATCCCTCCAACCATCACTGTCTTAGTGATCCCTTCTCCATTCCAGCTGCCTTCTCCCCCAACTCATAAAACAGGCTTCCAACTATGGGGCAATTCTACATAGCAGTGATTACATTTTAAAGAGCCTGAGGGGAACCAGAGAGATAGTATAGGGGGTAAGACACTTGCCTTATATGCAGTCAACCCCAGTTCGAGATCCAGCACTGCATAAGACCCCCACGTAATCTATGAGCACAGGGACAGGAGTAAGCCCTGAGCATCACTGGGAGTTGCCCCCAAATCAAACCTCCCAAAAGAACGGAGATATAAATGAATAAGTAAGCAAAAGCCCCCACAGGATGTGGCCTTCATAGACAATAACTGATGTCCTCAGAAGAGGAGAGTGCAGAGTGCAGGGAGTGAGCACAGAGCACAGAGCCTTTGAAGAGGCAACAAGAGACAAGAGGGTGGCTGCTGGTAACTGTGAGCATGATAGGAACTCCTATCCTGCTGGGCCTCAGCGCCCTGAGCTATGCGAACATTCCTTCCTGTTGAGGAAACTCTCCACTTTTAAGGTTTTCTGATGAGAGCTCTAAGAAGTTTCCACTTGCAGAAGTTCATCAACACAGATGCCTAAAATTTGTGCCCTTTATGTATTGAAGTTCTACGGAAACCTAAAAATGTAAATAAACAAATAACCCTGTAAAGCTTCTTGCAAGAACGCTGCTTATCTCCAGCATATCTTTCTCCTCCTCCAAACCTGACTCTTGGTCACCCAACGTTTTCTGTATCTTCCTCACTATGTCTAATAGTCTAGTTCCAAGACCTTCCAATGCAGTTTTTCCAAGCCGGAGGGAGATATGGCCAGAGGGTGTGGAATCTGCGTCATCTTATTATTTTTGGATACTTGAGTGAGCTGTAATTTGGAGTTCCAGCTGTAGATCCACCAATAACTTGATGAATGATACTGAGTTTCTGCCTTTTCTCCAGTGCTTCCCATATGGAATATGGCGATAATTATAATAAACCAGACCTCCAAGGTTGTGAAGATTACTGAGACGTTATCTTAAAATGTTACAGAATTGGTGCTATATAAACACAGGAGAAGGTATCATTATTTCCAATCCAGTAATAACTGTGACTTTAAATGATAGCTTTCAGAGATCTATAATCATAATAGCACTTCTATTTCTTGTTATGTTCCAATCCCCATGGCTCTAGGTCTACAAACAACATGTGGTGACAAAAACACATTCTATATCACAAACACGATTTGTGCCTCGGGAGGTCTTATTCTCTACTTTAATCTTGTCTGTCTATATTTTTTCCTTTTTTGTCTATCTGGAGAGCATCTACTCAACTTTCCAATGAAGTCTCACCTACCTTGGTCTTTTTCTCTAAACGTTGATTTTAGTCCAGAGAGATAGCTCCAATGGCTGAACACATGCTTTGTGTGCTAGAGACCTCTTCAATTCCTAGCTCTGCATGGTCCCCCCAAGTGCCACTGGGAGTGATCCTAGAGTACTGAGCCAAGAGTAGTGTAGAGTCCAAGCACCTCCAGGTGTGATCCAAAACCAAAAACAAATCAGTGAATAAACAAATAAAATAAGTTTATCTGAACTCTTTTCCCTCCTCTAATAAACTACTTTAATATTCCTCTTTTGTAGTACCTGTGTAATTTTATATAATACAACTATAGAAGTAGTGGCCACTACTACTCTTACTGCTACTACCACCATTATTCCTACTTGTAACTATAAACACCCATTATTTGGTGTTATTACCATGTTGCTGGCAATGATCTAAATCCCTTGTCATGGTATAACTTAAAATCTTAATAGCAATCATATGACTTAGAAACTGTTGCGGGGGGTGGGGCGGGGAAGGAATAAGTCATAAATCTTTTAAATTAATCTCTTAAGTTCACACAGGAAGGATGGAAAAAAGTCAGACTTTGAACAAGGTCTGTTGGCTCGAAGCCTGATTTTGAAAGTTGTAATTTTGCAACTTTTGCAATTCTGTTATGCTTCTTTGAAGTGTACAGCATCATGCATATAGTAGGTGCTCAATAACTGTTTCCTGAATCAAAGGATGTTTAACAAATAGGAAACCTTTTCTCTTATACTGGAAAGGCATATAAAAGCTTGTGCTCAGTGATATGATAAATCTAAATTCCAAGGAATATTGAAACAAAGCTCTCTTTTATTTGTTTTTAATATATTATTATTATCATTGCTACTACTATTGAATCACCATGAGATGCACAGTTACAAAGATGTTCATTGTTGGGTTTCATTCATACAATGTTCCAGCACCCATCCCTCCACCAGTGTACACTTCCCATCACCAATGCCCCCAGTTTCCCTCCCACCACCCTCCCCCAGCCTGTCTCTATGGCAGGCATCGTCTTTCTTTCTTTCTTTCTTTCTTTCTTTCTTTCTTTCTTTCTTTCTTTCTTTCTTTCTTTCTTTCTTTCTTTCTCCTTTCTTTCTCCTTCCTTCCTTCCTTCTGTCCTTCCTTTCTTTCTTCCTTTCTTTCTTTTCTTCTTTCTTTTTCTTTGTTTCATTCTCTCTCCCTCCTTCCCTCTCTCTCACTCTCTCACTCTCTCTCTCTTTCCTTTTGGGCATTATGATTTCAATACAGATACTGAGAGGTTATCCTATTTGTTCCTTTACCAATTTTTAGCACATAGCTCTTATCCAGAGTGATCATTTCCAACTATCTTTGTCATAGTGATCCCTTCTCTATCCCAATTACCTTTTCCCCCAGCATTTGAGGCAGGCTTCCAATCATGGATCAATTCTCCTGGCCTTTGTTTCTAGTGTCCATGGTGTTAGTCTCATAATGTTTTTTTCGATACCATCAAAGAGTCAAATCATTCTATGTCTATTCCTCTCCTTCTGACTCATTTCACTCAGCATGATACTCTTCAAGTCCATCCTTTATAAGTAAATTTCATGACTTCATTTTTCCTAACAGCTGTGTAGTATTTCTTTCACTCAGTATGATACTCTCCATGTTCATCCATTTATAAATGAAATACTATACAGAATGTATAGTATTTCATTGTGTAGATGTACCATAGTTTCTTTAACTGGTCATCTGCTCTCAGGCACTCAGGTTATTTTCAGATTCTGGCTATCGAAACAAGACTTTTTAAAGAGTAAAAGCATATCTTGAAGTATGTGCCATTTTTTATGTTTGAGTTTGCTAGTAGGAAATTTTATCTGAGCATCTTTAAGCAAAGTTCATATGTATAGATAGCCAGAGAAAACAAGGTCTATCTTGTAAAGGTATTTTAGAATTAAATTAAATGCTACATGTCAAATATTTAGAGCAATGCCTGGTACCTGAGAAGCATTAAGGATGCTATTATTGTTTCTATAAGAACCAAATGAAGAAGAAATTAGTATCAAGTAAATTGACTTTGATATTATACTGATTACATGTTCAGTATAGTACAGTGTTTATTAGCTATGTGACCTCGGTAAGATACGAGTTTTATCTAAGACGTTTCCTTGTTTTAAAATCATATAACAAATGAACCTGCATGATTGTGATGAACATATATTTTTCAAAGCAAGAGGTGAAGTAGATCGCTCAAGTGGTTGAGGTTATGTCTAGATTGTGAAAGGCTTTGGATTTGAATTTTTTTCATTTTGTGGTTCTAGTGATCAAATCCAGGACTCCCCTTTTTTAATTTGATAAAAATTATTATTTATCTTAATACTGTTAGAATACAAATATTGAAATTTCTTATTCTAGATAAATAAAAGTATAGGCTCTCAACTGAGAAAATTAAGACTTCACTTGCTGTAATCCATTCCTGAGTTTAATATTCAGATTCTTGATCAATCTAAAATTCAACTTTAAAAAAGAGAGGTTTACCTGTTTTATGATTGAGTTGCTTTTCATGAATGGTTTTGTGATTTAGGAAGAAGTTTAACCGTTGAAATTTGTTAATATTGTTACTATAGAAATAATGCTTAAAAGTAGAGAAACTCACACACAGATTGGGCCACCCCTGATCTCAGACCTCTGAGCCATAACCCTGGCCCCAATATTTTAATGCTGTGATATATAGAGAAAAAAGTGTGATAAAAGAAGGAAGCAACTGTTGGCGGGCTGGAAAAACTTATCCTGAAAGCAGCTTCTAGCTTCATGATTTTTAGTTTTCTATCATTGAAATCCAGGGCATCTTTCATGAGAAGCACTCATTCTACCACTGAGCCATATCCTCCACCCCAAATCCATAAACTTGGTCCCCAATACTGAATGCTTCCTCATGGTCCCTTAGCAACACCAGGCTGTTCTAGGGGCATCTAAGCACAGAACTGACAGTGCCAAAACTCATCCCTTGCAGTGTATCCAGTCCCCCCAGCACCTCTGGTATGGCCCCTGTAAAAAATATTAGAAAAGGGACCAGAGTGATAGTACAGTGGGTAAGGCACTTGCCTTGAACATGGACGATTTGGGTTCAATCCCATATGGTCCCCCATGCACTACCAGGAGTAATTCCTGGTGCAGAACCAGCTTTAACCAGCTTTAACCCCTGGAATTACTGGGTGTGGTCCAAAAAGCACACACTGTCACACACTGTCCTCCCGTTGTTCATTGATTTGCTCGAGCGGGCCCAGTAATGTCTCCATTGTGAGACTTCTTGTTACTGTGTTTGGCATATTGAATACTCTCGGTAGCTTGCCAGGCTCTCCAAGAGGGGCAGAGGAATCGAACCTGGCTCGGCCAGGCTGGCTGTGCGCAAGGCAAATGCCCTACCGCTGTGCTACCTTATAGGCTGGAGCGATAACACAGCGGTAGGGTGTTTGCCTTGCACAGCGGTAGGGTGTTTGCCTTGCACGCAGCCAACATGGTCCAAAAAGCAAAAAAAAAAAAAATTGTTTTTGAAACAATACCGACAAGATTGACAAGAATATACTTAGAACATTTTATTCTCACACAAACATTTGAGGAATGTATTTTCACTTTATTACTTTAATTATATGTCTAATATATTTACATATGTTTTCTTTCTCACTTAAATAGTACTTGTCATGAAGTTAGTATGCTATGTTTGGAGTTGAGATGATGCATCATTTAGGATGCCTGGAATATAATACACTCAGTATCTGTTGATTGCATTTATAAATGAGAAGCATGGAGAAAGTTTTGGGTTTCCACTGGGTCTTCAGATTGCCAATATTTTGGGGGCTGAAGCAATAATGCAGCGGGTAGGCAGGTTTGCCTTGCACGCAGCCGACCCAGGTTCAAATCTCAGCACCCTATATGGTCCTCTGAGCACTGCCAGGAGTGATTCCTGAGTACAGAGCCAGAAATGGCCCTTGTGCATTGCCAGGTGTGACCCAAAAAGCAGATTGCCAATATTTTGAATAAAGAAAAGGTGGAATGCTATGTCATAGCTCATAGATATGCCTGGGAGGTTACTGATCAAATGGTCCATGCCATTGATTATTCTTCAATCAGAAAGGTCTGAGTCAGTCTATGAATTACAAAACAGACACACAGAAATGTCTTGGTGAATCTGGGAAGAAAAGTTAGCCTAAAGTATCTGGGGTGAGGGAGTGGTACATGGAGAAATAGTACAGCAGGTAGGGCACTTTGCCTTGCACGTGGCCAACTTGGATTCGATCTCCAGCACCACATATGATCCCTGGAGCACTACCAGGAGTGATCTCTGATTGCACAGCCAGAAGTAAGCTCTGAGCATTGTTGGATATGCTCCACACTCCCTGCTCCCCCGCCCCCTCCCCCCACACACACGAAGTAGGTGGGAGGGGGTGCAGTAAGCTAGGCAAGTGTCTCACATATGGCTGACCCTGGTTCAATACTCAGCACTACCACCAGGAATGATATCTAAATGCAGAGTCAGGAGAAAGCCCTCAGCAGCATGACCCAGTGTGGCCCCCAAACAGAGCAAACGAACTAAATAAATAAAGTAGCTACAACTTAAAGCTGTAATTGAAATTGAATTCGAAGTTCCGACTTCCATGGATGATTGAGAATCAGGGACACTGTCTCCTTTGCCAAGGCGTCGAAAAGCAGATGGGCTGGACAGATAATGTGATTTGGAGATGACCTCTGGACTAGAGCCATTACCGACTAGATTCCACGGGATGTCAAAAGACCGCGTGGCCGCCCGCCTATGAGATGGACAGACTTCTTCATCAAGAACCTGAATGATCAGTTTGAGGCTCTTCGTGTTCCTGGAGCGAACAGAAGCCATTAGGCTACACTAGCACGCAACAGGGACGAGTGGAGACGTTACTGGTGCCTGCTCAAGCAAATCAATGAGTAACGGGATGTCAAGTGATCAAGTGATAGGTTCTATAAGGTAGGCTTTATTTGTAGGAAGTGAGAAGATAGTGCACAATTATATTCAGAAAGTGAAGAGAGCAGGATGCTGTAATAGAATAATCACACATTGAAAAGTGTGAAAACTGAATCGCCTACAGTAAGAAATCTCAGAGAGCCCGGCAAGCTACCGAGAGTATCTCGCCCGCACGGCGAAGCCTGGCAAGCTACCCATGACATATTCGATATGCCAAACACAGTAACAAGTGTCATAATGGAGATGTTACTGGGCCTGCTCGAGCAAATCGATGAACAGCAGGAGGACAGTGACAGTGACAGACAGAAGAAATCAGAGTCCGGGCACTTGACAAAGAAAGTCTTCAATAGTCTGAGCTGGAGGGAGAATGAGGGTTGGAAAAGAGAGGTGGGGGAGGAAAGAGATGTGGGTCTAAATCACTGTGAAAAAGAGAAGTAGAATAATCACTTGATCAATCAAAGGCGGCCATAAAATATGTAACTTGGAGTGATTGGTTGTAGACTTGGGCTATGAAGTGAGACATTTGGTAGACTTTAGCTGCATATGGTTTGTGTCAGCAGAATCATCTAGGAAAGAGTTGATTCTATGAGTCTGAAGTGAAGACACTGATTTGCCCAGAGACCCAGTGAGAAGAAAAGATCAAAGTACTAGTGAGTATTTGACACCTAGTAACAGTGAACCTTTACTGAGTATAAGTCATGTTTTACGTACTTTATCTAGTAATAACTTTTCATATGTTAACTCATTTAATCCTTATGCTCACCCTTTGAGCAGGCACAAGTTTTACTGTGCTCGTTTTACAGAAGAGAAACCAGCTTACAGTTAGGTGTGCAGATAGGCTCAGATACATGTTAACAGTTATAAAGCCAATAAAGAGAAGAGCCGGAAGTTGAAACCCAGGCAACTCAGTCTCAGGATACAGGCTCATATTGGTGAGGCTATGGCAGATCTCTCCAACAGGTGTAAGAGGAAAAGTAGAGGAACACATATATATTATGTCTGTGCAAGTAAAAAGGTGTGCTAACAAAGAAAAGTGTGTGAGCTCAGTAAACAATGTGTATGTAATCAAAGGTGTGTCCGCATCAACGAATGTCTTAGTGCATAAGTGTGTGCACAGCAAAGTCTGAGCATATAAATGTGTGCAAAGTAATGGGGCATGCATAAGTAAAGGGTGTTTTGTCTGAGTTGCGATGTGTGGTTTATCCAAAGACCAGGAACAGGAAAATATGGATTACTTTGGAGGCGAAAGTGTATATACAATTACTCCTTTCCCCAATACTTTTGTTTTGAAAGGAAAATGAATTATCCCAGACAGCGCAGTAGCAAAGATTTACAGCAATCAGTGCAGTTCTAGGATTCTACCAGAATTTTTAAAAAGAGATTTCTGGAGAAGATGCAGTTGTCGTTTCTTTAAAAATAGGTGATGTGGGGCTGGGGAGACAGGTCAAAGAGCTGGAACACTTGCTTTGCCTAAAAGAGGCCCAGATTTGATCCCTGGCACATGGTGCCCCAAGTACTACTAGGAAAGATCCCCCCCGGTATTAATCTGGGAGTAGTCCCTGAAATTATGGGGTGTGGCCCCCCAAAATTAAGAGAGGATGTGGGATGGAGAGAGAGGGGGATGAAGGAGGGGAGAGAGAGAGAAAGAGAGAGAGGAGTGGAGAAGGAGAGAGATTCATCTAGTAGATATAGGTTTGGTGGGGTTTTTTTTGTTTTGTTGCTTTTTAGGTCACACCTGGTGATGCTCAGGGATTTACTCCTGGCTCTGCACTCAGGAGTTACTTCTGGCAGTGCTTGGGGGACCATATGGGATGCTGGGGATCGAACCCGGCTCAGCAGTGTACAAGGCAAATACCCTACGCACTGTACTATCGCTCAGACCCCATAGAGGTTTTGTAAGTGCCCAAATAATTCACTGTCTGGTAGCGTTGTGTCAAGTGACATTATGACATGACTGTGAGTGTTTTTCCAAGGAAAATATTGCATATGCTTAATAAAGAAAGCAGGAGGTCTACAAGTATCCCAAGCAATTGTGATACCTAGAAGATAGTGGTTCCCTCCACCCTTCCTTTCCCTTTGTTGATGCTGTAAGAACTATGGGTTTCACAGACCTGGTGGTTTGCTCAGCAGTGTAGAATGTGAGAGTATGTAGCTCACCAGCAGTGTCGATCCTTTCCCAATGATGCTGACACATGGGGGTCACACTCCTGATCTGGCGCCAGCACCTCTTTCTAGTTGCAGTGCTTGCTAAACATTGAATCCTGCAGTTGCAGTGTTTGCACGCACATGGCTGTACTGGGACCCTGGGGGTCAAAGGCAACAGACCAATCAGGATTATGTTTGGTGCAGTGATGACAAAAGGGATTGAGACTCAAGCACGGAACCCAGGTACTGCAGCCACTGAACCATCTCCCAATTCCCTCAAAGATAGTTTTTGTTTCTTTTGTTTTGTTTAGATTTTTATATTTGTTTTGGGGACACCCTCAGTGGTGCTCAGGGGCTTACTCCTGACTTTGCACTCAGGGATCACTCCTGGTGGGGATCACGGGGACCATATGACCAAGGATCAGAACCAGGTCAGCTGCATACAAGGTAAATGTCCTACCCACTGTACTATTGCTCCAACCCTTGGGAGATAGTTTTAACAAGCAGTGCAGAATGAATCTCACAGCTATGAAGGCATCATCACTTCAATTTCACAGGCAATTTAGCTGAGCCTCTGAGGGGTCAAGATTCTCACCCATGGCCCTAGATTCCATCCAAATCTAAAGCTCTGCCTCCCAAATCCTTGCTTTTCACACTATCTTCAACATTATGCAATCTCTGGCAGAGAAAATGTAGACAACAAATTAGTCATAGACAAGGAATTACCAATGGGTCTAAGTCCAAGAAGACAGCGCATGTTTGAGATTCATAGAGATGTTGAAAGGACCCAAGTTACCCTTTGTAGGAGGGAACAATCCTTGTCTCAGTAAACCCTTTACACCCAGCATCCCGTTTAATCTTCTTAACAACCCTACTGGGAAATGGTAGACTGGTTCCCATTCTGTAGAGGAGGTCACCGAGGGACAAAGCAATTACCTAACTGGCCCAGAGACCCAACAAGTGGGTATTCAGACCCCATGTCTGCTGGCTCAGTTCTTGAGCTCTCCTTGCTGCACTATGCTACTGCAAGCATCTCAGATAAGCAAGAGCATGGTGGGTTGTATGCCCCCAATAAGGAAAAATCCCCCTCATCCTTCCCTTTCTTCATTTGGAGTTCACCTCCCTGCCTCTTACATGAGGGATCCCTTGAGATTTACTGTCTTGGGTAACAAACCATCTCTCCACCCAATCCTTTTCCATTCCTAGGATTATAGACTTTATGGGAGCAAGAGCATGTGGGCCTCTTTGGTATTTGTATCCCAGCATTTGATGCCTGGTACAATATGGTATACACAACTGCTACTAGTGAAATAAATGAAAGAAAGCATTATCAGATCATTTGGAATTCTGGTATTTCTTAGAAAGGCAAGATATGGGACCTGACAGATAGTACAGGAGGTAGAGCATTTGCCTTGTACACTGTTAACCTGGGTTCTATCCCTGGCATCCCACTTGGTCCCTCAAGCACTGCCAAGAGTGATGCCTGATTACAGAGCCAGGATTAACCCCAGAGCATTGCCAGATGTGGCCCAAAAACAAAAGAAGGAAAAATAGAGCAAGAAAGAAAGAGAGAAAGAAAGAAAAAAGAGGAAGGAAGAAAGGCAAAACATATATTTGAAAATAGAAAAATTGACCCTTATAAATTGCTACACTAATCTGAGTAATATTATGAGCGTGAAGGAGAGATATGGGTAATACAGAAGTCAGGACTGCAAGCATATGTGCTTTGCACCCAAATATCACCTGGACCCCTGCACACAACTTGGGAGGTGAATAAAAATAAATACCAAAGCATGAAATCGTTGGCAAAGAGAGTCTTTCATACTTACCACGGCGACAAAATAAAGCAAATTAGCTAAGCCAAAATTAATTTTGTGCACTGAGAGTCTTTTGCTCACACGAATTCTTCAAGTATGTCGTCAAAACCCTCAGATGGAGGCTTAACAATGACTTTCATGACTCGTTTGACTTGAAAATCGATCTTCAACTTGGGAAAGCTTTAATGGCAGATACAGGCAAAGACTGATTTGCTGAGAGTTGAAGGCTTAATTAGAGAGAGTTCGATGTGTGCAGGGTCCAGGCGCTGGGGAAGTGAACAGAGTTGAATGTGGGAACAAAGGAGCAGGCGGAAATCGCTGAAACAATGCGAGTTGGCAGGAAAAGGGGTTTCTGAATGAATGTCTCCTGAGCTCCGGGGAAAGCAGGAGGTAGCCCCTAAGCACACTGGGGATTGCTACCCACTAACAGCCTTGTGGGGCTTCTTTCTCTTCCTGAGTTCAAAGAGCATCCTTGGGCCAGGGGGACAACTCCAAGGGCTGGAGCGCATACAGAAGCCCTGAGTTCAATCCCTGGCACCTCATGGTCCCCATCCCCCAGCATGGCTGAGCAGCCTGGTGGTAGACCGTGAGCATTACTGAAGGAAGGAAGAAAGAAAAGAAGATCCTCCCTCCTTCCCTTCCTTCCTTCCTTCCTTTTACATCCAAAGTAAAATCAAAGGGCATCACTGCAATAAGGAAATGAGACATAGGAACAAACTTCCTTCCCTCCCTCCCTCCCTCCCTCCCTTCCTTCCTTCCATCCTCCCTTTCTTTCTTCCTTCCTTCCATCCTCCCTCCCTCCCTCCCTTCCTTCCTTCCTTCCTTCCTTCCTTCCATCCTCCCTTTCTTCCTTCCTTCCCTTCCATCCTCCCTCCCTCCCTCCCTTCCTTCCTTCCTTCCTTCCTTCCTTCCTTCCTTCCTTCCTTCCTTCCTCCCTTTCTTTCTTCCTTCCTCCCTCCCTTCCTTCCCTCCTTCCTTCCCTCCATCTCCCCTTTCTTTCTTCCTTCCTTTACTCCTTCCTCCCTTCCTCCCTCCCTCCCTTCCTTCCTTCCTTCCTTCCTTCCTTCCTTCCTTTCTTCCCTCCATCCTCCCTTTCTTTCTTCCTTCCTCCCTCCCTTCCTTCCCTCCTTCCTTCCCTCCATCTTCCCTTTCTTTCTTCCTTCCTTTCCTCCTTCCTCCCTTCCTTCCTTCCTTCCCTCCTTTCTTCCCTCCATCCTCCCTTTCTTTCTTCCTTCTTTCCCTCCTTCCTTCCTCCCTCCCTCCCTTCCTTCCTTCCTTTCTTGCTTCCTTCGTTCTTTCCTCCCTCCCTCCCTCCCTCCCTCCCTCCCTCCCTTCCTTCCTTCCTTCCTTCCTTCTTCCCTCCCTCCCTCCCTCCCTTCTCCCTTCTCCCTCCCTCCCTCCCTCCCTCCCTCCCTTCCTTCCTTCCTTCCTTCCTTCCTTCCTTCCTTCCTTCCTTCCTTCCTTCTTTCCCTCCTTCCTTCTTCCCTCCCTCCCTCCCTTCCTCCCTCCCTCTCTCCCTCCCTCCCTCCCTCCCTCCCTCTCTTCCTTCTATCTTCCCTCCCTCCCTCCTTTCCTTCTTTCCCTCCTTCCTTCCCTTCTTTCTTCTGCCACATCCATCAATACTCAGGGTTTCTTACGGACTCCATGTTCCGAACTGACCCCTGGTGTGTTCAGGGGGTCATATGCAGTTCCAGGTATTGAGCTGCTATTCGCCAGGAGGTGCCTCTATACTATCTCTTCGGCCCCTTCTTTCTTTTATCTTCCTTTTTTCTTTTTTGTTGTTTTTTTTTTTTGGGAGGGGGAGGCACACCTGCTGGTACTGGGGCAGAGGGAAAAATGAGGGAAGCTGTCTCTGGTACCTCAAAGGATCGAATAGAACCCAGGCTGAACTCATGCAATGCACAAATTCCAATGGTCAGTGCTATCTCCCCAGTACCTGGATGAAGGCTTTTAATAGAGGCACCATGGGAACAGGACTTTGTAAGACCTGCTGCTCTGCTCTGTCTCTTTAAAGAGCTCAGTCAGTACTCGGTGATAAAATGAATGAATGAATAAATGATCTATGGCATCAACTTTAAAATAATGACAATAACCCTTTAACGGGATGGGCATATGCATTAGTGAAAATAACAGTTATGGAAAACTTGTCCTGGTGTTTGGCTCCCCCGGGAAGTCATCACTGTCACTTTTTGCTATTGTGAGAATTCCTGGCACTGTGGTCAGTGAGCATTAGCGGCTATTGGCTCTGACTTTCAGGAAACATCCTGCCTTCTTGCACTCGCAGCTATCCCAGTTTGCTGCCACTAAGGCCAGGTTGAACTTGGGGAAAGAGGCCCTTGTGGCTTTCATGTGCATTGTCCTCAGACAACCTATGTTTTCCCACATTACGTAGAGATGCCTGAAGCTGTTTTTATTGGAAATTGTCCTTCAGGCTGAGCTCCGGAGTGGAGCAGTGATTCTGAGATAATTTGCAATTAGCACGAGGGCAGGATTGGGCTTCCTCCCAAGTCAGAGCCTCTGCTTGCCTGAAATGATCTAACGTTGAGGTGAAGCCTGGGCTCCTCCTACCCCAGTATGTGGGTAGTGTCTCCTCAAATCCCAAAAAGCCAGACCTTGGAACCTGGTCATTTGTCATTTGCCCATTGACCCAAAGTTGTGTGCCAGCCCCCCAGAGATTAGATGTGGTTTCCCTTTGGGGTGCTCCATCTATGGGAGGTGAGTCCTGGCTGGTTCCGTTTTCCTTCCGTTCCCACGCTCCCATGGGTAGGAGCTGGTGGAGAAGGAGCTTGTGAGCATGACCAGGGTGGAGGTGAGACAGGAAAGAGCAGATGGATGGGCGAGAGATTGGGGAGGCACTGTCAGCCCATACCCACGGGGTGTCCATGGAAAAGCGTCAGTGGGAGGATACTACAGCGGCTAAGATGCTTGCTTTGTACCCCATCACCTTATATGGTCCCTTGGGGCTTACAGGAGTGATCCCTCGGAGACAGGAAAAAGCTTGGAAAACAGCCGGGAGTGCCCCTCCCTCAATAAAACAGGGAAAAGGATAAGAGTCTGGATAAGAAGGCTTTCCCTGCCTGTCATGCAGCTGCCAGCTCTCCAGAACTGACCCAGCCCAGGGGTGGTTAGTCCTCTGCAGCCTCGAAGAGTCCTGGACACGCTGGGAACGCTCCCCCACTAACCCCCCCAAGGCCTCTGGAAACATGTCAGGTCTATTACCTGCCCTTCCAGGTTGCAATTTCAAAGAGGTAATTTCTTAGGAGACAATAATTAGGAGTTTTACGGTTCTTTCTCTCTTACTGCTTTTGCTCTCTGGGACAGAAACCTCCCCAGTACCAGGCCGCCCACTTGGTGCTAGGCTGTGTCAGGATAAAGAGAAGCCCTTTTATCAAGTTTCTTTGTTTATTTGTTTGGGGGCCACACCCTGCATTGCTCTGGGTTTACTCCTGGCTCTGCTGCATTCAGAGCTCACTCCTGGCAGGGGCTCGAGGGACTGTGTGGGGTCCTGAGGTTTGAACTAGGGTTGGCTGCGTGCAAGCATCACCCTACCATCTGCACGATCTCTCTGGTCCCTTTATCACGTTTATTGGGTTCTTGGAAGATTTGCTACTAAGACGAAGCCGATCTAAGGGTACAGGTGATGCGGAGACCTGCAGAGGGCGCTGATGCGCGATCTGGGAAAGGTGCGAGGGCGGGTTCGTCAAGTGTCAGCTCCATAGACTTGGAGCACTGATCTCCGAGTCCCAGGCTCTGGGAAGTTCTTGTGTAAGGTTATTATAGGAAAGACTGTACTAGAAAGAATTTGAATATAAAAAGAGACAGGGGTGCCAGGGAGATGGTGTCAGAGTGAAGCTGCCTGTTTTGCACGCAGCTGGTTGCCAGGACCTCAGGGTTCCCTAAGCACAGCTGGGAGCAACCACAGAGTTGCCTCTGGGCGTGACCCCAAAGCATCGCCCACCCCCAAATACGTAAATAAATACAATGAGATATGGGGGTGGTGGAGAAAGAAGGGAAGGGGGCTCTATTTGATGGTGTGTTCATTGTAAAAGAAGCTGTGACTATTTTCTATATATACATTCTCTCTCTGGAAAAAATTATGAGTGAAAAGTGGCACTGAATAATAGAGTGTGAACCCCAAGTGCCTGCTAACGTTCTCAGGCACTAACTATGAGAAAATCCCAACAAAGGCTGAGCCACAGGGAGGCCATTTCTGGACTAAAGCTATTTAGGAAACAAGAAGCCTCCAACGGGGATTGTTCCTCTTGTTCAGTTCCTCTGGGAAGTAAATGAGTTGCTGGAGGAGGTACACGGGATTCGTCCCCCTCTCTCCATTACATGAGCCACAATGACAAAAATGCTAGACTTGCCCTTGGCTTCGAAGGGGGCGGTTCTCAAGTCCAGGCACACTAGCGGTACGAGAGCTGTGTGGCAAAAGCTCAGGTCACAATCCCTTTCTTGCTGTCCAGGCAGGGATCACAATCCAACATGTGGGTAGATGGGCAGAAGAGACAGTCCAGATTATCTGTTTTCAGAGAGACATTTGTCAGTGAGTAAGATTCAGGCATTAGAACCAGGGAAGAGTTCCTCTTAATCTACCTTGATTAGATATTTATTTACACATACATTCATTCACGCACCCATTCAATAAATGCACACTGAATTTCATTAGGGCCTTCCATATGCGAAACACTCAAATAAAAAGTAGATGTGTTCTTCTCCAACACAAAGCCCAGTAAAATGGAGTTGGAATGAACCATTTTTGTACATCCTTGAATTAGCCTACAAGATAATCTGCCTAAGGGTGCAAAAACAAAACAAAACAAAGCAAAACATTATCTTGGTGGCTGGGAACAGTTTCGCAAAGGGAACATTTCCACATGTAAGGTTGGCTGGAACGATGGCACAGTGGGTAGGGCGTTTGTCTTGTATGTGGCTGACCCAGGTTCGATTCCTCCATCCCTCTCAGAGAGCCTGGCAAGCTACTGGGAGTATCCCACCTGCACAGCAGAGCCTGGCAAGCTGCCCATGGCATATTCAATATGCCAAAAACAGTAACAACAAGTCTCACTTCATGTTCCTGGAGCGAACAGACAGGGATGAATGGAGATATTACTGGTGCCCACTAGAGCAAATCGATGAACTACAGGACAACAGTGCTACAGTTCTAAGGTTGACTGAGTAATGTTCAGACTTCAACAACATTGACCTTGTTAGCACCTATATGGAATCATTAATCCTCTAGACTGTAGCATTGTACTCCCCTTGTTCATTGATTCGCTCAAGCGGGCACCAGTAACGTCGCACAACAAATTGTGAGACTTGTTGTTACTGTTTTTGGCATACTGAATACGTCATGGGTAGTTTGCCAGGCTAGCTCCCTCCCTTCGTCCCCACCCTGCCTTCCTCCTTCCCCTACTCTTTCAGTTTTTCAATTTCTCTTTCTTTCAACTCAGAAATATTTAATTACTCGAATTATAGGATGTAAGTTGATCAATAACAAACTTTTGTATAAATCCCCTAGACGTTTCCTAAAAATATATTTCAAAAATACTAAAATGTTATTAAAAAATGAAAAACAACCAAGGAATGATCAATTTTACTAGTATTTTTACACAAAATTATTGGCTTCCTTTAAGACTTCCTGAATAGGGGCCTGAGAGATGTTCAAATTTTACACACAGGAACACTGGGTTCAATCCCTTTCACCCTATGGTTCCTCACGGCCCCAGTATCATCCCAGGAATGGAAAAAAAAAAAACAAAAACAAAGCACTCAACCTCCTAACAAGAATACCATGAGCTAAGTGCTAGAAAACTAAGCCCCAAAGCAGCTGAGTGACTATGAAATGACCTCTGATCACTTGTAAAAAACCACAAGCTTAACCTGAGAGGTGCTGGAAGTTTCCAAGGGGCAGATTCGAACATTCATGAGTTCTTTCCTACGCATCGGTGACAGCTCTTGAGAAAGAAGGACCCAGTGGACACTTTAGATAGATATGTTTATCTTATTTGAGGAGCCACACCCAATGGTGTTGTGGGGTTATTCCCTGGCTCTGTGCTTGGGGGTTGCTCCTGGCAGAGGCTGGGAGGTCCTCTGGTCCTGAGAATGGAACAGTCACCACCACATGTATGCAAGTCAAGAGTTCTCAGCCCTGTGCTATATCTCCACCCTTTCCCTTCTGCCCATGTTAAGTATTTAAAAAGACTTAATGGACACCGCAAGAATTTTAGGCAGTTACGGTAATGATTTGTCTTTCCCCCTACTTTGTTGGTAATTACCACAATGTTGGTAATCTGGATGCAATACTGGTAAACTCAATGCATGGATTAGCAATGAGAAATTTATGTTTCATTAAAGTGACTCCAAAACAAATGCCTTTTCTAGATAGAGAATCACCTCAGTGGGTGGGTAATCAGAAGATTTGGAATTTAAGAGTTAGGCCGGGGCTGGAGTGATAGCACAGCGGGCAGGGCGTTCGCCTTGCACGCAGCCAACATGACCGACACAGGTTTGATTCCCAGCACCCCATATGGTCCCCTGAGCACTGCCAGGAGCAATTCCTGAGTGTATGAGCCAGGAGTAACCCCCGAGCATCGCGGGGTGTGACCCAAAAAGAAAAAAAAAGAGTTAGGCCAATTGAGCTGAAGAGATGCATTTGGGAGCTGAAAGGTGGAGTATATTATAGAAGTTGCTAGAAAGATGGGTTTAGTGGCTTGCTTTTCTTTAACATATAAGTCAATTCAATTAAACAAGACTTATTTTTTGGATCCAACTAATATTTGGAAACATCAGTTTTTCTAAAGTAGGGAAATGCAGTATCAAATAAGAGAACAAATCTTGATACAGGATCTTATCAACCTGACTTAAAAAAAATCTATTTGTATTAACAAAAAGAAATCTGAACTCAAAGTCATCATTACTATTCAGATGTGTGGAAGGTGGCAGCTAGCTGAGAAGAGAACTTGGAATGTGGAGTTAATTAGTAGCAGAGGTGAAAAAGGTATTTCCTTCTTCTTCTCTCCCTCCCTCCCCCTCCTTTACCTCTTCCTCCTTCTTTGTTTCTCGCTTTTGGGTCCTGGGGATGGAACCCAGAATCTCATCTATGCCATTGATGTTCTCTATGACTGAGTTGCATCCCCAAACCTCCTCATTCTTAATTATTTTCAGGAGGCCCTGGAAGTTACTACTGTCAT
This sequence comes from Sorex fumeus, assembly GCF_029834395.1. Lineage (NCBI taxonomy): Eukaryota > Metazoa > Chordata > Mammalia > Eulipotyphla > Soricidae > Sorex > Sorex fumeus. The sequence continues at coordinate 788,905 of NW_026606068.1, read as the reverse complement.
TTAAAAATTTTTTAAAAAAATGTAAACTTTTGAAAGGATAAAGAAAGAAGGTTAATAACCCGGCTGGTCTCAGTCGAAGTACCAAACTCTTTTAACCACTATGATTAACAGTTCTCACTGCTCTTTGCATTAGGAAGCAACAGATTCAATGGGATCTCCATGCAGAGAACCAAACTACACGGCATCTCCTTCAGGACAAAGACGAGTGTCTTCATATCCTGGTGGTCTCAAGGGCTAGAAAAGAAAGCCTGAAAATGGTTAAGGGCTCATTCCAAAGCTATGTGTTTAAAGGGCCAAAGGAAAGAACCAACGTACCACAGCTTCATCCTTAGAACTGGTAAAGACTCCACTCCAAGGAGATGGTGTTGCATATCCATAAAGCCCGGTACTGTCTTTAAAGGAGTGTCTGGTCTAATTGGACACTAAAAATGAACAGCTCTATTCAACCTCCAACATATGACTGCCTGGAACCTTCTGTAAAGGCAATGTAAGAGTTTGGGGAACAGAAAAAAAGGGGTGACTGGAATTGGAGAGCTCCTTGTTTGGCATGAAGAGGGAGGAAAAGTGGAGAAGGAGCGAGTGTGTGTGTGTGTGTGTGTGTGTGTGTGTGTGTGTGCGCGCGCGCGCGCGCGCGCAGCATGAACGCATGCACACACGTTTGACACCAAACCAAGAGTCTGCATGGTTGATACAGGATCCTGAAAGAGAGAAGCTCTAGGCCCAGGAATCTGGCCCTGGAATTTAGGCTTGAGAGAACAGGAAATCTCCTGAGTCCCCGCCCTCCTTCCCCCCTGGAAGTTAAGGATAAATATAAATCTATCCTCCCGAAGAGACAACAAACAAACATTGTAACCTAATGCCTGTCCCCTCTAAATCAAATAAGGGCTCCTGTAGGCTTTTGAAATGCAATCTGGGGGCTGGTGTTCCATTCACTTTCCTATTCAGGCCACAAAAGTTTGTGTGGCCCTTCCCGTGTGAGAATTTTGTTAGGCACCAGGGGGGGCGGGGGGGGGGGGGAGGGGGGCACTAAGATGAATAAAACTTGGTCCCTATCCACCCCCCCACCCTCCGCCCGCAGAAGCTCACAGTTCAGAGGTAGAGACAAAAGTTACCCACAGGCCTTCACAGTGGGACACGGAAAATATCTAGGGATTGTAGGGGCTGGGTTCCCAGGGGTTATTTCCCGGACGTGATTTGGAAAATCGGGAAGGTTTTACAGCTCGGCGGGATTTTTTTTTTTAAAAAAGGAGTTTATTTACTCCTCTAAGTAAAACATATTTCCTTTTCAGGGAAGAAGCAGCGTGCAGGCTCTGGAACCGCACGACGTGAGGGCTCCTTGGACTGATGAAGGATGGTCTGACTCGGCTGGAGGCTTCCCGGGGTAGGGGGCCACGTGGGAGGAGCTGTCTCGGGGGGGGGGGGTGCCCCCTAAGCCAGGCTGGGATCGGGTCGGGCAGGAGATAAGCCGAGCTGGGATCTTTTTAAAAATTTTTATTTATTTATTTTTGATTCGGCATCCTGCCCTGTGACTCCAACACCTATGGGGGGGGGTCCCTTAAATTAAAAATAAAATAAAATAAAATAAATCCTCCTCTTTCCTCGACGGTTGCACTCCGGGCTGGCCCCTGTTCTCAAGTGCATGCATGAAGTTAAAGGTCTGCAAAGCTGCCCACGGGGGTTCTCCAACCGCGCACTCGGGCGGTCCGGGAAAGGAAACGTGGGCGAGGCGGGGGGTACCAGGCGGGAAGCCCCCCGAGCAAAGCATCCTCCCCCGCCCCCGCGAACGTGACACGCGCCCCCCGGCGGGACGGCTGGGAGCCGGGAGCGGGTCGCCTACACCCGGAGGAGCCGGGAGCCGGGCACGGGCGGGCAAGGGGAGAGGAAGGGAGGGAGGGAGGGAGGGAGGGAGGAGGAGGGAGGGAGGAAGAAAGGGAGGGAGGCGCGTCATGTGATCCGCTTCTCTGCTCCTTTAAGCGTCCACAGGCGGCGGAGCGGCCACAATCACAGCTCCGGGCACTGGGGGAGCCCGAGCCAGCGGCGCCGGGGGAATCCGCGCGGGTTGCCGTCCGCCCCTGTCCCGCGCCCGCCTGCGCGGCCGCACCCCGAAAGTTTCCCAGCGCCCCGGCGCGAGAGAGGAGGGCGAGGGAGGAGGGAGCCGGGGCACGAGAAGGGAGCCCGTAGCAGCCCCGTCCCAAAGCCCGATCGCCCCGGAGAAGAGGGTTCGGGAAAGGAGGAGGCGGGAGAAGGGGGTGTCCCGGCGGCGGTGCTGGTGGTGGGGGGCGGCGGTGGGGGTCCCGCGAAAATGGCCGGGGCAATTATCGAGAACATGAGCACCAAGAAGCTGTGCATCGTCGGGGGCGTCCTGCTGGCCTTCCAGGTCGTCGCCTTTCTGGTGGGAGGCTTGATCGGTAAGTGCGAGCGCTGCAAACTTTGGCCCCTTGGCTGCGATCTCGGGCCCCTCTCGCGCCCGGCCGCCCCGGCTACTTGTTACAGTATCACTGGCCGGCTTGTATGATCTAATTAGTCGGCCTATTGTGCGCCCGAAAGCCGAGCTCCATGGGGCACCGTGCAGTCTAGTGGCCCGGAGAAAAGGAGGGGAAAAGTTTTGGCCTAGTTTCAGTATCCACTTGAAAGGCAGGCGGGGGGCGGGGGTGGCCAGCCGAAGCATGGCGACGGGCCGCGCGGGGCAGCGCTGCCCTGCAAAGTTCGGCTCTCCGGTCCCCCCGGCTTTTTTTTTTTTTTCCCGCGTTCCCCCCGCCGGCCCTCTCCGTGGGCCTTTGCATTGCAGCCAGCTCCGGGAGGGCGTCGTCACCGACTTTATCGGGAGCCGCGGAAAGTCGGGGAACCAGCGCCGGGCGCGCACCCCCACCCCCGTTTCACCTCCTTCTCAGCACCCCCCACCCCCCTCCCATCCCTGTTCCCGAAATTTATTTATTTATTTATTTATTTATTTTTTTGCGTGTGTGAAACGCATCGGGGCGTTTGCACCGGGCGGGAAGCGGGGAAGCCGTGCGAGTTTGCATTCAGGGGGGTCCCGATCCATCTCCAGCCGCTTCCTCCCCACGCGTGGAGGCGGCGGGATGGGGTGTGTGTGTGGGGGGGTGGGGGTGGGGGCTCTGGCAGCCAGTTCCTGGGCCCGCGCGGGGGAAGTTGAAGAGGTCGCGGGGTGGGGGTGGGAGGGGCGAACCGCGTTATCCGAAAGGTGTAGCTTTGGGCCTCCAGCAGGCTTGCGCATCCCCCCCGCTTGACCCCGTTCTTAGAACCCCAAGAGTCCGAGAAGCGGAACCCTTGGTTATCCCCGCGGCGCCTAGGCGGGCGACACCCCCACCCCTCACCCGCGACCCCCATCGCCTTCCGCCCCGCAGGTGACAGCGACCCTGCAAACCCCCCGCCGGGGCCGCGCCGCTGGCCCCGAGACCTCCCGGGGCGCTCCGCCTCCAGCCCGTCGGGGTTCCGGGGGCCGCAGACGGTCGCACGGACCTTGCACGGTGGGAAACGCTCCCAGCGTCCCGTCGCGCATCCCCTTAGCCCAGCGCCTCCAGTCCCACGCCTCTCCCCGCGCCCTCCTACCCCCCCGGGGATGCAGGACCGCCGGGCACAAACTTCAGCGCCAACTTCGCACCGGGCGCGGATGGGAAGGAGCCTTTGCTTCTGGACTTGAAGCTTTGGAAAACTTCACCCGGAGCGGCGCGGGCCTCGGGGCGCGTGGGGCGCGGGGGTGGCAGTGTGTGTGTGTGGGGGGGAACGTGCGCTTCTTTGCGGGGGGTCAGCGATCGGCCTTGGGCGTCGGGGTCGCGATCCCGGGAACTGCACGGACCGGGCCACTTGGCGTCCGTGTGCCTGGCGTGGTTCTGAAAGATCGGGGTGGGATGAGAGCAAACGGGAGGGAGTTTGCCGGTTCTCTGTAAATCACGGTGCCATCCCAGCTAATTGTTTTAAACAAAGGAGAGTGGGTGAAGCTTCGCGAGGAGGGAAATTTCTGGAGCTCGTGCCTCTCTCGGTGTCTGTCCACAAAGCAGAAAGGAGCTCAAGTCCAGATTCGCAGTTTGGGCCACGCAGCTGAATCCTTTCATGCTCGAAGCCCTCATCCCTCCCCACACACAATACAACACCCAGATCCGCACAGACACACTCGCACAGAGGTTTGCTCCAGTTTGGCTACGTGCAGTCTCCATGTTTCCCTGCATTGGATTTTTTTTTTTTTCTCAGCTGGGCGCTGAAGGCAGCTTTTCCTGTGCCCTCACAGTGATTATGCAGCGGTTACAATTACACCTCTTGTCTCCCCTGATGAGCAGTTGCAGTTAGATGCCATTGGATCTTGTGTGATTTCAGTGGCAGACCATAATTAAAATTTCTTGCACCTTGTGCTTTCAGAATTAAATTGGCCTATTATCCCTGTCTGACCTTCATCCTCTTTGAGGTTTTTGCACGAGCAGTGAACCATTACACAGAGTTCCCGGGTGTTTGTTGGTGTGTATTTCGTTCTCTTCCTCTAAAGCTGATCTAGCCTTAAAGCGACCCATAGCCCCATACACGCTGCTGTGGATATCTAAGGATGCGTTTCTTTGGCGACTTCAGGCACTTGTTTAATTGTGGGAATTTTAGGATTGGGGAGCGTTCCGAAGTGAAGTGGCTATTGGGTATTCAGTTCACAATAATTGTGTGTTCTTAGAGGGGCTTCTCTGTAAGGCTTGTTTCCCCCACCCCAGAGAACTTGGTTAGTGACGGCCTTGATCAAAGTCTCATAAGTTAGTGTCTGGTCAGGCCCTCACTGTAACTAGATTCCTCTGAATAAATAAACTGTTTCAGTTCCACATTTCCTTGTAAAGGAGAAATCTCAGTGTGAAAGTGTGGGGGAAGCCAAGTTTAGTGTTTTGCTCTCCTTCCTTTGTGAAGGTTCTGTCCCTTAGTTTTCAACAGTAAGACAGAAACGCTCAGATCCAGGTGAGACTCGAGACGCAGCCAACATCCCCTCAATTTAGAGTCATTATTTTTATTGTCAAACACATTTAAGAATTTGGGTCAGCGACAAGACTTGTACATGGGAAATAAATAGCCCAAGGTAAGCGGTAGGTTTTCTCACTGGGTTTATTCCGGAAAGCCGATGAGACTGAGCAAAGACTAGAACTCCCTGGAAATAGGTAGGTGGAAGCTGTCGCTGAAGGAGCTTTCTGTAGATGGGAAAAGTCTAAGTTCGGAAATCTCCACTTGCCCCTGTGAAGGGAGAAATCCACTTGCTCAGTTCCTCTGCTAGTTGGGAAGCCAGGTACCCTGGGTGGGAAGTGGTTTTCCAGGATGCCTGCCAGAGCATCTGGGAGAAAGTGAAATCTTTGCTGGAAACCAGCAGTAATCTATAGTAATTTATTTCACTGTTGTAGTAATCGAGTAATATACATATATATATTAATCTGTTATCACTGTTAACAGCCCTCTCTCCACTCCCCACACTCCACTCCCATGAAAGAAAAAGTAGGTCTGAATCGCCAAGTTTCTCTAAGGTCAAGAGTAACACACACACACACACACACACACACACACACACACACACACACACACACAATGTGTGTCTAAAAGTGACCAGCAAATCAGGTAAGAGTGAGGCTTCAGTAGCTCACATTTTAAGATTCTGTTCACTGATGAACATTTAAGCATCAGATACCCAGGCAAAAAGGGATTTCCTGTTTTTATGTTAAATACCCCCATCATTCCATAGTCTTTCTAGAAGCAAGTGTTTTTGTTAGTTTTTTTGTTTCTTTTTCTTGTGTTCATGTCTATAGGCTAGACCTTAAATGAGATTTATACATATAATATATTTAATATTCTACACATATATTTAAAGGCCCATATAATGGAGCTAGGCAATTTTCACTGAATTATGCCATGCTTTTATGAAAAAAATTGAGCCCTTGTAAAATTCTGCATCAAGTTGCTTTCTTACCTATTGAGGTTTCTAAAGAGACCAGCTTTTTAAATATTTAGAATTTATTTGCTCGAGCGGGCCCAGTAACGTCTCCATTGGAGACTTTGTTGTTACTGTGTCTGGCATATCGAATACTCTCGGTAGCTTGCCGGGCTCTCCGAGAGGGGCGGAGGAATCGAACTCGGGTCGGCCATGTTGGCCGCTTGTAAGGCGAACGCCCTACCCGCTGTGCTATCGCTCCTAACAGGCCCAGAGAGATAGTTCAGGGGAGAAGGCACTTGCCTTGCATGTATTTAACCCCAGTTAGATCCCCGGCAATTCACAGTTTCCTGAACACCACTGGGAGTAGCCCCCAAGCCCCAACCTCCCTCCTCCCCAAATTAAGAACTCCAAACAAAATAGAAAATATTTTTAAAACATCGATTGACTTCTCGTGGTTTAATATTTATAAATAAGCTTGCTGATTATTTGTAAAATAATTTTTATTTGGTTTGGTGAGTTTGCAAAATAAACTTCCTTTGAGATGGTGAATTTGATTCATACAGAAGCAGCTGTAGGGACTGTGGTTGAGAGGGAAGACTGACCATACATGCTGAAACAAGATGAAGCTGACTAAAAATCATGAACTTGACATGAACGTGAATCCCTCACCCATTAGCTACAATTTGCTGAGCTTCAAATTAGTCATGTCTGTGGAATAATGGTTGAAAAAGCAGGTCACTGTTCCCACCTGTGTTGAAATTATCAAGAGTGAGAATTAGAAGTGGATGAGTAGAAAATGATTGCGTTGTTATAAAGATGTTTATAAATGAAAATTTTCCAAACATGAGGCTCTACATAAATATTAGTAAATTACCAATTATGATTTCTTTAAGGAGGATTTATTGGGGAAAGATTGATATTTCATTCAAAAGATCACCTTTTAAAAATTTTATTTCTGGGGCTGGAGAGAGTACAGTAGGGAGGGCACTTGCCTTGCATGTGGCCGACCCAGGGTTGATCCCTGGTGTCCCACATGGTCCCCCAGCATCACCAGGAGTAATTTCTAAATGCCGAGACAGGAGTCACCCCTGATCATCACTGGGTGTGGCCCAAAAAAGAAGTAAATAAAAACTTAATTTTATTATTTTTATTATTACTTTATTATTTTGGTTTCTCGGAGAGCCCGGCAAGCTACCGAGAGTATTCGATATGCCAGACACAGTAACAACAAAGTCTCCAATGGAGACGTTACTGGGCCCGCTCGAGCAAATCGACGATCAACGGGAGGGCCTTTACCTTTACCTTTATTTTGGTTTCTGGGCGACACTTGGCAGTGTTCAGGAGCTAGTTCTGACTCTGCTCTTGGTGGTGCTCAATGAACCATATTGTCATTACAGGGCTTGAACTAAAGCGTGTAAGGCAAGTTCCTTAAAGTCTTTTCTATTTCAAGCTGGGTGAGAAACTTGCCTTGCATGTGACTGACCCAGGTTCGGTCCCTAGCATCCCACATGGTTCCCCAGCACTGCCAGGATTAATTACTAAGTGCAGAGCCGGGAGTAATCCCGGAGCATTGTTGGGTCCATACAAACAACAGAAAACCTCTACCATGTCTCTGACCCTATTTTTAATGTTGAGAACTTATGTGAATGGAGCATATATGAATGTGTACATAACCAGGCTTCTCAATTTTAACATGGATTGACCTGACCTCCTGCCTTTAAAGACTAGCTCATCTCTGGTGCCATTTAGTTAAATGGGAGCCTTTGTTGGTCTTGATTGGGAATATGAATCTTTGTTTCTGACCTAATCATTTGTTTGGAAGTTGCAGAGTAAAGATAAATTAAATATAATCACAGTCATGCAGAGTATAGAAGGATTTGCTTCCTACCACATTGGGTTTTGAGCTCGCTGTGGTATTTATTATATTTTAACATGCATTAATAATGCAGTAGTTTTAATCCTGCAGGGCCTGAGTAGCTGAGAATGTTGAAAGGTAGGCATGAGTGGGCCTTGGGTTTATTTAGCCTATAAGCTTTTTCTCTTTGGTTCTGCTTTCTATTTTATAACATTTCGTATCTGATTAAATTTGATTAAACATAGTTTTCCCTCTGTGTTAGCTACCAGAGGATCTAATATAGTTGTAGAGTACAGTGTAACCTCAAAAATGCTTCTTATAGGGGGCTAGAGAATAGTTTAAAGGGCTGGACATGCAGGAGGATCAGGTTTGATTGTACTGAAGAGGGAGTGACACAGGGTGGGACCCAATTCCTGCCCCTCCCCCTCCAATTTTTCATTTAAGTGGTGGGAAATTTGGAAGGTTGGGGACTTCCCCATCAGCATTTAGGGGCCCAGGGACCACTTACGGTGACACTTGGCCCTGTGGTGACTGGTGACTTGGAGCTTGGGCCAGCAATTCAGTACAGCTCTGGCCTGGCAATGCTAGATGCTCAAGGGCAGTGCCCCTATTGGTGGTAGTGGAAGGGGGCACCCAGGGGTGCCAGTTCCCAATCTTGTGCCATCTTCCCGGCCCAAGGGTGGGAAATGTTTTATCATAGAAATTAGAATATTTCACTTTCTAAAAGAGAAACTCTACTTGGTTACTGTGAAAAAATTAGATGTGTGGTAACAATGGCTACTGATAACTTTCAGCTCATGCTTCATCCTAGCGTTCTGCCTCCCTCTTGGAGTTTTCTCCTCCCCCTATCAAAAGCGAGAGATAGATCCTTGAGGAAATAGTGTGATACGTGGCTTTGAGGGGGTTTTAAGACTCCTGCATGAATCCCAGATCTAGACTCAAAACCTCTCCTAGTACGTGGATATTTTACAAAAATTTGGCCTAAAGACATTGATATAAATGGGGAAAATAATCTTACCTTATTGTTCTCATAGCAGGTCTGGCATTTGCCTTGCACGCAGCCAACCCGATTCGATTCTTCCACCCCTCTCGGAGAGCCCGGGAAGCTACTGAGAGAGTATTCCGCTCACACGGCAAAGCCTGGCAAGCTATTCGTGACGTATTCCATATGCCAAGTGGCAAAGCCTGGCAAGCTACCCGTGATGTATTTCATATGCAAAAAACAGTAACAACAAGTCTCATAATGGAGACGTTACTGGTGTCCGCCCGAGAAAATCGATAAACAACCGGAGGACAGTGCTACAGTGCTATTGTTCTCATGTAGGCGCTCCCATGGAAATTCAAAATTTGTTGCGATTGTAGGAAGTGTCTTAGTTCCAGCTCCTCTGTGTTTCCGACTTAACATGTACGCTTGCTAGAGCCTACTGTGTACCCAGCTGCACTGTGGCTGACTGAAGTTCAGAAAAAATAAATGGGACTTGAAGTGGGAGTAAATTGGAGAGTCATATATAGGTGAGAGGCCCTCTTCGTCTCAGCAAAAATTTTCCTCCTATCAGGGTCTCAAGTATCAATCTAGTTCTCACTTTCTGGGAACTCAAGGACATGGAAAATTAGAAATACTATCAATTACACTGTGCAGATAACCATATTTTCATTTTAAAATTATATATTAATAAGATAATATTAAAAATGCAAGATGTGAAGGCCTGGGAGATAGCTCAAAGGACCGTAGTGCATACTTTGCATGCGGGAAGCCCAGGTTCAATCCCTGGCATCATGCAGTTTCCTGATCACGGCCAGGATTGACCACTGAGCACTGAGCCAGGAGTAGCTCCATTGCACTGTCAGTTGTGGCTCCAAAAAATATATGACATCTGTGGACCAAATCCAGAACTCTGCCATGCAAAACATGTGCTCCAGCCCAATGAACTATCCTCTACCCATTCCCTCTACCCCACCCAATCCTTTTTTTTTTCTTTTTGCTTTTTGGGTCACACCCGGCGATGCTCAGGGGTTACTCCTGGCTCATGCACTCAGGAATTGTTCCTGGTGGTGCTCAGGGAACCATATGGGGTGCTGGGAATCGAACCTGTGTCGGTCATGTTGGCTGCGTGCAAGGCAAGCGCCCTATCAGCTGTGCTATCACTCCAGCCCCACCCCCACCCAATCCTTTTAATATGTCAAATGTCTATCAAATACCAGGTCTTTGCCTAGTTTAATCCAGGCAAATCCTGGCACACCTAGTGGTTGCTGTTGTACTCATTTAACATGTAAGTATACCAGGGTACAGAAAGGTAAGTAAATTGCTCAAGATTACCTAGCGAGGCAGGGTCAAAGCTTGGATTGAACTTCAGTCAATGTGACTTCAAAGCCAGTGTGACCAATCACAAGGTGGTTCTCCTCCCCTCACCTCTCCGATCCTGACTTTTAAGATGGAATAAACACAGTTTGAAAGCAGAAAGACATAATGAGTTGTTCTAATCAGGCCCCTGACTTCTCCCATGGAATCTGTGGGTAGTATAGCAAAAGCAAAGAAATAGCCAACTAGATGAAATGGAGCCTAGCTTTAGATACCAAACAGTGCTGTGCCAAGACTAAGGAGGACCCCTTATGGGAAGTTCGCATGTGTGCCAGGAGAATTCTTTACCTACAAGCTCTAACCAGTTCCCATAACCAGATGACTCACCCCGTTGAGCAACCAAGTTCATTAACCACGATGGGTTTGGGTGCTGCTACTTTAAGGATGATTACTCGATTTTATTTTCTCTAGTTGGTGGTCGCAACATTTTCATACCATTATACAAATCTGGGCCTTTTGCAAAGAAGATGAGGGGAAGGCAGTTACTGAGGATGGAGAGGATTTAAGAGGATATGGATTCACACTCATAGTGAAGCTGTTGAAGCAACAGCCACTTACTCAAGGGGAAAACTCTTCCTCAGAGAACAATTTTCTGTCTGTGTCTGTGTACACTCATTCATGATAATGAGGGCGTCCAGATTTGAGGCTCTGGTGCTGACACTGAACAGGTGCATTTTATTTGGGAAACGGCTGCTTGATTTTCTCCATGGGAAGATTCGCTCCTCTCAACATTGATATAGAGACTTGGGGATGAAACGGGGCGCTGAGACATGAAAGGATCATGTATGTTTCAGATCTTCTGTCTTCTCTGGGGTGTCGTAATAGTGGTCAGTGGACAGAAACATCAGAGATGGATAGTTCCCACGGTAAGTAGCTGGGTAGGGATTGGCACAAAGAAGAGGAACCTGGATCACTGAAGTTCTCCTTTTCATGGTAGGGCCAATCTAAAAGGGTCACTAAGCAACAAAAATGGGCAACTCATCTCTGGAGTACAGCGATACTAAGGGGCATTTTAGCCTGTACCTTTCCCTCCCACCTGGCCATATTCCACCTCTAATTTAATCTCATAGGGCTGCAAAAACAATTCTTGGATTTCTTTTTTATCTTCTCAATACTCAGATTGTTTTATCCTAAGCAAGAAATTTGACTGCTCTTGGAGGATATACTGGGTAACTATGGGGACTATTTCATAGGTGATGATTTTTTTTTTAAGTGATTCTGACCACTTAGAGGTTTTAGGTGATTTTATGATTCCCTTAAGGAATTTTTTGAAGACTCTAGAAATATGAGTCAAAGGACTGACACTCGGGCCCGTGATTGGATCCCAAATCATTCTCTACAAGTTGAAGACCACTCCTATGGTCTTCTTTTTCCTTTTTCTTTTTTATGGAGGAGGGGAATTCTCCCCAGAAGTGCCACTCCCAGAGAAACTTAGACCAGCTATGTAGCCCTGATGACTGTGAGCCATCAGGACTATATCTACCAAGTGGTGCTGAGGGATTGGACTCAGGGTCGTGCGCTTACAAGGGATGTACTCCAGCCCTTGGAATTATTGCCTTGAATCTCTTTAATTTTTATCTTTCTTTTGGGGCCATACCTGGTGATGCTCAGGACCTATTCCTGACTTGGTGCTCAGGAGTCACTCCTGGCAGTGCAAAGAATCTGTTGTGACAGGCAAGGCAACCATCTTAACTCCCATACTATCTCTCTGGTTCCTGTCTACAATTCCTATGGGAAACCAATGATCCAGTATGATAAAACTGGTTCTACATGAACTCAGTGGTAGAAAGTTTTTCTCCCCTTCTTCTGCTTCTACTCTTTACCCAAACTGCACACTCCCATCTATGTGTGGCTTCTTTTCATCCACTCTTTCTTTCCTTTGCAAGTAATCTCAATGCTAAATACAAATTAACCTCATACAACATCCATCATAAATGTTTACCAGTGCTTGTAGGCCATTCTAGGGAAGGCTGAACATTTTAAAAAAAAAGTATACCCCAGCTCTCAACAGAGAGAAATGATTACACACAGCAAAGAGTGACCAAGACATGTAATTGAGAATTGGTCACAATAGCGGACTTCTTGAATGTTGCCTGACCTTAGCTTATATGACCATCCTGAATGGAGTTGTTGAACACAACAGAGACAGGCTATGTGGGTGTGGAGAAAAGAGAGGGAGGAGATAAGAGTCAGTCAAGAGAAAGTAAGGCCTTTGTAAACATATGAGACCATCTCTTTGGAACTGAGCTTGTATCTGTACTTTTAAACATACTAATAATGCCACCCACACTTGTCGGAGACTGTTATTTGGGTTTTTTTGTTTTGTTTTGTTTTTGTTTTGGGGCCACCCCCAGTGATGCTAAGGAGCTGTTATCAACTATTTCTGACTTTGCACAATGCTGAGGGAACTTCCTATAGGAAGCTAAGGTCCCAATTGGGTAGCCACATGCAAAGCAAGCCCCCTACCCATTGTACCATCTCTCTGCCCCCTCCCCCCCAGACTATTGTTAAGCCTATTTAAACACCATCCTTTTAAGGACTGGAGAGATAGTACAGGAAGTAAGGCATTTGTCTTGCACTCTGCCAACCTCAGGTCAAATTCCAAGTACCACATCTGATTCCCATCCCTCCTTCTACTCTCCCCATTCCCCAGCAAATCCAGAAGTCAGCCTTGAACATAGAGTCAGTAATAACCCTTGAACATTGCCAAATGTGACCCAAAACTCCACCTACATTTAAAAATTTTTTTAATTAAATTCCAGGTATTCAAAAGACATTTTTTTTCTGCTCCTATTTTGTTCTTTCCCCCTCTAGTCTCTTAATATCCCTGGTCAAAAGGTGTTTATCCTTTGTTAGTCATCAGGAATGACAGGGCCTTCTTAAATTTCTGGTTAATTCCCAGGGTTAACTCAGAGGCTTTATCCATGAAGCAAATTTCTAAGAAAGCAGAGGTAATTGAAAGAAGAGTTCCAGCTAATACATTTTTTTTTGGCAAGATGTTATGGTCTTTCTTTAGAAAGAAGGTAACAGGTCTGTAAATGATTGGCTCAGGGTTTGTTCTTTTTATCCAAGCCCCAGATTAATAAGGCTAAGCTCCTGTGAGCTGATTGGGGGCCAGATAACTGCAACTCTGTCCTAGACAATCCTCCTCCCCTCAGAGGAGAGAGGGAAGGGGAGAGAGAGAGAGAGAGAGAGAGAGAGAGAGAGAGAGAGAGAGAGAAGAGAAGAGAAAAAGAGAAGACTCCTGCAGGGTAGGCAACAAGTCTTGGATGGAAAGAAGTTGATTGCCAGAGACCTGGGTTTCAGTGATCACACTGAAAGACACCAGCAGTCCTTGGCTGTCCCCTTCACCTGGCATGTAGGACAAGGTCCTGCTCCATTATTGTGAAGAGTACTATGTCTGAGACTGGTGCCTAAGAGGATGTCATGAAATGGACACATCAAGGCGGTGATTTCCAGATGACTTGCTGAGAAAATTGGTTTGCTTCATCCCAGATTCTTTCTTTGTTAGATTGGAGGGTGGGGTGGGAGACATTGACATTCTTTATTTTCTATTCATTCCCCCCCCTTCATGTCCCTACCACTTGGTGAAACACCTCTAGATTCGTGGATTTATTGAGGCAGAAGGAGTGGGAATGAGCCAAGTAATCATCAGATTACTTGGAATGACCCACAGACAGATCAGCCTGCTTGCCAACCTTCATTCCCACGGGAAACTGAGAACGAGTCTTCCCTAAATCTTCCTGTTGTGTGGGGGTGGAGCAATAGCACAGCAGGTAGGGCGTTTGCCTTGCATGCGGCTGACCCGGGTTCGATTCCCAGCATCCCATATGATCCCCTGAGCCTCACCAGGAGTGATTCCTGAGTGCAAAGCCAGGAGTAACCCCTGAGCATTGCTGGGTGTGACGCCAAAAAAAAAAAATCTTCCTGTTGTGGTGAAGTAGGAGCCAGGAGTACACGTCGGAGTCATTCTCACTGAACAGGCATTCTTACTCCCCAGAGAATCCGGCATGCTTTCACCTGAGGTGGAACTCTTGTTGTTTTATGTACAATTTCAGCCCACTTGTTATGCCATTTTTAAAAGATACATGGGCAACAGAGAGATGTCAGGGTACATTCGTTAAATGAGGACAAAAGCAAAGAATGGATGCTGGGGATTATAGGCCAGTCCTTTCACACTTAGGAACTTCCTTGAGAGCCTTATACGAGACCAGATTGGTCTGTGAATCCACTCTAAGGCTATGATCTTATTACTTGCCAATAGTACAGCTTTAAGAGGGTATACTTGGGAGGTTCTGAATGGAAGCTATGAAGCCGGTGACTTTACATTGTGAAGATGAAAGGGCCATGGAGACCATGTTGCTTTGAAGAAGGACCCAGAGTCCCAGGAAAGATGAGGGCCTCAGTTTCCACTGTTAGAGCCCAACTCAAATTCTATTGCAGAGATAGAGCCCAGTGGAAATTCTAGTACAAATCAACACTACCCAGAAATGTCCTTTGCATGGAGAATATCTCACTTCTGTCAGTGGCCATTGCATCCCTGTGTGGGAAGTTCCTCCCTTGTGCTTCTTCCAGTTCTCTTGTCTTTGCTGTTACTTGAAAACTATACAGGAGTGACCCAAATGCCTTCTCCATCTTGCCTTTGTATTTTAGTATTTATATTAGTATTAGCATTTGTGTGTATTATTGTTTAATTGTTTCTGAAGTGGTAGAATTATATACTGTGCTTGGCTGTTTGCTGTTTTTAAGAACACCACAGAATTAAAAAAAAGAAAAAAAGAAAGCTAAATACACACAGCCAAATGCTTTGCTTGCTTGTGGAGGGCGGGGCACGTTCCTCCTGCCAGAGAAAATGTGAGTTGAAAATATGGAGGGAATAAAAAGCCCCTGATCTTTATAAATCCACCTCAAGTCCCGCCTCTATATCTAATCAGCTTCCTCCATCGGATGCATCTGACTGAAATGCTGGGTCTGACTTTGGGCTTGCCTGGAGGTTGGAGGCAAGCTGAATTCCCAATTTGTAGTGAGTTTAGGAGTGTGGCAGACACTGTCTTTTGGGGGGTCTGATTTGTATTCAAAAGATAGAACAAAATGGTTCCTGCTTTTCTTCTCTGCCACTTCCTTATTTTGAAGGAAAATGGCAAGCAGTAAACTCAGATGGCCAACACAGGGTCTCAGCAAAAGTCAGAGCTGTTGAGTGACCCGAGGTGTGAATACCAACACGCAAATTCTTTTCTCTTCCTTCTCTTTCTTTCTTTCTTTCTTTCTTTCTTTCTTTCTTTCTTTCTTTCTTTCTTTCTCCCTCCTTCCCTTCCCTCCCTCCCTTCCTTCCTTCCTTCCTTCCTTCCTTCCTTCCTTCCTTCTTTCTTTCTTTCTTTCTTTCTTTCTCTCTCTTTGCTTTTTGGGTCACTCCTCACAATGTAAAAGTGTTATACTTGGCTCATGCACTCAGCACCACTCCTGGTGGTGCTCGGAGGACCATTATGGAATGCTGGGAATCGAACCCCGGTGCAAGGCAAACGCCCTACCTGCTGTACTACTAGCGCTCCAGCCTCTCCCTTTCCACTTTCATGCTTTGTTGCGGGGCCACACCAGGCTGACTTTGCGCTAAGGGTTGGCTCCTGTAGCTCAGGGACCACGCTCTACTAGGGCTGGAACCCCCAAAAGCATGGGCTCCATCCAGCCCCTTCCACTTTCTCTGCCGTACTAGAAGGAAATCTTTCCGGGGACAGGCATTTAAGGCAGTAAGCAGCAGCCCCTGAGGCTGAGTGCTTGGGACCACCACTCCCCCACCCCCCCCCACCCCCACCCCCACCCCCGCGCCTTAAGCCAGAGCATCTTCTCCGGCCTCCTCCGATGAAGCCAGGTAGAGCATCAACTCCTGAATCTGCTTTCGGTGCGCCCCACCCAGAGTCGGATCCTGGACAGATTTGCTCGGGCTCTTCTCCCCAGACCCACCAGGCCAGGATCCTGCTTGGTTCCTTCGGCCCTGAGACCTCCAGTGTTTTCTCTGGCTTTTCTCTGGCCTCATTGCGAGGGCAACTCGCCTGAGAATGGAATGCCTCAAATGGGGAAACTACACGTCTCCACATTCCTTTCTTTTCTCTCTGCGCCGGGGCTAGTTCTGGCTTGCGTGCAGCCAGCCCTGACTTACGTGGCCCCTGCGTGCCTGGCCCGAGGGAAGATAAGATTTTTCACCGTGGCTTGGAAAGTGTTGCGCCACCGGCTGAGCCCCACACCCTGCTTCCACGGCATCAGCTTGAGAATGGAGGTGGGGGCCAAGGCACCCAGACATCTTTTCATCGCACTTCCTCCTCCTTCTAGCGAACTTGCAGGCCGTGTTCCGTCCCAGGCCCCATTCTTTGAACATGCCCCGACAGAACAGAGCTCTTTCTGTGGGAACACGGTATTTCTGGATACCATGAAGGGAGAGAAAAAGACAGGATAATTTGTAGACACCCGAGATTTCTGATTTTTCAAGCTCATCTTTCAGTTAGCATTTAAAAAAAAAAAAACCCATGCATTTCTTTAAGGTACTCCCCTCCTGGACTCAGTTCATTTATTGAAAAAGAGAAAGCAGGGAGCAAGAGAGGTAGTACAGTGGGTAAGGTGCTTGATTGGCCTGGGAAAGATGTGGGTTTGAGCCTCAGAACCACATATGATCCCCTGTGGCCCACCAGGAGTTTTTTCTGAGAACAGAACCAGGAGTAAGCCCTAAGCACTTCCGGGTGAGATGCAAAAACCAAAAAAAAAAAAAGGAAGGAAGGGAGGAAGGAAGGAAGGAAGGAAGGAAGGAAGGAAGGAAGGAAGGGAGGGAGGGAGGGAAGAAGGGAAGGCCAGAACACTAGTGCAGCAGGGAAAAGGGCATTTGCCTTGCACACAGCCAACCTGGATTAATTAGATCCTCAGCATCCCATATGGTCCCCTAAACCCACCAAGAATAATTCCCAAGTGCAGAACCAGGACTAATCCCTATGCATTACCAGGTGTGGCAGAGAGGCTGGGGGAGAAGGGGAGAGAGGGAGACAGAGGGGAAGACGGAGGGAGAGAGAGAAAGGGAGGAAGGGAAGAGAAGGAGGGAGGAAGGAAGGAAGAAAGATGGAATTTGGAAGACGTGGTTTTCAGAAGTGTATTTCGAAAGTATATTTTGGAAGTCAGTATTAGATTTTGTTAGAGGTGACGTAGTTCTGGGTCAGGTTCTGATAGCGGCTTTGTCCAGGAAGATCAGTTACTGCCTACATCTCTGGCAGAGGAATGCGCTGGCTTGGGATAAAGCTGAAAACTGCTCCTGATGACTAGTTTACCTGGCAGGTGCCTTGAAAATGCTCCTTCCATGGATGGGCCTCTTGATATCCTTGTTTATTCTGTTTGCTGCTGAGCTCACAGACCCTCCCATTCAAAGCCATCAAATATCCAACTCATGGCATGTGGCTTTCTGGTTGACCAGTAGGTGTGACCTGATTTGTTATCAAACTTGCTTTCACCTGAGTTCACACGCTGTGAGCCTCTGTTTCCTCATCTGAAATTTTTTCCCTCCCAGAGGTTGTAGAGTCATGCTAGAGAATGTATCATGTGTACACCGTATCCCATTATTCAATATGGGGGAGCCATTTCCCAGAAGTAGAGATTTTCATTATTATTATTATTATTATTTGCTTTTTGGGTCACACCTGGCGATGCACAGGGGTTATACTCCTGGCTCTGCACTCAGGAATTGCCTCTGGCAGTGCTCAGGGGACCATATGGGATGCTGGGAATCGAACCGGGTCAGCTGCGTGCAAGGAAAATGCCCTACTTGCTATGCTATCACTCCAGCCCCTCATTATTATTATTTTAAGGTTGGTTTGTTGGTTGGTTTTGGTCTGGGGAATCCCACCTGGTGGTGCTCGGAGGCTGTTTGCAACTCTGAGGATCATTCCTTGTAGTGCTTGGGGGACCATGTGGTGCTGGGGATCAAACCAAGGTCTCTTTATGCAAAGCCTGAGCTCAGTCCATTGAGTTGTTTCTCTGGTCCCAGAAACTTATTTGATGTTGTTGTTGTTGTTTTGAGCTGCACCCAGAAGTGCTCAGGGGTCACTTCTGCTGATACTGGAGGTGGGGGGGGGTAGAGAAAGCACATGTGGTGCGAGGGGTTCAACAAGGAGGTTGAAGGTTGTTCCTTATGCCAGGAACAATCCTCGAGCAGGGTTGCTCGAGTTCTCATTTTTTTATACACACTAAGGCATAAATAAAGGCCTTAATCCTGTACCATCTCTCCAGCCCAAACTTTTGGCTTTTCTTGCATCTGGTTAGGCTCATGAAAGTTTATTTCTGCTTCTTTATATTATAAAATAAAAAATCCAGCAATCCTGTTTGATATATATATATATATATATATATATATATATTAACTTTTGTGTTTTGGGGGCCAGATGCAGCTGTGCTCAGGACTTACTCCTGGCTCTACATTCAGGGATTACTGAATGTACTGACAGTTCTCAAGCAATAATTATATGGGGTGCCAGAAATGGAATCACGGGTCGACCACGTATAAGGAAAGGGCCTTACCAACTATACTATCTATCCACCCCCTTGGTATTACTGTTGCGCATATATAATTCATGCCAGATAACAGACATGCATGGGAAACAGAGAATTCACACATGTGGTGAATTAGAGTGATTAACTTGCTTTCAATCTAGTTAGTGATCATTTTTTCATCAAGGTTTAATTTGAATATGACGTTTTTTTCTCTTTAGAATGCTGGGCTATTAAGAGGCCCAGGTAGCAAGACTTTAAAATGGATATTGCTCAGTAGGTAGAAGAGATGTATTATTCTAGTGTGCTCACTGCAAAGAAAATCCCAGTTGTTCTTCTGTTTTACATTGTGAAGTTGAAGTCATCCTTCACTGGGAAGTTTTCTTTTGCATCTAATGACAAGGACCTCAAGTTTTGAGAAACAAATTATTATTATTATTATTATTATTATTATTATTTTTGCTTCTTGGGTCACACCCAGCATTGCACAGGGGTTATTCCTGGCTCATGCACTCAGGAATTACTCCTGGCGGTGCTTGGGGGACCATATGGGATGCTGGGAATCGAACCCGGGTTGGCTGCATGCAAGGCAAACACCCGACCCGCTGTGCTATCACTCCAGCCCATTTTTTTAATATAAAATGCTAACCATTTCTAGGGTCTGGGGAGATAGTACAGCAGGTAAGGCATTGTTTTGCATACAGTCAACCCTGGTTCAATTCCTGGTATGGCATATATTCCTGAGCACTGCCAAAAGTGATGTTTGAGCTTAGAGCCAAGAGTAAGACCTGAGCACCACTGAGTATGGCCCCCAAATAAGCAAACAAACAAATTAACCACACTGAAACATTAATTAGAATTATGGTGCTATACTATAAGGAATTATAAAGAAAAATAAAGCATAATCTCTCTACAACTTCAAGTTCTTTGAGAAGAAGCAGAGTCTAATTAGCTCACCTTCCTCTGTAATGAGGAGCCCAGTAGGGTGCCCCAGCATTCTTGTAAAAGCTTCTTGTTTGGGGGAGCATCTGCAAATATAGATAAAATACTTCAATTACTAAGGTCTGCCTGAAGATTCGTGACCATAGATTTTTTTTTTCTAATTTTTTTTCTTTTGTTGGTCACTAGAACCCAGGTTGTACTACATACAAATCTTGTGCTTCAGCCCCTTAAGCCATCTCCTGACCCTCTGAGCTATTCTTATCTTTTTTGTAGCAGAATCACACCCAAAAATGCTTGTCCCAGTGGTACTTGAGGGCCACTGGGGCTACACTTAATTGAGCATAGAGCGTGACTCATGTGGTACAGGGTTTACACTTATTTTCCCACATGTGTAAAGTGTGTACACCACCACTTGAACCATATTCCTAGCTGATGGGCCATTTTTATCAATTAAAATGAGAGGAGGTTTCTTACCGCTCACTTGAACTTATGAGACGTCTATACCACCTTCCTGGTTTGGATGCTTCAATATAAAACTATAAAATGGTGTAATTTTTAAAACGTAGGAAAGAAATCATGTCCAAAGCTCAGAGAAGGCACAGAGAGAATAAGATTGGAGTGCGTTTCCTGACTTTTGGTAGAATGCTCGTTACCTGTGCTTATGATTCAGTCTGATCACGATGATATCTGGATTCATGTCCTTGGTCTTGGACATCAAGGCAGAGAATGGACTGTGATTAGTTGTCTAATTGGTTGATAGTTTGCTGGGAGAAACAAACCCACATGTATTTCCTTGTGTATTTCCTTGTACATTAATTCAAATGAGATTGTTGACCATTGGAACTGCTGTGATTTGTTGTTTATAAGAAGTAGATGTGGGGGCTGGAGCGATAGCACAGCGGGTAGGGCATTTGCCTTGTATGCGGTCGACTTGGGTTCGATTCCCAGCATCCCATATGGTTCCCCTGGTACCACCAGGAGTAATTCCTGAATGCGGAGCCAGGAGTAACCCCTGTGCACGGCCAGGTGTGACCCTAAAAAGAAAAAAAAAGACGTAGATGTGTTTCTTTTCCCTGATCTCATTATTTGTTTGGATATGTTTGTATTGAACCCAGGGCCATAAGCCTGTGAGGCATAGATATGAGTACCGCTCCATTAGGAGGGTTAGTTTGGGGGCTCCCTTGTATGAAGGCCACCTCATTTGTATCATTTTCTATGATAGCTTTCAGTTAGAAAAATTTGTCTTCGGTAGTTTCCCTTCTAAGAATATTACAGATGTATTTACAATCCTTCTTAGAGATGTATTTATGATGTCAGATTTTATAATTGCCCTTGACAAGAAAGCATAATACATTCAAATAACCACCTCTGCACTCCATTGTGTTCAGCTGTGGATCCGGTGGGTGGGAATGAATTCATCCACACATCCTTCCAGGTTCCTGAAGGGGCTGAAACACGCTGTGCTGAATGTGCGCCTGCAGGCAAGGAGTAACCTGGTCCCATTCTCTTTCCTGAGGAGAGCCAGGTGGAAATGCGGGAATAGAGATCTCAGAAGTTGCCGGAAGCTGAAGGGAAGGAAGTGAGAACCAGGGAGAAAACCACATGAAAAACAGACTTGGAACTCACTTTGCCAGAACCACCAGCAGAGCAGCTGGGGAAAGAGAGGGATGAAGATGTGGGAAAGGGGCTGGAGTGATAGCACAGCGGGTAGGGCGTTTGCCTTGCACGCGACCAACCAGGGCTCAATTCCCAGCATCCTACATGGTCCCCTGAGCACCACCAGGAGTGATTCCTGAGTGCAGAGCCAGGAGTAATCCTTGTGCATTACCAGGTGTGACCCAAAAAGGAAAAAAAAAATGTGAGAGAAAACGAACTTGAAAGAAAAATGGCAGGAGCTGCCCTGAACTGGAGCACGACATAATTGTATCTGTCCCTCTATTTATTATGTTCATTTTGTTAGAGACCCTTCCACAGCTTTAAACTCCAGGAAAAGTCCCACTGGAAATGGGAGTTTTCTGTTCTGAATGTGTAAGCAAGAGCTTTGGGGTGGGCAGATTGGATAAATCCTGGGCCTACCCCTTGACTGGCTCTGTGGCTTTGAATAAAATTGATTAATCTCAGAGCTTGCGTTTCCTCCTTTTTCAGACAGATCAAATGAAGAGTAATGCTCCTTCTAGCATCGTCACGAGGCTTATAGGAAATAGGTGAAGAGGTTAAATGAGATCATCTGTATGCGCCTAGACAGTAGAAAACACGGCCGAAATTGGTAGCTGCTGTTTAATTATTCTTTCAACCCCAGAGTGAGTTCCAGGAGTTAAGTCCCCGGGGCTCTGCGCAAGGCTAGGAGATTGGGGACTCTGTCTGCTCTGAATCTGCCACACTGGTTGAGACATGGTTCTAGAATCAGGTGTGGATCATGCAGGCTTAAAATCCGGTGACAGGAAGCCTGCCTTTTGATCCCCTCCCAATTTGCACTGATAGGTTTGAACAAGAACACAATGATATCAGAGGAACTCAATCCAAAGTAGGCAGGAAAAGGAAAACTGCCTAAGTCCCACATTTAAATTTTTGAATTTAATTTATTTTTGGTATTGGGGTCACACATAGCAGTGCTCAGGACTTATTCCTGGCTCTACACTCAGGAATTACTCCTGGTGGTGCTCAGAGGACCATATGGGATGCTGGGGATGGAACCCAGGCCAGCCCTGGGTAAGGTAAATGCCTTACTTGCTGTACTATTGCTCTGGCCCTCAAAGTCCAACATTTTAGTACTCTAGATATCCTCTAATTGTTCTTGTACGTTTTTGACTCTACTTTTTATTTTATCAACGTGAACTAGAAATGCCCGCTTAGCAGAGGATCAGCAGTTGTTTACACCTCTGTCCGTGGTTTTTTTTTTTTTTTTTAATCCAGCAGCTAGCTCTTTCTTTCAACTCTTCCCAATACTTCAGATTTCCTAGTGCGTCGTTGAACCCTGGGAAATTCATTTTCAAAATCTGCTTAATTGCTGGGAGCGTTGGATGAAGGCGCTAGTGTCTGGGAACCCGGACTGAAGCCTTCCAAAGTGGTTCTTTCAATTGGCTGCCATGCCCTGGCCACGCCTACAAAGGGGAAGGCATCACGCCCCGCTCACAAAGAAGCAGGGCCCTATTTGGCCACCTCGTCAGAAATGAATAAGAGGGGCCCCACAATTAGGTTGAACACTTGGGGCAAAGGACCAGGGTGTCAGGCCACATTATCCAAAGCCCAGGGTTGTGCTTTCCCCCAAATAATTATCCAGTGTGGCTTTATGTCGGGCCCCATCACTTTATTGAAGGCCTGGGTTTTGTGGCTGTGCATTCGCACCTGCTAATCTGCAGAATTCCTTCATCACTGAGGTTCTGTTGTGTCTCTCCATACTCTGTAAAAATCATAAACACCCTCCACCCGCCCCCTGCCCCAACCATTGATATTCCCATTAACCACTGAAGTTTTCCATGGTGAGACTGGTGAAAGCTTGCTCTGTCCTCATGATAAATTAGCTTGTTTATTCCTCTTCTGCTTATTTCTATCCTGCTGTTGGTTAGTGTAATGAAGCAGAAGTCTATTGTGTGTGTTCATTGGGTAGCGATCCTCTGGCACCAAAGGGGGTAATTGAGTAGAAAGGCAGAATGCTGTTGGTGCATGGGAGAAGTTAACACCACATGAGGTCACCAGGCTTCAAGCTTTAATCAATGTGGACACAATGCAATTGAGATTCTGAAAGGGGTTTGTTTATAGTGTGAGAGTAAGGGTCAGTAGTTAATTTGAAATGCTGTAGGTGTGTTTTCCTTGAACCAAGAAGGTACAGAGCATGTGTCATGGAAGATTGTCAATATCCTCAAGGAAGGGATGTAATTGGGCTGGGGGTTTTGAACAGAAGGGCGTTTAGGAATTTCAACCTACTTATTGATTCACCCATATTTTGCTTAAACTTTTACTGTTCTTCAAAAGGAGAATGAGACTGCAGAAGAATCAGTATCGTAAGTCTGCAGTACAGAAGCAAGACCTTTTCAAGCTACCAAGAAACTATTTTTCTTCTTAAAATCATGATTTTCTTTGGGACGCTATTGGAGACTATAAAATATTGCTAATAATAAGTAGTTCAATTTACTAGTTCTGAGAAGATTCACAGGAAGCTGGAAGGATAGTACAGGGGTGAAGACACTTGCGTTGCATGTGGTTGGGTCCTGGTTGATCCCCTGCACGCCACAGTCCCCTGAGCACTGCCAGGAGCAACTCCCAGCATAGAGCTGCAAGTAGCCCCATTTACTCCAGGTGTCTTCCCCTCCCCCCATAAGCAAAAAATATATAAAATAATTCTTTCCTGGAAGCTGACATCTTCTAGGAGTTTTAATTGTCATAGTTTCCATGAGAGCATATGAAGACATTAACCCTTCTACTTTTGTATGCTGAGGTCACTTCCACTTCAGGCTTTTCTCTGTCCTAGGCATGGCTGGACTATCTTTGGCGTTCCCTCCCACTATTTAATTCCCTAAGTTCCAACAGCTAGAAATACCACACTCTTTGGCTAGTATGTGGAAAGGAGAGAGGGCCCTGTCCTTTGAGCAAACTCTTGACTTTCAGAAGTGACTTTTGGAAAAGAACCTGAGGTTATGGATGAGCCAAAGGCTTGACCTGAACTCTGATGTGTTAGTGAGTGTTCATTAAATTCAGGAATGAGTCCAGATTTCCTGATTTTCACATCTGTATAGCACTTTCATCCTCTTCAGAACACTTGGATAGAAATCAACTCATTTGATCTCCTCAACAACACAGTAAAATAGGCTGGCACATCAGATACTCATTATACCATCCCAGAACATGGCTATACTATAATTAAATCACCCCGTCCATTATTGCTGAACATTGATAATATTTCCAGGTGTTGGCTCTATAATAGCAATTACCAGGAAAACTTTTTTATAATTAAATTCTTATTCGTGCCCTTAATTATTTCCACAGCACTTTTGTGAATTTAACTTATGTCAAAAGGCATGTCTGTTTCAAAAGATCTAGGTAATAAATGCCAACTTGCCCATCAAATTGTACACCCCATAAGTCTGGATGTTTCTCCCTGCATCCTGGTCGGTATAGAATATTAAGCTTCATTTTGCTTTTGGAGTATTATTTTTATTTGAGTTCTTATGCCAAGATCAAATTTTTATTTTAGCTTAAATTTTTTCGGTTGTTGGTGAGAATGAACCTATCCTTACTCTATATTCTTATGTTACTCACCTTGTTCCTTCCTTTAACTCATTCCTGTAAAAGCTTCTCAAAGACAGAGAAAGAGGGAGGCTGTAATGGAGAGAATGGTTCAACCTGTTTCTGTTGATCACCAAACTCTGTCATTTCCTCCCCTCACTCTCAGTCCATGTGGTTTAAGTAGATCTTTATCTCTGACTCCAGTGACATGTATTGTAACCAAACCCCACTGGACAAGTTAGTGTAATCAAAGTGCATTTTAAGGCTTGTGTGGAGCTTCCCAGGAAGTGTTGTCCTCTCTATTTCATACTGAACTTTAATTACTATTATTATTATTATTATTATTATATTATCATTGTTATTATTATTTTGTTTGGGCCCACACATATCAGTGCTTCCTGGTTCTGTTCTTGGGGATCATTCACAGCAGCGTTCAGGGGACCATATGAAGTTCAAGGGATTGAATCCATGTTCGCCATACTCAAGGGAAGTGCTTTAACTTCTGTTCTCTGTCTCTCGTCCTGTTCTTTCTAAACTTTAGTCTAGATAATGTGAACCTGGAACTGCTAGACTCCTTCAATAAAACATGAAAATAAAGCTAATAAATTATAAGGTAGGAGTCAGTGATTGTAGAGAAGTGAGCTTCTGTTGACACACTTGGATTTCTCAAACCAACTACCATCTAAAGATAATAAGTCTAAAGACATTTTTCAGCTTTGCCTTTTAATTGATTATTTTTTTTTCAAACAACTTTGTGCAAGATTTTCTTTCTCTTACCATCAAAGGACGAATACATTTATTGTGACTTTGATTTAAAGATTAGTTGAGAGAGAACCTTATTATATTGCAGAAGGTGTGTTGGTAGAGTTTTTGCTTGTGTTGGATAGCCTAGGTCTTTGGTAAAAATTACAAAGTAAAATCAGGTGTGGGACCAACATCTGTTCGGCATAGCTCTTTCAACTATAACAGTAATTGAAACGGTGTGTGTGTGTGTGTGTGTGTGTGTGTGTGTGTGTGTGTGTTGTTTTACTATTGGAGCACCAAGTGGCTGGTGAAGATCATTAGTGACAATTCTTGGAACCCAGCCAGGTTGTTGGCTTTGAAGCAAAGCTCATTGTAACACATGCTCCTGCTGGGCTGTGTGAAATGGATGGCAACAGGATGTCCCAGCAGCTAAAATGAAGTTCTTGAAGGCCCAGGAGAAGCTTAAATGACCGCCTAAGAAGAGCACTATTTCTAGGGCTGGCTGGAAAATAGATTTTTATGAGGGCTCAAGGTTTCCTTGGGACATGGAGAGCCCACAAGACAGAACCAGGAATGAGCCAGCACATGTTCCTCCCATCCCTGAACTGGGTTAGTCATGGGGTATGGTAGGAACGCTTCTCTGGCTCTTGCCTTGAGCTACTTAAATTTGATTAGGGAGATAAGATCAATAAAATAAGACAGTTTGTTGTTCAGGTCAAAGCTGGGTGTTCTAGGCATTTTGTAGATGAAAAGATTTAAAAAGAAGAATCAGGGAGTTTGACCTAGGCCTTTGAAGTATGGGGCGGTCATTTGAAGTGCATAATCCAAGGCCAGTTTCACCTCAGTGAAGACACCAAATTAAAAATGAGCTTAATTAAAAAAGTCATGAGCAGAATACCAAGAGTCTGGCTCTGGCCCCGTTTACCTCCTTAGATGTATCATTCCCTCCTTCATGCTGCTTCTTGCCTTGGTTATGTGCTAAGTGGACCTGGTAATGCTTTCCCTTGGCAAATGAAAACAGAGGCATGTCTTTCTCAAAGCCCAACACGTTGGTCCTTTCTGCCCATTTTTGTTTCTTCTATTGAAGGTACTCAGGTACTTTAGATAGTGATTAGGCTATATCTTAACACTTTGCTAAAGTCTCAGGAACACAAACACAACCCATGATGACCTGCCCATTTTCAGTGTTCTGGAAAGAAAGCACAGCAGGAGGTGAAACGAATAAGATCACAAGCAATCTACCTTCCACCCTGCTTTGAGTACGTCATCTGTAACCTTCCATAATTCTGTGAACTTAACTCAGATGATGTGCTTGACTGCACCAAAGACAAAATGACACTGCTTTAGCTGAGTAGAAATGCAGGACATACATTAAAATATCATTAAGCAACAGCATATGACAAAATCTTGTACAATATTAAGCATTTACTACTATGACTGAATGTTTGATGTGCATTATCTCAACCTGTTGAGCTGGAAGTAGCACTGTCCTTCCGTTGTTCATCGATTTTCTTGAGCTGGCACCAGTAACAGCTCCATTTTGAGACTTGTTGTAACTGTTTTTGGCCTATCGAATACATCATGGGTAGCTTGCCAGGCTTTGCTTTGTGAGCGGAATAGTCTCAGTAGTTTGCTGGGCTAGTAGAATCGATCTAAATTGATTTTTTCAAGTTTAAAGGAAGCTTAAAGTTCTAACTTCTTTGATCTTAAATTGTGAACTATCTTTTTTTTTTTTTTAAATACTCTGTTCTAAAAATAATGGAGTTTGGGTTTTGAGACGTTACTGGTGCCTGCTCGAGCAAATCGATGAACAATGAGAGGACAGGACAGGACAGGATGCTTAAGGATATTGCTTTAGTGGTGGTGGAGATTGTGTCTTTCATGTAGACGTGAGACCTTGAATTTGATCCCCAGAGTCCCTTGCTGAATGGCATCCTAGCAACACTGTTTTTGGGATTTCCCAGTGTCACAGCAACAGTGTATAATTCCCAATGCACTACAACCCAAAGGTGTATGGCAAACCTCATCATCACTACCACCACAACAAAAGGGAGATAAAGAAAAAGGAATGTGGTCTGGAAGACAAAAACTTGAGGCATGGTTTTAAATTGACCAGAAGGTTTACAAACACCCAAAGAACTTAGACCCTCTGAATTATTGTGGGGCAGATCCTTTCCATCCTGGGCCCTTCATCCTTCTTTCCTTTTGTGAACTCCTTTGCCGAATGTTCCATCATCCTCTGTGGAGAGGAGGTCCTGCTCCTCCTGGTGCTTTCATCACATGAATGTTTTAGGAACTCTCCACAGACTGGCGAGATTGTCTTCTTGCATGGGGAACAGATTGTGTGGGTGAGGAGACAAGAGGGAAAAGACTGAGCAATAAAATGATGAGGGCTAGGGGGGTTAAAAACTCTTTCTCTGACTCCTAGAATGGAGCTTAGACACAAAGGGGCTCCGTAAATCACTGCCTCCTTTGTCATCAGAATGGTGGAGGCCTTTTTTTCAACCACTATTATTCTGTCCTCTGTCTTGTCTGAGTTGAACCGATTGTTAACAGTTAATCGAGAGTTAAAAATTTCCCAGACATGGCCAGGCAGCACCCACTGCACTTGATAAAGGATTGTGTTGACTCTGTGGAAAATGGAATCAGAGGTGATGACTGACTTCTTGCAGGCACAGCACTGGTCTGATAGGCTACCGGGTCCAAGATCTACCTGGTGACCACTTTTTGCTTCCATGATAGAAATTTCTGTGATGTGTGAGAGATGGGGAGGAGTTAGTCATTTTGTAGTATTAAATCCCTACAACAAGAACTGGATGAAAAAAATCCAAGCATCTCAATTTACTGGGCAAGCTTGGAGAGTTTACTTGTTTAATCTTTCTGTAGTTGCTTTCTTAGAAATCAAAGGAGGATAATAATCTTTGGTATCCACTTAACAGGTGTTGTGTAAAATAATGAGACTGTAAATGCTTTGAGTGCCCTGGTGAGATGAAGAGATAGGGGGAATTCTCCTGGGCATTATTTATATTTAATATGGAGAGATGAATCAGTATAGAGTTTATTTTGTATTTTTGGAAAACCTATTATTCTTTCACCACCTCCCTGAAGAGAGGTTGAGTACCTAAGCAGAGGTTGACTTTGTAACAATTTTAATTTCTAAGACAAGGCTTGAAAATTTACGATGTGGTTAGTTTTCCAAGAGGAGAGTTTGAGGTTAGTCCTGTCCTCTCCATTCCCCAGATCTAGTGGTGAGATGTTTTATAAGGAAGGTTGTGACACCTTCAGTATCATTAGCCTTGAGGACTGCTAACTAACCATCCCCCACCTCT
Organism: Sorex fumeus; assembly: GCF_029834395.1. Lineage (NCBI taxonomy): Eukaryota > Metazoa > Chordata > Mammalia > Eulipotyphla > Soricidae > Sorex > Sorex fumeus. The sequence continues at coordinate 760,034 of NW_026606068.1, read as the reverse complement.
CTCCTACTTTGAATGTTTTCCTATTTACTTGAAAACAGTAAATGGTTTTTTGGTTTTGTTTTGGGGCCACACCTGGAGATGCTCAGGGGTCACTGTTGGCTCTACTCAACAATCACTTTTGGCAGTGCCCAGGGGACCATATGGGATGTCCGAGATTAAAACTGGGTTGGCCGCATGCAAGGCAAGCACCCTGCCTGCTATTATCGGTCATTTCAGCCCCTAAAATAGTAAATAGTGCTTTTAAAAAAATTATGGTTATAATATTGGGCTGGAGCGATAGCACAGTGGTTAGGGCATTATCCTTGTACGTAGCAACATGACCGACCTGAGTTCAATTCCTCTGCCCCTCTCGGAGAGCCTGGCAAGCTACCAAGAGTATCTCACCTGCATGGCAAAGCCTGGCAAACAACCCATTCGATATGCCAAAAACAGTAACAAGTCTCACAATTTGTTGTGAGACGTTACTGGTACCCACTCGAGTAAATCGATGAACAACGGGAGAACGGTGCAGTGCAGTGCAATGACAGAATTTAATCTATAACACAAACACTCAGAGTGTCTACTTTTCATCCACCATTGTCCCATCTCCCCCCATCCTAATGCCCCCATTCCCTTTTCCTCTTCCCAATATTACTGAAGACCAGTTCTTAGCGTTTGTGACTTTCAGTATTTGCTATACCCCTCCTTTGTTTTTTTTACACCTCACATATGAGAGAGATCATTTTGTGTCTGTGTAGTCATTTGTTCTTGATCATTTGGGTTAGTTAAAATAGCCAATGGTGTTTTGAAGACAAACAGTGAGTGGTAGCTTAAACTTCAAGAAAAGGCCAACCCTGCATTTTAAGATTGAAAGACAGAATTATTTGCTTCTTTATCTTTTTTTTTTTAACCCCCTCACCCTTGATCACATTTTCTGAACCTAGAAAAGAATTCACACAATGCCTTACCTTCTTGTGTCTGGTCTCACCTGAATGATTCTTTCAAGGCAAAATCACTGTCTACATGGTGAAATGATGCTGTTGGTACATTCTCCTTACCAGAGATTCTGGTCTCCTTTATCCACTGCTTGTCTGTTTTCAGTGGGAATCGATAATTTTCCAATTCATTAAACAGATTCCCATCTTGTAAAGGGCCTGGGAATTTGGTAAAAACTCAGCCCCAGCAGGGTCAGCCAACACAGAGGACCTCCCTGCCAGCACCTCTTTGTTCCAGTGATGAGTTGCTCTCTGGACAGCTTGTTTAATTTTCATTCCAGCTGAAACAGTATGATGGTTAAATATTCTTATCATTCAGTGGGAAACTGGCTTCCATGACGACATAGCAGTTTCCACTTATGATGCCTATACTTCCCTTTTGGAATAATCTAGACCACGTGCTTCCCTTCTGTTAGATGTGGCCTTTCAAATAATTGAAGATGATTATCGTTTCTCCCTTTTGACTTTCTTTTTCCATGTGAAAACATCCCAATCTTGTTTGAGGATAAACCTTGCTATATTTGTTATCACTACTTGGTGATGGTATTTCTAGTCAAGCTAAAGTTTACCTTTGCCACCATGGCAACCAGCTACTGCTGGCCTTCTACTTTGGAGAAACCGCTATATAATTTGTTTTCAGCAGAAAACTATAAACTCAAATATCAACTCATTGGTATAAAACAAAAATATCTTTATTACTGATAGCTGAGTACAGAGAATGTTGAGTCTTACAAATGTCTATCCAAGGGCCTTGCCATTTTAACTTACAACTTACACTAAATACATTTTGTTTGCTTGTTTGGGGACGATACCTAGTGGTTCTCAGGACTTACTTCTGGCTCTGTGTGCATAAGTGATGCCAGGGAACAAAGTGGTTGGCCACACGTACAACAAGCACCTTAACCCTATATTATCTCTTGAGCCCCTGCTAAATACGTTTTCTATATATCTCTGCATTGGGTATTCTCAGTAGGAGGATCTTTCAGTTGAGACTCCAGTTCCTCCTCTGATTGGCCGAGATCTTGGATGAGTTATTCACATATTCAGAGCCTTATTTTTGTTGTGTCTAAAAGATATTAATATCTACAATGTACAGCTGTGTAGAAATGAAAATCAATCCTGGCATGTAAGAAATACACAGACAATACAACTGTTGTCACTTTTGTCATTTGTAGATAACAACTTGATGCAGCCAGTTCAGGATGGTTATGTTACCACAACTATATTGTTATGGATTGTAGAGAACTTAGAATCCCTGTCCGAAAAAGACAGTGATGCAGAATGGCTTACGAGAGCTGAATTTATTTTCCTAAGACTGGATGGTTGGGAAGAATCAGAAATTCTCAACCAGGAGCAGTTTTTCTGTACCTGGGAAATACGTTGCTATGTCTGGAGACATTTAGGATTTTTACTGCTCCCTGGAAGAGAAGGAAAGATGCCACTGGCCACTGGGAGGTAGAAGCTTGGACTGCTGCTAAGTGGTACCTAGGACAGTTCTCACGTAGTATCCTCCTTCGCATGCCTATAGGGTCATGGATGAGAAACTCTGGGGTAGTGGGCTGGTAACAGGGCAGCCAGGAGTACTAAGTAGTAAGTACATTGTATTAAGGAATGTGGAAAAACCCTGGAGATGCAAAGGCGACGTAGGACAGCTGCATTCTAGTCTTATAGGGTTTGGTCCCATCACCCGACTTTCTAAGGTGTGTTTCTAAGTGCCAAGCTTTGCCATGTTCCAAGTGTATGTGCTAGCTAAATGGATCCTGACAATGGTGTGTGTAAAGTTTTTACCCTGGTAATCCCACTTTCTTATCTGCCCCTATTAAAGACACGATGATTCAATTTCACAGGCATGATTCTGTCAAAGAAATTAACAGTCAACAAACTTTGAGATGAATGACCCTCCCCAACACACACACACACACACACACACACACTTCCCTTTACAGTCGATTGTTGTTGTGCTAATGGGGACAGACTCCTAGATCACATATTACACTGTGCAGTGCATCTGGCTGCTGGGCTCGCCCAAGTGGTACTTGCTGGGGGTCGTGTTCTCTTACTTATGTTGGTTGCAGCACATTCTAGTTGCAGTGCTGTAATGTCACACACTTCGTGGGGGTTGCCAGCCTAAATTACTAGAAAGTAACAGAGCTGGGATTGGAACCCGAATTTTTCTAAGTCTATTTTATTCTTGCTTTGTTTTAGTTGCTGGCTTCAGCCACATAATCCTTCCTATGAAAGCAGCTCCTTTGTTACATTATGATTGTTGTTTTCTTTCATGGAATGTCTTTCAGTCCTGGGTAATTTTCAAAGTATATTAAGAATCAAGAAGTTCTTGTTTTATTTTGTTTTGGGCCACATCTACCTGTGCTCAGGGTTTACTCTTGGCTCTGTGCTCAGAGGTCACTCCTGGTGGGGCTCAAGGACCTTAAGGGTGCTGGAGATCAAAGCTGAGTCAGCTGTTTGCAAAGCAAGCACCTTCCCCATTGTATGATCACTCCAGCCTCAGGATTCAAGCAGTTTAAAAATGAAACTCTGAGTGAATAAATGTTGTGAGCAATTGATGTCTCATTAGCAGATTTTTGTCAACGATCCTTTGGCTTAGGGAAGTGTATGCTACAACTTCCATTTCTTCTGAATAATAGACTCAGCTCTGTTGAGCTTATTCCTGTCATCCTGAAAAATAGAGGTTGGATATTCTCCAAATTATTTCATTGTATTGGAATGTCTTTGTGTGTATTATGCAGTGGATGTAAGGGCCATTTGCTGGAAGCTGGAATGTAGTTTGTTTTTCTGACTGAATATTTTCATTAGGTTTGAATTAGACCCACCTTCCCATAATATTTATTTTGAGAGTCTATTTCATCACTCTGAAGTTTTACTCTTGCTTATAGTTTGCTTTAGTTCCTAGAATGGTTCTCTCATCTTAATGGTTGTGAAATAGACAACACCCAGCATCCATTCCAACTCTAACAGCAACAGATGAGAGTAGGGCGGTTCAGCCTCTTCCTCTAACACATGTGAAAATAGAAGGAAGCTGGGGGGTGGGGGCACGGGGAGGAGGAGGAGATGGGCGAGTCTTGGCAGCCGCTGTTCTTGGCATATAAACTGAGCCTAATTTAAAAGGATATTTTTAAGCTTGGAAGAATGACTTTCACCGTAATATAGAGTATGCTAAATTCCTTTTAGGGTCTTTGAATTTCCTAATCTGAAGTGTTCAACAGTTCAAATGCAGGTTTTTACAGTTGAGAGAACTGGGACCTAAGATTGATTGAATAATTTGCCTGGGTTAGTGGCATACCCAGTACTGGAACTCAGCAATCCTGATTCCTAGGATAATTTATTCCATTAAGATTCTTATCCTCAAATTTGCAGTAGTTCAGGAATGCCAGATGGATTCATAGTCCAGAACTGAAATTCAATGTTTGAAGATTGCTCAAAGCATATTAATAATAGAGAAATCTCTAAAGACTTCTGTCCCTGCCCGAGGGCTCAGAAATGCCCTCTGTGCTCTGCGTTAACCAGGTACCACCTGCAGGTCACCTTCCACGCATGCATGTCTGTGCTGTTCAATATCTTCCCCTGTTAGTGTTAACTTTGATTTATCAACAGTTTCCTTCTTTGGAACTTGCAACCTACAAAATAAATAAATGTAATCCTCTTCTACATCTTATTTATGTATTTGACCTTTGTTTTATTTGGGGAGATACATCCAACAGTGCCAAGGGCTTATTCTTGGCTCTATTGTCAGGGGTCATGCCTGTTTTTGCTCAAAGGACCATATGTGGTGTTGGGATGGAACCAGGGTTGGCTGTGTGCAAGTGCCTTAATCTTGTACTATCTCTCTGGCCCCTAATTATCTGTTGTCATTCTTTGTTTGGGGGGAGTATGAGGGGACAGCACATCCAGTGATACCCAGAGCCCTTGGCAGTGTTCAGAGGAACATATGTGATGAGGAGATTCCAACCGATGTCACATCCATGCAAATGTAAGACGAGTGCCTTAATCTCTGTACTGGCTCTCTGGACATTTAACTATTGCCCACCTTGGCTCTTTTCTGTAGTAAGCTATGCATATCCATTTTCTGTGGTCTCCCTGTGAGAGACACAAGATCCTCTCCTTGGATCCTCTTCTCACCAATGGTATTTGTATCTATCTGCTGTTCAGTCAAGAATCTCGGGACATCATCTTTGACTCTTCCCCCTCCATCACATTCCACATGAGGCCAGAGGATCTGCAAATTCTTCCTGTAAAGTGACTCTTCAAACACAGTTGCATCTGTGTGTCACCATTCAGAAGCAAAGTGGGTCATGTCAAGACCCATCCCTTGCGCCACACTTCAACACCAGAAGTTTTTCATTTTTTACTAGTATTTTGAGAACTTTCATATGCAGTTCATCATACTAGAGAGAAAAAATCATTTAGAGTTTCTAAATGAGAAAAATGGACAAAAGGAGAAAAATGTTAAACAATACCATGTTTTTGCTTGCCTATTGTTATGTGCAAGTTTACATGTAATTTTACTTTTCTCCCTGTGGAATGGGGTGATAATGGTTGAGTTAGGACAAGTTCACTTTGATCTTTAACATTCAATATTCATGAACTGGGATATGGCTCAATAGTAAAGCACATGAATTGCATTGTGTGAAACCTTAGTTTGATCCTGTATTTCAAAAAAATAAAACAAAATGAAAATTGTGAATTCAGTTATTGTGTTACCCTCAGGTTGCTGTATGGTGCCAAGATTCCAACATTGTCATAGAAATGAGGCTAGATTGAAAAGTAGATTTGATTTTATTTTCTGTTTTTTGGTCACACCTGGTGGTATCCGGGCATTTCACCTGGCACTGTGCTTAGGGAACCTATTCAGTGCCAGTGATTTGTAGATTTGGTGGTTGGGAGGTGGGTCATCAAGTATAACTGCCTTGGCATTCTCCCAAACTCTCTCTGAATGCTGATCCTACTTGTCTGTACTCTGCTATAGGCAGGCCATAGATTTAATCCACTATGGCATTTTTTAAAATGACGTCTAATGGGTGTTTGATGAAAGTTTGTTAGGTACATCAACCATAATTTAACGTTTATTATGACATTAGACACCCTTTCATGTTAATTGCTCAATTCAGGCTTGAAAGATTTACCTGTTCAAATCTCTGTGCTCAGCTCTCTAAGGAGGAAAATGTGGTCCCTTCCCCGAGGACCTTCTACTTTTGTAGAGTTTGTGTGTTGGCAATAAAACAGAATGCTGTAATAAAATTGTAGATCAGGTGATAGTGGCATCAGAGGAATTTAGAGCTATTTTTTTCTGAAAGGATGTGGATGGTGGTCTCAGATTTGGCCTGTCATTGACCTTTCATAGTTTGATTGAAGAATTTGGCTGAATGTCCCTAAGTGTCACTCTGTTATCTAGTGGGCGTTGGGCCAAACCTGAAGTACCAACCCAAAATTGTTCCCCACACCATAAAGATGGGAATAAATGAATAACTTTCGGGGGTTATTATCAGCTCTGTGGTTAGGAGTGACCCTTGGCAGTGTTCAAGGGCCAGCCATATGTGGTACCTGGGATTTGAATTAGCATTGGCCAAATAAAGGCAAGCACCTTACTCCTGTATTATCTCTTCAGCCCTGCACTCTGCTATTTTTCCAGTGCGACTTCTTTGCACGGGTTCTAAGTCAGGTGGTTAATGTGATCCCAGTGGTTGTCCTCATTTGGCATGTAGATTCTGAGCAGAGGGTTATTTTCCTATTCTTTTATATTTTTCTTCTTCAATCTTAATGTAGTCACCAGGATTCATAGTGCTGTTAATAATAGTTTCAGGCATGTGGGTTCCAATTCCAAACCCCATTACCAGTGTCAGTGTCAGTGACTCCTCGCCAATGTCCCAAGGTCCCTTCTCCACCTTATAAATTTAATCATTATTGTTTGGGCCGGGCTGGAGCAATAGTACAGTGGGTAGGGCATTTGCCTTGCATACGGCTGACCTGGGTTCTATTCCTACATCCCTCTTGGAGAGCCTGGCAAGCTACTGAGAGTATCCTGCCTACACAGCAGAGCCTGGCAAGCTCCCCGTGGTGTATTCAATATACCAAAAACAGTAACAACAAGTCTCACAATGGAGATGTTACTGGTGCCCACTCCAGCAAATCAATGAACAATGAGAGGACAGTGCTACAGTGCATAGTTCGAGCCACAAAAGTGTTGATGCTTGATATGCACAGTTACCTCATCTCTGTTCCACCAAAGTGACCAAGACTCTTAACCAATGTCCTTATGTTATTATCCCTCCTCACTACTTACCCCATTCATCTGTTCTTTCGGGCTATTACATATTTGGCCACAGAACACTTGAGATGGCAGATCAGACATTTACAATCCCCATCTGCCTACAGTGTAAGCATCAAATATTTTCCAATGTACTTTAATTGATAGAATGCGTTACACACGTATTTGCTGCAACATCTGAAATTCACTGCTGAAATGCCCATTATTTATTCTGAAGTGCATGGTGTAGGAAATGGTTTTAAGTTAGTGTTTTATTTTCATGTGTATAGTACAAATTATATTGCATTTGACTCTGCTAGTTGGGGTGTTTGTGAGGTTTTCTTTTGTGTGTGTGTGTGTGTGTGTGTGTGTGTGTGTGTTGGTAAAAGCAAGTTTAGTGTAGAAGAATGTTCTGCTGTGCTGAAAGATTTAGCTTCCCTAAAAGAGATGTTAGTATAATTAACCATCACCCCTCAGTGTATCCCATAGGGCAGAGCTAAAGGAATCCCCCAGTCTCTGCTCCTGGTCTTGGCCCTGTAGTTCCACTTTAGGTCTCTGGTAATTGAGATTAAACGGTGAAGCACTGTGTCACTCTGAAATCTGGTAAACTTTCCTTGGTGCAGCTGAAATAGAGAATCTCATCTACCTCATCGGCAGTGGGTTCAGTAACCATGATTACTGCATATCCCTTTAATTAAGGAATGAACAGACCCAGGCAGGAGAGATGCTCAGAGGACCAGAGCACATACTTTGCATGCAGGAGGTCTGGGGTTCTATCGCTGGCACCACATGTTTTCCCTGAGGTGCCAGCCCTTAGCAACACCAGCAATGACCCCTGAATTGGGAGGAGCTCCTGAGGATTGCCAGCTGAGACCCAATCTTCATCCTATCCAAAAGAGAAAAAGAAAAAAAAGACTGAATTGGTTGACTCTAAAAGGACCAAGTTGAACATGTCTATTTACACTTACTGCAGCGGGCATGGCAACTGGCAAGATAATGAGTCATTTGGGGACTTCAATGCCTGCTGGGACAGATAGTAAGAAATCACTTTAGGAACTTTCCCAGAGGAAATGGTGAGGAAAATGCTCAGGAATATGCATGACTTAGAGAAATGCTCAACTTCTGAAACTTCAGTGAGTATGACCTGGTGCTACTAAGGATAACCCTCTCTCCAGCACATTTGCTTTCAACCAGAATTACAATAGGAGGTTTGACATAATGCCCAAAAGTAGAGAGAGATTATGGGGAATAATGTCTGCCTTGGAGACAGAGGGAGGGTGGGAAGCGGGGTGTATACTGGGGATATTGGTGATGGGGAATGTGCCCTCATGGAAGGATGGGTGTTTGATCACTGTGTGATTGTAACCCAAACATGAAAGCTTGTAACTATCTCATGGCAATTCAATAAAACTAAAAAAATAAGTAAATAAAGAACAGTATCACTGTAGCACTGTCCTCCCAATCTTCATCGATTTGCTCGAGCAGGCCCAGTAAGTCTCCATTGTGAGACTTCTTGTTACTGTGTTTGGCATATGGAATATGTCACAGGTAGCTTGCCAAGCTTTGCCAATGCGGGTAAGATACTCTCGGTAGCTTGCCGGGGCTCTCTGAGAGGGGCGGAGGAATCGAACTCAGGTCGGCTGGCCAGGCCGCATGCAAGGCAAATGCCCTACCGCTGTGCTATTGCTCCAAATAAATTAAAAAACATGATACTTTCCATGTAGTACCACTTGTATGTAAATTTCATGACTTCATCTTTTCTCGCAGCTACATAGTACTCCATTGTGTAGATGTACCAATGCTTCTTTAAGCAGTCATCTGTTCTCAGGCACTCAAGTTTTTTCCAGATTTGTAAGTCTACAACTGTACCTCATGGTGTTTCACTAATAAAAATTAAAAAAAAAAAAAAAGCAATAGGAAGTTTGAGAGCCCAGGAAAGGCAGGGAGAATCTTTGGGATCTCAATTAAACACATTTCAAAGCACACTTCGAAGTTTAGCTGAAGGTTCTTTTATGTTAAATGAGTACTTTGGGGGACCACTGAATAAAAACTATAGTTGCGTAAATAACAGGAATTCATCTGGTCCTGTTACTTTTTGTCACCTATGTTCTTTGCCTGTTCCCTTTCTTCAAACATACCCCAGATCTTAAGCAGACTCTACAATGATCGAAAGGCCTGAGGATCCAATGTATTTCATCACTGTCACTGTCACTGTTCTCCCGTTGTTCATCGATTTGCCCAGTGGGCCCAGTAACATCTCCACTGTGACAATTGTTACTGTGTTTAGCATAGCAGATACGTCACGGATAACTTGCCAGGCTTTGCTTTGTGGGCGAGATACTCTCAGTAGCTTGCCAGGCTCTCCGAGAGGGGCGGAGGAATGGAACTTGGGTCGGCCATGTTGGCCACTTGCAAGGCAAACGCTCTACCCACTGTGCTATCGCTCCAGCCCAATGTATTTCATATGATTTTTAATTATAGCAAAAGGTCCCATGTTGAGGTAAGCAAAGCTTGAACCAATTTTAATAATTAATTTTCTCTGAATTTCTTAGGAATACCAGATAAGGGAGGTTTTCATTCTTTAGAGAGTGAAATAGACATTAGGTTTTGAGTTGGTGTGCAGTTGTAAAACCCAAATTCTCCCAAATATTTCTGAATCATTTGACCATATGTACTTAAAGTCATCACTTTTGTTCAAATCAAGGTGTTCTGATTATTGATGCTAATAGACATGAATTACCCTGTTATTGGATGTGTTCCCCACAGTCCTGCATATAGCCCATTGAAGATGAATCTTTCAGTATCAGCTTCTTGCCACAGCCAACTTTCTTCCTTTTCCAGGACAGGCTTTTTGACTGATGATGGAGACCTTAGAGGCATTTTGAGGCTGAATTGCTGAGTAGGAGACTAAGCTGCCTGGTCCCATTACTACCCTTGTGTGCCTCCTCCTCCTGCCTTGTGCTCCTCCTCCTCTTCCCCGCTGCCCCACCCGGCTGAGCTCACCTATGTCCTTGTGGCTACTTACAGGTCAAGAATTAGGTGGAAGAAAAGATGTTGTCCAAAAAAGCATCCTTGGTGATTTGTGAGTCTCTTTCAAATTCCTGCTGTGAGTCTGCTTTCTGAAGCAGAGTCTGTGCCAAGGCACCCTGGTGGAACTTCACCACAGGGCAGACGAAGCGAAAGGGCTGAGACCAAGTTAGGTGTGAGTCTGCATTTTCCCTGCTAAAGGACTTCCTTTAAAACTATAACAAAAACATCGGCAGAACATATTGTGATTTTTCTCAAAATCCTGTGACCTAGAACAAGCTTTTTTCACCGCCTTCCCCTTTCCCTCTGTCCCCAACACCTGCAAACAGTCTCCCACCCCACTCCCACCCCCAACCCTCTCTACAATCCATGATTCCTGGCAGACATCTTCCAGAACAAGTTTCTAGCAAGATGTGCTTCTTTGCCAACTTCTACCTCCCACATTGTTCTGTGAGCAACTGGTATATCACTTGTCCCAATCTTTAGTTAGCAGGTTGTCCACATAATAAAAATACAATTGCTCAAGGATTCTTTTTTTCCTTTTTTTTTTCTTTTTGGGTCCCACCTGGTGTTGCCCAGGGGTTTACTCCAGGCTCATGCACTCAGGAATTACTCCTGGCAGTGCTCGGGGGACCACGCTGGGACAATGCTTGGAACCCTGGTCAACCACGTGCAAGACAAATGCCCTACCTGCTGTGCTATTGCTCCAGCCCCTGCTCAAGGATTCTTGATAAGGCAAACAAGCAACAGTATTGGCTTAAATACTTAGAGACTGGGTCAGCATGCAGTTCTCATTCTATCCTAACCTTCCTGGGAGGCACCTGAGACTTGCATCTCCATTCAACTCTTTAATGACATGTTCCAGAGAGAGTAGGGGCTAATGATTTGATGTTGACTCAACTTTGAGCATGATAGCAGCGGTGGTTGGCTGCATAGTAATTTGTACATGGCACAGCCCTTTAAGAAGCCCTAACAGGAAGCTGACTGGAGTCAATGAATATTCTTCCAGAAAGGAGTACAGGTTTAGTCATTGTTCACTTACATTTTAATTCAAGGTTACCCTGTGATGCTGACTGGAATTCTTGCCTCATTCCAGTGAATTTATTTCTCCTACCTTCCTCATGTAATGTCAGGATAAATATAGCATTCACCACAATTATAACTCACTTTCTCCCCTGTAATTATGGAATTTATTGCCTATTTTCCTCATTTTGTGTACATTTCTTAGGGCTGACCTATTTGTCAGTCACTCCAGTACTGTACAGTATTGGTTGAGTACATAGAACTCAAGATGTACTTGGGAAATGTAGTTTAAGTCTTAGTAATACATGTCACTAAGGAGCCTCTGAAGGTTTTTTGTTTTTGTTTTTGCTTTTTTGGAGAGAAAGTGGGGGGCGGGGGCTGCCTACAGTGCACAGGGTTTAATTCCTGAGTCCATGCTTAGAAATGGCTTCTGGAGGTGCTTGACAGATCATGCTTGGGGGCTCATGTGTTCCCAGCGATTGAACCAGGCCCATATTCATAAAGTACTTTGAGCAATCATCTCTCCAAACTGATCTGTTTTTTTCAGAGCTTGAATGCACAGCACCAGGGATAATGGGATAAAGCACCAGAACTCATGTGTGCTGTGGGCTTTTTCTAAGCCACTACACCACCCTTCAGTCCTGCGTCCCAAAAATCACTAACAAAGGACTCTCAGTATTATGCATGCATGTGGCACCAACATTTGAACTCATGGCCTTTAATTTTCCAGGCAAATGTTTTCAGCATCATCCAGGCCCCTGTGTAGGTCCTCATAGCCTTGCATTGGGAGTCTGACTTCACCTAGAGACAGTCAACAGGCTGAGTGCATGCTTTGCATGTGGAAGATCCACATCGGATCCCTTGTATCACATAGTCCCTTGACCACCAGAAGGTGTGGAAACCACTCGCCCCCCCCCCCCCCAATACAAATACATCTTCCTGACTTCTTAGCACTTTAAAGCAGAATATTATGTCGGATCAGTTTTACAATTTCTTCCTACAGTGGAGTCAAAGGGACTGAACTTGAAGTGCCAGTGTTTTCAGGGTGTAGCTTCTGATTTATTCATATTTATTTGTTTAATTTAATTATCGAACACATGTGGTGTTCAGGGCTCACACCTGGTGGGGCTCAGGGGACCACAGGCATTACCCAGGTCTGTGTGCAAGGCAAGCATCCTGCCCAGGGTGTCTCTCTGGCTCCTAGCTCCTGGTTTTAGACTTCTTCGCGCATTTGAAATGCAGTCTTTGAAATGAAACAGTCTCCAGTGACCCGATATACTTGTTTTGGGTCAAACTGCTCTCTCCACTCAGTCGCACTGCTGTGGGCCACCTGTTTCCAGGTAGGTGATACAGATGGGGATTGGGGACATTTATGTTTGCTGAAGCAGCTGGGTGATATTGTAACTGAGCAATACTCAGAAGCAGCTATTTCTAGCTTTCACCTGAGCAAACACTTAGTTTGTTGACCTGAATTCATCCAGCCCTTTCTTGAATAGACAAACTCTATTAATTTTTAGAACCACACTGGTCTCTAAGTAAGGTCTTCATCACATGGACTTCTTAGCTATTTCAAAGGTGGCAGATGATTTTTGATTCTTCCACTGTGTCTTTCTCTTCCAAGACAATCTTTCATGCTTCTCTTTTCTTAACATTTGAAGATGAAAATCAAATCTCTTTTGATTTTAGACACTGTTGTCTAAACCAAGCAGTCTAGGTCATAGTTAGAATTGACTGCAACCAATATAAATGCTTCTCCACTAGCTCCAAGCATTTTTGTTCAGTTTACTTTGATGTGCTGTTTTTACATAAAGAAACACCTGTGGATTCATTGTTAGTTGGAGTAGGAAGTTGGCATGTGTTGTAAAAACATGACGCCCCCACCGCCACCCCACCACCCACAATATATTTACTGCCCTTTCTGAAAGAAAATCAAAACATCTGTTTACTTTTCAAACAATACAAGTGTTTTGTTCCTTGAGTACTACTAGAAGCATTGAAAATGTTGAATTATCTTCATGTTTTTAAGTTATGCAAAAGGTTTTGGGGACTGGAGGACTAATTTATTCAAGTGAGGGAAATCATTTGTGATTCTCATAGCAAAGCTTGAGATGTACTTGTGGCTTTTCCAAGTTCGTTGCCATGATCTTTATGAAAATATTAGTATTCCTGGGATTTTTTTTCTTTATGTCAAAAACACAAGACTAATGAAAGAATGAAAATAACTCAGGCCTCTACAAAGACAGGCGTTCACTGTGTCCATTAAAAATGCAGCCTTTGTGCCCATAAAGTGTTCAGCTTCTCTGTTATTAAGTTTGGAATGTGGTTTTGGAGCTTAGCTGAAGAACTCAGCTAGTTATGTTTCATTTTGGTCTACGGAGGGAAAAATTTGTTTTTCAAAAGAAAAAAGGAAAAGAAAAGAAATACAGAAAAGGTTACGTTCCTGTTGAAAGAATAGAAGTTTTCAAATGTCATAACTATTTTCTGCAGCAAATAGTCAGTTTGAGGATGTTGACCAAAAATAGAATTCATGACTTTTGTCTCTCTGTTTATTTGTCCAACCACATTAAAAAGGGTTTAGTTGAATGTGTCATTTAGTGTTTCAAATGTCAGCTGAATCAAGATAACCGAAGTTTGATTGATGCACATTTCTAATAATAAGTGAGGAGTCTGATTTTAGATGACTTCATTGTAAATTGGCGATCCCATTTTGAGTTTTAGAGAAAAACTTTCTGGCTCTTCCCCCCTTCCCCCCCCCTCCCCCCTCCCCCCCCCTCCCTTCCACCATGGATTAGTGGTGATTCGGAGTTACAGTGTTCAAGAGCCTTTCTACTAGAGTGTACTTGTGCTGTGTTTTCTGGTGACATTAAACACTGACCGTTTTCTGCTAACATAACATGTCACTTGAAATTTATCATTAAGATGTGTATGGAAATGTGCACTTAAGCCTTGGAAGTGGCGCCAAATATTAATAATACACACTTTAGCCTCAAAAACGAAGTTCTTCATATATATTCTTCTATATTGCTTTGTGACATTTGTTACACAAAGAGATCATTTCTGCTCATGAAAGGTCTGAAAGCACAGTATGCCATGTGTTTTGTGCACAGAATTAAAAAATTTAAACCATACACATAAGCCATCAAGTTATAATGTTTTCCCTTAACTACTTTTAGAGAAAAAAATTTCATGAGTACATTTCAAAATATATTTTTGTGCTAATAAGGGGTTCCCATGAAGTAAATGGAAACATTTTAGTAGACTGTTAAAATGCACTCCAGTGAAGGGAAGCCCAAATCATTGTTCTTGGTGGGTGAGGAAATGAAAATTTGGGAAGGGATTCTGACTGGTTCATGTTAATTTGTGTTTGTAATGGAGCGATAGCACAGCGGGTAGGGCGTTCGCCTTACAAGCGGCCAACATGGCCGACCCGAGTTCGATTCCTCCGCCCCTCTCGGAGAGCCCAGCAAGCTACCGAGAGTATTCGATATGCCAGACACAGTAACAACAAAGTCTCCAATGGAGACGTTACTGGGCCCGCTCGAGCAAATCGATGATCAACGGGAGGGCCTTTACCTTTACCTTACCTTAATGTAATTTCAGCGAAAATTACAGCAAAAAAACCCCTTAAATTTGAAGTGAATTTGATATATTTATTCTGTTACTCTATACAGACTTTGCCATATTTAAAACAGTGTGTTGGGGACTTCAGTTGGCAATCTAAATCACAGAATAGAAAGATCTTCCAGAAAATCTTGTTGGTGCACATAAGTCAAAGGTGATGACTTACCTATAGTAACAAATAAGCATATTTCACTTAGTCACTGTCACTGTCACTGTCCTCCCATTGTTCATCTATTTGCTCAAGCGGGCCCAGTAACGTCTCCATCATCAGATTTTTTGTTGCTGAGTTTGGCATATTGAATACATCCCAGGGAGCTTGCCAGGCTCTGCCGTGCGGGCGAGATACTCTCGGTAGCTTGCCGGGCTCTCCCAGAGGGGCGGAGGAATTGAACTTGGGTCAGCCATGTTGGCTGCGTGCAAGGCAAACGCCCTACCTGCTGTGCTATCGCTCCAGCCCATTTCATTTAGTACAAGATATTAATTTTTAATAAAGTAAGGACTGGAGAGATACTATAGCAGGCAGGGTGCTTGCTTTGCATGCGAGTGACCAGGGTTCAATTACTGTGAGTGGAGTAATTCCTGAGTGCAGAGCTAGGAGTAAACCTTGAGCATCGTTGGGTTAGCCCCCCAAAACAAAGCAAAAAAAATTTTGGAGGAATAAGATAACAAAGTAAATACTCATTTTACTTCATTTTTTAGATGGGTTAAATACTTAAATATTTTATCATTAAATTATGAAAAATATCTAAAAGCAATAAAGGTGACTGTTGGATTTGAAATTCTCTCTAAGTACCAAAACATGAAAAAAACACAAATAAAACAGCTTATATAAAATCTCGCACTTCTATATTAAGATGTGCCTTAAACAAATTTCAATGATACGTGGGATATCTAAATTACTATTAGGCAAGACTTTATTCTCATTTCTTGAGTTCTAAAACCAGTGTAGTGTAATTAAATTTCATTTTGTATACCTCTGTAAATTTAGTGTATTATTATTTTCAGTTTGTAGTTGAAAAAGATTTTGAGTATATAGAAATATTTATAGTATGGTGCCTGATATTAATTTTCTATTTTTCATATGCACAAGGGCAATTCTGAGTACTTATCATATGCTAACTTGTTTCATGTAAACAGTGACTCAGAAGTAGGTACTATTATTATGGCCATTTAAGAGACAATAAAACTAATACACAAACAAGTTTAATAATTCACCCCAAACTTTGCTGGTGTGGACTAGAGAAGAAACAATTAGGAGAGAGAGCGCCAGAATTTGACTCTAGACCAGGCAGATGGACAGAATCTGTGTACCGCTGTTTCTTGAAGAGGGTAAGAAGAAAAAAAGCTATAAGACTATGTATATGGTGGTACCCTTTTCTCAAAGTCTGTGCTAGTACAATAGGTATTTTTGAATTGTACAATTTAAGTATAATTTTTTATCTAATTACACACAGAGAGAAAACAGAAATCTGATACAGTTCTAATAGTGGTTACTTCCCTCTAGTGGGACTTTGGATAAGTGTTTGAGCTTTAGAATTTCTTTTTTTCAAATATTCTAATGAGTCATGTCACTGTTTTATAATCACCATTTTATAATCACAAAAGAGCAGTTTTCCTAATCTGTATTTCAAGTTTGTCAACCCCTTTGGATCCCCTTGGAAATGCATGGGTCACATTGGAAAGTCCTTTTGAAGTATCTGTGTTTGGATTCCCTCCCTCTGATGAATACTTCACTCAGTAGGACCCTACAGACTATATATTGTTTTCTCTCACTTGAAAGTAATGCTGTAGAATTTGAGAGTTATGAACCATAGAAGTAAGCAATCGTGGTTGAACCTTAGAAATTAGCTAGTTTCTCAAATGAGGATCCTGACATTCCTGTAGATTTAACCAGCTTACAGAAGATGAGGCCACAGTAATTTGATTGTAGGTCCTGACTGAAAACACTGTTTTCCAAAGGACTGGTGCACCCAAACCCTCTGGGAGGTGGACTGGTGCACCCAAACCCTCTCGGAAGTACAGTAGATTGTTGTGCTATTTGTTTGGAGTGAAGAGGTAACTGAACAAAGTGGTTACAAATAATATTATTTCAGTACATCACAGTAGCCCAAAGGAGAATGCTCCTGAGGACGCATTTTGGTACTTACAGAGGTCACCATGGGTACCTTGCCTGGATGTGGGAAGATCCCTAACTATTGCCTCTCGTGGATTATAAAATCAATCTGAAAACAGAAAACAGAGAGGTGAAAAGATTATTAGCCAGAGAGGAGCACTTTTCAGTGGATGACTTTTCTAGAACTTAAAACCTTTTCTTCTCTTTTCAGCTCCCGGGCCAACATCTGCCGTGTCTTACATGTCTGTCAAGTGTGTGGATGTCCTCAAAAACCATCACAAAACAAAATGGTTTATGCCTTGGGGACCTAACCAGTGCAACAAGATCCGAGACATCGATGAGGCCTTTAAGAGGCAAATCGAAGCCAATGACATTGTGTTTTCGGTCCACATTCCGCTCCCCAAAATGGAGATGAGTCCTTGGTTTCAGTTCATGCTGTTTATCCTGCAGCTGGACATCGCCTTCAGGCTGAACAACCAAATCAGTAAGTTCATCACCCACTCCTCCCTTTCCTCCTACCTTGGGGAGGGCAGGGTGACATTTCTCTTTGGGGGCTTCTTGCAGAGCCAGTTATGGTAACAGTAACTGATACTCATTGGGCCAGTCGACAGTCATTGACGGTATTGTTGTGAAGACTTTATATGTTTGGCACGTTTTCTCTTTCCATGCATTCTCTGCAGGTAGGCCTTATTGTCTCATTTTATACATTGAAATCTAAAACATTAGGAAACTGCCCAAGATCAAACATCTAGAGAGAGCAGAACCAGATTCAAATCCAGGAAATGTGACTACTGTAAGTCTTGCCCAAACCACCATCACCTCTCTCAGGTCACAGGAGCCTCTGCTTGTGCAATGATGTGAGGATTGCTACATAGGTCCAGGGTTCAACAAATATCTTTTCCATCTGGACAATGAGAAAAATGATCACCTTCGAAAAAAATCCGTCAAGTGGGAACCAGTGGTGTCGGAGCTCTCTTGGCCCACAAAACTAGGTTCTGTTCTTTAGCTTGCCAGTGATGATTCAGGTTTTCAGGACGTAGGACATTTCAGCATGCTGTGAGATGATAGGGGCTTTCTGAGCTACCTGGACCCTCTGGGGACAGTCCAGGACACCTTAGCTTGAGGAGGAAGCGATCGTTTCTTTTCTGCTGCAGCAGGCTCAAGGGTGAAGGGGGTGGGGGGTGAAGAAATATGTACTTGGGAGTAGTCTGTGCATTGAAGCCTGGGTGGAGATGAGGAACAGATGAACTAATCTACTGAGACTTGTGGGTGAAGATCAAGCACACTGCATTTTATTCTCATGGCTACTTAGCTGGGCTGTATCTTTGAACTCCAAGTATGAAGGAAGAGCTGGACTCTTGTGCTCAATGTGAAATAATCGCTGACTGCTGACTGTATTCAGCCTAGGGAATAAGTGACCCTAAAATTGAGCAGATGAAACACACAAACAGGCATCATCTCTCATTTCTTTGGGGCTCAGATTGGGGATCATCCTGGATAGAGCCTGATAGTACCTTCTTGATTAATATCAAGCTGTGGTGGATCTGCAATTGCTTGGTGGAGACCAGAAAGGATGTGAATATGTAGACTAAAGAGGTAGAATCACAATCAGAACCATCCTGTTGTTTGTCGATTGCCTCGAGCAGGCCCCAGTAACGTCTCCTTCATCCTAGCCCTGAGATTTTTTTAAAAAGTGCCATACTCAAGGCTCTTTCAGGGTTAGAAGAATGAGACCCATCATTGTTAAAGGTATTTGGCATATTGGGTACGCCACGGGGAGTTTGCCAGACTCTGCCATGTGAGCAGGTTACATTCTGTAGCCTGCCAGTTTGTCCAAAGTAAGAATGAGATAATAAGATGTTGCGCAGCCGCACGCTTCCGGGAGCTGGGTTTTATAGTCTCTGGGTCTTGGCCGTTGATGGGATTATACGGCGCCAGGGGGCCAGTTGGTGGGTGTGACCCCTGCCTACTGGAATATGGAGGATCTGGGAGGAGGATGCTCAGCCCCGATCCAAGCAGGCTTGGAGATCTTAGCCCCGGGACCTGCATGCCTTTGTTCCTCTCCATATTCCAGTAGGCAGCGGTCACACCCACCAACTGGCCCCCTGGCGCCGTGTAATCCCATCAACAGCCAAGACCCAGAGACTATAAAACCCAGCTCCTGGAAGAGAACAGCGCAGAGTCTCCTGCCCCCGCGCCTGGCTGTCCTCGCAGGGGCCCCTTGGAAGGGAGTGGGTTGAGTTTCCCTCCCCACCCCGACCAGGGGTCTGGCAGCCGAAGACCTCCAGAACCAGCCACCACCATGCTGAGACCACTCTGCACACGCATGAAGGTACTGGCAGAGGAAGAGGTAGAATAGGTGAATCTATATAGGCAGGTCAGCTGTGCAAGGTAAGAACTCAAGTGGAAAGGCCTCAGGTGTGCACCTCATCATGCATTCTGAGCAGAAGAATGAACAGACTACGGAAGAAACTCCTACTTTGATCCCTGTCTCTTCTCAAATGCAGTTACTAGGGAAGGTAGAATGGGAGGTGAAGGGGATCCAAGGCCTCCAGACTGGCAGACCTGGATCCTCTGTGACCCGTGTCTCACCTCTGGGCTCCTACTGACCAGCGTCAAAGTTTGAGATAAGAGCAAGAAGAGACATCTTGTGTCCTCTGCTGTATTCTGTAGGTGAGAACTAAGCCAGTACCTGCACTTGAGAAGAGGCAGGAACAGAATTACGAAGTTACTTCCGTAATCTGTTCTTTTTACACAGAACGCACAGATAAGGTATGCATTCTGAGACCCTTCCATTTGAGTTCTTAGCTTTCACGGCTCACCTGCCTATATAGATTCACATATTCTACATATTCAATCTATGTATTCACATCCTGTCCTCCTCCACAAAGATATCCACAGGATGTTCTCTCCCTTTGTACCTTTACCCAGAGTGAACCTCTTCCCTTTCCTTTCCCCCTTCTCTAAAAGAAGACGGGGTTCTCCTGGATTTGAGGCCACACTTAACCAGTACTGGGGGTGTGGAGTACTACTCCTGGCTCTGCCCTTGGGTGTCACTCCTGGTAAAGGTACTGGGGATCGGACTAGGGTGCCTTCACCTGTACTGTCTCTCCAGCCCCAATGCTCTTCTTGAAAACCTTCACATCCCACAAAACCGGTGACATGACCCCCACTTGTGACATGTCCTTAAGTTTTTCCACATGTGACATGCACCCAGGTTCTTGTAGGAGTTCCATACACTTTCCCTGCTGAATAAAACTGGCCCTTCCATGAACATCTTTCCTTCATGACTGATTTCAGGGAGGGGCAAGAAATTCGTGCCACCTTTTCAGGTTCATTGGCTGCCCAAATAATTAAAAAGACATTCAGCAGTAGGGCATTTGCCTTGCGCACAGCCAGCCTGGCTGAGCCAGGTTCGATTCCTCTGCCCCTCTTAGAGAGCCTGGTAAGCTACCAGGAGTATTCAGTATGCCAAACACAGTAACAAGAAGTCTCACAGTGGAGACGTTACTGGGCCCGCTCGAGCAAAATCAATGAACAACAGAAGGATAATGTTTGTTTGTAAGCTGATGAGAAAAAGAAATTTGAATTTGTATGTATGAAAAGCCTACAGAGACACGGGGTCCTGGACAGAGACATGTGTGGAGTTTAAATGCTATCCAAAGCAAACTCCTACTATACCATAGTGGCCAATGGGGATGGTGCACTATTTAGACAGCGAAGGGGAAACTCCAAGGTTCTTCCTGAGTTTTTGGGCCCTAAATGCCTGCAGCTTTGAGCTATCCACATGTCCAGTGCTATTGTTTGGTGCAATCTGTTTTTGCAGTGTTGAGGGGATTCTCCCTGCCATCTACATAGATGAAATGTTGCTAAGGCACCTGGAGAGTTAATGAGTGCCCAGGGGGCAACTTTGCATTTAGGAAGCTGTCCATGAAAATATTTTTTGGATTATGTTGCTCTCCTGCAGGAAAAAAGGAATGTCAAGCAACAGATTGCGGTGCCCACCTTATCCCTCCCCTAAGCAATTTTTTTATAGGGGTCATTCTGGGTGATTCTCAGCCCTGTTGTGTGGACCTGGTAGTTCAGTGTCAGGTGGGTGCTCAGAGATCAACAGGACTATAGTTGCAGGTGCTCAGGGGGCCATGAAATACCAAAGATTAAAGTTGTGGTTTTATATGTGTTCCGCATGTGCTCTACCACTTGAAGTATCTCCCTGGCCCTTCAAATATTCTTTTGTTAAATAACTCTATTTTATTTGACTTTTTTTGGGTTTGGGGGCCACACCCAGCAGTGCTCAGTGTTTATTCCTGGATTTCTGCTCAGAGATCACTTCTAGGGGTACTTGGGATTGAACCCATATTGGCCTAGTACAAGGACAAACTTTTTTTTTTTTTGCTTTTGGGTCGCAATGCTCAGGGGTTACTCCTGGCTCTGCACTCAGGAATTACTCCTGGTTGTCAGGGAACCATATGGGATGCTGGGAATCGAACCTGGGTCAGCCACGTGCAAGACAAACTCCCTATCCTCTATACTATCGCTCTAGTCCCCAAGGCCAATCTTATAGACTGTACTATCTTATAGACTGTACTATCTCTCTGGTTCTGAATGTAATTTTAATCTGTCACTGTCACTGTCCTCCCGTTGTTCATTGATTTGCTCGAGCGGGCCCAGTAACATTGTGAGACTTGTTACTGTGTTTGGCATATCAAATACATCACGAGTAGCTTGCCAGGCTTTGCTGTGCAGGTGAGATACTCTCGGTAGCTTGCCGGGCTCTCCAAGAGGGGCAGAGGAATCGAACTCTGGTTGGCCATGTTGGCTGCGTGCGTGCAAGGGGAACTCCATACCGGCTGTGCTATAACTCCAGCCCAATTTTAATCTATTTAATTTTAATATAACTCAAACCAGTCATGGATGCTATGCTCATCTATTGCTCTTCTTGATTAAATTGAGGTTCAGATGATTAAAATTGAATGGACTAATAGGTCTCTCTTTAAAGCAGCCTGTTAGCATGACGGGTTGTTGTTTGGCATGTAGTCCTATACTTGAGCAATTGTTTAAGGGGAAGTTCTGTTTCCCAGTGGTAAGGAAAGGGTTTAATTCTATTACCATTTGCCTGTTGTAGTAGGTTTTGGAACCTGGCATCAAAATTGTTTAGATGTCTAACACAGTGCCTCAGGTGAGTTCATGTGAAATATTAGAAGATAATTATATATTTCTAAATTAAATTATTCTATAACCTCTCAGAAAATTCTAAAGTATATTTAGTAAATATTGTTTTCTTGACTTTGGGAGGGCATAGCCAGAGGAGCTCTGGGACTATTCCTGGGTCAGAGTTCAGGGTGACACCTAGGAGTGCTGGAGGAATCACGTGTTGTTGGGGCTTGGACCAGGTCCCCTTTTGCATGTAAAGGCTGAACTCAGGTCTTAGCGGTCTCTTTGGTCCTGATTAAAGTTTTTGTTTGATTTTGGGCCACACCTGGTGGTACTCAAGGGTTGTTCCTGGCTCCATCAGGTTAGGTGTCAATTAAGGAATGATAGTTTTTCTTTGTTCATTAGTGGATTGCTGGAGCGATAGCATAGCAGGTTGGGTGTTTGCCTTGTGCCCAGGTGGCTGGGCAAATCCGGGTTCGATTCCTCTGCCTCTCTTGGAGAGCCTGGCGAGCTACCGAGAGTATCTCGCCCGCACAGTAGAGCCTGGCAAGCTCCCCGTGACGTATTCGATATGCCAAACACAGTAACAACAAGTCTAACAATGGAGGCATTACTGGGCCCCCTCGAGCAAATTGATGAATTGTCAAGGATGATCTGGAATGCCAGCAATCAAACCCACATGTGCTGAGTTTGAGTCCTACCCACTTTACTACCTCTCCAGCCCCAGTTTTATCTATGTCTTTATTGTAAAGGGGGAGAGTTTGGGTCACACCCACCAGTACATAGGAACTCTACTCCAGGGCCACTCCTGATGGTGCTCCAGGATTGAATTTGGATTGACCACATGCAACCTGCACTATCATCCCCTGTATTATTTTTCTGGCCTGTCTGTCTGAGGAGAACAATGCAGAGTCTCCTGCCCCCACGCCTGGCTGTCCTCACCAGGGCCTCTTGGAGGGGGGTGGGTTGAGTTTTTCTCTCCATCCTGAGCAGAGCCCCGGCAGCTGAAGACCTCCAGGACCCAGCCACAGCCACGCTGAGACCACTTTCCACATGCTAGGACAAGCCTCACACATGAAGGAACTGGCAGAGGAACCCAGGTGTGTGGGATCCGGGGCTGAGATCTCCAAGCCTGCTTGGATCGGGACTGGGCCTCCTCCACCCAGATCCCCCATCTTCCAGTAGCTAGACAGTTACACCCACCAGCTGCCATGTAACCCCATCAACGGCCAAGAGACTATAAAACCAAGCTCTAGTTCTCGCTCTCAGAGAACCCGGCAGGCTACCGAGAGTATCTTGCCCGCACATATGCCTAACTGGGAACATCTGTAAAGGTGATTAGCTGCTTCCCAAAAAGCCTCCATCCCTCTCCGAGAGCCTGGCAAGCTACCAAGAGTATCCCGCCCACACGGCAGAGTCTGGCAAGCTACCCATGGCATACTCAATATGCCGAAAACAGTAACAATGATGGTCCTCATTCCCCTGACCCTGAAAGAGCCCCCAATATGCCATCGGGCTACACTAGCACGTGACAGGGATGAATGGAGACGTTACTGGTGCCTGCTTTAGCAAATTGATGAACAACAGGGTGATAGTGATAGTCTGTCTAACATAGGTTTTATAGATTTTAGGACCTTTTAAGCTTCTTTGGTGGGGAAGGAGGTTTGGTCACACCAGGAAGTACTCAAGGTTGCTCTTGGCTCTGTGCTTGGGGTTGAGTCTCATGGTATTCAATGTGGTGCCAGGACTGATTACCGGTCAGCCACATGCAAATCAAGTGCTTAAATCCTGTACTATCTCTTCAGCCCAGGTTTTAATATGTTGACAAATCTTTGGATACTAGAAAAATGTATTCGGATGGACGTTAAAATAAATCTGATCATTATTTCATCAATTCTGAGGTTTAATCAGACTGATGCCCTTGGAGGCAGTGATAACATTATAGGTTAGTCTATAATAATTAAAGCAATTAGAGGGCTTTTTTTTATAATACTAAAAGGGATTATATACAGTTAAGTTGGTTAGTATTGTATTTTATTATTGAGCAAGAATGTATTCCATGCAAATTAAGCAAAAGAGAAATCTACCTTAGTAAAAGTAATTTTGTGTAGAACCACTACTTATCACCCTTGACATAAATATTTTTGAAACCTACAACTGTCACCCAGTGATAAATCTGAAAAATAGTGCCAGTTCCACATTAAATGGAAATAGTTTTTTATTTTTAATTGAATCACTGTGAGATACAGTTACAAAGCTTCATGTTTGAGTTTCAGTCATACAGTGATCTATCACCCATCCCTCCACCAGTGCACATTTTATACCACCAATGTCCCCAGTATCCCCACCCCTACTGCACCCCTTCATGGAGATAATTTTAAAACAGTAGTCTGTAAGCACTGGGGAGGAAAGGCCAATTGAAGAGAATCTAGAGACTTGGGGAAGCTTGGTGCTTCTGAGGTGTTGGAATGACTCAGACTTCAATGCTTACTGCAAAGAGTTGGGAAATGGGAGAAGTGACTAGACCAAAGAGTATGAGAAAGAAACCAGATTAAATTGGCATGTGGATATATTGTCATTGAAAAAAAATTACCATACCTCACTCTTTTTTCTGATTGTGTCCTTTCCTTCCTGGGGTACTCCCATCCTAACAGTAACCCCCAGTCCCAGTTTACTCCATTTTTACCTGTGCCCTCCCGGGAATACCCTGGGGGCCACCTGAAGACCATATGGCCCTAATTGAAAATTCTGATTTAGAACAAATTCTGTATTTATAAAGATACTTTAAAGTGGGCACCACTTGGTTTTTTAGATGTGTACTATAATTTGTGATTCAGTGAATCTACAGTGAAATGTAGTTTGGGTACCCATTAGTGATGGACTATCCTTTTGCTAATTACAGTTGCCAGTTACATACTTCCCATGACCTCAGACTCTCCCTGGGTATGCTTCTGAGGAATCTTGGGACAGAGATCAAAGAAGGAGTGTTGTATTTGGTTTTTGGTTTTTTAGACTTGTCTCTGCCCATATTTCAATTTTACAGGCTGTGGAAAGAGAAAAAAAGCACTGAGAATCATTGGCATAAAAATCTCAGAATGAATTTTTTCTCTCTTGAGTTGCATATATAAAATTTTCAGGGATCTAAAGACTTTTCACATGGAAAAAATACTAGAAAATAGGTACGAGCTGTGGGTGTGGAAAACCTAGACCTGGATCATTCTGTTCTTAGGTATATTAGTTATATTTTGCCTGTTACCCTGGACTATTCCATACTATTGCTTGTTTCTTTATGGCAAGGGCCATGTGAAACTATGTGATGGATTCATGATGGCATGATTTTTCTTCTCTCAAACTCAAATTATTTCTGCACAGCACACTTCACACCAAAAAATGATTATAATGATACTGATAATTAATTTCCTAACCTTAAGTTAGATGGCTCAGGGGCCCAGGAGAGTTACCTAACCTTCTTTTAAAAAAAATTTTTTTAAGGGGAGAATTTGGGGCCACACTTAACTGTGCTCAGGATTTACTCATGGTTCTATGCTCAGGGATCACTTCTGGTGGAGATTGGGAGACCACATGAGATGCCAGGGCTCAAACCAGGTTGGCTACAAACAAGACAAGCACTCTACCTGCTGTACTATATCTCTGGTCATCTGTTTGTTTTTATGCCACACCTGATGCTGCTCAGGAATTCCTTGTGTTTTGTGCCTGTGGCTGACCAGTAATCAGTCCTGGCACCACACCACACTCCTGGAAGTGCTTAGGGTACCATGCCAGGGAAATGAACAAGGTTTGCAAGAATAGGCCAATCTTGCATTTCCAGTCTGATGAGCTATTTTTCCGGTCCATTTTCCTAACTTTTAATGACATGCTTGTGTTCTTCCATTTGTGTATTTGCTATAGAATGTTGGGTAGACACTACATAAAGACAACCAGAGTAAAGTAACAATCTGTTTGCTGTAAAAACCAGACTGCCCCATTATCCAGAGTGATTAGCAGTGAATGTGTTGAAAGTAGTCAGGGGAGCCTTCTGCGAATTTACTGTCGGCCATAAACAAGAGTTGTGTTCTTTTATTGCCTTCCTGTCTTCCCTTTGTGTTGTTTTTGTGTCTGTGGTTCACATATTGGATTATGGTGCTTTCCAGGGTTGCACACTTGGTTTTGGTGCTTCCACATTGACTGTGGTGCTCATCTACACTTGGTTTAGAGGTTGCGTTTGTGGCACCAAGGTGATGCCAGAGATTGTGACTGATGATATGAGACAGTGGTGGGACAAAACTTGAGAGATAACTGATCTACCATAGAGCCTCCCCCATCCCTCGGTCTTCTCCCCGATTTTGCTTTTTGGGTCACACCCAGCGATGCACAGGGGTTACTCCTGGCTCTGCACTCAGAAGTTACTCCTGGCGGTGCTCAGGGGACCATATGGGATGCTGGGAATCGAACCCGGGTCGGCCGCGTGCAAGGCAAACGCCCTACCCGCTGTGCTATCTCTCCAGCCCCTCCCCGATGTATTTTTAACCACTCTCAGGCAAGTGTTATTGATTAGTGAGGTAGGTCAGTTCCTGTGCCATAAAAACCACAGGTACTGGGATAAAACAGGCTGATAAGTTAGTTGTCACACAGCCAAACTTCTATTCTCCATCAATGTTAAGGAGCACCAGGAAAAAAAAAAAGATCTTCAGATCCCCCTTAATGCCAGTCACCTCTACTCTCTGCCACCACAGGGGACCTTTGATTCAGGACCTTATGGCCTCTGTTTGTGTGAAATATTGCTGATTGGAGTCTTCTTACTGAAGGCTGGTGTGAAGATGTTTAAAGTTACCTTTGATATTTTTTTTTACTTTTCTCAATCAGAGTTAATGTGTAGAAATAAAAAGTTCAAAGTATCTCTGTGCCTATTGCCTCCAACCTCACAGAACAAAAAAAACAAAAACAAAACAAAAATACACCAAAAACCTGAAATCTCAAAATTTACCAAAAATATCTGAGAGATTTAGATGAAATTGGGATTTTGTCGAGGTAAATTCAAGGTAGGAAGATTACTAATATTCTAAATGGACTCACATGATCAGTACTCTTTTCCTTATGGAACCTCAAGCCCCCTTCAAGTGAAGATGAAAGCCTAGAATTTACTAGCATGAATCACTCTTTTACTAGGCATAGAAAACACTTAAATTGTGGGAAAAGACTATTTTTGGTTAAGAGATTTAGGATAACAAATATTAGGAGCATCTTATTCTTATTCCTGAATTATTTCTCCCCTTGAGAGGGTATCACACCTCATGTTGAGGGTAGCCATTGGGAACATGTTTTCATTAACTGGAGCATGGAAACCTGTATCTCTATTATTTGGAAATAGTATTTGTTAAGCTCAACTCTTTCAATTACATGTCTGATCTGCTGATCTGCTCTATAGGAAAGTTTAATAGAAAACTTTGGGTTTCTCCAAAACCTTCCTAATATGCGTCTTAAAATAAGCATGTATATTGTGTTCCACCCATTTTCTCCCACTTCTTTCCACCAATCCTTTGACTGACTGGTCAGTTTCACATTGGAAAGTAGATTGCACTGGGCTGGTCTCAAGTGGGAATGAAACTCTTCATCCATCTTGTTGAATAATTTGCAGCAACTGTTGGTAAACATCAACCATGTGATTGAAGTTAGCCCTGGGAGAGTGCTGCTCAGTATGTGAAGCATCTGTGTATTTAATTTAAAGACCAAATAAATTATCATTTTCCTACATAAAATTTAAGTCATATCTCTATGCATGTTCCGATTAAGATGGTTAGGAGTTTTGTTGTCGTTGTTCACGTTTTCAAGTGAGAAATTCCTCCAGAAAACTGTCAAAGAACTAACTCTCTGGCTTTACCAAAAGAAGAAACTTTAACACTAGTTCTCTTTGCTCACAGTAGTACCACTGGCTGGAGACTATAAAGTTCATATGACTAGTGGGACATCAACCAGGTGTACACTTAACCCGATAGAGCTCCACAGACTTTCAACCAAACAGCAGACATTGATATTCCTGGATAGAAGTTGCACTGGTCTTTCTAGAATGGTGTCTCTTCTCGTTGTTAAAAAAAAAAAATCCCCCAATCTGTATTTTGCAGCATGTGGTCTAGAACGGAGACTCAGAGGTAGGCTGGTCCTGTTTATAGAGCCACAGCTGTGCTGCCCCACGTGTCTCGTTTCCTGCTCCAAGTTTAGAATGTAAATGAAGAGATTCTCTTTGCATCCATAACAAGTAGATCCTGGTTCCTAAAATAAAAAGTCCAGTGTCATCAAAGTGAAGGTGAATGGTAGAGCAGCCAGCAGATTCCTTGACAGCACACCCATGGATAAGGTGTTTTTGTTTTTCACCTTCTGCTCCATCTATGGGTTTTCTTGTCAGTATTTAAATGCCAGTCAGTCATCATGCAGCTAATGTGAGGTTATTTATTTTGGGTAACCTCAGAAGGCATGAAGCAAAATTATTTTCTGAAAGCAAAGAGAAATTCGATGGAAAAGGAAAGGTAGATGGAATTCTACTTGCAGAAGTTTGGGGGACAATGTAAAAAAGGTCCTTTCCTTAATATCAACCTCTTGTCTCTGTTTGGACTTTGGGACTCATGCCAAAGTTCTGCCAGGGCCTTAGCAGGGAATGATAAAGACGTTAGGAGGAAAATCTGAGAAATTTTTCAAGGAAGAAGTTCTGGGGCTGGAGAGATAGTACAATGGGTAGGATGTTTGCCTGGCATGCGTCCGACCTGGGTTCAATTCCCAGCATCCCATATGGTCCCCTGAGCACTGCCAGGAGTAATTCCTGACTGCAAAGCCAGGAGTAACCCCTGTGCATCACCGGGTATAACCCAAAAGAAAAAAAAAAGCAAGATGTTCTAAGGTTTTGTATTTTCCTTCATTGTGGCTCTCTCCTAAAATTATTGTCACACAAATCTGTCTTCGCTGCTTGAGCCATTATTCCCATTATCTAAATCACACATTATCCCTGTTCTCACAAAGAGTAGCTCATTGGAAGTATTTATATGTTCCTTCCTCCACTTTCCCTTCTTTGTTGTTGATGTTGTTGTTGACTTGAGGCTGTATGCACTCCTGGCTCTGGGTCTCACGTCAGCCTGCCGTGCTCATTCCCTTGGCCACAGGGCTTGGTGACATCTATCTTCCTTTAGTTGTGGTGGTGGTGGCATGAACTGCCTGTACTTGAGCCAGTAAGTTATAGTTGTGGTGCCTATCAGAGATCCCTGGGGGGGGGGGGTGCATATATAGGTGCTCACCATGGTCACATTTCATGGACCTGGACTCCCACATCTTTCTAGTTATGGCCCTTGCTGGAAGTTGTGACCCTGTGGATGGCAAACAGAGGCCCTCCCGTTGATCATCGATTTGCTCGAGCGGGCCCAGTAATGTCTCCATTGGAGACTTTGTTGTTACTGTATCTGGCATATCGAATATGTCACGGGGAGCTTGCCAGGCTCTTGCCAGGGTTGCCTCCTTAGCGCAGTGGGCAGCGCATCAGTCTCATAATCTGAAGGCAAACAGAGCTGCCTGGATTATGTTTGGTGCCTGTAGGACAGCTGGGATTTGAACTTGCAACAAGGCAGTTGCTCTGAAGGCCCTGTGCTCTAGGCCAAGATGAAAAATATTTAAAGCTAATAAAAATGATGTAAAAAAGAATACTCACTGCCCCTTAGTCAAAGTGTACAGCAACGAAAAGGCCCGTTCCTGGTACTCTCTAAGCAAAAGCTGATGGAGGGTGGGGGTGGGGTCACATAGATGCCCAGAGTGAGAGCTTACACTGGGTCATGATTTTTTTAAAAGGAAGAGTTTGTAGTATGAGGCCTCACCCTGGTAGTGTGTGTGTGTGTGGGGGGGGGGGGAAGGGAAGAAGCGGTTGGGGGGGGAGGGGTCGCTACTCCTGGCTTGATCTTGAGTCAACAGCATGCAAAGCAAACACCATCCCCGTACTATCTCGACCTATGGATGGTGATTTCTTTTCAGTGCGCCCTTGTACATTGATGCCGGCAGAAATGCTGGCAGAGATGCTAGCCGTTGTTTGTACTCAGTCGTTTGCTTTGATCTCATACTACTTCCTTGTAGAACTTACCTTTCTTCTCACCCTCCCACTCCAAATGCCGGCTTCCAGCCTGTCTGCTTGAGTGGGCAGCTGGCCACAAGGTCTGCAATCCCCATCCCTTTGGGATTGGGTTTGGTGGTAGTTAGGGGAAAGGGCCTAGGAAATTGGGCTTCTAGGATCCTGGGAACACTTTGATGAGCACTTACCCTGAAAGATTGTCAGGGCACTTGGCCAAGAAGCCATCCTTAGGTGGATGAATGACTCATCCATTCACACAGGCAGAAGCAGAGAAGGTGTCAACAACCAGAGGCAAAAAGAAAAGTAGAGGTGAACACCATGGGGTGTAATTACTATTGGCTACAAGCAATGACTTTCTTCCCAACAGTGTTCTCTTTTTCCCTCCAAGGTCCCATGCTTGTCTGCATTTTCTGCCATGAGTTTCCTGAGATACCCTAGGTCCTGCTGCTAGTGTCTGTTTAAACTAGTTTGGTTGAAATCCTGTGACTCAAAACCAAATCATCTCTGATTAGGGCAAATTTACTCTTTCACCCGGCCATCTCAATAATTCTCCCTGACTGATTGAGGAGACTGAGGAAGAGAGGTCCAAAGTCTCCCAGCTGGGGCCTGGATGTGAAGTAAGGAAGTGTATGCTGTTGGGAATTCCATGATTTTCTTTCTCCAGAGTCAATGGGCTGTGTTACAGACTCACTTCCTATTCTCAGGCAGAAAAGAGACTCCATGATTTCTAAAGGCTCAGTCTTCTCTGGCTGGAGCGATAGCACATTGGGTAGGGCGTTTGCCTTGCATGCAGCTGACCCAAGTTCAATTCCTTCATCCCTCTCAGAGAGCCAGGCAAGCTACTGAGAGTATCCCAACCACACGGCAGCGCCTGGCAGGTTCCCTGTGGCGTGTTCAATATGCCAAAAATGGTAACAACAAGTCTCACAATGGAGACGTTACTGGTGCCCACTCAAGCAAATCGATGAACAACAGGAGGACAGTGCTACAGTCTTTACAGTCTTCTCTAACCCTTTTGCACAGAGCCTCACAAAATTCTGGGTTTTTTTTCTTTCTTTTTTTTTTTTCT
This sequence comes from Sorex fumeus, assembly GCF_029834395.1. Lineage (NCBI taxonomy): Eukaryota > Metazoa > Chordata > Mammalia > Eulipotyphla > Soricidae > Sorex > Sorex fumeus. Next base: position 728,693 of record NW_026606068.1, on the reverse strand, counting down.
TTTTGGGTCACACCTGGCATGCACAGGTCTTACTCCTGGCTCGTGCACTCAGAAATTACTCCTGGCGGTGCTGGGGGACCATATGGGATGCTGGGAATCGAACCCGAGTAAGATATGTGCAAGGCAAACACCCGGCCTGCTGTGCTATCGCTCTAGCCCCATCACAAAATTCTTTAGTTCTGTACAAATCTCCTAAGTTCTCTTCATCTTTGTAAATAGATAACCCCCAGTGTTAATCCCTCCAATTAACCTCCAATTGGATACCCTCCAATTGAGGTGGATGCCCTTTGTTAAGTCAACTTAGTGTTGAGTGCATTTTCTTGTGTTTTATTTTGCTGCATGATACCTTGTGTTCATTTCTAGTCTTTGGGTAGGCAGACAGGGTTGGTGTACTGGAAGTGTATTTTTAGTCTGACATTAAAAAATGTATCATAGACACCCAACACAGGAAACATTTTTTAGGTGAGTCAGTATATAAATAACCTCAAAGACTTTTCATGAAGGACTGGTAGGTCTTTAATTTAAGAGTCCAGCTTCTAAGGCCCCCTTCCCAACTTCTATCTTTCATTCATCGCCTATTTATTGAACTTCCATCTTATGCTGGCATTTGTTCTGAATTTAAGATAAATTATAATACAATTCCAAAAACAAAAAAATAAGCAAAAACAAACCAAAAAAAATACATTCCTCCTTTACTTTTCATTTACTTCTCTCTCTCTCTCTCTCTCTCTCTCTCTCTCTCTCCTGCCAGACTGAGTTTTGAGGCCAGGGACGGTAGACTGCATTTCTTGTTCATCTCTGTATCCCCATACTTAGCACAGCCCCAGGCACAGGAAATACTCGGCATGTAGTCAAAATAATTAGTTGGGAGCTCACAGTCTGATCCAAGAGAAACAGAAAAATTACAACAATGCACTCAGTGCTCTATGTCCAGAGTGTTCTATGAACAGGGGTGGGCAGACATAATTATCTTATTGTATTGGTTATTTTTTTTAACTTAGCCTGGAAAGGTGGAGATATAAAGAAGTTGGTGAAATTGGTGACTCTGTCCCATCTAGGGACAAAAAAAGGGACAAGAACAGCCTTATTCTGTTCTGGGAATCCAAAAAATTGAGGTTGAATCCCCAACCTAGCACTTACGAATTACGTGACTTGGCGTATGTTTCGAAACTACCTTGTACTTTATTTTCTTCATCCATAAAATTGATAATCATAGTGTCTTCCTAGTAGGATGGCTTTCAGCACTAAACTGGAAAAATACAAAGTTTTATAGAGGACATGCTTGGTGTGCTTAGTAAATGCTCAATAAAGGAGAATTCTTATTATTTCTAGATTTGATCAGACAGGAGGAATGTGAGCTCTGGGGAGAGAGAGGCAGGACCTAGACAGAGAGGCAGCACAGCCAGGCTCATAAAAATAGTGATGCTGGCCCCAGGCTGTCATTCCAAGTTAACACTGGATCTCAGGATCTTCAACTGGGTGGAAAGTGTGCTGAAACTCCAGGCATACATTTTACATTCCCATAGCTACCGAAGTCCTGAAGGTCATTCTTGGAATTCAGATGTTTATAGATCTCAATGTAAGAACTCAGGCTCCAGAGTTTATAAGTAGTGCCTGCCAGGCCCAAAGTGGGTGTTGATCAGACTTAAGAGATCCAGAGCAGAGCCAGAGGGATAGTACAGTGGGTAGGGCATTTGCCTTGCACGCGGCTAACCCGCGTTTGATCCCTGGCATCCCATATGTTCCCCCAAGCACCACCAGGAGTAATTCCTGAATGCAGAGCCAGGAGTAACCCCTGAGCATCGCTGGGTGTGACCCAAAAAGAAAAAAGTAAAAAAGAAAAAGAGAAGCCTAGGACAGAAGATGTAGGAAATTGTCAGCATCCTTACAGTGGGTGCACAGGCTTGATCTGGTACCCATAAGCAGGGGCACATGCTTAAAGTGTTTGGAAGAAAATCACCAATAAGTGAAGAGGAAGGCAGAGGTGTTCGGTTAATACCTCTTCAAGCTGGAATTCTGGGCACCAAGTCCCTTCTTCAAATTACCTGTTGAGCAGATGAATCAGTCAAAACTAAGATCTTTATTCTTTCTCAGTGAGATGCTACAACATGACAGACGGACAGGAAGCCTGTTTGTCAGGGAGTCTAAGAACTGCATCTCAGAGAGACAAGACAGAAGGGCCAGTCGCCGAGTTGCCTTGATGACCAGCCTAAGAAATTGGGAGTTTGATCCGTAAGAAAAGGCCCTGAAAGAAAGGAAATGTGGAATTCAGGATTTGAGAGTCAGAGCTGGTCCTTTGAATTATAAACAGCTGCTGGAAATCACATGGCTTTTAAAAAATGTTTTTTTTTTTTTCTCTCCTTCCTCATCCAAACTCCTCGCAGGGGCACTCCCGCCAGGAGGGCATCTGTGAACTTTTTAATGGGAGAAGCCCCAGAGCTGGGTGAGGGTTGCTTCGGAGACCGGTGGAATTGGACGCCCCTCGGCTGTGCGGCTACAGACACCGCCGTCGCCGCCGCCACCAGCTGAGCGACTCCGAATCTAGGGGTTGCCAGTAATTGTGGGTTTAAGTCACAGAGGAAAAAGATAAGAGGAGAGCAAGGCAGGTTTTTCCACAATTAAATGTTGCCTCTCGGGCTTCTCTGCCGGCAGGAATCCGTGAGGTCAGGCTCCACCAGCCACATTATTTTTCTCCCTGGCTGCTGGCTCTCATCTGCCCCTCTCCTCATTCATGGGAACGAAGAAAAGGTAGCTTGGAAATAAAAGGCTGCTTCTAGCCTACTTTTTCCTTTCCGAAAACTTGACAGAAACAAAGCTCTTCCGAGAAGCCCAGGGCATCCCTTCTGGTATCTGGGTGCCTGCCAGCAGCACCAAGAATTTGGGGTTGGGGGGAGGAGTTGGAGTCTGGCGGCAGGGGAGGAAGGGGCAGCAGCATGTTTGCAATGCATCATTTTCTGATGATGCCAGAATTCTCTCGGACTGCCCTGCACCTCTGGTTTTGCCACTGACGAATTCTTCCTGGGTGGGGTTGAGTTTGGCCTTTGTCGGTCCAGAGCCTTTCTGAGGCCCCAAAGGGCAGCAACTATTGGCTTGTTCTTTGACCTAAGGCAGTGAAGAAGTGAGGGAGGGGGGGGTTAGATTACTGCTTTTAAGCTAAAAGGATCTTAGTGGGCAAAGGATTAAAGGATTTTGTTTGTGTTGGAGGAGTGGGGGGAGAAAGATGGACAAGACAGAGACACAGAGAGAGGAAGAGAGAACTCACTCCGGTTGTTCAGATCCTCAGTGGTGTGTTTCTCCAGCAGGAAATGGGCTCTTACTCCTGGAAGACAGGTTCGGCTGGGAAAGCAGACCAGTCTGTCCTCACCGCCCTTGCTGCCTGACCCTGGGCCTCAGTTTCCCGTTTGGGGCTGAGAGATGAGAATGCCCCTTAGGAGGGCATTTGACTGCGTGATACCCAGGACTCCCAGGTGGGAGCCGTGCACAGGCCAGCTGGCTGTACTCTTGGGGTTTGCTTGGTTTGGGGGGGGGGGTCAAACCCAGCAGTGCATGGGGTTGACTCCTGGCTGTGCTCTGGGCACTGTACGGTGCCAGGGATTGAACAAGGCCTTCCCCATTTATCTCTCTCCGTCTCTCCATCAGCCCAGAGAACTTCCCATTCTACCAGACGTGGACTCTTTGGTATTAAAGAATTTTTCAAGATGACTCTTGAAGAGCACTCAAAAGGCAGAGCTGGCTTTTTTAGGTGGAACTAGAATGACTGAGAAATGGAAGTGGGTCTTGCCCTAGGGCAGTGAGGTCACCGGGCTGCCCCTTTCCCTGGTCCTCTCTTACCTCGAGGTAAGAGAGAAGAGCAGATTGATTTGTTTGGTGGTTGCTTGACTTGTTCAGTCATTGGTTGATTCGTTCAGTGGTTGGTTGATTTGTTCACTGGTTAGTCAGGGTCTGAGTAAGGGACTAGAAATGTCAGTTCTGGGGTGCAGGGATGAAAGGGAAACTTCACCTACTTCAAAGCAGTATGAGCCTAGGTGAACCTCAGTGATGGGAGAATGGGGAGTGTGGGGGTTTGTTGTTAGCTTCTGGGTCAATGTCGTGAAGAGGCATTCCTGGAGAGAAGAGAGGAGATTCCAAGGGAAAGACAGAGAAAGGGGAGGAACAGGGAGCTATGGAGGTCTCCAGGGCTCACTCTGTTTTGTTTTTTGTTTGGGGGTTATACCCAGCCATGCTCAGGACTTACTCCTGGCTCTGCACTCAGGGATCGAAGCCGGACCAGCTCACCCTGGAGCTGAAGTCCTTATTCTGCTTCTTTCTCTTTCCCGACACCCCTGCTCCCAACTTCTCAGGGCTATTCAGACTCCGGCTTCTGCGTGCTGTCCCAAGAAGCATGGGTGGTCACCCATAATTGTCTGGGAGCTCACATTCAGGGAACACCCTGGCTGGTGGATCAAGGAGAGGACCCCCAGTCCCGAATGCACTCACTCCCCACACACGAATCCTTGGGCTGAATAACCCTGGCGGGACTCCAGCAATAACACAGCTGTTGAAACAGCTCAGTCACCAGGGCGATGGAGGTGGCGTGCGTGGGAATGCTGGGTACGCGGGCAGCTGACATTCAGCGGGCTGGCAGCGTCACAAGAGGCAACCCAGATCTGGGGGCTAGCAATGAACTATGAGGGGAGCTGCTTCCCGGCCCACAAGTAGGCCCTTGTCTCTGTAGAAGTACCCCCACAAATCCCTCCCTGCCCAGGGCAGACCAGGAGGCAACTGGTTGGGGACCCAGGAAAAGACACGGTGGTTTGTTCCTCTTCCCTGCCTGGTATTCCACCTCCACTCCACACCCAACCCATCACTGTTTATTTCCTGGAAAACTTTCTTTCCTGCCCCAGGCGATAGAGTGTAATTTAGGTCTGGGGAGGAGAGGAAAAATAATGCTCATTTATCTTATCTAGAAAATGCAGTGACTTTCAGAGCCTTCCTGAGTGAAGTTCAAAGGGCACATCCTGCCCCTGGAATGTTCTGACTTGGACCCCGTGAGCAGCAGTGGTGGCCAGCACCCTTGTCGGCAAGAATCAGGCCAGATTGGGGGCCCAAAGCGCCGCCATTTGGTTTCCCCAGGATTGGGGAGCACTGACAAACACCGTGAGCCAGACCCTCGCCTCCTCCAGCTCTTGGAAGCAGTGACCTGGGTGTTCTCTCCGTCCTGGGCTCTGCAAGCTCCCTGTTGGGGAAGTTATTACGTGAAATGAGCCAGCCCTTTCCTTCCCTGGCTCCAGTGTGAGAATGTTGCTGTCAGTCTGAACCCTGCCATCATCTATTTTTAGATTCAGTGTGAATGGAGCTCTCTGCTCTAATTGCAGAGAGAGAGTGTGAGAGAGAGGGGGTTGGGGTGAGGGAGGGAGGGGGGAGGGGAGGGGCTGGGGCGAAGGAGGGGGCAGTCTTTGCCATCAAATCTGTTTCTGAAAGTGCTCTGTGCACTGGATTCCTGGGGAGAAAGCAGAGATGAAGACCAAATAGTTTTCCTGCCTCTTGTCAAGTTTGTTTTCTCTCTGACTGGTCCAGTGGGGAAGTGCAGTTGCCACAATATCCTTCCAGTGCTTAACAGCTCTTCTGAGTGCGTTCCCCCCATCTCTCTCTCTCTCTCTCTCTCTCTCTCTCGCTCTCTCTCTCTCGCTCTCTCACTCTCTTGCTCTCGCTCTGTCTCTCACTCATTTTTTTTACCACACCCAGTAGTTTTCAGGGCTTACTCCTGGCTCTGCACTCAGGGTTCACTCCTGGTGGGCGTGGACCACCATATGGGGTACTGGCGATCAAACCCTGGTCAGCCTCATGCGAGCCACGCTCCCTTCCTACCCACAGTGCTATAGCTCCAACCCTTTTCTGATTTCTCTGCCTCTTTCAGAAATGATGCTGTCAGAGTTGAGCTCAGATTTCTTGGGCAGAGGGACTGATGCCCTCTGGTGCAGTTTGCTTGGACAGTAGCTAGTCACACGCCTGCTGAGAGGGCTGTGCCAGTGCCATCAGCCTGAGCAGCCTGCAGATCCCCTGAACCCATGTCGCAAAGGGCCACATTGCCATCTCTAAACGTCCCTCCATCCAGGATTCCACGCTGTTGGCGGGCAGTGGGTCCCCTCTCTGATCCACCTCCTCTGCTATCCAGCCCGGCTGGTTCCCTCCCTGCTGCTCCTTTCCCCACCATATTGGATAAGTTTGAGCTTCTTTGCTTTTGCCATGGGGTAGGGTGGCTCAAGGGGCTCCCTCTGCCTGTCACTCCTTCTACTTGGGTTTATCTGGTGAGCACTTGCGTCCTCAGCCCGCAGCTGGCCAGGAATTCCTTCTGATGGGTGAGACTACCTGAGGTCCTGCCTTGTCTCTTCATCCCTTGATGCCCTCACCTGTGCTTTGGGTATGACATGTGCTTTCATGAATTTCCCATGTTGTATTTACCACCTGGGTTAATGTGTATTTCCGTTCCTGTCTTTTTCACTTCCCTGAGAACAATTGAGAACACTCAAGGACTTTGCCTTGTCTTTTGGTTTTTGGTTTCAAACTGTTGTTATGTGAAAGCTAGCAGGTCCTTAAAACTATTTGATCTAGGTTGCTGGATAGATAACCCACGGGTTAGATGTAATGCTATGAGTTCAATCCCCAGCCCTATTCAGCTCCACCTCCCCCCTACCTCAATCTTCAGAGGTAACTCTGGGTCCCCTCAACACAACATGGGGAAGGCCCCTACAAAATAATATTTAGTATAAGGGGAAAGAAAATGAGTGGGACTGAACCCGGTATCCAGCATTTGGAGATTCTGGGGACTGGTGGCTCCACCTCAGCAGTGGCACCAGGTTCTCTGGGTTTTTAGTTCTTGGTAAAACAGGTTTGAGTAGGTAGGCAGACCCTTGACACAGACCCCAGGACCTTTGCACGATCTTTCATCTCTGCACATTCTTGTCTATAGTTTCCTCAAGGCTCTTCTTGTAGATGTCCTCAGCTTCTCTACAGTGCTCAGTTCACAGGCATGGGCCAACGTCATGCATACCTCAGAGGCCCTCCTTTTTATTGCTTTTCTTCATCCTGACCTTTTATTGCTTTTCTTCATCCTGAAAGTCTAGACCTTGTCAGCACCCTGCTTTCTAGCTCTGTGGTTTCACCCTGTCTCCCCAGCTGCCCTCACCAGGCCTCGTGAGCTGGGCACATGGGCCACCCACCTTATGATTCAGATAGAATTGAGTGGAGATGACCCTCCCACAGGAGCACCCCCTTCAAAACTCCCCTTCCTCCCCTGTTCTGGAAATAGGCCCCCTGTCTTTGAAGCAAGCAGGGGCTCAGATGTGAAGAGGGCCCTTTTCCTGAGGTCTTTGAAGGTGAGGGAAAGGAAGTGGACTGAAGTGTCCACGCAAACTCATAGAGATGTGGCAGGGAGTGACAGGGAGAATTTGGGGGTGATGGGAGTATGTGGAGAAAGAAGGATACTACCCATGAATTTGGCAAAGGTGATGAATAACTGTTGTAGAAAGACAAGCTCCAGGACTGCAGGCAAGACCGGTACATACCCAATGGTCTGAACAGGAAGTGGGGAGGCAGATCCAGGCCAGGCTCTAGACATGCCAGGGGCTGTGGGCATGGGGTGATACAGGGAGAACCTTGTCCTGTTTTGTTTGGGTTATACTTTTATGGGAGACTTGTGGATAAAAGAAGGCAGACCTCAGCCCAGAGAATTCTAGAAGATGAGAAGAGGTTTATCCCAGGAACTATGGACAGCCCCAGAGAAAAAGGAAGCTTCATTTAAAAGGGGGGACCCCTTTACAGGTAGGGTGTGCCAGCTGAGATGAGTCTATCAAGTCACCCCTAGTAGGAACTATATATACAATGGCATTCAGCATTGCTGGTGGAATGCCTGAGGGGTTCTGGGCCCTGGCTGTCCCTTGTGTTCAGTGTTGAAGCTCGGCCTCGGGGATGGGTCTGCTGATGTCCTCAGCTTCTCCACGGTGCTCAGTTCACAGGCCAACAGGCCATTGTCCCAGGCTGTCTGTCCCCAGAGCCCAAGCCGAGTGCTTCCCCCTGTGCAAAGCAGAAGTAAGCTGTGTTTGGACTATCTTTGAAATGACCAGCCTGGAAAAGGAGTGGACGGAGTTTGGGAGACTAGAGCCCGGGTGCAAACAGAGCCTGGATATTAGCGTTGGAAGGAAGGAGTTTCCGCGGCAGACTGAAGACGGCATAGCCTCTCCGGCCACAGGTGCAGAATGGATGCAGTGATCCTGCATTTGCGTCTTCCAGGTCTTAGCTGGTGGTGGCCTCTGTCCCTGGCAGGGAGGAGGGCTGGGGTGGGCGGTGGGGTTAGCTGTGAAACCCGCCAGACCTGCTGAGCAGAGAGGACTCATGGGGTCATTTTGCTTTCCTTTTCTTCACTTTTCTTCGGGGAGAGGAGAGCATCCCCAGCAGTGCTTGGGGGTTCTGGGGCTGTGCCCAGTGATATTCACTCAGCAGTGGGGGCCCGTTGGGGCTTGGATCAGGCCACTTTTCTTCCTGAGCTCCTGAAGGAGAGATGAGCAGTAGGAGGTGAGTGACCAGATCAGACAGGCAGGCGGGACAGAAATATGGACTGACCAGTGATGGGCGTCCCAGAGGAAGCAGTTGAAACTCTTAGGGACAAGTGTTCGGGAAGGGAGGGAGGGGTCTTCATCACCCGCTGCTGACCGTCCAGGGGTAACCTTTCAGAGTCCTGTGTGACTTCAGATTTATTTGCTTAACAGAACAGTTAACACAGCTCACCTTGAAGAGACAGACCATGGAAGGAATAAGTAGGAGCCCTTTTTTTTAAAAAATTTTTATTCGTGAAACACCATGAGGTACAGTTGTAGGCTTACAAATTTTTGTGCTTGGGTTTCAGTTATACAGTGATCCAGTACCCATCCCTCCACCAGTGCCCATTCTACATCATTTACATTTTTTTAAAAATTGTTGTTAGTGAAACACCATGAGGTAGGAGCCCATTTTTAATTTAAAAAGTTTTTTTATTAAAAATTCTTTTTGAGGACCTCCAAGGCAGTGCTCAGAGAACCTGGACCTCTCCCTGCAGTGCTCACATCCCGCCAGGAGAGTTGATGCTAAAGCAGAGATGTGGGGCTGGGGATGGAACTCAGGTTCCATCCTTTGCTCTTGCAAAGTTGGGATAACCCCTGAGCTATTTCTCTGAGCCCCATAAGTGGATTTGTTTATTTAAGTTTATTTTTTAATGGAATCACGGTGAGATACACAGTTACAAAGTTGTTCATGATTGGGTTTCAGTTCCCACACTAGTCCCTTCACCAGTATACATTTTCCACCACCAGTGTCCCCGAATTTCCTTCACCTCCCACCCCCCACCTCTATGGCAGGCACTTTTCTTCTCTCTCTCTCTCTCTCTCTCTCTCTCTCTCTCTCATACTTGCACTCCTTTTGGCACTATGGTTTGCAATACAGATACTGGAAGGTTACCAAGTGTATCCCTATTTCCTTTTTTTTTTTTTTTGCCTTTTGGGTCACACCTGGCGATGCATAGGGGTTACTCCTGGCTCATGCACTCAGGAATTATTCCTGGTGTTGCTCGGGGGACCATATGGGATGCTGGGAATCGAACTCAGGTTGGCTGCACGCAAGGCAAACACCTTACCTGCTGTGCTATCGCTCCAGCTCCTTGCTTATTTATTTTTGAACGACACCAGGCAATGCTCAGGGCTTAATCCTGGCTCTGCATTCAGGGATTATTTCAAGCAGAGCTCTCAGGACCATATAGGGTGCTGGGGATTGAACCCGGGTCCGCTGTGTGCAGAGCGAACACCCTCCCTGCTGTAGTATTGCTCTGGCATAAGTGGACTTTTAAAAAATAATTGCAAGCCTGCATGTTGTTGCTCAGGGTTACTTCTGACTGTGTGCTCAGGGGTCAGTCCTAGGGGGGCGGGTACTGAGGGTAGGGGTGGGGGAGGTGTGTGTGCCAGGGATTGAACCAGGAGCTCCAACATGCAAAGCAAGTGTCCAAGCCTTTGAGCCCGCTCCCTGGCTCCTGTGGCTGTATTTTCATTGAACAATTAGCAAAGGGCCTGACGTGAGTCCTTGTCTCTCTTACCCTTCTCGTGTTTCCTTGTCAGCTTACCTCAAGCAGGAGGCATTGCTTCCCCGGATAGCTCTGGACCATTCTGATGATGCTAAGAAAAATGCCTTCTTACCCATGGAAACTTTGAGAAACTATTTCTCCACAAAGCACAGGCTTCCCATGAGAGGGAAGACTGGAAAGAGGGAATAGGAATGAAACTGTTAAGCTGGTTTGCAAAATCATTTTACTCCTCCATTTATGTAACCGCTCACTCCCAGCCCTGCAAGGCATCGTAAGAAAACAACCTAGGCCACATTTATAATTAGCTCATTTTCTTTCATTCTTTTTTCTTTTCTTTTTCTTTTTTTTTTTTTTTTTTGGCCAGGCCTAACCAAGGACAGGGTTGGTTTTGTTATTTCCTTAATTGAAAGCATCAAGAAAATACAAACCAGGTCACAGAGTTTTTGATGGGGAAGGAACGCGGGCAGAAATAACCTCCCATTATCCGTCTGCCAGCGGCGGGTGGAGGTTGGCTGTAAGGCCTCCTTCTGAGGTTACCCAAACAAACCCTGGCCCTGGCAGCTCCCCCTCGGAATGTGGGAACACAGAGCAACATTTGGAAATCTTTCATTTTTTTGTTTCCCCGCCCAGGGGCCAGGGCCCAGGAAAATCCAGGTTTCTTGGGGAACCTCAGAGCTTTTGACAACCATAAAATAATTCTTTCTTGCCTCCAAAGCAGCTTGCCTTCTGCTTTCCCTGCTTTATTTCCACTTAATCGGTCAAAGGTCTCATCTGAAGATGCAGAATTGGGGCCGGAGCGATAGTACAGTGGGGAGGGTATTTGCCTTGCACGTGGACGACCTGAGTTCAGTTCCTGGCATCCCATATGATCCCCCAAGTACTGCCAGGAGTAATTCCTGAGTGTAGAGCCAGGAGTAACTCCTGAGCAACACTGGGTGTGACCCAAAAAGAAAAAAAAAAAACACGTATAAAGATGCAGGATTGACTGGAAGAGGGAATTGATGCTTTTGGAGGTGATTCTGTTCCCAGTGCTCCTGTCAGTAGTCTTGGAAAATGACCCCACCAAACTTGGTTTAGGTCCTGTGGCCAGAATGGAATCAATAAAGAATTTGAACCCAGGTCTGTTTGGCCCCCAAACTCTTGGCACTGTCATGGCTGGCAGTTACCTATCTTAGAATGTATTATGTAGAGAAATGTTTAGATACCTCATGGTTCATCATTTCACCACCAGCATCCCTGCCCCAAGACCATTTATTTAAAAAATATTTTTAGTTTCTTTTTTTTAATTGAAGTACTGTGTCACTGTAAGATACAGTTACAAAACTTTCATGATTGAGTTTCAGTCATACAATGCTCCAACACCCAACCTTCCACCAGCGTATTATTTCCCACCACCAATATCCCCCACAGCTGGTAGGGCATTTACCTTGCACGTGGCTGACCCAGTCGATCTGGGTTCAATTCCTCCACCCCGCAGCAGAGCCTGGCAAGCTACCCGTGATGTTTTCGATATGCCAAACACAGTAACAACAAGTCTCACAATGGAGATGTTAGTGGGCCCGCTCGAGCAAATATCTTCTGTATCATCCCACATACTCCTTCTGCCTCCTGCTACCCACACCTAGCCTGCCTCTAGCCTCTATGGAAGGCACTTTTCTCCCTCCCTCCCTCCCTCCCTCCCTCCCTCCCTCCCTCCTTCCTTCCTTCTTCCTTCCTTCCTTCCTTCCTTCCTTCCTTCCTTCCTTCCTTCCTTCCTTCCTTCCTTCCTCCCTCCCTCCCTGTGTAGCTCTGTCTCTGTCTCTCTCTGTCTCTGTCTGCCTGTCTCTGTCTCTCTCTCTGTCTCTGTCTCTGTCTCTCTCTCTCTCTCTCTCTCTCTCTCTCTCTCTCTCTCTCCCCTTTTGAGCATTCTCATTTGCATTGTAGATACCGAAAGGCCATCATGTTTGGTCATTTGCTCACTTTTAGCACGCATCTTTCATTCAGAGCAATCCCTTCCAACCATTACTGTCCTAATGTTCCCTTCTCTGCCAAGACCATTCTTATATCAAAGAGCTTTCCTGGGCTTCCTGAGGAGGACTCAGTAGTTTCTAGTTCTTTGTCCCTCTCCCCTTTTTAGGTTTCTACAGAAGACTTGTTCTCCTCTCTGATTTCCCACTGATCTTTCAGAAAGTAGGGGCCAAAGCCTTTCTCCTGGTGGGAAGGGAACTACTCCAGATAGGATTAGTCTGAGCGTCCCAGTGTGGACAGATGCTGATCTCTCTACCACTCTTCTGTCTGGGACTGCTCCAGCAGAATCCTGGCATGTGGGTTGCCTCATGTCGAGACAATGCCCTGTAACAAGATGGCAAGAATAAGGGTACGGACCTTCCACACCACCTCCCCCTTCCCAGGAATCCAAGGGAATTTTCCATCCAATTCAGGATGTGTTTCTAAAGCCCAAGCAGCTAGGATAGCCAAGTGGCTGGCCTGGTGTAGATGTGCAAAACCATCTTAAATGCATTAGAGCCCTGAGCCCATGCCTGACAACTTTCCTCCACGGAACTGGTAGAACCAGTGTCCTGGTTTTTTATAGGAAGGTTCTCCAAGAGCCAGAGGTAACGTTGGTCTTCCTGCTATTCTCCCATGGGGTTCAAATTGGATTCTTCCCCTTCATTATCTCCAGGAAGCGGGGGTAGGAGGTTGGGGGCTATTGCCCACGCAGGAGTCACGAAACCAGCGTTTTATTACATGCAACACAGTCATCAAAGCTGAACTTTATTTCTGAGTCCATTGGAGTCAGAAGAGAGCATGATTCAGACAGCTGACCTCCCCGCCTGGCGGCTTCCTCAGTCCCGTGTGCTCCAGTTGGCATGGGGGTTCACAGAGGGAAGTGCGCGCTCTTGAAACCTGGTCATTATTTTCAGTAGAAGGGATGTAGAAGAGTCTCACGCCCCTGATGAAATCACAAGAGGCAGCCCCTCATGTTTTCTATGCTATTCTAAGAAATTTGTTTTTTGTAGATTAATTGATTTGGTAATCTCACAATCCTAGAAATAAATTCTACCCCAGTAGGTAAGAAACCCGAGAGTCTCCAGGTGGAAGGTCATCATAACATCCAGTGAGAAGAGGCCCTGGAGAGGCCAAGTTTCCAGGAGAGTTTGGGTGGTTTTTCTGTTTGTTTTGGATTTTGTAGTTTTGTATTATTTTGTTTGGTTTCTTTTTTCATTTTTAAAAAATTTTATAAAGTAGTTCACAATATTTTATTACATTTAATATTCAAACACCGATCCCACCATCATTACACCTTCCCACCGATGCAATTTGAGTGTTTCCATCCTGACCTCCAGCCCTTGCCCCAAAGCAGAACCGAAATAATACAATATTTCCCTCAAAGGTTGGTTCTCCTACTTTGAATCTCATCACATGTAGTGTGGTACTCTTGGAATATGGGTAGGGTCTGTCTTATGAATTGTCTCATGGCCAGCCGTGAATGCAGCTGCGTGGTCCAAGAAAATGTTTACTCATGGGTGAGGCTCAGGTCAGAGCATGTGGAGAGCTGCTGTGAGCATGGTGGCAGTTGAGTTCTGGAGGTTTTCAGCTCCCGGGGCTGGGTCTCTTGGGGTAGGGAGGGGTCTCACCCACCCCCCCCTTCTGGGTCGCCCTGAGTGAAACAGCCTGGTGTAGGGTCTAGCAGCATGGTTCTAGAGTCACGTTGCTCCCTTCTAGGAGTGAAGGACTTGTGATCTGGATGGTGGCCAAGGACGAGATGATCTGGTACCAACCAGGAGTGACTTATGGACATGACTGCTGAGTTGCCAGAGACAGGGAGATACGGGCAGAGGATCTCCATTCCCAGTCCTGTTGAACCCAGAGTTCTCAGTCACAAAGTCCCGCATACCTGGGTTTTCTGGGGGTTCACTTGTGTTTTATTTTCTTTTGGAACTACACCCAGCGATGCTCAGGGAGCACTCCTGTTGGGTCTCGGGGGTCCTATGTGGTGGTGGAATCAAATCTCTGCACTGTGCAAGACCAACTCCTTATCTCTCTTGACCAAGGTTTTGGGATGGGTTTTACTGTCTGCTTTTGTTTGGGAGCCACATCTAGAGGTACTCAGGGCTTATTCCTGGCTCTGGAATTGCTCCTGGTGGGGCTCATGGGATCATATGAGATGTCAGCTATCAAACCCAACAGTTTTGTAAGCTTGACAGTTTTTTTCAGTCTCATGTAAGGTAAGGTACATGTCTGCTGTACTTGGTTTGGTTGGTTGGTTGGTTGGTTGGTTGGTTGGTTGGTTGGCTGGCTGGCTTTTTAAGATGCACCATGAATGACAGCAACAATCCTTGTTGCACTCTATGTTTAAATCTGCTATTTTGAGTTGTAGAGGTGCTTTCTGAAGTCAGACTTAGCTCATAAATAGAAAGCATGAAACCCAGGCCCCAGCCCATATGGGAAGTAAGTAGGTGATGTGTGAGAACAGACAGAACAGGTGTTAAAATTTATGAACAGTAACAGAAGCCTTAGAAATATATGGCCGACTGAGACTTAAACTGAAAGATTTTGTGACTGTTCTCGTGGTGATTCAATAAATAAATAAAAAAAGAGATATACTATACTTTTATAATCATTATATTAAGTATGGCAATAAAATATTGAAAATTAAAAAAAAAAGAAAAAAGAAAGAACTCCATTGGACAGTTAAATGGGGAAAAGGGACAGTGATGTGGGGGCTGTTTTGAAACACAGTCCCTCCAGGGTGACTCAGGGAGTTGAATCCTCTGACCTGTGCAGATTTTCTGCCATTTTGAATGGAATTAAATTGCTCTTACTTATTCATTACTGAAATTTAAAAATCGAGAAATGTCTCAGAGCAACCAAAATTTTGGCTTTTCTTGCCCAAGGGAGAGGATTAGGTAATCCGTACGCCTCAGCTTCACTTCTAGGCCAAACCCACATGTCTGCAACGGGACCCGTGGTCAGAACAGAACCGCAGCGTGGACCCTGTTACCTTCCAGCTCCACCTTGTTTGGGTCATGTCTCGTGTCTGCAGTCGGTTTTGGAAATGTGGTTGTGCAGGTTCGAGCCGTTCTTCCCACAAGGCTCAGATTGGAGAATTCCAAACATATTTCTCCCTGCCTATTTCAAGCATGCCCCGTCCTCTCTCACTGGAGTCAGGGGTGAGTGGCCTGCCAGCTTCAGGGTCTTTTGAATTCTGGTGGTTTCCAAAGCAGGGGCTCAGGGGAGGGGTGTCCCAGCTCTGCCTCTTCCTAGTCTCAGGTTTTGGGGCTAAGATACTTCTACCCTGTGTTTCTTTAAAGGACACACACAAGGGTCAAGGAGAGAAGTTTGCGTGCAGCATTGTTGGGGACAGGGTCTTCCAAAGCATCTGGGACTCCAGGACACCCTGGTGATACTCTGCCAACCAATCTCAAGCCTGAGGCTCTGGGGCTGAAGACCTCTGTGGTTCAAGGACCCCCAGGATTCTTCTCATTTGCTGGCAGAGTGCAGGACTTACAGGGACAGATCTGGAGGAGAGCAGGAGTTATTCTGCTCCCCACCCCCTACCGTATACTGTGCTCTGCGCTGCCCCCCCACCCCCACTGAATCCTTGTTTAAAGACTTGCACTTTATATTTTGTCACTGATAGAGACAGTAACAGATGTAACTATTTTTAAATTTTTTTTAATTTTTAATTTTTTAATAAATGCCAGACACAGTAACAACAAAATCTCCAATGGAGACGTTACTGGGCCCGCTCGAGCAAATCGACGATCAACGGGAGGGCCTTTACCTTTACCTTTAATAAATCACCATGAGGTACAGTTACAGACTTACAAACTTTCATGCTTACATTTCAGTCATACAATAATCGAGTACCCATCCCTCCCCCAGTGCCCAGTCTCCACCACCAATGTTCCCAGTAACCCTCCCATCCCCTACCCCATTTCCCCCCCACCCCCCACCCCGCCTCTGTGCCAGGCGCATTCCCTTTTACTCTCTCTCTCCTTTAGGGTGTTGTGATCTGCAATGCAAGTATTGAATGGCTAGCAGATGTAACTTTAATCAGAAGGGCTAAAAAGATATTTTTAAAATTTTGCTTGTTTTTGGAACACACCTGGCAGTGTTTGGGAGCTACTGTGTGTCCCACCCCTACCTCCACCCCTGCCCCAGGACTCTGAGAATTCCTCTTAGCCTCATAGGACCATTTAGTGTCAAGGATAGAACTAAGACTTCATACAAAGCATGTGCTCCCATCCTTTGAGCTGTCTTCCCAGTTCTAGGTTTTGGGGGAAGGGAGGCATGCTGAGCAGTACTCACTGACCACAGCTGACTCCTGGCTCAGGGGTCACTGGCAGGCATGCTTAGGGGATCACACACAATGCCAGATATCAAACCAGAATCAGTGCATGCAAAACAGGTACCTATAACCCTCTGTACCATCTCACTGACTCTCCCTTAAAAAAATTCTTTTTAAGTATATAAAGATAAATAGATAGTCTCTTAAGACATTTCACTTGCTTCTACTTACTGTAACCAACGACATGGCTTCAGGCAAGTTACCTACTATTTTAGGACCTCAGTTGACCCATTAACTGACAGGAAAGATTCAGGCCCTCTTTGCAGGGGTGTCAGAATACCAACTCAGACAAAGACATAGGCATGGAAGCCACGGGGGGTTGGGGAGTGTTACAGAGTGTTTGCATATAAAAAGCTATGTTTGAAGGGTTTGTTTGCTTTGTATAACATTCTCAAAAGTTCTTTATCTCTAGGGACTCCCAGATGACAGGGAGGGATACTGCTTAGAGCTGCAAGCAGGTCAGAAGGAAACCTGTCTGTTCCCAGTCTCTTGGCCCTGACACAGGCTCACTCCAGTATTTGCAAAGCCCACAGGAGGGAACTAAGAAAGGCTCCCTACCCAGGGCTCCCTAGGAAACAAACTAGCACCCAGGCCAATAGGCTGTTAAGCCAGTGAAGTTCTAGCCTCTGTTTGTACTGCATATACCTGAAGGATGAGCTGAAGTTGGAATTTAGAATTCCAGAAATCCTTGGAATTCTGTGTCCAAATGTGGCTGAGAAGGGCATGGGGGCTTGGATCAGTTGTGTTAATGCCCTTTTAAAAATTATCAATCTATCTCCAGTTCTTTTCATAAATCCTTGGAGGCATATTTTTTTCATTGATATAGTGCTGAAATAGATTTGCTCATGCACAATTAAGGAAAATTCTCTACATTTTTAAATAAGATTTCCCACTGGTCATAAATAAACATGCAGCAGCCAGACTAAGCATCCATTCCACCTATGTTCTTTTTCTTCTTTTTATTTACTTATTTTTATTTGGGGGCCACACCCTGTGATGTTCAAGGGTTACTCCTGGCTCCTCACTCAGGAATCACCCCGGCAGTCTCAGAAGACCATATGGGGATTGAACCTGGGTCAGCTGCATGCAAGGCAAGTTCCCTTCCCTAGCAAGTTCCCACTATGCTATCTCTCCATCCCCCACCCATGTTCTAAGACCAGCACAGCTCTGAACTGTAGAAGCATAACCTATAAATGGAGACCTTAGATCCCTTAGAGATTCTGAGATTTGTACTTTTGCTTCTAAGGGTTTGACAAGTGCCCTCCAAGAGAGTTCCAAGTTCTCATTTCTAGTGCCCATATGAGAAATGAAGAGCTGACTCTTAAAATCTTTATTTATTTATCTACTTATTATTGAATCACTGTGAGATACAGTTACAAAGCTTTCATGTTTGAGTTTCAGTCATACAATGATCGAACACCCATCCCTCCACTAGTACACATCTTCCACCACCAATACCTCCAGTATTCCACCACCCCCTTCCCAGCCCTCCCCCTGCCTCTATGGCAGACAATTTCCCCCATACTCTCTCTCTACTTTTGGGCATTATGGCTTGCAATATAGATACCGGGAGACTATCATGTTTGGTCCTTTACTTTCAGCACACATCTCCCATCTCGAATGATTCCACCAACCATCACTGACTTAGTGATCCCTTCTCTCATCCAGCTTCCTTCTACCCCAGAAGAGCTGACTTTTTGTTTGTTTTAGGGCCTCCACTGATGGTGCTTAGGGCCTACTCCTTTCTCTGTGCTCAGGGATCACTCCTGGTGAGTCTCAGGGAACCATATGGTAATGAATCGAACCTGGATCAGCCGTGTGCAAGGCAAGTGCCTTACCTGCTGTACTATCTGATGGCCCCAAGAAGTGGAGGGTTGGGAGCTTGGTGCCTAACAGGAGTCTGGCTTCCATTCACCTCTGCACATGCTCAGTAAGGGGCAGCTGGAACTGGCTTGGCCCTAACCAAGACGCTACACAGACTGAGCTCCACTCAGCCAAGCAGACCTTCCCTGAGCTTCTTATTTTTATTTTGCTTGTTGGGGGCCACGCACTTAGGGCTTATTCCTGGCTCTGAGCTCAGGGATCACTCCTGGTGAGGCTTAGGAGACCATAACAGGGTGCTGGGGATTGAACCTGGGTCAACCACATGCAAGGCAAGTGCCCTATGTGCTGTGCTATCACTCCAGCCCTGCTTCTTGGACCCTTGAAGCCTGTCCTCAGTCCTGACACTGTACACTGTGTTTAGTCCTCAAGTCAGAATGAGCGGAGAGGCAGCGATGGAGAACCATGATCCGAGGGCCCCGCCAAGCACCCTTTTTGTTCTTCTGCAACACCCAGGTTATTTAGATTTTTATCCAGCTGGAATTGGTGACTGGATGTGTCACTTGTTTTTCCAGAAAATTTCTTCAGTGGGAGTTTGGCTTCTTCTGATACCTGTGGCTATCCAGAAATTCTGCTTCCACTCTGTTCTCCTATAAGAAAATTGTTGAATCTCTGGTCTGCTCATGAATTTACCAGATAGGAAGCCCAGCATTCCATCCTAGAACCACCTGGTGCCAGGGTAACTCTACAATTGCCGCTGAGTACCACTAGGTAGGCCACACTAAAAAAATAAAATGGCTAAAAATTGAGCTCTCATTTGACCCAGCAATACCACTTCTGGGAATATACCCTGGAGGCTCAAAAAAGACACAGCAGAAAACCATCTACACTGCTATGTTCATTGCAGATCTATTTACCATAGCCAGAATCTGGAAATAACCTGAGTGCCCAAGAACAGACAATGGATAGAGAAACTATGGGACATCTACACAATGGAATACTATGTAGCTGTCAGGAAAAATGAAATCATAAAATTTGCCTATAAATGGATGGACATAGAGAATATCATGCTGAGTGAAATGAGTCAGAAGGAAATGCACAGATACAGAATGACTACGTTCATTTGTGGTATGCACTATAGAACTGTCCTCCCATTGTTCATCGATTTGCTCAAGTGGACACCAGTAACATCTCATAACAAATTGTGAGAATTTTTACTGTTTTTGGCATATTGAATACATCACAGATAGCTTGCCAGGCTTTGCTGTGCAGGTGAGACACTCTCAGTAGCTTGCCGGGCTCTTCGAGAGAGGCAGAGGAATCGAACCCAGGTTGATCGTGTGCAGGGCAAATGTCTTATCTGCTGTGCTAATATTTCATCGATTTGCTCAAGCGGGCCCAGTAACATCTCCATTGTGAGACTTGTTACTGTGTTTGTCATATTGAACACGTCACGGGGAGCTTGCCAGGCTTTGCTGTGGGGTGAGATACTCTCGGTAGCTTGCTGGGCTCTCTGAGAGGGGTGGAGGAATCAAACCCGGCTCAGCCAGGACGGCTACATGCAAGGCAAACGCCCTACCGCTGTGCTATCGCTCCAGACCTGGAGCGATATATATATATATCATGGTCACGGTCCTCCCGTTGTTTATTGATTTTCTGGAGCGGGCCCAGTAATGTCTCCATCGTGAGACCTGTTACTGTGTTTGGCATATCGAATACATCACGAGTAGCTTGCCAGGTTTTGCCGTGCGGGCGAAATACTCTCGGTAGCTTGCCGGGCTCTCCGATAGGGGTGGAAGAATCGTACTTGAGTTGGCCATGTAGGCTGCATGCAAGGCAAACGCCCTACCGCTGTGCTATCGCTCCAGCTATATATATATATATATATATATATATATATATATATATATTTATATTTATATATATTTATCAGAAGAAGAATATCCATGGCCAGGGAAAACAAGGGTTAGGAGGGCTGGACAGTGGTTGGAACTAACCACAAGTGCATGGGAGGCTGAGTGTAGGTAAGACAGAGAAAAGACTGCTGTGACAACAATAACTGGGAATGATCACAACTGGACGAGATCTGAGGGTCAAAATAGGTAAGGGATATTCATGATAACTTTCAGTATCAATATTGCAAACCACAATGCCCAAAAGTAGAGAGAGAGAAGAAAAGTGCCTGCCACAGAGGCAGGCAGGGAGTGGGAGATGGGGGGTGATGGGAGGGAACCTGGGGACACTGGTACTGGGAGATGTACACTGGTGGAGGGATTGGTGTTGCAATACAATATGACTGAAATCCAATCTTGAACAGCTTTGTAATGGTCTGTGTCACAGCGATTCAATTAAAAAGTTAAAAATAAATAAGTAAACAAAATAGACAAAATGGATGATGTCATTTTTGTTGATGAAGTCTCCTTAATGAGTTCAACCCATTTTCACCCCTTAACTGATGAGAAGTCTACGCTGACATTCATTTGTGCGGTTGTGTGCATACTCCTTTGTTCTTACCTGGGGATGTGTTTAACTTCAGAGACTCTCCACGCTTTTTCTTCACATCATTCATATTAGAGGGCCTTTGGGGCTTTAAAGAAGTAAAGATAATGTACTGGAAAGCTTAGAGAGCAGAGGTACCCAAACTTAATTGGCCTACTGCCCCCTTTTCAGAAATAAAATCACTCATTGCGTACACCCCTGAGAAACCTACCTTCCTTCAGCAATCAAACAGAGCCCTGTTAACACCCTGACTGAATTGTACCCAGGTTATTCTGTCCCCACTGGGTTATTCCTACAACCTTTACCCCTCCAGGGCATTGGTATTGCCTATTTGGGAAATCATTCTAGATGATTATTTAACAGGGGCTACTTTCAGACTTACACCTGTAGTTCAAAGAGACAAGAAGGTATGGGACGATGAGGTACAGAGTTCAAGCCCCCTGTGATGCTTTCCAGGAAAAATGCTCTTAGCTTGGGGGGAACTTGTATGGGCAGAGGTAGGACCGAAAGTGCCAAGCAGCATGCAATGTACTGATCACAGAGCGAAACTGAGTCCTGGAGGGTGACAAAGACCCAGCAACCAGCCTAGACTTTTCATCCTCTGAGTCCTTCAAGTTTGAAAGAAAGAAATGTTAGACTTGGTTGGCCTGGCAGTATCCATAACAGTCTAACCCTGTCTCCCAAATATCTTCCTAGAAGCCATTGCTGAACTGTGCATCCCTCTTTTCCAGGAGAAAATGCGGAAGTGTCCATGGATGTCTCTCTGGCTTACCGTGATGACTCATTGGCTGAGTGGACTGAAATGGCCCACGAGAGAGTGCCCCGGAAGCTCAAATGTACCTTCACATCCCCCAAGGTACGAGAGCTGCTGTCTACGTGAGTGGTCGATGGTTTTCCAGGTGGGATTGGGGGTGGGGGGGAGGATATTTGCCTTGTAGTTTAGAGAATGTGTTCCTCGGCATGTGTGACCAACAGAAGTTGGCCAGAGTTCTCAGCTGAGAACAGGGTACTGGATCTGTAGGTCATATTCTTGCCAAGGGAGAAAGAGCAGAAGAAAGAATGTCTGTTTGAAATGACTGAGTTGTTTTTCTGGAAAACTTCCATCAAACAGCTCTTGGTTTTTTGGTTTTGGTTAATGGTTGAAAGTGTGTGGACAATGTGACTAAGGTATTCACATGAAGAGTCTTGAGACTCTCTTCAGCTTATTTATTTATTTATTTATTTATTTTTTAGGGTTGCTTTTTTTGGGTCACACCCGGCAATGTGCAGGGGTTACTCCTGGCTCTGCACTCAGGAATTATTCTTAGAGGTGCTCTGAGGACTTAAGGGATTCAGGGGATCGAACCTGGGTCACCGTGTGCAAGACAAATGCCCTACCCACTGTGCTATCGCTCTGGCCCCCTTCACCTCAAACTCTCTTCATTTTAGATCAGTGCTTGTCTCTGTGTCTTAGGTTGATTCTGTGCCCAAGTTCCTGTGGACGGACAGTCCCAGTGAATGCCACAGCCTAGTGGAAGAATCTTAGTTCATTTGTGACTTCTTATACCTTAAGGTCTTCTCAATTGTAGAGGGCTTTTGCTTCTCTGATGTTGGCAGGAAAACACTTATCATTCCCTAACGCCTACCTTCCTAGGAAGGTTATTGCTGAGCATGAAGAGTAAGAAGACATTTCCTTTGGGACAAAGATCTGAGAGTCCTCATAAAATCAAAAGCAGAGATGACATCTCTGCCTAAAAGAATCATGGAACTTGATGGGATCAAGACCCGCTGGGGGCCCTTTTCAAATGCTGGGTACTCATCACACACACATACATTTCCCGAAGATTCAGGGTCCCCCAGCCTTTCTTGAAAGTGTCTCTGTGAAGATGAAGACTGAACCAAACTTAACTGTTGCTATTGGTCACTCATGTTCCTTCAGGGAGCTGGCCTGGAGCCTCACTAGCCGGGTGATCTTTGATGTCCCTCTGGATACAGAAATGTTCTCATTTCCTTGCTGTGAAGAATGTGAGAGACCCAAGGTCACCCAAACACATGTTTGATGTTTCATTCTGTCTTCATCTGAGTCTCTCCACAAGGACTTGGATAACTGTAGTGCCCACCCCACTGATTGGACCCCTCCTCTGCACCCCTGCCCTAGGGCTGGTCTTGCCCAACTTGGGTTTTGCCTGTAACTTCAGGGTTAGGATTCTCCATTAAATGGTTAGGCAGGTTGGAGCCTCAGAAGGCCAGGCCCAGCACAATCTGTCCTCTCTGCAAAGGGCAACAGAGGGTGCACAGTGCCAGCATTGTTCAGAGCATGAATTTGAAGCCAAACAGACTGTGGCCTCTGCCCTCGGCCTCTCGCTACGCGTCAAGCTTACTTCGTTTGCTGAATGGAAACGTGTCTTGGGGGTCTCTCTAAGGACTGAGGAGGTGGGAAAGGACACACACGTAATGACCAGACATTGCACATCTAATCTGAGATATGCTTGAAAATGAAAGAGGAAGTGGGCTGAATGTCCAGCTGGGCTGTGTTGGGGGAACCACCCTGTTCACACCAGCACCTTTTGTGACACTGAGGAAGTCTCCTTCTTCCTGACACCAGAGTCACAGCAGGTGTAGCCACGTTAACGTAACCTGGGAGCTCATAGGAGACAAAGAGTCCTCAGCACACAGCTACAACCCTTAGAATCGAAACCCCTACTAGGGTCTGGAGACCACTCCCAGTGGTACCCTCCAGGACTCCACCAAACGATGCTTGGGAGCGCCTGTGATGCTGGGAATGTAGCCTAAATATGGTGCATGTTAGGAAGCGCCCTAACTGCTGTACAATCTCCCTACCCCCTGTACAAGGTCTCATTGCTTCTCTTCTTCAGTCTGCTAAAGGTAGATGCTTTGTTCCCCATGCCTGCTTTGTCCTTCCACACCCAAAGCAAAAAGCCATCTGGAGTTGTTTTGGGGTCTGCCCTTAGGGGAAGCTGGAGGTATAATGAATGGTTAGAGCGAGACAGGAAGGAGCCAGAAAAAGAAATAACTCTCATTTCCAAATCTTTGGGTGCAGTGGAAGAAATTAATTAAAAACTGCATGGGGGGCTTGCATCGCTGAGATGTGACTGGTGATCTCAGTTAAAGGACCACGGCTTTGGGATAGAGCCTGAATTCTGTTTTTCTCCTCTAAAGAGCCTGATTTTCACCTTCCTATCACCCTTGGAGAGCAGAAGGTACAGAATGGGGGAAGGTGGGTAGGAAGCCTGCAGTTGCCTTTTAATGATGCTTGCTTAATTATCTTTAGGATGTGTTCACTCCTTCTAAAAACGGTATTAAACCTTGAAAAGAAGGAAGGAAATGAATCATCACATATATACTTTCTGATTGCCATGAAATTTAGTCTTAACGTATGAAGATTAAATGAGAAATTGCTTGAAAGCTTTCTCAGTCCCTGGTGGATTATGACTTTTTTTTTTTAAGTTCAGTTGCCACCTGCTGTAATTTGTCCTAATTAGCTAGTCTCAAGTCAGAATTGAGGGGAGGGGGGAAGGAGAGGGGGGAGGGGAGCAAGAGAGGTAAGGGAGGAATGAATTTTTCTTCCTAAGTACCTGAAATAGGACAGAAGCAAAATCTCAGAGCATAAGGAAAAGTCCCCACAGACAGGTCACAATAGATTTCTCTCAGAGCCAGGCAGACAAGCCCAGAATCTCAGACTCCACCATGCCTCTGATTGCTTGTCAAGGTCAGGGCTAGAGTTTGCACTTCCTGCCTGGGAATCCAGTGCCTCTCAGACTCACTCCATCCTTCCTGCTGCCTGTCCCTAGCAGAGCTGGAGATGGCCCCATGGGTAGGGAGAGGAAGACCCGCCTTCATACAATCCCAGCCATGACTTTGGGGAGCTTGGGAGAAATGCAGAATCGAGTCAGTGGCATAGCATCAGACTAAGTCCTTTTACTTTGCTTCCCCTTCAAACACTCTATTTCCAGAAAGAAAATAAGACCCCGACTAGAAACCCATCTGGAAACCTGTTTCTTGCTGTGACCCAACAGAGCAGTCTGCCTTGTCAGTGCAATTTAATCTGAGGCTAAGTCAGAGTCGGGATATTTTCAGCATTTCCCACGATGTCTTAATACTAGCCCCGATGTGTAAGTGAAAAGGAGAAAGAAAGGGAAGCAGAAGATGACTCTAGACTAGGGGAAATCATCCAACCTGGCAGCTGAGGTTTGGAAAAGAAGCCGGATTCTTTCGACAGAAGTTTCTGAAGTTTGCAAGATAGGAACTGTCAGTGCAAAGCCTGGAGACCACCGTGATTGATTAGTGATATCTGAAGTGAGTGGAGACAGGAAGAGAAGCTTCATTTAACCTAGGTGGAATGCACAATCGACCCCTGAAACTTGTCTTATATGTTTCAATCCAGAAGTCTATTCGTGGATGACAAGCTCTGCTGTTCAATAAAGATTTCCCCAAGATCACAGAAGGCTTTGCACACTGGATTATAGATTTGTTCTCTTCTCCTAAATTTGTTCTCACCTTTTTTTTTTCTTTTTAAAAAACACCCGGCTATGCACAGGGGTTTCTCCTGGCTCTGTACCCAGGAATTACTCCTGGTGGTGCTCAGGGGACCATATGGGATGCAGAGGATCGAATCTGGGTTGGCCACCTGCGAGGCAAACACCCTCCCCGCTGGACTATCACTCCGGCTCCTTTTCTCACCTTCTTGTTCTTCTCCTTGTGTTCTTGTTGAGATGCCATGAGGATGACCACAGATTTGACTGTGGTGTTCACACATTTGAATTGTGGTGTTCATTGGGGCTTGCATATCTGGTTGTGGAGCTCACGTGCTCCTCCTTAGCGCTTGCTTCAGTCTCAAACCTTGGTGGTTTTCAGACATTTTGCACTTGCTGTGCTGGGACTCCCAGGCTGTAGAACTGCCAGGATTGCACTGGATGCTGGCATCGATATTGGGGATCCAGTTCCTGCCCTCATTGCTTGCAAGGCAGGTATTTGAGCCAATAAGCCATCTCCCAGCTATTTGAGCTCTTAACTCTGAAGGGTTTTTTTCATTTTCTTTATTTTTGTTTTGGGAGGGGGTAAACACACCTGGCAATGCTTAAAGATTACTCCTGGCTCTGCACTCAGGAATTACTTCTGGCAGAGCTTGGGGGAACCGCAAATGCTCTTCCTGCTGTACTATCTCACTGGCTCTAAAGTTTTGTTTTTTTGTTTTTTTCCAATGATGGAGATGGGGCAAAGCAATGTTCAGCAGGTAGGGCACTTGTCTCACATGCAGCTGGCCTGAGTTTGATCCCTGGCAGCCCACTGGTCCTCCAAATCTCACCAGGAGTAAACGTGAGCACTGCAAGTTATGGCCCCCAAACAAAAGCAAAACAAAAAACAAAAAAAAGAAGGCGATCCAGAGAATTCAGGAAAAACAAGTTAGGTCTCCTGTATCCATGAATAAGGTTAAATGTCACGGTCCTCCCATTGTTCATTGATTTGCTCGAGCGGGCCCGGTAACGTCTCCATCATGAGACTTGTTGTTACTGTGTTTGGCATATCGAATACGTCATGGTAGCTTGAGCCAAGTAAATGTGGAAGTTGTAACAAAACCCAAACATCCATGGCAGACACTCCTCAGCTTTATCTGGGTAAAGTTTCTGCCTACAACAGCTCAAAGCTTTGCATGCCACATACTGGAAGTTCCTTCCACCCAACAGAGAAACAGAGTAGGAGTCCTGGTGGGGAAAGCAGAATTTTGCTTTCAAAATCAAGCTGAGTTCTGACTCTGTAATCTCCCTTTGTTATGTAAAAAGTGCCCCAGCCTCTTCTTTCACCTGACCAGAAGTTCAAAAGACTTTTCTAGACACTGGCCTAAACTGTTTTTATTAAAATATCTTTTTCCTCTCGACTTGTCTCTTTGGCAGTTAGAAGTTTGGAGTCAGAAAAGTCCCTGTGGATGACTCTGGCAAACTCTTCTCCTTGCTCCTGTCCTCCCTTTCTGTCTGAATCCCAATGGCTCTTTGAGTTGCTTTTTTTCCCCCATGTGGAATCCATCAAAGGAAGGCATTTTCAGCTTCTGGGAGCTTCTTTTGCAGGGTCAAACCATAAAAATAATTAGTAATCAGCGAGAGATGCTCCTGAACCTTAGGACGCTGTCCAGGCACAGAGGTCTCCAGGACTGAGTTGCAGATCTTGAGCCTTTATAGCCCCAGTGGATCAGATTAATAAAATGCGAGGTTGGAATGAGAGTTCAAAAGGTTGTTAAGAGAAAGAGAAAGAGAGAGAGATGCTTTTTTACTTAAAATATCTGGGTCTACCACAGTACATTCCACACAGGTAGGGGTTGGGGGTTAGAGGGGAGGGTAGTTGTCAGTGGACACTACAAGACCTCTAGGATGCTTTATCTGTGCCTCTAAGGTATACCTTTAAGCATTAGGGGTTTTGTTTTTTTGTTTCATTTGGGGGCCATACCTGGTGGTGCTAAAGACTTTCTCCTGGCTCCACACTCAGGCATCGCTCTTGGCAGGACTCAAGGGATCATATATGGGGCCAGGGATCGAATCCTGGTCAACCTCATGCAAGGCTAATGTCCTACCCATTGTACTATCCTCTAGCCCAGCATTAGGTTTTTCTTGTTTGTTTATGTTTGGGCCCCACCCAAAAGTACTCAGCGGCTAGTCCTGTCACTGCACTTGGGATGATATGGGGTGCTGGGGATTGAACCCAAGTTGGCCCTGTGCAAGGCAATCACCTTACCACTGTACCATCTCTCCCACCCCAAAGCATTATCTTTTTAAAAATTGGTGATGCAAAAGTAAGAGAATGCCAGCATGTCTATCAGAATTGGTGGCCTTGCCTCTAACCTTTACATCCTTCTTTCAGACCCCAGAGCATGAGGGCCGTTACTATGAGTGTGATGTCCTTCCTTTCATGGAAATTGGGTCTGTGGCCCATAAGTACTACCTTCTTAACATCCGGCTGCCTGTGAATGAGAAGAAGAAAATCAACGTTGGGATTGGCGAGATCAAGGATATCCGGTTGGTGGTAAGTGAATGGAATGGATCTAGGCCACCTGCGATGTGAGAGCAGAGGTCCAGCACCCTGGTTCCTAAGCAAGTGCATTAGAAATCTGTTTCCCTCTTGAAACCTGTGGTCAGACCTTGCTGGTATGATCTGAGAAACAGGAATTATGGTACCACCGCAACCCCTCGGTTCATCTATTTCTGGTGAGATTACAAAGATTGCAAATCACGCCAGCAAAGAGCCTTAAATTTGCATTGTACCAATCATGATTGTTGGATGGATAAACCCAACTCTACCACCTTGCATGCATAAATGTTCAAGGGAATAGTGGTTTTTTGGTTTTTCTTTTTCTGTTTTATTTTCTGAGCAAAGGAAAAAGAATAAAACATGAAAACAGGAGACACTTATTAAAGAACATAAACAGAAAACACATAAGAAAGATGTTTGACACTTGAACAACATAGGTATGAACTGAGAGGCCCCACTGATATGCAAGTTTTCTTATAAATCAATGATGTCAACTTAGAGTGTCAGTAAGTCGCTGTAATACTATAAATGTAATTTTGTTTCTTAATGGTATTTTCTTTCCCTAGCTTGGCTTATTGTAAAAGTTTATTTTATAATATATATGGCATGTAGAAAACTATTTGTGTTAATGCAATTAAAAAGGCTTTTGGTCACTAGTCGGGCGATGTTCAAAGTTACACACATTTTTTTTTTTTACTATATACATTGGTGACCTCATCTCCCACATTGTTCCAGGATCAACTGACTTATCAACTGTCAGAGATTAGAAGGCATCTATAGATACAGAAACACGTTAAAAAAATCATTTGTAAGATCTTGGAAGGAACTGCTATGGAGATTTGATTTCACATATGTTCTATACATCCATAACCCTTCACTTACAAAAGTGGGTTCCTCTTAAGGAATAAATTCCAGCAGTATCAAAAATAAAAAAAAAAATGGGAGGTCCTTACTCAAAAGTGTAGATCTTTAGCTTCCTGCTTTTAATTGATTTAATGCAACGTATACATATACACAAGCACTCTGCAATCCTATATAATACCACCAGTGTTTTACTTTGAATTTATCTTAACAGGTTTCTCGGTCTCACATGTGAGGGCATGTAGGCTATCATCCAATTTTCAATGAAAACATTACAGAAACATCTTTGATCATGTTCTTAGTCATTTCCTGGGCATAGAGTGGGTGCACTTTTTTTTAAAAAAATTATTTTCTTAGAGTTGTTCACAATAATGGATTACATTCAATATTTCAATACCAGTTTCACCACCATTACACCTTCCCACCACCATAATTTAGAATTTTTCCACCACCATTCGAGCCTACCCCACAGGGAGATGCTAGATAATTTATTTTGTATTGCTTGTTGTGAATAGCATGAGATGTCTTATGGCTGCATGCTCCTGGAATTCTAAAATTTTAAATAATTAGGGTCTGGAGAAATCTTTGCAGTAAGCTGCCCTCTTCCAAGATTCATTTGTAAGTCTCTGGATCATGGCCGTTTATGCACTTAAATGCCAGTTCGAGGACCCCGTAGGAGTAGGAAGAAAGGAAGGAACTGCCGTCCCCAATCCCTGGGAATCTGGAGTTTGCAGTCACTGGTCCCGCATACCTGTTTTTTTTTTTTTAATTGGGTTCTGGAAGTTTGTGGCCGCCGGGATTCCTAGGGTAGAGTGGATGCACTTTTGAACCCTTTGATTTCTGTACTGCCCGAGGAGAACTGAGGAACTCTGGAGAGCTCTGGATTTCACAGTGTAAGAGCTCTTGATCTGGAAAGATCAGCAGATCAGGTTGCTTTGGACCTCTCCCCAAAAGGTGCTACATAGTAGGAAAATGACATGGGGGTTGACTCACCTTCAAAATTCTGATTTCTGGGGCTGGAGCAGGTAGGTTGGTTGCCTTGCATGCAGCAGACCCAGGTTCAATTCCTGGCATCCCATAGGGTCCCCCCAGCACCACCAGGAGTAATTCCTGAGTGCAGAGACAGGAGTAACCACTGAGCATCACTTGGGTATGACCCAAAAAGCAAAAAAAAAAAAAAAAAAAAAAATTCTGATTTCTTCCTAGGGAATCCACCAAAACGGGGGCTTCACCAAAGTGTGGTTTGCCATGAAGACCTTCCTCACGCCCAGCATCTTCATCATCATGGTGTGGTACTGGAGGAGAATCAACATGATGTCCCGACCCCCGGTGCTTCTGGAAAAGTAAGAGCTGGTGGCAGGACACACTTCAGGAATGCCTTCCTGCTACTCCCATCCTGCCGGTCACTGTGACCCTCAGGTGGTCACTGTGTGGTGCGGGCTGGTTCAGCCTGCATCCCTTGGGCTCCTTTTCTCTCTCTGCTCACCAGGCAAATTGTTATAAAACTCTGAATTTCTCCAGCTCTCCTATTTCCAGCTCTTGCTCTCTTTGTTCTTCACCCCATGCTGATATTCAGAAAGTTCTCTTCTGTGTCAGCAGATGAAGTGCTTTTCTCCTTCTCCCGGAGGACAATGCTTCTGCAGAAATACCATTTCCTGGGGAGGTGGCTCAAAGGACTGGAGCATGTGCTCTGTATGTGGGAACCCCAGGTTTAGTCTCCTGGGAAATGCTGGGAGCCACCCCCAGCCCCAAGGTCACTGGCAAGCACTGGTATCCCCTAAGCACAACCGAAAAAAAAAAAAAAACCTGTGTTATTGTCTCTTCCTTCCCTGCGGGTCCTTCTAATTACTGGACAACATGTTTATCCCCTGTTAGCAAAACTTTTTCCACTTTCCCATGAGCCCACCCACCTCTTCTCTGCTCATTTTTGCAAAACTTAAAGAACTGTGCCTTTATAGCATATCTCCCCTCTCCAAGGCACCCTTCATGAAAACTACACGACCGTCTTCCATGGCCTACCTCCCAAATCTGGCTTGCCTGCTACCATCGTAGCAGTGGCCAAGGGTCCCCCATGTTCTGCAGTGGGGGTGTTTACACAGTTGGTTGCTGACACATGCCCCATTGATCACATGCACTTGTGGTGGTTGTCACACATGCATGTACCCAAGCATTATTGGGTGGTGGGTGGTGCTGGGAATAGAACCCACAACCTCTGCCTGCAGGGCAGGTGTTCTGCCACTGAGCCATCCTGGGCTCCCCATTGCAAGTTACCAGTGACCTCTTCCTTCCAAGCCAGCAGTCATTTCTTGGGCCTCACTTTTCTTCTCTGTTCTTATGTTTTGTTTGGGGGCCATACCCAGCAGTGCTCAAGGATTACTCCTGGCTCTGTGCTCAGGGATCACACCTGGAGGGCTAAGAGGACTATCTGGGTTGCTGGGAATGAAACCTGAGTAGGCCACATGCAAGGCATGTGCCCTAGATGCTATATTTTTGTTGTTGTTTTTAATTTATTTTTATTTTATTCTAATGAATCACTGTGAGATACAGTTACAGACTTACAAGCTTGCACGATTACGTTTCGGTCATACAATGTTCAAGTACCTATTCCTCCACCAGTGCCCATTTTTCACCACCAATGTTTCCAGTATCTTTCCTGCCACCCCCACCTCTTCTTCCCTCCCCACCCCCCACCCCTGCCTCTGTGGCAGGCACATTCCCTCTTACTCTCTCTGTCTCCTTGGTGTTATGGTTTGCAATACAGGTACTAAGCGGCCATTATGTTTGGCCCATAGTCTACATTCAGCACACTTCTCCCATCCCGAGCGAGCCTTCCAACTGTCATATACTTAACTGTCCCTTCTCTATCCCAGCTGCCTTTTCCTCCAGCACATGAGATCGGCTTCCAAGTCGTGTAGCAATCCTCCTGGACCTTATCTCTACTATCCTTAGGTATTAGTCTCCTATTATGTTACTTTATTTTCCACAAATGAGTGCAGTGATTCTATGTCTGTTCCTTTCTTTCTGACTCATTTCACTTAGCATGATACTCTATGTCTATCTACTTGTATGCAAATTTTATGATTCCATCTTTTCTACCAGCTGTAGATGCTATATTGTTGCTCTGGGCCCATCAGATCTCACTTTTCTTGCCTCATCTCCTGCACTGGACACAGTTGGCCACTCCCTTTTCTTCCACAGAGTGTCCCTCACTTGTCCTGAGAACCATCTTCCTTTGCTGGCCTCCACCGTCCATTTTTTTTTCTTTTAGCTTTTTGGGTCACACCTGGTGATGCTCAGGAGTTACTCCTGGCTCTGCACTCAGGGATTACTCCTTGTAGTGCTCAGGAGACCATATAGGGACGCCAGGGATTGAACTGGGTCAGCCACATGCAAGGCAAATGCTCTGCCCACTGTACTATCACTCCGGCCCTGCTTTCTAACCTCTTAAGTTTTCAGTCCAAGGCTCATCTTTTTAGTCTTTTCTTCTTTTTCTTCTTTCTTTCTTTCTTTCTTTCTTTCTTTCTTCCTTTCTTTTTTTTTTGTTCAGGGTGTTATGGATGCAATTGTTCCCAAACTGTTCAGGGTACTTGAGGGGTCACATGTGGCTATTAGGTAGGAGGTGGGAGGATTCTATGTGAGGACCCAAAGATATAGTGCCTCTTGAGCCATGTTGTACCAGGGACCTCCAGGAAATGCTGGGGTGCAGAAGGGGAGCCTCAGGGCTGCACACCAAGGAGAGACCATGTACCATCTGGAATCGATAGAACAGGGCACACGTCTAGCTCCAACCACACTAACCAGTTTCCTGACCCTGGAGACTTTCTCTTTATTTCTCTTTGTTTCGACATTTATTTCCTGGTTGAATCTATCTGGTCTCATGGACTAAAACTCATCTGAGTCTGATGACTCTTAATTTGTATCCTTAACCTCAGTCTCTCCCAAAACTCGAGCCAAATATCCCAGTGTTTCATTGAAGTGCCTGAAAATGGAATGTGCAAAAAATGATGCTTGCCTTTTTCCCACTTTCAGACCTTTTTTAGTTGTGTGGGAGCCACAATCAGCCACGCATGAGGGGGAAAATGGTGTGAGAGGAAGAATTGAGCCAAGGGCCTCACACTACCTTTGGAGTCACATTCGTTTGCTCCCCCTTTTATGTGCTTCTCTCCACGGCCTCCTTATTTTAGGAAACTGCAGTTCCATCCCTTGAGCTGCTCAGACTGGACATATGGGGTCTTCCTTCATACCCCTCTCCCAGTCACCAGGAATTCTGATCCAACCACCCTCATCTAACACACACACACACATACCCTTTTTTTAATTGAATCACCGTGAGATGCAGTTACAAAGCCTTCATGTTTGGGTTTCCATCACACAATGATCGAACACCCATCCTTCCACCAATGTACATTTTCCACCAATGTAATGTCCCCAGTATCCCTCCCACCAGCCCTATCCTAACCCTCCCCCTGCCTCTGTGGCAGACAATTTCCTTCTTAATTTCTCTATGCTTTTGGACCTTATGGTTTGCAATATAGATAACAAGAGGCCATCATGTTTGGTCCTTTATCTACTTTCAGCACACATCTCCCATCCTGAGTGATCCCTCCAACCATCATTGACTTAGTGATCCCTTCTCTATCCCTGCTGCCTTTTCCCCCACCCAGCTGATGAGGCAGGCTTCCAATCGTGGAGCAATCTTCCTGGCCCTTGTCTCTACTGTCCTTGGGTGTTAGTCACATATTTTGTTATTTTACATTATACAAATGAGTAATGCACCCTTTAATCTAAGACAGGACCATCTGTTCCTCCTTACTGCAGATAGCCTCTCTCAGACCTCCAGGCTTCTGGTTTCCTTCCTACAAGCCATCCACCTGCAGTTCTACTTTGAAGTGGAAGTCAGATAGATCACACCACTCCTGCTTAAACTTCTGTCTGGCCTTTCATCTCCATCTTCTTTGTCAGGCCCTCACCTTGCTTCTGGACCTTGACCACCCCTGATTGTTTTGTTTAGTTTTGTTTGGGGGCCACACCCAGGAGTGCTCAGGGCTTATTCCTGCTCTGCGTTCAGGGGTTACTCCTGGTGGGTCTCGGGGGACCATATGGGGTGCTAGGGATTGAACCTGGGTCGGTCTCATGCAAGGCCCCATCCTCTGTACTGTCCCTCTGGCCCCTGATTTTATTTCTTTTTGGTTCCATCACCTGACTTCAAGCCACAGTTCTTTTAACCTCACCCCATCCTTGACTCCCACCCACCCTTCCTTTAGGTTCACCCACCAGCTCTCTCCCCCCACCTCATTAACTCTTAACTACCACTCTCCTAGTTCCCCATTTCTCCCCCAACTGCACCTACCACTCACTGACCTAATCCCAGCTTCCCCAGTGCTACCCTCTGCTGTCATGCAACCAACCACACCCTTAAGATGCTAAATTGGCCCACCATGCTTCATCCCAGTGACTTTCCTCTTGAAGCCACAACCATTTGTGCTCATGGCTTACTCCTCACCCTATGCTCACGGATCACCCCTGTGGTGTTTAAGGACAGTATGGGGTGCCAGGGATTGAACCTGGATTAGCCACATGCAAAGCCAGTGTCCTACCCACTGTAATATCATTCCAACCATACACTGGTTCTCTAGTCCCAGGTATCTCTGCATTTGATTCTTCATGTCTTTCAGGCTCTTTCAAGCATCTTATAGACTTCCCCATCAAAATCCATTCTCTTGCCTGCGTTTATGAACTTCACTTCCTGAAGGCTGCAGGCTTCTCTGTCTTCGTCCATTCTCTTCCCTCTGCTTCCAGTGCCCTTCCAGCTCCCTGACTGTGACTCACACCTTGGTTTGGTTCCCCTGTGTCATTGTTGGACATTTGGCTCAAAACTTGTGCACACGCCATCAGTTTGCTTCTACCATTTGATCTCTTTCTTCCTGCTGCTTCTTCTGGCTCAGCCACATCAACCACAGCCCATACATTTCACTGAGGGAAAGAATCGATCCTGTTCATTTAGGTGCCGGATTTTTGACACATGATCTATGGTTCATAACTCATACATCAGTGCAGGAGAGGTAGCACAGTAAGTAAGGTGCTTGCCTGGCAAACTCCAATCTCTGGTACTCGATGTGGTCCTCTGAGCACCACCAGGAGTGGTCCCTGAACACAGAGCGAGGAGTAAGCCCGAAGCACAGCCAGGTGCGGCCCTCCCCCAAATCCCAAGCAAATGGAATAGACTGTACATAGCACATGGCTGTGAGTGGAAATATGAGCAAATCTGTGACAAATGGATAATTTGACAGGGGCTGGGAAGATAGCTCAGAGGATAGTGCAAATGTTTTCTCTGCAGGAACACTGGGTTTGGTCCCCGGAACTGCACAATCCTCTCAGTAACACATCAGAAGGGGGTCCCTAAGCACAGTCAGGTGTGGCCCCAAAATAAAAACAAAAGAACAGAAACAAATGAAAATTTTGATAGAGACAGTAATGAATAGTGAGATGGGGAAAAGCATTTTTAAAACGAAATTAGCAGAGCTGAAGAGATAGTACAGTGGGTAAGGTATTTGTCTTGCACAAAGCCAACCAGGGTTCAATCCGTGGCATCCCATCTGATCCCCCGAGCAGGCAGGAGTAACCCCTGAGCATCTCGCGAGATGTAGCCCTCAAACAAAAACCAACAAACAAAAAGAAGCAACCAAAAGAACGAGTGAGATTGGTATGGTTAAGAGTCGTTTGCAGGGCTGGCCAATAGCACAGCGGGTGGGGCATTTGCCTTGCACGCGGATGACCCGGGTTCGGTTCCCAGCATCCCATATGGTCCCCCGAGCACCGCCAGGAGTAATTCCTGAGAGCATGAACCAGGAGTAACTCCTGTGCATCACCGGGTGTGACCCAAAAAGCTTAAAAAAAAAAAAGAAAAGAAAAAGAAAAAGTCATTTGCTATGGGAACAAACAGACTTAATGTAATTCATAGTTGCTGTGCATATTGTAATAATGATGAGCATGAATAGAATAGGAACTATGACCAAAGGACAAGTGACAAAGAAGAAGGGACAGTTAGAGTCAATGAGATTTGCTTAGGGAGGCAAGAAGGACACACTATAGGGAGGCATTCTCCTGAGATTCAGAGCTGATGACGATCATTATCTAGAGAGGTCAGGTCACAACCCATGTGGTGTCCGTGAAACAAGTTCCCTCACAACTTTGTGTAGACATGTACCATGAAACTAAGCAACAAACCTCTAGCTTCAGGACATCTTCCCATGCCCACCCTCATCCCACCAAATAGCATCTCCCTTTCCCCCTTGTAAAGACCCTCTCTCTTCCCTAGTCCTGTGTCCGAGCTTTGGAAACCTGCCCCCTCCCCTCCCCAGAGGAATAATGTGGTTTTTCTGATATCTCCCGACTGCAGAGTCATCTTTGCCCTGGGGATTTCCATGACCTTCATCAACATCCCCGTGGAGTGGTTCTCCATCGGCTTC
This sequence comes from Sorex fumeus, assembly GCF_029834395.1. Lineage (NCBI taxonomy): Eukaryota > Metazoa > Chordata > Mammalia > Eulipotyphla > Soricidae > Sorex > Sorex fumeus. Next base: position 692,608 of record NW_026606068.1, on the reverse strand, counting down.
GACTGGACCTGGATGCTCTTATTTGGGGACATCCGACAGGGCATCTTCTACGCCATGCTGCTCTCCTTCTGGATCATCTTCTGTGGCGAGCACATGATGGTGAGAGACTCAGGGAAGGCACAGGGGTGAGGGCAGAGCCCAAAAAGGTGGAGGGTGGGGGACAGAAACACAGAGCCCCCGGGTTAACGCCTCGATTCATGACTATTGCATCACTAACTGGGAGTGTGTTCTTAGGTCCAAAGCTTCACCATTCTGAATCTCAGCAACAAAACGGAAGGGAAGGCTTCAGGGCCATAGAAGGTTTCTGTGGGCTTCAAAGGAGACACTGCACCCACTTTGCAGACAGTTAATGCACAGTTTAGTGATGATCATCATTTCTGACTTGAGCTGGTCTCCAGGTCTCAGTGCCCACCACATGCCCCTACCCTCTCAAGGGTCTGAGGGTCTGCTTCTTCCAGCTGGCCATCTGTTCAGATGGCCTACAAACCCCCCATGTACCCTGAAATACTAATCCATCCCGGATTCCTGAGTTTGCATGGACACCAAACCGTATTTCAAGACAGGATTAAGGACATGATGGATAGAAATAAATCTATGGCTGCCATCTCTCAGTAGCCCAGAGGATACACTGACTGGAGTCGGGGCCTTCGGCTAAGACCTGCATTTCCTGGGAGAGTGAATAGTTCTTAAATTCAACCATGGTTTGATCATTGCAACCCTCCAGAGGAGTGGGGAGAGGAGTAATGCTCTTGTTTGTTTGCTGCCTTGGCATGAGGGCAGTTCCGGCAGAGAAGATCTGCCCTGGGCAGCAGGACTGGGAGTCAAGGGCATCAGGTGCCAGCATCATCTCACAGGCAGCTGGGGTGGATTCTCCAGAGCAGTCAGTACCCCTAGGAGCCAGCCTGGTCCTGAGATCTCTGTCTCTTACCTTTCCCTGTTTTCTCAGCCCTTTATATCTCTGTCTCTTCGTATGTTTATCAAAAGGCCTCATTCTAGCCTTTTGATATTTGGAGATGAAAAGAACACAGCTTCAATGCCCTAACCAGAAGAAACCTCTTACACTTCATATTTTATTCAATTTTTAATAGGACCCACACTAGAGGTGTGTGTGTGTGGTGGTGGTGGGGGGGGGGGCACCAGAGTCTCACCAGGCAGCATTAGCAAGTGGCCATGTGGTACCAGGGACGGAACACAGGTTACTGGTCTCAGGTTCAGGCTGAGAATGTGCTCTACCCCCAAGACATATTTTGTTTGTTTGTTGTTGGTTGAGAGATCACATTTTGTAAGGGATCATTCCTGGCAATGCTTGGGGGAACCTATGTGGTAGTGAGGATTGAACAAGGATCAGCCACTTGCTAGGCAAACAAGTTTTTTTGTTTTTGTTTTGTTTGGGGTGTCAGGTTGTGCTAACCAGGTTGTGCTCAGGGCTTCTTCTTCTTTTTTTTTTCTTTCTTTTTTGCCTTTTTGGGTCACATCTGGCAATGCTCAGGGGTTACTCCTGGCTCTGCACTCAGGAATTACTCCTAGCAGTGCTTAGGGGACCATGTGGGATGCAGGGGATTGAACTGGGTCAGCTGTGTGCGAGGCAAATGCCCTCCCCTCTATACTATTTCTATAGCCCCTCAGGGCTTGCTCTTCACTCATTGCTCAATGATCACTCCTGACTGTCTGAAAGGGTTCATAGGGGGTGTCAGGGATCACATCAAGCTGCCTCCACGTAAAGCAAGTGCCTTCACCTTTACTATCTCTCCACCCCTTCCCCCAACCCCTGAAATATTTTAGTGCCATAGAATCTTTATTTTGCTTTCTGGGGACCACTGCATCTTTACAGACACAAGTTCACAGAGGAATTTAATACCGAGTGGGTTATATTATAGGCCAAAATTTTGCCTGCCTAGGGTGCAAGATCTTTCTTTGTGTTTCCCGTGGGCTTGTTGCTGTGATAGTCCTCAGGGATGAACTGGCACAAGTGAGTTCCTTCGGCATCAAGATTTTCTTCTCATCATTGTGTGCCTGGTCTGGAGCTCAGTGCAATATTGGCATATAGCGGGGCCAGTAAGATTGTTTGCATGGACTAATATCTCTTCTCTCTCATTTCCCAATTTGGCCGCCTACAGGATCAGCATGAACGGAACCACATTTCAGGGTACTGGAAGCAAGTGGGACCAATAGCCGTTGGCTCTTTCTGCCTCTTCATATTTGACATGTGTGAGAGGTGAGCAGGGTCACCTGGGCCTCAGGTGGGAATGTACAAGCTATTCTAAAGGACAAGAGTGGTCAAGAAACTCGGGCAGAAAGCATGGCAATGGGTAGACTCGCCAAAACCGAAGCTCTTCATTGCTGTCAAACATCAGAACTGAATGCATTCTTCCATTTCTCTTTAGGCTTTCTGCAACTATTTGGTTTTTTCTTTTTGTTTTGATTTGATTGTTTTGGGAGCCACACACAGTGGTGCTCAGAGGTTACTCTGGGCTCTGCACTCAGGAATCATTCCTGGCAGCGCCTGGGGGACCATATGGGGTTCTGGGGATCGAGCCCAGTTAAGCACCCGCAAGGCTAAGGCACCCTACCCGCTGTACTCTCTCTCTAGCCCCTCAGTGCCTTTTCTTAGACTAGATACCACCCTACTCCTCTGTATAAGCAGCGCAGAACAGGTTCAGAAGTTCTCCTTTGTACTGATTGGGTCTTGCCTCCCCTTCTCCTTTCTCTCTGCAGAGGAGTACAGCTCACGAATCCTTTCTACAGTATCTGGACTACAGATGTTGGAACAGAGCTGGCAGTATCCTTCCTTGATGCGTTCAGAGTTTTATTTCTTCCCACAGCTGCTCCCTCCCTGAGATCATTTTTCTAAGCCCTGCTTATGTTCTCCATATGGGCTCCCCCCCAAGCGTTGCCCCCCCGAACTCATCATGAAGGCACACATGGGAAGAATGAAATCTTACTTGCAAGCTTGGGTGAGAGGGGGCACAAGGATGAGGAGGTGCTCATGGTCTTGGGGGGGGGTCAGAGTTGCCTGGCTCTCACAGCCCAGGGGCTTATTGACTTACGATTCCCTGGAGCCACGGCATCTCACTCAGGTTTTGGTGTCCCGAAGGAGAGCCTGTTTCTCAGACTTCTATGGCCTCTGATGTGACCTTGGGGTGCTACCTCCGAACTCCTTCATTTCAAGACCCACGTGGCAAGAAGGCTAAGGGGTTAGCTCCAGAAGAGTCACCCAGTCTTGTGGTCAGTGGTCACTGGTGCTGGGTCCTCCAGCTACAACTATAGTCTTAGCTTATCCCTTTTAGGGTGCTGCATATTTCAATATTTCAATTTTTTGTCTACCTGAATTAATTGGTTAAATGCTTCCTGCAAGGAAAGAAAACCAGTCCTGGAGCAGGGGGCAAGGCTTGCATTGTGCTCTTATTTTTTTCTTTGGCAGCAGGACTTGGTTTATTTTTGTTTGGGGACCACACCCAGCAGTGTTCAGGACTTACTTCTGGTTCTGTGTTCAGCAGTCACACCTTGCAGATCTCAGGGGACCATATGGGGTGCTGAGGATCGAACTCAGGTGGGCTGTGTAAAACAGGTGCCCTCCCTGCTATACTCTCCCTCCAGCCCTTGAGTTGTATTTCGTATTGGTTCATGTCTTGTCATGGGATGATAAACGTGCTTTGTCCAGCGTTGGTGTCTACACTACTTAGTACCACAAGGACTGAGTACACTCACTTAACAGCAGCCTCTTCATTTGTAAGAGAGAGCAGTGACCCCCCTTCTCTTCCCACCCCCAACATGTCCAACACCAATGTACTAGCTGCACACCACTGGGAACTACTTAGAATGTTTAATCTACTTGACCTCCTTTTCATTCTTTAGAGATGATGGAACTGTCAGGAGACCAACAAAACCTCAGTTCCTACAGCCAATAGTCCGTATTTCCAGACTGTGCTATTGAGTTTGGGAGCAAAGAAGAAACTGCACTAAAGATTGCTTACTGAGACGTGTAGTCACACCCAGCTGCATTCAGGGCTTACTCCTGGTTTGGTGCTCAGAGATCACTCCTGGTTGTGCTCAGGGGACCATACATAGTGCCAGAGATCGAAGCAAGGTAGTCCATGTGGACAGCAAGTGCCTTAGTTCTGGCTCTATCTCTCCAGCCTGGAAATGCCCATTTTCACAATTCTATTTCCCTGAAAATTGCTTGAGTTTTGTGAGACAGAATATGATTGGCAGAGTTGTGGGGAGGGGAGTGCTCTGTATTTGATGAGCCTGCAGTTTCCTTCACTGGACGTCTCCAGATGGCCTTTATCATCGTGGCTGGGATCTGCCTCTGCCTCTACTTCCTGTTCCTGTGCTTCATGGTATTCCAGGTGTTTCGGAACATCAGCGGGAAGCAATCCAGCCTGCCTGCCATGAGCAAAGTCCGACGGCTGCACTATGAGGTGACATCAGTAGGCTCATGAAGGAAGGTCTTGGTGTCCGCATAAACACACACACACACACACACACACACACACACACACACACATGCACAGTGATTGGAAGACTTCATCTGCAAGCATACATTTAGTCTCAGGCAGTATTAGGCTCCCTGGTCAAAGGTAAAGGTAAAGGTAAAGGCCCTCCCGTTGATCGTCGATTTGCTCGAGCGGGCCCAGTAACGTCTCCATTGGAGACTTTGTTGTTACTGTGTCTGGCATATCGAATACTCTCGGTAGCTTGCCGGGCTTTCCGAGAGGGGCGGAGGAATCGAACTCGGGTCGGCCATGTTAGCTGCTTGTAAGGCGAACGCCCTACCGCTGTGCTATCGCTCCATGGTCAAAATAATAGGCAAACCCTACTCTGAGAACCACATCTCTCTCTCTCTCTCTCTCTCTCTCTCTCTCTCTCTCTCTCTCTCTCTCTGTCCTTGGTGTTTTCTGTGCTTTGTGGCAGGCAAACTAGAAGTAACACCAGAACAGTGGTGGAAACTCTTAGAGGCTCTGGTCTTGCTAGAGGAGACGTAAATTTGTACTCCACCAGAATGAACCTAAACATAATTTTAACAATGGTGTTTTTTTAATTTATTTGTTTGTTTGTTCTTGGATCACACCAGGTGATGCTCAGGGTTTATTTCTGGCTCTGTACTTGGAGATCACTCCTGCTGGGCTTGGGGGACCAAATGGGATGCCGGAGATTGAATCTTGCTCAGCCAGGTGCAAGGCAAACACCTTGCCCCCCTGTACAATCGCTCTAGCCCAGCCTGTAACTGTGTTACTTAAACGAGAGAGAGCGAGAGAGAGAGAGAGAGAGAGAGAGAGATAGAGAGAGAGAGAATTTATCAAAATATAAATAATGGGGAAAACATAAGTTCTACTAGGACCATAAATAAATAAATAATTTGAGCTCCAGGAGAAGCAAACCTGTTTGGCTGGTTATTCAACTTTGAGTTGGAATGTGGGTGCTTCAATGGGAGATTCACTGAGCTAGAAATAGGATTTGGCTTGAGTTCCCTCTTGCAAATTAACCTGAAGACTAAGGTTTAGCCCTGCTGATCTACTTTCCAGATGCCAGTGTGCCGTATTTCCCCTAAAATAGACAACAGATACTCAGGGAGAGCCCAGAAATCATTTCTACCTTTAGATTTGGTGCCACATTCAGGAGAAACATGAAACATTCTCATTTCTCTTATCCAGACACAGAAATGTAGAACCACCAGACTTTTATATGCAGTGGCACTCACCAGCTAAAATGCAGATTCCTAAAAATTCTGCTCTCAGGAAGACCCACGTCCTTCCTAAAACTAGCCTGTCTCCAAGGCTGGAGTGACACATGAAAAAATTCCACCAGATCCACTTCACGTTGATTAACATGCACATTTATTTTTGTTCGCTGGAGCAGAATTTTATTACAACCACAGAAAACTTGGATTTGGTCACTTTGAACCCTTGCAGAGAAGCATAACCAGCTTAGCAGGGAAATTAGCAGCATCATGACGTGCTGTGAATAAAATGTCCCAGGCCCTGCATCACTGTTTCATGAGAGATAAGCGCATAGGAAATATGTGGCCTGAGAAATATTTTTTCAGTCACATCCACCTCTGCAGGAGAAATGCTACTAAATGAAATTATGTTCCCGTCACTCGGGGCTTTGGTTTGATAGATTGCTTTAAAATGAGCTTTTTATAGAGTTGGGGATGGCGGGGAGAATTGGCGGGACCTGGTGGAATATTAAACTCTTTCTCTTTCCTAATAGGGGCTGATTTTCAGGTTCAAGTTCCTCATGCTTATCACCTTAGCCTGCGCTGCCATGACAGTGATCTTCTTCATCGTTAGTCAGGTATGTGCGGCCAGAAATCAAGGTGAGGATGTCCTTGGACCCAGGTGCCTTTACTCTACACAGACAATCCTAGATTGCTGCCAAGAAAAGGGGTGGCGGGGAGCATGGATTATACAGTTGGACAACTGACGGTGCTAGATTTTTTCCCCCCACACCTGGCATTGCTCCGATGCTTCTCTCAGTACCGCCCGGGATAGAACCAGGCTCCCTCCTGCAAAGCTAGCACTCTAGGTCTATCTCCCCAGTAAAGTCATATTTTTTTAAGACATTTCTACTCTAGGATTTGTTATCACCCAACCAGAGGTAGATTGGATTTTTTCCCCTTACAGGACAGCCTTGTAGAAAGAAAAAGTTGCTAAATTAAATGAAAAGCTCGCAGCCAGATTGAAGAGGGTTGGTTTCATTTACTTAAGAGAATCAACTTTTTTTGTCCAACATCAGAACACCAGCAAGCATGAATGTTATTTGATTCTTATCTAGCATTAACAGAGATCCCTCACCATGCCCGTTAGTCATTCTTTATAATATTTATATTGTTTTGGTTTGGGTTTCCTTCCTTCCTTCCTTCCTTCCTTCCTTCTTTCCTTCCTTCCTTCCTTCCTTCCGTTCTTCCTTCCCCCTCCTTCCTTTCTTCCATCTTTATTTCTTTTCTTCCTTCCTTCTTCCCTCCCTCCCTCTCCCTCTCCTCCCTTTTCCTCTTTGTCTTCCTCCCTCCCTCTCCCTCTCTCTTCCTCCCTTTGTCTCCCTCCCTCCCTCCCTCTCTTTCTCTTTCTTTCTTTCTTTCTTTCTTTCTTTCTTTCTTTCTTTCTTTCTTTCTCTCTCTCTCTCTCTCTCTCTTTCTTTCTTTCTTTCTTTCTTTCTTTCTTTCTTTCTTTCTTTCTTTCTTTCTTTCCTGGCAGGGTGGAGGTGGTTGGTACTTATCAGCTATGCCCAGCACTTACTCCTGGCTCTGTGCTCAAGGATCACTCCTGGAGGGATTAGGGGACTATACATGGTTCTAGAGATTGAACCTGGGTAAATTGCCTTCAAGGCAGATGACTTACCCACTGTACTATCTCTCTGGCCACCACAGTACTTTTGTGGCCAGTGAAACATAAAATGTGTTTCCAAAACCTGCAAATAGAACCTTGTGTTTTCAAAGCTATTTTCCAAAATTAAAACTTTACTTACCTGAAGATCTGAATAGTAAAAATGAGAATACTTGGAAAATGTTGGTATCTAGTAAAGTGGATGCTTCTCGTCACTGTGTTTGTTTCTACCATTCAGTTGAGCTTTACAAAACTCTTATCGAGAAGTAGTCTGTCAATTTATCCCAGTTTTCAAATAGGAAATCAAAGGGTCTTTGAGACATTTTCCTCTGTGCTGTGTTCCATTGGATGGGACTCTTATCTGGGTGGTCTATTACCAGTCTCGGGGTTGATTTTCTTATCTGCAACATGGCTGGAGCCACGAGTCCACGATGGAGAAGGTGGCTGTGCGAGTCCCATGAAGGACTGCTTACAAAGTGGTTTGCAGAGTGCCTGGCACATGGTGACTGGACATGAATAGTTTGTGCTCTTTGAATTGCAAACGGGAGAAAGCTGTGCCAAAGGACACAGTGAGTTATGGACCAGAACTTAGGCCTTTTGATTCCTGCCAGCTGCTCTGTCATCCCTATATTTGGCCAGATTATAGATTGTCAGTATCTAGAGCTTCAGGACAACACCAGCTCTGTTTGACAAGCAGACTTCCTCCTGCTATAAGACTCCGAAGCTTTCTTTTTGCACCATGGACATTCTAGGGCCTTTGGATAGAGGTGATACATCTTTTCTTGGGACATATTTAAATGACTATTTAAGGAAAATGCTTTGGATTTCAAAGGCAATCATATAGATGGATGCCATGTATTTCCCATTATACATAGGACACATATTATAGATAGGTCCATAACTAAATGATGGTGAAACATGATTTTTTTTTCCAAATCATCATGAGATAAACAATTACCGTGCTTTTATTGGGTGTCAGTCCAACACTTATCCCTTCACTAGTGTCCCCAATTTCCCACCACCAATGTCCCCAGTTTCTCTCCTTCCACACTCCCCAGTCTGCCTCTACTGAAGAAACTTTTATTCTCTCTCCCCTCTCTCCCTCTCTTTCTTCCCCCACCGCCCCCGTCATTATAGTTTGTGATACAGGTACTATAGGCTTATCATGTATATTCCTTTATGTACTTTTTAGCACTCAATTCTTGTCCAGAGTGATCATTTCTGTCATTGTCATAGTAGTCCCTTCTGTATCCTAATTGCTCTCTTTCTCTCCCTCCCCCGACTTGTGACAAGCTTCCAACCATGGGCAGTTCTCCTGTCCCTCATTTCTATTGTCCGTAGGTAATAGTCTCATACTTGTTTTTTATATCCCACAAATAAGTGCAATCATTCTATATCTATCCCTCTCCTTATGACTCATTTCACTCAGTGTGATACTCTCCATGTCCATCCACTGATAAGCCAATTTCATGACTTCTTTTTTTCCTAACAACTGCGTAGTATTCCACTGTGTAGATATACCATAGTTCGTTTATCCAGTTGTCTATTCTTGGGCACTCAGGTTGTTTCCAGATTCTGGCTTTTGTGAATAGTGGTATAAAAAAACCTGATTTCTATTTCAGACAAAGTGGCAGACAATACTAATGTGTTTTCTACTGAGATTTCTTTTCTACACTCATAACTTAAAGAAATGCATCATTTTCAACGTGGAAACTAGTGAAAATAATTTCTTCCTCCTGCAGTTCTTAGAGAGCTTGAGTTCCACCCAAGAATGCCCAATGGTGCCTTCAACCCCCTTTAGAAGCTCTAGAGCTCTATTGACCAAGACCTGCTCCTGGGCATGTTAGTGCTGCTGCTGCTGCTGCTAAAGGCTGCAGTGAATGTGGAAAATTAAAACAAATATGCACGTCCATCTTCCTGGTTCTACTTGCCACCTCTGCTTTGCCCTACAACAGCACTATGTTTGTATCGGACTGTTTATGCATAAAACCTTGGAAACTTCACTCTTCCCTCCAAACACAGTAAAAAACAATCTCAAATTCTGGATGCGTTTTGTGTCCAGCCAGAGGAGGCTCCAACAAGAGCGTCTGAAGCTCGACTTCTTCCCAGGCTGATTCCTCTCGTGACCAAAACACTTTTCTTTCTTCCGGAATGTAACGTGGCTTTCAATCTCGCCAGTTCTGCAAGGCAGCACAGCTTGGAGATTCCATGACAGGGGAAGGTGGACTGAGGGCTGAAAGGCAGTAACCAAGCTGTGGTTCCTGGCAGGAAAAGAGTCAGAACGCATATGGTGCTTGGCCCTTGTACCGCCTTGGAAAGCTGTAAACAGTGTTCCATATCTTGGACCAGAGAGATTAGTACGGGGAATAAGGTGTTTGCCTTGCTTGCAGTGAATGCTGTTTAAACCCCAGCACTGCCTATGGTCTCCTGAGCACTGTCGGGAGTGATCCTGGAGCACAGAGCCAGGAATAGACCTGGAGACTTTGGGGTGTTCCTTTCCCGCCACACACACACCCCAAAAGCCAAGATAAATAAATAAATTGCAGCATCTCCCACATTCCATCCCGTGTCCTCTCCTACCCTTGGTGAAGGTCCAAGGCCCTTGAAGTTGAGACCAACCCTTCCGGCTGCTCTTGAAGGCAGACTTTCCTCCCTCATGTTTAATGAATGTGCCTTCTTAAATGCAAAGGAAGCCAGCCTTCCAAGGGGCACAGTTTGTGGCTGTGTTTATGAGAAAGAAGATTAATATTCCACTGGCCCAGCCTCTTCGAATACAGCTCCAGCCTGTGGCTGACTTTTTATATCTGCTGCAGCAGCTGGCCCAAGTGGATTTCAACTCCAAGGGGATAAGCAATGAGGTCTTTTGGATTCCTTTAGCTCCTCACATTCCTCCTGCTGGGTTATTTTCTTAAAAAGGTTTATTTATAGCTATCTAAGACGTTTTCAGGCCTAACTCTCACTGTCCCAGGTACTGTATTAATAGAGTCGTCAGAAGATTTATTTATTTTTTTTTAATGTCATTTTGGAATGTCTCCGCAATGAGCTCATCAGAAAGCAAACCTATTGGGTAACTTTTTGAAATAGATCCCAGCCTTAGGTAAAAGGAATGTATTAAAACTCCCATTATACTCGTCGGCTTGCTGGGAGAGCTTGCATTTAAGCCCCATGAAATATAATGCAAGGGGATCTCGCCAGGATATTGAAGCGCTGAAGCCAGGAATGAAAGGCGGGTGGGAAGCTGTGGAATGCAGTGACCTTGAGGCTTTGTAACTCGGTCCTGAGGTGCAGTCCTTTAATGCCTGCTGTTTTAATGGCCTCGGTCATAGCAACCGAGAGATGGTACATCTCGGTCTGGTATTTCAGCCCCTTCCCCCCAGGAAAAGGAAGATGTATCCTTTTAGAGATAGGTGTAGGGGACAGAAGCTAAAAGCAAGGGAGCAGTTGTCTGACCTTTATAGAGGGGACCTCCAGATACTTGGCTTCTGGGTCAACCCGTAGGCCACAGGCTCCCAGAGAGCTTGATCCCAAGTGTTTTTATTTTATTGTGGTGTGGTGTGGTGTGGTGTGGTGTGGTGTGCGTGAGTGTGTATGTGTGTGTGTGTGTGGGGGGGGGGGGTGATCACTTCATTCCATTCCTTCCAGAGGGAAATGTGAGCCTGTGTCTGAGATCTGGAAGTCTTGTTAAGTGGAATGTTGGTTGTCAAGACTACTGGGTGTAAAAGGATTTGACCTTCAATTGGCTGCAGAGGTATAATTGGGTGGTTTCACACAAAAGTAAATTGTTCAAATGTGAAATCAAGAAAAAAACAGGGAGTTTCAGAAATGAGACTTGGGCAAAAGAGAGATGACTTTTTTTTCTTCTGCCTGGGGTGGGATTACCTGATTTTTCTCTCTAAACATCAAAGGAGGTGACTGTCCCATCTCTCTGTGAATTAGACTGTGAGTGTACAAGTGTGTTCTGTTGAGGCCACTTAATGTGAGGGATATTTGGTGGGACTCTGCTTAGAGCCCAGGATGTCTCAGGCATGAATAATTGAGCAAGGGGCAGGAAACAAAACCAAGTCTCCAAACACTAGCATGACACTGTGTACACGGTTCATTTATGCAAATGCCACACTTTGTTCTCAGCAGGAAGTCAGACATCAAGAGATTAGGGATTCAACAGTGTGAGGAATTCGGCCACTCTATTCTAAGCAGTGAGCCAGTGTCTCAGCAAACCTGAGATGGGCACAGATCTGTCTTCTCAGTCTTAGATTCTCTGTGCCGCTCTGAGCCGTGGTTCTACTGTAAAATGATGTATAACGTGCAGAGTTGATTTCTCAGATGCCGTTTATTACCATGAGTGGGATAGAGGGCATTTATATGGCACAATGCCAATTTGAATACATGAAACTAGGTGTGTGTACTGTGTAAATCATTTACGTTATGGACAGTTAAGTAAATTTTCAAAGGAAATTCCACTACTCCCAAATCATTGCCACATATGCTAATTTCAGATACTGGCCCTTTATGCTGATATTGGATCTTTTTATTGTATAATGCTAAGAACAGCTTTTTTCTGGGTGAGCAGTCTTGCCTTTCTCTGTCATTTACCTACATCTTAAGTGCAAATAATTATCTACTGACTTCATTTGGTTTTTGAGACTGCATATTATCTCTCACGTAAATTTCCTAGTCTGGTGGCTTGTACACCATTGGAGTTGAACAAATATTAACCATCCTTATCATTGTTATGCTTACAAAAGAATCTAACTTTATAATATCTGTCTATACTAACTTATTCTAAGTGTTGGTGAAGGAAAACATTAGAGTACAATATTTAAACAGAATATCAATAATTAACCCATTACCTCCCCCTTTCAAGTAAAATTATTATGACCTACCATGGCCCATCATACTAGTAAAAGTAAAGTAAAGGCCCTCCTGTTGATCGTCGATTTGCTTGAGCGGGCCCAGTAACGTCTCCATTGGAGACTTTGTTGTTACTGTGTCTGGCATATCGAATACTCTCGGTAGCTTGCCGGGCTCTCCGAGAGGGGCAGAGGAATCGAACTTGGGTCGGCCATGTTGGCTGCGTGCTAGGCAGACACCCTACCCCCTGTGCTATCGCTCCAGCACTATAATTATTTGTGGTTGTGGGGCCATACCTAGGTGTGATCAGGAGTTACTTCTGGCTCTGTACTCAGGGGTTATTCCTGGTGGTGCTTGGGACCATAAGTTGAGTGCCTTATCCACTGTACTATCTCTATAGCTCCTTCTTTTACTTTTTCAAGTTGACTGCTCTTAATCCCTCTTTCTATTTTTGTGTGTTTGTGCTGATGTTCCTCACATCCTATACTTTTTCTCATAGTTACTCAACAAACAAGGATGTATCAAGCACCATTGTGTAGCAGGGCTACATTGCAGTTTTCTTTGATGAATTTGACCTCCCAGTCCCAGTGTGATTTAATTTCAGCAGCTTTGTCAATACCCAGCTCATAGCACAGGAAATAGAGGTTCTTATAGTTCCTCTGAGAGATACTGTCCTCTCAAGGGTAGAAGAAAGTATAAATCACTCTTCTCTGGGCCAAAAACAAGATACTCTAAATACTGTCACTTTTATAAGGTCATCATATTCTTCAAAGTAAGAATTCCATTCTCAGAAGGAAACATTTCTAAAAAGTCAGTTCTAAGTGGCTTGAGTACTGGTATGTAGTTCTAAGATCAGTCAAGATAATGAAATCCTTCTGTGCTAGAAACACTCCTGAGTGTGTCATAGAAAGTGAATTACTTTCCAAAATGAATAAGTCCTTGTAGTGGTTGGTTTATGAATAAAATGAAAACTTATGTATCACGATGACCAATTGAAAACTGTTAAGTCTGTAATCAGTTGCCTTAGCCAAACTACAGGCTGGGTCTGTCAAAAGACAATACCTATACTGATAATATTAGTACTGGAACCCCAGGGGGTCATGGGTCAAAAGGAGAACTCCAAGTAGAGATAGACAGACAACTTTCTAACTATGGAGGTGATATCAACCTCTGAGTGAAAGAATTAGCATTTAGATACCATTTGCCACCTTATGCCTTAGAGAGGGCTTCTAGATATATATCCCATCATCCCACCTGATGAGGTCATCACCAATGTTTGGTTTTATTCCCACTTAAAATGTCCAGTAGTAAGCAGAAGTGGCAAAATACTTTTACTAATCTCACACAAGATATAAATCACTAGTCACTTGGCTCAAAAGTTCTGTTGAAGGTTCCTTGCATTATCCATATGTCATGGGACAGACACTAAAACAATTACCAAGTTATAAATACAGACAAAAGCAGCTTTGAAACATTCTTGAAGAATTGGAAAGCACGCAGTTACCTTCGTGAATGATTAACGTGGAATGACGTGATAGCAATAAGATTTATTGAGTGTTTCCTCTATGCCAGGAAATTTGTAAGCTTTTTGTTACTTAATAAAATAGTAACCCTGAAAGTCTTATTTTGTACTGAGGAAAGTTGAAATTCAGTGTCTACATTTACTTGAGATTATTAGAAAGTGTTAGAACCTGGATTTGAATCCAAGTCTCTAACTTGGAGCTGTTTGCCCGCCCACACGGCTCCCACAGAGGAAAGCGCTCACTCTAAGGGTTCTTGTGTGTATTTAGTCATCCTGTTTTCATGTAGTCCCTAGGGCTCATATGGTCTGGGAGAAATGCCAGCCAACAAAATAAGACTGGTCTCTGCCTACTTATACTGGGATGGAAAACTGGCAGAGCGGAATTATTGTGGATAATTGTGAATAGACATTAGTCCCCAAGCACTATTCTTTAAATTAGGGGATACTAACGTACTATCATTCTAGGAAGATGCGGGTGATGCTCATGTGCCATCAAGGTGAGAAACACTGACTGTGCCTGGCTTATAGCAAGCCCTCGATGAACTGTGGTTTATTCCTGAGTGAGATACAGCATTCCTGCACCCTTTTCCCTCATATAGAGGAGACTCGGCCTTTGCCTTGGGTAGTTGGTACCTCTGCTTTTATTTCTCCCTCTAATCTCACTGGATGTCTCTGTCCTTTCTCCACAGGTGACTGAAGGCCACTGGAAATGGGGCGGTGTTACGGTGCAAGTTAACAGTGCCTTTTTCACGGGCATCTATGGGATGTGGAACCTGTACGTCTTTGCGCTGATGTTCTTGTATGCTCCATCCCATAAGAACTATGGAGATGATCAGTCTAATGGTGAGTTCTAGTCTCATTGGCACGACAGTGCAGGAGAAGTAGGTATTGGTTTGTATCAGATTTCAGTAGCAAAAGGTCCAGGTTTACCAGTGGAATTTTCCTTTGAGTGTTTCTTAAGACCAGGAGATAACAGATGAGCACCCCTTGGGGCAGTGAAACTCTAGGACAAAAGGGAAATTCTTTTTTTTTTTTTTAAATTAACTCACTGTGAGATACAGTTATAAGCTTTCATGTTTGAGTTTCAATCATACAATGATCAAACACCGATTCCTTCACTAGTGCACATTCTCCACCGCCAATGTTCCCATTATACCCCCCGTTTCCAACCTCAATGGCAGACAGTTTCCCCCCTACTCTCTACTTTTGGGCATTATGGTTTGCAGTACAGATACTGAGAGGTTATCTATCATGTTTGGTCCTTTATCTACTTTCAGCACACATCACCCATCCTGAACGATTCCTACAACCATCATTGACTTAGTGATCCCTTCTCTGGGATGGAAATTAGGGGATACTCCATCCCCTCTCCTCCACACCCCATCCATGTTTTTTCTTCCATATGTCTGTTCTTGGGCACTCAGATTGTTTTCAGATTCTGGCTATTGTGAACAGTGCTGCAATGAACATATAGGTGCAGATTTCATTTCTGCTGTGTTTTTTTTTCCTTTTTGTGCCCTCAGAGTATATTCCCAGAAGTAGTATTGCAGGAAGCTCAATTTCTAGTTTTTGAAGGAATGTCCATATTGTTTTCCAAAAAGGCTGGACCAGTCGGCATTCCCACCAACAGTGAAAGAGTGTCCCAAAAAGGCAATTCTTAAAGAAAATGTCATTCTTTAATTTTTGCAATCCAGTCTGATGCTCCAGGTTGAGAACACAGATCATGTTTCATTCCTCAGTTATTTTGAACAAAATGTTTGATGGGAAATATGCCACATATCAAGAGGAATGGGACTGGGCCCTAGAAGTTAGAAAGGGCACTGCTTGATTTTTCTGGGAGGATGTTTGTTGACATCTATACAAATTAACAGCTCTCCCTGGCCTCTCTCCTTCCTGTCCTTGAGTGTTACTGTATGCTAGCTTTCATGTCCCAATGGAACATGCCCAGTCTGGTTATTGTATAGATGAAGAAACTGAGGCTCAAAGAAGAGAAGGAATTGCCTGGGGAGCCCTTTCTACTCTAGTGGCAGAGTGAAATGAATAGCATCACTCTGGCCAGTGCTGCTAACATGAGTAGGTGAACAACTGGTCTTATCATGCCTTATTCTTGGAGTGCTTGCTGTTCAGTTCTTTACTCTTCCTTCTTTTGTCACACTTGCTTTATCCTTGCCACACACATTGATTCTGCTCCTCCATCCCCTCTCCCCCACACCCCATCCATGTTCTTTCTCCAAAGGCATTGCCCTTCACTCCACCTCAGGATAGAGTTGAAGGCCAAGAGGACTGGCTTCCAAGGGTTGTCCTTACTTATAAAAAGTGCTCAGTAAGTAGGAAATGAATAAATGGTTTGCACAGTCTGCCCTCATCTGGGTCTGGTGAGATTCTATCTGCCTCTGAGCTCATTAATAAAGGCTTCCATCCCCTTGGAACCTGTTCTTGATCTTCTGGAGTCTAGCAAATGGCATGTAGTATAGGTACCATGGGATGTTGCTAGGGTTTAGCAATCAACTGGTTTAATTAACATTGGGTTAGTTGGCATCGATGAGGTTCCTATTGTAAGACCTTTTAATGTCTTTATTTTTTAATCTTTTTTAAATTTTTAATCATCAAGAATTACAGAGTTACAAAGTTATTCACTAAATTTCAGGCATTCAATTTCTAACACCAATCCTTTCATCAGTGTCCACTTCCCTCCACCAATGTCCCTTTTCCTTCCTAATCCTCTCTAGTCTGCCTCTAGAGTAATTACTTCCCCCCCCTCCTTCCACCATTGTCTAAGTAGTATCTTTCCACTCAACTCCCACCTCTAGCCTCATAGCAAGCTTCCTAATGAAGATCAGTTCTCCTGCTAGTCTTTCCTGTTGCCTTTGGAACTTTGTTATTCCCTTACAAAGTTTCTTCATGTCCCACATATGAAAGAGACCATTCTGTGTCTGTCCCTTGCTCTCTAACTTTACTCATCATGATATTCTCCACAGAGTGACCAGAATACGAAGGCAGCCCAGGGATGGGGAAGACTTTTTAATGTTTTTAGTATATTTATTTCTAATGTATGTCTCCTAGAACAGGTGAGTGTAATAGCCTTTCCCAACTGTATTAAACCATTTGGCCCTAGCACCACTTTCCGGGCTGTATATCTTTTGGAACTAGTGCTAAAAAATAGATATGGAGGGGTATGATTACATTTTCATGTGATGCTCAGTGTGCTGGAGTGTTGGGAGAGCTTGCCTGTTCCTTCATTCTTGCAAGAAGACTCACCTTCTTTGGGGCAAGGAAGGGTTTTTATATTTTTTGGATGGAAGGGAGTCTTGGGCACATCAGCAGTATTAGGGGGCAATTTTTGGCTCTGTACTCAGTAGTGATCCTTGGTGGGGATACTTGGGGAGCCATATGCAGTGCAGGCATTGAATAGGGTCATCCATGCCTTGATCCATGTCCTAGATCTCTGGTCCCCATGCTGTTTCCTGTTGAATCAACAAACAAACAAAACTGAAAAATAGGAGCTTTCAGTTAGCTCTTTTATTTTTCAGACAGGCAGTAAGCTTGTGAGGAGTGGTCAGAAGGATGATTATGGCAAAAGCACTGGAGCAAGGAGGGGAAGGGATTCGTGATGGGCTTCAAGGGTACAATGATAGTTTTGGGCACCAGATGTCTGGTACCACACCTGCCGCTTCTGAGCCAGAGCCTTTTGGATACTGTTTTTTTCCCTTCTTCTTCCAGCACATTTAGGGGAAAGACTTGGTGTCCTACTCAGTTTCAGGCCCATCTCCAGCCTTGAGTTCTAGGCAAGAGCAGACTCCTGGCTCATCCCCTCGCAAGACCAGGCCTTGCCTTGTCTGACCTCCTTTCTGGAGGGATTAGAAACCATTCTTCTCCTTCTCACTGCTCAGTCTTTGACTCTGCCTGGAGAATGGAACATGCAGGGTCTCCCACGGGCCTTCCAAGCACCAACAGGAGAGAGTTCTGGCTTTGCAAACAGGAATCTTCACTTCATTTCATGGCTGTCTTGTTGGACTTTGAAACCACATGGCCAACTTCGATCAAGAAGTAACTGTATAGTTTCTGCCTTCCCAGGAAATATCACCATAGATCAGTGACTTGCCTGACTGAAATGTTGAAATGATTATGCTCATGGTGACCCGATACTGGCCCCAGACTGGCCCTAGCATCTGCATCATTATATATACTATGTTATATCCACATAATGGGTGTCAGTGTTTGGTTGCTTGTACTGTGTGACCAGTGACAACTTTCTCATCTCAGTCGTCCCTACTTTAATTGATCCTTTTATGTGGGGGGAGGGTCACACCTGGTATTGTTCAGGGGTTACTCCTGGCTCTGCACTCTGGAATTACTCCCAGTGGTACTTGAGGAACCACATGGGATAATGGGGATCAAACCGGGTTGGCTGGGTGCAAGACAAGTTCCCTACAGGCCGTACTATCCCTCCAGCCCCATGATTTCTTCAATTTTTTTTCAACCAAAAAAGCTAATTTGTAGGGGGTAGGTACCTCCAGAATACCATACCACCGCCTCCCTGAGACACCAGAAACCTGGCATTTGAGAGTGACCTTCAGTCCAGTCCCCATCAGAATTCTGTGGCTGTTGAAGATACTGAATTGTCATCCCATAGGCAATCAGTTCTCAACCAAAGGACAGATCCTCTAGCTCCCTTGTCAAGGAGCACTTGGAAGTGAGTGTGATGCTTATGGATTGTTACTGTGGCAAGGTTGTGCCCTGGCATTTAGCGTCTAGGGTTATGAAAATGTCCTGCAGAGAGCTGGGTAGTCCTGAATAGTAAAGAACTATTTCCTTCCAATTGCCCTTTGAGGTCTTGTTGGTTTTTTTGTTTGGTTTTGTTCACGTTTTTTTATTGTGGGGTTTTGGCCAAACCCAGTAGCAGTGCTCAGGGCTTATTCCTTACCTCTTGAGTTCAGAACTCACTCCTAGCTAGCTCAGGGGACCACACAGGGTACAAGAGAGGAACTCAGGTTGACCATGTACAAGGAAAATTCATTAGCTGCTGTACTATCAATCTTGCCTTCCTCACCCCCACCCAGTGTTGAAAAACACTCTTATTGGGGCAACACCCAGTGGTAGTCAGGGCTTACTCCTGGCTCTGTGCCCATGGTTCACTCCTTCAGTGCATGAGGGACCAAATGTGGCGGTAGGGATTGAACCCAAACAAGCTCCTTACCCACTGAGCTGTCTCTCTGACCCCTGGGAAACACTCATGAAGCTGGTTGGGTGGAACAGACTATTGAGGAAGCTTGTGCTGCCCCTAAACATGGATCCTCATGATTTAGCAGGGAGGCAGGATCATATGCCCTACAGTCGTGATGCTCCTACAGTCATGAGAGCCGGGCAGCTCCCTGTGCCCCGTGCTTTCCCGTGTGTTGTCCTGACATGGCATGGGAAGGCTGCCTCCTTGCTGGGTTCTCTGATCACTTTCCTCTCTGCTCTTTTGCTTTGTGTCTCTCCCTTGACCTCTGGGCCCTAACCCTGGGTCCTAGGCCTGATGGAGCCCTGGCCAGGATTTCAAAGCTCCCTGGGGAAGCCAGCTTTTGGAATGTCATATGGAAACCTGGCAAATGAATGCTCGGGGCCACACTCTGTTTTTAAATTCGCCGAGTCTCTGGCTGGCATTCCCTCTCCTCCCCCAGCCTTCCCGTGCTCCTTTTCCTTTCCCGTGGAAAGTTTTTATTTTTAAATTGGCTTCGATCCCTCCCTCCCCTCACTTCTAAGGTCTGGAGCCAAGAATGTAGATCTCTGGCTCTGGAGAATGAGTCCCAGGTGCATGGCAATACCAGCCTTCAGGAGGCAGATCCTGCACAAATTCCGGGCAACGTGTCTTTGCAGGCATTTTCTGATATTGCTGAAGCAGAAGGAGCTAAGGATCAGGAAGGATTCCTGGAGATGGATTCATGTGGGGAGGCAGAGAAGGGTGCAGCAAAGAGGAATGGCAGGAAGGCACGGCCAGTAGAAGCAGAGACCTTTCTTTTCTTCTCTCTCTTTTTTTTTTTTTGGATCACACCCAGCATTGCACAGGGGTTACTCCTGGCAGAACTCAAGGGACCATATGGAATGCTGTGAATTGAACCCGGGTCGGCCGTGTGCAAGGCAAAGGCCCTATCCACTGTGCTATCACTCCAGCCCCTCCTTTCTTCTTTTAAAAAAAAAATATTTATTTAATTAATTTACTTATTTTGACTTTTTGGGCTACACATAGCAATGCTCAGGGGTTACTCCTGACTGTACTCTCAGAAATTACTCCTGATGGTGCTCGGGGGACCCTATGGGATTCCGGGGATCAAACCCGGGTCAGCCATGTGCAAGGCAAATGCCTTTCCTGCTATGGTATTGCTCCAGCCTCAATCTTTCCTTTCTGACACAGGATTGGAGAGAGGCCAAAAGGAAGCCAGTCCCAGAGAAGATTGATTTCCAAAGAGCATTCTTTGTCCATGTGTCTGTCGCTCTGTTATTGTGTGAACCAGAAAGTGCCCCGAAGAAAGGTACCACAGAATGTGGGTACTTAGTCCTGTGCCTGTGTAGGGAATTATGTATTACCCAAGAAGGGTATTGCGTGAACCTTGCACTGGAGAGCTGGTAGCCTGGTCCAGGAGACAAGATTTTGTCCTCTGCCTCCCGAAAGACTGGTGAAGTAATAGGTACAGGACAACCCCATGCCTGTATGTTTTCAGAGATGGGCGCTGCAGGACCGTGGGGCTTTGACTCCATAATCACAGCAGTGCCATGGATACAGCAGTCACTTTACATGCATGTTTGTAACATGCATGGATACATGACACAGATGTGTGTACATGCTCATTTGTTTATGTACATGTAAGTGCACACTTTTCTGCATTGTGTACATACATGTACATACATGTATATATGTGAAGCTGGTTTGGACTCCTTCCACCTTGACTTAATGTTTAAAACCAAGAATTCAGTGATTCACATCTTGTACACACCTCATGCATGTATGTTCATATGTAGATAAAATAATTTTTATGTGTGTGTGTCTGTGTGTGTGTGTATTTCAGACATAGCATAGAATTTGGGTGGGGGATCGGGGCTTATACCTGGAGGTTGTCAAGGGCCACACAAGGGACCGGGGCGACCTGGAGATGGAACCCTGCCCTTATGTATATGAAGCATACGCTCTACCCATTGAACTATTTTTCCAGCCCCGTATAAGCCTGTTTTTAATTTAGCAAAGATGTTTCAGGCCCAGTTCCTTTTCTGCTTGCCTCTGTTGCCTTTTTATTTATTTTTTTTATTTGCTGTTTGAGTTACACCCAGTGATGCACAGGGGTTACTCCTGAGTCATGCACTCAGAAATTACTCCTGGCGGTGCTTGGGGGACCATATGGGATGCTGGGAATCGAACCCGGGTCAGCCATGATCAAGGCAAATGCCCTAGACTCCATGCTGTCGCTCCAGCCCCTCTGCTACCTTTTTAGAACCACGAGTCACTCTGGAGGTTGCCCAGGCAGAGAGGAAAGTGCATGGCTGAGGAGGAAGAGCCTTCACTCAGAGTGCAGGTCCTGCAAAGGAGAGCAGCTGTCCCACTGTGCACACGTGAGAACCTTCCAGAACCCATTAGTCACTCACCAGATCGTATAGTACAGCAGCGGGGGTATCTCAGAAGGCAGACAGTTCTCCATCCAGGCTTTTCCTTTTGTGTTCTTTTGTCTCTGGGATGCGTGCCGGGTCTTAGGAAAATAAGTGAGAGATGGAATTCCTGACTGGAAGTCAGTGACGAAGGGGACAGACAGTCTAATTGCCCGCTGATTGTGTCTTTCTATTTCTATTCACACTAAATGTCTTCTGTCTGACCCACACATTCTGCTGGAAGCCACAGCAGCAAGCCTGAGGGCCTGTCTTGGTAGCTAATTCACTCTGCAGTGTTGTTTCCAGAAGTTTCTACATCTCCTGTTCCTTATGTCTTTGGAAAGGTGTTGACGCTGCCAGAGTTTAGTTTGGGCCGCAGGCCCAGGACAGTAGGTTGTTTCATTGAAGTAATTCCCAGCGTTGGTGTTTGGGCCACCACAGCCCTGCTCCCAATGGCTGGGTGACTTCAACTGGGTGTTCCAGAATCGTAATCTAGGGTCTTCCCACCAGGGCTGGAGCCAGATCCAGAAAGCGTCTCTCAGCCCGCCTGTGTCCCAGTGCCTTGGGGAGCCTGGCACTTCCTGTTCTTCTGTTGGCCTTCATGTACTTCCTCCCTCCAGTCTCTGGAGGGAGGCCACCATCACATTCTTTTTGGTGTTTGCTTTGAACCACGCCCTTCATGCTCTGTGGTCACCACCGGTGGATGTTGGTGTTCCAGCATGCCCTCCAGCCCTTTGAGCTATTTCCCTGACTTTCCAGTACCTTCTTGGGAAGACTCTTCTGCTTCCTAGGTGTATGTTTTGATAGTTCTGCTACCATAAATACTAGAAGCACTGGGGAGGCTTCAACCCCAGAATGTTTCTTCTTTCCATTTTAGAGGTTCAGTGTCAAGGATCCCAGAGTCAGCAGGGTTAGTTTCTCCCTGAGCCTCACTCCATGCCCTGTGGACACTCATCTTCTCCCACAGTCTCTGTCTGGGTGTATCTGTGCCCTGATCACCCCTTACAGGGACACAGGTCTTATTAGATTAGGCCCATCTCAAGACTAGCTTAAACCATCTCAGTGGAATTTGGAGATTAGGAGAAGGCAGGATTGAAGATTCCCAAATCCTGTTTCCTCAAGTCTCTATCCACCCTTACAAAAAAGGATTCCCCAAAGCTGACCCATCTGACTGTACACCTGTTTGCTACCTAAGGTTTCTCCCTGAATACCAATGGGAGTACCAAGGCCTGAACCCAACTATAAACAGGGGTTACCTGGGTCGGCCCTGTACCAAGCAACTCTTGCTGAGTGTGATAATGAGCATTTACTACAAAATGGGGCTGGAGCGATAGCACAGCGGTAGGGTGTTTGCCTTGCACGCAGCGAACATGGCCGACCCGAGTTCGATTCCTCTGCCCCTCTCGGAGAGCCCGGCAAGCTACCGAGAGTATCTCGCCCGCACGGCAGAGCCTGGCAAGCTACCCGTGACGTATTCGATATGCCAAACACAGTAACAACAAAGTCTCCAATGGAGACGTTACGGGGCCCGCTCGAGCAAATCGACGAACAACGGGAGGACCGTGACCATGACTACAAAATGAGATATTAGGCTGGACATTTGTATTCTTTAGACAAGGAAACAATCAGTCATGAATTCCCCCAAAATCATTGTTCTCTATTTTTTTTAATATCACCAAGATAGGAAGGAGTAAACAGCATGAGTTCTTTGCATGAAAATAATTGAGCTTTACAAATATCACTCACTCTTCTTGTTTCCCTCATCCAAACAAAGGACTTAAGTACAGAGTTATGAACTTAGTCATTTTGAGTTTAGCTTTGCAGGCACATAGAATGGGAAGCACATGAGGAAGTAGAAAAAAGTTCCTCTGAAACAGAAAGAACTCAAGAATGTTATAGAAAGACCATAAACTTTGGGGGTAGACTCAGATGGTTTTGGATCTTGACTTCAGCACCCTATGTATGTCCCCGAGGCATCCTGTAAAGTCACGGAAGCTCTCTGAAGTCACATCTGGTATGAGGTGTTGCAAGGACAGAGTTAGGCAACCGCCATTCTCTCCCAGATTCTGTGGAACAACCTCAAAGTTGCCTTAGCAATTTAATTTCTCACTCTTCCTCCCACCCCACCCCTACCCCCTTCTCTCCTACTTTTTCCTCTCCCTCTCTCAGTTCCTATCCCTCCCCTCTTCTTTTGGTTGCCATACCCAGAAGTGCTTAGGGACCATTTCCAGCTCTGCTCAAGAGTGACCCATGAGCAGTTCTTCTTTTTCCTATGTTAGGCACAGAACTTCTGGTGATTGCCATTGTAATGCTGTCAGCCCTAGGAAGCTATGTTTTCCTTTACCTCCCTGTGGTACAGCCCCCTGGGTTGCTAGAATGTTTAAGATAGTTAGAATCGTACACTACTGTGGGTGTGCATGTAGATATGGGCCTGTTGACAGTCCTCTGAGTTTAAATCTGAGACTGGAGCTGGCTGTTTTCATCTGAGCAGGAGCTGGGTGTTTACTAGTTAGAAATGAACATTTATTTGATGGCTGATGAACTGAGCTGGTCTTGACCCGGGAAAGCTTTATTGTAAACTAAAGAATTCTCTCTTCCGCAAATTTGCTTTCCCCTTTTATTCTCCCTTTCCCCCAAATAAGATAACACAGTAGATAGGGCGTTTGCCTTGCACATGGCAGACACAGGTTCGATTCCTCCTTCCCTCGCAGAGAGCCTGGCAAGCCACCAAAAGTATCCTGCCCGCACGGCAGAACCTGGCAAGTTCCCCGTGGCATATTTGATATGCCAAACACAGTAACAACAAGTCTCTCACAATGGAGACGTTACTGGTACCCACTTGAGCAGATCTATGAACAACGGGAAGACAGTGCTATAGTGCTACATGTTTGAAGGAGAGGTTTCCCCTCCACCCCCGTCTTAGATGGGAGGAGACTTGGAGCTGTTTGTATTTTGAGCAGGAGCTCAGAGTGGGGAGAGGAACAGATGGAGCAAGACCTTGGCAGAAGTAGGAGTTGACGGAATCAGAGGCATATGGAAGGGTCCCCCCTCTTGCTATCCTACTGCCAGGTTCCCACATTCGTTCCCTAAAGGGGAAATGTTGGCTGTCATTACAATCAAACCACGCGGGAATCTTCAATTTTCCCTAGCCTGGGTCCCATTGATCTGGATCCTTATCCCAGCTCTGCCAGGAGAAGCTGGATTCACATTGCAGAAATTAATTGCCTCTCCACGCCTCAGTTTCTTCACATCCGAGGATGAGGAAGTACAGGGCACGCTTCGCCCCTCCAGCGAATGTGATAATGCCCCTCAGGAATCCTCTTTAATATCGGCACACTGCTGTTGTGAATTCTCAAATTATCCCTCATCAGATAAAAATAAAAAGCCAGCCCAATGCTGAGCAATTAATTTCTGAGCAATTCCTACAGAGTGATTGCATGTCTGTGTGTACGATTGTGAACAGTCTGATTGGCTATTAGAAACGTGACTGTTTACTATGAGTCTGCATGGCCTGAAGGTTGAAGACTGAATCCAAAGTCAGAATTTACCACCTTGGGCCTTGGGCATGCTACTTTATCTCTCTGTGACCCCTTTCTTCCTAATAGGATGGGAATGATGCAAATTGCACCTCTGGCAGAGGACTGGCCTCAGGAAGGAATACATTAGCATTTGTGAGGTGTTTGGAATGGTGTCAGGTACATAGGAAGCACCATAGTATAGGCTTCTGGTAAAAATAAAGAATCCAAAATAATGCAGGCTATTTCCTCAAGAGATTGGTAGGATCATACACATTTTCAAGGACCTGCCTCTTGTAGTCATAATTTAAGCTTATGGAATTAGCATCTGACTCAAAACAAAAAGTAGGCTTTCTATTCTGGTATCTATTCTAAGAGTCCTTGGTGAAAGGAATTCGGTAGGCAAACACTTTTGGAGGGATCAATGAGTCTCCTGGGGTAGCCAGGATTCTCTTTGAAATTGTGATTACTAACAAGGCATGCAGATCCTGAAAGTGGCTTGGAAATTTGGGTGGCAAGACAATTAGAATTATCCAAATCCAAAACCAGGGTTGACCCAGAAACTTGAGAACTCTTGCTTGAGCTTGACTGAGAAGTGAACTAGAAGTCATAGCTCAAAGGATGCGCAGTCAGTAAACTGGGAAGAGATGCTCACCATCCTGGTCCAGCGTCCCAGGAGAAGCTCAGCATCCTGGTCCAGCATCCCAGGAGAAATCCCACAGCCTCACTCTGTGCCCTTACTTCTCTGTACCCTGGCCCAAGGATGGATGAAGCTCCTGTTCTCCTTAGTGTCTTCTCTGCCCTGGGACTGTGACTTGGGCACAGAGGAATTGTGGAACCTAGATCAGAGTGATAATATAGGCCTCCAGGCCTGACATTCCACCAATCCTGCTTCAGTGGCTTAACCCCCAGCACCAGAGAGTGAGCACAGAGCCAGGTGGAAATGGTCCCCCCAAATCATACTAAGTAAATGAATAAGAGCCCGTGCGGTAGGGCGTTTGCCTTACACACAGCCAACATGACCGACCCGAGTTCGATTCCTCCGCCCCTCTCGGAGAGCCCGGCAAGCTACCGAGAGTATCTCGCCCACACAGCAGAGCCTGGCAAGCCACCCATGATGTATTCGATATGCCAAACACAGTAACAACAAAATCTCCAATGGAGATGTTACAATGGAGCAAATTGATGAACAACGGGAGGGCCTTACCTTTTATGTTAGTGTCCAGAGTCGGTGACCCCTCAAGGACAGAGAACAGAGCCTATAATGCAAATCACACAGCTAGATTTATTGTTCCAGGTAGCTGGGGTCCAAGTATCTGCCCGGTGCAGTGGGTTTCAACAAGGACCCCAAGCACTAGATTCAGCAAGTTCTTATACTTCCATTTTAGCAAGTAGGCATTACTCAACAGTTTTCTATTACCTATAGAGTACATATTTCTTGTTGTTTTGGCCCTCAACATCCAGCCCACTTCCTGACAGTTATATTCCGGAGACCTAATCTTATTCCGGGGACCTAATCTTTGACAAAAGCATCTGGTTTTTCTGCTTTAACACTTTGTGACCCTCCACCTTGTTTACTAGAAATGAGCTACTTTTTTGTTCCCGGAAGAGGCCTAGTTACTCAGATGCCACGAAGCCTGTCATGGCAGTTCTCTGGCTAGGTGGATCCTAACACCTGCCCATCCTCAGATGTCCTCAGTAATCATCCTCAGTAATCATTAACAACCCTGCTCTAACCGTGACTGTGTCTTAGGAGAGAATTGCAGGCCAGCCTTTATTATAAGGTTGACTCAAAGCACAGACCACCAGATATAAGTCTTCAAGGAAAAGCCACTCCTGGGCAGCATGGTTGGACACCAGCCAAGCACCTCCAGTTGTATGGATGGGGAGAGGGTTGAAGACACTGAGGTTCTAGAACCATCAGATTCATTGATGTTAGCGACTCTTAAACTAGTGACAGAATAAGTCATCCCAAGGGAAGGGCCAGAGTGATGCTTGAAGTTTTAAATCCTAGTTTGGAATCTCAGTGGAAAACAGTGCTTGCTTACTTAACTCGGCATTTTGAATATTTTGACTGCAGGAAGACAGGAAGTCATGAGCACGGTATAAAACTACCAAATGTAACTGGAGCCTTTTACTGTGGATACCCCACTGCACAGATAGACGTGTGCAAGTGCATGCCCACGAGTACTCTATGTCCACGGCCTCACCTTCAGCTGGGCCTATTGCCACTTGTGTCCACATAGTCTCTCTGATCATCGTCGGGTCCCCGCATTGCCCATTTTCCCTTTCTTGGTTTCATGAGCATTGACATGTCTTTTCGTCAGTAGCAGAAAGTTCTTTTTTTCCTGCCCATTGAGAAAAGGTCATCTTATTTCATTTGAGGGGAGGACCATCTCTGTGCATGACTCAGGGTTTCAAAATACTGGCATTATGTCCAGACTCATGGGAACAGCAAAAATTCCAGAATACATGCCTGGTATTTTTCTTTCTCAAGAGAACGGCCTTCATTGTTCTTAGATGTATTCCAGTGAGGAATCCTTCTGGTAAGTAGAGATAGGTCTTGTCCACCTTGACAGGGCAGAGGCCATTTGCAAAGTGCACAGCAAGTGTGTATCTGTGTATGCATGCCTTTCCCTCCTATCACTGCGTGTGAGGGGGATGGAGTGCTGGCTCAGACCCCTGCAGTGGCCTGGGAGTTGATGGAGTTAGACCAGCCTTACTCTGGCCACTTCCTGCCATGTCCTATACCTGCCCCTCACTTGGGTCCTCCCCAGATTCCTCTCTGGAGCCCGCTGGATGGAAATATGCCTCCCCCAGAGGGCTCCTCGGAGAATTAAATGGAGTCGCCTATGAGTGAAATGCGTCAGAAGGAGAGGGACAGATAGAGAATGGCTGAATTCATTTGTGGCATATAAAAAAATATGTATAGTAGAAGACTAATATCCAAGGCCAGGGAAAACAGCAGCTAAGAGGACTGATCAGTGGTTGGAACCTCTCACAAGTATATGTGGGGCGGAGGGTAGGTAAGAATAGAGAGATACTATTATTTACAACAATAATAGTTGGAAATGAACACGCTGGACAAGATCTGAGGGTTAAAAGTACATGATAACTTTTTGGTATCTCTAGTATCTGTCTTGCAAACCATAATGCCCAAGGAGGGGGGCAGAGAGAGAGAGAGAGAGAGAGAGAGAGAGAGAGAGAGGGAGATGGAGAAAGGCAGGGAGGGAGGGAGGGAGGGAGGGAAGGAGAGAGGTGCCTGCCATAGAGGCAGGCAGGGGTTGGGATTGGGGGTGATGGAAGAGAACTTGTGGACACTGGTGCTGGGAAATGTACACTGGTGAAGGGATGGGTATTGAAACACTGTATAACTATAACCTAATCATGAATAGCTGTATAAGGATCTATCTCACAGTCATTCCATTTTTTAAAAAATCTTTAAAAAAAATTAAATCACCTATGAAGCCCTGAATAGTGTCAGGCACCAAGGAAGCGCTCGTTAAATGTTAATAATTACCACAAATAATATACAGGTGAACTGACACCTCTTTTTCACATTAGCATCTCTTCCAGGGGAGGTAAAAGATCATGCCATGAAATCGCGCCCAGCATCTGGGTGAAAGGTTGAATTAGGCCCCAGTTTTACGTGGGATGGGTGCAGGTTTTCTCCCGGGGTCAGGATGTGGAAGAGCGCTGGCTGGCCCCGGGGTGGTCCAGCTCCCCCTGCCTACTCATCTAAACCCCAACCCTTTTTTCAGGCGACCTGGCTGTGCACAGTGGGGAAGAACTACAGCTCACCACCACGATCACCCACGTGGACGGACCCACCGAGATCTACAAGTTGACGCGCAAGGAGGCCCAGGAGTAGGGGGCTGCTGATCTCCGCCCCCAATCCCTCCCATCAGAGGGGCGGCTGGTTCCCGAGTGAGCTTCCCGAGCGAACGACCACTCCTGTCTCTTAGCTGCGGCAGCTTGGACCAGTGATGGATCCTTGCCAGTTTGCCTACTGCCCGGGGTGTTCGGAGCAAGAATCCTGCAGCCACTGATGAATCGTGTATCATAGCAAAACCTCCGATTGGACACTGTTCTCTGTGCTGTTGTTAATTAGTGACATAGTAACATCTGTAGCAGGTGGTTAGGAAACCAAACGTGTTGGGGGTGGTCTGGGCCAGATGGGATTTCTACGGAGTGGAATATTTGACTCATTTTCCTGTTTTTAGATTCTAGGATAGATGTTAACATCCTTTGCAGCCCAAGAAAGACTCCCGTCATGGGCTTCTCACTTGAGTTCGTGACCAAGTCTTTGTTTTCCTGTTTATATCACCAAGTAGCCTATTGCGGTAATATTTAAGTTGTCCATACATCTGTGCCCCTCTTTTTCTTACAACCCAAAATGAAGTAACCGAATTTCTTGAGTCGGTCTCATACACCAGGGGCATTTCAGCTTTGAAACCAAATCTGTGTATCCGATACTAACCAGTCTGTTGGATGTGGGTTAAAAAAAAAAAATTATTTGCTAAACTCCCGAGTAGGATTTATTGTATTAAATGGCCTTTGGGTCTGAAAAGCTTTTTTTAACCTCTTGCTTAAAATGTGTTTTCTTTTGATAAGACTCTTCAAACAGCCTCCAGAGTTTATCCGATCATTCAAATCAACCTGTCTCTGCCGATATGCAGAGGCTGCATCAGCCTTTTGCCCAGCCCAGCACGTGTGGATTCTTCCTGGATCAGGCCCATGGGGTGAGGAGAGAGTAGGGAGGCGATTTTCGGAGAAATGAAAATATTTTGCCATCATATCAGAACGTGCAGTAGAGGTATCTTATCTGTTTCTGGAACCGGGATAACGTTTTCTCTTCTGGCTATTTGGGCTTCCTCTGGGTTGGTGAGGATGCAAGAAAGGGAAGAGAGTTATGATTTAGAAGCAGCTATCTGGGCCGGAGTGATAGCACCGCGGGTAGAGCCTTTGCCTTCCATGCGGCTAGCCCGGGTTCAATTCTCAGCATCCCATATGGTCCCCCCAAGCACCGCCAGGAGTAATTCCTGAGTGTAGAACCAGAAGTAACCCTTGTGCATTGCCCAGTGTGACCCAAAAAGCAATGAATAAATAAATAAAGAGAAGCAGCTCTCTGCCACCACCTTAGTCCCACTTTCCACATAGCCCTTTGGGCTGTATTTCACCTCCACCATCTGACAAGACCCACCCAGTGTGCAAAGATTGTGAACACCCACACAGACACTGGCTTCCTCGATGAGGTCCAGCCCCTCCTAGCGTGACCTTGTTTAAACTACCTAATCTGGGCCGCCCTCAACCCCAGTCCGCCACCCTTCCTACACCTCAGCTCCTCACAGGTCATGGTGCCAATGAAGTCCACTCATCATAGTGCTGGAGACGCTTTGTAAGCTCTAAAATGCAGTAAAAATGGTCTTCCTAGAGTGTATCAACAGCTCTGTGAGTGCCCTGATTCTCAGCCCCTGAAGCCCAGAGCACAGCATCTTCAATTCATCCACTCATATATTCCCCTTCCACTTACCTACCCCCATCTTTTCTATTCCCTGATATTTAAAATTATGATGTTTTTTAAATTGTAGGCAGGGTGATTTACAACACTGTTGGTGATAGGGTTTCTTGCGTGGAGTGTTCCACTGCCACAACCTCCCCAGAGTTTCTCCACCGCCTCCCTTACCCCCTCTGCTTAAGCCTCTTCCATGCCCCACCCCCACCCCCACCACCACGTCAAGCTCAGTTCTGTAGATCAGTTTTCACGTTTATTTGCCACATGTCATTGCCTTACTATGTTTCTTTATGTGTCTCATGCCAGAGAGCCCATTCCATATCCATCCCTTTCTTTCTAACGTGACTCAGTGTGACACCTTCTAGATCCATCCACATGGTGCCAATCACATGATTTCATCTTTTCTTAGAGCCAAGTATGTTTAAGTACATGCGGGTGTTATCCTTTCTTCCATCCTGATCAACATCAGATGGGGCGTGATCCAGGATAGTCCCAGATGCCATCAACCATTATAGTTCTGGTCTGGAAGGGAAGATGAGCTTGAAACACAGCTGTGATCTTCTGTCCCTGATTATGGATGGAGCTGAGCAAAGGGCCTGAGCATAACCTTAAGGAAGTAAGATCACATCAGGCAACAAAAGAACAAAAATCAGAGAGACAGTGAAGAAGACTAATCATAGGGCATGGCTGGGATACAGAGATGGAGGTTCCTCATGCCCCTATAAGTGGATTAAAAGGTTTTTATTGCTCTGGTAAAAACTGAAAAACCTAGCTTAGGGTTTTAGACTAGAGAAGTCATGTGACCGAATTACAACTGGAGCTTGGTCAGGCTGGACTAGCCCATCAAAGACATAACAAAGGTCCAGACCAAGGAGACAAGAGGGAGAGCAGAGAGAGCCGCATTGGAGAGAGGAAGGTGGAAGCATTCGGCATGTGGGCCTCATGGCTGAACAAGAGTAGTCAAATTTCAAGCCCAGCCTGGGAGAAGTTCTTGGCAAAGCATCAATGGGTCAGTTATCTACAGGTCTCTAAGAAGCAAAAGTCAACTCCTGCAAGCCTAACCCAAAGAGTGACTTTCTAGAACTTTCCCAGATTAACTCACGGATCCAGGAAAGAATGGAAGTTTCCTGGAAGAAAGTTTAGGCAATAAGAACAGCTGTAAGATGCCTCAGCACCAGGAATGTTTTCATGAACCTTTCCCTGAGAGAGCAGTGCTGATCCCAGCTCCCCGCGCCGCTCTCTCTCTCTTCCAAACTGGGACAACATCAACAATTGGAAAATCAAGTCAGGTGGACTTTTGTGGTGTACCCTGTGTATTGTTTCAGTTTTCAAAGACAAACCCAAGAATTCCTTTTGCACTGACAAACCATCAGAGAAAATATTTCATCCTGGGAAATTTGATAAGTATCTTCTGGAGGTACTAGTGGTCTAGCACTGTCCTCCCATTGTTCATCGAGTTGCTCGAGTGGGCACCAGTAACGTCTCCATTGTCAGACTTCTTGTTACGGTTTTTGGCATATCGAATACGTCACAGGGAGCTTGCTAGCAGTCTAATGGTTAGAAATAATAGTGGCAGGGCCAGAGCAATAGTATAGCAGGGAGGTCATTTGCCTTGCATGCAACCAACCCAGGTTCAGTCCCCAGCATCCTGTATGGTCCCCCCAGCACTGCCAGGAGTAATTCCTGAGTGCAGAGCCAGAAGTAACCCCTGAGCATTGTCTGTTTTGATCCAAAAAGTAACAACAAAGAAACGATAGGTGGGAACTGACTCTCCATGGCAGGAGACGGGGCAGCCATCAAGAAGGAGGAGAAGAACATGAAAGCCAGATCATGAGTCAGTCATGACCTCAGTCAAAAGGTGAGAGGAAGAAAATGAGGTCGGTGACTCAGAGAAAAGACCCTGGTGCCACAGAAAGCACTAAGTCTGTGGAGAAGGAAAACAGCATCGGCTTTTCCAAGAATTTAAAGAGCATTTCAGGATGGACAAAAGCCTACTGAGTCTGAATGCGTGAGACCTCCCTGGCGGCATAGGGAGATAGATGGGGAAAAGCGGTCGAGCCCAACTGGGGATGTCGGGAGAGAGAGAGAAAGAGTAGGGTGGGAGTCCAGGGAGAACAAGACAAGAGAGAGAGAGAGAGTGAGAGACAGATACACACAGAGAGACAGAGAGACAGAAAGACACAGAGACAGGCAGAGAGACAGAGACAGAAACACAGTCAGAGATAGAGACAGAGTCAGACAGACAGAGACAGAGTCAGAGAGTCAGAGACAGAGACACAGAAAAACAGAGACAGAGACAGAGAGCACTGAGCACAGAATTTTCTCTGGGCAGAAAACTAGACTACGACCTGAGAGGTGAGAGGGAGCCTCATGGCAGTGATGCAGTTACACGAGCCCCAGTGGGAAGGTGGCTCAGGGGCCAAGCATTTAAAAAGCCCCAAGGCAAGTTAGAGAATTGATGATTTAGTTTTGAAAGAATATAAGGACTTTCATCCTGATGCAGGAGAGAAACTGGACACCGAAGGACAAATGAGGTCACTCTGCTACCCCCACATATGGAGTCCAGTTTACAGAAGTGAATGTTGGGGCCCAGCATAACCACAAACATTTTCATTCTGTGGAAATTCTAGGGAACTCTTCCAGAAGCAACAGGGAAAAAAGATCAACCTTGAGAGAGAAATAGTGATTGGCCATGTGAGTAGTTTTCCAAGTTGTCCTGAAAATCTTGTTCAAATCATTTGGAATATTATTCAAAGAAAGTATAAGATTCTCCAATATCTGCCTTAAAAAAAAACCAATCCATTCAACAAAGTATGTTTTTCATTCATTCATTTAACACTGGGTGTTACTCCTATAACTTCCCCCTAAGGAGACAAATGTCCTTATTGGTGAAACCAATGACTTTCCCTATCAATTTTGATACTAGAGCACTCAGTCCAACTCTCAGAGCTGAAGGAACCCTCAGAAGCAACCTCCTGGGAGTCGGGAAGGTACTGCTGAGAAAGTTAGAAGAGAATAGAAAAGAATCTCGTGGGGAAATGGCCTCAGGTTTCATTCTTATCTTGTCAGTTCCAGAAACTCTTTGACTGAGCTCTTAGAGTCTGGTCTAGCTGAGGAAGCTCAACCATGATGAAGCCTCCAACAACTAGATACCGAGATATCCCTTGCTCCACTAGAAAGTAGCCGAGTGTAGGAGTGAGGCAGGGAGCGGAGCGTTGGTGAGTCAGCATGCGGGCACCTCAGCTAATTCCAATTTTCTGTGACTAGGGTGTAACCTAAATTCTTTAGGATTCCCCTCCTTTTCTTTCTTTTTCTTTGGTGGGGGAGGGGCAGATGAAGGCTACCAAGCAATGTTCTGGGACCACCGCCACCAACACCTGCCCCATGCTTAGAGCTGTGATGAGGTCTCCTCAGACCCAGAAGACCCTCCCACACCTTCCTTTCTTGATGCCACTGACTTAACTCCTGACAAGATCCTCCCTGGGGCCCCTCATTCACACTCCCATGAGCTTGATCTCACCTACCACACTGTGGCTGGTTCCGTGATGTCTGAGACAGCTTCTGCAGTCTTTGCTCCTGATATCAGAGGGGTCTCCAGGTTTCTCCTGGAGCCAGAAAGTGCCTGGAATGTCCTCACTCCATGATGAGGCACTGAGCTATCATCCTACAGAAATCCCCTTAGTGTGATGACCAGACCCCTTTGGGGTGTTGACCCTTGACCTCTGACTGAACTCCCTACAGGCCCTGAACCTCTCAGAGCCGTTCAACCTGACTCTAGACACGTCTCCTGCTCACTCACTCAGTCTCATCCTTCTCAAGCAGGACGTTCAGGCAGGCTCAGGTGAAAATAGTAACGTCCTGCTCAACAGCCTAAGAAAATGACACTCCAGCTTTTTTGAGTAGAATTTAAAATTCACTTTTTAATTAACTTTTTATCAGTTGGGGTACTGTGATTTACAAGATTGTTGATGATAATTTCCTGTGAACATAATTCCAATACCCCTCACCCACCTTCCTTCTCTAAGGATCTAATGCCCCTCCCTTTTAACCCCCCCTACACACACCACATACACACACACACACACACACACACACACTCACACACCACCACCACCAGAACTCAAGTTTTATGGACCAGTTCTGTTGTTTTGACCCATTGTTGCTACCTTGCCTTATATACGTCCACATATAAGTGATTATTCTGAATCTATCTCTTTCCTTTTGACTCCATTCAGCATATCTTCAGTTTTTTTGTTTTTTTGTTTTTTTTGCCTTGGGGGCCACACACAGTGATGTTCAGAGGTTACTCCTGGCTCTGCA
This sequence comes from Sorex fumeus, assembly GCF_029834395.1. Classification (NCBI taxonomy): domain Eukaryota; kingdom Metazoa; phylum Chordata; class Mammalia; order Eulipotyphla; family Soricidae; genus Sorex; species Sorex fumeus. The sequence goes on along the minus strand of NW_026606068.1, from coordinate 657,943 downwards.
CCAGAAATTACTCCTGGTGGTGCTTGGGGGACGATATGGGATGCTGGGGATCGAACCCAGGCCGGCTGCATGCAAGGCAAATGCCCTACCCACTGTACTATCACTCCAGCCCCATTTCTTCAGCTTTTAAGTAAGCATCATTGGAAGTCTAGGTAAAAGCAGTCAAGTGCTGGGACCAGAGCTAGTACAGCAAGTTGGATGCTTGCCTTGAACACAACCAACCTGGGTTCAAATTCAGCACTGAATATAGTCCCCTGAGCCCCACCAGGAGTGATCTCTGAGCACAGAGCCACGAGTAATCCTTGAGCACTGCCAGGTGACACCCAACCCCTACTCACCACCCAAATAGTTAAGTTCTTTCCAAGTAGATATAAAATGAGTTGTTCCAAATATTCACCCAAAAGCAGAGGTGCTCCTCCCCCGACTGTTGTGTTTACTGGGGCTCCTTTTCCCCCTCACCACCCCTGCCTCAGAGAGCACCTCCTGCTTCACAGAACGAAGAGCAAAGTAAATGCCCCCCTTAAGAAGCAATCTTAGGGGCTGGAGCAATAGCACAATGGGTAGGGCGTTTACCTTGCAGGCGGCCCGGGTTCAATTCCCAGCATCCTATATGGTCCCCCAAGCACCACCAGGAGTAATTCCTGAGTGCATGAGGCAGGAAGTAACCCCTGTGCATCGCCAGGTCGGACCCAAAAAGAAAAAAAAAGTTTAAAAATAATAATAATAATAATAATAAAGAATTAATCTTAGCCTTGCTCTGGGAGCCCGTGTTCTCCCTTGAGCATGTATGTATCTCATATCTTGCTTGTCTCTGTGTTTCTTTGATTGCCCATTTCCACTCTGGAGAAACATGTGTTCCCTCTCAAACACATGCTTTCCCCTCTCCCTCCCCCTTTCTAAACAAGTTTTGATAAATAATGATCTTGCAGCACCAAAAAAAGAAGAGGAAGCAATCTTAGCCCTTAAGTCCGGGAAGAGTCAGGAATTTGTTTGGAGATACAATCCCTCCCAGCGAAATGCCCTTATTGGGAGATATTTCGGCTGTAGGGCTGCATGGGTCCATCTGTGATCAGACTCTGCCCTTTACTGGCTGTGGGGGGAATGACAACTGTGACTGCTAGGCTTCTGCAGATCAGATTCAGAGGATGTGGGGTGTGCGTGTGTGTGTGTGTGTGTGTGTGTGTGTGTGTGTGTGTGTGTGTGTGTGTTCGGCAGATCAAATTCAGAGGATGTGGTGTGTGTGTGTATGTGTGTTCTGCAGATCAGATTCAGAGGATGTGGTGTGTGTGTGTGTGTGTGTGCAGCAGACCAGATTCAGAGGATGTGGGGGTGTGTGTGTGTGTTCTGCAGATCAGATTCAGAGGATGTGGTGTGTGTGTGTGTGTGTGTGTGTGTGTGTGTGCGGCAGATCAGATTCAGAGGATGTGGGGTATGTGTGTGTGTGTTCTGCACATCAGATTCAGAGGATGTGGTATGTGTGTGTGTGTGTGTGTGTGTGTGTGTGTGTGTGTGTGTGTGTGTGTGATCTCTCCTTTATCATTGCTGCTTAGCAAGTTCAGGGCCAGGCTGGCTGCCTCAGTGACTGAGGTACCCCCAGGCTAGCTCTCCACCCCTTTGACCTGGAGTGAATCTCCCAGGGGTCTTTACCAGCCAGACTGGGAACCTTGTGTGTGAAGGACAACGAGCGCCAACACAGGGCATTGGATGGACGCTGCTGGTGGTCTAGGTGCTGGCGTCGCTGTTGGGGTGGTCATGTGAAACAACCAATAGGCCTTCACCCTGGCTCCTCCGAGCCTCTGTGTCCTTCAAGTGCTTCCCCTGGAGGGGCCAAGGTTGGGGTGTGGGGGTCTTCACTGCAAGCTCTCTCCAAGTCTCCGGACACCAGGCTCAACGAGAACCCCTTCTCGCCAAGGGCCCCATCAAATGCACCAAGAATCCTCACTGCAAAGATACTTCCAGAACCCAGGGAAGCCTCCCGCCCCAAAGTGGGCACCACTTATGCCACGACCTTCCAATGCATAGTCTGCCTGGAAGCAGGCTCTGAGACCAGGGGTGCATGCCAGCTCATGCCAGGTGGGCAGGGGAGTCTGTGGAGGAATCAGGCTGAGGCAAAAGGACCCCTGAGAGGACTCCCGTGTGCAGAAAAGATGCAGAGGACTGAGCCTCAAACCTGGGTTCACCAAGTCCATCTTCCCCCCTCCAGGGCGGCGCCACCAGGTTAGAGACCCCCCACTGTACCCCCAAGGATTGACATGGCGAACGTGTGGACAACATCCAACATCGCTTCTTTTTTTTTCTTTTTGGGTCACACCTGGTGATGCTCAGGTTCATGCACTCAGAAATTACTCCAGGCAGTGCTCAGGGGACCATATGGGATGCTGAGAATCAAACCCAGGTTGGCCGCATGCAAGGAAACCACCCTACCTGCTGTGCTATTGCTCCAGCCTCAGGAGTTTTTTTCTTTTCTTTTCTTTTCTTTTCTTTTCTTTTCTTTTGTTATGTGTAAGTACACAGGCATTATTTAGTCAATTTTTTTGTTTAAGTCATATCCTGTTGTAGTTCCTTTTTTCCCCTTTTTTTTTTAAAAAAAATTTTTGTTTGTTTTGTCGTGCTTAGGAATTACTCCTGGCTCTGCACTCAGGAATCACTCTTGGCAGTGCACAGGGGAGCATATGGATGCCAGGGATGGAACCCTGGTCTGCTGTGTGCAAGGCGAGCACCCTCCCCGCTGTCCTATCTCTCCAGTCTGGGAGGTGTGTGGGGGGGTGCTGTGTCAGCCCTGCTGTACTCTCCTCAACCCCAGGTCGACAGAGTAGGCACCAACACAGCAGCCAGCGGGCAGTGGGCCTGTGCCCCCAGGAACAAGCAGGATCACTGCTACTGCCAGAATAGCTCTGTCCTGGGGGCCTGGAACTTTCCACTGTATGTGATTAATCTGTAAATATTTGCTTTGGAGTTTCTATCTTCACTGTAATGCTAAAAGAACTCTTCCTAATGTAACACAATAGAATAGGCCATGTATATTTTCCTAGTTTCAAAATTTAAAGCTTGCCTGCCTGCCTGCCTGCCTGCCTGCCTTCCTTCCTTCCTTCCTTCCTTCCTTCCTTCCTTTCTTTCTTTCTTTCTTTCTTTCTTTCTTTCTTTCTTTCTTTCTTTCTTCTTTCTTTCTCTTTCATTCTTTCTTCTTTCTTCTTTCTTTCTTTCTTTCTTTCTTTCTTTCTTTCTTTCTTTCTTTTTTCTTCTTTCTTTCTCTCTCTCTCTCTTTCTTCCTCCCTCCCTCCCTCCCTCCCTTCCTTCCTTCCTTCCTTCCTTCCTTCCTTCTCTCTTTCTTTCCCTCCCTCCCTCCCTCCCTCCCTCCCTCCCTTTCTTTCTTTCTTTCTTTCTTTCTTTCTTTCTTTCTTTCTTTCTTTTTTCTTTCTTTCTTTCTCTTTCATTCTTTCTTCTTTCTTTCTTCTTTCTTCCTTCTTTCTTTCTTCTTTCTTCCTTCCTTCCTTCCTTCCTTCCTTCCTTTCTTTCTTTCTTTCTCTCTCCCTCCCTCCCCTCCCTTCCTTCGTCTTTCCTCTCTCTCTCTCTCTCTCTCTCTCTCTCCTCTCTCACATCCAGAGGTGCTCAGGAACTATTCCTGAGTGCTCAAAAGTCAATCCTAACAGTGCTCGCAAGTCCATGTGGTGCTGGGGATCAAACCCAGGCTTCCTGTTTGCAAAGCAGGTGCACCAGCCCATTAAGTATCTTCCCCTCCTCTCTCAGTTTTCTTGAACTCATCAATCCCTATGGAATTAATTGTTCTTAGTCAGATTCTCACCTAGATTATTTTGGTTTTTGCCAAATCGTTAAACACCAGCTTGATTTTTCAGATGATTTTTTTTTAGGAAGGAAGTAAATCGGGGAGGTTATGAGTATGGGCAGCCCCTGAATGAGACTCAGTTTAATTTGTGGAACCATCCGGCCATTGGTCAGCACTTGGGGATGACTCTACCCCAGGAATTCCCAGGGTCTCTCCCACAATGCACCTTGGGCTTTGGGGAGTCCTCTCTGATAGCCACAGGACTGCATCCTGGAGGGAAAATGGATTCTGGGACACAGGCGCCTGAGAGCCCACGGCCAGGCCAGTAAGCAGAAGGACAGGTCAGCACAGCCACCAGCCCACGGCCTCTGGGCCCAGTGACACAGCATGGAGGCCAGAAGCTAAGCACATTGGCTGGGTGGGTACCCCTTGGTGGGTACAAGAGGAAGCAAGAGAGAACGAGACAGACAGAGCAGAAGACCCCAGCTGGCACTCCACCCGCCATCTGAGTCTCTTACTGAAGTTACTATACTTCTTTTTTATTAGAGTGCGTTTAATAGCATGCGTTATTGACTGGGAAGGATACTGCATAAGGCAATTGATCCTGGGTTTTGTGGTCTGGGGTACAAACTACTGTATCTAGTGCTTCTACTGATACAATGCAGGAGTGTTTGACAGTGAGTGTGTATATATATATATATGGGAGAAAATTGGGGCGGGAGTGATAGCACAGGGGTAGGGTGTTTGCCTTGCACATGGCTGACCTGGATTCGATTCCTGGCATCCCACATGGTCCCCTGAGCACCGCCAGGAGTGATTCCTGAGTGCAAAGCCAGGAGTAACCCCTGAGCATCGTCAGGTGTGACCCAAAAACCAAAAAAAAAGGGGGGGGGGAGAAAACCAGGGAAAGGGAAGAGGAAGGAGGGGAAGAAGTAAAGAAGGAAGGGAAAGAAGGAAGAGAATTGACTTAAATTGACTTAGGCTCTGCCTCGAGCTTGAGTAAAGTAAAGGCCCTCCCGTTGATCGTTGATTAAGTCTTTAAAATATATATGCTTTTTCGGTCACACCCGGCGACGCACAGGGGTTACTCCTGGCTCATGCACTCAGGAGTTACTCCTGGCAGTGCTCAGGGGACCATATGGGATGCTGGGAATTGAACTTCGGTCGGCCATGTGCAAGGCAAACGCCCTACCCACTGTGCTATCGCTCCAGCCCAATATCTTAATATTTTTATGCATCAACAGCTCTAAGTGAGGGAGAAGGTGGCAGTAGGGAAATTGGGGGCATTGATGGTGGGAAATGTACACTGGTGAAGGGATGGGTGTTGGAGCACTGTATGACTGAAACTCCATCGTGAACAACTTTGTAACTGTGTCTTTCACAGCGATCCAATAAAAAAACAGCATGTATCTATGATCAGAATTCTATATAAAAATCATTAGGAAAAAATCCAGAGGTATTTATATTCATAGGTGTTTCCATTTCAGAAGTAAATTGCTATACATATATGCATAATGTAAACAATAAAACCTTAAGTGAAGAAAAAAATAGGCGGTGCCTGCGAGGGAGAGAAACACGGGCCCTAGGTTTGCTGGGAGCAGGGATTTCTTCCCGTCATTCTGCACAGAGGGGAGCAGCTCCCATAGGGGCCAAGGCCAGTGCTCAACGCCCCCACCGGCCTCGGGTCCCGAAATAACGGCGGCGTCCGCGCCAGCCACAGCTCTTTGCTGCCCTCTGCTGGCAACAAGCCACATCTGCAGCTAATTGCTCAGATTGTGGGAATCTTCCATTGACACAACACATCTTTGTATATTTTTTAGTATATGTGCTGCCGATGGGAGGTGAATTCAGTGCAGCTATTCTCAAACTCAGTGCTCACCAAAGACGCAGATTCCCGCATGCACGACCCTAAATCTGTCACCAGCAACTAGAAGAAGGTGAATAGAATCGCCGCATGTATACACCCAGTTACATTCTAATTGCCCGATATTATCAACTCAGTTTTCATCCTCCAACTAGTCCGGTGAATTAGCTATGATCACTTCCCTCAGTTTTCAGATAAGGAAACGGGTGCAGTGCACAGAGAGGGTGAACCATTTCCCTGAGGCCACACAGCTAGGAAGTCATTGAACCTAGTGGAATTCCGTCTGGCTTCAAAGTCTAGGGTTCTTTTCCTTTACCGATGTGCTCTAGCAGACAGGCGGCTCTTCCTGCCCTCTGTGTTGGGTAGACAGCAGCAGAAGTAGTAGGGTATTTTTGGAGGTGGGGAACCACACCCAGTGATGCTAAGGGTTTGTTTCTAGCTCTGAGCTCCTGACAGGGCTATGGGGACCATCTGAGATGCTGGGGACCTAACCGGGGGCAGCCACGTGAGGGTCCTACTCCAGTACTATCGCTCTGCCCCCAGAAGCAGTGTTACATGGAAAGGCAAAAAACCCCTGTTTCAATGGAGTACTATGTAGATCTTAGAAAAGATAAAGTCGTGAAATTTACATACAAGTGGTACAATATGGAAAGTATCATGCTAAGCGAAATGAGTCAGAAAGAGAGGGATAGACATAGAAAGATTGCATTCATCTGGGGGATATAGAGTAACAGGGTAGGAGATTAATACCCAAGAGTGGCTAAGATCAACACCAGGAGGATTACTCCATAGCTTGGAGGCCAGCTGGGTATTCTAGGGGAAAGGGCAGCTCAGATAGAGAAGGGAGCACCAAATAAAGGGTGTTTGAAGGATCCTCCCAGGAGGGGAGATGCATGTCGAAAGTAGACTATGGACTGAACATGTTTGCCACTCAATGCCTCTTTTGCAGACCACAACACCCAAAAGGAGAGAGAGAACAAAGGGGAATGCCCTGCCACAGAGGCAGGGTGGGAGGTGGGAATGGGGCGGGGGAGGGATATTATCCATGGTGGTGGAAAATGGGCACTGGTGGAGGGATGGGTATTTGATCATTGTATAACCGAAACCCAAGCACAAAAATTTGTAAATCTACAACTGTACCTCATGGTGTTTCACTAATTTAAAAAAAAAAAAAACGTGTTTGTGTGGGGCTGGGGTGCCCCCCTGCCCTTGTAGAGAGACAATGCAAACAATCCATGTGGACAGGCTCTTACCAAGCTGGCTTTGGATTTAGGAAGCCTTCCAAGACCCAGTCTCTGTCCTTGTGCTTGGAATTCCCTCCCGAAGCCCTCATAGTTCTGCTGCTCCAGTTCAGCCCCGAGGGCAGGCAGCAACAGGAAGGGAATGATCAAAGGTCCCTCCCCTTCCGCCTGGATATCTCCAGAGCAAAGGGGCAGCAACCAGCCCCGGGCTGGGGGGGTCTCAGGGCAGCCCTGGGGAGAGAACAGTTTCCTGGCAGGGGAAGTGGGAGGATCCAGGGACAACCCACGGAAATGGTTCAGGGACCTTAGAAGCCTCTGGCTACCACTCTGCTCTGTTTTGTTTTCCTAATCACGTGTGCCAACTTTATACAAAAAATAGGACCCTCTGGAAAGAGAAGATGCTTTTATTTACGTTTGTTTGTGGGGGCGCAGGAGGAGGGGGAGGGGGTGACAACTGGGAGTGCTCAGGCCTTGCTCCTGGCTCAGGGATCACTCCTGGTGGGCTCAGGTGACTAGATGATGTTCTGGGAGTTGAACCCGAGTCAGCAAGGCAATTGCCTCACCCACTGTACTAGCAATCCAGCCCAAGAAGGAGTTTCTAAATTTCATTAGAAAATGCCTTCAGGACTGGAGAAGTGGCCCAAGTGATAAAGCTGAGGCCTGGGTTCAAGTCCTGTCCCCCCCCCCCCATACACACACACACACACACACACACACACACACACACACACACACACACCTCCGAGGCTTATCCAATACCATAACATAACAGGTTGGCCTTTTTGTTAAAAAGTATTACCATATAGAATTACGGAACCGTGGAGCAAGCCACACTGAAAGCGTGAGATCCAAACTACAACAACCCAACTCAAGACTGCCAAAGTTAAAACCAAACTTAAAACTGTCAAGGAAGTAGGCTGAGGGGGAGGAGAAATTGGGGACATCGGCGGAGGGAAGTTGACACTGGTGATGGAGTAGGTATGGGGAAAAATCCTATCCGGGAAACGCAACTTCTGAATGACTTTGTAAATCACAAAGTAAGTCACAAACTTGGGAATCACTTTGTAAGTGACTAAATCTTAAAAATTACTTTTAAGGAGTTTCAAAAGAGTGTCTGTAAATAAATATGCCTTCAGAAATGGGTCAGTGTTTTAAAGAAGCAAGCTTTTGATTTATTCAATGATGGAACCCAAGCAACCCCACCCCCAGCACCCACCCACATGTGACCCCAGAGGAGGTACCTCCCAGGTGCCTCGTGACACAGGTGCCCACTCCATCACTCGCATCCTCTGAGTGACTTGCTCCAGAGCCTGGGCTTCAAGAAACAGATCCCCTCTGTCCCTGGGTTCTGTCTGACAGCCCACGGCCTTGTGCCTGAAGTTCTATCGGGTAAATAGGAGACCACTGAGCTTCTTCTTCTTCGGAGAGGGGCTCCTGTGTGCTTGGCTGTGTCTGCCTAGTGCAGCCATAAGCCTGAGGCCCTGTCACAGAGCTTCCAGGGGCCACGTTCAGCATAAAAGGGATGGAAACAAGAAACTAGGTCTGCCTCAGTTTCCTCACAAATGAAACGATTGCACTGCTCAATCCCTAGCCTTGTTATCAAGCAGCCGGTCTTCAAGTCACTTCTACACCTCTGACGCCCCAAGAGCGGGGGTGGGAGACAGTGTTTTGACTAAGCAAAGCCCTTGGGAGAGAACTTCCCAGAGGGGCTCCCAGGAGGAGGATCCAAGAAGAGAGGGAGAGAGCTTGTAGGCAGCATGTCCCAAGCATCTCTTGGGAAATGAGGAATCAAGGGGTCTTGGGCAGCGCATCTTCTTTCGCAGAGAAGAAAGTTTGGGTTGTGGTGAGGAGCAACGTCAACTGGAAACAAAGTCAGAAATGGGGGCGGGAGCGATAGTACAGTGAGTAGGGCGTTTGCCTTGCACGAGGCCAACCCGGGTTCAATCCCTGGCATCCCATACCTGAACACCACCAGGAGTAATTCCTGAGTGCAGAGCCAGGAGTAACCCCTGAGCATCACTGGGTGTGACCCCAAAAGCAAAAAAAAAACAAAAAACAAAAAAAAACCTGACCAGGAGCCAGAGCAATAGCACAGCAGGTAGTGTGTTTGTACGCGGCCAAACGGGTTCGATCCCCAGGATCCCATATGGTCCCCCGAGCACTTCCAGCAGTAATTCCTGAGTGCAGAGCCAGGAGTAACTCCTGAGCATTGCCGGGTGTGACCCAAAAAGAAAAAAGAAAATACCCGGCTAGAGAGATAGGAAGTGGTTAAGACTCTTGCCCTGTGTGTGGTCAACCCTAGTTCCACCACCAGGAGTGATCCCTGAGCAGAGTCAGGAAAAAGCCCTTGATGCACCCAAGCATGCCCACCCCCCCTTCCACCCCCACAAAAAAGATGGTGTGCAGGGGACAGGGGTGGTAGTTTGAAGGGAAACTGGTGCTCTGGTGGAGGATGAAGTGTAGAGACACGATGCAAGAAGCCCTCTCCTTACAGTAACGCTAAACCGAGGGGCTTAAAATAAATAAAATAAAAACAGGGCCAGAGAGATGGATCGTCCAGTGGTGGGGCATTTGCCTTGCACAAAGCGAACACCAGGTTTGATCCCAGGCACCACATTTGGTTCCAGGAGCCTGGCCAGGAGTGATCCCCGAGCACAAGGCCAGCTGGTAAAGGTAAAAGGTAAAGGCCCTCCCGTTGATCGTCGTTTTGCTCGAGCGGGCCCAGTAACGTCTCCATTGGAGACTTTGTTGTTACTGTGTTTGGCATATCGAATACGTCACGGGGAGCTTGCCAGGCTCTGCCGTGCGGGCGAGATACTCTCGGTAGCTTGCCGGGCTCTCCGAGAGGGGCGGAGGAATCGAACTCGGGTCGGCCACGTTGGCTGCGTGCAAGGCAAACGCCCTACTGCTGTGCTATCGCTCCAGCCCGGTGCTATCGCTCCAGCCCAAGGCCAGCTGGTGTGGACCCTAAAATCAAACAAAAAATTATTTATTTAATAAAGCATGCAGTGGTGGGGGTAGAGGGTGGGGAGTCAGGTCCCAGCAAGAACCTGGTTGACCCAGGTTCTATCCCCGGGCACCCTAGATGGTTCCCTAAGCCCTACCAGGAGTAATTCCTGAGTGTAGGGCCAGGATATCTCTGAGCATCGCTGGGTGTAGCCAAACCAAACAAACCAGGACAAATGTGTTTTAAGGGGCCAGAGAGACTGTATAGGGGTTAAGGTACCTCCCTGCCTAACGAAAGTCTGGGAGGTAGGTGTCCTTCGGCAGCCCCGAAGTAGCTGCAGCGAAGCCCACAGTGGGTTATCGAATGGATAGGGAGGGAGCTGATGGCCACCAGGTACCGTTGTACAGTGTGCGCACTGCACAAGAGCTCCGGGACAGGGCAGAGGGCAAGCCCTGAATCCCAGCCTCATTCTTCCCATCAGCTCTGCACCCTTGCGGATCTGCCTTCTCCAATGGGCACTGAGGCCTGACTAGCTTCTCAAACTGTGGGTCATGACCCCACACTGGCTGTGTATGGAAATACACAGGCTGTATAGAACCTTAAAGGCATGTTTTAGGAATTGGAGCGACAGTCCAAGGGGAGGGCACTTGCCTTGCATGCAGCTGACCCAGGTCCTATCCCCAACACCCTATATGGTTCCCTGAGCCCCTGCACGAGGAATTCCTGAATGCAGAGCCAGGATTGCAGGAATTGCAGGAATGCAGAGCCCTAACCCTAACCCTAACCCTGTGCGTCCCCAGGTGTGGCCCCCAAACCCAAAGCAAACAAACAAGAAAAAGCATGTTTTAAGGGGCCAGAGAGACTGTTGCACGAGACCCAACCGGATCTGATCCTGGGTTCTTTACCCCGTCCCAGAATCTGAGCATCTCTTGGTGTGTCCTCTGCGCAATTCGTTTTAAGATAAGCTTTTTCATTTATCATCGGTAAATGTTTGATTTGTATGCTTATTTTATTTCAACACACACACACACACACACACACACACACACACATATATATATATTTATGGTTATGTCAAAATTTCTCACTTTTAAAGGGGCCGGAAATAGTGGAAGTTTAGAAACAGCTGACCTGCGAGCAGGCAGGCTGCTGGGAGGTCAGGGACTCAGGCCACCTCTGTCCAGTACCATGCCTGAGCAGCAGGCCTGCACGTTGCCTGTGTGTCCAGTGGAGGGCACTGCTGAGCTTTGCAAGGGAGGACAAAGCCAGGGACACAACGTTGGCCTGAGGATGCGGTCAGAACCGGAGCCAGCCAGTTTGCTGCTTCTGCCAGGGTCGGCTTCATGCAATCCTACGGACTCTCCCGAAGTCCCGACGCTCCGGTTCCAGACCCGGAGAACCAGAGAACAGAGCATCTGTCCCTGGGCTGTAAAGGCCCCGAAAGTTCTGAGTAGTGGGCACTGGCCCCTGGGGCTTGGGGTGGACACTTGCGTGTCTGCAAAGGAGCCCAGTTCCGGGGTGCAGAGGTGCATATTATCTACGTGGGTGCCATAGAGAAGTGTGCAGATGGTGGGAGTCGGGATTCCTCAGGAGGAGCACGTCTGACATGGAAGGGGGGTCTTGGCACCCCGGGCCCGCAGGTTGCAGTGCTATAACTCAGTGTCCCCCAGCTAGGTCAAAGGCCCTCCCAGTGGGCTTGTTTCCCTGGTGGAAATAAAACTAAACCCCTCCCATTGGAAGGGGGTGGGGGGGGGAATACTGGGGATTTGGGTGGTGGAAAATGTGCACTGGTGAAGGGATGGGTGTTTGATGATTGTATGACCGAAGCTCAAACATGAAAGCTTTGTAACTGTATCTCATGGGCTGGAGCGATAGCACAGCGGGTAGGGCGTTCGCCTTACAAGCGGCCAACATGGCCGACCCGAGTTCGATTCCTCCACCCCTCTCGGAGAGCCCGGCAAGCTACCGAGAGTATTCGATATGCCAGACACAGTAACAATAATAAAATAAAATTAACATTCTGAATAATCAAAAAAAATAATGTGGAGTTCATGATCAATTCAATCAGCTTAATCCATGGCTGAATAGATAGCAGTACTCCTTCATTATAAAAGAAAAAATTTAAAAATTTTAAAAAATAATAACCCCCCCTCCCTTAAGGACAGTTCATGGGGACAGAGCTTGGAGCGCTGGGACAGAGAGGAGATTAGTGGAAACTTGTCCACTCAACTAACTACAGACTCATCCGCTTCTCCAGGGGCCCACACAGGCCCCTTCACCCCCAAACCTCAGTCTCTGGGCTTGTGATGGAAGTGCACCGAGGACACGGGGCAGTAAAGCCATCCCAGGTCCCCAGATACAGGCGACATTGCAGGACCTTCTGCTTCTGACTTTCAGCCATCACGCCTCTCTGTTGGCCGCTGGGCGGCGCCTGTGAGTACAGATGAGGGGGGCTGTGAACTGGGTCTGACCGGTAGGGTCTCTGGGGTCCCCACTGCTGCCCTCATTGCCTAATATACAGGCTGGCCCTGTGCTCCTCACACATTTGCTCCTGTGCACGCGGGCGTGCGCAAACACACACACACACACACTCCCTCTCTCCTCCTCTCTCCTTCCCACTAAGCAATGACTCACAGCTTTCTCCACCTTCCTGGCAATTGCTGGGCAGCTCCTGCCAGCCAGCTGTTCAACAGTGACAAGTGGTCAGCCCGTCTCCCTGTGGACAGTGTAGCTCACGCTTGCAGGAGGCTAGACAGAGGCCCTGGCTCCTGGCCACAGTCTCTCTGCGGCCATCCTGACCCAGGGAGCTGGTAGGCAGGCAGGGCCTTCCAAGTCTGCACTGTCATCTCCAGAAATTGCATTCAGAGAGGGCCTTGATTGATTCCTGGCCTCCTTGCATTAAACTAGCTCATAATAAATAGCAGCCAATAAATAAATGTTAGACTTACTTTCGTTATTCTTCTAGCATCTTAAAAATGTTAATATAGAGTCAGAGTGATAGATAGTACTGCAGAGTGCTTGCCTTGCACGCAGCTGACCTGGGTTCGATCCCCAGCATCCCAGACAGTTCCCTAAGCACCACTAGGAGTGATCCCTGAGCACAGAGTCAGAAATGAGCCCTGAGGACCGCGACTCAAAAAACCCCTCCCTAAAAGGGTCACTGTCACTGTCACTGTCCTCCCGTTGTTCATCAATTTGTTCGAATGGGCCCAGTAATGTCTGCATTGTGACACTTGTTACTGTGTTTGGCATATCAAATACATCACGGGTAGCTTGCCAGGCTTTGCCACGTGAGCGAGATACTCTCGGTAGCTTGCCGGGCTCTCCAAGAGGGGCAGAGGAATCGAACTCGGGTCGGCCATGTTGGCTACATGCAAGGAAAATGCCCTACCCACTGTGCTATCACTCCAGCCCCCCCTAAAAGGTTAATAAGATAAAGGTAAAGGTAAAGGCCCTCCCGTTGATCGTCGATTTGCTCGAGCGGGCCCAGTAACATCTCCATTGGAGACTTTGTTGTTACTGTGTCTGGCATATCGAATACTCTCGGTAGCTTGCCAGGCTCTCCGAGAGGGGCGGAGGAATCGAACTCGGGTCGGCCATGTTGGCCGCTTGTAAGGCGAACGCCCTACCCGCTGTGCTATATAAAACATATGAGCTAGTATATGGTTATCACTAATGAACTTGTAAAATGATAAAAATCCCTTTTTGGGTCTGGAGAGAGAGAGAACAGCACCTAGGGCACTTGCCTTGCACGCAGCTGGCCAGGATTTGGACCCTGGCACTTGGATCACCAAGTTTGGAGCAAGGAGTAAGTCCTGAACACAGCTGGATGTACCCCCTACCCCCACCCCTTGCTAAACAAACAAACAAAAAGGCTCACCAGTAGCTTAAGAACGGAAATAAGACCAGTGATTGTCTTTTGGCAGGGCTGGGGAGGAAAGCTTGGTGTAACATATGCAAGGCTCTGGTCTATGACTGAATCACGGCCTGAGACCAGAAGTCGCTTTTGAAAGAATCAGTGGACATCTGTCTGCATCCTTGTTCTCTGTACCACACCACTTCATGGCTTGCCCAGGTCCTCTCTTCAAATTCATCTGAGTGATATACCTAGATCATATATACATACCCTCTTAAAGGGCATTACTTCATCTTTCTTGTTTTGAGCGCCATGACAGATCAGGCATGGAGGAGCAGCCCAGGGTTGCTGAGAGTTCTGTGTCCATAGGCACGGAGTGTGGTTGGATCCCCAGTGCGACAAGGAATTTCAGGATACAAACAGGAGTAACCCCAGCGAGCACCGTGACCCTAAGAGATGCATGAACACGACAGCAGGAAGTATGAGTTTTGGTGAGCACATGAGTTATCACTGCATGGACTCTGATTTGGAGCATAGAACATATTAACCGTAGTCTGCTCGCTTCAGTTAATGAGCACAAGCCCCGACAAGCACTTGTGTGCAAACGCTATTCAGGGCCGACCTCAGTGAGCACTGCAGCTGAGAGTGTAAGCACCACAACCGGATGTGCCACCTCCTCCCCGAACTGGGAGCACCACAGGTAATAATGTGTGAGCACCTCAGCCTGACGTCTGTACAACCCCAGGCATCACCACACTGCATGTACAATAACAGGAAGGGGGAGAGGAGAGGGGATAAAATACTTCTTAAAGTTAGAAAAGAGAGGGGCTGGAACAATAGCACAGTGCGTAGGGCGTTTGCCTTGCACCCAGCTGACCCGGGTTGAATTCCCAGCATCCCATATGGTCCCCTGAGCACTGCCAGAGGTAATTCCTGAGTGCAGAGCCAGGAGTAACCCCTGTGCATCACCGGGTGTGACCCAAAAAGCAAAAAAAATTTTAAAAGTTAGTAAAGAGAAAAAAAAAAAGCTTGTACCTTGAATAAGCTACATTGTGAGAACAATCGTAAGCCCTGTTTGCCAGGTGCATTCCTTCAAATTGACACCCACACCAGAGGTTATTCACATTCACCTTCTTGATCTTGTCCCCTCCTCCCCCCACCCCTCCCAGGCACAAGAATTTCTCTGGGCATGTGCTGAGGAACAGAATTGCTAGATTCCAGAGATAGGAATATTTCACATTTTTGCAATATAACACCAGATCATTTTGTAAAGGGATGGTACCAATGTCTCTGTGCGAGCAGTATATAATAGCTCTTATTAAACCACCTCCTCATAAATATGGCTATTATCTTGCTATTCCCAGTTTCGTGTATGTGAAATAATATCCCATTGGTCTGTGAATGAGTTTGTGAATGAGATGAAATATATTTCATATGTTTATTTCCCATTTGTGTCTGTTCTGCAGAATGCCTGTTGCATCCTATTCCCCCTGATCCCTCCCCCCAGCTGTTTTTGGTGAAGCTTTGTTGTCCTAATTTATTTGTGTAATATATATATATATATATATATATATATATTGCTCGAGCGGGCCCAGTAACGTCTCCATTGGAGACTTTGTTGTTACTGTGTCTGGCATATCGAATACTCTCGGTAGCTTGCCGGGCTCTCCGAGAGGGGCGGAGGAATCGAACTCGGGTCGGCCATGTTGGCCGCTTGTAAGGCGAACGCCCTACCCGCTGTGCTATCGCTCCAACCTTGATATTATTTCCTTACTATCTGTTACAACTATTTATCCTCTAAGATATTTACCATTTTCACTCAAGGGCAGAAAAACTTTCGGTGACATTGCACTCTAGCACTGTCCTCCCATTGTTCATGGATTTGCTCGAGCGGGCACCAGTAACATCTCACAACAAATTGTGAGACTTCTTGTTACTGTTTTTGGCATATCGAACACACTATGGGGAGTTTACCAGGCTCTGCCATGCAGGCGAGATACTCTCAGCAGCTTGCCAGACTCTCCAAGAGGGACGGAGGAATTGAACTCGGGTTGGCCGTGTGCAAGGCAAACGCCCTACCCGCTGTGCTATCGCTCCAGGCCCTAAAGTTTTCTCTTCGGTAAATACTTTTTTCTTTCTCTTTTTTCTTTTTAGCTTTTTGGGTCACACCTGGTGATGCTCAGGGGTTACTCCTGGCTCTGCACTCAGGAATTACTGCTGGCGTGTGCTTGGGGGACCATACGTGATGCTGGGGATTGAACCTGGGTTGGCCGCATGCAAGAAAACCCCTATCCGCTGTTCTGTCACTCCGGCTCCACTTTTTGTCTTTTTCATAAGAAAATTTTTTTTTTTATAAATCCCAAGGTTGTAAAGGTATTCTAAATTTCTCTGAAAAGTATGAAAGACTTGCTTTCCATATTAAAGATTATGTTTCCATATTGAGCTGTTGTTTTTTTTTATAGGAGTAAAATCATTAACTTATACTTTTTTCCTGTATGACTATCTAGAGACCTCAGCTTCATGCTTTAAATGATCTACCCAAAAGGCCGCTTTCTTCATGTAGCAATTTACCAAATCTGTGTAGTTCTAGCTTATTGGTCTGTTTCTTGACCAATTAGACTATTCCGGCCCCAAAACCACATTGCTATTATTACTTTTTTTTTTTAAGTGAGCCTTGCACTCTAGATTTATATTTTCCTATCCTGTTAGCATTCAGAATGTTTGACTCGATGGATTTTCCACATCTATTTATTTATTTGTGTGTTTGTTTTGTTTTGGAGTCACACCCGATTGTACTCGGAACCTGCTCCCAGGCTGAGCTTAGGAATCACGCCCAGTGTTGCTCTGGGGACTAAATGTGATGCTGGGGACCAAATGTGCAGGACTGATCCCTGGTTGGCCATGTGCAAGGCAAGTGCTTTACCCGTATCTCTTTGGCCCCCAATTTGCATTATCAGCATCATCGTTACAGGTTTGGGGGCCACACCTGATGATGCTAAGGACTTATTCTGACTCAGTGTTCAGAAAACACTTGGTGCCCAGGCAGTGCCCAGGGGACCATATGTGGTGCCGGAGTTGAACCCAGGTTGAAATATATGCAAGGCACAGTACTATCTCTCACAGTGCTCGCTCCTTTTCTGCTCCTGGCCCATTTTGCTGTGCGTTTTCCTGATAAGTGACAATGCCTACTTCAGGTGCCTACTGACCACCCACCCATCCCTTTTGGAAGCATGTCTATTCATCTCTTCTCTTCATTTTTTTGATTGTCTCTTTTTGTTGTTGAGCATTTAATATATTTTGGATATTAGCCCTTTATCTGATGTATGGTATGCAAGTTTTTTCTCCCATTGAGTTGTGTATCTTTTCGCTTGTTTGTTTTTGTTTTGGGGCTACGCCCGGTGATTGTCAGGGGTTATTCCTGTCTCTGCACTCAGGAATTACTCTGGTAGTGCTTGGGAGACCATATGGGATGCCAAGGATCAAACCCAGGTCAGCCACGTGCTAGGCAAGCACTTTACCCTCTGTACTATCTCTCGGATTCGAGTACCTTTTTATTTTAATCTGATTTTTTTTTTTTTGCTCTGTGTTCAGCTTGGGGTGCTGGTTATTGAACCTGGGTTGGCTGCCTGCAAGGCAAATGTCCTACCCATGGTACTATTACTCTAGCCCCAACTTTCTCTACTCTTGATGATCTGACCATATGATCTCAGATTTCCTTTGTTGATATAATGTACTGTTAGTTAATTTGCATATATTTTACAAATATAGGCAAATATGTTTTTACATCCCTAATGAATCACACTTGATTATGGTTTATGATCCATTTGATATATTATTGGACTTATTTCACTAAGATTTTGTTGAGCAACTGAATACCAACATTCATCAGTTTTATTAACCCATGTTTTTTTTCTCAGTAATATCTCTGTTTTTGGCATTAGGGTACTGTTGGCTTCTTAGAATGTTAGGAAGGATTCCTGTTTCTTCAATATTTTGGGAGACTCTGAGAAGTATCGAGAGCTATAGGTGATAATTCTTCTCTGAAGATCTGGTGTACTCAATAGTGAACCCTTCTGGACTGTGATTTTGTTCCTAGGGAGATTTTTACTTACTGTTTTAATTTCCTTACTCATGAGTGGCTTGTTAAGATTTTCTGTTTCCTCCTCATTCAATTCTGTGGTTGTATGGTTCTAGAATATCATCCACATTTCTTCTAGGTTCTCCAACATAGGAGTATAAAGTTATCCATATAAAACCCTTATGATCATTTATATTTCTGAGATTTTTGTTGCAAGTTCTCCACTTAATTTCTCGTTCAATTTATTATGGATTTTTCTTTCTTTTCTCCCCCTCACCTCAGTCTAAAGCTTTCATTGTTTTCTGGATTTTTAATATCACTTATTTCTGCTCTAATTTTAATTACATTTTTCTACTTACCTTGGGAGTCATTTGATATTCTTTTTCTGGTTTCTCAAATTGCGAATTTAGATTATTAACTTGCTGCCTATGGAAGCCTGTGTTGCTATGAATTTCCCCCTTAGTACAGTCTTTTCTATTTTCTATAGGTTCAAGTAGCCTGTCTTCATTTTCATTTTTTAAATTTTACTTTTTTGGTTTTAGAGCCACATCCACTAGGGCTCAGGAGATATTCCTGCTCCGTGTTTAAGTGTGATGCCTGGCAGTGCTCAAGGAACCATACGTGGTACTAGGGATACAAATGAGAATCATGGCCAAGTAGGCCATGTGCAAAGGTAGTTAATGCCTTATCTCCTACACTTTCTCTGGCCCCTGTTCTCAGTTTTCTCCCTAAAGAATTAAAAAAAAATAGTTTTTCAAAGGCATTGTGATTTACAAAGTTATTCATAGTTGAGTGTCAGGTATACAGTGTCTTTGCACCAATCCCATCACTACTATCAACTTCCAACCTCATCATTACTACAAATTTCCAATCCTATTACTATTATCAACTTCCAATCCCATCTCTACTATCATAATTTCTTCTTCTTTCCCTCCCCGAACCCCATACCTCCAAGAATCTCTTATATCTCAGGGTCCAGAGCAATAGTACAGCATTTGCCTTTCATGTGACTGACCCAAGTTCGATCCCTGGTACTCCCATGTGGTCCCCTGCCCCTGCCCTCCATGAGTGATTTCTGAGTGCAGAGCCAAAAGTAAGCCAAAAGTAAGCCCTGAGCATTGCTGTGTTGTTGCCCCCAAACAAACAACAACAAAAAGAAACAACCAAACAAAAACCAAATCTCCTGATCTCTTCTTTGGTTTTGTCTTTGGTGGACAGTACATTGCACAATGTCCAAATGTTAGAGCTTTCTCTGGCTTTCATTTTCTATTTAATCTCTACTTTCATGCAATTGTGTGAGATGTGATTATTTTAAAAAGCCCATTAACGAGGGGTCACCCTTCCTGGAGGGCATTTTCCTCAAAGGGAATCAGGCACAGCGTTTGAAAGCTGCCCCTGTCTATTAGGAAGAATTGGCCAGAGTGAAAACACATGGGGCAGCTCTGCCATCAGGCAACCAGAGCTGTAAACCCCCTACAAACAGCGGCACACTTAAACAGTGGGACCACCAGCCTTATACGCCCCCACACCTCTGGAGTTGGCATTGGAGCAGTCCCCACATATACCAAGCTTCTTTCTCTGAAAGGTCTGGTCCGTTCAGTTAGCAGGTGGCAGGATGGGGGACCCTCGATCATCCCAACAGTCCTAGATCCAAGTTTGGATGGGCTTGACTTCTAGAGAGAAACCAAGCCCCAGCTCTTGCCTTGGTGTATCCCAGAGAGGAGCTCCCTGTGATGACTCAAGCTTATAGAGGGACAGTGGGACAAGGCACGCCTGAGGACGAGGTGTTGCAAGTTCCCTTTCAGGGATGGGGGTCTTGGGCTACCTCCCCCCGCAGCCCCCTCCCTCTGCATGGAAGCCCAGATCTCATCTCACTGGAACAGACTCCTCTCCTGGCCTCAGGGCATGCTGCCTCACAGTATCATTATCTCTTTATGGATGGTTCTAAGTGCCTTTTAATCAACCACTCGAGATTGTATATATTACCCATGTCTCTACATTTAAATAGAGCGTTGCTATGGGAAGAACGATTAGTCTTATTATATATTTTTTTCAGCTGGGATCTGCAGCCGACATTTTGAAATTTTAAAGTGCTGTCCTTGTGTGCATGAGCAAAACCTGAATGCAGTGGTTTGCTTTAGGGTCCTGCTGCTGAGGAAGAAAGAACAGGAGGTGTGATCATCATTTTCTCTTCCCTCTCCCTTGGTGCCCCTTATCCCAAAGTGTTGGTGAGGAAGGTCCTCCTCTGTGTCCCCACTCTTTGCCTCTCTCTGTGCCTTGGGAGCCAAATTCTCAGCCTCAAAATTTCCTGTCCTCTGTGCCTGCACAATCGTCTTCTTCTTTTTTAATTTTTATTAGTGAAACACCATGAGGTACAGTTGTAGACTTACAAATTTTTGTGCTTGGGAACATAAAGTAACAAAATAGGAGACTAACACCCAAGAATAGCCAAGATAAGTACCTGGAGGTTTACTCCATGGCTTGGGGGCCCGTTGCACAGTCTTCTTTGAGCCTGATGCTTCTCTTGCTCCACTCAGCAATGGCGTCACCACCTAACACCTGTTATAACACCGTACTGGGACATTCCTTCCTCTGCTCCCCAACCTTGCCCTTCACTAGTGTGTGCATTTAGGGCTCCTCCAGGCTTCCTGGGCTGTTTCCTCCAGTATCTCGATCCATGCTGAAGACTCCTTGGCATGATCTGCTCACTAGGAAAAGATGTGAATCAAGAGAACAGATGTTTAGGGTCAAGGAGAATGTGCGCGCGTGCGCGCGCGCGCGCGCGTGTGTGTGTGTGTGTGTGTGTGTGTGTGTGTGTGTGTGCGCACACACGTGTCTTTGGGGAATCCTTTTTCTCCACATTATTCTGTCACCTTTCTCACCCACAAGATTCCTCACCCACAAGATTGAGTCCTCTTGTCCACAACGCCCAGGGCTTCTGGGGGCTTCCCTGGGCTCTAGCAATAAGATGAACAATTTTTCCCATTCCTGTGATGTTCCAGCATTGGAGGTAGTTGATCCCTTCTTTCTTCTAACCAGCTCCCAGGTTGGGAATCCCCTCCACAACCTTTGTTTCCCCCTTCTTGCACACACACACAAACACATACGCACACACACACACACGCACACACACACACACATACACACACACGGGACACAGCCTGCAGCTGTTTCCTCCCCGCCCCAACTGTAATTGCACAAACCATTCCTTTTGGGGATCTTGTCTAGAAGATGAGACAATCTCTCTGCACATATGATTTATCAATCATCTTTATACAACTTGGGCTGGAGCAATAGCACAGCGGTAGGGCGTTCGCCTTACAAGCGGCCAACATGGCCGACCCGAGTTCGATTCCTCTGCCCCTCTCAGAGAGCCCGGCAAGCTACTGAGAGTATTCGATATGCCAAACACAGTAACAACAAAGTCTCCAATGGAGACGTTACTGGGCCCGCTCGAGCAAATTGACGATCAACGGGAGGGCCTTTATACAACTTACATGCAGTCAATCGATTTTTGTCAATTATTTATTTTAAAGCATAGTTTTTAAACATTTTTTTGTTATTCAACACAACAAAACCCACCAATTACAGGACACTGTTGGATGTGAGTATGTGTTTGCTACCATTTAGATGGTAACAAGACCCTAAGTTTTCTGACTGATGAAGTTAGGGCTTAGTTTTGAATTTAGGACTAAGCTAATTTAAATATCTATTGTTATAAGGTGTTGCTTTGTTATATAAGTTTTAGTTTTTTTCCTAGTTGTTTTTATTTTTTGCCTTTCTTTTTAAAACAATAAAAAAAATTATGCAGGCAAATTTAAGTGAATTCAGTCCTTTTGTAACAAGGGCCGTAGCTTCTAGATGGTACTCATCCTTTTTCAAGGATCCACCTCAAATTTAGGAGTGTAGCAAAATGTGGTCATTCAGCTTCAACCCAATCCAACACATAGTATAACTCATGTTAAAGAAGGTGTTGATGGAAAAAAAAGTGATGTATTCAGAAGGTCCTATGAACAAATGTATATTTAAAGTCTAGTGCCATAAAACTATGCAATGCTAATCAGGTCACCGTGGCACCAACTCAGTATGGAAAATTTAGTTAAAAGAGATGGACCAAAATTACTGTGAGACAACCTGTGAAGGTTACTGTGACCAGGTTTCGAGTGCGGCTGCCACAACGCCAGCATCTCGGGCTCCCACAGCCCAACCCTCCCTACTCCTAAGTGACCCTGTAAAACGGAGAATCTCCTGCCCCTCCTGGACGTTGGCAGAAAGTAGCTGGAACCCAGGGGCCCCGGAAGAGAGGCTGGCGTGAGGCCACCCTGTAGGCCAGCGTCTGCTCACGGTGCTCTTTCTCTCTCTGCAGCACTTGGATCTTGCTCTCGGCGTGCCTGGTGGACCTGCACACTTCGTGATACATCCTCTCCAGCCAGACAATCGCCTCTTGGTAGTGACAAATGCTTCTCTCCCACTCCTCCCTCAGGTCTTCCACCATCTTCTTGTAGACGACGCGGTTCTGAAAGGCGGCCTGGATGTTGGCGTCCACGTGGAGCTGCTTGTTCTTGGCTCGCTCACAGAGCCTTTCCTCCTCATCCAGAGCCTGGGAGAGCCTCTGGGAGCGTTTTTGCAGCCACTCGGTTTCCCACAGACCGAGGCTCCTCAGCCTGTTCACCTCCATCTGGTGCTCCCTCAGCTCCTGCAGCAGTGACTCTTCGTCCTGCTTCAGGCTGGCAGTCTGGGCCTGCAACGCCTCCACCGCCATCTCTTCTTCCCGCCTCAGCTCGGGTGACACCGTCGGGGCGTCCAGAGACTCTCCCGCGCATCTCTGGAGGGGCTTCACCGTGGGCTTTTTGCGGGGGACTCGGATCCGCACAGAAGACGGGGTCTTCGGTGGCCTGTCCAGCAAGTTGTGCATTTTCTGAAGGGCCGACCTGCCCATGAGGGCGTTCATCTCTCTCAGGCACAAGACTAGTAACATGGGGGGTCTGGTTTCTCCCTCAACTGGCTGGAGGTCGTCGGGGTCGTCGTCGTTGTCAACATCATAGTCATAGTCTTCGTCAGTCACTGGTTCATCCTCCTCCTCCTCAGGAAGAGAGTTCCTTCCGCACAGCATCTTCACACGCCTCAGAAGAGACCGTCTCTTCAGGACCACCAGCACCACCTCAGCACACGACAGGACGGTCCAGGGGAAGCCGGGGAGGCCCCGGATAGACACGGTCACCTCAGCACAGGCCCGCGCAGCCCCGGAGAAGGCCGGGAGACCTCGGATGTCCATCAAGAGCTCAGACAGGGCCAGCATCGCAGACCACAGATGCCTCAGAAGCAGCCGGAGGGCCCACAGCAGCTCGGCCATGGCCCCCTCAGCGCCTCGGCCCTGCCCGCCGCGGGCCTCTGGTGGTCTCCACAGCCCACCCCAATGCTCTGATTCAGACGTCAACAAAGGGGGAATGGAACCGTGTGGCAGGCGGGCGGGTCCGTTGGTGGGGGGAGGGGTGGCCCGGCGGGTTCTGTGTGGCAGAACCTGTGTGGGTGAGGGAAGGGCTGACGTCTCAGACACGGGGAAGCGGGTGTGTTCCGTGTGGGGATGCTTTTGGGGGTACCGGGGGCTTGGGGATCACCTCTGGCCGTGCTCAGGGCTAACTCCTGACAGGGATGGGGGGATCCTGAGGGGGACCCTGAGGGGGACCCTCGTGTCAGCCTCGTGCAGAGCCACCGCCAGCTCTGGACTGTCTCTCAGGCCTGTGTAAATCGGGCGGAAAACAACCCCGCAGTCGCACGTCTGCTCACGCGAAATGTAACAACGTCATCTTTCAGTTTTCAATCATCTGTTTAAACTTTAAACCCTTTTGAGGGCCATCTTACCTCTGCGTGACGTAATAGGTGTTGGTCATAGGAATCCACATCTTCTCAAAGGTTTACAAATGACGTCAAGCTTTTTTTTAAAAAAAAATTTAGAATAAGATAAAATTTTATATAAAACTCGCATTTTTGTATTTTGTTATAAATGTACATTTGTAACATTTGTTATAAATGTTATAAAATACAATTTTATTCTAAACGTTCTGAGCATCCAGAAGAACCCCCAGTGTGCTCTGGATTTGATTAATTTATTTTTTTGGCTTAACAAATATTATTTATTTATTTAGTGAATCACTGTGAGTTACAAAATTACAAACTTAAACAGCTTCAGGTCTACAATACTCTAACACCAATCCCTTTACCAGTGTCCAGTGTCCATTTCTTTCCACCAATGTCCCTAGTTTCTCTTCCACCCCTATCATTGCTCTAGAGACATCTTTAGAGACATCAACACAATTTTTCCACTGAAAACCTTCATTTGTGCAAAGTTTAAAGACTTCAAGATATAAATCTTCCTCTCCTGGGTGGCCTTCAGCAGATTTCTTTCTTTTTTCAGAGTGGTTGTTTGGGTGATATCTGGTGGAGTTTAGGGGCCACTCCTGGTTCTGTGCTCAGGGATCACTTCTGGTGGTAGCTGGGGGATATATGGTTCTGGGAATCAAATCCGGGTGATGCACATTCAAGCTGAGCATCTTAACCCCTGTACTGTATCTCTGCTGTCTGCTTACTCAAAGGCTGATAATTCCCTCTTTTTGCTCCCTTCGTAAGTATCTTCCATAAAGAAACAAGTGCGCCTTATTAGAAAGATCAGTTGTTTCATCCAACTAATTAAACTGTAAACTCTTGACTACCCATAAACCTAGTAAAAGCTGCTGGAACTGGTTATCACTAAATTCATGAATTCTACTGGAAACAACATCATGAAAGAACTTTATCCCTGTATTTTTTCCCCATTAACTATTTCTGACATTTTAATAGCAGTAGGTAACATGAGATATTGTATCTTGCAGGACTTTTCAGCTTTTGCAATTAAATAAGATGCTTCATAAGATGCAAGTAAATAGTTTTCAGCGATAGTAACGAACATTTTAAAACACTTTTTTTTTACTTCGATATTTGAAAAGTCAAACAATTCCTTTGATTTATTGCAGTATGCTGCATACTTGGTATTAAGATGTTATTTTAGTCTGGCTGGTACTCTGTAGCCAAAACTTTATGATAAATTAAGCAAAGACTTTTTTATATCATTATGATTAATAGAAGTAAATCAACATTGCAAAAGTGATGGCATATATTTTCCTTTCCTTTTGAACTTAGATATACCACAATCTGGTAGCAAAGACACTACTGAATCATCATCAGCATTTTTATTTCTTCTGTCTAATTGTGGCCGCTTATCCATAACAGAAATATTTTTCTTCTAAGATATAAATATTGCTAATAACATATCAAATAGATACTGTCATTTATAAAATGATTTGTTTGTGTTTAATTTAGAAAATTATTGTTCACAGGTACACATACAGTGGTAAATAGTGGGGAAATATTATGAAAGAGTTTTAATTTTGCTACACCTAATTACATATGTTTCTGTGAAAGAAGATGGCATCAAATTATAAATGCAAACATTCCAGCAATAAAATTAGAAACTCTCTTAATTTGATACATGCTGAGATGACAGTCGGAAAATATTAAAAGTCTATTTTCACAATCAATTGATTATGCTTTTACAAGAGCAGAAACTGAACAGTTTACAACACTAACATTTACAACATACAATAGTCTTAACTCTGAGCCGAGCTGTTTCTGGCAGTTTTCATTGGCTTGTGGGGTGTGTGATGGCATACACAGTGAAAAATGTGTGAAGTTGTGTGTTCAGAAGCAAAGTTCTGATGAGGTCACATGATGCGAAGCAAGCCCATTCTTCTTAGAAATATCTTAGTCAGTGTGTCTTTTACTTTGAATTAGTTTTCAGTTTCTGTGCTTTCAGAAAACTTTTACTACTACCAAGTTTTTCCATGACCCCCACATTCATCGACTCAGCACTACAGAGGGTTGTGATTCACAGTTTCAGTAGTTTTGGTCTAAAAAATGGAACTGAGAGTGTCACCTGTGACTTTCCCTCTTAACACTTTGTTTAGCCGGAACTCAGTCATGTGCACCGTCAGATACTATGAATGCCAGGAAATGGACAGACTCTAGTAAGTCCCGCTCTTGCTAGAGTTAGTCTATTCTGCCTTTGCCAATGGTCTCTGTCCTATGTTTCCATTGTCCCTGCCTTGATTTTCTAATCTTTCAGAGTTTCTTATAATAATGTCTTCCTGCCTTGCCCCATGCTCTTACTTTGTATTGTCCTCAGTTACCAGTACTGAGAGGCTGTATGTCCTGGACCTTCCTCTGCAAACACTATCCTGAAACAATTTATGAAGAAAAGAGCAGATGCATTCCAACAGAGAGACACTCTACAATATATCTTACCAGCTCTCTCCAAAATGCCAGGTGTCAGAAATTGGGGAAATCTGAGAACTGTCACTTTTTAGTTTCCCAAAAGAAACTAAAGGGATCCAATAACTAAACATAAATATGTATTGTGGAGAATCGGATGGGGTCCCGAGCTTAAAAAATAGCGGGACTGAAAAAGAGAAAATCTGAACAATAATGGATTTGAGTGAGTCGATGTGTTTTTACTTCTTTTTCTACTTTAGTTTATGTTGCTTTTTGAATTTGGAGCGACGCCTTAATAAGCTCAGGGCTTATTCTGGGCTCTGCACCCAGGAATTACTCCTAGTGGTCTTGGGGGACCATACAGGATGCTGGAAATTGGACTCAAGTTGGTCGTGTGCAAGGCAAATGCATACCTGCTGTACTATCGCTCTGTGAGGCATGTGCTTATAGTAGTTTATTTACTGCAACATACATACCATAATAATGTAAGATATTACTAATAGGAGAAACATCTGCATGGGGTAGTTGAGGACTGTGTATTATCTGTACTGGTTTATTTATGTGTCAGCTAGACAAGACCATGCTACCTTGTTGTTCAGTCAAACACCATTTTCTATGCTGCCGTGGAGGTACTTTTTAGATGTAACATTTTTAGATATAACATCAAAACAGTAGGTTTTGAGTTGAGGTGATTACCCTCTATGACATGGGTGGGTCTCACTCAAGCAGTCAAAGATCTTAAAAGAAGACCAAGGTCCTCTTAGCAGAAATTGGAATAAAGTATGAACATGAGTTTATATTCATATATCAATTCAGGTTCACTAATAGAAAAAGATAACCTGTGGGATAGAAGAGAATTCTCTATACAATCTCTCCAATAAATGTGTAAACCTAAACCTATTACAAATGTTTTAATAAAAAGGTGGGCGTGTAAAGATGTTTACTGGCAGAAATAGCAGTCTGTTTTAACACAGTGAAATGAGATTCCATTATGCTTCACATCAACATCTAGTATCTTGCTGGAAAGACGAAATGGGGTAAAGATTGCTTTTCTTTATTGACTTGTATCAATGCATTGGTTCACCCAATGAGTATTTTGTGCTCTAACATATGAAAAATTTTATTATGTCTATGGAAACAATCAAAAGGGAATACACTTAAAAACTACACTCTCTCCCTTAAAAGAAGTAGAAAGTGTGTTTCTTGTTTTTCTGTTTATTTTGTAGTTTAGGTAGTAGGGTTACAGTAGTCTTCAAGTTTATGGTGCTCATGTGCAAGGTTAATACACTCTTTTCCTTACCTCATCTCTTACCCCACCTTCCTTCCCTCCCACCCTCAGCCCCATTCTTCGATTGACAGTTGTAGTTTTGGTGCATACTATCATTTCTCAGCACCCATGGACTTCCTGTTTTTAGTGGGGTATTTTACTTTCATTTAAAAATAATTATTCCTCTCATTTTTAGGCAGGTTGACCCTGGCATTTTAATAGCCATTCAAGAGCAAAGAGAGGCAGAGGAGGTATTGGGAAGGCAGGTCTGTGTTTGGCTTAGGTTTGGCTTAGCAGATCTTATTCAGACATTAGGGAAAGGGAAACCACTCATTTAGAGCCATATATTCTTGCCTATAATATTCTAGGAAGGGCGAAGACCTCCTGAGTGAATCCTTTCCAGATGGTGCCCTGAGAATCTCACCATTGTTCAGTATTGTAACACACACACACACACACACACACACACACACACACACACGTATGTCTGATAAATGTTTACATTTCTTTGAATTACTTTATATTATTCATGCTGTATAATGAGAACATGCAAATCATCTTATGTACATACAACTCACTGTCTTTCCTTGCCTCCCATAGGAAACTTCCCTGTTTTCAACAGGTATCTTATGTGTATCATTTCTTGAAAAAAAATTATATTACTGTTTTCTGAGCATCTATCTGTAAGTAAAAAATGAGGAGCCATGTCTCTCACTCTGTTTTCTGTATTTTGACCTCCCAAGAGGTCATCAAGAGGCATATAAGTCCCTCATGGCAAATGAATTCTATTCCAGTGGGGTCATATCCGGCAGTGGTGTCCAGCAGCCACACCTGATGGTGTCCAGGGGATCATGTGATGCCAGGGACTGAACCAGGGTTGGCCATATGCAAGATATGCACCTGAATCCCAAAACTATCTCTTTGCTTCTCATTCTGTATATTTATTGCTTTCTATTTTGTTTGGGGCCATCCCTTGCAAGGCTAGGGTTAACTCCTGCTAGTACTCAAGGGACCATGAAGTAGTGGGGATAAAAATAGGATCTGTTGCTTGCAAAGCATGTGCCTTAATGCTTGTACCATCTCTCCAGGTGCCTCATTCTGTTTTCTTGCTGTTTTTTAGTAAACAGTATGATTTTTAATAAAATTCATGTTATCATGTGAATATCTAATCTTTGACTTTTAATTGTTGTGTAACTCTCCAAGGTGAGAATCCTGGGAAGAAAGACTGTGCCACATTCACTGTGACACTTTCACTGTCCGCCCACCACTCGCTTCTTAGGTGGGTTGAAGAATTCCCTTGCGTCTAGAATAGAACTATTCACTTACACAGATTTGATCTCTAGGAAAGTTTCCAAAGAAATCCATCTCATTTCATTAAGAAACTATTCTAGCAGCTTAATCAAAGTTTTGATGTAGCTACTTTACAATTCCACTCTACCTCCTGAGAATATAGCAGAGCCTCCGATAACATCGTTTTGTTCAATATTGCTTCATTATAATATTGATGAGAAAAAAATAAAACCAGTTCCCAGCAGGGATTGTGGTCTATTTGGCATAAACCTACTATGTCTCTGGGGGTTTTCTAGGATACTGTATTTTCCTCCTAGTTCCAAAGATGTGCATGTTAAGTGAATTGGTGTGTCTATATTGTGTCTATATAGTTCCACTCTGAGTGACTGTTGAGTGAGCAATGTGCCTTGTGATGAAATGGAGTCCTGTCCAGGGTTGATTCTAGCCTTGTACAGCAGAATGAGTTCTGACTACCTGTCCCAGAATTGAAGGAGCAGACCAGAAGAAGAATGAATGAATATGTGTAAATTGCTGTTCAACCTTAGGAGTGTTTTGAGTATTTAGAAGAGTGATGATATTTTTTGTGATCAGAAATATGGTGTAGAAACTTAACTCATGTCAATTTCTATGGCAAAATTGTCGTCTTTATATATCATTTTGCTTAAAATTGGGGTATCATCAAGAATATCTTGATGCTGCTAGGTGAAGGATTCTATGTGTCATTTTTTTTTTATTCCAATGAGAACTTTTCCCCACTTGGCCCCAGAATACTATTAACTCCAACTTTAAAACCCACAAAAATGTCTGTTATCTGTCGGTGCCAGATAATCTTCCCATTGGCCACCTCCAGAACTCATAGCTGCTTCTCCTGGAAGGGAACTTAACATGAACTTAAAATGAGGGCCCCATAACCATGCCACCAGACTCCATGCCAGGCTGTTTTCACTCAGGGCGCCCCAGAGGGGGGTTGGTGAGAGCCCTCCCCATCCCAAGGGACCCAGCCTCGGCTGCCAATCTCCACTACCCAAACCCCGCCACGCTCCAGGTTGCTTTCCACATGCTTGGACTGAGCCTCACATATGAGTGAACATATTCCTGGACACATCATAAGACAGTCTCTATCCATTTTCCATAATTACCACACCATATTTGGTGGGGTTCAGACAATAGGCAACAGATCATAGAGGAAAATATGCTTCTCAGAGAGCCCGGCAAGCTACCGAGAGTATCCCACCTGCACAGCAGAGTCTGGCAAGCTACCCATGGAATATTCAATATGCTAAAACAGTAACAATAATGGGTCTCATTCCCCTGACCCTTAAGGAGCCTCTAATATGGCAGCGTTGGGAAAGACGAGTAAGGAGAAGCTGCTAAAATCTCAGGACTGTGATGAATGGAGACGTTACTGGCACCCACTCAAGTAAATCAATGAGCAAGGGGATAACAGTGATACAGTGATACAGTCAAGATTTAGGATGTTCACATGTGAGATAATAGAGAAATGTGCTGAAACAGAGACTGATGGCCTTGTTCCAGCAGTGTCTGTTTCGACCCTCCCATACAGGGTGTGGTTAGAATAAGGTTGCAGGTATTGAAGACTTTTGTTTGTTTGTTTTTATTTTTGTTTTCCATTTTGGGTCACACCCAGCGATGCTCAGGTAATTCCTGGCTCTGTACTCAGGAAGTACTTCTGGTGGTGCTTGGGGAACCATATGGGATGCCTCTTCAGATGTTCGGGTCTGACCTTGTCTGGGCCAGGTACTGTTCAATTCTTTACTGATGAAATGGTGTGTCAGGTTTCAGAAGGGAGAACTTTGGGAATGACATATCCATCCTGTGGAATTTGGCATGTGGGCAGGTTGACATTCCTATCAAAGAGATCCGAGTAGAAGTCATGGATAATCTTCTCCATTGCCCTTCTGGATGATGTGATAGATCCATCAGGACATTGGAGGGCAGTCATGTTGGTCTTGTAGTTGGTAAAGGACAGGCGGGCATTGCAAATGCTTTTCCCAGCTTCTGCTGTATCTGCCAGCACTGCCGGCTCTTCTCTCTTTGAGGTCTTCCTTTATTGCTTCTCTGCACTGCTTTGTGAGCTTGGACGTTTGCTTCTGGTTGCCTGAGGCTTGCGCCAAGCCACATTGGCAAATGAGCTTGAGAGTTTTCGAAGACAGTCGTCTTTTTGTGGCTATCTCTCTCTCGGTGTTCCTTGCACAATCATGGAGGTACTGAACCAGTCGATCGTATTCCTTGTCAATGTTGTCAACAACGGCATCGTCCCATGTTTCTGCAATAGTGCCAAAGATCTCCCAGTTGGTGGTCATTCTGGGAGTTCTCTTCTTAAACTTTGCAGCCTTTTCTCCCCGCTCTGTGAAGTAGAATTTTGCACGAAGGAGATGGTGGTCTGATCCCATTTGGAATTTTGGGAGAACAGCAACATTGGTCAGGCAAAACTGTCGATTGAATATGATGTGGTCAATTTTGTTGTGGAACCGTCCACCGGGAGACTCCCATGTCCGACGTTTAGATTTGGCCTTCTGGAATCTTGAGTTACCATGGATGGTCTTGGTCGACATGATGAACTCAGACAATCTCTCACGCTGTTTGTTCCATTCTAGGTCAAGAGTCCCGATGTGGAGTTCTTCGGCTGATCTTCTTCATCCTATCTTGGCATTAAAACCACCAACAATGATCTTGTAGAAGGTGTGGTCTTCTTTATAGAACTTTTCCAACTCCATGTAGAACTTCTCAATTTCTCTTTCATCATAATTGGATGTTGGTGCGTAGACAACAAAGATAGAAACTGCCGGCAGTGAGCCACATCTATTCAAGTGTAATCGTCCAATTCGGGTTCTTAGGCATTCGAATGAATCAATGTTTATGGCCATGTTTGTGTTGACAAGGACACTGACACCACCGACACCTCTTTTGTCGCATGTTCCGAGAAACAGTTCTTCCCCAGTGTCAAAAATGGCATGATGTGATTGATGCCTTCTTGTCTCAGACAGACCAATGATGTCATACTTGATCTTTTGTGCTTGCACCATCAAGTCTTCAATGGATTCATCCGATGCCAGCGTACGTGCATTGAAAGTACAGACAGTCATTTTTGTCCTTCTTCGTTTTGGCAGCCTAGGCCGACCCTGAGATTTTTATGAGTCTCTCCTTCCTCATCTTTCTCAAATGAGAGAAAGAACCCAAAGTTCCGACCTTCATCGACGGTCAAGAATCAGGGATACTGTCTCATTTGCCAAGGCGTCAAAACTTAGATGGGCTGGACACGTAATGAGATTTGGAGATGACCGCTGGACTAGAGCCATTACTGACTGGATTCCACGGGACGTCAAAAGATCACGTGGCCGTCCACCTATGAGATGGTCAGACTTCTTCGTCAAGACTCTGAGCGATCGATTTGAGGCTCTTCATGTTCCTTGCCATTGGGCTACATTAGTACGCGACAGGGATGAATGGAGATGTTACTGGAGTCCACTCAAGCGAATCAATGAATAACATGATGTCAAGTGATCAAGTGATCAAGTTTGTTTTTATTTTTGTTTTCCTTTTTGGGTCACACCCAGAGATGCTCAGGTAATTCCTGGCTCTGTACTCAGGAAGTACTCCTGATGGTGCTTGGGGAACCATATGGGATGCTGGGGATTGAACCCCAGTTGGCAACATGAAAGGCAAAAGCCCTACTCGCTGTACTATCGCTCTGGCCCCTATTGAAGAAGTTTTTCCCAGGTTTGACTCCCACTTCTGTGCTTTCTACCAGTATAATCTTGGGCAAATTATTTATCTAGGAAATTAGTTATTTCAGTCATTTTTGGAACTCTGTGACAGATTTAAAGTTAACCATTTTTCATCCTTAAATATTTTCTTGACTCTGTGAATTTTGGAAATCATTCAATGAGCAATGACTTTCAGAAATAGGAATGCTTCCCCTTCAATTTCTCTTCTCTCTTCAAGGTTCTCCTTAGATAACACGTTTTCTAGAAAACTTTCTCTCAGCACCTAAGCAATGAAAAAAAAGCATTAGAGATGGTATGAGTTAGATAAGATCTTTTGTTTTTCTTATTAATTGATCTAATATATTATTTTTCAATCATGATCACGACCATCCTGTTGTTCGTTGATTGCCTCGAGCAGGCACCAGTAATGTCTCCTTCATCCTAGCCCTGAGATTTTTAAAAAAGTGTCATATTCAAGGCTTTTTCAGGGTTAGGAGAATGAGACCCATCATTGTAACTGGCATTTGGCATATTAGGTACGCCACGAGGAGTTTGCCAGACTCTGCCATGTGGGCAGGTTACATTCGGTAGCCTGCCAGTTTGTCCAAAGTAGGAATAAGATAATAAGATGTTGCGCGGCCGTAAATGCGACCACGTGCTTCCGGGAGCTGGGTTTTATAGTCTCTGAGTCTTGGCCGTTGATGGGATCACACAGCGCCAGGGGGCCAGTTGGTGGGTGTGACCCCTGCCTACTGGAATTTGGAGGATCTGGGTGGAGGATGCTCAGCCCCGATCTGAACAGGCTTGGAGATCTCAGCCCCAGGACCCGCATGCCTGTGTTCCTCTGCTGGTACCTTCATGCGTGTGGAGAGTGGTCTCAGCATGGTGGTGGCTGGTTCTGGAGGTCGTTGGCTGCTGGAACCCTGGTCGGGGCGGGGAGGGAAACTCAACCCGCTCCCTTCTAAGGGGCCCTGGCAAGGACAGCCAGGCGCGGGGGCAGGAGACTCTTGATTTTTCAATCACATAGCAACAATGAATTATGCAAATGTTAAAAAGGATGGAAAAGAGAAGTTGAGTCAATTATGCTATGGCATACCTACGTTAATAGTAGTCTAATACTATTTGAAATTAGTATTCTAGTACTAATTTAACTATTGGAGTTAAATTTGTGATAAATGTGCAATGCAACTTATAGGGTAACTACTGAGTAATTTGTGAAGTAGTGTAGATATAGGAAGAGAAGAGAGAGAGACAATGAAATTATAATTCAAGGCTCAATTAAAGGCAGAGAAGGAAGGAAGATACCAAACGTTAAAACTAAATGGAAAAGAGTTACAAATATGGTAGATATTTTTTTCATTTTCATTTCATTTCATCATCCTGTCATTCGTCGATTGCCTCGAGCAGGCCCCAGTAACGTCTCTTTCATCCTAGCCCTGAGATTATATTCAAGGCTCTTTAGGAGAATGAGACCCATCATTGTTACTGGTATTTGGCATATTTGGTACGCCACGGGGAGTTTGCCAGACTCTGCCCTGTGGGCAGGCTACATTCGATAGCCTGCAAGTTTGTCCAAAGTAGGAATGAGATAATAAGATGTCATAAAAAGATGTTCTAATAAGATGTCGCGCGGCCGCGAATGCGGCCGCCCGGTTCCAGGAGCTGGATTTTATAGTCTCTGAGTCTTGGGCATTGATGGGATTACATGGCGCCAGGGGGCCAGGTGGTGGGTGTGACCCCCGCCAACTGGAATTTGGAGGATCTGGGTGGAGGATGCTCGACTCCAATCAGGCTGGGAGATCTCGGCCCCGGAACCCGCGTGGATTTGTCCCTCTGCCAGTACCTTCATGTGTGCGGAGAGTGGTCTCAGCATGGTGGTGGCATGGTAGATATTAAACCAAATAAACTGATAATCACATTAAATATGAACGTTATAAATGCATCAATTAAAAGGCAAGGATTGCCAGAGTAAACAACCAAATAAATGTATTTGATAAGAAACTTATTTTAGGTTTGTGAGCCATACTCAGCACTGCTCAGTAATTACTCCTGGCTTTGTGTTTGGGGGGTCACTCTTGGGGTTGATCAGGGAGCTTTGTAGTGCTGGAGGTCAAATTTGTGCAAAGCATGTGCAAAGCATGCACTTTAGATCTTTGAATTATCTCTCCAGTTCCAAAACAAGCATTTCTAAAATTAATCTTTTTAAATAAACTATTTTATTTCTATTTATTTTATTTATTCTTTTATTTTGGAGCTGGAGCAATAGCACAGCAGGAAGGGCATTTGCCTTGCACGTGGCCAACCCGGGTTTGATTCCTCCACCCCTCTCGGAGAGCCCGGCAAGCTACTGAGAGTATCTAGCCCACACAGCAAAGCCTGGCAAGCTACACTGTTTCCTCCCGTTGTTCATCGATTTGCTCAAGTGGGCCCAGTAACATCTCCATTTTTTTTTTTTGAGACTTGTTGTTACTGCGTTTGGCATATTGAATACATCATGGGTAGCTTGCCAGGCTTTGCCGTGTGGGCGAGATACTCTCGGTAGCTTGCCGTGCTCTCCGAGAGGGGCGGAGGACTCAAACCTAGCTCGGCCAGGCTGGCTGTGCACAAGGCAAATGCCCTACCACTGTACCATCACTCCAGCCCCCTGGCAAGCTACCCGTGACGTATTTGATATGTCAAAATCAGTAACAACAGCTCTCACAATTTGTTGTGAGATGTTACTGGTGCCCGCACGAGCAAATCAATGAACAACGGGTGGACAATGCTACAGTGCTATTTTTATTTTGGGGCCATACCCAGTGGTGCTCAAGGCTGACTCCTGGCCCTGCTCTCAGAGGATTGTTCCTGGCAGTACTGAAGGGACATATGGGAGATTGAACCCAGCTAGGCTCCATGCAAATCAAGTGTCCTACCTGCTACACTATCTCTCTGCCCCCTAATTTATTTTTAAAATTTTATTTTAGGCACCATGATTTATATTACTGGTAATGATAGGGTTATATGAATACGAGGTACTAACACCACATCCTCTAGCAGTGTCTACTTCCCTCCACCATCTCCTCAGAACCCTTCCTTCCATTCTACTTCCTCTGCCACCCTGTCTCCCCAGTGGTTTGATCAGATAACAGATCCATTTAAAATATAAAACACAGATAACCTAAAAACAATGTGATGGAAAGAGATATGTTATAAGAACAGTAATCAAGAGAAAGCTGGAGTAGGTATGTTAAGTTTGAACAAATAAGACGTCAGAAGAAGAGAAATTATTAGGGAGAAATAGGTCCTCACATAATGACAAAAGAGTCATTTCTCCAAGAAGTTATAGCAATCCCTAGTGTGTACAAAACTCAGAATAGAACATTAAGACACATGAGGCAAAAACCAATGAAACCACAATGAGATCGAGCAAATATCCTTTCAGTAATTGAACTATCTAGCAGCCCAAAAGTTAATAATAATGCAATTGAACTCAATAGCAATATTAATCTGCAAAATCTAGTTAATATGTATACAATATTCCTTATCCAGGCCAGGGATATGGCTTAGTGGTAGAGGTCTGCCATGTTTCAATCTCTTGGCAATACCCTAAACAACCAAGTGTGATCCCCAACTTTGCCTGGTGGGATCCTTGTTACCCTCTGCACTGCGACTATGACTCCCAATATTGCAGTGACAGCAAGCACTTAATCCACCAACAAAAGACTATATGCTCTTCTCCAATTCACACGGAACACTTACCAAAATAACACATTTGGGACCACTGAAACATGTGAATAAAAACAAAAGGCAAAAAAAAATTGTGCAAAGTATGTTTCAGAACACAATGGGATAAACGTCAATTTATTAACAAAACTATAGGCTAAAACCCCAATATTTGGAGACTTAATAATTCACTTTTCTCCAGACTTAGTGGAAGTAGTGCTTAGAGGAAATTTTGCATGGAACATGCACATTAGAGAAGAAAAAAATTAATAATATGTGCTTCAACATATGTGCTTTGTATGTTTTTTATCTGGAATAAATCCTACCCGACTGTGATATGTGGTTCTTTTTATACATTATTGAGTTCAAAATATTAATATTTTATTGAAGAATTTTGCATTTATAAACATGATGACTTTGGTTTGAGTTTTTCTTTATTGTAACCTAGCATGAGTATTAGGTAAAAAAATAAAATGACAAGCAAAAGCAAAATTCTCTTAGAGAATAACTTAAAAAAACCCTAAGTAACCTTAATTCTCTGATTCTGGGAACAATAGCCACATTTCACCACACAATTACTGCAAGTTTTAAGCCAACCATTCTTTTGTAAAACAGAAAATGAGGTGCAACCGTTACAAAAACTTTCTTTAAATTGTGCCAATACACCTTATAATTCCTTTCTAAATTGTCTTTGGTGCAATATTAGGATATATGAAATACTTATGATTACATATTAAAAGTGTGGCAACAATATGTGGCAAAACTATGTTGATAGTAAGTACCCTAAATTTGATGAAATGTTACTTACCGATTGAAATTTTCTTCCTCCAAACCCAGAACACTATTAAGACTTTAAAAGTCATACAACTTCTGGGGCCAGAGAAATATCTCAAAGGGCTGACAATATGTTTTCCATGCAGTAATCCAGGTCCATCAATCCCTGGTGCAGTGAGTTTCCCCGAGTATTGCTAGTCCCACCAAGTGTGACCCCCAAACCGCACCAGCAACAGCAACAACAAAATAATAATGAGACAACTTCTAATAGGTAACAATCTATATTATCCACCACTATGACCCTGTGATATCGGATTTATTGTTACGAGGGTAGAAAAGATTTGAACGTATCAAATTAATCAAATGGTAAGTGGGAGATCAAATTGATTAGAATTGAGATGATCAAGGAAAAGATGTCAAGATTTCTTCTGCACCAGAGTCACCTGGGAGAAGGGACCTGGGGTGTTCAAATCAGATGCTCCAGGAGGTCCTACCTATGAATTCTGATTATTTTTAACAAGTGTCCCAGGTGACCTTGCGACCACTCACTACTAGAGCCCGGCAAGCTACCGAGAATATCTCGCCTGCACGGCAAAGCCTGGCAAGCTCCCTGTGATGTATTCGATATGCCAAACACAGTAACAAGTCTCACAATGTTACTGGGCCCGCTCGAGCAAATTGATGAACAACGGGAGGACCATGACCGTGACCATCCCAGGTGAATCCAATAGAGGAGTTCCTCAGGCCATTGGGTTAAAAGTGGACATTAACCGTAGATGGAGGTGCAACTGGTGCTATATAGAAGTGTTTGGGCCAGGAGATGGTGAATTTCAAGCTTCAGATCTTTCTTTATGAGGTAGGAGAAGATATCACTTTCAACAAAGGTCTACTGGTAAAAGGATGCTATGGGAAATTAAGTTGGGGACAGCTGTGATAACGGGAGAAGGTGCTGACCTGGGCTGAAGGAAGGAATTCTGAAGCAGCTCTGATCCTATAAATCAGAAATTGTAGTGAAGAAGATGGGCAGGAAGGGATCAAAATGCCACTGATTTTCTTCAGGGATGAAAGGAGGAAAGGAAATGCTTAAAAGGAAGTGGCAAGAAGTTCAGCTGCCAAATGCTACTTGTATATGTCCTGAACATCACCAGCCTGGTAGAGAAGGGCAAATGCTGGTGCCAGCCAGACTTTGTCTCTGCCACTTAGTTGACCTAATCTAAATGTAAAATGAAAAGGCAACAGTCACCATTCCCTTCATTCATGGGGTCATTGGCTTGAGTGAACTTTTCTAATATCAGGAGAACAATCCTGCCTCCTGGCAAACACTCCCCATGAATCTCAGCTCATTCACCTTCCACCCTGCTTCAGCTTTACATAAATAACTAAGTCAACTAATCTTTTTAAAACTTTTATTTAAAAGCTGTGAAATACAAAGTTTTTGATGGTTGAGTATAGTTATATAATAGTCTAGCATCAATCCCACCGTAAGCAGACTAATCTTTTTTTTTTTTCCTTTTTGGGTCACACCCAGCGATGCACAAAGGTTACTTCTGGCTCATGCACTCAAGAATTACTCCTGCCAGTGTTCAGGGGACCAAATGGGATGCTGGGAATCGAACCCAGGTCGGCCGCATGCAAAGCAAATGCCCTACCTGCTGTGCTATCGCTCCAGCCCCCATAAGCAGACTGATCTTGCTACAGACTAGAGACTTTTGCCCTAATTTACAGAAGAAGCCAGTGATGTGCAAGGAAAACAAGCAGTTGGTCTAAGTTCATTCAGTGTGGGAACAGAAAAGAAAATAAAATCTTTAGCCTCCATCTGCTATGATCCAGGAAGATATTTGCAAAGGAGTTGAGAGGGAGGTAATAATTAGACCCAGGACAGGGAGAAGGTATGCTGGCCACAGAACTTGGGGTCTCCCATCACAGAAGGTATCTACAATTCATATTTCTGCCCTCCCTCATTCCCCACCCCATTCTTGGCCCTTCTGAGCCTGCTGACTGTCTTGTGAGCATATATTAGCAGGTTTGTAAAATGATCACACCTGTGTTTCCCTGAGCATGGCTAGTCCCTCCAAATATGGCTCCCAACCAGCACCAGCAACAGCAACAACAAAATAACAATCAGACAATTTTTAATAGGTAACAATCTATATTACCCATCACGACAACCCTGTGATATCAGATTTATTGTTACTAGGGTAGAAAAAATTTGAATGTATCAAAATAATCAAATGATAAGTGGGAGATCAAATCAATTAGAAATGAGATGATCGAGGAAAAGGTGTTAAGAATTCTTTTGCATAAGAGTCACCTGGGAGAAGGGACCGAAGGTGGTCAAATCATGCTCCAGGTCCCACCTATGAATTCTGATTATGTTTAACAAGTATCCCAGGTGATTCCAATATAGAAGCTTTCAGGAGCCAGCAAAGGCAAAGTGGAAGGATGCCTCTCTGTTGGAAGAAGAGCTACTGGTAGGATCAGGGAATGGGAGTAAAGGGATGTGGTCAGGGATGTTCAGTATACTTAGGGGAGAAACACATAAAGGGAATTCACGGAAATGCCCAGTTATGGAAACTTATGCACAGCAAACTTGTGAAAGGTATGTGCAAAAGAGAATTTGGGTCGGTGGGCAAAAAAACTAGGGACACAGTTCTAAAGAAGTAACTCTTGGGGCTGGAGCAATAGCAGAGTTGGTAGAGCGTTTGCCTTGCCTGTGGACGACCTGGGTTTGATTCCCAGCATCCCATATGGTCCCCCAAGCACTACCAGGAGTAATTCTTGAGTGCAAAGCTAGGAGTAACCCCTGAGCATTGTCAGGTGTGACTCAAAATGAAAAAAAAAGTAACTCTTGAATTTCATAGGGAGCAGAAATCCAGGAAAGTTGTATGACTTGGCTTGTCAATTTTTTTTTTCAAGTGTGTTTTCTTTTTGAAAACAAAGTGATGTACTTTTTGAAATCTTGGAGATTAGTGGAAATTCACATGCAGTTATAAGAAAAGGTACGGAGATCCAAAGTAACTTTTACTCAGTTTCCATCAGTGATAATATAGCTCAAAACATAAAATCAGTATCACAACCAGAGTATTCACAGTGGCACAATCCACAGTTCTCTTGTCCAGATTTCCTAGTTGTACTTGTGTATTTGATTCTTTGGACTTTTATCATGGGTGTAGTTCTCTATATCTTATAACCATAGTCAAGATACAATACAGATCCATCTTCACAAATAGCTTATGTTACCTGTTACAAGCACACACACACACCTTGCTAAGTCCTCCCGTCCTAAAACCTCATTACTCATATCATGTCCATAATTTTTTGAGACTTACATAATGAAATTGCAGAGTGTAAAGGGTTTTTGTGATTGAACTTTTTACTGGTCAGAATTCTCTAGAGATTCAAATTGGTACATCATGAACAATTCTTTAAAACTTAAAAAAATAGTTTTAATTAACATTTGTAAAATATTTCTAAGCCACACCTAGATGTGCTCAGGAATTACTCCTGGCTCTGTGTTTGAGATCACTGTTGGTGGTAGTTGGGGGAGCATATGTGATTATGGGTATTAAACCTGGGTCAGTGACATGCAGAAGAAGTGCCTTAACCTCTGTACTAACTCTAACTCCACAACAATTCTTTTGAAAGTTGTATTCTCTGAGAAGGACATAACACAGACGAACCATTTCCCTTTTGAGCATGGCTGTGTTTTTAGTTTTTGGCTGCTGTTAATAAAGCAGTTTGGAATATTTTTGTATAAATGCCACATGTGATGTTGTGTGAGAGAAACATTATTTATTATTATTATTATTATTATTATTATCTATTTGGAATACATACTCAAGTGCAATTGCTGGATTTTGTTTTTTACTTTTATAACTATTTTCCAGAGTGGGTGAAACATTTCGCACACCCCCAGCAATGATTCAGTTCTGCATCTTCATCAGATTTAATTTTAGTTGTTTTGATACGCATGTAGTACTATTGCCACACGTACATTTGCATTTATCTAGTGGCTAATGGTGTTGAAAAGCTTTTCAGATGGTTATTTACTAGATGTATACCTTTAGTGAAGTATCTATTCATGTGCTTTTTCAAAAGGATTTTTCACTGTTACTTTTTGTGGGGGGTGCCTAGTCAGTGATGCTCAGGGCTTACTCTTGGCTCTGCACTCAGAAGTTACTCCTGGCAATACTCAGGGACCATATGGGGTGCTGAGGGATTGAACCCAGGTCATCTATGCGCAAGGCAAGCACCTGCCCACTGTACTAATTCTCTGGCCCCTCATGGTTACATTTTAAATGTTCTTTACATACATATTCTATATACTGGTCTACTACTAGAATTAATGGCACTTTTCTTTCTCCTTTCTGTGGTATAAGGCCACACCAGGAAGTGCTCAGGGCTTGCTCCTGGCTCTATACTCAGGGATTGCTCCTGGTGGGGCTCAGGGATCAATCATGGGTTGGCTGCATGCAAGGCAAATGCCTCACCAGCTGTATTATCTCTCCAGCCCAAATTCATGTCACTTTAATTTTCTCTCTCTTTCTCTCTTTCTTTTCTTTCTCTCCCTCCCTCCCTCCCTCCCTCCCTCCCTTCCTTCCTTCCTTCCTTCCTTCCTTCCTTCCTTCCTTCCTTCCTTCCTTCCTTCCTTCCATCCTTTTCCTCCCTCCCTCCCTCCCTCCCTTCCTTCCTTCCTTCCTTCCTTCCTTCCTTCCTTCCTTCCATCAAGAAACTTTTTATTGAAACTTTTTAGAAAGATGTGGGGGGAGAGAGAGGGAGAGTACACGTTCAAGTACAACTACTGAGCTTCAGAGTGGTAATAAGCAAACACACAAACCAGAGACAAGCAAGCGAGATATGTGTTTGAGGGAGAACACAGGCTTGAAAGCAAGCTCATATCATTCTCAAATTGAACTTTTCACTGTTAACTTTTGGGAGGTTTCTGAGGAAATTTAGAGCCTGCTTGAGTTCTCAGAGGTAGTTCTTGGGTGTATCTGGGATATCATGTAGTGCTAGGAATTGAACTGGGTCAGAGAGTATCATGCAAACCTCCTTCGTTCTTATACTATTTCTCAATTTTCGTTGCTATATTTTAAATATTATTTCTGTATTACGTATACTAGCCCTATACCAGTTATGTGACTTGCACGTGTTCTCCCAGTGTATACTGCTATCAGTAATTTTACAGAATGTTCCACAGAGGAATAAGATTTTTGATTGTGTGTATGTGTTTTTAAGAAGTTAGGAACCATTCCTTTCTCTTTTTTTTAGTAGTTGTTTATCAATAAATGTCTACTTCCCCTACTTCCCTTTCTTGTTGTGACAAAGTCTGGGACTTGTACACTTGGTTGAGGTATGCCAGGATTCCACACTCATTGGCACACCAGGAAACATAACAGTGGTTTTAAAATTTTTGTGAAGTCTAGTTTATCAAAATTTGTTGAGTGCATGATGCTACGGATGTCTAAGAACCTGGCTGAGTGTAGTGGGACATTTCCTTACTTCTCTGTCTCAGCCTTGTTAGGAGGGTGGGAAAAAGACCCACTTTACTGTAGTTGAGGTAAGATGGCCACTACAGTAGTGTGAGTGTTTATGCTTTGGGGGTATTATTCACCACCATCAAAGTGCCAAAGAAACTCCACCTGGGTCCTTATGTCAATTCCAGTTGCTTTCTGTTTACACCGCAATCTGTCCCATCCCTGCCCCACCCCTACTTTGCAGTTCCATACACAAAGTCCAAGGTATACTAAAAAGAACCAATTTAATAACAAAGCAATGCTTCAGCTGTAAATTTACAGATAAAAGGAAAATCTGGATTTAATCCCCTTTGCAGAAGAATGGAATGGGAAGGGGCATCAAGGGGGGGCGGGGCCTCATATCACCTCCAGGCTACCTCCACTTCTTAGGACAAAACAAAAAAACAAGTCTCTAGATGTTTGTCCTGCCTT
Organism: Sorex fumeus; assembly: GCF_029834395.1. Lineage (NCBI taxonomy): Eukaryota > Metazoa > Chordata > Mammalia > Eulipotyphla > Soricidae > Sorex > Sorex fumeus. Next base: position 615,160 of record NW_026606068.1, on the reverse strand, counting down.
AGCCTTAGGATTGGTTCTCTGATTTAAAAGCTTCTTTTCCTGGAGGGATGGGTATTTGATCATTGTATAATTGAAACCCAAGCACAAAAATTTGTAAGTCTACAACTGTACCTCATGGTGTGTTTCATTAATAAAAATTAAATAAAAAAATTATTGTAAGTGGAGGACCATTTAAAAAAGAAAGCTTTTCCTAGAGATATCCCTAAATTTACCTAATCTGCAGGTTTTTTTTTTTTGAGTGTGTGTGGTGGTGGGGAAGAGGGGGACGGGGTGTCTTGGATTGTGCCCAGGTCTAAAGTATGCAAGGTAGACGCTTTACCACTGACCCACTCACATTCTTTTTTTTCCCCCTTTTTGCTCTGTTCTTTTTATTTATTTATTTTTAAAATTTTTATTAGTGAAACACCATGAGGTACAGTTGCAGACTTACACATTTTTGTGCTTGGGTTTCAATTATACAATGATCAAATACCCATCCCTCCACCTGTGCCCATTTTCCACCACCACGGATCCCAGTATCCCTCCCACCGCCCATCCCTCCCATCCCACCCTTCCTATGTGGGAGGGCATTCCCTTTTGTTCTCCCTCTCTCCTTTTGGGTGTTGACCCAGTCACATTCTTGACCTCTAATATACACTCTTTTTTAAAGTTTTTAAATTTATTTTTGCAGTGCCAGAAATCAAACCCAGGGCCTCACACTTGTATTCTAATGCTGAGCTATCATGCAGCCTAGCCAATCTGCATGGGGCTTTTTTTTTTTTTTGCGATACCCTGAGATGCTCAGGGGTTACCCTTAGCTCTGCAGTCAGGAATGAGTCCTGGTGGCACTAGTGGACCATATGAGCCAGGGATCGAACCTGGGACGGATGTGTGCAAGGGAACTGTCCAACCTGCCATACTTCCCCTCACTCGGCACCACCTCCATCTGCCTTTTTAAAGTCAAGGTAAAGTTTTATCCCAAGACACAGTCCCACTAAAGATCTTTCTTCCACATATCAAGAGTTCATGGATTGGAGTCAGCCTACTCTAGTCATTTTGAAAAAAGCCGGTGGGGATATTTTAGAGAAGACAGATTTTACCAATTCTCTGTCTGGACTTAAATCGCCAAGATTTTATTTGCTTTCCTAACAATTTTATAATGTTACATTAAAGATCATTCTCCATTTCCAATTAGTGTCTATAGAAGGTGTGAGGTTTAGGTTAACTTTTTTTAAAATGATTTTTGACAATGGCTGTCCAATTGTTTCCCATTAATTGAATAGACTAGTCATCCTGCTCGGAATCGCTTTTGGGCATCTGTGAACAGCCAGTTGAACATATTTGTATGGATCAGTTCCCGGTACTCTTACTGTTCTGTACTATTGAAGGATGTCTATCCCGCCACTAATAAGGCAGTGCCTCCCCCCATGCTAGTCTCGGTTGGGACAAGAGCTATTTCCTTGTTTCTAAGCTGCTTCAAAGATCCCAGATGTGCAAGTCCCTGATTTAATACGGCATGGTGTTTGCATATAAATTACACATCTTCCCATAAACATTTAATCACCTCTAGATTACATATAACATCTAGCCCGAAGAAAGTGTGATGTGATGGTGATTATACTGTTTTCTTTAGGGAGCCGTGACAAGAAAAAAATTGTCCTAATTCTCTGACACAAATGTCACTGTTCCCATGTATTTATTGAGCGGTCTTTCAATCACAGGGTTGTCAAACCCATGCGCGGGGAACCTGGACTGTTTCATATGTCTCCCTTAGGTGGAACACGGTTCTCCAACCGCGGGGAGGAGGACAGGGATGGTCGGGGGAGCTCAGGCCGACCCTCGCCTATGCTGGACAGCACCTCCCTGCCCCAAGCTTCTTACTCTCAGGCTTGTCGCGGCTTTGCTCCAGCCGGGCACCGCCAGGCTTTGCGGGTCTGGTGTGGTCTGGGGGCGCTACCCACGCCCCATGTCTGGCTCCCGGTGCAATGCTGCCCGGGTTCCCGCTAGGGGGGAGTGAACTGGGGTCCTGCTTTGGAGAGCCGTCAAAAAAGTTGTGTTTTTCCTGCAGCCAGGCGGAGTGCGTGCTGCGAGTCTGGAATTTGAAAGCCAGCCTGGGCTGAAACCTGTAGGGTTGGGGAGGTGTGTGGGTGAAACCGGAACTGCTCCCTGGACCTCCCGGGGACACGGGGGTGGGGGGATCAGGGGGTCTCTCTGCGGGATTAGATTTGTGTGACCGTCGTCAGCCGCAGTGCTGGCTGCTCGCTGTCCAGCTGTCCACTAGACTCTGACCATTTCTAATACGGAAAGAGAGTGAGCGACTAAGGGCTTATTTTAGGACCGAAAGGTTTAGTAACATAGTGTGTGTGTGTGTGTGTGTGTGTGTGTGTGTGTACACGCGCACACCTGTGTGTGTGTTTTGCAGCACAGTTGAACCCAAGTCCGCATACATGTGAGACACGCACTCTCCCACTGAGCCGTGCCAGAAGTGTGTGTGTGTGTGCGCGCGCTTGCCTGTGGATCCACACGCGCCCGCGCGCGTGTATATGTGTGTGTGTGTGGGGGGGGGGTGGGTTGGCAGACTGCATACCTCCAGCTTTTGATTCGGTGGCTTTAGCGACCCTCTGTGCTAAGATGACCCTCTGCCCGAACTTGGACCACCAGGACCGACCCCTGTGTACCCCCGCTCAACAGCAGGCGCTCCTTGCCAAAGCTGCATCTCTGAGCCCCCAAACTCCCGTGGCTGCGCTTGCAGACCGCTGGGGCCGCTTGCTCTCCTCTCTCTCTCTCTCTCTCTCTCTGTCTCTCTCTCATGCACACTCTCTCTCTCTTTCTGCCGCAGCCCCATCAGCGCGCACTGACCCACTCCACCCCGCCCGTGTCTGTCTCCCGCCTCCCCCCCACCCTCGCCACCCACACCCGTCCCCCCCCGCCTGTCCCCCTCCCAACTGTGCCCCGGAGCGGTTCTTTGCATGTTCGTCATCATTTGCGTCGCAGGGCGGACCCCTGGCCCCCGGAGTGGGTGCTCAAATAGAGGCCGGCTGGCGGGGTCCGGCTCAGAGCGCCCTCCTCTCGCAGCGAGGCTCGCTCTCCCTCTCCAGGAGAACTTCGGCCGCCGTTCGCCCGAGCCGCTCCGCCGCCCGCCACCATGGGCAACTGCTTCTTCGGCATCAAGGACCACCGCCCGCTGCCCGTCCTGCTGGTCCTGCGCGTCTTCCTGCCGGGCGCCCCCGGCAAAAGTTGCCGAGTGGCCGTGCTGGGCTCCGGCGGCTGCAGCCGCATGGCGCTGGTGAAGAAGTGGATCCGAGACAACTTCCACGGCTCCCGCCTGCCCAGCCTGGAGGCCATCTACCGCCTGGTGGACGCCTTCGCGCGCAACCCCGAGCGGGCCAGCGGCCAGGGCGGCATCCGCTGCTTCCTGGGCGGCCACCGATTCAGCTTCCCGCTGTCCCGGTCCCCGGTGATCATCCTGGTCTACGCGCCCAACAAGAAGCCCACCATGGAGGACATGAAGTCCATCTGCGACCTGATCCGAGAGATCCAGAGCCACAACCTGTGCCACCGCTACGCCGTGCTGCTGCTCCAGGGACCCGCCACCGCCACCGCCGCCACCGCCACCGCCACCGCCACCGCCGCTGCTGACCGCGAGGGAGCGCACGGACCCCGCGCCGCTGGAGAGGAGTCCGCTCGGGCCCGCGAGCGCCCCCAGAATCTGGGGCAGCGCCCCGGCGCCGAGGGCCGAGCTGCTGCTGAGTCACCCGAGAAAGCCCACTGCCCCCGCGACCCCAAGGGAGATGGCCACGACGACGGCAAGGCCGGTCCCCGGGGCCGCCCCGAGTGATGGGGCCTCCCCCGCAGCTGATGAGCGCAACGCGCGCCCCCCACTGATCACCCCCACCCCGCCCCTGTCACACTAGTGATGGACACGAGTGATGGTTTGGACTGTAGCCGTTAGATGGGCAGAAATGTCCCCCTCCCCAGTTAGCTAAGAACTTTGTCCCCTGGCGAGACGGGATCCATCAGATTCGAAATTGAGACTCAGAGAGGCGGGGGGGAAACGGAGCGGGATGCGTTTCAAGAAAGTGGCTCGAATGGACTCTTAGAGAAGGTGCCAGAAAGAACTGACAAATGGCATTTTCCCTTCTTGTGACTTGCTGTGTTCAAATGTTCGGGAAATCACCTGTATGCTAAGAAATGTGTCTTTGTAACCAAAGCGCTGACCAATGATTGTCAGGGGGGGAAAAAATCTTGTACGGAGTACTGGAGATGGGACGGGAAAGTGTGAAAAGTGAAAATCACTGTGTTCATTACAAAAAAATAATGTGACGCTCCTAAAATTTAATAAAGCTTTTCCTGCATGCAATCAGTTGTAATAATTTTTCTCGTCAGCCCCAGAAAAAATTAAAAAAATATTACTCATTAGAATATAATGTCAACCACATCTGGTGAAAGGTTCTAAGAAGAATTTCACACGTGAATAGCCCTGACCTCTGGAAATTAGGCAATGGTGGGGGGTGAGGGAGGAGTTAGGGGGTCCTTATAACACAAATTCATAAGTGGGGAGGAAAAGGGGTCCTTTCAATACACACCCACCAGGGTGGGGCGGGAGGGGTAGGGTCTTCGCAATATAGAATTATAATGGGGGAGGATAAAGGGGTCCTTGTGGCACATAAGGGTGGGAGGGGGGATAAAACAGATCCTTAAGCGAGGAGGACAAAAGGTTCCTGCGACACAGATGGATAAGTGGGGGGAGGAGGGGGGGGATAATGGGGTCCTTGCAATACACACACAGAAGAGTGGGACCCAAGGAGAAAGGGGTCCTCACAGGACATAAAGGTGGGAGGGGGGAATAAAGGTGGGAGGGGGGAATACAGATTTGTAAAGGGGGGAGGTAAAGGGGTCCCTGCTGTACTCCCTCATCAGGGTCGGACAGGAGGGGAAAGGAGACAGATTGACATGGGGGGTGGAGGGGAAGGAAAAAGGGATCCTGGCAATATATAAAGGTGGGATGGGAGGATAAAGTAAAGGGGTCCCTGCTATGAGATCCATAATGGGGGGGTGAGAAGGGGCCTTAATGTACAGATCTTCTTGGGGGGGGCGTGGAGAAAGGGGGCCTTGCAATAATGATCTGTAAGGGGAGGGGTTGCAAAGAAAAGGGTCCGTGCAATACAGATCTGTAATGGGGACATGGAGGAAGGGGTTCGTACAGATCTGTGGTGAGGGGGCCTGGAGAAAGGGGTCCTCACAATACAGATCTGTGGGGGGGCGTGGAGAAAGGGGTCTTGCAATACAGATCTGTGAGGGGGGTGTGGAGAAAGGGGTCTTGCAATACAGCTCTGTGGGGGGGCATGGAGAAAGGGGTCTTGCAATGCAGATCTGTGAGGGGGGTGTGGAGAAAGGGGTCTTTCAATACAAATCTGTGAGGGGGGCGTGGAGAAAGGGGTCTTGCAATACAGATCTGTAGGGGAGTGTGGAGAAAGGGGGTCTTGCAATACAGATCTGTGAGGGGGTGTGGAGAAAGGGGTCTTGCAATACAGATCTGTGAGGGGGGTGTGGAGAAAGGGGTCTTGCAATACAGATCTGTGAGGGGGTGTGGAGAAAGGGGTCTTGCAATACAGATCTGTGAGGGGTGTGTGGAGAAAGGGGGTCTTGCAATACAGATCTGTGTGGGGGGTGTGGAGAAAGGGGGTCTTGCAATACAGATCTGTGAGGGGGGTGTGGAGAAAGGGGGTCTTGCAATACAGATCTGTGAGGGGGGTGTGGAGAAAGGGGGTCTTGCAATACAGATCTGTGAGGGGGGTGTGGAGAAAGGGGTCCTTACAATACAGATCTGTGAGGGGGGTGTGGAGAAAGGGGTCCTTACAATACAGATCTGTGGGGGGACATGGAGAAAGGGGTCTTTACAGATCTGGGAGGGGGATGTGGAAAAAGGGGTCCTTATAGTACAAATCTATGCGGGGAGCATGGAGAAAGGGGGTTTTGCAATACAGATCTGTGAGGGGGTATGCAGAAAGTGGTCCTTACAGATCTGCGGGGGGGGGGGGGGGCATGGAGAAAGGGGTCCTTGCAATACAGATTTGCAAAGAGAGCCATGGAGAAAGGGGTCCTTGCTATACCCATCCATCTGCTTTGCTGAGCTGACACGGAGAAGAAATCCTGACATTTGTGAAGCTGACACTCCCTCAGCTGCTGTTTTGGAGGGGACAGGAAGATCTCCTCCTCAAAAGTCTTCCTCAAAGAAATACTGACCATAGGGAATGGGGGACAGGGTGGAAGGTAAGGGAGGAAAAGAAAATTTGAAACATGAGAAACTAAAACATGAATTTTTAAAAATTTATATTTGAATATAAAATACTTTGGATACAGAGATTATATATTTGAGCACATTTGAAACATGAACAAAAATGCACATGTCCTGGCTTTGAAGTATTTGCTTATTTTTTTTTCTTTTCCAGTTTGAGGGCAGTGAGGAGACCTTTAAGTTGATGGTCTTGCCCCCATAAAATAGTCATTGAGACATTTCTTGTTGGTTTTTTTCTGTTTCTGTTTTTCTTTTTCCTTTTTCATTTTGAGGGGAGTGAGGAGGCTTTTCAGCTGGTGGTCTTGGTCCTATAAAAATTCTTATTGAAAAATAATTCTTAATAAAAATATATATGTATTTTCTACTTTTGTAGCTTAATTTTGGGGGAAGAGGTGCACTGTGGAGAAGGAATTGAATCTTTATTTCACTGGTACACAGTTTTGAGTTTAGAAAATCTATTCAGTGGCTCCTTTTAAATGTTTTTGTTTTATAAAAATTTCACTCTTCCCTTTTAAACAATTACTCTTAATCATTTTTTTAAATACTTAAGTGATTCTACCATATTGCCGTTTGTGCATTCTGTTCTTTTTTTAAGTAGTTCTTATGTAAAATGGAGTAACTATTTCTAAAAGAAAATATTCTGTCATGTATGTTTTCTAGGGAATTCTCCTTGAAAATGTATTTATTCACTGTGGTTTCTTGAAGCTGAGCAAAGGGATTACTAGGTGACCAATACTATCTCTTTGAAAAGGAAAGGACATGTTCTCAGCGTTTCAAGTAAAGCTTAGAAAAGAACACGAATCATTTGAAATGATAGCAAATACGCCTTGAACTACAGCTAATATTTCTGCGTCATGTTAGAACACACATTTATTGAGAATCTTTTTTACATGTCATTGCTCTATGCCATTTCATTTCATCTTCACTCAGCTATGGAGTGAAATGAATACTGCTGTACATTATGCAGATGGCAATGCTGATTAAATACTAACTTTGCCACTCATAAAGGCAGTGAGTGGCAAGGCCAGTATTTGAATCCAGTTGTCCTGTTAAGAAGTTCTTAACCATTACAATGTGCTGACTCTTCTTCCTCTCCTAGTCAAAGCATAAAGTTACTAGCAAACCACCAAAATGTATGACGCTGTCTACACATGCACCTATATGTCTACTGGTACAAAAATATATCAATCTCTCTATGTATCCATCCTCCAATTAGCCACCTGTCCATTTACTAACATCGATTTGCTCGAGCAGGCCCAGTAACGTCTCCATTATGAGACTTCTTGTTACTGTGTTTGGCATATTGAATACTCTCGATAGCTTGCCAGGCTGTCCGAGAGGGGCAGAGGAATCGAACCTGGCTCGGCCAGGCTGGCTGCACGCAAGGCAAAAGCCCTACTGCTGTGCTATCACTCCAGCCCCCCAGAGTATTCAATATGCCAAACACAGTAACAAGAAGTCTCACAATGGAGACATTACGGGACCCGCTCGAGCAAATTTACCAACATGAATCAACATAATGCTTCACTCTTCAGGAGAGCTGGTGGGTCGCGGGGACTATTTTAGATGCTATGGGTAGATGAATGCCAGGGAGAGCCCTTGTCATCATAAACATACAGTCTAATATGTGCATGCTAGGGAGAGGAGACAATTCATGAACAAATACATAAATATTAGACAGTGGTGCATATTAGGAAGTAGAACAGCATAGAGCAAAAGGATGAAGAGGGCAGGGGTATTTTTTACATAACACGGCCAGAACGCTGACTGACATGGCACCCCGATGTGACTATTGGTGAGCCTCTCCACTGCAGCACGGACTAGCAGAGGGACCTCCAGAGGAGGTGAGTGGAAGGGAATAAATCAGCTTTGTCCACAGAGAGTGAGACACAGACTCCAGTCTCTCTGACAGCAAAGCCCTCGCTCCCAGCATTTCTCCTTCCTAAACCTGGAGTTGCGGCTGGTTCAAACGGAGCCTGAGCTTCTTGAGCTTTTGCCTCATCACAAACGTTCATGATGTGTGTCACGGGGGAAGGTGCTGCTGGAGGAAGCAGACTCTGCCATGCAGCAGAGTGGGCATTTGGGCAGGTTTTTTGAACACAGCCGGAGGAAGTCCCAGGTTTGCAGGAAGGGCGAGGGTAGGGCTGGTGGAAGGTGCACAGGCAAAGAGCAGGACCCTGGGACCTTAGCTACCAGCCCAGGCTCTCCCGACTCACTCCTGCCTCCCTTCTTCTCTCGGTGCTTCTCTTCACCTCTGTGAGTGCTCTTCTCTGGTCCCTCTGGCTCTCTGGAAGCTCACGTGGGTCCCATCCCCTCCACTTGAACGGCAGCCCCTGGAGAGTAGAAACTCTTCGGTTTGACTCAGTATTAATCTTCTTGTATGATAAGAGTTGACCAGACTCACTCCTTGAAGGAAAAATCAACAAGGGCCTCTGTGTGGGACGACGACAGCATCTGAGGAACTTGGTGAAAATACAGATTCCTCAGCCCCACCCTGCAGAGACAGCAAAGCAGGTTTGGGGAGAGCCCGGGTGTCTGGAAATGTTCAAATGTGGAGCCATTAATTTCTGAGGTACAAGAGCCCATTGTTCATTATCGAGGAATTCTGTGAGCTGGTTGTTAAACACGACAAAATCAGATTACATAAAGCCACAATTAAGTAGATTGTGTGCAATTACAGTTACACCAAGCACAAAATGCTCAAAATCCATCACCATGGTTCCCGCTTATTTCACTATACTTGACTGTGACTGACGCTTTCAAGCTTTTTTGTGATATGCATCTGTATGCGTGTGTGTGTGTGTGTGTGTGTTTGAGGACAACACCCAGCAGTTTTCAGGGGCTACTCCCAGCTCAGTGCTCAAGGGTCACTCCTGGGGGGCGGGGTGCAGGCGGCACCAGGAATCAAATCAGGATCTCGTGCATGCAGAGCACGTTCGACAACCTTTCAGCTCCCTTTCTGTTCCCTGCTCTCAAGTGCTTTTGCATTTATTGTATCTGCAGAGGGCAGATGTCCTGTCACCGGTGTGCCTGCCAACTGCCAACTGCCTAGTCAGTGACATCCCAGTATAGTTTGAAACTGGCCACTATGGGATAGTCACACCCAGGATGCTGTCAAGCACTGCATCTCCTCAGGACCCGTCTTCTGGGAAGTTTAGGGTTGTGATTCACAAGCGCATGCTAAGGTGCAGCGCCACTGATAGTTTAGGGAGACTACGGATATCAAAGAGCAGTTTGGCTGAGGGTTTGTGAGACCCTCCCAAGAGTTTGGCTTCCAAACTCTTGATGGGACTGACTGTTGGAGTACCGCACCCCGCCCTGGCCCTTCCTGCCCTGGTCTCAGTCTAAGTCAGAAAAAGAGGCAATCCAGGTAAAGCAATTATGACTGTGCTTGGTGTAAACAAAGTCTTCAGTACAAGAGCGCCCGGAGGCTGCTCTGCAGAGGTGAAGGGGCCTCTTTGTCTGGGCTGGTGGGGAGGTTGAAACCGGCAATGAGGTGGGCAGACGAGGCGACGAGGCGAGGGGCCGCGGGCTTCTGTGACTGGGAAGATATTCCGGTAAAAGAGAGTCTTGGACAATAAACCGAGACACTCATTGAAAAGAAATCATAAATGATGGCTCCATTTCGCTGGAGCAATGGTTTTCAAATCTTTTTTGGTGGGAAATCATATTAAAGTTATTGAGGACTCCCCCCAAGGTTTCCTATACGGTTGGGGGGAGTGTGTTTCTGTCGATATTTACTGTATTAAAAAAGTAAACTAAAAGCTCTAAAACACGAATTTATTTTTTTTATAATACTCATAGATCAGCAGCTAAAGCACCTGCCAGACAAGCATAAGGCTGTCACCTTCCGTACTGTGCCTGTCAGCTCTGCTGCTTGTGTCCCTGTGTTGCAGGTTACTTCCGGTAGCATTGCAGCTGGTGTGTGTGTGTGTGTGTGTGTGTGTGTGTGTGTGTGTGTGTGTGTGCGCAAGCCCCTCTGGAGGACATATGTTGTGCTTTCTGAGGGGGGTCCTGGGGTACTCAGGTGTGCAACCCAGAAAGCACGACAACAGAATGATATGGGAGTGCCAAGACCCAGCATCTCTAATATGTGTCCCCTGTGAGCATACGAGCAAATTCCTCATCTGGAGGAGTACGACAGTTCCCAACCAGCATGGATGCAATCCCTTCACCATCACACCAACTGCTTTGACAGAGGTGAGGGGGAGAATAAATAAAATAAAAATAGGTATGGGACCCAAGCAATAGTAAAGCAGGTAGAAAATTTGCCGTGCACATGGCTGACCCGGGTTCAATTTCCAACATCTCACATGGTCCCCAAGCACCACCAGGAGTAATTCCTCAGTGCAGAACTAGGAGTAAATCCTCAGCATCTCTAGGCATGACCCAAAAAGAAAAAAAAAGAATAAATAAATGAAATAGATTAAATAAGATTAAGGATTAAATAGGTTAAATAAATAAAATATGCTGAAGTGATAGCACAGTGGGTAGGGTGTTTGCCTTGCATGCAGCCGACATGGCTGACCCAAGTTCGATTCCTCTGCCTCTCTCGGAGAGCCCAGCAAGCTACTGAGAGTATCTCACCCACATGGCAAAGCCTGGCAAGCTACCCATGATGTATTTGATATTCCAAACACAGTAACAAGTCTCACAATGTTACTGCTTGAGCAAATTGATGAACAACAGGAGGACAGTGACAGTGACAGTTATATGATAGATCTCATCTGAGCTATCAAAGCACTATGTGAGGGGAAGAGTGGATAGTATAGCGGGTAGAGTGCCAGCCTTGTACACAGCCAACCTAGGTTCAATTCCTAGCATCACATCTGGTCTCCTGAAGCTCCAGGAATGATCCCTGAGTACAGAGCCAGGAGTAAGCCCTGAAAACCACTGAGTTGTCCCCCAAACAAAAACAACACAAAAAGCACTATGTGAGGTTTCAAATAGAAGAGAACAGCCTTGCTAAAAGACCTCAAGGTAAGACTAGTCTTTCCAACAGTTCCCCAGAATAATGGGTCATAGAGATGATTTTTTTCTTTCTTTTTAAAAAAATTTTATTGAATCATCATGAGATAGTTACAAGCTTTCATGTTTGGGTTACAATTACACAATGATCAAACACCCATCCCTCCACCAGTGCACATTCCCCACCACCAATGTCCCCAGTATACCTCCCCTCCCCACCCTTCCCCCACCTCCAATGCAGACAATATTCCCCATACTCTCTCTACTTTTGGGCATTATGGTTTACAATACAGACACTGAGAGGTCATCATGTTTGGTCCATTATCTACTTTCGGCACACATCTCCCATTCCGACTGATTCCTCTAGCAATCATTTTCTTAGTGATCCCTTCTCTATTCCATCTGCCTTCTCCCCTCTGCTCCTGAGGCAGACTTCCAGCTATGGGGCAATCCCCCTGGCCCTTGTATCTACTGTTCTTGGGTGTCAGCCTGATGTTTGTTATGTTATACTATACTCCACAAATGAGTGCAGTCCTTCTATGTCTGTCCTCTTTCTGACTCATTTCACTTAGCATGATACTCTCCATGTCTATTCACTTATAAGCAAATTTCATGACTTCGTCCACAGAGATGATTTCAATGTGGTAAAACACAGTAATGTTGGCTTAAAGATGGAGTAGAAGTGTCCTCCAGTCCTATGATACGAGTGGAGAATTTTGCTAGAGGATCCTACAAATTCATCTGCTAAGAAAAACTGTGGGTGTCAGTGGCAGATAAAAGCAGAAGAGAAGGAAGAGAACCACAACTCTGAACTTTATGAGACCCCCAAGGGTGGAAGGCAACTAGGTTGGCATATCCTAGAGGAGTGCATAGCTACTTGATAAATGCATAAATAACTCTTAAAGGTTGCTCTTTGCATTATTGGCTACTTCTGTGATGGGATCAAACAGTGCCCAGCCCCTCCAGTTAAGTTATCATGGAATGATTGACACTGCTTTAGGATTTTTGAATGAAGTGTTAGATGCAGTGATACATACTCATTTGCTTGTAGAGTCACTTTCCAATTTCACCTCCCATAATATCCTGTACTCACTTGTGTAAGAGGATGGTATATTTGTAAAGTCTTGGACTGAAAGAGAGAATGTGTAGATCCCATGCTGGTTCTCTGGTCTCGTGATTAACCAGCATTTATTATTGGACAGTACAGACTTGGAGTGAGAATGGGAGAAGTCAGAGGTGGGACAAGGCTCTACTGGGTGTCAGCTGTGAAGCCAGACAGCCTAGTGATTTTTCCATTACAGGTGACACAGTGAAGCCAACCTCCAATAGCCCAGGCGATAATAATCCTCAGGCTGGCAGCCAACACCTAATGCTGACTCTGCCCCAGCCTGGCAGATGGAACAAGCATGTCCCAGCGTGGGCTTATTAAATTCCAGGTTAGGTCTGCTGCCCAGAGAGTGGTCAGCCGGGAGCAGGGCTAGCTGTGGGCAACAAACTCCCACCCTCTCATCTCTGATCACAGCATAACACTTGATGATCCTTTTGACAAGCCCTCTTCCAAAATGCCTCTCTGTATCTCCCACTGAAAGGGTAAAAAATGTTCATGTATATATGTGTGCAGCCCATGCAAATCGGAAGCTTAAAACTCAGACCAGCAGTGCAGGCTCCATGTTATAGAACAGGATTCTGGCTCTCCTCTGCTCTAATAACTTGAATAGGGAAAGGTTCACCAGTACTCCCATTTCTTGTTTTCAGTTTCTAATTTTGTGACATACCCAATGTGCTCAGGAACTTATTTCTGACCCAGTGTTTGGGGATCACTCCTGGTTGTGCACAGGGTACCAGAGCAGTGCCAAGGAGCAAATCAGGGGCAGCTGAGTGCACGGCAAGTGCTGTCCCTCTTCTGCTATCCATCTAGTTCCAGTACTCAAATTCTTACCTGTTGATATGTGTCTGAAAATAGGCGTGCATGTCTGACTGTGTATTATACTGGTACATATATTTTACCTACCCGTATCTAGGCATATAAAATATGTGACCTTAGCTATATACCTTAAATATTTCAAGTGTTTGAAATAAAAATCTTACAATAATTAGAGAAAGAAATGTGCGTTCGGAAGAAAACTTAAATATTTTTATTTTCATTTTGGTAACATGCCCAGTGGTGTTCAGGGCTAACTCCTGGCTCTGCACTCAGGTATCACTCTTGGTGAGCTTGGAGGTCATCAGATTGGGTGCCAGGGGTCAAACTTTGATTAGCTGCATGCGAGGCAAACACTCTCCCACTGTACTATTGCCCCGACCCCAGAAAACTTAAATCTTATGCATTGCCCCAGCAGATAGGAAGTAAGAATCTCAGAGATCTAGTGGTTAATCGAGAATGACCTATTTCTTGGTTTCCAACCTGTGGAGCCCTGGACAGGAATGTTTGCAGACCTGAACCAGCCAGGGGAACCACCGTTGAATTTTCAGAAGTGATTAAGCCTGAGTCTGACCTAGTCAAGATTTTTCTTATTTTTTCTTCATTAAGCATCTCAGCTCCTAGCAGAGAGAGAACACCATTTCTTCATCCCCTTGCACTGCTACCCAACACAGATGTACTAACATTCCTCCAGATTATCAATCAAATCTTCTCATTACAATATCTCTCCAGGACATTGGTGATCCATAGAGAATCCTATGATAGAGGCATATCTCTTGTCCCAGTGGTAAAAAGCAAGTGTTCTAAAGTCCTATAGAAAGTCAGACCCCGAGGAGTCCCCAAGAGTCCTCAAAAGTCAAGAGAAAGTGTTTCATTCTTTTTAAACACAGAAAGAGTTCAATATACAACTTAGGACAAAAAGAAGCATCTTGCTCAAGTACAATATATCCCATAAAATTCCCAGTGCTCTTTGATTTCTGGTCTACATGACAGGCTGTGAAATCTGGGCAGCCACACCAGTCTGCAGGCCTTAATGCCCAGAGGTCCACTTCAAACCCAAGGGGGCCGAGGGGGCAGCCCTTGTATAACCAACCATAAGCCCCAACGCAGTCTCCACACATGGTTTACCATAAGGAGAAACCCTGCAGGGAGGCTCCCTTAAGAGCAGATGCTAGGAAAACATTCCAAGAGTCTGTTGTCCATCAAGCAGAGAAGACTAAACGTGCTTTCCAGCTTACATGCAAGATGACAGCCTCAAGAGTGAACACAGTGCCTCTCGCTGCTGTGGGCCCCTATGGCCCTGAAGCTGTACGTGTCTGCGTGTCTCTCTAGGGTACTCTGTGAACATATGTGCGTAGATATCCAGGTGGCTCTTCTCTCCACATCCTTTCTGAGACAGTCTGAGTTAGTGACCAAACCTGTTCAAATCAGTTTTTACTCCAAGTCACGCCTGTATGGTTTGAGACAGAAATCAGCAGGGATCCATCAACAGGTATGTGTTTGAATCAGAGAGAAGCAGAGAACTTGATCTACAATGTGGGGGGCTGGCAATGCCAACCTCTTTGAGGCACCCTGGTTTTTAGGTCAGATTCTGGCCCACCAAATGCCTTGGTGATATTTATGTTGATTACCCCATGGAGTGCACAATCAATGTTTTGTTTTCAGGTTCTTCCTACAGGCCGGTGGTAACCCATGCCTAGAAACTCTGCAACAAGGAATCTTCCAGAATTAAAAATTTTCTTTAGAGGCCAGCCGGGTATCCTAGAGGAAAGGGCTATTCAGATAGAGAAGGGAGCACCAAATAAAGGATGTTTGGAGGATCCTCCCAGGAGGGGAGATGCATGTCGAAAGTAGACTATGGACTGAACATGTTTGCCACTCAATGCCTCTTTTGCAGACCACAACACCCAAAAGGAGAGAGAGAACACAGGGGATTGCCCTGCCACAGAGACGGGGGGATGGGGGGATGGGGGTGGGAGGGATATTATCCATGGTGGTGGAAAATGGGCACTGGTGGAGGGATGGGTATCTGATCATTGTATAATTGAAACCAAAGCACAAAAAATTGTAAATCTACAACTTTAAAAAAAATAAAATAAAATAAAGGGGGAAAAAAAATTTTCTACTCATTTGGGGTTGGAGTGATAGCACAGTGGGTAGGGCATTTTCCTTGCAATCCACCGATGTGGGTTCAATTCCCAGAATCCCACATGGTCCCCCGAGTACAGCCAGGAATAATTCTTGAATGCATGAACAAGGAGTAACCCCTGCGCATTGCCAGGTATAACCCAAAAAGAAAAAAAACCCAAACAAACAAACAAACAAAAAAGAAACCCCAAAATACCCCCTTTCTACTCATCATTTGCCCACTGGCACCAAAGCAGTACACTCTCAATGTAATATTTAAATATTCTTGGATGGTATTTCTGAATGCATGGCATAGGTTTAAGTGCTTGAATTGAAGTCCATCAGCGGTTTCCAGAAGTCTGGTCAGGTTTTTTGTGTAGCATGGTTAGCTTCTGAAAAAGCAGTCAGGGTTTGGAAGCACAGCTAAGGGACAGGGACTTTTGCTAGGATGGCTTTCAAAGACATTGCATACCCATTGGATAAGAAAGTCAAGTTTACATTTATTTTTCTTACTGTCTATCTTGTAGCAAACACTCAGTAACAGTTTTTGAGTGACTGAAGAAATGGAGGAAGATTAGTGCTGCCCCAAGAACCATGGGGATGATTCCTACATCTCCTGATCACTAACAGATCAGATTTGCATCTGTCACATCTCCTACACACCTACAGGTCACCAGAGACTAAGGAAATGGGTTAGAGATATTCTGTCTGGGTAGATCAAATTCAAGGCTATGGTTGGTGACACACTAACATAGTTTCCCTTACCATTCTCATGGTAATGAAAATTATTCTTCCCGAAAAAGAAGTATGATGGGATATTTTCTAAAAGATTTGACTTGAATAATATTTCTGCTCTGAAAAGAGATAAGCAGCATGTGATTGGGGTAGAAACAGTTTTCAAGATGGGGCTTAAAGTATAGAATTTCCTTGTTCCTAAGAGAACTAAAATGTTCGAATTCTAGTTTGCTATTGTGTAGCAGATATTAATCTCCCATACATGACGTTGACGAAGAGAGTGCTGTGATAAAAGTGGTGTTTTGTGTCTGTAGCATTGAATATCCTTACATGCTAAGAAAGTACAGCACAAGTCAGAGAAGTCAAAGTGTGGGAATAAAAGGATTAGAAAGGTTTATAAAAGAGATCCTAAGGGACCCAGTCCTGAACACATGGCAAAGGATGGATACTTAACCACTGAAAAGACAGATGCATTTTCTACTAATTTGGGAATGAAAGAGAGTAGGATGGACGAGAATTAGAATAGGATTATAGGTCAGACATAGGTCAGAGGATGAAGAAGCATCAAATGAGAGCTTCTATTTTCTTGGTAAACAGGTTCCAAGGTTGTGGGTTGGAGCAAGAGAAGGGGTACTTGAATACTGTGAAGCTGGAGGGAATAATGTGGGGTGAGGGGCAGAGAGTTTGATGGAGAAAATGGAGGAGAGATTTGCTGATGAGCATTCTGTGATCATGGAGGCTATGACTTTGTAATGATGGCAATTCTCAAATCTCTATGGATATTGAGCCATGTCCAGTGTCATGAATACATAAGCAGAAAGTGTCCAGAAACTGATTCAACTGGTGGGAGTATTGCCTTATAAAATACACTGGAGACATCATAGGAAATGGTTGAGCATAGCCACAGGGAGAGAGTTGAAGTCATTGACCACATTCTCTAATCTTAGTGGGAAAGGCTCGAAAATATTGAGAGAGATTTTATCTTTCTTCCCAGATCTCCTCTTCCAAAAATGTACTGTTGTATAGTAGTGTGGCAATAGCAACATTTGGCATCATGCATTCACAACTTCATGACTATTTAGGGGTCATCTAGGACTTGACTTCTTTTAATGTTCTCATTGTCATTTGTAATAAGGGATGTTCACTTGATCACTTGACATCCCGTTAATTATCGATTTGCTCGAGTGGGCGCCAGTAATGTCTCCATTCGTTCCTTTCACGTGCTAGTGTAGTCCAATGGTGTCTGCTAGTTTTAAGAACACGATCACGGTCACGGTCCTCCCATTGTTCATCGATTTGCTTGAGCGGGCCCAGTAACATCTCCATCATGAGATTTGTTGTTACTGTGTTTGGCATATCGAATACGTCATGGGTAGCTTGCCAGGCTCTGCCCTGCGGGTGAGATACTCTCGGTAGCTTGCCAGACTCTCTGAGAGGGGCGGAGGAATCGAACTCGGGTCAGCCATGTTGGCTGCTTGTAAGGCAAACGCCCTACTGCTGTGCTATCGCTCCAGCCCTTTAGAAACACAAAGAGCCTCAAACCGATCGTTCAAGGTCTTGATGAAGAAGTCTGACCATCTTGTAGGTGGGTGGCCACGCGATCTTTTGACATCACATGGAATCCAGTTGGTAATGGCTCTAGTTCAGCAGTAGTCTCCAAATCTCATTATGTGTCTAGCCCATCTGGTTTTCGACACCTTGGCAAATGAGACAGCGTCCCTGATTCTTGACCATCAACGGAGGTCAGAACTCCAAATTCTTTCTCTTATTTGAGTGAAGTATGATACTCCAAGCATAGCTCTTTTGATTCCTCTTTGGGAGACCTGAATAGCATTCTCATTCTGTTTTCATAGGGCCCAGGTCTCTGAGGCATATGTTAATGCAGGAAGAACAGTGGAATCGAAGAGATGTGCCCGGAGCTGAAGGTTCTTCATCCTCTTAGCTATTTCTTCGATGCTCTTGCAGGCATCCCAAGCCACTCTCTTCCTCCTGTGCAACTCAGGTGCCAGGTCATTCATCATGTTGACTTCTCAAGCTAGGTACACATAACTGTTGCACTTGGAGATGTTCATTCCATTGAGGGCGAATGGAATTTCAGGAACGAGATTGTTTCTCATAAACATTGTCTTCCTGAGATTCAGCTGTAGTCCAACTTTTCCACTCTCAAGGTCAAAGTTGGCCAGCATTTGTGCTGCTTGGCTAATTTCTGGTGTTATTAGAACGATGTAATCTGCAAAGTGGAGGTGGTGATGGGAGTTGCCGACCATCGATCTTCACTCTCATTCCTTCCCATTCTAGTTCTCGCATGACATTCTTGAGGGTGGCACTGAAGAGTTTCAGTGAAATGGTATCACCCTGCTGAACCCCTCTCTTGACATGGATGATCACTTTCTTGTAGAATGGTGAGATACTGGTAGTGAATTCATAATACAGCTCACAGAGGATACTGATGTATTGAGTTTGAATGCCTTGTTTGGCTAGAGCTTCGATGGCCACTTCAGTCTGAACAGAATCAAAGGCCTTCTTTAAATCAATGAACATTAGACAGAGTGGCATCTTGAACTCCCAAGAAACCTACCCTTCCCTGTCTGCTTCCACCAACCTCTGGTGACCCAGGGATTACACACAAAAGACCCATCCTACCAGTACCAGATAAATACCTTATTGGCAGACCTCCTCTACCTTCACTACCCAGCCACCTGCTCGCTCCAGGACACTTTCTGAACACATCATAAGACACTTAATACCCATCTTCCAAGATTACCGCACCATATTTGATAGGGTTCAAATATGACTTGAACCATGGGAACACCTGCAAGGGTGACTAGAGGCCACCCTAAAAGCCTGTATCCCTCTCGGTGAGCCTGGAAAGCTACCAAGAATATCCCGCCCTCACGGCAGAGCCTGGCAAGCTATCCGTGGCGTATTTGATATGTCAAAACCAGTAAATACATGGGTCTCATTTCCTGACCCTGAAAGAGCCACCAATATGGCTGTATCAAGAAGGATGAGGAAGGAGAGGCTGATAAAATCTCAAGGTCAATCTAGGCTACCAAAACAAAGAAAGACTAAAAAGGGATGTTAATAGGACCTATCTCCCTGGGTCATTGTGAGGATTGGATGAATTCATATATTTGCCTGGATCCAGATCTAACATAAAATAAGATATATCACTATTTGTCTAGAAGTTTCAGGTTCAGTAACTGCAGTTCTGTTTATCCAGAGAGTATGATAGCATCCTTCCTGGGCTCCATCCTTACTTCCTGCAGGTAATTCATCTCAGAGGATCATTGTTTTCATCTTACTCTATCACCATTGCTAAAGTGTAAGTCTAAAGAACCATCACCTCTTTACCTTAAACTCTTTTTTTGCTTGCTTTTAGGCTTCACCCAGTAATGCTCAGGAGTTACTCCTGGCTCTGCAGTTAGGAATTACTCCTGGCAGTACTCGGGAAACCATATTGGTTGCCAGGAATCAACACAAGTCAACCATGTGCAAAGCAAGTGTTCTATCCACTGTACTGTATCTCCAGCCCACTACCTTTAATTCTTAACTCATTCCCTCCATTTTCTTGTGGCTCTCTAATCCATATTTTATTTAACAGGTAGGTTTTCAATCTCAGTGCTAATGGCATTCAAAACCAGATCATTCTTTGAGGTAGGAGCTTTCTTCTGCAGTCATTTCTTCTCTAGCAATTCCTCATTTTGAATACATTATGGAAAATGTAGTCTCTGCAATTAACTACTGTACAACAATATAGTTTGGAATCATTAACACAAACTTATTTCCTCCTTCACCAATGGTAACAATTGAAAATATCTCCAGACATTGAACAATCACCACAGTTCCTCAATTATTATCATGTGACAATAGAACACCACACAAGTTGTGAAGAGCACAGATACCCCAACTTTGATTTCAGTCCTCTTCCCATTGGGTCAAACCTCCAACCCTTAATAAAACATGATCTAGCCTGAGATGATTTAAAACAATGTTGACATTAAGATCAAAGATGATCTTATATTATCTGAGTGGGTCCAATATCTTTACCACATCTTTCAATTTTGAAAGAGAAAGAAGAGATTTGAGTGATGGAATATCAGAGGAATTTGACCTGTTAGTTAAGGCTTTGGAGATGGAAACCAGGTCTGTAAGGTAAGGAATGCAGTCAGCCTCTAGCTGGAGTCAAGAAACATTCTCTCCTGGAGCCACCAGAGAAGAATGCAGCCTGCCCACTCTTTGACTACAGCTTCATGAGACCCATTGGAGGTAGGTGCCCTTAAGAAATTAATGTTTGTGCTGTTTTAAACTCCACAGGGTGTGGTCGTTTCTTACAGCACCAACAGAAAATGAATGCAACTCCTTTCTTGCTGCACGGCCTTAACCTTAGAGCAAGTTATTTTTCTGAACATTTCCACAATTCACAATAATAATAGTGCTCAAATGGGTTTAGTGTGAGGGATGATAAAGGCAGAGAAGTCAGGTGAATAGAGCAGAGCTTGGAGCTCTGGAATAAATGAAGGGTCTTCTATACCCTCATAATAGGTGAACAAATGTGTGTGGAAATTCCCAAGAAGGTGGAGGAACACAAGGAAGCTACTAGAAGCAAGGTCTATGAGGACACAATTAAAAGGTAGAATATGGCAACAAAGGAGGGAGTCTTGCCAGAAGACCCAACACTTTCCATACCTTAATTTTGGATTTCCAGACTCCAGAATAAGTAGAAAATGACTTTCTGCCATTTAAATCC
The DNA here is from genome assembly GCF_029834395.1 of Sorex fumeus. NCBI lineage: Eukaryota > Metazoa > Chordata > Mammalia > Eulipotyphla > Soricidae > Sorex > Sorex fumeus. The sequence continues at coordinate 594,382 of NW_026606068.1, read as the reverse complement.
CAGGTTAGTGGTATCTTATTATGGTAACTCTACCAGTATCTGGCCAGGTATGCAATAATAGTGTTGATTCTGATTAATTCTTGTTTTTGGAGGATCAATATCAATAGCCAAGAAAACAGAAATGTAAACATGTGGAATTACATTGAATTAAGAAGCATCTACAGCACAAAGGAGGTGATGACCAAAACACAAATATATACCATAGATTGGGAGAAAATATTTCCCCACAACTCATCCGACAAAGGGTTAATATCTAAGATATGTAAAGCACTGGTAGAACTCTACAAGAGTAAAATATCCAAACCTATCAGAAAATGGGGATAAGAGAGAAACAGAAACATTCAAAAAGAAGACATACAAATGGACAAAAGGATATAAAAATGCTCTGTAACACTAATCATCAAAGAAATGTGAATCAAAACAATGAGATATCACCTCACACCATAGAGACCGTAACACAATCAAAAAGAACAAAAATAACTAGTATTAGGGTGGAGGCTGGGGGGAAAAGACCCTTATTCACTGCTTGTGGGAATCAACTCTCCCAGCCTTTCTGGAAAACAAGATAGACATTCTTCAAAAAACTAGAAATGAAGCTTCTGTTTGACCCAGTATTTCTACTTCTTCAATATACTCCGATATATACTATATATATATATATATATATATATATATATATATATATACTTCAATATACACTCTCAACGGAACGACCATCTCCGAATGTAAGTTATGTATACCTAGGTAGAGAAATCAACATGATGAATGACCTGGCACCTGAGTTACGCAGGAGGAAGAGAGCGGCTTGGAATGCCTTCAAGAGTGTCAAAGAAATAACTAAGAGGACGAAGAACCTCCAGCTCCGAGCACATCTCTTCGATTCCACTGTTCTTCCTGCATTAACATATGCCTTAGAGACCTTGGCCCTACAAAAACAGGATGAAAACGCTATTTGGGTCTCTCAAAGAGGAATCAAAAGAACTATGCTTGGAGTATCACGTTTCACTCAAATGAGAGATAGAATCCAGAGTACTGACCTCTGTTGATGGTCAAGAATCAGGGACACTGTCTCATTTGCCAAGGCATCGAAAATCAGATGGGCTGGACATGTAATGAGATTTTGAGACGACTGCTGGAGTAGAGCCATTACCGACTGGATTCCATGGGATGTCAAAAGATCGCGTGGATGCCCACTTACAAGATGGTCAGACTTCTTTGTCAAGACCCTGAATGATTGGTTTGAGGCTCTTCATGTTCCTAGAATGAGCAGATGCCATTGGGCTATGCTAGCACACAACAGGGATGAATGGAGACGTTACTGGTGCCCGCTCGAGCAAATCGATGAGTAACGGGATATCAAGTGATCAATTGATCAATATACTCCGAGATCAAAAAACACAATGTAGAAAAGACATCTGCTCTCCTATGCTCATTTCAGCACTATCCACAATAGCCAAAATCTGAAAGGAAATGCCAAAAAACTTATAACTAGATAAAGAAACTATGGTGCATATACACAATGGAATAGTATTTGGCATAAAAAAGATGAAACCATGCAATTCGCTGTTATGTGGATGAATCTAGAGATTAACATGCTGAGTAAAGTTAGTCAGCGGGAGAGAGTCCAACACAGAATGATCTCAGAGTGATGACAAAATGATCAGAGATAGAAACTTAGTTGAGAAAAAACAAATACCCAAAGAATAGAAATGAAGAACATGATGATTGGTTTTCAATAGGAAATTTGCCACTTTGGGTGAGGGATCACTTGACATCCTGTTAATCATTGATTTGCTTGGGCGGGCGCCAGTAACGTCTCCGTTCGTCCCTGTCACGTGCTAGTGTAGCCCAATGGCGGTTGCTTGTTCTAGGAATACGAAGAGCCTCAAACCAATTGTTCAGGGTCTTGATGAAGAAGTCTGACCATCTCATAGGTGGACAGCCACGTGGTCTTTTAACGTCCTGTGGAATCCAGTCGGTAACGGCTCTAGTCTAGCAGTCATCTCCAAATCTCATTGTGTGTCCAGCTCATCTCATTTTTGACACCTTGGCAAATGAGACAGCATCCCTGATTCTTGATCGTCGATGGAGGTTGGAACTCCAGATTCTTTCTCTCATTTGAGTGAAACGTGATACTCCAAGCATAGCTCTTTCGATTCCTCTTTGGGAGACCCGAAGAGCATTCTCATCCTGTTTTCATAGGGCCCAGGTCTCTGAGGCATATGTTAATGCAGGAAGAACAGTGGAATTGAAGAGATGTGCCCAGAGCCAGAGGTTCTGCATCCTCTTAGGTATTTCTTCAATGCTCTTGAAGGCGTTCCAAGCCACTCTCTTCCTCCTGCACAACTCAGGTGCCAGGTAATTTGTCATGTTGACTTCTCAACCTAGGTACACATAACTGTTGCATTTGGAGATGGTTGTTCTGTTGAGAGCGAATGGAACGTCAGGAATGAGACTGTTTCTCATAAACATTGTCTTTGTGAGATTCAGCTAGAGTTCAATCAATCTTTCCACACTCAAGGTCAAAGTCAGCCAGCATTTGTGCCGCTTGGCTAATGTTTGGTGTTATTAGAACGATGTCATCAGCAAAGCAGAGGTGGTGTAGTTGCTGACTATCTATCTTCACTCCCCATTCCTTTCCATTCCAGTCATCGCATGATGTTCTCGAGGGTGGCACTGAAGAGTTTTAGTAAAATGGTATCAGCCTGCTGAACCCCTCTCTTGATGTCAATGACCACTTTCCCATAGAATAGTGAGATCCTGGTAGTGAATCCATAATAAAAGCTCACGGAGGATGCTGATGTATTAAATTTGAATGCCCTGATTGGCTAGGGCTTCGATGACCACTTCCATCTCAACAGAATCAAAGGCCTTCTTTAAATCAATGAACGTTAGACAGAGCGGCATCTTGAACTCCCGAGAAACCTCAATGAGCTTTGTTATCGTGTGGATATGGTCGATGGTGAATCCTTTGTGGAAGAACCCAGCTTTCTCACATGGTTGTCCTTCACCTAGTGTTCTGCCAATCCTATTCAGGATGACCCTAGTAAACAGCTTGTAGACAACAGACAACAAGCAGATCGGGTGATAGTTGCCAATGTCATGGATGTCCCCTTCTTGTACAGTAGTGCAGTCCTGCTCGTTTTCCATTGGGATGGAACCTTGCATTCAGGCAGGTAGCATGTGAAGAGCCGAGCCAGTGTATTGATGAGTACTGATGGCAGGTTCTTTAGGTGTTCGGGTCTGACCTTGTCTGGGCCAGGTGCTGTTTGTTTCTTTACCGATGAAATGTTGTATTGAATTTCAGAAGGAGAACATTGGGAACAACATATCCATCCTGTAGAATTTGGTATGTGGGCAGGTGAACTTTGGTATGTGGCTATCAAAGATATCTGAGTAGAAGTTATGGATAATGTTCTCCATTGCCCTTCTGAAAGATGTGATAGATCCATCAGGACATCAGAGGGCAGTCATCTTGGTCTTGTAGTTGGCGAAGGACACGCGGGCATTGCAAATGCTTTTCCTGGCTTCTGCCGCATCTACCAGCACTGCTGCTCTTCTCTCTTTGAGGTCTTCCTTGATCACTTCTCTGCAATGCTTTGCGAGCTCAGATGTTCGCTTGCGGTTGCCTGAGGCATGCACCAAGCCACATTGGCAAATAAGTTCAAGAGTTTTCGAAGTCAGGTTTTTTTTTTTTTGTGGCTATCTTTCTTGGCGTTCCTCACACAATCATGAAGGTGCTGAACCAGTTGATCGTATTCCTCATCAATGTTGTCAATGACGGCATCTTCCCATGTTGCAGCAATAGTGCCAAAGAGCTCCCAGTTGGTGGTCATTCTGGGAGTTCTCTTCTTAAACTTTGCAGCCCTTTCTCCCCGCTCTGTGAAGTAGAATTTTGCATGAAGGAAACGGTAGTCCAATCCCATTTGGAATTTTGGGATAACAGTGACATTGGTCAGGCAAAACCGTCGATTGAATATGATGTGGTCAATTTAATTGTGGATCCGTCCACCTGGGAGACTCCCATGTCCAATGTTTAGATTCGGCCTTCTGGAACTGTGAGTTACCATGGATGGTCTTGGTCTACATGATGAACTCAGACAGTCTTGGGTGAGGGATAGGTGAGGGAAGACAGCACAATAACAGTAGTGGAGGAAATGTTTTATTCTAGAGGAGGGAGGTGGTGAAAAAGGCAAAGCATGGAACCGATCAGTAACAGTAATATAGAACACAGTGTTTAAAATTTATAATTAATGTGCCTATCATAGATCAATATTGGGGGTGTGAAGGAGACTGGGAACACCGGTGGAGGGCACTGGACTCTGGTGAAAGGATTGGTGCTGAAGCATATGACTGAAGCCCAAACATGAATAACCTTGTAATTCATGGTGACTAAATTTTTAAAAATATTGTATAAAGGATCCATATGGGAAAATAACATGACTTAGTGGAATAGCCTTTAGGAAAAAAGATGATATAAAAATATTCAGTTCTACCTGAATCCCTGGTGGAATCATCTTGCCAAGCCAAGACTCAGGTGGCATACGTGTTCTCTGTCTTTGTGTTGACATCTGCTCTCTTTTGGCTCATGATGGGAGATTGAACACATGGAGACTTGAGACTTCCCGGTCTCTCAGCTCTGTAAAAAAAAAAAGGAATAAGGTATTTCTTTTCAAGTCTAAGAAACCCCAAGAACAAAGACAGCAGGATTAGAAAAGAAAGCAAAATGTTGGAAGCTGGAAAACAAATGAATAGAAGGAAACTAATGTGGCCAACTTCAGGAATTCTCACCTGGACAGGAAAAGTGTGGAAGCCAGCTGATATATACCACTGAGCAGGAGAATGGCTTGAGAATTGGTGGCACCAGGGATCTGTGGAAATGTGTATGTGTGTGTGTCTGTGTCTCTTTGTGTGTATTTCAGGGTTGGCGTTGATAGCTGGAAACTAGAGCACTAGTAGAAAATTGATTTACAATCAGTTAGATTTGAGATGCAACCCCTACCCTCCTTACTTCACAAAGTTCACAAAGCTGCTAGTTGCCCCTTTCACTGTAGAAGACAAAACTTGGCTTTCTGGGAAGAATGAATCAAATGGACATTGGGCTTGGAGGTCATTGGAATATAAGTCAAGGATAAGCTATTAAAACCAGGGTGGTGAAAAACTTGATAAAAATCCATCCATTGAATTCTGAATCTCCTTAACCCCACCACACTTGGTTATCAGAAGACAGGTAGCCAGACATCTAGGTGGAAATCAGGAGAGCCTTCTCAGAGGAAGATGACCACTCTAGAAACTGATTTTTTTTTAACCACATCTGGCACTGTAGCCAGAAGTTATTCCTAGCTCTACTCAGAAGTGATCCCTGGTTGTGTTCAGGATTGTGTGCAGTGCCAGATACAGAACCAGTGTTGATGGGACGCAAGGCAAAAGCTTTAACCTCTGTACCTGCCCTGAGAGTCAAACTCCTGTGCTGCACTGAAGCCCACCCACTATCAAGTCTTCACATGACCTTCGCAGTATCCTGTTTTTAAATAGGTGCTAGCACCCAGGATTGGCTGAAGAATCTCTAACTTAAATGAGAGAGATGCCAGACTAACACCAAAAGGAAGAGGTATGGGGTTATGGGAAAAAGAACTGGTGGTGTGGGAGAAATGTTAAACAGAGAAGAGCTCTTATGAATATCTGCAGAGACAAAGGAGACACATTATGGGCTGAATAGCTTATTAATTTTATGAGGTGTGTTCCTGAACAGAACAGTAAACTCTAGAATGTCAGGGAGCAAAAGTGAAAGGAATGAGATGACAGAGAGCAAATCAAACACAAGTTTGGTTTGTGTTGGGCCAAGTGCTGACCTTAGGACTTAACTGTCCACCAGACTCTGCACCAGGCTGTTTCACTTGGGGCGCCCCAGAGGGGGGCGGGTGAGAGCGCTCCCCGCCCCAAGGGACCCAGCCCCAGCAGCTGAAAACCTCCAGAACCCAACTGCCGCCATACTCAAGGCCATTCCCCACACATTTGTGCTGAGCCTCACGTACGAGTGAACGTATTCCTGGACTGCACGGCTGCAAATGCGGCCACACAACACATCATAAGACAGTTTTCCATAACAAACAATACAAAATATATTATTTCGGTTGTGCTTTGGGACAGGACTTGGGATGCAAACATCCCAAATTTGGTGGCGGGAAGATGTAATGGTGGTGGGATTGGTGTTTGAATATTAACTGTAATCAAATATTGTGAATCATCTTATAAAATAAAAAAAAGTTTTAAAAAAGACTCATCTGTGAAGAAAATGCACCCAGTCGCTTTGATGTCACCAAGTCTTATAATATGGTTATTTTAAAAGGCTGGAAAAGAAACATTTATGGTGTGTGTGTGTGTGTGTGTGTGTGTGTTATGGTGTGTGTGTGTGTGTTATGGTGTGTGTGTGTGTGTGTTTTCCAGAAAGAAGAAGAGACCTAAATGTTCATCTTTCATAGCAGGAAGTCAAGATCTAATGTCCAAGAGCCAGACAGGGGTTAAGGCACACACTTTTTATGGAGTCAACCTTATTTCGATCCCTGGCTCTACATGGTTCCCCAAGCATCACTGGATGCAGCTCTGGAGGCCCTTAAACAGTTCTGGATGTGGCCCAAGTAATCCCCAACTCACAGAGCCCCAGCAGCACCACCACTGGTGCTCTTGGCCAAAAATCCCTAGAAGGGGCCTCTGGGTCTCTTGAGCACCACTAGAGAGATCCCAGCCCCCAACCCTCTCCCCCTCATAAAAAAGACCTAATACCCAGGCAGGGAAGTTACAGGTCTTATTCATTTGGATATAAGCAACACCAGTGTTTCCAAATTAATGGGTGAGCTCACAGAGGGCCCTAACCTGAGCAACTCAATGATCTGTCAGGCAGAGAACTGGCAGCTCCGATGCTTTTTTGCAATAACGCGCTTGCTGGGGCCTTCTATGTGGCAACTCATTAACCCTTCGAGGCTATTGGCTCACCTTCTGCATTCAGTTGTGTGCATTCACATTAGCATAATGGAATGACGATTGCAGCATCTCTGGAAAAACTGCCCTATGTATTCAACCACCCCACAGAAAAGAGGGATATTTTTTTCTTGCAGAGGCAAAATATGTTTGAATATATATTTGTGTGAATATACAGAATATATGTGTGTATTCATATGCTGCTATTAAGTGCCTGACGTCTTAACTTTTACAGGGTTGCTCATTTCTGTCGCTTTGTAACACTATATGCTGCATTAATGTTATATATGTAAATTCACATAATGTGGGAAAGAGAGATACAATTACTGTTTTCACTTGGCAATGAAAAAACCAAGTTCAGAGATGATTTGCTTATAAACACCCAGCTCACTAAGGCTGGGTCAAAGATTCCTACCGTGATTCCAGAAACTTGATCCAGCAGAGAGAAACACAGAAGAAGTTGACATGTTGAGATCTCATCAAAGTATGAAAAGTAGAGAGGACTGATGGCCAAGGCTCTGAGGCACAAAGTTCTCTGAAAGCATCTGCCCTTTCATAGGCAGGCCATCAGAGGACCAGAGAAAGCACCTTTACCTCTGAGAAACCCTGGCAGTGACAAGGACATTGCATTGGGCTGGGCTGACAGAGAGATTACAGTCACAGAGCAGGGATGACTGGGGCAGAGGGCAAAACAGCCTAGGTCTCTCCTAAGGGGACCCGGACAACTGCAGCTAAGAAAGAATCTGAGGCCAAAGGCAGACATAGCAGGAAAGTGCTCAGGGTCCATTTCTTGTGTTTGCCAAGGGATCAGGAGGATACAAAGGTGGATTGAACATGGGGCTTAATGTCAACCCTGGTTAAGTGTCTCTACGGGATGGTCCCTATGGGATGAAAGAAAATCCACCCAGGCTCATCAATCAACAGGGGGTTGTTGAACACTCACCACAGTGTCACTGAGCTGTGGTGTCTGCCTTTAGCATCAGTGGGACTCCACAACCTCACCCCTGGCATTTCCACTCTGCGGCTGTGGAGTGGGGCCCAGAGACAGTCTCTTTCAAAACCCTGAGAATAATGTTGGATGCCCTGTCACTGTCACTGTCCTCCTATTGTTCATCAATTTGTTCGAACGGGCCCAGTAATGTCTGCATTGTGACACTTGTTACTGTGTTTGGCATATCAAATACATCACGGGTAGCTTGCCAGGCTTTGCCATGCAGGCGAGATACTCTCGATAGCTTACTGGGCTCTCCGAGAGGGGTGGAGGAATCGAACCTGGGTCAGCCAGGTCAGCTGCTTGCAAGGCAAATGCCCTACCCTCCGTCTGTGCTATCGCTACTTATTTATTTGCTTTTTGGGTCACACCCGGCAATGCCCAGGGGTTACTCCTGGCTCTGCATTTTGGAATTACTCCTGGAAGTGCTCAGGGGACCATATGGGATTCTGGAAATTGAACCCAGGTTGGCCATGTGCAAGGCAGACACTCTACCCGCTGTGCTATCACTCCAGCCCCTGCCCAGATAAGTTTAAGAAAAAAATATTGCCTATTTTTTAAAGGGTAGAGCATCCTGTGTCTATGGGTGACTGTGTTGGTTGAGGACAGGGGATGTGTTGCTCTGTGTGTAGTTGTATGTGCGTGCCTGTGTGATTGGTGTGACTGCATACAGGTGTGAATATAGGGATGTGAGCAAAGATGGGTGTTTTGGTATTTATTCACTTTACTGGCAAGGAGAAAATCCCCCTTGGTTCTGAGGATGATCAAACACACAACACACAACCGTATGCATATGAAATTGGTAAAGGTAAAGGTAAAGGCCCTCCCGTTGATTGTCGATTTGCTCGAGTGGGCCCAGTAACGTCTCCATTGGAGACTTTGTTGTTACTGTGTCTGGCATATCGAATACTCTCGGTAGCTTGCCGGGCTCTCCGAGAGGGGCGGAGGAATCGAATTCGGGTCGGCCATGTTGGCCGCTTGTAAGGCGAACGCCCTACTGCTGTGCTATCACACAAGTGCACACACAGCTCAAGCTAGGGGAGGCACAGTCAGGACCATAGGAGCTTGCATTTGGGAACAGAGTGAAATGGGCTGTGGGGCAGATTTTTTAATAAACTGAGGGTGAGGTGACCCCTGTTTGCTGCAAGAGGATGCCATTGGATTGTCTGAATATTCTGCACATTGTGAAGAAACTAGAATATCTCCAGTTGAGGACTGGGTAGCAGGGGAGTACACAGCTGGGTTTACAACAAAGAGAGCCCTAGTTTCTCTGGGTGAGGTGAATCTTCCAAGGACTGAGGGATTCACAGGCAGCTGGGGTTCAGGAGACAGACATGAAATGTACAGCATAAGCAGGTAGCGCAAAAGTGAGATCATAGAAATGGTTCCCAAAGCCCAACAAAGGAGGGTCAGAACCCGTCACTTAGAGTGACAAACTCTAGGGAGTGGGACAGTCTCAATGAAGAAGGCAAGCAGGGCAGCTAGTATTTGGTTTGGCTTTTGAGGGAGAGACCATGGAAGTACCATTTAACCAGAAGTGTGAGAGGTAAACAGAGCTGGTTATATTCATGTGCTTCTGTATGTGTGTGTCCATATGCTGTTATCAAGTACCCAATGCCTTTACTTTTGTGAAGTTGTTCATGCACGCCACCTTGAAACACTATACACTGCATTTAATATTATATCACTGTATCACTGTTATCCTGTTATTCATCGATTTGCTCAAGTGGGCACCAGAAATGTCTGCATTCGTCCTAGCCCTGAGATTTTAGCAGGCTCTCCTTACTCGTTCTTCCCAACAGTGCCACATTGGAGGCTCTTTCAGGGTCAGAGGAATGAGACACATCATTGTTACTGTTTTTGATATATCAAATACACCATGGTAGCCTGCCAGGTTCTGCCATGTGGGCAGGATAATCTCAGTAGTTTACAGGGTTATCTGAGAAGGAGAATTAGACTATAAGAGGTCATGTGGCCACATGTTCAGCCTTGCACTTCCAGGAGTTTTGTTTTATAGTCTCTGGATCTTGGCCATTGATGGGATTTCATGGCGCTGGGGGCAGTTTGTGGGTGTAACTGCCTAGCTACTGGAAAATGAGGGATCTTGGTGGAGGAGCCCAGTCCCGATTTAAGCAGGCATGGAGATCTCAGCCCCAAGACCTGTGCACCTGGGTTCCTCTGCCAGTTCCTTCATGCATGAGACTCGACCAAGTGTGTGGAGAGTGGCCTTGAACATGGCTGTGGCTGGGTACCAGAGGTCTTTGGCTGCCAGGGCTCTGCTCAAGGCAGGGAGGGAAACTCAACCTCCCCCCCTCTAAAGGACCCTGGTGAAAACAGCCTGGCGCATGGGCAGGAGATACAATATTATATATGTCAATTAGCATAATGTGGGTAGTACAAGCAAGAGTGTGAGGGCCACACCTAAAAGATTGTGACCCCTCCCCAGTGAGCACCACAACCATAAATGTGTGAGCACCACAATCAAGCATGTGTGTGTATCCAGGTGATCCTAACAACAACTTCTACAGAGGGAAGAAAAGGAGAAAGTTTGTGTCACATTTATTAGCACAGGGCTTATCACAAAGATTTTTAAAAAACTTTTTGAATGGATTTATTCTATAGAAAAAAAGTTTATAGGTGAGTGTTGGATAACACTCGGGAGTTCAAGATGCCGCTCTGTCTAATGTTCATTGATTTAAAGAAGGCCTTTGATTCTGTTAAGCAGTCATTGAAGCCCTAGCCAAACAGGGCTTTCAAACTCAATACATCAGGATCCTCCGTGAGCTGTTATTACGGATTCACTACCAAGATTTCACCATTCTATAGGGAAGTGATCATTGACATCAAGAGAGGGGTTCGGCAGGGCAATACCATTTCACCAAAACTCTTCAGTGCCACTCTCGAGAACGTCATGAGAGGACTAGAATGGGAAGGAATGGGAGTGAAGATAGACGGTCAGCAACTACACCACCTCCACTTTGCTGATGACATCGTTCTAATAACACCAAACATTAGCCAAGCAGCACAAATGCTGGCCGAGCCAACTTCAACTGTGAGTGTGGAAAGGTTGGACTACAACTGAATATCACGAAGACAATGTTTATGAGAAACAGTTTTGTTCCTGATGTTCCATTCGCTCTCAATGGAATGAACATCTCCAAATGCAACAGTTATGTGTACCTAGGTCGAGAAATCAACATGATGAATGACCTGGCACCTGAGTTGCATGGGAGGAAGAGAGTGGCTTGGAACACCTGCAAGAGCGTGGAAGAAATAGCTAAGAGGACGAAGAACCTCTGGCTCCAGGCACATCTCTCCGATTCCACTGTTCTTCCTGCATTAACATATGCCTCAGAGACCTGGGCCCTATGAAAACAGGATGAGAACGCTATTTGGGTCTCCCAAAGAGGAATCAAAAGAGCTCTACTTGGAGTTTCACGTTTCACTCAAATGAGAGAAAGAATCCAGAGTTCCGACCTCCGTCGACAATCAAGAATCAGGGATGCTGTCTCGTTTGCCAAGGTGTCGAAAATGAGATGGGCTGGACATGTAATGAGACTTGGAGACAACCGCTGGACTAGAGCCATTACTGACTGGATTCCACAGGACGTCAAAAGACCACGTGACCACCCACCTACGAGATGGTCAGACTTTTTCATCAAGACCCTGAACGATCGGTTTGAGGTTCTTCATGTTCCTAGAACAAGCAGACGCCTTTGGGCTACACTAGCATGTGACAGGGACAAATGGAGATGTTACTGGTGCCCACTCGAGCAAATTGATGAGTAACGGGATGTCAAGGGATTAAGTGATCAAGTTGGATAACACTGGGTTGTCCTTGCTGCTCCTGCAAGGAGCTTAAGATTTATTGAGCCTCTCCCATGACAGTGCAACTGTGGCTTACTCAATTCCATCAGGCACTAATAATCCTAAACTGCTTTTCTCTTTCCTTTATGTCATTTGTATGTTTTTTTTATTAATGTCCCTTTTGTATAGACACAGTAAGACCGTTAATGCTATGCTATGTAACATGGGAGTTAATTGCCTCCAAAATGATCTTTATTCCTGGGCATCCATATTTACTTGACTTAAGGCTCAGTTGCCCTTAGTTCCCAGAACTCCAAGAGCATGTTCCCAATGAGGGACTGATGGACCCAGGGCAAGCTGTGAGCTACCCTGGCATTGAAATGAGCCAGGCCAAGCACCATAATACTTAACTCTAAGTTAAGAGCATGGTCCTGGACAAACTCTTTCATGACTGAAAAAGAGGTAACTGAATAAGGATTCTGCTGGCGTTAGGAAAGAACTACCTGGCCTGAGGACTGTGGTCTGGAATATATAGAGAGATGTTCTCAGGAAGAGCCAAACTTGAAGTTTGATATATCTTTTACTATGCTCATACAAAATGACATTGCTAGAAATATTATAAGAAGTAAATTTACTATAATTGTTTAAACGGATTACTAGCTGAGGAAAAGAGAAAGCAATACACTCTGTATGGAATCCCACCCTTGGGCAGATCTAGTAATCTGGAGTAATCTCCTTAGATGAGATTTTGTCCATGAGTTAATCTCCTGAAGGAGTGGGATTACCTCTCTTTGTTGTTATGATAATGTTCAACCCCACCTTTGTATCTCCACTCTACATGATTCCTATATAACTATGCAGAGAGAATTTGTGGCTGAAGATGAGACTTGGGGAAGAAGAGACTTGAGACTGAGGATGAAAATTTGAGAGGAGAAGATACTTGTGGCGACAACGTGTGGCTGGCAGAGAAACTTGTAGGAGGTAGACTGGACTCTGGGAAGGAGGTGCTGAGAAGGAGATGTTGAGAGGAAGAATAGAACAGAACAGAACAGCACAGAAGAACAAGAAACAGAACGAGACTAGACCTTGGGCAAGGAGATGAAGACAAGATGCTGGGACTAGATGTTGAGGATGAGAAGGTCGACAATGAGACACTGAAGACGAGGAGGAGAACTGAGACTTTGGTGACTTTGAGGTCTATGAGAAGACTAGGATGATGGAACTCTGATGTCTGGGACTACGGTGAAAACGACGACTAGGACTGCGCCATAAAGGGAGAGATCAGATGACGTTGGGGAGGAGAGAGAAATAAACCCACTGACTATCAGCCTGGTGTGCCGGGTTCTGTTTCGCCCTTTCCCTCACCCATCCTTTGCCCATCTTCTGACCTGGGAAGGCGGCTCTTGGCCACCGAATACTGGATTCCTGTGTCTCCATCCCTTGCTTGTCCTTTGGGCCCACTGTCCTTTTTTCTTCTTTCTTATCTTTTATTGAAACTTATAGGTGAATGTTAAGGTTCAAACAGGGATAATGTTTGTCAGGTTGATAATGTAAGACTACTCTCCCTCCTCCCCTCCCTCCCACCTCCCCTCATACCTCCCCTCCCTCCCTCACTCCCTCCCTCCCTCCCTCACTCCCTCCCTCCCTTCTTCCTTCCTTCCTTCCTTCCTTCCTTCCCTTCCTTCCCTTCCTTCCTCCCTTCCTCCCTCCCTCCCTCCCTCCCTCCCTCCCTCCCTCCCTCCCTCCCTCCCTCCATTTCCCTCATTTCTTCCTCCATTTTCTTCTGTCCTTCCTTCCTTTTCTCTTTCCCTCCTTCCCTTCTTTCTTTTATCCCTCCCTCCCTCCTTCCTTCCTTCCCTACTTCCTTTCTCCATTTTTGTCCCCTGTTCCCTCCTTTACTTCTTCCTTTTCATTCATCCCTCCCTCCTTCTCTTTCCCTCCATCTTTCCTTCCTTTTATCCTTCCTTCCCTCTTTCCTTCCTTCCCTCTATCCCTTCCTTTCTTCTCTCCTTCCTTCCTTCCATCCTTCCTTCATAACACCCAACCGTCTGAACCTTGAACATTTTTTTGAAAATGAATTCGCTCTGTAAGTAAGCTCCTTCTTTGATTTTGTTGCTCTTTCTCTCTTTGACTTTTGTCACTGTGATTACAATGTGCCTTGTGTTTTTCAATTTTGATCTATTTTGGCTGGGATCATTTTTGAATCTCTTGAATATGTGTGCATATACTTTTCAAATCCGGGAAGTTCTTAGGTTTGACTTCTTTGACCAATAATTCATTTTTTTGGCCATTTTGTTCTTCAAGAACTCCTGTGATTTCCATATTATTCCTTTTGACCCTATATCATAGTTTCTGTTCATTTATTTTCAGGCTTTTATTCATCTTTTGTTGTTTTCTAGAGTTTTCATCAATTATCATGGAGCCTACTGATTTGTTCTTCAGCAACCATCTGATTCCAAGGCTTTCTACTAAAGTTTTTATTTTCTCTTGGTAACTTTCAAGTATGAAACAAAGTATGATGAACTGTAGTGTTGTAACATGACATTCCACAGAACTGGTTCATTTTATAACTGGAATTTCTCACCTTTGACCTCCTTAACACATTTCACACACACACTCCTTCCCACCCGCATCTGGTCTCTGCCCTTAGAAGCAATCAATCTCTTCTTTATGAGTTAAGTGTTTGCTTTTATTCCACATACAAATAAGATTGTAGAGTGCTTTTACTTTTCTGACTAATTTCATTTAGCACCTAGCTTCTTAAATGTGAGTTACAACTTCACATGGAGTCACGTACTGAATATGGGTGTCATCAAAAATTGACACCTGTAAGAAGTTTCTGAATGTGCAATGACCAAAAATTCACTAAAACTTAACTGCATCATGGATCCAAGGTATTTCTAGCAACACCAAGGTATTTCTAGCAACATTAACCTATGATACATTCCATAAATGAAATATTGGAGGAGAAAAAAATAAAGTCAGGTAAAGTATAAGAAACTTGAGTTCTTTCTGGGTCTCCCATGATTTTACCATGGGGGGTGGAGAAATGTATTTCTCTCCTCTAAAATTCACCTTTTTCTTTTGTTTTTGACTTTAAAAAATTTTTTGAGCCATACTTGGCAATTCTCAGTGGTTACTCCTGGCTCTGCACTCAGGCATTACTTTTGGTGATGCATGTGGGATCATAAGGGATGCTGGGAATTGAAACCAGGCTGGCTGTGTGCATGACAAATGCCCTAGTGGTAGTACTATCGCTGCAACACCTAAAACTCACCTTTTAAATTGTCTCGATGGGTCATGACTGGGTACACTGATCCTGAAGGCAAGTTCCACCTAATAGGTTTGTGTGGAGTTGCAGTTCAACACAAAACCAAGGAAAGCTTCCCAGGGTACAGGCAATAGTCTCTGTCTCTGTCTTTCTCTTTCTGACTTTTTTTTTTGGGGGGGGGGGTCACAACCAGTGATGCTCAGGGGTTACTCCTGGCTCATGCACTCAGGAATTACTCCTGGCAGTGCTTCAGGAACCATATAGGTTGCTGGGGATCGAACCCAGGTTGACCACATGCAAGGCAAACGCCCTACCTGCTGTACTATCGCTTCGACCCCTTTCTCTTTCTGACTTTGTGCTCAGCGCTTATTCCTGACTCTGCACTCAGAGATCGATCCTGGGGGAATTCAGGGAACCAAATGGGATACTGGAGATCGAACCTGGGTCAGTTGCTCAAGACAGGTGCCATGCATACCTTACTAGTTATCCAGCCCCAGCAATAGTAATAATCTCCAACCTAAAGCAAGGTCACTGAGTTCAAAGATGCTACAGAGGTTCAGCTTTATGCCTGTACCTGCTGAGAGGAAAAGGGACTCGGAAATGATCAGACACAGGATACAGATTGTAAGGTAAAACCTACTCAACAGGTTTTCTGTTGTGGCCCAACTCAGAACTAGGAAGACTTTGCCAGAATGTCAACATGAAACCTGAATTTCCATTCTACAATGGGGAACACTGCGAACAAAGGTTTTTCAGCTTTTTACTGTACCTGCAGATGGGAAAAGAGATTGGGAGCTAGTGGGAGCCAACATGGACAATGTACTGTTGGTCCAGCAGGAGGTAGGCATCCCAGATGTAGACCTTAACTATCAGGCCAAGTCTGGGAGCAACCATCCCCAAACTGGTATGGGCAACTGTGAAAATGTTCCACAAAATATGATGAACATCAGGCCACAAGGCTGTAATTAGTTACACATAACCACAATCTCTAGCCCAATTCCAGCCCGTCAGACTTTGACTCCACATCAGCTGCCAGACACCACATTAGAAAAGAAGTTAAACGATAGTTATTTTCAGATGATATGATAACATGGCATAACTGGATAACTGGAGTGATAGCACAGCAGGTAGAGTGTTTGCCTTGCACATGACCAACCCAGGTTTGGTTCCTCCATCCCGCTCGGAGAGCCTGGCAAGCTCCCCGTGGTGTATTCAGTATGCCAAAAACAGTAACAACAAGTCTCACAATGGAGACGTTACTGGTGCCCGGTCAAGCAGATTGATGAACAACAGGAGGACAGTGCTACAGTGCTACATGATAAGATGCATAGAGAACTCGAAAGACTCCACTAAAAACTTCTTAAAAAATCAACCAATACAGAAAAGTAACAGGTGACAAAATACACAAAAGTATTTTGTGTTTCTATATGCAAGCAGTGACCTAAAAGAGAAGTTTTAAAGATTAAAAAAGTATCACAAAATATCAAGTGTCTAGGAGTCAACTTAACAAAGCATGTGAAAGATGTATATATAAAAATCTCTAACTTGCTATTAAGAAATATAAGAGGACACCAGGAAATGAAAAAATGTTTATGTCCATAGATTAGAAGAACTAGTATTTCATGATCATTCATCCAAAATATTATATGTGATTCGGTGAAATTCCCATAAAAATCTCAGTGGTTTTATTTGAGAACTTTGAACAAATGTTACCAAACTTTATAGAATCACGAAACTCCCTAATAACTAAAGAAATTCTGAGAAAAAAGATGATAGGAAAGAACGAAGACACAAACTTGACAAGATCAACCCGAGTTCAATCTCTGGTACTACATAACCCCTGAGCACCACCACAAAACCTGAGTACAGAGCCACCCCTCTCCTTACTGAGTGTTCTGTTTTATAATCCAGAGTCAAGATTTGTCATCGATTTATTCTATCTATTCTTCTGTTTGTCACAACACAGATGAGTGAGATGAAATGTAATCTGTTCTGACTCTGGCTTATTTTGCTTAACAAAGCACCTTCCAGTTCCACCTGAGTTGCAGCAAATTGTATTATCTTTTTGTATAACTTCTCAGCACTCCATCATGTGTGCATATGACACACAGAAATGTAAATATACATACATACATATATATCTATGTATACATATATACATACATACATATCTATGTATATATATCTATGTATATATATCTATATATATCTATGTATATATGTATATATGTATATACATACATACATATATATCTATGTATATATACATATATATCTATGTATATATAGATACATAGATATATATGTATATATAGATCCCTTCAACTTAATCCTTTCATGTACTGACAAGATGCATGTGGTCAACCCAGGGTCAGACTCTGGCACTGCATTTGGCCTCCTAAACTCTGGAGACCATAGCAGTTACTCCTGAGCACATAACCAGAAGTAAACCCTGAGCACCTGAACACTGCTGGGTGTGGTCCCAAACCTCTACCCCTAACACCCTCTAAAAAAACAAAAACAAAAACAAAAAAACAATCAGGGGCCTTATATTCTCTGACAACCAAAACTGTGTGTTACTGAGATAAATGTAGACTGTCAGATCAATGGAATAGAATTGAGAGCCCTGAAATAAACCTTCAGATATTGGACAGTTAATCTATGACAGGAGCAAGGAGCATGAAGTGGAGCAAGGAAAACCTCTTCAGCAAATCTTGTTGAAAAATTGGATAAACACATGGACCTATATCTCATATCATATGCAAAAGTTAATTCAAAATGAGTTAAGGAACTGAAAATTAGAACAGAATTCATAAAATACCTATAGGAAGATACAAGGATAGATACGGGCTTAAATCTCCAGTGTATGAACCAAGAGGTGTCTTCAATGACTTGACTCCATTGGTAAAGACAACACAAACTAAACTAAGCAAAGGAAGTCCATCAAATTAAAATGATTTTACATAGTGAAGTAAAGGCCCTCCCGTTGATCATCGATTTGCTCGAGCGGGCCCAGTAACGTCTCCATTGGAGACTTTGTTGTTACTGTGTCTGGCATATCGAATACTCTCGGTAGCTTGCCAGGCTCTCCGAGAGGGGCGGAGGAATCGAACTCGGGTCGGCCATGTTGGCCGCTTGTAAGGCGAACGCCCTACCCGCTGTGCTATCGCTCCAGCCCATAGTGAAAGAAATCTGGGTTAAATTAAAATAAAAAGACACAGGGTTGGAGAGATCATATAGCTGGTAGGGTGCTTGCCTTGCACATGACTCACCCAGGTTTGATCCCAGCACTGCATAAGGTCTCCTGAGACTGTCAGGAATTGGTCATGGGGAAAGAGTCAAGAATAAGACCTGAGCATACCTGGGTGTGGTTCGCAAACAAAAAAAATAATAAATAATTCAAAGAGCCCTATTGAATATGAGATGTTTTTTCTATTTTTTCATATCAGATAAAGGGCTAATTAATATCCAAGGTAATGTAAAACACTCAAAATATCAACAACAAAAAACATAAATGACCTCATCAGAGCTTAGGAAGATAGTACACTGGGTAAAGTGCTTGCCTTGCACTCAGCTGACTCCAGTTCGATCCCCAGCACCCCATTTGGTCCCCCAAGCACCACCAGGAGTTATCCCTGAGTACAGGCCCAGAAGTAAGCCCTGAGCATCACTGGATATGCCATCCCCCCAAAAAATATTAAACACTAAAAATGGGGGGAAAAGATGAGCAGAAATTTTCTCAAAAAAGATGTTCCAATGGGAAAAAGTGCTCTTCATCACTATTATTAGGGAAATGCAAATAAAGTAAC
Source organism: Sorex fumeus (assembly GCF_029834395.1). Taxonomy (NCBI): domain Eukaryota; kingdom Metazoa; phylum Chordata; class Mammalia; order Eulipotyphla; family Soricidae; genus Sorex; species Sorex fumeus. The sequence continues at coordinate 575,526 of NW_026606068.1, read as the reverse complement.
ACTGAGGCATTATTTTATATCTGTGAGAATGGCATGTATCAAAAAAACCAGAAACAACCAGTGTTTGCGGAAATGTGGTGAAAAGGGAGCCTTCATTTTCTGTTGGAGACTTCTCAACAAATTAAAGACAAACTCTTCTTTGACCAAGTGATTCCACTCCTTGTCATCTATCCCAAGACCACAAAAACTAATTTGAAAAGACACTTTGGTGCTGGTAAAGGTGCAGCACCTTTGCATGCCCAAATGCTGAGGGCTAGCACTAGTGGATCCACTCTACCTCGACTACAACAAATAAATAAATAAGTCAGCCCGCTGGGCGAGGAGGCATTCTGTCTAACCTTGAATGTCCCTGCCCTTCCTGACATCGCCCACTCTCAATCATCCTAGCCTCTCCTGTTTGTTTCCACTTTTGCTTCTCTAATTCACAAAGCGTCCTATTTCCCGTAGTTCTGGGGGCCATAATTCTTGTCCCTGTCAGTCCAGCTAGCCCCCACTTTGACTGCGAGCCTCTGTGCCTTTCTCATCTTTCTCAGAGTGCTTCCTGTCCTGTGCTCGAGCCATTAGCTCTGCCTTCCTTAACAAACCTTTTCATCATCAGAGCCTCAAAGCCATTTTCTCCCTTTGTGAAGTGCTCCCAACCACTCAGAGCCCCGGAACTCTCTCTAGTCTGGGCCTTGATTTAAGTACCACCGCACCAGGAGGAAAGGGACAAAGAGGCTTTTCATTCATCTAACAAATATTTGCTGAGCCTCTCCTATTTCCCTGTATTCTACCAGTTACTGGCAATTCAATAATATGAAAACACACAAGGCCCTGCCTGGTAGAACTGTGTTTCTAACACAAGCTGGACAACAAAAATGTCAACCTCGGGGACATCTCAGACATCCTAGAGAGAGGTGATTACAAAAGGGCAATGGGAAACTTTTGGGGCATGATGATCCAGTGACATCTGATTAGGTAAGAATTAATGAATATAAGTGAATCAGAACTGAGCAAATTGTGGGCTGGAGTGATAGTCCAATGCGTAGGGCATTTGCCTTATATGCAGCCAACCCAGATTTTATCCCGAGCACCCCATATGGTCCCCTGAACGCTGCCAGGAATGATTCCTGAGCACAGAGCCAAGAGTAAGCACCAAGAACTACTGGGTGTGACCCCCAAACAAACAAACATGAAGAACCAAGCAAATTATACACTTTACACATGTACAGTTTATTACAGGCACAGCTACTTCAGTAAATGTTGGCTAACACTGGGTTGTCCTTGCTGCTCCCACAGGGAGCTTAAGGTTTATTGAGCCACTTCTACAACAGTGCAACTGAGGCACGCCCAATTCCATCAGGTGCTAATATTGCTTTTTCTCTTTCCTTCATGTCAGTTGTGGTTTATTTATCAATGTCCTTTTTGGATAGACATAGGAAGACAGTTGATGCTATGGTATGTAACATGGGAGTTAATTGCCTCCAAAATGATATTTACTCCTGCGCATCCATATTTACTTGACTTAAGCCTCAGTTGCCCTTAGTTCCTAAGCACTCCAAGAGCAGGGTCCTGATGAGGAACTGATGGACCCAGGGCAAGCAGTGAGTTACCCTGGTATCAAAATGGGCCAGGCCAAGAATCATGATACTGAACTATAAGTTGAGAGCACGGTCATGGACAAACTGTCATAACCCAAAAAGAGGTAACTGAATAAGGACCCTGCTGGGGTTAACAAAGACCAACCTGGCCTGAGTACTCTGGTCTGTAATATATAGTGAGATATTCCCAGGAAGAGCCAAACTTTAAGCTTGATATATTTCTTACTGTGCTCATACAAAATGACATTGCTAGAAATATTATAAGAAGTAAATTTACTATAACTATTTAAATGGATTACTAGCTGAGAAAAGGAGAAAGCAACAACACCCTGGATAGAATCCCCTACTTGGGCAGATCGCCTAATAATCTGGAGTAATCTCCTTATCTGAGATTTTGTCTTTGAGTTGATCTCCTGAAGAAGTGGCCTTTACCTCTGTTGTTATGATAATGTTCAACCCCAACTTTGTATCCCTACCCTATATGATTCCTATATAACTATGTTGTAAGGGGCTCGGGAGGAGAATGAAGACTTCTGACTGGAAGAGACTTTTGGCTGGACAGAAGAGACTTGTGGGAGAAAAGACATGTGGCTGGCAGAGGAACTTGTAGGAGGTAGACTGGATTCTGGAAAGGAGATGCTGAGAAGGTGATATTGAAGACTAGATGCTGAAGACTAGATGTTGAGGACAAGAAGGTCGATTATGAGATGTTAAAGATGGGGAGGAGAACTGAGGCTTTGAGGTCTGCGAGGAGACTAGGATGATGGAACTCTGATGACCTGGACTACAGCCAAAATGATAACTACAGCTGTGCCGTAAAGGGAGAGATAGGAGATTGGATGATGCTGGGGAGGAGAGACAAATAAACTGTCTGCCGACCAGCCCCAGGGTCCAGGTCCTGTTTCACTGTTTCCCTCCAATCCTTCACCTATCGTCCCAGCCTGGGGAGATGTCTCTCGGCCACCAAATGTTTGAGTACTTTGTCTCCGTCCCTTGACTGTCCTTCAGGCCCATCGCCCTTTTATTGAAACTTACAAGTAAAGCTATGGAATTAAGGTGTTCTGTTTCTAGAAGAGGAAAAAAGTGAGATTTGTGAGTGTGGTGTGTATGGGTGTATGTTATGTGTTTTGTGTATATGGTATATACAGGATGTGTGTGGCATATATGCGTGTGTGTGTTGTGCGTAATGCATGTGTAAATGGTTGGTATGTGATGTCTGGCATGTAACTGTGTGTGTGATTTGCATGTGTGTGTGAGAGATGTGTGAGTAGGTCTGTGTTTATGGAGGAATAAAAGAAGGAAAATGCAGAAGAGTGTTGAGAGAGGGAAGAAGGCTAGATCTGGGAGGTATTTTATTACCTTAAATATGAGGGCTTAGACCACACTCGGTTTAGACCCACACTCCTGTCTTTTCTGTGTGCAGCAGGGAGATTTGGGTCATTCATAGCTGATGCTCAGGGGCTATTCCTGACTCTGTGTTCAGAAGTTAAGGATGTAGTACTCAGGAGACTGTGTGTGATTCTGGGAGGAAACATGAACCAGGATTCGAGCTGGCACAGTCACATACAAGGTTAGTATTTTACAGCCTGTGCTGTATCTCTCCAGTCCCAAGACTTTTCATTTGGGAACCTGAAGTCCAGAGGATTGTGCTAGTTCTATGATCCTATGACTTTTCTTTGATACTTGATATAGTTTTGTTATTTTGTGGCCATACCAGTTCCCAGGGATTATTCCTGGTTCTAAGCTTGAGATCATTCCAAGTGGGGTTCAAGGAACCATATGGGCTGCTGGGGACTGAATCCGTGTCAGTTTCATGCAAGGTAAGTGCCCCAACCATTGTTCTATGGTCCTGGTTCCTCAATGACACTTTATGTAAATTCAACCATCTTTTATATACCAACAAGAAGCATGACCTGAAGTCCCTTATCTCGCCTGCCTCCCCTTTTTCCTCCGAACACAAACTGCTCTTTCCCTTTACAAGGAAGGAGGAAACAGGCTGGTCCTTTCCTTTCTGAAATTCACAAGGCTAAGCACACTGAAAGGCTATGATTTAAACTCCGGTCAATCTGAGTCCAAATACAGTGTCCTTCAAATTTCAAAAAAAACTCAGCATCAATAATTACCTCAAAAGCATTTTGATTCCAAGTCAAGAGAAAATTATCTTGTAAATGTTTATTGTCAAAGCTTCAAGGGCGACAAGAACCTCTTGGAAGACAGAAATGTGGTGGAACAAGGTGGCACTGAGGTGTATGCTGCTGTTGCCTTTAAAATCGTTTTTGCATTATGTGAATTTCACCTCAATTAAAAAAAAAAACAAAAAAACTAATGTTTGGCTTTAGTCAAGGTAAAACATACATCTTTCTTCATTAATAAAATCAATAAAATGAGTGATCATTTCCAGGTCTATAATTTAGTGACAAGGCTATTATTTTCAAAGCCCTCTGGAAAGGTTTTTTATTTTAATTACCGAAATTATTGCAAATCACATCAGCAATGTGGGGATATGGCAGGGGACTTGATCTGGTGATTTACCCTCCATACCCCTTGGGTGGGTCTCTTTGATTTTTGCAAATCTAGTTTTCTTAAAATAAGGATAGCACAACACAGTGCTTGCCTCAAAGTCTTATTGCATGGCGCAAATCCGAGATTGAGTTAGAAGCTCTTTGTAAACCTCAAAAGCTAAACAAAATTGAGGCATTATCATTATGGTTCAAAACCAGGTAATTGACGGGAAAGAGTGCCTCCGAGGCTCGGCCTCTGCTAAGGGGTCCAGATGGTGTTCCCGAAGCATTAATGAGGCCATAGTGAGTCCAGACAGGTTCTATGACTCATGTTGCCAATATGCTGCAGTGACAGTCACACGGTTCCACTTTCTGAACTTAACACTTAAAAAACTGGCAGCCTCCCTTTCCTGCCTCTTTCCATCTGCTATGGAGGGGTCAGGGACCAGGTGAAAAGGCTGACTATGAGACCCCCATGCCAGGAAGGAGGCTCAGAGAGGGCAAGTGAGACTGTCCTCATCCAAACCCGAGGAAGGCATTCAGTGCAGGCAGATAGAGAGCAAACTGCAGGCCAGGCGGAGAAATTCCCAGAAACCCCCAGAGAACCCACAGACCCTGAACATCTGGCTCTTGTAGACATTCAACCACCTCCTGTTGTTGGGGTTCCCCCAGCTGAGACCCCATGAGGCAGGAGCGGAGATGAGTCACCTTAGGGTGTTCTCCCGAATCTTTCTTTACCTGAAGCGATGAGCAGAAGAGAGAGGTGTTTGTGTTATGTGATTGACTTTTGAGGTGTTTGCTAGAGAGCCCTCAGTAGGAGGAATATCATGAGGAGAGAGGCTCAGGCAGGAAACAGGATGTGGGCTGAATTTGGTTTCCACCTTTTGCTTTTACATGTGGCATGATCTTTGCCACCTGGACTAGCATATCTGAGCCTCAGTTTCTCCTTCTGTGTGGGCAGAGGAGACTTTGTATTTATTTATTTATTTAATTGAATCACCATGAGATAGTTATAAGCTTTCATGTTTGGATTACAACCACACAATGATCAAACACCCATCCCTCCACCAGTGCACATTCCCCACCACCAATCTCCCCAGTATACCTCCCCCTTTCCCACACTCTCACTGCCTCCATGGCAGACAATATTCCCCATACTCTTTCTGTACTTTTGGGCATTAAGTAAAAGTAAAGTAAGTAAAGGCCCTCCCGTTGATCATCGATTTGCTCGAGCGGGCCCAGTAACGTCTCCATTGGAGACTTTGTTGTTACTGTGTCTGGCATATCGAATACTCTCGGTAGCTTGCCGGGCTCTCCGAGAGGGGCAGAGGAATCGAACTCGGGTCGGCCATGTTGGCCGCTTGTAAGGCGAACGCCCTACCGCTGTGCTATCGCTCCAGCCCAGATACTGAGAGATTATCATGTTTGGTTCTTTATCTACTTTCAGCATACATCTCCCATCCTGACCAATTCCTCCAGCCGTCATTTTCTTAGTGATCCCTTCTCTATTCCACCTGCCTTCTCCCCTCCACTCATGAGGCAGGCTTCCAGCTATGGAGCAATCTTCCTGGCCCGTGTATCTACTGTCCTTAGGTGTCAGCCTCATGTTATGTTGTTTTATTTTTTTCTATTTTTTTATTTTAATGACTCATCATGAGATAGTTACAAACTTAAAAAATTTTTGTGCTTACATTTCAGTCATACAATGATTGAGTACCCATCCCTCCACCAGTGCCCATTCTCTACCACCAAAGTTCCCAGTATCACTTCCCCATCACTATCACTATCACTATCCCCCTCCCCCCTCCACCTCTGTGGCAGGCAAATTCTCTGTTTACTCTCTCTCTCTTTTAGGGTGTTGTGGTCTGCAATGCAGGTAGTAAGTGACCATCATGTTCAGTCTATAGTCTACTCTCAGTACACATCTCCCATCCCTAGCAGGTCTTCCAAACACCCTTTATTTGGTGGTGCCTTCTCTATCTGAACTGCCTTTTCCCTCAGCATGTGAGGCCAGTTTCCAGGCTGTGGAACAATCCTCCAGTTACTTGTCTCTATTATCTTTGGGTGTTAGTCTCCCATTTTGTTACTTTAAGGTAAGGTAAGGTAAGGTAAAGGCCCTCCCGTTGATCGTCAATTTGCTCGAGCGGGCCCAGTAACGTCTCCATTGGAGACTTTGTTGTTACTGTGTCTGGCATATCAAATACTCTCGGTAGCTTGCCAGGCTCTCCGAGAGGGGCAGAGGAATCGAACTCGGGTCGGCCATGTTGGCCGCTTGTAAGGCGAACGCCCTACCCGCTGTGCTATCGCTCCAGCCCATGTTACTTTATATTCCATAAATGAGTACAGGGGCAGGGGGAGACTTTTAATACCCAACCACAGTATTATTGGAAGGAGCAGACAAACCATATGCAAGCAGGTAATAGCACTTAATAACTGACTCTGAGCGCAGAGTCTCCTGCCCCCGTGCCTGGCTGTCCTTGCTGGGGCCCCTTGGAGGAGGCCAGGTTGAGTTTCCCTCCCCGCCACTAGCAGAGCCTCGGCAGCCGAAGACCTCCAGAACCAGCCACAACCATGCTGAGACCACTCTCCACACGCATGAAGGTAAGGGCAGTGGAACAAAGGCATGCGGGTCCTGGGGCTGAGATCTCCAAGCCTGCTCGGATTGGGACTGAGCATCCTCCACCCAGATCCTCCATGTTCCAGTAGATGCCCTCCTGGCTCCATGTAATCCATCAATGGCCAAGACCCAGAGACTATAAAACTAAGCTCCCGGAAGCGCTCGGCTGCATTTGTGGCCACGCAACATCTTATTATCTCATTCTTGCTTTGGACAACCTGGCAGGCTTTGAATGTAAGCTGCCCACATGGCAGAGTCTGGCAAGCTCCCCGTGGCATGCCCAATATGCCAAATACCACTAACAATGATGGGTCTCATTCTCCTAACCCTGAAAAAACCTTGAATGTGGCATTTTTAGAATCTCAGGGCTAGGACAAAGGAGACATTACTGGTGCCTGCTCGAGGCAATCGATGAACAACAGGATGATCATGAACTGACTCTGAAAAAAGATGTCACTCTATTCTCACTGAATTTCCATCCTGTTGCCTCAAAACAGGTGGAGGGGATTTGGGGGGGATTTCGGCCATTTTCCCACCCCTATTTATTTCAGCTGAATTCACTGCTTTCCCAGACAGAATCCCTTCCCTAGAAAAGGGCCCCCCTGGCGCCCTCTTCCACTCTTCCTTGCTCCTCTCAGCACCTTCTTTCTCCCCTCTCCCTGGGAGCCCAGAACTCTGTGAAGGCGCTCAGAGTTAGGGAGCACAGCTATTGATTCCAGTGCGGGGGATCGGTCCTTTCAACCCTTCTCGCTAATTAAACTCCTGGCTAAGATGCTGGCAGCAGTGTGAGGTCTTGATTTGCAGCCAGCTTAGCCTACACTCCGGGTGATCAATTCCCAGACGGCAGCCGGGTCCTGGCTGAGGTTGGCTGGGGTTTGGGGGCCTGGCGAACGCCAATATCTCTGGCTTTCCCTGTTCTGCTCTTCATTTGCTTTTTTCCCCGCCCCAGTGTGGAGAGAGTGGGATGCAGGCTGAAAGGACCCTCTCCCTGCTCCCCCAACACAAACACACACAACACGCCACACACACACACACACACACACACACACACACACACACACACACACACACACCACCCAAGGCTTTTATTTCCCATAACTCTGTATCCGGGGAGCCTCCTAGGACCTGTTTAGAAAAGACGATTTATCAGCTCCAAACACCAAGGCGGGAATGCAGAGATTGTGGGCCGCTGGCTGGAGATTGGAATCGTGGCTTCTTTATCAATGCTTCAATTAACCAGGCAGAAATTTCCTGCCTTTTCTCTGCTTCTTTCCCCCTTTCCACCCCTTCCTCCCACCCGACCCAACAAAATACAAACGGGGAAGACTATGGAGGGGCTGAGAGGACAGAGGGAGCAAGACTGTCTCCCCGGACACCTAGCTGGCGGCGACCACGTCAGTGTGTCGGTGGTCTGGCGCGGGGTCTGTGCGCTCTCACATTAAAGGTGTCATAATTGGCGCTGACCCTGTGAAACGGGCAGGCGGGCTTGACACTTCTCTCCCATCTTCCCGTAAACACAGGAGCGGTTAATGAGTGCCCGGCCAGCCCTGACGTCAGTCAGCGGAACCCCTGTAGGCACCAGCGCCAGCCAGCCTAGCCCCCACGAGCAATTGGTGCCCCTCGATAATTTTCTCTGTCTGGTCCAGAAAAATAAATCCCGAGAAAGCACGTCAATGCAGAGAGAAGAAAACAAAACACCTGCAGGGCAGAGCCCGCGCCCCGAGTCGACCTTCTAGAAGCAAGCACACAGTTTCTGAGGAGTGTGGGTTGGGGGCTCAGAGACCCCCAAGCATATATGTCTGCTTTTTTAAAAAAAATCCCCCTTTTCTTAGGGAAAGAAACCAAGCCTGAATTGAGCTTCAGAAGAGGTAATTTTAATCACACGTATAGCGAGTGGATTCATTACTTTTATTTTAAATTACTAGTTAAAAAAATAAATAAAAAGACCACACGCTGGTTAAACTGGGTGTCTGAAGCAAGAGAAATTAATTTTATCATAGGTCTGGAAGCTGAGAGTCTGAGAGGCAGATGGGAACAGAGTCATGTCTTTTCTGAAGCTGCAGAGAAGACCCCCACGAGCCCCTGCTGGCTGTGATGAGTGAAGCCTCCCCCTCTGATGGAACCCCCTGATATTATGGTAGCAGTCTGTGTCTCAGCTGCCGCATGGACTTCTCCCCTCAGTGTTTCTATGTCCATGTTTCTCTCTGCTGCTAAGGACACCTGTGTCCACACTAGGGCTACTCCAGTCCTGATTGAGTTTGTCCTCATCTTGATCTCATTACATCTGTAAAGAATCCACTTCCCAATAATGTAACCCTGATAGGTTTGAGTTAGTCGTGGATTTGGGGGATTCCAACCTAACCCACCTGCAAGGGAGCAAGCCCAGATTCAAGCCCAGATCTTCTCAGGCTGATGCCCTTTACGCCAGGAATGGGTTCCAGGTGAGCGGGTGACCCAGGGTAATCTGGCATTAGGCTTACCTTTTCTTTTGGAGCCTCGATTGCATAGCCAGGCACCCTACCCTACTCGCACCCCCAACCTACCAGAGGCCTCTCCGTTTTCCACTCCTATGTTAGCATCCAGACTCACCCTCATTCTCCTTGGGCTCACAAGCACCATCTCAGGGTAAAGAAAAGTGCCTTTAGCACCCCAAAGCTGATATGCATTTGTCTAATCATGCCACAATGGGGGAACACCAGGTGCCTCCCAGATGCCACTTGAAACCAGCTCTCATCAGCGGGGGGAGGGACAGGGCAGGGGAAGCAAGGGGAGAATTGGAGGCTCCTCAGGGCAGGGGACAATTTCCAAGCACAAAGTCTGGCCCTACATGGCACTTTCCCTGAGGTGAGGCTGCCAGTTCTTTTCCATACCAGCCCCCAGAAAATCTCTTTTTACAGGTGCTTCCAACAGACTCCTGTCTGTAGCCCATTTGGTCTCAACAACATTCTCTGCAGTCAAGGTTGTCTCTGCGGAGGGGCTTGTGGTGAAGGAATGTTCCCAAAGAGGAGGAGAGGAAGCCTCGCATCACTCCCGGGTCCACCTTCCAGAGCACCTCATAATCACCTTCTCTCTATTGCTTCCCCCAAAGCTCATGGACACTGTCCCTTCTCCCCACTAGCCCTCTGTGGCACTTCAGTGAAGAGCAAGTTTGTGTTTTGTGCCCCTGACCTCACCCCCTTCTGTCCCCAAGGTTGCTCACTAAATTCCTGGTCCTGAATCCATCCCTGACACCAGTCCTGTAAGCCCACTGCACACCATCCCCTGGTGTCACTGTCCCACAATGGAAGATGATTTGGGATGAGGTTGACCTAGAACCTTGCTGGATCCTAGTCCCATATAAGTTACCTATCCCCTCCTTCCTCTGTAACATAAGGACAAGAATAACTGGTCGGGCTCAGTGAGAAATGAACAGGCTAGAATGTACCAGAAATTGGCACCTCATCAGGGACTTCATACATGCCCTGCATGCTCTCCACCAGGTTTACCTGGTCCTTATCTAGATCTCAGCCTGCTCGCCCTGATCCTGGCTCTCTCTCTGGCTGGTGGAATGGGCCTTGCCAACTATAGCTAGATTTGAAGTATCAGGAAAAGTCTGTTTCCTGGGGTGACAGGTTTTAGGTTCAGGCAGCCTGGGTTTCCCAAATGAAATGGATTTGGGATACAGACTCTGTGTGTGTGTGTGTGTGTGTGTGTGTGTGTGTGTGTGTGTGTGTGATGGAGATCTTATTTATTCCCACTTGTCAGGTGATAACTAAATTTCAGCTGGGGTACAGGCTTTAAAGGCTCCCAGAGGTGCCCTGGGGTGGTAAGATCCTGGTGCTCATGGCAGAGGTTGGCTTGGTCAAGTCCCTTAGCATAGCCACACCACTTATGTTGCATTTCTTCTTTCTCTCTCTTTGATCTCTTTTTCTTGGGGGGGGGGTCACACCCAGCAATGCTCAGGGGTTATTCCTGGCTCTGCACTTAGTAATTGTTCCTGGTGGTGCTTGGGGGACCATATGGGATGCCAGGGATTGAACCCAGGTCAGCCACATGCAAGGCAAACGTCCTACCCGCTGTGCTATCGCTCCGGCCCCGCTCTCTTGAGTCTCTTTGCACATGCCCCTTTACATCTCCCATCCCCATTCCTCTTTCTGGGACCCCTCTACACATGATTCATAAACTAGGGTCCCTAATCCTATTATAGAGTCAGCTTGTGGGAGACTTCCAACAAATATGCAAGGAGAGTGGTCATTGTTACAACTAAACACATCTCTTTGGTTGGACTCCCAAGTGGTTAAGAAAGTCTTCAACTAAAAAGTAGTCCTGAGGTCAGAGTGACAATTTCTGGAGTGCTGGGAGTGGCTAACTCTGGTCTCCTTCCCCTGTTAACCATGTGGTCTCCAGTAAGGAACGTCACTCCTCCCAGGCTTCATGTCCTCCTATGAAAGGTCTCCATAGTTCTTTCCTTGATCATACAGAGGGAGGAAACTGGAATTTGCTTCTCTTGTACAACGCTACTTGAAGGACAGCCTTGATTAGAGAAAGATAGAGTGGTAAGGAGAAACTTTCCAGCAGCTTCTGAAGGAGACTTCTGAGAGCTCTGAAGGACTTTGCATGCGACGGCACTGTTATTATCCTGTCCGTCTTCATTTCCCCCAAACGCTTCCAACTCGCTTTTTCCTAGCTTAGAAGTGTGTCCTTAGAGTGCCCTTATGCCCATCATTTGCAATTAGGGCCACTTTTGAGCTCACATAAAGTCTGGAGAGGGTTTCATGATATAATTAGGTAAGAGACAGAAAAGGCTCTGGACAAAGGAGAGTTGGGTGCTGTGTGCGAGAGAGACGGATGGCCATGATGCCAACAGGTTTGCACGTCGTGAGGCAGAAACAAAGCCGTGATGAGGCTCTTAGGGGTCAGGAATGAAGAAGTGGTGAAGGAAGACAGCTTGAGCCTGTTCCTGTGAGGCCTCCTCACACAGCCTCAAACACCAGGTGGAGATTGTTTGAAACATCCTGAGTGAGAGGGGAGGGACAGGTGACTTGTGTGGCCACTGCTACTTTTACCTTTCCATCAACAGGCCATTTTCCCTACCAACACCTCAATTCTTGCAATTTTGGTACAGTTTGGTGGGGGTGACTCCCAAGCAGTGCTCAGGGGGCCAGTCTGCCAATCCCAGTGATACTCAGCTCATATGGCCATGATTCAATGTGAGAGGCCTATAATGCCAAGAACCACCAGTGGTTTTCCTGGTTACACCTTCTTTCTCTCTCTTTGGTCTCCTTTTTTGGGGGGTCACACCCAGCGATGCTCAGGGGTTACTCCTGGCTCTGCACTCAGGAATCACTCCTGGTGGTGCTTGAGGGACCATATGGGATACTGGGAATCGAATCCCAGTCAGCCCTGAGCAAGGCAAACGCCCGACCCCCTGTACCACCGCTCCAGCCCTGACTTAATTATTTTTAAGTTCCCCACTTCCCTTCTTCTCATAGCTGTTGCTGTTGTTCTGACGGGGACTTGGGGGGTAAGGGGAGTGTCACACACACTTAATTGGAGTGCTGGCAGAGGAGCTGAAATCCAGGGGAAACTCTCGCACACTTGCCTGCGGTGCTCGCCAGGGGGCGCTCATTTTGCATTTGGTGCTTGAGCACTTCAGATGGTAGCCAATGCCCGGGGGTGCTGTGGTACTTACACATGGACTCGCTGTGGCCCATACTGCTCGTGCAGTGTCTCAAGCCTTTAGTTGTGGTGCTCACCGGGCATACAATGTTTCAACACCAATACCCCCTACTCGTGCTCCCTTCTGTCCACCAATATCCCCCGGTTTCCTCCCAGGCCACTGGTCTGCCCCTGTGGGTAGCTGGACTTGCACGAGGCTGGCTGTGCACAGGCCTTACACACTCAGGTGACAGCATTGGGGATCCAGGCAGCATTGGGAGCACACTTGAAACATGTGAGTGACACCTGGAATCAAACTTGGGCCTTTGTTCTTGCAAAAAGCAGGCATCTTTGGCCACTGAGCCATCCAGTAGATAAATCTATTGTGTTAAGGCACCTAGTTAGGAGGACATCGTTCATTCTGCCCTAAAACCACCGACACAGCACCAAAAAGGTATGAAATTGTGATATGCTCCAAGAGCAGAAACGCTAAAAGTAGAAGTGAATAGAAGTCTAAATAAAAGTAAGAATCAGTAAAATTTCAAATCCTACAAGTAAATAAAAATCTAGAAGTAAATAAAAATCTTCCCAAAAGCATTTAAATTAAAAACGATTTTTATAGCCAACAAGGAGAAAAAGAATCACTTTCCCCCACTTCCTCTCAATTTAATCTTTTCTTTTGAAAACTTGATACAGGTTTCCACCAGTATTGGAAAGTAGAAAATTCCTATTTGGTATGATGGGGTTATACTCAAAACGTTTCCAGGTGTCAAAATAATCCGTTTCATCATACCAAATAGGAACTTTCTACTTTTCAGTAGTGGAGGGGAATCTCGATAGCACATGATTTCTCTCTCTTTGGGATGTATTTAATTAAGCCACCTGCAAGCTTCGCATCCCAAGAACACCTTCCCCGGAGACCTCCCAGCCACCTCTGACTATATGAACATCAAGGAACATGGTGCCTGTCTCTGCAGGAGTTGAAACCAACCACTTGGCTCCATGATGTAAATTCTTGCTTCTCATAGGATAGGACAAGTTGTATTTTCCCTTTTGATAAAGATGCTCAGCATGTATGAAATGCATTGCCTCTGCCTGGCTACAGAAAGACATGGGATTTCTTTCTCGGCAATTTCCTTAGCAGCTTGCTTGTGATAAGCATCACACTCTGCTTTAATGCTTAGGAGTCACTGAGCTGGCAGGAGATTTGATATTTAATTATTTCCCTTCACAATTCCGAGGACTGGGGGTAAGGTATTTTGTTATTGTTGCTGCTGTTATTGCTATTTTTGTCTTTCTAACCAGTTAGGCTGAATGAATTGGGACATTTAATTTCAATGAAACTGGGTGATTAAGAAGATTCTTTCATGTTTCACTTATTCCAACAACTTCTCATTTTTAATTAATTTTTCATTTTAACACCTTTGAAGTTGGGTATATATTATTGACAACTGGTCAAAGTTTAATTGACAGCATTTATTCCAAAACTTGCAGATAAAAAGGTCATGAGTCATTTGATTCCACGAAGTTCAGTATTTCATACATACCAAAGTCGATAATGAGTTTCATCCTACTTAGGACACACTGGGATGTTATACCAAGCACCCTGGGTTTCCATCCATCACCTGTAGTACGCATGTCATTATATTCACTTGGTGTCCTTGTGCTCACTCTCTGTGTTTATACATTCCCTCACCTTTGTTATTTAGAAGGACTGATTATTGTAATTGTATTTTCCATACTTACAAATTTCAGCAATGTCCCACTGACAAAATCCTTCCATACTGAAAGACTTTACTGTCTGATATGAACTTTATTCTTCTTCTTTTTTTTTTTTTTGCATTTTGGGCCACACCCAGTGATGCCCAGAGGTTACTACTGGCTGTGCACTCAGGAATTATTCCTGGCAGTGCTTGGGAGACCATATAGGATGTTGGGGATTGAACCCGGGTTGGCCATGTGTAAGGCAGACGCCCTACCTGCTGTACTACCTCTCCAGCCAGATATGAACTTTTAAAGTGTCATATACCAGGGCTTAAGGGTTTTTTTTTCTGTTTTTATGGAGACACTTTGATTTACAAAGTTCTTTATGATTAAGTTGTTTTAGATTTTTATATTTTTCCTTTTGAACTCACTCCAGAGATCCCTGGTATTCTGTTCATTTCTTTTCAGACTACTTTCCACCTTCTGTTGTTTCCTAGTGGTCTACGTTTTCTCATTTTGGAGCTCCTTAAGTGCTGAGTTGTTGTTATTTGATTATTCAGTGCTTCTGTTGAAGTGTTTGTTTTTTAAAATCACCTACCATGCTCTTCATTTCTGTTATTTTTATTACAGTTGCTTTTGTCATTTTGTATTTTATCTTGTATTTTCTTGTACTTTGCTAACTACCTGGGCCATAGTTTCTTTGAGTTTGTTAAACATCCTCATCACGGTGCCACTAAAGTCATTGTCTAGGGATTTACTGAGCTGGTGGGTGTCGCTTGTGCTTTTGGTGATAATATTTTTGCTCATTGAATTTGGTGGGCTTCTGTGTGTCTGTCTTGGAATTTTTTGCTTTGCTGGGCATCAGCCATTGTAGTTAAACTTCCTGGAAGATGCAGAGGGATTAATCTGGGAATTGTGTTCTTCCTTTTCTGCCCGTCTTCACCAAATGACAGGAAATATCACTCTAAGTAGCATGTAATTTGCCAAGTAGGTGTCTTTAGGAGCTGTGGTATGGGCCTGTTAATATAGTACAGACCAGATGTAAAGGCTACTGGGACCGAGCCAGGAGAGAGGGATTCTGCCTCTCAGTCCAGAGTAGGCTCAGTGGTGTCAACATGAGGCAAACTCACCTGGAGTGATTGAAGAGCAAGCAGAAGTTCTGAACTTATGGTGGACCCATTGATATGGCCCACCAGTGCTTTGTCAGAGAAGGTTTAGACATACTTCTGGAATGAGTTGATGTCATACTGAATAAAAGTCAATTAAAAAGCTGAGCTAGAAAAAGTTTTCTAGTCCTAGTGAGGCCATGCACTGTCAGATGAGGGTCCAAAAAAATACTTAGTTCAATATACTTTAGTCTCCACATTTTCATCAAAGAGAAAGCTGTATAAAATAGTCTCAAATGTACAGGCACCACATCAATGGTACACATTGACTGTGATTGTGATTGTGATTGTATCATAACTAAGTTTGTTTGGTCAAATCAATGAACAAGATAATGACCCAGAGCTATGGTGCATGTTCAAAGGTAGGAATTTATTTCGTGGTTTTCTTTCCACCCCTCTGGTCCTTGCAGGAACCGTTGCTCTGAAGAGAGACCCAAGTTTTAATACTCAGATGGTCCTTCTCAGCCTTTGATTTTTTCCCCCTCCTCCCACCTCTCACTCCCATTCTCTTTACCTCTTTGCTCGAGTTAGCTAGGACATCATCTATGTGGTCATGGATCAGAAGATTGGAGCAGCTCTGAGTATCCTTCTTGACCGAAACTCTCAAGTTTACTCTAAGATTCTCCTTTAAAAAAGTGTATAGGTTAGTATGTTTCTGCTATGTCCCTGAGTCCTGTCCAGTTTAGCATCCAAGTTGCCATCAAAAGCAGTAATGGTTGTTTTGCCAGATCTTTGCTTCTCAGACTCAAAGAACAGATGTTGAGTGGAATTGGTTGTTTTTCCATTGATGTATCAAGTACCTAAATATGATGCAGTGGGCACTACATTATAGATTATGGATGAAAAGGGGAATATGTAGGGTTCCCCTTAAAGCGACACTCATGGTCCCAGCTTTTTAAACAGTGGGAAATCTTTGGGATGTATATAAAACAAATCTGGTGAACGTATTCACCTTGTGAACATGTGAATAGTAACCACCACATATATTCCCTCCTATCCAAGGAATGGTGTGACATAGCAACCCTGTTTGACATTTTTATAAATCTCCTAAATAATGGGATTTTTTCTACTATTGTTAAAAGATCTCTGGCAATCCAAACATACAATCATCTTTAGCTTAACAGAAGGTAAATGATCAGAAGCCCACAGCCACAAATGTTAATATTATTGTGAATATGTCACTTAAAGTACAACAAAATAATAATACAATAAAAATTAAAATCTCAGTAACTAATCTTGGTAGAAATTGATTAAATTACTTCCCAAACACTGTCAGTTCCTACCATTTAAAAGTTTGATTTAACCTAAGCTATTTAAAAATATTGATACTGAAACTCATTTAGACTGATCAATATTTATGTTCTCAGAAAAGATAGGATTTTCTTGACCTTCTGACTGCCAGTCTGTCTTGACCAGTGATCTCTCCTGGTTACCAAGCATCAATACATTTTTTTTTCTATGTACAGTGTAGTCTGACATTCTCCGTGAGAACAAATTAAAAGACCTGTTAGTCTCCTTGTCTCATTCAAAGGGAAGGACCACTATTTTTCCCCAATCAGATTCAAAATGGGGATTCACTGGCAGACCAGATTGTTTTGATCAAGTAAGGTAAGGTAAAAGGTAAAGGCCCTCCCGTTGATCGTCGATTTGCTCGAGCGGGCCCAGTAACGTCTCCACTGGAGACTTTGTTGTTACTGTGTCTGGCATATCGAATACTCTCGGTAGCTTGCCGGGCTCTCCGAGAGGGGCGGAGGAATCGAACTCGGGTCGGCCATGTTGGCCGCGTGTAAGGCAAACGCCCTACCCGCTGTGCTATCGCTCCAGCCCAAGTGATGTTAATGCCTTTCATGAACAAAATACAGATCTTAATCATTTTTTCTTTATATTACAATTCATTTCTCTGTAAAGACTAAAAACAAGTTAAAAGTCAGGGGCTAGAGTGATAGTACAGTGGGTAAGTTGCTTGCCTTATATGTGGCCGATCCCAGTTCAATCCTTGGCATCTTATATAGTCCCTTGTGCACTGCCAGGAGTGATTCCTGAGTGCAGAGCCAGAAGTAACTCCTAAGCTTCGTCAGGTGTGACTCAAAAACAAACAAACAACAACCAAAGAAAAGGTAGACTTTCAATCTGTTATATTTTTTAGTTTTAAATCAGTCAAAGGCAAAGTAAAACACAAACATAGTGCCTACTGTGACATATTCATATTCTGTCTAGCTTAGACCAACATCTTCAATTCTAGTGTTCTAAGATGCTTTTAGATTTACAGTTTACAAATAACTTCCATGAAATACAAAGGGGCTACTTTGTAAAGGATTCTGAGGATAAAGAAGTCTTGGAACCTCTAGGTTCCTTTATTTAAAAGGGCTAGGTTTCTTTATTTAAAAATCTAGGAGACTTGAGTGTAGCAGTCTGGAACATGATTTTTTTTCCTTCTTTTTGGGTCACACCTAGCAATGCTCAGGGGTTATTCCTGGCTCTGCACTCAGGAATTACTCCTGGCAGTGCTTGGGAGACCATATGGGATGCCGGGGATCGAACCCAGGTCGGCCACGTGCAAGGCAAACGCCCTACCCGCTGTGCTATCGCTCCGGTCCTGAGGAACATGATTTTTAAGAGAAGATGCTAGTATGTGTTAAACAAGACAGTGTTTTCAGAAATCAGGTCTTAGACCTGGTCTTGTGTGAAAGACAATGAGAAACTTTCAGATTGACACTGACATTAGTCGGGACCATGATCACCTGCCAACATACACAGGAGTGGGGAATGTAATATGTGGCAATAAACAGAGCCATGTGGGGAGAGAGAGGGAGGGAAGACACCTGAGTCCCTCAGAGAAAATGAATGCCAGCTTGCATTCTACAAAATTCTATGGCAGTGACCCTCAAAGAATAGGAGTTAGACCTTTCAGATACCAAAAGGATAGGATTAAATCTGCTTTCCCAATGTTTGGGGCAAACTCCAGCAAATTCTGGTGTCCAGGATGAGTTGGCTAATGTGTTAGTATAAGACTTCATGGGTGTATGTAGCTTTAGATGTGGGGATGACTATAGCCCCTTCATTTCCTGTATTCTCACCACAAACATTTTGCCATAGTTTATCTCTGACACTGCATGGAGGAAAAAGCTGTTTTTTTTTTCAGCGACACAGAGTATCTAATACTTTTGGGTTCTAATTTTATCTGAAAGCTAATAACACTGTAATCACAGAAAATCAGCCCTGCTGCTGAAAGCCACTTACAGGCGACCTGCTCGATACGGAAATTCTCCCCCTCTAGCTGGGACTGCCCTGAAACTTCTCAGCCCCCATCCCAGTTTCTGAAAACAGAGTCTGCCATTATCCTTGTGAGCTTGCTGGGAGTGGAGTAACTCAGACTGTCCCAGAAACTAATAGTACTTTGATATCTCCCTCCAGGAAATATATCTCAGTTGTCAGGGACTGGGTGGATCAAACTTCTCCAAAGGATATTGTTTTATGATTAGAGTTTAGAAAGTTTCCATATTTTAAAGAAAAAAAGAGAAGTTCAAAGAGAGATGGAGAAAGAGAGAGCAAGATCATGCCAGAGACTTGCTAATATTCTCTCCCTTTGCAGCAGAAAATTCAGCACACTACGTTTTAATGGGGCCATTTTTCTTCCCCCTAAATGGCTTCAACCTCTTTAGGATGATATACACAAAAAACCCAAGCACCCAGTGGAGCTGTGGGAAGGAGGCTGAGATGAAAAGACTGAAGATTTTGCTCTGTCCATCCTCAACAATCTAAAACTTCTCAAGGAGCAGTGCTTTGACCCATGAACTCCCTCTCTTGGCTGAAAACTCTTCAAGACAGGGCTGACCTAATCAAGGATTGTTCGAATTGTTTTCATTTTCTCAATGTGAGAACAATTTTTAAGGAAATGCAAAGGAAGATAATTCAATAATGAGCAGGGTTATGTCACATTTATTACATTCTATTCTTGTGCAAGTATCTAAAGACCAACTCCTGACAACATGACTACATACTTGAGCACACAACCCTAAAGAATCAATCCACTATTCTTCTCTTATGCAAACGAGAGTATCATGAATCATACCAAAATTAACAAGGTACTTTTAACTTTTCCAACGATTTGAAATAGAATATGAATATGGCCATACTTCGTGGCATGTTTCTTAAGTTTCTTTCATTTTCCTTGTCTCTTCCTATGCTGTGGGATCACAATGATTTTTCACACACTGTGTGTTTTCATGTTTTGTTGTAATGTTCACAAAGGGTCACATACCTCAGTTGTGTTGTGTTGGGGGGAGAGAGCACACCTGTTGGGAAATGACACACTTTGGGAGGTTGCCAGGGACCTCAAAGGGCAGTGCTCTTGGAATTGAACTCAGCCTGTGGGGTGGTGGCACACATAAAACTTGCAGTCTGCAAAGTAGATAGATGCTCTACCATGGAGCTATCTTTGGTGTTTATTTCTTTGTTTATCAAATGAGATTACGCCAAACTACAATGCTGATGCTGAGCAAAATAAAAATCATAAAAATGAAAGAGAATTAAAAATATTAAGTCCAACAATGGATTAATGTTTGAAACATGCAAAAAGACTTATAATACTCAAAAAGAGAAACAAGTAACTGAGTATTATAACATGAGCAAGAAACCTAAGGAGAGAGATTCCAAAGAAGACATATTTGTTTTATGAGAGAGAGAGAAAGAAAGAAAAAAAGAAAGAGAGAAAGAAAGACAGAAAGAAGAAAGAAAGAAAGACAGAGAGAGAAAAAGAAAGAGAGAAAGAAAGACAGACAGAAAGAAAGAGAGAGAGAAAGAAAGAAAGAAAGAAAGAAAGAAAGAAAGAAAGAAAGAAAGAGAGAAAGGCTGCAAGATGCTTCTGGACACTATGCCAGGCTGAACCTCACCCGCCCAAACAGAGCCCCAGCAGCCGTAAACCTCCATACTCTAATTGCCACCATGCTCACAGCTGGACTCCACAGTCTCAAGATGAGC
This sequence comes from Sorex fumeus, assembly GCF_029834395.1. Classification (NCBI taxonomy): domain Eukaryota; kingdom Metazoa; phylum Chordata; class Mammalia; order Eulipotyphla; family Soricidae; genus Sorex; species Sorex fumeus. The sequence continues at coordinate 555,341 of NW_026606068.1, read as the reverse complement.
CTCATCCAGAAATGAGTCTGTTGAAAAACTCAGATATGCGGGTTTTTTGACTAAAATTTCCAGGTTCTCACAGAGTCAGGGATGGGCAAACTCCCCCACCCCATCCCCATCTTACCCGTTCTTCCGAGAACCTGGCAATCATGCTCACGAACTGCCTCAAAAGCTCATTAACCAGCCATGATCCAGAGATCCATAAATCTCGGAAAAGATCAACAGGGCACAGAGATGCTTCTGGGTCCCAAAGGCACCATCAAAAATTCAAAATTTTAGAATCTTGGAGTGCACATCTGCATTCACATCCATGCAATATCTCCAGCTCTACACCACTGATACACTAGGAATAGCCCACCATATTGATGGGATGTAAAGTAGAAGATAACCAATCTCAATTGAAACATTATTAATACACAAAGCTTAACATGTAACAACATGTTAGTAGTCTCTTATATAAGGGCTTAATGGCCCCAGGGCGAGATACAACAATTTTCACACATTTTCTTCTTCTTTTTTTTCCTTTTTGGGTCACACCTGGCAATGCACAGGGGTTATTCCTGGCTCTGCATTCAGGAGTTACTCCTGGCGGTGCTCAGGGAACCATATGGGATGCTGGGAATTGAACCCGGGTCGGCCGTATGCAAGGCAAATGCCCTACCCACTGTGCTATCTCTCCAGCCCCGCACACATTTTCTTCTAATGAAAACTTTTTTGATCATTTTTAGCAAACGATTCATAACAAGTAATGTATAATAAATTATTTAAGTCTTGCGATTGGAGCAGACTTGAGTGGTGCATGGGAAAATTCTAAATAAAGGTGATGAGAATATGCAGTGGTGGTGGAATTGGTGTCAGAATATCGAATGTAGTGAATCATCACGAACAACTTTGAAAATAAATAAATAAATAAATAAATAAAGATATACAGTGAATAGGCACATTAAAAATGTACATCAGCTGGAGACTTCAACATCGCCCTATCACCTCTGGATAGATCAACAAGAACAAAACTCAGCAAGGAAACATTGGCTCTGAAAGAAGAAATAGAAGAGAAAGGACTTATAGACCTATTCAGGGCTTTACACCCCCAAAAGAAAGAATACACATTCTTCTCCAGTATGCATGGAACATTTTCCAAAATAGACCATGTGCTTGGCCACAAAACATACCTCAGTAGAATCAGGAAGATAGAAATACTACCAACAATCTTTTCAGACCATGATGCACTGAGAATAGAAATAAATCACACACAGACACGGAGAAACAAATCAAACACCTAAAAACTAAACAACTCAATGCTGAGCAACGAATGGATCAGGAAGGAAGTCAAGGACAAAATCAAAAGATACCTGGAAACAAATGAGAATGAAGACATGAGTTACCAGAACTTATGGGATGCAGCGAAAGCCGGATTAAGGGGAAAATTTATAGCTCTGCAAGCATACCTCAAGATGGAAGAAAGGATACACATAAACAACTTGACTTCATAGCTCAAGATCCTAGAAAAGGATCAACAGGAGCCCAAAGTAGGCAGAAGGAACGAGATCATAAAACTTAGAGCAGAAATCAACGACATGGAAAACAAAGAAACAATCCGAAAGATCAATGAAACTAAGAGTTGATTCTTCGAGAAAATAAATAAGATAGATAAACCACTAGCAACACTCACAAAAAAACAGAGAGAGAGAGAACCCCAATAAACCGAATAAGAAATGAGAGTGGGGATATCACAACAGAAACCAACGAAATTCAAAAGATCATCAGAGGCTACTTTGAAAGTCTGTATGCCACAAAACAAGAGAAACTAGAAGAAATGGATAAATTCCTGGATTCCTATCATCTCCCGAAGCGGAATCAAGAAGATATAGAGTACCTGAATAGACCTATTCACATCAAGGAAATTGAAACTGTAATCAAAAGTCTTCCCCCCCAAAAAAAGCCCAGGTCCAGATGGATTCACTAGCGAATTTTTCCAAACATTTAAAGAAGACCTATTACCAGTTCTTTTCAAGCTTTTCCAGGAAATTGAAAAAACAGAAATCCTCCCAAACAGTTTCTATGAAGCCCATATCTCCCTAATACCAAAATGAAACAAAGACACCACGAAAAAAGAAAACTACAGGCCTATATCCCTAATGAACACAGATGTGAAGATTCTCAACAAAATACTAGCAAATAGAATTCAACAACTCATCAAAAAGATTATACACCATGACCAAGTGGGATTCATCCCGGGGATGCAAGAATGCTTTAACATTCGGAAATCAATCAACATAATCCATCATATCAACAAAAGAAAAGGTAAATATAATATGATCATATCAATAGACGCAGAGAAAGCATTTGACAAGATCCAGCACCCGTTTATGATGAAAACCCTGACCAAAATGGGGACAGAGGGGACTTTCCTCAACATAGTTAAAGCCATCTACCACAAGCCTACAGCAAGCATCATCCTCAATGGGGAAAAACTAAGAGCCTTCCCCTTAAGATTAGGGACCAGACAAGGATGCCCACTCTCTCCACTACTGTTCAATATAGTACTGGAATTACTTGCAATAGCGATTAGACAAGAAAAAGAGACTAAGGGCATCCAAGGAGGAAAGGAAGAAATCAAGCTCTCACTATTCGCAGATGATATGATACTATACTTAGAGAACCCTAAAACCTCTACCAAGAAACTCCTAGAAACAATAAATCTGTATAGTAAAGTTGCAGGCTATAAAATCAATACCGAAAAGTCCATGGCTTTACTATATGCAAATAGTGAGAGAGAAGAAAACGACATGAAGAAAACAATCCCATTCACAACTGTGCCCCAGAAATTCAACTACCTAGGAATCAGCTTAACTAAAGAAGTAAAGGACCTGTACAAAGAACACTACAAAACGCTGCTTCAGGAAATAAAAGAGGACACAAGGAAATGGAAAAATATCCCCTGTTCATGGATCAGGAGGATTAACATTGTCAAAATGACAATACTTCCCAAAGCACTGTACAAATTCAACATGATCCCTATTAGGATACCCATGACATTCTTCAAAGAACTGGAGTAAACACTCCTGAAATTTATATGGAAAAATAAGCCCCCATGAATAGCTAAAGCAATTCTTGGGAAAAAGAAAATGGAAGGAATCAACCTCCCTAACTTCAAACTCTACTACAAAGCAGTAATAATTAAAACAGCATGGTACTGGAACAAAGGCAGAACAGCAGACCAATGGAACAGAGTTGAATATACTGACATCTCCCCCCAAACATATGATCACCTAATCTTTGATAAAGGAGCAAGAAATGTGAAGTGGAGTAAGGAAAGCCTTTTTAACAAATGGTGCTGGCAAAACTGAACAGCTACATGCAAAAAATGGGCTCAGATCTCTGCCTAACACCATGTACAAAAGTAAGATCAAAATGGATTAAAGACCTCAACATCAGACCGGAATCCATAAGGTACATTGAAGACAAAGTCGGCAAAACCCTCCATGATATTGAAGTTAATGGTGTCTTCAAAGATGTCACGCCACTGGCTAAGCAAGTGAAAACAGAGATAGACAAATGGGACTATCTTAAACTAAGAAACTTCTGCACCTCAAAAGAAACGGTAACCAAAATACAAAGACAGCCCACAGAATGGGAAAGGATATTCGCCAAATACACATCCAACAAGGGGCTGATATCAAGGATATACAAAGTACTGGTTGAACTCCACAAGAAGAAAACATCCAACCCTATCAGAAAATGGGGCGACGAAATGAACAGAAACTTCATCAAAGATGAAATTCGAATGGCTAAAAGACACATGAGAAAATGCTCTACATCATTAATCATCAGGGAGATGCAGATCAAAACAACAATGAGATATCATTTCACACCACAGAGACTGGCCCACATCCAAAAGAACAAAAGCAACCTATGCTGGCGCGGATGTGATGAGAAAGGGACCCTCCTTCACTGCTGGTGGGAATGCCGACTGGTTCAGCCCTTCTGGAAAACAGTATGGATGATTCTCAAAAAACTAGAAATTGAGCTCCCATTTGACCCCTCAATACCACTCCTGGGAATATACCCCGGAGAGGCAAAAAAGTATAGTCGAAGCGACATCTGCAGTTGTCTGTTCATTGCAGCACTGTTTACAATAGCTAGAATCTGGAAAAAACCTGAGTGCCCAAGAACACATGACTGGTTAAAGAAGCTTTGGTACATCTACACAATGGAATACTATGTAGTTGTCAGAAAAGATGAAGTCATGAAATTTACATGCAAGGGGTACTACATGGAAAGTATCATGCTAAGTGAAATGAGTCAGAAAGAGAGGGATAGACATAGAAAGATTGCATTCATCTGGGTAACATAAATTAACAAAATAGAAGACTAACACCCAAGAATAGCCGAGATAAGTACCAGGTGGATTACTCCATGGCTTTGAAGACAACCGCACACGCTAGGGGAAACGGCAGCTCAGACAGAGAAGGGAGCACCAAATAAAGGGTGTTGGTAGGTTCCTCTCAGGATGGGAAATGCGTGATGAGAGTAGACTATAGTCCGAACAAGATTGCCACTCAATATCTCTTTTGCAAACCACAGCACTCAAAAGGAGAGAGATAACTAAAGGGAATGCCCTGCCACAGTGGTAGGGTGGGATGGGGAATGAGGGGAAGAGGGGGGTGGGAGGGATACTGGGACTGGTGATGGTGGAGAATGGGCACTGGTGGAGGGATGGGTATTCGATCATTGTATAACTGAAACCCAAGCACAAAAATTTGTAAGTCTACAACTGTACCTCATGGTGTTTCACTAATAAAAATTTAAGGAAAAAAAAGTACATCATCTCTTATTGTTTGTGAATTGTCAATCAAAACAACAATGTGATATTAACTCACACCTGTGTAAAAAGTTATTATCCAGAAGGCAAAATCAAGTGTCGCACAGTGTGTGAGGGAAGAAACTCATTGCTACACAGTTGTTAGGAATGTAAATTAGTGCAACTGTCCTTTTTTCTTTCTTAAACCAAAAGGAGTTTCCTTCCCCTAGCTTTTGCCTACAACTAACATGCTGAAGAACAGGTATGATACTTGAAAGAAGAAATGCATCACTAATATCTTCTCTTTTCCATCATCTTCTCTCCAGTCAGGAAAACAGAGTCTTAATAGCTATGGAAGAGACTGTGAGATATTATTACTATTTCTTTCTTTAAAGGAATGGGATTTTCTTTCTTTTCTTTTTTTTATTAGTGAAATACCATGAGGTGCAGTTGACAAACTTTTGTGCTTGGGTTTCAGTTATACAATTATCAAGTACCCATCCCTCCTCCGGTGCCCAGGAATGGGATTTTAAATTGGACTGATGACTGCCCAGTATAAAGCCCACATACAAGTGAGAGTGAGTCTTGTAAGTCACAGACCGTTCCTTCAAAAAGTGGACATTCTTCAAGGAGTGGACTGGCAGAACTACAATGCAGCATAAGACATCTAAGAACACACAATCTGAAGAAGATTTCAGGAATGGTAAAGCCAAAGGCCCTCAGGATCCCTGTATCTCATGAACACAGATGCCTTTCCAGTTAAGACTTTTCACGACAGATAAATTTCTGTCTTGTTTTAGCCACTATTACTTTAAGGCTTTGTCAGTGCAACTATAAATCAATAATTACACATCAATAAATACCTAGATGCCGTATGTTTTCAACCTGATTTTCTGTTCCTGTACTTTTTTTCCTATTTGATTCACACCCGGCGATGCTTAAGGGTTACTCCTGGCTTTTCACTCAGGAATTACTCCTAGTGGTGCTTGAGGGACCATATGGGATGCTGGGAATTGAACCTGAGTCAGCTGCATGCAAGTCAATGCCCTACCCACTGTACTATCACTCCAGCCCTGTTCCTGTACTTTTGAGCTAAAGGCGTTTTAGCTCACTAACTGTGTTTTTCCAATATTAAGTGAATTATATCTAATGCCTATTTTATAGACACATAATTAATAAATGCAACCATTTTGTGAAATATATGATGTGACAAATATACATCACTGTATCACTGTCATCTTATTGTTCATCGATTTGCTCGAGTGGGCGCCAGGAACATCTCCATTCATCCCAGCCCTGAGATTTTAGCAGCCTCTCCTTACTGGTCCTTCCCATCGGTGCTATATTGGAGGTTTTTTCAGGGTCAGGGGAATGAGACCAGTTATTGTTACTATTTTTGGCATATCAAATATGCCATGGGGAACTTACCAGGCTCTGACGTGTGGGCAGGATACTCTCGGTAGCTTGCCGAGCTCTCCGAGAGAGATGGAGAATGTATATAAAAGAATACAGGCAAGTATAACAGATATACATACTATGTAACTATTACTTTACACAAAATAGTAACTGTCATTGCTTTTCTAGGTATATAGTGTTGAAGAAGACACTCTTTCCTGAGTGGTAGATAGGTGACAATCCCTCAAGTGAGAAAAGAAGAAACATATTACCTCCAGGGTAAAAGTAGGAGAAATTAGATAGAGTATGTTCTAGAAGCACTGGGAGAGGTATCTGCTATTTTTTTTCTTTTTGGGTCACACCCAGCAATGCTCAGGGGTTACTCCTGGCTCTGCACTCAGGAATCATTCCTGGTGGTGCTCGGGGTACCATATGGGATGCTGGGAATTGAACACGGGTCGGCCGCGTGCAAGGCAAATGCCCTATCCGCTGTGCTATTGCTCCAACCCCGGCATCTGCTAATAAAGGGGTTCCAGTGGAGAGTGGCTTAGGTCTGACAGAGGATGGAATTAGATCAAGAGGTCATGTACTGTCAGGAGCTGGTGAACCCCTGGAATCTCTGGAAACTGTTACCTTTTATACTTATTCATGGACAAACATGTCATGTCCTAGTTAGACCAGGTACTGTGCTAGGTGCTGTCCTTACAATGATGACTGGAACACTGTTTTCCATCTGATTTAGAGAACAGGCAGTTGACTGAGTGAAACAGGTGCTAAGAGAGAAATTAAAATGCAGAATAAAAAGAACTTAAACAGAATGTAGTGGCACAAAGACAGGTTTCAGCGAAAAATAATAGTAACAAACACTTACTAAGCTCTTACCACAAGCTTAGTATGATGCTGATAACTGCATGCACATGCCTACCACAATAAAAGAAGCAACAAAAAAGTCTATAATTTGAGCCTCTCAGTTATATAGGATTATAGCACTTCACAAATGCTTTGCATAAAGCACTGTAGCACTGTCCTCCAGTTGTTCATCAATTTGTTCATCAAGCAGCGGACCCAGTAACGTCTCCATTGTGAGACTAGTTACTGTGTTTGGCATATCGAATACGTCATGGGTAGCTTTTCAGGCTTTGCTGTGCGGGCAAGATACTCTTGGTAGCTTGCTGGGCTCTCCGAGAGGGGTGGAGGAATCGAACCTGGCTTGGCCAGCCAGCTGCATGCAAGGCAAACGTCCTACGGCTGTGCTATAATTTTTTTTTTCCACAACAACTTTACCTGAGAGAGAGGTGATGTAGTTTCCATTTCTCAGGTGAGAAAATCATACAGAGAGAGCTTTTCGCCTAAGTCATGTGGCTAGTAAATGGTGCAACCAGGATGTGAACTTGGGCTTGAACCTTCCTTTCTCTGAAACTGCTTTCTGCTGGGATGGCTCCCACAGATCACTGAATCTAGTCTCAGGTGGAGATAAGGGAAGGCTTTGAGGGGGTGAATATAATTGTTAATATGAACCCAAACTAAAGAGGTATGTGGAAATGGAGATGTGTGGCTATTCTAGGGCTACCTGTGAGGATGTGGTTTTCTGTTTAGATACTGGTGAAGGTGGAGGAGAGCACAGGAAGCAAGACAGTGAATGGACGTTGGAAATGTCTAGAATGTGAGGCTAGTAGGAAGGCAATAACATATACCATGAAAATAAGTTGCGGGGGTGCTGCATGAAGGAGAGATAAGGAACCATGTTGTATGGCATCCCTTTGAAAGGTGTATGAGATATCCCAGAGAATTATTTATAGATGATAGAGAAGAGAATAAAGGCAAGAAACAGAGATCACCCATTAGGAGCATGTGTGACTGATTATAGAATCTATAAGAAGAGAGAGAAAATGAGTATGTGTGTGGAAAGAATAGAGAAGTATCAAGAGGACCAAGGACAAAGCTACCAAGGGAACAGAACCTGAGAGCCAGTTTACAGAGCAGTGCTCACTCTGTTTGGGTAAGTGTGAGGTGTAGTGTGGATTGAGATGGGAGATACTGGTGGAGAATGTGAGATTGGAATATAGTGTGCATGAAACGCAGTTCAGGAGAAATCCAGACAAAGTGGACTGAAGAAGTGAAACAATGAAGGTGATAAAATCAGATGAAAGATTCCCTCAATCTTATTGCCATAAGCATTGATTTAAAATCTGAACTGTGAGGAATCATTTTATAAGCATGGGGAAAAACAAGTGGAAAGAAAAAGAGCAGACATATTGTATATAGTATATACTTGGTATATTCTAGTGATTACTTTGAGGAAGAAAATAATTATAGTTTTCCCAAAGTAAAGGGAAGCATTCCATGCTCACTCAGTAAGCAAATGGGAGAGCAATATACATGACTCTACAATGTCTTAAAGACTTTACCTGCAAGATGATCACGTAGGATTTATTCCAGGGATGCAAGGATGTTAAACATTTGTAAATCAATTAAAGTAACACATCATATCAACAAAGGGAAGATTTTAAAAATCATACAATCATATCAATTCAGCTTTTGACAAAATCAATATCCATTCATGATTATAAAAACTCAACAAGATAGGAATGGAAGGCATATATGTGAGGATAATAATGGCCAAATATAACAAACTCACTGTCTTACCGTGACAAAAAGGAAAAAAAGAAGCCCAAAAACCACAACCAAATTCTGAAAGTGTCATCTCTGAGATCAGGCACAAGGCAAAGATGTCCACTTTCTACTGCCAGGCTCTGCCGTGTCACTAATAGTAAATATAATTTTTGCAAGACCTTGCCACAAAAATAAGACAAAAAAATCAAAGGAATAAAAATTGGAAAAAAGGATGTTTAAGAGAGATAGTACAATTGCTAAGGTACCAACCTGATCAACCTGAATTTGATTCCCAGCACCATGTATAGTCCCCTAAGCACCACCAGAAATGATCAGTCCCTGAGCACAGAGTCAGAACCTGTAATAAGCCTAGAGCATTGACAGATGTAGTCAAAAAACAAATAAAAAAGTAAATTAAATTATCACTATGCATATATAAGATGATAATATGCATAGAAGACTCTAAACACGCCACAAAAAAAGCTCTTAGAAATAATAAACCAAAAAAAATTTCAAAGGACAACAAAATACATCAACAAGGCAATGCACCAGTCTACACAGCTAATACCAAAAAAAAGTCTGTTGCTTTTCTGCTATATGCAAGTATTAGACTAGAAATAAATAAATAAATAACATATTCCCCTTTAAAAGTGTCTGAAATATTGAGAATTTAACTTAATAAAGGTTATGGAAGAAGTATACAATGGAAATTGCAAGTTGCTGCTAAAAGAAATAGAAAAATATATAAAAATGCAAAAATATTACTTGCTCATGAACTGGAAGAAGCAATACTATCAAAAGGACCATCTTATCCAAAAACTGGTTTAATGCAATCTCCATTAAAATTTTGATATTATGCTTCAAAGACTTAGAACAAACATTACAATTTGTATGAAACCATGAAATATCCTAAACCACCAAAACTATTCTGAAAAAAAAATATGGGTAGTACTTCATTTCTGATCTTAAATTGTGCTATAAATATATAGTAATTTAAATGGTGTAGTTCTGGAATCTCACCATTCTACAAGGAAGTGATCATCAACGTAAAGAGAGGGGTTCAGCAGGGTGATACCATTTCACTGATAGCAAAGTATCTGAATACAGGATCAAAACCCCCAAATCCATGGCTTTCCTATATACAAATAATGAAAGAGAAGAAAGAGATATATATCTTTAAGAAGTCTCATTTACAATTATGTCTCACAAAATCAAGTACCTCAGAATCAGCTTAACTAAGGAGGTGAAGGATCGTTCAAAGAAAATTACAAAACACTACTTTAAGAAATAAAAGATGACACAAGTAAACGGAGACGTATTCTCTGTTCATAGATTAGGAAAATTTCATCATCGTCAAAATGGCAGTACTCCCCAAAGTACTATGTAGATTCAATGCAGTCTCTATAAGGATACCTATGGCATTTTTTTTTTCAGAAAAGAGATCAGATGCTCCCAAAATTCACATGCAACATTAAGGCCCATGAATAGCTAACTCAATCTTTGGGAAAAAGTAGGGGGGAGCATCACCTTCCCCAATTTAAAATTGTATTACAAAGCAGTAGTAATTGAAACAGCATGGTATTGGAATAAAGACAGGCCCATAGGTCAAAGGAATAGAGTTGAATATCCTGGCACAGACCCTCAAATATATGATCATTTAGTCTTTGGTATAGGACCAAGTAATATGAAGTGATTATCCATGACTTCTACTTATAACTCTTTGATAGCCACGTCCACCTGCCCATATACCAAATTCCTCAGGATGGATATGTCATTCCCAACGTTCTCCCTTCAAAAATCTGACATGCCATTTCATCAGTAAAGAAGCGAACAGCACCCAGCCCAGACAAGGTCAGACCCGAACACCTGAAGAACCTGCCATCAGTACTCATCAATACACTGGCTTGGTTCTTCACACACTACCTGTCTGAATGCAAGGTTCTGTCCCAATGGAAAACAAGCAGGACATTCACGACATTGGCAACTATCGCCCAATCTGCCTGTTGTCTGTTGTCTGCAAGCTGTTCACTCAAGTCATCCTAAATAGAATTAGCAGAACACTAGATAAAGGACAACCATGCGAGCAAGCTGGGTTCTGCAAAGGATTCAGCACAATCGATCATATCCACTCGTAACCAAGCTCATTGAGTTTTCTCGGGAGTTTAAGATGCTGCTCTGTCTAACGTTCATTGATTTAAAGAAGGCCTTTGATTCTGTTGAGACTGAAGCAGTCATCAAAGCCCTAGCCAAAGAGGGCTTTCAAACTCAATACATCAGGATCCTCCATGAATTGTATTGTGGATTCACTACCAGGATCTCACCATTCTACAAGGAAGTGATCATCCATGTCAAGAGAGGAGTTTGGCAGGGTGAAACTATTTCACCGAAACTCTTCAGTGCCACCCTTGAGAATGTCATGTGACGACTGGAATAGGAAGGAATGGGAGTTAAGATAGATGGTCGGCAACTACACCACCTCCGCTTCACTGCTGACATCATTCTAATAACACCAAATATTAGCCAAGCAACACAAATGCTGGATGACTTCGACCACGAGTGTGGAAAGGTTGGACTGCAGCTGAATCTCACGAAGACAATGTTTATGAGAAACGGTCTCATTCCTGACATTCCATTCACTCTCAATGGAACGAATATCTCCGAATGCAACAGTTATGTGTACCTAGGTCGAGAAGTCAACATGATGAATGACTTGGCACCTGAATTGTGCAGGAGAAAGAGAGTGGCTTGGAACGCCTTCAAGAGCATCAAAGAAATAGCTAAGAGGATGAAGAATCTCTGGCTCTAGTCACATCTCTTCAATTCCACTGTTTTCCTGCATTAACCTACATCTCAGAGACCTGGGGCCTACGAAAACAGGATGAGAATGCTATTCGGGTCTCCCAAAGAGGAATCGAAAGAGCTATGCTTGGAGTATCACGCTTCACTTAAATGAGAGAAAGAATCTGGAGTTCTGACCTCCGTCGACAATCATTTGCCAGGGTGTCGAAAATCAGATAGGCTGGACACATAATGAGATTTGTAGATGACTGCTGGACTAGAGCCGTTACCAGGATGTCAAAAGATTGCGTGGCTGCCCACCTACGAGATGGTCAGACTTCTTCAAGACCCTGAATGATCGGTTTGAGGCACTTCGTGTTCCTAGAATAAACAGACGCCATTGGGCTACACGAGCATGCAATAGGGATGGATGGAGATGTTACTGGCAGCTGCTTGAGCAAATCGATGAGCAATGGGATGTCAAGTGATCAAGTGAATATGAAGTGGAGCAAGTGAAAGTCTCTTCAGCAAGGGTTGCTGGGAAAACTGGGCAGCTCCCTAGCAAAAAAAAAAAAAAAAAAAAAAAGAACTCAGACCTCTTTTGAACACTATGCACGAAAGTCAGTTCAAAATGAATTAAAAACCTCAATATCAGACCTGAATCCAAAAAGTTCATTGAGAAAAACATTGGCAGAATCCTCCATGTCATTGAAGCTAAACTCATCTTCAGAGATGAAATACCACTGATGAAGAAAGTGGATGAAAAGATAAACAAATGGGACTACATTAAACTAAAATGCTTTTGCACCTCAAAAGAAACAGTGACCGTGATACAAAGATAGCCCACAGAACAGAAAATATTTGCCCAATACCTACCTGATAAGGGCTAATATCAATAGAACTCACTGGTAGAATCTCACAAGAAAAAAAAATCTAAACCTCAAAAATTGGGGAGAAGAAATGAAAAGAAATTTCCCCAAAGAAGAAATACAAATGGTCAAAAGGCACATGAAAAAATGCTATACATCACTAATTATCAGGGAGATGCAGATAAAAACAACAATGAGCTATTATCTCACACCACAGAATCTGGCACATATCAAAAAACAAAGCAAAACAACAAAAAAAACAACTAAGAACAAGTACTGGTGAGGATGCAGGGAGAAAGAGACTCTTATTCACTGTTGGTGGGAATACCAACTGGTCCAGTCTTTTTGGAAAACAGCATGGGCATTCCTCAAAAAAACCTAGAAATTGATATTCCATATGACCCAGTAATATCACGCTGGGAATAAACCCTGGGGGCCCAAAAATACACAGCAGAAAATCCAACTGCACTTCCATGTTCATTGTAGCACTATTCACACAACAGCCAGAATCTGGAAACAACCTGAGTTCCCAAGAACAGACGACTGGATAAAAAATGGTACATCTACACAATGAAATACTACACAGCCACCAAGAAAAATAAAGTCATTAAATTTGCTTATAAATGTCACTGTCATGTCACTGTCCTCCCATTGTTCATCGATTTGCTCGAGCGGGCCCAGTAACGTCTCCATTGTGAGACTTCTTTTTACTGTGTTTGGCATACTGAATACTCTCGGGTAGCTTGCCAGGCTCTCTGAGAGGGGTGGAGGAATCAAACCTGATTCGGCCAGGCAGGCTTTGCGCAAGGCAAATGACCTACCGCTTATAAATGAATGGACATAATGCCATGTGAACTGAGTCAGAAGGAGAGAGACAGACATACAATGATTGCACTCTTTTATGGGATACTAAAAACCCAGTATGAGACAATTACCCAAAGATAATATAAATGAGGGCCAGGAGAACTGGTCCACAATTGGAAGCTTGTCACAAGTGGGGGGAAGGGGAAGAGGGCAGTCAGGATAGAGAAAGAACCACTATGACAATGACAGTTGGAAATGATCACTCTCGACAAGAACAGAGCACTGAAAGGAGGTAAAGGGATATGCATAAGAACATTTCAGTATCTGAACTGCAAGCCCTAATGACCAACAGGAGAGTGTGGGTTGGGGGGTGGAAGGAGGGAACTTGTGGACATCGGTAGTGGAAAATGCACACTGGTGATGGGACAGTTGTTGGAACATTGTATGACTGAAACCCAATCATAGACGAATTTGTAACTGTTTATCTCATGGTGGGCTGGAGCACTATATGCAAATATACAATATTTGTAAATATTTTGTTTTTTAATTTTATTTGGGCTGGAGCAATAGCACGGCGGTAGGGCGTTTGCCTTGCATGCATCCAACATGGCCGACCTGAGTTTGATTTCTCCACCCCTCTTGGAGAGCCCGGCAAGCTACCGAGAGTATCTCGCCCACACGGTAAAGCCTGGCAAGCTACCCGTGAGGTATTCGATATGCCAAACACAGGAACAAGTGTCACAATGGAGATATTACTGGGCCCGCTCGAGCAAATCGATGAACAACGGGAGGTCAGTGGTCAGTGGTCAATTTTATTTATTTATTTTCCTTTTTTGGTTACACCCAACAATGCTCAGGGGTTACTCCTGGCTCTGTACTCAGGAATCACTTCTGGAAGTGTTGGGAGAACATCGAACCCATGTTGGCCATACGCAAGGCAAATGCCCTACCTGCTGTACTATTGCTCTGGCCCCATAAATATTTTAAATAGCTAACAACTGATAACTGGATAAAGAAGTTCTCTCTCTCTCTCTCTCTCTCTCTCTCTCTCTCTCTCTCTCTCTCTCTTTCTCTTTCTTTCACACACATGCATTTGCACTAGTCAGCTATAAAAAAAGATAAAATATTGCAATTTGTTGTAAGTTGGATGGAACTGGAGAATATCATGTTAAAATAAGTCAGTGTGGAAAATGATAAATACTTGGTGATGTAATTCATTTATGTTATAGAGGAACAAAACAAGGGAATAAACAGTATTGAATGTTGATAAACCCTTGGCTTTCTATTACAAATTACCAAGCAGTAGGAAAAAGGGGTTGGGGAGAAAGAAGAGACAGTCTGGAAGTGACAGAAGGACAGTGGTGGAGGGTGTTGGATACTTTGGTGCTGGTCAAGACATAGTAACTGTATAGCAAAACTAATAAAAGCAGCACTACTGTAATCATGTATCCTTAGCACTGTAGCATTGTCCTTCTGTTGTTCATCAATTTTCTCGAGCGGGCACCAGGAACGTCTCCATTGTGAGACTTCGTGTTACTGTTTTTGGCATATTGAATGCGTCAAGCGTAGCTTGCCAGACTTTGCTGTGCAGCCGGAATACTCTCAGTAGCTTGCCGGGCTCTCTGATAGGGGCGGAAGAATCGAACCCGGGTCAGCCATGTGCAAGACAAACACCCTACCCACTATGCTATCGGTCTGGCCCAATCATGTCTCCTTAATTATAATAAAATTTTAAAAATTTATCTGGACAGGAAGGAAGCAGCTCCTCTTAGCCTAGTAAGGCTGGTCTTTTATCATTATTGTTTTTGTTATAATTATTACCAGACTTTACACTGTAGTTTAGCTAACTTGGTTAAAACATTGTTAATCAACATTTGTACATTTAGTGGACTAAGTTATTCATACCTATAGTACATGCAACCTGCTCACTGTTGCATTAAGACAACAGCATACCTGAAGATGCCCTTGATCACCACTGTCAAAATGGATGTCATTCTATGCCAATTAATTTATTCATGTTCAACTCTACTCAAAGGAATAACTGCTTTATTTTCAACTCAAAAAACTGAATAGGAAGGCCAAAGCGATAGTACAGAGTTAAGGTGCTCTGTTTCACATGCTGGCACCCCTGCTTTGGATCTACAGCAACACAGTAAAATATCTTGAGCACCACCAGGGCTTATTACTCTGTGCACAGAATCACACACACCTGGTATGATCCAAACACCAAAAACAATAACTTTGAGTAAGCACCAAAGAAATGGTTTGAAGGTCTGGAGAGCATGCTTTGCACATATGTTAGACCTGAGTCTGATCCCCCAGTTCCACATGGTGCCCCCAAGTACCAACCATGTGTGGCCCTGGGGATGCCAAAAAAATACATGGCAATCTTAAAACAGACTTGAAGAAAACAAAGGGTTGTTTAAGTTGGACAGTAGAGGGGTAGTGTATAAAAAATGGGTTAGAGATAGTAGAAAACACAATGACAATGAATGGCTTCCTTACTAGTGTGCATCTAAACCACGTTCAATTCCTGGCAGCACATGATCCCCTACGCACCACAGGTGCACCCCTGGAGGACCCCAACACTGTGTGGTGTGGCCTTGGAAGGCCTAGCACTCCTGGGGTGACTCCGTGGCACTGGCACCGCAAGGCCTGAGTAAATGGCACCTTGAACCCTTGAATCGAATGTCTGCCCTCATTGGCCAATAATCAGCAATGCCCCTCCCCAGGCCTTTTGAATACCACTTGGGCGACTCCCCCCAATACTCAAACTACACTACTACACTACACTGTCCTCCTGTTGTTCATCAATTTTGCTCGAGCGGGCCCAGTAACGTCTCCATTGTGAGACTTCTTGTTACTGTGTTTGGCATAGCTTGACAGGCTCAAAAGAAGGGAAAAAATGGAATAGAAGGACGACATCTCATGATAAGTAAAAGGAACTCACATCACTTAAAATTTAAGAGATAGAGTTGTTTTGACAAATTAAAAAAATGGAAGTGAAATTCACTGTGCAAACAATTAAGCATAATTGTTATTAAATTTTAATAAATAGACAAAATTTTATTTCTATCTACCAGATTCTAGCTGTACAATTAAGGCTGAAATAACAAATTACCAAGGACTGGATGGTTTAAACAACAGGAATCTATTCTCTCAGAAGTTAACTCATTAACAATTAATTCTAGAGTTTACTATTTTAATATAAGTTATTGATGGCCTTGGTGTCTTCTGGGGTCTTTCCTCTTTGCTTCCAGATAGTTGTCTTCACTCTGAGTCCTCACATGGGATTCCCTCTGAACCTCTATGCCTTGATCTCTCCTTAGAGACATAATATTGGGGTTGGATCATGTACTACCTAAAAGCTTCATTTCATCTAAGTACTCTTTTTTTTGCAATTTTTATATATCTTATTTTCATAAAGTAGTCCTCAATAGTTCATTATAGATAATATTCAAACACCAATCCCACCACTGAACACCTTCCCACCATAATAAGAGGGAAGTATGTGAAGGTTGTTGTGTTTTATTCTGGAACCATTTCAGCCCATATACAGGAGAATACAAGCAAGAATGTTAAAACCAAACAAAGGTGTGCTACTTTTGGTAAGTAAGTGGGCTAGAGTATAAAAGATCTTGGGGCCGAGAATGGCTGCACACTCCAAGAAATTCTGCACTGTTGTTCCCTTCTGGGAGCTTTAGTTTATAGTCTCTAGATCTTGGCTATTGATGAAATTTCATGGAGCTGGGGGCAGTTTGTAGGTGTGACTGCCAAGCTGCTGGAAAACTGGGGAGCTGGGGGCAGGAGGCCCAGTCCCAATCTGAGCGGGCTTGGAGATCTCAGTCAGAGGTCCCACACACATGTTTTTTTCTGCTGGTTCCCTCTTGGGTGAGGCTCATTCGAGCATGTGCAGAATGGCCGGGTTTGGCTGCTGAGGTTCTGCATGGGACCAGGAAGGAAGCTCAACCTGCCCCCCACCCCACTCTGAGGTGCCCTGGTGAAGACAACCTGGCATGGGGTCAGGATATTCTGCCAGTACTCTTTAAAGACACCATCTCCCTCTAAACACAGATACTGAGATCTGGGGTGAGGACATTAACATAAGAATTTTAGAGGTGGGTGGGGCACAATTTAGCTCTCAACACTAATGTGCCATGTGTCTGTATATACTTAGAGTATACAGTTACTAAGAAACTTCCACAATGCCTTGTTCAATTCAGGCTGCTCTTATGAAATGCATACTGAGTGTTTTATCCAGTGATCTCACCCTTTTCCCAAAAACAGTCCTCTCTGACTTTGTTTGCCTGTGGCCTCACTCGCCTTCTAGCCTTGGTCTTGTCCCGTGTTCTCTAGTCATGAATCCCACCACCTTTGATGAGATGTTCACTGGAACCATCTTGGAATATGCTGGAGGCCCACAGAAGGTCAGATAGTTGGAAAGTGCTGGTTTAAACAATGATTCAGATCGATTTCACACAGTTCCTGAGCTGAAGAGTCCAAGATCAAGTGCCGTCAGACTTTATGACTTATAGAAACTTTTCTCCTAGGTGATTTCCCTTTGCATGGCAGAGAGATCTTATGTCTCTCTTTTTTATATAAGACACTTATCCCATAATAATCTCATACAACCCAAATTTCCAAAGTCTCCTTCCTCCCCAAACCATCACATTGAAGATCAGAACTTCAACATATAAAGATACAAACACTTGAGAAAATAGAAGATTCAGTCCTCGGTGGCCACGTGTGTGTGGCTATTACCTGGGGGTGTTCCTATTTAGGTTCAAATCTGTATGATTCCCAATCAATAGAATTCTTTTCTAATACTGTGTTTACCTTTATTCAAAATTTTTACACCCTTTCTTCCTCTAAAATGAATGAGAGAAAGATCATTTTCAAATGTGAGTCAAAATTTCTTTTACCCCAAGTTCTAAATTAAGTTACTAAGTAAAGAATGATGAATGGAAATGACAGTTGTAAAGACATGAGCAGAGAGAGGACCAATCACTGAACTCAGTCCAGGGCACAGATGCTTACTGCACTTGTAGAGAAAAAGCCTTTGTGGGCAAGCATCCATACATCACATGGAGAAATAAAATAAATATAACAATGAAGGGGATGTGGGAAAATTGGGACAGAAGAGACAAATGTAGGAGTAGACTAGAATGGAACTCGGGTGGTGTATTTGATGCAGTATACAAATGTGTAGAGATATACACATATATAAATCATCATTATCATAACATACTCATTATCATAACATTATTTTAAACATAGTGTAGACTCATTGTCATAAAACATTTAAGTAGCATAACTCATGCCTAAAACTTAGATAATATTATAATGCAAGGGCACTTCAACTGAAAATGTTTTCATTAATTAAAAGATTTTAAATAACTTTCTTATAGGACTGCTTGGAGTTTAAACAGGGATGTTAGGGAATCAGAATATTTTGTAATTGAACTAGAGTAAGCTAGCTATGACTCTGCTGTAGTTGACCTGTCTTTAGTACCTACCCCTTCCAATCAAGAGCTTCCCTCTTCTTACAGTCCTTAAAATTAGAGTCATAGGACTTGCTTTAACTACGAAGTGAAAGACTTCACCATTACTCTTCCTTAGGAATAAACATTGACATCAAATGCCCCTGGTACAAAATGCCTGAAAGTCTTAGTGTCAACATTGCAAATCACAATGCCCAAAAGGAGAGAGAGAGAGACACAGAGAGAAGAAAAGCCCTTGCCACAAAGGCTGGCCTGGGCATGTGGGATTGATGGAAGGGGACCTGGGGACACCTGTGTTGGGGGAATAAACGCTGTTGGAGGGATGGGTCTTGGAAATATCGTGTGACTGAAATCTAATCAAAAACAGCTTTGTAAGGGTCTATCTCACAGTGATTAAGGTAAAGGTAAAGGTAAAGGCCCTCCCGTTGATCGTCGATTTGCTTGAGCAGGCCCAGTAACGTCTCCATTGGAGACTTTGTTGTTACTGTGTCTGGCATATCGAATACTCTCGGTAGCTTGCCGGGCTCTCCGAGAGGGGCGGAGGAATCGAACTCGGGTCGGCCATGTTGGCCGCGTGTAAGGCGAACGCCCTACCCGCTGTGCTTAAAAATTTTAAATGCCTGAAAGTCTATGTCTACCCACAGAAGACAATGTAGAGTGGATATGAATAAAAGTTGATTTCTTCCTAAAATCTCTAACATCCACGGGGTGGGGAAAGGAGGTTATTTCATAGACTTAAATGTGGTCTGGCTAACATAACATCCTGGACAAAACTCTTTTTTTCTTTGACAAAACTCTTAAAAGGGGAAAAAATGACCTCAGATAAATTTGATGCTAAACTGCAAGATCATTTAGACAAAATAGATTTGGCAGCATAATTCATCATAATCTGACTGTCACCAGTGCTGACTGGGTGCCAGACGCCACATAAATAGCTTCTGATCTGAGGCACCAAATCCATATTGTTTATGCAGGTGTCCATGGTGCCAAGAACAAGGTAAAAAGCACACAGTGGGCATAAACATTTGAATTCATTATGCTCTGTTTTCTCTGAGAAAGGAGTTTTGGGGGCAGGAGAGATAGTACAGAGAATAGGGCTGCTTCTTTGCACACACCTAACCTGGGTTTAATCTCAGGCATCTCATATGGTCCCCTAAACCCACCAGGAGTGATCCCTGAGCACAGAGGACAAAGCCCTGAGCACTACCAAGTGTGTTACTCCAAAACCAAAAACAATAGACAAAAACCATAAAACAAACAGAAAATAGAAAGGATTTAGACATTTTAAAAAACCTAGAATTTGATTTACTGATAAATGTTAATGTTAAAAGAGTCAGATAGCTCCTTTCATCTGGTATTCATTTTCTCTGAAAAATTTGCTTTTTTCTAGAAATTGCCATTCTCAATACATTAAACGTTTTCTATGAATAGATCTATTTCCATCCTAGATGGTTTTCCTAGGAGTTAGAAGCTTTCACTGGAGAGGAAAGGTGAAAAAATGAAGAAGGAGGAGTATAATTTTTTTCTGGAAGAAACACATCCTAAATTCAAAGGTGTATTACATTTACTTGTCTCGTTGAATGAATAATAAGGAAACACATATACCAGGTACCCAGACAGAGTCTCACGGGAATTCCAGTCTCTCTCAAATCCCCGATGGGCCCCACCCAGGTGGACACCCTCCTCCACCCAGAAATGGCCATACTCCTGAATTTTGTGTTAATCATTTCGTTAGTTCTTATGCTACTGTACTTCCTTGAGTGTGCAAGTGAAATAAGAATTGATATGAAAGACAGTTACTGAATGGTTTCTCTGTGCAATAGGAATAACTAAAACAAATGAGCTGGCAGGTAACAACGAAACTAACTCCTAGACTTGGTGGAAACCGGTGGCTTCCAGAGGAAAAGGGTGGAAAAGTATGAGAGTGGGAGCTGAAACTTTGGTAGTGGGAGTGAAGACAGTTACTCACATAAAGATGTGTGAAGCTAGATCACTGCAATTCCATAATATTGTCAACCAATGATAACTAAATGGGGAAAAAAATCTTGAAAAAATTGTGCTCTTGGCTGACATACCTGTTCACTTTGGAACAGGAAGTAGATTCCTCCCTTCCATCTGGGTCTCGGCAGCCTCGACGTCCAACCTCTGCCATCTCAACAGACTCACATCCATGTCAGACACTCTGTTTGCTCATTCAACATTCCAGGCCCGCATCCATACCTCATACCCATACTCCACTCACTATTGCTTGTACCCAGAACCACGTGGTTCCTTATGTGGCTGTGTGACAGCTCTATTCATCACACCTCACATTGCTCACATTTATATACTGGGCGAAGAACAGCCGGGAAGGAAAATAGCAACACCCAGACTAATCCCTTGGGAACTTCAGTGGGACAAGCTACAAAGATTCAACCTCAGAGAAAAACAAGCACAGTGGAGAAGTTATAAAGAAGACCTCAATGAGTGAAAATAAATGGCATGGATGTATAGCAAAACCAATCTACCACACTGCTGTTAGATCCAAGACCCCTGACCTCTATTCCCTCATTATTTCCCTTTCTCCTCTTATTGATTGCCTCCTTGATTTCTTTCCTTGTCTGTCCTCCTCCTTACTATATTCTGGGGTCAAAGATGATCTAGAGATATACCTTATACTACATTACATTTCCTCATCCTGTTATTCTATATATTACAAATAAGTAAGATCATCCTGTGTTTGCCTTTCTTCTGGTTTACTTCACTCAACATAATATTTTCCAGTTTATAAGATCAATCAGGTTGCATCAAATTGCATGATTTCTTTGTTTCTTGCAGTTGCGTAGTATTTCATTGTGTTATACATACCATGTCTTCATCATTTATTCATCTTTTGTATACATAGGTAGATTATATACTTTATCTATATTATATTATTATTTATCTATATTATATTATATTTATATTATACTAAGTGTTGCCATGAATAATGGTGTTCATATGTCTTTTTGAAAGATTTTTTTTTTGTCTTTTGGATAGATGCCCAGAAGTGGAATTGCTGGGTCATAGGACAACTTGATTCTTAGTTTGCTGAGAACTCTCCATACTGTTTTCCACGGTGGTTGGACAGACAACATTCTTACAGCAGTGGATGAGAGTAAGCACAGACTCAACAACACTGTAATAATGAAACCTAAACTACAACCACCCGACTTTGACGTGTGCCTGTCAAGGTGGCGGGCAGTAGGTTGGGGGTCAAGGGCAAGAGGGAGCATAGGAACTCTAGTGTAGAAAAGCTGATACTGGTGATAATGTATTTGTGTTGAAATACTATATGCCTGAGACTCATCTATCAATAACTTTGTAAATTGTATCTCTTTAATTAATTTCAAAAAAAGAAAAGAAAAAGAAAATAATAACATGGAAGACCCTATCAGTACCAACCAACTCTGTACCCTCTCAGAAAATGACTATAGAGATCATGATGAGAAATTTTAATTGAAGTGAAATAAATTATAATACAGGTAGCCAGAAAAGCACAAGAAAGTATGAAAGCAAAAAAAGAGAGAAAACTACAATCAGAAGTGACAAAGATAAAAAGTATGATAGGTGAAATAAAATACTCAATAGAAGGCCTGAGAAGAAGAATAACAGCAATTGAGGAAAAGATCAGTGATCTTCATGATGCTGGAACCTCTAGAAAACAACATGTGGGGAATGTCTGAGAATTAATGAACAGTCCACAGGAGAATGATAGGATTAGTTCAAGAGGAACAATATAATAATCATCAAAGTTCCCCCCAGATCCTCCAAATTCCAGTAAGCAGGGGTCACACCCACCAACTGGCCCCCTGGCGCCATGTAATCCCAACAACGGCCAAGACCCAGAGACTATAAAACCCAGCTCCCGGAAGCACGTGGCCGCATTTGCGGCCATGCAACATCTTATTATCTCATTCCTACTTTGGACAAACTGGCAAGCTACTGAAGGTAACCTGCCCACGAGGCAGTCTGGCAAACTCCCCGTGGCGTACCCAATCTGCCAAATACCAGTAACAATGAAGGGTCTCATTCTCCTAACTCTGAAAGAGCCTTGAATATGGCACTTTTTAAAAAAAAAATCTCAGGGCTAGGACGAAGGAGACATTACTGGGGCCTGCTCGAGGCAATCGATGAATAACAGGATAGTCGTGATCGTTCCTAAAGAAAAGGAAGAAGAATTTGATGATGGCACTCTAGTCAAGGAGATCATAGATAAGAATTTTTCAGACCTCAGGAGTGCAGGCATCTAGATCGAAGAGACCAAAAACGTCCAAACAGAAAAACTCTAAAAGACACACTATAATCAGAACAAGAAAAGCCAAAGAACACAGACTACTGAAAGTAGCAAGAACAAAAAAGGAACTTATGTACAAAGAAAAACCCGTAAGATTCACAGCAGGTCTATCAAATGAGACCCCATGAACCAGAAGAGAATGGTAGCACAGACTGAAAAAAAATTTCAATGACAGGGGCCAGAGCAATAGTACAGCAGGGAGGGCATTTACCATGTATGTAGCCAACCCTAGTTTAATCTCTGCCATCCCTTACGGTCCCCCAAGCACCACCAGGAGTAAGCCCTGAGTGCAGAGCCAGGAGTAATCCCTGAGCATTGCTGGGTGTGATGCAAAAAAAAAAAAATCAAAGACATGAACACCTCACCAAGAATACTATAACCAGCGAGGTTATCCTTCAGATGTGAAGGACCAAACAAAGCTTCATGGACAAGCAACAGCTTGAGGAATTCATTACCTGGAGGCCAATTATAAGAACTATTAAGGGAGAGAGTGATAGCACAGCAGTAGGGCGTTTGCCTTGCACGCAGCCAACATGGCCAACCCGAGTTTGCTTCCTCTGCCCCTCTCGGAGAGCCCGGCAAGCTACCGAGAGTATCTTGCCTGCACGGCAGAGCCTGGCAAGCTCCCCGTGATGTATTCGATATGCCAAACACAGTAACAACAAAGTCTCCAATGGAGACGTTACTGGGCCCACTCGAGCAAATCAATGAACAACGGGAGAACCGTGACCATTAAGGGAGCTTCTTTAAAAGATAAGATAATTTTTAACATTTCACCATTGAGTATGGAATTTTCTTAAGGTTGGTTGGTTGTCTTGTACTAAATTAAGAAATAAGAAATGATTATTTCTAGCTAGCTAAAGAGGGTTTGTTTATTTTTTTACACAATGACTTAGTGTTTAATTCATTGTTAATAGTCTTTCTATGCCTACTCTAGTGATTTCTTTTTTATCTACAGAGATTTTCATCTTTACTTAATACAGACACTTACACATTATCTACACTATAATATTTCCTAACATAAAACCATCATCTTTTTAGAATAAAACATACTTTTATAGTCATATTCATAATTTCTTAAATTAAAAATATTTTTCTTTCCTCACTCTGACTAAATTATGTAACGTAGGATTTATCTATTTCATGTAAATATTAAAATTTTTTAGCATAGATTTATTCACACTTAACTTTTAATCAGCATAATTAATTTTAATCAACTTATCACTGATTTTGAATGTTGTGGAATTTCAGGAGTTTAGCACTGTGTGTGTGTGTGTGTGTGTGTGTGTGTGTAGGTGTAGGTGTCAACGTCTCCACAAACAAGAAAAGATCACTCTCTAAGTGACATTGGGGTAGAGGTAACATGACAGAGTAGGGTAGAGGTAACATTGGGGTAACATTGACAGACTCTTCATTCCAAAGTCCCTTGAGACCCAGACTTTGCTCAGCATCTGATGCTGCTACTCCTGTGTAAACCTCATTTCCTACAGTTCAGTGATGCACTCTGTATTTCCACTCACAAGGTGAAGAGAGAATGAAGAAAAAGAAGGTGCAGAGCCCACAGGAGAAGGTCCCTAGAAAATGGTACAAAATATTTTAACTTCCATTCCATTGCCCAGAGATTATGTGGCAATAGATGCTTGCAATGGAGGGTGAGGAATGACTCCCATAATTCGGGGACTCTTGTGACCAGCAAGAAATTCTCCTCACAAGGGCATGCTCTCCAGAAGAAGAAGAAAATGAACAAAAACATAGTGAACACCATAGGCACACAAATGGATTGGCCTTTGGTGAAAGAGTATGCCTCTTCTTATTTGTGCGAGACTGTGACAAATCATTCTCTGCAATAATTATACCAGAATACATAGTAATGTATTCATTAAACAAGCATGTATTAAACACCTACTATTCTCCAGCATTGTTCTAAAAGCTAGTTTCTAACAATCAACAGTTTGTAAATATAATATGGTCACGGTCCTCCCGTTGTTCATCAATTTTCTCGAGCGGGCCCAGTAACATCTCCATCATGAGACTTGTTACTGTGTTTGGCATATTGAATACGTCACGGGTAACTTGCCAGGCTTTGCTGTTTGGGCGAGATACTCTCGGTAGCTTGCCGGGCTCTCCGAGAGGGACAGAGGACTCGAACTCGGGTTGGCCATGTTGGCCGCTTGCAAGGCAAACGCCCTACAGCTGTGCTATCGCTCCAGCCCTGTAAATATATTAATAAATAAATTATACATGCATATACATGTTATCATTTGAAGAGTAAAGTAAGCAGCTATAGCAGTAGATGGAAGTATGAGTTTCACAGGGTGGTCAGGAACAGAGATGAATGAGCACATACCTGCCAAATTCAGGTGCCTTTTGATGTATTAGAGGAAACCTGCCTTTCTAATAAAGGGCCTCTTTGATCGGGTCACCAAAAGAACTGACTGAGACACTCATGATCATTTACTCAGATGAGGATTGTTTGGGAAGGTCCTCCTATCTGGATTGTTACAGTGCTAGATCCAAAGTTTTAGAAGCCAGGCTTGGCCATTTATTCATCAAGTGCTTTCTGCATAGTCACCAAAGAGCTACTCTGTAGCACTGTAGCACTGTCCTCCCTTTGTTTATCAATTTGCTTGAGTGGGCACCAGTAATTTCTCCATTATGAGACTTGTTGTTACTGTTTTTGGCATATTGAATACACCACGGGGAGCTTGCCAGGCTCTGCCGTGCAGGCGGGATACTCTCAGTAGCTTGCCGGGCTCTCCGAGAGGGGCAGAGGAATTGAACCCAGGTCTGCGGTGTGCAAGGCAAACGCCCTACCTTCTCTGCTATTGCTCCAGCCCAAAGAGATACTCAGAGGCACAAAACCAGAGTAGCAAAGCTAGTCTGCAGACACAACACTTCATTGGGACTGTCATCAAAGTGACCTCCCTGACATGTGTATGACTGAACTGTACACTCCAGCTAGCAAACCTCCAGAATTCATGTTCAGACCTTGTTTTCCCAAACTATGCAGAGAGGACTTCTTCCAATTCTACCCCCAAGCTGAAGACTTTTATGACTCCATTTGTAATTGGAACCTCACTGCCACGCATCCAGCTTCTTTTGTCATGCAACTTGAACATTTCATGGACACCACTCTTTTTTTGTTAACTCAACAGTGCTTGAGCTAACAGGTCTTATGAAAACCCACCTTGCTATGTGACAAATCCTACATAGACACTCAGGTTTTCCACATTTAAGGTTTTACAATCCTTGAGTGTAAACCTTCACCAGATACCATTTACAGCCCCATCCTCTTCCCCCCATACCAATTTGTTCACTGCACCAAACTTTTACCTGGAGCAGGATGATGCCAATGTCTTCACACCTGGCTCAAACTGGCAGCTCTGTCCCAATGAGGGCTTTGAAAGAACCAGCCACTAACAACAGTGAAGTCGAAACAAGGACCAAGCACAGTCACCACAATAACCACCACAAATGAGTGGGAAAAGCATTCTCTGTGTGAACACCAAAGTGGACCCACCAGGGTGCCTGTCTTTGTAGAGCAAATAGGTTAATTAGATCTATACAGAACTAATATAATAGACTCAAACATGGGGAAAGGAAGGGCCACTGCCACTTGGGAACAAAGGGCACAGTCTAAAGTTTCTGGATCCCACCCAGGTGGTGAAATGTGAAAAGTATTTTTTGCTGGTTTTGTTACATAGCTGGGACCATCTATTACATATAATCATACAGGGCTCCTTCTCCCAGAACAGAACATCTGGGACGCAGTCTTGACATATGGTTGTATTACAAAATCTATTAACCTAAAATAATTAAAGATGACACGTCAAGAAACAGAGTAAGGTATTTGTCAAACCTTTCCCCAAGCTGCTTAATTTCTGATCTCCAGAGTGGTTCCCATGTCACTTCTCAGACACAGTCCTGGAGTTTCGAAGATGTGTATTTTTCATCTTTTCTTGGTCCAACCAACCACCACATGATCAGTACATATAATAAATTCAGTGCTGTTCTAGAACGCAGAAGAAATAAACGGAGACTTTCTTTTTTTCACTTTTCATCATTTGTCTCATGCACTTGCTCCCTTCCTCTCAAACTTCAAATTCACTTTTGAACCCTATAGAAATAAAAGTTTAATTCCTTCCTCTTCTGGGGACTTCACAAATTCAGAGATCTTTATTCCCTGCCTCACTTACCCCTTTCCTTCTCCACTACTGTCCAAAAATCATTGCAATTAACAGCAGGTGTGGGTGATACAACCAAATATTTAAGAATTAGATGTTAAGTGGAATTGACCTGTAATGACCTGTTTAAAGTCCAACAGCAGTATCACTGGAAATTAATGTAGGAATTCCAGGGGAGCTAGGGAATGTCTTTAAGAGAAGGTGGCATTTGAATCACAAGTGAATGACAGATTTGGTTCTTACACATACAGAACAGAAGTTTAAACCAATGAACGGTCAACAGGTACATAAAAAGCTCACTCATCACTACTTATTATTAATGAAATACAAATCAAGATGGCAATGACAGCCTATCTCACACCAGTGGGAATGGCACATATCAAAAATACCAGGAACAATCTGTGTTGGTGGGGGTGCTGTGAAAAAGGAACTCTCATCTACTGCTAGTGGATACGTTATCTGGTTCAACCTTTATAGAAAACCATATGGAATATCAGTAAATAATTTAATTTAATTACCACATGACCCAGTGATTCCACTTCTGTGTATCTACCTCCAGGACGCAAAAACACTCATTCAAAAGGACATGTGTACACCACTATTCATTGCAGCACTTAGTAAAATATTTAAGATATGGAATTAATGTACATGTCCAATAATAGATAAATGGATCACGAAGATGTGGTAGATATACACAATGGAATACTACACAGCTATAAGGAATAATGGCTTCATGCCATTCGTTGCAACATGGATGGAACTGAAAGATATCAGGTTAAATAAAGTAAGCCCAAAGAAGGACAAACACACAATCATCTCACTTATAGGTGGTAGAGAGAATAACTGGTCTAGGAAATGCAATATTTTAAAGTGGGGACATCTAGATAACTCCTGACTCCAGAGTATAAAGAGGTGGACAGAGGAGTAAAGAAATTGAATGGAGAAGAGATAGATGGGAAGCAAAAGGGAGCAGAGGTAAAGGGGATCCAAGTACATTCATGATGTAAAGGAGTGTTACTGCTAATTATCCAAACTACAGAGTCAACAACACTAAAAACAATAGATTTAAATTTCAACAACCAAATTTAAAAATGTGCCAGTCAAGGTGGTAGGCTAATGAGGATGGGGTTGGGGAAAGAATTAGGGAGTCCTGGTGGAGGGAAGAAGAAGCTGTTAGTATTATTGGTGCTGGAACATAGTATGTCTAACACTCAACTATGAATAACTTTGTAAATCATGATGCTAGGACAAAATTTTTTTAATTTAAGAGAGTCAAGTCATCAGGAAGTTGGAATAGCAGAGTAAAGGCATGTTTTGGACCCTTGAGTGGTTTAGTGGAAACAGATTCCATGAGATGAAGAGAAGAAAACCTGAAAGCTAGATTTAGATCACAGAGGATCTTTAATGCCAGGTTAAAATTTTTGATTTGGTCTAAGATAGTCCCATTTGTTTATCTCTGTTTTCACTTGCTTGGACAGTGGCATGACATCTTTGAAGATACCATTTGCTTCAATGTCAAGGAGGGTTTTGCCAACTTAGTCTTCAATGTACCTTATGGATTCTGGTCTGATGTAGAGGTCTTTAATCCATTTTGATCTTACTTTTGTACATGTTGCTAGGGAGATATCTGAGCCCACTTTTTTGCATGTAGCTGTCCAGTTTTGCCAGCACAATTTGTTAAAGAGGCTTTCTTTTCTCCACTTCACATTTCTTGCCCCCTTATCAAAGATTAGATGATCATATGCTTGGGGGGAGATGTCAGTATATTCAACCCTGTTCCATTGGTCTGCAGTTCTGCCTTTGTTCCAGTACCATGCTGTTTTAATTATTATGCTTTGTAGTACAGTTTGAAGTTAGGGAGGTTGATTCCTCCCATTTTCTTTTTCCCAAGAATTGCTTTAGCTATTTGTGGGTGCTTATTGTTCCATATGAATTTCAGGAGCGTTTGCTCCATTTCTTTGAAGAATGTCATGGGTATCCTAATAGGGTTCACATTAAATTTGTACAGTGCTTTGGGAAGTATTGCCATTTTGACAATGTTAATTCTCCCAATCCATGAGCAGGGGATATCTTTCCATTTCCTTGTGTCTGTGTCCTTTTTTTTATTTCCTGAAGTAGCGTTTTGTAGTTTTCTTTGTACAGGTACTTTACTTATTTAGTTAAACTGATTCCTAGGTACTTGATATTCTGGGGCACAGTTGTGAACGGGATTGTTTTCTTCATGTCACTTTCTTCTCTCTCACTGTTTGCATATAGGAAAGCCATGGACTTTTGGGTATTGATTTTATAGCCTGCAACTTTACTATACAAGTCTATTGTTTCTAGGAGTTTCTTGGTAGAGGTTTTAGGGCTCTCTAAGTATAGTATCATATCATCTGCGAATAGTGAGAGCTTGATTTCTTCCTTCCCTACCTGGATGCCCTTAATATCTTTTACTTGTCTAATCTCTATTGCAAGTACTTCCAGTACTATATTCAACAGTAGTGGAGAGAGTGGGCATCCTTGTAGCATCCCTGATCTTAGAGAGAAGACCCAGCAATACCACTCCTTGGAATATATCCCAGAGAGGCAAAAAAGTATAGTCAAAATGACATCTGCACTTGTTTGTTCATTGCAGCACTCTTTACAATAGCTAGAATTTGGAAAAATCCCGAGTGCCTGAGAACAGACGACTGGTTAAAGAAACTTTGGTTCATCTACACAATGGAGTACTATGCAGATTTTAGAAAAGATGAAGTCATGAAATTTACATACAAGTGGTACTACATGGAAAGTATCATGCTAAGTGAAATGAGTCTGAAAGAGAGGGACAGACACAGAAAGATTGCATTCATCTGGGGAACATAAAGTAACAAAATAGGAGACTAACACCCAAGAATAACCAAGGTAAGTACCAGGAGGATTACTCCATGGCTTTGAGACCAGCCACACATGCTATGGGAAAAGGCAGCTCAGATAGAGAAGGGAGAACCAAATAAAGGGTGTTGGGAGGTTCCTCCCAGGATGGGAGATGCGTGATGAGAGTAGATTATAGACCGAACATGAGTGCCACTCAATGTCTCTTTTGCAAACCACATCACTCAAAAGGAGAGCGATAACAAAAGGGAATGCCCTGTCATAGAGGTAGGGTGGGATAGGTGGGATGGGGGGTGGGAGGAATACTGTGATCAGTGGTGGTGGAGAATGGGCACTGGTGGAAGAATAGGTATTCGATCATTGTATAACTGAAACCCAAGTACAAATTTGTAAGTCTCCAACTGTACCTCATGGTGTTTCACTAATAAAAATTTAAAAATAAATAAATAAATAAAATTAAAATTTTGATTTGGTTCAGGTGACAATTGGGACTCTTTGAAACCCTTTTTTGGAAAGAACTTCCCCTGTCCTAGAACATCAGTGAGAAAACTTGGATCTACTTTTAACTGTGCTCCAGATAGGAGAGAACAAGGACATAAAGAAGATAGTGATAGGAATTCAAAGGAAATGACCAAACCCGTCTCGGGCAGCTAGAACTTGGCTGTTGATTTTCTAGTTGTTGAATTCTCTTGGTTTGAATAACCAAAGGGTAGTTGGGAAAATATTTGTTCTTACTCAGGTGTGAGAATAGGAGCAGTTTTAATGAATAGAGGTATTGGGAGACACAAGTTACATTGATTTGTATTTAAATTCCTTGATTTTTGCATTTAGATATGTAGTTAATTACTTTTACAATACTGATTGCTTTAAGGTCTTTCTTACACTTCACTGAGAAACAGTGTTTTTCAGGGGAGGTGAGGTTACTTAAGTAAGTGCAATTTTTTTAATTTTTAATTTTCTTATTTGATTGAATCATCATGATATACACAAAACTGTTCAAAGTTGGATTTCAGTCATGCAATGCTCCAACACCCATCCCTCCAAGTGGGTATGTTTTAAATTGTTCATTAACCAAATACTTATTGGTTATTTGTGGTATATTAGTCACTCTATGTTAACCAGATATATATCCATCCCTTGTCATCAACTTGTTTCTTCCCTAAGGTGCTGCAGGGGGTTACTCCTTTAATGGTAGTGGGTGAGATAGGATAGATAGGAGGATCATGGCTTGGTCCCCAGAAGCTGGTGTTTCTTGCAGGCATTGTCCATGTGCAGCTTCCTGATAGATTCCTTGAAATGAATGAAATCAGCAGACGTGATGGTTTGATGGGTCAGGATTTTACTGTATTGCCTCCTTGCCTTGGGTGGAATCTGAGATTTTATTACAAAAGCAATGCAGTTGTGGGGGCAACAAGTAACCATCAGAGTACACAGGGACCAAGAACAGGTACAACATTTTTTTAACTGTTCTCTGTTTGAGGGTCACACCTTGCAAGTCTCAGAGTTATTCCTAGCTCTGCACTCAGGAATACCCCCTTGTGGTGCTCAGGGAACCATATGCAATGCTGGGGACTGAATGGGGGTTAGCCATGTGCAAGGGAAGTGTCTAACCCGCTGTATTATCATGGTACATCATTTGCACTAGCAGAAAATCTCTGTTCTTCAGCTCTCTCATCGCAGAATAGCAGGAATGAATTCTACAATAGAACCAGAAAAAAGAAGAGAACTGAAAAAGAAGTTACCCCTTCTTCATCTTCATGTACCTTCAGTTGAAAAACTATCTTTTATACCCTAGGTCACTAGGGAAATATTCCCAGAAAGGGTCCCTTCTTTTCTATAGAGACTTCAAACAAGCAAAGGAACAGGAAGCTGACCCAGCACCCACTGATTAAGCTGAGCATGGCGCAGGTACCAAATCTCAGGGAGTTGGGGGGTAATGAAGAGGAGAGCAATAATTTGGGTATTTATATGGGTCTCTGGAGGCCAGGATATCAGCTTGGTGGCAATTAATACTCCAAAGAAAACAAGAGAATACAATTCTATGGAATCCCTACCCAGTTCTACTCTTAACATTTTTTCCTAAAAGATATAGCCATGTATTAAGTTTGCATCCAAGAAAGGTTAGGTCAATTCCACCTGACTATTGAACATGAGTTGTTAGCAGGTTTTAATGAGACATATTCAAAGAGGGAAAAAGCCAGACTTCTCAGAAGGAGCCATGAGGAAAGTGATCATTGTTCAAGCAGGGAAAGAGCTCAGCAGGAGTGGACAGGGAAAAAAAAATTCACACCAGTGTCCAATAAAATCTGCAGAGAAGAGTTGTTGTCAGAGCTATGCCAGTAAGAACCAGTGCTCTGACTAAGTTGAGGACAAGTAAACTGAGTGCATTTTTGCTGGTAGTCTGAGAGACAGAGGCAAAGGGCTCCCTATGATTTGCTCTGGGTCCAAAATACAACAAAATACAAAAGTGACCAAAGGATTCTACAGGTGGCCCCAAATGTGCAGGAGGTTCCTGCTACCAACTCTGAACAGTTTTTCTACAAGAAACCTCCAAAGATTAATCAGCTCCAGTGGCATTGCCCTCAAACTGGGGAGTTGATGAGGCAGATGGATCGAGCACAGCTAGAGGGTGAGAAATGAAAGAATATAAATTCACTCACAGCCATATGAATTTCCATGGGCACAACGTCTGCACATGAGGCTTGACCAAGGTCTGGCAGAACAGCAGACCAGAAATTGCAGTGGGGGACACAGCCCAACGCAGAGAGGTAATCTGTTGGCACTCCAGGCTACGGTGGTAGGCAGAGAGCTACTTGGAGTGCCAGGTAAAGATGAAGGCTGTTTCTAAAAGAGTAGAAAAAGAATAAACATTTAAGCAGAAGGAGGGAAATAATAAACTTTACAGCTGATATCAACTCCCAGGCACTATATATGGTCTCACAAACACCCTGAGCACTGTCAGGAAGAGCTTCCTAACACCACTGAGTGTAGCCCCCAAACGAAAAAAAAAATTGGTATAGGAATTTAACAGAAACTTCCTTAAATAATACATACAGATGGCTGATAGCTGTGTGAAAAAGTGCTCTTTATCACTTATATCAAAATGCTAATGCAATATCACTTCATATCAGTGAGAAAAAAAGCAGAAAACTATGTAAATCTGTGCTTGTGTGGATGTGGTGTGAAGGAAATCCTCATCCACTGTTGGTGGGAAGATATAGTCTGGTTCAGCCACTACAAAAAAACAATATGGAGATGATCCCAAAAATTAAAAATTGAGCTTCCATATGATCCAGAGACTCCACTTCTTAGAACTTATGCCACGAGCACAAGAATATTAATTCAGAAAAGGTATTTGCACTCCTATGTTTGTTGTGGCACCATGCACCATAGCCATGATCTGGACTCTGTGTCATGGGACAGATGAGTAGATAAAGAAATTGTGGCAAAAATACATAATATAATGCTACTAAACATAAAGGAAAGATAAAATTCTGTAGTTTGCTGTAACTTGAATGGAGTTAGAGGGTATTATGCTTAGTTTAGTCAATCAAAGGAAAAAGACAATTACCAAATGATTTTTCACACGTGTGGAGTTTCAGGAACTTAGTAAGGGAATAAATAGTGGCCAATAACAACAGATCCTAATTGCACGTCTAAAATATCATAGTATGAGACTAATATCCACGGACAGTATAAATGAAGGCCAGAAGAACTAGCTTGTCACAAGGGGTTTGGGAGGCAGGTAGGACAGAGAAGAGACCACTATGACAATGGTAGTTGGATGTGATCTCTCTGGACAACAATTGGGTGCAGAAAGTAGTAAAGGGATATACATGAAAACCTTTCTGTTCCTGTGTTGAAAACAATAACACCCAAAAGGAAAGAAAGAGAGAGTGCAAGACAGAGAGAGAGAGAGAGAGAGAGAGAGAGAGAGAAGAAAAGTGTCTGCCATAAATGCAGGCTGGGGAGGGGATTGGCAGTATTGAAACTTGGGCATTGGTGGGGGGAAATGTACAATGGTGAAGGCACGGGTGTTCAAACACTGAATGACTGAAACCCAATCATGAACAACTTTGTAACTGTGTATCTCATGATTATTCAATTAAAAAAATTTCAAAAAACCTTGTATTTCTATAGAACTGAGTTCACTAAATGAGAGTATGTGGGATGAGGGGCCAATACGGGTCCTAGAGACAGTGGTAGAAAGATGCTGATTGTCTGGTAGTGAATGTGACATAGCCACATAGTATTCCTGAAAATTTAAATATTAACATTATTGTAAATATGCACATTATTGTAAACATTATAAATAATGGTGCCTGAACAAAGAAAAAAAGAAAGTTCTGAGGTAAAGTAAAAAACCTTAAAAGATGATGGCAACATCTAGGTGATACAGAGAAATAGTGTTTATAAGCTTAGCGATTACTTCCTGCTCAGCCTGAATATTTGGAGTTTTTTGTGGGCACAACAACATAAAACAAAAATAGCAGCTTCCGGAGCAGGTTTGCATAGAATGTAAATCAGCAAATATAATAGAATTAGGGAAGCTAAGAAAATTGAAAATCTGATGTTTTGTAAATGACTTTGTTTTGAGTCCTTGGGTAGTGTTTTAGTAAGGAAAGTTAATCTGGGGTCACTCAATTCTCGGTGTTTAATGGGTTTGCATTTTTAATACAAAATGCTTATTATTTGTCATTCTTCTTAAATATGTGTTTAGTATGATTTTGTGGTGGTTATCTAAAATTTCCTGTAATACTAAGAAAAGAATGTAGGAAAATAAACCAAAGAGAAATTATGCTATGAAACCAACTGCTTAGTCTAGGAATGAATCTAAAAATTGTGATTAATTCCTGATTAAATTATTATGTATGCATTATCCTATCCAAGGCCCTGAATCAGATGGAGTAATTTGGGAATTAGGTATAATGACCCCAAAAAGACCAATTACATAATAATAATAATACTTCCTATCATCCAATTCAATCAGGGATTTTAAGTTAAATGTGTTATTTCCTTTCAATACTATAAATACTTCATGAAGAAAAGAAACTTTTTTTGATCAACTCTTTCTTTCCTATGCCTGGCCCTGACCTGTAAGGTTCTATGACTAATTTATGCTTCTTTGAACACATATACACAACTTCTATCAGCAGCTCCAATATTCCTTATAGTTTTTGTGACAGGGATGTTTAAGTGGCTTAGAAAGCATACCCGCTTGGATTTCAGGGTAGAGGAAATGATTTCTGGCTCTGGAGACCCTGAAAAGATTCTTAGAAGATATAGACGTCAGTAGGAAGAGAGAGATTTCTATTGGCGAAAAGAGAGGAAGACGATGTTTAGTAATACGTCAGTGTCCCAAGGATTACTAGGACTTTAGCTGGAACCCAGTAATATTATCCATACTCTTTCCAGGTACTTGGAAAGACTTTTAGAAGCAACCACCTCACATGAGAATTATAAAATCTACAAAATCTATGACTTCTTTCATCAGAATAAAAATGAAAATTTAAATGTGTATAGATTCTTCATGGGCTAGAGCGATAGCACAGCGGGTAGAGCGTTTGCCTTGCACGCAGCCAACATGGCTGACCCGAGTTTGATTCCTCTGCCCCTCTCAGAGAGCCCAGCAAGCTACCGAGAGTATCTCACCTGCACAGCAATGCCTGGCAAGCTATCCGTGATGTATTCGATATGACAAACACAGTAACAACAAAGTCCCACGATGGAGACGTTACTGGGCCCGCTCGAGCAAATCAATGAACAACGGGAGGACAGTGACAGTGACAATAGATTCCCCATGAGAGAGGATGAGAGGGTAGTCAAGGTAAAGGACCAAACCTACTTTTGGGGACAACAGAAAAGAAGTCAGTGGGTCAAGGACAGAGAGATAGTACAGTGTGTAAGGCACTTGCTTGCGAGTAGCCGAACTCAGCTTGATTTCAGTTACCATGTATATTCTCCCAAAAAGCACTGCCAGGAGTGCTCCCTGAGCAAAAAGCCTGGAGTAATTCCTTAGCATTGCCAGATGTGACACAAAACATAAGCAAACAATTCAGCAGGTCAAGTTCAGAAAGAGGAGCATGAGATTAATGTCTTATGCAGCGAGAGGAACATTACAGGAAAGGGTGGGGAAAAGGCAAGGGGTTTCAAGGGAGCAAAAGGGAAAAGAATATAGGGTTGACTCTTAATGTAATTTTATTACTTGCAAAACTAGAGTTAAAGAGATTCAGATTAGCCAGTCCACTCACATTTCGTAAAACACGTGGCCATATATGTGACCATGCAACAGATCCACACAGCAGATTACATGCTGTTTGTCATTTAGTGAAGATAGGCAAACAAGAAAAAGAGCAACCACCAGCCTAATCTAACCTTACAGGGGTCTAACTACAATACTCACCACCAACACAGCAAGAACACCCGAAAACCAATGTGTAACACACATAGAAATCCACCAAGTTCAATAAGCAAAAACAATAAAGACACAAACACCAACCAGCTCAGTAAATCCTCAACAACTTTAGTGATACCATGATGAGGGTAATTAAGAAACTTAAAGAAAATATGGCACAGATAGAAAGCAAAACGAAAGGAAATACAAGAGTCAAAATGAGAAAAATACTACAATCAGAAATGACAGAAATGAAAAGGATTGTAGGTGATATAACAACATTCAATAGATGCCTCTGAACAACATAATTGTAGAAGCTGAGAAAAAGATCATGGAGCTCCAAGAAGGAAAAAGCTACTAGGAAACAACAGAAGGTAGAAAACAGTCTTAAAAGAAATGACTAATATTCCAGAGAACTATGGGATGAGTTTAAGAGGAACCATATAAGAATTACCAGAGTCCCTGAAGAAACAGGAAGGCAAATGGGATGAAGAAACAATAGTTGAAGAAATTCTCTATAAGTATTTCCTGGAGTTGAAGAATACAGGCACACCAAGAGGTCTAAAGAATCCCAGCGAAATAGATTTAACTAGGAAAACTCCAAAACACACTCTACTCAAAATGACAAAAGTCGATGATAAAGATGGAATATTGAAAGCAGCAAGATCAAAAAGAGAACTCACATACAAAAGAAATCCCATATGTTTATAGCAGATCAATCAAATAAGACTCTGAGCCAGAAGAAAATGGAGGAATATAGCACAAAAATTCAATGAAATAAACACCTCACCAAGAACACTCTACCCAGATAGATTTCTATTCAGATTTGAAGGAATGAGAGCTTTATGGACAGGCAACAGCTTAGAGAATCCATAGCCTTGAAACCAGTTTTGCAAGAACCATTGAAAGAACTTCCTTAGGGGCCAGAGCAATCGTAGAGCAAGTAAGGGTGTTTACCTTGCACATGGCCAAGCTGGGTTCAATCTCCAGCATCCCATATGGTCCCCCAAGCACTTCCAGGAGTAATTCCTGAGTGCAGAGCCAGGAGTAACCCCTGAGCATCGCTGGGTATGACACTAAAAGCTAACAAAAAAAGAGAAGTTCTCTAAAGGAAATGACAAACTTCCTAACATGTGATATTGAGTATGGCACTTACTAATGTTGTACATGTTTGCCCTCTAGAAGAGTAAGAAAGGTATGTATACTCCTAACTTGCTAAGAGATTTTATACATTTTAATAATAAAAAATCTCATTGATATTGATTATTTTATCTGATCAGTTTTTATATCTGGAGATTTTTATTGCAATCTTTTATTTATTAATGCAGACACTTAAGCAGTAACATATAAAACCAATATTAATCACTTAATCACTTAACTTCCCGTTAGTCGTCGATTTGCTCGAGCGGGCGCCAGTAACGTCTCCATTTGTCCCTGTCGCGTGCTAGTGTAGCCCAATGGCATCTGTTCGCTCCGGGAACATGAAGGGCCTCAAACCGATCGTTCATGATTTTGATGAAGAAGTCTGACCATCTGGAAGGTGGGCGGCCACGCGGTCTTTTGACATCCCGTGGAATCCAGTCGGTAACAGCTCTAGTCCAGCGGTTTTCTTTAAATCTCATTACGTGACCAGCCCATCTGATTTTCGACACCTTGGCATATGAGACAGCGTCCCTGATTCTTGATCTTCGACGGATGTCAGAACTCCGGATTCTCCCTCTCATTTGAGTGAAACGTGATATTCCAAGCATAGCTCTTTCTATTCTTCTTTGGGAGACCTGAATAGCGTTCTCAAAACCAATATTACCTCTCTTAATATAAAACATTTTGTATTTACATAGTTTAAAAACTCATATATCTATCAAGCCAGTTGGTGGGTGTGACCCCTGTCTACTGGAATTTGAAGGATCTGGGTGGAGGATGCTCAGCCCTGATCCGAGCAGGCTAGCCCCCTGGAGCCGTTAATCCCATCAATGGCCAAGGCTCAGAGACTATAAGACCCAGCTCCCGGAAGCGCATGGCTGCGACGTCTTATTATCTCATTCCTACTTTGGACAAACTGGCAGGCTACCGAATGTAACCTGCTCACACAGCAGAGTCTGGCAAACTCCCCGTGGTGTACCCAATATGCCAAATGCCAGTAACAATGATGGGTCTCATTCTCCTAACCCTGAAAGAGCCTTGAATGTGGCACTTTTAAAAAAATCTCAGAGCTAGGACGAAGGAGACGGTACTGGGGCCTGCTCAAGGCAATCGACGAACAACAGGATGGTCGTGATCGTGATCGTGATCTATCAAGTAATCATTAAAAATTGACTTTCATTGTTTTATTTTATGGTATTTCTTTGTTTTTGGGACACACACGGTGGGTGTGGTGTTCAGTGGTTACTCTTTGCTCTGCACTTAGGAATTATTCCTGGCTGGCTCAGGGGACTATATGGAGTACCAGGGAATCAAACCCAGGTCAACTGCATACAAGTCAAACACCCTACACACTAAACTATTGCCCCAGCCCTATTTTCCAATAATTTTATTTGCTATTCCTTTAAGTTTTGTTGGAGCAAGTAATATGAAATCAATTCGTTATATGCCTAACAAGGGAGCAGGCTAGGGGGTAGGAGGAAACCTGGGGATATTAATGGAGGGAAGGGGACACTGGTGGTGGGATTGGAATTGAAATATTGTATGCCTGAAACAGCTGTCAAATCATATATCTACTTTGAATCTCTCTTTTTATTTATTTTTAAGTCAATTTTAATTTTGATATAGTGGTTTTAAAATTTATTTATAATAAAGTTGTTTCAGGCATCCCTGTTCCGGCCAACTGGAACTCAGAGCTTCAACTTTAGCAACGTGAAGTACCAGGAAAAACTAAAAAGAAGTGAAGGAATTCATCGATATCAATGTATGGGGACCAAAGTCCAGTAAAGTCCTCAGCTATGTCAGAACTATGTTGCCCAAGGATTGCTTAAGAGTAATAATCCTTTTGATGCTCATGGAACTAAAGAAATCATTGGAAGAGAGAATCAATAATCTCAAAGAAAGCTTGATGGAAAAAAGAAATAAAACATTAAAACTGAAATTAATAATCTAAATAATATAGTTGTAGTACTAAATAGCAGTTAGGAAGAAGCTAATTCTAAATGATTCCTAGCTACATCATAGAAATTTCAGAAGTAAGGGAATAGAAAAAGAAAGAAATTTAACAGGTGCGAGAAATAAAAGCTGAGAAGGTGTTCAATCTGAAGATTGTTTCTTGTGCCCTGACACAGAAGGTCCTATGCCCCACAGTCTGAACCCCCAGCAGAGACAGTTACACAGACTCCCTGGATTCCCTCCCCCCGCTGCCTCTGAGAATGAGAGGAAGGAGTAGGTGGAAGGGGAGGAAGACAACGATGAGGAAACCGTGAGAGAAGAGGATTAGGAGGGAAAAGGACGAGGAGGAAGAAGAAGAAAGAAAGAAGGGAGGGAGAGGAGGGGGAGCAGAAGAGGGAGAGGAAGGAGAAGGAGAAAGAGGAGAAGGAGAAGGAGGAGAAGAAGGAGAAGAATGAAGAGGAGGAAAAAGGAGAAGAGGAGGAGAAGAAGGAGAAGGAGGAGAAGGAGGAGGAGATGGAGAAGGAGGAGGAGAAGGAGAAGGAGGAGAAGAAGGAGGAGAAGGAGGAGAAGGAGAAGGAGGAGGAGAAGGAGAAGGAGAAGGAGGAGAAGAAGGAGGAGAAGGAGGAAAAGAAGAAGGAGAAGGAGGAGGAGAAAGAGGAGAAGGAGGAGATGGAGAAGGAGGAGGAGGAGAAGAAGGAGGAGAAGAAGGAAGAGAAG
Source organism: Sorex fumeus (assembly GCF_029834395.1). Lineage (NCBI taxonomy): Eukaryota > Metazoa > Chordata > Mammalia > Eulipotyphla > Soricidae > Sorex > Sorex fumeus. The sequence goes on along the minus strand of NW_026606068.1, from coordinate 515,024 downwards.
GAGGAAAAGGAGAAGGAGAAGGAGGAGGAGAAGGAGGAGGAAGAGGAGGAGGAAAAGGAGGAGAAGGAGAAGGAGGAGAAGAAGGAGGAGAAGGAGAAGGAGAAGGAGAAGGAGGAGGAGAAGGAGGAGGAAGAGGAGGAGGAAAAGGAGGAGAAGGAGAATGAGGAGGAGGAGGAGGAGGAGAAGAAGAAGAAGGAGGAGGAGGAGGAGAAGAAGAAGATGATGATGATGAAGAAGAAGAAGAAGAAGAAGAAGAAGAAGAAGAAGAAGAAGAAGAAGAAGAAGAAGAAGAAGAAGAAGAAGAGGAAGAGGAAGAGGAAGAGGAAGAGGAAGAGGAAGAGGAAGAGGACGCAGCAGCAGCAGCTGAGGAGGAGAAGGGTGAGGAGGTCAGAGACCATCAACCCCAAGAGGCTGAGCGTCCCAGGAGTCCATACAGGTGTGATGGGCCCTCTTCAGCCCTTCCAACATCACCCCAGGCCCCAGCCTAGCTAGATGGGGACCACCAACCAGTCTGACTGGGTGAAGAGATGGAGCTGAATTCTCCCCTAATCACCTGCCTGTCCGGCGCCCTCTCCCAGGGTGAGGCCTGGCCGTTTGAATGTGCATGAGGCTGGCTGTGTGCGTGTACTGAGGGTACAGGACCCATGGGGACTGGGACCTGGGGCCCCATGTGGCTCTCCCACCCTGGTGGCTGGGGAGGGTGTGCACAGCCATAACGGTTTCTGTAGGGACCATCCCCGGATCCTGTCCAGCTCTCTGGACATATTCCAAATAAGGAATTCACATTCTCAAAAATAAATAAATATATATACTCTAGCACGGTAGAACTGTCCTCCCGTTGTTCATCAATTTGCTCGAGTGGGCACCAGTAATGTCTCCATTGTGAGACTTGTTGTTACTGTTTTTGGCATATCGAATACATCACAGGGAGCTTTCCAGGCTCTGCCATGTGGACGGGATACTCTCAGTAGCTTGCGGGGCTCCCCAAGACGGACAGAGGAATCAAAACCGGGTCTGCCGCATGCAAGACAAACCTACCCATTGTGATATCTCTCCAGCCCAAATATATATACATATCACGATCACGACCACCCTGTTGTTCGTCGATTGCCTCGAGCAGGTGCCAGTAACGTCTTCTTCGTCCTAGCCCTGAGATTTTTTTTTTTAAAGTGCCATATTCAAGGCTTTTTCAGGGTTAGGAGAATGAGACCCATCATTGTTACTGGTATTTGGCATATTGGGTATACCATGGGGAGTTTGCCAGACTCTGCCGTGTGGGCATGTTACATTTGGTAGCCTGCCAGTTTGACCGAATTAGGAATGAGATGATAAGCTTCCAGGAGCTGAGTGTGATGATCTCTGGATCCTGGCCGTTGTTGGAGTTACACGGCAGTTGGTGGGTGTAACTGTCTAGTTACTGGCAGGTCCAGTCCCAAACTGTACAGGCTTGGAGATCTCAGCCCCGGGTCCCACACACCTGGGTTCCTCTGTCAGTTCTTTTATGCGTGAGGCTCATCCAAGTGTGTGGAGAGTGCTCTCAGCAAGGCCTTGGCTGGGCCTCGGTGGTCTTCAGCTGTTGGGCCCTGGTGGAGACAGTCAGGCATAGGGTAGGAGACTCTGTCTTGTTCTCTCCCAGGAGCTGAATATATATATATTTATATTTATATATATATAAAAATAAAAATCTGTATCACTGTATCACATCATCCCGTTGTTTGTTGATTTACTTGAGCAGGTGCCAATAACGTCTCTATTTCTCCCAGCCTTGAGATTTTATTTATTTTTATTTTTATTTTATTGAATCACCGTGAGATAGTTACAAGCTTTCATGTTTGGGTTACAATCACAGAATGATCAAACACCCATCCCTCCACCAGTGCACATTCCCCACCACCGAGTATCCCCAGTATACTCCCCCTTTCCCACCCTCCCCCTGCCTCCATGGCAGACAATATTCCCCATACTCTCTTTACTTTGAGGCATTATGGTTTGCAATACAGACCCTGAGAGGTTATGTTTGGTCCTTTATCTTCTTTCTGCACACATCTCCCATCCTGACCAATTCCTCAAGCCATCCTGTTCCTAGTGATCCCTTCTCTATTCCAGTTGCCTTCTCCCCTTTTCTCATGAGGCAGGCTTTCAGCTATAGAGCAATCTTCCTGGCCCATGTATTTACTGTCCTTAGGTGTCAGCCTCATGTTATGTTGTTCTATACTCTGCAAATGAGTGCAGTCCTTCTATGTCTATCCCTCTCTTTCTGACTCATTTCACTTAGCATGATACTCTCCATGTCTATCCATTTATAAGCAAAGTTCATGACTTCATCTCTCCTGACAGCTGCATAGTATTCCATTTTGTAGATGTACCAAAGTTTCTTTAACCAGCCATCTGTTCTAGGGCACTTGGGTTGTTTCCAGATTTTGGCTATATCCGGGACTTTACTAGAATTGTACAAACCTCTAACCTCATCAAAAAATGGGGAGAAGAAATGAACAGAAGTTTCCTCAAAAAAGAAATATATGTCCTTCACACCGTATCGAGGTCATGCGATGCCCCACACGAGCGGCTTTCCGGCATGGCCATGGTTCCAGAGGCACAAGAACTTAATGCAGAGATCGGTAGCTTGCGGCAGAAAAGTAAATGGACTATCCACGGTACGGGAGGGAAGGGGTGTCGCTCCCTTCCGCATTTCCCCCCCCTGGGCAGCAAGATGGCAGCCGCCTCAGAGCGTTTTGGAAAGCCAGGTATGAGCTGGCGGTGACAGGGCAACTGCAGCCTCATGGAAAGGGGGTCGTTCTCAGCTCGTCCACGCCCTACAGAGGTCACAAGTTGCCCCCCGCATGAGCGGCTCTTTGGCACAGCCATGGCTCCAGAGCCACAGAAAACAATCTCATAATTATCTGGCTCTTGGCAGAAATCCCTCCAGGATTAATAAGTAAAATATCAGAAATCCAAAATCATATTGTTCTCATAACTAGCTGTAGAAAACAAATTATTTCACAATGCCTTTTCAGCAGTTCTGATTGTTGGGTGTAAACTCTAAACAATAATGGTGCACCTTTTGTCGAAATAATGAATGTAATCAAAGTAGATAGAGAGTTAAGTAGAATTCATCTGCCTCACAGGCATTGGGAGGGGTGGGAGGGGGTATATGGGGTTCTTGGTGGTGAAAAATAAGTACTGGTGAAGGGAAAGGTGTTTGATCATTGCATGACCGAGACTTAAACCTGAAAGCATTGTAACTTTTCCCACAGAGATTATATATATATGGAGCGATAGCACAGCGGGTAGGGCGTCTGCCTTGCATGCAACCAACATGGCCGACCCGAGTTCGATTCCTCCGCCCCTCTCGGAGAGCCCGGCAAGCTACCGAGAGTATTTGATATGCCAGACACAGTAACACCAAAGTCTCCAATGGAGACGTTACTGGGCCCACTCGAGCAAATCGATGATCAACGGGAGGGCCTTTATTATTTATTATATATATATATATATATATATATGGAATACGCCAAAAGGCACATGAAAAAAATGCTCCACATTGCTAGCCATCAGGGAGATGCAAATCAAAACAACAAGATACCGTCTCACACCACAGAGACTGGGACACAAAAGAACAAAAGCAACCAGTGCTGGCGTGGATGTGGGGAAAAAGGAACGCTCTTTTACTGTTGGTGGGAATGCCCACTAGTACAGTCTTTCTGGAAAACAATATGGACAGTCCTTCAAAAACTAGAAATTGAGCTTCCATATGACCCCGCAATACCACTTCTGGGAAGATATCCTGAGGATGCAAAAAAGCACAGTAGAAATGACATCTGTACCTATATATTCATTGTAGCACTGTTCAAAATATCAAGGAAAATAGCATTAAAGCCCAAAGCACAATAGCCAAAAGCCCTGAGATTTTAGCAGCCTCTCCTTACTCGTCTTTCACAACGATTGGAGGCTCTTTCAGGGTCAAGGGAATGAGAACTGTAGTCATTACTGGCTTTGCATATCGAATATACACTACGGGTAGCTTGCCCAGTTCTGCTCTTGTGGACGAGATACTCTCGGTAGCTTGTCGGGCTCTCCGAAAGGCATATGTTTATATATTTCTCTCTATTATTGGTCTGAACCCTATCAAATATGGTGTGGTAATTGTGGAAAATGGGTAAAAAGTGTTTTATAATGTGTTGTGGGCCGCAACGGCAGCGTGGTCTGGAAAGCAACCTGGGGCATGGAGGCAGTTGGGTAGTGGAGGTCGGCTACTGGGGCTGGGTCCCTTGGGGCAGTGCCAGCTCTCACCCGCCCCACTCTGGGGCGCCCCGAGTGAAAACAGCCTGGTATGGAGTTCAATGGCATGGTTATGGGGGCCTCCTTTTATACTCCTGTCTGGGAGGAGCAGCCGTGAGTTCTGGAGTGTGGCTAATGAGATTATCTGGTGCCAGCAGGATGTGGCTTATGGGTGTGATCCCTGGGTCATTAGAGACTGGGTGAAGCAGGCAGAGGATCTCTGTTCCTGGGTCCCATTGAGTCCAGATTCCAAGGTCACAAATTTTCGTATTACCTGGGTTCCGTGGGACTTCATTCATGCATGAGGCTCGGCCCGAACATTCAGAAAGCAGTCTGTAATGTGTCTGCAGTTGGGTAGGGAGGTCGGCTGCTGGGGTTGGGTCCCTTGGGGTAGGAAGGGCTCTTTCTTACCTGCCCTACCCTGGGGTGCTCCGAGTGAAAACAGCCTGGCGTGGAGTCCTGTGCTATCACTCCAACCCAAATACATATACATATATAAAAATAAAAATCTAAACAAAATAAGCCAAATGACAAAAATACCAAGACTAATTATAAACAAAATTACAAGAACATAAAAGAGAGGCAGACTCCTTACAGTGGCAAGAGAAAAACTACATCTCACATATAAGGGAAAGAACATAAGATTCACAACAGATTCCTCAAGCAAAAGGAAAATGGAAAGTTATATTCAAAGTACTAAATGAAAAATAATTTCTAACCAAGAATCCTCTACTCTGCAAGTTTGTCATTCAGATTCGAGAGAATGATAAAAAAAAAAAACATTCTCAGGAAACAACAGCTGAAGGCATTTGTTGTATCCAAACCAGTTCTTCAAGGAATATAAAATGGCCTCCTATAAAAAGAAAATGACAAAGACGATCTAAATTCTCATTGGGTAAATTAAAAAAGGTAACAAATTCCTTAATGTTAGTAATTTGATATGAATTTCAATGGACTGAACCCACTATTAAAAGTCACAGAGTGTCTGGATGGATCAGGAAACAAAATCCAGCCTCTACTGCTTCTCAGAGGGACACTAACTCTCAAGATAAACAGGCTCAGAGTAAAAGTTTGGAAAATAATCATATAGGATTACGGCAAACTAAGTAAGAAAAGGCGTGCCATCCTCATATCAAGGAAAATAGCATTAAAGCCGAAGAAAGTAAAAACAGGTAGGATTGGTCATTACTTACTTTTAATGGATTAATATACCAAGAGAATCTTATTGACATATACTTAACAAAGAAAGGGACATTAACGTTTATAAAGCAACTTATGACAGATGTGAGGAGTTACATCAATGGCAAGATGATAGTAGTGGGAAATTTTAACTCTCCTATCATTGTAAACGACAACCAGACAGTACGAGGAAATAAGGACCCTAATAAGGAATTGGAAGAACTGGGATTAATATAAATGTATAGGATCTTCCACACAAAAAAATACAGTTTCTCTAGTGCACAGGGATCACCCTCCAGGATAGATGACATTCTGGGGTACAACATGAGTTTATATAAGGTAATAAAAATAGAAATCAGATTAAATATATTTCTGGACCACAATACTATCTAGGTAGAAACTAATTAAAAGAAATTTGAAAGAAATTTCAACATTCGGAAACTTAAAAAACTACTGCTTAATAACTATTGTATGAAAAGTGAACTAAAAGAAGAAATAAGAGGAATCCTTGAAGTGCAAAAGACTGAAGACACAAACTATCAGAATCTATGGGACATCGTTAAAGCATTACTAAGGGGGAAGTTCACAGCAATAAAGGCATCTCAAATAAACAACCTAAAATACACCTTTAGAAACTAGAATAAAACAGCATTAAATTGTGTTGGCATCACTGGATGGCTACATGCAAAAAAATAGGCTCAGAACTCTGCCTAACACCAGGTACAAAAGTAAGATCAAAATGGATTAAAGACCTCAACATCAGACCAGAAACCATAAGGTACATTGAAGATAAAGTTGGCAAAACCCTCCATGACATTGAAGCTAATGGTATCTTCAAAGATGCCACGCCACTGGCCGAGCAAGTGAAAACAGAGATAGATAAATGGGACTATCTTAAACTAAGAAGCTTCTGCACCTCCAAAGAAACAGTGACCAAAATACAAAGACAGTCTACAGAATGGGAAAGGATATTCACCGAATACACATCTGACAAGGGGTTGATATCCAGGATATACAAAATACTGGTTAAACTCCACAAGAAGAAAACATCCAACCCCATCCAAAAATGGGGCAATGAAATGAACAGAAACTTTCTCAAAGAAGAAATCCGAATGGCAAAAAAACACATGAGAAAATGCTCTACATCATTAATCATCAGGGAGATGCAGATCAAAACCAAAATGAGATACCATCTCACACCTCAGAGACTGGCCCACATTCAAAAGAACAAAAGCAACCGATGCTGGCGTGGATGTGGCGAGAAAGGGACACTCCTTCACTGTTGGTGGGAATGTCCACTGGTTCAGCCCTTCTGGAAAACAGTATGGATGATGCTCAAAAAATTAGAAATTGAGCTCCCATTTGACCCAGCAATACCACTCCTGGGAATATATCCCAGAGAGGCAAAAATGTATAGTCGAAGTGACATCTGCACTTGTTTGTTCATTGCAGCACTCTTTACAATAGCCAGAAACTGGAAGAAACCTGAATGCCCAAGAACAGATGACTGGTTAAAGAAACTTTGGTACATCTACACAATGGAGTACTATGTAGCTCTTAGAAAAGATGAAGTCATGAAATTTACATACAAGTGGTACAATATGGAAAGTATCATGCTAAGCGAAATGAGTCAGAAAGAGAGGGATAGACATAGAAAGATTGCATTCATCTGGGGGATATAAAGTAACAAAGTATGAGATTAATACCCAAGAATAGCTGAGATCAGCACCAGGAGGATTACTCCATAACTTAGAGGCCAGCCGGGTATCCTAGAGGAAAGGGCAGTTCAGATAGAGAAGGGAGCACCAAATAAAGGATGTTTGGAGGATCCTCCCAGGAGGGGAGATGCATGTCGAAAGTAGACTATGGACTGAACATGTTTGCCACTCAATGCCTCTTTTGCAGACCACAACACCCAAAAGGAGAGAGAGAACACAGGGGATTGCCCTGCCACAGAGACAGGGGGGATGGGGGGATGGGGGTGGGAGGGATATTATCCATGGTGGTGGAAAATGGGCACTGGTGGAGGGATGGGTATCTGATCATTGTATAATTGAAACCAAAGCACAAAAATTTGTAAATCTACAACTTTAAAATAAAATAAAATAAAGGGAAAAAAATGGGCACTAGTGGAGGGTTGGGTACGCGACCATTGTATGACTGAAATGCAAGTGTGAAAGTTTGTAAGTCTGTAACTGTACCTCACGGTGATTCACTTATAAAAAAATTTTTTTAAAAAAGAATACTCTATCCAGATACACTAACATTCAGATTGGAAGTAACAATACAGATAAGATATATTTTCTTCATGGATAAGCTCAAGAACTTCTTAGCTTTGAAAAAATTGCAAGAAACATTGAAGGGGCATCTTTAAGATCCAAACCCATTCATAATAAAAATGCTTAATAAATAGGGGTTGAAGTAATATTCCTCAATGTTGGATAACACTGGGTTGATCTTGCTGCTCCTGCAGGGAGCTTAAGATTTATTGAGTCTCTCCCACAACAGTGCAAGTGAGACACACCCAATTCCATCAGGCACAAATAATTCTATATTGCTTTTCTCTTTCCTTATGTCATTTGTATGCTTTATTTAGCAATGTCCTTTTTGTGCAGACACAGGAGGACAATTGACGCTATGCTATATAACATGGGAGTTAATTGATTCCAAAATAATACTTACTCCTGGGAATCCATATTTACTTGACTTAAGCCTCAGTTGCCCTTAGTTCCTAGCACTCCAAGAGCAGGGTCCTGATGAGGGACTGGATGGACCCAGGACAAGTTGTGAGCTACCCTGGCATAGAAATGGACCAGACCAAGTGCCATAATACTTAACTATAAATTAAGAGCACGGTCATGGGCAAACTCTGTTATGACTCGTAACTGAATAAGGACCCCTTTGGGGTTAGGAAAAACTAACCTGGCCTGAGGACCATGGTCTGGAATGTATAGCGAAATGTCCCAGGAAGAGCCAAACTTTAGGCTTAGTGTATCTTTTACTGTGCTCATGCAAAATGACATTACTAGAAATATTATAAGAAGATCAAGACTGAGCCTCCTCCACCCAGATCCCCCATCTTGCAGTAGCTAGACAGTTACACCCACCAACTGCTCCGTGTAATCCCATCAATGGCCAAGATCCAGAGACTATAAAACCAGGCTCTCAGAAGCGTGCTGCCGCATTCAGGGCCGCGCAACCTCTTATTGTCTAGTTCTTGCTCTCAGAGAACCTCGCAGGCTACCAAGAGTATCCTGCCCTCATGGAAGAATCTGGCAAGCTTCCTGTGGTGTATTGGGTATGCCAAAATCCAGTAACAATGTTGGGTTTCATTCCCCTGAACCTGAAGAGCCTCCAATGTGGCACTTGCTAAAATCTCAGGGCTAGGATGAATGGAGACGTTACTGGTGTCTGTTTGAGGAAATCAATGAACAACGGGATGACAGTGACAGTGACTGTTTATGTGGATTACTAGCTAAAGAGAAAGCAATACACCCTGGATGGAATCCCGCCCTTGGGCAGATCTCCTAGTTATCTTGAGTAATCTCCTTAGATGAGATTTTGTCCTTGAGAAGGAGTGCCTTTACCTCTCTTTGTTGATTTGTTAACATTAAACCCCACCTTTGTATCCCCAGCCTACATGGTTCTTATTTAACAGCTGTAGGGGTTGTGGAGAGACTAAAGACTGGAGATGATGGAGTAAGACTTGTGGGAGAGACCAGAGACTAGAGATAAGACTGGAGAGAGATAGACAGTCAAGAGAGGGATACGGAGAGACTAGAGACTAGAATTGTAAGATATGAAGACTAGAATCGTTGGAAAACAGCAGAGTCAGACTGGACTGGTTGCAAGACGTGTAGGAGAGTTGCTGAAGAGAGAATTGTTGAAGATGCTGAGGATAAGACTCTGGAACTAGACTCTGGGAAGGAGATGAAGACCAGATGCTGAGGAATAGACGTTGAGGACAGAAGGTCGATGCCGAGACGTTGAAGGCGAGGAGAACTGAGACTTTGGAGACTTTGAGGTCTGCAAGGAAATTTGGATGATGGAACTCTGATGACCGGGACTATGGCCAAAATGACAACTATTACTGGACCATAAAGGGAGAGATCTGACTATGCCAGGGAGTCCACCCATCACCTGTCCTTCCCCTGCCATCCTGTAGACCTGGAGAGGTGGCTCCCAGCCACCCAAGGCCACCGCCATGTCCTACCTGCAAGCGGGCCCACTACCACAAACCTTTCCAGTTACTCTTTTTGTGTTGTTGTGAAAAACTCACACCTCAACATAGTTAAAGTCACTCACTCCAAGCCCACAACAAACATTATAACAATGGTACTCATTGTACTCTAAAATCAAGCACCAAAAATGGTTACCCATGTAGCCGTCCAGTGATGCCAGCACAATTTGTTAAAGAGGCTTTCCTTACTCCACTTCACATTTCTTGCAAATTTATCAAAGATTAGATGATCATATGATTGAGGGGAAATGTCAGTGTGTTCAACCCTGTTCCATTGGTCTGCAGTTCTGCCTTTATTCCAGTACCATGCTGTTTTAATTATTACTGCTTTGTAGTAGAGCTTGAAGTTAGGGAAGTTGATTCCTCCCATTTTCTTTTCCCCAAGAATTGCTTTAGCTATTCGTGGGGGCTTATTGTTCCATATAAATTTCAGGAGTGTTTGCTCCATTTCTTTGAAGAATGTCATGGGTATTGTATAGGGATCACATTGAATTTGTACAGTGCTTTGGGAAGTATTGCCATTTTGACAATGTTAATTCTCCTGATCCAGGAACAGGGGATATTTTTCCATTTCCTCATGTCCTCTTTTATTTCCTGAACTAGAGTTTTGTAGTTTTCTTTGTACAGGTCCTTTACTTCCTTAGTTAAGCTGCTTCCTAGGTCCTTGATTTTCTGAGGCACAATTGTGAATGGGATTGTTTTTTTCATGTCACTTTCTTCTCTCTCACTGTTTGTGTATAGGAAAGCCATGGACTTTTGGGTATTGATTTTATAGCCTGCAACTTTACTATACAAGTCTATTGTTTCTAGGAGTTTCTTGGTGGAGGTTATTGGGTTCTCTAAGGATAGTATCATATCATCTGCGAATAGTGAGAGCTTGATTTCTTCCTTTCCTACCTGAATGCCCTTAATATCTTTTTCTTGCCTAATTGCTGTTGCAAGTACTTCCAGTACTATATTGAACAGCAGTGGAGAGAGTGGGCATCCTTGTCTCGTCCCTAATCTTAGAGGAAAGTCTCTCAGTTTTTCCCCATTGAGGATGATGCTTGCTGTAGGCTTGTGGTAGATGGCTTTAACTATGTTGAGGAAAGTCCCCTCTATATCCATTTTGGCTAGGGTTTTCATCAAAAAGGGGTGCTGGATCTTGTCAAATGCTTTCTCTGCATCTATTTATATGATCATATGGTTTTTATCTTTTCTTTTGTTGATATGACAGATTATGTTGATTGATTTCCGAACGTTAAACCATCCCTGCATCCCTGGGATGAATCCTACTTGGTCATAGTGTATGATCTTTTTGATGAGGTTAGGTCTCTACCTAACACCATGTACAAAAGTAAGATCAAAATGGATTAAAGACCTCAACATCAGAACAGAAACCATAAGGTACATTGAAGACAAAATTGGCAAAACCCTCCATGACATTGAAGCTAATGGTATCTTCAAAGATCCCATGCCACTGGTCGAGCAATTGAAAACAGAGATAGATAAATGGGACTATCTTAAACTAAGAAGCTTCTGCACCTCAAAAGAAACAGTGACCAAAATACGACAGTCTACAGAATGGGAAAGTATATTCGCTGAATACACATCTGACAAGGGGTTGATATCAAGGATATACAAAGTACTGGTTGAACTCTACAAGAAGAAAATATCCAACCCCATCAAAAAATGGGGCAATGAAATGAACAGAAACTTTCTCAAAGAAGAAATCCGAATGGCAAAAAAGCACATGAGAAAATGCTCTACATCATTAATCATCAGGGAGATGCAGATCACAACCACAATGAGATACCATCTCACACCTCAGAGACTGGCCCACATTCAAAAGAACAAAAGCAACTGATGCTGGCGCAGATGTGACTAGAAAGGGACACTCCTTCACTGTTGATGGGAATGTCGACTGGTTCAGCCCTTCTGGAAAACAGTATGGACGATTCTCAAAAAATTAGAAATTGAGCTCCCATTTGACCCAGCAATACCACTCCTGGGAATATATCCCAGAGAGGCAAAAATGTATAGTCGAAGTGACATCTGCACTTGTTTGTTCATTGCAGCACTCTTTACAATAGCCAGAAACTGGAAGAAACCTGAGTGCCCAAGAACAGATGACTGGTTAAAGAAACGGTGGTACATCTACACAATGGAGTACTATGTAGCTGTTAGAATAGATGAAGTCATGAAATTTACATACAAGAGGTACAACATGGAAAGTATCATGCTAAGCGAAATGAGTCAGAAATAGAGGGATAGACATAGAAAGATTGCATTCATCTGGGGGATGTAAGGTAAAGGTAAAGGCCCTCCCGTTGATCGTCGATTTGCTCGAGCGGGCCCAGTAACGTCTCCATTGGAGACTTTGTTGTTACTGTGTCTGGCATATCGAATACTCTCGGTAGCTTGCCGGGCTCTCCGAGAGGGGCGGAGGAATCGAACTCGGGTCGGCCATGTTGGCCGCTTGTAAGGCGAACGCCCTACCCGCTGTGCTATCGCTCCAGCGAGATTAATACCCAAGAATAGCTGAGATCAGCACCAGGAGGATTACTCCATAGATTAGAGGCCAGGCGGGCATTCTAGGGGAAAGGGCAGCTCAGATAGAGAAGGGAGCACCAAATAAAGGGTGTTTGGAGGATCCTCTCAGGAGGGGAGATGCATGTTGAAAGTAGACTATGGACTGAACATGTTTGCCACTCAATACCTCTTTTGCAGACCACAACACCAAAAGGAGAAAGAGAGCAAAAGGGAATGCCCTGCCACAGAGGCAGGTTGTGATGGGGGGGGATGGAGGTGGGAGGGATATTATCCATGGTGTTGGAAAATGGGCACTGGTGGAGGGATGGGTATTAAATCATTGTATAATCGAAACCCAAGCACAAAAAATTATAAATCTACAACTGTACCTCATGGTGTTTCACTAATAAAAATTTTTAAAAATGGTTGCCCAGTCTTACTATCACTATTCAATATAGTATTGAAAATCCTCGTCACAGCAATTAGCCAAGAAAGAAATATTACCAGAATTCATATATGAAAAGAAGTCAAAATCCCACTATTTACAGATGGTACGATACTTAGAAAATCCTAAAAATTCCACAGTAATTCTCTTAGAAATAATAGACTTGTACAGCAAAGTAGCAGGATATAAAATTGGCATGCAGAAATCCATATTTTTCTATATGTAAATATGAAATGGGAGAAAAAAAATTTTTAAAAAAACAATCCCTTTAATAATTGTACCTCAAAAAGTCAATTACCTGGAAATGACATTAACAAAAAATGGTGAAAGGGAGAGAAAAACGATAAACCACTACTAAAAGAAATAGAGAAAGACTTGAAATAAAGCAGATATGAGGAAATGGAAACACATTCCCTTATCATGGATTGGTGAGGATTTGTATAACTAAAATGGTGTTATTCCCCATGCATTGTACATATTAAATGCAGTGCCTATAAAGATAACCATGGCATTTCTCAAAGAAATAGATCAAACAGTACTGAGATTTATATGGAATAATAATCCTCTCCCCTAAGTAGTTAAAGCAATCTTCAGAAAAAAGATGGAAACATCACTTCCCTGACTTAAAAGTGTATTAAAAAGCAATAGAAATTAAAACAGCATGGTACTTAAATAAGGATATACTCTCAGATCATTGGAATAGAATAGAAAAGCCAGAAGTAAAACCTCAGTCACTTACTCTTTGATAATGGAGAAAAAAATTTCAAAGTGGAGCAGTGAAATCCTCTTCAATAAATGATGATGGGAAAACTGGTAAGACCACATGCCAAAAAATATGAACTTAGATATTTTTCTAATGCCATGCACAAAAGTCAATTCAAAACGGATTAAAGACAAAGACATCAAACCTGATGGATATTCCTCAGGAATTGAGCTACCATTCGACCCAGCAATTTCAAATTTCACTCCTGGGGATATACTCCAAAGGCTCAGAAGCACACAGAAGAAGAAACATTTACACTGCTATGCTCATTGCACACTATATATAATAGCCAAAATATTGGAAACAACACAAATGCCCAAGAACAGATGGCTGGATTGAAAAAAGTTCAACTATGGTAGCACTGTCCTCCCATTGTTCACCGATTTGCTCGAGCAGGCACAGTAACATCCTCATTTTGAGACTTGTTGTTACCTGTTTGGCATATTGAATACATCACAGGTAGCTTGCCAGACTTTGCAGCGCGGGCGACATACTCTCGGTAGCTTGCTGGGCTCTCTGAGAGGGGCAAAGGAATCAAACCTGGCTCTGTCAGGCCGGCCACGCGCAAGGCAAACACTCTACTGCTGTGCTATCGCTCCAACCCTCAACTATGATATATATATAATAAACGGTCCTCCCGTTGTTCATTGATTTGCTCGAGCGGGCCCAGTAATGTCTCTATCGTGAGACTTGTTGTTACTGTGTTTGGCATATCGAATACATCATGGGTAGCTTGCCAGGCTCTGCTGTGCGGGCGAGATACTCTCGGTAGCTTGCCGGGCTCTCCGAGAGGGGCGAAGGAATTGAACTCGGGTTGGCCATATTGGCTGCGTGCAAGGCAAACGCCCTACCGCTGTGCTATCGCTCCAGATATATATATATATATATATATATATATATATATATATATCACAAATCACAAATCATCCTGTTATTCGTCAATTGCCTTGAGCAGGCCCCAGTAACGTCTCCTTCATCCTAGCCCTGAGATTATATTCAAGGCTCTTTAGGAGAATGAGACCCATCATTGTTACTGGTATTTGGCATATTGGGTACACCATGGGGAGTTTGCCAGACTCTGCCGTGTGGGCAGGCTACATTTGGTAGCCTGCCAGTTTGTCCAAAGTAGGAATGAGATAATAAGATGCCATAATAAGATGTCAGCCAGGCACTGGGGCAGGAGACTGCACTGTTCTCTTCCAGGAGCTGGTTTTTATAGTCTCTGAGTCTTGGCCGCTGATGGGCTTACACGGTGCCAGGGGGCCAATTGATGGGTGTGACCCCTGCCTACTGGAATTTGGAGGATCTGGGTGGAGGATGCTCGGCCCCAATCCGAGTAGGCCTGGAGATCTCGGCCCCGGAACCCGCATGGCTTTGTCCCTCTGCCAGTACCTTCATGTGTGCGGAGAGTGGTCTCAGCATGGTGGTGGCTGGTCTGGAGGTCTTCGGCTGCCATAGCCCTGGTCGGGGCAGGGAGGAAAGCTCAACCCGCTCCCCTCCAAGGGGCCCCAGTGAGGACAGCCAGGCGCGGGAACAGGAGACTGCACTGTTCTCTTCGGGGAGCTGGTTTTTATAGTCTCTGAGTCTTGGCCGCTGATGGGATTACACGGAGCCAGGGGGCCAGTTGGTGGGTGTGACCCCCGCATATATATATATATATATATATATATATATATATATATATATAAAATGGGATACTATTCAGCCTTAAGAAAAGATTAAGTCAGATAATTTGCTGGAGCACGGATGGATCTGGAGATTATCTTGTCCAGTGAAATCAGCCAGAGGGAGAGAAACAGGCTCAGAATGATATCCCTAATATGTAAGATATAAAGAAACCTCACAGGGGAATATCAGAAGCCCAATGACATTAGAAATGAAGAGCAGGAGAACTGGTCTTCAGTAGGAAGATTGGCACTGGGGCAAGGGTGAAGTGGGTAAGTTAAGGAAGGGAACACATCAGATGTGATTTCAGATGTGATTATAAAAAGAATCTTGAGATAGGGGCCTTACCCTGGGCGATCCTGAGGGGGCCAGTGTAATTCCTTAATGAGAGAGCAGGAGTGGAGAGAGGAGGTGATGGAGGCAGAAATCAGGTGCTGGGCAGCAAGTTAAGGCAATCAGGAAGCTCCCAGAAGCTAGAAGAGGCCAGAAACTGATGGTCCCAGGAGATTTCGGAGGGAACAAACCCTGCGAACACCTTGATTGAAGCTCCTTAAGACTCCATTCCACCATGGCAGAAATGTGAATGGACTATGTGTTAAACTAAGGCACCAGCCCCACCCCCCCTCGAGAGGGAAAGGGCATCTGTCTCTTCCACCTTTTTCTCTCCTGGAAGCGTGGTGGCCGCCACCTCAGAGCTTATTGGAAAGCCGGGTATGAGCTGACAGTGACGGGGCAACTGCAGCCTCATGGGAAGGGGGGCAAAACTGGCTTGGCCCTCATGCCCGACCAAGGCCACAAGTTGGCCCCCATGAGTGGCTCTCTGGCACGGCCATGGCAGCAGAGGCACAAGCACTTAATCCAGAGCCCTGCAGCTTGTCGCAAAAATGTAAATGGACTATGCATTAAACTAAGGCACCATACCCCCCGGGAGGGTAAAGGTGTCTGTCTCTTCCGCCTTTTTCCCTCTTGGCAGAGTGGTGGCCTCCGCCTCAGAGCTTACTGGAAAGTAAGGTATGAGCCGGTGGTGACAGGGTAACTGCTGCCTTATGAGAAGGGGAGAAAAAACTGACTCATCCTACACACCTGACCGAGGCCACAAGTTGCCCCCCACGAGCGGCTCTCTGGCATAGCCATGGTACCAGACACACAGAAACCAATCTTGTAATTATCCGACTCTTGGCAGAAATCCCTCCAGACTTAATTAGTAAAATACCAGAAACCCAAAATCGTGACATTATATGCTCTTCATAACCAGCAATAGAAAACAAATTATTTCACAATTCCTTTTCAGCAGTTCTAATTGTTGGGGGGAAATTCCAAACAATAATGGTGCATCTTTTGTCAAAATAATGAATGTACTCAAAGTAGAGAGAGAGTTAAGTAGAAATCATATGCCTCACAGGCATCGGGAGGGCTGGGAGGGGGGTATATTAGGGTTCTTGGTGGTGAAAAATAATCACTGGTGAAAGGAAGGGTGTTTGATCATTGTATTACCGAGACTTAAACTTGAAAGCTTTGTAACTTCTCACCGTGATTCAATAAATAATTTTTTTTAAAAAAGGAAGGGAACACAAGGACAATGGGAGAGGACAAAAGTACCTGTCACAGAAGCAGGTTAGGGGTTGGGAGGGAAACTGGAGACATCGATAGAGGGTAATGGGCACGGCAGAAGAGACAGGTGTTGAAACAATATACACCTGAAACTCAATCACAAATCATAAATACCTTTGTAACTTCATGGTGATTCAATTAACAAAACTGGAAAAAGTAATGACCTGGATATTAGACTCCAATCCATAAAACACTTTGAGAGGAAAAATAGGCAGAACTCCATGATATTGACTTCGGAAGCATCTTTAATAACTCAATGCCATTTGCCAAGAAAACAGGAATAAAAATCATCATCAAACTAAAATAAAAATTATTCCTACACTGCAAAGAACTAATGACAAAAATACAAAAATACCCTGTGTGTTAGAATATATTTTCTCACCACACATCCACATCTGGCAAAGAAAAAATTTCAAACATTTATAAAGCCCTCACAAAACTTTACAGACCCCACAACATACCCCCCAAAATGGGTTGAGGGGTTGAACAGATACTTCCTCAAAGAAGACAGGAATGCAGTGTGTAGACCACTCAAGAAAGAATTGAACTTCCATATGACCCAGCAATTCCACTTGGAATCTACTCCAATAGCACAAAAACTTTAATTCAAAAAGATACCAGCACTAGTCACCATAGCCAAGATCTGGAAACACCCTAAGTGCCCAGGAATAACTCAGTGGATAAAGAAACTATGGTAAATATACATAAATGGCATACTATCCAAGGAAAGAGGAAATCTTTGTAGTGGGCTGCAACTTGGATGGAGCTAGATCCTGAGCATAGTGATTCAAGGGAGAAGGACAAATACCAAATGATCTCTCTCACTTGTGGAGGGTAACATAACACAGTAATGGAATAAACAATGGTCAATGCTACAAATCCGAGGTTATGTCTATAAAGCTAAGTTTACTAATTCAGGGTTTGTAGGATCAGGGGGTTAGAGGGAAGCTAGGCAACAGTGGATGAACACTGATACTATGTGGTAAGTTTGCTGTAACAATACGGTATTCCTTAAAAAATAGTATCATTTGGCCACTTACTACCTGTATTGCAAACCATAACACCCAAAAGGAGAGAGAAAGTAAAAGGGAATGTGCCTGCCACAGTGGAAGCGGGGGGATGGGGTGGGTGTGGTGGGAAGGATACTGGGAATATTGGTGGTGGGGAATGGGCTTTGGTGGAGAATGAGTACTCAACATTGTGTGACTGAAATATAAAAATTTGTAAGTCTGTAAAAAAATGTTTTATTGGGGCTGGAGCGATAGCACAGTGGGTAGGGCATTTGCCTCGCACGTGGCTGACCTGGGTTTGATTCCAAGAATCCCATATGGTCCCCCGAGCACCGCCAGGAGTGATTCCTGAGTGCATGATCCAGGAGTAGCCCCTGTGCATCGCTGGGTGTGACCCAAAATGCAAATAATAATAATAATAATAATAATAAGTTTTATTAATGATAAAAAGGAAAGTTTTTCTCAGGCAAGGCCAAAATGGTCTAATAGTAAAGGCAGTATTTAAAAAAATAATAATAATATCATTAACACTATAGTAAATTATATTTTTTATATTGAATCAATGTGAGATACAGTTACAAGTTTTTGTGTTTGAGTTATAATCATACAGTGATCAAACACCCATCCCTCCACCAATGCACATTCCCCATCACCAATGTCCCCAGTAAACCCCCTCTTTCCCACCCTGCTCTTGCCTTCATATTTCCCCCACACTCTCTCTCTCTCTACTTTGGGGCATTATAGTTTGCAATACAGATACTGAGAGGTTATCATGTTTGGTCCTTCATCAACTTTCAGCACACATCTCCCATTCCAAACGATTCCTCCACCCATTATTGACTCAGTGATCCGTTCTCTATTCCAGCTGCCTTCTCCCCCAGCTCATTAGACAGACTTCCAACTATGGGGCAATATTCCTGACCCTTGTGTCTACTGTTCTTGGGTGTTAGTCTCATATTATGTTATTTTATATTCCACAAATGAGTGCAGTCCTTCTACATCTGTCCCTCTCTTTCTGACTCATTTCACTTAGCATGTTACTTAGCATGTCTATCTACTTACAGAGACTGGCACACATTCAAAAGAACAAAAGCAACTAGTGCTGGCATGGATATGGAGAGAAAGGGAAGCTCTTTCACTGTTGGTGGGAATGCCAACTGGTCTAGCCTTTCTGGAAAACAAAATGAACATTTCTTCAAAAACTAGAAATTGAGCTTCCTCATGACCCCACAATACCACTTCTAGGAATTTATCCTGAGGGTGCAAAAAAGCACAGTAGAAAAGACATCTGCACCTGTATGTTCATTGCAGCACTGTTCACTGTTCACAATCTAGAAACAATCTGAGTGCCCAAGAACAGACAACTGGTTAAAGAGACTTTGATAAATCTACAGAATTGAATACTATGCAACTGTTTGGAGAGATGAAATCATGTAAATTGTGTTTTATAACTTTAAAAAAAATGAAAAACATTCCCACAAGATAATACAAGCAAACTTTTGTGAGACATGGAGGTTTCCTGGAACGAAGGAACAGAATAATGCTGGCTAGTTTAGCAAGGCTGGGGCTAGGACTGAGGAGAGAAGAGTGATAAGAAGAAAGTAGGAAATAGGTGGATTTGGAAAATACTTAGGTGTCCGCTCAGCTCTCAGACCTCTGGCTAAAGAAAAGGGATCTGGGAAGAGAAATGACATCTTTATGGAGGTTTCTGGCACCAAATTTTACTGAGTATACTCCTAAAGATGGAAAGCCCTCCTTCTGTGAGTTCTTATAACAAAGTGACTGCAGCACACCTTGGAGAGATACTCAGGAATCAGAGGAGGCAGAGATGAAGGAGGGATACTGAAGGACAGCAGTAAGGAAAATATTTAGTGAACTGATGTTGCTTATACTGTCGAGGTCCCTGACCAAGGAATGTTATGAGGCCCATGGCCAAGTGTTTTTGTGTGTCCTAGACAAGGGGTGTGATTCAAAACCTAACCAGGGGTGTGATGAGGGCTTTAGTCAGAGGGTATCAGAAGAGCCTTAATAAGCAGGTGTGATGGAAAAAAACTGGAAGACATGATAAGTTGGAAGAGAGCAACTTCAAAATTCTGGAGCCTTACCAGTCCCTAGGATGGTGGGGAGGGTTGAAAGGAGGCCACAGATCCCTTGAATCTCCATATCCCTGAGAAAATTTTTTTGTTGTTGTTTCAAGTATATCAATGCATTTGTGGCATTTCTACTTCATTCATGTAGCAGCTTGCAGAGGGCTGTCAGAGAGCTCAGGGTTGGTGGTAGACTTTAGCTTCCTCCCAAATCTTCACAATCCTTTGGACTTTGTTGTGAACAATAGGTATCTTTCAATCTTATGCAACCAAACTTATGCAGATATCCATGTCTCCTTTTCTCTTCCAATTCATCATCATCTCAAAATTCCCTCGCATGTTGACACTCTAAATCACAAATGTATGTAGGAGAGCCTTAGGGTACCACTTTAAAATCTCTTCCACATTAGGACCAGGTCACAGACCCAGCTGGGGAGAAGCAATCAGTGGACATACAATAGTTCCTTCCTAGGGAGTGGAAGTCGTGGAATTAATCCCAGACATGCACTGTCCACTATAGCACTGTCCTCCTGTTGTTCATCGATTTGCTCAAGCGGGTACCAGTCTCCACACTGCATTCCTGTCTTCTTTGAGGAAGTATCTGTTCAACCCCTCAACCCATTTGTCTCCATTGTGAGACTTGTTGTTACTGTTTTTGGCATATCGAATATACCATGGGGAGCTTGCCAGGCTCTACCATGCGGGCAAGGTACTCTTGGTAGCTTGCCAGGCTCTCTTAGAGGAATGGAGGAATCAAACCCAGGTCGACCGTGTGCAGGGCAAACACCCTACCCGCTGTGCTATTGCTCCAGCCCAGGCATGTACTAACACCATATAAACCTATAACTAACACCATATAAACCTATAAGGTTAGAAGGAACCTATGGAAGTCCAAAGGTGAAAAACTGCACACTGTGTTCAACTGCCTCCCATAACTGGTAGTCCATTGACCTAGCACACTATCAATGTTTAAGAAATACTCTTAAGAAAAACATTGACTTTATCATATGACTTGCATTTAGGGATAAATAGTTCATTCAGGAGTAGCAAGACCCTACTTTTTCTCAATGAGGCATAAATTTGCTTGAGTGTGTGCCCAAAATTCTTTGAATTTTCATGAAAACGGAGCTATTGAGAGCCAAGACACTCCAAATATAGGCAACTACCTCATTCTGACTCATCAAGAGGATTTTCTTCTCACACTCATTCCCCAGTAGCCTGGACTCGGTGCTGGTGCTGAATCCATTTCTGACACCAAAGGAACATCCTAATTAATTTGTCCATCTGGGTAATTCCATTGCTTCTCGTGGAATAAACATGTGATTATGGGCACCTACCTTGTATCTGGCACTACCTTTCTAGGTTCTAGGGAATCAGTTATGAGAAAAATTTAATCCCTTTCCTCTGTCCACAGCAGAGGTTTCCAAATTTATTTGGCCTACAGCTCCCTTTTGAGAATTATTCACTGTTACCCGGAAGAACGTAGGTAACACCCTAAATTGCCCCACCATGGATACTAGTCTTTGCCAGCTATCTGGTAAGTAAATACTTCCCCCAACTTAACTGGGTATGTTTTATTTATCCTGTCCCTTGTAATGCAGAATCTTCTTAGTTTGATGTAGTTTCCATCTCCATTTTAAATTAACTTTTTTGTATGGTAAGAAATAGAGAACTAGATTCAAATTTTTCATATGACTAAACATTTTTGCAACACCATTTGTTGAAGAGACTTTACTTGTTTTACCTTTTGTGCACCCATTCATTTATAGAACATAAATTGTACATATATCTAAAAGTTTACCTCGAGGGCCCTATTTCTGTTCCATTTGTATAAAAATCTGCCTTTATTCTGGTGCCTACCATTTTTATTGCTACAACTTTATCACTTGATCATTTCACTTGACATCCCTTTGCTCATCAATTTGCTTGAGCAGGCGCCAGTAATGTCTCCATTCGTCCCTGTCATGTGCTAGTGTAGCCCAATGGCGTCTGTTCATTGTAGGAACACGAACAGCCTCAAACCGTGATTGTTTAGGGTTTTGATGAAGAAGTCTGACCATCTTGTAGGTGGGCAGCCATGCAATCTTTTGATATCCCATGGAATCCAGTCGGTAATGGCTCTAGTCCAGCAGTTGTCTCCAAATCTCATTACGGGTTCAGCCCATCTGATTTTTGACACCTTGGCAAACGAGACAGCATCCCTGATTCTAGACCATCGATGGAGGTCGGTATTCCAGATTCATTTTTTCATTTGAGTGAAGCATGATACTCCAAGCACAACTCTTTCAATTCCCCTTTTGGAGAACCGAATAGCATTCTCATTCTGTTTTCATAGGGCCCAGGTCTCTGAGGCATATGTTAATGCAGAAAGAACAGTGGAATTGAAGAGAACCAGAACCAGAACCAGAACCAGAGGTTCTTCGTCCTCTTAGCTATTTCTTTGATGGTCTTGAAGGCATTCCAAGCCACTCTCTTCCTCCTGCACAACTCAGGTCCCAGGTCACTCATCATGTTGACTTCTCAACCTAGGTACACATAACTGCTGCATTCAAAGACGTTCGTCCCGTTGAGAGCAAATGGAATGTTAGGAAAGAGACTATTTCTTATAAACATTGTCTTTGTGAGATTTAGCTGTAGTACGACCTTTCCACACTCATAGTCAAAATTGGCCAGCATTTGTGCTGCTTGTCTGATGTTTGGTGTTATTAGAACCATGTCATCAGCGAAGCAGAGGTGGTATAGTTATCAACCTTCTATCTTCACTCCTATTCCTTCCCATTCCAGTCGTTGCATGACGTTCTCAAGGATGGAACTGAAGAGTTTTGGTGAAATGGTATCACCCTGCTGAATCCCTCTCTTGACGTCAATGATAACCTCCCTGTAGAATGGTGAGATCCTGGTAGTGAATCCGCAATACAGCTCACGGAGAATCCTGATGTATTGAGTTTGAATGACCTGTTTGGTTAGGGCTTCGATGGCCGCTTTAGCCTCAACAGAATCAAAGGTCTTCTTTAAATCAAGGAACGTTAGACAGAGCGGCATCTTGAACTCCCGAGAAACCTCAATGAGCTTGGTTATCATATGGATATGGTCGATTGTGCTGAATCCTTTTCGGAAACCAGCTTACTCGCATGGTTGTCCTTCATCTAGTGTTCTGCCAATCCTATTCAGGATGGCTCGAGTGAACAGCTTGTAGACAACAGAAAACAGACAGATTGGGTGATAGTTGCCAATGTCATGGATGTCTCCCTTCCTGTACAGTAGTACAGTCCTGTTGGTTTTCCATTGGTATGGAAACTTACATTCAGACAGGTGGCATGTGAAGAGCCGAACCAGTGTATTGATGAGTACTAATGGCAGGTTCTTCAGATGTTAGGGTCTGGCCTTGTCTGGGCCAGGTGTTTTTCTCTTCTTTACTGACAAAATGGTGTGTCGGATTTCCGAAGGGAGAACATTGGGAACGACATCTTCATCCTGCGGAATTTGGTATGTGGGCAGATGGACGTGGCTATCAAAGATATCTGAGAAGAAGTCATGGATAATCTTCTCCACTGACATTCTGGGAGATGTGATAGATTCATCAGGACGTCGGAGGGCAGTCATCTTGGTCTTGTAGTTGGCGAAGGATAGCTGGGTGTTGTGAATGCTTTTCCCAGCTTCTGCCACATCTACCAGCACTGTTGCTCTTGTCTCTCTTTTTTTTAAATTTTTTTTTTTTGCTGTTCTCTCTTTGAGGTCTTCCTTGATCGCTTCTCTGCACTGCTTTATGACCTCGGACGTTCGCTTGTGGTTGCCTGAGGCTTGCACCAAGCCACATTGGCTAATGAGCTCGAGAGTTTTCGAAGACAGGAGTCTTTGTGGCTATCTCTCTTGGTGTTCTTCACACAATCATGTAGGTGCTGAACCAATCGATCGTATTCCTCATCAATGTTGTCAATAATGGTATCTTCCCAGGTTGCAGAAATAGTGACAAAGAGCTCCAAGTTGGTGGTCGTTCTGGGAGTTCTCTTCTTAAACTTTTCAGCCCTTTCTCCCTGCTCTGTGAAGTAGAATTCTGCATAAAGGAGACAGTGGTCTGATCTCGTTTGGAATTTTGGGGCAACAGCAACATGGGGTCAGGAAAGACCATCGATTGAATATGATGTGGTCAATTTCATTGTTGAATCGTCCACCGGGAGACTCCCATGTCCAATGTTTAGATTAGGCCTTCTGGAATTATGAGTTACCATGAATGGTCTTGGTCAACATGATGATCTCAGACAGTCTCTCACCCTGTTCGTCCCATTCTAGGCCATGGGTCCCAATGTGGAGTTCTTCGGCTGATCTTCTCTGTCCTATCTCAGCATTAAAATCACCGACAATGATCTTGTAGAAGGTGTGGTCTTCTTTATAAAGAACTTCTCCAACTCCATGTAAAACTTCTCAATTTCTCCTTCACTATAATTGGATGTTGGTGCAGAGACAACGAAGATAGAAACTGCCAGCAGTGAGCTACATCTATTCAAGTGTAATCATCCGATTCGGGATGTTAGGCATTCAAATGAATCAGTTTTTATGGCCAAGTTCGTGTTGACAAGGACACCGACTCCACCAATGTCTCTTTTGTCGCATGTTCTGAGCAACACTTCTTCTCCAGTGTCTAAAACAGCGTGATGTGATTGATGCCTTCTCGTCTCAGTCAGACCAATGATGTCGTATTTGATCTTTCGTGTTTTCACCATCAGGTCCTCAATGGATGCATCTGATGCGAGGCCAGCCACATATACTTTTTCAGATAGAGAAAGGAGCACCAAATAAAGGGTGTTGGGAGGATCCTCCCAGGATGGGAGAAGCATGCTGAAAGTAGACTATACTAAACATGATTGCCACTCAATGCCTCTTTTGCAAACCAAAACACCCAAAAGGAGAGAGAGAACAAAAGGGAATGCCCTGCCATAAAGGCAGGGTGGGGTTGGGGGGATAGGGGGTGGGCAGGATACTGGGACCCGTGATGGTGGAAAATGGGCACTGGTGGAGGGATGGGTGTTTGATCATTGTATAATTGAAACCCAAGCACAAAAATTTGTAAATCTACAACTGTACCTCATGGTGTCTCACTAATACAAATTAAAAAAAAAAAGTACATACAGTCATTTTTGTCCTTCTTCGTTTTGGCAGCATAGTTCAGCCCTGAGATTTTATCAGCCTCTCCTTCCTCACCTTTCTTTACGCCGCCGTATTGGTGGCTCTTTCAGGTTCAGGGAAATGAGACCCATTGTATTTACTGGTTTGGTCATATCGAATACACCACGGATAGCTTGCCAGTCTCTGCCGTGCAGGTGGGACACTCTTGGTAGCTTGCCAGACTCTCCGAGAGGGATAGAGGCTTTTAGGGCAGCCACCTCTAATTGTCCTTGCAGGTGTTCCCATGGTTCAAATCATATTTGAAGCCCATCAAATATGGTGCGGTAACCTTGCATAAAGTGTTTTATGATGTGTCATGCAGCCGCAAAAAAGCATCCTGGAATGTGGCACCGGCTTGGGAGTGGAGATAGTGGAGGTAGTGGAGGTCTGCCGGGCTGCTGGGAGTAGGCAGAGGATCTCTGTTCCTGGGTCCGTTGAGCCTGGAGTCCAAGGTCACAGAGTTCCACTTACCTGGTTCTGTGGGGCTTCACTCATGTGTGAGTCTCGGCCCGAGTGTCCGGAAAGTGTCCTGGAGCATGGCGGTGGCTGGGTAGTGGAGGTAGTGGAGGTAGTGGAGGTCTGCCGGGCTGCTGGGAGCAGGCAGAGGATACTAGTATACTACAACTTTATAGTATAATTTAAAACAGGGATAAAGAGAAGCCTCTCACCTTTTATTTCAGAATGTCTAATTGGGGGGGTGGGAATCCTATATAAATTTTAGCATATTTAATTAATACCCTTAAAAATTCCATAGAAATTTTTATGAGGACTGCACTGAATCTGTATAGTGCTTTGGATAGGATGGTAATTTTAGCAATGTTGATGCCTCCAATCATGAATAGGCAAGGGACATGCTTCTAATTCCTTATTTCTTCTATTTCTTTTAGCAGTTATTTATAACAGTTTTAATTTTATGCATCATTCAATTCCTTTTCTGATTCCCAGGTATTTGATGGGGAGGAACACAAATATTAATGGAATTGTATTTTTTATTTCTTTCTCTTCAAACTCTTTCATATAAAGATTCAGCAGATTAGTGTGTGTTTATTTTGTGGCTCCAATCTTATTGTATAGAATTATTGTTTTCTGGAGTTTCTTGATGGGTTCTTCAGGGTTCTCTTAGTATGATATTATATCATCTACAAACAGTTGTAGTTTGACTTCTTTTCCAATTTGAATATGTCTCTACTGTCTAATTACTGTGTAAAGGATTTCCAATAAATATATTGAATAATAATGGTGACTTCCTTTCCTCCTGCCTAGATATCTTTAAAGGAGACTCAGTTTTGTTTCATGATGTTAGCTATGGGTTTGTGACATAGGGCTTCAATATTGAAGAAAGCTCCCTGTATTTCAAATTTTTGAGGTTTTTGTCATAAATGGACTGGAGAGATAGCAGAGCTGGTAGGGCATTTGCCTTGCACGCGACCAACCTGATATGATTCCTCCATCCTTTTCGGAGAGCCCAGCAAGCTACCAAGAGTATCCTGCCTGCCCAGCAGAGCCTGGCAAGCTCCCCGTGGCGTATTTTATATGCCAAAAACAGTAACAAGTCTCACAATGGAGACATTACTGGTGCTCACTTGAGCAAATCGATGAACAATGGGAGGACAGTGCTATTACAGTGCAGTGCTTATTGTCATAAATGTATTTTGGAACTTGTTGAATGATTATGTGTATATTATTATAATATTTTTGTATTAATATATTTTATAATATTAAAAACTTGTGATATTGAACCATCCTTGCATCCCTGGAATAAATCTTATTTGATCATAGTAGATAATCCTTTTAATGTATGATTAATTGGGTTTAAGATATTTTTAGAATAGTTTAATCTATGTTTATCAGTGTAATATTTTTGGTTGTTTTTCACAGAACCGGGAAACAATTTCATTTTTCTCCCTTTCCCATTTTGACAGCACTCCTCACTTATTCCTTGTTTTTTTAATCCATACATGTCAATGAAATTTTTCTTTACTTTAGAATTAAACTTTCTACTTTTCAAAAGGGTTCTATGAGTTGGTAAGGCATTGAAAACAATGTAAATTATGTTTTTTACATAATCTTAAGTTTTTATATTTGAAATACGATTAATTTACTAAGACAAAATTCTATTAATTCGACATGACCAAACTCTGCATGTAGAAACATCTTCAATGTGCTTATCTTTGCCATGGGCTCACTGAGCTACGCCAAAGTTAGTAGCTAGGTTTTAGTCATGTTAAGAGCATGAGATGTGCAAATTCAAAATTGTGTGTGTGTGTGTGTGTGTGTGCACGTGTGTGTGTGTGTGAAGAATGCCATGGTCACTTGATCATTTGATCACTTGACATCCCCTTACTCATCAATTTGTTCAAGTGGGTGCCCGTAACGTCTCCATTCAACCCTGTCGCGTGTTAGTGTAGCCTAATGGCGTCTGCTCGCTCCAGGAACACAAAGAGCCTCAAATCGATCATTCAGGGTCTTGACGAAGTCTGACCATCTCGTAGGTGGGTGACCACGTGACATTTTGACGTCCCGTGGAATCCAGTCGGTAATGGCTCTAGTCCAGTGGTCATTTCCAAATCTCACTAGTGTCCAGTCCATCTGATTTTCAACACCTTGGCAAACAAGACAGCATCCCTGATTCTTGATCGTCAACGGAGGTCGGAACTTTGGATTCTTTCTTTCATTTGAGTGAAGTGTGATACTCCAAGCATAGCTCTTTCGATTTCCCTTTCGGAGACCCGAATAGCGTTCTCATCCTGTTTTCATAGGGCCCAGTTCTCTGAGGCATATGTTAATGCAAAAAGAACAGTGGAATTGAAGAGATGTGCCCGGAGCCCGAGGTTCTTTGTCCTCTTAGCTATTTCATCAACACCTTTGAAGGTGTTCCAAGCTGCTCTCTTTCTCCTTCACAACTCAGGTGCCAGGTCATTCGTCATGTTGAGTTCTCGACCTAGGTACACATAACTATTGCATTCAGAGATGTTCATTCCATTGAGAGCAAATGGAACATCAGGAACGAGACCATTTCTCATAAATATTGTCTTCATGAGATTCAGCTGTAGTCCAACCTTTCCACACTCATGTTCGAAGTTGGCCAGCATTTGTGCCAGTTGGCTAATATTTGGTGTTATTAGAACAATGTCATCAGCGAAGCAGAGGTGGTGTAGTTGCCAACCTTCTATCTTCACTCCTATTCCTTCCCATTCCAGTCATCGCATGATGTTTTCAAGGGTGGCATCGAAGAGTTTCGGTGAAATGGTATCACCCTGCCGCACCCCTCTCTTGACATGGATGATCACTTCCTTGTAGAATGGTGAGATCCTGGTAGTGAATCCATAGCACAGCTCACGGAGGATCCTGATATATTGAGTTTGAATGACCTGTTTGGCTAGGGCTTCGATGGCCGCTTCAGTCTCAACAGAATCAAAGGTCTTCTTTAAATCAATGAACATTAGACAGAGTCATTTAAAAGTCATAGTATAGATCATATAGAATACCTGGAATGGATTAAAGTTTGTGTGGATGAATTCAGAGTATTTTTTATATGGTGCACTTGCATATGGAATCTGAAAAATAGTGTAGGTTCTCAACCACTGACCTGTGGACCAGGACTGGTTCACTAGCCTAAACCTGTTGAAAAATACTACTCTTAGTCAAGGCCACCAAAAACCTTAACTCCATACTGTTGCCCCTGAAACACCATTCCTTGACTCTGAAATCAATCACAATATCGTCACTGTAGTCTTCCTTGGTGAGCTTAAATACCATATAATCATACGATAGAAGAACAATGTTTATCAATGAAGAGTTCTTGCATTCAGTCAATGAACACTAATTCAGTTGAGAAGCAATATGCCTGGAATATTAATTTTACATCAACTTTCTCTTCCATTTAAAAATTAGGATTAAACTATGAACAGAAATTAAATTAGTTTGACAAAGTTAAATTCATACCAGGTTAAAAGTTGCAGTTTCACAGACCAGAGTTGTAATGAAGGAGTAAAGTAGAGCTATTAAGTATGACAGGTGAAAGAAAAAAAAGCTTTGGGTTAAAATATGGTTCTACTATTCTCATGTCAGACAAGTTATTTAACTCTCTGATCTCAACGGCACATTATTAACAGATAATATTGGACTAGGGGTGTGGTTCACCTACCTGCATATCTAAGGCTCTAAGTTCAGTGCCCACGTTACTAAAACTATAAATAAACAAAATAAAATTTAAAAACAGGAAAAAGTATAATAAATATACTTTCAATCGCTGTTTTGAGTGCATTTCTAAAAAAACAGCTTGGCTCTCACTAAGTATTGACATTACTACAGAGTTACAGAATCTACAAGTCATGTACAAGAACTCTAACTCAATCAAAATTATTGTCGGAAGCTCTTCTAGAACTCATTTGTGCCCATTCTGCTTATATTTGAAAGCCCAAAATTCTTACCATAGTCAGGGCTAAAACTTTTGCACTGTACATGTGTGACATCTAGCAATCTATTGCCCCCAGTTACAGTATCTTCTCTGTTCTGTTCTGCGCCCTGCATGAGTATTTTTCTTTGCTGGCTGGTACTGATGCTTCATCAGTAGAGGGTGCTGGAGAGACACTGCAGAAGGATAGGGGTTTGCTCCTATTTAATTGCTTGCCATTTCTGTAAACTTCTCCAGTACATGCCATTTCTTCACCATGAAGCTTTTGTAGTACCCATTTTCCCATAGTTTGGCTCCTAATGTTACACAGCTTTCTTACCTAGGGCTGCACTCTTGAATGCATATGGTTTCTCCCACTCCAGACTCCACCAGTGCATGGTGGTCACCAGCGTTCAGAAGCAATGTTTTCATAGCAGAATGTCTACAATGAGATGCTGTACATGAACAATTTCTCCCACACCATGAATGTCTAACAAATTCTTCTGATGAAGCACCAGAGACTTCTCTACTAGGAAATGTGATAATCAGCTACAGTCATGAGGTCTCAGAGGGTCAGATTTCAGGTGACTGCAGGGAGGGGGAGGTTCTTTCCTAGGTGATTCCTCTTAGCAGGAAGTGGGTGCTCCCTTGGTCTACCATCCTATACACTTTACAGTTCTCATCGTTTTTGACTGGCTAGTACCTAATTTCTCCAACATCCTCCTACAGTTACTAATTCTTTACTTTAAGTCACCTTCAGGTTCGGCAGGGTGATACCATTTCACCGAAAGTCTTCAGTGCCACCCTCGAGAACATAATGCGACGACTGGAATGGGAAGGAATGGGAATGAAGATAGATGGTCGGCAACTACACCACCTCCGCTTTGCTGATGACATTGTTTTAATAACACCAAACATCAGCCAAGCGGCACAAATGCTGGCCGACTTTGACCATGAGTGTGGAAAGGTAGGACTACAGCTGAATCTTACGAAGACAATGTTTATGAAAAACAGCCTCGTTCCTGATGCCCCATTCGCTCTCAACAGAACGACCATCTCCGAATGCAACAGCTATGTATACCTAGGTTGAAAAGGCAACATGACAAATGACCTGGCACCCGAGCTGCGCAGGAGGAAGAGAGCGGCTTGGAACTCCTTCATGAGCGTCAAAGAAATAGCTAAGAGGACGAAGAACTTCCGGCTCCGGGCACATCTCTTTGATTCCACTGTTCTTCCTGCATTAACATACCCCTCAGAGACCTGGGCCCTACGCAAACAGGATGAGAACGCTATTCGGGTCACCCAAAGAGGAATTGAAAGAACTATGCTTGGAATATCACGTTTCACTCAAATGAAAGAAAGAATTCGGAGTTCCGACATCTGTCAATGATCAAGAATCAGGGACGCTGTCTCATTTGCCAAGGTGTCAAAAATCAGATGGGATGATCACATAATGAGATTTAAAGACAACCGCTGGACTAGAGCTGTTACTGACTGGATTCCATGGGATGTCAAAAGACTACATGGCCACCCCTACCAGATGGTCAGACTTCTACATCAAGATCATGAATGATCGGTTTGAGGCTCTTTGTGTTCCTAGAGCGAACGGATGCCATTGGGCTACACTAGCATGCGACAGGGACAAATGGAGATGTTACTGGCGCCCGCTCAAGCAAATCGACGATTAACGGGAAGTCAAGTGATCAAGTGAAGTCACCCTCATCTAATAACTGGTTTTTCTCTTCTGATTTGACCCTTCGTCTGACTGGCCTTTCATTGCTGGGATTGGACTTTTAGTAGCAGCCTATTCTGAATGCCAAAGTTGTCCCTTAGTTATGGAAGATGACAAAGGAAATAAGAATCATAAAAGAAGTTAATGAAGTGAAGACCATTTCTATGTAGGAACAATTACCTTCGGAGAAAACCCAGTCTGGAACTGGGTTACAACCTAAACAAAAGAACAGCCGGGGTTCTCCAGCTAAAAAAGCACAGTGGGCTTCACTGGGAACTTACAAAGAGAAAACATGAGGACAAGGGGAACCTGGCTAACCCAACTGAATGGAATTCTTGTTGAGGGTAGGATAGGATGGTAAGATATTCAGAGTCAGAAGGAAGAATTAAATAAGATAGTTGGGGAGTGGGGGCTGCAATGGTTCAAGCTGAAACCAGACTAAGTGGGCCATTGACAGAACCCAAGAAAGAGGCTATGTCAAAGAAAAGCACAGAAGGAGGCTGGCTAAGGAGAGCTTCTGAATAGGAAGGTGTTACCAGTGAGGCAATGATGGAAAACTAGTTTTGAAACTAAGAGGCCTATCATGTGTCTAAAGAAAAACAAAGGTGACTCGAGACTGTAGGATGACAATGGGTTTGTCCTTTCAGCCTTGCACTGGGAACTTAGTTTACCTTAAAGCAATGTCCTTTTTGTATGGACACAGAAAGACAGTTAATATTATGCTTTGTAACTTAGGAGTTGATTGACTCCAATAATATTTACTCCTGGGCATCTGTTCTCTCGACTCAGTTGACTCTAGTTCCTAGCACCCCAAAAGCAGGGTCCTGAAGAGGAACTGAATGGACCCAGGGCAAGCTGTGAGCTACCCTGGCATTGAAATTGGCCAGGCCAAAGTTTCACAATACTCAACTATAAGTTAAGAGCATGATCATAGACAAATGCTGTCATGATCCAAAAGTAATGACGAGACTAGGATCCTGCTGGGGTTAGGAAGACTAACCTGGCCTGAGGACTGTAGTAAGATATCCTCAGGAAGAACCAAACTTTAAGTTGATATATCTCTTACTGTGCTCATACTTAATGATATTGCAAGAAATATTAGAAGTAGACTTACTACAACTATTTAAGTGGATTGCTAGCTGAGAAAAGAAGAAAGCAACACACCCTGAATGGAATCCCGCCCTTACGCAGATCTCCTAGTAATCCACAGTAATCTCTTTAGATGAGATTTTATCCTTGAGTTAATCTCCTGGAGGCTTGGTCTTTTTGTTTGTTCATTTTTGCTTTTATTTCTTTTATTAGTGGAACACTATGAGGTACAGTTATAGACTTACAAATTTTTGTGCTGGGTTTCAGTTATACAATGATCAAGTAACCATCCATCCACCAGTGCCCATTTTCCACCACCACGGGTCCCAGTATCACTCCCACCCCCCATTCCCCTCATCCCACCCAGCCTCTGTGGCAGGGCATTCCCTTTTGTTCTCTTGCTTTCCTTTTGGATGCTGTGGTTTGCAAGAGAGGCATTGAGTGGCAATCATGTTTGGTCTATAGACGACTTTCAGCATGCTTCTCCCATCCTGGGAGGATCCTCCCAACGCCCTTTATTTGGTGCTCCCTTCTCTATCTGAGCTCCCTCTTCCCCTATCACGTGTGGCTGACCTCCAAGTCAGGGAGCAAAATTCCTGGTACTAATCTCGGCCACTCTTGGGTGTTAGTCTCCTATTTTGTTATTTTATGTTCCCCAGATGAATGCAATCTTTCAGTGTCTATCCCGTTCTCTCTGACTCATTTCACTTAACATGATACTTTCCATGTAGTACCACTTGTATGTAAATTTTATGAATTCATCTTTTCTAACAGCTACATAATACTCCTTTGTGTAGATGTGCCAAAGTTTCTTTTACTAGTCATCTGTTCTCGGACACTCAGGTTTTTTCCAGATTCTGGCTATTGTAAAGAGTGCTGCAATGAACAAACAAGTGCAGATGTCACTTCGACTATACTTTTTTGCCTCTCTGGGATATATTCCCAGGAGTGGTATTGCTGGGTCAAATGGGAGCTCAATTTCTAATTTCTTGAGAATCGTCTGTACTGTATTTCAAAAGGGTTGAACCAGTCGGCATTCCCACCAGCAGTGAAGGAGGGTCCCTTTCTCGCCACATCCACGCCAATACCAGTTGCTTTGTTCTTTTGGATGTGGGCCAGTCTCTGTGGTATGAGATGATATCTCATTGTTGTTTTGATCTGCATCTCCCTGAGGATTAGTGATTAGGAGAATTTTTTTCATGTGTTTTTTAGCCATTCGAATTTCTTCTTTGAGATTTTTTCTGATCATTTCATGGCCCCATTTTTGGATAGGTTGGGTGCTTTCTTCTTGTGGAGTTCAACCAGTACCTTGCATATCCTTGATATCAAACCCTTCTCAGATGTGTATTCGGCGAATATCCTTTCCCATTCTGCAGACTGTTTTTGTATTTTGGTCACTTTCTTTGGAGGTGCAGAAGCTTCTTAGTTTAAGATAGTCCCATTTGTCTACCTCTGTTTTCACTTGCTCGGCCAGTGGCGTGACATCTTTGAAGATAACATTTGCTTCAATATCATGGAGGGTTTTGCCAACTTTGTCTTCAATGAACCTTATGGATTTCGGTCTGATGTTGAGGTCTTTAATCCATTTTTATCTTACTTTTGTACATGGCGTTAGGCAGAGATCTGAGCCCACTTTTTTGCATGTAGCCGTCCAGTTTTGCCAGCACAATTTGTTAAAGAGGCTTTCCCTGCTCCACTTCACTTTTCTTGCCCCCTTATCGAAGATTAGATGATCATTATGCTTGAGGGGAGATGTCAGTATATTCAACCCTGTTCCATTGGTCTACAGCTCTAACTTTGTTCCAGTACCATGCTGTTTTAATTATTACTGCTTTGTATTAGAGCTTGAAGTTAGGGAAGTTGATTCCTCCCATTTTCTTTTCCCCAAGAATTGATTTAGCTATTCGTGGGGGCTTATTGTTCCATATAAATTTCAGGAGTGTTTACTCCATTTCTTTGAAAATGTCATGGGTATTGTATAGGGATCACATTGAATTTGTACAGTGCTTTGGGAAGTATTGCCATTTTGACAATGTTAATTCTCCCGATCCATGAACAGGGGATATTTTTCCATTTCCTCATGTCCTCTTTTATTTCCTGAACTAGAGTTTTGTAGTTTTCTTTGTACGGGTCCTTTACTTCCTTAGTTAAGCTGATTCCTAGGTACTTGATTTTCTGAGGCACAATTGTGAACGGGATTGTTTTTTTCATGTCACTTTCTTCTCTCTCACTGTTTGCGTATAGGAAAGCCATGGACTTTTGGGTATTGATTTTATAGCCTACAACTTTACTATACAAGTCTATTGTTTCTAGGAGTTTCTTGGTGGAGATTATAGGGTTCTATAAGTATAGTATCATATCATCTGCGAATAGTGAGAACTTAATTTCTTCCTTTCCTACCTGAATGCCCTTAATATCTTTTACTTGCCTAATCGATATTGCAAGTACTTCCAGTACTATATTGAACAGCAGTGGAGAGAGTGGGCATCCTTGTCTCATCCCTGATCTTAGAGGAAAGTCTCTCAGTTTTTCCCCATTGAGGATGATGCTTGCTGTAGGCTTGTGGTAGATGGCTTTAACTATGTTGAGGAAAGTCCCCTCTATACCCATTTTGGCTAGGGTTTTCATCATAAAGGGGTGCTGGATCTTGTCAAATGCTTTCTCTGCATCTATTGATATGATCATATGCTTTTTATCTTTTCTTTTGTTGATATGACAGATTATGTTGATTGATTTCCGAACGTTAAACCATCCTTGCATCCCTGGGATGAATCCTACTTGGTCATAGTGTATGATCTTTTTGATGAGTAGTTGGAATCTATTTGCTAGTAGTTTGTTGAGGATCTTTGCATCTGTATTCATCAGGGATATCGACCTGTAATTCTCTTTCTTTGTGGTATCTCTGTCTGCTTTTGGTATCAGGGTAATATTTGCTTCGTAGAAACTGTTCGGAAGTGTTTTTGATATTTCAATTTCGCGGAAAAGGTTAAAGAGGATTGGGAGTAAGTCCTCTTTAAAGATTTGGAAGAATTCACTAGTGAATCCATACGGGCCAGGACTTTTGTGCTTGGGGAGACTTTTTATTACCATTTCAATTTCCTTGATGGTGATAGGTCTGTTCAGGTATTCCAGGTCTTCTTGGTTCAGCCTTGGGAGTCTGTAGGAGTCTAGGAATTTATCCATTTCCTCGAGGTTTTCATTTTCCGTGGCATAAAGCTTCTCAAAGTATTCCCTGAGGATCCTTTGAATTTCTGTAGTTTCTGTTGTAATGACCCCCTTTTCATTTCTGATTCGGTTTATTAGGGTTTTCTCTCTCCCTTTCTTTGTGAGTTTTGATAGAGGCTTATGAATCTTGTTAATTTTCTCGAAGAATCAGCTCTTGGTTTCATTGATCTTTCGGATTGTTTTGGGGGTTTTCATCTCGTTAATCTCTGCTCTGAGTTTTATTATTTCCTTCCTTCTATTTGGGTTGTGCTCCTTTTGTTGGTCCTTCTCCAAGCTCTTAAGCTGTGAGGTTAGGTTATTTATGTGGTCTCGCTCCTCCTTCCTGAGGAATGCTTGTAGGGCTATAAACTTTCTTCTTAACACAGCTTTTGCTGTGTCCCATAAGATTTGGTAATCGCGTCCTCATTTTCATTTGTTTCTAGGAATCGTTTGATTTCCTCTTTGATTTCCTTTCTAAGTCACTCGTTCAATAGCGCACTGTTTAATTTCCGGGTGTTTGATTCTGTTTTCTGTTTTTGTGTGTGATTTACTTCTAATTTCAGCGCATTATTGTCTGAGAAGATTGTTGATACAATCTCTATCTTCTTAATTTTATGGAGGTATGTTTTGTGGCTCAGCATGTGGTATCACTTAATCACTTAATCACTTAACTTCCCGTTAGTCGTCGATTTGCCTGAGCGGGCGCCAGTAACGTCTCCATTTGTCCCTGTCGCGTGCTAGTGTAGCACAATGGCATCTGTTCGCTTCAGGAACATGAAGGGCCTCAAACCGATCGTTCATGATCTTGACGAAGAAGTCTGACCATCTGGTAGGTGGGCGGCCATGCGGTCTTTTGACATCCCGTGGAATCCAGTCGGTAACAGCTCTAGTCCAGCGGTCATGTTTAAATCTCATTACGTAACCAGCCCATCTGATTTTCGACACCTTGGCAAATGAGACAGCGTCCCTGATTCTTGATCGTCGACGGATGTCAGAACTCCGGATTCTTTCTCTCATTTGAGTGAAACGTGATATTCCAAGCATAGCTCTTTCTATTCTTCTTTGGGAGACCTGAATAGCGTTCTCATCTTGTTTGCGTAGGGCCCAGGTCTCTGAGGCATATGTTAATGCAGGAAGAACAGTGGAATCAAAGAGACGTGCCAGGAGCCGGAGGTTCTTCATCCTCTTAGCTATTTCTTCGACGTTCTTGAAGGCGTTCCAAGCCGCTCTCTTCCTCCTGCGCAGCTCGGGTGCCAGGTCATTTGTCATGTTGACCTCTCGACCTAGGTACACATAGCTGTTGCATTCGGAGATGGTCGTTCTGTTGAGAGCGGATGGGGCATCAGGAACGAAGCTGTTTCTCATAAACATTGTCTTCGTAAGATTCAGCTGTAGTCTTACCTTTCCACACTCACGGTCAAAGTCGGCCAGCATTTGTGCCGCTTGGCTGATGTTTGGTGTTATTAAAACAATGTCATCAGCAAAGCGGAGGTGGTGTAGTTGCCGACCATCTATCTTCACTCCCATTCCTTCCCATTCCAGTCGTCGCATGATGTTCTCAAGGGTGGCACTGGAGAGTTTTGGTGAAATGGTATCACCCTGCCGCACCCCTCTCTTGACATCAACGATCACTTCTTTGTAGAATGGTGAGATCCTGGTAGTGAATCCGCAATACAGCTCATGGAGGATCCTGATGTATTGGGCTTGAATGCCCTGATTGGCTAGGGCTTCAATGACTGCTTCCGTCTCAACAGAATCAAAGGCCTTCTTTAAATCAATGAACGTTAAACAGAGCGGCATCTTGAACTCCCGAGAAACCTCAATGTGCTTGGTTATCGTGTGGATATGGTCGATGGTGCTGATTACTTTGCGGAACCCGGCTTGCTCGCATGGTTGTCCTTCATCTAGTGTTCTGCCAATCCTAGTTAGGATGACTCGAGTGAACAACTTGTAGATGACAGACAATAGGCAGATCGGGCGATAGTTGCCAATGTCATGGATATCTCCCTTCTTGAACAGTAGTACGGTCCTGCTGGTTTTCCATTGGGACGGAACCTTGCATTCAGACAGGTAGCGAGTGAAGAGCCGAGCCAGTGTATTGATGAGTACTGATGGCAGGTTCTTCAGGTGTTCAGGTCTGACTTTGTCTGGGCCGGGTGCTGTTTGTTTCTTTACCGATGAAATGGTGTGTCAGATTTCGGAAGGGAGAACGTTGGGAACGACATATCCATCCTGTGGAATTTGGTATGTCGGCAAGTGGACATGGCTATCGAAGAGATTTGAGTAGAAGTCGTGGATATATCTTGGAGAATGTGGTATATCTTGGAGAATGTTCCATGTACGCTTGAGAGGAATGTGTATTCAGCTTTTTGAGGATGAAGTGTCCTGTATATATCTACTAAGTCTCTTTCTTCCATTGTTTCCCTCAGATGAAGTATGTCCTTGCTAAGCTTGAGTCTGGTTATCTATCAAGAGGTGATAAAGTGGTGTTGAAGTCTCCCACTAGTATTGTGTTGTTATTGATGTCTTTCTCCAAATCTATGAGTAGTCGTTTTAAGTACTTTGCTGGTCCTTCATTCGGTGCATATACATTTAGTATTGTAAGTTCTTCCTGTTGTACAGATCCTTTGATCAATAAGAAATGGCCTTCACTATCTCTTGTGACCTTCTTCACTCTGAAATCAATGTGGTCTGATATTAGGATGGCTACCCCAGCTTTTTTATGGGAGCTGTTTGCCTGTAGGATTGTTTTCCAGCCTTTGACTCTGAGCCTGTGTTTTCTTTGACTATTGAGATGTGTTTCTTGCAGGCAGCAGAATGTTGGGTTCAATTTTCTAATCCATCCTGCCACTCTGTGTCTTTTCATTGGTGCGTTTTGCCCATTCACATTGAGAGAGATTATTGTTATGGGGTTTTGTCCCATTTTTCTGTTGAAATTTGGTGTATTTGAGGGTCCTGTCTTGTCTTACAGTAGCCCATTTAGTTGTTCTTGTAACCATGGTTTTGAGTCTATGAAGTTCTTGAGCTGTTGTTTGTCTGTGAAACTGTGTGTTATTCCTTCTGTTATGAATGAGAGTCTCGCTGGGTAAAGAATTTTTGGTGAGGCATTTATTTCATTGAGTTTTTTTTCACTATATTCCACCACTGTTTTCGGGCCATGAGGGTTTCATCAGACAAATCAGCTGTGAATTTTAAGGATGCTCCTTTGTAGGAAATTTCTTTCTTTGATCTTGCTGCTTTCAGAATTTTGTCTCTATCAAGGTTTTGGTCATTTTGTTCAGGATGTGTCTTGGGGTATTTTTATTCGGATTTCTTCTAGCTGGTACCTTCAGGTCTCCTGAATGTGGTCACAAGTTTTCTTCAGCTCTGGAAACGTTGTAGCAATGATGTCTTTGACAGTTTCTTCTTCATCAGGGTTTTCTTCCTGTCCCTTTGGGACTCCAATAATTCTTATGTTACCCCTCTTGGCTTCATCACGATCTTCTCTTGCCATCTGTTCCCGAATTGTGAAGTCTCTTTTCCATTTTCTGCTCTTTTCTGGAGAGTCTCTAAACTTCATCTTCGAGCTCACTGATTCTGTTCTCAGCAGCTGTTACTCTGCTGCTGATGCCTTCCACTGAGTTTTTCAATTCGCCTACCAGGTTTTTCAGGTCTGACATTTTCGTTTGCATTTTCCTCATTTCTGCCTTCAAATCCTCTTGTCTTTTATTGGCATTGCTTTCTATTGTTTCTTTTAGCTCCTTAAGCATCCTAAGTAGCTCCCTTCTGAATTCCTTGTCAGGGAGGTTGTCTAGTACTGTTGTGTCTTCTGGGATAGCCTCTTCAATAAGAAAGTTTGGTGGGCTTTTGCGTTCCTTTACCATTGTGACCAGTGTGGTTTAGACCTTCATGTTCACTATTACTATTCTGCTTGATATGCAGAATGAATTGAGATAGGCTTAAGAGTTATTGGCTAATGTGTTTCTAGTGGTTGAGCTAACCTAGAGAACCGTAAGAGGGTAACTTATGGTTCCTGTGGGATATGTAGTGGGAGAATAATTTGCAGCCGCATTAGCGGCCGCAGCTCCAGATGGAGTGCCTGGCACTGGGCGCCAGGTGGTACTTGTTTGAATGAGGAGAGAATGCCCGGAGCCGTTCCTATCCCGCGCAGATCAAGGGGGAAAACCGGCTGTTCTAGGGGATCAAGCTAGCTGTGCATGCCCAGAAAGAGTCCCTGGCCCTGGGCGCTGGGTGGTACCTGTTTGAATCCACTTAATTTTTTAACACCCTTACCCCCAAAACCCATTGTGTGACTTTCCCTTGAGAATGCTTGCACCATGTCTTGAATATGCACTATGGCTTTAATAAAATTCTCTCTTATCTCTACTGCCTTATCCTTAACTTTTTTCTCTGATGAAGGGAAATATTATAGGTACACCAGGGTCTTGTACCTGCATTCCTTTTTTTCAGCAACAGTACATAGACATATAATATGCACAATCACCAAGGACTTTCTTAAAAATAGTTTCTTCTCCTACAAGAGGCAAAAGGCAAAAGGTTTTCATGTTGCAATGAATAACATATTTAAATAAAAATATAAAGGTCAAATATATTTCAATAAATTTTTCTACAAAAAGACTTCTCAACACTTTCCTTTGTGGAAGAGAAGGGAGATTGGTGGGAAGAAAACTGGGGACATTGGTGGTAGGAGATGTACACTGGTGAAGGGACTGGTGTTGGAACATTGTATGACTGAAACCAAACCATGAACAGTTTTGTAATTGTGTATCTCACAGTGATTCAATACCATGACTTTCTATGTGAGGCTGAAGACAAGTCTCCAACAGAGGTCCTACTTTCTAGAATTTGAGAATACATTTGTGTGTGTATGTGTGTGTGTGACCAAAGGAATTTTGCAAAAATACTAAAATTAAGGTTATTGGGAGATGGGAGATTATTCTAGATTATCTGGGGCACTGTACAAAGTTCCTTCCCCAAAAGAAGAAGAAATTAAAGAGAGAAAGCTGTATGACCTCAGAGGCAGAGACTAGAGCTATGATTTTTGAAAATAGAGAAAGGAGATTGCAGCAAGTATAGACAGCATTGGAAGCTCCACAAGACAAGGAAATCGAGTCTGCTTAGGGGGAGAAGGGAACAATCCTGAAGACACCAGCTTAACTCACTGAACAAGTTTCAGATCTCTGGCCATCAGAACTGGACATGAACAAATGTGTGTTGCTTAAAATAATCAAGTTGGTTGTGATTTGTTACAGCAACCACAAGCCACCCATAATTGCTAAGAGGAGAGAGGAAAGGGAGTTTTCTTTCTCAGACTTGTCTAAAGGGTGAATATTTATGGACAGGAACTTGTGGAATTGGTCAGCTTTGGATTGATCAGTAGTGCTTTCTTGGGTGTGCTTTGAGTATCTAGACCCATCCTGTGGGGACTGAAATGCCTCTCCATAAAATGACCAAATAATTTAGTGTTCACAAAAAGAGTGGGAAATTCCACCATCAAAATGATAGGGTGTGTGTACTACTTGATAGTGATTTATCTTATTTTAGTTGAGGGGATACATCTGGTGGGGCTAGATGGCTACTCCCAGTTCTGTGCTCAGAAATGACTCCAGGGGCTGCAGCAATAGCACAGCAGGTAAGGCATTTGCCTTGCATGCAGCCAACCAGGGTTCGATTCCCAGCATCCCATATTGCCCCCTGAGCACTGGCAGGAGTAATTCCTGAGTGCAGAGCTAGGAATAAACCCTGTGCATCACTGGGTATGATGCAAAAGGCAAAAAAAAGACTCCAGATGATACTGAGGGCACCATATGGTGCCAGGATTGAACCAACATTCCTTGAATGCAAATCATGTACCCAGTCTTTTGAGCCATCTCTCCAGCCCAATACTTAATGGCTAAACACTCTCATATGCATTGTTTCCCTCTAGTCCTGCATCATGAGATCTGTGTATTTGTGCATGTGTGTGTATGCCACACACACACACACAACACACACACACACACACACGCGCGCACACCCTAATAAGTAGACAATAGATTGGTTTCAAAAATAAATTGAATCAAAAATATAAAGAGATTCACCCAAGGGCACAAGATTAATATTAAAGAAAAATTCAAACTCTATTAAAGAAAAATTCAAGAATCAAGTTCTCACGATTCTTTCTGCTGAGCCTCTGATTCCCCAAGCTTGGGCCATTTATATAATACCAAAGGGATAGTGGGTCCTTTCAGTCTCCAGATTTGACTGCCTCCAGCCCAAGGGATGATTGGGTAGCATTGAATAGGTTTGCAATTAGGAACAAATAATTTGGTGGAAACACTGATCCCAGGGAATTTCTCCAGGAGACCCAAGGGAGGACACCATGACAGGCGGGGAAGAGCCCAGCTATGAGCCGGAAGGCCTGACTTTGCACCTCTGCTCTGGTATTTATTTCTATTCCTTATAAAGCGCTTGAAGTCACAGCGTGAGACTTGAGGACTTTAGCTTCTCTGAGAATTCCTTCCTCTCTTGCATGCTGATAATCTCACTGTTTAATGGGTTTGTTCTGAAGATCCCATAGGAGAAGAGGAAAAGGCTTCTGCATACCAGAAACTCATACATAAGGCATTTATTGTTACTATTTTCCCCTTTTATGACAAACTGTCTCTAGAGAATGTGCCTGTGAAAGGCACTCACCCACAGAGGATGGAAAAGTACCTACACAGAGACTGGGGGCAGAGGCACCATCTCTCTCCAGGGAGCTCTGACTACATGGGCGTTTCTAGCACCCAGAGAGCTGAGGAGGAACTGCAGGGATAGCCCAGTCGACAGGGCATTTACTTCACATGCAACCAACCCAGGCTGAATCCCTGGCACCCCAAATAGTCCCGCAAGCACTGCCAGGAGTGATCCCTGAGTGAAAAGCCAGGAGTAAGTCCTGAGCACTTCTGGGTGTAGCCCCAGAACCAAAAACAAAACACTTCGAGAGGTGAGGAATTAGCACTGCTGCCCTTTATTCTTGCTCTTCTTTCTTCTTCTTTTTCTTTCTTTTTCTTTCTTTCTTTCTTTCTTTCTTTCTTTCTTTCTTTCATTTTTCTTTCTTTCTTCCTTTCTTTATCCCCCTCTCTTCCTTTCCTCCCTCCCTCCTTCCTTCCTTTTTCTTATTTCTCTCTTCTTCTTTCTCACTCTCTCTTCCTTTCCTTCTCTTTCTTCTGTCTTTCTCTTTCTTTCTCTTTCTCTGTCTTTCTCCCTCTCCCTCCCTTCTTTCCTTCCTTCTTCCCTCCCTCCCTCCCTCCCTCCCTCCCTCCCTTCCTTCCTTCCTTCCTTCCTTCCTTCCTCCCTGTTTTTGGACCTGGCAGTGTTCAGGGCTTACTCCTGATTATGTGCCTAGGAATCACTCCTGGTGGGACTCAGGGGACTACATGGGGTTCTAGAGGTTGAACACAGGTAAGCTATGTGCAAGGCAAATATCCTTCTTGCTGCATTATCACTCTAACCTCTACTGCTCTCCTTCGGTTTCTTTCTTTGGGGAGTAAAACGGAGACGGCTCTCAGGGCTGTTCAGGAGCCCCTGCCCCCAACCCAGCGATTCTCAACAAACCAGGAGTGGCCTGAGGATGCACCTCTAGAGGTGCTGGATTTCTTGGGCCACTGTGGGCATTCCAAGAATCTCCAGAATTTTGCCTCCCACAGATGCCCAGAGGTGTCTACCAGCAGTCAAACCTGGGTTGCTAGGCATGTGCCCTACCCATTATACTCTCTCCTGACTCTCCCCTTTAGTTTTAAGATCAAACAAAACCCCAACATATTTTTCTCCACCTAACTCATAGCATGACTGTGGCCAAAGCTCCCCACATGCCAGCCTTCCAACTTCAGGGACACCATCTCTGCCACCCAAGACATCCCCCTCCTAACCATCCGTCACCAGAATATGAGCTTACTCAAACCCCATTTCATGACCCTACTGCTGTCCCCCCACACCCTCACATAGATTTTTCAGCATACTTGCTCTGAGTGCCTGTTTGTTCTTTGGGGGTAGGAGGGAAGTCGCAAGGGTCTGGCCTGTTTAACAATGCTCTTGGGTGACCCCTGGGGCTGCTCAAGGGACCATGTGTGGCACCTGGGACTTGGATCAGTGGATCACAAGGCAACTCCTTAAGTTCTGTGCTATTTCTCTTGCTGCTGTGTAGTCTCTCTCTCTCTCTCTCTCTCTCTCTCTCTCTCTCTCTCTCTCTCTCTCTCTCGGTCACACCCAGCGATGCACAAGGTTTACTCCTGGCTCATGCACTCAGGAGTTACTCCTAGTGGTGCTCAGGGGACCATATAGGATGCTGGGAATCAAACCCGGGTCGGCCACATGCAAAGCAACCACCCTACCAACTGTCCAACTGTGCTATTGCTCCAGCTCTTGCTGTGTAGTCTTGAGGTTATAAATTAATGGTGCTTTCCTGCCAAGGCTTTGGAAACCTTTCAAAACCCAGCCCGCAGCACACAGATGTCTGACCGCTTAGCCACAGAACGTGGACAAGCCTTTGGAGGCATAAAGGGTTACACCAATGTTTCCCTTCCACCGTGAATCCTCACCAACATCTATTACTCCGCCACATCTAGCTGCAGGTGTAATAGTGGAGTAACAATCAAAGTCACCAATACCTGGCAGGGCTGACTTGGTGGTGAGAAACCTGAGGCTTCTACATTTTGAAGCTCCTCTATAAGAAATTCCAAAGTGTCTTCTAACAGTTTTACACCAAAACTTTTGCAGACCTTGGAAACACTTTTGCAGCCGTGATGCCAGGACCCTACAGCTTAAACGTTACCTGCTTCTGAACAAACCCACCTTTAGGAGCACACAGCGCCACCATCCACCAAATGTCAGTAGGTGAGATTTTTGGGGGACCCAGGGGCTGGGGGAGATACTTTGAGGTGAGGGCAGTCAAGAAAGAACTTGAGGAAGTGGTACTTTTTTTTTTTTGCTTTTTGGGTCACGCCCAGGGATTACTCCTGGCTCTGCACTCAGGAATTATTCCTGACGGTGCTCAGGGGACCATGTGGGATACTGGGAATCGAACCTAGGTTGGCCTCGTTCAAGGCCTCGTTCAACCTACCCACTGTGCTATTGCTCCAGCCCTGGAAGTGGTACTCTTGATGGTTCCTGAATCAAAGCTGGAGAGAAGGAAAACAAGGGCAGAGCATTCCTTTCATGGATTAGTGATACTTCACTGCTCTATAAATTTCCCACTCTGTGAAGCCTTTCTGGACTCCTGGCCTGACATTAGCATCACCTGGGACTTTTAAAAAGACCTGGCCCAAACTCCTCTTGGCACTAATTATAACCAGGCTCAGGTGGAAAGAAACTCAACTCCACTTACTTCTTGCTCATTGGGCCCTCCCAAAATACAGTCAAGCTTCAGAGCACTGTCATAGAACTGAAGGATTCCTTGGATTTTTCCACACTCTTTGAACAAGATGCAGACTCTGGGCACTATAAAACCTCCCTAAGAGAGCTGACCCCAGAGAAATCCACTGGACTTTGTTTTATGGAGATTCTTCCAACCATGGAGGACCTCAGAAGCCTTTCTTCACTGGATAATCATTCTTACCCTATTCATATTCAAATACTAAAGCTAATGTGCTCTG
The DNA here is from genome assembly GCF_029834395.1 of Sorex fumeus. Classification (NCBI taxonomy): domain Eukaryota; kingdom Metazoa; phylum Chordata; class Mammalia; order Eulipotyphla; family Soricidae; genus Sorex; species Sorex fumeus. Next base: position 470,037 of record NW_026606068.1, on the reverse strand, counting down.
ACAAACACTCCCCCCAGAGTCCATATCAGAGCCTGTTTGAAGCCTTAGAATGTCAGAGTTTCTTGGGGCTGTTTATCTTGGGGAATAATCTCTGGCTAACTGCCAGCACTTCCCCCAGAGGGAATGTCAGTCTCCTCTACTTCCTTCTATTGAGTTTCCGTTCAGATGGGTACTTAGTATTCTCTCCCACCTGTTCTGTGTCCGGATTCAGAAGGGAGGCGCTTCCACCTATATTTAATCAGTTGCAGATGTTTTACAGTTCCCACAATGAAACCATAAAAGTGGAACGTAAATTGCAAAAGCCAGAAAGGAAAGGCCCAAACTGGGAAGATAGCTTAGTTATCAGGGGATGCGGAAGTTCAATCCCTGGTACCACAGGCTCCATCCAACCATCCAACCATACTGGGTGTACAACCTGTCCCCTATGACCTCTGGGTCAAAGCATCCCACACACACCCTCCCTGCCCCCCCCAAAAAAGGAAAGTGAATTAATTTTCATACCTGGATTTTTGTTTCCAGCACTTTCGTTTGCTTCGCCCCTCTCTTACCTTCCTTTGCTTTGATAATGCACAGGGGTCATCCACCCCCAGAGCAATTGGGCTGTGGTGCCTGCACATTGGATTGTGATGCACACACACACACACACACACACACACACACACACACACCCTGTGCTCACACTCCAGGCCTCAGCGCTTGCATACCATCAGTTGTGTTGCTCACCAAGGTCATACTCTTCGGGTGTGGTGTTCACACACATCTGGCTGGCACACACAGACTCGTGGGGGTGCGGGGTGCAGTCACTGGACTGTGCTTGGTGCTTACAGACAGCCCTAGGGATTGAAGGCGTGACCACCCACTGGGAAGGCAAGTTCTTTGCCTCTGAGCCATCCCCTGGGATCCTACACCTGACTTTGAATTGGCAGGAAATGCCAAAGATGGAAACAAAACGTGAACAGCAGATGCCCAACAAGTCTCCAAGTGTTGGACTGTGTGGGCAAGGCTTACAAACCCTGGCTTCCTATAGAGTGGGCCATGACCCCGTGTGGGGTTATGTAACTGAGTATCAGTCATTTAAGGTAACTTTTTTTATAATGTATTATCAGTGTTTGATTTGTATGTCTCTTTTATATACCTATTTACCTGTGGAGTTGTGTAAGAATTTTTCAGAAGGAAAGGGCTCATGAATGGGAAAGTTTAAGCCCAGCTATAAATCAAAAGCAAATGGTCCCCCCCGCCAAAAAAAAAAAAAACTCAATGAAACTATGAGGAGGTAATTGGCAGAGGAAAGACAAATAGCCCATCGGAAAAGATGTGAGGCCTCACAGCGAGCAAGGGAAGAGAAGCTAAAATAGTAACGAGACATCATTTTCACACGGGAGATTGGCAAAAAGTGTAAGAAGATTGAGAACAGCAGGATTCCTGGAGAAGAGCAAAAGGTGTACTCTTGCACACGGTGGGTGGGGAAATAAATTGGAAACACATTTTGGAGGGCGATTTGGAGTATCTAATAAGTTTCTCAAATTCACAATCCTTCCCACCCAGCAATTCGCTTTCTTCTTCTCTACCCTGAAGAATGACGAAACGAGAACACAGAACACAGCCGCATTCAATGTCATGTGTTCATGATGGAGAAAAGCCATCTTGGATGGGCCAAGTTTAAATTACCCCACTGCCTCTATGCAAATGCAAAAACATAAAAAAATCTCTGGAAACCCAGGGTACAGGCTCTCAAAGTGAATGTTTCAACTGCAGGATTTCATTTTTTTTCTTTACTGTTTTGGGTGTTTGATGGGGACATTTGGCAGTCAAAATTACCTGATTCATTTGATTAATCAATGTTATTTTGGGAGGGGGTCACAATTATAACCTATCTGGCTACTGTTAATGTTAGATGAGTGAGTGTATCACTTGTATACTTTGGTATCTGCCCATGGTGTTATTGGTGTCGTTGGTAGTTTTTCTCATCTTTATACTCGGAAAGTAGTACTCCTCAATTTCCTGTCCCATGATTATTTCTTTATTTCTGCTCTACTACCTCTGGAGTTCCTCTCAGGACATGGGGGATTTCTTCCCTCAAAGGCCTCTCCCTTCTTTTTTCCTGACCCAGCACTATATTCAGCTTTCTAGGGTCCCTTGGACAGAGCACCTGTGTTTCTCAGCTCTCCCGCCTCACGGAAACTGCAAATCTGTCAACCAGGAGGAACGATTCTCAGCAATCCGCAGGTCACTTTTCAAAGAAACCTCAATTCTGTCTGTCTTTGAGGTGATGCCAAGTCTCGAGGGTTTTGGGGTAGAGCCTGGAACATGAGAGGAAGAGGGAGGAGCATCGCAGTTTTGTTTCAAACCATTTCTTTGACTGTTTTGTTCTGTAATGATAGTCACTGACATTCCCATGACATGAAGAAAGAGCCAGGTGTCATACTGTGCCTTAAATGCACCCTCATACTTAGTCTTCACACAACTCAGCACACAAGTTTCATGTTTAGGCACTAACTAGTCACAAGTACCCTGGGCATCTTCAAGCAACACTATTTTACACCTCCTACTCCCGTGTTTGTTCCAGATTAAACTTGGCCAGACTTTGGAGAGAGTCCTATTAGCTTCTTCTTTAAAACATGTGGGCTGAGCATTTAAGAGATGAGTACTGTTCCATTATCTATGTGTAGCACAACTTCTTTATCCATTCATTATTGGACATTTGGGTGATTTTTATATTCTGGTTATTGTACAGAGCACTGCAATGAACATACTAATATATATATATGTGTGTGTGTGTATATATACATATTTCTTTATTTTATTTTATTAAATCACCGTGAGACAGTTACAAGCGTTCATGTTTGGGTTACAGTCATACAATGGTCAAACACCCATCCCTCCACCAGTGCACATTCCCCACCACCAATCTCCCTAGTATACCCACCCTTTCCCGCCCACCCCTGCCTCTATGACAGACAAAATTCCCCATACTTTCACTTTTGGGCATTATGGTTTTTCAATAGAGTCACTGAGAGGTCATCATGTTTGGTCCCCTGCTCATGGATAGGGAAGATTAACATACATATATTTATTTCACCCGCACAGCAGAGCCTGTCAAGCTACCATGGCGTATTTGATATGCCAGAAACAGTAACAAGTCTTACAATGGAGACTTGTGCCCGCTTGAGCAAATCAATGAACAATGAGAGGAAGTGCTAAAGTGCTACATATATATTCATTTAATGTATTGAGGGAATGGACACCAAGAAGAACTTCTGGATCATATTGAAGATCAATTCTCTATACTGGTTTCCATAGAAACTGAGCAAGATGACATTTCCACTAACAATAAATAAGAGTTTCTTTTTTACCCACCAACACTGGTTGCTTTCAATTTTTTCAATCACGTCATTATCATCATTATCACTGGTGGGAGATAATATCTTATTATCATTTTGTTTTACATTTCCCTAATAGTCAGTGATGATAAGCATTTTTTCATATGCCTACTGACCATCTATATGTTTCCTTGGGGAGGGGTCTTTTTTTTTATCTCCTCTGCCCAATTTTGATGGATTTATTTGGTTTTGGGTTGTCGAACATTACAAATGATTTATATATCTTGGGAGAGAGTGACTTAATCATCTCTTTATCTTAATAACAATAATCTCTTTATCTTATGTATGGTATACAAATATTTTCTCCCATTATATAAAAGCGTCTTTTTTCTTTAACCAGTGTCCTTTTGCCATGCAATTTCCTTAGTTTGATGTCGTAGCATTTGTTTATTTGGGGTTTTATCTTCTTTGTCAATGGAGCCAAATTATTGAAAGCACCTCTAAGATTCATATCATGGAGAGTTCTGCGTCTATTTTTCTCAATGTATTTTATACATTCTGGTCTAATCTTCAGGTATTTGATCCACTTTGAATTAACTTTTGTGTCTAGCATGAGATAGTAATCTAGTTTTATTCCTTTTTACATGTGGCTGTTCAGTTTTCTTAAGACCATTTTAAGTCTTTTTTTAGGTTCTGTGATTAACAATACTGTTGATGATGCCCACCGCCATTTTTTGAAGAGATTGTCCTTGCTCTTCTTGGAATCTTATGACTCATACACATGTTACAAATTTCTTTGTTCCAAGTCCTTGAAGAATATCATTAGGGTTTTAATGGAGATTACAATTAATACACACAAAATCTTCATAGGATATACTTGAATCTGTTCTGGGCAGGATGAACATTTTGACAATTCTTCTGATCCATGATCATGGAGTATTTTTTAATTTTCTGATGTCTTCTTCTATTTATCTCAATAGTGACTTACTTCAGTTATTTCCTAGGTGTCTGATATTTTGAGACAATATTTTTGTTAGTTTTGGTTTCTATATCATACCCAACAGTGCTCAGGGACTATTCCTAGCTCTATGTTTAGAAATCAATCCAGAAGTGCAAGGGGAATCATGAGGTTCCAGGTTTAAACTAGGGCCTAATGAATGCAAAGCACATACTCAGCCTGTTGAGCTGTGTCTCCAGCACAGGAGATATAGGACATATTTTTCTAGGAATGTTCTTATCTTTTTCTCTTAAATTTATTTCTCTTATTTTGGTTTTCTTTTGGTGTCACAGCTAGCAATACTTAGGGGCTATTCCTGACTTTGCACTCAGGAACTATTCCTGGCCATGCTCAGGGGATCATATGGACTTTTGGAAATTGAACCCAGGTCAGTCGCATGCAAGGCAAACGCCCTAACCCCTGTACAAATGCTCTGCCCCCACTTATACTCATTTTTAAAATACAAAACAAGCTTTTTTTTTGTTTTGATCTGCTGTTTTTCTGTATTATTCTTTCTAAGAGACTGCAGTGGTGTCCTTAGGGGTCTTCTATGTATATTGTCATGCATTTGCATATAGCGATAGCTTAGCTTGTTTTCTAATTTGTACCACTTATTTCTTTTTTCTTGTCTCTTTGCTGTGGCTATTACACCTAAAACAAAGTTGAATAAAATTTGGGAAGTTAGGCAACCTTTTCTTGGGCCAGAATCTCAAACAGTAGGCTTTCAGATTCACCATTGAATATATTGTGTGTATATGGGTTTGTTGTATATGACCTTTAATATCTTGAGGTATGTTCCTTCTAGCCCCATTTTGTTGAAGGCTTTTTTTGAATCATGAAAGGATGTTGAATCTTGTCAAAATATTCCTCTGTGGGGCCGGAGTGATAGCACAGCGGGTAGGGCGTTTGCCTTGCTCATGGCCAACCTGCATTCGATCCCCAGCATCCCATATGGTCCCCCAAGCACCGCCAGGAGTAATTCCTGAGTGCAAAGCCAGGAGAAACCCCTGAGCATTGCTGGATGTGACCCAAAAAGCAAAAAAAAAAAATATTCCTCTGCATCAATTCATCAGGTCATGTGATTTCCATCTTTACTTTTATTGATACAGTGTATTACATTACTTGATTGGTGTATATTGAAATATCCTTCCATCATTGGAAAGAATACCACTTAATGCTGGTGTATTAATACTTTTGGTATACGATTTTGTTTAGGATCTTTGCATTAATGTTAATCAGGGAAACTGGTTATTATTTCCCTTTGGAGGATGGGTAAACTCTGTCTGCTTTTGCTAGTAGGATAATACTGGATTAATAGAAGCTTTTTAAGAAAGGATTCCTGTTCCTTTGATACTTTGGAAAAACTTAACAACTAGAGGTAATAAGTCTTACTCGAAAAGTTTTAGTTGGGGTGGGCTTGGTTTTCTAAGTGGCTAGGAGCTCAGGTGCCCTCTCTGCTCTGGAAGAAACTTTCCTAGCGGGGGCATCCAGCAGCACACAAATGCGCTGGGGGGACAATTTCCCTGCTTTCCTCAAGCAAGAGAGCAAACTGGCAGCTGGTTTTCTTTTTTTGAACACACACTTTGTGATAGGCACTGGACGGCTGCTAATGCTAGAGTCCTCCCACAGGTCAGGCCAGCAGTGGGCATGGTTTTCCGAGCAGGCAACTGCCAATTAACATCCCTCTCCATATCTTATAAGATCCACATCTTGGTCACTTACACTGAACTCTCACCAAAGCAGCCTGGCTACCCCAAACATTAATCCCTACTCCAATCAACAATCCCCCACAAAACCACAAAAGTAGCAGTGAAGGTGAGAAACAATACAACTCTGGGGTCAGAGTCAGAATAGTGTGTAGGGCATTTCCCTTGCAGGAGGGTGACCTGGATTTGATTCCCAGTATCCCATATGGTCCCCTGAGCACTGACATGAATCATTCTTGTGTGCAGAGCCAGAACCCCTGAATATCGCCGGGTATGATCTAAAATGTCAGAAAGAAAGAAAGAAAGAAAGAAAGAAAGAAAGAAAGAAAGAAAGAAGACAATCAATATAACCCCAATTAAAAAGTAGCAGTAAGTTCAGGCTAAAGAGTGCTTTGTAAGAGTCTATCTCATAGTGATTCAATTAAAAAAAATTTTAAAAGAATGTATTCCCTGAATTGTGCAAGAGGCTTCACACAATCACACATCACACAGCAACACCAAATTGGAAAGGAATATCCTTGACTGGGAAAGAAGAGACCACCACCCAGTGAGCTCCCCCAGACTCCTCCCTGGCATTGAGAAGCTGGGGGGTAGGAGGGCTCCAATACTGTATTGGAAAGAATCCCCTTCAGACTACACAAACACTTTGAGGAAACAGCACAGAATCCCACCGTGAGGAGTGGATGAGGCTAGGAGCCCTGAAGTCTCTAGAAGGAATACCCACCAACATGATTTCTCTGATAAAGGATTCAGAGAGGAAGGTGAAGTTGTTTAATGAGCTCAAAGAAACAGTAGAATGGAGCCAGTGAAAAGCTCAGCGATAGAGAGCTCAGAGTCATATTTATCATCAGCTTGTTGCTCGGAAGAGGTGGTTTCATGGGCTCCAACTATAAGATTTCATTTTTGCTCTTGCTTAGTTGGTGAAGTGAGACCTTCTAGAATCAGAGTAAATAGTACTGGAGAAAATAAATGGACATCCTTGCCTTGTGCCTGATCTGAGAGGTAAGTCTTTGGTTTTTCACCATTGATGATTTTGATTGTAGGTTATTTACTTTTGGTTTGGGGAGTATACCTAACAGTGTTCAGACCTTACTCTCAATTCTGCCTCAGGAACACTCCTGGTGGTGCTCAGGGGACCATATGGGATGCTGAGGATCAAACTGGGTTGGCGTTTAAGGCAAATGTCCTAATCACTGTCCTATCACTCTGATCCACTGTGGGTATTTTTAATGACTGTTCTATCTTGAGAGATACTCCTTCTACAAAAAAAAAAAATCGGTACATTCCCATCTTATTGGGGGGGGGGTTAACAAAAATGCTTGTTATATCTTGTCGAAAGCTTCCTCTGCATTAATTCACAAGATCATATGGTTTTTATTTTTTATTTGTTGATGTTGATATGTTGATATAGTAAAGGTAAAGGTAAAGGTAAAGGCCCTCCCGTTGATCATCGATTTGCTCGAGCGGGCCCAGTAACGTCTCCATTGGAGACTTTGTTGTTACTCTGTTTGGCGTATCGAATACTCTCGGTAGCTTGCCGTGCTCTCCGAGAAGGGCGGAGGAATCGAACTCGGGTCGGCCATGTTGGCCGCTTGTAAGGCGAATGCCCTATATTACATTAATTGCTTTGCATATTTTGAAACATGCCCGAATCTTCAGAATGAATTCTACTTAGTCGATGCATAATTCCTTTGCTATATTGTTGGATTTTGTTCCCTAATAATTTGTTGATGATCTTTGCACTTGTTGATCCATGATAATGGTATGTAATTTTCTCTTTTTGCAACATCTCTGTGTGCTTTTCATATTAACATAATATTGACTTTGTTGATGCTGTTAAAAAAAACTCCTTATTTCTTCAATATTTTGAAAGAATTTGAAGAGTAAAGACAGTAAGTCTTTGAAAATTTGATAAGACTCACTAGTAAACCCGTCAGGATCTGGGCTTTTGTTCTTGGGAGATTTTAGTTACAGTCTTCAGAATCTTCTTACTTATGATTGATCAGATTTTCTACTTCCTCCTGATTCAGTCTTGAGAGGTTGTATAAGTCTAAGAATTCGTCCATTTCGTCTAGGTTCTCCACCTTAGTAGCATGGAGTTGTTTATAATAATCCCTTATAATCTTTTTCTATTTCTGAAAATGTGTTATAATTTCACCCTTTAATTTCTGATGTTGTTTGAGTGTTTTCTTTCTTTTTTTTTTAATGAGTCTGGCTAATAGGTTGTCATTGTTGCGTATGATTTTGAAAAGCCAGCTCCTGATTTCATTGACTCTTACTATTATTTTCTTGGTGCTCTAATTTTTTCACTTATTTTTTTATTTTTTTAATGTTTTATTGTTTAGTGAATCACCATGAGGTACAGTTACAGACTTACAAACTTTTGTACTTATGTTTCAGTCATACGATGATCGAGTACCCATCCCTCCACCAGTGCCCATTCTCTACCACCAATGTTCCCAGTATCCCTCCCACACCCACACCCCCTCCCCGCCTCTGTGGCAAGTGGATTCCCTTTTACTCTCTCAATTGTGTTGTGGTCTGCAATTCAGGTATAAAGTGGCCATCATGCTCGGTCTATAGTCTACTTTTGGCACACATCTTCCATCCCAAGCGAGTCCTCCAAACATCCTTTACTTGGTGGTCCCTTCTCTATCTGAGCTTCCTTTTCCCCCAGCATGTGAGGCTGTCTTCCAAGCTGTAGAGCAATTCTTCTGCTCCTTATCTCTACTATCCTTGGGTGTTAGTCTTCCATTTTGTTACTTTGTATTCCACAAGAATACAGCACTACAGTACTATATTCCACAAATGAGTGCAGTCTTCTATGTCTGTCCCTCTCTTTCTGACTCATTTCACTCAGCATGATACTCTCCATGTTAATCCACTCACATGCAAATTTCATGACTTCATCTTTACTAACAGCTGCATAGTATTCCATTGTGTAGATGTACCAAAGTTTCTTTAGCCAGTCATCTGTTCCCAGGCACTTGGGTTTCTTCCAGACTCTAGCTATTGTAAACAGTGCTTCAATGAACATCCGAGTGCAGATGTCATCTCTACTAGATTTTTTTGCACCTTCAGGGCATAGTCCCAGAAGTGGTATTGCTGGGTCAAATGGGAGCTAAATTTCTAATTTTTTGAGAAATGTCCATACTGTTTCCAAAAGGGCTGAACCATCCAGCATTCCCACCAGTAGTGAAGAAGAGTCCCTTTCTCCCTACATCCACGCCAGCACTAGCTGCTTTTGTTCTTTTGGATGTGGACCAGTCTCTGTGGTGTGAGATGATATCTCTTTGTTGCTTTGATCTGCATCTCCCTGATAATTAGTGATGTAGAGCATTTTCTCATGTGCTTTTTAGCCATTCAGATTTCTTCTTTGAGAAAGTTTCTGTTCATTTCACTGCCTTGTTTTTTGATGGGATTGGAAGTTTTCTTCTTGTGGAGATCAACCAGTGCCTTGTATATCCTTGATATCAACCCTTTATCAGATGAGTATTGGGTGAATATCCTTTCCCATTCTGTGTATTGTCTTTGATTCTGGTCACTGTTTCTTAGAGGTACAGAAGCTTCTTAGTTTAAGATAGTCTCGTTTGTTTAACCTTTGTTTCCACTTCTCTGGTTAGTGGTGAGTCATCTTTGAAGATACCTGTAGTTTCAATGTCATGGAGGGTTTTTCCGACCTTGTCTTCAATGTACCTTATGGATTCTGGTCTGATGTTGAGGTCTTTAATTCATTTTGCTCTGTCTTTCATGCATGGTGTTGGGTAGAAGTCTGAGTCCATTTTTCTGCATGTAGCTGTCCAGTTTTATCAGCACCATTTGTTAAAGAGGCTTTCCTTGCTCCACTTCACATTTCTTGCTCCCTTATCAAAGATTAGATGATCATATATTTGATGGTGTATGTAAGGATATTCAACCCTGTTCCATTGTTCTACTGCTCTGCCTTTGTTCCAATAATTAAAACAGTATCCTGTTTTAAGTATTACCACTTTGTAGTAGAGTTTGGGTTGGGGAAGGTGATGCCTCTCATCTTTTTTCTCCAGAATTGCTTTAGCTATTTGTGGGGGGTTGTTGTTCCATATGAATTTCAGGAGTGTTTGATCCACTTCTTCGAAGAAGTTCATGGGTATCCTTATAGGGATTACATTGAATTTGTATAATGCTTTGGGGAGTATTGCCATTTTGACAATGTTGGCTTGCCCAATCCATGAGTATGGGATATGTTTCCATTTTCTCATGGCCTCTTTTATTTCAAGAAGTAACGTTTTGTAGTTTTCTTTGTACAGGTCCTTTACCTCCTTAGTTAAGCTGATTCTGAGGTACTTGATTTTCTGAGGCATAATTGTGAACAGGATTGCTTTTTTCATGTCACTTTCTTCTCTCTCTCATTATTTGCATATAGGAAAGCCATGAACTTTTGGTTATTGATTTTATAGCCTAAGACTTCACTATACAGGTCTACTGTTTCTAGGAGTTTCTTGGTAGAGGCTTTGGGGTTCTCTAAATATAGCATCATATCATCTGCTAATAGTGAGAGCTTGATTTCTTCCTTTCCTATATGGATGCCCTTAATATCTTTTTCTTGCCCAGAAGAGAATGGCGCAGTCTCCTGCTTCCGCACCTGGCTGTCCCTCACTAGGGCCCCTTGGAGGAGGGTGGGTTGAGTTTCCCTCCTCACCCTGAGCAGAGCCCAGGAAGCTGAAGACCTCTGGTTCCAGCCACAGCCATGCTTAAGACCACTCTCCACACGTTTGGATGAGCATCACGCTTGAAGGAACCAGCAGAGGAACCCAGGTGTGCGGGACCTGGGGTGTAGATCTCCAAGCCTGCTTGGATTGGGACAGGGGCCTCCTCCACCCAGATCCCCCATCTTCCAGTATGTAGGAGTTACACCCACCAACTTCCCCTGGCGCTGTGTAATCCCATCAATGGCCAAGACCCAGAGACTATAAAACCCGGCTCCCGGAAGCTCGTGGCCACATTTGCAGCCATACAACATCTTATTATCTAATTCTTACTCTGGAGAGACTGGCAGGCTACCAAAAGTATCCTGCCCACACGGCAGAGTCTGGACAACTCCCTGTGGCATATTCAATATGCCAAAAACCAGTAACAATAATGGGTCTCATTCTCCTGACCCTGAAAGAGCCTTGAATGTGGCACTTTTTAAAATCTCAGGGCTAGGATGAAGGAGACATTACTGGGGCCTGCTCGAGGCAATCAATGAACAACAGGATGACAGTGATACAGTGAATCGCTATTGCAAGTGCTTCCACTACTATATTGAACAGAAGTGGTAATAGTGGACATCCTTGCCTTGTCACTTATCTTAGAGGGAAGGCTCTTAGTTTTTCCCCATTGAGGATAATGCTTTCTATATAGTCTTGTGGTATATAGCTTTGACTATTTTGAGGAAGGTCCCTTCTATACCCATTTTGGTGAGAGTTTTCATCATAAACAGGTGCTGGATCTGATTGAATGCTTTCTCTGCATCTACTGATATGATCTTATGGTTTTTATCTTTTCTTTTGTTGATTTGATGAAGTATGTTGATTGACTTCTGAATGTTAAATCATCCTTGCATCCCCGGGATGAATCCCACTTGGTCGTGGTGTATGACATTTTTGATGATTCTAGTTGCTAATATTTTGTTGATGATCTTCGCATCTGTGTTCATTAGAGATATTGGCCTGTAATTTTCTTTGTTTGTGGTGTCTCTGTTTGCTTTTGACATTAGGGTGATATGTGCCTCATAGAAATTGTTTGGGAGTGTTTCTGATTCCTTGATTTCCTGGGAAAGTTTGAAAAGAACTTGCACTAGGTCCTCTTTAAATGCTTGGAAGGATTCACTAGTGAATTCATCTGGACCTGGACTTTTGTTTCTGAGAAGACTTTTGATTACAGCTTCAATTTCCTTGATATCAATAGGTCTATTCAGGTATTCCAAATTATCTTGATTCAGCTTTGGGAGATTATAGGAATCCAGAAATTTATCCATTTTTTCTAGGTTCTCTTGTTTCATGGCATACAGACTTTCAAAGTAGTCTCTGATGATCTTTTGAATTTTTTTGGTTTCTGTTGTGAGGTCCCCCTTTTCATTTCTGATTTAGTTTATTAGGGTTCTCTCTCTTTCTTTGTGAGTATTGTTTGTGGTTTATCAATCTTGTTTATTTTCTCAAAGAAACAGCTCTTGGTTTCATTGATCTTTCAGATTGTTTTTTGGGTTTCCATGTCATCGATTTCTGCTCTAAGTTTTATTATTTCTTTCCTTCTGCCTGGTTTGGGTTCCTGTTGGTGGCCCTTTTCTAAGGTTTTGAGCTGTGAGGTCAACTTATTTATATGGGCCCTTTCTTGCTTTCTGAGATATGCTTACAGATCTATCAATTTTCCCCTTTAACACGGCTTTAGCTGTGTCCCACAGGTTCTGGTACCTCATGTCTTCATTCTCACTCGTTTCCAGGTATCTTTTGATTTCTTCCTTGAACATTGAGTTGTTTAATTTCCAGGTGTTTGATTTGGTTCTCTGCAACTGTGCATGATTATCTTCTATCTTCAGTGCATCGTGGTCTGAAAAGATAGTTGATACAATTTCTATCTTCCTGATTCTATTGAGGTATGTTTTATGGCCCAGCACATGGTCTATTTTGGAAAATGTTTTGTGTGCACTGGAAAAGAATGTGTATTCTTTTATATGGGGATATAAAGCCCCAATATAGATCTATTAGCCCTCTGTCTTCTATTTCTTCCTTCAGAGTCATTATTTCCTTGCTGAGTTTTAATCTTGTTGATCCATCTAGAGGTGATAAGGTTGTGTTGAAGTCTCCAATTACTATTGTATTGCTAAGGATGTCTTCCTTAACACTCATTGCCTCTTTTGTAAATCATAACACCCAAAAGGAGAAAGAGAACAAAAGGGAATGCCCTGCCACAGAGGCAGGGTGGGATGGGTGGATGGGGGGTGGGAGGGATACTGGGATCCGTGGTGGTGGGAAATGAGCACTGGTGGAGGGATGGGTATTTGATCATTGTATAATTGAAACCCAAGCACAAAAATTTGTAAGTCTACAACTATACCTCATGGTGTCTCACTAATAAAAATTTTAAAAAATCTGTTACCAGTTGTTTTAAGTATTTAGCTGGTCCCTCATTGGGTGCATCTATGTTTAGGAGAATGGTTTCTTCCTACTTGACATATCCCTTGATTAATAAAAAATGGCCTTCACTGTCCCTCCTAATCTTTTTCAACCTGATATCTATGTTGTTGCATACTAGTAAGGCCACCCCAGAATTTTGGAGGGAGTTGTTTTCTTGTAGGATTGTTTCTCACCCTTTGACTTTGAGTCTCTGTTTGCTCTGATTGTTCAGATGTGTTTCCTGTAGGCAGCAGAATGTTGGGTCAGTTTATGAATCCTCTTTGCCACTCTGTGTCTCTTAATTGGTGCATTTAGACTATTGACATTGAGAGAGATTATTGTTATGGGGTTTTGTGCTCTTTCTGTAGTGGTTTGTTGTGATTGTAGGGGTTTTTCCTGTCTTACAGTAGCCCCTTTAGTGCTTCTTTTAAGTTTGATCTTCAGTTTATGAAGTTCCTGAGCTGTTGTTTATCCATGAAATAGTGTATTGCTCCTTCAAATTTGAGTGAGAGTTTAGCCAGATAGAGTGTTCTTGGTGAGGTGTCCATTTCATTGAGTTTTTTTTTTCACTATCACGGTCTCGGTCCTCCCATTGTTCATCGATTTGCTCGAGCGGGCCCAGTAACATCTCCATCATGAGACTTGTTGTTACTGTGTTTGGCATACCGAATACGTCACAGGTAGCTTGCCAGGCTCTGCTGTGCGGGCGAGATACTCTCAGTAGCTTGCCGGGCTCTCTGAGAGGGGCGGAGGAATTGAACTCGGGTCGGCCATTTTGGCCGCTTGTAAGGCAAACGCCCTACTGCTGTGCTATCACTCCAGACTTGGAGGGTTTCCTCTGATAGGTCTGCTGTAAATATAAGGGGTACTCCTTTGTATGTGATTTCCTTCTTTACCCTTGCTGCTTGCAGTATTGTGTCTCTCTCCGTGCCATCCATCATTCTGACTACAATATGTCTTGGAGTATTTTTATTAGGGTTTCTTCTAACTGGCACTCTTTGGGATCCTTGAATCTGGATGCCTGCATTCTCCAGCTCTGGGAACTTTTCAGCAATGATTTCTTTAGCTGTGGCTTTTTTACTGGAGTTGCCTCCCTGTCCTTCTGTTACTCCAATAATTCTAATTTTGTTCCTTTTGGAATCATCCCCTAGGTCTCTGATTCGCCCTAGAGCTATTTTGAGGTCTTTCCCCATTGTTTGTTATTGCCTGTAAGCTTTCTGCAGCTCATCTTCAGGCTCACTGATTCTGTCTAGGATGTAACCATTCTACTGTTGATGGGAACCCACTGAGTTTTTTTTATTTCATCTACCGAATCATTCATTCATGACATTTCTGATTGTAGCTTTCTTATCTCTGCTCTCAATTCTTCCTATATTTTCTTGGCTGTGTATTCCACCGTTTCTTTCATGTCCTCCTTTAATTTACTGAATGTCTGTTCCACTGTTTCTTTGAGTTCATTGAACATTCTCAGATTTTCATCTCTGAATTCTTTATCGGAGATATCATATTCGTGGGTAACCCCTGTTGAGGCTTTGGACTCTTTTTTTTTTTAATTTTATTGAATCACCCTGAGATAGTTATAAACTTTCTTGTTTGGGTTACAATCACACAATAATCAAACACCCATCCCTCCACCAGTGCACATTCCCCACCACCAATATCCCTGGTATAACCTCCTTTTCCAACCCTCCCTCTGCCTCCATGGCAGATATTATTCCCCAAAATCTCTCTCTACTTTTGGGCATTATGGCTTGCAATACAGACCCTGAGAGGTTATCATGTTTGGTCCTTTATCTACTTTCTGCACACATCTCCCATCCCGACTGATTCCTCCAGCCATCTTTTTCTTAGTGATTCTTTCTCTATTCCAGCTGCCTTCTCCCCTTTGCTCATAAGGCAGGCTTTCAGCTATGGAGCAAGCTATCTGTCCCATGTATCTACTGTCTTTATGTGTCAGCCTCATGTTATGTTGTTTTATACTCCGCAAATGAGTGCAGTCCTTCTATGTCTGTCCCTCTTTTTCTGACTCATTTCACTTAGCATGATACTCTCCATGTCTATCCATTTATAAGCAAAGTTCATGACTTCATCTCTCCTGACCGCTGCATAATATTCCATTTTGTAGATGTACTAAAGTTTCTTTAACTAGTCATCTGTTCTAGGGTACTTGGGTTGTTTTCAGATTTTGGCTATTGTGAACAGTGCTGCAATGAACATATAGGTACAGATGTCATTTCTACTGTGCTTTTTTGCATCCTTGGGATATATTCCCAGAAGTAGTATTGTGGGATCATATGGAAGTTCAATTTCTAATTTTTGAAGGATTGTCCATATTTTTTTCCAAAAAGGCTGGACTAGTGGGCATTCCCACCAACAGTGAAGGAGTGTCCCTTTTTCTCCACATCTACGCCAGCACTGGTTGCTTTTGTTCTTTTGAATGTGTGCCAGTCTCTGTGGTGTGAGATAATATCTCATTGTTTAGATTTGCATCTCCCTGATGGCTTGTGATGTGGATCATTGTTTCATTTTCATTGGCCATTTGTATTTCTTTTTTGAGGAAACTTCTCCCCATTTTTTGATGAGGTTGGAGGTTTATTTGTTGTACAATTCTATTAGCGTCTTGTATATCCTGGATATTAATCCATTATCAGATGGGTATTGGGTAAATATTCTTTCCCATTCTGTAGGCTCTTTCTGTATTTTGGTCACTGTTTCTTTTGAAATGCAGAAGTTTCTTAATTTGATGTAGTCCGATATGTTTATGTTTGCTTCCACTTGCATGGTCAGTGCTGTTTCATCCTTAAAGATGTTTTTAGTTTCAGCATGGTACTGGAACAAAGGCAGAACTGCAGACCAATGGAACAGGGTTGAATACACTGACATCTCCCCTCAATCATATGCTCATCTAATCTTTGATAAAGGTGCAAGTAATGTGAAGTGGAGTAAGGAAAGCCTCTTTAATAAATTGTGTTGGCATCAATGGACGGCTACATGCAAAAAAATAGGCTCAGAACTCTGCCTAACACCATGTACAAGAGTAAGATCAAAATGGATTAAAGACCTCAACATCAGACCAGAAACCATAAGGTACATTGAAGATAAAGTTGGCAAAACCCTCCATGACATTGAAGCTAATGGTATCTTCAAAGATGCCACACCACTGGCCAAGCAAGTGAAAACAGAGATAGATAAATGGGACTATCTTAAACTAAGAAGCTTCTGCACCTCCAAAGAAACAGTGACCAAAATACAAAGACAGTCTACAGAATGGGAAAGGATATTCACCGAATACACATCTGACAAGGGGTTGATATCCAGGATGTACAAAATACTGGTTAAACTCCACAAGAAGAAAACATCCAACCCCATCCAAAAATGGGGCAATGAAATGAACAGAAACTTTCTCAAAGAAGAAATCGGAATGGCAAAAAAGCACATGAGAAAATGCTCTACATCATTAATCATCAGGGAGATGCAGATCAAAACCACAATGAGATACCATCTCACACCTCAGAGACTGGCCCACATTCAAAAGAACAAAAGCAACCGATGCTGGCGTGGATGTGGCAAGAAAGGGACACTCCTTCACTGTTGGTGGGAATGTCCACTGGTTCAGCCCTTCTGGAAAACAGTATGGACAATTCTCAAAAAATCAGAAATTGAGCTCCCATTTGACCCAGCAATACCACTCCTGGGAATATATCCCAGAGAGGCAAAAATGTATAGTCGAAGTGACATCTGCTTCATTGCAGCACTCTTTACAATAGCCAGAAACTGGAAGAAACCTGAATGCCCAAGAACAGATGACTGGTTAAAGAAACTTTGGTACATCTACACAATGGAGTACTATGTAGCTCTTAGAAAAGATGAAGTCATGAAATTTACATACAAGTGGTACAATATGGAAAGTATCATTCTAAGCGAAATGAGTCAGAAAGAGAGGGATAGACATAGAAAGATTGCATTCATCTGGGGGATATAAAGTAACAAAGTATGAGATTAATACCCAAGAATAGCTGAGATCAGCACCAGGAGGATTACTCCATAACTTAGAGGCCAGCCGGGTATCCTAGAGGAAAAGGCAGTTCAGATAGAGAAGGGAGCACCAAATAAAGGATGTTTGGAGGATCCTCCCAGGAGGGGAGATGCATGTTGAAAGTAGACTATGGACTGAACATGTTTGCCACTCAATGCCTCTTTGGCAGACCACAACACCCAAAAGGAGAGAGAGAACACAGGGGATTGCCCTGCCACAGAGACAGGGGGGATGGGGGGATGGGGGTGGGGGGATATTATCCATGGTGGTGGAAAATGGGCACTGGTGGAGGGATGGGTATCTGATCATTGTATAATTGAAACCAAAGCACAAAAAATTGTAAATCTACAACTTTAAAAAAAATAAAATAAAATAAAGGGAAAAAAAAAAGAGCTGAATCTATGAAGAATAGACTGGTTGGATAACTAAAATATAATATTGAGGGAACTGTTTAAGGCTGAGTGTGAGACAGAATAAACATGAAAAACTCAAAAAAAAATTAAAAAACAAACAGACAAACAAAAAGATGTTTTTAGTTTCAATGTCGTGGAGAGTTCTGCCTACATTTTCCTCTATGTACCTTATGGATTCATGTCTGATATTGAGGTCTTTAATCCACTTTGATCTGATTTTTGTGCCTGGCATTAGACAAAGGTCAGAGTTCATTTTTTGCAGGTAGCTATCCAGTTTTCTCAGCACCACTTTCCTTGTTCCACTTCACATTTCTTGCTCCTTTGTCAAAGATTAAGACGTCATATATTTGGGGGTCTTTGACAGAATTTTCGACTCTGTTCCATTGGTCTGCAGGGCTGTTTCTAGCCCAATGCCATGCTTTCTTCATTACTACTGCTTTGTAGTACAGTTTGAAGTCGGGGAGGGTGATGCCACCCATCTTCTTTTTTCCCAAAGATTGTTTTAGCTATTCATGGGGGTTTATTGTTCCATATGAATTTCAGGATTGTTTTGTCTAGTTCTTTGAAAAATGTCATGGGTATCCTGATAGGGACCGCATTGAATTTGTATAGTGCTTTGGGCAGGATTGCCATTTTGATAATTTTAATCCTCCCTATCCCATGAGCAGGGGATGTGTCAGACTCTTTTCTTCACCCTCTCCTCGTGGTGGGGAGTTCGCTGTTCCTTCATGTTATTTTGGTTTTATGGAGGCGGGGCCCTCCAGTTCACTAGCACTGTTCCCTCTTATTGGGAGAAAGGATTTTGGATGAGCTCAGTCGATGGTGGTTGCCTTTTTCCCCTTTTAGACTATGTCCTTCCTCTCAGGTATTTCTCTGTGACTTATGTAAGGCCTCTAGTGAAGGTTCAGAGGATCTGGTCTTTTATATTGCACTTGTACAGCTTCTTGTGCTCATCAGCATTTTGGTAAAATTGGAATAGACTTGTAAATCACTGTTTACTGGTATTTTGGTGCAACTGGAATAGGCTGGTGGTCTATTGGCCTATTATGTTTGAGATAGCCAGGGAGTTCTCCACAGAGTTAGGTAATGGGGATTGAGATGTGAGTCCAGTGTGCTGGGAGAGGGGAAAATGACTTCGGCTGCCCCCGGAGGCCACGCCCTCTGCTGCAGAGGCCACGCCCACTACTGCAGAGGCCATGCCCCCTGCTGGCCTGAGGGAAGCCTGGTTTGGGGGGACTGGGGCACTTGGTCAGGGAAGCTGGCACACCAGGGAGAGAAAGGAGGAAGTGCTGGAAGGCAGAGGCTGCTTAGGGCAGGGTGCACAGCCTGCCAATGCTCTAATTTTTCTTACTTTGTTCCTTCTACTTATTTTGTGATGCTTTGCATTCTTTTTCTAGTTTCTAAGGTTCAAGCTTGTTTATTGACTTGAGCTTTGTCTCCTTTCTTATGTAAGTCATAAACTTCCCCAGTAGTACTGGTTTTACTGTATCTCATTGATTTTGACAGTTTATGTCTTCACTTTTGTTCATTTCAAGGAATATTTTTTTTAAATTTTTATTAGTGAGACACCATGAGGCACAGTTGTAGACTTACAAATTTTGCGCTTGGGTTTCAGTTATACAGTGATCAAATACCCAACCGTCCACCAGTGCCCGTTCTCCACCACCAATGATCCCAGTATCCCTCCCACCCTCCATTCCCCCCATCCCACCCTGCCTCTGTGGCAGGGCATTCCCCTCTGTTCTCTCTCTCCTTTTGGGTGATGTGGTTTGCAAAAGAGGCATTGAGTGGCAATCATGTTTGGTCTATAGTCTACTTTCAGCATGCTTCTCCCTTCCTGGGAGGATCCTCCCAACACCCTTTATTTGGTGCTCCCTTTTCTGAGCTGCCTTTTCCCTTATCAGGTGTAGCTGGCCTCCAAGCCATGGAGCAAAATTCCTGGTACTAGTCTCAGCCATTCTTGGGTGTTAGTCTCCTATTTTATTACTTTATGTTCCCCAGATGAATGCAATCTTTCTATGTCTATCCCTCTTCAAGGAATATTTTTTATTTCTTTTATTTTATCTTTGATTCAATAGTTACTTAATAGTTTGTTGTTCAATATTGACGTGATGGAGTTATCTCAACTGTCTTTTTATGGTTGATTTCTACCTTCATGACTCTGTGGTTTGAGGATAATACTTGATATTCTTTCTTTTATTTTTTTGACTTTGTAAATACTCAAATTATTCTATAGCATGCAGTCTATTCTGTTGAATGTTTCATGTGCTCTGGAGAAGGATATATATTCTGCCTTTAGTGAGTAGACAATCCTGCATACATCAATTAGTCCCAGCTTTTCCAATTCCTCATCAGTGCTCTTGGGATGTTCTGTCTGGTTCACCTAAACAGTGACAAAAGTGCAGTTGTTCTCCCACTATTGTTGTGAGAAATGTATCATCAATGTAATTATTTAGGTTAATTCCCATTAGCTTTACAAAGTTTGCTAACCCTTCACTAGGTAGATACATACGAGTTAATATTTCTTTTCCTATTGATCCTTTTACCATTATGCAATGTCCATCACTGTGGGGTTTTTTTTTTTTGTATTTCTTAAATTTTTTAATCACGGTAAGATACACAGTTACTCAGTTATTTACACAGTTACAAAGTTATTCATGATTGAGTTTCAGTCATACAATGTTCTAGCATCTATCCCTTCACCAGTGCACATGTCCCACCATCAATGTCGCCAGTTTCCCTCCTGATCCCACCCCACACAGTCTGCATTTATGACAAACACTTTTTCTTCTCCCCTCTCCCCTTTTATCTTTTAGGCACTGCCATCACTATTCTCTTATTAGGTGTTTTTTGTTTTTTTTTGTTTTGTTTTGTTTAACTTAAATACTACTTCATCTGACCCAAGTTTGGTTGTCACTGATTTGTGTTATGTTTCATTAAAAATTTAAATATCATATTCACTGGGATTATAGTAGATATTGATATTGCGTATAGTTTGACCATATTAATACTTTCTATTTGGGTCCATGAAAAATCTTCTTATGTCTCATTAGGTTGTTACACAACCTTTTCTAAACATTAAAATATAAAGCATCATGATTTACTGTCCCTACTTTTTTAACCTACTCTCACATAGTATGATTACTTTCCATTCTTTCACTCTGAGGCTGGCTTTAATTAGGCAATTTCGAATATATTTCCTACAAGTTGAAGAGGTTGGATTTTGTTTCCTGATCTGTCCAGCAGCTCTGCCTTTTGATGGAAGAGGTCAGTCCATTGACATTTAGATAGATTATCAATAAAGGGTGTTAGTTGCCATTTATGTATGAGGAATACATATGAAGGAATAAAGCTCAATTTTGCTGTTCAACATTTGTTTTGTTTTATAAAGAGACAATTCAATATTCCTTGCAGAGCTTGTTTAGTAGCAGCAAATGTCTTCATCTTTTCTTTATGTAAGATGTTCGTATCCCTCCCTCAGTTAGGAGTGATAGCATTGTATGTATGTAAAAGGATTCTTGGTTGAAAGTTCTCTTCACTCAGTGCTTCTTTTTGTTTTGTTGTGTCTATTTTGTTTGTTTTTTGGGGTGTCACACCTGGCAATGCTCAGGGATTACTCCTGGCTCTGCACTCAAGAATTACTCCTGACAGTGCTTGGGGACCAAATGGGGTGTTGGAGATTGATCCCAGGTTGGTGGCTTGCAAGGCAAATGCCCTACCCCTGCTATCCTATTGTTCTAGCTCCTCACTCAGTAGCACTGTAGCATTGTTCTCCTGTTGTTCATCGATTTGCTAACATCTCCTTTGTGAGACTTGTTGTTACTGTTTTTGGCATATCGAATAACATCACGGGGAGCTTGCTAGGCTCTGCCATGTGGGCGGGATACTCTTGGTAGCTTGCTGGGCTCTCCAAGAGAGACAAAAGAATGGAACCCAGGTCAGCCTCGTGCAAGATAAATGCCCTACCCACTGTGCTATCATACTTTTTTCGATCATGATCATGACCATCCTGTTGTTTGTCAATTGCCTCAAGCAGCCCCCAGTAATGTCTCCTTCGTCCTAGCCCTGAGATTTTTTTAAAAAGTGCCATATTCAAGGCACTTTCAGGGTTACGAGAATGAGACCCATCATTGCTACTGGTATTTGGCATATTGGGTATGCCACGGGGAGTTTACCAGACTCTGCCGTGTGGGCAGGTTACATTCGGTAGCCTGCCAGTTTGTCCAAAGTAGGAATGTGATAATAAGATGTCGTGGCCGCAAATGTGGCCACCGCCCGCTTCCGGGAGCTGGGTTTTATAATCTCTGAGTCTTGGCTGTTGATGAGATTACACAATGCAGGGGGCCAATTGGTGGGTGTGACCCCTGCCTACTGGAATTTGGAGAATCTGGGTGGAGGATGCTCAGCCCCAATCCGAGTAGGCTTGGAGATCTCAGCCCTGAGACCCACATGCCTGTGATCCTCTGCCAGTACCTTCATGCATGTGGAGAGTGGTCTCAGCATGGTGGTGGCTGGTTCTGGAGGCCTTTGGCTGCCGGAGCCCTGGTCGGGGCGGGGAGGGAAACTCAACCCACTCCCCTCCAAGGGGCCCCGGCGAGGACAGCCAGGCACAGGGGCAGGAGACTCTGCGCTGTTCTCTTAAGGGAGCTCTCGATTATTATTTTCTACCAACCACTGTATTATTTTCCCCCTCTGTCCTTCCTTCTGGAATTTTTCTAATACAAGGATTTTTCCTCTTGGTGTTGTTTAAGTTACCCTTTACATTTTTCTTATTTTTTAAGGTCACTTTTCTAGTACCTTACTTATGATAAAATGTGCCTTCTCTTCAAGTTCACTGATTAGATTTTTGGCTTCTTCCATTCTGCTGTCATGCCCCCCTTTTGCATTCTTTACCTCTTCATATTTTTTTGCCAATTTTATTTATTAGTAACGTCTCCATTGGAGACTTTGTTGTTACTGTGTCTGGCATATCAAATACTCTCGGTAGCTTGCCGGGCTCTCCGAGAGGGGCGGAGGAATCGAACTCGGGTCGGCCATGTTGGCTGCGTGCAAGGCAGACTCCCTACCCGCTGTGCTATTCTTTTTTACACACCTGGTTATTCCTCTGAGGAAAAACCTCAGCGGTTTTTCCTGATTTCTTGCTCAGGAGTGACCCCTAAAGATGTTTGAGGGGAACATATGCAATGCTAGGGAATAAACTGGGGCTCACCATTTGTAAGTTTTTGATACTGAGTTGGATTCTTTTTTTTTTTAATTAGTGAATCACCATGAGGTGCAGTTACAAACTTACAAACTTCATTGTTTGCATTTCAGTCATAACAATGATCCTTCACCCATGCCTCCACCTGTGTCCATTCTCCCCCACCAATGTTCCCAGTGTCCCTCCCACCACTCGTACCCCATTCCCCACCACCCCACCCCGCTTCTGCGGCAGGGCATTCC
This sequence comes from Sorex fumeus, assembly GCF_029834395.1. Lineage (NCBI taxonomy): Eukaryota > Metazoa > Chordata > Mammalia > Eulipotyphla > Soricidae > Sorex > Sorex fumeus. The sequence continues at coordinate 446,990 of NW_026606068.1, read as the reverse complement.
CTTTTGTTCTCTCTCCTTTTGGGTGTTGTGGTTTGCAATATACGTCTTCATTTTAGTTGGAATGCATTCTTTCATTTTTCCCCATTAATATTTCTTCAAGCTTAGAGATTCTCTCTTCTAATAATTTCCAAAATTCTGGGAACATCAGAGAATTGCTTTCAAATTGTCCTTGGACAGGGTATGAAATGCTGTTTTTAGGTTTTGTTTTTTATTTTTTTTAATTTAGTTGGGGACGCCGACCGCTCAAGCAAATCGACGATCAACGGGAGGGCCTTTACCTTTACCTTTACCTTAATTTAGTTGCCATGAAATTACAAAGTTATTCATGATTGAGTTTCAGGCATACAAAGTTTCAATACCGATTCCTTCACAGGTGTCTCTTCCCTCCACCAATGCTCATACTCCACCCCATCTACCTCCCATCCACCAGTCAGCTTCCACAAGAGGTGCATGATGTGTGTGTGTGCATGTGTGTGTTTCTGCACTGTGGTTTCCAATACTGTTCTTGATAGGGTTTCACACATAGCAGTTTACTATTTTTCAGAATCATCTCCTCCTCCCAGTTGAATACCATAGTAGCCCCCTCCCTCCCTGTCCTATCCTCGAGCTCCCTACTCCCCAGAGGCTTGTTTCCTACTAAATACCAGTTCTCTAGCTTTTGTTTCCATTGTCTTTGGGTATTCATTATTATGTTTTTTTTCTATTCAGCATCTGCAAGAGAGCAGTTTTGTGTCAGTCTCTCTCCCTCTCACTAACTTCATTCAACACCATATTCTCCCCGTTTTTCAATGTAGCAGCAAATTTTGTGACTTTACCTTTTCTTATAGCCATGTAATATTCCACTGTGGCAGTGTAATATTCTGTTGTGTATATGTACCATAGTTTCTTTACCCAGTCATCTATTCTTGGACCCAGTTATCTATTCATGAGTTGTTTCCAGACTTTGTCTCTTATAGGTAGTGCTGTAAGGAACATAGGCGAGCAAATGTCTTTTTTTTTTCATTCTGTTTTAGGGTTCTTGGCACATAGTCAAAGAAGTCAAGTTTTGTGTCAAAATAGAAGCTCAATTCCTAGGACTGTCTATACTATTTTTTTAATTTTAACGAATCATTGTCACATACATTTACAGACTTACAGACTTTCATGACTGCATTTCAGTCAAAGTTCAAGTACCCATCCCTCCATCAGTCCCCATTCTCCACCACCAATGTTCCCAGTATCCTCCCCCTATCCCCTCCCCTTCCCATCTCCTGCCTCTGTGGGAGGCACAATCCTTCTTCCTCTCTTTGTCCTTTTGGGTGTTATGGTTTGCAATACAGGTAACAAGTAGCCACTGTGTTTGGTCCATAATCTACTTTCAACATGCATCTACTATCCCGAGCGATCCCTCCAACCATCATTTATTTGCTGCTCCTCTCTCCATCCTAGCTACCTTTTCTCCCAGTGCATGGAATCGGCTATCAAGCCGTGGGGCAGACCTCCTGACCCTTATTTCAACTGTCCTTAGGTGTTAGTCTCCTATTATGTTACTTTATATTCCACAAATGAGTCTTGTCTTTTATGTCTGTCCCTCTCTTTCTGACTCATTTCACTTAGCATGATACTCTCCATGTTGATCTACTTATATGCAAATTTCATGACTTCATTTTTTTCTAACAACTGCATAGTATTCCATTGTTTAGATATACTAAAGTTTCTTTAACCAGTCATCTACTCTTGGGCACTCGGGGTTTTTTTCCAGATTCTAGATACTGTAAATAGTGCTGCAATGAACATACAAGTGCAGATGTCATTTTTGCTATACTTTTTTGCATCTCCAGGATATATTCCCAGAAGTGGTATTGCTGGGTCAAATGGGAGCTCGGTTTCTAGTTATTTTGAGAAACATCCATATTGTTTTTCAAAAAGGCTTGACCAGTCAACATTCCCACGAGCAATGGGAATCCCCACACCCACACCAACACCAGTTGTTTTAGTTCTTTTGGATGTGTGCCAGTCTCTGTGGTGTGAGATGATATCTCATAGTTTTCTTGATCTGCATCTCTGTGATGAAGAGCATTTTTTTCATGTGTCTTTTGACCATTTGGATTTCTTCTTTGAGAAAGTTTCTGTTCATTTCATTGTCCCATTTTCTGATGGGGTTGGATGTTTTCTTCTTGCAGAGTTCAACTAGTGCCTTGTATATTCTTGATATTAAACGCTTATTGGAGGGGTATTGGGTGAATATCCTTTCCCATTCTGTAGACTGTCTTTGTATTCTGGTCACTGTTTCTTTTGAGGTACATTTGTTTTTCTCTGTTTACACTTGCTTGGTCAGTGGCATTTCATCTTTGAAGATATTTTTAGTTTCAATGTCTTGGACGATTTTGCTGACCTTTTCTTCATTGTGCCTTATGAATTTTGGTCTGATGTAGAGGTCTTTAATCCATTTTGATCTGACTTTTGCGCATGGTGTTAGGTAGGGGTCTGAGCCCATTTTTTTGCATGTAGCTGTCCGATTTTGCCAGCACCATTTGTTAAAGAGGCTTTTCTTGCTCCACTTCACATCTCTTGCTCCCTTATCAAAGATTATATGTGCATATATTTGAGGGTATGTGTAAGGATGTTCAACCCTATTCCATGGGTATAGGTCTACAGGTCTGTTTTTGTTCCAATACCATGTCGTTTTAATTATTACCACTTTGTACTACAGTTTGAAGTTGGGGAAGGTGATGCCTCACATCTTTTTTTTCCCAAGAATTGCTTTAATTGTTCTTGGGGGCTGTCCTTACTTTTTTCCAGAAAGGCTGGACCAGTCAACCGTTCCACCAGCAGTGAATGAGAATCCCTTTCTCCCTGCATCTATATCAGCACTGATAGCTCATGTTCTTTTGATGTGTGTCAGTCTCTGTGCATGAGATGATATCTCATTGTTTTGATTTACATCTCCCTGAATGCAGAGCATTTTTTCATGTGCCTTTTGGCCATTTCTATTTCTTCTCTGAGGAAATTTGTGTTCATCTCTTCTGTCCATTTTCTTTAATTCCATGTATAGTATTTTAAAAAATAAATTATGTGCTCGCTTCGGCAGCACATATACTAAAATTGGAACGATACAGAGAAGATTAGCATGGCCCCTGCGCAAGGATGAGACGCAAATTCGTGAAGCGTTCCATATTTTTGTTCACAATTGTGCCACAGAAAATCAAGTACCTAGGAATCAGCTTAACTAAGGAAGTAAAGGACCTGTACAAAGAAAACTACAAAACGCTACTTCAGGAAATAAAAGAGGACATGAGGAAATGGAAAGATATCCCCTGCTCATGGGTCGGGAGACTTAACATTGTCAAAATGGCAATACTACCGAAAGCATTGTATAAATTCAATGCAATCCCTATAAGGATACCCATGACATTCTTCAAAGAAATGGAGCAAACACTCCTGAAATTTATATGGAACAATAAGCCCCCACGAATAGCTAAAGCAATTCTTGGGAAAAAGAAAATGGGAGGAATCAACCTCCCGAACTTCAAACTGTACTACAAAGCAGTAATAATTAAAACAGCATGGTACTGGAACAAAGGCAGAACTGCAGACCAATGGAACAGGGTTGAATACACTGACATCTCCCCTCAATCATATGATCATCTAATCTTTGATAAAGGTGCAAGTAATGTGAAGTGGAGTAAGGAAAGCCTCTTTAATAAATTGTGTTGGCATCACTGGACGGCTACATGCAAAAAAATAGGCTCAGAACTCTGCCTAACACCATGTACAAAAGTAAGATCAAAATGGATTAAAGACCTCAACATCAGACCAGAAACCATAAGGTACATTGAAGATAAAGTTGGCAAAACCCTCCATGACATTGAAGCTAATGGTATCTTCAAAGATGCCACGCCACTGGCCGAGCAAGTGAAAACAGAGATAGATAAATGGGACTATCTTAAACTAAGAAGCCTCTGCACCTCCAAAGAAACAGTGACCAAAATACAAACAGTCTACAGAATGGGAAAGGATATTCACCAAATACACATCTGACAAGGGGTTGATATCCAGGATATACAAAATACTGATTAAACTCCACAAGAAGAAAACATCCAACCCCATCCAAAAATGGGGCAATGAAATGAACAGAAACTTTCTCAAAGAAGAAATCCGAATGGCAAAAAAGCACATGAGAAAATGCTCTACATCATTAATCATCAGGGAGATGCAGATCAAAACCACAATGAGATACCATCTCACACCTCAGAGACTGGCCCACATTCAAAAGAACAAAAGCAACCGATGCTGGCGTGGATGTGGCGAGAAAGGGACACTCCTTCACTGTTGGTGGGAATGTCCACTGGTTCAGCCCTTCTGGAAAACAGTATGGACAATTCTCAAAAAATCAGAAATTGAGCTCCCATTTGACCCAGCAATACCACTCCTGGGAATATATCCCAGAGAGGCAAAAATGTATAGTCGAAGTGACATCTGCACTTGTTTGTTCATTGCAGCACTCTTTACAATAGCCAGAAACTGGAAGAAACCTGAATGCCCAAGAACAGATGACTGGTTAAAGAAACTTTGGTACATCTACACAATGGAGTACTATGTAGCTGTTAGAAAAGATGAAGTCATGAAATTTACATACAAGTGGTACAATATGGAAAGTATCATGCTAAACGAAATGAGTCAGAAAGAGAGGGATAGACATACAAAGATTGCATTCATCTGGGGGATATAAAGTAACAAAGTATGAGATTAATACCCAAGAATAGCTGAGATCAGCACCAGGAGGATTACTCCATAACTTAGAGCCCAGCCAGGTATCATAGAGGAAAGGGCAGTTCAGATAGAGAAGGGAGCACCAAATAAAGGATGTTTGGAGGATCCTCCCAGGAGGGGAGATGCATGTTGAAAGTAGACTATGGACTGAACATGTTTGCCACTCAATGCCTCTTTTGCAGACCACAACACCCAAAAGGAGAGAGAGAACACAGGGGATTGCCCTGCCACCGAGACAGGGGGGATGGGGGGATGGGGGTGGGGGGATATTATCCATGGTGGTGGAAAATGGGCACTGGTGGAGGGATGGGTATCTGATCATTGTATAATCGAAACCCAAGCACAAAGAATTGTAAATCTACAACTGTAAAAAAAAATAAAATAAAGGGAAAAAATTTAAATAAATAAATAAATAAATAAATTTTATTTTTATAAAGCAGTTCACAGTATTTGATTATATTTAATATTTGAAAACCAACCCCCACCACCATTACACCTTTGCACCACCATATTTGGGATGTTCCCATCCTGAACCCCAAACCCTACCCCAATGCAAAACCAAAATAATTTATTTTGTATTGTGTGTTATGAATAAACCACTTAAAGTGTTCCAAGAAAAGTGTGTGGAGATTGTTGCATTTCACCCACGGGCCATTGAGCCCTTCTGTAAGAGATCATTAACATGTTGTTGAAGGTTGAGCCTTGAGTGCTTATGTATGTATATGTATGTAGCACTGCACTGTAGCACACTGTAGCACTGTCCTCCCATTATTCATCGATTTGCTCGAGCGGTCACTAGTAATGTCTCCATTGTGAGACTTGTTGTTACTGTTTCTGGCATATCAAATATGCCACGGGGAGCTTGATAGGCTTTGCTGTGCGGACGGGATACTCTGGGTAGCTCGCCAGGCTCTCTGAGAGGAACAGAAGAATCAAACATGTCATCATATATATATTTTTTTTTCCTCTAAGATTGGTTGCCTTCTACTTTAAACCCCACCAAATATGATATGCTACTCTTGGAATATTAGTGGTGTGAAGTATGACATGTGTGGCCACAAATGCAGCCACATGGTCCAGGAAAAAGCCCCACCCACCAGGGTACCTCAAATGAAAAAGCCTGGCATGGGGTTCAGCGACCTGGCTATGGTATGTTGTTTTATGCTCTCTTATAAGAGAAAAGAACTTCTGTTCATGTTTTAATGGGGTTGTATTCTTATAAAGTTTTGCCAGTGCTTTATATATCTTAAGTATTAAAACCTTTTACATTATATTATATTATATTATACATCTTGATTATTAACACGTTTTAATGGTGAGTGAATAATTTTTCCCATTCTGTGGCCTGTCTTTGTATTCTGGTCATCAATTCCTTTTTTTTTTAATTTTTATTAGTGAAACACCATGAGGTATAGTTGTAAACTTACAAATTTTTGTGCTTGGGTTTCAGTTATACAAATATCAAGTACCCATCTCTCCACAAGTGCCTATTTTCCACCACCACAGGTCCCAATATCCTTCCCACCCCCATTCCCCCATCCCACCCTGCCTCTGTGGCAGAGCATTCCTTTGTGTTATCTCTCTCCTTTTGTGTCCTGTGGTTTGCAAAAGAGGCATTGAGTTGTAATCATGTTCCGTCTATAGTCTACTTTCAGCATGCATCTCCCATGCTGGGAAGATCCTCCCAACACCCTTTACTTGGTGCTCCCTTCTCTATCTGAGCTGCCTTTTTCCCTAGCATATGCGGCTGGCCTCCAAGCCATGGAGTAAACCGTCAGGTATTTATCTCGGCTATTCTTGGGTGTTAGTCTCCTATTTTGTTACTTTATGTTCCCCAGATGAATGAAATCTTTCTATGTCTATCCCTCTCTTTCTGACTCACTTCGCTTAATATGATACTTTCCATGTGGTACCACTTGTATGTAAGTTTCATGACTTCATCTTTTCTAACAGCTACATAGTACTCCATTGTGTAAATGTACCAAAGTTTCTTTAACCATTCATCTGTTCTCGGGCACTCAGGTTTTTTCCAGATTCTGCCTGTTGTAAATAGTCATGCAATGAACAAAAAGGTGCAGATGTCACTTTGACTATACTTTTTTGCCTCTCTGGGATATATTCCCAGGAGTGGTATTGCTAGGTCAAATGGGAGCTCAATTTCTAATTTTTTGAGAATCGTCCATACTGTTTTCCAAAAGGGGTAAACCAGTCGGCATTCCCACCAGCAGTGAAGAAGGGTCCCTTTCTCGCTACATTCGCGCCAGCACTGGTTGCTTTTGCTCTTTTGGATGTGGGCCAGTCTCTGGGGTGCAATGATATCTCATTGTTTTGATCTGTATTTCCAGGATGATAATGATGTAGAAGATTTTCTCATGTGCCTTTTAGCCATTCAAATTTCTTCTTTGAGAAAGTTTCTTTCATTTCAACGCCCCATTTTTTGATGAGGTTTGATGGTTTCTTCTGGTGGAGTTCAACCAGTATCTTGTATGTCCTTGATATCAAACCCTTGTCAGATGTGCATTCGGCGAATATCCTTTCCCATTCTGTAGACTGTCTTTGTATTTTGGTCACTGTTTCTTTGGAGGTGCAGAAGTTTCTTAGTTTAAGATAGTCCCATTTGTCTATCTCTGTTTTCACTTGCTTGGCCAGTGGCCTGACATCTTTGAAGATACCATTAGCTTCAATATCATGGAGGTTTTTGCCAACTTTGTCATCGATGAACCTTATGGATTTTGGTCTGATGTTGAGGTCTTTAATCCATTTTGATCATACTTTTGTACATGGTGTTAAGCAGAGATCTGTGAGCCCACTTTTTTTTGCATGTAGCCATTCAGTTTTGCCAGCACAATTCGTTAAAGAGGCTTTCCCTGCTCCACTTCAATTTTCTTGCCCCCTCTTATCAAAGATTTGATGATCATATGCTTGGGGAGAGATGTCAGTATATTCAACCCTGTTCCATTGGTCTACAGCTCTGCCTTTGTTCCAGTACCATGCTGTTTTAATTATTACTGCTTAGTAGTAGAGTTTGAAGTTAGGGAGGTTGATTCCTCCCATTTTCTTTTTTCCAAGAATTGCTTTAGCTATTCGTGGGGGGTTATTGTTCCATATAAATTTCAGGAGTGTTTGCTCCATTTATTTGAAGAATGTCATGGGTATCCTAATAGGGATCACATTGAATTTGTACAGTGCTTTGGGAAGTATTGCCATTTTGACAATGTTAATTCTCCCGATCCATGAACATTGGATATGTTTTCATTTTCTCATGACCTCTTTTATTTCCTGAAGTAGGGTTTTGTAATTTTCTTTGTACAGGACCTTTACTTCCTTAGTTAAGCTGATTCCTAGGTACTTGATTTTCTGGGGCACAATTGTGAACGGGATTGTTTTCTTCATGTCACTTTCTTCTCTTTCACTATTTGCGTATACGAAAGTCATGGACTTTTGGGTATTGATTTTATAGCCTGCAACTTTACTATACAAGTCTATTGATTCTAGGAGTTTCTTGGTAGAGGTTTTAGGGTTCTCTAAATATAGTATCATATCATCTGCAAATAGTGAGAGCTTGATTTCTTCCTTTCCTACCTGGACACCCTTAATATCCTTTTCTTGCCTAATCGCTATTGCAGGTACTTCCAGTACTATATTGAACAGTAGTGGAGAGAGTGGGCATCCTTGTCTCGTCCCTGATCATAGGTGAAAGGCTCTCAGTTTTTCCCCATTGAGGATGATGCTTGCTGTATGCTTCTTGTAGATGGCTTTAACTATATTGAGAAAAGTCCCCTCTATCCCCATTTTGGTGAGGATTTTCATCATAAAGCAGTGCTGGATCTTGTCAAATGCTTTCTCTGCATCTATTGATATGATCATATTATTTTTACCTTTTCTTTTGTTGATATGATGGATTATGTTGATTGATTTCCGAATGTTATACCATCCTTGCATCCCTGGGATGAATCCCATTTGGTCATGGTGTATGATCTTTTTGATGAGTTGTTGAATTCTATTTGCTAGTATTTTGTTGAGAATCTTAGTATCCATGTTCATCAGGAATATCGACCTGTAATTTTCTTTTCTTGTGGTGTCTTTGTTTCCTTTTGTTATTAGCGAGAGATGGGCTTCATAGAAACTGTTTGTGAGAGTTTCTGTTTTTTCAATTTCCTGAAAAAGCTTGAGAAGAACTGGCAATAGGTCCTCTTTAAATGTTTGGAAAAATTTGCTACTGAATCCATCTGAACCTGGGCTTTTGTTTTTGGGAAGACTTTTGATTACAGTTTCAATTTCCTTGATGTGAATAGGTCTATTCAGGTACTCTATATCTTCTTGATTCAGCTTTGGGAGATGATAGGAATCCAGGAATTTATCCATTTCTTCTAGGTTCTGTTGTTTTGTGGCATACAGACTTTCAAAGTAGTCTCTGATGATCTTTTGAATTTCTTTGGTTTCTGTTGTGATATTCCCATTCTTATTTCTGATTCGATTTATTAGGGTTCTCTTTCTCTGTTTCTTTGTGAGTGTTGCTAGTGGTTTATCTATCTCATTTATTTTCTCGAAGAACCAGCTCTTGGTTTCATTGATCTTTCAAATTGTTTCTTCAGTTTCCATGTCGTTGATTTCTGCTCTAATTTTTATGATATTTTTCCTTCTGCCTGATTTGGGCTCCTTCTTTTGATCCTTTTCTAAGATCTTCAGCTGTGAAGTCAAGTTGTTTATGTGCATCCTTTCTGCAGTCCTGAGATATGCTTGCAGAGCTATAAATTTTCCCCTTAATACGGCTTTCGCTGCATCTCATAAGTTCTGGTAGCTCATGTCTTCATTCTCATTTGTTTCCAAGTATCTTTTGATTTCGTCCTTGACTTTCTTCCTGATCCACTCGTTGTTCAGCATTGAGTTGTTTAATTTCCAGGTTTTTGATTTAGTTCTGCATGTCTGTGTATGATTCACTTCTATTCTCTGTGCATCATGGTCTGAAAAGATTGTTGATACTATTTCTATCTTCCTGATTCTAATGAGATATGTTTTGTGCCTAGGACATGGTCTATTTTGGAAAATGTTCTGTGCGCACTGGAGAAGAATGTATATTCTTTCCTTTGGGGATGTAAAGCCCTGTATATGTCTATAAGCCGTTTCTCTTCTATTTCTTCTTTCAAAGCCAATGTTTTCTTGCTAAGTTTTGTTCTTGTTGATCTATCCAGAGGTAAGAAGGCGATGTTGAAGTCTCCAGCTACTATTGTGTTTCTAGCATTGTCCTCCTTAAAATCTGTTAGCAGTTGTTTTAAATATTTAGCTGTTCCCTCATTAGGTGCATATACATTTAAGAGTGTGATTTCCTCCTGTTGAACGCATCCCTTGATGTCCCTTCTAATCTTTTTCAACCTAAAGTTAGTGTTGTCGGATACTAGTATGGCCACCCCAGCTTTTTTGAAGGAGCTGTTTGCTTGCAGGATTGTTTTCCATCCTTTAACTTTGAGTCTGTGTTTTCTCTGACTGTTGAGATGAGTTTCTTTTTTTTTTTTTTTTTTTTTTTTTGCTTTTTGGGTCACACCCGGTGATGCTCAGGGGTTACTCCCGGCTCATGCACTCAGGAATCGCTCCTGGCGGTGCTCGGGGGACCATATGGGATGCTGGGAATCGAACCTGCGTCAGCCTTGTTGGCTGCGTGCAAGGCAAACGCCCTACCCGCTGTGCTATCGCTCCAGCCCCGAGATGAGTTTCTTGTAGGCAGCAGAACGTTGGGTTCTGTCTCTGAATCCGTTTTGCCACTCTGTGTTTCTTAATTGGTGAATTTAGACCGTTGAGTTGAGAGAGATTATTGTTATGGGGTTTTGTGTCACCTTTCTGTAAGAGTCGATTGTGCTTGTAGGGTTTGTCTTGTCTTATAGTAACCCCTTTAGTCCTTCTTTTTGGTTTGGTTTTGAGTGTATGACGTTCCTGAGCTGCTGTTTATCTAGAAAATAGTGTACCATTCCTTCGATTTTGAGTGAGATAAAATATAAAGATAGCCGGATAAAGTATTCTTGGTGAAGTGTTCATTTCAGTGAGTTTTTTCACTATATCCCGCCATTACCTTTGGGCTTGGAGGGTTTCCTCTGATATGTCTGCTGTGAATATAAAGGGTGCTCCTTTGTATGTGATATCCTTCTTTGCCCTTGCTGCTTGCAGTATTGTATCTCTATCGGCAGCATCGATCATTCTAACTATGATGTCTTGGAGTTTTTTTGTTAGGGTCTCTTTTATCTGACACCCTTCGGGCTCATTCAACCTGAATGGCTGCATTGTCGAGCTCTGGGAATTTTTCAGCAATGATTTTGTTTAACCGTGTTTTTTTTTCCATTGGGATTGTTTCCCTGAGCTTCTGGTACTCCAATGAATCTAATGTTTTTTCTCTTGGAATCATCTCCTAGGACTCTGATTCTCTTTAGAGCTATTTTGAGGTCCCTTGCCAATATTTGTTGTTGCCTGTTGGCTTGGTGCAGCTGATCTTCCAGCTCACTGATTCTGTCTTCAGCTGCGGTCATTCTACTCTTGAGGGCACAGACTGAGTTTTTTATTTCACCTACGGAATTTTTTATTCGTGACATTTCTGCTTTCATTTCTTCCCGTAATTTTTCAATTTTTTCTGTCATGTTACTGGATATCTGTCTGACTGTTTCATTGAGTTGATTGAACATCTTCATGACTTCATATCTGAATTCTGTCAGAGAGGTCTCTTAGGTGAGCAGTATCTACAGAGGATTCTGGATTCTTTTCGTTGTCCTCCCCATGTGGTGGGGATTTGCGTTGTTTCTTCATGCTGGTGTGTAGGTATGGGGACTAGGTTCCTTGGTATGGCTAAACTATCTGCGACCACGTGAGCATTGACCAGCCTAAAATTAGGCCACGCCCACTTCTACAGAAGCCACGCCCACTTCTGAAAAGGCCACGGCCCCACAGGTACCTGGTGTGTGTGGTGGGAGTAAAGACTGGGTAGGAGAGAAGATCAGCACAGCTTGGGGGACGAAGAGGAAGAGGCAGATTGCAGGGCTGCTTTTCTCCCAGCATCCGCGAGGATGCCTGGGGGGCTTGCAGGGAGAAATCCAAATCCCAGGTTCGAGTACCCGTGGATGAACTGACCTGGGTTTAGGAGAAGACCAGCACAGCTTGGGGGATGAAGAGGAAGAGCCATCAATTCCTGTAAGGTACAGAAACTCCTTAATTTAATGTAGGCACACTTGTTTATCTTTGCTTCCATTTGCCTTGTCAGTGGTGTTTCATCCTTGAAGATGCATTCAAGGATGAGAGTTTTATGAGCGAATTCTTTCAAACATAGAGTTCTGCCTACATTTTCCTCTATGTACTTTATGGATTCGGGTCTGATATCAAGGTCTATAACCCACTTTTCTATTTTCACTTTTGTGCATGGTGTTATAAAGAGGTCACAGTATATTCAACTCTATTCCACTGAACTGAAAGTCTATCTTTATTCCAGTATCACGCTGTTTTAATTACTACCTCTCTGTAGTACAATTTGAAGTCAGTGAAATTGACACCGTCTATCTTCTTTTTCCTAAAGATTGCTTTAATATTTGTAGGCGGAGAGAGTATGGTTCCATATGAATATCAGGAGTGTTTGATTTATTTCTTTGGAAAATGTCATGGGTATCCTTATAGGAAATTCATTGAATTCATGCAAGGTTTTGGAAGAGCAATACCACTTTGATGGTATTAATCCACCCAATCCATGAACAGGAGATATGTTTCCATTTCCTCATCCCCTCTTTTATTTCTTGAAGTAGTGTATATTGTATATTTATATTTAGTTTACTTTGTATAAGTCTTTCACCTCTTTAGCTAAGCTACTTGATTTTCAGAAGCATAATTGTGAATGGGATTTTTAAAAATCTCTCTTCTATTTCATTATTTTCATATATGAAAGCCATGGACATTTACATACTAATTTTGTAGACTGCCACTTTACTATATAAATATATTGTTTCTAGGAAATTTTTATAGGATTTTATAAATATGTATCATATTATTCACAAATTGTGAGAATTTGACTTCTTCATTTTCCATCTGGATGCCCTTAATATCCTTTTCTTGCCTAATTGCTTTTTCTAGTACTTCCAGTACTATATTGAATAGAAGTGGAAAGAGTGAGAAGGCTTTTCATTTTTCCATATTGCGTAGAATGTTTGCTATGGATTTGTCATAAAAGGCTTTGACTATCTTAAGAAAAGTTCCTTCAATTCCCATTTTTTAAAACTTTTTATCATGAATGGGTGCTACTCCCATGATTTCTCTGCATCTATAGATATGATGATATGGTTTTATTTTTTCTTTTAGTAATATGGTGTATTATTTTGATTGACTTTATGTTTAACCATCTTTGTATCCCAAGGATGAATCCCATTTGGACATGGTGTATTATTTTTTGATGAGTTGTTAGATTCCATTTGCTGGCATTTTCCTGAAAATCTGTGCATCTGTGTTCATCAGGGTTATCTGCCTGTAATTCACTCCCTCTCTTTATGTGTCTCACAAGTGATTTGTCATTCTTGTTTGTTTGTGTTTTCAAAGAACTTGCTCTTGATTTTACTAAGATTTTTAAGACTTTTTTTAAATTCCTGTTCATTAATTTCTGTCCTAAGTTTTCTTGTTATCTTCCTCCTACTTACCTTGGGCTCCTTATATTGGTCATTTTCAAATGTATTAAGTTGTGAAATCAAGGTATTTATGTGGGCCTTTTTCTTCCTTCCTGATGAATGCTTGTGTAACTATGAATTTTCCTCTTAGCACCACTTTTGCTGTGTCCCACAAATTCTGATATGTCATCTTCTCATTTCTTTTGTTTCAAGAAAACTTTTGATTTCCTCTGATTTCCTTTTTGACCCACTTATTATTTAGTAATGGCCTAATTGATTTCCTAGAGTTTGAGTTGTTTCTCTGTTTTTTTTTTATTAACTTCTGTTTTCAGTGCATTATGATTTGAAAAAATGTGTTTTTTTCTATTCTCTTGACTTTGTGGAGGTATGTTCTGAGTCCCAGATGTTTGAGAATGTCCCGTGTGTATTCTAGAATAATGTGTATTCAGGTTTTTGAGGGTGGAAAGTCCTTGATTATTAAGAAATGGCCTCCACTATCTCTTATAACATTTTTTCAGCCTGAGATATATGTTGTCTGATACTAGTATGGCCACCTTTGCCTTTATCAGGGAGTTATTTGCTTGAAGAATTGTCTCCAAAACTATCACTTTGAGTCTGTGTTTGTTCTAACTATTCAAATGTGTTTCTTTCAGGCAGCAGAAAGTTGAATTCAATTTTCTCATCCATCCTGCTACTCTATGTCTCTTAATTGGTGCATTTAGCCCATTGACATTGAGAGAGATTATTGTTATTGAGTTTTGTGCCACCTTTCTGCAGGAGATGGGCTTGTTTGTGGGATTCATCTTGTCTTAAGTGTCCCCTTTAGTTTTTGTAAAGATGGTTTTGAGTATATGAAGTTCCTAAGTTGTTATTTATCCTTAATATCCTTTATCCTTAAAGTTTTGTATAGTTTCTCCAAATCTGAATGAGAGTCTGGCTAGGTAAAGTATTCTTGGTGAGGCATTTATTTCATTGAATTTTTTTACTTAATCTCATCATTGTCTTTTTGTTTCATTTTATAAATCTTCTGTAAATAGTAAGGACGCTTTCTTATGTATAATTTCCTTCTTTGATTTGCTGATTTAGATATTCTATCTCTGTGGTTTTCATCATTCTGATTAGGATGTGTCTTGGAGTACTTTTACCCAAATAAAATACTTTTATTTCTTTTAGCTGGTATCTTTGGGGCTTGGGGCTTTCTGGATTTGGGAGTGCATATGCTCTCCAGCTCTTGAAACATCTCAGCAATGATGTCTTTGACTGTTTCTTCTTCATCTGTTGCTTCTTGACTGTTGCCTTTCTGACTTTCTGGGACACCAATGATTCTCATATTGTTCTTGAACTAATCCCAATGTTCTCTTGTCTACTGTTCATTTATTTTGAGGCCTTTTTCCATCTTCTGTTATTGTCTGGAAGTTTTCTACACCTCATCCTGGAGTCTTCTGATTCTGTCCTCAGCAGCTATTACTCTGTTTGTGAGGCTCTCCAGTGAGTTTTTCATTTCACCTATCAAGTTTTTCAGTTCTGTCATTTGTTTGTTTTCAAATTTCTGCTCTTATATCCTCTTGTGTTTTATTGACTGTCAATCCCATTGTTTCTTTAAGGTCCTTAAACATTCTCACTATTTTCTCTCTAAAGTCTTTATCAGAGTGGTTATATAGTTGGTTACTACTAGTTGAATCTTTAAGGCTACTATCTTCTCTCACTAAAGTGTGGTAGGTTCTGCTTTGCTTTCCATTGTGACTTTTGCAGTCTGGAGGTGTTTGTTGTGCATTGTTGCGTGGTCAGATAACTAGAATTATGATGTCTTTGTATGTTCACAGTGAGACATGAAGAAGTGAAGAAATGCACAGCCACTATGTGGTCATGGACTAAGTAGGGGAGCCTCTAACCTGGGAGGCAAAATTGGCAATTATGAGTAACAAATAGGGTCCTGGTGCCACAATGCATCATTTTTAGGAGGCTGAAATCTTGTTTTTAACCTGTTTTGACTTTATCTTTGCAAGTAAGTAAGCTAGATTAAAGGTTACCTCATCTGATTTTCCTCCAGGCTTGCCCTGAAAGCCCAAGTTCCCTCCTATAACACTTCTCTCTCTCCTACAGTGCTATTCTGATTGCATGAGGCTTTTTTTGTTGTTCCTCTTTCTGAACTTAACCTTATGACATCTCTTCTGCTCTCCCCTAAAAGAGATTTGGACCTTTTCTTTGCCTTTTTTCTCATCCTCTCCACTGGGTGATCTCTCCACATTCAAAACTTCAGTGTAATTCAGATGCGAGTAATCCTAGAGATTTCTTGCAGACTACAATCCTCACATTAAACTATAGATTTCAAAACTTGTCTTTTCCATGTGCCTGGAAAGAGGGTGAATAGATATCCTTTGGTTCCTGCTAAAGTACCAACTCTCCTCAGGACACTGATCTGATAGTGAATATCCTCCTTATCTCAATTTTCCAACAGTAATCTACTAGCTCTAACTGAATTCCATCTCTTCTCTAAGAAGTTTTTCATGGCCTCTCTAGTCTGAAGAGATTTTCTCTACCCTGAACTAGAGAGCTTATTGTCTAAATCACTAAAACTTCCCTGTTATCTACATTGTCTGTGAAGAACTATAAGAAATATTGGAAGTGCCTGGAGAGAAAGAAAGATGTATGCCTTGTTCAGAGAACTATCTCTACCTTTTAGGTACAGGACTAGGCACAGCAAAGAAAGAAACAATCAAAGAAAGTTTTCTTCCCTTCATAGAGTTTTATGGTGTTGAAAGGAAATTGCATATTAAGCTTCAAATCTCTGATTGAGTTGGACGGCTGGAAATATTTTTATTTGTTCTTTTTGCAGTCAATTACACCTAATTCCCAAATTATTCCATCTGATTCAGGGCCTTGGATAGGATAATGTGTACATAATACCTTAATCAGAATTTAATCACAATTTTAAAATTCATTTCTAGAAGCTATTGGCTTCATAGAATAATTTCTCATTTGTGTATTTTCCTACTTTCTTTTCTCACTGTTACGGGAAATATCAGTTAATCATCGTACTAAATTGTACTAAAATACACAGTTAAGGAAAATGCCATATGATATGCATTTCGTATTAACTATGCAGACAATATTAAACACTGAGAATCTGAGTAATTCAAAATTTATTGTCAATTACTACTGGACTATCTTACAGCTATCAAGTCATTTACTAAACCTCAATTTTTTTAGTTTCTTAGTTTCCCTAACTGTATTATGTTTATTTATGCACATTATATGAAAAACTCCTCTCAAAACACCCATGTCTGATTTTATGTTGACCTTGCCTACAAGAGGTTGCAAAGATTCAGACCAACAATCTAGCTGTCTCTAAGTTTAAAAATATTATTTCTATTAATCACCAATGTTACCTTTCATGTTTAAAGCTCATGATATTTTCCTTTTTCTTATAATTTAGGCACTATGATTTATAATACTGAATTTTTTTTTTCAACAGCAACTCGTTTTTGTATCTTTTGCAGTTGTTCTGCCAAGAAAAGGCCTGAATCGGGGTGATGGCAGCGCCAGCTTCCTGGGACGGGGGAAGGGGGCGGCACATCCTGAGTCCAAGGCTACTCAGGGGTCTGGAGCCCGTGTCCTGGGACATAGGACAGGCTGATCAGAGTAGCTGCTTCCTGGGGGCAGTGAGGCTGGGAGCAGGTGGGCGCGGGGGAGCACGGCTGCGGGACCACGTGGACTCCACCACTGGCTGGCTGGTCCCTGGTGCGGCCCGCGGCGGGGCTGCTCCTGATGGAGCAGCTATAATTTTAAAATTTTTGCCTTAGTTTTTTGTATCTTACTTTTTACAAGGTATTTGTACCTGTGGTAAATTATAGGTTAAGTAACATTTTTACGATAGTGTTAACATTGATGATATTATATACAAAGTTACTGCACACCACCACAACCAAAGTGCCCAAGATGCAATCCCTTTGTAGCTCTAGTTTGCTTCTTTATTGCTGCACCCAAACTCCCCCATTGCTTGGTAATCTGAGTTTTGTAATCCTGTTAATATTAATGCTTCATAAATACAATGTTGCTGTAGATACCCACCAGCAGACTCGCATCTCTCTATTACTGTCCAAGGTTCCCTCTCATTGCCGTCTTCCCAGTCCACTCATTTTATGGGAAGACTATCCCGGTCTGTCACAATTGGCCAGTTTATTCCATCACTATGTTTCATCAAACTCCATGTATGATAGAAAATGTTGTATTTGTCCTTTTTTTGACTCAATTCACTTAGCACACCCTCCAGCTCCATCTAAGTGGCAATCTGAGTGGTATTCCATTGTGCATATATGCCACAACTTCTTTATCAACTCACCTGCTATAAGCACTTGGGTTGTTTACAGATCTCGACTATTGTGACTAATGCTGCAGTGAACATGAAAGTGTAAATATGACTCAAAAATGAATCTCAGAACAGAGCAGCTTGCTGCAGAGACATCTCTGGCCCTTGCGCCAGCTTGATTTCATTGGGGTACCTCAGACAGGAGCAGACTTTATCCCTCCATCTGCTCCAAATGTACCTTAGTGGCCACAAACCTCCAGAAACCAATCACCAACACCCTCATGGCCGATCTTCACAGGCTCATTCCCAGGAGAATGGATCTGCTGAAAAAAAAAACAGATATGTGGGACCAGTGACTTAAACTCCAGGCCTCAAGGACTCAAGTACAGGTTGCCCCTTCCCATCTCCTCACCCTTCCAGAGTCCTGGATGTCACTCCCATGAATTGCCTCCAGGTGCCATTTAAGCAGATTAATGATCCAGAGACTCACAAATGAATCTCAAAATAGAGCAGCTCACTGCAGAGATGTCTCCCGACCCAGATTACTTAAAATTTTAGAATTCCAGGAGCATATGGCCATTTTTTTGTTTTTGTTTTTTACTTTTTTGTCGAATCACTGTGAGATAGACCCTTATAAACGTCTCATACTATTCATAACAAGCAATACAAAATAATAATGGTGGTGGAAAGGTGTAATGGTGGTGGGATTGGTATTAAAATATTGAATGTAATCAATTTTGTTAACAACCTTATGAAAATAAAATTTAAAAATTAAAAAATAAAACTAGAAGTGTAAATATTTCTTCAAATTAATATTTTTATAATTTGGGATATGGATGCCAAGAAGTGAGATAACTGAAGCATATGTGTCTCCATTCTTATTTTTTTGGATAAATCTCTGTACTGTTTTCCATAGAAGATGTGAACAAGACAATTTCCTAACCAACAGTAAGGTTTCTTTTGTATTACAACCCTACTAGTAGTAATTATTTTCAATCTTTTTGACATGCAATATTCTCAATGATATGAGAACATATATATTATTGTTTTGATCTACACTTCTCTTTTTTAATTTTTTTTATATTTTTATTAGTGAAACACCATGAGGTACAGTTGTAGACTTACAAATTTTTGTGCTTGGGTGTCGATTATACAATGATCAAATACCCATCCCTCCACCAGTGCCCATTTTCCACCACCATGGATCCCAGTATCCCTCCCACCCCCATCCTCCCTGTCCCACCCTGCCTCTGTGGCAGGGCATTCCCTTTTGTTTTCTCTCTCCTTTTGGGTGTTGTGGTCTGCAAAAGAGGCATTGAGTGGCAATCATGTTCGGTCCATAGTCTACTTTCAACATGCATCTCCCATCCTGAAAGGATCCTCCAAACACCCTTTATTTGGTGCTCCCTTCTCTATCTGAGCTGCCCTTTCCCCTAAAATGCCCGGCTGGCCTCTAAGCCATGGAGTAACCCTACTGATACTGATCTCAGCTATTCTTGCGTATTAATCTCCTATTTTGTTACTTTATGTCCCCCAGATGAATGTGATCTTTTTATGTCTATTCCTCTCTTTCTGACTCATTTCGCTTAGCATGATACTTTCCATGTAGTACCACTTGTATGTAAATTTCATGACTTCATCTTTTCTAACAGCTACATAGCACTTCACTGGATCTACACTTCTCTTACAACAAATTATAACGTACTGTTTCATATGCCTAGTTGCCTTAAATACGACTATTAATTTCTTCCCGTTTCTATGGTAATTTGTATATTTTCCTTACTAGGCTTTTAATGTGTTGTGTGAAAACATTTTCTTGCATTTAGTAGAATTCTTTGTTTTAGACTGAGTTTCTTTTGACAAGAAAAAGTTTTTAGTTTGATATAGTCCCATGTGTTTATTATTGTTTCATTTTCTCTTAATTTTTTCTCTTTTTTTGAATAAAATACTTCATTTAAACATTGTGATTTATGTTGTTGGTAGTATAGTTCTTATGAGCTTTCATTGTTCCAAGACCAATCCCACCACAAGGACCTTCCCTCCACCATTGTGCCCATTTTCCCAACTACCCCACAAGTCTGCCCTCTCAGAAAGCACGCATTAATTTATTTTATATTGCTTGTTATAATGAAATAGCTAATGTCACTGTCACTGTCCTCCCATTGTTCATCAATTTGCTCGAGTGGGCTCAGTAACGTCTCCATTGTGAGACTTGTTACTGTGTTTGGCATATTGAATACGTCACGGGTAGCTTGCCAGGCTTTGTATTTATCAAAAATACTTCGGTATATGAAATTTGTTATACCTCACCATGGGGTTTTTAAGTCCTTGTCTGAGGATTTACTAAGCTGTCCATTGCTAGTTGAGTCTTCTGTGTTATTGTTTTTGTTTGTTGAGTTTAGTTGGCTTATATGGTACTCTCCCATTTAATCCAGTGTGCTCCTACTGGAATTTTTGTATTGTAGAATTTGAAGGTGTCCAGAAACTTCAGAACCTATAGAATTAGGCCAGTGAGTTGATAAGACAGCCGCTGTGGGAGGTGGTGTAGCTGCTGAGGCTTCTGGAAGTAGGACAAAATGGGAAAGCTGCCCGCCCTCACTCTGATCACTGTAGCACTGTAGCACTGTCCTCCTGTTGTTCATCGATTTGCTCGAGCAGGCACCAGTAACGTCTCCATTGTAAGACTTGTTACTGTTTCTGGCACATCAAATAACATCACGGGGAGCTTGCCAGGCTCTTCCATGAAGGCGGATACTCTTGGTAGCTTGCTGGGCTCTCCGAGTGGGATGAAGGAATCGAACCCAGGTCGGCCGCATGCAAGGCAAATGCCCTACCTAGTGTGCTATTACTTCAGCCAAAATTCCCCACTCTGAGAAGACCCAAAATTCTAGACCTGGACACTGAGCATGATACTCTCCCCTTCCCTCCAACAGCAGCTAATTTCATGTTTCATTTTTAATTATTGATGAAAGAATATTCTATTATGTATATGTGCCATAGTTTCTTTTTCTTTCTTTCCTTTTCTTCTTTCCTTCCTTTTCTTCTTTTCTTTCATTCATCTCTTTCTTTCTTTACTCTCTTTCTCTCTCTTTTTTTCTTTCTTTCTTTTCTTTCTTTTTGCTTTTTGGGTCACAGCAGATGATACTTAGGTGTCCTGCCTATGTTTTCCTCAAGAAATTTTATAGATTCAGGTCTGATACAAAACCTTTGATTCATTTTCAGTTGACTTTTGTACATCATGTGAAATAGGGGTTTGAGTTCATATTTAACATGTGACTGACCAGTTTACTCAACACTATTTGTTGAACAGGTGTTCCTTGTTCCACTTTATATTCTTTGCTGCTTTGTCAAAGATTAACTGTCCATATAACCTGGGGACCTGTCTCTGGAGTCTTGGTTCTACTCCATCTTTCTGGAAGTCTGTCTTTAATACAGTAGCACACTGTTGATTATTATAGCTTTACAGTATAACTTAAAGTTGGGAAAAGAAAAATATCTCACCTTTATTTCCATAAGGATTGCTTTGGCTGTTTTTATTACTCCATATAAATTTCAACAGCATTTGCTCTACATAATTTTAAATATGGGTATTTTTATAAAGAATACATTGAATCTGTTTTTTTAAGGATATTTGCATCTATATTTATTAGAGTGCATAGGTTTGTAGTTTGTTTTTATAATGACTCTCTATGTGCTTTAGGTATCAGGGTAATATTTACCTCGTGGAAACTATTTGGGAGGGTTCTCCTTCCTTTGACTTTATGAAAGAGCCTGGGAAGGATTGGAAGTAGGTTTCTTTAAAGATCGGAAAAACTCATTAGTAAATCCATCAGGTCCAAGCTTTTGTTTGGGGGAAGATTTTTTATTATTATTTCAATTCCCTTCACAGTAATTTATCTGTTCGGGTATTCTGTTTTCTTTTGATCCATCCTTGAAAGTTTGTAAGAAACCAAAACTTTGTCCATTTGTTCTAGGTTCTCCAACTGTGTGGCAAAAGAGATTTTCATAGTAAACCCTAATGGAACTTTGAGTTTCTGTGTTATCTGTTTTGATATCACCCCTCTCATTTCTGATTCAGTTTACTATTGTACTTTTTTTGTGAGTCTAGCTAATGGTTTGTCAATTTGTTTATTCTTCCAGAGAACCAGCTCTTGGTTTCATTGATCTTTTAGATCGTTTTTGGTTTTTTGTTTGTTTGTTTTTCAGTTTACATTTCATTGATTTCTGCTCTAAATTTTATTATTTCCTTTATGCTTTCTTTGGGTTTCTTTTGTTAGTCTTTTTCAAGCTGCTCAAACATTAGATTTTTTGAGGTTTTATTTTTTACTTTTCTATTTTACTTATTTATTAATTTATTTATCTTTCTGGATGGAAGGACACGTAGAGCAGTGCTCAGGGCTTCTTCTGGCTCTGCACTCAAGGATCAGTCCTGGAGGAGTTCAGGTTCCATGCACTCAAGGATCAGTCTTAGGGAGCTTAGAAGTGCTGGGGATAAAACCCCAGTAGGACATGTGCAAGGCAAGCAGATTGGCCCCATACTATCGCTCTGATTGGACTTTTGCTTTCTTCCTGATGAATGCTCCCATAGTTTAAAAACTATCCTCGGGGCTGGAGTGATAGCATAGCAGGTAGGGCGTTTACCTTGCACGCAGCTGACCCGGGTTCAATTCCCAGCATCCCATATGGTCCCCTGAGCACTGCCAGCAGTAATTCCTGAGTGCAGAGCCAGTAGTAACTCCTGTGCATTGCCTGGTGTGACCCAAAAAGCATAATAATGATAATAATAATAATAAAATAATAAAAACTTTCTGTATAGTCGAAGTGACATCTGCACTTGTTTGTTCATTGCAGCACTGTTTACAATAGTCAGAATCTGGAAAATCCTCAGTGTCTGAGATCAGATGACTGGTTAAAGAAACTGTGGTACATCTACACAGTGGAGTACTATGTAGCTCTTAGAAAAGATGAAGTCATGAAATTTACATACAAGTGGTACAACATGGAAAGTATCATGCTAAGTGAAATGAGTCAGAAAGAGAGGGACAGACATAGAAAGTTTGCATTCATCTTGGGAACATAAAGTAACAAAATAGGAGACTAACACCCAAGAATAGCCGAGATAAGTACCAGGCGGATTACTCCATGGCTTGGAGGCCAGCCGCACATGCTAAGGGAAAAGGGAGCTCAGATAGAGAAGGGAGCACCAAGTAAAGGGTGTTGGGAGGATCTTCCCAGGATGGGAGATGCATGCTGAAAGTAGACTATAGACCGAACATGATTGTAACTCACTGCCTCTTTTGCAAACCACAGCACCCAAAAGGAGAGAGAGAACAAAAGGGAATGCCCTGCCACAGAGGCAGGGTTAGATGGGGGGGAGTTTGGGGATCGAGAGGGATACTGGGATCATTGGTGGTGGAGAATGGGCACTGGTGGAGGGATGGATACTCAATCATTATATAACAGAAACCCAAGCACAAAAATTTGTAAGTCTACAACTGTACCACATGGTATTTCACTAATAAAAATTAAAAATAATAATAATAGTAAAAACGTTCCCCTTAATATTGCTTTTACTCTGTTCCATATGTTCTGCTAATCCATGTATTTATTCTCACTTGTTTCCAGGAATTTTTTATTTCTTAATTTCTACTTTGATTTTCTTTTTAACCCACTGGTTTCTCAATAGTAAGTTGTTTAGTTCTAAGTGTTTGAGTTTTTTCCCATTTATGTTTGTAATTAATTTTCATTTTTAAGCATTATGGTCTGAGAAAGTACTTAATATAATTGCTATCTTTTAAACTTTATGGATATGTTTTGTGACCCCCCCCCCCCATGTGGTCTATCTTGAAGAATGTTTCACGTGCATTGGGAAAAATGTATACTCAACTTTCAGTGGTGAAGGTTCTTATATGTGTCTGCTATGCCCATCTCTTCCTTCAAGGCCAGTGTTTTCTGATCATCTTTGCCTAGTTAGTATATCTAAAAGTAATGGGGAGCGTTAAACTGATCCCTAAAACCTATGTTGTAGTTCCTGGGAGATATGGCTTGCTGACCAGTTTTCCAGATCCACTTCCTCTAAGATGTGAACACTACAAGTCAAATGGGGAAATACTCCTCATTTATGAAGCAACTCTAATATTTTTTCCACTCCCCTTTCCAGGGGTTGGGTAAAAATTGCTGGCAATTAGGGCAGGGCCAACAGAGAAAGTAAGAGTAGGATTTCGGCCCCCCCTTGTACTTCACCCCAATATTTATCCTCAGTTTACAATCAAAGTATACCTCTTTCTCAAAAGCCTCTCCTCTTAAACTGAGTTCCTTTCTAGGAGGATTCTGGGACCAATGTACAGGAAGTAACATGGCTCCATACCTTCCCTCAGTGTTTGATACTCCCAGTTACATAATAGAACCCTGGACACAGGTTCATTAGCTTTCACCTGTGCTAAGTACATGTCATCATTTCGAGCAAATAACATCACATCTCAGCTATTGGATCTTTTTGAGAGTATTTCAAAGAATTTCCATATTTCCGCTTATGGGTGGAGGAAGTCGTAGTGAGATGGACTTAAAAGCCAGGATCCCTTTTAGCATGCTAAAAGTGGTCTATAGACCAAACATGACTGCCACTCAATGCCTCTCTGGCAAAACACAGTACCCAAAAGAAGAGAGAGAGAACAGGGGGGAATGCCCTGCCACAGCGGCAGGGTGGGATGGGGGGGGGGAGGATGGGGGGGGGGGAGGGATGCTAGGACCCGTGGTGGGGGAGGATGGGCACTGGTGGAGGGATGGGTACTTGATCATTGTATAACTGAAACCCAAGCACAAAAATTTATAAGTCTATAAGTGTAAAAAAATAAAATAAAATAAATAAAAATTTTTAAAAAAAGCCAGGATCCCAATATTCAGAGTTCAAGAGAACATTATGTGAGTTTCTTTAGCTTCTTATAAGTGTCCGGTTCTAGTTTCCTTCTCTGTAAAATGCTACAATAATAATATTTGCTTCATAGTAGTGTTGTACGGATTAGCAACATTGTTCATAAACTAGATCATAAACCAAATCACCAAGAACATTCTTAAATATAGAGGCTTTCCTTGTTCCACTTCACATTTCTTGCTCCCTTATCAAAGATTAGATGTTCATACATTTGGGGTTGTGTGTAGGGATATTCCACCCTGTTCCATTGGTCTGTGGCCCTGGCTTTGCTCCAGTACCATGCCTTTTTTTAAACTGACACAGTACATATGCTTTTATAAGAATGAAAATTTTCCAATTTGATTAAATATTAAACTTTTATTCTCCAATTCATATCTTTTTACTTCCTATCCATGAGTAGGGGATGTGTTTCTATTTCCTCGTGTCCTCTTTTATTTCATGGAGCAGCGTTTTGTAGTTATTATTGTAAAGATCCTTTACCTCTTTTAGTTAGGCTGACTCCAAGGTATTTGATTTTCTGGGGCACAATTGTGAACGGGATTGTTTTTTTCATGTCGCTTTCCTCTCTCTCATTATATGCATATAGGAAGGCCATGGATTTTGGGACATTGATTTTATAGCCTGCGACTTTACTGTACAAAACTATTGTTTCTAGGCGTTTCTTGGTAGAATATTTAGGATTCTCAAGATATAGTATCATATCATCTATAAATAGTGAGAGCTTGATTTCTTCCTTTCCTATCTGGATACCTTTAATGTCTTTTTCTTGCCTAATCGCTATTTCAAGTACTTCCAGTACTATGTTAAACAGAAGTGGTGATGGTGGGCTTGCTTGTCTTGTCCCTGATCTGAGAGGAAAGGCCCTTAGTTTTTTCCCATTGAGGATAATGCTTGCCATGGGTTTGTCGTAGATGGCTTTGACTATCTTGAGGAAAGTTCCTTCAAAACCCATTTTGGTGAGAGTTTTCATCATAAACGGGTGCTGGATCTTGTCAAAAGCTTTCTCTGCATCTATTGATATGATCATATGGTTTTTATCTTTACTTTTGTTGATATGATGGATTATGTTGATTGATTTCCAAAAGTCTCTTCAACAAATGGTGCTGGCATAACTGGACAACAACATGCGAAAAAAATGGGCTTAGTCCTTGACCTAACACCATGCACAAAAATCAGATAAAAATGGATTAAAGATCTCAACATAAGGCCAAAATCCATAAGATACATTGAAGACAAGGTCGGCAAAACCCTCCATGATATTGAGGCTAATGATATCTTCAAAGACGACACTCCACTGACCAACCAAGTGGAAACAGAAATAAACAAATGGGACTAACTTAAATTAATACGCTTCTGCACCTCAAAAGATACAATAACCATAATACAAAGACAATCTACAGAATGGGAAAGGATATTCACCCAATACCCATCTCATAAAGGGTTGATATCAAGGATATACAAAGCACTGGTTGAACTCTACAAGAAGAAAACATCTAACCCCATCAGAAATGGAGTGATGAAATGAACAGAAACTTTCCCAAAGAAGAAATCCGAATGGCTAAAAGGCACATAAGAAAATGCTTTACATCACTAATCATCAGGAAGATGCAGATCAAAACAACAATGAGATATCATCTCACACCACAGAGACTGGCCCACATCCAAAAGAACAAAAGCAACCTGTGTTGGTGTGGATGTGGCGAGAAAGGGACCTTCCTTCACTGCTGGTGGGAATGCCGACTGATTCAGCCCTTTTGGAAAACAGTATGGACGATTCTCAAAAAATTAGAAATTGAGCTGCCATTTGACCCAGCAATACCACTCCTGGGAATATATCCCAGAGAGGAAAAGAAGTACAGTCGAAATGACATCTGCACTTCTATATTCATTGCTGCACTATTTACAATAGCCAGAATCTAGAAAACCCGAGTGCCTGAGAACAGATGACTGGTTAAAGAAACTTTGGTACATCTACACAATGGAATACTTTGCAACTGTTAGAAAAGATGAAGTCATGAAAGTTACATACAAATGGTACTACATGGAAAGTATTATGCTAAGTGAAATGAGTCAGAAAGAGAGGGACAGACATAGAAAGATTGCATTTATCTGGGGAACATAAAGTAACAAATTGGGAGACTAACACCCAAGAATAGCCAAGATAATTACCAGAAGGTTCACTCCATGGTTTGGAGGCCAGCCGCACATGCTGGGAGAGAATGCAGCTCAGATAGAGAAGGGAGTACCAAACAAAGGGTGTTGGGAGGATCCTCCCAAGATGAGAGATGCATGCTGAAAGTAGACTATAGACCAAACATGATTGCCATTCAATGCCTCTTTTGCAAACCACAGCACCCAAAAGAGAGAGAGAGAGAGAGAGAGAGAGAGAGAGAGAGAGAGAACAAAAGGGAATGCCCTGCCACAGAGGTGGGGGTGGGATGGAGGGATGGGGGAGTGGAAGGGATTCCGGGAGCACTGGAGGTGGGGAATGGGCACTGGTGGAGGAATGAGTACTCAATCATTGTATAACTGAAACCCAAGCACAAAAATCTGTAAGTCTACAACTGTACCTCATGGTGTTTCACTAATAAAACAAAGAACCTTCTTAAATATAACCTTTGCCATCACATGCAGAAAATATAGATTTGATGAGAACCATGAGCTTGGATGTTTTTCTTCCCACGAGAGCGTATGTTCTTACTAATTAGCAATAACAACATTGACTGGCACACAACTGAGTGCGTTTCTGTAGTCATTTTTTTCCCAGGGAATAGACAGTGCAGAATCCTACAAAAGAAGATTCATAAGCAATGAGCAATTTACTTTGTCCTTCAAGAAAGTAAAAATGGACACTGAAAACACTATTTCCCAGAAGCTGAACTTACAGACTGGAAACTGTGTCCTGGGAAGGGTGCTGGCTGACTCACTGGTGTGGTAGCTAAAAGACTGTGTACATTTTTTCAGCTTACTAAATAATTTGCACTTGGCTCAGACCAGGACATTTTGTATGTTTTCACCCATGCCTAGCATTTCTATCACCACATATGCCAAGGCTATATCTCCTGGGAAACACAAGAGATTAATGATAAAAATGTGAATCATCAACCATGGTTATGAATTAACCAATCTCATTCCATTCAGCAAACATTTATAGATCAGCTATATTTAGCCTGACACTGGGCTAAAGCAACAGTGTCGCTAAACAAACATCCAGATAGACTTATTAGAGAGAAAGCATTGAATTTCAAATCAAAATCACACACCGGCTAGTCGAAGGAATAGACAGTGGATAAAAAGTTGGAAGTTTGGTGGTTTTTGCTGTGTCACTTTCTCTCACTTTTTCAAAGCAGAGTGTGTGTGTGTGTGTGTGTGTGTGTGTGTGTGTGTGTGTGTGTGTGGTGGGTGGGGTGGTCTTGTAAACAGTGCTAAGAGATCACCAGGGTCCATTCAAGCAACATATGGCTAATGGACTGATGGACTGGGTAGTTCAATGGATCAGCAATACAGTATTGCTTGGATTCAGTGTGTTGGCTGGGAGGCGGGGGACTTGAGAGGGTGGTCCACACCAACTGTGCAGAAGGCAGAGGATCTAACAGTGCTTGCTGTAGGTTCCTGAATTATCTCCCTGGCCCCCATTTCCTCATTTTTATGAAACTTTCTTGCTGTTATACCACAAGGAGAAAATAAAGCAGACATTTTGAAATAAGACAATTAGCAAGAAAGCTCTTTAGACAATTAAGAAAACTCCTGGCTACTCTGTAATGATCTCCAAGAACGTTCTGTTATATATTTTTTTAGTAAAGAGTACAGAAAATTTTTTCCATTTATATAAAAAAAATAGAGAAAAATACTATGTCCAGGTACTGTTAAAACATAAACTAGCTTTGGGAGTCTGCACAAAAAGAATTTAAGTGTGGGACAGATTAGATATAGATGGGTTGGGAAGGCAAAGAGAGAATTTTCACTTTGTAGCATTGGAGCTTTGAGCTGTAAATCACGCTTATATGCATGAGCTTCATATTTGATGCCTGACACTATTTTGAAAAAAAAAATTGTGAATCATGAGTACTCGTTGCCTAATCTGCAGGAATATTTACATGGAATAGATCTGAATATTAAGATAAAATATTTAATAAAGTAACTTTTTTTGGGAAAGATGAGTATTATTCAGCCACAAGGAAGCAGATAAGTGTGACAATGTAGCTGAAACTTGAGAACTGTGTGTTCAGAGAAAGAAGAAAGATGCTGGAAACTGCATGCTCGCAGAGTTGCGTGTAAAACAACATGACACGACTACACCACTATGAAATATCTGAAAGAGTTCAATCCATTGGGCCCTAAAAGACTATGATCACCAGGGACTGAGGAAGAATTGTGTGGAGAAGTCACTTAATGCACACAGGGTTTTAAGTATGAAGTTAGAGAAAGTTGTAGAATAAGAAAGAATTCCTAGCTTTGTGAATGAATTCCAGGCACTGAGTTGTTTGCTGTGAACTACTTGTGTGTGATGTAAGTTTCATCTCAATACATTTCCCTTTAAAAATTTTAGAGGCTCCTTGGCAGCAGTGGAATGGGGCAGTCCCTCCCCGGCTCTCCATCAGCTCTTGAGGCCAGATGTCATGCCCACAACCCACCTCCTGGCATCATCTTAGTGCACCAACAACCAGGGTCCAGAAACTCCCAGTGGAATCTCAAAGTAGATTAGCTCTCTCTCTCCACAGAGATGTCTCTGGAACCCAACCATTTACAATCTTAGAATTCCAGAAGCACGCAGCCGCTTTTGTGGCTGCAAAATCTCTTGTGAGTGTTGTGGTTTGCAAAAGAGGCATTGAGTGGCAATCATGTTTGGTCTATAGTCTACTTTCAGCATGCTTCTCCCATCCTGGGAGGATCCTCCCAACACCCTTTACTTGGTGCTCCCTTCTCTACCTGAGCTGCCTTTACCCCTAGCATGTGTGGCTGCCCTCCAAGTCATGGAGCAAAATTCCTGGTACTAATCTCGACCACTCTCTGGTGTTAGTCTCCTATTTTGTTACTTTATGTTCCCCAGATGAATGCAATCTTTCTATGTCTATCTCTCTCTTTCTGACTCATTTTGCTTAACATGATACTTTCCATGTAGTACCACTTGTATGTAAATTTCATGACTTCATCTTGGGCACTGGTGAAGGGATGGGTACTTGATCATTGTATAACTGAAACCCAAGCACAAAAATTTGTAAGTCTACAACTGTACCTCATGGTGTTTCACTAATAAAGATTAAAAAAAAGAAAATATAAAAAAATTATATTAATATTTGTTCTATTCCAAAAGTATGTGAATTGAATAAAGTTAAGAGGAAAGCAAAAAAAAATCTCTTGTGATATGCAAAATGAGCAATGGAAAATAAATGATCTAGCATCTGTCCCTGGGAGGCAGACTTGAGTGGTGGTGGGAAAATTCGAGCAAAATATAATACCCAAGAGTAGAGAGAGAGTATCGGGGAAATTGTCTGCCATAGAGGCAGGCTGAGGATTGGGATTGGGGGGAGGGGCGAATAATGGGGAAATTGGTGGTGGAAAATTTGCACTGGTGGAGGGATGGGTGTTTGATCATTGTATGGCTGAATCTCAAACATGAAAGCTTTGTAACTGTATCTCATGGTGATTCAATTTGCTCGAGCAGGCCCAGTAACGTCTCCATTGGAGACTTTGTTGTTACTGTGTCTGGCATATCGAATACTCTTGGTAGCTTGCCGGGCTCTCCGAGAGGGGCGGAGGAATCGAACTCGGGTCGGCCATGTTGGCTGCGTGCAAGGCAGATGCCCTACCCGCTGTGCTATGATTCAATAAAAAATAATAAAAAAGAAATTCAAGGCTCAACTCCACCCCTTCACTAATAATCCCTGCAGACACCAAACCAGGAAACTTCCAGGTACTTGGAGATCAGGCTGAGAAATCTGAGGTGTTTTCCAAGTGGAGGCAGGCAGCTCTCCTCACACTCCAATATTTCCTGAAGCCTCCAAAGCCACCTGCCTCCCACACCCACCACCATGACCATTCATAGCCCAGTTCTACAGATCCGGAAGTTTCTAGACTATGCAGCTGCATACATACATTCCACAACAGGGACATCTCAATAGGAGCACATCAAATTAGATGGGAAACAAAAGGGGAGAGAGAGCAAAATGGAATGTGCCTGCCACAGAAGCAAGGGTGGGGTGGGGTGGGGTAGAGGTGGCGGGAGGGATAGTGGGAACATTGGTGATGAAAAATGGGCACTGATGGAGGGATGGGTACTCGATCATTGTATGACTAAAACCCTAATCATGAAAGTTTGTAAGTCTGTAACTGCATCTCACAGTGATTCATTTTAAATAAATAAATAAAATTTTTTAAAAAATAGAAGTTAAGGGCAAATAGCCACTGAGGAAAAGAAAATTAGATGGGAAAATAACAGAGAAGCCAACTGAATGCATCAAACAAAAACAGGGACACAAAAGGCTCAGGGTTTAGTAAATCTTCAGATAAGGACTTTAGAACCCTGTGGTGAGAAATAAAAAATTTTACAAATTTTCTTTTATTGAAGTATTTTTTAATAATTTGATTAGTCATTTATTTGTAAGACGAATATAAAATAATTTCTTTTGTACCTGCTAAGAGGACAGGGTTGGGGGGTGGTAGGCAAAATTGGGACAAATGTGAAGGACAGTTTACTCTGGTGGTGGGATTGGTGTTGGAACATCGAAAGTCCGTAACAAGTGTACTATGAACAACTTTGCGAACCACGGTGTTTATATAAACAGTATTTTATTTTTGAAAAATTTCTGGTTTGCTCTTAATCTTACACATATTTTCCACATGGACCAGCATCTGCTTCCCAGATTCCTCCTTCTCTTGATGTCAGGAGTTACCTCTAACCATTCTCATGATTGTTTTCTCTGGTTCAACTTTGTGTGTGTGTGTGTGTGTGCGTGTGTGTTTGTGTGTGTGTAATCACATAATTTGGGAGAATTATCCAGGTGCTACTATTCTTGTTCTCCCAGAATTCTCATTCTCATTTCCATAATCTCAATTATAATAGAAAAAAATCTTCTACTCTAGTCTTCATGTCAACTAATAAAAAGTTTGTATTCCCAAGTAGACATAGCAGTGGGAAAATCCACCTGAACCTTCCTTTGTTTTTCTGTGGGGAAAAAAAAACACAAAAGTGATCTATGTACTGAGGGGGTGACAGAAACCTGACACTTATTTTTACACCTCTTTTAAGGAAGAAGTTGTGATGTTAATGGCCCAGCCCAGGTCTACACCAGGCCTATTTCCTCTGGCTCTGTATCAGCTTGTGTGTGGAAAGCACTGAGATGTGTTCAGCTGAACTCTAGTTCTTCGGGACAAATTTAGTCATTGCAAATGAAAGAGGAACATTTTAGAAAACCCAGATCATGCCACAGATCCAAATTACATCCACCACATCAGCTAGACCAGTCTGTTATTCATGAAGTGGAAAATCAAGCTCTATGTACAGTCTTTCTCCTGAACTATTGTTCTTAGTTTGAGGGTAAGCACATCCTTTTATTTGGGAGGGGGGTGTTTTGGGGCCACACCCAGCGTTTCTCAGGGCTTACTCTTGACTCTGTGCTCAGCGATTACTCCTAAGGGACTGAAAGTACTGCATAGGATGTTAGTGATTGAAGCCAGGTTGATTGTGTGCAAGGAAAATGCCCTACCCACTGTAACACTGCTTCGGCCCCAACATGTTCTTGAGCCCTGGGAGACTGCAGCCATCAGGACTAATGATGCCCCTGCCCCACATTTGTCCCTCTGCTCCTGGATCTTTTCAACTCACCGCATCACCATCTTCCTGATTCCTCGCAAACTCCTATGCTATCTTGATTGTCTTTTTTTATCATAAGTTTTATTTAAATGTGATTTTTTAAAGTTCAAGGGAGTCAACCCTCTAGAGATCCAACAATTATCAATCATCAATAACCTAATTGTCAATCATTAAGGTATTAATAAAGATTCCAAAATAGATGCAGCTCAAGGAGGGATGCTCCAAGCAGTCCTGGTTTTGTTTCCCATTTCCACCTTAATAGTCTTGGTCTAGATCCAAAGCACCTACATCCACTTACTCAGGGGAACAGGAGACTAAGGCCAAATCTCACAGGATACTGAAACAAGATCTGGGAAACCATCAAAAAGCAAGTGTTTTTGTTCTTTGGGAAAAGGACGGATACCCAAGAAAGGACTGGACAGCAGTGTCAAGAGGCAAGGACATGTGAATATTCTGGGAGAGCGACTATTTTCTATTCTGCCCATCAGAGGTTTACTTCAGGCGTGCATCTTCCAAAAGCCACTAGCAGAGATAGATTCCATCCAGCTTGCATGAACTTGTAATGGAGTATGTTGTAAGGGAAAAACAATTAAGTTGGGCTATGAGTAATGGTATTAAAATGCAGAACACGTTGATCATCATCAAATATGTGTGCAATACTGGGGATCAAACCCAGGGGCTCACATAGGCAAGGCAAGTGTTGAACTGCTGAATCACATTCTGCAGTCCAAAGATATATACATTTTTTAAATTTTTTTAATGAATTACAATGAGCTACAGTTAAAGACTTACAAACTTTCATGATTACATTTCAGTCATACAATGATCGAGTGCCCATCCTTCTGCAAGTGCCCATTCATCACCATCAGTGTTCTCTATATCCCTCCTACTATCACCCACCCTCCCCCAACCCCCTGCTTCTGTGGCAGACACATTCCCTTTTACTCTTTTTCTCCATTTGGGTGTTATGGTTTGTAATACAGGTATTAAGTGCCCATCATGTTTGGTCTATAGTCTACTTTCAGCACATTATATTGGTCTTAGTAAAAATACTGTCAGAGACATAGCCAGAATGTTTTGTTTTTTGGAGAAAGAGATTGAAGAAACCCTGGACTACCTCTTGGAGGCATTTCAACTTAACCAGTCTGGAAGGGAATGGGTGACAGGAATGTTAAAGTTTCTCCTAAAGTTTTAGAACTCTGCATTCCAAACTATAAGTATATGAGGTATTTGGGGGGATTATTGTTTTATTTGGGGGTTTCTTGACTCCCAAAGAGCTTCATGACCCAATAAATCAATAAGCGCTCCCCTCTGTGTTGCTAATAATAACTGCCTCCTTTAAGATGGCTGACTTTTGACCTCTGAATTTATTTTCTTCCTTCCATTTTCTTTACTGTTGTCACTGTGATGACCGGGGATCACAGAGACTTGGCTGAGACACTCACATCCTAGTTGCGGTGTCCACACACACTTGGTCAGTAGCTGGAGACCACAGTCTCTGTTGAAGTAGTAGAGTGGTTGAATCCAGGCTTGGAATATGCAGAGCACCAGGGCTCTGAGCACAGCCTTGTGCTTGAAAAACAGGAGTTCGGGGGTCCTGGGACCATCCCTCAGACCCCCTGAGTTCAAATGGATCTTTTATTAAAAAAATAGGTAGAGGAACACCAGAATGATAGTACAGAAAAAAAGGTGCTACCCTACAGGCAGCTGATCCCAGCACCCCAGAGGATCCTCCAATCCCCAACAAGAGTGATGCCTGAGTGCAGAACCAGGAGTAAGCCCTGAGAGTACCACCCAGATATACCCCCCTTCCACCAAAGAATAGGTCGGGGGGGGGCATCAAAGTTAAAATATTTGAGAAAATATCATTCTGTTTGGTCTATATTGTGGAAAGTTGCTGTCACTGTCACTGTCACTGTCCTCCCGTTGTTCATCAATTTGTTCCAGCGGGCCCAGTAACATCTCCATTGGAGACTTTGTTGTTACTGTGTTTGGCATATCTAATACATCATGGGTAGCTTGCCAGGCTCTGCTGTCCAGGCGAGATACTCTGGGTAGCTTGCTGGGCTCTCCGAGAGGGGCAGAGGAATCGAACTCGGGTAGGCCATGTTGGCTATGTGTATTATTAAATATGTGATTGTAACATGTTCAAATTTGCAGTCAAGTTCTTGACTAGCACTTGAAAAACATTTAGAGTGTTATTGGGTCGGGGGGTGGGGTGTGAATTGGACCATACTCAGTGGTGCTCAGGACTTATTCCTGGCTCTGTACTTAGGGATCACTCCTGGTGGTTCCTGGGGGACCACATGAAATGATAGGGATTTAACCAGGGTCAGATACATGCAAGCGAACACTTTTGCCCCTGTCCCATCTCTCTAATATGGATCTATTTAGGGCTTTGATTAATATTGCTCTTGAGAATATTGCAAGAAGGATGGCTTTTCCTCCAGAAGGGGTCAAGTCCTGGGGGAAAAACCTGTCTCATTAAGACTCATGCTGTGTGCTTCCAAGCATGGGCCCAGCAGAATAGCCTCCTGGGAGTAGTGGGAGATGGAGAGGGCTCACGACAGCCATGCAGAAGGCCGGATGGATAAATCCGATGTGTGCTTTCAGTCAGTTCAGTTAGTATACTCCCGTTTTCCTTTGGAAATGTGTCAACAAGAATCTAGACAATGCTGAATTCTGTGACAGATAGAAAGGAGGTGTCAGGGATTATAGTAAACCCCAGACAAAACACATTTTGAAGGCTGTAATATGTTTCGTAGTCTGAAGTGAATACACTTAATGGAGCGTGTTGTCTTGCACTGGTTCGCAATCTGGATTTTGAGTTCTCATCTTTTAGGTACCCTCAGAATATCACTGTGTTGGTTTTAGCATGCAGGCAGGTTATGAAGCATGACTGTGCTCTAAAACAATGCTCAACCTTTCTATGATTGTTTTCTTTCTTCGGTCTCCGTTTTCTTCTCACTTCCTCCGTGATTCCCCAGTTTCCTGTCCTGGCCCCACATTGATGAATTCTCACCCTTCACCTCCCTGGAATATCCCAGGGGTCCCAGTGGCCCTAGAATAATAAATGCGACTCTAGGACTTTGCTTCCCTAGTTCTGTTCCCCCAAACTTCCCTGTTCCCATCTCCTGGGACTTTATTGGAAATACAGAGCTTCCCAAGGTGTGCTGGCCCAGAGCTCACTTAGACACAGCAAACCTGGTCCAGATTCAGGGATGCTGAGTAGAGAGCAGCTGGAGTCACACACACACACACACACACCCGCCCCAAGATCTGAGTGCAGATGCTGCCCTGCAGGCGGGGGAGAGTCCATGGTGCTGAGGAAGATAGTGGCTGCATTGTGGCCAGGAGTGAGCTGTGGGGGTGGGAGGGAGGAGCTGTGGGCTTTGCAGACAGGCAAGCATGTGCCCAGGTGAGCATGTGCCCAGGTAGCACAGGTTGCTTTCGCTTGTGGTGGCAGGGACATTGCTGCCGGAGTCAGCCACGGGGAGAGGCAGCCATGTAGACTCAGGCTTGGGGCAGGGCATGATGAGTTCTAGATTTTCTTGTACTGGAGTCGCCTGCAGAGTGCTGGATGCTGACTCCGGAGGGCTGTCAGAGGGAAGCAGGGAGGCTGGACTGTGCCTGGCTGGCTGGTATTCATGTCCCGAGTCACACCGGGAGAAGATGACTTACGAGGCAGAGAGGGGAGAGTCTCGCTCCACTGCTTGGCTGGATGACACCCTGCAAATCAGTTCAGTGCTTAGGGCCAGGCTGATAGCTCCAAGGGCTGCAGTGCATGCGTGGCATACATAGGACCTTAAGCTCCAGCCCTGGCACTTCGTGGGCCCTCGGGAACTGCCCAGCCCAGCCTCAGTGAACCCCGGCCCTTCTGGGAGCCCCCGCCAAAACAAAACCACTCGACTTATTCACTATATCTTCATTTTCTTAATGATTACAGAGATTATAAGGATTAGAGCTTCTAGGGATTAGAATATACATCATAACAATCTACTTTAGGTTATGGGTTTACTTTAGGTTGCAGTTCTGCAAAAATGAAGCAGCTTTGCTTCGTACTGATTTTCTTCTTCCTTCTTTCACGAGTCTCGTCTCTTTCTAATATTGCATAAATATTCAATAAATAGCATACATTATATAAAATCTGTATTTCAATTATACATAGGTCCTATGTTTAACATCAGTATGTGTGAAATGAATAATCTATTTAATATTTCTTCACCCAAAAGCACAGGATCATAAACACTGTTTTCCACAAATTTTTTTTTTTAATGAGGTGGAAAATAAATACACTAAAACGGGTACTTGAAACAGGGAATGCTGACTACAGCAAAGGGAAAAGAGCCCCTCTCTGCTCTGGCTGCAAGTGAGCCTCCCCTACAGCCCTCCCCTCCCCCGCCCCCCCAGACACACACACACACCATCCACTCACATAGCCATGCTGCTCTACCCCCAAGGACTTTGTGCACACGCAGCGCCCCCTGTGGGCCAGAGGTATGCACAGTCGGTCTCCTGTCCAAGGTCCACCTCTTAGGCTACCCAAGATCTAGCTGTCTCCCCAGCAGCCAGGTCCTCCCGCCCCCGTTTCCCCCACAGCCCCGGGCAGCAGGTGGAGACAGAGCAGAGGTGAGAGTGTAAAGCAACCACCCCCACATCTCCCATGACCAGAGTTCCCTGCCCACTCCCAGGGTTTTATAGTCAGTTTGAAGTCTATGATGTCAGATACTAGTATCCTCAAGTCTGCGTTTGCTCTGAGTGTTCAAATGTGTTTCTTGCAGGCAGCGTAGTGTTGGATTCAATTTTCTAATCCATCCTGCCACTCTGTGTCTCTTGATTAGTGCGTTTATTTAGTCCATTGACATTGAGAGAGATTACAGTGATGGGGTTATATGCCATCTTTCTATAGGAATTCGGTGTATTTGCTGGGCTTCTTTTCCCACATTTATTTGCACACATTCGCCAGCATGTTGCTGACTTTTGTCAGTGTCCAGAGCCCTGGCATGCGGGTTTCACTCCCTTTCCTCCAGCTGGTTTTCAAAGAGAGGTTTGGCCTGCGGGGAGTCTCCGTGAACTGGAGACTTCTCACCAGGAAGGGAACTCTTCCTCCCGAGTCCTGGACTTGGGTTTCTGAAAGTGGAAACTTGTGTCAGAAATCTGGTTCCGGAAAACTGGGAAAGGGTGACCTCTGTCTATGTCACCCAATTCCAGCAACTCAGAAGTCCCGACCACAAACCTCCTCTGGCTTGCGCCAGATAATCTCGTCAATGTACACAATCCAGAGACTCATTGTCCTTCTCTTGGAAAAGAACATAAAGCAACACACACCATAGCCATGCTGCCAGACCCCGCACTAAGTTGTTTCATTCGGGACACCCTGGAGGGGGACAGGTGAGGCCCCTCCCTACCCCAAGGGACCCCAGCCCTAGTAGCCAAAAACCTCCCAAACCCAGATATCTCCATGCTGACAGCCATTCTCCACATGCCTGGGCAAGCCTCACCCACAAGTAAACCTATTCCTAGATTGCACAACTGCATTTGTGGTCTCACGACATCTCGTACCTCACACCACTCATACTCCAAGAGTAGCGCACTACATTTGATGGGTTTTAAAGTAGAAGGCAACCAATTTTAAAGGGAAATATATTTTTTTTCATTTTTTATAATTTTATTTATTGAATCACCGTGAGAGCAGTTACAAAGCTTTTGGGTCTAAGTCTCAGTCCTACAATGAAACACCTGTACCTTCACCAGTGCCCATTCTCCACCACCAAAAATCCCAGTATACCCTCATCCCACACCCTCCCCCTGACTGCGGGGCAGATGATTTCCACATTACTCTCTCTCTACTTTGATCACATTCACTATTTCGACACCAGACCCACCATTATTTGAGATTTTATCCCAACACTCAGATCTGCTGAAAAGGCAACAATAGTCAATTTGTGTTCTATTGCTGGTTATGAGTAACATATGATGTCGTGTGGCTGCAGTAGGGCCATGTGGTTTTGAAATTCTGAAATTTTAACACTTAAATCTGGAGGGATTTCTGCCAAAAGCCACTGGGTTTAGAGATCTGCTCCTGAGTCTCTGGGATCATGGCCGTTGAGCAGCTTGATGAGGAGCCAAAGAGGCCGTTCGTGGGCGATGACTTGGGGTCTCATGAGGGTGGAGAGGACAGGCCCGGCTCCACCTCCCCCCCCCATCCCGTGAGACCCAACAAGTTTCGTCACTGCAGGCCCAAGCCAGGCGGAGGGACAGCACCCATTCCCCCCTGGGGCGGCCTGGGCGACAGTAACCTACTGCAGGGTCCGGACACATTTCTGACAAGAGCCGCTGGGTTTCGAGATTTGTTTCTGAGTCTCTGGGATCATGGCCATTGAGCATGAGGAGCCAGAGAGGCCGTTTGTGGGCGATGACTTGGGGTCTCGTTAGGGTGGGGAGGACAGGCCCGGTTCCACCTCCCCCCCTCCATCCCGTGAGACCCAACAAGTTTCGTCACTGCGGGATGACAGCCACCAATTCGCCAAGAGGGAGCAGACAGAGGGACAGCATGCATTCCCCCCTGGGGTGGCCCGGTGACAGTAACCTACTGCGGAGTCCGGACACATTTCTGACAAGAGTCGCTGGGTTTCGAGATTTGTTTCTGAGTCTCTGGGATCATGGCCGTTGAGCAGCTTGATGAGGAGCCAGAGAGGCCCGGCTCCACCTCCCCCCCCTCCCGTGAGACCCAACAAGTTTCGTCACTGCGGGCCCAAGCCTGGCTGTCCAATGGCCTCTGGAGGATGACAGCCACCAAGTCGCCAAGAGGGAGCAGGCAGAGGGACAACACCCTTTCCTCCCTGGGGTGGCCCGGCGACAATAACGTACTGTGGAGTCCGGATGCATTTCTGCCAAATGCCACTGGGTTTTGAGATTTGTTTCTGAGTCTCTGGGATCATGGCCATTAAGCAGCTTGATCAGGAGTCAGAGAGGCCATTCATGGGCGATGACTTGGGGTCTCGTTGGGGTGGGAGAACAAGCCCGGCTCCACCCTCATCCCGTGAGGCCCTGTGTATCTCGTCACTGGGGGCCCAAATGTGACTATCCAGTGGCCTCCAGATGGCAGCCACTGGGCCGCCAGGAGGAACAGGCCAAGGCACGAAAACTATTCCCACCTGGGTTGGCCCAGCACCAGTAACCTACTGCAGAGACCAGACGCATTTCTACCTAAAGCCACTGGGTTCTGAGATTCATTTCTGAGTCTCTGGGATCATGTCCATTAAGCAGTTCAATCAGGAACCAAAGAGGCCTTGCCTCCAATTATATAGCTGAGCCGGAGGTAGTTTGTAGGTGTGTTTCCCACATACCTAACTTTTGGCCGTTTACTTTCTTGGTAAACTTTGCCCCAAGTTTTTGGGGTCTGGCCAAAGGCACAGCAGCAATTTTGGGGTATCTGGAAGTCTGAAGGCGCCATGAGGCTGCTGATGCACTCGCCTCACAGGTACAGATTGACCTGCTGGTGGCACCATACCCCCGAGGGAAATATATTTTTACAGATATTTATATATAAATAATATACAGTATATACACACACTTTACTGGCACCCACTCAAGCAAAACGACAATGAACGGGATGACAAGTGATACAAGTGATATATACACACACAAGGGCCAACCCTTAACAACATATTAGTAATCTCTTATAGAAGGGCTTAATGGCCCCTGGCTGAAATACAACAACCTTCACACTCTCTCCTCTAAGGAAAGTTTTTTAAAGCATC
Organism: Sorex fumeus; assembly: GCF_029834395.1. Lineage (NCBI taxonomy): Eukaryota > Metazoa > Chordata > Mammalia > Eulipotyphla > Soricidae > Sorex > Sorex fumeus. The sequence continues at coordinate 406,801 of NW_026606068.1, read as the reverse complement.
TTCAGCAGTTTTTCATAACAAACAATACAACATAAATTATTTTGGTTCTGCTTGGAGCAGGGGTTGTGGTCCGGGATGGAAACATGGTCATGGGAGGATATAATGGTGATGGAATTGGTGTTTGAATATTAAATGTAATCAAATATTGTGAACTGTAGCACTGTGTCACTGTCCTCCCATTGTTCATCGATTTGAGCGGGCACCAATAACATCTCACAACAAATTGTGAGACTTGTTGTTACTGTTTTTGGCATATTGAATACATCATGGGTAGCTTGCCAGGCTTTGCTGTGTGGGTGAGATACTCTTCATAGTTTGCCTAGCTCTCCAAGAGGGGCAGAGGAATCAAACCCGGATAAGCTGCATGTAAAGCAAACACCCTACCTGCTGTGCTATTGCTCTACTTTGTAAAAATCACTTGATCACTTGACTTCCCATTAATCATTGATTTGCTCGAGCGGGCGCCAATAACATCTCCATTTGTCCCTGTCACATGTTAGTGTAGCCCAAAGGCGTCTGTTCATTCTAGGAGCACAAAGAGCCTCAAACCGATCAGTCAGGGTCTTGATGAAGAAGTCTGACCATCTGGTAGGTGGGTGGCCACGTGGTCTTTTGATGTCCCATGGAATCCAGTTGGTAACGGCTCTAGTCCAGCAGTTGTCTCCAAATCTCATTATGTGTCCAGCCCATCTGATTTTCAATGCCTTGGCAAATGAGACAGCGTCCCTGATTCTTGACCATCGACGGAGGTCGGAACTCCGGATTCTTTCTCTCATTTGAGTGAAATGTGATACTCCAAGCTTTCTACTCCTCTTTGGGAGACCTGAATAGCGTTCTCATCCTTTTTTCGTAGGGTCCAGGTCTCTGAGGCGTATGTTGATGCAGGAAGAACAGTGGAATCAAAGAGATGTGTCCGGAGCTAAAGGTTCTTTGTCCTCTTAGCTATTTCTTCAATGCTCTTGAAGGCGTTCCAAACCGCTCTCTTCCTCCTGTGCAACTCAGGTGCCAGGTCATTTGTCATGTTGACTTCCCAACCTAGGTACACATAACTGGTGCATTTGGAGGTGTTCATTCCGTTGAGAGTGAATGGAACATCAGGAACGAGACTGTTTCTCATAAACATTGTCTTTGTGAGATTTGCTGCAGTCCGACCTTTCCACACTCACGGTCAAAGTCGGCCAGCACTTGTGCCGCTTGGCTAATGTTTGGTGTTATTAGAACAATGTCATCAGCCAAGTGGAGGTGGTGTAGTTGCTGACTGTCTATCTTCACTCCCATTCCTTCCCATTCCAGTCATCACATGACATTCTCGAGGGTGGCACTGAAGAGTTTCCGTGAAATGGTATCAACTATTCTGTTGATGGGCTGGAGCAATAGCACAGCAGGTAGGGCCTTTGCCTTGCACGTGGCCAACCCGGGTTTGATTCTTCCTCCCCTCTCAGAGAGCTCAGCAAACTACCCAGAGTATCTTTCCTGCACAGCAGAGCCTGGCAAGCTACTCGTGGTGTATTTGATATGCCAAAAACAGTAACAATAAGTCTCACAATTTGTTGTGAGATGTTACTGGTGCCTGCTTCAGCAAATCAATGAACAACGGGAGGATAGTGCTACAGTGCTCCAGTGGTATCACCCTGCCGAACCCCTCTCTTGACATCAATGATCACTTCTTTGTAGAATGGTGAGATCCTGGTAGTGAATCCGTAGTACAGCTCACAAAGCATCCTGATGTTTAAGTGTGAATGCCCTGATTGACTAGGGCTTTGATGACCACTTCCATCTCAACACAATCAAAGGTCTTCTTTAAATCAATGAACATTAGACAGAGCGGCATCTTGAATTCCCAAGAAACCTCAATGAGCTTGGTTATTGTGTGGATATGGTCGATGGTGCTGAATCCTTTTCGGAGACTGGCTTGCTCACATGGTTGTCCTTCATCTAGTGTTCTGCCAATCGTATTGAGGATGACTCGAGTGAATAGCTTGTAGATGACAGACAATAGGCAGATCAGGCGATAGTTGCCAATGTCTCCCTTCTTGTACAGTAGTACAGTCCTGCTGGTTTTCCATTGGGATGGAAACTTGCATTCAAACAGGTAGCTTGTGAAGAGTCAAGCCAGCGTATTGATGAGTACTGACGGCAGGTTCTTCAGGTGTTCAGGTCTGACCTTGTCTGGACCAGAAGTTGTTCATTTCTTTACCGATGAAATGGCGTGTCGGATTTTGGAAGGGAGAACCTTGAGAATGACATATCCATCCTGCGGAATTTGGTATGTGGGCAGGTGGACGTGGCTATCAAAGAGATCTAAGTAGAAGTCATGGATAATCTTCTCCGTTGCCCTTCTGGAAGATGTGAGAGATCCATCAAAACGTCGGAGGGCAGTCATCTTGGTCTTGTAGTTGGTGAAGGACAGTTGGGCATTACGAATGCTTTTCCCAGCTTCTGCCACATCTACTAGCACTTCTGCTCTTCTCTCTTTGACATCTTCCTTTATCGCATCTCTACACTGATTTGCGAGCTCAGATGTTCGCTTGCAGTGGCCTGAGGCATGTGCCAAACCACGTTGGCGAATAAGCTCAAGAGTTTTCGAAGACAGGCTTTTTTTTTTTTGTGGCTATCTCTCTCTTGGCATTCCTTGCACAATCATGGAGGTGCTGAACCAATTAATTGTATTCCTCGTCAATGTTGTCAACAACGGCAACTTCCCAGATTGCAGCAATAGTGCCAAAGAGTTCCAAGTTGGTGGTCGTTCTGGGAGTTCTCTTCTTAAACTTTGTAGCCCTTTCTCCCCGCTCTGTAAAGTAGAATTTTGCACAAAGGAGACGACGGTCCAACCCGTTTAGAATTTTGGGAAAACAGCGACATCGGTCAGGCAAAACCATCGATTGAATATGATGTGGCCAATTTCATTGTGGTACCATCCACCGGGAGACTCCCATGTCCAACGTTTAGATTCGGCCTTCTGGAACTGTGAGTTGCCATGGATGGTCTTGGTCGACATGATAAACTCAGACATTCTCTCACCTGTTCTTTCCATTCTGGGCTATGGGTCCCAATGTGAAGTTCTTCGGCTGATCTTCTCGGTCCTATCTTGGCATTAAAATCACCAACAATGATCCTGTAGAAGGTGTGGTCTTCTTTATAGAACTTCTCCAGCTTCATGTAGAACTTCTCAATTTTTTGTAAAAATAAAATGAATATATATGTATATGTGTATATATATTAAAAGAAAAGAAATCTGGTTTCAGAATACTGGGTTCTCCTGGACTCAGATTTCTGATGGTTTGGAGAGGCTAGAGAAGGAGTAAGAGGCAACATCAGAAGAGCCAGAGTGAAGCCTTGCGAAATAAGGGAGAGTGCAGAGATCAGAGATATGCTAGAACAAAGCCAAAGGGCTGCTCCTTCCTCAAGCCGAGAACAGTCAACAAAAGAGCTGGTCCTTGCACAGCTGAACCCTGACCCCATGACAAAACCAGATAGTTGGCAAATACCTGCCAGGGAGAAGAAAGGGGGTGGGAAGAGTCATGGACACAGAAAGGCCTTGAATCCATAAAAATCATTTAATGTTGACTTCAATTTTGGAGGGAGAAGAGCCACATTTGGCAGTATTTGGGAGCTTCTTCCAGCTCTGTGCTCAAGAATCACTCCTGATGATATTGAGTGCAGTGTTAAAAGTTGTATGTGGGATCAGCTATGTGAAAAGCAAGATCCCAAATCCCTGAATTAGCTCTTGGCCCAAATTTAATTTTCAAATCAGTGTCCCAAATATACACATTGCACCTGAATAAAGTACAGTGAAAGCTCTTGCTTGGACACTTGCTCTGGTCCAAATGTGTGTACCCCAAATTTCTATATCAAAATTCTCATGCCCAGCAGAATGGTCTGAGGAGAGGGATGCCTGGGAAGGCATCTGATCCTGAGAGTAGACTGCTCCTGAATGCAGTTAGTATTCTCCTCAGAGTCCTCACAGAGCCCTTCTGTCTCTTCTGCCTGCTAAGCCTGGGCACAGGTAGCACCTAGTGATGAATACAACCACACTGGTCCTGGTCTGGGACTTCCAGGCTCCAGAATGATGAGAATGGCATTTTTGTGGTTCTCAAACTCCCCAGCTTGTGTTAGTTTGTTATAGCAGCTCTTATGCACTAACACTGACACACGCTCTCAGTTTTCTAGACCTATTCCCAAGAGAGCAGACCGAAGCCTACTAAGTAGCACCCACAAGTCACAGAGAGGGGCTTCTTCCAGCCTGCCAGCTGCAAGCATCTTGGAAAAAGGGTCAGTGACATAGGGCAGAGTGGAAAGGGTCAGAACAGCACATCAGCCCAGGAATGGCTGGTTACCACAACCTGGAGAGACTGTATTCTCCCTCAAACTAGCAGCACTGGAATTATCTGGACCTTTTTCTCAAACTGAAAATTCTTGTACCCTTTTCTTGGTCTGATGTCTCTTAACTTTGCAGATAAGATGGGGGTCTCAGGAGTCTATTTTTAAAAAATAATTTTATAGCACTGATTAAAACTCATGTGATTTACCAAGTTGTTCATAATACTGTTTCAGGCATTAAATGTTCCAACACCAATCCCACCTCCAGGGTGACCTTTCCTCCACAAATGTCCCCAGTGTCCCACCCCCCCACCCCAGCCTGCCCCTGTAGCAGGCACAAAAAAAATTTGCTTGATATATTTGTTACAATACAAAGGCAAATGGGATTATCAAAAGTTAAATCAATAAAAGTCAGTTTGTGATTATCATTATATCTCACAATGTTGTGACTGAAGTTATTGTCTGAGGACTTACTGGACTCATCTGTGTTATTGTTTCCATCCAGAGAACTTGGTGGGCTTCTATGCAACGTTCACATCAGATTTTCTGTGATCATATTGGGCTGACAGTCTATGGAATTTGGAGGTGTCACCCAGCCTCACATGCAGCCCTGTGGTCCAGAATGATGGAGCTGAAGTGATTTGGTGGCTTAGCAGTTTGATGAGGTTGGCTTATGGAGTTGGGCCATTTCTTTGTCAGAGGGTGTGGGGTATGGCTGTGAGCTGCTGTACCTTCAGGCAGAAAGGGAATCTGCCTGCCACCATTTTGAAAAGGCCCCAGGGTTATCGGCCTGGACCGGTCTACATGGGAAGATTCAGCAGCATTGTGTCCTTACCACGATTTGTCGTAGAGCTGGAGGTTTCTCTACCAGCAAGAATGCAGGTGTGGGAGGAGTCTCCGAGTTTGTATTTTTAACAATCTTTTCCCACCCCCCCAGACACCCCCCCACAGCCAACCCCTGGAGAAGCTCATGCATAATAGAATTTGCAAACCACTGCCAAAGTGATTCAACATAAGTGTGCTATATCAAGAAAAATTACTTCGACTGGAATATGTAACAAAGTGAAAATTTTCTTTCTCATAAAAATTTTTTTAAATCAATGCATAAAAATTGTCCTCTTCAGTTAATCTAAGCTTCACAGCATAACAAAGTCCTCCATTTTCATCTTTTCAGAAAAAGCAATCAAAATGGATCTTGGAAAATATATCCTTGAAAGCCCGAGTTAGCGCCAGGGAGCAGTTGGAACTGTAGATGCCCTTTTGGTGGTCACTTGTCATGTGTATTATTATTGCTATTGTTATTTGCCAAAGATGCTTCCGCTACTAATAAACTCTGAGTTCCATGATTGTATCTTATGACTTCTGTATTCCCGGCACGAAAACCCTTCCGAATTAAATTCAGAACCTAATGTTGCCCCTAAGTAAACAAAAAAGGAATAAAGGAATTTCCATGTCCCCCAGTTGCTCTTAAGGATCTTATAACCCCCACCCTGGACCATTCCGGAACCCTCCAGAAGCCAGCACTGCCCTCTTTGAGGAACAGCACCTCTAAGGGTGCTCTTCTCAGGCACCCATCAACTCCGATAAAAGGACTATATCTTTTAATTTCCAAAACGCTTTCAGGTATCCTGTTAAATTGACCTTTAGAACTTTTTCCCTTGCTTTTGGGCACTCAGGAGAAAAGTTGCTCAAGGATGTGTATTGCAGAATAATTATGCAACTAGCCTTGTTATCATCATCAAAATTGCACCCCACACTTTGATCAAGGAAATGCACCTCCTTCTCCTAAAACGGCATTTTTAACTTCAGATTTAAAAAATTCTGAAGCGAGAATGAGACAAAACAAGCTTTCAAAAGAGCAAATCCTGACTGAAGAGAGATGGACGTGTTCTAAAAGAAGGACAAAAACAATGTATCCATTTTACTGTTTCAAGGGAGTGGACAGAGGATGAAACATGCCTTAAAATTTTCCATTACCATGAAAACTCATATAGGAGCACTTATTTACAAGGAAATAAAAGAGAAACATAATACAGTCTGTAAAATAGAAAGCCTGTTAGCCCCCAAAGTGAAACCATTTGGGAGACAGTTCCCAGAAATTAATTAAGAGGATACACTGGAATCAGCCAGACATGGTTGAAATCTAGGACTTACCACCAAAAAAAGACCTACATAATCTTCAACAAATTAAGAGCTCTGTACCTTTATGTTATCATTTCTAAAGAAGGAACAATGACAACCTTTTGAGGGCTGCAGCCCAGAGTGCTCTTTAATTATTAGCTACTGTCTTGTTATTTGTAAAGTTTGGAGCAAAATGAAAACACAAATTGTGTCCCGGAATACGCTGCTGGCTCTCTATTACGCCTAATAAAGGAAATAGGCTTTGGGGGTGGAAGGGACATGTGACAACGGAGAAGCTTGGCTCTGGGTTCTACCATAAAGGAACATCAATTCAAGGGCAGAAGGGACATAGTTAAAGAGATGACCATATTTCACCACCGAATCACTGCCAATGGCCATATATTACCACCTAGTCATCATCGCACCATTTATTTTTTCAGTAATTAGTATTAGTATTCAGTAAATAAACCTTTAAAAGTCTCACATGGAAAGGATTGGTGTTGGAAACATATACACCTGAAACTCAATCGTAAATATCCTTGTAACCTTGTAATTCACAGTGATATGATTGAAAATAATTTTTTAAGTCTCCCATAGGGTTAATATCCCAATTTTTTCACATGCACACACAAAAATTGGCAGTAATAATGAGATAAAATTTGGGGTTCCCAAATCAGAGAGCTTAATTTGGGCTCAGGGTTTGGATTTCAGGATGGAAACATCCGGAATATGGTGGTGGGAAGGTGTAACAGTGGTGGGATTGGTGTTTGAATATCAAATGTAATCAAACATTGTGAAAAACTTTATAAAAATAAAATTTTTTAAAAGTTTTAAAAATTAGAGAGCTTAAGTTCTTGAGTCCATCCAGAGCAGAGGAGGAAGATGATGAGACTTCTCAGTGGCCCTGGATTTTGATCTTCCTACTCTCATTCCTCTCGTTTTGGCTCAATCACCAGAAAAAAGCTATCTACTCCCTCTGTGTTTCAGATTCCCATTAAAAAAAATGAAAAATAACTGGTGGGGTTGGATAAATAGTCCAGTGGGTAGGGCATTTGCTTTGCACATAGCTGACCCGGGATCAATCCTCAGCATCCCATATGGTCCTGTGAGCACTGCCAGGAGTAATTCCTGAGTGCAGAGCCAGGAGTAACCCCTGAGTATTGCCGGGTGGGTGGAACCTAAAAAAATTAAAACAAAAACGACACCACAATATCTCAACTCACAGCATAGTTTCCGAATTCAGCATAACTATGTGGCCATCAAGTCTATCATGATGCTTGGCACAGAGCACCATAGCACATGTGCAAAAACCACTGGATAGTAGGAGAAGTAGCAATGCTACTAGTAGACGTAGAAGTAGCATCTCTCTTGCCACACTCTAGTTCCAGAAGAAGATGCCTGCTCCAACATGATTGAGAACTGAGAGGGCAAAAATGACAACCATAGTTTTATAGACCTGGGTAAGCAAGGCAGACATCAGGGAGATGCTTTATAGGATTCAGACATGGAAGGGGCAGAAATTCCTTCTTACCACAGATCCTTTGTTCAGTAACTTTCTCACTCAGTAAACAAAATAGGTCTCCACTTCCCAAAGTGGCCAATACTGAAATGATGATGCACTGCAATGACCCAGGGTGGGGTGACTAGATCGTTTGGTGCAACTTGGGGGATGGGGGCACTTACTTTTTGTTTATTTAAACAAGGTATATTTCCAGGGGTAATTTTTTTTCTGAAAAGAGGGCAACAGGCCAAATAAGTTTGAAAGTCTTTGCTCTGAACCATTATCAGAAGACCTGTGACAGAGCCAGGAATCGCCAGAGCTGCCTCTGTCCTCATCCAGAACCCCTTCAATTCCATTTTACATACAATTTAACAATTTAACGTACAACTGGGTTTCCAGGACCAATTTGGGAGAAAAAAGGAAAAACTTCTGCAGGGAATCTTATCAAGAGGCAGGTGCTCTAAATAAATCAAAATAGAAACAGGCTACAAAGCACAGAGGTCTTGCACCATTTCTTGCCATCACAAATTGCCCTGGATGCCTCATAAACCAAGAAAGCACAGGCAAGAACTAGATATCCATCATGATAACTCTGAATACCCGTATAATAAGTAACATCACCAACCACCCATGGCTCAAGCCAAAAATCCAGTAGTTACTTTTCTTCCAGACCCCCCCCCCATCTCTCTCTTTTCTTTCTTTTAAATTTATTTTTGCTTCAGCTTCATAATCATTCCTTTAGCAAGTCTTAGGGGTCATAGGAGCAAAATATGTTCTGGGTTGACCTCCACACTCTACTTCCACTTTCTACCTTGAAAAGTCTCTGGTCCAAAACACACCGAAGCAATGTCTCCTACCTGGCTCCCACAATATGCCACTCAGCTAAGTGAGCTTTTGAAGTACTCTGCAGTAGAGTGGGTAAGGCACAGACCTTGCATGCAGGGGGCCTGGGTTTGATCTCCGGCATCCCATATGGCCCCCTGCTCCAGCCCCGCCAGGAGTGAGGCTTAGTCATCACCACGCAAACCCTCCCTCCCTCTGTTTCTTTCCCTTCTCCTTTTTTCAAATATAGATTCTAGAATTGACTATTCTGAAGACCATGGCTTCCAGAGACCCTTTGCATTTTCTCTTCTCTGTTCCTTACATCTCCAGCTCGGATGTCAGTTCTTCCCACACATATTCCGATAGATAACTCGTTCCACCCACTCAGCCCGTTACTTCTCAATGTTTGGTGCCGATCGATGGAAGCTTCTTGTCGATTTCCCAGGGCTTGATCTGCTGTCCGCAAACCGGAAGATGATCTTTTCTCTAAACCTTCTTTTTGGCCCCTATCACCCGGAGCAGTACTGGCTCCTATTAAATGCCTAATAAATGCTAATGAAAATGAATGTCAATGAATAAATCTCCCCCCCTTTAAAAAAAAAGTTCTTAAAATAAAAATCATTGCAGAATCTTAGGACCTCACTGCCGGCTACTGGAAATCTCTGACAAGCTCCCTTCTCCTCTGCAGGTCCTGCTGGTGGCTGTTGACTCGACTCTGCCTGCTGGCAAGCAATGCGGGTTCTCCCCAGAGGGAAGCCTGGGGGATAAGATCAATTAGAGAGGTGAAGTTGGAGGCATATGCAGGAAAGGTCAGAAGAGGGAAGGTGAGAGCCCAGGGACCAGAGAGATGTTTGTTTTCTCTGTCCAGGCACGAAGTGATGGGGCTGGAATTAGCAACAGCAAAAGGAACAGATGCAGGACCCTGGCACTGGAAGATAAGAGGGTGGGAGGCTGATTAGATTTGTGGAGGGAGTGACCAGGGTACACCTCTGAGAGCTCCAAATCTTGGCACCGATCTTCTCCCACGTAAACGAAGTCTGCTCTATGTAAATGACAAGCTGCCTGGTTTAATAAAGCAATATGGATTCACAAAGAGGTGTAGCAGAATGTTGCCTTTTAATTTGATTTTCTTGCCCTGATAATCATGAAAACATGCATTCTTTTAAAAAGATCGGGAAGACTTTTTTTCCTACCCATGACACACCAATAAAAAATGATAAATTATGGTTATGTACTCGACGAACACCATTATTCTGAAAAAAAATTCAATTAAAAACAACAGTTGGATTTTCTTTTTAGTGTTTTAACACTTTGATGGCAATGACTGAATTTGGTACTTGACCTGTCCACTTGGTGTAGATGTTCGGTTGTCGAGTGCTGCCCCAGCTGAACACAGCAAACTTGATTGCCAAGGCACAGCTCTGAGAGTTAGGATGTGACCCCAGTGGCCCTTCCACCCCAGGACTCTACAACATCAGATCATGCAGAAGAGTCCAGAGTACTCAGAAATTCCTGTGTGAGCGGGCCTCTTTAATAGACCCCTTCATCTGGTTGCCTTGGAGATTCCAGCTCAAGGAGCATCTCCCTCCGTGCCAGTAATGCAGCCCTGGTTTTCTCTTTGTCCCTGACACTCTGCCTTCTCCTGGCCTTTGCCCAGGGGACAACGGCGTCTCCTCCAGCTGTTTCTAGCCCGTGCTCTGCCTTGCTCTCTGCTAGCAGCTCCGGCTGCAGAGACTTGTTCATGATGAGATTGAGCTAGGGTCTGTCTCAATCTAAGGGCCCCAATTCCAGAGGTTGTGGAACATACTGAGATGCAGATATGGGGCGTGCAGATGTTCTCAGAGTCCTAAATTCATAGTTGAGTTCAAATATACACACGTGTGCATGCGCACCCACATGCACACACACACACACAGAGAGAGAGAGAGAGAGAGAGAGAGAGAGAGAGAAGAGATATAACAGGTATATAGAGATATAACAGGTCAGAATTACTCCCTGAAGCTTATGCAATACAATGCTTAGACCTGAATTTCATAGCACATGAAAAGAGAAAAGAGGATGACCCTGGGGCACATTGCTTTGGTTGTACCCCACATGATCATAGGTGGTGGCTCTTCCCCCTTCCCATGTGTGTCCCTCTGTGGGTTGTGGGTCATAGTCATCCATATACTTCCACCCCCATCACCCTCCATCCTTGTCACTGAGCCTGGTGAGCTAGTCCTGAAGACCTCTGTGGATAAATGATGTATGGCGTAGTCAGCATCCTGGCCACAGTTACGGCCTTTGTGCAGATCATCAGCCCAGATATTCTCTCTCACTGTGGGTAGATTCCATTTCTGGAAATGCAGAGCCTCTCCTTAGACTGTTTTTTGTTTGTTTGTTTTGTTTTTTGTTTTTGGAATCCCACCCCTACCCCACCCCACTTCCTTTGTAGTTTACTCATCACAGGGAGCCAAGTCTAGAATCATCAATCTTCTACCTTATCTCCCATCTTCCCAAACGCCTTGGAATTGTGTATAAATCAATGGGTATCTTTCCCCAAAGCAACTTTTCCTAAGCTGCAGCCTAGCCAGACTGACAAAATTCAGCTCTTCTCCTGACAGGGAACATGCAGAGCCTATCAGCCCTGTTTTTAACTGTTCAAGGGGCCACTCAAGAAATAGCAGAGCTGAGACCAGACTCTCTTGGTAACACAGGGACCCAGGACTCATTTGTGGTGAAAAAGCAAAGGTTGAGGACAAAACCAGCGCTTCAATGAGAACGATCAGTACCTGGCACATTTTTATTTGCTCTGTCTAAACATCTCGATTCCTTTCATTCACTACCTCTTTTGTCTGATTTGGGGGGAGACCTGGAAGGCTTGAACAATGAGATGGGCTGACAGAGTAGAAAAGATAATGTAACTCTTCTTGAAATGTGTCTGTGACTGATACAGCTTTCTGAAAGATATTTCTGGAACAGGATGACGGAATGGCTCAAAGGGCTTGGATGCATGCTTTGCATGTGGGAGCCTCAAATTTACTCCCTGACACCATGGTCCTCTGAGCCCCAAGTCTGAAGTGACCTGCCAGATTAACACACTTCGATGGGTGACCACCCCCCAAAAAAAGTAAACTATATTGATACAGAAAGTCCATTCTTTCCCAGTTAAAATGGTGGGTGGAAGGCGAATTCCAAGCCCAGGAAGCTCCTACACTAGAAGCAGGTGTGCACCTGAGTGTGAATTGTACATAGGGAATTTCCTGCTTCCCCAGTTGTGTTCGGTGGTGGTATGGGGGTCATCAGGATTCACATCCTCTTTTCACTATGCTTGGCAGCCCCAAGACATGATGCTCTAGAACACAGGATCTTTTTTCATTGAGGCGAGACTGATTTGTAAGACCATGCATGTTTCAGTGGTACAATTTCCTATCCATTTTATTTATTTATTTTTTTATTAGTGAAACACCATGAGGTACAGTTGTAGACTTACAAAGTTTCATGCTTGGGTTTCAGTTATGCAACAATCGAGTACCCATCCCTCCACCAGTGCCCTTCCTCCACCACTAATGATCCTAGTAGCCCTCCCACTCCCATATCCCCCACCACACCCTACCTCTGTGGCAGGGCATTCCCTTTTTCTCACTCTTCCTTCAGAGTCCTGTAGTTTGCAATAGAGGTATTGAGTGGTCATCGTCTTCGGTCTATAGTCTCCTTTCAGCATGCATCTCGCATCCCGAGCAAGTCCTCCAAACATCCTATACTTGGCATTCCCTTCTCTATCTGAGCTGCCTTTTCCCCAAGCATGTGCTGCCATTTTCCAAGCCCTGGAGCAGACCTCCTGGTACTTATTTCAACTATTCTTGGGGGTTCTACCCCCATTCTGTTACTTTATATTCCCCAGGTGAGTGCAGTCTTTCTATGTCTGTCCATTTTTTTCTGGCTCATTTCACTTTGCATGATACTTTCCATGTAGAACAACTTGTATGTAAATTTCATGACTTCATCTTTTCTAACAGCTGCATAGTATTCCATTATGTAGATGTGCCAAAGTTTCTTTAACCAGTCATCTGTTCTCGGGCACTTGGGTTTTTTCCAGATTTTGGCTGTTGTGAATAGTGCAGCAATGAACATAGAAGTGCAGATGTCATTTAGACTGTACTTTCTTGCCTCTCCGGAATATATTCCCAGGAGTGGTATTGCTGGGTCAAATGGGAGCTCAATTTCTACTTTTTTGAGAATCGTCCATACTGTTTTCCAAAAGGGCTGAACCAGTCGGCATTCCCACCAGCAGTGAAGGAGGGTCCCTTTCTCACCACAGCCGTGCCAACACTGCTTTGCTTTTTTTCTTTTGGATGTGGGCCAGTCTCTGTGGTGTGAGATGATATCTCATTGTTGTTTTGATCTGCATCTTCCTGATGATTAGTGATGTAGAGCATTTTCTCACGTGCCTTTTTGCCATTCAGATTTCTTCTTTGAGAAAGTTTCTGTTCACTTTGTTGCCCCATTTTTTGATGATGTTGGATGTTTTCTTCTTGTGGAATTCAGCCAATGCTTTGTATATCCTTGATATCAACCCCTTATCAGATGGGTATTGGGCAAATATCCTTTCCCATTCTGTAGACTGTCTTTGTATTTTGGTCGCTGTTTCTTTGGAGGTACAGAAGCTTCTTAGTTTAAGATAGTCCCATTTGTCTATCTCTGTTTTCACTTGCTTGGCCAGTGGCATGTCATCTTTGAAGATACCATTAGCTTCAATGTCGCATAGGGTTTTGCCAACCTTGTCTTAATGTACCTTATGGATTCCAGTCTGATGTTGAGGTCTTTAATCCATTTTGATCTTACTTTTGTACATAGTGTTAGGTAGAGATCTGAGCCCATTTTTCTGCATTTAGCTGTCCAGTTTTGCCAGCACAATTTGTTAAAAAGGTTTTCCTAGCTCCATTTCACATTTCTTGCTCCCTTCTCAATGATTAGATGATCATATTCTTGGGGGGAGATGTCAGTATATTCAACCCTGTTCCATTGGTCTGCAGCTCTACCTTTGTTCCAATACCATGCTGTTTTAATTATTACTGCTTTGTAGTAGACTTTGAGGTTGGGAAGTTGATTCCTCTCATTTTCTTTTTCCCAAGAATTGCTTTAGCTATTTGTTCCATATGAATTTCAGGAGTGCTTGCTCCATTTATTTGAAGAATGTCATGGGTATCGTTATAGGGATGGCATTGAATTTATACAATGTTTTGGGGAGTACTGCCATTTTGACAAGTTTAATTCTCCCTATCCATGAGCAGGGGTATTTTTCCATTTACTTGTGTCCTCTTTTATTTCCTGAAGTAGCGTTTTGTAGTTTTCTTTGTACAGGTCTTTTATGTCCTTAGTTAAGCTGATTCCTAGGTACTTAATTTTCTGGGGCACAATTGTGAAAGGAACTGTGTTTTCATGTCACTTTATTCTCCCTCATTATTTCAGTATAGGAAAGCCATGGACTTTTGGGTGTTGATTTTATACCCTGCAACTTTACTATACAAGTGTATGGTTTCTAGGAGTTTCTTGGTAGAGGTTTTAGGGTTCTCTAAGTATAGTATCATATCATCTGCAAATAGTGAAAGCTTGATTTCTTCCTTTCCTACCAGAATGCCCTTAATGTCTTTTTCTTACCTGACTGCTATTGCAAGTACTTCCAGTACTATATTGAACAGAAGTGGTAATAGTGGACATCCTTGCCTTATCATTTATCTTAGAGAAAAGGCTCTTAGTTTTTCCCCATTGAGGATGATGCTTGCCAAAGGCTTGTGGTAGATGGCTTTAACTATATTGAGGAAAGTCCCTTATATAACCATTTTGGTGAGAATTTTATTCATAAACGGATGCTGGATCTTGTAAAATGTTTTCTCTGCATCTATTGATATGATCATATGGTTTTATCTTTTCTGTTGTTGATATGATGGATTATGTTGATTGATTTATGAATGTTAAACCATCCTTGCATCCCTGGGATGAATCCCACTTGGTCATGTTGTATGATCTTTTTGATGAGTTGCTGAATTCATATTTGCTAGTATTTTGTTGAGAATCTTCGTATCTGTGTTCATCATTGTTCACAAAAACTGTAGTTTTTGTGGTGTCTTGTGGTGTCTTTGTTTCTTTTAGGTTTTAGAGAGATATGAACTTCATAGAAACTGTTTGGGAGAGTTTCTGCTTCTTACATTTTCTGTAAAAGCTTGAGAACAATTGGCAATAGGTCCTCTTTAAATGTTTGGGAAAATTTGCTAGTGAATCCATCTGGACCTGAGCTTTTGTTTTTGGGAAGACTTTTGATTACAGCTTCAGTTTCCTTGATATTAATAGGACTATTCAGGTAGTCTAAGTCTTCTTGATTCAGCCTTGGGAGATTATAGGAATCCAGGAATTTATCCATTTCTTCTACGTTCTCTTGTTTCATGGCATACAGTTTTTCAAAGTAGTCTCTGATGATCTTTTGAATGTCTTTGGTTTCTGTTGTGATATCCCCCTTCTCATTTCTGATTCGGTTTATTAGGGTTCTCTCCCTCTCTTTCTTTATGAGTCTTACTTGTGGTTTATCTATCTTGTTTATTTTCTTGAAGAACCAGCTCTTGGTTTCACTGATCTTTCGGATTGTTTTTTGGTTTCCATGTTGTTGATTTCTGCTCTAAGTTTTATGATCTCTTTCCTTCTGCCTGGCTTGGGCTCCTTTTGTTGGTCCTTTTCTAAGATATGGAGCTGTGAAGTCAAATTGTTTATGTGGGCCCTTTTTTCCTTCCTGAGAAATGCTTGCAGAATTATAAATTTTCCCCTTAACACAGCTTTAGCTGCATCCCTTAGGTTCTGGTAGCTCGTGTCTTCATTCTCATTTGTTTCCAGGTATCTTTTGACTTCTTTCTTGATTTCTTTCCTGACCCACTTGTTGTTCAACATTGAGTTGCTTAATTTCCGGGTGTTTGATTTGGTTCTCTGCATCTGTACCTGATTAACTTCTATCTTCATTGCATTGTGGTCTGAAAAGATAGTTGATACAATGTCTATCTTTTTGATTCTGTTGAGGTATGCTTCGTGGCCCCGCGCATGGTCTATTCTGGAAAATGTTCCATGTGCACTGGAAAAGAATGTGTATTCTTTTTGGGGGGATATAAAGTCCTGTATAGATCTATTAGCCCTCTTTCTTCTATTTCTTCCTTCAGAGCCATTATTTCCTTGCTGAGTTTTAATCTTTCTGATCTATCTAGGGTTGATAAAGCAGTGTTGAAGTCTCCAAGTACTATTATGTTGCTTGTAATGTCCTTCTTAAGGTCTCTTAGCAGTTGTTGTAGGTATTTGGCTGGTCCCTCACTGGGTGTGTATACATTTAGGAGTGTGATTTCTTCCTGCTGTACATATCCATTTATTAATAAAAACTGTTCTTCACAAAAAGGAGTGCCTTGCCACAGAGGCACGGTGGGATGAGAGATGGGGGGGAAGGATACTAGGGGTGGAGAATGAGCACTGGTGGTGGGATGGGTACTTAATCATTGTATAACTGAAACCCAAGCAAAAAAACTTGTAAGTCTACAACTGTACCTCATGGTGTTTCACTAATTAAAAAAATAAAATACATTTTAAAAATTTTTTTAAAAAAACTGTTCTTCATGGTCTCTTCTAATCTTTTTCAACCTAAAATCTATCTGATAGGTCACTCCAGCTTTTTTGAGGGTGTTGTTTGCTTGCAGTGTTGTTTTCCATCCTTTGACTTTGAGTCTGTGTTTGTTCTGATTGTTCAGATGTGTTTCTTGTGGCAACAGAATGGTGGGTTCTGTCTCTGAATCCATTTTGCAACTTTGTGTCTTTTACTTATTGAATTTAGACCATTGAAGTTGAGAGAGATTATTGTTATGGGGTTTTGTGTCATCTTTCTGTAAGGGTTTGTTGTACTTGTAGAAGTTTGTCTTGTCTTACAGTAGCCCCTTTAGCCTTTCTTTTAGGTTTGGTTTTGAGTCTATGAAATTTCTGAGCTGTTGTTTATCCAGAAAATAGTGTAACATTCCTTCGAGTTTGAGTGAGAGTTGAGCGGGATAAAGTATTCTTGGTGAAGCGTTCATTTCAGTGAGTTTTTTCACTATATCCCACCATTGCCTTGGAGGGTTTCCTCTAATAGGTCTGCTGTGAATTTAAGAGGTGGTTCTTTGTATGTGATTTCCTTCTTTGACCTTGCTGCTTACCGTATTGTGTCTCTATCTGCGGCATCCATCATTCTAACTATGATATGTCTTGTAGTGTTTTTGTTAGGGTCTCTTTTAGCTGGCACCCTTCGGGCTCCCTGAATGTGGATACCTGCATTGTCCAGCTCTGGGAACTTTTCAGCAACAATTTGTTTAACCATGGCTTTTTCATTGAGACCATTTCCCTGACCTTTGGTACTCCAATGGTTCTAATGTTTTTTCTCTTGGAATCATCTCCTAGAACTCTAATTCGCTCTAGAGCTATTTTGAGGTCTTGCCATTGTTTGTTGTTGCCTGTAGGCTTCCTGCAGCTGATCGTCCAGCTCACTGATTCTGTCTTCAGCTGTAGCCATTCTACTGTTGAGGGCACACACTGAGTTTTTTATTTCATCTACCGCATCTTTTATTCATGACTTTTCTGAGCGTAGCTTTCCAATTTCTGCTCTCATCTCTTCCTGTATTTTCTTGATTGTTTTTTTCATATCCTCCTTTAATTTACTAGATATCTATCTCACTGTTTCATTAAGTTCATTGAACATCTTCATTATTTCATATCTGAATTCTTTCTCAGAGATCTCCCTTAAGTGAGTAACACCTAATGAGGCTTCTGGACTCTTCATCATCCTTTCCTCATGGTGGGGATTTGCGTCGTTTCATCATGTTGGTGTGGTGGTATGGAGACTGAGACGTTACACAAGATTGTTGGGTATGAGTAATTTACCTGCAGCCCAAAATTAGGCCGCACCCACTTCTGCAGAGGCCTCACCCCCTACTAGTACCTGGTGTGTCTGGGGGGTACAACCTGGGAGAAGCAAACCAGGCACGGCGGGAAGAACAGGAAGAGGCTCAGGGATGGTTGGTGGCCCAGGGTCCTAGAGGACGCCTGGGGCACATACACGGGAAAGTGAAGTCCCTTCCTATCTCTTTTAAACTTAAAGACATGATACAATCTCATACCTCTTTACAATGTAAAGACATGTGATTTGAGGAAGTTGGGAGAAACATGTTTCACTCACCGAATGGTTTGTCAGGATAGAAAACTACTCAGGACAGACAGGTGTCATGCTGACAGTAGCTTCTGTCTCTCGGTCCCCAAAGGAGACTCTGTATATCTCTTTGTCAGGAGTTTGCTGTAAAACCTCAGTTCCCTGCTAGAGAGAGAAATGGTGAGGAGTCATTTTCCTTGGGATCAAGTGCACCTAAGTTGGGACAGCAAGCACTGTCATCGAAAGAACCAGACAGACAGCGTGCAAAGGACTGAGTCCCTGCTTAACATGCAAGAGACCCTGGAAGGATCCCTGGCATTGCACAGGCTACCAGGCATCCCTGGGTTGACCTTAGAGCACAAGGTCGGGAGTAATCCCCGACCACTGCCAGGCCCAACACACATATAAAAAGAATTTGAAAATAAAATAAAACAAGGGAAGTCTGACACATTCTGTGTGTATACAAGAGTTGCCAGCTGAGTGAAGCTTGCTTAGAAAGAAGGTGAGGGGCTTTATCTCCTTTGCCTTGGGGTGTCCAGATCCTTGAGGGGTTCCCCAATCACAGAAGGCTGCTGCAAAAGTGTGGAATGAAGGAGTAGATAGACTCATTCGCATCTCACCTCATGGAGAACGTGTGGGACTGTGCAGGTTGGTAGGAGAGACTGGGGTTGCCCAGTGCCCGGGTAAGTCTCTTAACCACAAAGACTCAACTTGCCTCAGAAAGAAAAGAAATCAATAGAATTATGTCTGTGCACATGGACTGGAAGTTGAAGTACAGCGCTATTCTGGAAACTCCACACCATCTATTCTTTTCTCTGAATCTTTCTTGCTTTTCAGAATGGGCCTGCCAGCCACACCAACCAGTGTCAGCACCTGCCAGAAATGGCGGATGTGGGAACTCAGGTCAGCCCCTCCTGAGAAGCAGCCCCAGAAAGACTGAAAAAACTCCTCTGTAGGATATGAAGCATCCAACTAGGGGATTATCAAATGCCCAAAAGCAATAGAAAGGAAGAACAAGAGAACTGGTCTTCAGGGAGTCCAGGGGGATAGGTTAGGGAAGGCAATACTGGTACAATGAAGGAGGTGGAAAGTACCTGCCACTAAGGCAGGTTGGGGCAGAGGAGGCCTAGGGCTGGGGCAACTGGGGACATTAGTGGAGGTCAGTGGACACTGGGGTCTGATCATAGAAACATTGAATGCTTGAAACTCAATCATAAATATATTTGTAACTTTGTAATTTATTATGAGTCAATTAAAATATGGGCTGGAGCGATAGCACAGCGGTAGGGCGTTTGCCTTACAAGCAGCCAACATGGCCAACCCGAGTTTGATTCCTCCACCCCTCTCGGAGAGCCTGGCAAGCTACCGAGAGTATCTCGCCCGCACAGCAGAGCCTGGTAAGCTACCCATGACGTATTCGATATGCCAAACACAGTAACAACAAGTCTCATGGTGGAGACATTACTGGGCCCGCTCGAGGAAATCGATGAACAACAGGAGGACCGTGACCGTGACCAATTAAAAAAAAGTGAGGCTTAGTTTTGTATGCAATCTGCAGAAACAGCTCAAACGGGACAACAGAAATGGATTGTTTTGCCAGAATAAAGAGAAGGCTAAATAGAGATAGGAAGAAAAATTCCTAAGTTTCACAGAGAGAGAGAAAAGACGGAAAAGAACCCAGAGCATTCTAGGGGTGGGTTTGGAGAGACAGAACATTGGAGACCTGAAAATCTGCTATTAAAAGCACTGCCCTATCACAGTGCCTGAAGAAAATAAAATATTTCTTTTGAAATATTTTATTTCAATATTTCCATGACCAGAATGACCAGATGACCAGAAAAGAAAAAAGACAGAGAAAAATGAACCTACAGATTGTCAGCAGAGGCACTGAGGAGCCAGGAAATGGTTAACTTCTGAACAAAATTACCGGGTGAACTTTACAATAACATAATAAAAGGAGAACATGAAGAATCTAAGTGCTACATGGTGCCATTTAGATACAAGAGAAGAGGTTTTCAGAGGTATCTCCTTGACAACCAAAGGCAGGGTGGAGAGAGCGAACCCTCTGCAGCCTGGTTCTGTCAAAACAAACAATCACTTCACTACATTGTTCCAGGTGGGGGCCTCTCCGTGTTCCACACACACAAATGAAATCATGTTTATTCATTGGAGTGATTTTCCTACCCGGATTTAATTTGATTTGATTCAGAAATGAAAAGCCCAGATGCATAGAGTAGGGCTTCTGAAACTTTTTCTGCCCGTGACCCCTTTTTTCGCCAGAGACATGATTACCCGGGCCTGAGTATATAGGTATAGAGGCAGATGAAATAGGTATGCAAATCAACCATTCTACTGATAATAAGTCACAAGGAAATTTATTTCGAAGCAAATTGTTTATAGTCCCCCTATAATTCAGTTAACCCCATAGGGGATCATTTCAGTCTTCTGTTTCAAAAGCATTGGCAGAGAGAAACCCAAACTTTTGGGGATGGTATCACAGCTCCTCAATCCTCTCCCTCTCCTCCTCTCTCCCCTACTCAGCTCTCTCCAAAGACATTCCAGCCACCAGAAACCAACCCTACACCCCTGTATGCTGTTCCCTAAACAGAGTTCCTCTGAACCTCTGCAGTCTCTGGGCCCACCCGGGACATTTTCATCCCAAGATACGCGAGAGGCATTACTCTTTTCTTTTTCAGATCCCTGGGACCCATTATCCTATCAAAAAGACTTCCCTGGGACTGGAGCAATGGTATGAGGGTAAAGCAGCTGGCAGTTCAATTCCCCACAAACCCCTCTGGTCCCCCAAGCTCCGCCAAGAGTGATCCCTGAGCACAGAGACAAGAGTAAGCCCTGAACGCTACTGGATGTGGCCCAAACAGCAAAATGAAAACCAACAGGAAAAAAAGGGAGACTTCCCTGGCCACTCTACTAGAATGAGCAGTTCCCACCATATCATTCTTGATTGTGTTCCCCATTTTTAAGGTTTTTCTTCTTTGATCTCATACCAACAGGGAGGCTGGGGTGCGCGAGCTCTGTGGCGTTGCTGGTGGCCGCGCGGACGCGGCTCTGCGAACCCCGAATGCCGGCGCGTGCCCGGAGCCCCGCGTGGCGTCGGCCGTGGGTCGGGGCCTTGGAGATCGCCCTGGTCCTCGCGCTGCCAGGCCTGTGCGGTGCCTGCGATGCACCACCAAGATACCAGTCTATGAAGATCAAGGGGGACAGTAAATCTTCGTATAGTCCTGGGGAGAGAGTAGATTATGAGTGCCGCCCAGGGTACAAGCGCGACTTTACGCTTCCTGCCCATACTGTTTGTAATGACGATGGCACATGGGCAGCCCTCCAGGAGGCTTGTACCAAAAAGGCATGTCCACATCCACCAGTGCCCAGTAATGGGGAAATATCCAGCCCACAAGGGGATCTGCTGTTTGGCTCAGAGGTTCACTATACATGCTTTGTCGGTTTCCGCTTAATTGGGTCAAAAGTTATTTACTGTGAAGTATTTGACAACACTATGAAATGGAGTGATCAGCCTCCACTATGTGAAAGTTCCAAACCTACACCTGCTACTACAACTCCGACTTCAGGAGAGCCTGGTCCCAAGCCTGCTGTTACTACCCTGACACCAGCTTCAAGAGATCCTGGTGATGTCAGACCCAGTGATCAACCACCCGAAACGTCCGGGCATTTAGGTCCTGGGGTCATTGCAGTGATTGTTTTAAGTACAGTCGTTGGTGTTATGCTGGCCAGCCTTGGTGTGTACAAGTATCTTCAGAGCAGGAAGAAGAGAGAAACAAAGAACTCAGAAGCTTCCTTTTCTACCTACCGGAGCAAATCCAGCAGTCCAACAGAAGAGTCAAACTAAATGGCCCCAGAGCCAGAGTATCTGGTCATCTTCCATTGCTCTTCAATCCAGTTATACTACCCTTGGCCAGTCAGTGCTACCACTTTCAAGAAACATTTGGAAAGTGCCTCAAAAATTAAAGAGTGGAAGCACCAGGTGCTCTGGCAAGACCATGTCAGTGCCATTGGTGGATGGGTGGGTCAAGGCTCTTTGGCTACAAACACGAGACACTTCTGCAGAAGCCTGCCGCCCCTGAAGGAGCCCTAGGCACGGGGCTAGGGACAACCTAGATAGCGGGCCATGGCAGGCCTCACCTCAGTTAGATGCTCAGGAGAAGGGCTTCTGCATGCCGGGCAGGGGGGTCTGGGAGGAAGTCAGCTATTTAAGAACATCCCAACAGATAAATCTCAGGAGTGGACACATCACAGTAGTTAAGGGTTACTGCAAGATCTTGTTACAGAAACCGAAAGTCTAGGCTAGACAGTGCTGCTGGTCAGTCATAGCTCATCAAAATTAGCAGAAAAGCCACGTCTCCTCTCCTCTGCCTCACCCCGTGGAAGCTCTGCTCCGCCTGCCCTGAGACAGGCACTTGGTGGCAGGAGGTCACCTCCTCTGCGGTCGCTCCTGAGCTACATGGATCTGACTCTGGGGAGGCGGATCTGCTTGGAACACATCCTGGTTGCAGTTAAGAAAAGGGATTTTTTTTCTTTTTGGGTCACGCCCAGCGATGCACAGGGGTTCCTCCTGGCTCTGCACTTCAGGAATTTCTCCTGGCGGTGCTGGGACTGTATGGGATGTTGGGAATCAAACCCAGGTTGGCCACGTACAAGGCAAGTGCCCTCCCTGCTGTGCTATCCCTCTGGCCCCAGGAAAGGGACTTTTTTTCCCCAGTTTATGGCATGGTAAATTTTTTGTTTTGTTTTTTAATTTTATTGAATCACCATGAGATAGTTAACAAGCTTTCATATTTGGATTACAATCACACACACAATGATCAAACACCCATCCCTCCACCAGTGCATATTCCCCACCACCAAGGAAAGGGACTTATAAGTAAAATCTTGAACTTAGTTTGAATGAAATTAGCATCTCATGACTCAATTATTTTGAAATCTTTTGTTGAAAGATTAACTCCATCAAAAGATTCTTTCAACAACTCCCAGAATGTATCTTATACTTTTATTGCAAATTTTTTCTACAAATGTGAATATACTATTATTAGCTCTTAAACATTCAAAACTGGCAGTTGGAATTAAGGTTTACTCAATTAACAAAGAATATTATTGGGACATCTTATCCAAACTTTTTTTATGACATCTTATTGTCTCATTCCTACTTTGGACAAACTTGCAGGCTATCGAATGTAGCCTGCCCACAGGGCAGAGTCTGGCAAACTCCCCGTGGCGTACCCAATATGCCAAATACCAGTAACAATGATGGGTCTCATTCTCCTAAAGAGCCTTGAATATAATCTCAGGGCTAGGATGAAAGAGACGTTACTGGGGCCTGCTCGAGGCAATCGACGAATAACAGGATGATGAAATGAAATGAAATGAATGATCTCATACCATCTAGCTTTTTTTAAAAAAAAAAAGTGTGGTGTGTATGTGTGAGCGAGCGAGCGAGAGAGAGAGAGAGGACACACGAGAAAAACAAAGAGGGAGTGCTCCCGAGGGAGTGCTCCCGAGTCTGGATAGTGCTCACACAGAATCACAGAATCAGAAGCTACCAAGCTGACTCAGATTCCGGACACTTTCAGGCACTCTTGGAAGTCAGGGCTCATCTGGATGTTGCACCCTATTCAGAGGGGATTAAAAAAAATATCTGGCAAATCAAAGACCTCCCGGAATTAAAATTAGGCCAATCCTGTGCTACTTTCTTTCCGTAACAACTTTCCACCATTCAGAACTGCACTCACGAAAAGGCTCATTTTCATAGGAAGGACCTAATGAGTAACTAGCCCCAACGTTTCCCACTGAGCTATAGGGTCAGATGTGGGCTTTGCTCCAGCCACCTGAGGTCATAAACATGCATTTATAAATTTGTTTTTTCGTGTTGCGATGACACTTTCTTGGGGGGGAGCCTCTGAAGGCAGGTGCCTCTCTTTGAGTTCACAGCTGCTCCCCCAATGCTAGGACCAGTCTGGGAGTACATTCACTTCCAAGTGTAGCAAAGTGCGAACCCCTATATTCTCCCAGAAGTTTCCACGCTGCTCCCACACACAGGCCGCGGCCCTGTCTCCACACCCTCCCTCGTTATTTTTCCTCCACCCAGAATACCTTTTCCCTTGACCATGGCTCTCAGAGCAGTTCTGTCTACCACCTACAGGAGTGATGTCAACTGGGAAGACAGGAAAGCGGGGTGGGAAAGGGAAGCTTGCCAGAAAAACCACCAGAGAATGAAGAGTAGTGGCCAAGCTAAGCACCCTTCCTCATCAGCCTCAACCTCGGGCTTGCACATGCCTGAAGTGTCTGCTCTGGTGCCAGTGTAGCCAGGGCTCTCCTCCTCTCTCCCCTCCTCTTCTCTTCTCTCCTTCCCACGGATCACTTTTGTGATCTACCCAAAGCCCCCTTGCACCCCCCACCCAAGGCAACTGTCCTGAGTTCAAGCAAAATAATTTATTTTTATTTAAATTTTTAAGAAATTTTTAGAAATTCTTTTTAAGAAATTTTTATTGAACCACTGAGGTAGTCTCTTACAAAACTCTTTATGATTAGGTTTCAGTTATACTGTGTTCCAGCATCCCATCCATCCTTCCACCCAGCACCAATGTCCCCGGTTCCCCCGCCCCGCCCCCGCACCTCATCCTCCCTAGGTTGCCTGTATGAAGGTGTTTTTCTTCTCTCTATCTCTCTTTCCCTCTCTGTGTCATATTTCTTTTGCACTGAGTTTTTCTTCCCACTATGTACTCAACTTCTTGGAAAGCAAAGGTACGAACTGTGAGACATGGTTGAATTCTGACTCCCACGGTATTTTGCTAAATCTAAGCTGAGGTAAGCCAGTATTATTTCCTATATCACTGAACACAAACAACCAAAAAATACTGCTAAGTCATGTCAGGCAGCATCAGTTGTCAAATGCAATCTGATTTCAGAGGGCTGAGAATGGGGAAAGGGTGTATGAAGACACTGGGAAGCTCTGGATGGACTGTGTGTGGACATAGAGAAGTGGCCAGCCATTTGAACGTTGGGCTTGCCATCTGTGACATGAAAAGCCGCCTTCCCACTCCTCCAATTCATAGTTATTGGATGATTAAGTGTTCAGATTGGTTTTCTATTTTTTTAGCCAAAGAGAACAGGAACTGACTCTGGTTCACTTAAGCAAAAGGAGATTTACTGGAAGAAGGTTGGGAACTCAGAGAACTAAAGAGAGGCTGGAGAACCAGGCTTTGTGATGCAGGACGCAGAGATGCAGTGTGGCCCAGGAAACAGGAACCATGGTAACAGTCTCCCACCAGGAGGGGTCCAGTCAGGACAGGGATGCTGTCCTTGAGTAAACTCAGAAAACTCTGATGGATGCAGCCTGCCCTCTGGTGTAAGGGTCAGGACCAGCACCTGTCCCTTTGGTTTTCACAAGACAAGCCAACACCTGTGTTTAACACACAGCAGGGCAGAGATCATTCATTCCCTAAGAAGATCTACACCTTATTGCGAAGGGGAGATGGAAGCCAGGTGAACAGAACAACAACAGCAACAATAAAATAATTTTGCTCTGACTTCTTTATTGATTATCCCAAACAGCCACAGTTTTGCTGCCACAGGACTACAATCCAAGTCAAAAGCGGGCGGGGGGCTGGGGGCATTTCTTTTTTGAGGAGACTTCTGTTCATTTCTTCTCCCCATTTTTTAATGGGGTTGGAGGTTTTTTCTTGTACAATTCTACTAGTGTTTTGTATTTCCTGGATATTAATCCCTTATCAGATGGGTATTGAGTAAATATTCTTTCCCGTTCTGTAGGCTCTTTCTGTATTTTGGTCACTGTTTCTTTTGAAGTGCAGAAGTTTCTTAGTTTGATGTAGTCCCATTTATTTATGTTTGCTTCCACTTGCATGGTCAGTGCTGTTTTATCCTTAAAGATGTTTTTAGCTCCAATGCCGTGGCCAAAAGGCACATGAAAAAATGCTCCACATCGCTAGCCATCAGGGAGATGCAAATCAAAACAACAATGATATACCATCTCACACCACAGAGACTGGCACACATTCAAAAGAACAAAAGCAACCAGTGATGGCATGGATGTGGGGGAAAAGGGATACTCTTCCACTGTTGGTGGGAATGCCCACTAGTCCAGTCTTTCTGGAAAACAATATGGGCAGTCCTTCAAAAACTAGGAATTGAGCTTCCATATGAAATGCAATACCACTTCTGGGAATATATCCCAAGGATGCAAAAAAGCACAGTAGAAATGACATCTGTACCTATATGTTCATTGCAGCACTGTTCACAATAGCCAAAATCTGGAAACAACCCAAGTGCCCTAGAACATATGACTGGTTTAAGAAACTTTGCTACATCTACACAATGGAATACTATGCAGCTGTCAGGAGAGATGAAGTCATGAACTTTGCTTATAAATGGATAGACCTGGAGAGTATCATGCTAAGTGAAATGAGTCAGAAAGAGAGGGACAGACATAGAAGGACTGCACTCATTTGTGGAGTATAAAACAAGATAACATGAGGCTGACTCCTAAAGACAGTAGAAACACGGGACAGATAGATTGCTCCATAGCTTGAAGCCTGCCTCATGAGTGGAGGGGAGAAGGCAGGTGGAATAGAGAAGGGATCACTAAGAAAAAGATGGCTGGAGGAATCAGTCGGGATGGGAGATGTGTGCAGAAAGTAGATAAAGGACCAAACATGATAATCTCTCAGGGTCTGTATTGCAAGCCATAATGCCCAGAAGTAGAGAGAGATTATGGGGAATAATGTCTGCCATGGAGGCAGAGGGAGGGTGGGAAAGGGGGATTATACCAGGGATATTGGTGCTGGGGAATGTGCACTGGTGGAGGGATGGGTGTTTGATCATTGTGTGATTGTAACCCAAACATGAAAGCTTATAATTATCTCACAATGGTTCAATAAAATTAATTTTAAAAAAAGAGTCCAAAGCCTCAACAGGGGTTACCCACGAATATGATCTCTCCAATAAAGAATTCAGAGATGAAAATCTGAGGGTGTTCAATGAACTCAAAGATACAGTGGAACAGAAATCCAGTAAATTAAAGGAGGACATGAAAGAAACAGTAGAATGGACAGCCAAGAAAATATAGGAAGAAATGAGAGCAGAGATAAGAAAACTACAATCAGAAATGTCATGAATAAAAGATTCAGTAGATGAAATTAAAAAAAAACTCAGTGGGTGCCCTCAACAGTAGAATGGCTACATCTTAGACAGAATCAGTGAGCTTGAAGATGAGCTGCAGAAAGCTTACAGACAACAACAAACAATGGGAAAAGACCTCAAACAATACAAAATATATTATTTCGGTTCTGCTTTGGGGCAGGGGTTGGGGTTCGGAATGGAAACATTCAAAATATTGTGATGCAAAGGTATAATGGTGATGAGATTGGTATTTGAATATTAAATGTAACCAAATATTGTGAACTACTTTATTAATTTTTTAAAAAATTAAAAAATTAATAAATGCAATGGCTTATTCTCTTATTTTCCTCCTGAATACTCAATTGCTTTTGACAGTGGATCATCCCGGCTCTGTAATACACTTTCTCCACCTGGCTGAAAGTCAATTCTCATGGTCTACCTCCTTCTTCACTAGCTGCTCACCCCCTTTGCCATCTTCTTCATCTGCCCGTCATCTTCATCTTAGGTATGGCTGGGTCCCAGGACTTAGTCTTCTGATTGCCTCCTCTCTCTAAACTCATCCTTTGATGAGTGCACCTGTCTCCAGGTTCCAAATCACAGCAGAATACTGGAGGCTGACATGAGCATTTTTCCAGTCAGAACCTCTAGACTGATCCATAGACCTTTATAGACAGCTAATGTCTCTGCATCTCCATGGAGATGTCTAACCAGAGATTCAATTTCATTGTGTCAAAATCTAATTCTTCATCTTCCCGCTGCTCAGTCTGCCCCATCCATAGTTTTCTCCACATGAAGAAGAGGCGGCAACTCATTCTACAAACCTGGACGTGAATTTATCAACACCTGCAGTTGGTTCCAGTTTGGGTACCTTGATATGGGGGGAGAGGGGGCCATATGATTCAAGGACACCACATGGCTCCTGAGGTATGAGTGTAGAGAGAGGAGGCAATCAGAAGACTAAGTCCTGGGACCTGGTCATACCAAAGGATGGGTGCCTACATGCCATGTATGATGCCCCAAATTTGATCCCTAGCATTTCAAAATAAAATAAACAAATGGCTAAAAAAAACAAAATCCAGGTCAGATCATGCCCACCTGCTCAAAATTTTGTGACCCTCCTCAAATTATCACACAGTCTTGCTTCCAATCTCCTCAGCTTCATCTCCTGACTCTCTCTTGTTCATTTACTCTGTGCCAGATGGTTTCTTCTGAATTCTTCCAATGGTCCTCACTTCCTTTCAGAATGTTCCTTTACCTGTGGGTTCACATGACTTTTTTCCCTCATCTTTTTAGCCTTTACCCAAATGTTAATCTTCTCCATTAGGTGCTCTTCCACTGCCTAATCCCAAACTCCAGTACCACCATCCCTCAAACACACATTCATCCACAGTCCTGATCCCAAACCCCATGAGCATTTTCTCAAGGCCCCTTGTGACTCACAGACATACTACATTCGAGCCAGGAGTGTGTTGTTCCTTTCAAAGTAAGTGCCCAAGGTCAGGGCACCAAAATTCACAGCTTCACATGGCTTGACACAAAACTGCCAATAATTGTTGAATGTACCCTTTATACCCTTTGTCTACATGCCAGTTGAAGAAAATGTGAGAAATAATCCAAGTCTACCACTGAACGCTCATGGAAGCAACCCCCTGAAATCCTGCACTTTGAAAGCTGAGTTGTGCTGAAGACAAAGGGGCTCACAAAGTCACCTTTTCACACACATTTGGCCCATGTTGTCACCTTTCATACGGACTAAAGACTTGAAAATGGTTTTCTCCCCTGCAATTCAACAAAAATGTCCCTATCAAATCTTTC
Source organism: Sorex fumeus (assembly GCF_029834395.1). Lineage (NCBI taxonomy): Eukaryota > Metazoa > Chordata > Mammalia > Eulipotyphla > Soricidae > Sorex > Sorex fumeus. The sequence continues at coordinate 377,876 of NW_026606068.1, read as the reverse complement.
CTTCTTCTCACGACAGTTACACATTTCCTCTCCTCTTGTCACCATTCCATCAGTCTCTTCCCCAGCACCCCAAAACACTCCATGCAAAATTAAGAGAAGATGAACACACCTAGAACAATGTCACTAGATAGTAATAATCATTGTTATTAGAGCAATAATTGGTTGTATGTCCCAAAACATGTTTTTAAGACATCCAAATGCCTTACTTTTTTTAGAGGAAAATGAGGGACTGGAATAATAATAATACAGTGGGTAGGGCATTTGCTTTGCACACGGCCAACCAGGATTTGATCCCTGACATCCCATATGGTTCTCCAAGTACCACTAGGAGTGACCCTGAGTACAGTAAGTACTGAGAACAGCCCAAACTCCACCCCACCCCCAAAAATAATAAAATATAACGGAATGTCTGGTGAGCTGAGCTATAGGGCAGGAAAGACATCAGTACTGGGAATGGGGGACTGTTCTAGGGGCCCAAACCCTGGCAGTAGCATCACTTGGCTTCTTCCCTAAACAAATCGGAACTGCCCTGAAAGCATGTCAGCCTCCAAACAGAACGAGCTCCTGGACATACCCCACCTTACCGCCCAGGAAAATAAAATTATAAGCCCACAGATCACAGTTGTCCATGTTTTAGCTGATTAGGAAATACTTTTAAATGGAGAATCATTGGGTTCAAAGCAGTGTGTTTAGAAACAGCTGACTTGATGGCATTTATGGTTTATTCAGATGCTTCCTCCTCCTCCCTCTGCAGGGTCAGCCAGTCCCGTCATTCAAAGCCATTGCAGAAGGACTCTGTCTTTCTGTAAAGGCCCTAGGAAGGCAGGATGATCTGGAAGCAGCGACTGGCATAAATCAAGGCAACCCAGGACCCAGAAGGAATCTGCCGTGTTGCTGTGACTTGCGTGTCCCTGGAAGGCTGCCCACCCATGTCTGGCAGAGGGCCCTGAGGGAGGCAGGGGACAGTACAATGAGAGTCACCCTGTCCTCTGCATGCAGTCTGAAGCAGGCCCACACTGAACATCTCAGAGATGGACATCATCTGATTTTAGACTTAACCTGGCCCCATGAGGTTGCACTTAAAAAGTGCACCAAGAAGGAGGTTCTGACTGCCATGCAGGGCTTCCCTGTAACACTTGTGGGGACACTACAGGTGAGAAGGACTAAGGGACTTTTCATGGTATGAAGTGCCTGGTCCCAGGTAGCTGGGACACACACACACACACACACATACACACACATACACACACACATGCCCTTCCTTGTCTCCTTGGAGGAAGGGAGGAAGGGTCTTGCAGAAGGAACTTGCTAGTCCTACCGCAGCCCATGTGCATCAGCAGGGTGGGCTGTACTTCTCGATTTTTCCAAAAGTCTGCTGTGTGCCTCTTGAACCCACCTTGATGTAACCGAGGGGCTAGTTCTAGTTTCCAAAGCTCATCTTTTATAAAGAAATATTGCCATCTGGTGGACATCTGCCCACACATTCAAAAACAAATTTTCATCAAACATCCTAAAAGGAAGGGGAAGAGAGAGGGTTTTTTAAACTCAAGTTGTTCCTTTTCAAGTCTTGATTCTTTAAGTTCTCGAATCCTCATCCATTCTGTGCAATTGGCTTATTCGCATTGTCACTACACTTCAGCCTCCAGATTTTATGCGCATCTGAAAAGAACACGATCGCTATCCCCTGCTTACCACCTTCTGCTACAACCGCTGATGGCCCCATACATCAAGTCCCCTCTTGCTCCGACCCCTGACTCTACATGTAGAGTCTAAAAAACTCATCAGCCTAATCAGTCAAGCATTCTGGGAGTTATTTGTGATAACTCCTTTCCCATCTGACCTCCTGCTCCCCTCACATACAACACCTCCCCGTTCTTTTATTTTAAAACTGATATTTTCTCAGTCTTTGTTCTTTTTTAAAAATAAAATTTAGTCACTGTAGATTGCATAGTTATTCAGGATTGGGCTTCAGACATACAATGTTCTAACACCAATTCCTTCACCAGTGTCACTTCTTTTCACCAATATCCCCCCACCACACACACACACACCACCACCAACAACACCACCACCGTTTTCCATTCAACCACCAGCCTGCATCAACCCTCTCATTCTTTTAATTCATTTTGGTTTGGAGGCCACACTCAGCAGTGCTCAGGGGTTGCTCCTGGCTCTGCACTCAGTAACCCCCAACCAGCAAAACAAAACACTCCCATGCACAGAACCCTTTCAAGCCCAAAGGTATAAAAATTAGCCATCTTTATTTATTTTTTTATTAAAAAATTTTTTAATAGTGAGACATCATGAGGTACAGTTGCAGACTTACACATTTTTGTGCTTGGGTTTCAATTATACAATGATCAAATACCCATCCATCCACCAGTGCTCATTTCCCACCACCACGGATCCCAGTATCCCTCCCACCCCCCATCCCCCCCATCCCACCCTGCCTCTGTGGCAGGGCATTCCCCTCTGTTCTTTCTCTCCTTTGGGGTGTTGTGGTTTGCAAAAGAAACATTGAGTGGCAATCATGTTTGGTCTATAGTCTACTTTCAGCATGCTTCTCCCATCCTGGGAGAATCCTCCCAACACCTTTATTTGGTGTTCCCCTCTTTATCTGAGCTCCCTTTTCCCCTAGTACGTGTTGTTGTACTCCAAGTTATGGAGTAAAATTCCTGGTACTAATCTCGGCCATTCTTGGGTGTTAATTTCCTATTTTGTTACTTTATGTTCCCCAGATGAATGCAATCTTTCTATGTCTATCCTTTTCTTTCTGAGTCATTTTGCTTAACATGATACTTTCCATGTAGTATCACTTGTATGTAAATTTTGTGACTTTGTCTTTTCTAACAGCTACATAGTACTCCATTGTGTAAATTAGCCATCTTTAGAGGGCTGAAGCAATAGCACAGCGGGTAGGGCATTTGCCTTGCACGTGGCTGACCCCGGTTCGATTCCCAGCATCCCGTATGGTCCCCTGAACACCGCCAGGAATAATTCCTGAGTGCATGAGCCAGGAGTAACCCGTAACCCTTGTGCATCGCCGGCAAAACACAAACAGCAAAAAACAAAAACAAAACAAAAATTAGCAATCTTTATGGTTAATATATAGCTTCATAATGGGTGAGGACTTGGGCATTTAAAAAAAACAATAGAAAATGCACATTGTATAATTATAAAGAACAATGTGCTCTAAGAACAATATATCATACAAAAAGAACCCTGAAGGCTGAGTTCAACCAGAATCAAACTCCTGGCAGTGTTCAAGGGACCATATCGGATACAGGGATATAGGTCACCTGCATACGAGGCAAATAAATCCTCTATCCAAACCTTCAGATGATCCCCTTTACTTCTTCCTTGGATTAAAGTACTGATCTCCTACTGAGTCTCATAAGCCACCACAAACTGATCGCCTCGCTTCCTTCCCATGTTCTGCCTATGTTGCTGAGTTCATCTTCAGTTTTCTGTCTCTGTTATCCTGCATTTCAGGAACCCCAGAATTATACACCATTTCTGCTTCTTCCTGTCTCAGAACCTTTGCATATACTCTCCAAGTGTGACTTATATGCCACCCATGTAGGCAAGAGTTGAAAATTCTCGAGTCTCAAAGTGAACTCAGTTTCTAGGGTTCTTTTTGTACGATATCTTGTTCTGAGAGCACACTGTTCTTTATAATTATACAATGTGTATTTTGCATTGTTTTTTTTAAATACCCAAGTCTTCACCTATTATGAAGCTATATATTAACTATAAAGATGGCTAATTTATATACCCCTGGGCTTAAAAGCGTTTTCTGCATAGGAGTGTTTTGTTTAATTGGTTGGGGATTTTTTCCCCCTTTATTTAAACATCCCAGTTTACAGTGTTATTCATGGTGCATTTGTTTCAGGCAATCAATATTCCAACACCAATCGCACCTCCTTCTTTCCACTATTCTCCCTATTTTCTGAACCAGTTCCCAGGTCTGCCCCTTCAGTAGGCACAAAATAATTTATTTCATATTGCTTGTTACAATTAAATGACTAATGGAATTATCAAAAATACTTTTTGTCTCTCCAGAGGGTCATTAAGACCTCATCTGAGGGTTTACTAAGCTATTCTTTGCAAGTTGAGCCTTCTGTGTCAATGTTTTTGTTTTCTGAACTTAGTTGGCTTTTATGTTATTTTCCCATTAATTTGGTGTGCTCCTACTAGGATGACATTATTGTAGAATTTGGAGGTATCACTGCTTCATGCTCCAGAAACTCCAGAATATTTAACTGGGTTATGAGTTTACGTGGCATCAGTTGTGGAATTGGGAGTGGCTGTTGTGGCTTTCGGAAGTATGGGGGCAAGGGGAGTCTGCTCACCCGACTTTGAGAAGAAACCAGAGTTCTCAGTCTAAAGACCTGTGTACCTGGAATTTTCAGCAGCTTGGCATCTCTGTAGAGCTTTATCGTGAGGCAGTGAAGCTGAACTGTTGACTTGGTGGTTGCTGGGGGGTGTGAGTGCAGCTACTAGGGCTTTAGCAGGGCTGGAACTCAGCCCACCCACCACCACAAGGGTGTCCCTGGGTTTTCAGTTGGAAGACTTGTGCACCCATGAATTTGGGTGGTTTGTGGATCTCGTCCAAGATTTAATCATGAGTCTATAGAGTTGGGTCAATGAATGAGCTTACATGGCAGTAGTTGTTGTATGGGAAGTTTGGGGGTTTCTTTTAACACCTAAATCTTCCTATTAATAATTAATTGACCTCGCATTGCGATCTATTGTTGATAATAATAATAATAGCCTGCATTCTTTTAGCACATGGCCTATGGCCTACTAGAAATGGTTATTGTTATTTCACTGAATGGACATAAGACAGAGCAATGAACTGAATGCTTGCTGCCCTTGAATGTTGAATGTTGGCCAACTCACATATTAAGTTCCAAGGCCTAATGCAACGTAATGAAGAGATGGGACTTTTAGGATGTAATCAGAACATAAGACTGGGGTCCTTGTTAGAATTAGAGTCCTAATAAATGAATACTAAAGACCTAGCTCTCTCTCTTCTCCTATTTTCTAAGGGCCCATCTGGAAATATGGAAGAGGATCCTCACCAGGGACAACACCAGGCTTTCACCGCGATCTCAGATTTGCGACCTTTTGAACAGTCTGTGAGAAATAAGCATTAGTTGCTAAGCCACCCCATTCATGGTTCTCTGTGATAGCCGCCAGAATGAAGACAGACAGCAAAGAAGCACGTGGAAAGAGTTCAGCATTATTCAGTGTTATTAAGTTGTCTCCCCAAAGAAACCATCTTCCTAATGATATTATCCTTTGCATTTGCACCAAATTTCCTGTCTCTGTCTCAGCAACTCCTCTCCAGTCCAGCCACTCCTTTCTATTTCGTGCATGACCAGTAGAGTCAGCTTCCTCTGTGCAGTGTCACTGAACTTCGGTGTGTTCATGTTGAGAGTCCTGACCCATTAATGGGTCAAGGACCCCCCCTCCCAATTCAGTAGGGTTTTTTTTAACCAGCATTTATTGAAATTAAATTGGAAATACAAATGGAGGCAACGTTTACAATACTAGTATTTTGTTTTGCTTGGGGACCATACCTGGTGATGTTCAAGACTTATTTTTGGGTTTTCTCTTGGGGGTAACTCCTACTGGGTCTGGGAGACCATATGGGGTACTGAGGGTCAAACCTGGCTTGTCTGCATGTTCTCTCTCTCCAGAATTACAATATTAGCACTTTTTTAAATATTGGATTACTTTGAGATACCCTTACAAAGCTTTCTTGATAAAGTTTCAGTCATACAATGTTCAAATACCCATCCTTCCACCAGTGTACATACATTTCCCACTACCAATATCCCCTGTATTCATCCTACCAACACCCACTGCCCCCTTACCCCCACACCAAGCCTGCCTCTATGGTAGATAGGGGTAGGTAATTTTCTTCTTCTCTTTCTCATTCTCCCCCCCCCCCCCTTTTGGGCATTATAGTCTGCAAATTATTAGTATTTTCATCTTCACTAAACAGAAAAATTAAGTAGGAAATCTACTTTTCTTCTTCCCAGGTTCCCACTTGTGCTCAGCCTCCAGGAGAAAGAACAATCGTAGCCTTTCAGTTCCTTTATCTCTAGACCCTTTTCTCAGTTGCTTCAAGGAGGATCAGGAGCTGATCCGAGAGCCTAGAGTCTAAATCTCTGAAGTCACCTCTTTATTTAATTTTTGAAAAATATTTCACTAAGGCACTTTGATTTAACAAAGACGTGCCCCCACTACCCCCCAAGATCCCCCCACCCCAACCCTGTCTCCTTAACACATTTTGAGTTCAGTTTTTGTAGTTTGGGGTGTTGGGGGGGGAGTGGCGTCCTGCTTCCTCTGTTGTTGGCTCTGCGGTTCAGATAAGTACACATACCACACCCCTACACCACACCTGTGCTTGAGGCTCTAGGCCCCTCCCCTGGTTATCTCTGCTCACACCCATCTTATTTCCCACCTCAATATTTTTTCTCCCTGTCGGTCTCATTTTTATAACCTAGGGTCAAGATTATAAAAATGGAGCGATAGCACAGAAGGTAGGGCGTTTGCCTTGCTAGTGGCCAACCCAGGTTCAATTCCTCTGTCCCTCTCGGAGATCCCGGCAAGCTACTGAGACTATCCTGCCCACAGGGTAGAGCCTGGAAAGCTCCCCGTGGTGTATTTAATATGCCAAGACAGTAACAAAAGTCTCACAGTGGAGATGTTACTGGTGCCTGCTCGAGCAAATCGGTGAACAAGGGGAGGACAGTGCTACAGTGACAGAATCAAGGGTAATCCAGGTACCCTTGATACCTTCATATCTTGTATTCTCAGGGACCACTTCTGAAAGAGAGTTTGTCTGATGTTCTCGAATCCTCCTCCATGGCAAGTGATCTTGCAGAGTGGAGCCCTTTCCCCTCCCTAGCCCTTGCTGGAAATCATATCCTGGGCCCATCTGTCTCTGGAAGAGATACCTAGATTCCTGCCCTCTCCCATTGTTTGGTCTGCAGCATAAGAGTGAGACAGCCAACCTGCCTCTCTTGTACAACAAGTTCCTTCAGTGAGTAGAATAGAACGTGCAGTACCAACTGTTCCAGACTCAACCGGTCTCCACCTGAGATGGCAGGAAACCCCAGGTCAACTTCCAATCCCAGACCCTCCGGTACAGCTCACTGGACAATGCCTGCTGTGGTACCAACTAAATCTGTTTCTTTGTTCTCTTATTGGCACTGGGTCCTTAGAGATATAGGTCCCTCTTAGCTTAGAGCTTTGAAGGTCTAGGACACCAAAACCCCATACAGATTCTTAACAGGAGATACATGGAACTCTCCTAAGAAATAAAGCAGATTTATGTCATGGCTATTAAAAATCTCCATATATTGGCTGTAAAACTTTAGGCACGTCTGTCATCTCTCGAGTCTTAGATTTATAGACTCAGATGTTAGCTTTGTTCTTTTTTCCCTTCATTTCAATGCCTTTGAGTTTACTTATTTCTTTGAAAATTGTTGCTTTTTATGTTTTTAATTCTCATTTTTTTAAAAAAAATTATTATTTGTTGGGGGGTGGGCCACACCCTATTGTGCTCAGGGCTTATTCCTGGCTCTGTACTCAGGGATGGTTCCTGAAAGGGCTCAGAAGACCATATGAAATGCTGAGGAGCGAACCCAGATTGATTGCATGCAAAGCATGTTCCCTAACCACTGTACTATCTCTCTGGCCCCTATTTTCATATTTTAGTTCCACTGAATTCACACTAGGAAGTCTGTCTCTTGAGCAGTAGTTGAAATTTCTTCTCAACTCTTTTATTCTCACATTGGAGTGATTCTCTCTGCTCTGCACATGTGTAGTTTAGGATTCAGTAAGATACTTAGACATAGGTTTTTTTTTTACAAAATTTGGTCCATTCCTCTACCATCCCTGCCTTTAAGTTCTTTAGTTACTGCAGCACTACCTTAAATGTCCAGTGGTTCTAGTTGTCTCAAAGTCTCTTCTAAATTTCCAAGGAAGGAAGATGCCCAGTTTTCTTTTTTTTTCTCTCTCTTTTTTTTTTTATAATTTATTTCTTTATTGAATCACTGTGGGAAAAGTTACAGGGTTTTTGGGTTTAGGTCTCAGTCATGTAAATATCGAACACATTTCCCTTTACCAATACTTATTTTTAACCGTGAACCCCAATAGAACCCCACCTTCCACCCCTCCCAATTCCTGTGATGCAGATGAGTTCTAGTTAATACTCTATCTACTTTGACTCGATACATTGTTTCGATAGAAGATGCACCATTATTGTTTAGAGTTTACGACCCCCCCCCCCATCAGACATGCTGAAACAGCCGTTGTGAAATGATTTGCTTTCTACAGCTGGGTTTAAGAATAAAATGATGTTTTGGATTTGGATTTCTGCTATTTTACTTATTAACCCTGGAAGTATTTCTATTAAAAGTTAGATAGTTAAGAAATTGGTTTCTGTGCTCTGGAGTCGTGGCCGTGCCGGAGAGCCGCTCGTGGGGGGCAGCTGGTGACCTCAGTTGGGCGTGAAGGACAGCCCAGAACGCCCCCCTTCCCATGAGGTCCCTGCCACCCCCACCCCCGGCTCAAACCTGCTGTCCACAAGGCTCCCGTGCAGCTGCCATCTTTCTTTCCAGAGAGGATTGGGCGAATGGGGCAACACCCTTTCCCCTCCGGGCAGGCATGCTGGCGCAGTTTAACACATAGTCCATTTGCTTTTCTGCTCCAAGCGGGTGGTTTTCTGTGCTAAATCCTTGTAGATGCCCAGTTTTCTACTGGAATTTGCCTTCAGGAACACTGTCAGATGGAAAGCTCAGAGGGTGCCACTTTTCTTTCCCACTTCTGCCTGCATTTCTGTACATGCCAATGACTTCAGAGAGCTGGACTTCAGAGAGCTGTAGTGGTATATACATATATGACCATTTATACTATTCTATGAGGCGCCGAAAATCAGATGGGCTGGACATGTAATGCGATTTGGAGACGACTACTGGACTAGAGCTGTTACCGACTGGATTCCACAGGACGTCAAAAGACCACATAGCCGCCCACCTACAAGATGGTCAGACTTCTTCGTCAAGACCCTGAACGATCGGTTTGAGGCTCTTCGTGTTCCTAGAACGCACAGACGCCATTGGGCTACACTAGCATGCGACAGTTATTGGCGCCTGCTCAAGCAAATTGATGATTAATGGGAAGTCAAGTGATCAAGTGACTATTCTATGGAAGTACTCCTACAATATGAACCAATTTCACCAAAGAATAACGCTGATTTAAAAGTCTAGAACATCACAATCTGTCCCCTTCCCAGATCTTTGGCATTCCCGAAACACTCCAAACTAGTTCTCCCTGAGGATCTGTTTCCTTCCCGCCTCCCCCTCCCACCTGCTATCTCTGATACTAATTTCGCCCTTATTTTCATTGAATTCATTTTATTTTCCTTGAGTTTTACATGTCAAAAATAAAAGAATAAAATATATATTAACTCCTTGTTTAATTATTTTCTTTCTAAACTTTTATTTATTTTTAATTTATTCTTCTACTTCGACAGCATTATTTACAAAGTAACACATAATAGAGTTCCAGGTATGTGATTTTTTCAACACCTATCTTGTCATCAGTGTGACCAACTTCCCTCCACCAGTGTCCCCTTTTTCCTGCTTCCCCCCCGCCCCCATCCCTGGCCCCCAGCTTTCCCCCTCAACCAGCACATTTTTACTTGAGTGTTGTTTGGATCTCATGCTATCCGTTTGGTTGCTTCCAATGTTCAGAAATGATAAGTTTCAGGACCTTACCTGGCACAGACAGAGGGACAGAGACAAGTAAAGTGAAGAAGTAGGAGATGTTTATCGAAGTGCACTCCTGGGCAGACCCTACAGACGTCTGGTGAGGCTGGAGCAGAGCCTCCCCCTGATAGAACCTAAGCAGATTTTAAGTTGTCTTGGCAGGAAAGGAACAAAGACCAGTGGGACTGGTACTTGTGGTAAGCATGGAATGTTAGTCTGGAGGCTACCAACCTTGGGATGGGTCACTGGACCAATAAACCCTCTCTTCGTTGCAGAAGGGGATAGGGCGATCTATGATTTGGAGGCATGTTGCTATCTGATCAGCAGGCTACTATTTGATCCCGAGCAAACCTTACCAGAAATATAGTCATATAACATCTCTACACCACTAGTGTGTCTGGGCCCTGGGCCCTGCCCCTGATACCCTCCATCTGCCTCTTCTGGCTTTCCTTCACCCCCTTCATTTTCTTTCCTTCCTTCTCCTTAGTTCTGGGGTCCAGGTTCCAGGAAAATCTAGGCATCCTCCCTCTGCTGACTTACTTTCTCTTGTCCTGTTATTCTATCCACCACAGATAACTGCATTCATCCAGTATTTGTCTTTTATCTTCTGACTCATTTCACTCACCCAGTTCCAACTTTGAAAACAACGATGACTCTACTTCAGAGCTGGGGAGAGAGCTTAAAGGGGCGGAGCGCAAGCTGGGTCTGCAGGAGTCAGGGAGCCCCAGCTCCATGTGGGCCTCCAGGAATGCCTGGTATGGCCCCAGTTTGTTTGTTTGTTTGTTTGTTTGTCAAAGTCATGTTACTTTGTTCATACACATGTGTTAGAACTCAGGAAAGACTCAATGAGCATTTGGCTTCTCCTCCACATAGGGTGTAGGGAATGCCAGAAGCCTGAATTTTCTGTTCTCTTGATAGTTTCCCCACTCCAATGTGTGGTGCCTCAGTGCCCACACACACACAAAAATACACACCCATGCAGAAACACACAAACACATATCGACACACATATGCAAACACATACATACATGTCCAAACATGTGCACACACAAGCATGTATGATCACATATACACACAAACAGAATCACACAAACAGACACACACATACATGAAACAGAAACACTCACATACATTCTGAGGAAGCTTAGTTTTTGCCCAATTGCTCTATCTATAAACTGCCCTTAAAGTTAATAACTTGCTGAGTTCCTTCCTTCCCTCCCCTCTTCCGCGATTCGGTCCATGAAACACATTCGGATGGAGCCGAGAAAAATATTCATGGGCTCTCAGAGATTGTTCCGGACCCACAGTCTAATCTCCAAGTGGTGTTCACAGGCTTCAGAGAGTCGAACTAAATACATACAAAGCTCGGCTGATAGCAGACCCACGTTCTTCAGAATCCGGAGGTCTGTGGACCAAGTCAGAGCTGAGTAACTCTGACGCTCATTACAGAGCCATGGGGGCGGTGAGTGAGCCGGAAACCAATGCCATATCTGCACAGAAAACCCGCCTTCTTTCAACTTCAACTTAGTGGAAAAGCTGTTTTCTTATCCTGAAGCCTTCAGGGCTTTGAAGGGGGTGGGGGTTGTTTGTTCATTTGTTTCGGACAGAAAGCAGGGCACAGGCAGAAAAACTTCTAAGAAGACAAATCTTGCTCCGTGGAGGGGCCATCTGCAAGAGACATACCATCTGTGCTCCCTAAATTTTGGATTTTGTGCTTCACCCGTCAGGATGCTAAGCACGCAGCTGGGGTAGATGCTGCCACTTTTGTGAGTGCTCCCAGTGGTGCTGAGTGGCTCTCAGTGCCCGGATGGAACCCAGGGTCTCACACAGGACAAGGCCCCACTCTGCTTCCTGAGTCGTGCATTCCCCAGCCCCATTCCACTACTGTGTCTTTATTTATATGTGCTATATATGAATTACTATAGTAACAAAAGAAAAAGACAACCAAAAATTCTAGCTGTGATTTTTCCTCTTCCCAGGGATCTAGTCTGGGAGACTGGAGTAATAAAGTCTGATGGGGGAGGCTTTGGCAATGATCAAGAAAGGTTTTTTAAAAGTACTCATTGGGGCTGGAGTACAGCAGGTAGGGCATTTGCCTTGCATGTGGCCGATCTGGGTTCAATCCCTGCCATCCCATATGGTCCCCCGAGCACCGCCAAGAGTAATTCCTGAGTGCAGAACCAGGAGTAACCCCGGAGCATGGTTGGGTGTGACCCAAAAACCAAAAATAAATAAATAAATACATAAATAAAAATTATTCATCAAGATCATCATCAGGACACCGAACAATTCATGTTAGGAACGTGCCCTAATCTTAGCTTTCAGAAAGGAGGAGTAAGTGTGCTTTTATGGGACAGGCATGCCGAACCCTAGTCCTTGGGTTACCAGCCAAAGAACAGAGGGCAAGATGGCAAGTCCATTGTGAGACATAATTAATATTATGTAGAGGGCTGGCAGCCAATCAGATTAAGAGGCGGGCTCAAAGGCAAGATTTATTATTACTACCACGTTCCTGAATTCCAAGCAGATTCCAAAAATGTGACCTAAATCTACCCAGAACTTTGGCAGAGTTACAGACAGAGCAACTTGGATAGCGTTACCAGCTTTGCCCCACTGCCCTGCCCCACCCCCCACCCACCCACCCAACGCCTCCCCACTGCCAGTGAACAGAATGTGTCCTGTGTCTTTCTAGTTTTAGAACTGGAGCCGCTGCTCTCAGCGAAACTTGTTCAGTTTCCCTGCTTGGGAAAACCTCCCGAGTTTGAGTAGCTTTCATTCATTCACTCAGTTTTTGGTGAGCACTGCTCTGTTTAGGCACTGTTAATAGGGCTGAAGCTACAACTGGGACCCACAGATGCACCTTCATAGATCCTGCAGGCATATTTGAGAGACAGGAGGTAAATGCAAGAGTGTTGGATAATGGTGCAGAAGAGAAGAATGCATGGAACTAGGGCTCAGAGTCACACAGCAGTAGGCGGAAGTAAGGGATCTGGTGGTATACTCCCAACCGGTAACAGACTCCCATTCAGTGAAATATAGGAAACAACAGCTTACAGAGCACTCTACCTCTAAAGCCAAAAGATAGGGATCCTTGAGAGCTGGAAAACAGAATGGGAGAGTGTTACATCTTCTCAGCTCGCCGCCCTGAAAGAGTTTCCAAGCTACGGCAGAGAGAGGGCACATTCAGGAAGAGTATGTTGAGATTCCAGAGTTCAGGACAAGTATCTAAGGGCATGAAAACATACAGGATTCACAGGACAAAGCTTCCAGACAGACTCAACTGAACAGAAAGAGAACCCAGAGGACAGCAAAAGACCCCCTGGAGGATGGCCACGTGTATGAGACAATGAATAATGATGAGCTTGGGTGGAGGATGCCTCTCCCTAAGGCCAGAAACTACTATCCGAGCAATAGCAGCACATGCTTACTAGGAATGGGATAATGGCTCTTCTCTTCGGCCAGACTGGAAGACATCAAGATTTATAGAAAACAGGGGTAAACATACAAAGTTACTTTTCAATAGGATGGGAGCAGGGAAATTATCCCTAGAGTGATCATTATTTTAATTCTGTTGATTACTTACTAAATGCAAGGGGCAGGAGTGATAGTACAGTGGGTAGGGTGTTTGCCTTGCACACGGCCAACGCGGGTTCAATCCCCAGCATTGCACACGGTCCCCCAAGCACCACCAGGAGTAAGTCCTGAGAGCAGAGCCAGTAGTAACCCCTGAGCATTGCTGGGTGTGACCCTTCCCCCGCAAAAAATAGATAAATGCAAAATATGGAAGGGTAAAATTGCTTTTACATAAATTAAATATATTTCAGAACAAAATCCAAGGCTGCTCAAAGCAACACAAAGTGATCCCCACATGATGCATCGGAGACCCCCAGAAGTAGATCCCTGTCCAAATTGATGCTGGGAAAGATACACAACCTTAGTAACCTAGGACAGAGGAAAGAACTCTAAATGACCCCCGAAGAGGACATCATCAGGACAGAAAGGTGGCCAGAACCTTCTGTAAATGAATGTGACTTCTCACATTCAAAACTTCAGTGGGCCTGTCATTCACTGGTCGCACTCAAGACAAAAATAGTGCCCACTTCTATTTTTGAAAACACTGCGATAATGGAGGAATCCGGACTTTGTTGTCAGTGTTCCTTTGCTATCTCAGTAATTCTAGAGTAAGGCTAGAATAGTAAAGTCGTTTAGAACTGAATCATGGATTCATGTTTTCTGAGATTCCTGCAAACTTCCCAAAAAGCTATTTTCTCTATCTTGAGAATCACACCGTGGTTCAGTGCTTGCAGGAATTGGAGCCGGTGGTTGTAGGCTGGATGCTTTCTGTTCACACTGGAAGACGAAGCTGAATGAAATGAAGAGGTCTATTATCAGAGTGCCCAGAAAAGACTTTGCATTTCCATCACGGCTTAGCTCACGGGTCTACACATTTGGCTCGGTCTGCTTCCCTTTCCGATGCTCCTGGATTCATAGAACAGGCCTTCTCTTTCCTTCCAGGAAGGCAAGGCTCAAATGAGTGGCTGACAGTGTTTCTGCAGAACCATTCAATGACTTATCATCTGTGTATCTTCCACATAAGGACCAGCATTCAGCTCTCTTAGCTGCTTTCTGGAAAGGAACAGGGACCTGGCAGAGTCAACCTTGTGTGTGACATTCCCATGAGTGAGAGTGTGGATTCTGAGCACCAGAGATGGTGGAGGGGGAAGACCCCAGACTCTGCTAGAAGTGTTCCTGGGTGCCTTATGGAGCAAGGGGAGAGGAGGAGTTAAGGATAATAAATGGGAGGGAGAAGGGAAGGGAGAGGGTTTGTCTTATTTCATCTCCTACATATTCTCCCCTGGTGTTTGTTGTTATTGTTGGTTATTTGGGGGGAATGGGGAGCACACCCAGCTATATCCAGGGCTTACTCCTGGTCCCTTCACTCAGGGATCACTCCTGGTAGGCTCAGGGACCATATGGGATACTGGAAAGACAAATGCTCTGTCCACTGTACCTTGTCTCCAGTCTCATGGTGAGATTTTCTTCCATTCCACCTCTGGATCAAGACTCAATTAAGTGGAATCACTCCTCTTATTACAAGTCACTTTCTTCTTTCCTTCCTTCCTTCCTTCCTTCCTTCTTTCCTTCCTTCTTTCTTTCTTTTTTTCTTTCTTTCTGGGTCACACCTACAGATGTTCCTGGCTCTGACAGTGCCTGGGGGACCATATGGGATGTCTGTGATAGATCACGGGTCAGCCAACTCTAAGGCAAATGCCTTACCAACTGCACTATCACTCTGGCTCATAAGTCAATTAATTTCATCCAGGATTTCTTCCTCATTTTATGTTGAAGAGATACATGTAAAGGAGGGTGGAGCCCAGCCTCTCCCATTGGAAGAGCATGGGGAGAGGGGCAGAAATGAAAACCCAGATGGTGGCTTATCTCTTCAGGAGCATGGGAAGGCAAGGAAGAGCAAGAAGAGCAGGCAGAGAAAGAGAGGAGGAGGGAGGAAAGGAAGGAGGGAAAGGAAGGAGGGAAAGGAAGGAGGGAAAGGAAGATGAGAAGAAAGGAGAATATAGGGACAGTCATGCCGATCCAGAATTAGGCTGTGATAGAATCAAAAGGCATTTATTCAGAATAGGAATTATGATCCCAGTGCACCACCAAGTGGCAGTTTCCAAGAGGTATTACAGGTAGTATTAAAGGATCAGGCTGATGGGCTGAAACTTTCTGGATTGGTTATTATTTTTGAAGGGGATCACACCCAGCAATTCTCAGGGGTTACTCCCAACTCTGTGCTTGGTGATCACTCCCCTGTGGTACTTGGGGGACCATGTGGTGCTGGGTATCCAACTCAGAACTCCTTTATGCAAAGTGTACACTACAGCCACTACATCTCCCCTGAGGGATGGTTCTTAAGTCCATTTGTTTGTCTCAGACTAACTGATCTTCAGACAGGAGGTGGCTGTATGGGGGTTTGTTATCTAGATCTGTAGGTCGTCTCTCGTTTTCTCTTTTATTACCAAGTCGCTGAGTCAGGTTATTCAATTTCTACCAAAAAGTCTCAACATGACACTTGGAAACAAGATAGTGTCTGTTTGACTCAAAACAGGTTCCACATGAATTGTCCCAATACTGGTATTGTCACTTTGCTCTATTACCATAATCACTACCCAGATTGGGAGACTCTTTCAAATAGATTGCTCTTGTTTTGTTTGTAATAGAAAAATTCAGATATACTGAAGCTTAAAGAATTATTGGAATCCAAATTTGCCATTTGGAAAAAAGTTTGAATGCCTATCTTAGTGGTCTAGACTCATATTTTAGGCTGATCAGGAAATACAGTGCTTGTGGCCCAAAACAAATTAACTCTACTTTGACAAAGCAAAATTCAGTCAAACAATAACTAAATAAATGGGTATGGTCTTGTTCCAATATGACATTATTTGTCAAAGCAGATGGCCTGGAATTGTCCCTCTGTTTGCCAACACCATTTTCACGTTTTTTTCCTCTTTCTTTAAGAGACATTGAAAAAAAAGACACATTTATAACTTTAAAAAGCATTGTTTTATAGCAAAACTATATGCTCACACTTGTGAAAACTTGCATGCAGGGCCAGGACACTAGTACAGTGACTAGGGCTTTTGCTTTGCTCCTGGCCACCTCAGACTCAATCCCTGGCATCCCATGGTCCCCCAAGCACCTCCAGGAGTAATTCCTGAGAGCAGAGTCAGGAGCAACCCCTGAACATCGCTGGGTATGACCCAAAAAGACAACAACAACAACAACAACAACAAAAGACATGCAGTATAAAAAAAACCTGAGAAAATCACTGTTAACATTTTGCCAGACCTCCTTGTGATTCCACTCATTTGACTGTGTGGTATGCATTGTGTGTGTGCCTGTGCTTTCTGAAATGCTTCATTTCCTTCTCGCCTCCCCTTCCCTTTCACTGTGGTGAGGACGGGGTCATATATCCTGTTGCAGTGCGGGTACCCCTTAGCTGCGGTGCTCCCGTGTGCTTTGTTGTGATGCTCTGCAGGAGAGTGCTGCGACACCAGAGGTCCCAGCTGGCAGTGCTGCCCGGATCCCAGTTGGCATGTGGGATGGTGCTGCAGACCGAATTCACGGCCTCATGCCAGCAAGGCAGACTCTCTCCCAAGAAGCCAGCCCCAGGTCCCCTCAACATTCTTTTCTTTTCCATAACCTTTCTTTGAAGCTAAAATATATGTTTTACCGAGATCTCCAAGCCTACTCGGATTGGAGTCGAGCATCTTTCACCCAGATCCTCCAAATTCCAGTAGGCGGGGGTCACACCCACCACCTGGCCCCCTGGCGCCGTGAAATCTCATCAACGGCCAAGACTCAGAGACTATAAAATCCAGCTCCCGGACGAGAACAGTGCCGTCTTCTGCCCCCACGCCTGGCTGTTCCTCACCGAGGCCCCTTGGAGGGGAGCGGGTTGAGCTTTCCTCCCCGCCCTGACCAGGGCTCCGGCAGCCGAAGACCTCCAGGACCAGCCACCACCATGCTGAGACCACTCTCCGCACACATGAAGGTACTAGCAGAGGGACAAAGCCACGCGGGTTCCGGGCCGAGATCTCCAAGCCTACTCGGATTGGAGTCGAGCATCTTCCACCCAGATCCTCCAAATTCCAGTAGGCGGGGGTCACACCCACCACCTGGCCCCCTGGCGCCGTGAAATCCCATCAGCGGCCAAGACTCAGAGACTATAAAATCCAGCTCCTGGAACCGCGCGGCCGTATTTGCGGCCGCGGGACATCTTATCAGGACATCTTTTTATGACATCTTATTATCTCATCCCTACTTTGGACAAACTTGCAGGCTATCGAATGTAGCCTGCCCACAGGGCAGAGTCTGGCAAACTCCCCGTGGCATACCAAATATGCCAAATACCAGTAACAATGATGGGTCTCATTCTCCTAAAGAGCCTTGAATATAATCTCAGGGCTAGGATGAAAGAGACGTTACTGGGGCCTGCTCGAGGCAATCGACGAATAACAGGATGATGAAATGAAATGAAATGAAAATGAAAATATATGTTCAGGGCAGCCTCTCACACGAATAAATTTAGATTTGTCTCTGGTCACTAGGATTCCTTAGATGGAGGTTGTGTAGGTCATCTGGTGGACATCTGGGTTGCTTCCCCAGATACTCGCTGCGTCTCTAATTCCTTACTTGTCCACCGATCCAATATTTCCAAAGTAGGTACATTTTCTGTTTTTTTTTAAAAAATATTAACATCAATTGTATTTATTGTTTATTATTTGCTCATTTATTTGACCTCTGGACAGGAGAGTCTGAAGATAACTTGCACTTTTTCCAGAATTAGAAGGCTTTGTTCTGTAACAAGTTTTAGTTAGTAATTAATTAACTTGAACTTAAGCCTCACTATTGGCCACTGCCACCCAGGCCCCCCAGACTTTTGCCTCTCTGTGGAGGTGAGTCAATATGGCGCCCTCCTCAGAGAGGCAAAAGCTGGCAGATACCACATTGACTCACTTACTCATTTGTAACCACAGTTTGGGTTCCAAGCTCCTGCCAGTGGCAATACAGGTTTCAACAAGTTACTTGGGGATTTCCAAAATTGTGGGTGCTTCTCTCTGACCTAACTTCTACATGGGATGATGGCAGCTTCTGACTGAGCAGAAAAACCAGTTTGTAGAACACTTGCCCATGGAACCTATTCAGTAGGAGGCATGGAGACACGACTCTCTGGCAGATGCAGACAGAGAGTGTGGCCACGTGCCTCAGGACCAATCAAATCCTTAGAAGCAAAGTTCATACCCTGGAAAAGTGGTTCTGAAGCCTGAGGAATACGGGTCGCCCACAGCCTCATAGATTTGTCTCCTTTCCCCCCATCTTTCTTTACCATCTGATAATTGGTTGATGCTTTGGTTAGGGTGTTGGTCTTTAGCATATTGAATATACATTTGCAGAAGCCAAACTTCCTGGATACAACAGAACTCATTTTGAAAAACAACTTCCTAAGTCTCTTGCTTATTTTTTGAGGGAGTATCTAGCAGATTGTGCCGTGTCTTTGTTCTCATAGAAGTGGAACTATAGAGAACATCCTCTACACACCCCTGTAGAGACAAGCAAAGGGTCAGTAAGGTAAAGTGATGGCTCCAAATCCACCCAAGCCAAGACTTCTTCCCCTGGTGAGTCATATTTGACGTTTCTACACAGTCGTTCTCTCATAGGCTTGCTTGCTTGGTGACTGAATGATTGATCTCAAGTGTCATTTGAAAGACGGGGAAAGAGTTGAGCTTGAAAGCAGAAACGGAAGAGTAAAAAAGATTGAGGGAAGCCTGTGGAAAGGAAAAACTAATAAACTGAATTCCTAGGTGGCCAGCCTCCCCGGGTGCTCCTGTCAGGACTGCCAGCCCATGGATGGCAGCAGAGATGAAGAGTCCTGGAGTGCACATCAGGAGGCTCGCCCCAGATTCCCAGTTCAGGCTGCTGAGACTCCTGGCTCCTGATCACTCACAGTTGTGTTCACCAATGGGCAGTACTCTCAGGGAAGTGCTAAAATTAAGGCTTATCCTCATCCCAGAACACAAGATCTTGAGCGACAAAAGCCCAGTCTCCCCTCCCCCCAGCATCCCTCCCAATCACAGCCCCCCCCCCCCGCCCCAGCATCCCTCCCCACACCATCACAGCATTCCTTTCCCCCATGCTTCACAGTATCCTCCACATTTTGGCCCAACTCTAAAGTGCCACTGAACTATGATCGCTGGTTACTGCAGGCCCAGCGTGAAACAGAGAAACAGCTTTGTAACTGTTCACCAATAAGCTTTCTTCCAACAGGCTTGCTTCAAGGTAACTCAATTGTTATACCACTCCCATTCATACTTTGTGGGTCTCTCTGAATCTGAACGACACCCAGGTTTCCCCACCCATAGTTCTGGTAGCCAAGTCATTCTTGGTTTCTCTCTTTTCTGGGCCCCGGGGTGCTTTATAAGCCAACTAGATGGAACCACCACCCCTGCAAGGCGGGCAACCCCTCCAACCTCCCCCAAACAAAAAGAGCAGTGTGGACCGTCAGGGTGTTACACTGATGAGCTGGGTCTTGCCTGGATGGCCACTTTTGACTTTTAGAGTTATTATCTTAACTGGGGTTTCTCAAGTAGTAGACCCTAAGATGAGGCTGCCCAGGAAAATGACTTCTTAGTGTCCCCGCAGTGTCACACTGGTTGTGGAGTCCTGTGGGGGTCAGACTGGAGTTAATAGTCCGCTCTCGTTTTACTCTTATTTTAAAATTAGGAAAATTAAAAATAAAAATATGTATTTGAGGGGCCGGAGTGATAGTATAGCGGGTAGGGTGTTTGCCTTGCAGGCGGTTGACCCTGGTTAGATCCCCAGCATCCCATATGATCTCCCGAGCACCACCAGGAGTAATTTTTGAGTGCAGAGCCAGGAGTAATTTCTTTGCATCACCAGGTGTGACCCAAAAAGCCCCCAAAAATAAAAATAAAAATAAAATAAAATGTGTACCTGAAGGATATCTACTGAATGGCCCCCTGGCAAAAGCTCTAGCGGATGTGAGAACAACAATAGTTGGATTCCTGGAGCCACACACATGCACTTAGCTCCTGCATGCCTCATAACTCAATGAGTGCACACCCCTACCCTTGAACCCCACAAGAGATCATGTGTGCAAACATCACAATTAAGACACGAACCCCAGGCACTGCAATACAGAGAAGGGACAGGCAATTGATTTGTTTTAGTTTCTGCAAATCACAAAGCCTGATCCTGATTAGAAGGGATTCGTGAAAATATTTAAAGGAATGAGGGGTCAGAACATCAGCAACCGAAGCAAGAAAATGATGTGAAGAAAAGTCTCCTCAGGGAGGTGAGAGAATTTGGCCCAATCTTGCAGGAAGTTCTGCAGACAGTAGCAATCTACCTTGGAGTGGTCCCAACTGGGGCAAGGGAACTGGAATATTTATCCCTTCAGATGCCTCCGTAGCTTGTTTCAGGCTAGGGTAAAGGCAGGGGGCACTTTCAGTTTTCCTGTCCAGAGGAACAGCGAACTTGGTGCCTGAGGGTGATGTCAGAAGGTCATGCTCACCTGGAGTCATGGGTATGAAAGCCATTGCTGGAGTTAGGCACCCACTATGAGGTGATCTAGGGTAAAAGGCTGTTGCTCACTTAGTAAACCCATGATTTCAGGGCTAAAATTACAGCAAGGGTAAAACAGGCAAGACATAGCCATAATCCAGCACAATGATAAGACACAAAGTCATGCAAGAAACGGAGGGAGAAAGGAGGGAACATGAACGCTTGGGGTCTGGCCTCAAGGAGAAAGCCCAGCACCAGAGACACAGTGAGGCCCCAGAGCTGAAGTCAAGGGACAGTGCCTGGGGTTTGAATTCTGCCTCTACCTCAGCCTGGACTGACCTCCAGATGCCTAACTGCTAGGCTGGTTGGAAGGAATAAGAGTTAATTATGTAAAACATTTAAAGCAACAGCTGTGAGGTGGGCAGTGACTGTGTCAGTTCTTATCACTTCTGCCCCAGTGGCTAACCAGATCTGTGCTTCTAGAACTCTCTGGGGCATTTTCTTTTTAATCTTCTGTGGAACATGAGAAACTCAAACTGGCTAATGAGAACAGTGAAATCAAAGAGATACACAAATGTAAAATGATAGTTGCAGGCAGAACATTTATTCTAATTTCTATAAAAGTTGTTACCTGTGCCTCTTCAACTTTTATGTTTATCTCATAACAGACAGGACACAGTTCCCAGAATTTTTCTGTTCCTTGAACCACACTTTGACTGTTTCTAATCTGTAAATTTTTCTTTATATATGAAATACTAATTTTTTAAAATGCTTAGAGAAAGTAAACAATCATGTACACGAAGAGTTTGAATCAGATCGATATATATGGCAAAATGCTCTAAGAAACAAAAAACTCAGGTAAAAAGATCTAAATGAGAGCTAGTCTCAACTGTTTCTGGAAAACCAAACCATACCAGGCTTCTGGACACACTCAAGACAGGTTTATGAGCATATGAAGAATGTAAAATGTGTCCACGTAAAAGTGTAATGTAAAATGTGAAATGTGTCCATTTAAATGTGTAAATGTAAATGAAAATGAGAAGGAGACAGAAATCAGATTCTGATGGTTATTTTAGGTTCTTGCAAGGGATTTGCATTTTTCTTTAGTGCCATTTCTACAGCGAAATCAGTTCATACTGCATTTTCACTCTTGCAGAACAAGCTACAAAAAATCAAAACGAAACTTAAAAACTACCCCTCCCAGAAGTCATTGGCAAGGAAAGCCATGCAGGCACATTGGGGAAGCATGCCAAGGTTTAGAAGAGAAAGTGGGCCAGGCTGTGCTTTCCATCTGACAGCATGTCCTCCGGCCAGGACACATTCAACATCTTAAGGGGTTAAGACTCCAGTTCAGGGCTTGAGCGATAGTACATCAGGCGGGGCGCTTGCCTTGCATGTGGCTGACCTGAGTTTGATTCCCAGCATCCTATATTGCCCCCCCCCCGCCACCCCCCCCCGAGCTCCCAGCCAGGAGTGAACCCTGAGCGCATAGCCAGAAGCATGCTCTGAGTATCGCAGGGTGTACCCCCCAAACAGAACAAAACATAACAAAACAACTACAGTGAAAATTTGACATCTTCCTGACTTGGAAATTCATGAGAGCATTTTTGAAATGACTATAGCCTTTAAAGTAGTGCTTCACAGCGGGTAGGGCGTTTGCCTTGCACGTGGCCAACCCGGGTTTGATTCCCAGCATCCCATATGGTCCCCTGAATGCTGCCAGGAGTAATTCTTGAGTGCAGAGCCAGGAGTAACCCTTGAGCATTGCCGGGTGTGACTCAAAAAGCAAAATAAAATAAAATAGTGCTTCAGAGAGCTGGAGGGATAGTATAGCACTTGGTAGGGCATGCATGCCTAGCACATGGACAACTGGGTTCCATCCCAGGTGTTCTGTAGGGTCGCCACATCCAGAGTGATCCCTGAATGCAGAGACAGGACTAAAGCCTGAGTATGGACAGGTGTGGGCCAGAAAAAAAAATGGGGGGCGGGGGCTTCACTAACAAGAGAGCTAGGTAGGAAGCAAGGTGGTGTAAGGGCAAACCAAATTTTGTAGTAAATTATGTCTATGGATCTTACTAAATTACACATGCGCAGATCAGAGTGATGCATCTCAACCAGATATAAAAGAGCCAAGCAGAAATCTGAGCCACAAAACAGAATTCCAGTGTGAATCCACTCAGTAGTATGAATCCAACTGAGCTAAAATATAAAGGTAAAGAAACAGAAAGCTACATAGCAACAATTTTTTTAGAGATACATAGCAGGATACAGAGACTGAAGAATGTACGAAATATCTAGGATATGATCCAACATTATTCAACAAGAGAATTAGTACAGCATGATCCATTTTCAAAAGAAAAGAAAGTTAGTATAGACCAACCTTGACTTGAGCCAAATGTAGACGTGAATAAAATAATATCAAACTTCTCTTATAACTACGTTCGAGACAGAATGAAAAGTACGTGAATAATACATGAATATCACAAAATCTCAACAGACAAATAAGATCTATTTAAAAAGAATCAAGATAAATTGTAGAACTGAAATAGACAATATCTGGAACTTAAATTATGTTTGAGCTCAATGGAATAGTGCAGTGATTTAAAACACCTGTCTTGCAATTGTAGGTTAAGTTCAAATCCTCAGAGTCTCAATGCTGATGCTTCTGCTAATTGAGTCTAGCTGCTTCGGCCCTGGCATCATAATGATTTCTAGTCACGCTGTAGATAGGTGTACGTAGACTGATGTGTCCTGCACTGCTGAGCACCACAGCTCAGCCAGGCAAGTGTGTGACCTCCAGTCACTGCAGCAACACCCTCAACAATGAAGTGAAAAATCAAATGAGGGGCTGGAGAGATTGTACAGCTGGTATGGCACTTACCTTGTATATAGCCAATCTGATTTCAAGCCCTGACACTCCAGATGGTCCCCTAGAGCCCTTCATGGGGGATTCCTGAACACAGAGCCAGGAGTAAGCCCTGAACACTTCTGGTGATCCCAGAACCAAAAAAGTAAACTTTTCAAATTAGTAAATAAAAAGAAATAAAACTCAATAGAGATAAACAAGAGAAACTGTTAATAAATTAAAATGAAAGGGACTCCCTATTACTATTCTTCTCTTCTGCATGTTATATTTTGTAGGTATCTTACTAATTTCAGGAGGGGTTAATTTTCCTTTTTGTAGAAATTCCTTAAATACTTCTTTGAGGGCGATTTTACTGGTGACGATTTCCTCTATCCGTTGTTTGCCTGAAAGTTCTTTATTCCTCCTTCAAATCTCATGATAACTGACTAGACAGAATATTCTGGAAGGAGATCTTTTCCATTATATACATCTTGCTACTCCTTTCTCACTTGCAATTTCTGCCCAGTCTTTGGGGTTTCCATCCATGTGATTCTTTGCTTTTATAATTCTCTATCTCCGATTCCTACCATTTTCATTATAATTTGTCTTTGTATTTTCCTGTGTGGGTTTATTTTGTTTGGAGCTCTTTGAACTTCCTGGATACAGTGTCAAAACTCTTTTCACCTTGGGTAAATTATTTCTTCAAATAATAATTGTGCTCTTTTCTCTCTTCTATAAACTTTTTTTAAGGGAATATTGTTCCTCTTGATAACCTTATGTGTTATCTTCTTTGCTTTTAAATTCTCTTTTCTTTGTACTGATCTTTGTTGCTTGGTTTCCATTACTCTACCTTTGAGTTCAATTATTCTGGTTTTCAGCTTCTTTCATTCTGCTATAAAGCCCTTCCTTCCATTCTGCTATAAAGCCCTCCTATTGTGTTTTTAGTTCAGACTACTGTATTCTTTAGTCCTAAGATTTCTGTTGGGACCGTCCGCCAACTTTCTCTCATACTTTCTCTGTCTTTGTTGATGTTCTCTTTCATCGTCATTGTCCTTGTTTCAGGGAATATCATTAAAACTGTTGCTTTGAACTCTTCTTCTGGTAGCTTACATAGCTCTGTGGTATTAGGAGTTCTTTCCAGTCTGCTGTCATGATCGTAAGTGTGGGTGAACTTCTCTGTTTCCTCACTATGTTGCTCCAAGAGGGCAGGGGACATAAAATTCATGTTCACAGGTACCTGTCCCGGGCTTGGCCCTGAGTTCAAGCAGGCCTGGGTGGTGACCAGAGGGTTGAGATAACAAGATAACAAGCACCTGAGGGCATCTCTTCATTGGGCTCAGGCAGGCCTAGGTGACCTCTGTCCCCATTGACCGGGCAGTGTCTGTGGAACCCAGGCTGGGTGGGTTTAAGAGGAAGTAAGGCCCCTGTCCCAGGTGGTGGCTGCAGGCCTTCAGGGAGCAGAGTCTGATTGGCTGGGGGTCAGCCAGCAGGCACATAGGCACAGAGGTCCCTGCTTTGGGAGGTCTACAGGATACTCTCTGTTTATAGGGATGTCCTTGCTCTGTAGCAGTCAGACATGGAAT
Organism: Sorex fumeus; assembly: GCF_029834395.1. Classification (NCBI taxonomy): domain Eukaryota; kingdom Metazoa; phylum Chordata; class Mammalia; order Eulipotyphla; family Soricidae; genus Sorex; species Sorex fumeus. Next base: position 352,575 of record NW_026606068.1, on the reverse strand, counting down.
GACTTGAGTAGGATCTATTTGTTAGGAGAAAGCACCCCTTGTGAGTGTCACTTAGTCCCCAGACACCTCAGCTTTCCATCTGGTGTATACCAAACTGTTATGAGAAGTCACCAATATGGCACCCACCAGTGATTCAATGTTTTTGCCCTATAATTTCTTGTCTCCTGTTCCAGTGTTGGATGTATAAAATGGCTTAGGTCAATCACGAGGCCCTCTCCTGCTCCCCAGGGTAAAACTCTACACCTGATAAGTTTCCTTCAGCTTACAGTTTGTTGTTGCATTCAGGGTTTCTTTCCAGTCACATGCATGCATCTCTCTCTCTCTCTCTCTCTCTCTCTCTCTCTCTCTCTCTCTCTTTCTCTCTGTCTACTGATATCTCTCCTTCTTCCCTTGCTGTAAAAGTTTGCCCTTAGGGACTTCAGGTACAATTCTATACTGATTAGCCCAAGTTTCGGGGTGCCTCTATAAGGATCTTGGGACAAATTAAACACTGAATCTCCCTAATCGGCCATCCGGAGCTTAACTTCTCTGTGCCACTCTTTGAATCGTGCCAAAATAGAAAACCTTTGAGAAGTCATTCAAATTCTGGAGCCTCCATTTCCAGGTACAAGATTACGTAGGCAAAAGTATCACTAAACTATAAAGTGTCCCCGAAATAGAAATCCGTGGCACTGGAGCAATAGTACAAGGGGGACGGCACTTGCCTTGCATGTGGCCAGCCCAGATTTGAATCCCTGGCATCCCATATGGTCCCTGAGCACTGCCAGGAGTGATTCCTGAGTGCATAGCCAGGAGAAAGCCCAGAGCACTGCCAGGTGTGGCCCTCAGACAAACAAATGAAAGCGGATGTAAATCAATGGTAAGATGGCAGTAGTGGACACACAGTCCAGCCTGTGTCCTCATTGGCGAGAGACTGGGCTTTCAGGGTGTAGCCTCGGAACTGTCAGTGTGTGAATCAGCCAAGCATTTCCTACTACTACCCAGAACAGGAAAGAAAGGGCTCCCCTGGCAGGCTACGGCTTGCACCCCAACAATCACTCTGGTGCATAGCTTGCTCAGACTATCCTCCTGGGTTCAGGCATCCAATCACAGACTTCCTCTCAGGGCAGCATCTCTTCCGCAGCCTGTCCAAACGACTTCCTGAGAACCACAGTTGAAGGGGTCAGGAGGCGAGTCAGAAGGAAAGGGACTTGCCTGCACCCCCGCTCCCAGGTTGGCCCAGGCTCCCCCAGCCCCAGTACTGTGTGCATGGTGACATCCCGAACCCCAGACTCTGAGGTTCTATTTCACCCGTGGACTCTGCCCACGCTGGCTCTAATGACCTACTTTGGCCTCACCTCTTTATCTGCACCCTGTCAAACCAGAAAGCAGATATCTCTCTGGGGAGAGCTGGGAATCCTGCTGCGGGGGAGATTGGAGACATCCATCTTCCCAGCTTCTCTTGGACTCTGTGTAGGCTGTGTCCACGCGGGTTTTCCTCTTCCCGTCCCACGGAAACTTCCTCTGGCGCCAGCAGGGGCTCAGTGAAGGGCAGTCCAGTGGCTACACGTAGGCCTGAAGAGCTTGACGTTAGTGGAGACCCAAGAGGAGCTTCAAAGGCCCATGATTCCATCCGGAAAAGACCAAGCAAGTCCAGTGAATTCACCCCCACCGAGCTCTGCCAGGAATGCTGGGCGTTCGAAGCGGACTTTTCCTGGGGTGGCCGGTAGAGGGGAGCTGGGGAGGAGTTCCTGTGCTTCCAACCCAACCGTCCGCAGCCCGAGCTCCACTTTCTGGGAAACAACGCTTCCCCGTTGCCCCAGGGCCCTTTAAATTTCACTGTGACTGTTTTCTTAAGAAATTCCTGGAGCAGAGCCGAACTTTTTTGTGTAGGGGGGTGAGGGGTGTTGGCAGAGCGCGTCTTCGCTGCCCAGGGGACGAGCTGGCCTGCAAGGTCCAGTTCCCGGGAGTCAGAACGAGCCCGGAGAGGGTCTCGATGACCTGGAAGAGGCTCAGGACGGGAGGTGGGGTAGGGGGGACGTGACCCTGAACCCCGGGGGCCTCTCCGGGACTCCGGAAAGAGCGCCAGGGGGTAGGGGCCCGGACGTTGGTGGGGGCGTCCCCCGGCTCCCGACCCCTCCGACCTCTCGTCGGCCGATCGGGCCACGGGCCCGGGGCCCGGCCGGCCGCCGAACCCGGGACCCGCCGGGGCGTCTGGGCCGGAGGGCGGGCCGGGCCGGGAGGAAGGAGTCGGGGCCGCGCCGCCCCGCCCGTCGGGCCGTGCGCCCCGCCTCCCCGGGGCGAGCGAGGCGGAGCCGGCGCCCGGAGGAGCCGCAGCAGGCGGAGGAGAGCTCCGAGCCGTCTCCACGAGCCGGTGGACACCGAGGCCCCGGCGGCCAGCGCGGCAGCAGGCGAGTGAGCAGCCCCGGACGGGCCGGGACCCCGCGGGGCGGGGGGCGCAGCGCCGGGCGGTGGCGGGCCGGGGCCGCCCTCGACTTCCCCGGGAAGCGCGATGGAGGGAGGGATCGGGGCGAGGAAGCGAGGAAGGGAGGAAGGAGGGAAGGAAGGAGGGAAGAGTGTCCCGGAGGGCGGGGACTGGTTGGGGCGCCGGAGGAGGGCTGACCCAGCACGCCGAGCCGGGGAGCCGGGACCCCCGGAGCTGGGCACCCCCCGCAACTCGCGCGGTTCCCCGGATTGCCGGCACCCTGACCTGCCCGCGCCGGGAGAGTGGCACGCTCCGCCGTCCCCAGCCCTTGCCCGAGCCGCGGCGGTGCCAGGCTTGGCGTTGGACTTGGCATCGGGGGGCAGCCGGGGCACCACGCCCCTCTCCCCCACTTTCTCGCGCTCCTCCCGGGCGCTGGCGGGCCCGCGCATCGCCCGGGGCCCCGCGGGGCGCTCGGCGGGGGTGGGGGTGGGTGGGTTGCGGGGCGGTGGGGGGGTCTAGCGGAGAGGTAGCAGGTTGCAGACACGAGCACCCCGAACCCCACATCCCGCGAGGGGGTCCCCCCTCCCCCAAGCGCTGCCTCTGCAGGTGACTCTGGGAGGTGCGTAACTCAGACGTGAGTCTGGAGTGATTTTTTTTTTCTTTTAAAGTCTTGCCGGAACACTTACTGCGTGGAAACTTCCTCTAAAAAAAAAAAAGCGTGTCTTTTTTTTTTTTTTGAAAACTAAGGAGGCATATCCAGGAAAGCGACTTAAAAAAACGTCGTCACCCCAATTCTCCCTGTTGCCCGCCGCGCCTTGTTTGTGCGCCCCGTACGCTCGACTGGGAACCATTCATAACTTTGGAAGAGGAACTCGTGATTCCCAAGGAAGCCCCCACGACGACGCGGGGGGGAGTGTGGGACCCCCGGGACAGCTTAGGGAAGGAACTCGGGGACCCTGGAGATTGGGGTGCGGGGTGGGGGGCTTCCCGCTCCCCACCTCCGCTGTCGGGGCGTGGTTGCCTGCCAGCGAGCGCGTCGGGGTCGGGGGGGAAAGGGCCAAAGACCAGGGCATAGAGAGGTCCCGGGGCGCCCACGTGTCCCCATCGCAGAAAAGCCGCTGGGCGCCAACAAACCCCGAGAGTGGGCGCTGCCCGGCTCGGACCCCCGACGCGGGGTCCCGCTTCCTTCCCATCGCCGCTTTCCCCTCCGCGTTCCCTGGCGCCCGCGGCCTTGGCCGCCTGTGTTTATGTTTCCTGGGGCGGTTGTAGCTGTGTCTGAATGGATTGTCTATAATGAATCTTGGGGATGTCAGGGCGTCTCTGGGGCTGGGTGTTCTCTCCAAACCCAGTTTGCCTTCGCCTGTTTTTTTTTTAAGCGCTAGTACCTGCGGGGTGGGGGGGCGCCTACAGGGGTTACCCGGATGGCAGGCAGATCAGATCCAGTGACCCAGCTTGGCTTGGGGGGGCTGGGGTTTGGGGAGTAACCCTGGCCCAAATAATCAGTTCACTCAATTTAGGAGTTTCATTTTTTTTTTTTTTTTTTTGCCTAAGCTTTTCCCCCTGCCCCCACCTCAACCCCCTCCCCTCCTTTAAAACCAAATTGTATGTCTTCGCCAGCCCCTCTTCGGTAAACATATGATTCACACACATCATTTTTAAAAACCATCAAAGGTTTTTCCAGGGACTTCAGTGATCAAAGGACTTTCAGGGTAAATGTTCAGTCCCTTTGCCTTCCCTCGGCAGTTCACCAGCACCAACCAGGCTCTGGTTTAAGTTCAAAAAATAAAAGAAGGGGGAAAAAAAAAAAGTAAATCCAGACTGTACAGTTCAGCGGCTGCGACTTTAGACCTGACCCCAAAGCACAGTCTTCTGCCTCTGTCAAAGTCCCCCAGGTAACTGGCTGGTGTTGAGCTCAACCCTCGGGGAGGTGTAGAAATACAGAAAAACGTGGTCCTAAAAACGGGTCTGGTAAGATGGATCAAAACCGATGGGATGTTGGGGGCTGTGGAGGCTTGGGAAGCTCTCCAGCAACGAGGTGCTGTCTGCTGGGGGAAGGACTTGGGTGGGACATTAGGACAGCAAAGAGCTTCAGAGTGAAAACTTCAGGAAATAGCATGGGGGGTGGGGGGGGGGGTTACCTCTGTCCAAACAATCCAATCTGGCTATGGCCAGATTTGTTTTGATTTTTTCTGTTGAAAACCTCTCTTTGAGAGAAAAAGAGGCATTTGAAATTTAGGATTGCGGCATTTACTCTGTTGGATTTATCTGTTCTGTTTGGATTTGTGTGTAGAGGGGGGCCGGAGGGGGCATTCATCCTCCAGTGCTGGGGGTTGGGGGAAGTTACTCCTGTCTCTGCACCCAGGAGTCACTCCTGGGACCATATGGGAAATGGGAGATCTAAATCTGCTCAGCCCTGTGCGAGCAAGTGCCCTACCCAGTGTGCTGTGTCTCCTAACCACTTTCTCTTTCCCTTTCCTTCTTTCTTCTTTCTTTCTTTCTTTCTTTCTTTCTTTCTTTCTTTCTTTCTTTCTTTCTTTCTTTCTTTCTTCTGCATCTCCTAACCACTTTCTCTTTCCTTCTTCCCCTTCCTTCCTTCCTTCCTTCCTTCCTTCCTTCCTTCCTTCCTTCTGATGTTCACTTAAACTTCACCTGGGGAGGTCGTGGAAGTCTAATACATGTTCTGAGTCTTGATTTGGAAGAGAAGGAGTTGAACTGTGATTTGGGAGTGGGTTTTGGTGTCAGACAGACCTGCATGGGATATTAGTTATTCTGACTATTCTGATGTGTCCAGTCTCTTGCTTCATAACACAGGTGAGCATGGTCTCACAGGTTTTAGGAACGTTCATAAAACAATAATTTGAAACCTCTTGTCTGCACCTAACACCACCATTAATGTTCAGAATTTTTAAAAATTTTACTTGTGGCCCTGCTTTAATACTAGACCTTGACTAGATTGTAGATGGGTAGCTAGAATCTTCTGGAAACACTTGAGCAATTTCAAATTTCGAAGGAACTCCCTAGTTAGGTACAAAGAGGTGAGATGCACGCATTATGTGTGTGCATATATACATCTACTATTTGTGTGCTTATGTGTGCTTCTACATTAGATGAATATTTTTGATTAATCAGCTGCCTAACCGCTTTAATATGCTTTTAGTGCTGGAGTCATAGTTGTATATTTTCAGAGCCAGGCAGTCAGAAACATTTCATTAATCATCTTATTAAAAGAGAATATTTTATTTATTTTTTATTTTTTTACATAGTAGATTGTTAACTCTATGGAGCAAACCCAACCAGAAACAGAAATATCTGTCTATTACCAGGTATGAAAAAAGTGTAACCCAGGAATGCACATTTACTTTTTTTTACATATTGATGGCCAGTGGCTAAGAAGTGTTTAGAACCAATGGATTGGGAACATTTCATAAATATTTTGTGAATGTATTGTGGCAGGTTATAAACTCTGAAGAGAATGATGCTTCATTAATCCGGGGAGTCAGTTTATCACACCATTGAAGAGTTTGCAAAAATTTCAAACACTTTGCCTAGTTTTTTAAAGTGAATGGTCTTAATCGCCCATTACTGTATCTCAATGCAGGGCAGGTGCTAGGGACTGAGCTCATGGGAGTTGTAGTGGGTGCCTCGGTGCCTCGGATAATATCCTGTATGCTAAGGGAAAGGCAGAGGGGGTATTATGCAGCATTTTGATATAACTGCAAAGGGACCAGTATTTTTAGCAATGGTTTCTAACCTATGATGTCATGCCTAGGAGCTGCCGAAGATATGATTGAGTCAAGTACTGATGCATTTTGCCCCCAGCACTCTACAGTGGAGTGACAGGCTCCTGGGTCTGGCTTCTGGCTGTGGGGTGTGGGGTGTGGGCACGTTACTGTGTATTGCTGGGCTGCAAGGAGCTGCTGTGAAGTTTAAGATTATCTGTAAAGCATTTAGAGTAGAGCCTGGCACAGAAGTCTATGTTTAGTAAATATTAACATTAAGTTACTGTTTGGTGACTTTTCTGAATGCTCTATTGTGATTTTTTGCAACATGAAAACAACTGAACAAAAATTGCAGTGTTTCCCAGAATCTAAAAAAAAAAAAAAAGAAAGAAAGAAAGAAAGCTGTTACTAAAAAGTCCTGCCAAGCAAGACTTACAAAGATAATTGGGCAATTGTCATAGCATTTTTTTAAGTGTGAAATGAATTGCAATGTTAATTTGTTGAATCATTCTCCCAGATCTCAACTCCTTTTTTCTTTCTTATTGGGAATTAAAGAAAAATCAGTGATTAGTGAAGTCCACATTTACCCTCAATTTCCCCAATGAACATGCATATATAATAAGAAACCCATTTGTGTAGCTGTGCAAACTCTACTTTGATAGCTACCAGGAGTAGGATTTTGTCCTGTTAGAAGAAACACCAACATGCCTATAGGTGTAGCACAAGGCTCCTGAGTGAAGTGGCAAAACCCTCACAGTGAGATTGGGGTTGGAGCAATAGCACAGCAGGTAGGGCGTTTTGCCTTGCATGCAGCTCACCTGGGTTCGATCCCTGGCATCCCATATGGTCCCCATATGTAGTAATTTCTGAATGCAGAGGCAGGAGTAGCCTCTGAATATTGCCAGGTGACCCCAAAAGCCAAAACCTCCCAAAAACCCATTCATGGTGAGCCACCAGAGGGACCCTTTCAGACGCTGCTGGTTTATCTTCATGCTGGTTATCTTCAGCAATGTTCAAAGCTAGGGTCTGCCCACAGACCCCTGGCTCTGGACTCTGGGTGTGGCTGCTCAGTGGCCTGCTGTGGAGACTGTCCATTGCAGCCTCTCAGCTGCCTGTAAGCAGAGACCTCCCTGCACGTATCAGCCGAGATCTGGATAGAGAAGAATTGAAGCATGGTTGTGTGCTCCCCCAGGTAGGATGTCCGCGTCCCGGGGGCCCTTTACAGCAAGCCTCCCTGCAGCCCAGAGGCAGTAGCTGAATCTCTTTAAGCTGAAGGACCCGACTGCTTTGCTAGGGTGGCATGACTGTGTAGTGGGCAAGACTGGTGTGTGTGTGTGTGTGTGTGTGTGTGTGTGTGTGTGTGTGTGTGTGTGTGTATGCTTGAGGGTGCATGGTAAGTCTCAAGGATTATTATTTTGGGGTATGAGGGCCACACCATGTGAAACTCTGGGCATCAGAAGCAAGGCTCCTTGCTTCAGGGCAAAGCATACCATCGCCCGGGCCCAGGAACTCTCACTTAGGAGCTATAACTCAGACCCAGAGAAGTCTAGGAAAGAGTGCTCTTAGGGTGAGAGAATCCCCCTCCCCTATCCCCTGGAGTCATCAATGTTCTTCCTTTGGGCTCGTTCCTCATCAGCTATGGATATTAATGTTTCCAGACTTGCTTCAGCAGACCTGGGGGTTATGACATCAGTCTGCCCCATCCCTTGACTCACAGGAGCCACTTGGGAACATGAGGACCACCCGGCCGACTAATGATGGAGAGCCAGCCCCTCCCCTGAGTCCTGACCTCCCCATCTTCCCTTGGGGATGAAAGGACAGCGGGAGGGCAGGAGGCTCACATCCTGACAGAGGTGACAGGGCTGAGAGGCACTTTGAGCGGCGATGATTCCATTTCTCTGCCGGAGAGAGCCTCTTGAGCGTCATTTTGTATGTGGCATGTTCGGTTTGTGCCAGGCTTTATGGGAAGTGTGAAAGCTCTTCGGTGTGAAATTCTGCTTGTTTTGTCTTCTGTTTCATGGTTCTGCATTTTGTGGGGCGGGAGTGCAGGGGTCCTCAAAAGATACTCACCAACTGGGGTGTTGCAGGCCTTTGAAACTTTTGATTCTGCTAGAGAAACAGTAGCTTAACAAAAAATCATTTCCTTTAGGTTTGTATTCATGAATTGGCTGAGTTCTTCAAATTTTCTTTGATTATAAGAATTGAGGGCCAGTGGGTCAGTCGGTCCTTGAGCCTGCCTGGGTTGGTCCTTTTTTCTTTTTTAATTTTTTTTTTACCTTACCTTTACCTTTTAATGAATCACCATGAGATACACTTGCAGACATACATACTTTCATGATTACATTTCAGTCATACAATGATCGAGTACCCATCCCTCCACCAGTGCCCATTCTCCACCACCAATGTTCCTAATATCCCTCCAGCCAACCCCCAACCTCTATGGCAGGCACATTCCCTTTTACTCTCTCTCCTTTTGGGTGTTATGGTCTGCAATACAGGTTCTAAGTGGCCATGATGTTTGGTCCGTCGTCAACTTTTAGCACGCATCTCCCATCCTGAGTGAACCCTCCAAGCATCACTTACTCAATGGTCCCTTCTCTGTCTGGTTGAGTCTTTGTACCAAACAGATGGCCCTTGGCCTGGGTATGCGGGTGTTATAATTGACAGACTCTCCTTTGGTGGAGGACGTTGGGAGGTTTGGTTGAACTGGATGCTCTCCTGGGGTATACACTGAGTCTCCACATTCGAGTGCTCCCGAGAGCTGCGTCATCTGAAAGGGCTGTTAGCGGGTGAGTGTGCATGGGCCCACAGAGTGAGGGGAGTGGAGAATCCCACCCCTGGGGAGGAATCTGACTTTCATTTAGCTGTAGATGCTGCCAGCCAAATCGTGCCTGGACACAGGACTTTCAACACGCATCCCTGTGAAAACCCAGGGACTCAGATTTCCACGTGAGGGGACCTTCCATCCTGTGTCAGCTTCGTGCAGAGCCTCTCCATTTATCTCAAATATGAACTCAGTCTAAGGATGGGGGCGCGGAGATTCCCAAATTCACACACAGCTTGGATTTGAGCAAGGTGTTGTGAGGACATGCCTTCACCTGGGTTTATCAAGCCGAGCCCCTGTGAGTGTTAGGTCCAGGTTAGGCATGCCTGCCTGCCCGCCACACCAAAACCAATGGGGTGCTGAGACTGGGGCCTGCCCTGTAGCCTCTGGGGCTGCACATAGGTGTGCGGTTCGTAACTGACTGCCGCAGACTGGTGTTGGGGGCTGTTGGGAGTCCATCCAAGAGCAGGTATAGATTGAGACTTCCTGACGAGTCTTCAGAGGTTGTCACAGGAATGTCTGGCCAAGAAATCATGGTGTCTGTGTTGGGGGGGGGGGGAGGAGCACAAATCTCCCAAACCCCATGATGAGAATGAAAAGGGGGCTCTTCTGTCTGCAAGGTGGTGTCCACCTGGTGACGGTGCCTCTTCCTAACTCAGGAGCACCCCGCGGCCTGCTTCTCCCCTCTGGTGGCACAACAAATCCCCACCCTGGGGCAAAGAGCCTGCATCTGGCACATAGACAGTACCAGTGGCATATAGGAAAATGGGATTCACAGCAGTGGGTACCTAGCCAGGACCCTTTTTTCATCCCCCACATCGTGATGCTCCTACTCCCCGACCCATTACTGTCTCTTCCTCCTGGCGTCCTCTGGCCAGATTTGGGCTGGAGGAGAATGGGGCACCTGTACAAATCACTCATGAAAGCAGTGCTGAGTGGGGACCTGCATGCTACCCCAGGACCAACTGTGGGCCCTTCCGTCGGAGACAGGATGCAGACGCCTCCTGAGCTTAGCTGCCCGCATGACAGACTTCTTGAGTGTCTGGTTAGATGTGGGAGTCTCAGGGAGGGAGGCTGTTAGGTGCCAGCTGGCACCACTGCAAGCTTTCTCTTTTAAGCCAGTGACGGCCTTCTCGGGCACCGACTTCCTCTTCCTGGCTCGTCTTTTGCCAAGCGGGCATACGGCTAGGACAGCCACGGTAAGGGGGCCAAACTGGGCAGACGCAGGCCCTGGGGTTCACAGTGCAGGTTTGTCTCTCCCCCAGCCCCTCCAACGGATGGACACGGCGTCCCTGGGTGGAGAAGGGTGCCGGATACAGAAGCCTCTAGCGTGGAACCGGGCTGAATGCTGCCTTTGTCCACTAAAGATTGTCCAGAGCAAAACAGCAGGGGTCTAAACTGCATTCCCCACCCCCTCCCACCTCCACCCCCGGGATGCAAACTCACCTGTTGCATCCTTTGCAGAAGGATTTGATTTGGGTTCGGGGCCATCCCTGGCTTCTTCCTGAGCTCTGTGTTCAGGGATTGCTCTTGACAGGGCTCAGGAAACCATATGTGGTTCCTGGAATTAAACCTGGGTCCAGGGACATGCAAGGCAAGTGCCCTACCTGCTGTCCTATCTCTGGCCCAAGAACGATTTGTTATTTTTTTTTTTTGCAAGATGTCAGGAGGTTCCAGTAGTTTAGAAATCTCTGCTAGGCTACGTTACATATCCCAGCACCTGTGTTGCCCTCCCTTTGAGCTGCAATATTTGACAAGCACATCCTTATCTGTCCAAACGCAGAAAGCAGATGAGTGCCCCTGAATGTCTGGGGCGTAAGCCTCACATTTCTGTGCTTCACCCTTTCCCCCTTCAAAGTACCATGGATCATAACGAACCAAGAGCCTGTGCTGAAATAGTTGAGAATGCTGAACAGGAGATCAGCAGAAACCGAGACGAAAATTGGGACCAAGGAAAAAAGCAGCCCCGGGGCTTTAAATCAGCTTTCACAAAGGTACAACCCAAAACTTCAGGGGCAGAAATGAGAACACGGGACCTGGGAGATGAGCCGCTGCCTTCTGGGGCTGTCAAGGGGATTCCAAGAAGGAACATCGGTGGCGTGTGTGGCGTCTTCTGGGTTTTTGTTGGTGATATGGGTTAATCTGGAGCCAACCAGGCTGGGCAGCTCCCTGTAGGGCTGTGGTGCCAGCAGGGCTCTGAGGCACTGGGGAGGACCTGGGTCACCCAGTGGCACTCAGGAGCACCTCCAGGGATGCCCCTGGCAGTATGTAGGGTATGGAGGTGGGAAAGCTGTGTGGTACTAGGGATGGCGGCTGGATCCCACACATGCGAGATATGTGTATAACCCCTCTACTAACTCCCTGGCCCCAAACCTCCTGATTTGTATTCATTTTTCTGTCATTTTTAGGGTCATACCCTACTGTGCTCAGAGCTAACTCCTGGCTTTGCTCGGGGATCACTCCTAGTGGGGCTCGGGGGAACCCACTTGGTGCTGGGGATTGAACCCAGGTTGACTGTATACAAACCAAGTACCTTACCTGTTGTACTCTCTAGAACTGAACCTTTTGATTTTTTTTAAGGTAAAATATATATTCCCCAGTCTGCCACCATACAGCCTCAGAGTAGTGTGTGTGTGTATGTGTATATATATATATATAAAATGTATTTATATTGTATACAGTATATATGTATGTATATGTCTATACATATATATGCTGCTCTGAGGATATATACTGTATATATACTGTGTTCTATACTGTATATATAATATATATACTATATATAATATATATACACAAATGGTACAAAATCAAGATATATGTGTGTGTGTGTGTATATATATATATATACACACATATATATTTTTTCCTCCCACATCTTCAGAACTTTCACGTTCTCTCCCCGGGTTGTAAATGGTAATATTTTTTATTACATATATTTTATGATATATTGTAGTAGATATTTATAGTATATTTATATATTATAATTTATTTATAATTTATAAATATATTTATATATTTTATTACAAATTTATTTAAAAATAAAATTAAAAAATATTTAAAATGCATATTTATTTTAAATTAAAAATGGAATTTTTTTCCGTTCTACCTTTTTCTTTCACAAAAGATATTAGGAGACCCCAAGACGTCGTATACTAATTTTCCATTGTGGGACCTATTCCTTTGTTTCCCGGCTCTGCACTGCTGGCCCCCTATTTTGTTCCCCATCTTTGCAGCACTCAGCATTGCAGAAGAAACAGGTGTGAGCATCCTGTGCTCGTGAGCAGGGGTCGCAGGAGAGGGGCTGCCAGGCGCCAGGCCTCTGTTTCCCGTCACTTTCCCACGTCCTGCACTCGCATCCCAATCCTCGAACCACACAGGGGCCCTCTGTGCCGTCTGCTTCCGCTCGCCTGGCCAGGGACTCCCACTTGGACCCTAAGGTTTTCCCACCATGTGGGAGGCAGTTGTCTGGGACTGTTTGTTCCTCTTGCGGGCGGCTTTCGGGGTCTCCTGAGGACACTCCTCAAACTTCCGTGCCTTTCGCAGAACTGCATTGCTTGGAACTCTCTTAATTCCAGACTTAGGAGCAGGATGGCTGGAGCCGGAGAGATAGTACAGCAAGGGTGCTTTGCACAGGATGGACTGAGCTTCAATCCCCAGCACCACAAATGGTCCCTGAGTCCCGCCAGGAGTGATCCCTGAGAGCAGAGCCAGGAGTAAGCCCAGAGCACTGCCGGGTGTGGTCCCGAAATGAGAACAAGAACACGATGGGCCGAGGGGGAGAGTGGGCTGCCAAATGGTCGGTACAAAATCGAGAGAGGTGGAAAGTAGGGTTTTATGCCAGTGGCTAATGTCTGACTTATAAATAGTTTTCGGCTAACGGTATTTTTAAACTGGGACTTCTCCAGAACCATTATGAAGATGATCTTCTAGTCTAGAATTTCTCCCTCTCAGACAAAAACAAGGGAGAGAGAGACAGAGAGAGAGAGAGACAGAGATAGAGAGAGAGAGAGAGAGAGAGAGAGAGAGAGATTGAGGAAATGTGAATTTCAAAAGCATTTCCTGCACAATCTTTTCAGAAATCTAGATTTTTTTCCATTGGCATGCATCTCCTGAAAGATTATCCCAGCCCCCTTTTTTTGTTGTTGTTGTTTGTTGTTTGTTTGTTTTACTCATGGAACTGGTTGTCTCTTCCCCTTTGATTTTTACTTACAGAGATATTTCACTTTTTTCCCCCAAGGTAGCAGTAAAGAGGAAGGAAGGCTCAGAGTTGCTTGTAATCTTCCTTCTTTAGGCTTTTTCCAGATAACTCCCAGGATGTCAATTCCCTGTAAAAATCAGTTCTCGTATTTGGAGATGCGAAATCCAACCAAATGGAGAGAAATTACATATTAAGACAAAGATATTCCTGGGGAGGGCTGCTTTCGGAAAGTCCTTAGGAGACAGTTTATGCATCAGATTAACCCATATCACCAACAAAAACCCAGAAGACGCCACACACGCCACCGATGTTCCTTCTTGGAATCCCCTTGACAGCCCCAGAAGGCAGCGGCTCATCTCCCAGGCCCCGTGTTCTCATTTCTGCCCCCGAAGTTTTGGGTTGTACCTTCGTGAAAGCTGATTTAAAGCCCCAGGGCTGCTTTCTTCCTTGGTCCCAATTTTCGTCTCGGTTTCTGCTGATCTCCTGTTCGGCGTTCTCAACTATTTCAGCACTGGCTCTTGGTTCGCCCTGATCCATGGTACTTTGAAGGGGGCCCTTAGTACTTGGGGTGTACATCTGTCCTTCTGTCGTGGGTGAATGAGGGTCTTGCTTCCAAAGCCAGCTGGATCTTCATGTCCAACTGTGTAAATGCCCCCATGTCAGACATGGTTCTAGAGCCATGGGGTGCTTGCGGGCTGTCCGCTTGGTTCTTTACAGCTTGAATTCATGATTCCGGCCACTGGGGCAAGTCCCCTCACCTCTGCTCCTCTGCCCACTTGCAAAATAGAGACTATAACTCCACATATCAAGAGATCTAGGATGTCATGAGCACTGAGAGACTCTGTTGTTTCTTTGTGCCACTGAGAAATGGGGAGAGTGGGGACACCTGGCTTACCAGACATTTAGTGTCTTTTTCGGGGGGTGGGTGAAGGTGCTTGGAATAGAAGCCAGGACTGTTTCTGGGGAAGGCAAGCACTCTGCTGCTCGACCACATCTCCATCCTCACTCTTAAGCATCTTAAAAGAACAGACGTGGGGCTTGAGTGATAGTACAGCGGGTAGGACATTTGCCTTGCACGAGGCCGACCCAGGTTCGATTCCCAGCATCCCATATGGTCCCCCAGCACTGCCAGGAGTAATTCCTGAGTGCAGAGCTGGGAGTAACCCCTGAGCCTCGCCGAGTGTAACCCAAAAAAGAAAAAAAAAAGGAACAGACGTATTCTCTCAAAGATCCATGCTAAGAAGTTGGCATAGGCTCGGCTGACTTCTCAGCTGAGGGTTTTACAAGTCTGGAAAAGGGAGGAGCCAGGCACAGGTTATGCCTCATTCAGGTGTTTGGTAGAATCCAGTAGCTTAGAGTTTCAGAGAGAAGGCCCCTGCTTCCTGCTGGCTGTCAGCTGGAGGCCGCCTGCCCTCAGTCCTTCGAGACTCTCTGGCGCTAGAACTTGGCTGCACATCTCAGAGCCTGCGAGGCTGCATGGCGAGGTTTTCTTTGGCCTGGAATCTCTGTGAGATTCCCTTCCGCTCCGTCTCCCAGCCTCCAGGCAAGCCTCTGCTATGATGGACCAATTTGGCCCCAGAGACACAATCCACCTGTGTGTCTGGCCTGTTTCCCCCTATAGGAAGATCTGCATTGTAATAACCTTGCAGAATCCCTCCTGCCAAGTAATATAACGGATTCCAACTTCCTGGAAAAAGAAAAAAAGGATGTGGACTTCTTGCGGGAGGGCATTTATTTATTTATTTATTTATTTTTGCTTTTTTGGTCACGCCCGGCAGTGCACAGGGGTTACTCCTGGCTCTGTACTCAGGAATTACTCCTGGCAGTGCTCAGAGGACCATATAGGATGTTGGGAATTGAACCAGGTTGGCTGCGTGCAAGGCAAATGCCCCACCCGCTGTGCTATCGCTCCAGCCCAGGAGGGCATTCTTTTCCCCACAAACAACCGTCCCCATGTTAGGAAGGATAAAAGGTGGAAGGCATGCCTTGGAGAATTGATGACATGCTGCCTTTGATTGGAAATAAAGGCGCTCCCGAGGTATGTGAAGTATTCAGCTTTTAGCAGTGGGTGCTCAGGCATTAACTACTGTCATCATTGCAATTAATATTATTGTTCTCACATAATATCCATCACCTTTTCTTCCCGTTGAAGTTCTTTGCACAGTTCAGTGCATTTGACAAACACTAATTGAGAGTGGTGTGTGCCAGCAATTAATTCAGTGACAGCGAGGTTGATGGTGCTTCCTTGAGTGACAGCTAAGTATTCACACGTGCCAGAAGCATTACATGCATTTCTTACAGCTTGCTCTGGCCCTTGGGGTGGGGGTGAGGGGTCACACTGGCACCTGGGGAGGAAACAGCATCTGGAGGCTGCTTGGAGGCTCAGGAGCACAGCAGTAAGAGATGTGGTGTCTGGGTTTGAGTTTGCAGCTGTGAACTCACCAAACTCGGCAGCGGGCATTTTTCCCGGTACCACATTCCCTGGTGATACTGGAGAGATGGGGTGGAGATGTGGCCGGAGATGGTGACCTAACAGCATCAGGGACACAGAAAGGTGACATTCTTCTCTCATGATACTCATGTCTTTTGTTGTACTCACCCATTCGCTCACTGAAGACTAAGCTCTTCTTTCATTATCTTTTTTTTTCATTTTTTTAAGAAGGACAAAATGATTGTAAACTGAAATTAATTTTGATATATAAAATGATAATGAAAATGAATTGCCATGTAAGTGAAGAGTTAGGACCTGAAATATCAGCTAGGAAAGAAATAAAAGATCCTAAGAAGGCTAGGGCATGAGCCTCGGTGTCAGAGCACATACTTCGCATATTCAAGGCCCTGAGTTTGATCCCTAGTACCCCCCACCCCCCACACACAAACACACACAGGGGCCTAAAGGAGGGCTATTTCGAAGTGTTTCATGGATGGCCTTTGTGGTGGGTGAGTTGTGAGAACATAGAGACTGAAGACAAGTACGGTATGGGAGGGAAATGTCAGCAGATCTGACGGTCACAGGATTTCTTCTAAGACATTTGCATGCTAATTCTATGGTGAATTCAGTTCCTGCTGCATCATCCCTCTTACAGAACAACAGTAAGCGGTACAACATATTTTCTTCAAGATAACCACAGTGCTCTGCAGTCATTGGCAGGTAGAGAAATGCAGGCAGGTTTGGGAAAGGTCGAGAAAGTAGGGCAGGCTGTTGAACTGTCCATTTGACAGTGTCTCTTCAGCACCCAGAGTGTCTGAAACTCCTGTTGGAAACTGGACTCCTCCCTGCCTTGGAGACTCTCAAGGGAGTTTGAGACAACTGGAGCCACTGAACGTGTAAGGTAGTGAGTGCTTCAGTCACTAGGGAACCAGGAAGCAAGGTGGTGGAAAGGTCTGCCATTATAAAATTTCATTATAAACTGTGCTTACGGAGCCCTAAATTTCACATGCACAGGTCAGAGAGAAGCATCTCAATGAGGGATAAATGAACCAGGCAGAAATCTGATAATTGTTCAAGAGGCAGACTTTGTAGTGTGAGTTCAGCAGAGTTAAAAATTTGAAATGAGATGGACCAGAAAGATAGTACAGAGAGTAAGGTGCTTGCCTTGCATGTGGTTGACCCAGGTTCAATCCCAAGTCCCCCATATAGTCCCCCTTGAACACTGCCAGGGGAATGCAGAGCCAGGAGAAAGGCTTGAGCACCGCCGGGTGTGACCCAGAAACAAACAAATCGAAACTAGGTCCAGGGGTAGTTCAAAGGGATGGAATGCATTCCTTCCATGCTCAAAGCCCTGAGTTCAATCTCAAGCCCCGCATGGCCCACTCAACATGTCCCAGTATATACTCAAGGTGGCCCCCGGGCTAAATATCACTAGTAGCTTCTGGGTCCCCAGGCACCACTGGAGAGGCCATTTCAGATGTGACGATAAAGAAAACAAAACCAAATCTTCAGAAGAATAAAGCAGAATCAGAGACTCAGTAGACTCCTTAAAATATGTAGGACAAGGTCCAAAATTACTCAGCTAAAGAAGAGTTAGGACAACATGACCCATTCTCAGAGAAAATCAATATAGACCATTGAACTGAGTAGAATGAAAACCAAGCATCTATTACAATTACATTCAATTACGGAATGAAAACTATGCTAATAATTGATGAATTTATGTATGAAAACACAGCGAAATAAGATATATTTTTAAAAGGATCAAATGTAAATTTTAGAATGGAAATACTATGTAAAATTGAAAATTCAACTGAAAGAAAATAATGAGGAAAGATCGAGTTACTTCAGGGTCTGGGGGTTATGGCTCAAGTATTTGGGCATATGCATTGCATTTCTGAGGTTCTGGACTTATCCTTGGTACATAATTCTCCTCTTAGCACCATCCGGTGTGACCCATGGGGAAAAAGTATTAGTAAACTTGAAAATAGAGACCCCATTATTAGTCTCCTTCACATTTTATGTTTTTTTTTTAAATTTTGTTTTGGTGTCTCACTCTCTCCCAGACTGCTTCTTTTCATTTTGCAGAAATCTCAAGTATTTTTTTGAGAGCCATTTTAGTGGTAATGAATTCCTTTATCTCTTGTTTTTCCAAACACTCATTGTTCCTCCTTCAAATGTGAGTGATGACTATTCCTGGTTGGATGTCTTCTCCATTTAGCACTGTGTGTGTGTGTGTGTGTGAGAGAGAGAGAGAGAGAGAGAGAGAGAGAGAGAGAGAGAGAGAGAGAGAGCTCTTTATAGAGTATGTAGAGGAATCCACTAGACGTATGGGTGATCCTGCCTGCTCAACGATGCTTTATTTTGGTAAGGCTTTTAGATCCTCTAGCACAGCGGTAGGGCATTTGCCTTGCACGTAGCCAACATGGCCAACCCGAGTTCAATTTCTCCGCCCCTCTCGGAGAGCCTGGCAAGCTACCGAGATTATCTCGCCCGCATGGTAGAGCCTGGCAAGCTACCCGTGATGTATTCGATATGCCAAACACAGTAACAACAAAGTCTCCAATGGAGACATTACTGGGCCCGCTTGAGCAAATCGATGAACAACGGGAGGACAGTAAGTGAACAGTGAACCTTTGATATTTGCCATTTTAATGTTAATGTGTCTTGGTGTGAGTATAGATTTATTTTGTTTGGAATTCTTTGAACTTCTTGGGTTGAGGAACTCCTTTTACAGCTTGGGAAGTTCTCAACTATTATTTCCTTCAAAGAATTCTGCCCCCCCTCTTTTTCTGGAAGCCCTATAATGTGAATACTGTTTCTCTTGACACTGTCCTCTAAAGTCTATATGTGATCTTTATTCTTTCTACTTGGGCTCATCTTTTTGGATGACTTTCACTACTTCCCTTCAAACTCAATGATTCTGTTTTCATTTTCCTTCATTCTGCTATAAGCCCTTCTATTGTGGTTTTCAGTTCAGACTACCATATTCTTTTTCTGTTTTTGTTTTTTATGGCCACACCTGCAGTACTCAAGGATTACTCCAGGCTCTGTGCTCAGGGGACCATATGGGTTGGATGCGTTCAATCCCTCTGGCTCAGATTACTGTATTCTTCAGCACTAAGATTTTTGCTGGGACTTTTCTCCAACTTTCTCTCATGCTTTCTGTTTTTGTTGTTGTTGTTGTTGTTTTTCTCTTCCATTGTTCTCATTTTAGGGAATATCATTAAACCTCTTGCATTGAAGTCTCTTCTGGTAGCCTACATAGCTCTGCTATATTAAGAATTCTTTGCATATTGCTGTTATGATCATGAGTGTGGGTGAATTTCTGTCTCCCTACTCTCTTGTTTCATGAAACCTGGACAGGGGGCATAAAATTCACTTTCACAGGTGCCTGGCTGAGGCTTGGTGGTAAATTCAAGCAGGCCTTGGTGGTGACCAGAGGGTTGAGATAACAAGCACCTGAGGGCATCTGTGCATTGGGTTCAGGCAGGCCTAGCTGACCTCTGTCCCCACTGGCCTGGGTGGTGTCTATAGAACCTTGTGCTGGGATGGGCTTAAGAGGAAGTGAGGCCTCAGCTCCAGATGGTGACAGAGTGCATGCTGCAGGCCTCCAGGGAGCAGAGTCTGATTGGTTGTGGGCCAGCCAGCAGCCCTATTGCTTCTCTTCAAGATCAGTGATTCTGTTGAATGTGTCTTGGTGTGAGTATAGGTTTTTTTTGGAATTCTTTGAGCTTCTTGGAGAAGTTCTGTGTGAGCCCCCCTAGCTAACAGCTGTGCTCTGGGAGGCCCATGGGTGCTGCCTGTCTAGTGCTTGGCACTGACAGATGTAAACTTACCTGGGTGGGTCTGTTTGTCTCCCTGCCCTCACATGCTCACCTTTTGGCAATGGATGAACTCTCAGGGAGGTCCTGTGACTCTGGGAACTGAAACCCAATATGGTGTCTGCAAATTGTTGTGAGAACCCACCAAGATGTTGCCAGCCACTGACTCTGACCCTGTTGCTCTCAAGTTTTCTAAGTACAGATTATAGGAATGATGTGTTGGGCGTTTGGGGACCCCCCTCCCCTCTGTGCTCTGCAGGATAGTTCCCACGTCTTCCGTCTCTCCCATATTACAGCTGTGGCTCTACCAAGGGCTTCTTGGTGAGGATGTCACTCTCACATTGGTAGGGCAACTCTCCTTTCCTCCCTCGATAGAGACCCTATTGGGGTGCTTGTTGGTACCCTTTTCCTGGCGGGATACAGACCTGGCACACTGGGGATGGATGGGGTATGGCATGTGGTGCTGAGGATTCAACCCACATGAAGGCTCTGCTACTTGAGTCAGGTTCCTAACCCCATGGAAGCTCACCTGTCAGGTTTCAGGTCTTTTTTGTGCTAATTCAAGTGTTAGCATGGCTCTTCAGTGACCTTTGGATGAGGTAGAGCCAAGTTACCTCAATTCAGCCATGTTTGTCCACCCATTACAACTGGTTTGTTTGCAGTTACAAGTGTTTATCAGTTACAAACATGATGAGGTGAATGATGTACACTAGGTTCCTTGGGTTCACTAGCCACATTATTATTTTATGTTTGTTTGTTTGGGGGCCACATTGATGCTCAGGAGTTACTCCTGGCTCTGAGCTTAGGAATCACTCCTGGTGATGCTCAGGGGATCCTATGGGATGCTGGGGATCGAACCCAGGCCAGCCGTGCAAGGCAGTTGCCTTCCCCACTGTGCTGTATCTCCAGCCCCATGAAGGCCACAATGAACTGGATGACCTAGATTCTAGTGGGGGTTATACTCTGTGAATGCTGGGCACAGGCACCTGGGAGAAGGTAGCTTGGCAAAGGTATCAGGAAGGAGAACTCTAAGGTGGTGACATTATTCCTGAGTCCCCAAAGATAAAAAGGAGACAGCCATTTGGGAGAAGAGCATTCCAGGTGGAGGAGGAGGTTGTGCAAAGACGCAGGGGTACAGTGAGTTTGGCATGTTGGAGCAGAAAGGGAAGGCCCTTCTGGAGCAGGAACTGAGAAAGCAGGGTGCAGGAACTGAGAAAGCAGACAAGGGAGAAGATGAGGTGGGAGGAGGCAGAGCACATAGCCACAAAAATGAGCTAGATTAAGCGAAAAGGCAAACAGGACTGGGCAGAGAAATCTGCCTTCTGTTCCCACAGCCGGGGCGTATGGTATCCCAGATATACACTATGATGTGGTGATTCATAGAGTTTCTGGCACAGAATTCCTGAAAACTTTACAGTGTCCTGGGTGCTGTGAGCTATTCATGTGTCTTTTATTTTATTGAGGAGAGGACTTCTGGAATGTCCTTAGGTCACCTCTGTGTGGAGACTGGTCTTTGAAGAATCAGCCAGGAATAGAGATAAAACTCCCAGCCCCAGCCTCTGGTTTCCCTGGAGGAGAGAGGGTAAATGGGTTGAATCGGCAATGATGTCCTTGTGCCTATGAAGTGAAGCCTCTATAAAAACTCACAGCGGGGCCGTAGTAATAGTACAGCAGGTAGGGCATTTGCCTTGCACGTGGCTGAGCCAGGTTCAATTCCCAGCATCCCTGAGTACCACCAGGAGTAATTCCTGAATGCAAAGCCAGGAGTAACCTCTGTGCATCACTGGATGTGACCCCAAAAGCCAAAAAGAAAAAAAAACCAAAGGAAGGATCCAGAGAACTTCTGATAGATGTACAGGTGGAAACTCAAGGAATTGGTGCTCCTGGAGAGGACACTGTGTCTGTGTGTGTGTGTGTGTGTGTGTGTGTGTGTGTGTGTGTGTGTGTGTGTGGAGGGGGGCAGTAGGGATGGTGTTGGATTGATTCCCTATGCCCTGCCCTGGGTATCTCTTTTCTCTGAGTGGACCCACGGCATATCCTTTTACTATAAAATGGTGATCTAGAGCCAAAACAAAAAATAAAGGATGCTACAGAGAACCGAATGTCTGTCTGAGTTCTGTGACCCACTCCAGCTAGTCAGTCAAAGCCAAGGAGGGTCGTGGTTGGCCATGGACAACAACTGACAATCTGGACTCCTGACTGGTGTCTAATGAGGATGGGGGTGTCGGGACACTGTATGGGACTTAACTGAGAGAACCGATGCTATTTTCAGACCTAAACTGATTCTGTAACCAAGTGTTCCTGCCAGCGTCCCAAGAGGTGCTTGTTTGTGTAGCAACCCCCTGTTTCCATAGCCCCTTGTCAGAACCAGTGACCAGGCCGCTTCCTATGTGGTATCCGACTTTCAAAGGGAGGAGAGTTTAGCATTGGGGAAGTCCCGCCTTTGAAGATGACGTTGTGCTATGGAGCAAAGGAGAAAGGAGAAAGCCCACTTGGAGTCAAAGTAGTAGCCCCCTGGATTCATGAACAAATTTATGTTCAGATTCTCTAGAATTTCCTGATCCACAACTGCACATTGCCCGCCCCCGACTCCTCAGGTGGGTGGCCAGTGGGGACGGGAGTCCAGTCTCCTAATCTTTCTATCCTAAACTGCTTCTTCCTGCCCAGGACATCTCCCTCCAGCCAGGGTACAAAGCTCAGAGCCCTCCATTCTTCTGGAACCTTCCTTCTGTCTCATCCCACCACACCTTGACCTGACTTAACTCCCCCTGATCCACCTGCCTGCTCTTCTCTGCCCCAACTGCCACTTGGTGGGGTGGTCCCACATCTTCCTAGTAGACTCTTGTGCTGCTAGTTGATCGATATTTTCCCCTGAAACTCAGATCTGGGCATGTTGCTTCGTGTGTAGCACCACCCCCCCCCCCCCCAAGGCAGCATCATCTGTGGGGTCAGCGTTCCAACCATCCAAGGAATCTGGGAAGAGTCATTCCTCCTTTTCTCCATCTCTCTCTCCCATGGGGTGCTAATGGTGCCTCTTATACAAGTGGCAAGTGTGAGCTTGGAGAAGTAGGGCCCTTAGCTGGACCCTGGCCCGCAGGAAGCCCTCTCCTGCTCATCAGCCCTCCCTGTGCCTCTCAGTGGCAGAACACATCACTTAAGGCCTGCAGCGTGGTGAGTGCCATGTGCCAGCCCCATATCTGGACATTTTCCCAGCAATTTGATAGTCATTTTACATCTCTGGCCTTTTCCATTTCATTTTTCTTGCATTCATTTGACTGCATTTCCCAAAATTGGCTGCCCAGGATGACTTGACCCTTGAACCCTGAAGGGGGCTCTTTACGGTGGACAGTCCAAGAAGCATGGCGTATGTCCACATTGCCCATTCTCCCTATATGCTCACAAATCTCTCTGGATTTCTGCCCCATTTTCCTGCCCTTCCCCTGCCCACCTTCCAGAGCTGATTGCATGGCTCCCTAGTGTTGTAAGGACCAGCCCACCTCGACGTAGGGATGGACGGAGAAGTGCTTCCCGTAGAAACTTCCTCTCATATCGTCAGTGAATGTGTGTTTGTAAGCAGAGAGTCGTTTCATCTTTTCATTTCATCGTTAAGAAAACATTTGTGAAATAGCAGCTGTTTGCTAGACTCTTTCTCCTTGGTTTCCTACTAGAAAGACCGTCAAGCAAGACGGGGGTGGGGCATGTGTCTGTGACAGACACAGAAGCAGAGGAAGTCGGAAGGGAAGGGATGTCCATGTGCCAGTGTGAGGCTAAAGAAATGAAAAAAAAGCACAGAGGAGGGTTTGCCTCATTGGGCCTGGGCTGGACTGGGGGGTGAGGGGGGTGTCACAAGGGTTCCATGGTGAACAGCTGGGGTTTGAGGTCCAGCCCTGGGGCCAGCTCAGCTCTGCCCCTCACCATCCTCTGATTCCCATCATGGGGTGCAACTGCCTCAGTGTCCCAGCACAACTGCCTCAAGTGTCCCAGCACACCGCTGCAAAGCCAGAGGCTGGAAGGCTGCTCAGCCACCAATTAAATGTGTTTCTCATGGGCCTGGAGTCTGGGGCATTAAAGATCCTGTCATTGGCAGCTCTTCCGTCATGGGACCCTCTGCTGGTTCCTGCTAGACAGCGTCTCCTCTCAGAGTCCTCTCATGTACAAGGGGGTGCCTTTGGGGGGGTTCCCTTCAGGAAAGAGGGAGTGATACCCACCAGCTGGGCCAAGGGTGCCAGAGGAGTGGTCAGGGGGCAGCTGGCATTGACACTTGGGCAGGAAAGGGTCCTTTGGGGAAGGAGAGAATCCAAACAGCCTCAGCTGTGGTCTCCAACACCGAGAATCCAGGCTGAAGGCTTCTGAGATGGGGGTCTGGCTTCCCAAGTTGCAGGCATGCCAGACCAGCGTCCACTTCCCGGGTGTGGAGACCTGCTTCTCCCTGCTGTCCCCTCAGGTGCCCGAAGGGGGAAGGGAGATCTCTAGCGCTTCGCCCACAGGACAGGTGTCCCGTAGGCCCCAACTCCCAGCATCTTCAGAGTTCCTAGCTGCACTGTGGGGAGATGGCACCAGCTGACTAGATTTCTGGTCCCCGTCAGCGCCCGGGTGTGTTTCCCTCAGACGATGGCGGTGTGGAGACTGCCCTGGAGTTATTCTGCACCTACTGTGAGAATAGTAGGTGCAGAATACATCCCAGAGAGAATACGCACCCCTCATCTGCATTTTAGCCCTCCCTCCTCCCCCCACCCCCCTCCCAGCTGTCCGAGTCTGGGCTGCTTCATTTCCCCTGGCCTGGTTTCCTATAGGTTACCTGCTAGCCCTTCATAGTTAGGACGTGAATGGAGGTGTCTTGTTTCTGCCTCGCCTCCAGAGTGGGGGGCACACCTGGAGTCCTTGACGGTGGTTCCCCTTTCTTTACCTTGCCTGTGATGAGCAGTGTCCATCAGAGACCCAGTGAGCGGCCATGGGATTTATATGGAGTCACAGTAAACTAACCTGGGCCATGAGAGAGTGCCTTGCATGTGGCCTAATCGAATGCAATGGCCCAGGGTGTTCCCCAGCCACCATGGACAGAGGACCCCAGAGCCCTATCCCCCGCCCTTTCACCTCCCTCCGCCCTCCACTGGACTATTCTGTGACTTCCTCGGTACCCCAGGACCCAAGCACACACACAACACCATATCCTTGGGTCGGACAGTGCTGCATTCTCGGGCCGATCTGCAGCCTGGCTGCCTGAGAATCACTCAGGGGACTCCCCACCCCCTGACGAAGGAAATCCAGCTTGGGGTAGTTGTGTCTTCAGAAGCTCTGGCAGGCTGCTTGCTGGGGCCTGAATGTTGTAGCCCCCCAAATCCCTGTGTTAACCCCTCCTTGAGCGGGGGGCGGGGGGTCGTCATCATAGCATCTTGTCAGAGGGACCCTGGAGGATGCTACCCTAGGAAATGCGGCCAGGCTGGTTCCTGGATGTCTCCTCTCCTCCACAGTCACTCGCTCCTTTTGCCTCCTGCCCCTCCTCCCGCTCCCCCTCCTCCCCGACACGCCCTAGTGAGGGAGCCGCCTCATCCCTCAGATTGGGCCCTAATCTTTATTAGGGAGGCAGGGCCAGGGGAAAGATCCCCACCAAGGACTCTGGCCTCCAGCTTTCCTGTCTTGAGAAAAACGGCCTTAAAATATATGACCTTATAGTTGTTATCTTATCATCGTTGGATTTTGTGTGTGTGTGTGTGTGTGTGTGTGTGTGTGTGTGTGTGTGTGTGCTTCTTCTCCTCTTTCCCTTCAGAGGGACAGGCCCCCGTGACTCGAGTAGGCATGCAAGCGGAAGGGAGCCTGGCCGAGGTTTGCAAACTTGCCTGCTGGTTGGGCCATCAGAGAGAGCTGGCTGCTCCCCAGATCTGAGAAGCCAGGGCCTCTGGCACGGGCCCGAGGGTAGCCATCTGGGAAAGCTTTCAGGTGGTTCCAGGGCACACAAGGAAGGGTGGGGCGTGCGGGGAGGGGGGCTGCCCGCTGCCTGCATTGAGGCCCTCCACAGTGATGGGCAGGAAAATGATGTTGCCCCACCCCCATGTCTGAGGGGTCCTGGCTCTCATCCTCATCTAATTATGGAGTCTGGGAGCAGCACCTCTCGCCTTCCCTCTGGAAACGTGCTGAGCTCTACCCTTAAGCCATCTAATTCACTTTGCCTATGTTTGAACCAGATATTGGCAGAATCTTTTTTTTTTCTTTTTTTGCTTTTTGGGTCACACCCAGAGATGCACAGAAGTGACTCCTGGCTCTGCACTCAGGAATTACTCCTGGTGGTGCTCAGGGGACCATATGGGGTGTTGGGAATCGAACCTGGGTTGGCCGTGTGCAAGGCAAACGCCCTACCTGCTGTGCTATCACTCCAGCCCCTGTTCGGTAAAAATTCTTGACTGGACAATGTCGCTGGTTTTATTTTTGATGCTGTCAGTCAGTGTCACAGCTCAGCCACCCTGAGGACAGGCTTGGGGTAGCGCAAAGGGGCTGGGCTGAGTCACACCACCGCATGGTCGATTTTCTCCAGAAAGCCAAGTTTTGGGATTCTTCCACCAAAAGGTTTCCTCACAGCCTACTTCATCAGAGGGACCCAAAAGCAAAGGGTGGGTTTTGAGGGGGTCCGTATAAGCTCCTGAATTTTGACTGGAAATAGCCCATAGGGTATTAATTTTTACTTTCCATCCAGAAGCATATTTTCTTTATATCAGTAAAGGGAAAGTTGGGAGGGAAGGTGATCTGTACAATTCACATTCAGTGAAATGATTTGTAGATTTGTGTTTCGGGGTACGGATAAGATATTTTCAGAGAGAGGTTATGTGTGGATTGACTACCCTCACTGGCGAGGTTATCTCATCCCTCCTGAGGGCCAGAAGTTTCTGCTGCATGGAAATCTCTCCAGGAGCATTTCAAAGTGGAAATACCTTAAGAACAATCCTGGTCGCAGCTTCAATGCAAATGAAAAATGAGATCTTATGCGGGGGAAGCTTGGTTTGGGAGCTCACTTCACTTTTCATAACTTGGCGGATGAGGAGGAGGAGGTTGTGTAAGCCTGTACTTGGCCAGACAGCATTATCCTCCGTTTCAATGAGTTCAGAAGATGAAACTAGGGCAAACTCAGAGAGGTTCTGAGGCGGGCCTGAAGCTACACAGCTTCGAAGGAGGAAACGTTGCTATACACCACTGTCCAGCTGATTATTCTCTGATGTGAGTTTCAAAAGAAAGGCACAGGGGTGCACGGGACTCGAACGTTCAGTGGCCTAGAACTGTTCCCCTGGCCAGCTCATGGTGACACACATACAGACGAAGGACCCAGGGAATGGGGAAACAGGGCCTGGGCCCCAGGCTGGTCAGTAATCAGTTTATTTCTCTGCCCTCCCCAGTGTAGTCTCATTTCTCCCTTTCTTTACAGCACAATCATAGTTGGTCGTAGTCCCAGCCATCATAGTTCCATCATCCTAGTCTCCTAGTAGACCTCAAAGTCCTCTACTTTGTTATATCCGCTCTTTCCCTTTACAGCACAATTATATAGAAATCATGAAGGGTGGGGTACGCATAGATGGGATTGAACACTGTCACAACAACAAACAGAGGTAGAGATCCTCCTTCAGGAGAAGTTTGAGATCAAAATCTGAGGGTTCAGCCCTCCAGATTACTAGGAGATCCACTCAAGGGCGGGATTCCATCCAGGGTGTACTGCTTTCTCCTTCCCTCCTCTGCTAATCCATTTAAACAGTCATAATAAATTTACTTCTTATAATATTTCTAGTCATTTTCTATGAACTCGGTGGCTGGTCCTGGAGGTCTTCATGACCTCTTATTATGACATCTTATTATCTCATTCCTACTTTGGACAAACTGGCAGGTTACTGAATGTAGCCTGCTCGCACGGCAGAGTCTGGCAAACTCCCTGTGGCGTACCCAGTATGCCAAATACCAGTAACAATGATGGGTCTCATTCTCCTAAAGAGCCTTGAATATAATCTCAGGGCTAGAATGAAGGAGACGTTACTGGGGCCTGCTCGAGGCAATCGACGAATAACAGGATGATTTGTGATTTGATTTGTGATTTCTATGAATATAATAATATATATTAGGCTTAAAGGTCGGCTCTCCCTGGGTACATCTCATTATATATCCCAGACCACAGTCCTCAGGCCAGGTTAGTGTTTCCTAACTCCAGCAGGGTCCTTATTCAGTTACTTTTTGGGGGGTCTTGAGTTTTTTCCATGGCCATGCTCTTAACTTATACTTATGGTGCTTAACTTGTCCCCTTTTGATGCCAGCATAGCTTACAGCTTGCCCTGGGGCCATCCAGTCTCTTCATTGGGATCCTCCTTTTGGTAGTGTTGAGGAAGTAAGGGCAACTGAGGCTTAAGTCAGGTAAATATGATAGATGCCCAGGAGTAAAAGTTATTGGAGTCAATTAACTCCCATGTTACAGAAGCATAGCATCACTGTCTTCCTGTGTCTTTACAAAAAGGATATTGCTAAGCAAGGCATGCAAATGACAAAAAGGAAAGAGAAAAGCAATATAGGATTATTAGTGCTTGATGGAGTTGGGTGTGCCTCCAGGGCACTGTTGTAAGAGTAGCTCAATGAACCTAAGCTCCCTGTGGAGGAGCAAGGACAGCCCAATATTATCCAACTCTCCAGCACCAGAGTCAAGTAACTTGGAAGGGAGGTCATTTCTGGTCCGTGGAGACTTTTATTGTCCAGAGCAGCCTGTGCTGATTGGCATGTAAAGCAGAAGAGCACAGAAACTCACTAGAGAGCAGTCAGCTTGGTAGTGATGGGGCATCCCCCAACCCTGCCCCAGGCGTTCCTGCCTGTCCCCAGCCTTGTGTGCAAATGTGGCTGCAGAGATGGCAGTGGTCAGCTCTCTTTCTCCTGTGGGACTTGGTCTTTGCTGTGAGTCATGGGACCCAGTGGGAAGAGCTTTCCTCCCGTAGACAGGCCCCTGTTGAATATACTGAGTGCAGGCTTTCGGGATTATTCCACCAGAAAACAAAGCTGTGGATGTCAAGAGTAACTATTGGAAAATAACTATTGGAAAAAAGTAGGGTAGGTGTCCTTTGGGATTTCTAAATAGGAACGGCCGAGGACAGGCGGTCTGGAAAGGGTGCTATGGGACAGATCTGGAATATTCTATATTTTTGGCTTAAGCAGTTGGGCTCAGTGCACATTTATAATTTTTTTGATGATATTTTTGTTGTGGGCTGGAGCGATAGCACAGCGGGTAGGGCGTCCGCCTTACAAGCGGCCAACATGGCCGACCCGAGTTCGATTCCTCCGCCCCTCTCGGAGAGCCCGGCAAGCTACCGAGAGTATTCGATATGCCAGACACAGTAACAACAAAGTCTCCAATGGAGACGTTACTGGGCCCGCTCAAGCAAATCGACGATCAACGGGAGGGCCTTTACTTTACTTTACTTTACTTTACTTATTTTTGTTGTGGGCTGGAGCGATAGCACAGCGGTAGGGCGTTTGCCTTGCACGCAGTCAACATGGACAACCCGAGTTCGATTCCTCCACCCCTCAGAGAGCCCTGCAAGCTACCGAGAGTATCTCGCCCGCACGGCAGAGCCTGGCAAGCTACCCGTGACGTATTCGATATGCCAAACACAGTAATAACAAGTCTCACGTTGGAGATGTTACTGAGCCCACTCGAGCAAATCGATGAACAACGGGAGGACCATGATACCATGATGCCGTGATATTTTTGTTGTGGTGGTGGTGATGCTGGGATAGAACCAGTAGCCTCGGAGAAGGTCTTCCCACCTCAGCCATATCTCCTGCCCTGAAGATGTTCATAAATGGCTAGGTTAGAAGGTGGCATAATATTCATTGTTCTGATTAAAAGAGAGTCCCAGTGGCCAAGGACAAGGGTCACTCTGACATTTGCTGTCACTGACAGACCTTCTAAGGGTCTTCATTTTCTTTCCTAGGAAATGAAGATGATGATGATAATGATGATGATGATGATACTGTGTATCTGTGAGATACTTGTGAGGAAGAAGACATAGATACACAGTATACAAATACAGCCTATGCTATAGCATATTACATATGTCACCTCTAAATATTCTAAGTACATTACAACGTATAAGTCATTAATATTAATGCTGTGTTATAAACATAGAAGGAATATCTGTGTATGGTGCTTAGAAGTGGGTCTGACCCGTAAGTAAATTAGATGTTTAATAGAGTGGGTACCTTTGTTATTTTAATTCATTGTAGTTTAGTTATTGTAACTGGAAGGGAGGAGGATGCTAATGCCAATGGAGTGACTCATCTGCCTTACAAGCATATGGTCATGAGTTTGACTCCCAGTGCTACCTCATGCATCAAGTGTGATCTTGGAAGCTCTGCTGTGATCACAGCTGAAGAGTGTGATGCCCATGGCACATGGGAGTGAGTGCCACAACAGAGAATTGCCCCCTATGAGCCCCTTGGCCAAGTATGTGAGTACTTCCCCAATGGCGTGGGCACCATGACAGCCAAGCATGTGTACGACCCCCATCATTGCCTTATGAGCACTGACACCTCCCCTCCAATGTGCAGGATTGGGAATTTTAAAAAAATTGAGAATAAATTTCTTTTAAGAATGATAGTGTGGGTGCCAGAGAGATAGTAAGGGCACTTGCCTTGCACACTGCCAACTGACATTCGATTCCCAGCACCCCACTGGGTCCCCCAAGCCCCACCAGGAGTGAGTGCAGAGCTAGGAGTATGCCCTGAGCACTGCCGGGTGTGGCCCCAAACCCTCAAATAAAAATAAAAGTGATAAGTTTCTGTTAAAAAAAAATAGAGTCCCCCCTCCCCCTTTTTTTCTTCCCCCTCCCACCTTCCCCAGACCATCTTCTGCAAAGGCTGCTATGCTGAGTAGCTCAGACCAGCGCCATGGTTTGGAGTTCCTGAGTTTTTTGTTTTTGTTGTTTTGTTTTTGTTTTTGTCTTTGCTTTTTGGATCTCACCCAGCAATGCTCAGGGGTTACTCCTGGCTCTGCACTCAGGGATTACTCCTGGTGATGCTTGGGGGACCCAGGATCGAACCTGGGTTGGCCGCTTACAAGGCAAACACCCTACCCGCTGTCCTATCACTCCAGCCCAGGAGTTCCTGGGTTTTACTCTTCAGGGGCTCCAAATTGGCATCTCAGCAGCCCTGTCTGATTGGAAGGTCATGGGATTTGGGGAGTTGTACCCGTGTTCTCATTCCAGCTGGAGCTAGCTGTCTTTCAAAAAGTGTTACCAGCTGCCACTGCTGCTGAAGGAACTTGCCCCGTGGGAGGGAGCCTTGGTGGGAAGGAACCCTGCGGCCTCCATCTGGCCCAGGACCCCCAAGGGAGCCATGCCGTCATGCAGGAGGGGGGCGTCTTTTATGGAAGCAACACTTCCACTGTCACCAGAGACCCCAGGCAGTCCGAGGCGTTGGTGCCACTGCAGGGGACTCCAGGGAGACATTCCTTGGTCCCTTCAGTAGCAGCTCCTGAGGAAAATTTGGAGAGATGGTTCTTGTGGCTATTTCTCACATTAACTCTTATTATAATTAGAAAGATGCGGTTGGGTCCTTTTTTAGCAACTGCCTCTCCACAGGAAGTAATAAAGTGCAGGAGCATTGTTCTCCTGGTCCCATTTGACAGGAGGCCCCCAGAGAGTTCTCTGGGAAGGAGTGGGGGAGGCGCGCGCCGGACATCTGGAGCCTGAGGCAGTGTGAAGGGGTGTTTAGCTCGTTCCACGCAGATGAGGAGACGGATGCCCGATGCCCAATGCCACTCCCTGCTGGCGTGCCTGAGACCAGATCCCGCGGTCCCTCCCTCCCCACTCCGTCCCAGCCCCCTTTAGGGCCCCATGCAGCAGGGAGCACTAGAACTTTCTACATTCTGTCCCTACATTGAAGGGACAGCCAAGGCCTCTAGAATCACCTGCACAGGGGTCATGAGCTCTCCACCCATGGCTGTATGAGTGGTTCTCACGCTGCTGAGTGATTTCGATGGAACCTTGTGTGGGTCGAGGCTGATGTCCCGAAGAGGCCGAGAGGCCAACGTCAGAACACGCATGGGGAGAAGAGGGAGAAGAGGCCTGTCTGCACAGCCTGTCCCCTTGGCAGCAGGTGAGAGCCGCTCTTCCCAGGGGCTCAGGTGGCTTGCCTCACATCAGACCCAGAGATTCCCTGGCCCCCCACTGCCCCTACACACACGTGCACACACACGCACACAAACACATGCACACACACATTTATTACTCTTCTGCAAGATGGCAGGGCTGGACCTGGTCTCTCTCTGTCTCTTTCTTTCTCTCTCTCTCTCTCTCCATCTCTCCATCTCTCCATCTCTCTCTCCATCTCTCTCCCCTCTTTGTCTCTCTTCCTCTCTTTCTCCCTCTCTTCCCTGTCTGTCCCCCTTCCTCCCTCCTTCCCTCCTCCCTCTCTGGATCTTCCTCTCTCTCTCTCTCTCCTTCTCTCCCCCTCCCTCTCTTTCTCCCTCCCTCCCTCCCTCCCTCCTTCCCTCCCGCCCTCCCTCCCTCTATCTCTCGTTCTCTCTCCCATTCTCTCTCTCCCCTTGTCTCTCTCTCTCGCTCTTCCCCCCTCCCTCCCATGCTCCTCTCTCTCTCCCCCTTCTCCTATCTCTCTCTCTCTCTCTCTCTCCCCTCACCCCCACCCCCACCCCCACCACCTCAGTGTCCCTGCCAACCTAGCTCTACACGGCATAGTGCTGCATCCTGTCCTTGGACTCCCAGCCTCCCCATGCCTCAATTTCCTCAAGGGTCATCTGAGGTCGAGTGCTCTATCAAAGCTACTGAAAGAGATTCAAGTGAGCAAACCCTCCACCAACTTTCCAGCGTTTGTCCAGATGTCAGTTTCCGTACAACTTTTTAGGTTCGGGACACTGTTGTGCTGGACTCTCTTCTCTCCCTCAGAGCCTGTAGTCGCTGCGGCCCCTGACCTCAGGCTGGCCCTCCCTGTCTGAGCTGAAACTCTCTGGGCCTCCCTCCTGGCTCCAAAGTGAAGCAAAGGCCGCTCTTCCTACTGCAAGGCTTCGAGACAGGCTTGAGCCCAGCTCCCAGGCTGTGATGGCCCAGTTGACTTGCCTCTACTCTCTCCCCACGGATCATCAGGGGCTGACATGGGTCTTGTCTCTCATGGAAGTCAGTCTTCCTACCCGGTTTCAGAGTGCTCGCCCTGGCCTGGCTGGTGGGCTCTGAAATCTCAAGCTGAGCCAGGTTGGCACTTGTGACAGGTTTGCCCCCAACTCACAAGAGAGCTGCGTCAGGCCAGCGGTGTGACAGCTGCTCGGTGCAGGCCGCTCCCACTGGCCCATGGAATACACACCTGCCTTGTAGGGATGCTTGAATGGGAGCGTGCGGGGCCCTCAATCTCTTCCTGATGTCCACTGTGCCCCAGACAGGTGCCGTCCCAGCCAGTCCTGTTCCCTGGGATCCCCGGGGCCCTCCACTCCCCACTCTACGCCTCCAGGACTGTCGGGCAGAGGCAACCACCTGCACACCGCTGAAGGCCCTTCTGAAGCTCATTCGAGGAAAAGGCTCCCCAGTATATAAAGGGAAAACGGTTTCCCGTCCTATGCCCCAGCTGTGGTACTCCAGTTTGGGGAGAGTTGGGATCCACCGAGGGTCCTTTGAAAGCAGATGTGGCCCGTTCTGGCCCCAGTTGAGCCCACATACTCACTTAAGGCTGAAAATTCTCTCTCAGCCGTTTCCAAGAGACGCTTGGGCCACTGTTCTAAGGGCTACTCTTTGCACACAAGGCCAGTAGTGATGGTAGAACACAGAAATCATCTTACTGTTGTTGTTTGTTGGGTTCTGGGTTACACGGGATAATTCAGTCTCATTGGAAGCAAAAATTCTGATTCCCTCCTATACAAAGGACGTTGCATGATTCAGTAACTCAGCTGCCGTTCCAAGTTGAAAGTTGCCGTTCGTTGCAAGTCGAGCCCAGGTCTGGGTAATGCCAAACTCCTTCCCTGCCTGCAGTGTCACTTAACTGACTTGTTTTTGTTTTGTCTTGTTTGGCCAGGGGGATTGTGAGGAAGAGCTGGCAGGAGTGGGGTGGGGGTGGCAGGGCAGTTGGGCCACCCTGCATCGCTGGCAGTGTTCATGCTGACTCCTGGGCTCTGTGCTCTGAAATCACTCCTGGTGGTACTCCAGGGGGCCCATATGTGGTGCCAGGGATTAAAGCCAGGTCGACCTCATGCAAAGCCTATGCCTTACCCAGTACCATCATCTCTGCAGTTCCCGTCACTTGCCCTTTGATACTTTGTTCTGGTGGTGCCTGGGATCAAGTCTCACACAAGACACATCCCTGGCCCTTGACTGCCTCTTTTGTGCTTCAGCTTCCTGCTGCGTCCCCGCACCCCACCCCACCCCCCTGCTCCACCTCCACTGGTCCAAGATGGGAGACTGGCAGGATTTATTGCAAGAGGCTTGCAAATGGGAATGTAAAGCAGCTGGCCTGCAGACCGAAAGTCTCGCCTGTTATTCAAATGGATTTTTGTGATAAAGATGCTTGGATAACGGGCTGTGCTGGAGAAGACTGGTGTGGAAGGTTGGTTTCTCACACGGGGGACTCTGGGATGCTGAAAGAACAGCTGCTCCTCTCAAGGAGCCGTTTGGATGGGACGATGAGCTGCTCGTACCCGACAGGATTTGGAAGGACTGTGCTAAAGCCAGGTGTCCAGTTCCCTTTATTATTATTATTATTTCTTTTTTCAGCCTGGGCCTCAGGAGAGAGGAGGGGAGACTCATTTGGTTCTCTTTGGAAGAGAGAGTGCTGTCTGGAAAAAAGTAACATTGTCTGTCCTGGGTCCCGAATCCAACAGGAATTCAGGGTCTGCTTGCAGCTGGGCACAAGCTCTGCTCCCCCACCCCCTGCTCCCCTCCCCCAGCCCTGCCCCCTCACCTGCCCACTCTCCAGGCCTGCTGTCTCTCTCTGCTTCCTTCCCGTCCCTCTTCCTGCTCTGGGCCAGCCAGGCCAGCCCTTCCTCCGGGACCTGTTCTGTCCTGCCCCTGGCTGTCTTCGCCCTCCTGTGTCTCCTCTCACTGTCTGGTGTGCATTTTGCTTTCCTGCAGTCTCTCCAGAGCAAGGTTTTTCTCCATGGTGCAGGAACTTCTTCTTGCCCGGGCACTGTGCTCATCAGCTTTTAGAACTAAACTCTTGGTTGTGGCCGCCCTGGGCTCAAGTGGGCAGCTTGCGTCTTCCCACCAAGCTCTGGCCACTGTCTCTGAGCAGCTGGAGAGGCAGCCGTGGGGGCTGGGAGGAGGAGGAGGAGGAGGAGGAGGAGGAAGAGGAGGAGGAGGAGGAGCAGGGATCACTCCTCATCCAGAGCGCAGGGGAGAGACAGTGAGAGGGAAGAAGGAAACAAGTTCATCTTCACTCTTCTTTCACCCACCTCTCCTGTGTCCCCATCTTTGGGGTGCTGTTTGTTCACTCTGTTTACGAAACCCCCTTCTTTTCCCTCACGACTCCTCGACCTTTTTGTCCTTATCACCCCAGAGGAGAAAAATTAAAATCACCCAACGGAGTTTGGTAGATTGACGTTAAGTGTAAATGAACTGAATTCTCCTAACACAGTGACTACGAAGGACCCTGGTCTTGGTGGGTAGGGCTGAGCTTTGGGAAGACCACACGCCCATTCCAGCTTGGAAGGACTTGAGCCTCCCTCCTTTAAGGGTCAATTCCTCAGGGTGGGTGAAGTGGGCATTCTGCACCCCAGATCCTCCCTGTCATCTGTTTGACAATCCATCTACTGCTGTTAGGGCTCCCAAATATCCCACCCTCTGCCTCTCACACCCCTCCTGGCTCCTTCTCCATCTGCCTCCCGAGCCCCTTGGCCACACCTCCAGGGCCTGGCCTCAGATGCCCAGATAAGGTCACATCTTGACAGAACCAGATGAGTGGGGAGCAGCTAGATCTGCCAAGATGCTGGGAGAAAATAGGAATGAAAGGGAAGTGTGTGGGAGGGTGGTGGGGACCCAGGAAGCAAGGCCACCCATAGGGAAGCAGACCTTCCAATTCTCTGCATCCCGGTGATTTGAGTTTCCTGTCACTAAAATCTTTATCTATTTATTTATTTTGCTTTTTGGGTCACACCCGGCGATGCTCAGGGGTTACTCTCCTGATTCTGCACTCAGGGATCACTCCTGGTAGTGCCCGGGGGTCAAACCCAGGTCAGCTCCATGCAAGGCAAACACCTTCCCCACTGTGCTGTTGCTCCGGCCCCTGTTGCTAAAATCTTAACATCATACCCAACACGCTCTTTTGAGAGTCTCGGCCTCTGGGGGAGCTGGTGCCAGCTGCAAAAGGCTAGTCGCAGGAGTGGGGAGCCATTACCCCCGGAGTGGCCACCAGAGCTGGGGTGCAGTTGGGGGTGGTGGTATGGTGTGGAGCGAGACAGAGCTGGTGTTAAGCAGACACTTCCTTTTGGTAGTGATTCTTTTTCCGCCTTTCCTCTCACTTGTCCCTTGCACATCAGCTCCCTGGGGCTCTGTGTCCTGCCCTGACTGTCCCTTTGCTGCTTGGCTGAAGCCTGATCACTCGCTCACCCCCACTCCCTGTGGATGCCCGGTGGGCCCAGCCTTGTGGCTCATTCTTCTGGTCACCCAGGCCTGACCCCCCGGGTGGGTCTGCTGCTGCTTCTGCTGTCCAGTCAGGACGCCGTGCACAGGGTTGAGAGATGATCTTTTCCCCTCTGGCACTGCCCAGGTTCACTCGGCCTTCAGCAAGTACTTCCCTCCCCTCCCTTGCTCTCCCTGCTCCAGTGCTCCCCACCCTCTTTCCTTCCTGCCCTGCCCTCAGGATTTGGAGTTAATTTTTATCAAACCCAGGATTGTGCTGGTTCCTTGGTGCACTGAATACTTCCCGCAGTTCTGTGCAACTGGGTATGACCCTGCCCCCACCTGAACTCTCTGCTTTTCACTGATCCCCATGAAGAGGATTCCCTTGATCTCACCCTCACCTGTGCCTCTAGGCTGTCTCTACCCGAGACATCCCAGATGCTGCTGGGTCAAAGGCTCTCCAGCACAGCTGTGACTCTGACTCTTTGGGCTGTCTTGAGCAGATCATTTTTCTGAGCCTCATCTTTCATTGAGCCCGTGAGTAGCACTTGTGTGTCTCTCTGATGGACTGGTCACAGTATATATTCAATAGGGAAGGAACTGGACCTGGGTCCTGCCTCTGGAGACGCGGCTGGCCCATGTATGAGGAGGTATAATGGTGATCACGCCCAGGGCATTGGCTTGTCGTGCAGAATCAGTGCTGCAAGGCAGGTCCATGGCTGTATGTCAGGGACTAGTCACCTGACCTTAGATTTTCTGCTCTGGAGTCAAAAATATTCCCTGTACATTTCTAACTTTGTTCTGTGTACCTTGAGCCTTCTATGCATTTAAATACTCACTCTGATCTTGATGGTCTGGTGAGAAAGGTATCTTATCCATGACATATTTCCAAACTTGGAGTGTGGCTTAGTCCTGGAGGGGTCCAAGAATACTTCAACACCTTTTAGAATACTGTTTCTCAAGGTGTGGATCATAAACCCCCAGGTCTCAAGATTGTCTCAAGGACCCCCAGAGTCAAACTGATTTTCACAATACAAAGGTAGTTGGATTTTTTCATTGTATTGGCCCTAGGAGTATAAGAATGATGAGAACACAATCAAGGCAATAATTAATCACCAACCCACAGTCCTCCTGCATGCACACACATACATACATATATAAACACGCACATATCATAAAAAGATGCAACTTTTCACATTGAGAGTCCTTAAAGCAATAAAAAAATTTATCTTTACTAAGGTACAACCCTTGAATGCATACATAGTCTATGTGATGTATAATGCACTCTAGAACTTCTGAAGGAAAAAAATGGCCATGCTGTTCTTTGAGTTGCCAGCTAAGCTAGCTCCCCTTTTGCACCTAATACCATTTAACTTGGAAAAGTCTCACAAATTATGATTGTCCAGGGCCAAAGAGTAGTACAGGGGATAGGACACTTGCCTGCTGCATAGCCAACCTGGGTTTTGTCTCTGGCACCATGTATAGTCCCTTGAGCCCCACTAGGAATGATCCCTAAATGCATGCCATGAACACTGCTGGCTTAAAAAAAAAACAAAAACCACTGGTGTGGTCCAAAGATGGTCCCCACTGAACCCCCCAAAATAAAACCCTGATTTTTTGGACTTGGATAGTAGGTAGACAGCTATGGGGGGGGGGGGGGGGGGAATTACAGAATCAAACCACACGTCAAGAAAAGTAAGTGTTGGTGCAGAGGTGATAGCTCAGGGTTCAGGAAAACATGCCTTGCCTGTGTAGCATGCTGCATTTGATCCCTGGTATCACATGACCTCTTGAGCATGCCTGGCGTGGCCTTAGTGACCCCGATCCTGCTGGGCCTCAGCAGCCCACACTGCTCCACTCAAGTGAACCATCAGGTCAATGGGCGGAGTATCACTGGGTGAGACCCTGGACCCCTTGAGCACTGCTTGCAAGGTTCCTCCTGCCCTCTCCCTACAGCAACAAAAAATCAGTGGTGTGTATTTTTCACCCATGAGAAAACACTAGCTTTTAAGCACAGTGTGGAATTTTGGGGAAACTTATAACTACTACTAGTTGCTTGACACCTTCATTATATTTGAAGCCTGGGGGGATGAGATCAGCAGTCATGTGAGAGAGTGTGATCTTTTGATGATGTGCGATGGGGCTGGGAAACATTTGGGGAAGCCACAGACCTCAGTGAGCTGAAGTTTCTCGGCAATGTGTGAAGAAAAAGCCTATTCAAGTGAGAGGTCTATTTTATTACTAGTTTTTTTTTGTTTCTTTAAAAGTATAAAACCTCCAGAATTCAGTCACCGCCATGCTCATGGCTGTTCTCCACAGGCTCAGACGAGCCTCACCCATGAGTGAATCTGCTGCATAATTGTATTCTAAATTTTAGAATTCCTGGAGCAACATGTCATAGTCTGCACCACTAATGTACCAAAAATAGCACACAACATTTAATTGGGTTTAAAGCAGAAGGCAACCAATCTTATGGGGGGAATATATATATATATATACACACACACACACATATGTATATATACATGTATATAAGTACACAAGGCTCAACCTTTAACAAACACATTAGGAATATCTTATCCAAGGGCTTACTGACTTCAGGATAAAGTTCAATCTTCACACGCTTTCCTCTAAGGAAACTTTACTGGGCCATTTTTAGCAGATTATTCATAACAAGCAATACAAAATGAATTGTTTTGGTTCTGCTTTGGGAGGCATGGTTTGGAATTTAGGGTGGAACTTTCGAAATATGATGGTGAGAAGGTGCAATGGTGGTGGAATTGGTGTTCAAATATTAAATGTAATGAATTATTATGAACAACTTTAAAAAATAAAATTAAATTAGAAAAAATGAAAAACAACTTTCCCTTACCCATCCCTTTCTGGCTGCTGTTGGTTCCGCAGTGACTGGGAATCTCACACACTTAGTCGTGGTGCTACACCTTAGTTGTAGAGCACTGTGTGGGCTGCATCCTGGTTGTCTAACCAGCCAGGACACTGCTTGGTGCTTCAGCTCTCCAGAGAGAGCTGCAAGGATAGTGCAAGAGATGGAACCTGTCTGACCAGCCTCCTGGTGCTCCACTGCTGACTGACTCCTGGCCCCAACTCATCACATCTAAAGCAGTCAAGTTGGAGAAGCTGCTTGAAAGTGTCAGTTCACCTTTAAGAAACTACCACTTGCGAGCTAGGGATGTGGCTTAGTGGTAGAATACTTGCCTTTTATGTGTGAGGTCCTGGGTTGGATCCCTGTCATTGCAAAATAAGAAACTACCGCTTGCTATGCTTGAGTGTAATCTCAAAGAAGAATAGTCAGAGTTATCTGAAAAGTTGTTCTGTCTTTAGGTGAGGGACGCCACACTTTTTTCATTTGCTCCAACCAAAACAACATATCATAAAAGATTGGACTACACAAGCAAAGAGTAAAAATCCAGCTGTAGTCAATTAAAGTCATTTGCAGAGAGATGGCATGAAAAATGGTTTACAAAAATGTCAAACATTTCTGCTCTTGATGTTTTTGCTTTGGGAAGATAGAGTTTTTCTTTTCTTTGCTTCTTTCTTTTTCTTTTTCTTTTTTTATTTGCTTTTTAGATTACATTCGGCTATGGTCAGGTCTTATTCCTGGCTCTGCATTCAAGAATTACTCCCGGTAGTGCCCTGGGACCTTATGGGATGAGAATCAAACCCAGGTCAGCCTCATGCAAGGCAGATGCCCTACCCACAGTACCATCACTCCAGCCCCTAGATAGAGTTTTTCATAAAACAGCATTTGTTAAATGTAATGGATTTTTTGTTATATTTTTAACATGTTCGAGCGGGCCCAGTAATGTCTCCATTGGAGACTTTGTTGTTACTGTGTCTGGCATATCGAATACTCTCGGTAGCTTGCCGGGCTCTCCGAGAGGGGCGGAGGAATCGAACTCGGGTCGGCCATGTTGGCCGCTTGTAAGGCGAACGCCCTACTGCTGTGCTATAATAAGTCTTTCGTAAAACCTGTGCCTTATCTTCTCATTGTAAAACTGTCAGTCGATGAAGCCAGAGAAGCTGAAGACCTTAGCGAGCATCCATTTTGAAGAGTGTATAGGGCTTCTGAGGTTGAAATGCTGGGGACCAGAACTGTGCCTCTGTGAATGGCTAAGTCCTCTCCCAGAATTGTTCCATGAGTATCACCGTGGTATGTGTTCTCTGGCATTGCGTCGCTAGTACAGACAAAGTGGGGACAAAAAGCATGAAGTGATTACAGAATAGTGTGCA
Organism: Sorex fumeus; assembly: GCF_029834395.1. Taxonomy (NCBI): domain Eukaryota; kingdom Metazoa; phylum Chordata; class Mammalia; order Eulipotyphla; family Soricidae; genus Sorex; species Sorex fumeus. The sequence goes on along the minus strand of NW_026606068.1, from coordinate 312,353 downwards.
GTGCCCTGCCAGCCAGCCTGCGACAGTCCAGCTAGGGGATGCAGATTATTGTAAGTGAGTCAGAGATGCCAAGAAGAATGTTTTAATGAAGAGGGTGAAGAACATGGCACTGTGCCTTTGGCCCCTTCCTAAAAATTCAGCTTCTGCCCAGGGAAGAGCCTGGACTGCTTCTTAAAAGTGGGTCACCGTGTGCCCACATTTATACCTCCAACGCAATGTGGCTAGAAGAGCCCCTTACTCAGATCCTTGTGTCCTTCCAGGCCTCTGTGGGCTGTGGAAACTTGAACTCATTTATTTATTTAGATCCGGGGGCCGTACTTAGTGGTATGTACGGGTGACTCCTGCCTTGGTGCTCAGGGAGCCATGCAGTGTCATCTTGGCCCTTGGCCTCTTGCATGCAAAGCATGTGCTCCAGCCCAGGAGCTACCTCTCTGATTTTTTTAAAATGATTTTGGAATCATTTATTTTCTTATTTTTAAGATTTATTTATTTATTGAATCACCATGAGATACAGTTACAAAGCTTTCATGACTGAGTTTCAGTCATACAATGATCGAACACCGCCCCCCGCCACCACCAATGTCCCCAGGATCCCTCCCACCATCCTCACCCCACACCACCCCCTGCCTCTATGGCAGACACTTTTCCTTTTTACTCTGTCTCTACCCTGAGTACCATAGTACTCTCTATTATGGTTTGCAGTACAGATACTGAGAGCCCATGATTTTTGGTCCTTTGTCTCCTTTCAGCACACATCTCCCTTCCAAGTGGTCCCTCCAGTGATCATTGACTTAGTTATCCCTTTTCTATCCCAGCTGCCTTTTCCCCTCAACCATGGGGCTATCCTCCTGGAGCCACCTCTATGGTCCCACTCCAGAGATATGACCAGTGTAATCCCATCCTTGTAAGAACTGGTGAGCCGACCCCACCCAGGGCAGGGAGCTGGCATGTGGCTCCTGACTCTGTGGGTTGAAAAGACAGTCATGGAAGAGGACAAGAGCAGGAGCGTTGTGAGGAAGCAGAGTGAGGACACCCAAGATGGATGTGATGCAGCAGCCAAGCTGTGTGTCATGAAGGGATCCCATGTCCTGGGCTGGTGGGACATCCGAGAGGTCCACCCCCAAGGTGCCTTTTGGCCCGTGAACTGCTCATTTGGGGGAGAGCAGGGTCTTAAAGACATCTGTCCCCAGTGCCATTATTGTCTTGCGTCTGCTTCTGTGTGAGGTCTCCCCACAAGTCTGTAGCTTTCCAGTCAGGAGGTTAGCCGACAGGAAGTTGCCTGGAAGGCAGCCCCAGGGACAGGAGATGGGTGGAGCAGCCTGGGAGGAGATGGCGCTCAGGCCTGACTGGGCTTGAGTATAGAGTCTTCAAGGCCAGACAGCAGTGTGTGTGTGTGTGTGTGTGTGTGTGTGTGTGTGTGTGTGTGAGAGAGAGAGAGAGAGAGAGAGAGAGAGAGAGAGAGTGAGAGAGAGAGACAGACAGACAGACAGAGACAGAGACAGAGAGACAGAGAGAGACAGAGAAAGACAGAGAGACAGGGTATATGTGTATATTGATATGTGTGAGTGTGAATGGTGGGGAAGGTGTGACTGTGTGTTGGTGTGATAATACGTGTGTGTGAGAGTGTTGGTGTGAGGTATGTGAGAGTATGTGTGAGAGAATATGAGAGTATTGGTGTGAGGTGTGTGTCTATTGGTATGAGGTATGTGTGAGTGTATATGAGTGTGTGTGTTGGCGTGAGGTGTGTGAGTCTGTATGAGTGTGTGTGTTGGTGTGAGGTGTGTGACTATAAGAATGTGAGGTGTACGTGTGAAAGTATGTGTGTTGGTGTAAAGTGTGTGTGAGAGTATATGTGTGTTGGCATGAGGTGTGTGTGTGTGTGTGTGTGTGTGTGTGTGTGAATATATTGGTGTGAGGCTGTTGTAGTCATGGTGTCACCTCCACCGTGTTGCTATTTGCTGAGCTCTGCTGACACGAGAACACGGGGAATCCGATGACTCTGTCCCTGAGAAAGCCCTTGACTGGGGAGGAAGTGGTTTTATTGTTTGATGTGTGTTGCCCTGTGGGCAGTATTCTACAGCAGTACCCCTGAGAATCGGAGTGGGATTTGGGACTTCTTGTCCCCCTGCCTCTCAACAGAACATTCTCAGGCAAAGTATGGAAAGTTTAAATAAGAATCGTTGACCTCAAACCAACTGGAGGTGGTCCAAAAGGCAGAATTGTTGTAGGGGTCCTCTGACCCTCAGCCACACCCTTTGCTCTCCTCTGCTTGAGGTGTCGGTCAGGTGTGGCCTGTGGAGCTTTGTTTTTGTGTTATTCATACTTGAGTTATTTTTCTTCCACAGTGGATTTAATTTATGTCTTCTGCTGCCTGACTCAGCTGTGTTCGCATACAGGCCAGAGGGCTGCCTTCCTGTCCTGCTTTTGCCTTGCACCGGCCTACTCAGCCAACTACATCTCCACACCTCCCTGTGAGGCACAGGGGTGGGTCCCTGCCTTCTCAGGGTCTGGAGCCCGACAGTGGGGCAAATTAAGACACAGGAAGGAAAAAAAAAATAACACGATAGAAATCATTCTGGCCAGCCTGGCTTTTTGCGTTGTTCCTGTTAATTTTTAACTCACCCCAGTGTGATACTAAGAGTTAGAAGGAGCCAGGTATTGAAAAGGGTGAGCAGAGGTAGGAAGCTGACTAACACATTTCTGTGGACCTTAGCAAAATGTTAGCCATTGAGAGATTGACTTTATCTCTCTGGGCCTCAACGAGAAGGCCCTGGCGATTACAGGCCCTTCTTCTTGGCATGGACATGAGCGTCCAGTGAGTGAGAGTGTCATTCCACAGACCACCATCTACTTGTCTCTGCTCTGCTCCTTCACGTCAGTGCTCGGGCTGTGGTCAAATCCAAGATTGGCAAATGCTTACCACTGTGCCGAGGGTAGAGTCAACTCTTCAATCACGAATACCCTTGGTTGCTATTGTGATTTGAGGGAGATGCTCCCAATTTCAGAACTTCCGAACAGAGTCTGCCCAGGAGAGGATGGAGAAATGCCGGCCTCGCAAAAGCGTGCCCCGTGTGCAGGTCTCAGCCCCGCACGACTGTCCCTACAGAGAGTGGGGGTCTGGGCATAGATACAGTTTGCAGAGTCGTGTGTGGTGCTTTCCACACAATCCACACGCAGAGCCTTGGGGTTACGTGCCACTGAGAACAATGCACATGTTTAGCCTGGTAAATCAATGGGCATCTTTTTTTTTTTTCTGTAGGGCATTCATTTTCAACATAAGAGCGTTGGAGGACTGTTTGTTAGAACTGGTCACATGTTAAGTTGTGAAAGTGCATTTTGTAGGACTTCCATACCAGTGAGCGTTAGGACTGTGGAGATAAAATAATGGAAGAGCCGGCGGTGAGTAATTGTTATGAAAATCTGAAATTTTATGGGACGTGTAAGGCCAGACCTGTTCTTTTGAGCCCAGAGGCACCATTTTCAGCCAGACCATTTCTACCTGCTGAGTTTTTGCCCAGTTGGGGGGCTTAGGTATGTGTGGTTCAAGTTGCCCTTTTTCTGTGTTCCTCACGCTCCACATCTTTCTCCCCATGATGGCAACAGAATAACCTGCCCTGTGCCATGGGTTAAATGTTTCCTCCAAATCTGGGACCTTTGGGTGGGTTCCAGCTCCGCACGGTCAGCGCTGTATTTGCTGTAACCCTCGCTTCTGAATTTGCTTGGTCAGCTGCTCACTCTGCACCTTCTGGAAAGGCACCTTCTGCCAAGCTCTTCCAAGTGATATCAGCTCATTAAACTAAGAGTCCTGAGAACTGGCATTCGGTACTTCCTGAGACAGCATCTTGCTCTTTGGCTTCTTTTTCGCCAGTTAATTAGCAAATGTGTAAGGAGGACCAGCCATGAGCTTAAGTGTTCAGGCAGTGCGAGCAGGTAGATGAGGACCTGGTCCGATGGAGGCAACCTAGCAGATGTACCAAGGAAGCACAGGTCTCCCTGGCGCTGTTGCCGGTCTGTAAACAGTGGCAACTCCCTCCTTCCAGGGAACAGTAGACATCTGTCCAGGTGCAATAAATATCTAGGTAATGTGCAGTGGTGCTACTTTAGCTTATCTGAAGGATGGGGTAGGGTAAACGGGAATTTGTAGACTTTTTTTGAAAAAAAAAAAAAAGAAAAAGGCAGTGATCCTTGTTCTTATTTCTAAATTAGACTAAAAGAAGTGATGGCTGGTTTTGGAAGCCTTGTGGGATAGTGAAAAGCCAGAGGCCGGTGGTGAAAGAGCCCACACTGGGTGCTCAGTTCTGTCACTTGTAGATATAGTAGTTTGGGAGCAAGCTTTCTGGGCCTCAATATCCTAGTTTCTAAAATGTGAATTTTGGTTCTGTGTGACTTTGGGGATGTGTGTATCCCCAATGTTTAGAGTAGACATAGTAAGGGCTTAGCAATTAGTTATTGACCAAAACCAAAAAGATGGGTAGACGGATGGATGGATGGATGGATAGATGGATGGATAGACAGTTGGATGGGTGGACAGATGGTGGGTAGAAGGTCAGATAAATGGATGATTGGGATGAATGGATGGTGAAATTACTCTGGTTTGAGAAAGACGGAACTCTTCCTGCAAATCAGTATTAACGCCTACAGCAGGTCATATCTACCCATTAGCTTGCGGTTAGGTAGGCAGTTTTCACTTCTTAACTAGAGACCGAAGTAAGAAGCCATAAGCCCTTCTTCTGTTATTTTGTTGATCATTCTGTAAGTAACCAAAAAAAAAAAAAAAAAGAAGCTACAACTAATCTGAGTGCTAACAAATGGGACTTTATTTTCTCCACATCTTGAAAAAGTCTCAAGGGGGCGACTACAGCTGCCACTTACCAATTTTCATTCCTTTTCTCTCACTCTCTTTGCTGTGTGGCATTTTGAAAATACAGACTTGTTTTCCTGGGATCAGCCATGACTTAGATTTGTGCCTTGTGACCGGATTCCCCAGAGCACTTCTCACACTGCTCCTGTCATTCATGAGAAAAGCCTTTGTTTGCATCTTCACTAGTTCTCCCTCTGCTACCCTCCCCCCTGCCCCCACTCCCCAGTGAACAGGGCCCACTCTCAGTTTGGGGTACCCACCTTTCCTGGGCTCACAGCATTTCCAGTGCAACAAGCCAGGATTCTGGGAGCAGAGAAACATGGAGAGAATGCAGAGGAGGCCACACTTTCCCCCAGCAAATTGGGCTTGGGGATTGGAGGGAGCCAAAGATTCAGAAAGAGCCCACACTGGGTGCTCAGTTCTGTCACTTGTAGATATAGTAGGTTGGGAGCAAGCTTTCTGGGCCCCAATATCCTAGTTTCTAAAACGTGAATTTTGGTAGGCTCAAAAATTTACTTCCTAAGACTTTGCGATGGACTGGAGCAATAGCACAGCGGGTAGGGCATTTGCCGTGCACGTGGCTGACCTGGGTTTGATTCCTCCACCCCTCTCGGAAAGCCTGGCAAGCAACTACAGTCTCCCGCCCACATGGCAGAGCCTGGCAAGCTCCCCGTGGCGTATTTGATATGCCCAAAACAGTAACAGGTCTCACAGTGGAGACGTTACTGGTGCCCACTCGAGCAAATCGATGAACAACAGGAGGACAGTGCTACAGTGCTACAAGACTTTGCGATTTGTGTTAAGAGATTTAAGATTTTAAACTCCTAGTTGGGGTATGAGGATTGTGCTGGCTTTAAGCTGGGTAAAGACATTTTTTTCTTCAGTGAACCCTCTCTTTGTTGAATGGGTGAAGATTTTCCTTTCCTTACTTGAGGGGCACGTTAGGACCGCTACAGATCTCCACCAGAGTTTCCTGTGGCTTTGCCCTGCCCAGGCATAGGGCTGGAGCGACAGCACAGCGGTAGGGCATTTGCCTTACAAGCGGCCAACATGGCCAACCCGAGTTTGATTCCTCCGCCCCTCTAGGAGAGCCCTGCAAGCTACCAAGAGTATCTCGCCCGCACGGCAGAGCCTGGCAAGCTCCCCGTGACGTATTCAATATGCCAAACACAGTAACAAGTCTCATGATGGAGACGTTACTGGTCCCGCTCGAGCAAATCGATGAACAATGGGAGGACTGTGTCCCCACCGTGCCTGCTTGAGGGGCAAAAGCAAGGGAAAGGAGTTAAAATCTGAAATTTTTTTCTGGATTCAGACTTGGCCCCTGACTATTACCAGGTGCCCTGAGCTGAAATGGGCTGAAGGACTATTAACAAAAACTTCCCCGCCCAGTGCAGGGACAGAACATAGAAAGAGGCTGAGAGCTTGGGCGGGAAGCTTTGCCATTGAGGACTAGAATTTGAGGAGCATTGAAAGGTCACTGAAGTATAATTTGTGTTCATTCAGCCCAGGTTCTGTCCTCAGAGAGAGAAAGGAAGCCCCTTGCATCGCCCAACAGGGAAATTTGAAGACAGCGGTGGATTCAATTCAGTTTCACATACTCACACTCTGAGAATTCGGATTTGTGGTTAAAAACATGAAGAAAGAAAGAGATCCAAGTGCTCTTTGTGGGCACTTTTGATTTGGATGATCAAATGCTGACTCATCAGCATCGACCCTTTTCATCTTTTGGACCAGCTACCCAAAAACTCCCAATCCTAAACCATTAACTAAGATCCCATGGACCGCAACAATCAAAACCTGGGGGCTTTCAGCCAACACACATATACATAAAACTAGTCATGGAGATTTGTCTGTGCCCTTGCGCCTTATTTAGTTGAAGCGGGAACAGTGGAGGTGTGTGATAATCACTGCTCTATACAAGCTGTTCTCTGATGTGGGTCCTGTACTCTGCTATACCTGCTTCATACCTGAGTGAATGAAGGTAAACCCTCTCTTGTTTGTAGGTGAGGATTTTGAAGTGGGGCAGGCAAAAGCCACAAAATATGTGACTTTTTTTTTTAAGTAAAACATTTTTAGGCTGGAGCAATAGCACAGTGGGTAGGGCATTTGCCTTGCACATGGCTGACCCAGGTTCAATTCCCAGTATCCCACACGGTCCCCCGAGCACCGCCAGGAGTAATTCCTGAGTGTATGAGCCAGAAATAACCCCTGAGCTTCGCAGGGTGTGATTCCCCCCCCCCAAAAAAAAGGCTAACAGTAAAACATTTTATTTGAAGGTTTTTAGGAAGGGGATGGAGGAAGGGAAGAGAGAGTAACACGCTCAAGAAAGAGCGTGGGCTTCTCCAAAGGCAGAGTACATCCCTACACACACATCCCAGCATTGAATAGGAAAATATGAAAGTACACATCTCAAGAGGGGAGATGTGGGCCACACATGCGCTCAGACGCCACGTGTGCTCAGTCACGTGGGCACAAGCAGCACTTGGGCTCCAGCGACTTATGCACCAGAATGTATGAGCTGTAAGAAAACTAGAAATGTGTGTCATAGAGGGCCAGAGTCATAGTACAGCAGGGAGGGTATTCAATCCCTGTTCAATCCATATGGTCCCCGGAGCACTGCCAGGAATAAGTGCTTGTGTAGAGCCAGGAGTGACCCCTGAGCATTGTCGGGTGTGACCCAAAAAGCCAGGTAAAGAAAAAAAAGGTGAATTGTAAATGATACCCCTGGATACTAGTCTGTGAAGCTGAGGTTAGCTAATGGGAGTGGAGGAGAAAAGCGGGGTTCCCAGAGAAGATTCATCAGCAAGGCGGCGCTCAGCCCCAGGCGGGGAAGAGGGCAGCGGACAGCAGCGGGACTGACCCCTCAGAGCCTGCATGGACCACTTGGTGCGTCAGGATCAAAGAGGTTCATTCAGGAAGGAGAATGTTGCTCTTCTGAGAAGAAGCAGCCCAAGACCCCGCATGTCTGGGGGTGCCTGGCAGGAGTGAGCTCTCCGGGCTGGTGTCCCCCAAGGAGCTGGCTTCCGGCTTCACAGTCTTTTCAGTGACCCCCATGCCCCAACGGACTGGAAGCATCCGACAGCTGTAGAGGTGACACATCACTGGGCATTGCCAAGGGAGCTCGCTGGAAAAACGTTCCTTGTTGCCTGGCCTTGCCGCGTTTTATGGAGGTAATAAAGCGTTAAGGCTCGAGCGGGAGGCTAAAGTCCACAAAAAACGTGCTCTTGCTTAGTGAAATCTCAGGGGAGAGCCCTGAGTTTGTCTCCACTAAACTTGGCTGTGGCATCAGTGCTCCTATTGTCGGGGGCTCCCTGAGCCCATCCCCAGGGAGCCAGGCCAGAGTCTGAAATGTATGTGTATGGGGGGGGGGGGGGTGCAGGCCACAAAAATAGTACACCCCTGTGTTCCACCCACAAAGAACAGGAAAGCAAGTGCAAGCAAGTCCTGGCCAGAGTCGAGTGGTGCCTCTTGGAAACAACGAAACTGCCCTGGCCGGCTGCGGGGGGAACAGACAAGGGCCTTTCTCTGGGGGTTCACACTCATGGGGAGGGTATGGACAGGGCCCCCCAGTAAGGGGGAGAGAGAGCAGAGTGCTGGGATTTGACAAGTATCGGGAAGAAAAACCCAGCAGGGTGAGGAGACGGAAGTGGGCCAAGGGGTGGGTGACAGGGCACCCCTGTGTGCTTGAGCCCAGGGTTTGAGAAAATCATGAACGGGTCTGGTGACACCTGGGCAGAGTAGGGGCTAGACTACCCTAGGAGGGCAGAGGTGAGTGAGGGAAGCGGTGGGTGTCACCCAGGGGAGGAAGCTGCCGGCTTGGGCAGGAGAAGCTCAAGAGAGTCGAGCTGAGGGCATCGGAAGAGATGCTGATGGGAGAGATAGAGCCGGAGAGAGAACGGCAGCCACATGGGGAGATCAGAAGGGGCTTGGCGGTGGCCGCTGTCCCTTGTGACATGCTCCTAAGGCATCGTGGGGGAGACGTGGATACTTACACAGACAGCGCTGGGATTCAGAGGCAAGGCTGCGAATAGATTCAGAGCTCTAGGAGTGCAGCGGGGTGGGGGATACAGGAAGGAGAGGAACACGCGTCCCAGCTCCCCGAAGCAGTACGTGAGGCACACTAGGGTCTGGTCAGGGGACGGGGTGTTCGATGGTTGCTGGGAAGAATGGGAGTTTGCAAAGGTTAAGGACTGACGTCATGGGTAGCCACAGCTGTTAAGAGAACGAGGGAAGTCAGGCTCGAGGAACAAAGGCCAGCCTTGGCAATAAAGATAAGTGGGAGCAGAAGTTCTGAGCGAGCAGTTCTGTTTCTCTTCTTCTAGGCCATGCTAACATTTCAGTAGATAATTAGATATAAACACGTCCATCCCGAGCTTCCCCGCCCTCCGCCAGTTTCTCAGGGGTGATCTGTATGCACTGAAACCCAGAGCAGGGCCTCTTAGGCTTTTTTGCATCTGTGACCCCTTTCGCCCAGGAAATCTTTAGGCGATCCAAGTATAGAACATAGGAGGATCAGACATTTACCAGTAACAGATTTATTTGTAAACAAATTCGTTTTTTTTTTTTGGGTCCACACCCAGCAATGCTCAGGGCCTCCCCCCAGCTCTGGGTTTGGGATCACTTCTGCCAGTGCACCAAGAACCAGGCAATGCCAGGAATCCAACTCCGGGCACCCCCAGCAGAGCACGTTTATTATGCTTTAAAAACATTTTTTAGATTTCTCACACCCCCTCCCCCCTGTCTCCATCTCTTCCCATTCAGTAACACAATCTCATATGGGATCGTGACCCACAGTTTAAGAAGCTACGGCCTGGGGTGCACCTGGGCTGAACTGTCTGCCCTGATACATCAGTGAGATAATGGGAGGGTTCCTAGAGAAGGCTGAGTGTGGAAAGGGGGTGCTCCTAAGACACTGCCTAGTGCCCTGCACTGCCTCTCACACACACCCAGCCCCGGATGAGGGGCAGACATTTTCCCTGTGGTGCAGACTCTGTCCCAGAGGACCCCCACATCGGAGAGGGTCTGTATGGTTCCAAGGTCTGTAAGGTGGGGTGGCTCAGTGGCACGTGCCTTGCATGTGTAAGACCACAAGCTCGATCCCAGGAAACTCCCTACATTGTGGGGACCGAGTGTCCAGTGCCAGGACAAGCTAAGTGTGTGGCCCTCAGACAGGAGCCCAGGATGGCAGCCAAGGGCAGGCAGGGAAAGTCCTGAATCAGCAGTCCTGGAGAGGCTGCATTTGGATGTCCCGGGGGTCATGGGGGGATGAGGTTGGGGTACCTGGCATCCACCTTTGCAGCATCCATCTTCTTCCTGTCCACTCGGGCTTCCGAGAGGATGGTGCTGGACAGGGTTGTGTTGCCTATTCTTAGAAGTTGCTCTATCTCAAGATGACCCAGGGAGAGAGGCGCAATTCCTCAGACCCCACCATAGCATACTCATGCCTTTGATTGGCTTCCGGCGACACAGGGGTTCTCTACACCCTGCCTCAGTTTTGCTGGCCGGGGATTAAGATGAAACAGCGCAGTCAGGTACTGAGGAGTCCTAGGCATTTGTGGCAGTGCTTGCGCCTGTTGTATGTCTTGGGTGAATAGGGGTGTGAGTGCAAAGTGTTTAAGGAGCCCTGTGCTTAAACACCCAGGGGAGCTAGCACAGGGGTTAGAGTTTGTGCCCAGCCCTGGCGGTGGTACAAGGGTTAGTACGTGTACCCAGTCCAAGTTCCATCCCGTGCCAGGTGGACTCCTGAGCACTGGGTGGAGCAGTTCTGCCTCCTGGGTCCACATGGAACTCGCAGCCAAGTTGACTGAATACTGCCAGGAGGGCCTCCCCCCTGCTCCCTGGTCCCCTGGATACTGTTTGATAAGTAGGCCTCTAAAGATAAGTTGGCCTGCTCTAGGATTGCTGCTGTCCTCCTCCTCGGATAAGAATGGTGTTCCTGACATAGAATGATTGCACTCATTTGTGGAATATAAAATAACATGAGACTGACACCCAAGGACAGTAGAGACAAGGGCCAGGAAGATTGCTCCATGGTTGGAGGCCTGCCTCGTGAGCTGGGGGAAAAGACAGCTGGGATAGAGAAGGGATCACTAAGTCAATGATGGTTGGAGGAATCGTTCGGGATGGGAGATGTGTGCTCAAAGTAGATAAAAGGACCAAACATGAAAGCCTCTCAGTATCTGTAATGCAAACCGTAATGCCCAAAAGGAGAGAGAAAGCATGGGGGAAATTGTCTGCCATAGAGGCAGGGGGAGGGTTGGGATGGGTGGGGGATACTGGGGAGATTGGTGGTGGAAAATGTGCACTGGTGGAGGGATGATTGTTCAATTATTGTATGACTGAAGCTCAAATGTGAAAGCTTTGTAACTGTAGCTCACAGTGACTCAATTTAAAAAAAAATTTTAAAAAGGAAAAAAAATGGTGTTCCTGTGCGTTGGAAATCTCTGCTACAGCAAAGGGTCTTGCCCCCTTTCCCCTCCCTCCCCCCCCCCCAAGCCCTGCTGACTTTCTTCTCTAGGTTGCTACCCCACCTCCCCATCTCCCCCCACCCCACCCCCATCAGCATCCTCCATTCTGTGGAGACAGATCAGCCCCCTCCGCCTGACAGACAGTGTCACTGAGTAAAATCCCATCTGTTAGAGAGGGGGTTGTTGTTTATACGTTGTTTTCTAAACTGTGTTCATTAACTCGCTTCCCCAGCGAGAACGGCAGCTGTTCTGGTGGGCGAGACACGAGCTTGCTTTAACCAAGGCCAGTGAGAGTGTGGAAACCTGCTTAAGGAAGGAGAAGAATCTCTTTGAAGATTTTCAATGTCCAGGAGGCCTGACGTGGGTGGAGGCATGTCATAGACCATGGGGGCAAGGGGGAGGTCTGAGTTTGAGCTGATCCTTGGCAGAGCATGGCCGCCTCCGAGCCTCCACTGCCGGAGCACCAGTGACTCAACGGCCCAGCCCCAGCTGCAAGACGGGCATTGCTGAGAGTGGCCCCAACTCTGCTCATGTGGCCCCTGTTAAAGAGTTCACACTGAAATCTACGTGGTTCTCTCTTAGAGTCACAGCCCCAGTGGAAACTCGAGTTGGACCCAGCTCCTGGCTGTCCCCTCCTACCGCTTTAGGACAGCGGCCCGTGGCCACCCAGCTCTGGGCTGGCCTCAGAGCCTTGCAAATGCTGTTTAGTGTGAGTGAGTGCCAGTGGTACAGGACCCCCAGACAAGCCCCTGAGATATCCCAGAGAGTGGCCGGGCTCTCGAGTCCAGATCAACTTGGGGAAAGGGGGTGGGGTAAATCCCATGCAACTTGGCATTGGTCACCATCACCACCCCTCCCCCAATAAGTCCTGGGGCGCCAGCCCTGTCTTCTGTCCACTTGGGGCCCCTCCCAGATTCCTCTGTGTGTGTGTGTGTGTGTGTGTGTGTGTGTGTGTGTGTGTGTGTGTGTTTCAGGCTTTTCCTGGCACGTGGGACTTTGATCTGTAAAACCAGAAAGGCGCGGACAGAACCCCGTGACTCAGTTTCCCCTCCTTAGAAGCAGGACCGGTTGCTAGAAAGGACTCTCAGCCCACACTCTCCCAAAGCCGGGCGCTGGTCTATATCGCGTGCTCCATTCCGTCTCTCCGGGTGTGATGCAACATTTAACTTCTTCCTCCCACCACGGGGCTAGGTGGCAGCTGTCACCTTCCCAGGAATCGGGAGCCGCCCGAGGGGCCCATGTCGCCTTGATCTGCAGAGACCACCCCCTGAAAGGGTCTTGGCCTGTTTCCTGGGCGTGAGTCAGTGCCGGCTGCTTCTCAAGTTGAGGCTTCGGAGCTCTGTCACTGCCTCTGGCCGCAGGATGCTCTCACTGCTGTGACGCTGGGTCTGCGCATGCTCCTGCCTCCCACATCCTAGATCCTCAGGATCGGAAGCTCCTTACCCCGGCTCAGGAACCTGTCCGTGCCCTCGGTGTGCACAGCGCTATCCCCTTCTCCAAAGTGGTAGGCACAGGCTCTCTCCTCTGCCCTGCCCCTTCCTTTCTTTCTTCAGCTGGATTCTGATCATTTTTTCATTCTGGAGAGCACCCACCACCACCTCCCGGAAACCCTCCGTGATCAACCAGATTGGTCCAGGGGCGGTTCACTTTGGTGCCACTGGAATTGTTGCCGGAGCCCTTCTGCGTGGCTCTGTTATGCTCTGCTGTGTCCCTGGCACTTTCTACCTGCCGCTGGGACAAAGGCTTCTAGGGAGCAGGACCCTGGGCAGCTGGGCAGGAGCACACCACATTCAGCTTGCATCCATGTGCTTGAGAGACAGATTGCTTCCCTCCCCAATAAAGCCCATCCATGAGAAACACACCCTACCTCCCACTTCCTCCCGGTAGGGCCCACCATCCAGCTTACTTAGGTCTTCATTTGACTCATAAGGCATGGAGCCCATTATGAAAATCTGCCCAGGGTAAACCGCCCCAAGGGCCAGGAGCCTAGAATTATCTGCAGGGAGAATCTTATGCAGAAGGTGGTGTGTGTGTGTGTGTGTGTGTATGTGTTTATGGTGGGGGGGGGTGCTGGGAGATGAGGGGAGGCACACAGACGATGTTTTATAGGATATGGGTGGAGTAAAGGTGTTTCCTTGGGGACAGGTTTGATTTGAGTTGTGGCCTCCTTCCTGTGGTCCCAAAGCATGGATGCCTCGCAGGCTATACCATAATTAAGTTGTGAATTTGGGATGTTTCGTTTCCTAATTTGATCCAGATTATTTTTCTTTCTCCCCAGTGAACAGTAATCGTTTCCTGTAAATTTTCCTGGTATGAGGAAACAGATGTTCCATATTTTTATCTGTGTTTTTCCTAAATGCTGAACCAGGGCTCTGTGTGTGTATGTGTGTGTGTGTGTGTGTGTGTGTGTGTGTGCGCGCGCGCGTGTGTGTGTGTGTGTGTTGAGGATGTTTTGGAGGAATGAGTTATATCCGAAAAGTGTAACATGCAGAGTTAGAGAATTAGATTTGTCTTAAGACTGGCAGTGGGGCGCCATGTCATGTTCAATGTATTTAGTGTCAGTTAGCTAGTGCAGACTTCCAGCCTGTGGGCAGGGGAGCCAGAGTCCCTGGGATGTCCCAGCTTGGGACCTGGTCAGCCCATTGAAGCGGTGGAACCTTCTAAAATACTCAGAAGGGGCACGTGATAAAGGTTGTAACCAATTTAGGGACAGGAGTGATTTTGCAGAGCCAACATGTGAGGGAATATTTAGGGAAGATTTGGTAAGCTCGCTGAGTTAAAACAAACAATCAGGGGACTAGAGAGATAGTATGGGAAGTGGGCACTTGCCTTGCATGCTGGCACCCCAATGATCCCTGGTATCCTATATGGTCCCCAGAGTCCCCCCCAGGAGTGTTCCCTGAACATAGAGCCAGGAGTAAGCCCTGAGCATTGCTGGGTGTGGCCCTAAAACAAAACAAAAAGGAAAAGTCAAAAAAAAAAAAATAGTGCCTGCCGTAGAGGGAAACTGGGAGCATTTGAGAAGGAAGTGTACACGAGTGAAGAGATTGCTCTTAAAATATTGTATGCCCAAAACTTAATCATGAATAACACTGTAATTATAATTTATGGTGATTCAAAAAAAAAATTTTTTTTTTTTTTTAAGAAACATAAGTCAGGGGCCCAGAGGCAGCTCAGAGGATTTCAGGCACCTTGTGTGTAAACGACCATTGATCTGTTTTCAGGTGGCCCCTGGACATCAGGATAGAGCCTGAATACTCTGCCCCAGCACTGCTGGGCCCTGGGACCTGAGAATTATTTGGGATTTCCCCGCCCCCCCCAAAGAAAGCAGTAGGGCCAGATTAATAGCTCAAGTGGCAGATAATGCAGATGCCTGGGTCTCCAATCCCCAGGATCCAGCCGAACGTGAGCGTATTCCCAACCATCATCATAAGAAGAAAAGTAAAGACTTTTATCTGCTCTGAGATTAATAAAGTTTGAGGCTGGAGCGATAGCACAGTGGGTAAGGTATTTGCCTTGCACACGGCCAACCCAAGTTCGATTCCTCCACCCCTCTCGGAGAGCCCGGCAAGCTACCGAGAATATCTCGCCCGCACGGCAGAGCCTGGCAAGCTCCCCGTGACATATTCGATATGCCAAAAACAGTCATAACAAGTCTCACAATTTGTTGTGAGAAGTTACTGGTGCTCACTCGAGTAAATTGGTGAACAATGAGAGGACAATGCAATAGGTGATGCAGTGAAACACCATCATCGTTAACGACGCTGTATTTGGGGCTGGAATTTCAGTGTCTTCACATACAAAGAAAAAGGTAAATATGAGGGGGGTGGTGATTGAGAGAGATGGGGTACCCTTTTGTGTGATGTAGAGCTGTGTACTGACAGAAGATAGTCTCAGCATCCAACACTTTGCCCCTTTAGTTAGATTTCATTCTACCGAATTACAGTGCATTATAGCCGTATTCGTTTCAGGGGTGCACCATACATCATGTTGTCCAGAGAATTTGAAATTCAGTACCTGCCTTAGCATTCTGCCCTTCCTCCCTCCTATCTACCTACCATGACTTATTGCTGAGTCTCAAGTTTCTTCTTGTGTTCTCAGGCCACCTGTTGAGTGGGTTTCTTCACCAGGGACTGTGTGGCCTTCTCTCAGACCTTAGAATATTCCAAGGAGTCTACAGGTGAAACTGCATATGGTAATGCTGCAACATGAGATGATGGGGCCCATGGTTAGGACAAAGGGGCCCAAGGAAGGAAGCAGGGTCAGAATGGGGGCACCATCAGAAGAAGGTAAAGAAACTCATGGCTCCCCTGAGTGGCTCCCTTGTCTTCCTCTGTCCCACTTTGCATGATGCCCGCTATATCCACTCACAGGCTTGTGAAAAGCCAGATTTCATCTCGATCCATCATGGGCACTGCCAAAGTCAGATTTCATCCATTATCTCTCATGGGGCTGTGAAAGTTGGGATTGCATCTGAATTTTATAGCTGAGTCATAGTCCTCGAGTCTTAACAATTTTCTTTTTCCTCAACTAAGATGAAAAAGACTCTTTTAAGAACATTTTGATTTTAGTTTATTGTTTTGGTTTGGTTGCCATACCTTGTGGTATTTGAGTTTTACACTTGGCTCTGAGCTCAGGGATGACTCCTGGGGAGAGTTGGCAGCAGGGGTAGGGGGTGTCCATATGGGTCTGGGATTTAAAACAGGTTGGCTGCATGCAAGATGAATGCCCTGCCCACTGTACTATCATCTCTCTGATCCCAAGAAGTCCCTTTTCTTGAGCTCCTAAAGTACAGCAGGCTTGGCTCTATGCTTTGCATAAAGACTTTCATAGGCAATGCTGTGGAACTGATGCTTTGGATTCTAGTCCTTTCTATATCCACCACGCCTCTTCCTTCCGCCTTGCCAGACACCTGGCCCAGGGGGTCCTTTGGTTCAGAGAGAAGACTCTGGGCCCAGAGTCTTGATGAACTCCCAGGTTCAGGAATGCTGTCCTCTCTTTGGTCCTCAGTTTTCTCTGTAGAAATGTCAGAGGCCATAACTCACTTCCAGGCTTGCTAGGAAGATCAAAGTGAATGTAGATGGATGTTGAGAAGCCATCAGAAGCCCAGGGTTTTGCCTCGAAGTCATATTACAACTCCTCAAGGTCTGTAAGATCAGACAGTTGGGGGCTGGGATACAGTGGAAGGTGTGGTGGCAGTGCCTTGTTCATGTCAGGCCTTGAGGCCTAGCACTAGGAAGCCCAAGCCCCAGGGAAAATGGGTTAGAAGGACTGGTCAATGGTTGGAACTAACCACAAGTGTATGTGTGTTGGCTGAGGGTAGGTAAGGTAGAGAAGAGACCAGTATGACAATAATAGCTGGAAAAAGATCTGAGGGTTGAAAATAGGTAAAGGATAGCGATAGCACAGCGGTAGGGCATTTGCCTTGCACACAGCCAACATGGCTGACCCGAGTTCGATTCTTCCGCCCCTCTCGGAGAGCCCGGCAAGCTACCGAGAGTATCTCGCCCGCACAGCAGAGCCTGGCAAGCTCCCCATGATGTATTCGATATACCAGACACAGTAACAACAAAGTCTCCAATGGAGACGTTACTGGGCCCGCTCGAGTCTTGATAACCTTTCAATATCAATATTGCAAACCACAATGCCGGAAAGGAGGGAGGAAGAGAGGCAGGAAGGAAGAGAGGGAGGCAGGGAGGCAGGGAGGGAGGGAGAGAGGGAGAGAGAGAGAGAGAGAGAGAGAGAGAGAGAGAGAGAGAGAGAGAGAGAGAGAGAGAGAGAAAGAAAGAAAGAAAGAAAGAAAGAAAGAAAGAAAGAAAGAAAAGCACCTGCCATAGAGGCAGGCAGGAGTGGGGGGTGGGGAATGATTGAAGGGAACCTGGGGACACTGGTGCTAGGAACTGAACACTGGTGAAGAGGTGAAGAGACGGGTGTTGGAATACTGTATGACTGAAATCCAATCATCTACAATTTTGTAATGCTCTAAAAAATAATAATAATAATAACAAGTAAAAAATAAATATCCACTGGCATAATCATAGACCTTAGGCATCGGGCTGGTCTCTTTCCCACTTCAGAGCAGTGGTTTTTGATCTTTCGTGCTTATGGACCACCACTGGTTCATGCCCCAGTCAGAGAACAGGCAGTTAATAACCAAAGTGCTGAGTCTGTGTTTTTCAAATTGAGGGGAAATTCGGGGGCAACTGCCGGGAAATTTCCACAGACTGGTGCCAATCCATGGACCACGGATTGAAGATCATTGGGACTCACAGGTTAGTTGTACAGGGGCTCGGAGCCGCTGGGGGCAAAGCCAGCATGCTAACCTGAGCCTTCCCGCCACTTGGTCTGGCTGCTGATAAACATAGCCATGGTCCGATAAAAATAGGGTTGGAGAACGGGGGCCAGAGCCAACAAAACTGGCCGTATTATGAAAACTAAATGTGAAACCTAAATTATTTATTCTAAGAATAAATAATTTTTTTCCTTCAGGAACACATTGATTTTAGGGAGTAATAGATGAGGGGGGAAAAATCACATAATATAAAGATAGTCGTATAAACACATTTCTCCTTACTCCTACTATGGCAATATCGAATGTTAATGGCAATATCAATATGTTAATCTAAGAAATGGTAATAAAATTTTTCTTGTGTGCAAAATAAATATTTAATTTTTAGGCCCAATTTTCTTTTACATTACTCAGAGATTTTTGTCAGTGTTTTAATTTATTTTTCCTCCTTTTTTATGAAATTGAATCACCATGAGATGCACAGCTAAAAAGTTGTTGATGATTGGGTTTCAGTCATACATCCATACTTTCACTAGTGTGTATTTCCCACCACCAATGCCCCCAGTTTCTGTCCCATCACCCTTCTCTCTCTCTCTCTCTCTCTCTCTCTCTCTCTCTCTCTCTCTCTCTCTCTCTCTGTGCTCTCTTTATCTCCTTCCTTTTGGGCATTATGGTTTGCAGAATGGGTTCTGAAAGTTTATCATGTAATCCCTTTACCTCCTTTTAGCACTCTTGCTAGGAAAGTGAGGGAAAATATGAGGCAAGAACTGTTAGGTGAATTGTTTACTCTGATTTTGGTCATCTTCTTGTCCAGTTTGGCAACATCTAGAGATGCAGATGCATTTTCAAACTTCCCATCACTTTGGCGTGGTCAGGATTCTCACTTTCCTCGACATCCACTCATGAATGGGGACTCATCCTGTTGCTGCCTGGTTCATACAAGGGTTTCAGGTCTCAGGAAGCTTGTTGTGGGTTGAGGACAGTGGCCTGGTGAGAAGTTTCCTCCCAGGGAACAGCCCAAACCAGCTTCTCCTGCACGCGGAGATAATAGGGTGGTGCCAATGGTTCAACCAGTCAGGTTCAGTTTGAGGGTGTGCCCCTCTCTGGGACAGAAACCCTTGCCAGTTGGGAAATATTGTCACTACTTTGCTTCCTACTGTCTTTGCCTTTGGGGTTCAGGCCTTGACTAATTCTCCAGCAGCTAGATGGTCATTTCCCACAGTAACCCCATCAACATCTAAGTGAAGACACATTTCTAAGATAGACCCAATACCCGGGGTGGGGGGGGGGACACCTATTCTCTCAACATGTCCCACTCTGGCAGAATCTGGAGCTTGGGTCCCCCTTACGTCTCCAAGGGGATGTCCCTTGGCCATGTGAGGTAGCATCATGTCAGAATTTGCGAGTGAAGATACCTCGGGTCTGACTGGAGAAGAGAGTCACTGTCTCAAGTGGAAACCAACCTCCAACATTTCAAGATAGTCCCTCTGGGACCATGCCCCATTTTGCTAGTGGAGAATTGAGCCCCTGTAAGTTAAATGGTTTGCAGGAGGCTGATGGTAGCTGACAGCCAGAGCTCTTTTTCTTTCTTTTTTTTTTCTTTTTGGGTCACACCCAGCGATGCTCAGGGTTTATTCCTGGCTCGACGCACAGGAATTACTCCTGGTAGGGTTCGAGGGACCATATGGGATGCTGGGGATCAAACCCGGGTAGGTCATGTGCAAGGTAAAGACCCTACTGTTGTGCTCGGACCCCAAAGCCAGAACCCTTAAGCCAATACTTGCCCTGCTTCCACAATTATCTGCCTCACACTAATTAAAATAAAACTCATGTTCAGAGAAATCAGAATCCGGTTGTCACTCAAAGCTGAATACCACAGTCAGAATCTGGTTGTCATTCAGAGCTAAAGGCCACATGGGTATAGAGGTTTGCACATTTTTAAATTTTACTTTATTTTTTGTAGCACAGCAGTAGGGCATTTGCCTTGCACGCAGCCAACATGGCCGACCCGAGTTCGATTCCTCCGCCCCTCTCGGAGAGCCTGGCAAGCTACCGAGAGTATCTCGCCCGCGTGGCAGAGCCTGGCAAGCTACCTGTGATGTATTCAACATGCCAAACACAGTAACAACAAAATCTCCAATGGAGACGTTACTGGGCCTGCTCAAGCAAATCGATGAACAACTGGAGGACAGTGACAGTGACTTTATTTTTTTAAAGTTGTTCACAATAATTCATTACATTTAATATTCAAACACCAATCCCACCACTGTGTACCTTCCCACCACCATAAGAAAAAAGTGTGTGAAGATTGTTGTATTTCATCCTGGAACTATTAAGCCCTTGTATAAGAGATTATAAATATGTATGTTAAACCCAAACAGATGTGTGCTACTTTTGGTACATCAGTAGGGTAGAGTATGAGATGTTGTTTCAGGAATTCTGAAATTTAGGATGCGATTATAGAGCAGATTCACTCATGAGCAGAGTCTATGTTGGTCTCTTCCGGGAGCTTTATTTCAGAGTCTCTGGATCTTGGCCATTGATGAGATTATATGGCACTGGGGGTAGTTTTTGGGTGCAGCTGCCAAGCTACTGGAGAACTTGGGAGCTGCAGGGAGGAGGCACAGTCCTGTTTTATTCCAAGTGAGCTTGGAGATCTCAGTCATGGGTCCTGCATACCTGAGTTTTTCTGCAGGTTCCTTCGTGGATGCAGTTGTTTGAGCCGTGGAGAGTGGCCTTGAGTATGGCTGTGGTTGAGTTCTGGAGGTTTTCAGCTGCTGGGATTCTACTGGGGCGGGGAGGGAAACTCAACCCCCCCCCCCAATTGCCCCAGTGAGGCGAGGTTTGAATTTTCTAATTTCCACAATCTTTAATGGAAGGAGCCTCATAGGAGCTCTGTCCTGTGCCTGGTATAGCAGTTGTCCACCTTGCTTCTGACTTGCCATCTGTGGACAGGTAAGCAGTCAGGTGTGATCTGCAGGTCTAAAAAGGTAGAAGAAAGCTGTACATTGGTGGGGTAGTTGGAAGCTGTTGGAAGTTTTCTGCATCAGTGATGTTCAATAGGATAGCGATTTCCGTGGCCCTTTGACCATTTGAATTGTGCTTCATGCAACTGGGGTGGTATACTTGTTTTTTGTTTTGTTTTTTTTTTAAATTTTCTAACTATTTAAACACCGTGGTTTACAAAGTTGTTGTTAACACAATTGTTGTAGGTGTTCAATGTTCTAACACCAATTCCACCCCCAGTGTGACTTGCCCTCCACTATTGTCGCCAGTTTCCCTCTCACTCCCCAAATCTGCCCCATTAGCAGGCACAAAATACGGTCACTGTTACTGTCCTCCCATTGTTCATTGATTTGCTTCAGCGGGCCCAGAACGTCTCCATTGTGAGACTTGTTGTTATGTGTTTGGCATATCAGATACATCAAGGGTAGCTTGCCAGGCTTTGCCGTGGGGGCGGTATACTCTCTGTACCTTGCCAGGCTCTCTGAGAGGGGCAGAGGAATCAAACCCGGGTTGGTCGGGTCGGCCACGTGCAAGGCAAATGCCCTACCCATGTGCTATCTATTGCTCCAGCCTAGTAATTCATTTTATATTGCTTGTGACAACAAAATGATAACTAGAATTATCAAAACATAGGTCAGTAGAAGAAAATTTGTGAAAATGGTTATATCTCCCAGTGATGTTGTTAAAGTCCTTATCTGAGGATTTACGGAGCTGGTTGTTGTTATTTGAACCTTCTGTAGTATCATTATTGCTTGTTGAGCTTAGTGGGCTCCTTTGCTCCTTTCCCATTTAATTTTCTGTGCTTCTTCTGGAATGTCAGGATTGTGGGATTTAGAAGTGTTGCGTGGCTGTGGATGCTCCAGGAGCTGTAGAACTGGGGCAGTTCTAGGCCCACCCCGCTTCCAAGGAGGCCCCCGAGTTTTCAGCCTGTGCTTTCTATTGGCTTGGTGTCTCTTCAAGATTGGGGTTGTGCACTTTAAATTGTATTTCACAGGACAAACATAGAAAGATTGCATTCATCTGGGGAATATAGAGTAACAAAATAGGAGACTAACATCCAAGAATAGTTGAGGTAAGTACCAGGAGGTTCACTCCATGACTTGAAGACTAGCTGCACATGCTAGGGGGAAAGGCAGCTCAGATAGAGAAGGGAACACCAAGTAAAGGGTGTTGGGAGGATCTTCCCAGGATGGGAGATGCATGCTGAAAGTAGACTATAGACCGAACATGATTGCCACTCAATGCCTTTTTCGCAAACCTCAGCACCCAAAAGGAGAGAGAGAACAAAAGGGAATGCCCTGCCATAGAGGCGGGATGGGATGGGGGGGGGATGGGGGATGGGAGGGATACTGGGATCATTGGTCGTGGAGAATGGGCACTGGTGGAGGGATGGGTACTGGATCATTGTATAACCGAAACCCAAGCACAAAAACTTGTAAGTCTACAACTGTACCTCATGGTGTTTCACTAATAAAAATTGTTTTAAAAGAATTATATATAATAATACATTAAAAAATAAAATAAATAAATTGTATTTCACACAAATCTTTCATATACTGGACTATTTGAATGGTCATCGTGCTTCTAGGCTTGTTGATGCTTTCTGGCCATCTCCCCTCAGGTGGCTCAGAGTTAACCAGGTCCAGTCACAGTGCTTGCTTGATTGTTTTTTCTCTTCCCACCCTATTCTCCTCCTAATCAAGCCATCATCGACCCAGATACTTGAGCCAAAACATGGCTGTCCTCTGACTTTTTTCTCTTCCTTATCTCCTATACCCACCTCATCAGCAGGTCTTAATTGCTTTATCTCTAAAGCTAAACTGAGTCCAGCTGCATCTCTCCAGCTCTATCTCTATCTTCCTGGGCCAGGGAACCAATCAATCTTCCTGAACAATCAGTCAGTCTAGTAATTGGGTCACCCTGGTCCCATTCATCTGCTGTTTTCCTGCTCCAGACTCCCTCAGACAACTGCTAGTGGTGTTGTTAAACTCCCCCACTTGATCACATTTGTGTGAAAGTGTCCAGAGCTCATCACTATTTGGTTTATTCCCTTCTTAAGTTGCCTTATTCGCCTATGTTTGTGTTCCTGCTTATAATGGCAGGGCCTCTCTGTCATCCTTGCTTGCCCCGTTCACTCCTTTATCTCAGGCTCTGCAGTCCTGCCTGGCATATAATTTGTACTCAGTAAACCCCTCAGTGATAGCCAGGGAAGGAGATGAAATAACAAGAGTCAAAATACAGACGGGTGATATGGTAAAAACTGAGACAATGCTGCCATTCATATTCACGGAAGGTTGGTGGTTTCGTTTTAACGTTCTGGGGTGGTGGAGAAACCTATGTTCAGGCTAGTTGCCTTATCTGGGGATGAGGAGGCTGGGCCACCACCGACCCAGTGCCACCTGGGACAAAACTGGAAAGCACTCTGCTCCCTCGAGGTCTGTGCACGGCCCAGATCCGGACACCTTTGTCTTTCTGGCTGCCGGGCTGAAAGAGGAGAATGTCTTCCTGCAGGGCACATGGTGTTTCCACCCAAGCAGAGTCTGGATAGAGATGGAGAGAAACACCGTGTGATTCTAGGGCAGGGAACGGTGACGCCATTCTGCACAGCAATGGCTTTTTGCAGGTTTGCAACCTGAGACTGTGGTTTTATTTTTATTTACTTTTTATTATGTTTGAGGCCACACTCAGAACTGCTCAGTGCTTCCTCCTGCCTCTGCACTCAGAAGTCACTCCTGGTGATGCTCTGAGGACCCTACAGGATGCTGGGGATCGAACCTAGGTTTGACATGTGCAAGGTCTTAATTACCTGCTGTACTCTCTCTCCAGCCCCATGATTTGATTCTTAAAATATGTTTGGGATATAGTTATATCAATATATAGTTATATTTGAAACCAAGGAAACTTTAATAAATAGGTTTTCTGAAAACTGAAGTCCTTAGATGGTTATTTTTGCTTGTATATTACTCTGTGTGTGTGTGTGCATGCGTGCGTGCGTGTGTGTGTATGTGTGTGTGTGTGTGTGTGTGTGATGTTGTGTTTCTGGGGATGGAACCCAGGGCCTCAAACATGGAAAGCAAGTGCTGCAATACTGATATACACCCCAGCCTGAATATCTCACCTTTAAATGAAAGTATCCAGGTATTCCTCTATAGTGGGTGGCCAGGCTTTTGGAGGGACCATCCTTCCTGAAGTCCACATGCAAAGTCAAGCAAAGCAGCCAGGTGAGATGAACCCTCCACACTGGGTTGTGTCTGTTCCCGGTTGTGCTAAAAAGTTCTGGGAAGTGAGACACCCTCAGCGCTGGCTGCTTGAAGAGATGCAGTTAAAGCTTGTTCGGGCAAAGAGCATATTCAGCAAGGCTTTATCCTGGAGAGGTTTTTTAGTGACCTTGCTGTGCCAGAGCTTCTCACCTTTTTTTTTTTTAAAGCACATTATTTATTTTTCCAGACAAAAATCAAACATTTTTATAGGAACTATAAAGGTTAAATAGTTTTAGCAGGTTGTAATTAGTTAATTTCGTTTAACATATATTGGACCAATTTTACATTATTTTAATTACCTTTTGAAATAAATGGTTTGGTGAACAAATTCACTTGATGTGCAGGATCAAACAAAATTACCTTTCCTCTGGGTAGGCTTAAGTTTCACAAAATGATTTGGAAATGACCTCCTTTGCTTTCATCTAAAAATATCTTTAGATTTAGAAAATGATTAAAGTTGGATATATTGCATTTTAAGCCAATCATATTTTATCATTTTCTTTTTTTTAAATTTATTTTTTATTAGTGAAACACCATGAGGTACAGTTGTAGATTTACAAATTTTTGTGCTTGGATTTCGGTCATACCATGATCAAATACCCATCCCTCCACCAGTGCCCATTTTCCACCACCAGGATAATATCCCTCCCCCCCCCCCCCCGTCCCCCGCGCCCCCACCACTGTGGCAGGGCATTCCCTTTTGTTCTCACTCTCCTTTTGGGTGTTGTGATCAGCAAAAGAGGCATTGAGTGGCAAACATGTTCAGTCCAATTTACTTTCAACCTGCATCTCCCCTCCTGGGAGGATCTTCCAAACACCCTCCATTTGGTGCTCCCTTCTCTATCTGAACTGTCTTTTCCCCTAGAATACCTGGCTGGCCTCTAAGCTATGGAGTAATCCTCCTGGTGTTGATCTCAGCTATTCTTGGGTATTAATCTCATATTTTGTTATTTTATATCCCCCAGATGAATGCAATCTATGTCTATCCCTCTCTTTCTGACTCATTTCGCTTAGCATGATACTTTCCATATTGTACCACTTGTATGTAAATTTCATGACTTCATCTTTTCTAAGAGCTACATAGTACTCCATTGTGTAGATGTACCAAAGTTTCTTTAACCAGTCATCGGTTCTTGGGCACTCAGGTTTCTTCCAGTTTCTGGCTACTGTAAAGAGTGCTGCAATGAACAAACAAGTGCAGATGTCACTTCGGCTACACATTTTTGCCTCTCTGGGATATATTCCTAGGAGTGGTATCGCTGGGTCAAGTGGGAGCTCAATTTCTAATTTTTTGAGGAACGTCCATACTGTTTTCCAAAAGGACTGAACCAGTCGGCATTCCCACCAACAGTGAAGGAGTGTCCCTTTCTCGCCACATCCACGCCAGCAACGGTTGCTTTTGTTCTTTTGAATGTGGGCCAGTCTCTGAGGTGTGAGATGGTATCTCATTGTGGTTTTGATCTGCATCTCCCTGATGATTAATGATGTAGAGCATTTTCTCATGTGCTTTTTTGCCATTCGGATTTCTTCTTTGAGAAAGTTTCTGTTCATTTCATTGCCCCATTTTTGGATGGGGTTGGATGTTTTCTTCTTGTGGAGTTCAACCAGTATTTTGTATATCCTTAATATCAACCCCTTGTCAGATGTGTATTCGGCGAATATTCTTTCCCATTCTGTAGACTGTCTTTGTATTTTGGTCACTGTTTCTTTGGAGGTGCAGAAGCTTCTTAGTTTAAGATAGTCCCATTTATCTATCTCTGTTTTCACTTGCTCGGCCAGTGGCGTGGCATCTTTGAAAATACCATTAGCCTCAATGTCATGGAGGGTTTTGCCAACTTTGTCTTCAATGTACCTTATGGCTTCTGGTCTGATGTTGAGGTCTTTAATCCATTTTGATCTTACCTTTGTACATGGTGTTAGGCAGAGTTCTGAGCCCATTTTTTTGCATGTAGCCGTCCAGTGATGCCAGCACAATTTGTTAAAGAGACTTTCCTTACTCCACTTCACATATCTTGCACCTTTATCAAAGATTAGATGATCATATGATTGAGGGGAGATGTCAGTGTATTAAACTCTGTTCCATTAGTCTGCAGTTCTGCCTTTGTTCCAGTACCATGCTGTTTTGATTATTACCGCTTTGTAGTAAAGTTTGAAGTTAGGGAGGTTGATTCCTCCCATTTTCTTTTTCCCAAGAATTGCTTTAGCTATTCGTGGGGGCTTATTGTTCCATATAAATTTCAGGAGTGTTTGCTCCATTTCTTTGAAGAATGTCATGGGTATCCTTATAGGGATTGCATTAAATTTATACAATGCTTTCGGTAGTATTGCCATTTTGACAATGTTAAGTCTCCCGACCCATGAGCAGGGGATGTCTTTCCATTTCCTCATGTCCTCTTTTATTTCCTGAAGTAGCGTTTTGTAGTTTTCTTTGTACAGGTCCTTTACTTCCTTAGTTAAGCTGATTCCTAGGTACTTGATTTTCTGGGGCACAATTGTGAACGGGATTGATTTTTTCATGTAGCTTTCCTCTCTCTCACTGTTTGCGTATAGGAAAGCCATGGACTTTTGGGTATTGATTTTATAGCCTGAAACTTTACTATACAAGTCTATTGTTTCTAGGAGTTTTTTGGTGGAGGTTATTGGGTTCTCTAAGTATAGTATCATATCATCTGCGAATAGTGAGAGCTTGATTTCTTCCTTTCCTACCTGAATGCCCTTAATATCTTTTTCTTGCCTAATTGCTATTGCAAGTACTTCCAGTACTATATTGAACAGCAGTGGAGAGAGTGGGCATCCTTGTCTCGTCCCTGATCTTAGAGGGAAGGCTCTCAGTTTTTCCCCATTGAGGATGATGCTTGCTGTAGGTTTGTGGTAGATGGCTTTAACTATGTTGAGGAAAGTCCCCTCTATACCCATTTTGGCTAGGGTTTTCATCATAAAGGGGTGCTGGATCTTGTCAAATGCTTTCTCTGCATCTATTGATATGATCATATGCTTTTTATCTTTTCTTTTGTTGATATGATGGATTATGTTGATTGATTTCCGAATGTTAAACCATCCTTGCATCCCTGGGATGAATCCTACTTGGTCATGGTGTATGATCTTTTTGATGAGTAGTTGGATTCTATTTGCTAGTAGTTTGTTGAAGATCTTTGCATCTGTGTTCATCCGGGATATCGGCCTGTAGTTCTCTTTCTTTGTGTTATCTCTGTCTGCTGTTGGTATCAGTGTGATATTTGCTTCGTAGAAACTGTTCAGAAGTGTATTTGATATTTCAATTTCGTGGAAAAGCTTAAAGAGGATTGGGAGTAAGTCTTCTTTAAAGATTTGTAAGAATTCACTGGTGAATCCATCTGGGCCAGGGCTTTTGTGCTTGGGGAGACTTTTTATTACCATTTCAATGTCCTCGATGGTGATAGGTCTGTTCAGGTATTCCAGGTCTTCTTGGTTCAGCCTTGGGAGTCTGTAGGAGTCTAGGAATTTATCCATTTCCTCGAGGTTTTGATGTTCCGTGGCATAAAGCTTCTCAAAGTATTCCCCTGAGGATCCTTTGAATTTCTGTAGTTTCTGTTGTAATGACCCCCTTTTCATTTCTGATTCGGTTTATTAGGGTTTTCTCTCTCCCTTTCTTTGTGAGTTTTGCTAGGGACTTATCGATCTTGTTAGAGCTTCTCACCTTTACTGAGCTTCTTCTAGATGCCAAACACTGACAAGGTCTTGGAGAGACAAAATAAATAAATAAATAAACTAGACAGGACTGGAGTGATAGTACAGCAAGTAAAGCACTTGGCTTGCAGGTGGCTCTCTGGGTTCGATCTCCAGCACCCCATAGGTTCCCCGAGCACTGCCAAGAGTGATCCCTGAATGCCGAGCCAGGAGTAAACCCTGAGCACAGCCAGGTGTGACTTAAAAACAAAACCAGAAGAAGAAACAAACACCTTCTTAGAGATTCTTCAGACAAATAGGCAGAAAGACCGAGAAGGGAAAAGCAGAAGACCAGGGTGCCCTTTGAACCCACAGAGGGAGGTCCCCATGCAGGGCAAGCCCAGGGCTGGGTGGCATTGAGTCAGCAGGTGCCAGGTTCATGGTCGGGTCCTTCTGTTTTTCAAGCTGTGTGGCCTTGGCATGGGACTTCCCCTCTAAGCCTCAGTTTGCCAGTCTGCTAAGTGGGCTGATAAGATGCCACTTCCTATGACTACAGAGAGGATTGAGGAGCAGGCAGAGCATGGGGAACAGGTGGGGTGCCCAACACCAGAGCAGTTGCCTAGTTGCCTTGGCATCTGTTGACTCCACTGAGTGCCACTCATCGCTGCGCTGTGCAGTGAAGGGTGACCCAAGCCAGCCCCAGGAGGGCACACAACACCCCCCCCAACCCCCCCTGCCAGGGACAGGCATTTTCACACGGGCTCTCCACCAGAGACTGATGGTGTCGGAAAAGGCCAGACCCTGCTGGGCCATGGAGATGGTGTGGGGCCAGTTTTGTCCTGTCATTGGGGCTGAGGGCAGAGCCCAGGTGGGAGAAGAAGGAGCCTCTCAGACTGCAGTAAGGGACATAGAAGAGGGACGAGAGAGAGAGAGAGAGAGAGAGAGAGAGAGAGAGAGAGAGCTGCAGGCAAGGTACTGGGGTTCGATCCCCGGCACCCTGTAGAGTCTCCTGAGCTGGAACTCCGCCCAGCATGATTCCTGAGCTGGTTGTCTGTCCCCCTCCCGAACCACCTGTCTCACAACACACAAACAAACCCTAGAAGCCGCTGATGAACTTTCAGCAGACTTGGGTTGGGGTTCACCAGGGGAGACCCAGCAATAGTGACCACAGTACCCTCTGCCCTGGCCTGTTCCCTACCATCATACATACAGGGGTCCCCTGGTGCTCACTGGGTGTGATTTTTTTTTTTTGTGGGGGGGAGGCCACAGATGGATCTGGTGGGAGGGATGTTCTCTAAACCCTCTGGCATGGATAGTGAATTTGCATACAACTGCTAAACTGCATAATTTTAGTACTCTTACATGTTTGTGGGGTTGTTGCATTATTTTTGTTCGTTCGGGTATGTAATGCATGATATTTGATATGTTCCCTTTTGTACGCTTAAAGTGTATAGCCTGCTACTTTGATAAATTTGTGATAAATTTGCAGGTAGCCATTGAAGCAATATTTATCGGATTACTTTACAAAAGTACAGTGCTGTTTATAGTCATTCATCCATGCAGTAGATCACAGTAAAATATTTAGAAATACATTTTTAAAAATTTTAAAAAATTCAATTCCCCTCTGGCTTGCCTTGGACCCCTCTTAGTCTGCTGCGGGAACATTGAGTTCTCATACCTTGGAGTCGGTGAAAGTGACCATCCCCACCAAGTCACCAAAACAGGTGACTTCAGGAAAAATCTAGGTTAACCTCTGACCCTACGAGCCCCACCTTGGCTGTCCTGTCCAAACAGGGCCCTCCACGCCCGCTACCCCCTGCCCAGATGAGACCCACCTTGGCTGTCCTGTCCAAACAGGGCCCCCCACGCCCCCCACCCTCTGCCCAGACCCAGTAGAGTCCTTTAGTCTCCAGACCTGCTGGTGGTTTGCATGTTTCCGGTCCAAGTTGTTTCTAGGTTCATTTGCCAAGTGCCTGCCCCTCTCCCCTCTGCCTTCATCTTTTTTATCCCACTGTGGGTCAGGAAAGCAGCCTGGGAGTACTCGGTGGGTCCATCAGAAACGAGAGCCAACATCCTATTGGTGTTGTCACACCGGTAGTGCTCAGGGCTGACTCCTGGCTCTGTGCTCCTGGTGATACTCCAGGGATTAAGCTGAAATTGACTTTGTGCAATGTATAAACTCTTTAGGGGCAGCTGGGGGGACCCTGACAGCTCTTCCCCTACCTGCCTGCATTTGGGGTGGACCCAGGCCACTCCTCCAGCCAGGGCAGCCTGGACCCTGGGGCAGAGGGCAGAGGAAAAGAGGGCCAAGCAGGTTGATTGATCAGATGCTGTTTATTCCTTTCTCCCCACGCGACTGCCCCAGTCTCTCTAAGCCTCCCATTCTAGTCTCACACTCTGCTCCTCATTCCCGTCTCCCGCTGTCTCTCCCGCTCATCATTCCACGCTCCGTCTCACAGCCTGGGCTCTCTCTCTCTCTCTCTCTCTCTCTCTCTCTCTCTCTCTCTCTCTCTCTCTCTCTCTCTCCACGTGCCTGCTTCTGTATTCTTCTACATTCGTCTCTCTCTGTCCCCCATGCTATTCTCTCCGGGGTCCATCTTGCCACCCTGCTTTCTCTCTCTCTCCAGCTCTCTTGTCTTTCCAACTCCTCAGCACCCTGGGCTGACAAGGCACTCAGTCAGGTAGCAAAATCAACATAAGAAAGCCCTTCCTGAGGGCCCCCCAAGTTCAGAGGGAACACCACCTAAGAGGTATTCCAAATCCCTTCCTGACTGCCCAAGGGCAAAATACCTCCTAAGGTGTTTCTCTCCTTTCCTCAGTCCAATAACTCTATCAACATCTCAATACTAGTTATTTTTGTATGGACACAGTAGGAGATAACATGGAGGCTTGTAGGGCAGCTCTCCTGGGAACATCTTGCCACAGACTCAGACTTCAGCACTCAAGCCAGATTAATCATTCCTAACCCTAGCAGGGTCTGAATCTAATTATTACTTTTTGGATTATGACCGCATTTGTCCATGACCAAGCTCTTAACTTATAGTTAAGCATTATGGTGCTTTGGCCAGGCCCATCTCGTTGCCAGGGTAGCACATAGCTTACTTCATGCCCTGGTTCCATCCAGTCCCTATTCAGGACCCTGCTTTTGGGGGTGCTAGGAAGTAAAGGCAGCTGAGGCTTAGGTGAGAGAACAGATGTCCAGAAGGGAAATATCACTGAGAGTCATGTTACAAAAGCATAGCATATACTGTCTTCTTGTGTCCATACAAAAAGGACATTGCTCTGAATAAACTATGCAAAGGACTTGGGGAGAAAAACAAAAACAATATTTGCAAGTCAACAGAGCACAAAGAAAGAAGTTACAAAAAAAAAACAGGAATGGGAGCACTGTGATGGGAGCAACCCAATAAACCTAAACTACCTGAGGCTATGCAGGAAGGACTAAACAGTTTTATCCTACAGTGCAAGCCAGGCGCCTGACTCCTGAACTATTTCTCAGACCCCAAGCATCTTATTTTGAGCCATTCAGATTTCACAGAGACTTAGAATTGGGAGACTTGACCACGTGGGGAAGAATCCTGCCCTGTCACCAACTTGTGACATACTTGAGTGAGATTCTGGACTCCTTTGTCCCTCAGTTTCCTCTGTGCTAAGTGAGTAGGAAGGGCTAGAGCCATAGTACAGCAGGTAGGGCATTTTCCCTGCAAGCAGCCAACCCGAATTTGATGCCCGGCACCCCATGTGGTCCCAGAAGCACCACCAGGAGTGATTCCTGGGTGCAGAGCCAGGAGTAACCCCTGAGCATCACTGGGTGTGACACTTCCCCACAAAAAATCTGCTCTGCCCTCCTGAAGCTATTACAGAGGGAGGAAATGGGTCTTGTAGGAAGGGGTCTGGCTCACACAAGGTGCTCAGTTAGCATTTGCTGTTATTCCATCGATCAGCTATGTGGCAGAGTCATGAACTGTAGTGATGACCGGAAACTGGACATAGGAAAGAGACGGAAAAGATCTTCCCATGCACTCAATTCCCTGGGGAGTCTGGCAGGACTTGGCCGGTGCCGTGGCTGGGAGTGCCTGTGACTGCTGCTTGGAGTGTGGCTCTAGCCTTAGTTGAGGTGGTTTCCACCTTATGTTGGTGGCATAATACTGCACTGAATAAATGAAATAAATTGCCAAACATCTATTGTCTCTGTATCTTCATGCTTTTAATTTTTTTCTTTTGGGGTCACACCAGGCAGTGCACAGGGGTTACTCCTGGCTCTGCACTCGGGAATTACTCCTGGCAGTGTTTGGGGGGACCATATGGGATGCTGGGAATTGAACCCGGGTCGGCCGCGTGCAAGGCAAACGCCCTACCTGTTGTGCTATCGCTCCAGCCCCTGTCACTGTCACTGTCACTGTCCTCCCGTTGTTCATTGATTTGCTCGAGCAGGCCCAGTAACGTCTCCATTGGAGACTTTGTTGTTGCTGTGCTTGGCATATCGAATACATCACGGGTAGCTTGCCAGGCTCTGCCGTGCGGGCGAGATACTCTCGGTAGCTTGCCGGACTCTCCGAGAGGGGCGGAGGAATCGAACTCGGGTCGGCCATGTTGGCTGCATATAAGGCAAACGCCCTACCACTGTGCTATCACTCCAGCCCCTGTATCTTCATGCTTTTCAAATGTTGCTTCTGGATGCTTTAGATTATAAACGAGCTTTGTCTTCCATTTCTATGGAATGGCATTGCCTTAAATGCGGCATTATTAGTAAAATACCCGTCTGTGATCATCTGTAATCTGGTGAGCAAGCCACATTCAGTTTTTCTTCTTTGGGTGGATTGGGAGAGGGAACGCCCAGCAATTGCTTGGGGACTTCTCCTGTCTCCTGTCAGAGCTCAGGAAACATGCTGTACCTGGGCTTGAACCCAGGACTCCCACATGCATCTCAGATCCCATTGAGCCATCTCAGTGACTGAGCTCAGATTAGCCATTTTTTTAATGAGCTCAATAGGGGGAATGATGACTCGCTTATAGCAGAGGGAGTTCAAGCACTGGGGCAAGAACAACGGCGAGGCAGGCTTCTGCCGACGTGGAAAGGCTTGGGAGAAAACACTACCATTTATAGTTATAGTGGCCTCCAACTTTCAGCACTCCCGGAGCTGATGAGAGAGCACTCTCTATTCAGGAAGTCGAAATATGTCAGCAAAAAAAAAAAAAAAAAAAAAAAAAATCTCTCCCTATCCCATCAGGAGCCAGAGAAGTTTGGGCTGATCTTCTTTAAGTCAAGGAATAAATGTGCAACACGATGGCACATCTCTAGGGACCCCAAGCACGCCCCGTAGGCATGTTGAACTGATGGTGGTTCCTTCCATTCTATTTCAGGTTCTTTCCATCACTTGGGACCCGGAAACCGGACCACGCAGCATCCTACTGGTGAGTTCTCTTTCCTTTCTAGATCCAAGTGACGAGCCGACATTATTTTTGAAATGATATTCGCACTTCTAAGTTCACCGCATCTCGCCCACCGTTATAATTAGATGTCTATTTATTCACGCTACTTTCCCCCCCTCTCTGAATGATTTGAATGTTTCTGTGCCTTCGGAACAACACACTGATCCATGTTCTTGTGTTTAGACATGATCAGGAAGGAGATCTATGAGTCTATGCCAAATAGGTTAAAGTAAAAACTTTTTTTGGGAGGGGGGGTAAGGAAACTATTTTCAGGCCTCTGTTGACAGTTTGCTCATTGCAAGCAGTATCCAAAACAACAGAGTTCCCCAAGCCAAGGAATTCAGACAGTCTCACGCAATGAGTGGTCATGAAAGCGCGCGTCACTGTCCACAGAGGCGCTTTCTCGTTGCTCTCTTTTTTTTCTCTCTTCTCGGAAATGGGATTGTTGTACAATGACATTTCTGCAGGGATAGCAAACTTCCTTTCCCGTTAGGAACGTGGTTTACTTTGCCAGCGGAAGTTTCTGGGCTTCCTGTAGCATTCCCCCCTGGAGAGTTCAGCAGTGCTGTTCATTGCCTTGTGTATCGGTTCGCATTTGCTGCATAACAAACCACCCCGAAATGCGCTGACTTGAAATAATGGTCATTTCTTTATCCTAAAAGTCTCTGGGCTGGTACCAGGGCTGGGCTGGGCTCCATTGTGTGACACTTCTGGTTTCTGCAGTATCTGCGGTCCGGGCAGGTTGGGGCATCGAACCTGCCGGAATGATGACAGTGACTGAGAACTGAATTTTACCATCCTGTATGCTGCCCTTTGCCCTTTCACATGGTGGGCAGGGGGTGGGCGGTAAGGGGTAGGGTATTAGGAGAAAAGGCAGAAGCATCTATATATATATATATATATATATATATATATATGCTAGGAGTACTGTAGAAGTTCAACCATTGATTAAGCTGATTGAATTGGGCATGAACTCCACATTCCTTTTTTTTTAATTGTATCACCATGAGATAGAGTTACAAAGCTTTCATGTTTGAGAGTCAGCCATACAATGATGAAACACCCATCCCTCCACCAGTGCACATTCTCCACCACCCACATCCCGGTCCTCACCCTGCCTCTATGGCAGACAGTTTTCCCAATATTCTCTCTCTCGTTTTGGGCATTATGTTTTGCTCTAAACTTCCTACCACCATTCAAGCCTACCTGCCAGGGGCAGATGCTAGATAATTTATCTTCCATTAGTCATTTTGAAGATCATGAGAGCGTGCGTGGCCGTGATTATAAATGTGAGTTTCTAGATTGTAAATGGTTGGGTTCCAGAGAGAGCTCTGTATGGCACTAATCCCTTTTGGGATTCAACTGGGAGAGTCTATCTGGGCCAGGGTTGTTGGTGCGCTAAAATGGCACCTGGAGGTAAATTGTGGGCATAACAGCCAGTCTGCTGGGTGGGCCGGGACCCGGAGAGGGGCAACCGCATCCTCAAGGCAGAATCATCTTGAGTGCTGGTACTATTTTGGTATTTTACAATCTTCTTAAAAATATTTTAAAATTTGAAAAAACTGTAAAGGTAAAGGTAAAGGTAAAGGCCCTCCCGTTGTTTGTCGATTTGCTCGCGTGGGCCCAGTAACATCTCCATTGGAGACTTTGTTGTTACTGTGTTTGGCATATCGAACACATCACGGGTAGCTTGCCAGGCTCTGCCGTGCAGGCAAGATACTCTCGGTAGCTTGCCGGGCTCTCCGAGAGGGGCGGAAGAATCGAACTCGGGTTGGCCATGTTGGCTGCGTGCAAGGCAAACGCCCTACCGCTGTGCTATCGCTCCAGCCCCTGAAAAAACTGTAAATCTATTCAATTCTTCCCATGTGTCTGATTCCATGGAGAGCCTTTGTTGAGGTGGTTTTGAAGTATGTACGAAGTATTGTACTAATGGCACTACACCACTCTCTCCAGCCCCATGATTTGATTTTTAAAAAGTGTTTTGGATATACTTGATAGATATCAAATAATTTGATGGGACTTATTTTTTAATGTGAATGTTAATTTTTCAGTTCTTAAAATGGAATTGGAGTGCCTTTCAGAGCAGGACTCTGCAGTTACTAATGTTATGAAAGGGGGCAGCCCTGTGGCAGGTGGGAGGATGTTGGGAGCCATGAATTGGGGCAGCCTCGCGGTGGGCCGCGGGGTGTCGGAAGCCAAGGAGGGACCCAGCAGGGTGTCGTTGGGCTCAGGTATGGCATGACCTGGTGGAAAACATTGTACTAGTGGTGCCGAGGTGCATACAGATGAGTGTCAGCCCATGCCCACCCCCCCAAGCCCCCCATGCCTGTAGAGTCAGCTGAGACCTACAAAAAGAGCCGATGTTCTTATGCCCCCAAGCACCATGAGCACCTGCCCCCCCTTTGGGTTATTCCTTTGGTTTTTCCTTCTTCTCGGGCCCTGCCAAAACATACTCAACCAGAGACAGAAAATGCATCCGTGGCTACCAGCCATTGCCAATGTCAAACACAGTCCTGTGGCAGGGGGCAGTGTCTGGGGGAGGAGCATAGCCCCTAGGGGTGGGGTGCTTGTGGCTGGACCATCCTTAGGATGGAAGGATGCAGGACAGGGAAGGACCAGGAAGGGAGGGGGTAGGTGGGTGGAACTGATCTGGTCCAAGTCTCTCCCTCTGTCTACTCACAAGGTGCCCCCACAGAAGGCAGCAGTGGCCAGCCTCGGTCCCAAGGCCTCCCTGACCATTGGTTTCTAACCGTTTTCATGGTTGGGATCCAGTGATGGTGGCCCAGACTCACCCGACACCAGAGCCACGTCCTACTGTGTCTGCGGTTGGGTTGGGCTGGTCAGGAAGGCTGGAAGGACATTGGGGCCCTCAAGTGCCCTCCAGGTAACTCGGCCCGGTACTGCTGGGCTCACTGTCTTCTGCCAGCTGCTAGGGTGGCTTTTATTTTTTTATGTTTTTTTTTTAAATTTTTATTAGTGAAACACCATGAGGTATAGTTTTAGACTTACAAATATTTGTGCTTGGGTTTGTTATACAATGATCAAGTACCCATCCCTCCACCAGTGCCCATTCTCCACCACCACTGATCCCAGTATCCCTCCCACCCCCCATCTCCCCCATCCCACCCTGCCTCTGTGGCAGGGCATTCCCTTTTGTTCTCTCTCTCCCTTTGGGTGCTGAGGTTTGCAAAAGAGGCATTGAGTGGCAATCATGTTCGGTCTATAGTCTACTTTCAGCATGCTTCTCCCATTCTGGGAGGATCCTCCCAAAACCCTTTACTTGGTGTTCCCTTCTCTATCTGAGCTGCCTTTTCCCCTAGCATGTGCGGCTAGCCTTCAAGTCATGGAGTGAACCTCCTGGTACTTATCTCAACTATTCTTGGATGTTAGTCTCCTATTTTGTTACTTTATATTGCCCCGATGAATGCAATCTTTCTACGTCCCTCTCTTTCTGACTCATTTCACTTAGCATGATACTTTCCATGTAGTACCACTTGTATGTAAATTTCATGACTTCATCTTTTCCAATAGCTGCAAAGTGTTCCATTGTGTAGATGTACCAAAGTTTCTTTAACCAGTCATCTGTTCTCCGGCACTCAGGATTTTCCAAATTTTGTCTATTGTGAACAGTGCAGCAATGAACATAGAAGTACTCATCCACAACGCCGCGATTCCAAAGACTCAGATAGACTTGGTGGGTGAAGACATGTCAGAAGTGACATTAAATTAGAGCCCCCTGCAGGGGTCAGGGACTAGAGCCCAGCGCCACGGGCAGGGGTCAAAGGTTACAGCCCCGTGTGGGGGGTTCTGGGTGAGTGCTCTGAGGGGGTCAGGCCTGGACCTTCTGAGCAGTTGGCACTGCAGAGAAAATGCAGTCGCGTGCCCATTTTCAGTGTCTGGAAGGAAAAGACTGCGTGCAAGCAGGGAAAGGGGTCCCGGCATGAAGAAAGGCAGACTATGGCACCAGAGGAGGGACAGTGATAGAGTTCACTGTTGGTGAGTCTCAATTTGGGTCTCGGAACCCGGACGGTTTAAATCAGGGATCATCAGGCTGTGCTGGTCACCAGTGTCTCACTTCGTGTGCAGGGGGTCAGGCAGGCAACTCCTGCTGACCCTAAGACCTAGGACAGGGCCATGGCAAGAGATACAGGGAGGGTCCAGTGGCCAGAACTCACCAGTGAGTCCTTGACTGGTTCCACGTGAATCTGCTTGCCGAAGGTCAGGTTTCTCCCCGCCCCTGGCCTTGTCCTGCTGGGTTCCCTCCTGCCTGAGGGCCGCCACCCCAGAGCCCTTAGAGATCAGGCAGTTGTGAGCTGTTGTGTTCTTCTCTGGGCTCCACCCGTGAGGATCAGTGTCCCTGATAAACAGCGCCCAGCCCCAACAGACACGCTGACATCAGCGGCTGAGCACGGCGCATTAAATTACATGTGTCCGTTTGGAGGCTGCAAGGTGGACCCACCCTCATCCCGCCAGCCCGAGGCTGGCGTGGCCATGTGGGCTCTGTGGCATGCGGGGCGGAAGCTGGGGGGTGCCTCTGTCCCCCCCTTCCCCGCTGGGTCTCTCTTCTCTCCATCAGTCCCAGATGGTGTCCAGACTGTCCTTCCGTCTTCTAGTTCAGGGAC
This sequence comes from Sorex fumeus, assembly GCF_029834395.1. NCBI lineage: Eukaryota > Metazoa > Chordata > Mammalia > Eulipotyphla > Soricidae > Sorex > Sorex fumeus. The sequence goes on along the minus strand of NW_026606068.1, from coordinate 274,767 downwards.
TCCCAGTGGGAAAGGGTCCCTGTTGGGGTCCTGGCAATGGGGAACCTCTCGGCTGGGAGTTGGGGTGCAGGTGTGGGGGGGCACAGGTGAGACATGTGTCCTTGCTTCACCCGAGTGCTTCCTCAAACCAGGTGCCGGGGTGCACGTCCCCCCCCCCCCCCCGCAGATTCTGGACAAGCCTGGAAAAGGTTTGCACCCCTGCCCCTGGAGCTGGACTCCAGGAAGGTGGGAGCCTTGGCCGGGACCTTGGGGGGTGGAAGTGCCATTCATATCCCTGCCCATCCCCCCCCCCAACCATTCCTGACTCCTGGCTGGCCCAGGTGGTTCTGACAGTGTCCTGGGGAGCAGTGGTGGATGGCGGGTGGGGCCCCATGGTGGTCGCCAGTACTGTGCAGGCCCCAGTGTTTGAAGCAGGAAGAAGATGGGGTTCAGAGGGCGCCCTCGGGCTTCCACTCAGGTGTGTCAGGGAGGCCGGTGACCCCAGGCCCCTCTCAGTGAGACAGTCCCCAGCCACTTCCTCAGAGCTGCACAGGCCACCCCCATACCCCCATCTCCTCCCTGGGAATGGGGAAGGCAATTCCAGTCCCTCCTCCCGCCTTGCGGGGGGCACCCTCCCCAGCACCCCACTCAGGCTCTGAGCCTGGCTGACATGGAAGGGGACCCTTTCTCTGTGGGCTCTTCCTGTGGCAGTCTTCAGACCTTCTGGAACTTTCCACCTGGATCTCGCACTGTTTCTTCTCTGTTTTTGTTTTTGTTTGGGGGGCCACACCTAGTGATGCTCGGGGCTTCCTCCTGGCTCTGCACTCAGGAATCACTCCTGGTGGTGCTCAAGGGACCATATGGGATGCCGGGGGTTGAACCTGCGTCGGACACATGCAAGGCAAATGCCCTCCCCACTGGATTGTCACTCCGGTCCCTCTTCCTGTGTTTTCTCTCAGCACCCTTCCCACAGACTGAAGCACTTTGGGGCAAAGCATACTTGACAAAGAAAGACCCAGGCTTCCGTGGGGGCAGGGGGACTCTCCGTGTCCCCGAGAACCCTCCCTACCTCCTATTCTGGACCTTTATACCTCAGCCACGTACCAGCCGCCTACCCGGGACCCTGGCCGTCCTCCTGAGGTGGCCTTCAAAGCCCTTTATTCTCAGCTCCCACCTCAGCCTCAGCCCTGGACCTCCTCTGCACTCTTCAGGCTGTTAGTGCCCCCTGAGGCTCTCGGAGCTGACCCCTCCGCCCCCAGAACCTTCTATGTGAGACCCTCGCCCCTTGATTTGGAATTTTTCACCTTGATGCCACAGTGGAAGCATCTTTTGAGTGTTTGTTCTAGTAACTGTCACTCTGGCCCCACCTGAGAGACTGAAAAACAGCACCCCACCCCAAAAGACATGAGCCTTCACCCTGTGCCGTGCTGGGAACCGGTCCGCTCTGGGGAGCCCCTCCCACCCCCTTCCTCCCAACACTACAATTCTGAGGTCAGATCATTGGAGTTGCCACCCCATGGGGCACGCCAGGTGCCTGTCCCTCTCACACCCCTGAATGTGTGCGTGGACAACTGTGTAGATGAGTGTGTGAATGTGTGTGTGTGTGTGTGTGTGTGTGTATGAATGTGTGTGAATGCGTGACCGTGCAGATGAGTGTATGTGTTGTGTTGAGTGTGAACGGAATGAAGGTATATATGTGAGTGTGTGTGGGGTGGGGGTGAACGTGTGTGAATATGTCGCTGTGAAGATGTGAATGGTTGAAGATGTGTATGGTTGTGTGACTGTATGTGAGTGTGTGAATGGTGTGAAGGTGTGAGTGTGTCAGTGTGTGTGATGTGGGAGTGAGTGTGTGAATATGGTAGTGTGAGAATGTGTGGCTGTATCTGAGTGTGTGGGTGTTGTGTGACTGGGTGTGAATGGGTGAGAATGTATGTGAAAGTGAGTGCACGGATTGTGTGCGACTGAACAGGCGTGTGGGTGTGTACGTGAATGGGTGGGAATAGGGGTGTGATTGTGTGGGAGTGTGGGAGTGTGATTGTGAGAGAAAGAAGAGAGGAAAAAGAAGTGGGAAGAGAGAAGAGGGGAGGAAGAGAGGGAGGGGACAGTGAGGGAGAAAAGGCCGGGGGCAGACAGACCCAGGGACACCCGCACTCGGACAGCAGACACACCCCCGGCCAGCGCCTGTGTGGAAACGCTGTCTCAGCATTGCTTCTCATGCCCGTGACCAGGCCTGGTGCCCTCTGTGTGAGACCTGATCAGCGTGGCTTCATGGGGGCATTGAGATCAGGGGTGAACCTGCAGTGGAAGGCCTCATGGGACATGCCTTCGGGCCCCTGGCCCCTGGCCCCTGGACGGACCCTCCACAGCATGTGTCCTTGGGGGCAGCTGTTTGTCTGCCTGCCGCCCTGCCCATGTGAGTCTGTCACGGATGGCAGTTCTGGAGCGTGGCACCTCCCCCGAAGGACACGTCCCGGCACAGACCCGCAGAGGTTGCAGCCTGAGAATGAACTAAGTGTTTTGGGTGGTTCCTCCATGGAGGGTCCCAGGCGAGACTCTCCGTTGTGTGTCCAGATGGGACATTGTGCCCTAGCCGGCCGCCACCGTGGCGATGTCAGGAGCTGACACTGCCCCCGCCGTCCCAGGAGCCTCCTGCCCCAGAGGGAGCTGGAGACGGCCCAGAGCAGAGCCCTCAGCACTCAGCTCCCGTGGTCTGGGAGACGCTGTCAGCCCACGGCTCATGGGCTGTTAGACACGGGAGCCGAGCATCAACCCCGAGCCGGGGGTCCCCTGCTGAGGGATGGTCGTGGGTCCACTTTGTTCCTGTGCACTGGCCACAGACCCCCAGGCTGCAGCTGCTCGTATCATAGCCAGGGGGTTTCGTGGCACGCAGCTGTCGGGCAGGGAGGTGGTGCTGCCCCCTCGGAGAGATCGTTGGACCTCTGTGAACCTCAGTTTCCCCCGCTGCCCTCAAAAGAGCCGCCAGTGTGCCCCGGGCTAGCTGTGTTCAGAGAAGCAGCATTAGGCTGTTCATCGGGCCCGCCCAGAACAGGTGATCAGTAAGTGGGAGCGGTTCTTGGGGTCTGCTCCATTGCTGTGATGGTCTCTCACAAGGCTGGAAACACGAAAAGGGAGCGCAGCTCTCCTGCAGTGGTGCTTTGTTGGTGGGTGTTGTTTTGTTTTGTTTTGTTTTTTTAATTACAACTAGCTTGCAAAAATTCATTGATGCTTTGGGGCGATCATTTCTGCCTTATCATACTTGTGGGCCAGTCCTAAAAAAATACCACTGCTGCTTGCCTCTCTTCCTTCCTTCCTTCCTTCCTTCCTTCCTTCCTTCCTTCCTTCCTTCCTTCCTTCCTTCTTCCCTCCCTCCCTCCCTCCCTCCCTTCCTTCCTTCCTTCCTCCCTCCCTCCCTCCCTCCCTCCCTCCTCCTTCCTTCCTTCCTTCCTTCTTCCCTCCCTCCCTCCCTCCTCCTTCATTCCTTCCTTCCTTCCTTCTTCCCTCCCTCCCTCCCCCTTCCTTCCTTCCTTCTTCCCTCCCTCCCTCCTCCTTCGTTCCTTCCTTCCTTCCTTCTTCCCTCCCTCCCTCCCTCCTTCCCTCCCTCCCCCCTCCCTCCCTCCCTCCCTTCCTTCCTTCCTTCCTTCCTTCCTTCCTTCCTCCTCTCTCTCTCCCTCTCTCTCTTTCTTTCTTTATTTCTTTCTTTCTTTATCTCCCTCTTAATTTTGGGACCACACTCTATGGTTCTCAGGGCTTACTGGCTTACTCCTGGTTCTGTGCTCAAAGGTCCCTCCTGGCAGAGCTTAGGGAGCCGCATTAGATGTCAGGACTCGTACCCGTGACAGCTGCCTGCAGGACAAAATGCCCTACCGCCTCTCCCATCTCACCAGACCCCAAAACTCCTGCAGGGAGATAGCGAGGGCTCAGGACAGATTCCTCATATGTGCAAGACTCTGGGTTTCATCTCTGACACCCCATGGCCCCTGGGACACTTCCGGAGAGTGTCCGGAGGCCCCAGCACTTCCTGGCCAGGGCATTGGGTCAGGGCTGGGGTGACTACTTAGGGGTGGCTCCAGAACCCCCTGCGCGTGCTTGAGGCCCCTGGCCACGTGGGTGTGTCTCTAAGATGTATCCAGAGTGGATCAGGCTGTGGGTGGAATAAGCCAGGGCTGAGCCCCCAAATCCATCACACAGTGCCTGTCACCAGCTCTACAATGCTCAGTTTCCACCTGAGTGGAGGCGGGAGACAGGACCGAAGAGGCAGCTCAGCAGTGGGGGTGCGGGGCCTGACCGCACGTGGGAGCGAGCCCCCAGGTCACAGGGCGCAGGGTTCCTGTGGAGGGACAGGTCAGGGGTTGCAGACTCGCGTTCTGGGTGGGGTTTTGTTCCAGAAGAAGCAGGAACACAGGGTTCTGGGCCTGCTGAGACCTTGCAGACGCTGCCCAGATAAAACCTGATCACACTCAGCCCCCAGCGCGTGGTTGGGCTGCTCCCCCGTTTCCCGGGAACTCTTGAGTAACGGTTTGGAGGAACCTGTGTTTCGTTTTATGGCCTGTGAAAGCACACCAGCGCCTCCCCGTGGAAGCCGAGGGCAATGCAGCCTTCCCTGCTGCCCTCTGCAGGGGACGGGCATAGTGGACCTGGTGAGGAGCTGGCAAGACCTGAAGGTGCAGGTGACCCAACTGGGGATCAGGAGGGGCCCCACGTGGGACTGGGCCTTCTCTGCTGGAACCCTGCGCCCCCCATGCCTCTCTGGGGCTTCTCAGCAGGAGTCCCTAGTGGGACCCTGCCTGTCCCCCTTGGGTCTGACCGCACACCCAGCTCTGGGCTGGTCCAAACTGAAGACTCGGCCACGATGTTTGTTTGTTTGTTTATTTATTTATTTATTTATTTTATGAAGTGGTTCCCAGTAATTGATCACATTTGATGTGTCCCACCAGTCTCGGCCGATGGTGCGGGACACAGACTTGCAGACTCTCTGTCTCCGATGGTGTGGGAGCAGAAGGAAGGACCCCTCAGGCAGGGCCCCCACATTCTTCCTCCCCTAGCAGGACCCAGGGGGCAGCGAGGATGGTGGTGCCCATCCATGCCCAACCACTGATGAGGGCTCCGGGTGTGCACTGTGCCCCACGGAGACCAGCTCCACCCGGGCTGTCCCTAGTGGCTCAGGACACCTGCTCTGGTCCTACCAGTGCCTGGCTCAGCACCACGTGACCCCGAAAGTCCATCTTCTTGTCCACTGGAACGGCTCTGCCCCTGCACAATGGGGTCTGGACTCCTGCCCACCCCAAACTTCCTCCCTGGGTGGAAAGCTGACTCCATGCTCACACTTGCAAAGGCTGATGGTTACTAGGAAAAGGGGGAGGTGAAAGAGGGGTATTCTGCAGAGGAGACTGGAGGAGGGGAGGGGACGGGAGGGCTTCCCCCCTGGGGGAGGTAGCAGCCACATGCGAATAGACCCAGTGAGAAACGCTCAGGAATCACCAAGAAATCTGAAAACTGCTTTGGCAAAGCCCCAACTCTGCCGTCAGGTTCTAGAATGGGCGGGCCAGCCAGCCCACGGGTGCCTCGTGGCTCACTCCAGGCCCTAAATCGTGGCCCTTCCCTTGAATTGCACGAAGGGGTGAGACTGCCCTGATGATCAGCCAGAATTCAGAGTAGGGACGGGCAAGGCTGTACTGTGTGTGTGTGTGTGTGTGTGTGTGTGTGTGTGGTGTGTGTGTGTGTGTGTGTGTGTGTGTGTGTGTGTGTGTGTTGGTGGGGGGAGGGGGTCTTTTTTCAGCGATTTGCTGGTCAGGGTCGCCCTCTAGTGGACAACAGGAGAATTCTCTAGTATCCTTGTTCACAGGATCTGCAAACTAGGCCTGGAAAAGTCAGGAGGGAAAACGCGGTGTGTGTGTGTGTGTGTGTGTGTGTGTGTGTGTGTGTGTGTGTGTGTGTTTGGCTTGTTGAGGGGGAAGGAGGATTTGTCTTTGGAGGTTCATATTGGGATGTGTTGCACTTAATATAATTATTCTATACCTAGGGCCAAGTGCTTTTTATCATTATCATGAAAAGTGAGTACAGACTGTATTCCCCAGTATAAAACTAGCGGTTTGGGGGCTGGAGCGATAGCACAGCGGGTAGGGTGTTTGCCTTGCACGCAGCCAACATGGCCGACCCGGGTTCGATTCCCAGCATCCCATATCGTCCCCCGAGCACCGCCAGAAGTCATTCCTGAGTGCATGAGTCAGGAGCAACCCCTGAGCATCGCCGGGTGTGACCCAAAAAAAAGCAAAAAAAAAAAAAACCATACTAGTTGTTTTCACCAGCCTTTGCCATCAGATCTTTTGGGAATGTCCTGAGCAGCCCTGGGCCCCCCGCTCCTGTGGACCATGGCAGGGATAGGAAACCCAGCAGGAAAGCAGACTCTTCATCATCCTCCCCACTGGATTGGCGGTTTCCCGGGAGCTGGCGCTCAGCCACACTCTTGTTGAGATCCGTAGATTTTGCCCCTCGCGCTTGTATCTCTGGCTCTTGTTAGTTCACCCGTGTCTGTCGAGCTGCCGGAAGAGCTTCCTGGCAGAAAGGCCAGGAGAGGTGTGGAGACACGCAGGGAGCAGCCGCTTCCCAGCTGCTGCCGTTTCTGCAGCTTTGGAAAAGCCGAAAGGGAGCACGGTCACGGTGTAAACCCCTGGTCCTGATATAGGGATGAATCTTTTTTCCTTCAGTTTTGTTTGGGGGCGGCTCCCAGCAGTGGGAACTTCCTCCTGGCACTGCTCACAGGTCTCTCCTGGGAGGCTTGGGGCACTGTATGGGGTGCCAGGGATCAGACCAGGGCCAGCAGTGGGCGAGGCAAATGCCCTGCTTGCTGTCCTCTCACTCCGGTTCCTTTCGTGCTCACTCCGTGGCTGATGATTCCCACAATTAAAGACCATTTTTGCCTCCTTGGCATCTCTCCTGTGGAAAAGACCTTCCTACTGGAAACCTCCTCTGTGGTCTTATCCCAGGTGAAAACATGTCCCCATGCCCTGGATACTAGGCCCCGGAGCAGGCGCCCAAAGTCTGCCACGTGGACGGTTTCTCTTTCCCATCTGCTCCCCCAAACTCTGGGTGTTGGTGCCAGGGTGTGGCTTTGTTAAGGGGTGTTGGTTGATCCAACATGAGAGGAATTGCCCGCTGAGGGGTGTTTTTTCTTTGAAAGAAGACTGGAAGAAGAAGCGCAGCTCTGATGGGCTGCTGATAATTCTTAATAGTTTCCTTCCCTGCCTGTTTTTTTTTTCTCTCATTCCTCATGTTCTTCAAGGTTTAGGTGTGGGGAAAGGTGCCAGCCTTGCCTGAAGGTGTTTGCCCGTGAATGGGAACCACTGTGCCAAGTACTCAGAGTAGCTGTTGTTACTGGGGGAGGGGAGGGTCTGGAGAGCACCCCCATCCTGTCCTGACCCCCCTCACTCTGGCAGACACACAGGGGACAAGAGAGTGAGAAGCGGGCGCTGACCATGTCCACGGGAGGGATCGCCCGTCCTGGCCCTCCCCAGCCGGGACTGCAGCCACCACCGCCGTCTGGAGAATACTCACCTGAACATGGACACACACATCACATATCACACACACACACACACACACACACACATACACACACCACACCCCCCACATACACACCATATACACACCCCACACACAGATGTATGCCCCCACACACACCATACATACAACACCACACCACACAAACATACTACATACACACCACATACATATACTCCACACACACCACACACCGATGTACACCCCCCCACACACACACTACCACACACATCCACACATCTCATACACACCCCACACACAGATGTATACACTCCCTTACACACCACACACACACACACACACACATACATACACACCACACTACACAAACATACCACTTACCACATACTCCACACACACCAGTCATGGATATATACCCCCTCACAGACACACACACCACACCACACACACCACACATATATGCACACTATATATACATACCACACACACATCCCATGCACCCCACACACATACACCCCCCCCACACACACGACATATACCCCCCTCACACCATCACACACCCAGCACATGCGGACATCCATCCCCTTATTCACACACCACACATCGCACACACACCACACATGGACGTACACTCCCCCCACCCACATGCACACACATGCCCCACACTACACACACAGGTGTACACCACACACACACACCACACATCACACACAAATGCACCCCCCAGCACCCCCCCACCCCACAGGGGTGTATACACCCACACACAAGCATACATATACCATACACACACTACATACATACCATACCATAAATATTATCATACACATTCATATGCGTTCTTACACCCCTCACGTGCACATCACATACTGCACACCATAAAACACATCACACATATGCACCACATATCCACCACACCCCCACACACACTTACACCCTACATACCTACAAAATACATATAGACACCCCCATATATGCCTGCACACCATATGTGTACCACACATACACAGGCCATACAACTCCACACAGAGATGTACCAAACACATGACACAAACATATACCACAGCACACGTACGTCATATCACTTGTATCACTTGTATCACTTGTCATCCCGTTGCTCATCGATTCGCTCGAGCGGGCGCCAGTAATGTCTCCATTTGTCCCTGTCACATGCTAGTGTAACCCAATGGCGTCTGCTCGCTCGCTCGCTCAAGCAGATGCCACACGCCATCTACTCCCCGACATATATCTGTATACCCCACACACATACACATCACACACATACATACACTTCACACACAAAGTGGGTAATACATATATATATATATATACATCACACATATAAATGCCACATATAAACATACCACTGCACACACATAGGGGCAGAGCATCTCCGACTGCGTGGTCTGCGTAAGGAGTTGGTCCACCCTGGCTCATGGGCAGCTGCTGAGCCACTGGCTGAGGGGGTCCCCACAAGCCTGGGCACTCCAGACCCTGCCAGGTGCTTCCCAGTGAGACAGGAAGTGGGGAGACTGCAAGTAGGGAGCTGATTTCTAGGGCTCTGTAGCAGACTCAGCCTGAGGGTCCCCACTTAAAAAGCCACTACACAAGTTCCCTGGTGCCCCCAGCTGCTGCACAGACACCCCCAGGGAAGGGGATAAAGGGCGGATGACTCAGTGGGACCCTGAAACACCATGTTCTCTCCCCCTCCTCCCTCATCCTTCCCTCTCTCTCCTCTCTCCTATCTCCCTCCTCTTCTCCCTTCCCCTTCCCTCCCCTTCCCTTGGTGGTTGTTGCAGTAACCAGTAACAGGACGCACATAAACACTTGAGTTGCTGGCCTGCGTTCTTGTAGTTTAACTGCAGCTCTTGCACGTGTAAGCCTTAGCTGCAGCTGCCGCACACATATGCTTTAGTTGCAGCTGTTGCATGTGTGCACTTCAGTTGCAACTCTCTTGCACTCACACACTTTTACTGCAGCGGTTGCATGCATATATTTTTAGCTGCAGCTGCTGCACACATAGCTTTAGTTGCAGCTGCTGCGTGTGTGCACTTCAGTTGCAGCTCTCTTGCACTCACACACTTTTACTGCAGCGGTTGCATGCATACATACTCTTCAGTTGCAGCTGCTGCGTGTGTACACTGTAGTTGCAGTTGTTGCACGCACACACATTAGCTGCTGCACGCATACACGTTAGCAGCAGCTCTCACACTTGTGCACTTTACCCGCCCTTCTTGCCCAAGGGCTGCGGCGAACCCTGTTGCCATTCCGGAAAGTCCCAGACCTCAGGACTGCAGGGACCTCTTGCTCCAGGGCAGTAACTCGGCATCGGCAAGGGCAGCCTTGGCCAGGGTCCTGTGCTGTGCGTAACTGGCCACTAGGGGTCGCGGTTGGGCAGGGATGGGGAGTGTGTGGTGGCAGCGTCAAGGATAGTTCCCAGCGCTGAGTGCTTGCATCTGGTCTGGGTGGAGCTGCTCTGGGACGGGACCAGGAGGGGTGGAGGGGCGGCGTGCTGGCCTGAATTAGGAGAGCACGGAGCTCCCAGCTCAGCCTGTAGCAGTCCACACTGCAGATTCTCTGGGGTCTCCCTGGACGCCTGGTGCCGGGATGTTCAGCATCCTGCATAGAACAGGCACCTCGAGGGCCAGGGTGCAGGGAGGAGGCACCCGCTGGTGGCCCTGAGAGCTGCTTGTGTGGCTGATGCATTGGGGGAGGCACATCCGCCCAGGGCTGCTCAGGGATTACTCCAGGCTCAGTGCTCAGGAATCACGCCTGGCTAGTGCTCGGGGAACCATATGGGATGTTAGGGACCAAAGCTGGAGAGAGGTGCTGGCTGCCCTCCGGGTTCCGGGGAGGAAACTGAGGCACAGGAGCTGTGTAGACGTCACACTGAAGAGACAGAATACAAACCAAACCACCTGATTCAAAGTTATTTTTACGGGGCGTGGGGGTGGGGGTGGAGGTTGGGGCTCCAGATACCCAAGGACCAATCCCGCAAGATGCTCAGACCTCCTGGCTGCTGGTTCCATGCTCGCTCGGGGAGGCAGTGCTGCTTGGAGCCAGCCAGGGCCACCAGAGCCACATCCGGTCAATGTGGTGCTGGGGGTCTACCCCAGGTGGGGTGCATAAAGACATGTGCCCTAGACTCTGACCTTCTCCCGGGTCTGAAGTTCTTTTCTTTTGTTTTTTTGGTATGAATTATTTAATTATTATCTTTTCATTGCATCACCGAGAGATGCAGTTACAAAGCTTTCGTGAGTTTCATACAGTGATCAGACATCCCTCCCTCCACCAGTGGATCTTTCCCACCACCAATGTCCCCAGAATCCCTCCCACCACCCCCACCCCACCCCACCCCCTGCCTCTCTGGCAGGCACCTTTCTTCTCTCTCTCTCTCTCTCTCTCTCTCTCTCTCTCTCTCTCTCTCTCTCTCTCTCTCTCTCTCTCTCTCTCTCTCTCTCTCTCTTTCTCCTTTTTTATGGTTTGCAGTACAAACACTGAGAGCCCATCGTGTTTGGTCCTTAGTCTACTTTCAGCACACATCTTGCATCCTGAGTGACCCCTCCAACCATCATTGACTTAGTGGTCCCTTCTCGATCCCAACTGTCTTCTCTTCCAGCGGACTGTGTGTTGGGGAAGTGGGGAGGGGTGGTGCTTGCTTAGTGCCTCTTCACAGGCTGTCGTTAGCCAATCAGAGAAGACAGTGAGTGTTATCCTAAGTAGGATAACAGTGAGTCACGCTGTCTTGCTGTCTTCCTTGTGCCCTGCCCCCCACATCCTGGGGTTCTGTGTCTTGGTGGGGGGAGGTGCTCCAGCTCTAGCATTGCTTCCTAGAAAACCAGAAGTTCCCAAACCTATTTGGCCAACTGCCCACTTCCGGAAAAAAAAAATCACCCCATCCCTACTCCGGAAATCTGCCTTTTACAAGCAAACAAGCAGGAAGCTCCACCAGCCTCTAGCTGCAAGCTAGGGCCTGGACTTTTCGGCACATAATCCCGCCACCATAGGGGGCATCGGTGTCTTTAGGGACCACCCCCTACGGACTGAAGCTTTTTTCACTCCGTGTACATGGAGCAGTGGAGCGGCATCCCTGCGGCATGGCCTGTGGGTAGGAAGCACCAGTGGGCATGAGCACAGGGCCCTGGAGTCCCTCACCACCTGAGCACCATCCTGGCCTTCCTTGGGAGCAGGGGCTGGCCAGGAGGCTCTGGGGATAAGGGCCCACACCTGTCTGCTGTGTGGGCTCTTAGGAAGGGTGTCCCTGTGCCTGGGCCTGTGTAGCCCCTGGAGGCTCAGGTACCCCCAATCCCCGAGAATATTCCACAGCAGAATCCTGTGCACCATCATTTGCTTTCATTCCTTTGTAGATGTCGGAGCTGGAGCGATAACACAGCGGGTAGGGCATTTGCCTTGCACGTGGCCAACCCAGGTTTGATTCCCAGCATTGCATATGGTCCCCTGAGCAGTGTCAGGAGTAATTCCTGAGTGCATGAGCCAGGAGTAATCCCTGAGCATCGCTGGGTGTGACCCAAGAAAAACAAAATAGAAACAAACACCTTTGTAGATGGCTTCATGATCAGAAAGCCCCACAGTGGGCCTGAGAGATGGGTCAGAGGGAGGCTGTTGCTTGTCGACTGTTTCTCTCCTCCCCACCCCCAGACTCAAAGTCCCTGGTGGGTGAGTGTCACAGCTGGCTGCCACCCTGGGGTCTGGCACCAACCCAGAGCTGGTCACTGCCTGACCCGCCTGGCATTCGACCCGCGGGTGTCTACCCGAATCTTCAGGGCCCCACAGAGTGCAGGCGGGGTTTGTCTGGGGTCCGACACAGGTCTTTGGTGTCCCTCTGAGTCTCCTGCATGCGTCATTTTAAAAACCCATGCAGGGGCTAGAGATAGCATCGGGGGCCAGAGACAGCACAGGGTGGGGCAGAGAGACAGCAGAGGGCCGAGAGATAGCACAGGGCGGGGGGGGGGCAGGGAGAGACAGCCTGCTGTTTCTGTGGCCAATCCCATTTCAATCCCTGGTACCACAAAGGGTCCCTGAGCACAGAGCTGGGAATAGCCCCCAAGCACCACGAGATAAGCCCCCCCTCCACCCTCAAACCAAAATAGGTTCAACAGAAGCAGCCCAGGGCCTACAGGGGGCCTCTAAGACTCTTCCGGAAGTGAAGGTGACTGCCAAGCGCTGTGGGGTCTGTAAGTCACAGGGACGGGACCTGGCCCGGTGCTGGGGGTGCTTCTCTACCCAGGAAGGTGAGTGGGAGCTGGCTCCAGAGCTCTGCCCACCCCCTCGTGGCTCTCTCAGCATCTGCCACCATGCTTGGAACCCCCTCAGGAGAGCAGGAAGCCTCAGGGGACCCCAACTCTGCCCCTGCATCAAGTGTGTATGGGGGGTGGGAGGGGGGATATCCTCAGGGCCTGAGCCTTTGAGCAGCCCAGACAGCAGCTCTGCGCGGGTCTCCCGTGTCCACCAATGCACAAGCCTCTCACCTAGAACAGCACGGTATAGGAGCCGGGCGCATCCGCGTCCCCACAGATGGTGGATTGTTCGGTCAAGAGGGAGCAGGAAGGGCTCTCAGGAGCAGGCTTGAGTTCCTGCTACCCGTGCAGGAATCTCAGGGAGCTGCCTCAGACGGGGAAGACCTGACACCACTCTCCATTGCTCATTGTCCCAGTGAGGGATGACAGCTGTCATCAGAGCATGCCTGGAGGGCGTCCTGGAGGAAGTGCCGTCTGAGGCGTGGACACTGAGAAGGGGCATGGCGCAATCCTGTTTTCCTCTCTGAAAGACCTGACGACCAAGAAAGGACAGAGCGGAGTGCGGGGGGGAGCAGAGCCATGAGGAAGATGTCGCGCCCTGTGGTGGAGACCCAGCCCGGCATTCCAGCTAGGCTGGCCAGGGATTAAAGATGTGCAAGCAGGACTGATGGAGGAGGCGAGGGAAGAGACAGGGAGGGGAGAGTCGGGGAGGGGAGAGACGGGGAGGGACTGACCTAGGATGTGGAGCCAGAGCCCAGGCAGGCCTGGCAGAGGTTTGCAGTGGGCACAAGAGCAGAGTCTTAAGGTAGGACTAACGGTGTGTGGAGGCGGGCGCAGTCTGAAAGGAGCTCAGGGGGTCCCAGGACTCAGCACAATGGGGTTCCCAGGATTCAGCTCTGAGGGGTCTCAGGACTTAGTTTTTTTGGGGGGGAGGGGGGCAGAGATTGGGGTCTCAGGACTCAGGGCTGAGGGATCTCGGCACTTAATGCTGAGGCGTCCCCGGGGCTCAGCGCTAAGGGGCTCGGGACTCAACACTAAGGGGTTCTCTGTACTCAGTTCTGAGGGGTCTCGGGCCTCAATACTGAGGGGTCTCAGGAGTCAGCGCACGCAGGCGCCCTGGGCCATGCTGGGAGGGCCCCCAGCCTTTGTGCAGAGAAGGCGATAGAGGAGCCCCAGAACCGTTTGGACACGGAGGTTCAGGGAGACCATGACGAAGTCTGAGCAGCACCCGGGCATCCTGGGGCTCATGTGGACACGGGCGTGACTGTGGGTTTGGACACAGCAGGAGTCGGCGAGTTCTCATCCACGTCTGCAAAACAGGCAGCACTGAGTAGCCAGAGGCATGCTGGCAGGTCTCAGCGCAGTGCCCCTTGCTGTCCACCCAGGGAAGGGCCAGCTCTGCTGGGCAGGCTCGGGGCGAGCACCCTGAGACCTCTATGGATGAGTGGCAGCACCCTGCTGTCCCCACCCAGGCCGACTGCATTTCCTGCTGTCACCAGACTGGGGCTCAGCGAGCAGAGAAACACGCAGTGGACAGTCCACTTACAGTGGGTTTGGAAATGGGCTCCCGAAACAAAGGCCAGGTACAGGGGAGCAGGGAGGCAGGGAAGGGCTCCAAGTATCCCTGAGTTTCTGGAGATTTTCCTCGAGTTTCCGGAGCTTTTCACGAGTTTCCGGAGCTTTCTGCAAGTTTCTGGAGCTTTCCAGGCAAGGGAGGCGGAGACGAGGAAGGCCTGGTGTCCTGTAGCCATGGCCTGCATGAAATTGGCGGTTATCTGGACAAAGGAGTCCCTACAGAAATGGCTGTGGCCAGCGTCCACACATCCTTGCATGCGGGTCTTACCTTCTCAGAGCTGAGGAGAAACTCGGCTCTGGCACTTGGCCACTTCTGTCCACGGACTTTTAGGGCGGCCGTGACCACAGCCTGAGCAGCGCCCGGGGAAGTGGCCAGAGACTCAGGTGCATCCAATTTGGCATTCCCCTTCCCTGCTTGGAGATGTCTGTGAGGAAGGACCCAGAGACAGAGGTGGCACCCAGTGACTAACACTGTCGGACACGGTCAGCAGGGCCCCGTGTTGTGGCTGCAGTTCTCGGGGGCTCAGATCAGCAAAAGGATGGGCAGAGAGGAGAGAGAACGTGGCTGCAGTTCAGCCTCGGGTTGGGGAGACATAGGTCAGGAGTTAAAGTATTTGCCCTGTGTGTGCCTGATGCCGTTGGAATCCCTGGGCCCCCGTGTGCTGCCAGGAATGACCCCTGGACACAGATCCAGGAGTATATCTTGAGCACAGGCAGAGGTAGCCCCCCAATTTTGGCGGGGGTGGGGGGTCAAATCTGGTGGTGCACAGGGGTTGCTCATGGCTCTGCACTCAGGAATTACTCCTGGTGGTGCTCGGGGGACCATATGGGATGCTGGGAATCGAACTCCGGTCGGCCAGGTGCAAGGCAAATGCCCTACCTGCTGTGCTATTACTCCAGCCCTGCCCCCTAATTTCTGAAATGAAATTAGGTAATGACACCCAAGTCAGTTGCATCAAGATAAGAGATAAAAGATTCATTAGTCTGGGGATTGCTAATAGTTCTTATTTTTTACTTTTTACTTATCTTGCATTTGGGGCCATACCCTGGTGATGCTCAGGGGAACACCACGGGATGCCGGGGACCGAACCTGGGTCATTTGCGAGCAAGGGCAAGCACCCTCCCCACTGTACCATCGTTCTGACCTCATCACTGGTGGGTCTTTACCTGGAGGTAAAAGACACTGGATGGGACCAACTTGCAAGGCTGAGTTAGTTCGGGGACTCCGCAGGAAGAGGTCTGTGCCTGTTACAGTGTCAGTCAGGGTGGCAGCTGGCTGCTCACACGGCCCTCCGGACAGCTGGGAGTGGGGTCCATAGAATTCGCTCCCCCACCTCTCTCCCTCCACACCCCGCTTGTCCTTTTCGCTCCACTGGCACCCGGGCGCAGAGAGGAGAGATGAACCTGGTTCTGGTTCATGGCTGAGCTGACTCGGCCGAATTTCTCCCAGGGGCTGGGGTGGATGGGATGCCGCGGTCACCCTACCCTGGCGGTGGGGGTGGGGGGCTTCCTGAGAGCAGGGCTGCTGGTTATCAGAAGCTCACGCATTCCTGTAGCGGCCAAGGGGTGCCGAGGGGCCCCCACTTTCCCATGTCACGGCACTAACCCTGCTGATAGGCAAATGCGACCAAACTCCAGGTAGGCACTGCTATGCCTCGCGGCCCCTCACCTGGCAGCTCTGTGCTAGCCGCCGGTGGGGGTAGAGGCACCGATAGCAGCCGGCCTTCGCCTAACTCTGGAACAGCCCTTACTAGGAGGGATGGTCACTCTAAGGCTCACGTCAGCCATTTGCTTGGTGATGAGTGGAAAGTTAGATGGCCCCAAAAGTGTGTGTGTGTGTGTGTGTGTGTGTGTGTGTGTGTGTGTGGTGTCCATGCATGTATCACTGTGAGACGATGGGAGTAGTAGACACTCCAGGAAGCTGTAATTGTCACCTCCAGGCTTCTGTGCAGAGAGACTGAATAACACAGGGTATGTGTGTGTGTGTTGTGGTGCTTCTAGCATATGAGTGTGTGTGTCTATGATATTGTGAAATATGAGTGTGTGTGTGTGTATAAAGTGTGTAGGTATGGTATGTATATTTGTGAGCAGCTGTGTGAGTGTGCTTAGTTTGTATGTGTGGTGTATGTGTGGTGTGTATATTCGCGAGCGGTCTGTGTGTAGTATGTACGTGTGATCTGTAGTGTTTGTATTTGTGTGCGGTCTCTGTGTGTGTGTATTTGTGAGTGTGTTCGTGTGGTCCGTGGTGGATTTGTGAGCGGTCTGCATGAGAGTGCGCTAAAGCACCTGCATGTGCACATCTGTGATGTGAGTGTGTGTGTGTGTGTGTGTGTGTGTGTGTGTGTGTACGGTTGGGATGTGCTGGCTGACCCACATCACCGTGGTGATGAGACTTTGCAGCAGGGTAAGAGCTGAGAGGCCTAAGAGGGAAAGTGGCATCCACCCCCAGCTCTGCGTGATCCCCCGTTGCAGCCTGAGCGGGCGCCTCCCTCCAGGAACTGCAGAAAGTGTCCTGCGGGAAGACAGACACACCTGGCCCCTGTTTACAGGCAGCAGGAACCATTCCTTCCCTGACCTTGTCCCAGCTGGGCCTGCAGCACCACAAACTCGGAAGATGCTTTGGAGGCAGGGAGAGGGGGTCTGCGGGGTCCCCTGTAACTGATACCTGCGAGTGGGCGTCCCCCACGCCTGCGAGTGACATGTGGTCCGAGGGTCACAGAGTGGCCTGGCCCTCTCGCTCTCTCCGTGGGAGATTCCGCTCCCCGAACTTTCTGCTGCTGTACATCGGTGCTTGGGGGGCTAATGAGAGAGACGACCACCCGCTGATCTGTGCCCAGCTGCCACAGGCAGAGAAGGTGATCCGAAAGGAGGTGGCGGGCAGCGGGGCGTGTGCTCTGTGCTCTGCCTGCCCAGCAGGCTGCATGGTTCATCATTCAAGTGTGGGGTGCCGCCGGCGGCCAGGCGCGTTCCTTCTGGCGTGCCCTCCCGAGTCCCCGTGGGGCGTGGGGCGGCAGGGGGACCCTCCTCCTGGGGCGGGGCGCCAGGTCTCAGCGCTGTCACACGCACCCGTCGGGAGTGCTAGCCTTGCCTTATTAGGCAGCCGAGCCTTTCCTCTGAGCGACCGCCCTGGGTGGCAGCAGGCTGCACTCTGCCTCCTTGGCACCCACCCAGCGCCCAGCGCGGTAGCAACCCTGGTGAATCAGCTCTCGGAGCAGGAGCGCTGCTCTGGGCCATAGTGTCGTCTCCTGGGAGAGCCTGCGAGCAGGACAGGCCCTGCCGGCCCGTGACTCAGCGCCCGCCTCGACTCCCGGCCTTGTTTGTGGCTGAGCAATCGCATCCACTTCCCAGCGGCTGGTAGTGATCCAATGAGGGGCAAGGGACATGGGTCCAAGGGGCACTGGGGCCGTGCTAAGGGCCTGCGGGGAATGCCACCCACTGCAGGGGAGGCAGAGAGCTCAGCCGGGAAGGGGAGCCCCAGAGAGAGACACTTGCTCCTTCCCAAGGGCAGCCCAGCCCCCAAGAGGTCTGGAATTAAAGCACTCGCCATCAGTAGGGACAAAATAGTCACCCAGGATGCGTCAGAGGGCCACTGTCCAAGAAATAGAAAGCATTCAAAAGCTCAAAAAAAAAAAAAATCAGAATGCCCAATCAAAAACTAGTACCAGAGCCTGAGCAGACTCTTCCTCTAAGAAGACATGCAGAGTGCTGATAGGCAAAGGGGGAAACGCTCATCATAATTATCCGGGAACTGCAAACCTAAAGGACAATGGAAGAGCTCCGTGAAAAAGAGAGAGAAAAGAAAATGCAGGCCAGGAGGTGAAAAGGGAGAACCTTCGCTCACTGCTGGTGCAACGGTTGCTGGTTCAGCCTCTCTTAAAAAGGGTGGAGACTTCTTAAAACATGAAGAATAGAGTTTCCGTAAGACCTGCAGTTCCACTCTGGAGCAGCTACTCCAAGAACACAGGCATGTTTGTCTGCAGGACAGAGTCACACCTCTGTTCACTGCAGCACTCTTGACCCGGGCCAGGATCTGGAATTGGCCCAAGTGCCCTCGGAGAGATGAATGGATGAAGTCATGGCTTACTCGCGTGGCAGAATACTACGCAGCCATGAGGAAAGAGGCAACGTTGCAGTTCACTGCAAGTTGGATGGAGTTGGAGGATGTCCTGCTAAGTTCAAGGGGTCAGGAAGAGAAACAGAAATACCGGATGATCTCACTTAGTATAAAGAAACTAAGCGAGGCCGTAGGCACCTGTGTATTTGGGCTGGCAGAGAGCAGGGACAGAAGCCGGAAACTGTGGCAGTAACGTCTCCTGTATTAAACCCAATGTTAGAACCAGTCTGAACTTGTGCCACACCTGATGCTTAGCCGATACATGATGGGGGGCTGAGGGAGAGGATGGTTTTTGACAGACCACCGGGAAGTTTCGACACACAGACCAGGTGTGCTCGAAGAACAGGATTAGAGCCACCCCAAGAGAGGCAAATCCTGAGATGTGACTAGTGGAACGGTCAGCTGAGGGGGCAGGCATTCCTGGGGGCAAAGCGGGTGGTTTGGGCACTTGGGCGGTGGACAGTGATACAAGTATCAATGGTCACTATGATACCCTCCCCTCATGAAAAACAGATTTTGAGGGGGAATAGATGGTAAGTCCAGGTCTTCCTTAGGTTGGTGCTATTTAGTTTCTAGAAGCTTCTAGAAGTCTTAGTTGCTAGGCAAGCAGCAGCGGAGAGGTGATGGTGTGTCAAGGATAACATTTCATTTCCATTGTCAGCACAAACCTCTCACACTGAGGAGTGTCGCCAGTGTTCTAAGAATTGGGGACACTTCCTAGACTGTGTCTCGCTTAGTTCTCCAGGCAGCCCTGGTAAGGGCGTGTACATTCTCATTCCCATTTTGCAGATGTGGAAACTGAGGCCTCAAAGCCTGCCAGCTAGGAAGAATGAAAACTGCAAATCCCAGTAGTCCGCCTGCTTGTCTCCAACAGTCATGGCCGGAATTCCTTGCCTACAGATCTTCTTCCTTGAGTTTCTGGCATGCCTTGGGAAGGAGAGGCAGTTCCCCCAGTTCCCCTCTCCCCCCCCCCCCCCACCACATACACACACACACACACACACACACACACAGCCCCCCTCCGGGAGTGAGACAAGGGAACTACTTTAGAAAAATGAGAGCGGGATCATTTCTTTTGAACCTGGAGGGCGGGCCGGTGAGGGAGGGAGGCAGGCGGGGGCTGGACGTCTTACAAGCTCGCCCCGAAAGAATGCGTGGAAATGAGTGGGAGAGACAGAAAGCGACTCAGGGCAGGGCCGGATCCAGCGGGAGGAAACGCGAGAGTCAGCAGAGAAAGCGCCTCCCGCTCCCTGGCGTTAATGATTAGCACTCTGCAAGCCTTCGGGGGCTCACGTGCCGGCGGCGGAATGCGGAGTGCAGAGCTCCTCGTCTGGGGGAGAGTTTGCGCTTCCCAGAAAAACAGAACCATGACATTAAATTCGGAGTTTCTGCAGGACTGCATGAAATTACCACTGGAAAAACAAGAAAGGCAGCACATGTTAATTATCCCAGGCACTCTGCCGGGTGCCAGGGAAGCCCCAACCCACTCCAGGAGGGATGCTGGGGGGGAGGGCTCTTCCCTGCCTCTTCTCCAAGTGCCCCGGGACCCTCTTCCTGCCTTCCGTGAAAGCCCCTTCCTGCTGCCTCTGGTAAAGAATTCACATCCCCTGGGTTTCTTTGAAGCAGAGTGAAAAAAAAAAAAGGCAAACAAAAAGAGAGGTTTGTAAAGCAAATTGCGTCTTCCCGTAAGTCGGTGGGTTCTTTGCTGGGTTCCGGGACCTTCTTATAGGATTGATCTTTGTCCCCCCCCCCCCCCCCGCCCCCTCCCACACCTTCTCCGCCACCGGCTTCTGCAAAACCGGGATTTCCTGATCTTGACCCAAGCTCTTAAGCGCCCGGGACTTTTTCCTCCCAAAGAACCCTTTATCTTTTTTTTTTTTTTTTTTTTTTTTTTTGCAAGCAGCAAAATCCCTTCAGATAGAGAATCCTCACTGCCTGCTTCTCTCTTTCCCCCTGCAAGAAGGTCTTTTGCTCTCTCTGGGCAGATCCTCAGCCTCCCTCCGGTTTTGATCTAGCGAGTCCTGTAATTTCTTGTCTTCTGCCAGATCGGGCTGCCGAACTAGTGCAGTTCCTCGCCTGGGTTCCTGCCCAGCCCGCTAAGAGCCCCCACCCACCCTCCCTCCCTCTCCACAGCCTCGAGCCCCACTGTCTCTCAGGCCGGGCACAGGGCGCCAGCATTGCTGGCATAGAGTACATTCCTGGACAATGGATACTATCCAGTTTCACCTTCAGCGCACCCCGCACTGGTCTGAGGGGGTTTGTCCCTGGCAGAGGGGGGCGAGATGCTGGCTGGCGTGGCTCACGCATGATGCCCACGACTTCCCCCAGCCCACATATCGCCCCGCCCCCAGCCTTCCATCATAAATCCTTTTGTGTGTTTGTGTGTCATTGGCTTTTTGCTTTTCCTTTCCAGCCACAACTTGCAGTGCTGGAGGGGGCGAGGGGGAGTGGGTGGGGGCGAAGGGTGGCTGGGGGGAACTTGGGGAACCAGGGATAGAACCCTAGGCCCCCCAGCATGGAAAGCAGATGCTCCCCCTTTGAGCTGTGTCCTCAGCCCACGAATCCAAAGCTTGTAGAGGCTGGAGATTAGCTGGAAATTGGGCCGCTGAAGTTCGCAGGTGAAATGAGATGATAGCACAGCGGTAGGGCGTTTGCCTTACAAGCGGCCAACATGGCCGACCCGAGTTCGATTCCTCCGCCCCTCTCGGAGAGCCTGGCAAGCTACCGAGAGTATCTCGCCTGCACAGAAGAGCCTGGCAAGCTACCCATGACGTATTCAATATGCCAAACACAGTAACAACAAGTCTCATGATGGAGACGTTGCTGGGCCCGCTCGAGCAAATCGATGAACAACGGGAGGACCGTGACCGTTTAATTTATTTATTTAGTTTTGCTGTTTGGGTCATACCCAGCGATGCACAGGGGTTATTCCTGGCTCATGCACTCAGGAATTACTCCTGGTGGTGCTCGGGGGGACCATATGGGATGCTGGGAATTGAACCCGGGTCGCCCATGTATGCAAGTTGTCTTGCATACGTCCGCTGTGCTACTACTGCTCCAGCCCCTGAAATGACATTTTTGAGGTCTTTCATCTCCCCTTCCCCCACACAGATTGCATTGATGTCCCCACCATTCCCAGGCTTACTGGAAATTTGACTGAAAATAAGCCCATTCTGTGGAAAATCATTGCTGGTCGGGAAGATACTGTAGTATCACGCTGTTCTGGAGAGAGGTCCATCTTCACCGTGACTTGCAAAGGCAAGTCTCTCGATTGATCCTCCAGACATAGAGAGATACTTTATGCTTTTTAAAGCTGCCTGGTGGGAATAATTTGCTGCTTTGTGTTCATGATGATTGGTTTCAGGAGTGAGATCAGGAAAGATAACAAAGTTGAATCTCTCCCCACTCCCCCACCCCCGTTCTCTGGTTTTCTTCCACTGATCTGTAGATCATTGTAGACTCCCAATGCATTTCTCAAACCTTATTTGCCTTCGAAATGTCTAACTTACTTTTTGCCTTCAAACCGGGGCTTATGCCTTAGAACCCGTCCTCTTTTCCTCTCCCCTCCGTCCTTCGAAAAGAATCACTGTCACTGCCCTCCCATTGTTCATCGATTTTTTTTCGAGCGGGCCCAGTAACGTCTCCGTTGTGAGACTTTGTTGTTAGGGTGTTTGACATATCGAATATGTCACGGGTAGCTTGCCAGGCTTTGCCGTCGAAAAGAATATGTTTCAGAAATATTGAAATCAAAACAAAATGGCAACTTCTGGGTTTCCTTAATGGGATTCACTGGCGTTTAACACGACTTTTCGCTCACCTTTTATAAATCAAAGTACCAACTGGTGGTATTAAAGCCAGATCTCTATTTTTAGAAGAGCATTTTTTTTAAACGCAGATTTTATTTTGGGCCACAGGGCTGAACAGTCTTAGGGGATGCTTGAGGGCACTTCTCTGCTCCTGTTTGCCTCTGACCCTCCCTTCCATCTCCCTCCTTCCCTCCCTCCTTCCCTCCCTCTGGTTCCTTCTGAGCACCAGCCCCTGAGCTGGTAATCAATCAGTCACTGTGAAGAAAGAGATGTTGCAGACTTAATTAAAAAAAGGAAAAAAACGCTAATGGAGCCTTGTAACTTTCCCTTTAGTTCTAGTGAATTTAAGGACTCCTTGAACTGAGAGGGGGCTGTAGGGGGCGGGAAGGAGGGGTGCAGGGGACCAAGCCGAGGAGAGGCAGTGGGACACTTTTAAATTAAGGATGGAGAGGAAAAGTTTCCTTCAGTCTTCTTACAGGACTTCACTTAATTATGCCTTTGTCACAGGTAGTTTATAGGGGAGTCAATTAAAAAAAAAAAAAAGGAGCGTGCACTGGCCTTTAATTATCCCGGTTGGTATTCAGCTTTAGAAAGTCAGTGTACCTGCTGAGTATGTTAATGTGGCCACTTTATGGGTATCTCCTCTCTGCTTTTCCCCACCCTCACCGGCCTCCCGGGGGAGAAAAGAATTCCAAGCCTCATCTGGGGGTGCTGCCAGCCAGCCTTCTCGGGAAGCCATCCCTGTGTTGCTCGGGGCTCTCATTAAAGTCCTCCAGGCCCTCACTGGGGAACTTCAAAGGACTGTTTCTCTCTTCCTCCTGGCTGAAATTTCCCGCAATCCAGGGTTTCTTCGCCCGCTGACCTTCTCCCAGTTCGGGACTCGAAACCCATGTCCTGTTTCCTGGCATCTCCGGTTCCCACGGGCCCGGGAATCACTGCTCTGTGTGTGGGACCTGAAAACCAGGGCTGCCCCTGCCCAGCCCTCTTGGGGGATGCCTCCAGCCCCAGCCTCACGTGGCTCCCCTGAGCACTCTGGGGGCCACCCCCGAAGCACTACACCAGAAACCCCTGACCACCAAACGTGGCCCCCAGATCTACCTAAGTAGATGCGATCACGTAGGGGCAAGACATCAAATGCCATAGGATTTGGAGGTACCGAGGCACGGGTTCAAATCCCACTGTCCCGTGGCACAGGCTCACCCTACAGGTCTGCAGGGATGGTGGCGTTGGAACAAGAGCATCTTTCCGTAGACCCTCTGTGGAGCTGCCAAGTCCTCGGGGCAACTGTCCCGGGGGCTTGGGGGCACTGTGTTCACCAGCCTTGCCCATTTCCACCTCTTTGCAAGGGGCCAGCCATGGACCCACTCAGCAGGAGGCAGGCAGGCACACCCCTCCTCAGCGGCCTCCTCTGGATCTGAATGAACCCCCAGACCCTGTGGGAGCCGGAGGGCCGGGGTGGAGCACTGCACCCCTGGGGAATCTCATGCCTGGAATGCCAGCTGGGACCCGCATCTCCCAGTTGCCTGTTCGCTTGCCCCATGGCTGACCCAGAGCAACTGGCTAAAGGCAGCTGGGGCTCAGGCTCTTCAGGATCGGCAGCACTGAGCTGCAGGAGGGCTCGCTTGGCAACACCCTCGCCAGCTCCCGTATGCTTAAGTCCTTTGTGCCTCGGTTTCTCCACACATCGAGAACTCCTGAGTCCTCGGGGCAGCTGCCCACCCCTGGATTAGTGTGAGGGTTGAGGAGCTGGGCTTTGCATGGGACAGACCCAGGAAATAAACACAGCCAAGGTGGTTACTAGTGTCCTCCATCCTCATCCTGCCAATGCCTTTTTTGATCTCTCTCTGTCTCTCTCTCTCTGTCTCTCTCTCTCTCTCTCTCTCTCTCTCACACACACACACACACACGCACACGCACACGCACACGCACGTAGTTGCTTATCCCAAGAATCCCACTAAGCATTTTCAGCATCCTACTGAGAGATAAATGCCATTTTTCTCCATCTTGGTATATTTCCAGGAAGTCACTCAGCATCCAACGGATGTTCCCACGTTCTCTTAGGGACCAATTCCCTTGAAATTGGAAAAAAAAAAAAAGCTAAGAAGAAACAAATCTCCTGTTTCCAGAGCTAGAAATAAAGAAGTTCCTGCAGCATTGGGCAGCCTTTATGAGTGGCTCTCCGAAGTTTTTGAAGTTTTCCACCTAGCTGTGGAATTGAGAGAGGACTTCGGTGGAGGAGGGGGGTTGACACTGTGTTTTCAGTGATGTGGGTGGGGGAGGGAATCTAAGAAGCCCATTCACTTAATCACTTAACTTGCCGTTAGTCGTCGATTTGCTCGAGCGGGCGCCAGTAACGTCTCCATTTGTCCCTGTTGCGTGCTAGTGTAGCCCAATGGCATCTGTTCGCTCTGGGATCATGAAGAGCCTCAAACTGATCGTTCATGATCTTCACGAAGAAGTCTGACCATCTGGTAGGTGGGCGGCCATGCGGTCTTTTGACATCCCGTGGAATCCAGTCGGTAACAGTTCTAGTCCAGCGGTCGTCTTTAAATCTCATTACGTGACCAGCCCATCTGATTTTGGACACCTTGGCAAACGAGACAGCGTCCCTGATTCTTGATCGTCGACGGATGGTGGAACTCCGGATTCTTTCTCTCATTTGAGTGAAACGTGATATTCCAAGCATAGCTCTTTCAATTCCTCTTTGGGAGACCTGAATAGCGTTCTCATCTTGTTTGCGTAGGGCCCAGGTCTCTGAGGCATATGTTAATGCAGGAAGAATCCCATTTCGAAGAAGCCCATTAATGGGTGGGAATGTAGGCAGTTGAGTTGCATGGGACAACCCAGGTTCAATCCCCACATATGAGGTGCTGATCCCGCCGGGAGTGATCCCTAAACACATTTGGGTGTTTCCTCCACCTCCCCCCAAAAAGAGGCACATTCAGACCTAAGCAGGGGTGAGTGCCTGTGAGGCATCTTTTCTGCCCGAAGCCTGCTGACTTCCGCTCCCCCCCAAACCTCAGCCTGCTGCAGATCCAGCCTCATCTGGCCCCTGGCCCTCAGCTCTGGCTGCAGCCCATGACACACACTCTTTCCTCTGCTGCAAAGACACCTTTGCACCATGGGGTGAGAAGCAGTTTTCAGTAGCAACACCTGTTTCACTGCATCTTGTTGCCTGATCCCGGGCTGGAGCGATAGCACAGCCGTTAGGGCGTTTGCCTTGAGCGCAGCCAGCCCAGCCAAGCAGGGATCTATTCCTCCACCCCTCTCGGAGAGCCTGGCAAGCTACTGAGAGTATTCGATATGCCAAACACAGTAACAAGAAGTCTCACAATGGAGACGTTGCTGGGCCCGCTCGAGCAAATCGATGAACAACGGGAGGACAGTGACAGTGTTGTCTTCCCTGAGCACTGAGCTCAGGATCAGGGACCAGGACCAGTCCATTCCGCACAAACCTGGACTCTTTGTTCACCCCATGTTCCTTCTGCAGAGCCGGGAAGGGCTTCAGTAGTTACAGCATACAGAGACCTCCGAACCGAGGCTACCCTGTTCTGTGAGCCTCCGCTGAAGGGCAGAGACCTCCTTCCTGGTTCTGGACGAAGGAGGCCTTACCTTGCTCCTTTGCCTTCTGCTCAGTCTCACCCTTGAAGTCTCTCTCCTGGAGACCAGATATTTCCCAGGCGTGAAAGGTGGACCTCTGTCTTGGCTGTGGTGGATGATCACGTGACTTTCGAGGTCAGAGACGCTCTGACCTCTGAAGCTCGACTGACTTTCTTTCTCTTTCTTTCTTTCTTTCTTTCTTTCTTTCTTTCTTTCTTTCATTTTTGTTTTTTGGGTCACACCCGGTTATGTTTAGGGGGTTGCTCCTGGCTCTGAGCTCAGGAATTACACCTGGCGGTGCTCGGGGAACCATATAGGATGCTGAGAATCGAACCTGGGTTGGCCGCGTGCAAGGCAAACACCCTACCCCCTGTACTATCACTCCAGCCCCGAGGCTCAACTTCAGTTTTCTCTAAAGGAAGCAGGTATCACTTTGTCCACACTGGTCTGTCCCCCTTTGCTTCCGCTTCTCTGGACTCTTAGTTCCCCTCCAAAATTCTATCCTGGCTCTGCACTCAGGAATTATACCTGGCAGTGCTCGGGAAGCTCTAAGGGATACTGGGGATCAAATCCAGGTGGGCGACATGCAAGGCAAACTCCCTCCCCACTGGCCCCTTTCATCAATCTCCATGGGGGTTTCCCTCCCAGCCTGAGCTGCTGCAAAGCATCCCGTCAGCCCTGAGAGTTCCTGGGCCTTCTGGGAATCCCTGCATTGAGTGGCTTGCACCTGGAGAGTGCCCAGCCGTGGTTCTTCAGTGACTAACCGCCAGGCCTTTGGAGGCTAGACGCAATAGATGGGCAATAGATGAAAACAGGTCTTGAAGACACTTCCTTAGTGTACCTTGTCTTAGAGGAATCTGGATTCTTGTTGTTGTTGCTGGCAGGGGTGGAGGGGTTGCTGGGGAGGTATTTCAAGGCACCCTGGGACCCTTCACGATAATATTCAGCCAACCAGGTACGAGAATATGGTGGGGGGGGGGGCTGGCCACACCCAGCAGTGCTTGGGGCCTCTCTAAGGCTTTACCCAGACATCAGGCTGCTGGAGGGGCCACAGGCTGCTTCAGGGTTGGCTCTACGGAAGGCCACAGGCAGACACCTTAGTCCCTGCACCATCTCTTCAGCCCAGCATGAGTCTTTTGGGAGGTTACCTTCATCCAAGTCAGTTCTGGCAGGGGGCGAGAGAACTGTCTCTGCCTCACTCCACCACCTGTGAAGAAAGAGATGCTGAAGTTCAGGCTCTGATTCCCGAGCTGGTTGGGGACAGCATCACCTGCTTCCTACTTCACAGGGACAACCATGTCATAGGCATAGATGGCAAAGGGCCCCCTGGCTCTGTGGCCTGAGCGAGGTCCCCTTCCTCAGCCTGGGAGTGGGGGCTCTGCAATTGCATGGGCAGGTAGTCCCCTAAAGAAGCCAGAAAGCTGCATCATCCCATGTCTAAGGGCTGGCTCCATTGTTTGTTTCTGTTTTAATTCAACTGATGGTGACATTTGATTGAGATTTGACTTCCTTGATCTGATTTTAGAGTTTCTCCTTAGACAACAGATATGCATTTTTTAATCATTTATTCTAACTTCCAGTGGTTCACTTGTCTCAAAGTCTGAAAACCAAAGAGTAGTCTCTAATCTTGGGGGTCAGTTTGAATTGGGGTAATCCCAGCCGCCCAAACCTCAGGGTAAATGTGGGCCCCAACCTGGGGCTCCATGCCTTCTCATCTTGGCAGACAAAAGAAACTAGTGAGCTGCAAAAGGAAACCCACTATAGCACAGGTAACCAGTTGACTACACAGAAAACCTGGAAACTGCACAGACAGTTAATAGCACGGTTACCTGTTAACCATGCGGGTGATCAACCTGCAAACTGCACAGGGAACCATTCAACCACAGGGGACCAGCCACCCACAGGTACCCTGTCAGGGACTCTGGTTAAAGCTGGCCGAAACGTCCCATGTCAGTGCTCGTTAGCCAAGCAATAAGGAACTGCTTGAAAGATAAATCCTTCCTGGACTCCCCGTGTTCACCTTAGCTACAAGGGGGGGGCATGGAATTCAGGGGTGCAGTCCGAATAGTCAGGAACTCTGAGTCCTTTTTCCTTCTCAAAGGAAAAGAAGCTTTCACCACCACCACCATCTAAATCCTGTCACTGTCACTGTCACTGTCCTCTCACTGTTCATCATTTTGCTCAAGCGGGCCCAGTAACATTGTGAGACTTGCTGTTACTGTGTTTGGCATATCGAATACATCACGGGGAGCTTGTCAGGCTTTGCCGTGCAGGTAAGATACTCTCAGTAACTTCCCGGGCTCTCCGAGAGGGATGGAGGAATCAAACTTGGGTCGGCTGCATGCAAGGCAAATGCCCTACCCACTGCGCTATCTAAATCCTAATTATTTAATAATCCCAGTTCTCAGCATGAAAAAACTAACTCAAGTGTTTCTCTGTCTCCTTTCCCCCAATAGTTTTTGATACTGAGATGAGCCCAAATGTGTTTCACACTTACCTGTCATATCTAAGTTGAAGTGGAAATGGGCCAGGGCTGGGGGGAGGGGGGGCAGCGGGGGAGAAGTGTTGTGGGGGGATGGGTATGTGGACCAAACATTTCTTTTCTTTTCATGCTATTTTTTTTGAAGAATGAGTACAAGTTAAACTGGCAACTACCCCAGGTGCTCAGTCAGATTCAGGGGGTCCCTGGGAGGTTCTCTCTGATGGACTTTTGAATGAAACCACGATAAGAGGTTAGCAGACTTGTTCTATAGAAACTTCGAATATTTCAGGCTTTGGGGCTGGAGCGATAGCACAGCGGTAGGGCGTTTGCCTTGCACACAGCCAACATGGTCAACCCAAGTTCAATTTCCTCCGCCCCTCTCGGAGAGCCCGGCAAGCTACCGAGAGTATCTCGCCTGCACAGCAGAGCCTGGCAAGCTCCCCGTGATGTATTCGATATGCCAAACACAATAACAACAAAGTCTCCAATGGAGACGTTACGTTACTGGGCCCGCTCGAGAAAATCGATGAACGGGAGGACAGTGACAGTGACAGTGACAGTGACAGGGGTTCATATGTAGGGTGCTATCCCGTGCCATGGAAACCACCATAA
This sequence comes from Sorex fumeus, assembly GCF_029834395.1. Lineage (NCBI taxonomy): Eukaryota > Metazoa > Chordata > Mammalia > Eulipotyphla > Soricidae > Sorex > Sorex fumeus. Next base: position 245,826 of record NW_026606068.1, on the reverse strand, counting down.
TTGCCCATGACCTGGATCTGGGCCACAGCCTGGCATCTACAAGCCCTTTGCTCAGAGAGGGAGCAAGACATCGCGGCAACTTAACAACGCTTGTAACCATCAGAGTTGATTTCATAGCCCTGCTTCCCTCCTCTTCCTTCCATTGTTGCATTGATCTGGGGTCTCACCCTAGGGTGCTCGCCTAGGCTCACACTACTGGTTCCAGCACACACTAGGTTGCGGGGAAAGGACATGTTCTTCCAGTGGCACTGGGAATCCCAAATAGCGTGCCAACGGTGCAGGACCCAGGCAGGTCACAGCGTTGCTATGCTGGCACCCGTCCATTCCTCTTCCTCAGCCCCGATTCTTAATAGCTTTGACTGCTGAAACAAAAATAGCTAAAGAGCATTCCTAGTCCAATCTAGTAATTGCATCTTTCTGTATGCTGCCCACTCTTTGCATTTTGTGATTGCAAGCAGATCTCAGAGGCATGGTCCATTTGGTTCCAGACCAACCCAATAAAGTGAAGGTTTCAATAAATGCCCAGGTGAGGTGTTCGGTTTCATGGTACGTGAAAGTTTTCTTTATACTGTAATCAGTTATCTATGCAGTGGAATTATATCTAAAAAATCACTGTACATAATTATAAGATACAGGTTAAAAATGTTATCACCAGGGCCTGAGCAGTAGTATAGATGGTCGGGCATTTGCCTTGCACAGAGCTGACCTGGATTCAATCCCTGGCTTCCATATGGTTCTCGAGCACTACCAGGAATAATTCCTGAGCGCAGAGGCAGAAGCAAAAAATTATCAAGCAAAAATTATCAAACAAAAAATTACAAACAAAATTATCACCTATAAAACAGATGAGAGTTATATTTGTTTAAAAAATGCATGTGTAATCTTTACATAGTTTGTTAGTAGAATAGGTACAAACAAATTTATTTAATGTACTATCCTAAATATTTTTTGTATAGTAGTATGATTTTCAAAAATTATGCCCTAAAGTGCTGGCCTTGTGCATACGGACCTCAGCTCAGCCCCCTGCATTACGTATGGTCTCCGGAGTTCTACCTGGAGTGACCCCTGAACACAGAATCAAGAGTAACCCCTTAGCACACCCAGGTGTGGCCCCAGCATATGCCCCTCAAGATGATGCCTTCGGTGGTACAAAATGTTTCATCCAGCTACCATGCATAATTCACTCATTTTGGTGTCTTGTGTATTTTATTCTTTCCTTCATTTTCCAATTCTTTGACCAATAAGATAACCATGAAAATCCCCAAGCCCATTCATGCCTTTCATTTAGTTTTTTGGGGTGATGTTTTTTGTTTTTTTCACATGCCTTTCACTTGGGATTATTTTCTGAGGTTAAGTGTCTTGGGGTTAGATGATTAGTTCAGACAACAAAGAAAGGCACGTTTCCACGCTTCAGATGGTAATTAGCCGATGGCTTTAGAAGTGTCGGGATTATGCCCTGCTTCACTTTCCCAGTGGCCTTTGTGATGCCTTAGGTGTAAGTTGGTTGTGGTGTGGTTGTGTCCCCGATGCTCGGAGCTCTAGTCCCTGCCTTGTGACCTGCTCTGCTCTGCTGACACCTGCACTGTGTGTGACCTTCCCTCCCCTCTGAGCTCATCCTCCAGGTGTCCAGTCACAGCAGGATCCTGGGGAGGAAACCTCAACATTCCAAGTGGGCAGCACCCGAGGTCAGGTCATGTTGATGAATAGAGGCCGAGGGGACTCCAGGCTTCTGAGACGACAGCTGGGGGAGATGGACTCAGTTCGCCAGTCAGTGTGGCCTTGGGGGAAAGGCTCCTCATCCCCGCCAGGCAGGGGGGAGTGACAGACACCTGGGGCACTGTGCTGCTGCCAGTCTCCGACAACAGTGTCTGTTGGCAAGAAGCAGGTCCTGGATCCCGGAAGGGGAAAGAATCAATCAGAGGGGCTGGAGTAATAGCACAGCGGGGAGGGCATTTACCTTGTATAAGGCCGATCCGGGTTCAATTCCTAGCATCCCTTATGGTCCCCCGAGTACCACCAGGAGTAATTCCTGAGTGCATGAGCCAGGAGTAACCCCTGTGCATCGCCGGGTATGACCCAAAAAGAAAAAAAAAAAGAAGCAGAGTTTACTGGGCAGAGACCTAAGGGCCAATGGTCATCCTGCTGGAGAGACCAAGGCCTTCAGGGCACCCCACTGCCCAATTGTGCCCTTTGCTCTGTTGGCCTGGACCTTGCCTGCCCACTCGCCCTTCGGCTTTGTCCCCCACGCTCTTGGTTCTGGACTAGGCTGTCCCTACGCTTCTCCCACTCTCCCTCTCGTGTCTCTTTCTCTCTCAGTCTCCGTGGGCTTGACTATCAGGGCTCGTTCCCTGAGGGGCTTCCTCTGAGGCTCTGATGGTGTTTCAGAGGCTGCCAACCTTAGGCCTAACTCCCACCCTCACGTCTTCACTGGCAGGCGGCCTAGTGGAGCAGGCCACCTGGGGGTCCCTTGGCCTCTGCCTGGAGGAGTAGAGGGGAGTTCCTGTCAGCCCACTCCCCCTGCCTGTCACTGAGGAGAGCTGAGGCTCTCCGCTCTGGGAACCACCAGCCTGGATGAGGGAAGACAGGACGGTGGGACGGGAACCTTTGGGAGAGGCAATTAGTCTCTGTGGAGCACTCGCCATCTAAACAAGTTTCTGTGACGTGGTGTCCACGGAGTGTCAGGCCTCCACAGTCCCTGTGCCCCCACACTCGGCCCCTCTCCCAGCTTTGTGGTCGCACCATTAAGGCGAGAACTGGCCGACTCTTCCTTGGTGACCTGGTCAGGCTGGGTCAGGATTAGTGACTGTGGGAAGATGCAACTTTCCCGTGTGCCACAGCAGTGAGTGGACCTTAACGGATTGGGTCATTCATGCATCCGGAACCTGGACCCCAGGCACAGAGCTGAGCACGCCAGGCCTGTCCCCCCACCTGGAATACCCAAGCTAGGGACAGAGGCAGACAGAGGCCACGTGAACCATCCAGGAGGGACCTGTGCTCAGAAGAAAACTGAAAGGGAGGGTTTTCCAGCAAGGAGTGCTCTCCTGAAGAGGCTGTGTACAATTAGAGTCTGGACATGAAGGAGACAACGGCCCACGTGCGTGTGCGTGTCTGAGGCCGTGGCTGCGGGCAGAGTAGCAGTAGTGCAAAGGTCCACGACAGGGACTGACTCTGCACCTTTCTGGGGAAGCCGATTGACCACAAGGAGGTAGGGAAGAGTGGACGGTGGAAGAGCGGCCAGCAGCCAGACCCAGGGACTCCTAAACCAGGCGCGGACCCTGGAACGATTCCAGGAATGCTGGGAAGTGACCCGATTCTGTTTAGGAGACTTCAGCTCTCACTGCTGATTGTGAAATAAACTGCCGGGCAGCAAAGCGAGAGGGACATCCAGGACCATTGGGGGGAACATGCGGGCGATAAGGGGGCACTGAGTTCAGGCTGTGTTATTGCCGTTTCTTGGTGTTGCACCAGCAAAACTTTCTTCTTCTTCTTCTTCTTCTTCTTCTTCTTCTTCTTCTTCTTCTTCTTCTTCTTCTTCTTCTTCTTCTTCTTCTTCTTCTTCTCCTCCTCCTCCTCCTCCTCCTCCTCCTCCTCCTCCTCCTCCTCCTCCTCCTCCTCCTCCTCCTCCCCTCCCCCCTCCTCCTCCTCCTCCTCCTCCTCTCTCCCAACAGTGCACAGGGGTTACTCCTGGCTCTGCACTCAGGAATCACTCCTGGCTGTGCTCAGGGGACCATATGGGATGCTGGGATCAAACCCAGGTCGGCCGCATGCAAGGCAAACGCCCTACCTTCTGAGCATTCTGGTGAATGGTGTTGCCTGGGTGGGCACCACACAGGTGGGAGACGAGAGCCTGGGGCTTGCTTTCCACATATCACGCATCTGGTGCAGTTCATTGTTGATCTCCCCACCCCCACCCCTTCTCTTCCTGTGTGCTGTGTTGTTGTTGCCGTGGCCAGAGGGTCACGCACTGGGATGCCCTAATGCCAGCGATCACACGCTTTGTCGTGCGCCACCCAGCTCTCACTCGGCTTAGGGGTCAGTGTCAGGGATCGAAGTTATGTCTTAGAGCCAGCACAGCAGCTGCTCTGACACTGAGCTGAGCATTTGTAGAAACCCCCCAGAGGAGATACGCAATGAGCAGGCACCAGAAATTTGGAGTATGGGGTCCCTGGGGGTAGATTGAAGCTGGAGATCAAGCTGGGATCAGGATCTCAGGGGAGTTTAGGCAAGACCAAAGCAGGTGACGGCCTAGACCGTCAGACCTGGAACCAGGGCCAAAGCTGGCTTTCTCTCACTGGCCTTTCCACACAGTTTTCTCTGCCCTGAGAGCCATGGCCTTAGAACGGAGATCATTTCTATGTGGATGATGTGGATGATGAATTATTTCAGCAGTTTTGTTTTGCTGATGATTTAATATGGGAATTATCATTAGACTTAGAGTTAGCTAATTTCAACCCTTGTATTTGCCCTGTATTCCAGCACAAACACTCAGTGTCAGATGATTCCGGTTTCCTGTGGCCACCAAATCACGGCCTGATGAGTGTGGTCTAGCGCCAACTGAAATTACCAGCTCAGACGGTGCTTTCTTATTCCAAAGGAAACATCAGACACCTTGCTGCAGGGTCTGGGGCGTTGTTGGCCCAGGAGAACACAAAAGCTGGACCCTAGAAGGAACTTTGAGGCCATATAAGGCGAAGGCTCAGCCTATGCTATGGCCGGAGCAGATGGGAAGCCTGGAGTGTTTTGTCACCAAGCAGGGGATGGCCGTCTTGCTGACTGTCACAGACCAGGACCGTCCTCTTGTCGAGGTGTGTGCTGATGAGGCGAGGAACGAACTAGAGAGTTTTGTCTCCAGATCCCATCTGGGCTTGGCGGCAGGAGGGAGTGTCTGAGAGTCTGTGAGAAGTATTGAAATGGATGGAAACGTGGATGGGCTCCAAGGCCTTTGTTTTTCTGTTGCAGGGAGGAAAAGCGAGTGGGATGAAAGTAAATGGCATAGATTATGCCGTTAATTAATGACTGACGGAGCCTCGACAGCCAGACCCAGAACCAGGGCCAAAGCCTTCCTTCTCTCCCCGGCCTTCCTTCACCACAGCTGTCTGCCTCTGGCCTTGGAGGGAAGGCCTTAGAATAGAGACCGTTTCTACATGGCCAACCGACTATTTTAGCGATTTCGTTTTGCTGGTGATTTAATATGGAAATTGTCATTGGACTTAGCTTTAGCTCATTTCAGAACCCACCTACCATTCCCTGAGCACTGCCGGTGAGGGCGCTGTTCAAAAGGGGGTGTTGAGGGGAGCCAACTCTTTAATTGGCCGTAGATCGTTGAGCCAGTGATTCAGAAGGAAGGAGCTGGAGCCATTGAGCAGGCAGGCAGGCCGCTCGCTTGCTTGCCTTGCCCAGGTTCTGTCCCTGGCACCACTGCTAAGACTCTTTTTGCTTTTTCGGTCACACCCGGTGATGCACAGGGGTTATTCCTGCACCCAGGTCAGCTGCGTGCAAGGCAAATGCCCTACCCTCTGTACTATCTCTCCAGCTCCTCCACTGCTAAGACTCTTTGCGTACCAGCAGGAATGAGTCCTGAGCAGGGAGCCAGGAGTAAGTCCCACCAGGGGTGGTCCAAAAGCAAACAAAAGGGAAGCTGAGTAGAGGTGCAAATAGACTCCTGAGGGATGACTTAGTCCAACTGGGGGCGTGGGGGAAGCCACATCGGAATGTCCCTGATTCTCCGTTCAAATTCGAGCTGCCCAGTTCTATAACTTGCGTGGGCTTTGGCCACAGAAGCTCATTTCTCTGAGTCTCCCTGGATGTGTCTGCAAAAAGGGAGGAGAAATACCTTCGTTCCTAGCACTGCTAAAAAAGCACAGTCGTGTGTGTGTGTGTGTGTGTGTGTGTGTGTGTGTGTGTGTGCATGCCCGTGCACGTGTGTGTGTTGGGGGAGTGGGGAGTGTAAGTGGCAGCTCTGAGTCCAGAGATGAAGCCTGATGTTCTACTGGGTGACACTGAGGCTGAGGAGATGGACCCCCAAGCCTTTCCTGTTAGCCTCCTTTCCAGTGCCTCCCCAGGCACTCCTGGACCCTGCCTGCCAGGAAATGGCTCACATTTGTCACCTGAACCAGTCCCCTGGCACAGGTGGGTCCCCTGTGTTGGCAGCACAGAGCTAAGCCTGAGAGGTGGCCTGGGGGCCTCTCTACCACTTGGGGCAGCTGGCCTGACCCCAGTCCCAGCTCCTGGGCATCGCTGCCCACAGGAAGCAAGTCAGCTTGTGTGTGGGGCCTCACTGGCCCCTGGGCCCTTGGCGGCAGCCGTCTTCGAGGGGGTGGGTGGGGGAGGGGAACAGCTGTCTTCTGCAGCCTGGTGGGGGGCCAGGGAAGTTCTGCGCTTTGTTTTGTCTTTTGTCAACTGTCACATGTTTGGCAGGCATGACCGGAAGGGGGGAGGGCGGTGCCCTCTGTGGAGTCCCAGTTCCTGCCCCGGCTGCTCCCACAGTGGCTGCGAGAAGGGAGAGAAATGGCAGATGTGTGAGTCACCGGCACGGTGGGGCCAGCCAGGCCGTTTTCAGTTCACTTAGGAGAATTCCCACCCCGCCCCGCAATCTGCAGGCAGCTCCCTGCTCTGCCTGGAGGAGGGCTCAGCTCCGGGCCTCCTTTGGCTGGGGTGCCCAACTGTGGGTGGCACGGCGGAAAAGCAGACCCATAGTGTCTTGGATGAGATCGTGGCACCCTCTGGGCCAAAGCATCTTTCAAGCTGAGCCACCTGGAGAAAGCATTGGCATTTGCCAATTGTCTTTTGCATAAACGTTTTATATGTTTGCTTTTCTTTTTTTTTTTTTTTTTGACAGGGCGGGAGGGAGGGTGCTCAGGAAGCATGGAGGTACAGAGCTTACCCCTGGCCCTGTTTGCTCTGCCTTCGGCTCCTGCCTTTCTTGCTCCCTCCCATGGCTGCTGTTGGGCTAAGTGGGGTTTCCATGGTGCCAGACCCCCACACTTGGCTTATGGTACTCGCCAGGACCATAGCACATGGCCGTGCTTTAGTCCTGGCCATTCATGTTCAGATTCTGGTGTTCTCCAAAGGGTACACTTCTGACTCTGATGCTCTCGTATCTTCTTAGTCACAATGCCACCTGCACTTTGCACCCTTTAATTGTGGTACTGGCACAGACCTGGCTAGCATGTGGGCAACTGGTGGCACTGGGGGTCAGGGATGGCAGGAGGGGCCAGGATCCTGTTCAGTACATGCAGAAGGAACCAGGCATCAAACTCTTGGTCTCACGGGCACTCTAGCTAAGCCAGGAATTGCCATGAGTCAATATCCCTTTGAGTCTCACCATTCCCTGGCATTGCTGATCTTCGTAACAGTTTGCAGTTGGTGAATGCCTTCAGCAGGCATCATTTTAAGGATGCCTCAGAGACACATATGCTCACGAGGGCTCCCTGAAGTACAAGGATGGTTCTTCCCATTTTGAGGTTGAGGAGACTGAGGCAGTTCGCAGTCACCCAGTTAGCTACAATGGCAAGAGCTAGATTAAAAAAAAACATTTCTACCAGCTCCCTTGGGCTTACACTGACTCCGTCTGGTCTGCAGCATAGGATGTTCCTGAAAACATTTCTGTGTTCAGATAGTCTGGGGAGACGCTGCAGAGCATGAAATACCTCCTGCAGCGGTTCCGTGTATCTTTGTGTTCTTTGTATAAAGAACCCACGAGGTCTTACATGAAAGAACTCTGCTCTGAAGCCGGGCTTTCCAAAATAGATACAACGTTGGCAACCTTATTTCCACACATACTTAGTCCGTGGTGAGACATTTTGGGAAACACCATGCGACTCTACTTTTGCATGAAAAAGGTAAAGGTAAAAGGTAAAGGCCCTCCCGTTGATCGTCGATTTGCTCGAGCGGGCCCAGTAACGTCTCCATTGGAGACTTTGTTGTTACTGTGTCTGGCATATCGAATACTCTCGGTAGCTTGCCGGGCTCTCCGAGAGGGGCGGAGGAATCGAACTCGGGTCGGCCATGTTGGCCGCTTGTAAGGCGAACGCCCTACCCGCTGTGCTATCGCTCCAGCGATAGCATTAAAAAAGCACTAAATTTATGCTTATTTTAATGAAGTTCCCCCCTCTCTTTTTTATTGAATCACTGTGAATGGCAAGTCATGGCATGAAGGAGTTTCAGGCACAAAATGTTCCAATGCCAATCCCTTTACCAGTGTCCACTCCCCTCCACCATTGTCCCCAGTTTCTCTCCTGCCCCCAACCTCCCTCTATGGCAGACTCTTTTCCCTTCTTCTCCCCACTCCCCTTTAGGCCCTGTGGTTTGCAGGACTGCTGTTGACAGGGAGTCATGCGTGGCACCTTACCTCCTTTCAGCACCCTGTCCTCCTCCAGAGTGACCGCTTCCCTTCATTGTCCTTTTGTTTCCTTCCCTGACCCATTCCTCGCCCCTGCCACCCCCACTCCAGTGACGTGCTTCTTCCTGAAGACCAGTTCTCCTGCTCCTTGTTTTTATCGCCTTTGGGCATCTGTCATTATTCCTCAGCTAAGTTTCTCTCTACACTGCTTCTGGGTGAGATCATTCGTCCTCTGTCCTCCTCCCTCTGACTAGCTTCACCTAGCGCCATACTCTCCAGATCCATCGATCCGTAGCTACAAATTGCATGACTTCCTCTTTCCTTACAGCTGAGTAGTACTCCACTGTGTATGGACCGTCACTTCTTGGTCCCACTCATCTGCTCTCAACACTTGGGTTTTTGTCAGCTTCTGGCTATCAGAACTAAGTGCTGCAGTGATAGAGGAGAGCAGATGACTTTCCTGCACGCCACACGCATCTTAAGAAGACATGGAGCCTGGTGGGGAAGTGTGTCGAGTTTGGAGCCAGTATCCATCACGGCTGCTGATGCCTGGGTTCATGTCCTGCGTCTCTTGACGCCTGGCTCACATCTGAGCCTTCTAACTCCATGGCATATGGATTCTTTCCCGTGCCTCACTGTCCGCATCTGCATAATGGAGAAATACGGTAGCATTCTCTCACAAGGGCTGGTGAGAAGTGCTGCCTTGGTTTGGCTTGTTACCTTTATTGTGGCGGTGGCATGCCAATGGAGCTTAGCGCTAACTTCTAGCCCAGTGCTCAGGGGTCACTCCTTCCTATGCAATGTTGGGGCTCAAACCAGGGTCAGTCTCATGCAAGGCAGGCACCTTCTGGGTTGTACTGCCTCTCCGGACCCCTGGTTTGTGAGGATTGATTTAGTCTGGGCAGAGAACTTGTGAGATTCCCATGCCCTGGGTACTTGATGGCCTTCACATAGCCCAAGCAATGACAATATTGGGTACCTGTGGAGTGAAGCCGCTGCCCTAAGGACCGGCTCCATTTCGCAGTGTTCAGAAAGCACAGCTGAATCAGTCCCAGCCCCTCCCACCCCACCCCCTCCGCTCCCTGCATTCACGTTGCCCCTGGACAGCTGCGTGGACCAGATAGTGTCTCAGCGCCCAGCTCCGGTCTGCGCCACCATCGCTGGCTGCTCTGTGTCAGGATTAGCGTGCACGCTTCCTGGGACCCAGGGCAGCTATCAGGGCGGGCCACATGCTCCGGGGTGGCCCAGAAGAAACGGCAGGGCCCGTGCTGGTGAGAGAGGAGCTCCCAAGCCCTTCCTGGTTGAAACAGAGGGGCTGCCCTTTTGCACCCCTGACCCCTGGATTTCCCCAGAAGGAAAAACAGTCGCAGCACATTTGCACCTTCACTGAACCAGCCCCTCTGGGGCAGGTGGGGCCCCTCCCAGGGGAGAGTTTGCGGGGGGGGGGGGGGGGGGGGGGGATCCCGGGATTCCGCACACTGGCTGCTGCTGCTGGCCTCCCTGCAGCCAGCCCCACCTCCGGCGGCAGCCCCCACCCCAAGTTCTGCATGACAGATATCACCCAGGGACCTGATCTTTCCTCCCCGGTATGCTTTGAGGCTGCCCGGAACAACCCCCAGAACTGGGAAGATGGGGAGCAATTGCAAGAATTCTCTCTCTCTCTCTCTCTCTCTCTCTCTCTCTCTCTCTCTCTCTCTTTCTTTTTTTGAGGGGGTCACACTCAGTGATGCTCAGGGGTTACTCCTGGCTCTGCACTCAGAAATTACTCCTGGTGGTGCTCAGGGGACCATATGGGATGCTGAGAATCGAATCCCGGTTGGCCGGATGCAAGGCAAACGCCCTACTTGCTATGCTATCGCTCTAGCCCCGAATTCTCTCATTTTCAAGACAAAACTATCCCAGGTATGTATGCTGGCCTTTGTATTTCACGCCATCCGTTTCAAAGTCTCGGCGTAAGACATTAAAAAATTTGAAAACGCACATGGGTGAGTGAGCAAGGCTGCAGAGGTGGCATGGAAATGGCATTGTGGCGTGCAAAGGTAGGAACCTCTGTCCGTGGCACCCGATGGCTGAGAACAAACCTGTACACTGTGTATGCGATGGTGAAGACCAGACGGGCGTGCAGGAGAAAGGCGAGGGACGGCCCCGTCGTTGTTCCCCCTTCAGAGTGAAGCCAGAGCACAGAGAGTTTACATTTTTGTTCTAGTCACAGGCATAGAGTTTGAACGTGGGGATGTTTCTTTTTGGAAAGAAAAAAAGCACCCACCCGAGCCAGCTCCCAAAATAGGGCTAGACTAAATCGTGGTGGCTTAATACTGGGTGTTGCCCGGCTGTGCAGGGAAGGAACCAAGGACCAGAGTAGAGAGTGGTGGGGTCTGGGTGTGCGCCACGCCGCCCGGAGGGAGTGAGTGCGGCCACAGAGCCTGGTGGCTGCGAAGGGACCTGCCCTCCAGAGTCTGGCTCTCGACACGCCCCATCCCCCACCCCGTGAGTCTCTCCAGCCCCTCCGTCCCCTTCTGCTGCCTTGGGTAGTGGTAAAGAACTTTCGTCTGTGTTCCAGACAGGGAGGGCGATTGTTCGTTATCACCGGGCCACCTGTGAGCAAACCCTGCCCGCCCCAGGAAAAGGACGCCCCCAGACCCTGAGGCCCGGGCCAGGCGGCCAGTATCAAAGAGTGTGATGAAGTGGAGGCAGCTTTATCTGAAAGTCAGATGTGGGGGCCTTGGGCAGGTGGTAGCATTTGTTCCTGCTCACCCCCTCCCCCCACATCCCACCCCTATGTTCTCAGAGGCGAGCTGTGCAAAGGAGTTCGAGGACATGGCGGGGGTGTGACCTGCAGAGACCAGACAGAGGCCCCATGGGACTGGGAGGGAACTCAAGGGCTGGACTCGGTTTGCAGGACCCTGGATTTGATCCCCCCACACACACACACCACACAGTTCCCTGCCTCCCATTCAACCCCGACTCCCACCCCCAAGGATCAGCAGGCACCCTGCTCCATGCCTGAGCCATTTTCTTGCCCAGCCCAGTATTTGATTTGGAAGCCGACGGAGCCACTTTCTTTGCCGTCTTTTCGTTTGTTTGGGGGCCACACGTGGCAATGCGTAGGCCTCACTACTGGCTCTGTGCTCAGGGATCGCTCCTGGCTAGCTCCAGGGACCATTGGGGGTGCCAGGGATCAAACCCAGCTTGACCACATACAAGGCCAGCCCCTCACCCGCTGTCCTTTTGCTCTAACCCAACTGCCCTTTAAGTGCTGGTGGTCCTAGAAGCCCCCCATGGAGAGAACAGAACCTGAGGCCTGGGGGTGTAAACAGACTTTCTCTCTCCCTCCACCTGACCCGGGGGTCCCCGGAAGTCAGGGGACAGGCTCAGGGGCAGAGCAGACTTCGGTTCTTCCTTCTCGATGCTGAACCTTGGGTGCAATTCTCCTGATACAAGAAGCCCCTCCATTCTGGGGCTCCACATGCCCCCCCGGATCCCCCTACATCAGCTAGCATTCATTGTTCATTACAGAACAGAAGGAGGGGTCCCTTGTCTCCCACGCACTCCCCTAGGACCTCCAGAGCTGAAGCTGTGCCCTGGTCACTGCGTTCCGAGAGGCAGAGGGCCAGGCCTGCTGATGTCCAGTAGCATGAACTCAGCACATGGCATAGCCCTGGAAGGTGCCCAGTTCCTGGCCAGGAGGGCCTCCCACTCCTGCCTCCTGCACTTGGACACGTGCTCATATGTGTCGTGTGTCCACTTAAGAGTCGGATGTTGCATGACCTGGACTCAGATCTGGAGTGCTCAGACCTTTGGGCTTTGGTTCATCCTGTGTCTGTGTGACTCCCCTCAGGGGTGAGACACTCAAGAGCCGCACCTAGATAACCACGTGGCAAAGCGAGAGGCAGCCGAGAGGACGAGAGGCAGATGCGGCTGTGTGAGACACTCAGAAGAGGAGGGGGTGGGCTACCCCCACATTACAGACCCCAAGGAGGCACATCCCCGTCAGTTTCCCCCACCCCAGCCAGGCCACTCGCCGGGTCCACCGGGGCACCCGGGCATTCATAGCAGCAGCCTCTGACCCTGCCCTTCGCCAGCAGAAACCATCTGCCTCACAAGCAGGGGGCCGTGAGTTCGATCCCGCAGTGCTGCTAACAGGCCCAGAGAATGTTCCTGGAAACTTGGGAACCACAGCGGAGCGGGAGGTGTTGGGAGCACAGCCAGGTGTATATCACCTGGCTTGCCCAGGTTGGGACCTGCTCTGCTCATGAACTCACGTGTGCAAACACTGCACAGTTGAAGTGTGTGGCCCCTGGCAAGCCCTGAGGCCAGGTGTGCATATGCTCCCATCATGTATCCCACCACCCCAGTCATCATAACAACAAGGAGACAGGCGGAAAACATCGTTAGGATGCCCCCTCCACGCCGTATGATGAATCCTGCAGCTCATCATCACCGCCTCCAGAAAGCCAGCCCAGATTTCCCCCAGCCAGAAGGAGTAACTTCCTCCTTGGAACTCCCTTTAAGCTGATCTCTCTTTCTCTCTTTCTTCCGTCAAGCTGGTTTTTGTGCATGGATCTCTTTTTCCTGTGTTGGATCCAAAGTTCCCCATTTGTGTAAGCTCAGTGCTACGCAGAGGGTCCAAGCAGAGACCCCGAATGCTGGCCGTTGGAGAAGGGAGGAAGCGAGCACATTTGGTGGGAGAACCAGCAGGGACTTGGCTGCAGAGGCAACCACGGGAACCAGAGGCTGGACAGAGTATCAGAAGAGGAAGTTTAGAGAGGCCAGGGCTTTCGAGAGATAGTCAGAGCCCAGCCCAGTCCAGAAGGACCGCCCCCCACCCACACACACACACACACACACACACACACACACACACGGGGGGGGGGGGGGGCAGGGGGAGCCTTGGCGGCAGCTGCCTCTCATCTTCCTGGTTTGGGTCTAAGCACTGGAGCCCCCCCCCCCCCCCCCAGGAGAAACACCGTCCACCGCCTTTCACAGAGGGTAGAAAGGTTCCCCAGAGCCAGAGCCGGTAAGAGCGGGGGGCCTCGCTGTTGGGAAAGGGGGTTCAGGGCTCTGGGGAAGTCACATTTCTGGCTGGTCCATGGATAACGTGGGCTCCGGCGTGTAGTCGGGACGTGGATGAAAAAAGCACATCTTGGCAAGCCCTGTGTGAGACAGGCATCCAGGACCTGCCTCCCCCAAGGTTGTTCTGCTGGATCTCCCAGTTTCAGGAACCCAAGGATGCCGTGCAGTGGGCACACTGTAGGCGTGGGCAGTTCCCAGGACGCTGGTCAAGAACTGGGCATGCCTTGGACACTTGGGTGGGAGAAAGCATAATGAATTACAGTATTCCATCAGGGTTGTTCCTCTGTCAGAAGCAGAACCCCAAATTTCTACACTGGATGTGGTGGCCTCGACTGGATTGGCGGGGGGGCGGGGGCATGTTGCCCAAGAACTCCACCAGGCACAGTTTTACATCGAGGGTCCCTGCCGCTTCTCCAGCACAAATGAGTGTCCGACAGCTGTGTGAGCGCCGGGCCTGCTCCTTGAATGGAGTTTCACACTGACCAGGCCAGACTTGTTGATGCTGGTGTATATCTTTGGCTCAGATTGGCCTCATCGTTGCTTCGACTAATAGAATCACATGTCATTTACTTGTACTTTTATAAAAGCGTCCTGAAGGTTCTTATGGGCATTCTCCACCCGCCCTCCCTTTGTTGTCGTGATGACCAGGGGTGACACACGTTTGACTGTGGTGACACGGTTCTCCATTGTGGTGTTTACCTAGGTGCTTGCAAGAGACTGTGCCATCTAGTGTTTGATGTACATGTGCACGCACACACACGCATACACACACACACACACACACGCATATACATGCACACGCCAGGCTGCCATCCACTGTCGCATTGCCTGGGACCCCTAGGAGCAGGACCGTGATGACCTGACTCAATGCATGTGGGGGCAGTGGGGCTCCAACTCAATGCCTCACACTTGCAAGGCAGGATTTGTGTGTGTGTGTGTGTGTGTGTGTGTGTGTGTTTGTTTGCCACTGAACCAGCCCTAGGATCTCTCCTAGATTTTTGAAAATATTCCAAGGACAAATTTGATAGCATCTACTTTGACCTTCTGGAACTCATACATGGTCACAGCCAGCTAAAGGCGTTTAATGCCCAATGCTAATCATAAGATGACCTGTCCTTGGGAAGCAACACACACACACACACACACACACACACACACACAGCACACGCGCACACAAACACACCCTGCACCTGCAGATTGAAACAACGGAGGCATTGGGGCCACTTTCGTTTTCTCTCCCTGCAGGGGAAGGGCGCCCCGAGGACAGAAGGGCTAGATAAGGAACTGCTTTAGACACGGGTAGCTAGCTGGTGGCTGACAACCAAAATCTGTCCACAAGGACAGAAGGGAAGAAACTACACATGGTGTGCTCTGGAGGAGCACAGGGGGAAATAGGAGGAGTTTGTGAAAAAAGACAATTTAGTGTGGATCTGTTTCTAATGGATATTTAACTCGAAGCAGAGCACCAAAATTAATTTGCCTGCCTTAACCTCTTCATCCGGGAGAGAATCCCTTTAACATTATGTGAGCTGAAGGAAGCCTTCTGTGGTAGGATGTGCACCCCACTGGTCTCAGAAATGTTGATGTTTGGCCCTGGCGTTAGGCCTGTCATCATCAGTCACCTACACGCTGGTCCTCGTTGATGGAGCAGATAATGACTGAAACCTCTCTCTGGCCCTGCGAGTCCCTGAATTATGAAGAGGGGAAACGAGAAAAACAGTGATATCGCCGTCAGTGGCATAAAACTGTCACGTGTCAGCAAGCAGCTGTCCTTGGTGCATTATCGTTGAAAGAACTAAGAGCCCTGTAAGATGGGTGCTGGGCCCTGTCTCCCCCATGAGGATCAGACTCCCGGGCTGATGGGTGAAGTGCTCTGAGCTCCCTGTCACTGAAGTCCACGTTAGTGTTGGTGAAAGTAGAATGCCCATAGTTTGGGGTTTGGCTGACTTCGGGGACCAAAGTCTGGTGAAGCTCAGGAACAGCTCCTGATTTGGTGCTTGGAGATCACCAAGGGATTGCACTTAGGCCCTGGGGACGCAAAACCTGCACTCTTGCTTTTTTTTTTGAGTTCTCTCCCTAGTCCAATGCCCAAAGGTTCCAAGCTAAATCTTGGGTCCGTGATCTGAGGAGTTACTAGTCTTCCCAAGAGAAACAGAATACTAGGAAAAGGTCTGCCCTGGAAATACGGGGCTGAGAGGGAGAATGAAATGCTTCCGTGGAGAAATCTTTTCCACGGTGTCCCACTGGATGAGCTGCTCTGGTGTCATTCTTAGGTTACCTCGAATAAAAACCTACCACGCAGGCTTTCGGTAGGAGCAGGCTGTGTGTTCCTGGTGTGGTCCTTGTACTGATTGTTTCTGCCAGATCTCTGTTCGTTTCCATCAGACCCCTTCTTCCCAGGTTCTAGTTGACATCAAGAAGGAAAAAAAATTTTTTAAAAAAGAAAAAAACTTTAGTGAATTTGAATTTATTCTCATTTCTTTTATCTCACAAGAAAAGAATTTTTTCTTTTCTCTTTTTTGTTGCTTTGGGGGTAATTGTTTTGGTTTGATTGGGTTGGTTTTTGATCACACCTAGCAGTGCTCAGGGCTTACTCCTGACTCTGTGCTCGCGGATCACTCCTGGCAATGCAAGGGTTGAACCTGGGTCAATCAGGTTCAGGGCGAGCACCTTACTTGCTGTACTATCACTCTGAGAACTTTTTTTTTTTTTAATTGAGAAACTCAGAGTGTGTAAGGTTTCGCAGGCTCTTGGGGCCTGGGCTTGGCAGATGAGGTCTGAGGTGTGTTCCTTAAGTGACATCTGGAGGGTTCCAGGCCCTCGCTGTCCCTTAAGTCAGTTTCACTTGGAAAAGGAGTTGGCCCACGTACATGCCTGAAGAGGAAGAATGCTGATGAGTTTGCACCGGGAATGAGGCAGCGCCAGCCAGCAGTGGCTCAGGGACCCTCTGTTCTCTGCCCTCTGCAAGAAACTATGTCAACTTTCAGGTTCTCTTGGGAGCTCCCCGCCACATGCCCTGGGACTGGGAGGGCCAGCACAGAAGGTTCTTCTGGCTGGTTCACCTCGCAGGGGCCCTGGAGACGGCTTTTCACTCTGAGCACTTATCAAGTCCAGGCACGATGACTGGAGGCAGGGCCCGCCCGCCCGCTCCAGTTTCACCGGAGAAGGCGAGATGAAAGAGAGAAGGAAAAGACGCCAGAGCCCTTTTCCGGTGCGTTGGCAGGTACCGATGTTGGTATCTGGACCATGGTGTGGGCCTTTGGTTTCTGCAGACAATTGTTCCCAGCCCTGCAGGCCAGTAGGCCTCTATGATCCGGGGTCTGGGCGCCGTGCAAAATGGGCCGTGGGGCTTTGTCCCCCCTGAGTTGGGCTTCCTGAGAAGGCAGTGAGTGCCTCCATCCTGTGGACATTGAACCTGCTGGCTAGGTCGTGATCTGGGGGAGGAAATGCTAGATAATAATTAACGTATCTCCCAGGTTAATGACAGAGCTCCTCTGCGAGCGCTAATAATGACCGTGTTCCGTGGCAGACAGCATGTAGCAGCATAGGAATTGGGCTTTTAATTGTATTCTTGAACTTTGCAAATCCATCCCAAAGCAGACTCTCTGTCTCCCTGTGCCCTTCCTTCACCCGCAGGCACTCAGCTCCTGGCCAACCTGCCGGGCCTGGCCTCGGCCAAACCTTCCGCTGGGCCTCACAGTCCTGACTCCTGCCCCTCTGTGTGAGTTCCACACCCCCCTTTCTGCTTTCTGGAGCCCACCTGGTCACTGCTGTTTGGGGGCCCGGGCCTGTGTTCAGGTGGGGGTTCTGAGCCGCCCATCGGGGGGACCCTGCATGGTGTGTGACCTCCCTTTCTCCTCTGCCTATGGAAGGCTGAGCTTCTGGACACCCCACCTGCTTTCTCTGCCCTTTCCACCTCTGTCTCCTGCCCATCTCCTGCCTCAGCCCTCCCTGCCCTCCTAGCCCCTGCCCCTCCCTAGCTCTCAGTTGTCCCTTCTGGAAGTTTCTCTCTCTCTCTCTCTCTCTCTCTCTCTCTCTCTCTCTCTCTCTCTCTCTCCAGGCTTGACTGTCTTTCCAATGCGATTAGAAAGGTGTCTCTTGACTGGAAAGATGAAAAAGTGGGCAAGGCACTCACGTTGCATGCAACTGACCCAGATTCGATCCCAGGTACCACAAAGGGTCCCCCAAGCACCACCAGGAATGACCCCTGAGCACCGAGCCAGGAGTAAGACCTGATCACTGCTGGGTGTGGCCCAGAAAGCCCAAACAAACGAAAGCACATCTCTCTTTTTTTTTTTTTAAGAATTTTATTTTAATGAATCAGGGTGAGATACAGTTACAGACTTACAAACTTTCGTGATTATGTTTCAGTCATACAATGTTCAAGCACTCATCCCTCCACCAGTGCCCATTCTCCACCACCAATGTCCCCAGTATCCCTCCCAACAGATGGGACGACCTTAAACTAAGAAGCTTCTGTACCTCAAAAGAAGAAATCCAGAAGCACATCTCTTGACACAGTCCCCCATCCCTAGAAGTGTGACTTACGTCCTTGTTGTTTTCTGCTTCCAGCCAGAGTTCTCCTAGCACCCACCCTCCAAACTGTGGTCCTGAATGCTAGGTTCCCCTCTTGTCCCCCCTGGAACCCCCTTCCCATCCCGCTAGAGGTCCCCTCTGGACTTCCCCAGCTCCCTGCCCCTCAGGCTTGGCCACCCCTCCTTCCTGCCTGCCCCGGAAAGTGACTAATGACTGCCCCCCCCCACCCCACTGCTTTGGTAAATAACAATTACTGGGACTTTTTGTTTTTAATCATAAAAGTGTCGCATGCGTTGAGAGCACAGGGCCTGGAGCCAGGCTGCTGGCTGTGGCCCCACTTACCTTGCCCCTGACCATGCTGGGGTCTTCAACAGCTGCCCACCCTGGTTCTTCATCCTTCCCGACAAAGACATGAGTAGCCACTCCAACACTCAGAATCCCGCGAGGTCCACCGTGCTCCTCGGACAAGGCGTGCCAAGGGCACACACCGTGAAGGGATTTGCTTTTAAGGCCAAAATGAAGTAAAAACATACAAACCACCCAGAGTGCATAAAATCACGCTCAGAATCCTCGAAAACTCTCTGCCTGACTGCAGGCACAGTCTTCGGGGTGCTTTCTGGGCTTGGTATTTTTAGCTGAAGATATTTACTAATCTAAATAATAATCTAATAATAACTAAAGTAAGGAAGCTAGCCTATACCTAGGCCCATTTGAAACTAAAGAAACTAGGACTAACTATAACAAAACTGATTTTATTGTCCTTTGTAACCAGAGTAGCTGGGACTAACTAAATCGACTTGCAATGAGGACCACCTATCACTAACCCTATTTGTAACTAACTTGGTTCTACCTATAACTAAATGTATTTTGCAACTAAAGTAAATAAGAATCCTCCCCACCCAAAACAAAAAAAAATCCATTTCTAATTAAAGAAAGACCACCTCTAAATAAATTGAGATGCCACTGAGGTTTCTGGGATTAAGTGTTATCATTTGCCGTTAAGTAACTGGGCCCATCACTTCCCGGCCTTTTGGCTAAGATCAAGTGTAGTATCTGTTCTTATCAGTTTAATATTGGATACGTCCTTTATCTGAGGACAATATATTAAATGGATTTTTGGAACTAGGAGTTGGAATAGGAGCTTGCTCCATCCACTCCACACCTCAACCTGGTATTGCAGGAATGATGCGCCCGTCCAGGGAATTTAAAAAAAAAAAAAAAAGTAACTGGGTCCATGTCTATACCTCTTTGCAGGAAGTAACTTGGAGAAGTAACTGGGGACCCCCACACAACTAAATCCTGCTGATGCTGCATTAGCCTTGTACTTCTTTCTCTCTTCCTCCTAGCTCTGGGGGGAGCCGCCTGCTCTGGCCCACCCTCTTCTCTGCTCCTTTGACCTCTGGTCTGCCCAGGAGAGCAGGTCCTCAGGTGCGTGGGCTGTGTTGGACTCTTCCCTCAGTGCTCTGCCTGCAATTCGGGCTCCCCAGCGCCTGGGACTGTGGGTCCCCTTCACCTGCCATCCTCCTCTGCCTCCTCGTTGCCCGCGTGTGTTTGCAGCCTGAGCTGTGGTGCATATGGTACTGACTCTGGGAAGGCTTCTGTGCACCAGACTTTCCTCTGGATGAATCTCTAAATCATTACATTCCTCTTGGGTAGTTTTCTCGTCTTATCTCAGTCCCAGAGAACCTATGGGCTGGTTCCATGAGGGCTCCCAGATTCAGGTGACTCCAAGCCACACTAAGTGACACCATCAAGATTTGAGCGTGCTTCTAGCCAATCCCAAAACCGAGATGCTTTGTTTATTTGTCTGAAATGAATTCGCTGCCCCCAGCCCTTCCCCAGAGGGATCAGGCTGTGCCTGGCCCTGCCTCCCAGCTCCATTCTGCCCTGTGTGAAGTCTGCTCACTTCCCTTCCTAGTAAATACCCTATGCCCGTCCTTAGGCTCAGGAACCTTCTGGAACTTCCATTTCCCATAGCCACGTTAGCCTCGAGCCGTGCTGCATTTCTCCACCCTCCCCGCTGAAGCATTCTGTCACTGCCCTGCTCGGTGCCCACCTCTGTCATTCCTGAACTGCATCCTGCACCCGTGCCTCGGCCCTCTGTGCCATCCTTCCTCAAGGCACCGCAGGACTTGGCCCAGGATCCTGGTGTCGTCCAGAGCCATACCTAGTGGGCCCTTTAATGATCACCCCAGCATTCCATGCTCGTTGATCCCAGGTGTGTGGGGAGCCATGCTTGTCCCATCCCTTCTCGGCCTGCCCACTCTCGAATCCAGCACCTTCCAGCGCCCTCAGAGTAGGTAATGACACCCAAGGTGTTGCCTCTTAATCTAAAAAGACTGTAGTCGCCTCTGCCTGTGGCTCTCACGTCACCTCTCCAGGTGGCGGGGTGTGGTATGTGGGGCACTGAGCCCCTCTCTCCGCAGCGGTATTCAAAAGCTTGTCCTCTGGATCAAGCGTGTTGGATGCTGAGATGAGGGGTGAAGGCAGGTACCTTGGGAGGGATATTGGGGAGGACACCCAGCCCGTCACCTCAGAGCTGAAAGGAAGGGACACGGGGCCTTGGTACCCTTAAGGGCACTGATCACTTCTCCAACTGAGGAAGAGGTGACTGGCAATTGGGGCATCTGCCTCTGTCCTTAAACCAGAGGCCCAATAGCTGCCTGGAGCTGGAGCCCGGGTCTGCCCATCCTCTCTGCCAGCTAGTCAAGGGATGATGCCAGCAGAGTGGACCAGACTCAGTTCAAACCAACCATTGGTTCACTTGCCAGCCGGATTCCCCTGCTGCAAGTTCCAACTCAGAAATTCCTGCCTTCCAGCTCTGGGGTCCTTAGGAAGCACCGCCCCTTCAAAGGCTTGCTCAGACGTTTTAGGGAGAGAGAGGGACCAGCATCAGTCTTTCTGAGCTGCAGCTGTGGCAGGGCTGGAGACGACTTCTGGGGGATCATTGTGTTCTTTTGGGTTCCTTGCCCTGAGGCAGCCTCCCCCGGCTGTTTCTCTCTCCCTGGAGACAGGGCCCATGAAACTCTAGGAAACATTCTTTGGGAAGCAAGACTTTTATCTTCTGCTTCTCTGGTCATACCCACTTCCTCTTCCAGTCCCACCCAGTTGTGATGGTCACAGGAACAGCAAGGGTTTGGTCACGCAAGGACTGAGTGGGAGAGTATCAGTGTTCTTACCTGGAAAATGGGAGAGTAACCCCACAGCTAGCTCCAGAAAGTCTGACATAAGGCTAAGTGAACGAACAGGTGCAAAGCTGGCGTCCCACATGCTCCGGTCTGTTGTTGAAAGTCAAATAGGTTAAGGGGCGTCTGTAGGTGCCTGGGGGGACTTAAGAAGAAAGCACAAGGGGCTGGAGCAATAGCACAGAGGGTAGGGCATTTGCCTTGCACATGGCCGGCCC
Organism: Sorex fumeus; assembly: GCF_029834395.1. Taxonomy (NCBI): domain Eukaryota; kingdom Metazoa; phylum Chordata; class Mammalia; order Eulipotyphla; family Soricidae; genus Sorex; species Sorex fumeus. Next base: position 224,473 of record NW_026606068.1, on the reverse strand, counting down.
GGGTTCAAGTCCCAGCATCCCATGTGGTCCGCCGAGCATTTCCAGGAGTAATTCCTGAGTGCAGATCCAAGAGTAAGCCCTGTACACGCCGGGTATGACCCAAAAAGGAAAAAAAAGAAGAAGAAGAAGAAGGAAGCACCGGCTGCAGGGCACAGTGATGCAGTGATGAATTGCGGGAGACTAGAAGTGGGGTCCAGCTGGGTTTGGCTGGCTCCCTCTTGGGGTTGCTTCACGTGTTTGCATGGGAGAAACGGAGTTAGTAACACTCACTGTTGTCTCGGGGCCGCAGCCAAGAGTGAATAAAGCCCTGAACCCAGAGCCTGGCACCCCCAGGAGCTCCTCCCTTCTCACTATTTACCTTTGATTTTAGGCTATGCCCAGCCCCTCCGGGCTTACTCCTGGCTCTGCACTCAGGGATCCCTCCCGGTGGGGCTCAGGAACCAAATGAGGTACCCGGGATCAGGCCTGGATCAACCGTGCACAAGGCAAGCACCCACCCCGCCCCCCCACCCCCTTTCACTCTTAGTAGCTTTATCCTGTACTTCACGCATCTGTCCGTGCCCAAGAAGCACAGGGGACATCTGCCATGTGGCAGGATCCCCATTTCTCAGCCAGGCTTCCTCACAAAGGTCAAGAGGACACCGTGCTGGGAAAGGTCACGTTGGCTGTTGACTATCAGCTCCAGCGCCAGCCTGGCCCCAAGGAGCATAGCCGGATTCTGCCCTCCGCAGCACCCTGGGGGCAAGTATGGGGTGCAGAGCAGTGGCCAGCCTGTGCCAAGGGGAGAGTCTCCGCCCCATGCAGTTCCGCCTGGCCAAGGGAGACCCACGCCCTACCTGGTTGCTCGTGCAGGGGTGTGACCTTTGGCTGGGAACTGGCAGTATTTGCAGGATCTCGGTGGGATGGAGCAGCAGGATGTACCCTATTTCCAAGAAAACTGATGCCATGCAAACACCCCCAGGTGATCTGCTCGTGCTGGCTGGCGGGCTGGTTACCCCACCGTCGTGTGTCTTAATGGAACCCCCGTTACTTCTCTTTGCATTCTTCGGTTGGAGAGAGAGGACGTGACTGGGATGGCTGGCCAGCCGGGTGAAGGGGGCCACTAAGAGAGAGGCCTGGCAGCTGGGGTAGAGAAGAGGTCACTAAGACAATGAGGACTGGAGGGATCGCTCGGGATGGGAGATGTGTGCCGAAAGATGATAAAGGACCAAACGTGATGGCCTCTCAGTATCTGTATTGCAAACCATAATGCCCAAAAGGAGAGAGAGAGTATGGGGGAAATTGTCTGCCATGGAGGCAGAGGGAGGGATGGGATGGGAAGCGGGAAGGGATATGGGGGATATTGTTGGTGGAGATGTTATGCAATGGCGGAGGGATGGGGTTTGATCGTTGTGTGACTGAAAATCAAACATGAAGGCTTTGTATCTATTGTAAGTGTATCTCACGGTGAGTCAATAAAAGAGAAAAAGAGAGGGGGAGGGAGGGAGGGAGGCAGGCCTGGGTTCCAGTCCCCTTCCTGCTATTGCAAAGCCCCTCCCCTCCCCCCAGTGTCGGGCAGCTGGATTCCATTTCCTGAGCTTCCATCTCAGTAGGAAGGGTAAACAGGACTTCTCCCAGGTCAGGACCTAATGAGCTAACGCTGACGAAAGGACAAGGACGTCAGCGAGCACCTGGCTCAGGGCATACCTGTGTTTGCGCTCCGGTGAGGACGAGTGGCTCAGCTCTCATGCAATGGGAAGACAGTCTCCACACATCCCAGGTCAGGTCCGTAGCATTGGCTCTAGCCGGCGTGCAGCTCAGCACAAGAAGTGGTCGCTCGCCGTGTTGGCAAGCGCTTGACCACAGCTGTACCGCCTCATTCATGGCAAGTTAGTACAAGCAGCCATGCCAGGTTTTGCCGGTGATGTTAGGGGATTCAGGCACAACTCCCCCCGTTCTTGCTCACCCATCTCAGGCATGCCGGCCCCAAAGGGGTCCTTGAAGCCCCGAGTTTGAAGCAGGAATTTATCCAGGGAATAAACGGGGAGTAGGTGTTGGAAGACTTTTCTGGAAGAGGAGAAAATGCAGAAAAAATCTAAGTGGAAAGAGCAAGACTTAATGAGCCAGAATGATAGTATAGTGGGTAGGGCGCTTGCTTTGCATGTGGCCGACCCAGGCTTGGTCCCTGATTCCTTGGATGGTCTCCAGGAGTAATTCCTGAATGCAGAGTCAGGAGTAACTCCTGAGCATCACTGGGAGTGTCCCCAAAAGCAAAACAAACAAACAGAGAAACAAAAGAGAAAAGCACTTAAGTAAACCAAGAGAAGCAAGCAGAGAACTGAATTGAGCTTTGCAGGGGGGAGCTTGCAAATGCAACCCTCAGTGTCCTGAGCATCTCTGAGCCTCAGTGTCTGGTAAAGTGGGGGAGGTGAACAGAGAGCCGGGCCCCCAGATCCTGAGGAGGACCCCGCTGGTGTTTGGATAGGGACAAGCACATAGCCTGGTGTCTGTCAGAGATTCAGCCTGATTTGCGGCAAACCTCTATTGCCATCAGGGTAGTTATTACGACAGAAATACAAGCCAGGCCCTTTGACCTTTTTCCTGGGGCAGAGGAAATCCCTGGGCCTTTCTCTGAGCTGCAGAGAAATCTGTTGAAAGGAGGATCCTACCTGCCTTTCATGGTCTGGCTGGGTTCGATTGGACAGAGAGAAGGAAGGGGTATAAGTCCTTGTTCTGAGGCTGATGGGATCCTTCCATGAAGTGTAGGCAGCCAAGACCGGGGTAAAATAGGAGTTGAGAGAATGGAAAGTAAAACTCAGAGAGGTGTTGGGACGGGGTGCAGGCCAGTGGGTGAATATGTCTCAGCCCTTGGACATTAGAGTCCCTGGATTCCAGGCCCAGTGCTTAATGAGAAAAGAAACTGTTACCAACACTGTCAGCATTGGAATGGAGAGGGTGTGGGAGAGACCAAAGTCCAACGGAGCAAGTCTGGACTTGTGCCCATTAGAATGGACTGTAGTGGGCGCTGCCCACTGAGCCACACAGCTGAGGCCCACAGACTGGCAGCCCCAGATCAGTTTTCTCTTGTGGCAGCTAGGAAATTAAACAACACAGAGATGGCTCAGGTGGGGGCAGCACAGGCCTCAGGCATTGGCAGGTCCGGTCCGAGGCCAGCCTCCTTGGCCAGGACAGCTGGGGGGTGGGGGGGGGATCAGAGGGGTGGTATCCTGTGCTGAGAAAGGAGCATCAGAGGGGTGCGGCAGGCAGTAGTATTTCAGGGCACCGCTCAGAGTGAACGGGAGGAGGCTTGCAGGCTGGTGCTGGGGGCCTGCCCGCGTCCTCTCGATTCCTTCCCACATGCAGTGCAGAAGTAATCTTACTATTCATCCATTCTACAGCAAGGGAACCTGAACCCCGAGAGGCAAAGCAGTGCAGGTGGTATGATCTGAGCCTGAATGGAAACGCATCTGAGTTTCACTCTGCAGAGCTGTAGCAAAGAGATGGGCTTGGACAGGCAGGCGGTCATGGGAGCAGGGGGCTGAGGCGGGGGAGCTGAGGGTGGGGCCGCAGGGGGCCTTTCCAGAGGAAGCGGCTGTGCAGGCAGCAAATTTAGACTAGCAGCAGGGAAGTGTGTTCAGTGCTAAAAGTGAGTTAAGGCCGAAGGAGGTTTAATTCTAAACTGGGTCAGATCAGTAGAAGGTGCTAGAATTTTCCAGAGCTGCCTTGGAGCTTTGAAGCGTTAAGGTAGAGAGGAAGTAGCGGTCTTTTGAAAGAACAAACTTGAGTCCCAGGTGGAAATAGACCTGGCTGCATGCAGCCAAAAGCAGGCCGATCATTGCTGTTTCTCACAGGTTTCTAGAAGCACCTAGAAAGCATTTCAATGCTGTTCTCAAGCTCCGCCCCATCTGATGGTGTGTGTGTGTGTGTGTGTGTGTGTGTGTGTGTGTGTGTGTGCATGTCTGTGTGTCTCTGGATGACTGGATGCACATAAGTGAATGAGTGATGTGAGTGTGTGAATGTGTATGTGTCAGTGTGCATATGTGTGAATGTGTACGAGTGTATATGTCTATGAGTGCGTATCTCTTTGTGTGTATGTGTGTGTGAGTGTATGTATATGAGGGTATTTATGTGAATGAGTGTGAGTGCATGCGTGTGTGTTAAGTGTGTGTGTTATGTATGAGGATGAGTGTGCATGGGAGAATGTGTGAATGAATGTGTGTGGCTATATTGATGTGGAAGAGTGTGTCTGTGTGTTTGTGTGAATATGTATGCATAAGTGTATTTGTGAGTGTGTGTGAATGAATTTGTGTATGTGGGACTGTATGTGTATGGCATGTGTGAATGTGTGTGTGAGTGTATGTGTGAATGCGTAGAGTGTATTGTATGACTTTGTGTGAGTGTAAGTGTGTGTATGTGTATGTGTGAATGTGTGTATGTGGGAGTGTATGTGTGTGGATTTATTTGTGCAAATGTGTGCGTGAATGATTGTGTCTCTATGTTTATGAGAGTGTGTGAATGACAGAGTGTATATGTTATGTGTCTATTGTGTTTGTGTCTCTGTGTGTCTGCGTATGTGCCTGTGTGTTGCTCTACGTACTCAGCACGGTCAGGAACTCGCTGTGCAGGCTGTCCTGCTCTCTCCTGGATTTGTGACCTGGATTGGCTCATCCTGCTGGGTCCCTGCCAGCTTCTCAGGCCCTGGAAGAGGGTAGGAGCCGGGACTTTCAGCGGCGGCTTGCCTGGAATCAGGGCAGCCTCTCTCCGGGAGGGCCATTATTTCTCATTCAGCTGCTCCCAGGAGCACTCCTCCCGCCTCCCACCTCCACTCTGGAGCCTGGTCTCAGAGTGACCCCATCCCTCCATCGAGGCCAATCTTCCGGGCTGCCCTGGGCCTCCCTACATGCTGGAATGTTTCCTGGTGCTCAGAGACTGGCAGGATGGTGGTGATTGTGAGTCAGGTGGCCCAAGTCCCAACTCCGCTGCTTACGTCAGTGACCATCAGGACTGGGTCTCACCTGCACTGTTCTTTGACGCAGAAATGCTTCCTTCATCTTCAGAGGAGCTAATGAAAGTCTTCATGGACTTCGTTAACCTAGCAGGTTCAAAGGACTCAGTAACTGCTGCTGGTTTGCCAATTTTGTCACTGTGCCATCATCTTCATCATGATCTGTATTAGGATTCGGGGATCCGGGGCCCTGAATCACCAGTCAAATCAAGGAACCAACGGAAATATATACAACCCGCCCTAGGGTAACAAGTACTCTAAAGGGAGCTCCTGCCTTTAGAGTTCACGCTCTGGAGTGGCTTGAGCCAGTCTCCTGGGCTGTTCCTCAGCGATTTTTAATTTATTTTATTTTATTTTACTTTTATAAAGTCATTCACAATGTTTGATCATATTTAATATTCGAAACCTTCCCACCACCATATTTCCCTCCCGAACCCCAAGCAGAACTGAAATAATTTAATCTGTGTTGCTTGTTATGAATAATCCACTAAAAATGATACAAAAGAGGTTTCTTAAAGGGAAGTGTGTGAAGACTGTTGTATTTCACCCAGGAGCCATTAAGCCCTTCTGTAGGAGATTAGTAGCATGTTGTTAAAGGTTGAGACTTGTGTGCTTATATCTGCATCTATATATTTCCCCCTAAGATTGGTTACCTTCTTCTACTTTAAACCCCATCAAATATGGTGAACTACTCTTGGTATATCATTGGTGTAAAGTATGAGATGTCCAGGAATAGATTCCCTCATGGGTGAGGCTCATCTGAGCGTGTAGAGAGTGGCCGTGAGCATGGCAGCAGTTGGCCCTCCCGTTGATCGTCGATTTGCTCGAGCGGGCCCAGTAACGTCTCCATTGGAGACTTTGTTGTTACTGTGTCTGGCATATCCAATACTCTCGGTAGCTTGCTGGGCTCTCCGAGAGGGGCGGAGGAATCGAACTCGGGTCGGCCGTGTTGGCCACTTGTAAGGCGAACGCCCTACCGCTGTGCTATCGCTCCAGCCGGCAGTTGAGTTCTGGAAATTTTCAGCTGCCAGAACTGGCTCCGTTGGGGCGGGGAGGGGCCTTATCTGTGTCCTGCCCCCTCCCCCCCCCCCCGTTCCCCGGAAAGAAACAGCCTGATGTGGGGTCTTGGTGGCATGTCTATGGTGTATCATTCTGCATTCTTCCAGTCTTGGTGTGCATGTCCAGTGACTGCATGGCATGATAGAAGTAGCCACTCCCCCTCGCCCACCTGCAGGTAACAAAGCGACAGACTGGGCTTCAGCGCCAGTCAATGCCAGACAGAGCAGGAGGCAGTGTGAGCACCAGGGACTGGCATCCGGGGCATTAAGTGCTCCCGTAACTGGTCGCCAGCCTATAGGAGTACATTGTTAGCCGTACCCCTGGGGATGACTTTCGGTAACCTCATATCTGACTTCAGGCCCAGGAGGAGGTGACACAGGGGTAGGCCCAGAGGTTCATACATGACTTGGCATGATACTCTTCTTCGGGGAACACCCGATGCCAACATCCAGCTGATTCCCAGAAATCAGCCAAGTGCCATGAAACCTGTCTTCTCACTTGAGACCTTCCAAATCTCTCCTGGATGCCTGAAATGGTCTGAGCCTGTCCTGTGCTGAGCCCCAGCCATGCAAGAGAATGTTGGCTAGGGAGGAAGTCGTAATACACTCTCCTTCTCTCAGTCTCAGGGATGAAGCTTGAGATCAGGAGTCACATCACAGGCCTCATCCCTCCCAAGGCCTCTCTTGGTGTCTTCGCCCTGTGACCTCACCAAGTCATCCTCCTGTGTGTATATCTGGGTCTTAGTTTGGCACCCAGCCTCAGGAACTCATTTTTCACCTAACAGTTTAGGGGAGGGGCCTACACCCAGCAGTGCTCAAGGCTTACTCCAGGCTCTGTGCGCGGGGATCAATCCTGGCAGGGCTCAGGAAACCATATGAGATGTTGAGGATCGAACCCAGTTTGACTACATGTAAGACAAGTGCACTACCCACTCTACTACCACTCTGGCCCCCAAACTTTACCTCTTTAAAGGCCTTACTTCTCTAAAGAGGGGACTCTGGGGGGTTGGAATTTCAGCCTTATGGATTGAGGGGAGCAGTCAGCTTCCAAAGCTCGGGATAAGTTCTCACATTTTATTCCATCCTTGAGTCTTTCGGGAAATGCCCTGAAGGGTCTTCTGAAAGCAGAAAGTCCTATCCCCCACTTTCCCATGAGGAAATTGAGGTTTATACAGGTTACGAGTCCTGTCCAGGAACCCCCATGCTCCCTCCTGCCAACAGTCTAGATACGGAATCAGCAGCCAGGTGTCCCCCTCCCCCCAGAGCCCCCGGCCTTGAATGTGTCCCTGGAACTGCAGATCCTGGACTCAGGAGGAGGGAGGGTCATGTCATAAGCTGTAGTTAGCAGGGCTCGCCAGGTGCACCGCCAAGCCTGGGGGATTGCACTCCCCCAGTTCAGCCCTGTTTAGTCCTGTTGTCTGGCTTTTTCTCCCCGAAATCTTTCTTTCAAAGTAAAATCCCTCCCTTTTGCAAATGTGGCCATTTAAAATTAAAACACACCATCGGGCTCAGCCTGTGTGGGCCCCGACCACACACATCTGCCGGCTGAATTCCGCCCGAGGGCTGCGATGGAGAAGCCTGAGTGAGTGTCTGGGTGGGTGGGAAGCGGGTCAGGTTGGCCAGCCTGGCTGCACTCAGCCCCCCACTCCCACGCCATGCACAGGTCGCATCTAGGGTCATCTCTCACTACCTGCCCGCACCCCCTCGGCGCTCCCCTGTCTGAAGGTCATTTGTCACCTCCTATGTGTGTGCATAGGGCAGTCACATCTGCCGGGCGTGGTACTGTTGGCACCGAGGTAGGTGTCCCCAGCTACCCTGGGGGAGGTCAGGGCTGCCAGCCCTTTCTTCCTCCGGGAGGGGCTACAAGAGCTGCCGGACGGACATTACAGAGTTGAAGCAAGATCAGAGACTACACGGAAGCTTGGGGTTTGGGTTTTGTTGGGTTTTGTGGTTGTTGTTGTTGTTTGTTTGTTTGTTTGGGGCTGGAGTGATAGCACAGTGGTAGGGCGTTTGCCTTGTGCACAGCCAGCCTGGCCAAGCCGGGTTCGATTCCTCTGCCCCTCTCGGAGAGCCTGGCAAGCTACCAAGAGTATCTCACCCGCATGGCAAAACCTGGCAAGCTACCTGTGACGTATTCAATATGCCAAACACAGTAACAACAAAGTCTCAAAATGGAGACTTACCGGGTGCACTTGAGCAAATCGATGAACAATGGGAGGACAGTGACAGTGATAGTTTGTTTGTTTAATTTTTTTGCTTTTTATTTAACCTGCTCTCTTCGTTCCAGCGCAAAGGGGAGATTTGCTCCTCCTGAGATTGGCTTCACGCAAACATTGACTTACCGACCAGGCCCATTGGTGCTTCAGACCCTGGGGCTCCCTGGCGTGTGCCAGGCAGGAGTAGCACATTTTCGTCACCGATCCCCTCTCTCTGCAGGGGAAGAGAGCTCAGTGGGCTGGGGCATTTGATGGAGCCTCACTTAGACCCCGGGGCCTCCAGCACCTTCTGGGCCCTGAGTGTGTCCCAGCTGAATGTGCCCCAAAACACACACACAAATACAAATATGCCAATAAAATAAGCATCCTGGTTGTTCCTAGGAATTTCTAAGAACCTGAAAATTCTAATGAATAACCCTAAGATCAATGCCAAACTAGCCAAACACCACCTACGTGTCATCAAATCTCTTAGCCAGATGTAAGCAGGAAAATAGATGTGATGGTCAGATTCTACCAAACTGGGGCTTCGCACAGGCCTTGGCCCTGCCAGGTGGCATAGAGCCCTCACCCCCACCCCATCTGGCCTGGGAGCTCCAGATGCTGACCTCAGTTCTTGTTTAGGAACAGCCGTGGAACATTCTTGCTTAGCTTGCAGATCTGAGCGGGGCGGCCCTTCGCTGGGGCCTCAGAAGGCAAACAGATGTACAAAAGGGGGGTTATCACACAAACACACAGCAATCAGCAAACCCCAACTCCGGGTCCTGGAGGGCCGAGGTCACGCCTGGTTAAGCACCAAGTTGTGGACCGTTCAGTGGCAGCTGGGGGTGGCGGGGCGGGGGATGACGTTCACCGGATTGAGCCCTGTTCTCTGGACATGGGGCAGCGTGACGGCGCAGGGCAAGATGCTTCCACACGGGTTCCGGTGACCCGCTGGGCTGACCAGGAGTGAGTTTCCAAGCCCAGTGGCCTCATGGCCAACACCAGGAAGAAGGCATAATAGACCTTCCAGGATCCCGGCGAGGCTTCACGGACAAATGCGTACAAAAGCGACGTGTGTGCGCAGAGGTTCCATTTAAATATCAGGCGGTGTTTGCCTTGGAAGCTCTTCTTGGAGTCAGAAGAAAGCGAGCTCTTTCTCCACCTAGCAGCACAAACAAACAGCCAGGCATCCCTGCCGGTGCCGGGAGGCTAGAGCGAAGTCTCTTGGCGCAGACTCGGGGTTGTTTGCTTCCCGGCCTCCCCTCTGCTCCTGCCAGGCCAGCTGTGGAGCCGCACAGCCACCGGGAGACAGGGGGACATCCCGAGCTTGCACCCCAGTTCCTCTGGACACCTCTCTCTGCTCCACAATCCAGTAGCCACCTCTTGGCAGAAAGGGCCAGGGCAGTGGAGTTCTTGGAGAGCTTTCTGAACCGGAAAGCGTGTAAATCTCTCTACCCTTAGTGCTCCAGGGAGCAATGTGAACATCGAAGGAAGATTCTATTCTTGCATTTTTTTATGGGAGCCAGGGAAGGTGCCCCCAGTGGTGTTCAGGGGCTACTCTGTGCTCAGCTAAGCCCATGGCACCAGGGGTCAGACCCAGGCCTCCTGCTTGCAAAGCTTGAGCTCAGTTGTTGAGCCATCTGTACAGCCGGGACAATCATTTTCCCAGCTCCAGTGTAGTTTTTTTTTTCTAGGAATGACCCCCCTGCCCCCTCTTCACTGACTTGCCAAGTCTGTTCCTATGTGACATTCAGTAGAAAGGTGATTGGGTCGAACCAATCTGGGATGCTTTGAAAAACACCCATCGACGGAACTAGTATACCTAGTTTCCCAGGGGCTTATCCCTATGGCAGCAGAGGGGCCGGAACTGGATAAAGAAATTGCGTTTGAGTCGGGAGTCCCAGAGGTGGGCAGGGCAGAAGGAGAGACCAAGAAAGGAGGGGTTTAGCAGTGGCAGGAGAAAGAAGGGTGCTCTGGAGAGTACCTCCGGGAAGGCAAGGCAGCTGCTGGTCAGAAGCAGATGCCAGGTGGTGCAGATTATAGATGTCCCCTTCCCTTTGGGGGGTGCTTGCCACAGTCCACGGTCACACACTTGAGTGCTGTGATCCTCACCAGGGGTCACACACTTTTTTTTCCTTTTTTTATAAATTTATTTATTGAATCACCGTGAGAGCAGTTACAAAGCTTTCGGTTTTAAGTCTCGGTCATACAATGATGAAACACCCATCCCTTCACCAGTTCCCATTTTCCACCACCAAAAAAACCCAGTATACCCCCCATCCCACACCCTCCCCCTACCTGTGGGGCATATGATTTCCACATTACTCTCTCTCTGTACTTTGATTACATTCAATATTTTGACACTAGACAGGGGTCACACACTTAGCTGGGGGGTTTGCACACCCTTGATTGCATGATAGATTTCACCCTTGATCGTGATGGGGATGGGACAGGGCTGTCTAACTCAAGGCCTTATATCTGCAAGGAACCATCATCCATTGGACCCTCGGCTAGTTTAAAGTCCTGCCTATAATACAGTTGGCCATTGAGAAAGGCCTCCGGACCCTCGATGCAAAAAGGCGAAAAAGACCTTGCCCCCCCTGTCAGAGGGAGCTCCCTAAGCATTTTATAAATAGAGCCTGACGAGTGTTTGCTTGTGGCCACACTGGCATGGCCAGTCCCTGCCCCTTCCGGATACCTGGTGACCTGTGGGCCAGTTGACAGGAAAACTCACTTGGGCCTTGGAAACTTTTCTTCACCCTGAGAATGCCTGGCGTTATTCTCATGCAAAAGGGAACATTTGAGAAAGTCCTCGGGGTGCAGCCTGGAAACCACAGGCTGCTCCCCAAAAGGGTGTCGGGTTCGCCTTCTGGAGGCTCAGAACCGGCGCCAGCTGGCAGGGGCGCCCTCCTCTACGTGCTGCTGCAGGAACAAACTCAGGGGGCAACGCACCGGGGAGCTGGGCGTTTGGCTCTGTGCTCTGCGGCGGGCAGGGCTGCCTGCCTCCTGCGTCCCATTTCAAAGGCCGGTTAATAAGCGCTTGCCGGGAGCCCTGGAGGAGCCCTGGAAGAGGCCGGGCTGGCAGGAGACTGGGCGTGAGCAAAATCACCAGGGAGGAAACCTCGGCCCCTCCTTGGGGTGGGGCAGGATGGCTGAGGACGAAGCGGGAGTGGGGGCAGCTGGTTCGGGAGATGTGGCAATAAGGCTGTCCAGCACAAGGAAGAGCCAGTCGGGCTTGTCACGGGAGTGCCAGGGCGCCCCTTTTCTACAGAGTCCTGTGGGCCAGCCTCAGCCTCTCTGTGCCTGGACGCATCGCCTTGGGCTGTGCTGAGAAAGCTCAGGTGCCTGCCCGACTCGCGTACTTCCGGCCCTTACTGTTCATTGACCAGTGAAGGCTGGCACTGGGGCCCAGGGAACCTCAGTGCCCCCCTGACCACCTGCCCTGGGATAGAGTGAGAGCGGCTGGATGGGGAACTTTGTGACCCAGTGCTAAACCTACAGGCGCTACAGCTAATCAGATCATTAGAAGCAACCGTCTGGGGCTGGATCTAGCTGGATCTATGGTCCCGGGGGCTGGGGGAGTGGGGTGGAGAGCACAGTCCTAGGAGTTTCAAGACCCTGCTGTCTTTTTGTTTTGTTTTGTTTTGGTTTGGTTTGGTTTTTGGTTTTTGTTTTGTTTTTTGTTTGTTTGTTTGTTTGTTTCTGACCCTGCTATCTCGAACATGGGCTGGAGCGATAGCACAGTGTGCAGGGCATTTGCCTTGCATGCAGCCAAATGGCCGACCCAAGTTCGATTCCTCCACCCCTCTCGGAGAGCCAGCAAGCTACCAAGAGTATCTCGCCCGCACGACAAAGCCTGGCAAGCTGTCCATGATGTATTCAATATGCCAAACACAGTAACAAGTCTCACAATGTTACTGGGTCCGCTCGAGCAAATCGATGAACAATGGGAGGACAGTGACAGTGATCTTGAACATTGCCGGGAGTGGCCTGGGTCCCCCAGCACTCCTGGCTATGACCCCTGTTTTTTTTGTTTGGTTGGTTTTTTTATTTGTTTGTTTTTCTTTTGGGGGTCACACCCAGCAATGCACAAGGGTGACTTCTAGCTCTGCACTCAGGAATTACTCCTGGCAGTGCTCAGGGGACCATATGAGATGCTGGGGATCCAACCCGGCTCAGCCACATGTAAGGCAAACACCCTACCCGGTGTACTATAGCTCCAGCCCCCTGTTTTTGTTTTCTTTTTTTTTTTTTAACCTAAAACGTGGTATCTCTATATCACAGCTGAGAAAAAGTAGGTTTTCTAATCTGCCACATTGGTCCCCTCCCAGGAAGAGATACTGTGGGGTACAGGGCTTGCAGAGTTCTCTTGGCTGATCACACTGGCTGGCACAAAGGTTCTGCATCCGCTTAAAAGTACAGGTTCCCCTGGACCTTGGACCCAGGCTGCCTTTGGCCCATGTCCTGGAACTTGGCCATCAGGGACTTCCTCAATCTAAAGGAGCACCGGGTGGCCACATGGTCACACCAGGAGCCTTTTGGTGGTTGGTGTCTTGGTACCATGGTCTGCCTGGAGCAGGGATGAGTCAGCCTGGTGCCCCCAAACTTGCTGAGAACCTTACCAAGCACCAGCAAAGCATACACCTACATCCACTTGGGCCCGTGAGTCCTGGGTGTGCCACATGGCTGCCTGGCCTACCAGCTCCATGCTCCTGGTTGCCACCATGCCAAGAGAGGCTTCAGCCAATCCATGGGCTATACATTCCCCCCAGCTTGTCATCCCCTGGGAATAGTGCCCCTGGACAATGGAGGGGTCAAAGGTCAAGGTGCTGGAAGCTTCCACAGGGAGGCTGGAGAGAGAAAGATGGGGCCAGCGCAAACCCAAGGACAGAGCAGAGAGAAGCATCAACCCATGAACATGGTCGGGAGGACAACAGGATTAGCAGGTGGCAGTCAGATCAAGGTCAAAAGAGAACAATCCAGTTGTATTAAATGTCGCTCGTTTTCGTTGAATGCGCGTCGCCCAGTTTTGCTGAGGATCTATCATTGGGTCTTTTAGCTCAAAGGGCCCCACTTTTTCTTGAATAAAGGCTTCCTTATCTACCCAGCTAACTTTCCCCAAATGATTGCAGAGCTTGATAGCACCTAAAAATGCACCCTTTGTACAAAGTTCTCCAGAGGCACTCCCTTTGCCAGTTTGTGCTGCCAGCCCTGTCCCCGTGTAATAGTTGGGTAAGAGAGCCAAAACCGAAATCAAATCAAACCTTCTATTAAGGGACTGAGCAGCAGCGTGCCCAGGAACGGGCCTCTGGGGTACATGCTCGTGTGCGCCGGAAGCCGCCGCGCCCCAGCAAGTGTTGCTGTATGAGTTTCCTCTTGGCAGATCCGAAAAAAAGGGCTGCTTTTATGCTTGCATGTTCGGGGGTGAGGGCTTCACCCTTGGGACTGGGTCTCTGCCAGCCCGAGACTCAGAAAGGTACCTCGAGGAAGAAGCTGAGGCCAGCCCTTCCTCTGCAGATGCTGTGATGGCTGGGGATGGCCAGTCTTGTCCCCTTTCCCCCAAGAGTCACCCCAGATTGGTCAGTGTCTGGGTTGACCCTCTTATGGTCCCATTCACCTTACACAAACTCCCTTGCAGATTTCAGGTGAAAGAAACCCAAGATGTCGAGCAAAACAGCAAGCACCAACAACATCGCCCAGGCCAGGAGAACTGTGCAGCAACTGAGGCTAGAAGCTTCCATTGAACGGATAAAGGTGAGAAGCCCAGATGGAACCGGAAGTGCTTGGCTGCCCCTTCTCCCTGCTCACCAGAGCCTCGGCCACACACGTCAGTACCAGCCGGCAGTGCCAGGGACTTGAGCCTGGCACCGGCCGGCTGGCAGACCTGCGGCTCTCCTGCATGGGCCTCGTTTCAGAAGCCCTGGAGAGCCGACGTGTCTGTGTTGGCCTCTGATCGGACAGAAACCCTTAAATCCTAGACAGGATTTCCTGAGGACCTGTCTTCCCCGGGGAGCACGCCGATCCTGTGATGTCTTTCTTCCCCTCTGGGGTTCCCGGTGGACCTCATAAACATCCTCGTCATCCCTCTGGAATTTAGGAAGTGTTCTAGAGTTATCTGGGCCACCAAGGCAGCGGCCGGCCAGGGTCTTCCTTTCTGGGAGCGTGCCACCTTCTCCGTGGATGGGTTTCCAGAACCTCACGCTGCATCCGGGGCATGCAGGGCCAGGTTGCCTTGAGGCTGGGAAGAAACCGGAAGGCAGTTGTTTGGTCTCCGGCCTGTGAGCTCTTCCTCCACCAAGTCCCAAGAGGGGACTGACGGTGAGGGCCCTGGAATGCCCGTGAGTCATGCTGTTTCCTAGAAACGGAAGCAGTCACCTGATAAGTCCTTCCCGGCCTCGAGATGGTCACCATCTCCAAGCATGAGGCTGCCCCTGCTGTCGGCTCTTAGCTGCCCCGGGTGCCTCACCCGATGATACCCATCACTTTTTACCCAGGGCTCTCCCCCACCCCAGCTTCAGAGCAAGGTTCAGCATGTACCATTTCAGACTCTGCATTTCCCTAGGCTCATGGTATTCCTCTTTAATTTCCCAAGCACAGTCATTAGCAAGATCGATGGTCAGTCATGGTACAGCCAGATCCAAGTGTTCCTGTAAATCTTCACGCGGTAGTAGCACCTGGCTCTGTTCTCTCAAGAGTTTAAGGCTCCAGGGCTCCAACTTATTTCTTTAACTCTCTTTCTCTCTCTCTGCATTCCAATCAATTTTTCACTGGAAAGCAACCAAGGTGTAACCTTCCCTTGATCCACATACACTTTTCCTCCGCCCCACACCCACTGATTTAGAGAAATTTCGAAACCCAGGGAGCGTTGTAATAATAAACACATCCCCTTTGTGGAAAGAGCCATTGTTGTTCACGCCCCTGCACATTTGCACTCCCTCCGTCTGTATACACACAAAACATGATTTTTCTTTGTAGGCACCGCAACTTTCTACCGCAAAATATTTCACCATCTGTTTCCTAAATACAAGGGCATTCTTCCACATAACCAGAACACGTTATAACATTCAGGATCACTGGGGTCTTCTTGCACACATTGACACCGTGTTTGAAGAAGCCCGGCACCCGTTTGGCAGGATGGCCCTTGCTTTGGATGCAGTTAGTTGGTGGTTGATGATTAGAGTCTGGCTAGGTGCTTCTGAGGAATGCTAGCTCACTGGGGACATGTCCTTGGTGCTTGCCCCGGGAAACTCACCATATCCACTTGGCTGATCACCTTTAAGGTAAAGGAAGGCCTCACCCAGAGTTCTCCCTTTCAAAGTACCTTTTTTTTTTTAATCCTTCTATCTTTGACTTTTATTTTTTTTAATTTTATTGAATCACCGTGAGATAGTTACAAGCTTTCATGTTTGGGTTACAATCACACAATGATCAAACACCCATCCCTCCACCAGTGCACATTCCCCACCACCAATATCCCCAGTATAACCCCCCTTTCCCACCCTCCCCCTGCCTCCATGGCAGACAATATTCCCAATACTCTCTCTCTCCTTTTGGGCATTATGGTTGTACCTTTGAGGGGTCAGAGAGTTGGTACCGGAAGTCAGGTGCTCACCTTGTATGTGGCCAATCCCTAGCATCAGGTATGCTGACCTCCCTGCATACAAAGCAAACTAGAGTCACTCATGGGCCCTTAGGAAGAGTCTCTAAGCACCAGTGGGCGTGGCACATCCTCCAAATCTGTGTGTGTGCATGCACATGTGCATGTATGCATATGTGTGTGTGTGTGTGTGTGTGTGTGTGTGTGTGTGTTTCTATATCAACTACCTTTTCCCTTTGTAAGTCCGAAGAAACCTGGGAGTGATCCTTAGTGACTCCAACCCCCCCATTTTCCACTGGGCAACCATTGAGACACACTTGAATCTCACAAATAAAGGATTTTCTCTCATTTGTTTTGTCTGCACGTCAGGTCTCAAAGGCATCTGCGGACCTCATGTCCTACTGTGAGGAGCATGCCAGGAGCGACCCTCTGCTGGTAGGGATCCCCACCTCAGAAAACCCATTCAAGGATAAAAAAACTTGCATCATCTTATAGAGGAAGAGGAAGCCAGTTCCTCGTCTCTTCTCCACGAAGCCGATTCTGAGCAGCTCCTTGAAGAGACCCCCTCCTTCGCTTCTTTGGTAACCACTCTGGTCACTAACATGCTCTTACCTTGGCCTCATGGACTCTCAAGTCTTATTTGCCCAAGCTGCCCCTCCTCCCAAACCCCCCTCTCCTGATTGAATACAGAATAACAATCTTGTTCTCCATCTAGAAACTACGGTGTCATATGGGGTTACTGCTTAAGAAGAGTTGGTCTGGGTTTTAAACACACACACACACACACACACACACACAGAGTTATATTCTCTCAATCGCAATATGAATGATCTGGTTGTGTAAAGACCTAAATTACCTACGCACCTGTCTGGTTTAACACGTGAAGAACCTAGGTCCTAAACCTTTATAGCATCATGTGTTCTAAATAAGGTAGTTGTGCCTGCCAGAATAGGCCACTTTGGGAATGGGTGATGAGAGTTTGGTGTGTATTGAGATATATATACAGATATATATATGTGTGTATATATATATATATATATATATATATATATATATATATCGGTGTCTTCCTATCCACAGAGTGAATCCTGCTTTCTGATAAAAACTTCTCTCTATCTATATACCATCAGGGCCTCATCCTCACAAGTTAGACCTGAGCTGTGTGTAAATAGAACAACAAATGCTCTTCATACGGGACCAGGATGTGGCACAGTGATAGAATGTATATGCCCCATGGTGGGAGGGAAGTTAAGCGTGGACCTGGATTCAACCCCACTCTCCCTTCCTCCCCCCACCCCACCCCCCACGCACATACAAAGCAAAATTTTCTTTTCATGTAGTCGTGGTACAAAAACTCACTGTTTCATGTAACCAAGAAATGAAGTCATCTCTCCTCTCTTGAAATCCTGCTGACCTCTCGGATGACAGTTAACAGTGCCAATTCCCATCCAAGAGCCCAACTAGAAAGGCCTTTAGAGTACGAAGTATTAGTTCACTTTTGCCGTGGGACTCTAAGGTGTCGATCCTGGGTGGCTGTGCCCCCAGCTCTGCTGTGTGGATTGGGGTAGACACCTCTGATCATTGTACCCTGAGGATGGGGACAAAGTGCCATACTGGAGGTGTCACAATGAAGAAGGTACACCAGTGTGGGAAGCCCAGGCCAATTTGGTCTGGTTTGGCCTGACTTGGTGACTTAACATGTGCTCCTTCTCACTTCTGCCTTTCTCTGACCCTCTCTCTGCTGCTAGAACACGTATTTTCAAAGGAAATGTGCACCAGCCCCAGGGGTAGACTATGGTAAGAAAGAAACACAACACGCGCGCGCATGCACACACACACACACATGCACACACACACACACACACACACAGAGGCATCAAGACACAGAGCACTTTTCAAGTCACTGTAAGCACCAGGCCCACCTTCTCCCCAGCCCCCATACCCCGAATCCAGTAAAGACAACAGTAGAAGAGGCTCAAATTCACCACTACACTACAGAGCGCCACTGCTGTATTTTGGGTTCCTTAAAACTTCTCATTTTCAGAATCTACAGGGGGGAGATTCCTAACTGAAGTCCCATGGCTGGAGGGTATTTTAGCTTTATTAAAGAGGAAGGGGGCCGGGTCCTTTTTCAATCACTAGGCCTTTGTCATTTTAAGCCTCTCCAGTTTATTAGAAGTCACCCCTAGTAATGATGGAGTAGAAGGTATTCTTCCCACAAAGAACTCAGCCCTGGAATAAATGATTCCCCTTAGTTCTGTACTCTCTTCTTGCAAACACTGGTCTCTGAACATCTTCAGGGCCCTTTGAGCCTGAGTTGAAGGTGAGAAAACAAAGGTTGCTCCACACAGTCAGGATGTTCCACCTCACCTGTCGTCCGAGGTGTGACGGGCCTTCCTGCCTCGTCTCTGAGACCAGGTGAGAATCCACTGGGTTCTGCACTCAGCCCCTTTTCCAGGTAACACCAACAAACCTGCTGGCAACAATAAAGGCTGCATTGGGCACATGTACCAAAAATAGAGGCTGGCATGGTTCACACTTCTCTTAACGAGACTTTTTATTTTTTATAAGTGTATTTTTCTACTGATCATCCCAGAACACTACTCTTAATTTTACTCTTATTCTGAAACATGCTCAATATATTTATAATGCAGCTTGCTACAAGATATTCTCATGAAATTGCTTTTTTTTTTATCCCCCTCCTGCTTCACATGCCCATCTTTGGTAGCAAGCACAACTTCCTCTTCAGTCCTAAAACATGTTCTTTTACCTCACAGAAAACAGATACGTTTTGCTGCTTGTTAATATGCTTGTAATTGGAAGGGATGGGCTTGAGGTTCCAGCAGATTTGATTTATTTTCACCAGCTACACGTCACATTGGCTATGAGTGTAGCTGTTAGATTGAATTTCCTAACCAGGTGTAGGATCTGTTCAAGAAATGCAGAATCAAAGCCATTAATGTCGAACCCATGGGGGAGAAAATCGTAGCTAAATGTTGATTTACTTACAACTAGACGCCTGTGTGAGAAATGATAATATATGTATTCATATCTAATAAGCAGAAGTCACTTTTATTTATCAGGCTTTATTCTAGTTATAAAGCCACAGTCCTGCCTGTTCTCCAGCAACTGGCTTAAAATAGTAGTAGGTGAATGTCCAGAGTGTATGTTTTTTCTCCCTTCCACTCTGCTGACTCGTATCCATCCATCTGAGCAACTTCTCGGCTTTGTCAGCTGAGAAGCTCCTTAGGCATGTTCAATAGTCTTTGCTTTTGATGCTATTTCAGTTACCAATGCTGTTTCAGTTACCAATGACCTCTTCCCTTTTCTCCTTCTTGTATATTCATTAGTTCATAATCCATCCAGTTGAGCCTCAGAACCCTGATAAGAAAAGCAAGACAAAAAGTCATGACTCCAAAATATTTTTTTCAGAAACACATTTTGAACAACTCTCACTCTTTATATACCAAAAGGGTTCATAAACTCTAGGTTGTAGCTGTTTTTCCTAACAAAAAGTCAGGTTTTTAAATTTCTTTACCTTATTACAGTGAAAAGTGCCATACTTTTAAAGACCTGATTCTTGTTCTCTCTATTTAATCTGTTTTTGTACTTTACTAATTACTGAAGTGTCAGAAAAACGAAACAAAACAAAACTCTTATACCAGTGATTCAGTGATTTTAAGGCATAGGTTAGTTTAGGTAGATGTGCCAAACTCTTTCTCCAGATGCCTTCTCCTTGACCAATTTACAACTAAGATCATGTCAGAGGGATTTCTCTGAATTTAATTTAAGATCTTTATAGGCCTGAGAAGTACAGCAGTCCTTCCTCAGTAAATAAAATAGCAGAGCATCTTATGAATTATGTTGATTGTTTTACACTAGACCTGTCAATAGGGGGAAATTCCATTGAATTAGGTAGAATGATAAGTCTATGAAAATCGAGCTCTTCTGTAGAGTTGGATGGTGGCCTGTCATATACCTAGAGCAAATTCCAGCCAATTTCAGGTGCCCGTGTCACGTGACTCTGGACAGGCCCTTCATCTCTTGGGGCCTCCATTTTTCCAGCTGTAAAGTGAGGGACTTTTAAGTCTATGTAACCACGCTCCCTCTGTGCTCTCAAATGTCCCCTCTGTGACCTACTACCCTTCTACTGGTCTGTCAACGTGTTGGTGCTATCAGCTGCTTCAGATAGAAAATTGGTTTGTCAGTAGGACAGCTCATCTGTAGCTTCTGGAAGGACTTTTCGTTATTCAGCTTTTTTTTTTTCCTCTCCTGGTTTTGTGGACTTGATTACTGTAATGATGTCTTTTTATTAGCCATGTTACTATGAACATATATTCTCTGGATGTCGCAGTAAATTTGCATTTGATATATGATTGATGGGATTTTGTTCTTTTATACCCTCCTGTGGCCCCTCATCTGTCCGGCATCATATTAACTTCAAACACTGTGATCTCTGTTTGGAAATCTGTCCAATGGGAAGAATAAAAGCATTTACTTCACAGCGACTGTGTGTACAAGATTTGAAATCTGTTTCATTCAAAGCCCTGCGGATCTCGTGCCTGAGTCAGTGCCTTCTTGTATATACCCTACTACTGGGGTTTCGCCTGGTCAGATCAGAGACTAATCCTTATCCCCTTTTCTTCCACTTCATTACCACTTGCTGAGAACAGCTGTTCAACGACAGGCTCTGAGGACACTCAAATCATTAAGACCCACACACAGGGCTTATAGATGGGTTTCCACCTAGTGCTCCCTTGTCAAATAAAAAAAATCACTTTGCAGCCCCCTGGAAATCCACCTTCTTTTTTTTTTCTTTTTGGTGTCACATCTGGCAATGCACAGGGATTACTCCTGGCTCTGCACTCAGTAATTACACCTGGTGGTGCTCAGGGGACCATATGGGATGCTGGGAATCGAACCCGGGTCGGCCGCATGCAAGACAAATGCCCTACCCATTGTGCTATCACTCCATCCCGCAATCCACCTTTTTTATGCAAACAGGAAACCCTTCCCAATTGTATCCACAGTTACTACCGACCAACCTGCAGCATCCCAACCCCTCTGAGGGATTGGTATCATCCAGTCAGGTAGGAGTGACAGGTATCAAAATTTCAAAACCCAGCGTGGAGTGCCAGGGGAAGAGCTGGAACTCAGGTGAGAGGAGGGAGGGAGGCAGGGAGAGTGGGAGGGAGGGAGGGAGGGAGGGAGGGAGGGAAGGAAGGAAGGAAGGAAGGAAGGAAGGAAGGAAGGAAGGAAGGGAAGGAAGGATTGGAAGGAAGGGAGGATTGGAAGGGAGGAAGGGGAAGGAAGGAATGAAGGAAGGATTAGAAGGGAGGAGGGAAGGAGGGAGGGAGGGAGGGAGGGAGGGAGGGAGGGAGGGAGGGAGGGAGGGAGGGAGGGAAAAGAAAAAAGGAATGAAGGATTGGAAGGGAGGGAGTGGGAAGGAAGGATTGGAAGGGAGGGAGAAGGAAGGAAAAAGGGATGGATTGGGAGGGAGGGAGGGAAGGAAGGAAGGAAGGAAGGAAGGAAGGAAGGAAGGAAGGAAGGAAGGAAGGAAGGAAGGATGGATTAGAATGGAGGGATGGGGAGGAATGAAAGAAAGGAATTAAAAGGGAGAGGGGAAAGGAAGGAAGGATTGGAAGAGAGGGAGAAGGAAATAATAAAGGATGGATTGGGAGGGAAGAAATGGGAGGGAGGGAAGGAAGGAAGGAAGGAAGGAAGGAAGGAAGGAAGGAAGGAAGGAAGGATTAGAAGGAAGGGAGGGGGACAGAAGGATTGGAAAGAAGGGAGAAGGAAGGAAAGAAGGATGGATTGGGAGGGAAGAGAAGGGAAGGAATGAAGGAAGGAAGGAAGGAAGGAAGGAAGGAAGGAAGAAGGATTGGAAAGGAGAAGGAAGGATTGGAAGGGAGAAGGAAGAAGGAAAGATGGGTTAGAAGGGGAGGAAGGAAAGGAAGGAAGGATTGAAAGGGAGAGAGGGGAAAGGAAGGAAGGGAGAATTGGAAGGGAAGGAGAAGGAAGGAAGAAAGGAAGTACTGAAAGGGAGAGAGGGAGGAGGGAGGGAGGGAGGCTCCTGATGGGTGCATAGGATTGCAGTCTTGTGGGGAAATGGCAGGAGCAGACGAGAAGTGCTCTGCAGGGCAGTGCAGTCATGGGGTTCATTAAGGAAGTATAATTACTGGTGCCCAGTGTCCAGAGCCACATCATTCCCATGCCACCCTGAGACCCAACTGTGACCATGGCAACAGAAAACAGATGGAGAAGTCATTAGATACATATATGACTCATTTTTACCCAGTGTTGGTCAAAGGTACTCTGCCCTCCTTCTCAGTCCCTTCCCAAGTGGAAGGCAGGACACCACCGCCCAAAAGAAGGAGTGGGGGAGGGCAGCTGATGACAACCACCTGCTTATGAACTGGTCAAGTGATATCAGTGACCCCTGCTGTAGAATATCAGTGCTCACATGTTCTGAAGGGGCCGGAGATGGCTGAGCTCCTTGTGGGAGGGACCTGAAGAACCAAGAGTCTTGGATCAAGAACCGAAGGCAGCCCTGACCAGCACTTGGCCTGGTTCAGACCAAATTACCACAAGTTCACGTGCCTCTCGGTGGAAGATGGTTGGGCGTGGCCAAGGAGTTGGGTAGCGATTAAGCAAGGTGGGAGGGTAGGGGGATGGAAAGGGTAGCAACTGTGTGAGTAAACACACAGTTTAAAACACACAGGTGAAAGATGACTTCCATGTCAGGAACAAGAAACTCAGCCCATGGGCCCATGTGGAAGCACAGGGGCCCGCCATGCCTTTCCACCCTCCTGGCTATGGCCTGTTCTGTTCTCATTGGCAGCAGGGCCAGTGACTCTATAATAGATATTCACTTTAAGCATCATTGGGGTTGGGTGAGACTTTCTTGGAGCTCAATGGAGAAACTTCTGAGTATTCCTTCTTCAATTTCCCTCCTGTGAACAGGTTTATAACTGCGATAGACCATATTTTTCAGCATGTTTATAGAACCTGCTTTCAACACCAGCTCTAGGTATTCTTTGACCACTCTGGCATGGCTATCACTTGGGGGCACATCCCTACTTGCTACTGTACCCCTATACTAGTGTTATTAGCAAGCAAACGGCCTTCACATGCACCCTTCTGTTGGCAGCAATTGCTGTCACTTTATCTGAGTCATTTGTGTCTATCAAAGACCATTTAACTATGGACCAGCCCTGGGCAAACGTGCAGTCGGTCTCAGGAACCCGCATCTCCACTATCAACCTTGTCAGAAACCAATTTTTTCTCTGCCTGGGAGGAAAACGCAGCCCAAATAAAGTCAGCCAAAATGCTAATGACTTTGTGTAGTCAGCCATGAAGACCATTGACGCTGCAAACTAGAAGTATGTATGGAAAGAGCCAAGCTGAGCTCTAAGTGGTAGAAATTGATAGCAGCATTTTAGGGGTCATGGAGAAGTTTACATCGGCAGCATTCCACTACCCTGTACGTTCTCCTCGGCCATCTATGATGGAAATGACCGCAGTGGTCACACTCTGTAGGGGTGAGAGCGAGGGCTTGGCAGTCTTAAACATTTGCAGGTCAGACTCCAATGGGTAAGTTGCTTCCTCTGGTTTCTAGATTCAGTCCCCCTCATCTCTCCCCATGCAGACATCCTACTTGGTGGGAAATGTGATGACCCCCACTACTAAAATAGCATTTTCAGCCACTGATTTGAGCCTGTGGGGAGGTTGAAAAAGCATTGATCTAGGGGGTCTGAGTGATTGTTTAGCAGATAGGGAATTTGCCTTGCATGAGGCGGACCTGGGTTCAATCTCCCAAGACCTGCCAGGAGTAAGCCCTGAGAATTGCCAGGTATATCATGCCGTGCCCCCCAACCCCACAAAAAAACATTACCACTGGTCTATCATGTTGGTTAGAACTGCCCATCTGTGGACACATATGCAGGACAGATGCTGGCCACAGGTGTAAAGTAGTTTAAGAACATGGCACTAAAAGACCTTCAGTCTGGTCCTAGTATTGGTCTTTAATCATGTGACAGAATGAATGCTCTGTGGATTTATAAACTGTTTTGCGGGGAAAAGCCTTCATGAACAAAGGTGGACAATGGACCCCACTGCGAGCCCAACATAGATGAACTTAACACTCATGTTCCCTCAGATCCGGGTAAAGATCCCCAAGTAGAAGTGGCATATAATACTTAGGAAGAAGATACATTGAACAATATTCTGCAAGTTGTATGTTTTACCAGGAAAACTAGAACAAGCACAAGAAGTGACTGTTTCTAAGAGGAACTTAAAAGACAAATCAAAGTAAGTACACAATAGCAATACACAATACACAACACACAATACTCAGGTACAACACGGATTATCAAGGCACTTTCCAGTTTGGCAGCCACACACATCCCTTTGGAGAACTGCACCCCAAGAATCACCCAAGAGCCACAGATCAATTCTACATGTAAACTTGAAACATTTTCCCACAGCGAATGCATTAGAGCTGCTTTGTTCTGAATAAAACAATTTAATGCTGACAACATCTGTCAATATTTACAGAAGTGAGCACAGAGGTGATCAGGGCGTGAGGTGGGAGCTGCTATTTACAGCAGGCAGGGCATTTTGTATGGTTTCGTATGTAAGCCTTCCCACACCGCAGTCTAACACAGAGTCCGTGTTACTTAACCCTCCATCTGAGCCATGAACTTCTCAGACTTGTTCATACCCCTGAGCCAGAAGCATCACCTTTGTGGCATGGTTTGAATAGGAAAGAGGAAGACAGTTTTTGAGAATTTTATTTTCTTGGAGTGGGGGCACTGCCAGCAAGCCCCCTACCCGCTGTGCTATCACTCTGACCCAAATAAACCAACAAAGATAAGTTACGCAAGTAAGTTCTGCATCACTGCTCTTTCAGGTGGATAGAACTGGAGGGTATGGAGCTGTGGTCGACCTGGGTTCAATTCCCAGCATCCCATAGAGTCCCCCGAGCACCACCAGGAGTAATTCCTGAGTGCAAACCCAGGAGTAACCCCTGTGCATCACCAGGAGTGACCCCAAAAAGAAAAAAAATAGAATTCAAATGTTCTCTGTCATAGGTGGTGTTTAATTTTTAATTTAAAAATTTTAATTAAAAAGAAGGCATTGCTCTTGGTTCTCGATCAGAACAATTGATACCCTATTGCAAGCATGTTGTCTGGCCAGATACTGGGTGCTGTTTGGTTTGTTTTTGTATATGTGTGTGTTTGCAGCGTTTTGTATTCATTCACTCATTTAATTCTCAACAATCCCCTGCAGTCTCCACTGCTGCCCCTTCTTTACATAAGAGATGGGCGCAGGGAAAAGGAGTCTCCTGTTGGCTTTTCCCAGAACTGCAGCATTCACAGGTAGTCGGGGTTTTGTAAGAGAGAGAACACGTGTCATAAAGTCAGGAAATGTAGGGTCTAACGGACGGACTGTGTGTCCTCAAAACCTTTATGCTTCCGAGCCTGATTTTCAGAAAGTAAAAAAAAAAAAAAAAGATGTAATTTTTTTATTGTTGTTCACACCTGGCGATGCACAGGTTACTCCTGGCTCATGTACTCAGAAATTACTCCTGGTGGTGCTCCGGGGACCATATGGGATGCTGGGAATCAAACCCAGGTCGGCCACGTGCAAAGCAAAAGCCCTACTCACTGTGCTGTCTATTGCTCCAGCCCCAAAAGGATGTAATTTTTAGAAAGGATTTGAGATAGGTGATAGTTAACACATCTTTTAGCTTTCAATTTTGTCAGTTTGCAAACAAAGGGCCATTTATGTTTAGAAGCAAGTTAGGTCTCCTGCATCATTTTTTCCTCCTTGAATCAAAGAAAATCAGAGGAAGCAGCACCAGAGGCTGGTACCTGGGGTCAGAGAAGGACACGTGGATTTGCTGCGTGTAATTAAAGGCATTTAAAAGGTATTTAAGGAATTGCTTCCTGATACTTGAACTACTGACTCATCAGGAGGACTAGAAAGAATTTGAGGAAAAATGAATCGTAGAAAGGTATGACTAGAATGAGGTGAACAGAACGCCTCCTTTAAAGTACCAACAATGCCTTTCAAGATGAGTTCATAAAAACTTAACAAGTGAGAGAACTAGCCCACTCAGACATTGGGTGTGAAACACAGAGAATTTGGGGTTTTAGAGGCCAGTCAATGAGTCATTCATTCTTTTGTTTGGTTCCTAGTAGGAATGCTCCTCTCCCACCAGCAGGGTGCTAAGTATATCCTAGAATAAACCCAGAAAGGATGAGAATCTTCCAGGAAAGTGGAACTGGGCAGCTAGATACCTGCACAGATTACTATGCAAGCCAGTAAATGCTGTTATAAGAAGCTTGGCATTAGAAGGTGTTTCTCAAAGGAGACAATCCATCACTTGGGCTTTGAAGCACGAATAGGAGTTTGTGAGTGAAGAATCACTTGATCACTTGGTCACTTGACTTCCCATTAATCATCAATTTGCTCGAGCGGGCACCAGTAATGTCTCCACTTGTCCCTGTCACGTGCTAGTGTAGCCCAATGGCGTCTGTTCGTTCTAGGAACACAAAGAGCCTCAAACCGATCATTCAGGGTCTTGACGAAAAAGTCTGACCATCTGGTAGGTGGGCGGCCACGCGGTCTTTTGACATCCCGTGGAATCCAGTCTGTAACAGCTCTAGTCCAACGGTCGTCTTTAAATCTCATTACGTGACCAGCCCATCTGATTTTCGACACCTTGGCAAATGAGACAGCGTCCCTGATCCTTGATCTTCGACAGATGTCAGAACTCCGGATTCTTTCTCTCACTTGAGTGAAACGTGATATTCCAAGCATAGCTCTTTCAATTCCTCTTTGGGAGACCCGAATAGCATTCTCATCCTGTTTGTGTAGGGCCCAGGTCTCTGAGGTGTATGTTAATGCAGGAAGAACAGTGGAATCAAAGAGGTGTGCCTGGAGCCGGAGGTTCTTCGTCCTCTTAGCTATTTCTTCGACGCTCTTGAAGGCATTCCAAGCCACTCTCTTCCTCCTGCGCAAGTGAAGAATAAGGGAAAGATATTCTCAGCAGCAAAAGTTCTGCGGGAAAAAGCTCAGGGTTCTGAAGAAATTTGGACTATCAAGCAACACAGATCCTCGTGGCAGGAATATGGGGTGGAGACTTGATGAGCATGAGTCTCTGAATCTCTATCTCTCTCTCTCTGTCTCTCTCAGTCTGTCTCTCTTGGTCTGTCTCTGTCTCTATCTATCTCTCTCGGTCTATCTCTGTGTCTCTGTCTCTCTCTTGGTCTCTCTCTGTGTCTCTGTCCCTGATTCTCTGTCTCTTTCTCTCTCTGTCTCTCTCTTGGTCTTTCTCTATGTCTCTGTCTCTGATTCTCTGTCTCTCTTGGTATCTCTCTCTGTCTCTCTGTCTTTGTTTCTCTCTCTTTTGGTCTTTCTGTGTCTCTCTTCTTTCTGTCTCTGTCTGTCTGTCTGTCTGTCTCTCTCTCTCTCTCTCTCTCTCTCTCTCTCTTTGCTTTCTGGGTCACACCTGGCGATGGGTAGGAGTTACTCCTGGCTCTGCACTATGGAATTACCCCTGGCGGTGCTCAGGGAACCATATGGGATGCTGGGAATCGAACCCGGATCGGCCACATGCAAGGCAAACACCCTATCCGCTGTGGTATCGCTGCAGCCCCTCTTACTTCTCTTTTTGCCCAGCTCTGTCCTAGGATGTTACGGAAGGAAGCAAAATAAAGTCAAAAGGTCCTTCTCCAGGAAGTTCTTTTGATGATGCCAAGACGGTCCTAACTGAGTGGCATCATTAGGTGCTGAGCGCCCAGACACGCGGCTGCTTCTCAGCAGTTAGTTCTCCCTCAGACACTGAATGGTAGAAGCTAAATCCGGGTAAAAACACCCAGGGACACAAGATTCCCTTCGCCGACGTGGAGCTTCTCAATAGGAAAGAAGAGTTCTTAGAATTCTCTCTTTCTTCAGTTTTCCTGAGGCTCTGTCCCACTTACTGGATAAGTAAAAGATTAGATCCAATTAGATCCTTCCTCCCCGGGGCTGTCTGGCTGGCTTCTTCGCGAGAACTCCTGAGAGTTGAGTTCACAGTAGAAGTCTGAGTTTTGTCCCCTTCCTCGCCAGATGTCTTTAGAGGTGTCCTTGACCTCTGTGAGCCTCAGTCGCCTTCGCCAGAAATCAAAGGAATGCCTAAAACTGAAAGCACGTGATAAGGCAGAAAGTGCAACTAGATGGGCGACAAGCAGGAACTGTGTTTTTTTCCTGAGCTTCTGCCTCGTGCTTGGCACAGAGAAGTTGCTCATATGCCTGTCAGCTCCTCATGTGTCTCATCCCAAGTGTCCAGCGCTAGCTGACGCCTCCTGTGTCTGCTGGTCCACCCGTTCAAGCATGCTCTCAGAGCCAGTAGTCACGAGTGGACCCTCCCAACTTTCACGGAAGGCTCTTGCAATTTTGGCAGTCATGACCTTAGCCAACTCATCATTTCAGCAAACCCATCAAGCCCAACTCTGTCTCCCAGTAGCAGATGATTCTGGTTCTCCTCCTTCCCTGGGAATCTCTGGGGTCCATGCAGAGAAATGTGTGTATGTCTCAGAGTCTGGTGGGCTGACATCAGGGGATGAGGAGAAAAAAAATTGCACCCTTTCCAGCCAGTCCCTGCCCCGTGATTGGCAGCCTGTTGGGGCTGAATTTCAACCAGAAGAACTCCATGAATGCGTTTCTCGAACTTCTCTGACCACAAGAGTGACCTGGTGAGGCTGGAGCGATAGCACAGCGGGGAGGGTGTTTGTCTTGCACGCAGCTGATCCGGGTTCGATTCTCAGCATCTCATATGGTCCCTCAAACACTGCCAGGAGTAATTCCTGAGTTCAGAGTCAGGAGTAACCCTATGCATCGCCAGGTGTTGCTCCTCAAAAGAAAAATAAAAACAAAACAAACAAACAAACAAACAAAAAACAAGAATCACCTGGAGTGTTTGTGATTAGGTATTGGGGGGAGAAGAGGTGAAAGGCAGACATTTCTAAGAAATGTCTCCATAATGAATTGTCAACAACTGTTCTGAAACAATTGAACAGTGCACGAGCCAAATTGCTCTTGGCCACCAGGTTTCGACTTGGCTACAGGATTCAGGTCCCGTCCCCTCCTCCGTCCTTGCTTCCTGCCATCTTCCCAGTTGCTTCTGAGCATGTTTCCATCACCTCATCCAAACAGGTTGCTGCCGCCTGTCGCCTTCCCCACTTCAGCTGTTCTGAGAGAACCTGGATCCTGGAGCCAGTGGGTATGCCTCTTCCGAACAAGAGGACGCCGGGCAGAGAGAGGGGGTCCATGTGTTTTGGCTTCTCCAGAGTGTAGGATTCAGCAGTGTTAAAGCAGGGCCAGGGAAATGGCCCAGTGGCAGATGCCAAGCATGCCGAAGGCTCCAGCTCCAACCCCTGGTGCCAACCAAATGCCCCCTCCGTCCCCCTAGCATGGCTGGGTGGACCCTGGTGACCTCAACACTGCTGGGTCCGAGTCATATGGCCAGGGGGAGCTGCTCCGGACTAGAGGACCAGGCACCACAGGAGCATGGGAAGGTGGGTGGATGGAGTAAGTGGGTGGACATTAACTCAAAGGACTGAAGTGCAAGCCTTATTTATTTCTATATTTATTTGCTTTGGGGACCGCATTCAGGAGGTTTCTCCTGGCTCCTTGCTGGGAAGTCACTCCTTAGAGGTGTTTTGGGATCAAACCCGGGCCTCCCCCCATGCCAAGTATTCTTTGACTACGCTTAGCCTGTGGAGAAACTCTGGAGGGTGTATTTTGTATTTGGAAGCGCTGGCTTCATTCCCTGGCACCCATATGGTCCCCCAAACACTTCCAGAAGTGGCCCTCCCCCAGCCCCCAATAAAAGACTGCTAAAGGAATGAATGGATTGAGAACATTTGATTTGATTATAAACTTCTTAAAGTGACAAACACGCCTGTAGGCAACAGCTATGTATTCTTCAAAGCACCTCAGAATTACATTCAGTAACCAAGAAGGCTAACTTGTGTAGTTTGCAAGATACTATGCAAGCTTCTGTCAAGGAAAAAAACCTTTTTCTTGATTCCGTACCCATATGTGCTGCAGAGATCTCTACCCTTTGAACTCCCATTGCAGTTTCCCGGGCCTTGCTTATGTTACTGGGCACATTTTTGCTTGGGATTCTGTCATTTGATGAATGTCTCACTTTGAACTCTTTGAGGTCAGAGCATGGCTCTAGATTTTCTGAAGACTCCAATGTCAGTAGCAGTGTCCCTTGCCCATAGTAAACACTCCCTTAAATATTTCCCAGTGGTCTTCATGAATACAGCCTTTTCATAGTTTCTCGTGGTTTATCTAAGGATTGCTAAAAAGCATAAAAAAAGATTCAACTTAGTTGGAAGGCCACTGGTCTGGCGTTCTGTCATACCAGTGGAGTTTTGTTTGCTTGAAGTAAACTCACCTCTGCCGAGTTCTGCCATAAATCAAAGAATCAAATTTCCCCCGTATCGTTGAAAATTGAGGAAACAATGATTAGGCAAGGTTAGAGTAAGTCATCTCAAAACATGCCTTGGAAATGTTTCCAAATGATACTGTACAAACATTGCTTTCCCTTTTCCCTTTATTTGGGAAATAATGAATGTGTTCTAGATTAGTGACCTTCACAAGTCCTTTCATTATAGAAGTTTAACTTCTTGAGGACCTTGGTTAATTATGAAAAGGAGGAGCCTGCTATTTCTGACACTGAGGTGAAGTTGCCAATGGAAAAAACAGGTATTTTCCACATCTAACACACCCTCAGTGGATGAGGGGATTTTTGTTCTTGTAATATTTCTACCACTTACAGTAAGTATGTTTAAGGGAATTTAAAGCTACAGCTGAAGAGTATTCACATCAATTGGAGCTAGGAGGCTCTTACATTCTTTTTTTTTTTTTTTTGGCTTTTTGGGTCACATCCGGCGATGCACAGGGGTTACTCCTGGCTCTGCACTCAGGAATTACCCCTGGCGGTGCTCAGGGGACCATAAGGGATGCTGGGAATCGAATCCAGGTCGGCCGCGTGCAAGGCAAACACCCTATCCGCTGTGCTATCACTCCAGCCCCTACATTCTTATTTATAACAAACCCAACTGTCTCGTGAGTAAATTTCTCAGTTCAGATGGACTTTGTCAATCAGGAAAGAAAAACAACACATCAAACTTAAAAACAACTGCGTTGGGGCTGGAGCCATAGCACAGCGGGTAGGGCGTTTGCCTTGCACGCAGCCAACATGGTCAACACAGGTTCGATTCCCAGCATCCCATATGGTCCCCCAAGCACCACCAGGAGTGATTCCTGAGTGCAGAGCCAGGAGTAACCCCTGAGCATCGCCGGGTGTGACCCAAAAAGCAAAAAAAAAAAAAAAAAACCCACAACTGCGTTGCATTAATTGTTGAGGTTTTATCCTGAAACAAAAAAAGAAATCAGAAGAATGCATGCCAATACTTCAAGTCACGAAGCACTATGGATTTAGAGATGTGCATTCTTCTCGGAAAGGGCAGTTCAGATAGAGAAAGGAGCACCAAATAAAGGGTGTTAGGAGGATCCTCCCAGGAGGGGAGATGCATGTCGAAAGTAGACTATGGACTGAACATGTTTGCCACTCAATGCCTCTTTTGCAGACCACAACACCCAAAACGAGAGAGAAAACACAGGGGATTGCCCTGTCACAGAGGCAGGAGGGGATGGGGGGATGGGGGTGGGGGGATATTATCCATGGTGGTGGAAAATTGGCACTGGTGGAGGGATGGGTATCTGATCATTGTATAATCGAAACCCAAGCACAAAAAAATAGTAAATCTACAACTGTACCTCATGGTGTTTCACTAATAAAAAAAAAATAAAAAAAACATAATCTAACATATAAATTAAAATTATACCTGGATTGCAATTATATATTCAATATATTAAAGTAAATAATATAATTTTAATCTATTAAGCATATATTCCATTAAAATCATAATTTACTAATAAAGAAATCATTTATCAATAAGTCATCTGTAAATTCTATTAAAAAAAAAGATACATTTATGTATGTAGTATGTTCTAAGCAGCCAACTTTCTAAAGCTCAGACAGTATTAAATGCCACCTCTCTTGCACTCATTATACCTAGACCATTTATCCAGTTAATAAAATACTCAACTAGTGCCTACTGTAAAGTACTGAGCTGCATCAGTTCCTACCTTCAGTCACATTACAGACCTTTAGGAGAGGCAACAGTTTTGCAAGGCAGGTAATTTTATGTCCATTTTACAGATAAACAAACTGATGTATGAGGTCAATACGGTTAGCTTCCCATGTCCTTCTCTGCAAGCAAAAAATGCTCCTCCCTTGCTTCCTACCTTCCTAGTTTAGTTCTTATTGCAGAAGGTTTTTAATCAAGTATGTTGGGCAAAAGAATTGACAATCCCTACTTTGATTGGAAGGGGACAGTTCTGTTTAAAACTCAGCTATCTTTTGGTAGGAAAAGACAAATATACAACACCTGTTATTTTGGGGTTGAGTTTTGGCTCAAATGAACAAGACAAGCCTAAATAAGGTCTCAAACCCACCTTTCTAGCAGATGGCTAGAAACTTTATTGCAATATGAATGAGCCTTTTTGTTCATAAAATATACAGCCGGTTTCTGTTGTTGTTACTATTGGTTGGATTCAGTTTCTGATTTGGTCTCCTTTTCTTGGGTTGCATGCAGTTATGGCATGGATGGGGACCAGATGGCAGTCAAGAGGGTGATGGAGAAGCAAAAAGTAGGCTGGCGGCCTGGTTTACTCCGTGTGCAGTTTCTTGGCCCACACCTGCCCATGACCTTTCTACCAGCTACTCAGCGATTGTTCTGCTAAAACCTTTTCTGTCTCTTGCTTCCAGCCCTCCCACCTGATCAAAATTAATCAGATTCCACAGAACCAGAGCCACTGGGCTAGAAGCCCTGGAAAGAGAGCACGGGCACCAGGCACCTTTTGTCAGGCTACTTCCCTGTTCCCTCAATGGGGTCTGCAAAAATGCACAGCCCTTGACTGTTAGTCACTTCCTAATCAGCCCTCTTACTACACCCTCTTATCCCAAATAACTTCTCGCACAAGTCGCCTTATCTCCCTTGAGCAGACTGGTGGAGTCGCTGGCTCTTTGCAGGCAGCCGAGAGTTTACAGAACGGAGCCCCAGTGCAAAAGGGATGTGGCGTGTCCTTCCCAGCCTGACTCCCACTTACCTTGTCATATCTTGCCCTTGCTTTCTATACCAGAGGTGCACACAGTCATTCTTTTGTTTCCTACCCAGCATTTGGTCTCTCAGCCCATCACTGCTTTGCACCAACTCCAGCTGCCAAGTTTTGCACTAACTCATCATCACTGGTACCAACATCTTTCTCCTCTAGCTGAGACAGTTTGGAACGCGGTGAAGATCCCAGTGACCTCTCTTCTTATGAAAAATATTGCCAATCCTTGACCACTCTCTCCTCTGCCTCTTTTAGCATTTTTTTTGCATGATATTTTAGTACTTAAGATCTCACCAGTTCAGTTCTCACACTTTTCCCTGCCACTCTATATTGTTTGTTTCTGTTTGTGGGCTACACCCTGCAGTGCTCAGGGCGTACTGAAGACTCTGCACTTAGGGATCACCTCTGGCAGACTCCAAGACCATATGGGGTGACAGTGATCGAACCCGGGTCAGCCACATGTAAGGCAATTGCCTTACCCGCTGTATTATCTCTTCAACCCCCCTTGCCACTAACCCTTAAATCACCTTTGTTTTTCTGACTTCAGCTGTAATATCAATCAAGGTATCAGTTAAACAACTCTCAAAGGATTAAAAATTAGAAGTCGCTCCCCGTGGCCAGCCCAAGTGTTTAAAAGCGGAAAAAATGTATGTATCACACATACATATACACACACCTGTAGAAACACATATACTGTATATATGGTTTCAGAGGGGTTTTGATTTTACTGTAGAAAATCCCATTTTAAGTCCAAGGGAAAAGAAACAAAAACACATACTCAGAACTGATGCAATTATCCATAACCAGTTTATTGTAGGTATCAGGTTTCAAAAATTTATAGCATAAATAACCTTTCACATCATAAAATAACTTAGTAGGATTTATAATAAAACTTTGAGAATGAACATCTCATCAAAGAACAATAAAATATGGTTTTCAAATAGGATTAACCCTTTCTGATTTCCTTTTACTTGAGGGAATATGAGCCAAAAGTACCCCAATGCCTGTGGCACATTTAAACCTTTTACAAAGCATATTTGGTGTATTTAAAATGTAACTCAACCATCCCAAATTTATAATAGAGTTTGTTTTCCATCCTGCTTGGTACTTTGTAATTTTTGTTCCTTTGGACTTGTACTGGTTTCAACATAGCTTCCTTCTTCATTTTCACCTCTTGCCACCTTGCAAAGTCATCACTCTCTCCGGCCCCCAGAACATGTAGTTGAACTCAGCCCCTTCGACATCAATTCTGTAATCCTTGCATCAGTGTAGGGAGTAACTGCTTGAGTAACTACAAAGGTATTTCAAAACTTCAGTGCAATTTGCTTCAGTGATTTTCATTCAGATGCCATCACCGTTCGGGGAGATTAATCACTGGCACCCACTGGTCCATGTAGCGACTTTCCCGGCAAAAACAAATAAGTTGACTCAGTGCCGGATCCTTCCATTGTGATGAATGTGGATTCTGAGAACAAATTTGAAAAAAAAAAAAGGAAAACGGTGAACTTACGATTTAGAAAAAGTCAGCACTGACTAATAATTTCACCACCTTTAAGGAGAAGAGACATGTACACTCTATAGTTTTGGCTCTTGGACACTGACCAGTTATAACCACAACAAATACAATTTCTTCTAGGGAGTTGGGTTTCCTGCAAAATCCTTTAAGGGTAATTCTCTGACATCCTCACAAGGTCTGAACACCTGCAACCCACCGAAGCATAAACGTTTGCATGATCATATTTATTCAGTTTTGCATATGGAGGCTCGGCTACCAATCATAGACTTATTTTACCAAACTTGTAACCCTGAGCCCTGATTGAAACCACTGGGAAATATTTCCAGGCAGTGAGTGCAAAACAAAGATGAGGGCTACAGAGCAGTTAACTGGATCCGCCTGCCACCTGTTACTCTGCCAAATAGCCTTTTTTTCATGGAGTTGCAAAATAACCGAACTGTCATGTCACTACACCAGTCAAAATGATTCAAGTGTTCAAAGAGAAAACAATCCGATTTATCTACAAACATAGAAATTACCTGAAGGTTTAATGAGTGGGGGGGAGGGGGAGGGGAAAGCGTTCATGTTTAAAAAAAAAAAAGAAAGAAACTGCAAAAAGTTGCAAAGAAAAAAAAATTTCCACTCCATCCTCTTAATGCATTTCTAGGGAATTAATAAGGTCTGTCTCCTCCACCACTTCTATTTTTAGCTGCCCTGGCAGAGAATGAAGCTGACTCCTTAATGAGGGCGAGCCAGGAATTTATTTGGCTTAATCTAATCTGCCCGGCTGAAGGAATTAGTCACGGGAGGTAGTGCAGATGTAGGTAGGGAGTAGCTAGACCCACAGTGCTGACTCACAAGGATCTCTTCCGCTGCTGGCAGCCGCCAACGTGCTCAGACATGTTCTGTCCCCGAGAAAATCCCCATGATGAAACTAGCACATCTCGGCTGAAAGTCCAGCCGCCCCCTCCAGGTCGCCCGCCTCTTAACCCTCGCGGCTCTTGCAAGCCTTGCAGCAGCCGGTCCGCGCGCCCGCCGCGCCCCCGTGCCTTACCGTCACCAGCACGCAGTGCAGGTCCAGGGGCTGCTGCGCGCCCTCGCTGCTGGCCGGACTCGCACTGGGCTCCAGCAGCAGCAACTCGGCCAGCCGGCCCGGGTTGCTGACGCGCAGGATGTTGATGTCGTTCTCGCAGCAGAACGCCCGGATCAGGGTGAAGTGGATCTGCAGGGCCACGTCCCGGTCGTCGTCCTCGTCGGCCGCCAGCAGGCACAGCACCACGTTGTCGGGGTCGCTGCGGGCAGCGATTGGGGTGGAGGGGCGTGTGAGCTCCCCCGTGGGGAGGGACAGACTCGCCCCGTGCCCCGCGTGCGCCCACCCCACCCCCTCCACCCTGCGGCAGATGACAAGCCTCAGGGAGTCCTGCCCGGGCAGGAAGGTGCCACGAAGTTCACGCGAGGGAGGGGGGGGGGTCCCCACTTACACGTTGAGCAGCTTGGCCGCTTCGTACACCCCGACGGTGATGGTGCGCTGACTCAAGGCTTTGCTGAGCACTTCTTCCAGGGCGTCCCCCACTTTATCCATCCTGCAAACCCGCGAGAGCCAGAGGGTCGGTCCCGAGTCCCCTCTGCGGGGACCGTCCCCCGCCCCCATCCACGCCCTGCCCAGCACCCCTCCTTGGCAAGCGCACAAACATCCTGACACCTGGATTCCTTGTAATCTCGGGTGACCCTCACCCCTGTGACTCCAGCTGTCCCGGGGTGCCACCAAGGCACAGCCACAGGGTGCAGCCCCGCGCCGGCAGGGCAGTTCTGTGCAATGCAAAAAAAAAAAAAACGATATCCAACGCAAATTTTTTTTTTTTAAAAAAAAAGAAAAAAAGATCCGACTGGAGAATGAAAGGGCGTGCGGAGAGTCCCCGCGGGAGCAGGGCGAGGGGATTTTTCCCGGGTCACTTTTCAGCGCTCGCCACCCCGCCAAGCCTCCCACCTCCTGCTCTGCAGCCCCGGGCACGAGTTCGGAGAGGGGCTCCAAGCGCACCGACCTTTCGATCTTCTGCTCTCCAGTCGCGAATTCCTCCAGAGTCATATTGCAACTGCAGCTCCCTCCAGGAGAGAGAGCGGCGTGCGGGCTGCTCCTGCCACCTGGGGCGCGCGGGCGCCGGCTCCGTGCGCGCGCTCCTGCCCGGCTCCTCCGGCCGCCGCCGGGCTGGCTCGCTCGCTCCCCGCGCCGCGTCTCGCCACCCACCGCGACGCCGACACCGCAGCTGCCTCCCAGCCACTGAAGGACAAAGGCCGGCCGGCGGGTGTTATCCTCGCCGCCCGCAGCCAACCACCTCCAGCCTCATTTGCATGCGCACAGCCATTGGCTATGCAAATCAACCGCTCCGCCGATTTGACCTCCGCGCCTGGAACCCTGCGGAAGTGGGAGGAGCCGAGGGGCGGGGCGAGGGCGGGGCCCGGGAGGGACCCGGGTCCGGGCCGATTCCTGCGGGTGGGATCTGGGTAGGGGAGGTGTTGGCGGCTGCAAGGCTGGTGGGGGCTGGGGGATGCTTCCCGGATGTTTTTAGCTTGGACTGGAGCTGGTGCCCAGTTGGTTTTTTTTTTTTCTAATTGGTGCGCTTTTTTTTTTTTTTTAATTTTCCTTTCATCTCTTTTGTTTTTAGGAGATGCAATTAAATTCTATTTCCAGGATTAAGGCCCCAAGTCTAGTAATTATTAGTAAGCAGGTTACATAAAAAGAGTGTGTCCAGAGCTCTGGGGCAAAGTTTACCTCAGAAGTGTTGTTTATGTAAGTCTAAGCAGAGCTGCTTATTAGTCGTAGTATAATTTCGGTGCCCCGATGGCTGGT
This sequence comes from Sorex fumeus, assembly GCF_029834395.1. Taxonomy (NCBI): domain Eukaryota; kingdom Metazoa; phylum Chordata; class Mammalia; order Eulipotyphla; family Soricidae; genus Sorex; species Sorex fumeus. The sequence continues at coordinate 187,052 of NW_026606068.1, read as the reverse complement.
TTATTTTGGGAAGGTGGCGGCGAGGGTTTGGAAGCTCCAAAAAAGAAAAATCAACACATTTGTGTTCGGGAGTGGCAAGGGAACAAGTTGCAATCTTTTTTTACAGAAAGCAGTGGGTAAGTAGGGGTGGGGGTGGTGGGGAGTGATCGCGGGAGCCGGTGAGCATGTGTGTGTCTCAGGCTTTCAACCCTGCCTCACCTTACCCAGAGCTCGTCCAGGGGCTCTGTCTACCCCTCACCAGCTAAGAGACAAATGTTGCTCGCCCACTTATGACACAAGCTATCAATATGCCCCGTGCAGCCTCTCACCAGGCGAGTACCTCACTCGGTTCCACAGAGGGCTTATGATCTCACTGTGCATTATTGAAGTTGGAGACTGAATCACGGAGCTGGAGCTATAGGACCTTTTAGTCATATGCTGAATTTTCCTCTTGGAGATAATGGCCACCTGTGGGTGGAAAGCAAGCAATAATTTTCAGAAAGCAAACTTTAATGCCTATACTTTCACTGAATAGGTTGAAAGTTCTTGCCTTCAAGAGTTAAGGGGACCGATGCAGAAACCTTCCTTCAACCTACAGAAGCCCCTAAATGTGGTGAAAATGTTCCCCTTTGCATTCAAAACAATGCTTGCATTATTAAGGTCGCATTATTATATGGTCAAAGGTCACAGGAGTCATTTTTTTGGCAAAAGTATATGGCACCTGAGTTTTTGGCGCCTGTGTGCTTGCATCACTCAGACAGAAGGTTCTCCTGCTCTCTTGATCTTAACTTAATGGGGATGTTTATGGGGGGGGGGGCAGTTTTCTGACCCTTTGGAGATGCCATTTTGCACGTGATCCCTAACCATTCTATTAACAAGAGATCCAGTTTGAGCAAAGGAATGATAGTGGCCATGCGTCCAGATGTTGGCACATTTCACATCTGCACCTTCAGTCTCAGCCTGGGATGCCTTGGTGAACAAATTTCTTAAAATTGAAATTTAGACAGGTGCTAAGGCACTTTCTGTTTTTCAGATAGTCGGAATTACACAATCTTGTCTGAGTCATTATTTGGAGATTGAATGTGTTCCGAGGAACTCTAGGGTTGAAATGTATTCCGAGGAACTCGAGGGTTCTATCCACTGGGCTTTTAGAGGCTCTTTGGAAGAAAGTGTGAGCATGCCAAACTGACAAGGAATTAGGTAATAGGTGTGAGTTTCTTTATAGCCGGACTGGAACTGTATCAACTTGGTATTCTCAGCACCTAGCACAATTTCTGAATTTGGCAGCAGCATAGTCAAGATGAATATGGGGTTGCAGAGAAGCTAAAAGTTGAATAAGATCTGAGAACCCAGCAGTCCCTGCAATGTATTGGCTGAATGTTCACTACATTTCATGTTGGTTATAAATAAATAAATAAACAAACAAACAAACCCCTTGTTTTTGCTACCAAAAGTGCTCTCCCAAGAACTGTACAATTTCTGCTCCTTTGCCTTTAACCTGCTGGCCAGCTCACTGGTGTCCCCGTGCTTGATTTGGGGACAAAGTAGGATTCACTGTCATCAGCTAACTCTGCTGAAAGTCCCATGACTTTAGTCATCTGAACAGAAGCTGGAAGCCAGAGGCACTTGGATACTGTTTATGCCGACTCAGATGAAGCCCAGACTTAATGATGGCCCCAAATCAGCTATGTGCAGTAAAAACATGGCATAAGCATGTCCTTCACATGACCTAGACCCTCTCTCAGAAACCATACTGCATGCTGTATGTGGTCTTGTGGGGAAGTGATTTGTTCAAATGTGGGGGTTTTCTCTGTGAGGTAAGCCTTGCTTTCCAGTATTCAAAAATATTCATTTGTCATGCTTTCTGACTCAGAGAGATTACATCATTTTGCCTCATTGCTGAGTCTATCTAGAATGTTTCATGCTGCTCATCTTCACAGTTGGTCCTCTTGGCTAGAAGGAGAAGCTGCATTTAACTACAGTTAGGTGGCAGTTAGACATTAGAAGATCATATTTATGAATAAATGTTCTTTGGCCTTGGAAGAAGCTGCTATTTAAGGATAAAGCCGAGGAATTTCCTAGATCAGTATAGAATACATATGTTTAAATAACTCCAATGTGTAAAATTATTTGTCAAAATAATTTGTCAAATCATTACTCCCAACCAATCATGTAACCCTAAGCCAATCCTGAAATGACATCATAGTAATGTTTGTAAGACTGCCAAATGATTTTATTTAGAGAGCACAAAGAAATATATGCTTCTGAGTCATTATTTTACTGTTGGTATAATATTTTAGCACTGTTACCTACTTTACATATTAAGAATTTTTTGATACCTTCTTTACTTTGTTTTCATGCATATATTCTTTCTCTTGGTTGTACATATAAATTTTATTATAAAATTAGACAATCTTTTTAAGATCTGAGAGAAATGTGATGCTTGTTAATTCTATATTAGAGGTCATTGTTTAACAACAATTAAACAACAATTTAGATGTATCATATGCTTTCCCAGAACTGTTTACATTTTATTGCTAAAATCACAAGGTTCGTGATATAATTTAATGTGCAAATTTGTTGAATTTAGTTTCTAAAAATGGGCCCCTGAATTTCCCTTATCTCTCCCTGCCAACTTTCCAGAAAAGAATTTAGTCATAATTAACTATCACTTAAAAATGTAATATCTCTTAGGATCAATGCTTCCATTTGAATTTAATATGAATGTTAAGTTTTTTGAACCATTACTGTAGTAGATAACTTTTAAGATGACCTCAGTGATCTCTAACCCCTGGTGTTAACTCTATGTGTACCTCTTCCATTGAGGAGGGGGAGTCCATGACTTGCCTCTAACTGAGTGAATATGGGAAGATGTTGTACAACCACACTCTTAGGTAAAGGTGAATTTTTCAGATTTAATTAGCGTCCCCAACCAATTGTCTGTCCTTCCTTCCTTCCTCTCTTCCTTCCTCTTTTCCTTCCTCTCTTCCTCCCTTCCTCCCTTCCTTCCTCTCTACCTTCCTCTCTTCCTTCCTCTCTTTCTTTCTTTCCTCCTTCCTTTCTGATATTAGGAGGTAAATTGTGCTAGGTAGGCCCCACACAATCAGGCAAGTCTCTTGGCCTAGGCCTTCTCTGAAGAGAGAGTAGAAGCATTCAGATATTCTCTTATTTGCGGGCTTTGAAGAAGCAGATTTTCATGAATTCTACAGCTGCAGCCACCTGAGAGACTGGAAATGGATTCTTCTCTAGGTGAAAATGCAGCCTGGCCAACACAGATTTGAGCGTTTGAAATCCTGAGAACAAAGTTCAGGTAAGTTTTGCCTGGGCTTCTGACCTGCAGAAACGATGAGATTTGGTTCTTAGAAACTCTGAAAACCACAAATAAGAACATAAGAACAAGTGTTGTTTTTCAAAAAAAAAAAACAAGATTTGTGGTAATTTATTACATAGCTTCCAACCAGATACAGTCCTTATTTTTTCTTTTTCTTTTTGGGCCACACCTGGCAATGCATGGGGGTTACTACCCCTCATGCACTCAAGAATTCCTCCTGGCAGTACCTGAGGGACCATATGGGATGCTGGGAATTGAGCCGGGTTGGCCGCATGTAAGGCAAATACCTTACCCACTGTGCTATCACTCCAGCCCCAAATACAGTCCTTTTAATGTCATTTTGTCTGATCCAAAAATGGTCATCCTATGGCAATTCTTTTAGTAATTACTATTGAAGACAGTGGAATCACAGATGCTTAAGCCCAAAGCCAACCACCTTGGGTTGCCATCAACAGCTCACTTTTTTTTTTTTGCTTTTTGGGTCACACCCGGCAATACACAGGGCTCTGCACTCAGGAATTACTCCTGGCGGCGCTCAGGGGACCCTATGGGATGCTGGGAATCGAACTCAGGTCGGCCGTATGCAAGGCAAACGCCCTACCTGCTGTGCTATTGCCCCAGCCCCCAACAGCTCACTTTTACCAGCCACCTCAGTGGTGACCAGTTGAAGCATCAATGAAGACTCACTGCACTTTTTACCCCCTCTCGTTTTATTTATTTATTTATTTATTTATTTATTTATTTTATGACTCAACATTGTTTATTGAAAACTTACCTACAGAGATGTGAAGGGAAGGGGGGAAGTCAAGAAGTGTATTTTCAAGAAAGAATACTGGCTTCTCCAGAGTAGAAATAGGCCAACAAGGAAACAAGCCAGCAAAACTCATGTTCAAGGGAGAACACTGGCTTGAAGGGCAAACCTTTTAAAAAATTTTTTAATTTAATCATTTAGTTTGGGTCACACATTTATAATAGTGTTGTTATTTATGGTTTTGATAGTTACCACACCTTGTCACCACCAAAGTGTTTACAACCCTTAACCAATGTTCTCATGTTACTTCTGGTCTACCTCTCCATGACCCCATCTTCCTCTCCACCCATGTTTGGTAATCTCAGTTTTGTAATCTAAGGCCAAAGGTTTATCATTTTTTGATACTGTCCGTTCCCTTGTTTTGGTTCTTTATATACAGCAGTGAGTGTGGTCATCCAGTATTTGTCCATTTCCTGCTAACTTATTTCATGTAAACTGATAACACGTAACATGATATCAAGTTCCATTCATGTTGCATCAAAACTGCAAGATTTCATCTTTTCTTGTAGCTGCATAGTATACCATTGTGTGTGTAGACCACAGCTTCTTTGTCCATTCACCTGTTTTTGGACATTTCAGTAGTTTCCATGTCTTGGCCAGTGTACCAAGTTCTGTAATGAACACTATGTGCATATATCTCTTCAAATCAATATTTTTGTTTTATAGGGATAGAAGCTAAGAAATGGAACTGCTGGATCATAGGGAAGCTCTGGGTTTACTTTTTGGATAAATCCCCAGACTTTTCCATAGCGACTGAATCTGACGACATTTCCACCAACATTGAGTGTCACTGTGACTGTCACTGTCCTCCTGTTGTTCATCGATTTGCTCGAGCGGGCCCAGTAACATCTCCATTGTGACAATTGTGACTGTGTTTTGGCATATCGAATACGTCACGGGCAGCTTGCCAAGCTTTGCCGTGTGGGCGAAATACTCTTGGTAGCTTGCTGGGCTCTCTGAGAGGGGCGGAGGAATCGAACCTGGGTCGGCCAGGTCGGCCACATGCAAGGCAAATGCCCTACCCGCTGTGCTATCGCTCCCTTTCCCCCCACATCCTTGTCAACATAACTTGTTGCAAGTGTTTCTGGTATGTGCCATTCTCACTGGCATGATATAACATCACACTGTTTCTTTGACTTACATTGAACACTTTTTCATATGCCTACTAAGACCGTCCTCTTTGGGGAAGTGTCTACTCTTTAGCTCCGCTTGCAATTTTGATGTGGTTATTGGTTTTGTTGTTGTTATTGAGTTTTGAGAGTGCTTGATGGATCTTAGAGATTAGTCTTTTATCTGGCATATATGGCGCACAAATATTTTCCCCCATTCAGTAGGGTGTTTTTTATTTTAGCCAGTTTCTTTTGCCATGTTAAAACCTTTTTAAGTTTGATGTAATTCCATTATTTATTTATTTATTTATTTATTTCTTGCCAGTGGAGTCAAATTTCTCCATGATCCATATCCCTAAGAGTTCTGTCTACGTTTGTATTAGATGTATTTTTATGGATTCAGACCTAATCTGGAGTTCTTTAATGCATTTTGAATTAACTTTTGTCTATGATGTGAAATAAGAATGCAGTTTTCTTTGTGTTAATTTATTTTTATTTTTAAATTTATTTTAATGTAGGAAAAAAGACACAACTGTTGATACAGTTCTAGAATTCAAATTGATAACAAAGCTTTGATATTAAAAATCAATAAGTATAAAAATCAATCTAAGTGAAAATTGTTATATCAGATTGTAGGCTAACTCCTTGTCTAAGAATTCATTAAACTATTTCTGGTTGAGCCATCTGTGTTATTGTTTTTATTTGTTGAGTTTAGTCAACTTCTATGCTACTTTCCTAAGGAATCCAATTTTCTTCTCTCTTTTTCTCTCTCCCCCTCCCTCCTTCCTTCCTTCTTCCTTCCTTTCTTCCTTCCTTCTTTCCTTCTTTCTTTCTTTCCTCCTACCCTCATCCCTCCATCCCTCTTTCTTTCTATCCCTTCTTTCTTTCCTTCCTTCTTTCCTCCTACCCTCATCCCTCCATCCCTCTTTCTATTCTTTAATTCTTTCTTTCTTTCTCTTTCTTTCTTTCTTTCTTTCTTTCTTTCTCTTTCTTTCTTTCTTTCTTTCTTTCTTTCTTTCTTTCTTCATTTCTCTTTCTCTTTCTCTCTTTCTCTCTCTTTCTTCCTTCCTTCCTTTCTTTCTTTCTTTCTTTCTTTCTTTCTTTCTTTCTTTCTTTCTTTCTTTCTTCCTTCCTTTCCCTTTCTTTCCTGTGACTGTCAAATCTTCTCAGCACCACTTGTTGAAAAGGCGCTCCTTGCTCTATTTCATGTACCAAGTCCCTTTATCATAGATTAACTGTCAAAAATATCTGAGGATTTATGTCTGAGCTCTCAATTCTACTCCAGTGGCCTGAGAATCTCTCTTTATTCTAGGCCACATTGTTTTGATTAGTATAGATTTCTAGTGCAATGTAAACTTAGGAAATGCAATACCTCCCATCTTCATTTTATCCAAATAACTTTAGCTATTTGGGGAAATTTTTGATTCCATACCAATTTTAGTCGAGTTTTTTAAGCTCTTGAAGAATGCTATCAAAATTTTGATGGAAATTGCATTGAATCCATATCATGCTTTGGGTAGGAATGTCATTTTGACATTATTAATTCTTCCAATCATGTACATGGAATACTTTTCCATTTCCAGGTATTCTATTTCTCTCAGTAATGACATAGTATTCAATGTATAAGTCTTTCACATCTTTTGTAAAATTGATTTCTAGGTATTTGATATTTTATTATTTTGATATGCCAGACACAGTAACAACAAAATCTCCAATGGAGACGTTACTAGGCCCGCTCGAGCAAATCGATGATCAATCGACGATTATTTTATTTTATTTTTTGCTTTTTGGGTCACACCCGGCGATGCTCAGGGGTTACTCCTGGCTCAGGAATTGCTCCTGCGGTGCTCGGGGGACCATATGGGATGCTGGGAATCGAACCTGTGTTGGCCATGTTGACTGCGTGCAAGGCAAACGCCCTACCCGCTGTGCTATTGCTCCAGCCCCCAGGTATTTGATATTTTAAATGAGCTTTTATTTTATTTTTTAATTTTTATTAGTGAAACACCATGAGGTACAGTTGTAGACTTACAAATTTTTGTGCTTGGGTTTCAGTTATACAATGATCAAATACCCATCCCTCCACCAGTGCCCATTCTCCACTACCACTGATCCCAGTATCCTTCCCACCCCCACACTCCTCAATCCCACCCTGCCTCTGTGACAGGGCATTTCCTTTTGTAAATGAACTTTTAAATGAGGTTGTTGCTCTAATATTTTTCTACTCCAGGTCATTATTTGCATATAGAATGCAATCAATTTTTTTTGTATTTATTTCATAGCCTGATACTTAGCTGTGTTGGTTTGTTGTTTTTCAAGAATTTATTTTAGTGAATTTTTAAAGGGTTATATATGTATAGAATCATGACATCTATAAATAGTGATGGGTACCAGGGTAAGGATCCCCTTATCCCATGTTACATCTCCTCAATGACTTAAATGTGTGTCAAAAGATTTCTGTGGTGGAAAGAATGTTGGGTAAATCTCTACTGAGGAAGACAGTTACCTGAATTGGTAATTGGATAGCACAGCGGGTAGGGCGTTTGCCTTACAAGCGGCCAACATGACCCGAGTTCGATTCCTCCGCCCCTCTCGGAGAGCCCGGCAAGCTACCGAGAGTATTCGATATGCCAGACACAGTAACAACAAAGTCTCCAATGGAGACGTTACTGGGCCCGCTTGAGCAAATCGACCATCAATGGGAGGGCCTTTACTTTACTTTACTTTAGTTTCAAAGAAGTGTGGGAGTGCGGGACTCGAGTGTTCAGTGCCCAAGAACCATTCCCCTGGCCAATCCATAGCAATGAAGAGATGAAGGACTGAGGGAATGGAGGAACAGGGGTACCGGGCCCCAGGCTGGTTGATAGTTCATTTATCTCTTTCTCCTCCCCCATATGGTTCGACCTCTTCCCTTACATCACAATAACTTCTCTCCCTTTCCCCAACATAGTCTTCACTGTAGTCATACTCATCATAGTCCCGTAGTCGTCATCATCATAGTCATAGTCCCCTCTTTCGCCTTACAGCATAGTTATATAGAAATCATGATGGGTGAGGGTACAAATAGGTGAGGTTGAGCATTGTCATAGCAACAAACAGAGGTAAAGTAATTCCTTCAGGGAAAGTTCCAGGAGATTAACTCAAGGACAAGATCTAATCTGAGGGTTCAGCACTCTAGATCACTAGGAAATCCACTCAAGGGCGGAATTCCATCTAGGGTGTATTGCTTTCTCCTTTCCTCAGCTAGTCATCTATTTAAAAAATCATTGTAAATTTATTTATTATAATATATATAGTCATTTTGTATGAACACAGTAAGAGATATATTAAGCTTAAAGTTTGGCTCTTCCTGGAGACATCTCACTATATATCCCAGACTACAGTTCTCAGGCCAGGTTAGTCTTTCCTAACCCCAGTAGGGTCCTTATTCAGTTATTTCTTTTTTGGGTCATGACAGTTTGTTCCATGATCATCCTCTTAACTTATTATACTTTTTATGGCACTTAGCTTGTCCCTTTCCAATGCCAGGGTAGCTTACAGCTTGCCCTGGGTCCATCCAGTCCCTTTGTTGGGACCTTCCTTTTGGGGGTATTAGGAAGTAAAGGCAACTGAGTCTTAAGTCAAGTAAATATGATGGATGCCCAGGAGTAAATATTCTGAGTCAATTAACTCCCATGTTACAAAAACATTGCATGAACTGTCTTCCTGAGCTTATACAAAGAGGACATTGCAAAACCATGCAAGTGACATAAAGGAAAGAGAAAAGCAATATAGGATTATTAGTACTTGATTGAATCGGGTGTGCCTCCAGAGCACTGTTTTGGGAGTAACTTAATAAGCCTAAGTTCCCTGCGGGAGAAGCAAGGACAACCCAATGTTACCCAACAATTAGCCAATGGTAGTTTGTTTTCCACCTTATACAGGATTTCGAATGTGTTCTCTCTGAAAGAAAAATGATGATTCTTTTCATCCACCTATTTCACTGACAAGTTTTCCTCTTCCTAACTCTTTACGTCCTTGAACTTGTCCCCTTCTTCCTCCCTTCACTCCCTCGGTGATGCCATCCAGTCTCCAAGCCTTAAATATTTATATGCTGATGACTCTCAAATGTTCTTTTAAACTGGTCAGTCATCCCGCCTGACCTTCAGGTTGAGTCATCATTTTTGTTCCAATATACAATAAACATTTAGTATTCCAATGACAGTGTTCGTGATTGTCCTCTTATAGGTCAATGGCAGCTCCTTTCTTCCTGCTGTCCAATCCCCAAAGCATGGTGACTTCCATGACTTCTTCGCTATGAGCACACTTCAAGATGCAAACCAAGTCAGCCAGTCCTTCTGGCTGCCTTCCCCACCTGGAAAACTGCAACAGCTCCCTGATTCTGCCCTTCCTTTCTCTCCTCTAGCAATCAAAATAATCACAGAAGGGGCAACTCAATTCACCATCAACTCTCCAACCCAAATTCACCAGTGATTTCTTTCTTTCTTTCTTTCTTTCTTTCTTTCTTTCTTTCTTTCTTTCTTCCTTCCTTCCTTCCTTCCTTTCTTCCTTTCTTTGAAACTACTCCTGGCTCTGTGCACAAGGGGCATTCCTGGCAGTACTCAAGACCTGGTGGTGCACTTGCAGTGCAAGAGATCATACCTGAATTGGTCACGTGCAGGTCTAGCAACCTTACCTTCTGTAATATCTCTCTAGTCCAAATGTTCTGATATTAATGGTGATAATAATTGCATAACTGAATTATAATATTAAAACCTATTGAATGACATATATAGAATGAGTGGTAAGGAATGCAACCAGTATCTCAGCAATGCTGTTTTTAATGTTATCGAATCCCTATTTCAGCCTCATCTACTCCTGTTTAGTGCTTGTCCTCTCTAGTCACACTGGCCTTCCTTTGGCTTCAGAGCCTTGGTGCTGGCTCCATGCCTAAGAGGTACATCCTCTTGCTAACCGTGGAGTTCACCTCCTTCCAGTCCCCTTCTCAATGAGCTAGACCCTGCAAACCCTCTTATCCTTGCATTCCTGATTTTCTAAATCACGTTCCCTCTCTCTTTTCTAACATACATATTTGGCTAGTTTCTCATAACTCCCTTCTCCTGTAACGCCCCAAATATAAGGGCAGGGGGATGGGTCTGTTTTGTTTATTGGTTGATCCCTATGTGCTTAGGAGAGTGCCTTGCATAGGGTGAATACTGATAAACACACATCGAATCCGATATTATTGAAGAAATAAGTTGTAAAGATTTCAGATGTAATTAAAGATTCAAAACATAAAAGCACAAGTCTTCTGCTTCCTGTTTACATATTAGAAAGGAAGAGATTTTTGACTTCTATTCTATTGGGCTGGAGCGATAGCAGGGCTGGAGCTATAGCACAGCTGGTAGGGCATTTGCCTTGCACGAGGCTGACCCATGTTCGATTCCTCTGCCCCTCTCGGAGAGCCCACCAAGCTACCGAGAGTATCTCATTCGCATGGCAAAACCTGACGTATTCGATATGCCAAACACAGTAACAAGTCTCGCAATGGAGATGCTACTGGGCCTGCTTGAGCAAATCAATGAACAACCGGAGGACAGTGCTACAGTGCTCTACTTCTATTGGTTGTATTCTTTTCTTTTCTTTTTCTATTGTAATTTATTTCATTACAATTTTTGGTTTTTGGGCCACACCCGGCAATGCTCAGGGATTACTCCTGGCTCTATGCTCATGGCTCAGGGATTACTCTTGGTGGTGCTTGGGGGACCATATGGGTGCTGAAGATTGAACTCAGGTTGGCTGCATGCAAACACCTTACCCACTGTACAATCAATAACTATGGCCCTGGCTGTATTCTTTTAATTCAGAGGTGATGCACCTTTTTTTGTGTTTTGTATTTTTTTAATATATTTTGCCCACTTCCACCCCAGCTGCTTTTTCAATATTTGTTTCTGAACCACTTGGCAAACTAAGGAGTTGAGCCCTCTTCCAGCCTGCATTGTATAGACTTCTAAAGCCCAGTAGATTAAAAGGTGCCTAATTGCCAAGCTTCAAGACTTGTTCTTTCAATGTTGCATAAAGAGATTATAACGATGAGGAAAACAACCTTGAAAGGCTTTATGAAGGTGAGTTTTGAAGTTGCAGATTTAAAAGAGTGGAGATGGAGGGGGGTTTGTTATTGAAGTAACAATGGAGAGCAAATGAAGATGAAATCCAAGAAACAGCAGTATTTGGAGACTGCAAACAAACGTAATAAGGGGTGAAGGAAAATAAAGGCATTCTTGACTACTATTTGTACTTTTACCTCTTTCTTGGCTTTGAGCGCTCTTAAGCATTTGATCTCCTTTCACAGGAAATTTCTGCCAGTGGAGCTTATATTTTGGCATTGTATGTAAGAAATCTGTGAAGAGCAGATATTTTTTATGGATCATTTTCGTCCTCCTTTAGCAACGATATATCAGTCTCAAGGTTTGGGAGATGGTGGGGATAAAGCCACACCATTTATTACTAAGCCCTAGAATGCCAATGGTTGAAAGAGTAGTAGGGCAGGGTCTTTGGAAGTCCCTGTTTCTGGATGGTTGGTTTTAGAAGTTGGCCTAGAGCTGGGGTTGTCGACAGTGTTCTATCTGGCTACTACTTGATTTCATATCATCAAAGTTCAAAGTAACCTCTTTTTTCCAGTAACAAAAGAATGCTATGAACTATTATCCAGCTGTCCATCGTGAACACTTTCCTCCTGTGTTTCATGAACACTCTCCGTCTGCGGCCAAGTGATGGATTATGTTTGACATTCTGTCATTGACCTACAAGGACTTTTGCCATATGTTCTAGCTCTTCCCTTGAAGATACAGGAGGCGGAGGGCATATTCGCGTCTCTGGCCACTAAGCAGAAATGTGTCAGGGATTTTGCTTTCTCAGCTGGAACATCTCCCTTGGCAAGCCATTTCCCCGTATTTTAGGAAAGCATCACCGTCAAATACAAGAAGCCCTGTTTATAACTCATTTGATTGTTTATACTTTATATCAGTATTGTAGAGATGTTTTGAAATGATGCTGCAAAATGAAGATGTCTCTGACTCCTTTGCACACCCTGATCAATCCAACTTGAAGTCCTTCCAAGAGTGAGGTCCAACCAAAGCCTGTTCTTAGGCAGGTTATTAACTCTTTCAGTACTTTCATTTCTCCACTCGCCAATTTTTTATCAGTGAGAACTTTCTTTCCTTATAGCAGGTAGTAGGCATAAGGACCACAGTCGGAAGCAAGCAGAAGTACTTTAATTGAAAGTGATCAGATGCAGGGAGGCAGCACCCTTTGCCCAAATTCAACCAACAGTCTTGGAAACACAGTAGATCCCAGCTGGAAACTTACAAGTTTTTTCTCTAAGACCATTTTAGTGCTAACATTTTGCACTTAATTTTATTTTTTTTTTTGGTGGTGGGGATGGTGGTGAGGCATGGTCCACACTCAGTGGTGCTCAGGAACTACTCTGGGCAGTGCTTGGAAGACCATAGGCAGTGTTCAGAGATTGAACTGGAGTTGGCCACATGCAAGACAAGTCCTCTCTCTCCCCCCAGTTTTAACACTTTTTGTTCTTCCCTGAATTCCAGCAGCCACCATTAAACTTCAAATATCTCTCTTCACCATAATAGCAAGTTCTTTTTCCTGGACCTTACACTTTTCCATCACCAAATCTGTCTAGAGAATTGTAAACACACTCTTCTGCCTCCTCTTTGATATCAGTTTTCAAAAATTGCCATCTACTTCAAAAGTGAGCTGAGATTGTGTTGGGCCTTCCCTTACCCACCGGATTTCTTGCCAGGGTCCCAAATGGTATGGGGCTGAGTTGGTTTTATGCTGAAGAAAGAGGTCGCACCTGAATGCATCCATCTCCAAAGAAACGGCCACAACAGATGGTGAAACGGGTATAGACCAGGTGGGGTCATTGTGCAATGATCATCTGACGGCCGTTGGGTTAATTTGGCATGCCTCTCTCTCATTATCCTTAGCAACTGGACCCTCCGTTCCTCTTTTTAAGCCTGGGTTTATATTTTCCACGTAAACCATCAAAACAAGTCCATCTGTGAGCTGGAAGCGCTCCCTGCTGAAATCCAACCACAGGGTAAACCCTAATTTACTCCCTTCTAGTTCTTAGGACCCTGAAGGGTGGGGCTTTGGCCCTGCTCCGCAATTTCTTTCTCTGGTTACTGCTTGTCATCCCAGACTGGGATCAACCCTGTTCCTCTTTTCTGAGTTTATTGACACAAAGAACTACCTTTTAAGTTCTTTTTTCTGGACCTAATACTTTCAAGCTAAAATGCTTAGTGGCATCGTTTCCAAGAATCGGAGATGGTGACATTTCAAGCCTTTCACTTTCAAAGGTCCTCTTCTAGAGTTTGTGTACAACAGAGTTGGATTCTGAGAATATTCCAGCGGGCACTAAAGCTACAATGCACTCCAAGCCTGCCTCTTTCTTCTTAGTTTGTTTCCTAAGCTAGATTTGCTCCTTATAAATGAAAAAGAAAGAAAGAAAGAAAGAAAGAAAGAAAGAAAGAAAGAAAGAAAGAAAGAAAGAAAAGCCCAAAAACCAAAAAAAAAAAACCAACCTCGCTGTTCTGTTCAATGCTCATCCCACATTTGATACTAGGATAACATTTTCTTTTCATTTTTCTGACATGCTCCCAGGATACCGTTCTCTTCTTTTCTTCTTCTTCTCATTGTTGTTTGCTTTTATTTGGGGGATCATATCTGGCAGTGTTCAGGACTTACTCCTGACTTCGCACTCAGGGATCATTCCTGGGGGGTTTGGGGAACCAAAAGAGGTGCCGAGGATTGGACTCTGGATGGTTGCATACAAGTAAGCACCTTACCTGCTATACTATTGTTCTTGCCACTCTTCATTGTCTTGCTCAAAAAGCAGTGGCCTATTGGAGAGCGAAGGCCAGCTAGTAGCTCAGAGAACCGTATACCTAAATGATTGAGTCACGCTGTTTTGCCCATCTCTGGGTTTCCAAGTGGACAGTCCAAGCCATGGTTTCTCTTCCCCGTGAAAGCCTGTTTGTCCACCTCGTGGTGTCCACATTGGCAGCACCAACCCTTCAGTCAGCTCAGGCAATTTCCCCACAGAGTTCTTTTTTGTCTCTTTCTGGAGCTCTACACCTGACATTTACACAATGTTGTAAGTCAATGATACCTCCAAAAGAAAGCCCCCACTCCAGCAATGGAAACTTAAGGAGCTTTTCATTATTTTCATTTGGAAGAAACTTTGAAGGGTTTTGAGAAATGACAGCATAATCTTAAATTTACATTAATCACAATGCTGAGTATATAAAATATTCTCTTCCATGATGCATTTTGTACCTTTCTCCATTAAAAGCATAACAAGCATATTTGTTGTGGGCTATTTGTGAAACTACCATTTACAAAATGTGCTCTCTTATAAATGTGAACCAAATAAAGCTGAAAAATACTGCTTGGATTATTTGTGTATTTTGATGATTAAATAAATGAGCTAAGATGCTGACAACACTTAGAGTAGCTGGTACAGAGAACACCAAGAATGATAATGCAAGAACCCTTTTCCTATTCCCATCCTACTTTTTTTTTAATGCCTTTAACTCAATTAAAAAAATAGATTTCTATTTTCTCTAACATTGGGGGCATGCGTTATGATGGTAAAAAGTCCTGAGCCTCTCTGACCATACCTCAGGCTGTGAAAATTTTCCTGAGTTTTAATACAACTCCAGACAAGTTCAAGATCAGTGTTTGCCCTCCAGTGTTGGAGAAACCAAACTTCCTTCATCTGTGCACCTTAGATCTTTGTGTGATTTTGATAGCCTGAATGTGGTACTTTCTTTTTGCCAAGTGCTACTGCATGCTAAGTACTTTTTGTGCTAAGTATTTTAATAACCTAAATGATGCACTTCTGTGTGCTAAGTACTTCTGCATGTTAAGTACTCCTATATACTTCTAAGTATTTTCAGAGCCTGAGTGATGTACTTCGGTATGCTAAGCCCTTCTGCATGCTAATTAGACTTTACGTTATTCAAATCACTGTGTGTGTGTGTGTGTGTGTGGTGTGTGTGTGTGTGTGTGTGTGTGTGTGTGTGTGTGTGTGTGTTGTGGGGTTGTGAATGCAGGGCATGGAGTCTCAAACTATAGAATCTCCTTGCATTTCTTTTATCCTCTGAGAGCTTCCTCTACTGGGGAACTGCTTTCAGATCAGCAAATGCAGTCTCCACATCTGGGTCCTCCCTGCTGTCGGGAACATAAATTACGTGCTCGAGTCCCGTAAATGTTTCGGGGTGGGAGGGGGGGTCCTCAGAGGCTGGCCAGGGTGTTTCAATACCTACAGCTGCGCCTGATGCAGTGCCCCAGAACTGGGTCTCGCTGACGTCAGATTGAGCTGATGTGCACCAGATTGGCCTGTCGTACCAGTAAAGCTGAGTCCTCCCACTTCCCCTCCTGCCCTGGAGCTTGCCAGAATGCTGGAGACCATTATGAACTCAGTTGTCATCTGATCCCCAGCTGGCTGCTGACTCTGAAGCTGTCTTTTATCGCCTGCCAAAAGTGTAAAGCTACAGACATTTCTCTTTCTCACAGATCTTTGCCTCTAGTTCTTACTTTTCTCATTTTCTGGGTAGTTCCAAATAATTCCCCAGTCTGAGTCTGTGTGCCACCAACGGGAAGTTGACCCAACTAGAATATTACCCCACGTGCCTTCTGCTTGAACTTCACTTGGTAAGAGATGGAGGAAGTGTTGGAGGTGGGCTGTGGCTTTGTTGACTTCAAATATTATGTCCTGAGTTTGATGTGGCTTGAACGTCGGAGATTTCCGAGATTTGTGCGTATGCTTGCAAGCTGTGGTCTATTTTGTGGAACTGTACCTCAAAAACTGTCTCGCTGTGCAATTAGATGAGTCCCTGTACTGAATTAAAATCCACACAAATTAAACTGTAAATTTAATGGTAGAATGCCATCAATCGGATTTTATAGCAGCTTTATAATCTGAGGAGGACAGTAAGATAAATTCTGAGGTGATGTACTTTCTCACCAGAATATTCTTAGCACACCACTTCTTATGGAAATGTAAAGTATGCCCGAGGACTACCATTGATGATCCGATATTAAACGTTTGAAAGTTACTAGGATGATTAGTAAACTTACTCAGATGATCATTTCATGTCTATGCAGAAGTTGAGTTGTTGCATTATACCCCCAAAAGCTAAAATAATGTATGTCAATTATAGTGCAGCTGAAAGAAAAAGAACCTTCGACGCATGTTCTCAATATACTGATTTTGTTTTATTTGGGGACACCCTAAGTAGTTCTCAGGGGGGCTAGAGCCACTTCCTGTGGTAAAATGCACACTGGACAGTTCAATGCTCAGATTCAGTTGTGCTAGAAGCCAGCAGGACCACCCTAGAAGTGCTCAGAGGTCACTAGGGCTGCATCTGGTGGTTTGGGGGTGGGGGGGACAATGTACCATGGATGCTGGAAGGCAGCTCAGGGTCTCCACATGCCAGGAACACACTCTAGCCCTTGAAACCCACTCCCTACCCCTGTATTTTCTTTTTTAAATACCATAAAAAATACTCTCAGCCTATGATGTCAAGAGAGGGGTGCGGCAGGGTGATACCATTTCACCGAAACTCTTCAGTGCCACCCTCGAGAACATCATGCGACGACTGGAATGGGAAGGAATGGGAGTGAAGATAGATGGTTGGCAACTACACCACCTCCGCTTTGCTGATGACATTGTTTTAATAACATCAAACATCAGCCAAGCGGCACAAATGCTGGCCGACTTTGACCGTGAGTGTGGAAAGGTAGGACTACAGCTGAATCTTACGAAGACAATGTTTATGAGAAACAGCCTTGTTCCTGACGCCCCATTCGCTCTCAATGGAACGACCATCTCCGAATGCAACAGCTATGTGTACCTAGGTCGAGAGGTCAACATGACAAATGACCTGGCACCCGAGCTGCGCAGGAGGAAGAGAGCGGCTTGGAACGCCTTCAAGAACGTCGAAGAAATAGCTAAGAGGACGAAGAACCTCCGGCTCCGGGCACATCTCTTTGATTCCACTGTTCTTCCTGCATTAACATATGCCTCAGAGACCTGGGCCCTACGCAAACAAGATGAGAACGCCATTCAGGTCTCCCAAAGAAGAATAGAAAGAGCTATGCTTGGAATATCACGTTTCACTCAAATGAGAGAAAGAATCCGGAGTTCTGACATCCGTCGACGATCAAGGATCAGGGACGCTGTCTCATATGCCAAGGTGTCGAAAATCAGATGGGCTGGTCACGTAATGAGATTTAAAGACGACCGTTGGAGTAGAGCTGTTACTGATGGATTCCATGGGATGTCAAGAGACCGCGTGGCCGCCCACCTACCAGATGGTCAGACTTCTTTGTCAAGATCATGAACGATCGGTTTGAGGCCCTCCATGTTCCCGGAGCGAAGAGATGCCATTGGGCTACACTAGCACGCGACAGGGACAAATGGAGACGTTACTGGCGCCCGCTCGAGCAAATCGACGACTAATGGGAAGTTAAGTGAAGTGATAAGTGAAAAAAAATACTCGAGCGGGCCCAGTAACATCTCCAGGGCTGGAGCGATAGCACAGCGGGTAGGGCGTCTGCCTTGCACGCAGCCAACATGGCCGACCCGAGTTCGATTCCTCCGCCCCTCTCGGAGAGCCCGGCAAGCTACCGAGAGTATTCGATATGCCAGACACAGTAACTGTTGTTACTGTCTCCAATGGAGATGTTACTGGGCCCGCTCGAGCAAATCGACGATCAACGGGAGGGCCTTTACTTTACCTTTACTTACTTACTTATAAAAAATAAGGAATCATTCCATTCTCTATAGATCCATTATGTTTGTGTGTATAAGTAAAATAATTTAGGGGCTGAAGCACCAACCTTGCATGTGAAAGGTCCCAAGTTTGATTCCTGGCACCACATCCCCTCCTCCTCCAGTTCCTATGGCACTCCCTGGTACAGCCCTGGTGTCCCCCAAGTACCTGAAGGTATGCCTTCAGGTATGGCTCTGGTGGTCCATAGCACTGCTGGCTCTGGGTACTTAACTGTTAGGCCTATGGAGAAGGTGGCCTTTGATCACTGAGTCACCTAACCACCCTTCCACAAAAATAATCCTGGTTCTTAGAGAGAGAATGGCTGGGATCAAGGCAAGGGGAGATACAAGACGCTCAGTCAAGAGACTCCTGGATTAGTGTAAGGGAAGTTCAAGCTCGGCAGAATGACAGCAGAGTAAGAGAAAAGAAAGATTTCAGAGGTTGAACTGAGCCCTGGCAAATGGTTAACAGTGGATAGTAGAACCCCTTAAGTTGCCTCCCTCCCCGATCTTTGTACAAAAGAAGCTATGCTTATAGATTATAGATTGCTGAGGCCAAACCTGCAGGGATAGAGTTCAAATCATGACTCTGTGTGCATTGTACCTCTGAGGGTATTTGGAAGCGGGGTGCAAGGCAGAAGTTAATGAAGTGGACAGTGGTGATGTGGAAGGACTTTTATGCCCACCACCTGTTCTCTTGCTTTTGTCCAGGCTCACCCCCCCCCCACCTTTCTTTTTAATCAACCCTCAAATCCTTCCTGAAAACTCATTCCTACAAAGGTAATTACTGATACCTGTGGCTTTATTTGAGCTGCCTTTCCCCCATTTCCCAGCCCCCACATACCTTGAATTTTTGTTTTCCTTTTCCTTTTTTGGCTTTTTGGGTCACACCCAGCGATGCTCAGTGGTTAATCCTGGCTTTGCACTCAGGATTTACTTGGGGGGACAATATGGGATGCCGGGGATCAAACCTGGGTCAAAGCAAATGCCCTAACTGCTGTGGTGTTGCTCTAGCCCCTAATTTTTGTTTTTGAAGTGCAATAGGATAAATATTAGGGCACTAGCATGGATCATTGAATCAGTTTTTTCAATTACTTTAAAGAAACGGGTCTATTTGTATAGCCTGTGTGGGCTGTGTCCATCTTCCCTCTCTGTTTTCATCCTTATTCTTTTCAAGAATTTTCTTTGCACTCTTTGCCTATCAGCACCATCTCTTTCTCTTTCTCTCATTCACTCTTCCTCTGTCTGTCTGTCTGTCTGTCTGTCTGTCTCTCTCTCTCTCTCTCTCTATATATATATATATATATATATAAATTTTTGGGTTACACCCAGCTGTGCTCAGAGCTTACTCAGAGGTCCCTCCCGGAGATGCTCAGGGGACTAGATGCAGTGCCAGAGATAAAATCGGGCAGGGTTCAACCACATATAAGGCAAGTACCTTACCCACACTGTCCTATCTTTCTGGCCCCAGCTGTCTTAATTTTGGATTTCAGCTCTGCAGCCCTCAGAATCTTGTTCTCTTCAACAATAATTAGGGGATAATGTCAATGCAAATAGATTCAGTGTCTTTCGTATGATAGATTATTGATTACTTTCCCCCACTGCCCATTCACGGACCTCATGATCCAGAGTCCTCGGCCAGTAACTCTCAGACATACTCAGTTTTGATAGGCAAGCATAAAAGTACCATCACAGTGGATTTGGAGGTATAACTCTCATCTCTTATATCTTCTTTATTTGTCAACTACTTGAGGATGTACCATCTTTGAGAAATGGGCAAAGTGTCACCTAATTCTTAGTGTATATCATCAGATACAATAATGATTCAGGAAGAAAGCGTGGCTAACTTTGCAAAACTCCATCCCCACCAGGAGAAAAGCAATTCAAAAAGTATAGCCTACTAATCACCAATCACAAAAGCCCTTGTTTATGCAAACTGGCCCCTTTGTTTGAAGAGTATAGCTATCTCTATCTGTTGAGCAAATTAACCCACATGATTTATATCTATGACTAATATGCTTGTTTGTCTACACCAGTTAACAAGGATCCAGCCTCCACTTCCATTTACAGAGCTTAAGTCCCTCCTATGAGCCAGAGAGAGTGTACCAGGAACAGAACAAGACAGAGCCCAATGGAGTCCTTACTCTGTTGAAGGAAATGCTACTCAAACATCTTAAAACAGAGCTAAGTGTCTGATTTATAATTGTGGTAAGGTAGACAAAAAACAATTAGAGGCTGCTCTGTGAACTGATGTGGGAGATCAGATCTCCCACTGTAAGGGGAAGTCAGGGATGTTGGGGCGGGGGTGGGGGGGAGACTTAAGAGGAAATGTCTAATAAGCACAGAACAAGAAAGCTGAAAGGCAATTCCTGGGAAGAAGAGAGGTATTCAGAAGTGAATTTTTCCTCATTTCTCAGTGCTGGTGGTGGTGTCAAGATCTGATTCAGTCAAACTAGTTTCAGCGTCAGGAACTTGTGAGTGTTCTAAAAGTGGAGTCTGCAAGGAACTTCCCAAGGAGAAGAAACCCTCTCAGACAACCTTCAGTAGACTATAAAGATAGTCAAGATCTCTATTTTCTTTGTCAAGGGTATACACAGGCAACTCAACCTACTGTGTTTTATGGATAAGTTGCTTCAAGGTTACTGTTTTACCAGTTCACGAACTCATTCTGTCCTTCATTTACTGAGAAGTTAGGTAGAAATCCCATTTTACGTCCAGGGAAACTAAGGGCTATGGAGAGTAAGTGACCTGCCCAAGGTCACGGCTGTACCAACCCTCGTCCATCTGACTTGAAAGTCCAGGATCATTCAGCTACATCAAGCTTCTTAGTTGTCAGCAGATTATTAGTGACTGCTGTCCTTTTCAGGGGCACTTTGAACATCAAAGAAAACAATTTAAGAGTGGCAATGAGTCCTAGGACGAGAGGACAAATCTAAGTAGAGTCTATAATGTTCGCATTAAAAAAATTGTTATTTAGCAAAGATGATTGTGACTCATGAACAGCTCCATGATTTAACTGTTGGAATCCATGGATGTTGCTTTCTGGTTTTCTGAGTTTTACCAACAGAGAGGTAAAAGGGAAGTTAGCACAGTTAAGAAGTTTCACAAATTAGCTGACCCTTGAAAATGTGAGTGAAAAACCATACACTCAGAGGGTGACAGAGAAGTAGTTGAGTGTGTGTGAACACCCTCAAGTTCCCAGGCAACTTCCTGTCTTCATACAATTGACATTCGTTTCAAGCAAACGAACATTTACAAAGCACTAATGCATTATTGAATTTGATCCTTTCCATGAGAAGTCACATTCAAACCACTCGAGAACACCAAAGAGAACTCAAGAAACGTCTTGGAAACAGTTTAGTCATTGAGAAATCGTATCAGAAGTATTTCAGGATCATTTTTTTTTCAACTTCATGGGAAAAACTCAAGTGACCCCAAAAACTCAAGTGACTTCCTTCTTTGGAAGGAGATCAAGAAACAAATAAATAGGCTCTTCATGTGCCTCCTGACTGGTGGGAGTGACAGGAATGGAAATCTGCATCAGGCTTCATTTCTCACACTTTGTGCATTGGCTTTCTCTGGGATTGGGGGAAGGGGATGAATTTTTGAGAAGAAGGAAGCTGACTAGCTTTATTAAACTCTGCAGAATGGTGACTTAGCTAGACACTCCAACCTGGCATAAGCTTTTGTCCATTCCTAATTCCTCATTGGCTTCTTAGCTTCTTAAATGCTTTTTTTTTTCTTTTTGAGTCACATCTGGCGATGCACATGGGTTACTCCTGGCTCTGCACTCAGGAATTACTTCTGGCAGTGCCAGGAGTAATATGGGACCATATGGGATGCTGGGAATCGAACTGGGGTCAGCTGCGTGCAAGGCAGACACCCTACCTGCTGTGCTGTCGCTCCACCACACCACTTTAGATGTTTTGCACCTGTAAACTGTGCCCTCCTCCTCCTCCTCCCTCCCACCTCCCTTCCTTGGACCCTCTGAAATGTCAATTAGAAGTCTCCCTGGCCTATCTATGCCTTCTGCTCTATTGTTCATACCCTCCCTCCATTCCCAATAGGAGATACAAGCAGGTTGAGTCTTTGCTGAAAACCTGCACCAGTTTCCTGTTCATGGTGGAAGAAAGTCCAGGCTGCGTAAGCCTGGCCTAGGAGCTGACCTCTGCCGACCTCCTCCGTGTCATTTCCTGCCTCATAAAGACCTTCTGCCCCAGGTACTTGTTGTTCCAGCAATGTTGAAGCGTTTATGGTGCCCAGCGGGTCTGATCTCATGGACTGGAGCAGGTTGCATGGGGCCCCAAGCTTAGGAGTCCCCGCTTGATTTCATGCTCTGCTGCTAGCCGAATGCCTCTGTTAGAAATTCTTGGTAACTAACGTATGCACTGGGGACCCCTTGCCATTCTCTTCTGGGCTCAGCACATTTTATCATTGCTCTTATTGCCCTGGTATCCTCCTCCATGTGCTCTCCGCCCTGCCTGTGCTTCCCTTCTCCTTGGTGAGCACTTTGTGATCTTTCAAACCTGATTTGAATCCCACTCTGCCAGTGAAATCCCCCCTTCGCCTCTGAGCGTGCAAATCACTTCCTCTTCTGTATTAGCTCTTTATGCTATCTAGCTACCTATTAGAGTCATTCCAGGCTGCATTAATCACTTTCTGTCTCCCTCTGCCCACCTTTGAACTCCCTGAGTACACGTTTCATGCAGGAACCAGGCAGAGAAGTATGCTGGGCAGGAACTCTGGAGCCAAGCTATCTGCCTGGGCGTGACGGTGGATAAGTCCCCTGGTCTCTCTGTCTGAGTGTTCTGACTTTAGGAGAGAAGAATAATAGGAACTGCCACAAAGAGCACTTGCTGGGAGACTCGAATTCGATAATCCCCGTGAGTGCTTGGCGTCGGGCCTGGCACAGAATAAATGCTCAATGAATGTTTCCTGTTCTTGGAGAGCCTCCCTCCCCTGCCGTGTTCCTGGAATCTAGTACAGTGGCTAGGACATCTGTTCTTGAACACTCATGGAATACCTGCTGTGCACCAGACTGCGGATGGCCTGGGAGATGGAATGAAATAAAACATAGCTCAGTGCTATCAGAGGGTTTACACTTAATCAGGGAGTGAGACCACCCACCCACACCCATGGCCCAGCTCAGCAATGACGAAGTTCAATCTACCTCATTAGCACAGAGGGGGGAATCGGTTGGCCATGGAGTTGGGTGTGAGCTTGAGCTGAACCAGTTAATGAAGAAAGGAAGAGATGACAACACATCAGGCCTGTGCAAGGGATGGGATGACTTATTTAGGCAATTCCGTGTCATTCTGTGTGGCTCACACAAGTGGTGTTGAGGGACCATCTAAGAGACTAGAGAGGGGCCGGAGTGATAGCACAGTGGGTAGGGCATTTACCTCGCACACGGCTGACCCAGGTTCGATTCCCAGCATCCTATATGGTTCCCTGAGCACCGCCAGGAGTAATTACTGAGTGCAGAGCCAAGAGTAATCCCTGTGCATCGCTGGGTGTGACCCTAAAAGCGCGCGCGCATGCGCCAAAAAGAGAGAGAGAGAGAGAGAGAGAGAGAGAGAGAGAGAGAGAGACAGAGACAGAGACAGAGACACAGAGACACAGAGAGGGAGACAGAGAGAGAGAGAGAGAGGCAGGCAGGATCAGCACATAGATTTGAACTCTAGTCGTGGGGTGCATTGAGAAGGATTCTAGAACAGGTCCCATCTCTGTAAGAAGCAGGGACAGGGAGTAATTGTTCCACGTGTCTTAGGCACAGGGGAGAGGCGTAGGAGCCCTCATGGTCACCCCTCCCATGACAGAGAGATCATGTTGGGGCTCATGTGCTCTATTAAGGCAGTCGGGTTTCTATCCTGAGCTAAAGGGAGTAAATGAAAGATTCGAAGCATGGGAATGACACCGATCAGATTACTAATAGATGTTCCTGAATGCTTGTCGAATTGCGGTGGCCATGATCCCCCACCTTACCTATTAATCATTCTGTGTATCAAATAGCACCCAAGTGATCTCAGCCCAGCAAATGAAACATGTGTAACCGAGCCTGTCATGCTCAGAGGCACTCTGCTAAGTGCTGACAGACTTTAGCCACATCTAAAGGTGCTTTGCATGCTCCTGTGGTGAGCCTGACACAGTCTGCTCACAGCCCAGCTTCAAATGGAGGATTAAAGTGGTATTAATAATTCATCCAGCTATTCTGTTTCATGCTAGGGGCTGAATGGATCCCACAAGGAAGAGATCCGGGGGGCTGGGGACTGTGAACCTTTAACCATCCTGCTGGTTGCGAATCAAACAGGAAGGAAAGGATGAGAAAGAAAGCAGATCGCCATGTTTTTAAATATACACATACGGAGGTATGTTTTTGTTAACATTTCTAAAAGGTATTTCATTTATAATTTTTTAAAAAAGGCTAGTTAGTTAGCTTTCTACACAGTCAGCCCTGGTTCAGTCCTTGGGACCACATAGAGTGCCCCCAAGCATGGACAGGAGGAACCCCTGAGCACAGAGCCAGGAGTAGACCCTGAGCACTACACCCCCAAATTGATCTATCTATACACAAACACACACATATATATGTATATATATGTTAACAAAAACATGTATATGCACATATATGTATATAAAACTGTAGATATTCAACAATTTTTGTTCCTAGCAACCTCCCTTTGTGTATTCTTTTGACTTGTCAAAAATCTTTTTGGGGGGCTGGAGCAATAGCACAGTGGGTAGGGCGTTTGCCTTGCACGTGGCCGACCCGGGTTCGATTCCCAGCATCCCATATGGTCCTCTGAGCACCGCCAGGGGTAATTCCTGAGCGCAGATCCAGGAGTAACCCCTGTGCATTGCCGGGTGTGACCCAAAAAGCAAAAAAAAAAAAATCTTTTTGGGTCCAAAAGCTGGAGTGCATGCCTTGCATGAGGGTGCCCAGGCTTGATGCCCAGCACTATATGATGAGAAACTGTGAAATACTCCAAGGTCAGGAACACATTTAATGTAACAACTCTAGGCATATATTTTTATTCTTTCTTGATTCCGAAGGGATTTATGACAGTACTGAACAATGCAAACACCATGGCCAGGAAATATAATTTTAAATAACTATGACAGATGGGCGAAGGGAATTTGAATGTAAGAAAATTCAATGTAACTCACGTGTGGGATTCTTGTACAACGAATAAGGAAGTGTGTGCCTTGCCAGCAAGATACTCAAGCCAAGCAATGGTAGAGTTCGCTAGTAAAAGGAAACCGGAAGTTGGTGACATTTCTGATTTCATTATTATAGAAGGCAAGACTAAAAGCAGATCTTGGAGATGCAGCGTAGGAAGCAACAGTGAAAATCTGCAGGCAAAACGAAACCTGCAGCCACAACTCACAAAGCAGTTCACTTTGATTTGTCTTTTTGTTTTGTCTCAGTGACTTTTTGACATTTCCTCCAGTGACTTCCTCTCATTCTGAGGGCTGACAATGGTCCCAGGTCAGTATGGAAGTGTTCCGTCTTTGTGTAAATATTCTTGTTTGCAGTCACATTTCAGATGTTAAAGGTAAGAGCAAAGGCTTTGGGCCACTATAACTCTTGGGAAATGTTATGTCTATATTACTGAATACATCATTGATACTCAATCCTTGTGAACTGAAAGAAGAAGAAAAGCTTCACAGAACTGGTTGATTCTGACCCCAAAATGCATAACCACTGAAGACTGATGCTTCCGTGGTATCTTTCTCACAGCTTTCAAAACTCAATTCATCGGTTATACAATCGTGTGATCTGAACATTTTGTTCTAAATGCATATAAGTTTTAAGGAGCCTTTTTTGAAAAAGTACATTATGAATAAAAGAATGGCAGCCCAGGAAAAAGCAAGGAGAAGGGACACAGAAATTTCTCGCAATCTCTCCTATCTTGTGCTGCTCCTAATTTGTTGTTTCCTTAATTCAGGCTTTTGCAAAAACAGGAAGACCTCCACTAAGATTCTTCCAAACACCCCAACCTCCTCCTTAGCCTCAGAAAATATTGTTTTAGATCCCTTCCACAAAGACTGTGAAATAGCGTTCCTCAGCAAAGGGGTGGGGGGAGGGGCATATGGCACCCTGGTGGGCCCTCCAGGATATTCCAAGGGGGCCACAGATGAAAATCACAGGAATGGCAGGGTGATGGGAGGGGTTGTGGTGATACAAGTGTAGTGCAGGGGGTCAACCAGTAGTGCAGGGGGCCAGAGAAAGGAAGCAAGTTCAGAAGAGGGCTGTGGTTGGGAAAAGGTTTAGTAAACATTACTCTAGAATACACAAGAGATTTGGAAAGGAAGGATAGTTCACACTTTTTTTGTTTGGATGCTCTGTGTTGGGTTCTCTATTAAGCAATTCAGCTGAGATTATACTATTTGTTAATCACAGAATATATCTAAAGTTTGATCTAAATATATGTAATTTATAACTATGTGGTCATTGTATATCATACGTGTATGTACAATATAAGAACTACAACTAAAAATATATGTATTAGTTCTTAAATAGAAGTTCTTATTTTATTTGGATAAAATGTAATATAAGAATATAGCTTCAGAAATCTGTATCTCTTAAGTTAGCATAATTATAGAACTACATGTAAGTTAAGAAATTAATTATATGCATTAAATATATGGTCTAATTTTGCTGATAGGAATGACTAAATAGATTGCAGTGTATCCACATAATGGATTATAATCAAGTTTAAGAAACTATGAGACATCACCTTCATAATCACTGAAAAATTCTTTTAGTTTAGCTATGATATCGAAGTCTTGAAGGATACACAATCTTTGGTGAAATCCTGGCTTCTCTAGCCATTATCTATATCTTCTGGCAGGCATACCACCTTTCTTGAACCTCAATATTCTTATTCAGAAGATGGAGATAATCATGTCTTTTATTGTATTGCTAAGAATTCATTCATCAGAGGGAAAAAAACGTTTATCGCTGATAAGCCCCCTGCATTGAGTAGGCACTAGTGCAACCATGTTCCACTCTTGGGAATCTCGTTACCCTCAGGCTGGTAAGGGAAAGAGGTCAGGGCTACAAAGGGCGGGGACAGTGGGTGGGACCCTGCTTTTGAGTGGCATTCAGAGAAGCCTCTTGCAGAGGTCGTTTGAAGTGATAGTTAAAGAGTTCGAAGGGCAGCAGGGTAAGTGCGAGGGGGAAAGTGTTTCAGGGAAGGGCAGGCGATGCTGGATGTGCCCAGAAACTGAAAGCGGCCGGGAGTGTGAAAACGAAAAGGAGGGCTTTGTCTGAAAAAGTGGTAATAATAATTGGAAATGATCATTTTGGACAGGAACTGAGTGTTGAAAGTAGATAAAGGGATATACCTTTCAGTATCTGTATTGCAAACCATAAGGCTCAAAAGGAAAGTGGGGGGGAGGGAGAGAGAGAGAGACGGAGACAGAGACAAAGAGGCAGACAGAGACAGAGAGACAGAGACAGAGACAAAGATAGACAGAGACAGAGAGACAAAGAGAGAGAAGTGTCAGCCACAGAGGCAGGCTGGGGGTTGGGTGGTGTGAGGGAAGCTGGGGACATTGATGGCAGGAAGAGTACACTTGTGGAGGGATGGGTGTTGGAACATTATATGACTGAAATCCAATCATGAACAACTTTATAAATGTGTTTATCACTGTGATACAATTTAAAAAATTAAAGTGTTTCTCCTTTGCCCCAAACCCCAAATTCCACTCCTAGGAATAGTGCCTAGAGAATTTTTACCAGTGTCTCCAGGTAAAAAGTAGGCTAAGAGGAGCCCTCCTAAAAGTTGTGTGTGATAGTGAGGGCACCGGAAAAGATCAGAGCCTGCCTGGACCCAGAAAGAAGTTAGTCTGGACCCATTCACACAATGCCATGTTACAAAACTGTGAAAAGAATGAATCGTAGCTACTGGGGTCAACGATGATGAAATCTTATAACCATGACTTTGAGTGGAGAAAAGAAATCACTAAAAAAAATAAATAAATAAAGAATTGCAAAATTCTTTACTAGGCACTTGAAATTATCTTGAGGGCTGGAGCGAGTACAGTGAATAGAACACTTGCCTTGCACACGCTGCCCCAGTTTGGAAACCGAGCATCATGTATGGTTCCCCCAGACACTGCCAGTAGTAAGCCCTGAGCACAGAGCCAGGAGTAACCCTCAAGAGCCACTAAGTAGAGCCCAACCTCACCCACAAGAATAAAATAATCTTGACACCCAACGTTTAAAAATCTTTTTGCAGATGATATTGTATGTAAGGTAAAGGTAAAGGTAAAGGCCCTCCCGTTGATCATCGATTTGCTCGAGCGGGCCCAGTAACGTCTCCATTGGAGACTTTGTTGTTACTGTGTTTGGCATATTGAATACTCTCGGTAGCTTGCCGGGCTCTCCGAATATTGTATGTAAAACGTATTAAAATATGAGACTAGAGTGATAGTACAGTGGGTAAAGACATTTGCCTTGCTTGTAGCTGAACCAGGTTCTATCCTTAACATTGTATATGGTTTCCCCGGCTCTATCCTGAGCCCTGCCAGGAGTGATCTGTGAGCACAGAGCTGGGAGTCAGTCCTGAGCACAGCTGAGTGTGACTCAAAAATAAAAAAGAGTGGGGCTGGAGCGATAGCACAGCGAGTAGGGCATTTGTCTTGAACGTGGCCAACCTGGGTTCAATCCCCAGCATCCTATATGGTCTCCCATGCACTGCCAGGAGTAATTCCTGAGTGCAGAGCCAGGAGTAACCCCTGAGCATTGCTGGGTGTGACCCAAAAAGCAAAAATAAGTAAATAAATTAAATAAAAAGGAGTACATATATTAAATTGGGCCAGAGAGATAGTCCAGCAGGTAAGTCATTGCCTTTCTTGAAATCAACCCTAGTTTGATCCCTGGCTCCACATACCATCTCCTAAACCCCATCAGGAGTGAACCCTGAACACAGAGCCAGGAATAAGCCCTGAGCACAGCCAGGTGTGGTCCTAAAACAAAACATTTTTATATAGATATTTTCCCTTCCTGGCAGTGATCAAACCTAGGGCCTCAAACATGCAAAGCATGTACTCTCATGCTGCGTCACATCCCCGACCCTGAAAACAACTTTTATTTCATTTTTTTAAAATTGTCTTATTTTTGATTTTGAGTCCAAACAGAACACCCAGTAGTCCCTGGGGTTACTTCCAACTTGGTGCTTGGGGGGTGACTCCTGGAGGTGGTTGGGGCCGACCATGAGGTGCCAGGCACCCAACTCAGGCCTTGAGCACGTAGAATGTGCTTCTCCTTGATTGAACTCTCTCTCCTGCTCTCAAAAGTATTTTCAATGGCAAAGAAACAGAAATGTTCACGTCTAGCCAGGATGTTGGAAGCGATCATAAGTTTACCCTTTGGCCTGAGACTAGAAAAATGATAGAAATCAATGGTTTTTCAGGAATTGGATGTGGGGCAGTACGGGGCTGGAAAGAAAAGAAGGTGAGCCATGCTCCCATCCCAGCATCCCTGCTGGAGTCTGGGATGCCCTCAGAGCCCGGGGATCTGGAGTGGAGGCATGTGAAGTGGAAATCAGGTGAGAGCAAGTTGCAAGGTGGGGACTGGGCAGAGGCCTGGGGATCTGCTGGTTTCTTCCAGTGAAAGGCGGCACAGCGCTGAGTAAGGAAGAAGAAATTTCAGGGACTGCCGAGCAAGGGGCGGAGCAAACGCTGGACCTCACCCAGTGCTCCAGGTGGTGTGGGGTGGAGGGTGGGGTGCGAGGGAGTGGGACTTTTACTTTCACACGGGAAAGAGGAACTGCCTCTTTCTAGACGGGACATCAGATAGGAACTGCAAAAGTCAAAACATTTCGTGGGGAGTGGGATAGTATAGCTGACATCAAGGCATGGAGAAAACCTCAAAAAGAATATTCTCAAAGTAGGTAGCACTGTCTTTGTTTTCTAGCTTAGGGCATTGAACCCGGCCTACCCATCTGGCATCCTAGATAGTCCCCTGAGCACTGCCTGGAGTGATTCCTGAGTGCAGAGCCAGGAGTCACCCCTGAGTATCACTCCTGGAGGTGCTCTGGGGACCATATGGCATGCCTGGGATTGAACCCAGGTTGGCCACATGCAAAGCAAAAGCCCTACCCACTGTACTACTGCTCTGGCCCTGATGTCACACATTTTCACTGTGGGCCTAAAAGGCTTACTAAATCATTAATGGCAATTTGCATCTATAGTGCCTGGTATCTGTAGCACATAGCACTGCCCTCCCGTTGTTCATCGATTAGCTTGAGCGGGCCCATTAACGTCTCCATTGTGAGACTTGTTACTGTGTTTGGCATATTGAATATGTCACGGGTAGCTTGCCAGGCTTTGCCGTGCGGGCAAGATACTCTTGGTAGCTTGCCAGGCTCTCTGAGAGGGGCGGAGGAATTGAACCTGGGTCGGCTGGGTTGGCCGCATGCAAGGCAAACGCCCTGCCCACTGTGCTATCTCTCCAACCTGGTATCTGAGTAAACAAAAACACAGAAGACATGCAGAGAAGCAGGAGAATGAAGAAGCACAAGCTAGACCCAAACCAGCCACTGCAACAGAAAGAGGAAAGCTTATGATGGAGCTAGAAGAGCTGAATGTCACCTGCAAATCTGGTAGAAAACTTGCGGTAAATCTTTTATTTTTTGTCTTATTTTATTTTTTTGGTTTTGGAGATCACATCTGGTGAAGCTCAGGGATGACTCCTGGCTCTGCACTCAGGAATTGCTCTTGGAAGTGCTCAGGGGACCCTATGGGAAGCTGGGGATCAAACCCTGGTAGGCCGTGTGCAAAACAAACACACTACCCACTGTACTATCATTCTGGTCCCTTGCAGGGGATCTTGGTATTACCTTATTTTATTTATTTTATTATTTTATTATTTATTTATTTATTTATTATTTTTGCTTTTTGGGTCATACCTGGTGATTCACAGGAGTCACTCCTGGCTCTGCACTCAGGAATTACTCCGGGGGACCATATGGAATGCTGGGAATCGAATCCCAGTAGGCCATATGCAAAACAAATGCCCTACCCGCTGTGCTATCACTCTGGCCCTTTGTAGGGGATCTTGGTATTAATTTACCTTTTTTTATTCTTTTTGTTTGTTTGTTTGCTCTTCTCAATGCTGCCATATTGGTGGCTCCTTCAGAGTCAGGGGAATGAGACCCATTGTATTTGCTGGTTTTGGCATATCGAATACACCACGGATAGCTTGCCAGGCTCTGCCGTGCGGGCGGGATACTCTCAGTAGCTTGCCAGGCTCTCCAAGAGGGATAGAGGCTTTTGGGGCGGCCACTAATTGCCTTGTAGGTGTTCCCATGGTTCAAACCATATTTGAACCCTATCAAATATGGTGTGGCAATTCTGGAAGATGGGTATTAAGTGTCTTATAATGTGTCCAGAAAGCATCCTGGAGCGTGGCGGCAGCTGGGTAGTGAAGGTAGTGGAGGTAGTGGAGGTCTGCTGATGAGGTATTTATCTGGTACCAGTAGGGTGGGTCTTTTGTGTGTAATACAATCCCTGGGTCGCCTGCGGTTGGTGGAAGTAGACAGGGCAGGGTAGGGTGGGGCTCCTGGTTTAATCCCTTCGTCACTTGTGGTTGGTGGGAGCAGGCAGAAGATCTCTGTCCCCGGGTCTGTCTGTTGAATCTGGAGTCCAAGGTCTCAGAGTTCCGCTTCTCTTGTTCTGTGGGGCTTCACTTGTGCGTGAGTCTCAGCCCATTTGTCCGAAAGCGTCCTGGAGTGTGGCGGCAGCTGGATAGTGGAGGTAGTGGAGGTAGTGGAGGTCTGCCAGTGAGGTTTTTATCTGGTATTGGTAGGGTGGGTCTTCTAGCACACAACAGGGATGAATGGAGACATTACTGGTGCCTGCTCGAGCAAATCGATGAGTAACAGGATGTCAAGTGTCAAGTGTCATTTTTTTTTTCTTCTTGGGTCATACCTGGTGATGCACAAGGGATGCTCCTGGCCTTGCACTCAGGAATTACTCCTGGTAGTGCTCAGGGGACCATATGGGGTCGATTGCCTCGAGCAGGCCCCAGTAACGTCTCCTTCATCCTAGCCCTGAGATTATATTCAAGGCTCTTTAGGAGAATGAGATCCATCATTTTTACTGGTATTTGGCATAATTGGTATTCTACAGGGAGTTTGCCAGACTCTGCTGTGTGGGCAGGCAACATTCGGTAACCTGCCAGTTTGTCCAAAGTAGGAATGAGATAATAAGATGTCATAATAAGATGTCGCGCGGCTGCAAATGCTTGGAGTTCTCTGCCCTGGAACCTGCGTGACTTTGTCCCTCTGCCAGTACCTTCATGTGTGCGGAGAGTGGTCTCAGAATGGTGGTGGCTGGTCCTGGAGGTCTTTGACTGCCGGAGTCCTGGTCGGGGCGGGGAGGAAAGCTCAACCCGCTCCCCTCCAAGGGGTCCCGGTGAGCAAGGACAGTCAGGCGCGGGGGCAGGAGACTGCACTGTTTTCTTCCAGGAGCTGGTTTTTATAGTCTCTGAGTACTGGGAATCAAACCCGGCTCGGTTGCGTGCAAGGCAAATGCCCTCCCAGCTGTGCTATCAACAGTGACCTCGGACTGAGGTGTTTGGTCTTTTTCAGCCAAGGTAAGCCATAGGCCTTTTCTCTTTCCTTCCTTCCTTCCTTCCTTCCTTCCTTCCTTCCTTCCTTCCTTCTTTCTTTCTTTCTTTCTTTCTTTCTTTCTTTCTTTCTTTCTCTTTATCTCATCCTTTTCCATAGAACAAAGATGTCTGGTAGCACTGCATACCCGAGTGCACTCTGGTTGCCAAATATCTCATTTCTTACTTCTAAATGTCAACCCTTTGACAGTGACTCCTGGCTCTGCACTCAGGAATTACTCCTGGCAGTGCTTGAGGGACCATATGGGATGCTGAGATGGAACCCAGGTTGGCCACATATGAGGCAAGTGCCCTCCCTGCTGCACTATGACTTCACCTCCCCAATCCCCGCCCCCACCCCCAGTATTTGCTTTAAAGAATAGCACACCCGTAAAGGAATGACGAGGTTCAAAGGCAGGATGCCACTATGCATAGTCTTTCCTCTTTATGCATCTACTGGGCAGTTCCACCATCTCCCCCCTTCC
Source organism: Sorex fumeus (assembly GCF_029834395.1). Classification (NCBI taxonomy): domain Eukaryota; kingdom Metazoa; phylum Chordata; class Mammalia; order Eulipotyphla; family Soricidae; genus Sorex; species Sorex fumeus. The sequence continues at coordinate 153,879 of NW_026606068.1, read as the reverse complement.
TGGACACCTGAGTGGCCACTCACCCTCCCTTCTCCTTCTCCTTGAGGGCTTTTGGCTCTTCATTCCATGCATAGAACCTTGCAACCTCTTTCTGTCCGTTTTGTTTATTTGAAATAGTCTAGTTTGCCTTTCACAGCTGAGGAAGAGTCAAGATGCAGAATCCTTTGGTTTTCCTCCCTTCCCTCTGTGATTGTTGTGTGGGTGACTCTCTCTTCTGCCTAGCCACTGTGCTCACAGGGTATTGGCAGGGCACTCCCTGGACACCAGGCTCAAGCTTCAGTTCTCTCTGGTTCTGGTGCTCACCGCGTGTCACACACCTGGCCTAGGGGTTTGTATATCTTTCAGTGCATCAGAGATTTGCACACTCAGTTTTTGGTGTCAGGGATTCCAAGTCGCAGTGCCACTGGAACTGTATTGGCTATATTCCTATTTTTCTGGGGCTGGAGCAATAGACCAGAACATGGCAGACCTGAGTTCGATTCCTTCGCCCCTCTCAAGAGCCCGGCAAGCTACTGAGAGTTTCTCGCCCACACGGCAGAGCCTGACAAGCTACCCGTGACGTATTCGATATGCCAAGCACAGTAACAACAAGTCTCACGATGGAGACGTTACTGGGCCTGCTCGAGAAAATCGATGAACAACGGGAGGACAGTGCTTCATCTTATAAGAACACTTCTTAGGACTAGAAATTCAACATGGATTTTTTATTTTTTATATAGTCTCTGTTTCTTTTTTTTTGTAGGAGTACTGCTATTTATTCAGTCACTGATTAGCTGATTGAATTGGCCATGAACTCCACCTTAATTTTTTTTAATTTTATTTATTTTATATTTATTTATTGAATCACTGTGGGAAAAGTTACTAAGCTTTCAGGTTTAAGTCTTGGTCATACAATAATCAAACACCTTTCCCTTCATCAGTACTCATTTTCACTCATTTTTCATAGTATACCGTCCCCCACCCCTCCAAATGCCTGTGAGGCAGATGATTTCTACTTAACTCTTCTCTACATTGATTACGTTCATTATTTCGACGAAAGATGCACCATTATTGTTTAGAATTTTCCCCCAAACAATCAGAATTGCTCAAAAGGCATTATGAAATATTTTGTTTTCTGTAGCTGGTTATGAGAATCATATAATGTCATGCGGCCATGATTTTGGATTTCTGCAAAGAGCCAGATAATTACGAGATTGGTTTCTCTGTGTCTGGTGTTATGGCTGGAGCGATAGCACAGCGGGTAGGGCGTCTGCCTTGCACGCAGCCAACATGGCCGACCCGAGTTCGATTCCTCCGCCCCTCTCGGAGAGCCCGGCAAGCTACCGAGAGTATTCGATATGCCAGACACAGTAACAACAAAGTCTCCAATGGAGACGTTACTGGGCCCGCTCGAGCAAATCGACGATCAACGGGAGGGCCTTTACCTTTACCTTACCTTTATTTCGACGAAAGATGCACCATTATTGTTTAGAATTTCCCCCCAAACAATCAGAATTGCTCAAAAGGCATTATGAAATATTTTGTTTTCTGTAGCTGGTTATGAGAATCATATAATGTCATGCGGCCATGATTTTGGATTTCTGCAAAGAGCCAGATAATTACGAGATTGGTTTCTCTGTGTCTGGTGTTATGGCTGTGCCGAAGAGCCGCTCGTGGGGGGTAACTCATGTTAGCTTCCCATGAGACTGCAGTTGCCCAGTCACCGCTGGCTCATACCTGGCTTTCCTACAAGCTCTAAGGCGGCGACCACCTTGTTGTCAGGGGGGAAAAAGGCGGAAGGGAGCAACACCCTTTCCCTCCTGGGGTGGGGCATGGCGCTGTAGTTTAAGGCATGGTCCATTCACTTTTCTGCTGCAAGCTTCCAGGCTCTGGATTAAGTCCTTTTGCCTCTGGAGCCATGGCCGTGCCAGAGAGCCGCTCGTGGGGGGCAACTCATGACCTCGGTAGGGCGTGAAGGACAAGCAAGTACCGCTCCCCTTCCCATGAGACTGCAGTTGCCCCGTCACCGCTGGCTCATACCTGGCTTTCCAATAAGCTCTGAGCCAACGGCCATCTTGTATGCAGTCCAGATGCATTTCTGCCAAACGCCGCTGGGTTTCAAGATTTGTTTCTGAGTCTCCGGTATCATGGCTATTAATCAGCTTGATCAGGAGCCAGAGAGGCCGTTTGTGGGCAGTGACTCGGGGTCTCGTTGGGATGGGGAGAAAGAGTCGGCTCCACCCCCATGTGGTGAGGCCCCGTGTGTTTCGTCACTGCAGGCCCAAACCTGACTGTCCAGTGGCCTCTGGATGATGGTGGTCACCAGGCTGCCAGGGGGAACAGGCCAAGGCACGAAACCTATTCCCACCTGGAATGGCCCAGCGCCAGTAACCTACTGCAGGAACGGGGCGCATTTCTGCCAAAAACCTTTGGGTTCTGAGATTTGTTTCTGAGTCTCTGGGATCATGGCCCTTAAGCAGTTCGATCAGGAACAAGAGAAGCCAGGCCTCCAATTATATAGCTGAGCTGGAGGTGGTTTGTGGGTGTGTCTCCCACATACCTAACTTTTGGCCGTTTACTTTCTTGGTAAACCTTGCCCCAAGTTTTTGGGGTTTGGCCAAAGGCACAGCAGCAATTTTGGGGTATCTGAAAGTCTGATGTTGCCATCAGGCTGCTGATGCACTCACCTCACAGGTACAGATTGACCTGCTGGCAGCACCATACCCCCTAGTCTCTGTTTCTCAGGTGAGATTCATTTTTTATTTATACATTATTAACATATTTCCCCTAATGATTTCAATCTATATTTATTTATTTATTTATTTTTAGTTTTTTGGTCACACCCGGCGATGCACAGGGGTTACTCCTGGCTCATGAACTCAGGAATTACTCCTGGCGGTGCACAGTGGACCATATGGGATGCTGGGAATCCAACCCAGGCTGGCCGTGTGCAAGGCAAGCTCCCTACCCGCTATACTATGGCTCCAGCCCCTATGTTTATTTTATTGTATAGACATGTTTATATGAACTGCTTTGAAATCGTTTGGAAGCTAAATTAATCACACCCGGCCTTTTGGAATGGGTGATTACTGATGAATTTTTATTTCCTAAGTATGGGTCATACTGTTTTGTTTATTTGTGTATCTGGTTTTTGTTGTTTTTTTTTAAGTTTGTTTTTTTTTTAATTTTTGGGTTGGTGGTGTCAAGCCCAAACCCTTGACACTTAAGGCTTACTTCTGGCTCTGCACTCAGGAATCACTACTGGTGAGGCACAGGCGACTAAGTGGGGTACTGGGACCAATCCTGGGTCTCTGGCGTCATTGTTATTCTTTTTTTACTCTTCTTATGATTATTAGTTTTTTGTTCCTAAGCTAAATAACTTCTATGCACTCAAAATTGTAAAGCTTGGGCCAGAGAGATAGCACAGGACTTGGCGCTTGCCTTGCACTAGGCCGACACCTGTTCGATCCCTGTCACCAAGTATGGTTCTTTGAGAACTGCCAGGAGTGATCCCTGAGCATCGAGACAGGAGTAAGCCCCGAATACAGCCAAGTGTGGCTTTAAAACTCAAAAACAGAAAATTGGTAGGACCTACATCCTGCAGAGAACATAGCCAATGATGACTCTGCTAAGTGTTGAGTCACCTTTTTGTTTTGGTCCCTGAAGAGGATAGCTTGATTTCGGAAAACCCCTCATCACCCTCATGCCTTATTGCTCAACCCGTGGTTATACCTGGGGCTACTACTAAATTAGGTGCAGGTTAACACACTCATTTAAAGATGCAGCAAATTCCATATGACCCCACAATACCACTTCTGCGAATTCCCAAGGGTGCAAAAAAAGCACAGTAGAAATGACATTTGCACCTCTATGTTCACTGCAGCACTGTTCATAATAGCCAGAACCTGGAAACATCCCTAGTGCCTGATAACAGATGACTGGTTAAAGAAACTATGGTACATCTACACAATGGAATACTATGCAGCTGTTAAGAAAGATGAAGTCATGAAATTTGCTTATAAATGGATGGTCATGGAAAGTATCATGCTAAGTGAAATGAGTCAGAAAGAGAGGGACCTACATAGAATGACTGCACTCATTTGTGGAATATAAAATAACACAATATGAGACTGACACGCAAGGACAGTAGACACAAGGGCCAGGAAAATTGCTTCATAGTTGGAATATGCCTCATGAGCTGGAGGAGAAGGCAGCTGGAATAGAGAAGGGATCACTAAGTCAATGATGGTTGGACGAATTGTTCAGGGTGGGAGATGTGTGGTGAAAGTAGATAAAGGATCAAATGTGATAGCCTCTCAGTATCTATATTGCAAACCATGATGCCCCAAAGTAGAGAGAAAGTATGGGGGAAATTGTCTGCCATAGAGGCAGGGAGAGGGCTGGGAAGGGGGGGGATACTGGAGGTATTGGTGGTGGAAGATGTGTACTGGTGGAGGGATGGGTGTTTGATCATTGTATGACTGAAACTCAAACATGAAAGCTTTGTAACTGTATCTCACGATAGCACTGTAGCACTGTCCTCCTGCCTTTCATCAATTTGCTCGAGAGGGCACCAGTAACGTCTACATTGTGAGACTTGTTGTTACTGTTTTTGGCATATAGAATATGCCACGGGGAGCTTGCCAGGCTCTGCCACGCGGGCGGAATACTCTCGGTAATTCAATTAAAAAAAAAAAGATGCAGCATTTGCATACTTATCCGAGGGTGTGTGCACGTGGTTTATCATTGATCAGAGCCACGTGGAAACTTAACTCCTTGCCCTTCAACGGCTCTCTCACTTCTCTAAGTTCCCCATGTTGGATGTTTTTCTACCATTCCCAAGCCAAGATCGCCACCACAGCTGCTAACGCTGCAGGTTTCTGCTGCTCCTTGTTGCCGAGGGGCTACAGAGGATGCTTAGGAGAAAGCCAGGCAGGAAAGCCACACACTCTTTCTTCCTCTTTGCTAAGGTAAACATTTCACGAATAAACCTTCCTGCATTGTTGCCTGGCTCTGGCTGTTTTCTAGTTCTATAACATGATCAATCATTTTGCCCAGTTTTATACTTGTTTGTAATAAACAGGAATTTCGTTACCTCTTTTTCATGTCGCCATTCCTGAAAGCAGAGTCACCAAGAAGGCATTTTTTTTAGAAAGTGACAAATTGAGTCTAAAATTCATATGGAAATGCAAATAACATAAAATAGTCATAAGACTTTGAAAAAGTAAATTTCCTCTATGTATTTCCTACTCTTTCCCAAGACATTATTAATCAGTGTAGGACTAGCATTAGAAGAAACTTATATGTCAAGAAATAAAAAAATCCAGAAATAATTGCGCTCACGTTGGGTCAATTGATTTGGAAGTCAAACCCAGGGCTTCATATATGCAAAGTACATGTTCTGCCACTGAATTCCATTCCTGGTTCTGATGGGTCGATTGATTTTTGACAAAAGTTACTCAGTTGTTTCCAGGGGGGAAGAATAGTCATTTCAAAAGCTGCTGTTACAACTTTTAGCTCTTACCCTGACACCACACACAAAAGTTAAGTTAAAATGCGATCATTTTAAGAGCTAAAACTATTAAAATTTATAGGGGGCGAAAACTTAGACGTTCTTTGTGATTTTGTAGTTCTCAAACAGTTTTTACATTGGACATAAAAAAGTGTTGCACAAGAGAAAAATCATGGAAACTGGATTTCATCAACATTAAACACATTGCTCTTTGAAATACATTCTTAAGAAAATGGAATGGGGCAAGCCATTAATTGGGAGAAAATTTCCCCCAAACGTTACCTAGTGAAAGACTTGGAACCACAGAATATAAAGAATGTGTGTGTGTATAACATATGTACATATATGTAAATATAGATAAAACCTAATGAAATAAACTAATTAAAAATGATACTCACCAGAGAAAAAGTATGAGCCACAAACACATTAAAAGATGCTCAATATCATTAGTCAAATCAGGAAATGCAAATGAAAACCAGGAGGTCACGGTCCTCCCGTTGTTCATCGATTTTCTCGAGTGGACCCAGTAACGTCTCCATCATGAGACTTGTTGTTACTGTGTTTGGCATATTGAGTTATGTCACGGGTAGCTTGCCAGGCTCTGCCGTGCGGGCGAGATACTCTCGGTAGCTTGCCTGGCTCTTCGAGAGGGACGAAAAAATCAAACACGGGTTTGCTGCGTGCAAGGCAAACGCCCTACCACTGTGCTATCGCTCAATATGCCAAACACAGTAACAAGAAGTCTCACAATGGAGACGTTATTGGACCCGCTCAAGAAAACCAGGAGAACGTGCTATAAATGCACTAAACTGACTGAAGTTATGTATGCTTGAAGAACATTATCAACAATATTATAAACCACAATACTTCAATAAAACTAGGAACAAA